>NW_027507748.1:394877409-399677409 GCF_037356315.1 Lithobates pipiens | reverse complement strand
AAGAAACAAAAAACATGGCCTAAATTGAGGAAAATTATTATAATTATTTTTTTTTTTTTTAATGTAGGATATTTATTATAGCAAAAAGTAAAATATATTTGGGGTTATTTACGAAAGGCAAATCCACTTTGCACTGTAAGTGCACTTGAAAGTGCACTGAAAATGCACTTGGAAGTGCAGTCACTCAAAATCTAAGGGGAAGATCTAAAATGAGGGGAAGCTCTGCTGATTTTATCATCCAATTATGTGCAAGCTAAAGTGCTGTTTTTATTTTCCTTGCATGTCCCCCTCGGATCTACAGAGACTTTACTTCCAAGTGCACTTTCAGTGCAAAGTGGATTTTCCTTTAGTAAATAACCCCCATTGTGATTTTTTTTTCAAAATTGTCGCTATTCTTTTGTTTATAGCGCAACAAATAAAAACCACAGAGGTGATAAAATACCACCAAAAGAAAGCTCTATTTGTGGGAAAAAAAAGGACATAAATTTTGTTTGGGTACAGCGTCGCACGATAGCGCAATTATCAGTTAAAGCGACACAGTGCCGGTTTTGCAAAAAATTACCTGCTCAGGAAGGAGGTAAATTCTTCCGGGGCTGAAGTGGTTAAAGTAACACAGTACCATATCGTAAAAAATAGCCTGGTCATGAAGGCGGTAAAACTTTCTGGGGCGGAAGGGGTTTTTTGTTTTTTTCAGGGGTGCCATGGAAAAATAACTAAAAATGTATCAATATTTGTATACAAGCCAGCAGATGGCTCAAGACTGCCTTTTAGTTAACAAAGCCACAGGTTTTCATTATGCACCATTATGACTTTTTAGACACTGGCATCCTAACAACCAATGACATCTTCTTCAGTTAATGAGGATGTCTGTTGCCTCCACAGCATCCTTGTTTGACCCTCTTGTGCCCCTCTCCGTGAGCACTGGGGTGACATTAGCTGACTGATGGAGTAAAATTGAGGGAGAAGTGAAACATTACAATACTAGTCAGCACCAGTGTGCAAAAGTGTATTTGGTTTGGAGGAACAAATCACCTCTAACGTTGGGTGTTCTACATGTAGATATTGCTGCGTTATGTAAAGCTATTACAATATTTTTTTACATTTTAGGATGGGGTGCCCTGAGATTGTGCTTCATTTTAAAGGGTGCCTTGAGATTGTCTATAACTTTAAACTCAACTGTGCCTCAACTGAAAAAAAGGTTGAGAAACAATGCTCTAGAGGATGAGATCATAGCTATACTCTAAAGCTGACCTTACACTAATTCAATTTTGTCAATTTCCTTCTGTGGCCTTGTCAGCACACCTAGCTCAAATTTTATTTTTTATTTTTTATTTTTTCATGAAATTTTGGATGGATGTTTATCTTTAGTTCGGCCGCACGGCTAAACCAAAATAATTGTGTCCTATCTCAGTTCTTCAGATTTGAACAGAGAGAAGAAGGAATATGTGTAAATATGGAAAAAGGTCTGACAGGAATGAGAAAGTAAATGGGAGATAGTAGATGGACCGCAAGGCCCATGTAAATGAGAAATTATTTTTGCATTGTGATACAATATCTGAAGGGAGAGGAATATTAAGTGCATTGGATTTGGAATAGTTGATCTTAAAATTGGCAATAGCCTGAAAGTCTTTAAGTTGGTAAGTGAGGTTAGAGGCTGAATCATGGAAAAGAGGAAGCCATCTGCATTTGCGGACACTTTAAATTCTTTGGAAAGAGTTTGAATAACTTTAATATTGGGGTCCTGTTGTATCATTCTCAGGAATGGTTCTAGAATAATGATGAAGAGCAGTGGTGATAATGGACACCCTTGCCTCCTGCCATTGCATATGGAGAATATTTCCGAAAGGTGGCAAGTGACCCTGACTTGGGTTGTGAGATTTGTGCAAACAGTCTCAATGGGAGAGAGCATTTTTCCTTGTTAGCCCAAGTATTGCAAACTGAGGTGCATATAATCCCAGACCACTCTATCGAATGCCTTCTCCACATCATTGGACAGGAGAAGGCAGAGAGTGCCTTTGGAGGATGCTTAACCACTTGCCGACCGCCGCACGACGATGTACGTCGACAGAATGGCACGGGCAGGCATAAGGGCTTACATGTACGTCCTTGCCTGCCCGCAGGTCGGGGGCCCGATCGGGCCCCCGCCCGGTGCCTGCGGCGGTCAGTATTCGTTCGGGAGCGATCCCGGACGAGGGGACGGCCATTCATTCATGGCCACCCCCTCGCGATCGCTCCCGACGAATGAAAATGTCCGGTGACATCACTTCCTCTCCTGTAATGTAAACACAGGAGAGGAAGTGATGTATTCTCTCCTCCGTGTCGGTATTTTTCGTTCCGGCCGGTGAGTTGCCGGTGAGTTGCACAAGCACTACACTACACAGTAGAACATGCCAGGCACACTCACACCCCCCCTTTACCCCCCGATCACCCCCCAATTACCCCTGCCCCCCCAGTCACAGTGACACCAATTGCTTTTTTTTTTTTTTTTTTGCATTGGTGTCATTTGTGACTGTAATAACTGTTAGGGCAGTTAGGGTTAGCCCCCTTTAGTTCTAATGTGCCCCCCTAACCCCCCCAATAAAGGTTTAACCCCGTGATCACCCCCCCTCGCCAGTGTCACTAAGGCTGGGTTCACATTGCAGCGGTTTATGAGAACGAATGTGATTCGCACCGCACTGCAGTGCAAATCACATCCAATCTCTGTGCGATTCGAGTTCAGCCATACAGATAGTATGGCTGAATTCGTGTCGCACCCGCCGCACCCGCCGCAAATTCGCACGGGACCCTTTTTTTGGCCCGCAGCAGAATCGGATCGCATGGGTGTTCACACCATGCGATCCGAGTTTGCAGATCGCACTGCGATATGCGAACTGATCTGGGGGTGTCATTAACATTTCACTGACACTCCCAGCAGTTCGCATAGGGCAGTGTGAACTGCCGCCGGGAGGCATGCGATGCGGGAACCCGCCGCGGATTCATGGCGTTCCCGCATCGCTCCAGTGTGAACCCAGCCTAATAAGCGATCATTTTTCTGATCGCTGTATTAGTGTCACAGGTGACGCTAGTTAGGCAGGTAGGTATTTAGGTTCGCCGCAGCTTTTTATAGCGCCAGGGACCCCCATATACTACCGCATAAAGCCCCCTGATTTCCCCCTAGTTAACCCTTTCACCAGTGATCACCATATAACTGTTACAGGTGACGCTGGTTGGTTAGTTATTTTTTTATAGTTTCAGGGCACCCGCCATTTATTACCTAATAAAGGTTTAACCCCCTGATCACCCGGCGGGTGTCATTTGTGACTGTAATAACTGTTAGGGCAGTTAGAGTTAGCCCCCTTTAGTTCTAAGGTACCCCCCTAACCCCCCCAATAAAGGTTTAACCCCGTGATCACCCCCGTCGCCAGTGTCACTAAGGCTGGGTTCACATTGCAGCGGTTTATGAGAACAGATGTGATTCGCACCGCACTGCAGTGCAAATCACATCCGATCTCTGTGCGATTCGAGTTCAGCCATACAGATAGTATGGCTGAATTTGTGTCGCACCCGATGCAAACTCGCACGGGACCCTTTTTTTGGTCCGCAGCAGAATCGGATCGCATGGGTGTTCACACCATGCGATCCGAGTTTGCAGATCGCACTGCGATATGCGAACTGATCTGGGGGGGTCATTAACATTTCACTGACACTCCCAGCAGTTTGCATAGGGCAGTGTGAACTGCCGCCGGGAGGCATGTGATGCGGGAACCCGCTGCGCATTCGTGGCGTTCCCACATCGCTCCAGTGTGAACCCAGCCTAATAAGCGATCGTTTTTCTGATCGCTGTATTAGTGTCACAGGTGACGCTAGTTAGGCAGGTAGGTATTTAGGTTCGCCGCAGCTTTTTATAGCGCTAGGGACCCCCATATACTACCGCATAAAGCCCCCTGATTGCCCCCTAGTTAACCCTTTCACCAGTGATCACCATATAACTGTTACAGGTGACGCTGGTTGGTTAGTTATTTTTTTTATAGTTTCAGGGCACCCGCCATTTATTACCTAGTCTCACTAGTGTACCCCTAAATTTAGGGGTGTCTACTTTCCAAAATGGGGTCATTTGGGGGGGGTTTGTGCCATCTTTGCATTTTATGGCCTTCAAAACTGTAACGCCCTTAGAAAGCCTGAAGGCGGTGCTTGGTTTTCGGGGCCCCGTACGCAGCTAGGCTCCCAAAAAGTCCCACATATGTGGTATCCCCGTACTCAGGAGAAGCAGCAGAATTTATTTTGGGGTGTCATTTCACATATACCCATGGCATGCGTGAGCAATATATCATTTAGTGACAACTTTGTGAAAAAAAAAAAAAAAAAATTTAAGTTTGTAATTTTCCCGCAACTTGTGGCAAAATATAAAATATTCCATGGACTCAAAAGGCCTCTCAGCAAATAGCTTGGGGTGTCTACTTTCTAAAATGGGGTCATTTGTGGGGGTTTTGTGCCATCTTGGCATTTTATGGCCTTCAAAACTGTAATAGGTAGTGAGAAGTGAAATCAAAAATTTACGCCCTTAGAAAGCCTGAAGGCGGTGCTTGGTTTTCGGGGCCCCGTACGCGGCTAGGCTCCCAAAAAGTCCCACATATGTGGTATCCCCGTACTCAGGAGAAGCAGCAGAATTTATTTTGGGGTGTCATTTCACATATGCCCATAGCATGCGTGAGCAATATATCATTTAGTGACAACTTTGTGTAAAAAAAAATAAATAAATTATTTTTTGTCATTATTCAATCGCTTGATGCAAAAAAATAAAATATTCAATGGGCTCAACATGCCACTTATCAATTTCCTTAGGGTGTCTACTTTCCAAAATGGGGTCATTTGGGGGGGTTTTGTACTGCCCTGCCATTTTAGCACCTCAAGAAATGAGATAGGCAGTCGTAAACTAAAAGCTGCGTAAATTCCAGAAAACGTACCTTAGTTTGTAGATGTGACAACTTTTGCTCAAACCAATAAATATACAATTATTGAATTTTTTTTTACCAAAGACATGTGGCTGAATACATTTTGGCCTAAATGTATGACTAAAATTGAGTTTATTGGATTTTTCTAATAACAAAAAGTAGAAAATATAATTTTTTTTCAAAATTTGCGGTCTTTTTACGTTTATATCGCAAAAAATAAAAATCGCAGAGGCAATCAAATACCATCAAAAGAAAGCTCTATTTGTGGGAAGAAAAGGACGCAAATTTTGTTTGGGTACAACATTGCATGACCGCGCAATTACCAGTTAAAGCAGCGCAGTGCCAAATTGTAAAAAGACCTCTGGTCATTTACCAGCAAAATGGTCCGGTCTGAAGGTGGTTAATAGATGAGATTAAGTTTGCATTTTGGTATTATCCCAAGCTTCTCAGACCAGGATAAAGCAACATTACACATGCAAGTATAGAAAGCAATCTGTTTGCTAGAATTTTGATATCCACATTTAAAGTGAGATAAGGTGCTAACTTGAACATTTAGATGGGTCCTTGCCCTCTTTTGGGATGACCAAGATATGTTTTTCGTTTTTCTAATAGCTGTCAGGATGGGGGAGGTGCATGTTCAGTGGAATTAAATGCTGTGAGAAAGTTGGTAATTCATGTGTTTTCAAATGTTTTTTAATGATGTGAAGTGCGGCCGTCAGGGCCTGGGCTTTTCCTGGGTTTGAGCTGGAAAATGGCGAGTTTAACCACTTCCACGATGATAGGTGACTCTGAATATTTGATGTCAGAAGTTGAGAGTTTGGAGGGCCTTACCATGAGAGAAAGATTTTTATCTTATGAAGTTGGTTTGAGAAGGTTGGTGGGGGTCTTGTTGATCATGAAAGTTGTATGAAGGTTGTGCAGCATTGGTGATATAAAACCCGGATCGATTTTTCAATGGTCTTTTGTCAAAGAGGACGGCAGGAAAATTCTCAGCCAAACAGCACTAGTATCCAGTCAGATGCAACACTATTGATTATTCTGGAGGAAGAATTCAAGTGATTTTTCTCATTCAGTTCACAAAGTTTTCCATGCCCAACATATAGACATGAGTCCAGATATTTTTTGAACTCCTACATACATTTCAGATGCCTGAGGGTTGTTGTCACTTCCACCACCATCTACTATCAATTACCCTTTTAATAGGAATATGAAGTAACAAGACTGATAGCAAATACAGGAGGACAGGTGCAGAAGTCCAGGAAAGAGAAGCAGATGTAAATATGTTTCTAAAAAACCAACTTCAGGGAGACTATTGCTGTGGTGAAGTACACATACATTTTCCAAAACTCAATATTGCCATTCACAATAAATTAATAACTGGGGGTTTATTTGCGTATATATGTAAAGGCACACTGCCACCTCATAGTATCTCTATAACAGATGAACCTATGCTATGCTATTCTATAGGAGCAGCCAAACTGGCAATTGCAGCTACTGATGAAGAAAGTGAGAGCAAGGTCTCTTCAAAGTGGCCCCATCCTCCTTAAAAATAAAGTAATAGGGATCTCAGACTCACTAAAAGCAACATGAAGGATTAATGTGTGTCTGGACCCAAGACAGCAGAAATAGAAACTGAAAGCTGTTCCATGAATGTATAACTAGCAAAACATGTAGATGAGGAGGTTTATGGCAAAAAAATTCTAAGATCCAGTTGCTTCGCTATGGGTGTGTGGGGGGTGCGCCCGCACCCGAGTGACACCAGCAGAGGGGTAATACCATCTCAAGGGCAACGGAGGGTCCTGGGTCCCGGAGGCGGGGCTTTTTTCAGCCAGAAACATGCTGGCACTGCACTAGCCCTGAGTGAGACTCTTCAGTCTCACTCTTACTGCTGTTGTGGCTGCCTCCTGCCTGGAGAGTGACAGTTTGAGGGGGTTCTATTCTGAGGGGATCTGTACTGAGGGAGGGGTGGGCTATACTGAGGGGGTCTGTCCTGAGGGAGGAGGGTCTATACTGATAGAGGGGTGTCTGTACTGAGGGAGGGAGGTCTATACTGAGGGAGGGAGACCTATACTGATGGAGGGGGTCTGTACTGAGGGAGGGTGTCTATGCTGAGGAAGGGGGGTCTATACTGAGGGAAGGAGTAAAAACTTAGTTGGGGTCTATACTGAGGTCGGGGGTCTGTACTGAGTGGGGTCTGCACTGATGGATTGGTTAATACTTAGTGGAGAGGGGGGTATGCACTGAGAGAGGGGGGCTGTAATGAGGGCGACTATGCTTGGCGAAGGGGGTCTTTACTGAGGGGGGAGTCTATATTTACTGAAGAGGAGCATCTGTACTGAGGGGGGGGGGGGTCTGTACTTAGTGCAGAGGGGGTCCCTGCTCAGGGAGGGTTCTGTACTGATGGAGGGGGGTCATAACTTAGTGGGGAGTAGGGTCTGTACTGAGGGGCTACTATAGTTGGTGGAGGGGGGGCACCATGTTTTTCCTCAATGGGTGACACCAACCCTAGTGACGCCACTGCTAAGATCTCACACTTAGTGGACAGCAAAGGAAACCTAACTATAATCTGTTCCTAACATTGCCTAAGCTTTCTCAACCATTACCAATTTGGAAGTAGACAAGATTAGGAATACGCTTCACATAGGTGTTTTTTTCACATGTAGTTGCTAATCATGTATTTGAAAAATGTTTGTAGCATAGTTCTCCTTGCTTTCCATTTAGAGTTCCACGCCATGTTTAGGTCTACCGTATTTTCACAGGCTTTCATGTGACATTAGGGTTTCTACATGTGCAGATCTTTTGCACAGTCTGCTCAGCAGAATTGTGCATGAACTAAGGAAAATGAAGATTCATCAAACAATTTAACCATGATCAGCATGGCAGATGGTACTTCTTGAGTTTACTTTTAAAACAAGAAAATACTGTACACAATATATATTGTTATTGTTGTGGATTATGCACATTTTTGGATGGATTTGGTCTTGACTGCTGTGCAGCTTTATATACAGTAATAGTCTTTCTTAATTTTTCCAAGTTCATTGTGGCAATTACAAAACAAAATTAAAAGCTAACAATGAAATACTGTAAAATAAACGAGCCTATTCTGCAATGTTTTTAACTCAGCCTGTTTATTTTAAGCTGAGCTCCAACCAGGAAGCAAACAGGGATATATAAGCCACAAGCATGCCTTTTCCCAAACAGCTCTCTTTCTAGTTTTACAGTCTTGATTTGGTAGCATTTTTGCCCCCCAAACATGTACCTCTTTGTGCCTGTGCAGGGCCATGTCTATTTAGGATGGCCAGTTGCCATTCACATCTCCCTATCACATTTCTCCTTGGGGTAGCTCACATTAAGAAGTGGTGATGTTTTCACATCATGCTTCCTTCAGTGGGCTCAACATGCCACATATAACCCCCACAGGGTCACTATATTCCCAAGGATTCATGGGAATTGTCATTTTATTTTGCACTGGTAAACACAGCAAATTTGATATGCAGCGCGTCTAGAAATTCTTCTCCAGGTACCCCACCATACTTCACTTTTCAGCTGTGAGCAATGACATCAAATAAAAATTAACATTACTAGGAAAATAAGAAACACATTTTAAAAATGTTACAGCCTTTTTGATGTGCATGAGGATAGAAGGTTATGAATGAAAAGTTGTCTGGGCTCTAGAGTTCAGCTTAAACATGAGTCTTCTGAAACATTTGTGTCCTTACAGCATAATGATACAATAGATCATATCATGGAAACCCTTTCAAGTAAATATGCTTGTTCTAATGAAACATATTTTGCCCATGCAAGGAGATATCTGAAAATGTAAGTTGGCTTATGGTCATGGTTTTCCAATCTCTTAAATACTTTGTAGGTTAGGCGAATTCAAGTTGGATTAGGTGTTTTGACTACTAACACAAACATTTGTTCTGGTCATTCAAGACAAACCCTCTCCATTATTATTTACTCATCTTTCCTTTGCTTCACTCCTACTCTATTCATTGCCAGGAGCTGAAGGAAATTCAAGTGCTTATTGTGCATGAAATAGCATGCAACAATACTAGGGCAGTCAGAACTGTCTCATTGCATTCCATAGCCCAGTGTAAGCTATATCTCCAACGTCTTGTAGATTATGCAGGGTTCTTCTTTCATTTCAATAAAGTTTTTGAATAGAGCAACATGGGAGAAGGTACATATATGGATCTGTGGAGGTACACATTAACCTTTTACTTTCCCCTAATGAGGAAAGCATAGAGTCATAGGCAACTAGGAAATTGCAGTCTACATACTTCTATTCGGTATTTGCCTTGTTATTACCCAAGTATAAGTTTGTTTGGAGTCATAGCTTTCAGTGTTCCTCAATTTAAAAAATATAATTGTTAATATTGTTTTTGGAATGTCGGTAAGATCAGATTACAGTGCAGTATATATTATTTCTTTTAGGTGATGGTCAAGTGGATTTTGATGAATTTATGACAATTCTTGGTCCTAAACTTGTATGCACAGAAGGTCGGGATGGATTTCTTGGAAACACGATAGATAGTATATTTTGGCAGGTAAGTAATTTGATTTTAATTGAAATTAACAGGCAACAAGTTATTGTTACTTTTACCTGGTGGCTAGTTTTATTCACAAATGCATTTTCCAGATGGTTTATCTGTTTGCCAACATCTGTATCTTCCCAATCTCAAGCAGAAAATCCAAGATTCAATAGTTAGGTGTTTATTATGCAGCCATGGATACATTTACTGATAATGATTGCTCTCTCCTCTCTAAAGGTAAATGACTGAATTCCATGTAGAGATCCTAAAATCTTCATTTGCATGTACTTAGACTCTGCATCTGCCAGAAGAATGCTTTATATTTGGTGATTATGCTTAGATTTACCCTGGTTTTTTAAATGTGCTCCAATATATTCTAAATGATGAATAGAGGCCATATCAATACAGTCTGTATTCTTTTTTAATAATAGATATACTTTAGTTGCTTTGCGGATGTTCATATGGCATTTAACCACCTCAGTACAGTGCAGTTACACCCCCTTCCTGACCAGACCAATTTTCAGCTTTCAGCGCTCTCACACTTTGAATGACAATTACTCAGTCATCCAACACAGTATCCATATGAAACTTGCGTCCTTTTTTCCACACAAATAGAGCTTTCTTTTAGTGGTATTTAATCACTAGTGGGTTTTTTATTTTTTGTGCTATAAATAAAATAAAACGTAAATTTTGTGAAAAAAATGCCTTTTTCTTCGTTTCTGTCATAAATTTTTGCTAATTAGTAATTTTTCTTCATAAATTTTGGCCAAAATTTATACTGCTACATATCTTTGGTAAAAATAACCCACATTAGTATATATTATTTGGTCTTTGTGAAAGTTATAGAGTCTACAATCTATGGTGCCAATCACTGAAAATTCATCACTTCTGATCAGGCCTTCAGTACATCAGGTGTATCTCATTTCTTGAGACTCTAACTAGTCAGGAAAGTACAAATACCCCCCAAATGACCCCTTTTTACAAAGTAGACATCCCAAGGTATTAAGTAAGTAGCATGGTGAGTTTTTTTAAGTTGTCATTTTTTCCCACAATTCTTTGCAAAATTAAGATTTTTTATTTTTTTTTATTTTTTTTTACTAAATTGTCATATTATCAGGTTATTTCTCACACACAGCATATGTATACAACAAATTACCCCCCAAAATACATTCTGCTACTCTTCCCGAGTACGGCGATACCACATGTGTGAGACTTTTACACAGCCTGGCCACATACAGAGCACCAACATCGATGTAGTACCTTCAGACGTTCTACGAGCAAAAATGACGCATCTCATTTCTCAACCACCTATTACACTTTTGAAGGCCCTGGAGTACCAGGACAATGGAATTTCCCATAAAATCACCCCATTTTGGAAAGCTAACACCCCAACGTATAATCTGTGAGGCATAATGAGTCTTTTGAATGGTTAATTTTTTTCCAGAAGTTTTTGGAATATGTGGAAAAAAATTAAAATGCATTTTTTTTTACACAAAATTGTCAATTTATAAGATATTTCTAACACATAGCATGTATATAGCAAAAATTACACCCCAAAATACATTCTGCTACTCCTCCCGAGTATGGCGATACCACGTGTGTGAGACTTTTACACAGCCTGGCCACATAGATGGGCCAAACATTGAAGTAGTACGTTCAGGCGTTCTAGGAGCATAAATGACACATCTTATTTCATTCCTACCCATCACACTTTTGAAGGTCCTGGACCACCAGGACAGTGAAATTACCCACAAAATGACCCCATTTTGGAAAGTAAACACCCCAACGTATATTCTATGAGACATGGGCTGCAAATAGGTACTCGGGTACTCTGATGGGCTGGAGATAGGTACTCGGGTACTCAGGTGGACTGTGACAGGTACTCGGGTATTTAGATGGACTGGAACAGGTACTCGGGTACTCTGATTGCCTGGTGACAGGTACTCGGGTACTCTGATGGCCTGGTGACAGGTACTCGAGTACTCTGATGGCCTGGTGATAGGTACTCGGGTACTCTGATGGCCTGGTGACAGGTACTCGGGTACTCTGATGGCCTGGTGACAGGTACTCGGGTACTCTGATGGCCTGGTGACAGGTACTCGGGTACTCTGATGGCCTGGTGACAGGTACTCGGGTACTCTGATGGCCTGGTGACAGGTACTCGGGTACTCTGATGGCCTGGTGACAGGTACTCGGGTACTCTGATGGCCTGGTGACAGGTACTCTGATGGTTTGGTGACTGGTATTTGGGTACTCTGAAGGGCGGTGACAGGTACTCAGATGAACTGTGACAGGTACTCGGGTACTCAGATGGGCTGTGACAGGTACTCGGTACTCTAATGGACTGTGACAGGTACTCGGTACTCTAATGGACTGTGACAGGTACTCGGGTACCCTGATGGGCCGTGACAGGTACTCGGGTATCCTGATGGGCCGTGACAGGTACTCGGGTACCCTGATGGGCCGTGACAGGTACTCGGGTACTCTGATGTGCCGTGACAAGTACTCGGGTACTCTGATGTGCCGTGACAGGTACTCGGGTACTCTGATGTGCCGTGACAGGTACTCGGGTACTCTGATGTGCCGTGACAGGTACTCGGGTACTCTGATGGGCCGGGACAGGTACTCGGGTACTCAGATGAACTGTGACAGGTACTCAGGTACTCAGATGGGCTGGGACAGGTACTCGGGTACTCAGATGGGCTGGGACAGGTACTCGGGTACTCAGATGGGTTGGGACAGGTACTCGGGTACTCTGATGGACTGGGACAGGTACTCGGGTACTCTGATGGGCTGGGACAGGTACTCGGGTACTCTGATGGGCTGGGACAGGTACTCGGGTACTCTGATGGGCTGGGACAGGTACTCGGGTACTCTGATGGGCTGGGACAGGTACTCGGGTACTCTGATGGGCTGGGACAGGTACTCGGGTACTCTGATGGGCTGGGACAGGTACTCGGGTACTCTGATGGGCTGGGACAGGTACTCGGGTACTCTGATGGGCTGGGACAGGTACTCAAATACTCTGATGGACTGTGACAGGTACTCTGATGGACTGTGATTGACAGGTACTATGAGGGGTGGTGACAGGTCCTCTTTATTGGGGGGGGGGGGCAATCAGTATGTTTGGTGTACACTGTATGCGGTAACGAGATGTTACCGCAATCTCCTCCTCACACACGATCGGTGTGTGAGGAGGAGAACCCGGTAACATCCCGTTACCGCGGTTTGTTTACATTTTAGTGATCGGCTGTGAAAGGATCACAGCCGATCACGTGGGTAAACAGCCAGCCAATGGCTGTTTACCAGTGTCGGTGACGAGCAGTGTTCCCGGGGAACACGCCGCCACCGACGTGCACGCGCAGCGCGCTCGCGATCGCGCGCATGCGCCGTGCACGTAGGGGGTGTGACCATCTGTGATCGGCCGTGACTTCATCACGGCCGATCACGTGGTAAACAGCCATAACGAATGGCTGTTCACCCCCTTCGGTGGCGAGCGGTGTCTCCGTGACACGCCGCCACCGAAGAAACAGGGATGCGCGCGCACGATCGCGCGCATCCCTGTTTAAACGGGAGGCCGTCATATGACGGCCTCCCGCCACAATAGCTGCGCCGCCTGGCCGTCATTTGACGGCCGGCGGTCAGCAACTAGTTAAATGGTTAATACTGATAGTCCGTATTATTCTACCAGTATGTGCTTTACAAGAGATTTCTTTTGAACTTCTGATTGAAGACGTTAGGCTTAATTCACAGAGCTTCCAATGAGATATGATCATTGCACACAGTGCTTAAGTAAAAATTATTTTCAAGATTTGTAAATTTAGCCTTCACCCTCCCAAAGTAATATGGGAGGCTAAGTGCAAATTGAACCAGATGCCCATCGGCTCTCAGTGTTTACTGCACACTGCGCTATGCACCATTTTGGAATATAACACAGTGTAAACAATATCTAATGGTGACTAATGCCACCTGCATTATATAAATATGCAGTATAAACAGAAAAATTAAGGATGGTACTCATGTTTTTTTTAAAGTTAATGTGTATTTCTTCCTGTTTATGTGATAAACTGGAGGTACACTCTTTCATTTGACAAAATCTAAACTTTATTTTTAAAATTGTGAACTGAGCTGAGAGTTTAAACTGGAAATGACGTAGTTGATATTGTTTTTTATTGTGCAAGTCAGTTTTTATAGTACTTTCCTCCCTGATAGGAAGTAAATAATTCAGAGCAACTCTATGTGTGCACACTGCACTAATGAAAAACACCTGTTTGTACTGCCACTTAATATTCAATAAACATGCAAATGAGGTAAAACAAATGTCAATGTAAAAAAGAGAGAGAGACAAATAATTCCACAGTAGCGCACTAAATGAATTTACAAATCTCCTAAATATTAGCATTGTGAAATGTTCAACATAAAACACCCATACATAATGAAAAGTGTTCATATGGCATATCCAAAAAAAATATATATATAAAAAAAAAAAAAAAATATATATATATATATATATATATATGCTCCAACATATGCAAATCAATATGGTAATACAGTCCAACTTAACGTGATGAAAAATAGTGAATCAAAATCTCGTTGATCCACCAAAATCCTACACCAAAGTGATGTGTGCCAATGCCAGGTGACTCAGTGTTGCGATCTCCTCAAAGCTTCCTTTGTACACGTAGAGTCACCGTCTCAGCGTTGCCGACTAGCCACGCCCCTACTGGGGTGTGACTACACAGCAATGCTGAGATGGTGACTCCACATGTACCAAGGAAGCTATGAGGCGATCACAGCACTGAGTCACCTGGCATGTTTGGAATTTTAACAAGGTGAGTTTGTATCTTTTATGATGCATCACTTTTAATAAACCGATTACCTTACGGTGTTTTTACACTATTGGAGACGCTGTCTCAATTTCTACCCCCACATGTGGAGAGTGTCTCTATTAATCTGGATGGAGATTGGTGTGTACAACTGGCTCTTCAATAACATCTAATAAGGTGATATTTGCCAGACACGAGAGTGAATGGCAACAGCCTCTGGTGAGCTTTATTCTTAAGGGAGTGGAATTGGCACACATCACTTTGGCGAAGGATTTTAGTGGATCAACGAGATTTTGTTTCACTATCTTTTCATCACTTTAAGTTGGACTGTGTTACCATATTGATTTGCATATGTTGGAGCATATATATATTTTTTATATATGCCATATGGACACTTTTCATTGTGTATGGGTGTTTTATGTTGATCTTTTTGCAATAATATTTAGGAGATTTGTAGATGAATTTAGTGTGCAACTTTGGAATTATTTGTCTCTCTCCTTTTTTTATATTGACATTTGTTTCATCTCATTTGCACAATTCAGAGCAACTGTTTTCAGTTCATTAGTAGTAAAACGTACTCAGTGATCCTACTACTATTTAATTGATTTCTATGTTAAGGATATTATTTTTAACTGTGTTTTTGCATGTAAGAGTTTACAGCTAGATTTTTAGATTTATAGAAATACAATATGATATATCACGTGTAGTATTCAACTGAAATTTGATTGCCAGCACTTGACAGCTTCAGCCACTTGCAAACAAAAGTGCTGGGGATTCCCTTCACCCCAACACAAAAAAATGTCATTGGGTTCCCCATAATTCATGTCAGGCTTTTCAGGTCTGGTAAGAATTATAAGGGGGACCCTACGCCAAAAAAGGTATGGGTTCTCCCTGAATTCTATATAACAACTCTTGCAAGCTACCTTCCTTTGTTTAGGGGAAGTGGCCTGATGTGGCTTAGGAAGGGGGGGAGGGTTCATGCTCACCCTACCCCACCTTACCTGGACTGCTGACTTGCATGCTCAGATTTTTGCATGGAAGTCCCTTTTAAAATCCATATCAGGCCCAAAGCATCTGATGGAGCATTTTGGTGGGGCCCCAAGTAAATTTGTTTGTCCAAACAAACAGTACAGTACAGGAACTGATCCCTATCGATGTTTTATGCCAAAGGGAGCCATGTCAAAAGTTGTACTTGTTATCTGGAGTGTCAGATCTATGCAGGTCTAGTGCAGCCATCTACAAAGGACAAATGTTTCAACAACAACCTTGCAGAGAAACATAGTGAGAAGATAGAAGAGGAAGCAAAGCCAAGGTCCCAGCATCATAGAGAGCCCAGATACTCAGTTATTGTTGAGCAGCACAGTCGCAGTTCCATTATACGTAGTCATGTGCTTATGGCATCAGAACACATTCAGCTGGTAAGAATGAGAAAGCAAGTTAATGGATTAGCAATATAATGGCACCAGGCAGTGTGGTATCCTGATTAGCTCCCATGGAATACAGTAATGTGGCCTATACCGCCTTTCTACTTAGACATAATCATGCATTCTTTGGTACCCAATCATGCATGTCTGTGGAAAGATATATCACAAGAAAGATCTTTTGGTGGTTGCATCATGGATGCATAGTTCATTGCTCTCTGGTTAGTGTATGGTGTGACAGTAGTTTTCAGTGATAATCCAGATTCAGTGCACAGACAAGCATGTGGATGCCAGTAGACATATACAACTTTAAATCACTGCATACCGTATACCTTATGAGAGATCTTGAATTCTATTTATCCAAGATTTAATAAATATTTATTTTTATTGTTTCATATTTACTAGTCAAAGGTACCTATTTGGCAAATCTAACACAGAGAATTGAGTAAAGGAAAGGAAGGCTGTTATATTAGATAATTGATTTATATATAAAGTATACAGATTCTGTCTTAGGTTATTTTTTTTAGCAGACACAGTGCTGTATGGTTAGGCTAAGATAGCAGACTTGCAGTGAAATCATCGTCAGCCAGTTTAAATTTTTTGTTATATTATTGCAAGTATTTTATCAAACAATATTTGGTTGTTCATTGTAATTTATTGCATTGAGAAGCAATTTTCCTGTATTAGCTATATATGTACAGAGCTTAAAAGGGCCATACATCAAACTAGTGAAAACAGTTTCAGAATATATCACTATATTCTGTCTAGAACTCAAAGTATTTGCAGATACAGACATTGCAAGGTGAAACAAAGTTCAGATTTTCTGGATCCTGTGTATAGTTATAACTCTAAAATAATGTCAGCTATATCTCATACCCATTGCTTGAAATGTATAATTATAAAGACGATCAGTGCAGTGGACCATTCTATAATTTAGGAAACTGAATCGAGATATGATTTGACTTTCTTTCCTTCAAAGTTTTTTAAGGTTATTCAGTGACAGGTGTCTATAGCCAGCATAAACTTAAAATGCCAATTAGCAATAAAATATATTTACAACTGAATTATTTCTGTAGCCCATTTTTTTTTTGGCTTGGCTAATTTTATCATATTTGGGTTGACATATAAACTTCTGTACTTGATATGTATGTATCTATTTATCTATCTATCTATCTATCTATCTATCTATCTATCTATCTATCTATCTATCTATCTATCCATCTCTATCTATCATTTTTTTCTACCTAATCTTTCTTTAAAAATATAAAAGTAATCATACATCAAAGTGAAAGTCTGAAATTAAATAATAGAAACTACAAAAAAAACGACATTTATGATTCTTACACTATGATTAATTGTTCTATATTTCTCATTTAGTACTGCCAGTATGGTTCTGTTTTTCTTTTTGTTTCATTTTGTGTAATTCAAAGGTACACAGGATAATCTTTTACAATGAAGCATTTCTGTAATTTTTAGGTTTAAAAATGTATAAGGTAAAGTTGTATAAGTCAGAAGCATTGCAAATATTTTCAGAAACAAAATACAATTCAACCATGTTGCTGCCAGAAATTAAATGTACAAATGTACAATGAGTTTTTATACAAGACTTAAAATAGAAGTCCACCTTAAAGGCCCCTACACACGATCAGACTTTTTGACAACAAACATGCAAATTAGTTGTTTTGGAGCAACATCCGACTGTGTGTACGCTCCATCAGACAAACTTTTTCGGTTTTCATCGGACTTTTGTTGGCTGTGCGAATGGACAAACTTTCTGGCAACAAAAGTCCGATGGAGCAAAGTCTGATTGTGTGTACAGAAAACCATAGGACTTTTGTACAAAGTACAAACACGCATGCTCAGAACCAATGCAAAAGATCAGACAACAATACAGAAGTTGACCAAAGGTGGCGGTAAAGAGCAGAAAAACCACGTGATTTGGTGAAAGTTGGCTTAAAAAGTCCTGCCGTGTGTACGCAATACAAGATCTCGGCCGACGCCTTTTGTACAAAAATCCACAGGAAAGTTTGAACAAAGTCCGATCGTGTTCATGAGGCTTAAGACTAACCTATCTAGCCCTATAGAAGAAGAAGTCGCTATACATGCCATTTTTGAAGATGATCTGGGCCAGTGTCCAGCGGTGAAAGCTCTGCAGAGGAGACAGCTGACAACAGCTGGGAAATTAATGGGAAGAGATGTTACCCATAGAGTTACTATGGGGCTTCTGTTTTCAGCTGCCTCCTTTGCACCCGCCTCCACAGAGAAGCCACCGCTGACAGCTCAGTGTGGGAGCGGCTTCAGAAAAGATATGTATAGCGATTTCTTATTTACAGGGCTAGATAGTTTAGTCTTAGATCGTGGATGCCTGTAGATTTAGACATTTTAGTTTTAGGGTGGACTTCTACTTTAAGTACAGTATATAATCTCAGAACAGCATTGTATATTTAAATTCTAGGAGCGACATGGTTGAATTGTATTTTTAAAATCTAGAAAATGATAGTGGATGCCTATAAATTTACAGATTTTAGTTTTAGGGTGAACTTCTACTTTAAGACAGTATAGCAAACATAAAATTGTGTGACAACAGGAATACATTATTAGCATTGTACTCCTTAATTTTTAAAGAGGAACTGCAGTCTTTGCCATTCTGAAGCTTCCCTCCAACCACTTTGCGTATTATTTTATGAATGAATGAATGAATGAATGATTTGTATAGCGCTGCAATGCGAACTGAAACATCTCAAGGTGCTGGATTCATCTTGTGTTGTCAAGCTTCATAGTCTTGGTCCTTGGACTGCGAATATTCGTTCTCCCTTTGATTTGTAGCGGGATTTGGGAATGAGGAGGAGATTTTGGTTAGCTGATCGAAGACTGCGATTGAATGTGTAGTGTTTTATTTTCTCGCACGTGTATTGAGGAGCGTTTCCTTGTATGCATTTGTGGGGCAGAGGGTCTTGAAAGTGATCCGATTCTTTACGGTTAGCCAATGTAGGCTCCTCAGGGAAGGGGAAATGGATTCCCGCAGTTTGTTTTCCTGTTATCAGTCTTGCCGCCGTGTTTTGGATGAGTTGTATACATACTATGATTCTGTACTTAACTACGGGCAGCTGAAGCCACTGCCTGCTCCCTTCTTTAATTTACACAGACACACAGAGGCACACTTCCAGCTCTGCAGCTTTCATTGACCTCCTTATGACTCACCCCCCCTCCCTTCCTGGCAAACTGTCTCAAGAGTGAGAGAGAGCTGTGCATGATGTCAAAGGCCTAGGCTGATGACCAGACATGAAACAGGAAGTGGTCTGTATAAGGTATTTACTACCTGTTCCAGGTAGTGATGGAGCAACTTGCTGTCTCTACACTGAATACAATGAGTTGCTTGCTCCCTTATCTGAAATATTCAGCAAACGTCCTTGGTTGGACAAGGTGGTAATCATAAAGTCATCTGCCCCTCCTCCCTACCCCAATGCTACCCCAATGTAAGTTTAAAAAAAATAGATCAATCTTGGAGTTTCATGGAGATTCCTGCTTGTATTATGTTTAAAAAATTATTCTAGTACATATTCTATTTGGTGTCTATTAAAGTTACAAGGCCCAATTTACACGTGTTATTCAAAAATGGCTGGTACAAAAAAACATATATTTTACTATCAGGTGGACTCTTTCTTTCATGTAGATCCTGTCTGAAAAATTATATAATACAATTGGTATTCTATGTTTTTCATGTAGCTGCAGCACTCTTAATGGGAGCTGCAACATCTGAAGAAGGGAAGAATATGAGACAAAAATTAAGTTTTGTCTCACCCAGGGAAGGTTAAGGATGTGTTTTGTATACCCCACGAGGCTTATACATCCTAGTGTAACTGGACTTGAAGCTTGTTTAGATTTTCATACAGGAGCATTTTGTTGTTTTTTTTAAAGAGCTATGCCACACCTTCCACCACCCTACAAACAAATTACTTTACCATTGTTGGAAAGCAATTGGTGAATCTCTGAAGTTAAAAGTGTAAAGGCTGCAGTTACACTATGTGGTTTGGGACCAGAAGGCTTCCTAAACCACATAGTGGAGGGAGAGATAATTTAGGCCAGGAGGCTGACTTAAATGGTACATTTAAAGGTACTTTCTTGGCAAACACAATCATTTTGAATGTAAACTTAGGGACAAGACTTTCTTGTTAAAGCAGTATTAAATGCTCAGTGTTTGTAAGCTTAATACATTGTAAACTTGAGTTTTAATGAGTTATACAGCCCCGAATATTTTTTTTTATATTCAAGCCTAAAACTTACAGTGAACATAGTAAGATGATCACCTCCACCGGCTTTAGATTAACACAATCTCAACTTCCCATCTCCCCAGACTTTCAGTCAGGTAGCTCACACTACACGTCCAAAGACCCTTGCCTACCCATCACACTGTGCATGCACACTCTAAACACACTAATTACCCCAGCTGCACTGCACCTGCATGCCCTTTTCCATAATACACACTATCGGGAAATCAGATGACAAAAATCACTGTCGGAGCGTTCATACAATAAGCTGATCGTTAGAACACAGCTTTCAAGAGCCGATCATGACAGTTCATCCAACAATATCCAATAGGACAAGCATAAACATTTTCGTTTAATCAGTACAGTATTCATCCCCAAAAAATTGGAAGATCAAGAACACACATGGAAACAAAAGAATACAATACAACACTTCTTTTCAATATGAAACTAGCATGCAACAAAAAAACTGTGATCATTCATCCAATAATCTGATCATGTGTACGAAGCATAACACAGTGGCCAAACAAGCACACTTCTAAGGACCCTGGCCACACTGTCCTTGCATGTCCTATATCTGGCAACGGAGCTTGCCACAGTGCACATCAACGAGCACACAAACAATAGAAAAGACCTGGCTGAGATGCACATAGGGGGTTTCCCCAGCAGGACCCTACGAGCCAAGGTGTCACCCTTATAAAGGAAATGAGGACCAGTGATAGGATGACCAAACAGAACAGGAGGATAGACCAGCAGAACTATCAGAATAATAAGCACATGTGATAAGATAAGTCCTAACGTCAACATTGTAAAATAGAGTTGAATATAGTTTTGAATAGTTATTATTTCTGTTCATTATGTACTACTTTCAGCCCTCTGACTAAATTCCTGTAGCTGTCACTGTTCTTACTTTCTATTGGTTCAGAGCCTGCAAAATTCAAAAACGTTCCTTGGTTTCCCCCACCTGCAATTCCTGGTAGGAAAAGTTATAGTGTAGTATAAAGTCTTATGCAGATGCACTATGGAACATCTAAATCTGGTATTAAACCCAAAAACAAACATGTTATATATTGCTTACAAATCCTTAAATGTGATGGCTGCATTTGTTTTTCTTTTGTGAGAGGGAGGCTGACTGTGTACAGGTATGGGTATTTGGTAGGATGGCCAGTGAGTGGCCCTGTGACATTTTGGTGGTTGGGTCTGGGGGGCCCAGACCTAAAGCTGTGTAAGGGGCACCAAAATTTCTGATAGCTGCTCTGACTTGGGGGTGTCTAACTTAGAACTTAGCAGACAACATCAATGTCACATCACAGACAATCAGAGTCCTGTCACACTGCTCTGCTGCAATTATCTCAATAAAGTTTATTAGAAAACAAAAAAAACTGCCTTCAGCCATGCCCCCTCATGGTAATTGGCGACGTATCGCATGAGGCGGATGTTTATACTCAAATATCTCGGAGAGGGTGGGGAGAGCTGGCTGAGTGGGAGATCCGAACTGAGAGGCTGACAGGGGGAGATGCGTGTAATGGGCTGGAAGAGGGGGGAGTACCGGCCAGGTGTTTGACCAGAGCCCGACCCTGTATGGTGAGTGTGAGAATACTGAGTGTGTTATGAGGGATTATAGAGGATGTAGGGGGCATAGGGGCAGAGTATTGAATATGGGTCAGATTATTGAAGATGGGGGTGTAGGGAATGCTGGGTGTGGGAAAGAGTGACTGTGTCTTCTCCTAAGCCAGCTTTACTCACCTCACTATCTCCACCTCTGTTACAGCTGGTAAAAATATCCAGTACTTCCAGTTATGGTGGACCATGTGATGGTGCTTGGGTCTAGCAGCAAATTGTATTGCCTGTACACTGGCACATGATCAGTGAAGGAAGGGGGGAGATATAGGATCCACCCCGGGTACCAATTGCTCTAGGTACACCCCTGACACTTAGTAAAAACCTGTCTTAGGGTGTCTGCATTTAGGTGTCTTAAGATGGTACTGTTAGATTTGCAGATTTAGATGGACCTGACTAAAAAATGAAAGCTAAACTCCAGCTTATACTTTATAAGCAGTTGAAGCAAACTTTTTTTTTTTTTTTTAAAGCTGACCATTGTTGCCTCCTGGTCATCTCTGAAATGCCACTGAAAAGCAGTCCACTGCAGTACCACTGCCAAACATGACTCATTAAAGAAGAGGTCCAACTTCCCCATGAAAAATTAAAAGTCAGCAGCTACAAATACCGCAGCTGCTGACTTTTAATATATGGACACTTACCTGTCCAGGGAGCCCATGATGTCGGCACCGCAGATGATCTGTCAGCTGCAGCCGCCACCATTCCTGTTAAGGGGACCCAGCAGTGAAGCCTTTCAGCTTCACAGCCGGTTCCCTACCACGCATGCGAAAAGTACGCTGCACTTTTTAATTGGTCCTGTGGCATAGGCAGGAGGAGGGGGCCAGTAACTGTCAAAAACAGATAACCTGTCCCCCCCCCCCCCCCGAAAGGTGCCAGATGTGGCACTGGAGTTGGGGAGGAGACAGATAAGCATTCCACTTTGGAGTGGAACACCGCTTTAAGGTGAATAGGGCTGTCCTAAGTAGTGTGACACTTACTGGATTAAAATAGCTAGTGGGGAGGCAATATATTGCCTCCTCGCCACCTATCAAACACTTCTGAAAAGTTATCCACTGAGTATCACTTTTCAGAGGAGTAGTAAAGGCTGCGACATGTGTAAATTGAGCATTATTGTCCAAGCAAGATTCTATCCCGTGGATAGGCTGTCTATCATGTGTCCTGATAAAAGGTAGACTCATTAGAGGATTGTTCTACAGAGGAAGTAAGGAACTGGCCAGAAGAGTTTGCAATGGTGGGTGTGGCAGATCCCTGTTGGTTAAGGATCATTGTGCCCAAGTTGATTGATCTATCATGGCCCCATCCCCTCCCCTCCTGATTGGCTGACTGACTTTGATTGACAATGGCGCTGCTGCTCTGTCTCAGCCAATCAGGAGGAGTGTCCTGGATGGCTGAGGAGATTGTGGACATCTCTGGAGAGAGAAGGAGCTCAGGTAGGTAATTAGGGGTGCTGTTGAGGCTGCTACACACAGAAGGTTTTTTTTTTTTCTTAATGCATAGAATGCATTAAGATAAAAAACCTTCTGCCTTTTGCCTTTACAACTCCATTAATGTGTCTGGGGTCGATTCACTGGGGCTTTATAAAACCTTTTGTAAAGTTACAATCTTACATTTAAAACTATTGAATTCTATGGATAGGGTACAATCTTGAACACAATTCTGGCCATTTTCAAAGCTAATGGACAAGGTACACAAGACTGGCATGTAGAAAAATATAAATATACAAAAATATTCATATATTTACAAGAAGGGTGGGACTTTGTGTGAAGCACATGGCAGCAAGGAATTAATGGATGAACATAAAAGAGTTGTATTTAAACACTATATTGTAAACATGCATATTTTTGATAACATTAGTAAAAGATAATATACATATAGTACTCAAACCATTTGTCACAGTTCATAATAAAAATGATGATAATAGCCGTTGTATGCAAAAAGCAAAATAATAGCAATAAAAATAATGGTAATCTCTCATGGTATAAACATGAAAATTCCTTGGTTCACCTCAAAGAAGATTGTTATATAACAATGGTTCAAAAGAGTATTGCCTACAGGACCTATGGCCTCACTGGACCTGTTTGGGGTATAAATTGTATAGTAGCTTGAAAAATCTTGGTAAGATGGGTAGAGACACGGTAACCAGCAGCTCTACACGTTTCATGGCTTTACTGCCACTCGTCAGGAGCAAGCACGTGTAATATCTATAATAAAATTAGTGAGGAGACAAGAGAAAGAATAAAAATTGATACAGAAAGACAAGGTTAGGGGTAGGGTATAGAACCTCGATAACCAAGGTTTACTTGCTGAGGTTTGATGTGTTGATGGTGTGAATGTGGGGCCCTGCAAGCAGTCCGGAATATAACTCCAACCGGGAGCTGAGGTGGGCAGCCCCACAGATTTGGAAGGGGCAATGCCTATGGTAGGCACGGAAATTGAGGACATCCTGGGAATAAGGGAACGAAATGTGAGCAAGAAATGGGGGAGGGGGGAAGGGATGAAAGGGGAGGGAGGAGGGGAAAGGAAAGGCAAGAAGGGGGAGGGGGTGGAGCACCAAGGGGGAGGGGAGAAGGGGGAAGGAAGGGAAGGGGAGAGGGAAAATGGGGGAAAAATAGGTGGAGAAAAACAGGGGGGGAAGGAAGAAGAAAGGGAGGACAAAAGGGTGAGTGGATGGTGAGGACATGGTGAAGGAGATAAAAGTGGATGGTGAGGGTGAAAATAACAGAATGTGAGTGAAGGGGGTTGATACCACGGAAATAGGCCATGGATAGTGAGGTTAGTGGGGCTATGATAGTGATAATAAGTATAGCAATTTACCTTGTGAAGATGGGGACCCCAATTAGAGGCAACCATGAGGGCCAATTAACAACCAAATTGTGTGATGAACTGAGTGTGGAAAGCCTCGAGTGTCGGGACCACCCAAGGAATGCCCCTAAATGAACCAGCCGCAGGAAGGTCCACCGATGTCACGCCATGTGTCGGGGGGAGGAGCGGCAAGTGGCAGACAGCCGAAACTCCGGCCGACTGGCCGGAAACATTTACCAATGCAAAAACTTTTTTAAAAGTGTTTGTAAAGGAATTATTTTTAACTAACAAACATGTTATACTTACCTGTTCTGTGCAATGGTTTAGCAAAGAGCAGCCCCGATGCTCCTCTCCTCCTGTCCCCCGCAGGCGCTCTGGGCCCCTCCCCCTTGCTGATTTCCCCATGAATGTAAAAAACCTTCAGCCTTTAGAACCATTTTAAATATCAAAAATAAATATTAGAATGTATTATTTCAGGGACAATAGCCAGAAATACTGTGCATTAGATGTGATTTGAAAAATCTATTTGTCAGCTTATAATAGAAAACATCAGAAGTGTTTTTAATTAAACACAGACTGAAATACAACAACAAATAAATATACCTGCACCTAGTTTCCTTGCAAAGCTTGGAAATGAATGTCAGTATATTAAGAATGTAGTATAAAAAAATGTCTGTTTTAGTGTTGGAACATTATTCACAATAAGATTTCAGTTGCATTACTTATTATATATTTTTATTGTTAGCAATTTATTCTCTTACAGTTATACTTTTAGTTGCAGCAGGATAAATACACAGGTGATTAAAATTTGGCAAGCAGTGGAGAGAACAGTAGGAAACACATCATTTTATTTTCTTGGCATTAAACTGCTGACTGGAATTTTGCTAAAATACTGTCTTTTTCTCTGCAAAGTATTTTTTTTTTTGTGTGACTAATTTTTTTAAACTGGTATTTCAAAACAGTATCACCCCTACAAATCCCTTATGTGAAAAACAAAAACATCTGAAAGAATCTGAATATTAGGTTTTAAATTACAATGAAGGTGAATGCTTGATTCTGAAAGGTTTATACTGTCTTCAACATCTTTTTTTTTATTTTTATCTTCTTTGCCTGAGTCTGACATTTTACAAGTCGAGTGCTATGGGTCAGAGGTCATTTGAAGTTTGATAGTTGTTCCCTTGCCATCTCCGTATACTATGAGGCTGATTTATTACAGGAGTTCAGAATCTTCACACAACACACAATTGCGTGAATATTAATTGAAATCATCCGATCATGTGAAAAGTAGATTTATGTTTATATTATTTGCACATGATTGGATGTTCAAGGTGAGCTAGATTATTACAATATAAATTGTGTGAAAACACACCACTTTTTTAGTAAATCAGCCAATCGCCTCCTGAAAGTACTGAGCAAAAAATATGCTGCATTCTGTCACCAACATTACCACTGCAGATTTTGTTTTCCGACATCCCCCCTGTAACATGGCGTTATTACCTGTTGATTCTGGCTGTAGATACAGTATTCTATTTCCTGTAATAGGGTGACAATGCTTTTTGTTGTACAGTGAATTATAGAGCAGCATGGTAGCCCTATGGGACAGGCTAGTCTACTGCCGCGTACACACGACCAGACTTTCTGGCAGAAAAGGTCAGACGGTAATCCACATGCACTTGGCCACACATGAACGGACTAAGTCCATTCGAAAGTCCATTCATTTTGAACGTGATGACGTAAGACAGGACTAGAAAAGGAAGTTCAATAGCCAGTAGCCAATAGCTTCCCTTGCGCTGTATTTGGTCTGTCGAACCAGCATACAGATGAACAGTTTTCCCGATTGAGTCCGTCGGACAGATTTGAAACATGTTTTATTTCTAGGTCCGTCAGATGTTTTTAATGAAAAATGATCGGATTAGCCCACCCAAGAACGGAATGTCTGACGGACTGATTCCTTTGGACCTAGTCTGCCGGAAAGTCCGGTCATACAATTGTTCCTTGGATGAAAATGTTTGCTTGATTTGCCTTTAGTGGTGTGCATCGGGCATAAGTGTTTTAAGTGTTTGAGGCAAGTAAGTGTTTACTAAAGTTTTGTTCCGCTTTAAAGTCTATTTAAAACTATGAGTGTTATTTACGAAAAGCAAATACACTTTGCACTGCAAGTGCATTTGGAAGTGCAGTCGCTCTCAAATGAAGGGGTAGATCTGAAATGAGGGGAAGCTCTGCCGATTTCATCATCCATGCATTTGTGCAAGCTAAAATGCTGTTTTTTATTTTCCTTGCAGGTCCCCCTCGGATCTACAGCAACTTTACTTCCAATTGCACTGCAAGTGCACTTGTAGTGCAAAGTGGATTTTCCTTTAGTAAATAACCCCATATATGTACATCTAAGACTACCCTGTTTACAGAGTGACAACACTGCTTTGTGACTTCACTGCAAACAGTGATGTCACATAATTATAGGTGGAAGTGGAAAGATGATGCATCTACAGTAATGGAAGGACAAAGTCAATAAAGCAATTTTCCAGGTGGATACTTTTTTTTTCGTTTATATATTTTTCCCAAATTTCCACTTCCAAATGCAGTTTCTCCCTATGGTTAATCTTACAGATTAGAGCCCAGGCATTCCACCTGTATGCAATATGATATACATTTATTTTCCAAAATTTGCAACAGCAGCATTAGAAAGATACAGTGTATTTCTTCTAAACAAATGCTTAATTTGAGTTTCCATATATTAAATTGATTCTAAAAGCTGAAAGTTTTTTAAGTTTTTTTTCTTTTTACCTTCATGCACTCTGTGCTCTTTGCCTCCTCATTGGCTGGGAAACAGCAGTGGAAACCATTTATTCCCACTGCTGTCAATCACAGCCAGTGAGAAGGGAGTGGAGCTAGACCGAACCCTGTTCTATGTGTCCTATGAGTGGCTTGCTATATGGGGGCACTCAGCAGGAGGAAGGAGCTAGGAGCACCAGTGGGGGTACCCAAGAAGAAAAGGATGAGGGTCTGCTCTGTGCAAAACCATTGCACATAGCCAGTAAGTATAACATTTTTGCTATTGGATTTTTTTTTTTTTTTTTTTTTTTTTACCTTTAATATAACTTTACATTAAAATTAAAATTTAATAATGTAATGACAAAAATATCCCTTTAGTGTTTAATTGAAATAAGAGGATGTCTTGCAAAACAAATATAGTACACAAATCAAAGTGTTAATTAAATACTCTAGATATGATCATTGGTTACTGATTAAAGTGATACTAGACACCAACAAATTAGCACCTTTAATCAAGTGAGAAGGAGATTTATCATGCATGTATTGACTTTCTGGGACATCTAACACACTAAGCAAATCTTTTGTACCAGAGGGACTTCAGTCAGTGAGAAGACATGCCTATTAGGCACCATTCAACAATATATATAAATGCCAGTAATTAAATGTCAAATTAGGTAATTCAACTCAGTCCTGTCCCAAATTATTATACTGTTTTAACTTGTAAAATGTAGAAAAAGGTTGAATTTGCAATAATGAAGATATCTCTGTTGCTATAAACAGCAATCATATATTAAATATACATGGCATAGTGTCAGTTATTTGATTTAAATTATTAACTATTCAAATTATTAGAAATTAGCACGACAATGTAAGAAAAAATAACCCAGAAATGTTTATTTAAAGCTGAACCGCAGGCAGATGTAAAAAGCACAAATGAATGGAGCTTTGTAATCATGAATTTATCATAAATTGTATTTTCCTTTATTGCAAGCAGTGTCAGTGCCTGAATATCACTGCATCAATCTCTTGCAGTGTATTGTACAGCCTGTACAGAAGAGCTGACAGAGTTGGAGGAAGCAACACCACAAGTAGTCAGTATGGTGTGCTGCAATGCAGAGAATGAGCTGATAGAAGAAAAGAGAGATGAGCGTGCTGCTGCTCTTTTTACTGTTCATTCACAGTGAAGTGATGACCAATGATGGAAAGGGGGCTTGGGGACTTTAAATGTGACTGACCAGCAATAATTGTAGGATTGTTGAGTGCTGTGGTATTATTTTGGAGGGGAATGTTTGGAGTGTTTGGAGTTTGGAGTGTTTGGGTTTATCAATGACATTCTTATAGTAAAAAAAAAGTGTTTTTTTAAATACCTCCAAAAGAAAACGTCTCAATAAATAAATAAATAAAATTAATTTCGGTATAATGTCACACAACAGAGTCATTTTCCCTATTATTTTATTAATATATTACAGGTATTTATATAGCACACAATTTATGCAGTACCTTACACACTAGTCATTCACATCAGCCCGTGCCCTCAAGGAGATTAAAATCTAAGATGCCCATCTCATATACACACATATACCTGTTGCCTGTTTACCTATCAGAATATATTTGGTCTGTGGGAGACAACCCACACAAATACAAGGAGAAGATGCAAACTCAATGCAGAGAGTGTCCGGGCCATGATTCAAAACTCTGTAAGACCGAATTGCTAACCGCTGAGCCATTTTGCTGCACTGAAAAATAACCTGGAAAGAAATGGGGTGTTACAAACAGGTACTGATGCGGCTAAATATATAGGTGCATTTATAGTAACAGAATATATAGGATATAGCTCGCTGCCAAATATGTTGTTACATTTTTTCATTATTCCATGATCAGAAAGTATATAGAATTATTCCTCACATAAATGTGTATATAAAGCTCAATCTATTGCCCCAGATTAGTAACCCCTGCCTTTCTTAATTTTTTAACCTAATATTAACATTTTTTTACAAACAACCTTAACAGTATAGCCACTTGATCACCAGGTTAATTCTGTCATTTTTCACATACATGTAAAAAAACAGCATTTTTTGCTAGAAATTTAGAACCTCCAAACATTATGTATATTTTCTTTATGCAGAAGCCCTGGAGAATAAAAAAATGTAGCAATTTTGATTGAATTTCAGTTCACACAAACACAATATAATACCAAGTTTTTTAATAAAATATAAAACATGATGTTGCATTGACTAAATAGATAACTAACATGTCACGCTTTAAAATTGCGTACGCCCGTGGAAGGGCGACAAACTACATTACTGTACCTAAAAATATCCTTAAGTGACACTCTAAAAACCTTTACAGGTTACCAGTTTAGAG
The DNA here is from genome assembly GCF_037356315.1 of Lithobates pipiens. Classification (NCBI taxonomy): domain Eukaryota; kingdom Metazoa; phylum Chordata; class Amphibia; order Anura; family Ranidae; genus Lithobates; species Lithobates pipiens. Next base: position 399,647,873 of record NW_027507748.1, on the reverse strand, counting down.
TTACACAAGAGGCCTGACACTAGAATTATTGTTCTCGCTCTGACCTTCGCTGAGATACTTCACGTGTGGTGTGATCTCTATTTACATATGTGTGCGGGACCTACATTTGCATTCAACATTGTGTGTGAACACAGGCGGAAGGGGGCACTTTAATTTTCTTAATTTTATTTATTATTATTATTATTATTATTATTTTATCTACAGGATTTATATGGTGCCACCGGTTTGTGCAAAGCTTTACAAGGTAGAGGTGGGACAGTACAATTACAATACAGTTCAATACAGAAGGGACGATAGGGCCCTGCTCATTAAGCTTACAATCTAAAGGGAGAGGGAGGTGGTACAAAAGGTAATAGCTGTGGGGGGTAATCTGATGGAGGTGGCTTGGGTACAATTCTTAACTGGAGGTGGGGTAGGCTTCCCTGAATAGGTGAGTTTTCAGAGATCATCTAAAGGCGGACAGGTTAGGGACTAACCAGACATACTGGGGCAGGAAGTTCCAGAGGATGGGAGAGGCTCTGTAGAAGTCCTGGAGGTGAGCATGGGAAGAAGTAAAAAGGGAGCCAGAGAGCAAAAGGTCTTGGAAGGAGCAGAGAGGATGATTTGGGTAATATCTGCATATGAGGTTGGTGATGTAGCTGAGAGCGATGTTTTTTGTGGATGGCCTTGTATGTTGTGGTTAATATTTTGAATATTATATGGTGAGATAGTGGAAGCCAGTGAAGGGATTAGCAGAGAGGAGCAGCAGTCATGGATCGGATAGTAAGGTGTATTAGTCTAGTAGCAGCATTCATTACAGAATGATGGGGGGATTGCCTGTGTAAGGGTAGGCCAGTAAGGAGAGTGTTGCAGTAGTCGAGGTGGGAAATAACCAAGGAGTGCATAAGTTGTTTTGTGGTGTCGTTAATCAGAAAGGAGCGAATTCTGGAAATGTTGTGGAGGTTAAGGCGGCAAGATGTAACCAGTGATTGGATGTAGGGGCTGAAGGAGAGGTCAGAGTCTAGGATTACACCCAGCACCCTGGCATGTGTGGGGGGACCATTAGTTGTGCCGTTGATCTTGATGGGGAAGTCATGGGGAGGAGAAAGTATTGCAAGCTGAGTTTTAGAAAGATTGAGTTTGAGGAAGTGGTGTGGCATCCATACTGATATGTCACTCAGTAAAGCTGCGATATGTAAGGAGATTGAATGGGGTAAGTTGAGGAGTGAAGCGATAGATCTGGGTGTCGTCAGCATAGGGGTGAAACACTGAAAGTGCACTGGGATAGGTAGAACCATGAAAGAACAGAACCATAGAGTTTGTTGAGGAGGAGCAGGTGGTCAACTGTGTTAAAGGCAGCAGAAAGGTCCAAGAGTAGGATTATAGTACCAGTAGTACCAGCCGTTGGTTTTAGTAGTTAGTAGGTCATTGGTGAGTTTTAGTAGGGCAGTTTCATTGGAATGTTGTGGGTGGAAGCTGGATAGTAGGGATCGAAAAGGTTGTTGTCAGTGAGGTAGCAAATCATACGGTTGTGGACAAGGTGTTCAAGAAGCTCGGAGGCAAACAGGAGCAGGGAGATGGGTCTTAAGTTATTAAAACAGGTGGGGTCCATTGAGGGCTTTTTAAGTATGAGGGTAACCAGTGCATGTTTGAGTGGAGAGGACAAAGTGCCAGAGGACGTGGGTCAAAGAGTTTAGGATAGAGCAGGAAGGTGGTCGCAGTAATGGTGAGGGGACAGGTGGTGAGGTGGGCTGTGGAAAGGAGTATGGCAACTTCTTCAGTGGTAACAGGAATGAAGGAGGAAAGTTTTGAGTGTGATGTTGGACCTGGTGGTGTTGGTTGGGGGAGGAAGCAGGGCACTGGATATCTCATCACAAATTGTGTTTTTGAAATGATTGGTAGACTTCTGAGCAGTAAGAAAGTTGGTGGGTGGAGGCAGTGGAGGGGGGGGGGGGTAAGGAATTAAGGATAGACAAGAGTTGATGAGGTTTGGATGAGAGGGTTTTGAAGAGGGTGGTGCTTTAGGTTTATTTACCATTGTGGAGGCAGGAGTTGTATTTGAGAAGGGCAGATTTGTAGAGGGTTTTGCAGTCTTGCAGGGATTTAGTTTTACACCACGCTCGCTCAGGAGCATGGCTGCGTCTCTTGAGACTAATGGTGTTATCTGTTTGCCAGGGTTGTAGCAGGCGAAGCCTGGTTTTGCGTGTAGAAAGAGGAGTGCTGGGGTCCAGGGAGGATGACAATATGTTGTTGTAGATGGAAGTGGTCAGGTCTGGGCAGGACAGGGTTGCAATTTTATCATAAAGGCAGTCAGTAGAAGAATGAAGAAGGGAAGGGTTGAGGTGGCAAAGGTTCCTGTGGTTAACGGTTTGCCGATTGGTGGCATGTGAGGTAGGAGACAGGCAGAGTGCGAAATGGATAAGATTGTAATTGGAGAGAGGAAAAGTGGTGTTAAGCCCCATACACACAGTTTTTCTGATGAGTTTTTCCTTTACCAAAACCATATAATATGAGGTCAAACCTTAGGAGTTTCAATTTGTATGCAATCAGGCAGGCCCTTGCAATACATGGTTTTGGTAAACCTGAAGGAAAAACTCAGCAGAAAAACTTATAGTGTATATGGGGATTTAGAAAGGTTGCAGGGAGTGCAGAGGTGGGAGAATACGAGTTTGAGAGTGTTGCCATTGGAGTGAGAGGTGGTTTGCGTCCATTGCGTTAGGTTAGAAGAAGAGGTTAGGTTGAGTAGTTGAGAAGTCGGTGAGGTGTTAACATTGATTGGAATATTAAAGTCACAGAGGATGATGGTAGGTACTTCAGAGGAGAGAAAGTAGGGTAGCCATTAAGAAAGTATGACACTGGGCAAAGGAGACAAAGGAGGTGGTTGTCCTCCTTAGGATAGCTAATATTCGATTTTAACTTCTTACAGGCACTCTGTGAGATTTTACAGTTGTATTGATGAATATAATAAGCCTAAGGCCCCATTTACACTGGCAATTAGGACTCAGGGTTACAACATGGGACTCCTTCAGCCAGTCCATGTTATGCTGCTATTTGGGTTATATCTCGCAGTTGTGGGTACTCTTAAATTATGCTTGTGTACATGTGTGTATATATACCTTTCTACTATGTAATTTTTGTACTCATGTTTCATAGACTATGTCTTTTTTTATGATTATATACTAATAAATTGGCTTCAGCCTTTTAAATTTATTTCTTGTCTTATAGCTGCCTTAAAGTCGCAGAGGGGTTCTTTTGCTGCTATTTGCATGCATCATTTCAACTCTTTACCAGTTGGGCTGTTGGCATTTTTACCTTTATTTCACTTGGCTCTGCTTTGTTGTATTCTTTCATGTAATAAGCCTAAGGTCCCATTCAGACTTTGGCGATTTGGACTCATGGGCAGAATCTATGTAATTCTGCCTGCAATTCCAAATCATAGCAAAACATGCAACACGCATTTGATGTGACATTCATCCTAAATGGCACCCCAACACTATGCAATCTTGCTGTAACTGCTGTGCAACAAAATGCCTGAGAATGGTGGCAAAATGTGTGTATAAAAATGAGCCTGGCTCAGGGCCAAAATTTGTTCCATGGGCATTTTGGCACAATGAATGTGTATAGGACAGCTCATTTAATGATCCTCAGTGCTTACTAAGGCTTTGGAGCAACAGTTGGAACAATTGAGACTGGTGAATCAATGATTAATTATAGCTTTATAAGTTTCACATTGTGCACTAGCTTGTCAGATTCCCAAACTGATCCCTGTGCCCTCGTCAAATCCCTGACCACGACAATTATTTAAACTGATATTTCCTTCCTTTTTGCTAGACAGGAGTTGTTTTTCTAGAGGTTAAATAATGCATTGCTTTCTCTACCTTATTTTTAATATTCAATACAGGATAAACTAACAGATTTTTTCCATTGGGAGAGTTGCTAGGAGACATTATCACCCTCTGCAGCCATCACAAATGACATCAATCCCAACATCAGAAACCATTATCTCATTTACTTTCAGCCACTGCTTGTGATCAACTTCAGACTGTTTTCTGGCTGTATTTCAATATGGTGTAATCCCATAATGCTGAGCATAATTTATAGTCTAGAGTGAAATTTACCAATTGCTAATAGAGTGAAATTTTGTAATCTTGAATTAGAATGTTAACTGAAACTGTCTGGCTCCTGTGACAACCCTAATTTTTATCAAATGCATGAATCAAGGGGTAATCTGGGAGCTAACCCAGAACATATTGTATCTATACAGTCGCAGGTTGTAGTCAACTGTATAGCCCTGCATCCTCCATATGCTGTATGAAATGGTCTGTAGACAATTACACTCCCAAAACTACAAGAGCCTTAGCTGACCTCTTTGATTGGTGAAATTACATCAGAGGAATTTACATTAGACATTAAATCCTTTAGGCTTGGTTCACACTGGGTGCCTATGCAGCTTCCAGCAGAGGTCCTGTGAGTCTTGGTTCACCGTTTCAGGTCCGATTTCAGCCAGAGCTTTGGGCTGAATTCGGACCTGAAATGGACTAAAAGACACATAGGGCTCCTGTGCAAATTCACAACGGAACCGAAATGGAGATCAGCTCCATAGAGAGTTGGTCACATTCTCCTGCTATTGCGAATTGGATGCGAGGATCTCACATCCAGTTTGCAATAGTGTGAACCCGGCCTCAAGGTGTCAAAGGCCCCAGGTCCTGATGAGTATAAAGCTCTGTACATTAAGAAATGTGCCCCTTTTTTACTTGTTTTCTTGAAGATATATGGAACAAAATTGTTTAAAATGTAGATTGTGCAGATGAATTTTCATAGACACATATTACAATGGTATCCAAACCAGAAAAGGACCCTATGCTTCCATATGCTTCTAGGCAACTTGTAGCCCATATCGGTCCTTAATATTATTCACAAGAAATTTACCAAGATTCTGTAGACTCGCCTTGCAGGATTGATCTTCTGTGTGAGCTCCTTAGATCAGTGTACCCTCAGTTTAAGACTAGACATTATGCTAAGACACCAAAAGTTGGATGGTTTTTGTTTTGTTGGCCCTTTCTCAAATGATTTAAAAGTCACCTATTGTCCATCAGCAAGGATTCAATTCTTGTCTAAATTCTCTGAATACTTTTCAATCTTACAGGGGACTCACCAATTGTTAGCTACTGAAAAATGTACCTTCACAGGCAAGCAGGGCTACACTATTTTCTGAATCCTTGTAGCTGTACTGTACTGTATGTATGTATACCAATCAGCCAATCCTCACTCTACAGCCTTTCATTGGCAACCCTTAATTCCAACCAGCATTCAGGGCATCATAAGTTTGCTAGCGGAGATTAGAAAAAAAAATTTGCATCAAGAATCGTGAGAACATTTTACTTTTCCATGCTACAATATATCAGGGGTGCATTTCAAGAGGAAATGTTTAGGTAAACAAAATCACTTTATCTCTCTGCATGCTGAGAAATCCCTTGCTTTTGATTTGTTGTTTTTAGGACAGTCTGTCAGGCTTCTCCTGGGGCAAGGGGTCTCTTTTCTTCCCTCTATTTTTATATGCAGAATCAGTTGAATCAACCCACCCATTTTGTATCCAGAAGGAAGAAGGAATTGCCCCCCCCCCCAATACTATCTTTTACAACTTGGAATACAATCTTTGAACAAACAGCTGAGATTTCAGAGAATGTAAATATAAAAGAAGGGACATGTCAGTTATTGAACACATATTATTTTACCAGTTAGGCTGAGTGGAAGTTTCTTGCTCTTCAGACTATTTGGTGGGCTTGTCTGGTGGCCTGCTATTATTGGCAAGCAGTAAAGAGTTTTTTGTGACCTTTTTTTGCATAGAAAATGTACACCATGATTGCTGCTACTTAATGTCTACCCTCCTGTTATCCTGTTTGCAAAATAAACTATACCTCTGTTTGTTGGCATCAGCTTGATGAACTATTACTAAATTGTCAGTTAAGCCAGATTTGCTTAGTGCAATGGTCTCTATCAAGCTGTCCAACATTGACATAAAAAAAATTGTTATTACATTACTGGACACACTTAAGGCCTTCCAGGATTCCTGGCAGCCTTGGGGGACCTTTGAAGAAGACCATCTGCATTTTGTCTGTCTCTTTCCTCACTCTGTATTAAATCCTGCTACTTAGGCTGTGATATAGGTAGGTGGAAGTATATGTTCTCTTTATTACAATAAATAAACTGGAGGATATATAGCCACTTCTTATTTCTTGTCTTCTGCCTAGGTTGGGCCTTGGAGGCACGGTCATGCCTATTGTTGTTTTACTACGATTCATCTTCTTTTGTTTTGATGGTTACCTTTATATTCAAACTAAATTAGGCATAGTACTATATGATCTTTGTTCAGAAATTGATACCTTGTACTGGGGCAGAAGAACAAAACTGAACTCTTGAACATACTGTGGCATTGTTATCATGGTTTGGTTGCAAAAAAATGAAAACCAGGCATAAACATTACCAATAAATAAAAATAAGTTTTTATGTCCCAAATAGATTCTTGAAAATACTGGATTGTATATTTAGTCTTTCCACTGTTTGAAACCTAAAACAATTATTATTAAATTATTATAAAATAAACTATCTTATCTACCGTAGTTAAAGGAAATTATGGTAAATACAGTTAACTATTTTATTCAGCTTGCTATGTATGTGAATTAAAAAAAAAATCAAGAGCGTTTTGAAATCAAAGATACTGTACCTATATCCTTAGCTTTCAATCATCTTATTGTGGTTTCCAAAAGATATTTACAATAGAGTAGTGGGATCAAAATGAATTAGGCGATCAATGGTAAACCAATCTTATATTGTAAGAATCATAGTCCACAAAGAACCATTTATATCCAAAAAGTACATACAATTTACCACTTCATTTTAATTTTGGTAAATATGCTGTTGAATTTAGGTATCTTTTATATTTTTTTAGACTGAAGAGTACTGTCATTTGCACATCTATCGAACCTCTGCTTAAAAAGCAACCAATTTGCATACAAACTAAGGCCGCGTACACACGCGGGGACTGTTCGCTCAACTTTGTCCGTCAAACAGTTTCAGCGGACAGTCCGCTCAAAATTAGCATGGACGGACTTGCCCACACACGACGAACGAACAGTCCGCTGAAACCGTGCGCGATGACGTGAACGGCACGTACGACGGGACTAGAAAACGACGTCCTATACACTGCAATGCAAACTTCGGCGTGTAAATCCTTTCTGAGCATGCGCGGAACTTAGTTTGACGAACAAGCCTACACACGAGGGGACTGTTCGCTGAAACAAAGTTTCAGCGGACAGTTTTTCGGAATTTCCGAAAAACTTTGTTCAGCAGACTGTCCGCTGAAACTGTCCGCTCAAAGCCCACACACGAGCGGACTGTCCGCCGAAACACTGTTCAGCGGACAAAGTTGAGCGAACAGTCCCCGCGTGTGTACGCGGCCTAAGAGTCAAAAAGTTCACCCCATTAATTAGCTGACAGATCTTCAGAAGCTGCAGGTGCTTTTTAAACTGCCATCATGAATTTGGTGTTGCTTTGCCAAGCTGCTATGCTGGATTAGCAAGAAACAGTTAGAGCTTCATAAATGCATTGGCATATCTGAATAAGCGTCAAGCACACAGGGTCTTTGGCAATGGTGCATGAGACTCCAGCGTGTAGGTATGGGCAGAAGGTACATTTGCACTATCCATCCCCTCTTCTGGCAGCCCGTAAACAATTATGAGAGGCTGCCAGCTGCTTTAACTGGATGGGGCTTGATGGTACACTGAGCAGTGTTAATTTTAAGGGCAATATGCACCCAGGGATCATTGCCAAGAACACAGTATTTCGGGCATTCGTCCTTGGATTCATACTGCCCTAAATGTTATATATGTAGCCACCAAAAAATTGGCCATATATTGGTGTCTATTACCATTAACAGACCCCATGGCATGGCTCATGATTCAATAAAAATGAGTCTGGATATCACTTGCGGGCACAAATTTAAACTAGCAATGTATGCAATTGTGAGGTTTTTATGTATAATCCCCTGATATCGTTAACTAATGTATTGTCTGAATTTGCATAGTAAGCTTTATAAAAACTGAACTTCTTCCTTTACACATCTCTGATTCCCTTAATATTAATTCTAATTTTATTTAAATGACTCATTATATACCATATCTAGGAGTAAAACCCATGTCTTATTATCATTCAGTTTATTGTTAATTAGCCACAATTATTTAGGGATTTATTGCAATACCAGAGCCCAAGAAAGTATTGGCTGTGTAGGATTACAGTTACATACAAGTGTATTTTTTCTAATCATTTTTTTTTATTTCATCCTATCTTGCTTGGAAGATATAATGTGATTTGAAGCATACACATTCAAATATTTGGATTAATACACATTTTTTATTCAAAGGATGATATGTTAATATGTTATTTTAAAAGGCAGTTTGGATTTGCCAAATCATTGTACATGTTTATAACTGCATGAGGGTGTGTTGTTTGGTACTTGGCAGAGATACAGTAGGGGCTTAGCGCAAGAGCTCCATGAGCCCCACAGTCTACTCACACACCTGCTGGCTTACCACTTGCTTGCTGGTTTTGAGGGGATAAAATCCTGTGTGTGTCACCAGGACTAGGAATACAGAGATTCGCATTCCTGCACACCTGTGGACCCCTGCAAAGGACTCTGGATTCACCACCTTTGTTACTGCAATTGAAGACTAAGCTAATATCTTCTAAACAGTGAGTCTCTTTTCAACTGTTATATCCAGCAAGCGATTACAGCCTGAACATTTTTTTAGGCTCTGTGATTTGACTATATTTTTCTATCCAACTTACATGCGGTGCTATCATTATTGTTTCATGGAAACATGGTGCTGAATGACTAATGCCGCGTACACACGGGCGGACTGTATGGCGTACTTAGTCCGTCGAAACACATTTCAGCGGACAATCCGCTCGTGTGTGGGCTTCAGCGGACTTTTTCAGCGTGCAGTCCGGCGTACTAAGAATTTCGGATTTTTAGAAATTCTGTCCGTCGTACTTTGGTTTCAGCGGACAATCCGCTCGTCAGTATGCTAGTTTGACAGACTAAGAATGGCGCATGCCCAGAAAGGATTTACACGGCGGAAGGGTGCTTTGCTGTGTCTTGGACTTCCTATTTCTAGTCCCGTCGTACGTGCTGTACACGTCATCGCGCAAGCGTTCGATGGACTGTTTGTGCATCCGTGTGTGGTCAAGTCCGTTCAGTCGAAAGTACGACGGACTGTCCGTCGGATTGTATGACGAACTAAGTACGCCATACAGTCCGCTCGTGTGTACGCGGCATTACAGGCTTATTGTGGATCTATTGTTTCTCCTTGACTCAAGTCGCATGCTTACATCACAGCATGCTGCATTTTTTACTATCTCTATGATTGACAGTGCTACACCCAGAAATCAAACCTGTCTTGTTCACTAACTATCAGGGATACTTTCTAGCCAGAATTGCATTTATTTGTCTGTGATGACCGATGCTTTTTTTCAACATTGTAAAGACTTAATGTAGCAGCTCTATACGCATATAGGGAGTCTGGAGGTCCATGGTTAAGCACAATACGGGTATTGTAGCAGCAGGATCCTTCAGCAGGATCATTGGCGCCTCCTATTCTCCAACCAGAGCTACAAAAGAATGGTTTAGATAAAATCATATTCATGTGTTAGAATGGCCCAGTCAAAGTCCTGACCTGACCAGACCTAAATCCAATTGAGAATCTGTGGTAAGACTTGAAAATTACAGAGACACTCTCCATCCAATCTGACAGATAAAACCCCCAAAAAATACATTTAGGTTTTTGCTTGTAACATGACAAAATGTGGAAAATTTCAAGGGGTGTGAATACTTTTTCAAAGCACTGCATTGCGATTGGCAATACAAATAATAAAAACAGCATAAATGAACATTAGTAAGAAAAAAGCTTAAAGCAGACCTTTCACAAAATGTATACATTTGTCTCTTTTATTGCCTGCCCCACTCTCTTACATTCAGTATATGCTTAATTTTTTTTAATTCATGTTCTAGTGAATTGATACAAGATTATTTATCTAATTGTTCATCTCCCATTTGCAGATTCACCACGTGCTTGCTCCTGATGAGCGGCACCAAGACGTGAAATGCGTCATGCTAACAACTGTATACTACAGCTTTAACAGCTTCTATTATTTATATATTTGTACTATCACCTTATGTGACAGGGACCAGTAAGGTCATGGGCCATGCAGATGTTACCTTGCAACATTATTGTACCCCACTGTGATATATGGTGGACTCTTTAACTCTATCATGCTACCCATTTTTAACCATGTTATTATCACTTACCACTGTTTTAGGAATTGACGCTACATTTAATGTGTATTCCTATTTGTATGTATATGGGAATTGTGTGTGTAATTTTACGGAATATCAAATATTTCAATCTACACCATTGTATTCATTTCAACTATGTGCTTTGTTCAAAGTCTCACCCTCTTGCTCCTAATTTTAACAATATCATTGTCAGGGATAGAGGCACATGACCTTACCAGGCCATGACCTCATTTAAAGTCCCAATGTTTCCCCTCCCCCTTTTCCCGATTTTAATTCACGTTCTAAATAAATGTTTATATAATGCTTAAAATTTCACTTCCTGGTTTCTTCCCTAAGCGAGAGTGACATAACACATACTCTGTCCGCAGTCTCCTGGGATACAAGTCATACATCACAAAAGGTTGCAGAGCTGCAAGTACCAAAATAATGTGAGATTTTGCACGTGCATAGACCACCATGGCAACCAGTAAGCAGTGATCTAGTGGCAGATCACCAGGGGGCTGAGTGTGAAAAACAGGAAATAACTCCTAAATCCGAAAATGGTGTTATAGGACAGTGATGGCGAACCTTGGCACCCCAGATGTTTTGGAACTACATTTCCCATGATGCTCAACTACACTGCAGAGTGCATGCGCATCATGGGAAATGTAGTTCCAAAACATCTGGGGTGCCAAGGTTCGCCATCACTTTTATAGGATCTAACTACCTCTGACAGAACTAGAACATAAAAACACTATTGTAGAATGGCATTACAAAATCATTTGAAAACCATCTCGGAATATGTGTAGTGCCAATTATATCAGTTCTTATTTGGACCAGTTTTGCCATTTTCTAATTTTAAGGGGATAGTGATTGCATTTGGCTAATCTTGAGTCATAGTTTTATAAATATAGCCAGAAAATGAACCTGCAGGGTAAGCCGCAAAGAAAAAAAAATAGTTTTAAGTGACTTTGCTCAAAATATAGTGTATTTCTGTCCTTTCATGTAGTCCTTCATGTAATGTTAATAAAACCTCCTTCTCGATCCAACATTTCTATGGTAACTGCTCATAGCCGACTTGTTTTACTCAGCAGTATTTACTCGTGCCGAACTTCTAACATTTGCCTGTGTCAGCTGATAATACTGCAGTATGCAGTCCGATGTCCAGGTTTACACTCCATGTGATGTCACACAGTAACATGGGGTGTTGGAGGAAGCTCTGAATGATTCTACAGTCTTGTGGGGCTTGAGTGTTGTGCCGCAGGGAGTCCTATCAATAGACAGATAAGCACACAGAGCGTGCTGTGAATTAGGGAGAAAATTAGTATGCGTCCGTGACCTCATCCTCTGCATTGTGTAAAAAAGGCTGTTTTATCCTGTATTCACAGATCCCCCTCTCCTGCACTGTCTGTCTGGGGAAGGCCAGCTAACACAGGCAGAGTAGTCGATCTGCACATGCTCCGTTGTGTCTTTTAGGATGGATAGAACAGTTACTTGTTGTCAGAGATAGCCAGGTCACATGATATTAACATCAAACATGTGGGAGTGTATACAAGGCTGCAGTGGAAATCTCCTCCTTTCTGAACTCTCAGCACTGAAGAAACTATGCAGTTTATCATGTAGCCGTAGTATACAGATCATCCAAAAAGGTATATAGTGGCAGTATTTTAATGTAAAAAGAAGATTTATAAGCTGTGGGCACTGTGGGGGGAGAGGGTGGGGGATAAACTATTTTCATATTACTGGGTTTAGTAAGATTTTAAAATATGCTTTCCTTCTAAAGGGTCAATAGCCATTTGACTTTTCTTTTGTATTGCACCTTAACCCTATGCTAGTCCCGTAAGTTATAATTTTGTTTATGGAAAGTGGTATAAATGTCATTGAATCAAGCTGACCTTTCATTCTTTTAAATATAGCTTAACACAGTATAGCATGTCTCCTTGGAGCCCATCAGCATCTGCTCCTAAATTGTAATTACATTCCTTCTGCTAGATTATCAAGTAACATGATTGGTTAAGGTGGTCATATTTGTCACTGTCACAATCTTTAGGTTTTTGAAGCTATCAAATATTTTAGCACATATTGTTATTGAAGATCAACTAACTTATATGTAAAACTTGCTAAGGCTTGTGTAAATATTTAAATGTATGTTGTGCACAGAAGCCTTTTTTCGCTCATGATAATACGTATTTGGATGTTGTGTTCATTTAAATACAAGATAACAAAGATAACAAATAAATTATTAGTGCCCTAATCTCGTTGCACGACAGAGAATGTGCTCACTTATATCATCACTGCTTGGTACAGCAGCATTACAGCTGAGGATAAAAAGCCACTTCAAAAGTTTATTACAGAGATTCATAGCATTATTAGTATGCAGCTTCTCACTTTCGAAAAACATTTCCCAAACCCACTGTATTAACAGGGCATTAAATAGAGTAAAGGATTCTTCTTACCCTGGTCAGTCATCATTTGTTTTTTTTCCCTGCGAAAATTGAGGCTTCACAGGATAATAAAAGCCCACAAAGATAGGCTAAAGAACAGCATTTATCCCAGTCCAGTGGTTCAATTGAATCAGTCCCTACAAAAGCACGAGTATCTGATTATTCTGAATAATACATTGATTTTTAATTATTATTATTGTTGCTTATATAAGTTTTTTTTTTAATACTGAGTAATTGCGTAATTATTTAACGTACTATTCAAAAGATGCATATTGAAATTGCATTGTATATTTTTCTTCAATAACAATAAAAACTCATTATTATTAGTCATATTTATTTAAAACCCTGTGTGTTTCACTTAGTCTTTAATAAAAAAATGTATTAAAAAAAATAACTCATGGCCAGCTCTTAAATATATAGACAGGGATAATCTTCCTGAATTTTAATTACTTGATGCATCATTTATAATGCTTAATTCAACTCTGCTATATTTGTGTAGTATAATAAAATTATAGTGAACGTGTTTTACAGCTTTAAAATAAAAATGAATTGACCTTGACGCTTGATGCAGTTTCAAAAAATAAACTTTAACCCTTTGTAAAAAAAAAACCCATGTAAATATAAATGTGTGTATGTGTATTTGAGTGTGTGTGTGTCTTAGCTTTTATATATCGATTAAGGAAAAATTATATAGTTACATAGTTGGTAAGGTTAAGGTTGTGTGTGTTTATGTCAATACCAATTCCCATATCCCTATATATTGCATTCCCTAAGATGCCCATCTTTTTGAAACAATTGACACTTCATGCTGAAATCACTAATTGTGGAAGGGCAGTTCACATCCTTATGGCTCTGACAGTAAAAAACACCTATGCAGTTTAAAGTTAAGCCCTTTCTTCCCCAATTTCTTTGAGTGGCCACATGTTTTATTAAGCTCGCTGAAATGGAAGTAGACACTAGAATTTTTTTTTTACCAATAAACTAGTAATTATGTGGCTGTAGGGGTATCTAACTGTTCATGATTTAAATATATTAAAAATTACAGATTAAACATCCATCAAGATATATATCATAGTACTGAAGTGTCTCCCCCATTTATAAGAAGGGCTGCTACTTTAACCTTGCCTATTGCAAAGCCTCTAAATAAACTTAGATTGGAAAACCCCATCTTACAGGTGAACCCAAGATAAAGCATACCTCAGTGCTGGCATACATCCTCCCATTGTGAAAAAATAAATATTGGATTTTGAATGATACCCAGTTTACAAAGAAACTAAAAAAGACCTCCCCCACCCTGAAGTACTCACACAGTGTGGATATCATCACAAATACCCTCTAGATGCTTCCTTCTTGGTGGCCATAATATAACTGCCAAATGAGCAGTTTAAATATACATATCTAGTGCAAAAACAATGCCGCGCTACATCAAAGGATTATATATCTAATATATAAATAAAACATTACCACTTATTTTGAGGGATGGACCTGTGTTGAAGAACGCCATTCCATATGCTCCCTCAATTACATTTAATAGAGCCATTTCCATTAGGGTCCAACTCATTCAAAGTGAGTACAAGGGAGAAAATCGCAAAGATCCATGTAAAATTAAAGGAACCTTCTGTTACCCGTTTATTATATTTGAGATTTAATATCTCAAAGATATGATGTGGGTTAAATGATAGTTCTTTGAACATGAGTGAAAGCTTTAACACAATAACAAAAATGTACTGGCATATAGTAAAGAGGTCTAGACCAATACACACAATCTATCTATTTGTAAAGGGAAAGGGTAAAAAATCATGGATTACATGAAGGAATATAGAGTATATTTCTGAACATTAATCTACATACAGTAGGACATAAAAGACATAAGACAATCAAATTTAGTTATAAGTACAAAGCAGACATTTCCCATAGTTACCAGGCTATGGCATACAAAGGTTCCATTCCCGTGACTGCTCTATCAGAGAATGTGTATATCATTACAGGCTTATGCATCATTTGTTGGCATGGCGTGGCTCTGATTGGTGGACCTCTCTAATCCTGGGTAAGGACTGTTTACATCTCCAATCCCTATATTTTGCATGTCAGTCCTCTTTAATGCAAATCCTTGTCCCAGACTATTTTGAACGGGAAACTTAACCTTGTAAGTATAACACAAAATCAAATAAATGGTGCTGCGCTCCCTTAAACCAATAAAATACGTGAATGAATTAATCTGTATAAAGTACTAACAATTAATTATACGTAAAATACCACTGAGTAAAATCTAATTATCGTGACCAATCGTGATCGGTGATTAAAGTGTCTTGTGCAAACATATAATAAAACATATAATATATATGTGCAAAATCTGTAAAATCGCATAAGCCACAACAAAATCGCATAAAAAACACACAGTGATGGTGATAAATACAGGCAAAGCAATACCTCACAGAGTGTAATTAAAATGCCAAACTAAATTAACATAAATGTGAATCACGCAGTGCGATTCAAACAAAGTAAATAAGTCTCTTAGAATGCGGCATAATTTAAAGTGACATGTGATCCATAAAGTGCTTCTCAAGGTAGCAGGTGCCAGCAAAACACACAAGGTGTACACACACTGGTGTCTCTTCAGTGTCCCACACGTAGTGGATAAGGTGGCCCCTTACCTTACTGCTGTAAGGCAAACAGCATATAGAGGACAAGGTCTCAGATGGTTTGAGCGGTGTGCCCCTAATTCCAAGTAAAAGGTCTTATCCCCACATCAATATGTCACAATGGCAGGATCTCACAAAGAAGGGAAAAGGAGGGCTCCAATAGTGAAGTACATATATACTTTTTAATAGTTAAAATCAACAAGGTGGAGAGGTACTCACAAACAATAAGTCAATAAAGCGTAAGATACACAGCCGAGCATTCCGTTCGTCTCTCGGACGTGACTTACGGTATCCGAAAAAACTCTTCCTATTCCAACGCGTGTCGTCATGTGTCACATGACTTCATCAGGGAAAACAGTATATATACCAGGGATATGCAATTAGTGGACCTCCAGCTGTTGCAGAACTACAAGTCCCATGAGGCAAAGCAAGACTCTGACATCCACACGCATGACACCCAGAGGCAGAGCATGATGGGAATTGTAGTTTTGCAACAGCTGGAGGTCCGATAATTGCATATCCCTGATATATACCATTGTTTGTAGATGCTATAACTTTCACGCAAACCAATTAATATAGACGTATTGGAATATAGTTTATTTTTTATTTTTTATTTTTTTTACCAAAGGCATGTAGAAGAATAAATGTTTGCCTAAATTTATGATAAAATTAGATTTTTAATAAAATTTTTGGATATATTTTATAGCAGAATGTAAAAAATATATATATTTTTTGCAATATTTCCAAAAATGTTTTTGTTTATATAATAAAACCTAAAACCCCACTGGCGATCGAATACCAGCACAAGGAAGCTCTATTTGTGTGAAAAAAATTATATAAATGTAATTTGGGTACAGCGTTGCATAAGCGCGTAATTGTCAGTTAAAGTAGCTCAGTGGCAAATAGCCAAAAATGGCCTGGTCACGAAGGGGGTAAAATCTTTCAGAGCTCAAGTACCATTTAAGCACATAGTGTATCATTTTATTCCAGGTATTAAAATTTTTTATTCCCGGTGGTTTTGATGCCCTATTATTTTGACTCTTAGGACATTTTTAGTAGCTGTCTGTGTCCCTGGGATGACTGGACTGAATCTTCCTGAGTGGCGTCTGCTCCTTCGCTATCTATTCCCTCTTCCCATTTTCTGCAATTTGTAAAAGCTACTATGCTTCCTTGGAAGTGTGTTAAATAGTAAAGATGTTCAACAGATAAAAAAAGGGTATATTAATAATATATAAAATATTTGTTTTGTAGTGCTGGTAGATTCTGGAGCTGGTAGTTCTCAGCACATGGTTTTTGCTACAAAAATAAGTTTAAATGAAATATTTTCCTCAAATGTCTGTGACATTGGCCATTACAATGATGAGAAGTCCCTAGCTGAAGTCTGTGCAGATACTGACACTTTCAGGAATAATTATCTTCTTTTTATTCCTCTTTATGGGCAGTGGTTCCTTCCAACAATTCCCACATCAGTTCTTTGTCAGCTCCGTATCACCATCTGCCCTCTGCAGGAGTCCACCCTGACTAATGTCAGATGGTGTGAGTGCTTACTTACAATCTCTCTCTCTCTCTCTCTCTCTCTCTCTCTCTCTCTCTCTCTCTCTCTCTCTCTCTCTCTCTCTCTCTCTCTCTCTCTCTCTCTCTCTCTCTCTCTCTCCTAGCAGAAGCCTCATATGGACTTTAAGTCTGCAGAAGCAACAGTTATGAGAGCCTGCTGTATAACCCCTTTGCGCCAAGCGTGCGCATATATGCGGCCTCAGCTTTTGGGGGTTATAACGGGATGATGCCCGCAGCTGCAGGCATCATCCCGGTACCATTGTTTAGAGCGGGCGATCGGCTTTCCAGGGATAACAACCGATGCAGCTAAAAGCTGCTTGATTGTTATCCCGGAGGAGCGGGAGGGTTCAATCCCCCCTCCTGCCGCCTCCCGCCGCTTCCCGCCACCTCCCGCCATTCTGACCAGGCCTCCCATCCCACGGGAGACCTGACCCATGATCTGCCACTTCCGGCATCTAGCCATAGACTGGAACGAAGCCGTAAACAGCCTCATTCCAGTCTCTTGAATGTAAACACGGAAGCAATGTCACGACTCGGCCGGATTTAAAAAAATACAGTATTTAGAGTCGCCGTTTTTGGTGATCTGAATACTTTGAAGTACAAAGGAAGGATTGGAGGTCTTTTAGACCCCCAATCCCTCCATAAAGAGTACCTGCCACCACCAATTATGCCCTGTACACGCGGTCGGACTTTCCGATGGAAAATGTGCAATCCGATCTTGTTGTCGGAAAATCCGATCATGTGTGACTTTTTCTGTCAGAATTTCTGACACACAAAGTTTGAGAGCAGATTCTAAAATTTTCAACAACAATAAAATCCGATCATTTAAATTTCGATCGTGTGTAGACAATGCCGATGGACAAAGTGCCACGGATGCTCAGAATAAATTACAAGATGAAATCTATTGGCTACTGATCTTTATAATCCCATCGTACGTGTTTTACATCACCTCGTTCTGAACGATTGGATTTTCCGGCAACTTTGTGCGATTTTATAGTCGGAATGTCCGACCGTGTGTATGGGGCATAACTGTCACAAGGGATGTTTACAAAAGTGATCAAAGATTTTTTTTCTAAAAAATACAATTTAATAATATAAAAATAAATAAAATAAATACATGCAGGTAGGTTAATTGGCTTCTGTCAAAGAAAAAATTGGCCCTAGTATATGAATGGGGACCTAGGATTGTGGGCTCCTTGAGGGTAGGGACAGAAATGAGTGTGTACAGGGATAGGGACAATTGTAGACACTCACTCAGGTTGAACTGGATGGACTGGTGTCTTTATTCAACCTAATAAACTATGAAACTATGAAATAAGAAAAAAATGAAAGTGCTGCTCGCGCAGCAAAGAAAGCGCATGAAGAAGTTGCACCCGCATATGTAAACGGTGTTCAAATCACACATGTGAGGTATCGCCGTGATCGTCAGAGTAATGTCCTGTACACACGGTCGTAAATTCTGACGTAAATGGATTATGTTGTTGGAAAATCCGATCGTGTTGAGAGCAGGATCTCAAATTTTCAGACAAAAAAATACGATCAGGCTTTTTCCGATCGTTTGTAGAGAATTCTGATCGGACAAAGTGCCATGCATGCTCAGATCAAATTACAAGACCAAAGCTATTGGCTACTAGCCTCAACGTAATCCCATCCAAATGAACGAACATCATCAGGTTCCGAACTATCAGAATTTGCGACAACTTTGTCCGACCGTGTGTATGCAACATAATCCGGACAAAATCCGTGGGAAAAAATCAGACGGATTTTGTGGTCGGAATGTCCGACCGTGTGTATGGGGCTTAAGAGCAATAATTCTACCACTAGACCTCCTCTGTAACTCTAACCTGGTAACCGTAAAAAAATGTAAAGCGTTGCCTATGGAGATTTTTAGGTACCATTGTTTGTCGCCATTCCACGAGTGCATGCAATTATAAAGCATGACATGTTTGGTATCTATCATCATTTAACATCATCTTTCACATTATAAAAAAAATTTGTATAACTTTACTGTTTCTTTTTTTTTAAATTCATGAATGTGTCCCTTTTCCCAAAAAGTTGCGTTTAAAACACCGCTGCACAAATACTATGTGACATAAAATATTGCAACAATCGCCAGTATATTCTCTAAATTCTCTATATATATGTTTGGGGGTTCTAAGTCATTTTCTAGCAAAAAATACGGAATTTAACTTGTAAACACTAAATGTCAGAAATAGGCTTAGGCATGAAAGGGATAAAGACCCTTTTTGTCAAACAAAGGTTTAAAGAAATAATGAAAATCCCTAAAGGAAAAAATATCAGTTTATAAATGATAAATAATAAATCTAAACAAAAACTCTCATATAGTCCTATATGAAGTGAAATATGTGTCCTAACATTGTCTAGGTCAGTAACTTAAAAATCAGAAGATTGACATAATAACAAGGTAATTATAATCCTATATTTAAAATATATAGCAACTAATATGATTGACTTTTTGCTAAAGGTATAGGTTCCAGTTATAGCATCCTATTTTCAGTCACTGACCTGCATGCTTATTTTATGTCAATTATTTCCTAGTAAAGCTATGCATGGTCAGGACTACAGCAACAATGATAGCTTTCATACTGTATCACATCTGTGTTATTATGAGTTTGTCTAAAAGGACAACAAATTCTAATAGTAATCCACCATAAAAGATACATTTAAAATACTAAGATGTATTCCATAACATATACAACTGTTCAGCTAAAACCTAGGTATTGATCTGCTAATAGATACATAACTATATTTTTTTTGGAGTGCAGTGAACCAAAAGTCACTCTTTAAATGACTACCAAACGAATTGAAGATGTGGGTCTGTGAACAACTATTGATTTAAGTCAGTGAGAAGCACCATATTTAAAGCTTTGAAGGTGAATGCCAGTCATAAATATTGTTTTATCTCAGGTGTTTACTACTCTTTGAAGTTTCTCTCACCTAAATGAAGACCTTTGTGTCTATGACAAGTGTGTTGTATTTGTCTATGTGTATTTTCTCTAATGTGTTTTGCTATGAACACAAATATGATTTACATGTTAATGTACTGTCTATACCAGCCTTTCTCAATCTTATCAACATAGAGGAACCCTTGAAATAACTTTCCAATCTCAGGAAACCCTTGCTAAAAATTATTATACCTACAACTCATTAGTGTGATGGTCAGTGTGAAGAATGATCCTTACACTTGCAGTCATTAGGAAGAATTGCCCCATGCAGATAGGTAAAAGATCAATGGTGTCAGCAGGAACTTATCTGAGAGGCAGAAATTGCTTATTGCTCAAGGAACCCCTAGTAAGGAGAAATCCTAGGTTTCCATGGAACCCTGGTTGAGAAACCTTGGCCTCTACTATGTTATTCAGATAGTTACAGCTTAATGTGTCTGTCCCTGCTTGGGAGCTTCACTCTCTCTTTCTCACTGAGATACACCATGAGGGAAAATCCACATTTTATAATTGTCAACAGAGAAAGAGATAAGATTAAATCCTCCAATGGGGACAACTGTTTCTATGACAAATCTCTAAGACCGGAATTATATTTATGATTTACTTTGGAGGGATTTCCTGCATTGTCTCCAAGACAGGAAATGGTGAATGGTACAGAAAAAAAAACCTGATAGGGGTTTTACCACCTCTCATATTCTAAAAAAAAATGGCTCAGTTTAATTTCTGAAACCCATTCTCTTCTTACAAGTGCATTTAGGCGAATCTCCATTTAAAAAGCAAATGTTTACAAATAACCTATCCTCTGTACCTCACATTACTAGCAATTAGGAATAAGACCGACATACGGGGGTTCCGTTCGATGTGGGTTCAGAAAATATTACTAAAGTTTGGGTGCTGAATCCAAACTCCACTGGACTAAATTCAAAGTTAATTCAAAAACCAAGCATGGGTGAGGCCCTGAACCTGCGTGCGAGGTGATATTTTCGTACAATATATACAATCAACTTCAACAAAACGTAATCACTTCAATACAGGGCATTTATACATCTTCCTTACGAGACCAATGTTTAGCTTTCAGCGTTCTCACTCTTTGAATGCCAGTTACTCAGTCATGCAACACTGTACCCAAACAATATTTTTATCATTTTTTTCATACAAATAGAGCTTTCTTTTGGTGGTATTTAATCACCACTGGGTTTTTTATTTTTTGCGACATAAGTGAAAAAAGAGCGAAAATTTTGAAAAAAAACACTTTTTTTTTAGTTTCTATGATAAAATTTTGCAAATAAGTCATTTTTGTTCATAAATTTGGGCCAAAATTTATACGGCTACATCTCTTTGGTAAAAATAAACCAAATTAGTGGATATTATTTAGTCTCTTTGAAAGTTATAGAGTCTACAAGCTATGGTGCAAATCATTGAAAATTGATCACATCTGATCACACCTGATGCACTGACGGCCTATCTCATTTCTTGAGGCTCTGAAATGTCAGGAAAGTACAAATACCCCCCAAATTGCCCCTTTTTGAAAAGTAGACAGTCCAAGGTATTTAGTAAGAGCCATGGTGAGTTTTTTGAAGTTGTAATTTTTTCCCACAATTCTTGGGAAAAAGAAGAATGTTTTTTTTTTTTTTTGTTTTTTTACAAAATTGTCATAATAACAAGTTATTTCTCATACACAGCATATGCATACTTCCAATTACACCCCAAAATACATTCTGCAACTCTTCCCGAGTATGGCAATACCACTTGTGTGGGACTTTTACACAGGCTGGCCACACAGAGAGACCCAACATGCAGGGAGCATCGTAAGGGGTTCTAGGAGCATAAATGACACCTCTAATTTTCTAAAAACGACCTATTACATTTGTGAAGGTCCTGGAGCACCAGGACAGTAGAATTACCCACAATGAGCCCATTTTGGAAAGCAGACACCCCAAACGTATATTCTATGAGGCACAATGAGTCTTTTGAACAGTTATTTTTTTTCCACAAGTCTTT
Organism: Lithobates pipiens; assembly: GCF_037356315.1. Taxonomy (NCBI): domain Eukaryota; kingdom Metazoa; phylum Chordata; class Amphibia; order Anura; family Ranidae; genus Lithobates; species Lithobates pipiens. Next base: position 399,625,960 of record NW_027507748.1, on the reverse strand, counting down.
GGAAAACATGAAAGAAAATGAAAACATATTTTTTTTTACACAAAGTGGTCAGTTTATAAGATATTTCTAACTCAAAGCATGTACATAGCAAAAATTAGACCCCAAAATACATTTTGCTACTCATCCTGAGTATGGCGATACCACATGTGTGTGACTTGTACACAGTATGTCCACATACAGAGGCCCAACATGCAGGGAGCGCTGTCAGGTGTTCTAGGAGCATAAAGGACACCTCTAATTTCCTAATGACCTATTACATTTGTGAAGTCCCTGGAGCACCAGGACAATGGAATTACCCACGAAATGACCCCATTTTGGAAAACAAACACCCCAAAGTATATTCTATGAAGCATTATGAGTCTTTTGAATGGTTAGTTTTTTTACACTTGGAAAGAAAATTTAAATCTTTTTTTTTGTCCATGTATAAGATATTTCTAACACATAGCATGTATATAGCAAACATTACACCCCAAAACACATTCTGCTACTCCTCCTGAGTATGACAATACCACATGTGTGAGACTTTTACACAGCCTGACCATATACAGAAGTCCAACATGGAAGTGGTACCTTCAGGCGTTCTAGGAGCATAAATTACATCTCATTTCCTTCCTACTTATCACACTTTTGAAGGTCCTGGAGCACCAGCACAATGAAATTAACCACAAAATTAACCCATTTTGCAAAGCAAATCCCCCAATGTGTATTCTGTGAGGCAAGGGCTGCAAATAGGTACTCGGGTACTCTGATGGGCTGGTGACAGGTACTCTGTTACTCCGATGGGCTGGTAACAGGTACTCGGGTACTCCGACGGGCTGGTGACAGGTACTCGGGTACCTCAATGGGCTGGTGACAGGTACACTGTTACTCCAATGGGCTGGTGACAGGCATTCGGGTACTCAGATGAACTGTGACAGGTACACAGATAGACTGACAGGTACTCAGGTACTCAGATGGGCTGTGACAGGTATTCAGGTAGGCTGTGAGAGGTACTCAGGTACATGGGTACTCAGATGGGCTGTGACAGGTACTCAGGTACTCGGGTACTCAGATGGGCTGTGACAGGTACGCAGGTACTTGGGTACTCAGATGGGCTGTGACAGGTACTCAGGTACTCGGATACTCAGATGGGTTGTGACAGGTACTCGGGTACGCAAATGGGCTGTGACATGTGCTCAGGTACTCAGATGGACTGTGACAGGCACTCAGATGGACTGTGATAGGTACTCAGGTACTCAGATGGGCTGTGGCGGGTACTCAGATGGGCTGGGACAGATACTCAGGTACTCAGATGGGCTGGGACAGGTACTAAGGTACCCGGGTACTAAGATGGGCTGACAGGCACTCAGGTACTCGGGCACTCAGATGGACTGACAGGTGCTCGGGTACTCGGGTACTCAGATGGACTGACAGGTGCTCAGGTACTCGGATACTCAGATGGACTGTGACAGGTACACGGGTACTCAGATGGGCTGACAGGTACTCAGGTATTTGGGTACTCAGATGGGCTGACAGGTACTCGGGTACTCAGATGGGCTGAGACAGGTACTCGGGTACTCAGATGGGCTGGGACAGGTACTCGGGTACTCAGATGGGCTGACAGGTACTTGGGTACTCAGATGGGCTGGCAGGTACTCGGGTACTCAGATGGGCTGTGATGGGTGATGACAGGTACTTTGATGGGTGGTGACAGGTCCTCTTTATCGGGGGGTAATCAGTGTGTGATTTTTGTACACTGGGCGGTAACGAGATGTTACCGCAATCTCCTCCTCACACATGATCAGTGTGTGAGGAGGAGAACCCGGTAACATCTCGTTACCGCGGTTTGTTTACATTCTGTGACTGGCTGTGATTGGACACAGCCGGTCACGTGGTAAAGAGATGATTTCATTAGCTCTTTACTGAGATCGGGGTTGGGCTGTGTCAGGGTGACAAGCCGCATCCCCGATCACCGCTCTGCATGCGTCCTGGACGCATGCACGAGCTCTGTAATGGCGCAGTACATGTAACCGGCTGTGATTGGACACGGCCGGTCACATGTATCCGGGGGTGTGGATGGGGATGGAAACCACACAGATTGGAAATGGGCTGTTTTCGAGGGACAGACCTCATCCATGATCGCCCCCGGGGGCCCGCAGGAGTGGCGAAATACCGCGGCCGTCATATCACATCCACCCAGGATGGGAGATCCCATCTGTGGCCGTCATATGACTATGGCCGGGTATTGAAGTGGTTAAGGGAAAACAAATCAATTTAAATTGCCAGCAAATTACAGCTTCCAGTCACATACTTAGAAAGAGCCCCCCCCCCCCCAAATTAAAAAAATTACATATAATTCCCCTAATACATACCAGACCCTTATCCTTGATGAGGAGCTGGTATGCATATCAAGGGGAAACCACACACAAAAAAACAAGGGAAAAAAAGTTTGAGGTTCCCCCCAAAGTCATATCAGACTCTTACAGTATCTGAGCATGCAGCCTGGCTAGCCAGGAAAGGGGTGGACAAACATGTACCACCTGTCTTGAAACATAACAAGTCAAAAGCCCTCAATTTGGAGGGGTAAAAATTAAACAATAAACTGTCACTTTTTTTTACAAGTCTTATAATAAAAAAAGACCAAAAAAAGCTGTTTAAATCTATTATCAATCATGCTGTACAGTGATGCAGCTCCTGAGTGGAAGCTGTTATACCTCTGCTAAATGTTTCCCTTCCCCTTGCCTCTGGAGGTTCAACTCCACTGAACATCAATTTAATTTGGCCATTTGCCGAAACCTCTAAACAAGCAAGAACTGTCAGTTTATCCTTACTAGCAAAGCATACCATGACAACAGTGCAGCAAGCATGTTCTCTGCCAACTTGTTGCTGCCAGGCCTCATACCCTTTAGTATTTAGTGTGTGATTTAACCACCCTAGCGGTAATTCCGAGTGTGGCTCTGGATTAATTTTCAGTACCAAAAGCGACAACCCCGAGCCACACTGAGGATTGCATCATAGTATCCTGGTACAGATTACTTACCTTGTCCTTAGGATCCTGCGATGTCCGCCCACAGAGTTCTCCGCCGGATCATCCACCTGATGTATCACTGTTCCGAGCTCCGTTCCCTGCGAGCATCGCGATGCATGGGGTGGAGCCCGGCAGCAAATTCAAAAATGTACACAAAACATAACACACTTAATACAATGTAATCTGTAAGATTACATTACTGTATCAAATCATTTCATCTTCCGTTTGTTCCTAGAGTTTTGTCCAGTGCCCTGCATGCACTTTTATATTATATATACTGTTTTTTTCTTGAGGTTGTTCATGGCATCTAAACAGTGTCCCTTTACATCAAAAGTGTTTTTAGACCAGATAGAAAACATTGATAGTGAATTAGAATCACTTGCAGAATTGAGCGATAGTGATTTGTGTGGAAATTTCGATTCTGCGACTGATTTCAGTTTTTTGATTTGATTACATTATTGAATATTTTTTAGTATTATGATATTATTATTTTTTATAATTATTTATAGTTATTTATTATATTATCATTTATGATTTTGTGTTCCAAACTTTATCATACCCAGGATGTCTACTAGACTCTTGCTGATTGTGTATATATTTCAAAATAAGGTTTTACATTTGTTTTTGTTCCTGAAACTGCTAGGAAACTTTTTCTAATAATGTCAGAGGAGATGTGACTAATTGTCAAATTTTTCAAGGTCCTCCACATATTTTAGTTAGAGACATATGAAGTAATTTTACAGAAGGGGTTATTGTTTTCCTGAAATTATAATCAGGTTATTGTTGTGTGGTCTGTTTTGTTGTAGACAGTATTTAGCAGGACCTCTTTAAAAAAAAATGTAAAAATTCCAAGTTAAAATATTTATCAGGGAAAAGTATGATGGATAATAAGCCTAAAAATATCATAACTAAAATGTATACACAATTTTCGCTGTCTGTTGCCTTTCAGTCACTGTAGAACACTAAAACTATATTTTTATTTAAAATATTTGTGATCCAGTAGCTGGTACTGTAGATAAGAGATGAAAAAAATCCTTCACATAAATAATTAGTCTAAAAGGAATTATGTGAAAGAAGTTTGTAATATTTATTTACATTTGTTGAGAAATGTCTTTTGAAAAGTTTTAAAATATTTAAAGTCCTCTTTGTTGTTTGCCTTAATAACTAATTGTTCTTATTTACTGTGAAATCGCTACCAAAAAATACTAAAACAAATAAAGTATTACATAGTTTTTTTTTTTTTTTTAGATTAATCTGTAAACATTAATGCTGCTATATAACCTACCTCTAAATAAAACTTTTTTTTGTTTTTTTTTAATTTAGAGATCATGTTTATTAAGTCTTTCTAACAGATAAAGCACATACAACCATACTACAGATCAGCAATAAGATTCCAAGTAAGTCAGGCACAATACAAAGTACAATGCAATAAGCTCCCCCCATGCACATAACCATACAATACGCACATCTGCATAATATACATTACTCTTACCCCTTCCTTAGCCTGGGATCCTATCCAAAACCAACTCCACAGGAGCAAGGCTCGGCATGGCTAACCAATCCCCCATAACCTGTCACATTTACTCAGGATCCCTCTGTGCTGGGGAAGATTAATTTCTCTGTTGGAGGGTATGCCTCATATTAAGTACCCATTCTTTGTGGGTTTGAGTCTTCTGAGATTTCCACAGTTGCAAAATAAGCTTATGGGCTTGGAATAAGGCTCTGGTCACTGCTACCACCTGGTGCTCCATCAACTGAAGGTCATCCAGGATACCGAAAAGACACCTGGTGGGCTCTAGAGGGGTTGTGATATGAAATACAGAATGTATAGTGTTAACCACATCTGTCCAGTAGTGGTGGAGTTTAGGGCATCTCAACAGCGGATGAACAAAGTCCCAGTTGTGATGCAACCGTAAAGGAGTATAATGAGCTTGAAGTAAAATATAAAGTTGTGAGAGCCTCTGAGCTGCATTAGGAAAGCTATACAGGCAGAATCATGGGTGCAATGTCCAGCTCCAGCAGGCTGTGTAGCTGTCTGCCCATCAAGCTGCCAGCCACAAAGGCTGCCAATACTTGTAGTCTACTAATTCACAAAACTCTGTGAATGAATGACGTGTGTTCAAATAGTGACAGCAGGTGCAAGGAGAAGATTGAGAAGATGGAGACGCATCAAGAATGAATAGAACCATTACATCAGTCACCATTCCCCCAAAAAATTCACAATGTTATGTCTATTTCACACACACACACACACACACACACACACACACACACACACACACACACACACACACACTGGGTTTGACTTACTAAAGGCAAATAGGCTGTTCACTTTGCAAGTAAAGCTGCACTCTGCAAGGGACTTTTTCCCAGAGCCTTGTGAATGTGATGAAATTAACCAATACTCAATCACATGCAAAGAAATAAAGCATTTATGCTTTCACCTGATTTGATGATAGAAGATAACGGAGTCTGGCCCAATCACTAAGCTTTGGGGAAACTGTACTTGCAAAGTAAACTGTCTCTTTTCCTTTAGTAAATGAATTTTAATAACTAAGAACCAATTTATTTGGAAGTTAGTTAGCCTATTCTTAGATTTTATGATACTCTGAATAAACCAGATTGTCCACAGAAAACACAAAATCACAGGGAAAGACAGCTTAAGAATATATTAATAATTCAGGATCTGTCTTTTTTTTATTGTCCTAACTCTGGTTCAAACTCATGTTACAGAAGATAGATTGGCAGTTTATAGTTCATTAACAGTCTGACAAAGGTCTCCATAAATCATTTTGTGAAACAGTCTGATATTCCGATTTCATGATTAAAGGTGCTTTTGATATTCCCATAAGAAAACTTGAAGCTCTTTCTTCTGCCCATGATCTGCCATCTGCCTTCTAAATGATATGGAAATAAAACCCTTTATCATAAGTATTTTAATTATTTTCAAGAGATGTTCTTTGAATACATTTTCTTTTAAAGACATTGATGTCTTGAATCTGGTCGTCCTACGATAGTTTTGACACAAAACATATTTTGTTTGTACAGCTACTTTAAAAATGTATTTTGTTATTAAATGCAGGCCTTCAAAAATAATCATGTTGTTTCTCCTATAAATGTTTGTTTTTTTAAGTATAGAATATGAACAAAATACTGTTATTTAGCTTTTAATCAGTGATGAATTAGAATTGCTTTCATTCAGACATTTATAGGTACTGATGAAAATAATAGATGTCCTAGTTTAGTATTTTCTTTATAGTCTTTGTTGCTTTGTAATCATCATTCGAAAGATGTTACTAAATTGTTCTGCACATGAATACGTTTGGTCATATAAAATGTTTTGCAGATGTCAATGTTGGTACTCTTTGTTGCAGTATACAGCAATATCAGGTCTTTGACCTAATTTTGACACATATTTAGCTCGATATAAACCATCACATCATATACAGGGGTTGATTTACTAACACTGGATAGTGCAAAATTTAGCATGGCTGTGCAGAGTAGCCAATCAGCTTCTAACTTCAACTTGTTCGATTAAGCTTTGGTAATAAAACCTGGAAGCTGATTTGATCCTATGCGGAGCTCCACCGGATTTTGCCCTCTCCAGTTTTTAGTAAATCAACCCCACAATTATTTTAAATACAAGAATATAGATTATTAGACTTGCTTATAAATATAGTTGGAAGATGGCTTATTTCAACAATATTGGGTTGATTTACTAAAGGCAGACACTGTTCACTTTCCCCAGAGTTTAGTCAATGTGATAATGCTTCACTTTGGAAAGAATACCCAATCATGTGCAAGGAAAACAAAAAATAAAGTGTTTTTGCTTGCACATGATTGGATGATGGAAGTTTCACCTCATTTACTAAGCTCTTGGAATAATTCCCTTTAGTAAAGCAACCCTTTAAATTCTATTTTTGCACTGTATCTGTAGGTCACTGAGTTATTCAGCTGATCTGAGAGGTAAATCTTCTGAAACCATTTATTTTAGCCAATTATGCAATTGTTTCCAATGTGATATATATATATATATATATATATATATATATATATATATATATATATATATATATATATATATATATATATATATATATATATATATATATATATATATATATATATATATATATGTTTTGTACAGTATAGTGATACAGAATAGAATACAGCTGTCTTTAACATGTTATGTATATCATAGTGTACAGAGAGTACCCCTCACCATGCACCCCTATACACTTATCAAATACACACAACACATTTCATACTTACCTCCAAGCTCCCATTGAAGGATCTGTGGGCTGATCCTTATCAGCAAATGTGCACATTTTAACCGATAGCTTTAATTTACTTTATGACTTTTTAAATCTTCTGCCTCTGCAAATACTGACTGTGTTAACATAAAGTTTTGTCATATCACAAAGTGTGGCTGGGGCTAACACACACTCATTTTCTGTGTTTTAATCCCTTCCTGACCAGAGCATTTTTTACAATTTGGCACTGCGCAGATTTAACTGGTAATTGTGCGGTCATGCAATGCTGAACCCAAACAACATTTTTTCCCACAAATAGAGCTTTCTTTTGGTGCTATTTGATCACCTCTGCGGTTTTCATTTTTTGGGCTGTACACAAAAAGCGACAATTTTGAAAAAAATAAACAATATTTTTTACTTTTTGCTATGATAAAAAAAAAAAAATTTTAAACGCATTTATTCAATTCAATATATTTTTCTACATATTTTTTGTAAAAAAAAAAAAAAAAAAAATCGCAATAAGCCTATATTGAATATTTGATCATTTTTATAAAAAAAAATTTTTTTACTAGTAATTGTGGGGATCTGAGATTTTTAGCAGTATTGCGACATTGCAATGGATACTTTTGACACATTTTTGGAACCATCGACATTTATACAGCAATCAGTGCTATAAAAATGCACTGATTACTGTGTAAATTATGCTGGTAGGTAAGGGGTTAACACTAGGGGGTGATCAAGGGGTTAAATGTGTGTTCTCTGGGTGTGTTCTAACTGTATGTGGATAGAACTGAGTAGAAGTGGAGACATTTCACTGTTCCTATATAGTAGGAACAAACAACATATCTCCTCTCCTCTGACAGCAAAGGGATTTGTGTGTTTACACAGACAAATACCAGTGCTGGCTCTTGTGCACAAGATTGCGGGTGGCTGGCAGCGATTGCGACCCCCAGCCATGCGCATCGGGTCCCCCGCCATGCAATGGGCGTGCCCCTCTGGCAACACCCTCTGGCGGTTCTTAAAGGAACCCCGTATATATATGGGGTTTCATGCAGAGGTGTCATTGTGCCGCAGTTAATGTACACGAGGCGGTCGGGAACCGATTAATTTAAGGGAATTTTCAGTCCAAATAACATGCTTTTACTGAACAAAGTGAGAGCTGTTGCAGCCAATCAAACATCAACTTCATCAACAGCAGTTCAGCAAATGTATTGAATGTATTGGAAATGATTGAAATCTGTTGCCTGATTGGATGTTTTGGGATGGCAAACATCTTTTCTTTCCATTATATGCAATTAGATTTTATGCATTTGTTGCTTGAACAGAACTTTATTATCTAAATCTATCCCACAGTGTTGTTTTGAACAGATGTTTGATAATGACATTCCGTTTCTTTATGTGACTGTTTACTATTCAGAAATGCTGCAACAGCGCTTCACTTGTGTTTATAATAGATTTTATAAATTAAGGTTTCAGAGGAAAGAGACTTACCCTACTTAAAATGTGTTATGATTATGTATTTATCATAAATACACAAATCAAGTGCTTTTTTTATTTCTGTACAAACAAATTGTCAGCAAAAGATTTATGTTGTTGTGCTTTTTTTCTTTTGCTAGATTAAAATCGTAGATCTGGAGTACAAACATTTAAGCTTCCTACTCGCAGTACAATTGTTGGCCAACCGAGCATCTGATTTTTGTCTTAAGGGCGTGTGCCAGGATCTTGTCTTGCATACTAACAGTATACAAATTGTTGGTCAACAACATGAACGTAGTGACGTACTAGATGTACCATGAGAATAATAAGAGGAAATTAATTTCTCAAGCGCCACCCTGTGGGCTCCTTCTGTTAATTTCGTGTTAGTAGAAGTTTGGTGAGTGTGGATTTGCTCTTTTCAGTTAGTTTCTGAACAGCCATTCGTCAACCAGCCATGTTGCGTAATCGGAGGAGAGAACATGTGATTATTGGGATGGGAGTTATTGTATTGACCCAAGTTCAGTCCAGGAACAGGAGGAGGAGGAGTTCTTGGACCAAAAATGTATTGCTTAATCGTGACCAATTATGTCATATGCCATTGCTGCGGGAGCTCCAGGAGAATAATCCGGATTATTTTTGTAATTATCTCTGGATCCCCTGCTTTCACCAGCTCTTGCCATTGGTACCTCACTATATTAAGAAGCAGGACACATATATGAGGCTTTCCATCACTCCAAAGAAAAGGGTACTTGGCAACGGGGAGAAGTCTCCAGGACCTCAAGTTTATGACTGGGATCACCCCCCAAGTTCTGGGAGTCATTATTCCAGAGACCTGCTCAGCCATCATTCAAGTCCTGCAGAAGGACTATATTAGGGTAATTTTTTACCTTAAAGATCACATTCTATGTATTTATGTTTGCTAATGTATTTACATTTTTTGTTGATTACATAATTATCAATATTGTAATATGCTGTGGATGTCCTCTTTGTCCTCATGCATGCTGTAAGCTTTTCCTGCTCCTTTTTTGACCTACATGCATATTTTCCTTCACTAACCTCCCCAGCATGCTATCCTGGGCCCATACACGCTTAGCCTCGTAACTTTAGGCTCCATGCACACTGGACGTTAAAATAATGTTATAAAACACCAGTAGCTTTGCAGTGAGTCTTTCAAAAATGTTTAACGTTTTGAAATAGTGTTAATTAGCTTTTCTTAAGATTTTTCCACGTTAGCGCTTTTTAGCATTTTTTTTCCAATGGATCAAAAACATAAAAAAATGCTGGTGAGTCATGTTTTTGAGCGTTTAACTATGTTTATCAGCCTTTATGAGCGTTTTCTGTTTTTTGTGGTCAGAAAAACGACTCCTGAATGTGATTTTAGGGCGTTCAGAAAACAGTCCATAAACTCCACTGCTGATAAACGTCCAAAAACATCCACGTGTCCATGGACACATAGGATAACATAAAGGGGAGTTTATGGGTTGTTAAAAAACATCCAAACTCCCAAAAATGGACGTTTATGAGCTTTAGTGTGCATAGAGCCTAAACATCCACCCATTACCTCCCCCCTAAAAGTTGTCTAACTAGAGGGATGGAAGCAATCAGATAAGTTGACCTTCCACTTTTGTCTTATATACTCATTTAAGTGTATCCTTGTGTTGGCTAAGCATGTTTGTGTCAAATCTGATTGCAATGTTATGTGCAGAAGTAGTAATATATATTTACTTTTTTTAATCCACAGTTTCCTTTCAACCCAGAGCAATAGCTGGATGTTACAGCCCGGTTCCATCATCAGTGGGATTTTCCCAACTGTAGTGGTGCTTTTGATGGCAAGCATGTCCGGATTGTATCAGCAGCCAACTCTGGTTCATATTATTTTAACTATAAGGGCTTTTGCAGCATAGTCATGCTAGCTGTAGTGTCTGCCAATTACAGGTTCTTGTATTTGGATGTTGGGAAGAACAGCTGCAACTCTGACAGAGGAATGATTATGCAGACAGAGTTCTACAAGCGGCTCCAGAATGGCACCTGCTGAGGAGAATGTTGAGGGCCTGAATTTTGTTTTTGTGACAGATAAGGCATTTGCTCTGGTGGAACATCTGATGAAACCATTTCGTATGAGGAACCTCACCCCAGAATGGCGCATCTTCAATAACAGGCTCTCTTGTGCCAGAAGGGTGGTCAAAAATGCCTTTTGCATCCTATCGAGTCATTTCAGGCTGTTTTTAACTCCAATCAATTTGGCACTCTACAAGATAAACCATGTGGTCCTGTGCTGTATTCTACTTAATATTTTAAGGAAGAATGCTACCAGCTACTTAGCCTCACTACCAAGTGACGTGGACCCTGCAGTGGCAGGCCCAGCTGAAGAGGCTGCAGCTCGTCCATCTGTGGGCATGTTGATGGCTATTGAAAATCCAGGGCTGGATTGCCCTCACAAATTGCCCAAGAGTTACGTCAGAAATAACTTAACTATTTTGTGGTTAGAGAGGCAGTGGCTTGGCAGAAAATTGTAGCTGATCACGTCTAATATTTTTTGGAGATCATAAACTCCAACATCATGGGCTCCCTGGACAGGTAAGTGTCCTTATTAAAAGTCAGCAGCTACAGTGTTTGTAGCTGCTGACTTTAAAAAAAAAAAATTGCGGGTGCAACACTGCTTTAATGGTTCTAATGCATGAAGTTCAAAATAATTATGCCTTTACAACTCCTTTAATTTTTTGGAGACCTAAAAATGGCAGGAGTTGTCCTCATTTAAGAGCACATTGTCACTGTAACTACAACTGTAACTACAACAACTTACGAAATACACTGGTATTGAGCAATGAAATAATAAGCCACACATTGTTTAGTAAAAAAACAGTTTGCCAACTATTCTCCTCAAGATGCTAACCCGGGTCATGTTTTCGAGACTTCTTTGAATTTTGCATAGGTGATGTTGTCATTTTCACTGTTAGTAATTCGCACAGTAGTTTTTAGACTGAGGAAAATCTAGAAAACAGGACCTGGTGGTACACCTAGAGGAGTGGAGTGCAGAAACACTGATTTCTGTCACTAAACTTTCACATTTAAAAGTCATAAAAACATGGTAATTAGTAAGGGCAACTAGTGGAACAATAAACTTCAGACCAGGCAAGATAAAATTCAAATTTGGCAAGCATGTCCACAAAATCTCTTTCTTTGCTGTAAAGCAGTGGTAGCATCTTTGATTTGCTCCAGTTGCTTCAAACAATGCAACATATCTGCAGTCATTCTGCCAACATTGTGGAAGATCATGACTTGGTTAGAAGGTTAAAAAGTAAGGGAACGATGGCCAAGTGACTGAGACTTGAAGAAAGAACATATACAGACAGTTAAATTACACATATACATATTGTTTAGATCCAAATATTGCTTACTTTTTTATGATCTGATGTATGTACTCCATCTGGTCTTGTTCATGGTGTTTGAGATCAGACCATCGTTTTCGGATTTGGTCTTTTGATCGTTCCACCAAAATTTCACACTGCAAGATGGCAATTACCTGCTTCAAACATATGTCCTTCCGGCTTTTGAGCCTTTTGTAATTGTGCAGATTGTAGTTGTAATCATGCTTCTCTAGGATGCGCACCATCTTCACCATCTCACTCTTGCTCATGGGGGTTGCTTTGTGCCTCCTATGAGCTCCACCAGTGGGGCTGGCTGTAATCCTCCAAATCCGCCATTTTGTAACTCCCGAATGTTCAGCCATGTGTGCCACATGCAGAAGAGAGATGGTCACACGGAGCGGAGAGAGAGAGCAGAGTTTGATGCATGCGCAGTTTGTATAAAGCTAGAATGCACGGTTGATGGAACGTCCATAGGAACAATATTGGCGTGGAGGACGAACGATTGCCAACTACCCAAAGGAGGCAGAGGACTAAGGTACACTTGGAAATTAGGGCATAGGTGGTTAGTGGCCTATACTGCTTAGATTTAGGCCTATATTGGGACCAGCTTATGGGTTAAGCCAGAAATTATGGTCTGCCTTGTGTTCTGTCTTGCAGGCCTCATATCATCATGATGGATAAATTTACTTCTCCAGAATTTCTCCCCCAATTCATTGACCTATACCATGAGTTGTCTTGTCTCTGGGAGGTGAAGAGTAGAGAATACTCCAATAAAATATTGAGGAAGGCAGCTTTAGAGAAACTGGTGGAGTTGGTCAAACCGTGTACCCCAGGGCAGACACCAGCTATGGAAAGCAAAAGATAGCCAACATTCAGACTACATTTAAAAGGAAGCTGAACAAGGTCCTGGATTCTAAGAGATCTGGAGCAGCAGCGGACGACCTAAATGTTTGCAGGCTGTGGTATTACCACAGCCTGCGGTTTTTGACAGACCAGACAGAACCCAGGCCATCGCTGTCTATGATCCCTTCGATGTCTGATGTGGAGGAGCCCAGCTTGACCCAGGTATAGCATTGTTGAACATATGTGTATCCAAAAATACAATGATGATAACTAGATGTCATTATGAAAATATTTCTGCCTTTACAAAGTGGTTTCCATATCAATAGACAGTAGTGACCAAAAATGATTTGAACAAGAATGAAAATTTCTGGGGTCAGAATGATAGTCTTTTCTATTTCTCCACATTCAATTTGCAACAGCGAGGAGATAAAAATTGTGTGTGATTGATGACCAAACCCTAAAAATTGTTCTAATTATGTCACATTTTCATACACAGGAACGTGTCAGTCTGAAGGAGCCAACAGCAAGGAGCCAGACAGAGTCCCATATCCCTCCCCTACGCCCTCCTGCTAAAAGGGCCAGAAAGAGCAGGAATCTGGAGGAGGCCACAGCTGCCTTCCTCATCCTGGTCATTATTGCCATCTGGACAGACCCAAATGAGGCTGAGGCATTTGGGTGTGTATGGCCAATAAATTAATGCAGATGACTGGTGAGCAAAGGAGCAGGTGTGAGAAACTCATCCTGCAGCTCCTCAACAAAGGGGTGAGGGGCAAAATTTCAGAAAGCACCCACATTTCTGGTTTTGTGGCCCCACCTCCACCACTTCCCCAGCCAACCCACACACTACAGTCACCCCACCCACCACAGCATGGCGGTCCGTGGCAATACCAGCCACGAGAACCCCAACAACTCCGCTGGACTGGGGATTTTAACCCCTTCACCACTTACTAATTTCTGTTATTACATTTTTTTTTTGAATAATGATTTTATTTGTTATATTTTCTATAATTTTGTATGCATGGAATGCACTTTTTGGTTAAGTTCTTTGTATTTGGATGGCAGATAGCATGGCTAATTTAATTTGGGTTATTTAAAAAATGTTGTAGAATAATACTTGGCTATGTGTTTTACTTCAAATGACAGTTTGAGAGTAGGCAGTTACATAAAAAATACAATGTAAAATTAACCAGGGACACCAACATAGTTGTATCTTTGATCTTAAAAACTCAGGGATAATGGTGTTGTGGTAACTTGCCCAAAAAAAATCTAACAACAAGCATAATAATAATATTCTTGATATCACTTGAAAACAAATGCCTTTTAAATTACTTTTGGCATAACTCCATCAGTATCACCAGCAAAGCAGTTTCATTATTATTCATTTAACCACTTCAGCCTTTTTACATTTTCCCACTGCACTGCTTTAACTGGTAATTGCACGGTCATGCAATGTTGTACCCAAACAATTTGCGTCATTTTCTTCCCACAAATAGAGCTTTCTTTTGATGGTATTTGATTGCCTCTGCGATTTTTATTTTTTGCAATATAAATGGAAAAAGACCAAAAATTTCGACAAAAAAATATATTTTCTACTTTTTGTTATAAGAAGAATCGAATAAACTCAATTTTAGTCATACATTTAGGGCAAAATTTATTCAGCCACATGTCTTTAGTAAAAAAAATGTCAATAAGTGTATATTTATTGGTTTGCGCAAAAGTTATAGTGTCTACAAACTAGAGTACATTTTCTGGAATTTACACAGCTTTTAATTTATGGCTGCCTATCTCATTTCTTGAGGTGCTAAAATGGCAGGGCAGTAAAACCCCCCCCCCCACCAAATGACCCAATATTGGAAAGTAGACACCCCTAGGAAATTGCTGAGGGGCATGTTGAGCCCATTGAATATTTTTTTTTGTCCCAAGTGATTGAATAATGACACAAAAAAAAAAGTTTCCAAAAAGTTGTCACTAAATGATATATTGCTCACACATGCCATAGTTATATGTGGAATTGCACCCCAAAATATATTCTGCTGCTTCTCCTGAGTATGAGGATACCACATATGTGGGACTTTTTGGGAGTCTAGCCGCGTACGGGACCCCGAAAACCAATCACTGCCTTCAGGATTTCTAAGGGTGCAAATTTTTGATCTCACTCCTCACTACAGTTTCGAAGGCCATAAAATGCCAAAATAACACAAAACCCCCCCAAATGACCCCATTTTGGAAAGTAGACACCCCAAGCTATTTACTGAGAGGCATGTTGAGTCCATGAAATATTTTATATTTTGCCACAAGTTGCAGGAATATTACAATTTTTTTTTTTTTGCACAAAGATACCACATGTCGGGGACTTTTTGGGAGCCTAGCCACGTACGGGACCCCGAAAACCAAGTACTGCCTTCCAGATTTAAATATAAAACGCTACCAAAAAAAACTGTTAGCGATCGCAGGGATCAGGCCTGACTCTGCGAACGCTGCAGTTATGTGTTTAGTGTTTTGTAAGTGACAGTGATCGATCGATACTGCACTTGGGTGGGCTGGGCGGAGGGGCAAAACGCAGGTGCCAGCAGGTATCTGGGCTGATCCCGCTAACAATGCATTTTTTTGGAACCCTAAACTGCTGGGGACGCTAGTATAGATCTGATCAGATCAGATATTGATCTGTTCAGATTCTATACCACTACGGGAGGTTTATGCTTTGTGCATGGGTGTTAGCGGTACTGGCACTAACCTAGCGCTGCCAGGGGCGACGCAGACCCTGACCCTAAAACCTAATTGATATCACCCGCCGGGTGATCAGGGGGTTAAACCTTTATTGGGTAATAAATGGTGGGTGCCCTGATGCTATAAAAAGCAAACTAACTAACCAGAGTCACCGGTAACACTTATACGGTGATCACTGGTGAAAGGGGTAATTAGAGGCAATCAGGGGGTTAAAATCTTTATTGGTAGTATATGGGGGTCCCTGGCGCTATATAAAAACCTGACGGGGAACCTAAATAACTAACTGGCTAACCAGCGTCACCAGTGGCACTTATACGGTGATCGCTGGTGAAAGGGTTAACTAGGGGCAATCAGGGGGTTAAAACCATTATTGGGTAGTATATGGGGGTACCTAGCGCTATAAAAACCTGGCAGTGAACCTAAAAAAATAACTAACTACCTAGCGGCACTAGAGACACTAATGCAGCGATCAGAAAAATGATCGCTTAGTGACACTGGCAAAAAGGGGTGAAAGGGTTAACTAGGGGCAATCAGGGGGTTAAAACCATTATTGGGTAGTATATGGGGGTACCTAGTGCTATAAAAACCTGGAGGTGAACCTAAAAGAATAACTAGCTACCTAGTGGCACCAGTGACACTAATGCAGCAATCAGAAAAATGATTGCTTAGTGATACTGGCAAAAGGGGGTGAAAGGGTTAACTAGGGGCAATCAGGGGGTTAAAACCATTATTGGGTAGTAAATCGGGGTACCTAGCGCTATAAAAACCTGGCAGTGAACCTAAAAAATAACTAGCTACTTAGCAGCACCAGTGACACTAATGCAGCGATCAGAAAAACGATCGCTTAGTGACACTGGCAAAAGGGGGTGAAAGGGTTAACTAGGGGCAATCAGGGGGTTAAAACCATTATTGGGTAGTATATCGGGGTACCTAGTGCTATAAAAACCTGGCGGTGAACCTAAAAAAATAACTAGCTAACTAGTGGCACCAGTGACACTGGCAAAATGGAGTGAAAGGGTTAACTCTAGGGGCAATCAGGGAGTTAAACCTTTATTGGGGGGTAGGGGATACCCTGGACCTAACACTAACTGCCCTGACAGTTTTTACTGTCACAACTGATACTAAATGCAGTGATCAGTAAATAAATGATCACTGCAATCAGTGACACTGTGACTGGGAGGGGGGGGGGCGCAGGGGGAAATCGGGGGGTGATCGGGGGGATTTGTTTGCCTATGTGTACCTACATGTCAGTGTAGTGTTGGTGCACACTTACTTTCTCTGTTCTCCTCGCAGTCCGGTCAAAAAGACCGCCCCGAGGAGAATGACATCACTTCCTCCCTGCCTGTGTTTACAATACACAGCGGGGGAAGCTTCTCATTCGCCAGGAGCGATCGAGAGGGGATGGCCAACCAACCAGAAACCAACGGCCATCCCCTCATCCCGGATCGCTCCCGAAGCGAAACAGACCACCACATCCAGCGGGAGGGGGTCCGATCGGACCCCCCACCCGCTGGAAGGCGAGCACGTACATGTACATGCTTGTGCCTGTCGGTGCCATTGCGCCGACGTACATTGCCATGCGGCGGTCCTTAAGTGGTTAAAGAATAAGAGAATGTGTACTGTATTTTGATATTTCATAATTTGCCATGTCATGAATGGTAATTCTCCATTACGAACGCTAGTTTACAAAACCGACTGCTTCGGGCTCGTTTCTTGGTTCCGATCATGCGTGTTTGTACTATGGAATTTTGTGTGATGGATTTGTGTACTGGCCATACAAAAATCTGACATCAAAACATTGTCCGTCGAACATTTACTAGCCTGTTATTCAACATTTGTTGGTCGAAAGTTGGACAACAATTGTCAAAAGGAGCATACTAATGGTAAAATTTTAGGACAACGGTCTGTCAACAGACAATCCCCTGTCAACAATCGTACCATGTGTACAAGGCTTTAGACTAGTTTATTACAAGGAAAATGTCATAGAAAATGTTACTGTTGATTGGTGTTATGACTGTTTTGGGAGACTGCATTAGTTCTTGCATTAGAAATACAATTAGTATAGTTTAGTATACTCAAAATCTCTATAGCATAGGTCTAGTGGTCTTCTGAAGTGGGCAATACAGTATGTTTTGTAATTATTATAACCTACAGTACTAATATTTGGACCTGGTCACTAAAATCTCGTAAAAGCATCAAAATATTAATTAATTGGGAAAGTTGTTTTAAATATTTTTAAGTGGCCACCTTTTCTTTAACCACTTAAGCCCCGGACCATTTTCCAGCTAAAGGACCAAGCCCCTTTTTGGGATTCGGCACTGTGTCACTTTAACTGACAATTGCATGGTCGTGCGACGTGGCTCCGAAACAAAATTGACGTCCTTTTTTCCCCACAAATAGAGCTTTCTTTTGGTGGTATTTGATCACCCCTGCGGTTTTTATTTTTTGCGCTATAAACAAAGAAAGAGCGGCAATTTTGAAAAAACCTCAGGTGGGCCGATACGTATTCTTCTACATATTTTTGGTAAAAAAAATCGCAATAAGCGTTTATTGATTGGTTTGCGCAAAAGTTATAGCGTCTACAAAATAGGGGATATTTTTATGGCATTTTTATTAATAATTTTTTTTTACTAGTAATGGCAGCGATCAGCGATTTTTATTGTGACTGCGACATTATGGCAGACACGTTGGACTATTTTGACACATTTTTGGGACCATTGACATTAACACAGCAGTCAGTGCAATTAAAAATACACTGATTACTGTAAAAATATCACTGGCAGTGAAGGGGTTAACCACTAGAGGGCAGTATAGGGGTTAAGTGTGTGTGTGTGTTTTTCTTTTTAACAGTAGGGGGCGTGGCTTGGCGTCTGATGTCACTGATCGTCTTTCCCCATAACAGGGAACAGACAATCAGTGACAGCCTCAGTAGGAAGCACGAGGAGAGGTTTGTTTACACTTACCTTTCCTCGTTCTTCAGCTCTGTGACCCGATCGTGGGACACCGGCGGCGATCGGGTCCACGGGTCTCACGGCCAAGGTCACGGAGCTATGGACCGGGTCGCGAGCGCACCGCCGGCGGTGCGCTCGCGACCCACGGCTGGGCAATTAAAGGGCAACGTACCTGTACGTGCTTGTGCCCAGCCGTGCCATTCTGCTGACGTACATCGGCGTGAGGCCGTCCTTAAGCAGCTAACTAATACCTGGTCCTGATCCTGCCTTAGATGTCTTTGTGCAGGCACCTTTCATAAGGTGACAATGCTTTGTCTGTCTTTCATTTTTGCTGCTATGATGTTACTCTGTCACACAGGCTTCCAGTGGAGACGAAAAGTGGTAATTTCGACACACATTTGTACAGGCATGGTCCATTGTCACAATCAGGAAAGCCACCATGACAAATGCCTTTGAAGCCTTTGCTGGAATGAAAACAAACATTTTATTTAAAAACATTTATACAGTGCTTCAGCAAAGTAAGGGACCCATTTATAATGGAGAGTGGATGTAGCTACCCTCTCTCAAATATACTTCCCAGTACTACTGCATACCATGGACTAGCTATTCATAAATGTGGGCTACAATATGCAGATTGCTTTTTTGTAAAGAACACCGCTGTGTTTTGAAAGATGTGCCAGTGTTGCCACATGTGGCAATAACACTAAATTTTTAAATAAATGTCTAAATTACATTATTTAGTGTTTACTTAAGATAACACTGATCTATGTGACAAACGCGAGTCAGACCATTGGCCTTTTCACCAACTTGTGACAACTACCTGGTCAACCTCACACGCGTTGTCACAGATTCACAACAATGACACTCTCAGCCTAACCCTGTACAAAGATTTTCAAGCTTGCGGGACCACAATCTAAGTGCCAAAAGACTGAGAGTGATTGTCACTGGGTTTAGTTAACTAAGCAATTAACCTTGTAAACCCCAATTGCCACCAGATAGCTTTGGGCCTATCACCAGTTCACAATATTAGCAATAACAATTATAATTTTAAAATAAACGTCTGTAACACACACTGTCACCACAGACAGGTATGTTCAGAGATTTACCATGTAGTAGAGCTCTTCAATAAACAGGCATTTTTTATTTATTTTTTAATCAGAAATAGTATTTATTAAACTAAAACAAGCATACATAACAGATAAAACCAGAAACATAAGGAAAAAATAAAATATTGCCATCAATAGGATTCCAGGAGAAGCAAAATGAGTACACAGTACAGTATAACAATCACATTCAAAGCGCAATCCTGTACAGTAAGTATGTCTACTAACTAGGCATAGATAATACAGAAGTCTCATTGAGCAGGGTATGAAATATACTGAAATGCAAATTAACCCAAGATCCTGTCCATTACCAATTCAGTAGAAGCAAAAGGCATTAGGGCATTAGAAACACTTTTAACACTTTTCAAAATGTTTAATAATGGTTTAACCCCCCTGGCGGTATTCCCGAGTCTGGCTCGGGGGTGGAAGTTTTATACCAAAAGCGGTAACCCCCTAGCCAGACTCGGGACCGCTGAATGCAGGAGGAGATTACTTACCTTCTCCCCTGGATCCAGTGATGTCCCCCCGCTGTACGAGCGGCTCGTCCTCTGCCGGATCTATCATGGAGCCGATCTCTGTTCCCTGGGAGCGTTGCGACACATGGGGACGGAGATCGGCGCCAAATTCAAAAAGTCAAACACACACATTACATACAGTATAATGTAATCTTACAGATTACATTGCTGTATGTAATTATTTTACATGCCCTTTGTCCCTAGTGTTCTGTCCAGTGTCCCGCATGCAGTTTTATAATATAACAACTGTTATTTATGCCTGGAAACTGGAGATTGCCCATAGCAACCAAAACTGTCATTTTACATCAAAAATGATTTTAGACCAGCTAGAAAACAGCGATAATAAATTAGAATCACTCGCAGAATTGAGGGATAGCGATTTGTGTGGAGATCCATCATCAAATATTGAAAAGTAATGACAGTGACAATTCTGCAACTGAGCAAATTTCAGTGTTTTTGATTTGATTATATTATTGAATAATTTTTATTATTGTTATATTACTATTTATAGTTATTTATTATATTATAATTTATGATTTCATTTTTCAAACTTTATCATACCCGGGATGTCTGCTAGACTCTGGTTTGAACAGATTTAAGAGAGTTATTCCTAAGAATTGCAGGATTACAATATAAAACGCCAAATTTTCATGCAAAATAATTGTACCGCTTTTAGCACCTAAAATCCAAAACAATCATACCACCAGGGAGGTTAATAATGAAAAGGTAAAAAATGGTGCAAATAAAATATTTACAGAAAAAAGTTATTACTAAGAAACAAAGAGACAACAAGCAAGAGAAAAATAAAAAGCAGTTGAGTGTGAGAATACTTAACAATATCCTGGTTATCCAGAGTCCAATTCAACAAGCAAGATGGCTCTCATATGGCTCCACAGGTATTACTTGGTGTTAAAACGAGAGCTGTCAACTGTGGTTGCAGTCCCTTTTTCTGGACCTCGAGGGGGGTTGTTGACAGACATTACTTGACTGATCTCCTGGTCTAAGGTGTGGCTGCTGGGATGTCATTGTGTTTATGACCATGTCCCAGATACAGTTTCCTATAGGAATAAAGGTCTTGGAATACCTACAGGTTACAGTCTGCTAACTTGCATATTATTGCCCGGCGTGGAATTACCTTTGAAAAGATTATAAATATGACAGGTTTCAGATTTCTTTTTTTTCGATTAAAAAAAGCCTATGGTGTGCAAAACACACCCAAAAACTTCCACCCGGTGCCAAAAAAAGTGCACACACATAAAGCATGAAACACAAAACGGTGCCACGGGTGTCTGCTGTCCTCCACAAGGAAGGACCTTACCCTGATCCCCCGGGGCGTTAGGCTCCAGACGGGGACTGAGGTACCAAATACATGGCCCATCCAGCCGAAGCTGGACGACCGCCTTTCTCCGGAAGGTCTGCCGAAACAGACCCACCCAGGTACTAGGGTAGGTGCTCCCCCGAAGGGAGACCCCCCAAAGAGAGGGCGAACCAAGCCAGAAGGCCTATGCCCACAAGAATTTCAGGATAGGTCCGAGGACCGACACCCTACTCGCCACACGTGCAGTGACAAAATAAAATGTGACACACAACACACAAAATAAAATAAATAAAAAGTGGGGAAGGGATAGTGGAGAGGAGGAGTGAAAAAGGTGGCCATTGTGTAAACACAATGACCAGGCCCTCTGGCCAGGAATCAAAAATTCCTCTGGTCCTAGCCAAAAGGACCGGCCCTAGAGGCAGGTGTGAAAAGTGTGTATACGGTGAAGTGTCCGTGGTGCCCAACTTCAAAGTGATAAATCACAGTGAATGTAAGGCACCCCTGAACTGCCACTTCAGGGGTATATCACCATAGGCTTTTCAAAAGAAGCATCCCCGACCCCCCAGCCAAGACCACAGCCAGAAAGGTTTCATATTTCTACTTTACTTAGGAGGGATAATGTGTTCCTTTAGCTCACAATTTGATTTAAGATAGGGGTGTTTGGACTTAAAACTTTACAAATCAACTAATGGAGGTAAATATGTACTTATTCTGGCTATAATGCTATTATTTCAATTATGAAATGCCCTAAATTTACTGAATCTACCAAAACAGAAATGTGTATTGCTAGAGACTTCAGCTAAGGTATTTATGATGGAGGAGATCTGGCAGGTGTCTGTTTCTTTTCTGGTTGCTCAAGCTTGCAAAGTTGATGGTGTTATGAGGGCTTCTAGACTGAAGTGTGAATTCCTCTAAAGCCGCGTACACACGGGCGGACTGTATGGCCTACTTAGTCCGTCATACAATCCGACGGACAGTCCGTCATACTTTCGAATGAACGGACTTGACCACACACGGATGCACAAACAGTCCGTCGAAAGCTTGCGCGATGACGTGTACAGCACGTACGACGGGACTAGAAATAGGAAGTCCAATACACAGCAATGCACCCTTCCGCTGAGTAAATCCTTTCTGAGCATGCGCCATTCTTAGTCCGTCGAACTAGCCTACTCACGAGCGGATTGTCCGCTGAAACCAAAGTATGACGGACAGAATTTAGAAAAATCCGAAATACTTATTACGCCAGACTGCACGCTGAAAAAGTCCGCTGAAGCCCACACACGAGCGGACTGTCCGCTGAAATGTGTTTCAACGGACTAAGTAGGCCATACAGTCCGCCCGTGTGCACGCGGCATCATAGGCAAGAGTGGGACTGCATCTGTCCTCTCAAGGATCTGATAAGAAGGTTTTGGCATTGGGTAACAGTGTGTATATTGTATGAACTGAAGGAAGGGGGGGATCACTGCTTTGTCTTTTATTCTGACAAAAGGTCATAGGTGACTTGGGACTTGAACAAAAGGGCTGTCACACACACAGCTTTTTGTGGGCCCAGTGCACACAACCATTACAAGCTATACCTGAAATAAGTGCCAAGTCAACACTTTTATAAAAGATACGCATGGATGTACCATAGGTCTATCTGGAATTAGGTGGAATAATCATATAACATCTACATCTAACTGTTTGAAACAATAGACTTGGACACTGTAAGGAAGGACTGTTGATTTGAACTGCTTTAGGTATTTTGTCTCATGATGTAATAGACACATAGGCTCCTGGAATAAATACATTGATCTAAAAAAATATATGGCTTATTTTAGGACAAACTCCACACCATTTTATATAGCGTGGGGAAGGATTAAGCATATGTAAGATTGTTGCTCTGTTTTGATAGGTTGGACTATCGATCAGTATTTTTAATTGATCACAAAGTGTTAAACAGTACCATGTGCGGTGATTGTTCGATAATTTGATATATGGCATATTGCTTGTTTCTAATTGCCTGTATCTAGATTGATTACAAATAACTGTGTGTCCACCAGACCACTACTCCCTAGGTCTTGTATCCATTGTCTATTACACAGTAACACATGATGTCTCCATCATGTCTTTCATTGTCCTGATTAGCAAGACAGAAATGACCAAAGTGTGAATTTGTGGTATGTGGTATTGATAATTAGAAAAGCCCCTCACTATAAAAAAAACAACTTTTATTTGCACTGCCCTTATTTGTGACTGTGAATGAGTGCCTTACTTTTTCCCAAGATTGGCTTATTTAAATTGCTTGGTGTTGTTTTACTAAAGGCAAATAAGCTGTTCACTTTCCAAGGGAATTTATCTTAGTAAATGAGGTATAGCTCTGCTGACTTTCATCATCCACTCATGTGCAAGCAAAAAATAGTTTCCTTGCACATGATTGGGCACTCGTTGCAATGTGAATTCTCACCACATTCACTAAGCTAATAGAAAATTTCTATGAAAACTGAGAATTCTTTTCTAAAGTGAACAGCCTATTTGCCCTTAGTAAATCAACCATCTTATGTCTAGCTAACACCAACCTAAACCTTAACCTAACTATAGCCTTAACCTTATTTCTACCCCTGAAGCCTGCCTGTGCCTTTGTCCAAACTAGAACTACTCCCCACGATTACAGCAGCAGGAGCCAGTCAAATTGGTTAAGGTGAAAACCTGATAGCCTCATCATTATGGCTGATTCATGACTGCAGCTGAAGGCAGCAATATATTCTAAAATGGTTCCTAAGAAACATTTCTCAAGTGCCATTTTAAAATGGCACCTGAACATAAAGGAGTTAGCCACAGACCTTCCACAGTGCTTATGAGCATAGTTTGATTGCTCTTTTCCTAAAACATATTTAATATTAAATTATATATTCTGTGGTTTGTCAAGAAAGCAATAGGCTCAGTAATTATGGTTTTGGAAAAATGTGGTGAATTTACAGAATAAGTTTTGTATTGTCAGTTGACTGTTTAGGTTATAAAATAATGTGCAATGTACAATATGCATAAACCCTATTTCAAGGTTGTATAACACACACACACACACATACACACACACACGTCTATCTGCTACTTGTATTGAACTAAGCTTGTCTGTTGACCGCATATTTTCCTAATTGCCCATTTGTATTCCATGCATTGTCATGATTTCATGTTTGTAGCCTATCTATTGTAATGATTGCCCATTTGTTGCCCATGTATTGTCATTTATTTTCAGCTGTGTATTGCCAAGTCGTTGCTGTTTGGTAGACCATGTTACCTTGTCTAATACAGTAACATAGCCTAAATGGTTTACTCAATAATTCTTGATTGGGTAACGAATAATTACTGTACTGCTGCCAACTAGCTGATTGGTTTTATGGTCTTACCTGCAGCAATAACTATGAACCAAGACATGATCTTTGTAGATTCCAGTAGTAGTTTGGCATGAAACTGAAAATAAATATCAAGCCAGCTGTGAGGATCCAAAATTAGTATTTTTAGGGAACATAATAGAACAAACGATGAGCAGTTGCCAAAGCATCTAATTAATAGACTTTAAAATAGCGTTCATGCATGGCAAGAACAGGTCGTGCAAATTAACTGAGCAGATTTTGGCCCAGAAGGAATAGTATTTAGCCAAAAGTAGCAGCAGAGATGACAGCAATTTTACAAAGATAAAAGTCCACCTAGAACCATGGTGCCAATGATCAGCAGTAAAAGCTCTCTGGCATCCTTTGTGAAATAATGGAAGAAAGATTATTTTCCCACTTTTTATTCAACCCTTCTGCTATTAGTAATATCAGCTTTTTTTTCATCTTTGTCCAACTGCCAATGCATGCAGCCACTAAATTAATGTATGTGCACTTTAAATATGCGGCTTTTGTTCGACATATAAAGTATTTACATGTCTTTACTAAGCATTTCATGTAAAGATCACAGCTTCTATTGCCAAACTGTTTAAAAAATATATAAAAAAAAAGAGAAAATACCTTATAAGTTAGACAAATATACATTTATTATCTTATGTCAGCTTTCTAAATATCTATATTACAAAGGTAACACACATTTCATAGTGTATATTAATAAAAGTGTTGTATCAGCTGGTAGATAAAATGACTTTGAATAAGTAATTCCTTTAGATCATCAAAGTAATAGGTCAATCAATATTACATGGTCTAAGATGAAACACATGTGCATCTGTGTCTTCCCTGCTATAATATAATTGTGAGTAAGTGGATGTCTTGCTATGTCCGTGCTCCCTATTGCCTTTGAAATCTATGATGTGCCCCAGGAGAACGGTGGCCGTACACAGTTGTTAATGTTTTGAATCCCGCCATATTTTCTTGAGTGTTATTGCTACGGATGATTCAAAAACAGTATGTGTTAATGAAAAGATAAACACCTCTCTTCCATTAACTGGGGTTATACCATGCTACCTGTTTTTATTTAAATTGTGGTTTCTTATTCTACCCTGAAAAAAACGTAACATATTTCAAACTATGCAATGCATACAATGGTGTTCTGGTGTTTTCTCCCAGATCTGGACCAGGGCATCACTGAGCTCCTAAACAGACTGAGGTGCAACCTGGTGGTGTAAGATGGACCAAAACATAATGTCCCAGAGGTGTTCAATTGGATTTAGATCAGGCAAGCGTGAGGGCCATTTAACCACTTCAGCTCCGGACCAATAAACACCTTAAGGACCAGAGGTCTTTTTTGCAATTTCGCACTGCGCTGCTTTAACTGGTAATTGCGCGGTCATGCAATATTGCACCCAAACGAAATTTGCGTCCTTTTCTTCCCACAAATAGAGCTTTCTTTTGATGGTATTTGATTGCCTCTGCGATTTTTTTTTTTTGCGATATAAATGGAAAAAGAGCGAAAATTTTGAAAAAAAAAGATATTTTCTTCTTTTTGTTATAAGAAAAATCGAATAAACTAAATTTTAGTCATACATTGAGGGCAAAATTTATTCAGCCACATGTCTTTAGTAAAAAAAATGTCAATAAGCGTATATTTTTTGGTTTGCGCAAAAGTTATAGCGTCTACAAACTAGAGTACATTTTCTGGAATTTACACAGCTTTTAATTTATGACTGCCGATCTCATTTCTTGAGGTGCTAAAATGGCAGGGCAGTACAAATCCCCCCCAAATGACCCCATTTTGGAAAGTAGACACCCCAAGGAAATTGCTGATGGGTATGTGGAGCCCATTGAATATTTATTTTTTTTGTCCTAAGGGATTGAATAATGACAAAAAAAAAGTTGTCACTAAATGATATATTGCTCACACATGCCATGGTTATATGTGGAATTGCACCCCAAAATATATTCCGCTACTTCTCCCGAGTATGGGGATACCACGTGTGTGGGACTTTTTGGGAGTCTAGTCGCGCACGGCACCCCGAAAACCAATCACCACCTTCAGGATTTCTAAGGGTGCAAATTTTTGATTTAACTCCTCACTACCTATCACAGTTTCGAAGGCCATAAAATGCCAAAATAGCACAAAACCCCCCAAAATGACCCCATTTTGGAAAGTAGACACCCCAAGCTATTTACTGAGAGGCATGTTGAGTCCATGGAATATTTTATATTTTGCCACAAGTTGCGGGAATATTACAAACTTTTTTTTTTTTGCACCAAGTTGTCACTAAATGATATATTGCTCACACATGCTATGGGCATATGTGAAATGACACCCCAAAATACATTCTGCTGCTTCTCCCGAGTACGGGGATACCACATGTGTGGGACTTTTTGGGAGTCTAGTCACGCACGGCACCCCGAAAACCAATCACCACCTTCAGGATTTCTAAGGGTGCAAATTTTTGATTTAACTCCTCACTACCTATCACAGTTTCGAAGGCCATAAAATGCCAAAATAGCACAAAACCCCCCCAAATGACCCCATTTTGGAAAGTAGACACCCCAAGCTATTTACTGAGAGGCATGTTGAGTCCATGGAATATTTTATATTTTGCCAAAAGTTGCGGGAATATTACAAACTTTTTTTTTTTTGCACAAAGTTGTCACTAAATTATATATTGCTCACACATGCTATGGGCAGAAGTCAAATTACACCCCAAAATAAATTCTGCTGCTTCTCCCGAGTACGGGGATACCACATGTGGGGGACTTTTTGGGAGCCTAGCCACGTACGGGACCCCGAAAACCAAGCACTGCCTACCGGATTTGAATATAAAATGCTATAAAAAACAAACTAACCAGAGTCACCCGTAACACTTATACGGTGATCAGTGGTGAAAGGGTTAACTAGGGGCAATCAGGGGGTTCAAATTTTTATTAGGTAGTATATGGGGGTCCCTGGCGCTATATAAAAACCTGACGGGGAACCTAAATAACTAACTGGCTAACCAGCGTCACCAGTGACACTTATACTGTGATCGCTGGTGAAAGGGGGTGAAAGGGTTAACTAGCAGCAATCAGGGGGTTAAAACCATTATTGGGTAGTATATCGGGGTACCTAGCGCTATAAAAACCTGGCGGTGAACCTAAAAAAATAACTAGCTACCTAGCGACACTAGCGTCACTGATGCAGCGTTCAGAAAAATGATTGCTTAGTGACACTGGCAAAAGGGGGTGAAAGGGTTAACTAGCGGAAATCAGGGGGTTAAAACCATTATTGGGTAGTATATCGGGGTACCTAGCACTATAAAAACCTGGCGGTGAACCTAAAAAAATTACTAGCTACCTAGCGACTGTAGCGACACTAATGCAGCGATCAGAAAAACGATCGCTTAGTGACACTGGCAAAAGGGGGTGAAAGGGTTAACTAGCGGCAATCAGGGGGTTAAAACCATTATTGGGTAGTATATCGGGGTACCTAGCGATATAAAAACCTGGCGGTGAACCTAAAAAAATAACTAGCTACCTAGCGACACATGCAGCGATCAGAAAAATGATCGCTTAGTGACAGTGGCAAAAGGGGGTGAAAGGCTTAACTAGCGGCAATCAGGGGGTTAAAACCATTATTGGGTAGTATATCGGGGTACCTAGCGCTATAAAAACCTGGCGGTGAACCTAAAAAAATAACTAGCTACCTAGCGACTGTAGCGACACTAATGCAGCGATCAGAAAAACGATCGCTTAGTGACACTGGCAAAAGGGGGTGAAAGGGTTAACTAGCGGCAATCTGGGGGTTAAAACCATTATTGGATAGTATATCGGGGTACCTAGCGATATAAAAACCTGGCGGTGAACCTAAAAAAATAACTAGCTACCTAGCGACACATGCAGCGATCAGAAAAATGATCGCTTAGTGACACTGGCAAAAGGGGGTGAAAGGGTTAACTCTAGGGGCAATCAGGGGGTTAAATCTTTATTGGGGGGTGATAGGGGGCTACCCTGGACCTAACACTAACTGTCCTGACAGTTTTTACTGTCACAACTGACACTGAATGCATTGATCAGTAAAGAAATGATCAATGCAATCAGTGACACTGTGACTGGGGGGGGAGGGGGGGCGGGGGGGGGATCGGGGGGCGATCGGGGGGGGGGATCGGGGGGGGTTTGTGTGCCTGTGTGTACCTACATGTCAGTGTAGTGTTGGTGCACACTTACTTTTACTCTTCTCCTCGTAGTCCGGTCAAAAAGACCGCCCCGAGGAGAATGACATCACTTCCTCCTTCCTGTGTAAACAATACACAGGGGAGGAAGCTTCTCATTGGCCAGGAGCGATCCAGAGGGGGTGGCCGAAAACCAACGGCCATCCCCTCATCACGGAGCGCTCCTGGACCGAATCGGACCGCCGTAAACAGCGGGAGGGGGTCCGATCGGACCCCCCACCCGCTGGAAGGCAATCACGTAGATGTACGTGATTGTGCCTGCCTGTGCCATTGTGCTGACGTACATTGGCAATACGGCGGTCCTTAAGTGGTTAATGGTATCAGTTCTCTCTCTCTTCCTCTGAAATCACCTCACCCTCCCCAGCTCTTCCTGAAACTCCCCTTTTCCCAGTGTCCTCTCTGTCTCTGAGTTTCCTGGAAGGACAAGTCAGCATCTCCCTATCTCCATCTTGTGGCCAAAAGGAGAAATTGCATTACAACATGCCCGTTACACACACATACAGTACATAGCTAGCCTTTTAACCACTTCAATAAGGGGCACTTCCTGCCCATGTCAATTTTCAGCGCTGTCACATTTTAAATGACAATTGCGTGGTCATGCGACGCTGTACCCAAACAAAATGTGTATCATTTTTTACCCACAAATAGAGCTTTCTTTTGGTGTTACTTGATCACCACTGGGGTTTTTATTTTTTGTGCTACAAATAAAAAAAGACCAAACATTTTGAAAAAAACATTTTTCTTTGTAAATAAGTAACTTTTATCCTTCACTGATGAGGCTGCGCTTATTGGCCCTGATGAGGTGGCACTGATGATGAGGCACTAATATACAGCACTGATAGGCACTGATAGATGACACTGATGGGCACTCATAGGTGGCACTGATTGACAATTATATGCTGCACTGATGAGTGACACTGATAGATGGCACTGATAGGCAGCACTGATCAGGGGCACTGGCAGGCATCACTGATGGGCACGGAGTGCCATCTCTAATGGCCACTGATTGGCATCCCTGGTGGGCTCTAGTGGGCATTCCTGGTGGTCATAGTTGGGCATCCCTGCTGGTCATTGATGGGCATCCTCGATGGGTCTGCACTGATAATCAAGCGCTTACTATTAGCACAGACCCCCCATCAGGAGAGCAGCCAATCGGCTCTCCTCTACTCACGCCTGTCAGTGTGAGTAGAGAAAAAGCCACTACACGGCTTTTCCTGTTTACACTTTAATCAGCTGTGATTGGACACAGCTGATCACATGGTTAAGAGCCTACATCATAGGCTCTTTACCTAAATCAGAGATGCAGTGTGTCAGACTGACACGCCACACCATCAATCGCACGCTGCAGACCCCTGCGGGCGCGGCTTACCCTTCTGGACATCATATGACGTCCAGTCAGGATAACAGAACCACTTTCCGGCCGTCATTTTGCTAGGCAGGAAGTGGTTAAAAAACTACAGTACTGTACCTCTCTTCCTGCCGGTACAGCACTGTAGGGGGAGACAAAGAGCACAGCACACACTACTTTCACTTTAGGGTGTAATCAGTGTAAGCAGCTCACCGCAGTGCTGATTTACAGTTGGGCTGAGGATCGGGGAGCTTGGTCTCAACCGCCCTTGCCATTCTTCCCACCCTGGCACACAGTGGGCCCACAGGGGCCCCCTGCAGCATGGGGCCCGGTTGCAATGACGACGCCTGCGTCCCCTGTACGTCTGCCCCTTACCTCACCAGTGGCTCAAATGGTGCAATTATGATTGCTTTATTATTCTATGAAGTTGCCATTAAAAAAAGTGTGTGCCCTTCCCTGATTAGCATTAGACAGAGTTTTCATTGGTTGAATTACATTGTCGGGCCAGAACAGGAAAAAAAAAAATCTGATTCAGGAGAAAGGCAGGATCACCGGGATAATTCTTTCTGAAATAAGGCATTTATCATTGAGCATACAGTACATATAGTATAGGAAACTAGAAATCTCAGCCCTTGTGCTTCTCTGAGGTCTGCAAGTCCTTCTGCTCTCTGAGAATGGATCTATGAATGTATGACACCCCTGTTATAGGCAAAGTCATGTGCAACTGTGCCGGATTCAAAACTAATCAGAAGCCTGTGGGGAGAAGAACCCAGCAATTTAGAATTGAGGGAGGGGGCAGTTATAGGGGGTGATGATGAATGTTACCATGTTTCCCGTTACCTAAACATGAAACATGGTTTGAAGGGTAGAGTATGCTGTTAAGCAGCAATTTAGCATTTTAATATCTAAAAAGACATGGAGATGCTATACTGCAATGTCTTGAAATGCTGCTCCTAGGTGAGTGGGTTCTTATTCCCAGCAGAACACCGCTTGTTAATAGCAGCTCTAATTCCGAGAGTTGGATCATTACTTTTCCTAGAACAATTTTTCAAATGTCACTGACATGCAGTGTTGTGAAACCATATTGACCTATCATTAAACTGTCAAAGCAATAACTACACAGGGAACAGATGTCATTTTTTATTTCTGTGGGAATAAAAAATCCAAACAGAGCAAATAAAGGCTGAGTTTAGCTATGTGTAATTAAAAAATAAAAGGTATGTGCTGAAAACACAAACCAGACGCTCATAATACATTGTTCAACACAAAAGGAATCACATAAAAGTGAATGAAGTAGCAACAAAGTGGTGGTGAGATGATCTGCATCTCACAATATCAAGAAACCAGCCAGAGAGGGGAACCAGGTGTGGGATGGATCCTAATGGCAAAGTAGCACAGGGAAATGAAGATCTGCAGCTCCTGGTGAAATCAGATTTGTTATTATACACGATTTATATAGCGCCAACAGTTTAAACAGCGCTTTACAATGTATAGGGGGGGGGCAACACAATTACAGTACAATTCAATACAAAAGGTACAGGAGGGCCCTGCTCGTAGAGCTTACATTTTAAAGGGAGGGGGTGGTGGTACAAAAGGTAATAGCTGCAGAGAATGATTTGATGGGGGTGACCCTAAACAAGGGAGATCTGGAAGCTTAGAAGTATAACAGATGTGCCAAGGTGCTGGATCAGTAAAATGTGGCAGAGTTTATTGTGCACAAAATATCCAAACTTATATTTAGGCAAACGGAGAGCAGCACTGAGATAGTGGATGGTAATCTATAGCACAGCAACACAGGGATCGACGAGTGAATGGTGGTGAGCCACTTCCTCCTTGGCATCAGTTGCTGTCTTGAGTGTTATAGCTCACAAAGAGCACCATTCCTCCACAATCCAGGGCCCATAATCAGTAGAAGGCCAGCATTCAGTCCTCTCCAAAAGACTCTGTCCCGCATGAGTCCATCACATTTCCTCCCCCATCCAAAGTCGACTAACAAGCTCCCCGACCTCCACCTGGTCTGAACATGCATATGCAGAGTGAACTCACATAGTGAGTCCGCATGATCCCCATTCTTGGCTGCAAGGAATCGTTGTCATCAGTAGGTGTGGGGCAGAGGTCATGGACTCTCTGTCCGGCTGTCAGCGCTTCAGCTTGGTGTTCTTTACCATGCCACGGCTTGGCCTGTTGCTGGGCAGATGGGCCAACTGCCCCAGTTCCCTGAAACTGAGAAGAAACTGTAGGTGCTAGGCAGTGGCCAGTGGCACTCTGCCCTGTTGCCAGTGATTTAGCTGGGAGTAGAAGCTTCACTACATCTGCTTGTCGCTGGAGAGAGGGGCCAACTGCCCCGACTCCCGGGAACTCTGTAGTTGTTGCCAGTGCTGGGCAGAGGTTGGTAGCACACTGCCCTGTTGCCAGCACTTCTGCTCCGGCTAACCATTTGGGCAGGAGGTCAGCTTCCTCCGCTCCCAGACTGTGGATTTTCTGCTGGGGGAAAAGGATGACCTCCATCTCTCCCAAACTGTGTAACTGCCATTGGAAAGGCGAGCTGGCTGCTTCCTCAGCCGTTCCCTCATCTGGCTGCTGGGATGACATTTCTCTTTCACTGTCTCCCAGGTGCACGAATCCTTGTTGGGGAGTCACATCTCCTTCTCACCCTGGGCCTCCAGAACTGCCACACATGTGGGGCAGAGGTCTTGGACCCTCTGTTTGATTACCTTCGCTTTAGCTGGAGAAGTTTGTTGTAACTCCATAGATGCTGCTGGCAAAAAATCCCATGTCCCTGTCAGTGTTGTGGGAGAAAGGCCAACTACCTCTTCTCTCAAGAAGGCCAAAGCCACTGTTGGTGCTGGGCAGAGGTTAGCAGAGCTCTGTCCTGTTGTCAGAACTTCAGCTTTGGAGATGGCAATCTCTGGAGTTTCCACTGGCGATTCTCTGGTTGAACGTGCTGTTGAACGTGTTCTAGCAGTTTCCTGTATGCCCTTTCCAGATGCTGTTCCTTCCTTAGCAAATTGTCCAGATCAGGTTTAAGCTCTGGGACTCCTGCAAGACTGAGCATAGCCTCTCTATATTCTCGCAGGTCCTCAAGGGTAGGTGCCCCTTCATCACCAAACACAAAATGGTCTGTAAGGCTCTTCCACAGCAATCCAGGGCAGTCAAAGTCATATCCCTCTGGAGAGCATGAATTTTGGGAACTGGTCATATTCTATTCTATTCCATCCTATTCCATTCTATTGGTTTTTTTTTTTATTGTATTATTTTTCTATTTGTTTATTATATTCCATTCTATTCTTTTCTATTTAAATTTCTATTCTAAATTCGAATTTTTTAAGATGGTTATATTTCTATTCTATTCTATTCTGTTGGGTTTTTCTATACTATTCTGTAATTTTCTATTCAATTCAAATCTATCCGTTTCTAATCGATTCAAATTCAAATTGATTCTATTTCAATTTTGGGAAATGGTTATATTCTTTATATTCTATTCTATTGTTTTTTTTTTTCTATGCTAGTCTATTATAGTCTATTATATTCTATTATTTTTTCTATTCTCTTCTATTCTATCGTTTTCTTATGTATTCAAATTGAAATTTATTCTATTTGAAATTCTAATTTCAGAAGATGGTTATAGTCTTTCTATGTTATTCTATTCTATTATTTTTTATTTGTTTCTATTATATTCTAGTCTATTCTGCTGTTTTATTTTCTATTCTATTTTGTTCTGCTTTACTCTATTATAGTCTATTATTTTATTTTCTGTTATGTTCCTTTCTATTTTATTTTTATCTATTCTATCCCTTTATTTTCTATTTTATTTTATTCTCTTTGTAAATTCGAAAAACTATTTGAATTCTAAAAGTATTTAAAAACTATTTGAATTCAAATTTTGTTGGAATACATTTTTTCTTTGCTTCAGATTCCTTTTAATTTGGTACTATTGTAATTCTGAAATTCGGATACATCCGAATCTCCGAAAAAAGAAAATTTGTCCAAAATTCAATTCAGAGCGAAATGAACTGCACATGTCTAATTGTTGCTTATGTTATACCACTTTGTTCTTCTGGTTGAATGACTGTTCTGTACTCTTACAGAGTAAATCTGATTCATCAGAAGTACAGTTGGGGCCATTAATCTGAATACACCACAATGGCTGAAGCCTTAAAACTTACCTCACGGAATATTCAGGGTCTGAACTCCACATTTAAATTGTCTACTATTTTTCAATATTTTTGATTTGATCAGGTCAACCACATATAGTTTTTCTACAGGAAATATACTAGACGGGTAATAAGGCGCTGTTCTGAAAAAAGCTTCTGTCCAGTGAGTGATTCATTCTATGTACTCAGTATATGCTCCATAGATATGTTAAAGGGGTGTCAATTTTAATTAACAGATCTTTCATTTGTACTTTGTCTCATGTGTTCCTAGACCCTGGGGGCAGGCATATGGCTGTAATTCTCAAAATCAGGGCATCGGGGCATCTTTGTATGCCTTTATTAACCACTTCAGCACTGGAAGATTTGGCTGCTCAATGACCAGGGCATTTTTTGCGACACGCACTGCGCCACTTTAACTGACAATTGCACTGTCGTGCGACTCTGTACCCAAACAAAATTAACCGGCTTGGAGGATTAAAGAAAGGCATTATATAGGCTTGTTTAACCCCTTCCCGAACGCCGCATGCCGATATATGTTGGCATAATGGCACGGGTGGGAAAAAGGGCGTACAGGTATGTCCCCTTTAACCACTTCAGCCCAGGAAGATTTTTCCCCCTTCCCGACCAGCGCATTTTTTGCAGTTTGGCATTGTGTCTCCTTAGCTGAAAATTGCACGGTCGTATGATGCTGTACCCAAAAAAATGTACATCCTTTTTTCCCCACAAATAGAGCTTTCTTTTGGTTGTATTTGATCATCTCTGTGGTTTTTATTTTTGCTCTATAAACAAAAAAAGAGTGACAATTTTGAAGAAAACTGAATATTTTGTACTTTTTGTTATAAAAAATTCCCCCATTTTTTTTTAAAAAAGCTAATTTTTTCCTCAGTTTAGGCCGTTGTGGATTCTTTTACATAGTTTTGGTAATAAAAATCGCAGTAAGCTTATATTGATTGGTTTGCGCAAAAGTTATAGCGTACAGAATAGGGGAAAGATTTATGGCATTTTTAGAATTATTATTATTTTTTTACTAGTAATGGCGTTGATCAACTATTTTTTTTTGGGACTGCTACATTATGGCGGAACGTGTCGACCTGCCACAGTAAAATGACAGCAGCTGGTCGGCAAGCGGTTAAAGTATAACTGAGGCTGGGTTCGCACTGCTGCGGGGGGAGATCCGGATGTGATTCGCACAGCAAATCACATCCGATCTCCGTAGCAATGCGAGTTCAGCCATACAGATAGTATGGCTGAATTCGCAGCGCTCCCGCAGCAAACTCGCACAGGACCCTTTTTTGGGTCCGCAACAGAATCGGATCGCATGGGGGTTCACACCATGCGATCCGATTCCTGTGCGAGTCGGCAGATCGCACTGCGATATGCCGACGGATCTGGGGGTGTCATTAACATAACATTGACACTCTCAGCCGTCCGCATAGGGCAGTGTGAACTGCCGGCGGGAGGTGTGCGATGCGGGAAAACGCCGTGGATTTGCGGCGTTCCCGCATCGCAGCGGTGTGAACCGGGCCTAAAGTCAAAACATTTTTATTCTAATTTTGGACAGAGTGCAGAGGGATTAGAACACCTCTCGGGTTCTTTATTGTTGCATGTGCTCCTGTTAAGGAGATTCACCCTCTCTATTTATCCCATTAACCATTATCATTTGAAAGTAAAAGAAAATCCCAAATTTTGGGTTGTCACCAAAGTAATAGACAGGAAATCTTCGGAGGGAACATGAGTTCTGCTAACCTAAGGGTCCCCAAATAATTCCCTTAATTTTCAGGGTTTAACTCTCACTTCCAGGCCATGGGCCAGGAAGTGAATAGAAATGTCCTTCTGTTTTAGCTTCACATACAGATTAGCATCCAGAGTTGACCTAACTTTCTGTAATAGAGATGTACTGAGCAGGGTTGTATACCTTTGGAATGTACTATTTAAATAGAGTACAATACTGCTCAAAGAGCCTGGAGACAAAGTTCTGTGTGCCCTTATTATTGTATGGATCGTTATTATTGTATGTATACACCCTCTGTTTGACTTTGTAATTCTAATTACATATTTACCACTCAGATATGGCTGCTCTAGCGAAGCCCACTAACACTTACTCTTGCTTCTCCTTCATGTATAGATTGCATCCAGAATTGGCCTAACTTTCCGAAGTAGAGGTGTATTGAGCAGGGTGGTTGTACCTAGGGATGGGCGAACAGTTCAGCCCGAGCATAAGTTAAGGCCAAACTTTGGTTGTTGAAGCATTAGGAACATTATGCAGTGTTCGCTGCAAATTGGAAAATCGCGGAACCCCGTTAAAGTCTATGGGAAACTAACATGAAAAACCAAAAGTGCTAATTTTAAAGGCTTATATGCAAGTTATTGTCATTAAAGGTGTTTGGGGACCGGGTCCTGCCCCAGGAGACTTGTATCAATGCAAAAAAAAGTTTTAAAAGCTGCTGTTTTTTTCGGAAGCAGTGATCTTAATAATGCTTAAAGTGAAACAATAAAAATTAAATATTCCTTTAAATATCGTGCCGGGGGGGGGGGAGGTCTATAGTATTCCTGTGAAGTGGCACAGTTTTCCTGTGTTTAGAACAGTACCACAGCAAAATTTAAAAAAAGTCATTTAAAACTGATTGCGGCTGTAATGAATTGCTCGGCAATATAGATAAAACCCCCCCACCCCAGTCTATTACCAGGCCCTTTGGGTCTAGTATGAATATTAAGAGGAACCTGGAACAAAATTTTTGAAAAAATTTGCATGGTGGTCCCCCCAAAATCCATACCAGGTCCTTCAGGTCTGGTATGGATATTAAGGGGAACCCTGCAACAAATTTTAAAAAATTATGTAGGGGCCCCCCAAAATCCATACCAGACCCTTATCCGAACATGCAACATGGCAGGCCACAGGAAAATTGGGGGGACAAGAGAGCGCTCCTCTCCTGAACTGTACCAGGCCACATGCACTCAACATGGGGAGGATGCATTGGGGTCCCCAAAGCACCTTGTCCTCATGTTGATGGGGACAAGGGCCTCATCCTCACAACTTTTGCCCAGTTGTTATGGGGGTCTGGGGTCTGTGGGGGGGGGGCTTATCGGAATCTGGAAGCCCCTTTTAACAAAGGGACCCCCAGATCCCGGCCTCCCCCATGTGAATTGGTAACGGATACATTGTACCATTTCACAAAAAAAGTGTCAAAAATAGTAAAAAAGACAGGAGGCACTTTTGGACAAGTCCTTTATTAAAAAATAAAAAAATAAAAATGTCCCGCAATATAGATCCATCTCACGCCGCCAAATGAGCTGAAAAAAAGGGGAAAAAATATGGCACAACTGCGGCTTCCACCGAGTGACGCTTCTTCTCGATGAAAGCTGTTATATAGCTGAGGACAGGGCCACTCGGTGACCCCACCTTCCTCTGAGCATCAGAGTGGCATCAGAGGGGGCAGGGTCACTCATTTACATCACTGGGTAGCCCCACCCTCAGCTATATAATAGCTGTCACCGAAAAGAAGCATCACTCGGCGGGGAGCTGTTGCGACTTTTTCTTTTATCGGTCTGTCAGGCAGCCTGAGATTTTTTTTTTTAATAAATGACTTGTCCCAATGTGTCAACTGGCTTTTTTACTATTTTTGACACCTTTTTGTGATATGATAGGGGTACAATGTACTCATTACCAATTCACATAGGGGGAGGCTGGGATCTGGGGTCCCCTTGTTAAAGATTGTTGATTGTTGATTCCGATAAGCTCCCCCATCCACAGACTCCCACGACCACCGGGCAAGGATTGTGGGTATGAGGCCCTTGTCCCATCAACATGGGGACAAGGTGCTTTGGGGACCCCAAAGCATCTTCTTCATGCTGAGGGCATGTGGCCTGGTACGGCTCAGGAGGAGGGGGCTGCTCTCTTGCCCCCCCTCTATCCCTTTGGCCTGCCATGTTACGTGCTTGGATAAGGGTCTGAGATGGGTTTTGGGTGCGATCTCTAAGCCATTTTTTTTTTATTTGGCGCAGGGTTCCCCTTAATATCTATACCAGACCTGAAGGGCCTGGTATGGATTTTGAGGGCACCCACACGCAATTTTTTTAAAAAAAATTGGTTTGGTTTGGGGTAATATACTGGGGGGGAACCCATGCATTTTTTTCAATGAGTTTTATCTATATTTCCGAGACCCGACAATTTATTACAGCCGCGATCAGTTTTAAAGGACTTTTTTTCCTTGAGACATGTCATTTTGTTATGGAATTGTTCTAAACATGGGAAAACTGTGCTACTTTACAGGCATACTATAGACACCCCCAGGCATGATATTTAAAGGAATATTTCATTTTTATTGCTTCACTTTAAGCATTATTAAATTCATTGCTCCTGAAAAAACTGCCTTTTTTAAAACTTTTTTTTTGCATTGATACCTGTCCCCTAGGGCAGGACCTGGGTCCCCAAACACTTTTTATGACAATAACTTGCATATAAGCCTTTAAAATTACCACTAAATTTTTCATTTCATGTCCCTTGGATTTTAACGGTGTTCGTCCGAATTTTTTGCCTGTTCGCAAGTTCTAGTGCTCTACCTGAAAATTTGCCAGGGGAATTATCACATACCTTTGGAACTTACCATTGAAATAGAGTACAGTACTGCTCATAGAGCTTGGAGACTAAACACAAGATCTGGGTTGCAATATCACCTAATAAATAGCTCAATACATTGAGCTGCTTTGACAACAGGCTAAAGAAATAGTCACCCCACAGATAATATGCGACAAAGCAAACATGAGTGGAACACTGTATACCACAGCAATTAAAACTTTCAGAGCAGAATATAATAAGACAGCTTTCACACCGAGCCACCCTGGGCGTTTTGCTGGCAGTATCGCATCGCTGCCCCATTGATTTCAATGGGGAGCAGCAGTGAAGGAGCAGTGAGTTCCCCATTCCAAAGAAGCTGCTGGCAGGACTTTTTGTGACACCCTGCCAGCGCACTGCTGAAACTTTAATTCATATGGTAGGTAAGGATCCCATGTTGTTTTCCTCATATAAGCCTATTTCAGTTGTGAATATGGATTTAACGATATCTACAAAGGTCCTGGCCTCCAGACTAGCTTCCTGATTCTATAGTAGATACGGACCAGACAAGTTTCTGCCTAATAAAGCAAAAACATTAAAGAATAAATTCACTTTTAGTAACATATTCCATGTTACACCCATAGTTAGGGTGTAACATGGAACACGTTACTGTGCACCTCTCCCCTTACTCTCAGAACCACCTATGATAGCACGTGGGGGTTCCTCTCCCCGCTCCTGCTGTCACCATTGGAAAACAGTGCGGCTGTGCAGGGCTCCTGCCACAGGACTGCTTCATTCATTTACAGAGTTCTGTGGATGAATGAACTACAAGTACCCCCCTCCACTGCGGCAGATAGCTTGTAGTTCTTAATGAACTGTGAGGGCGCAGATGAAGTGCCCTTGTAGTTTATTACTCTTCCCACAATTCAATAACTGTCTGCCCGTACAGAAGGTTAAGGCCAACAGGTGTACTGAGTGTCTGCAGAAGCCTCACACTGCACCCACAATCTGCTGATTGCGGGCACACTGTTCTACAGAAAAAAATAATAAATGCACATTTTTTACTTGCAATTTTTTATCTTTATTGATTTTTAAAGTGAACTTGACCTTTAACCCCCCTGGCGGTATTCCCGAGTCTGGCTCGGGGTGGAATTTTCATACCAAAAGCGGTATCCCCGCTCGGGATCGCATCGCTGGATCCAGGAGGAGGTTTACTTACCTTCTCCCTCGGATCCAGCGTTGTCTCCCCGCTGTACGAGCGAGCCGTGTCTCGCTCGATGCATCACATCGCCGATCTCCGTGCCCTGCGAGCGTTGCGACGCACGGGGACGGAGATCGGCGCCAAATTCAAAAAGTGAAACAAACAGTAAACATACAGTATAATGTAATCTTACAGATTACATTGCTGTATGTAAATATTTCACATCCCCGTTGTCCCTAGTGGTCTGCCCAGTGTCCTGCATGCAGTTTTATATAATAAAAACTGTTCTTTATGCCTGGAAACTGGAGATTGTCCATAGCAACCAAAACTGTCCCTTTACATCAAAAATGGTTTTAGACCAGCTAGAAAACAGCGATAATAAATTGTAATCACTCGCAGAATTGAGCGATATCGATTTGTGGGGAGATCTGTCATCAAATACTGAAAAGTAATGACAGCGACAATTCTGCAACTGAGCAAATTTCAGTGTTTTTGATTTGATTACATTATTGAATAATTTTTATTATTGTTATATTATTATTTGGTGCAATTATTTATAATTATTTATTATATTATAATTTATGATTTAATTTTTCAAACTTTATTATACCCGGGATGTCTGCTAGACTCTGGTTTGGACAGATTTAAGTGAGTTATTCCTAAGAATTGCAGGACTACAATATAAAACGCCAAATTTTCATGCAAAATAATGGTACCGCTTTTAGCACCTAAAATCCGAAATAATCATACCGCCAGGGAGGCTAATATCCA
This sequence comes from Lithobates pipiens, assembly GCF_037356315.1. Taxonomy (NCBI): domain Eukaryota; kingdom Metazoa; phylum Chordata; class Amphibia; order Anura; family Ranidae; genus Lithobates; species Lithobates pipiens. Next base: position 399,584,785 of record NW_027507748.1, on the reverse strand, counting down.
TCAATTCATCGGAAACCGCCACATAATATCATTGGGGTGAGAATCATAGTGATGCTAGATATTGAAAAGCTACGGTTTGGGGGTAGATTAGACAAGTATTATTATAAATGGGATTTTTTTTTTTAATTGGGTCTCTCTGCTTTAGAGTTCAGCATAAGCATGCTTAAACATTGGAAGACAGCTTTCTCAACCTTTCCTTATTAAAAGGTAGACAAGACAAGACTGCCCTCTGTTCCTTTTTGCTCTAATGACAGAGCCAATAGGTACAATCCTGCACACTTCTCCTCACATCACTATGCTGAGGATGAGCTCTCTAGAGGAGCTGCATGGCCCTGCCCAATTTAGAGGCCTATTCTAAATATTATTGTCTTTAAATTAGGGAAAGTCCCATAACTTTCCACTACTCAAACATTGGCATTACAATAGGGAATGTCTACTTTGAACAAGGGGGTACAATTTACTCATGACATATAGGATGACGTGGCCTTGAACCTTATTCCTCCTTAGCTACAAACTAAAGCTAAGTTATATACATGAAGGAATTTACCCCATCACATATAAGTAGGGGGAATCTGGTTAAAAAAAGTTTTACCATTATTGTTTTATTTTCTCCAGAATGCCCCTGTGTGGATTTACAAAGTTATTTTAACAATAATCACGTTCTAGCTTCTGAGACAATTCAGTTCCCAATGGCATTCCCAGATGTTTATCACCAATTTCTAGCTGGCCAACTCATAATTAAAGCTCCAAATTATCTTATACATACTATTACTACAATTAGAGTGTGGGGACAATCTTACTCCATCATTAACTCTCAGATACATACAAATTATCACATACGGTACTTCCCTGTTGAATACACCTAGTTTATCACATTTCTACAAAATCCCAGAATCTAGTCTTGAAAGCAGGGGTCTCAAACTGGCGGCCCTCCAGCTGTTGTGAAACTACAAGTCCCATCATGCCTCTGCCTGTGGGAGTCATGCTTGTAACTGTCAGCCTTGAAATGCCTCATGGGACTTGTAGTTTTGCAAAAAATAAGCTTTAATGTTACTTTAACAGAACAAGATGTTTATAACTGTTCCACTGTCCTTATATATTCTTGAGTCTTCAGTTTGCCAAACTAATTTTCTATCCTCCAGCGTTATTTTAGAGAGGGTATTTAAAGTGGCTGGTAAAATTTCAACAACCTGTTGCCCACAAGCATCAAGAAGCTGTTATTTATTAAAATAAATGAAGCCTCAATAAACCATGACCTTCCACTAGTCAATTATAATGCCACTAATACAGATACAATCTAGATGTGTCTCTTATGAAATAATGTTTCAGTAAATATTATGTTTTTTTTTTAATCAAATATATGAAATGATTGATAATACAATAACTACAAAGCTATCACAAGGAATAGTTTGCTGGATAATAATTAGTGGTATTTTTATGTAAGAAATTGTAATTATTATTTATATAGTAATGAGTAGCATCTGCTGGCAGGATGGTGTAATAATGAAAAGCCAGCTGTGAATTGGAGTTCGCCTATGATCCATAAAGGCAGCGAGATCTTAATTGCCTTATTGGCTTGCTTCCTGGATGCATTTTAGACATTCCATTACTGTGAGCAGACAGGACTTATCAATAGCATAGAAGATCAATTCTGCTTTAAAATCATAAGTGGATCTGAGGTCATTTACACCATTTTATTTGTAAACCATAAAGTGTATGTGTAAAATACATTATATGATAGCACAGAAAGGGGGAAGAATTTCATTAGGTACTATTAATACATGGAATGTTTTTCTTTTATAACATGATTATCATTCCTTAAAGCCCAACTCTGGGAAACATTTTAAAATATTTTTATTTTTAATTTGTATTATTTTTATTATAATAATTGCTCATTTTGTCTAGGAGAGAGGAGAAACATTTTTAATAACCTGATCCTCCACTCCCTTGGCAGATGGTACTCCTTTACACACTGGCAGTGGTTGGTACCTCTGTGTCAACATGTCCAATGCAGGGTTATAGACCCTGCTTTGGTCTTGATGATATCAGACCCCTAGCACAGGGGAGAAGACCCTGCAGGGACCAGTCTAGCAGCAGGGAAGAGAGTAATATTATTATTATTATTCGCAATGTATATATCGCCAACAGTTTACACAGCACTTTACAATGTAGAGGGGGGCAGCACAATTACAGTACAGTTAAATACAGAAGGTACAGGAGGGCTCTGCTTGTAGAGCTTACATTCTAAAGGGAGGGGTGGTGGTAATAGATGCGGGGAATGATTTGATGGGGGTGGCTTGGGGACAGTTCTTAGGTGGGTGTGGAGTAGGCTTCCCTGAATAAGTGAGTTCCAGAGGATGGGAGAGGCTCTGGAGAAGTCCTGAAGGTAAGCATGAGAGGAGGTAACAAGGGAGCTAGAGAGCAGGAGGTCCTGCAGGAGCTGAGGGGCCGATTTGGGCGTTATCTGCAGATGAGGTTGGTGATGTAGCGGATGGCGATGTTGTGGATGGCCTTGTATGTTGTGGTTAGCATTACTAGGTACTAGGAATACTAGGTAAGTAAATCTTTTTTGTGTTTCCAATGATTTTTATTTAAATTTTCAGCAAAGGTACACAAGTGCATCAGGTACACAAACAACAAACTGTGCATATTGATTGCATACCAGGGTACCTATCTTTGCAACAAAGTGAAATAACAAAACATTTTTATGAAACACAATTTTCTTCACTCAAGTTGTGAGAAGCCAAAATGTAAAACAATGAAAAGATATGTACTCAAGCCCAATCGTGCCCCACCCCACCAGTAGTATTTATAAGATGGGGGAGGACATTGGGGTGATACTGCTAAGTTGTTAGGGTTAATCAACCCAAAAAAATAAAAATAAAAACGTACAAGAGGAGAAAGAAAATAAACAATAGAAAGTAGGGGAAAAGAGAATGAAGAAAGAAGTGCACCATGTCCAGGCGAAACACCTGCTGCCCACTAAATAGCATTTTTGATATTTTTCTTTGCATTAGTACTTGCCTATCATAACAGTGCCCAGTATCTGTGCTCTTTGTTTAACCACTTCACCTCTGGAAGTATTACCCCCCTTCTTGACCAGGCAATTGCACAGAAGTGTGACACTGTGCCCAAATAGAATTTAGAGCTTTTGGTGGTAATTAATCACCTCTACATTTATTGTTTATTATTTTTTGCGTTAGAAAAAAAGAATGGCTGACAAATTTCTGCTCTAAAACACATCCAATAAAAAAAGTAAACAATTAAATTTCTACATCAATTTAGGCCAGTATGTATTCTGCTACATATTTTTGGTAAAAAAAAATCCCAATAAGCGTATATTGATTGGTTTGAGCAAAAGTTATAGCATGTACCAACTATGGGATATTTTTATTTATACATTTTTTTTTTTACTAGTAATGGCAGTTATCAGCGACTTATAGCGGGACTGCAATGTTATTATATTGCAGCAGACAAATCAGACACCTAACTGATACTTTTAACACTTTTTTGGGGCCCAGTGACATTATTGCAGTGATCACTGTACTAATGACACTGGCAGGAAAGGGGTTAACATCAAAGGAGATCAAAATGTTAACTGTGTGCCTAGCTAATGTTTCAGTGGGAGAGGTGCTTTTACTAGTGGACGGCAATGATCAGTGTTTCTGCTTTACAAAAACACAGGATCCATGTCTTCTGTATTGACAGAATGACAAACTGCCTCATATACATAAGCATTCTGGCATTCTGTCAGTGTACGGAGCGATGATGATACTACACATGGGGAGCCTTTTAGTGAATCCTTTCTTAAGTTCATGCACATTGTGCATCAGACTCTGGTGGTTTCATCTTGGCAGGAGGCACAGGTGCACCATCCAGCTGTACTGCCAGCAGGCTGTAAAAGTCTTGAAAAATGTGGTTGCTGGAACAGAGCTGGATGCTGTACCGAGTGGTAATACCGTTTGGAGCTGTATGTACTAGACAATTGCCTGGAATGCAGACTTTTTGTTAAAGTGGTTGTAAACCCTCACACACCACTTTTATCTGCAGGTAAGCCTATAATAAAGGCTTATCTGTAGGTACTGTGAATATCTCCTATACTTTCACAGTTTAGGAGATATTTACTGTATCAACATGTGCCGACATCATCGGGACATGCGAACTGAAGAAACGGTTCACATGTGCTGTATTTTCAGCTGCTGTGCCGTTACCGGTTATCATCACGGCTTCAGCCAGTAACAGCCCCAGAGCCTGCGATACCCAGAAATAACTCCAGGAGACATGTTAACGGCCACAGAGGCATGCCGGGACTGCTACAGGGGCTTCCATCTAAGGTAAATATTTCATAATGAGCTAGTATGCTGTGCATACTAACTCATTATGCCTTTGTCTTGCAGGTTTTTTTTTCTGTGGATTTGCAACCACTAACCACTTCCCACCCGGCTTATAGCAAAATGATGGGCGCGTGGTGGTTAAGTTATCCTGACTGGGCGTCATATGACATCCAGCAGAATAACAGTCTGAAACACCGCTACACCAATCTCGGTAAAGAGGCTCTAACAGACGCAAATAGCGGAGAGCCGATCGGTGGCTCTCCTGACGGGGGGGTCTGTGCTGATTGTTTGTCAGCGCAGCCCCCTCAGATGCCCACACTGGACCACCAGGGATGCCACCAGGACCACCTGGTATGCCCACCACACATGGATGACCAGGTATGCCCCCCATGACCACCAAGGATATCACATAGTACCCAAATATGCCAATCAGTGCCCACAAATGGTGCCAGACAGTGCCCACTACTAATGCCAGATGTTTCTTCATCAGTGATGCCCAGCAGTGCCATCTATCAGTGTTCATTAGTGCCATCTATCAGTGCCCACCCATGCCCACATATCAGTGTCCATCAGTGCCCATCTGTGCCACCTATCAGTGCCACCCATAAGCACCCATCAGTGTAGCCTTCAAGTGCCCATCAGTGCTGCCTATCAGTACCCATGAGTGCCGCCTATGAGTGTCCAACAGTGCTGCCTATCAATGCCCATCAGTGCTGCCTATCAGTGTCCATCATCAGTGCTCATCAGTGCCACCTCATCAGTGCAGCCTCATCAGTGCCCATCAGTGAAGGAGAAAACATCAGCAGTGATCAAATACCACCAAAAAAAAACTCTGTTTTTAAGAACAAAATGATTAATCATTTGTTTGGGTACAGTGTAGCATGACTGCGCAATTGTCATTCAAAATACGACAGCGCTGAAAGCTGAAAATTGGCATGGGCAGGAAGGGGGTTAAGTGCCTGGTATTGAAGTAGTTAAATGCCCAGTGTACACGAGGCCTTATAACACAATATTTCCAAATATTTAGCAATCAGTGGAAGCATCTCTATCATACCTCAGTATGATTAGGAATCAAGATGCGGTGACATCAGTAATGATGCCAGCTATATGAATCCTATCAGACCTTATACATAAGTTAGATGGCACTAGTACAAGCTTTGTATTTCAACAACCTTGTATTTTCATTGGTGACATTAAACTTCCCCTCTATGATCACCTCTAAATTCATTTTTAAAAAAGTTCTGCAATTTCTGTTTCTGTGTCTATGTGAGTGTTTTTTGGTTATCTTAGTCTGAAGTAAAATGACAATGTGAATGACCTATTGTAAAATTTGAGATGGCTTAGTATTCGTTGAAATACAATAATCTGAAATATTAGTCCATGGAAGAAAAAGACGCCATGGCCAAACTAAATTTTAAACTCATCTTTCAATTCCCTTCTGAACTTTCTGATCTCAAATGTGGTTGCTAATTTAATTCACATGTCAATTGTCTTCAAAATAAATAATGACTTTCTTTTAAAATGAAATGCAATTTATAGAAAAAGTAAATGCATAATGCAGGCGACTTAGAGTAACTTCATTTTAAAATGGATAGATATCTCAAGTTACTCAATCTATGTCAAGCTTATCAAATACTGTGTCAAATTTCTTACAAAAATGACAGCATTTTACTATAGAAATAGTCTGTGTTATTTGATTAGTAGTTAATACACCAGAATGGGTACTGCAGAATAAAGATTGCTTCGGTGAGATAACAATGCCAAAAATACCAAAACAGGAAAGGGGTAAGTTGAGTAGGCATGCAGCTAAAACGACCAACATAGTCTTCATCTAATTTATACATACATTCCTCCATAAATATTGCTTCTTAACCTCCCTGACTACTCATTCCCTAAACCTCAGTTTCTTTACACGTCCAGTGGTACTCTTCTCTGTTTCTGTTTGTGTTCTCAGCACAATAGATGAAAAGGAAGTGAAAGACCAGAGCCATTGACTGAAGTGAGAATATGCAAGTTGGGAGAAAGGTAGCCTTCAATTTCGTGGGAAGAAAAAAATAGCAAATAAAAAAATAATATAACATTTGCCATTGTGACTTAAGTCATATTATAATTGAGTGTTATTAAAAATCACCTTTGCTTTTCAATCTGCAACTCTGTAATTGGCCGAATTTAAAGTCCCCTAAACCTATGCTTTTCCCTTTGTCAACTCTGTAATTATCTGTAAAATGCTATGCAATATGGCTACCTGGAGGTGTTCTGTACACATAATCTGTACAGAATGCCCCCCCCCCTCCAAAAACATAATTTTCTGCTTGTGTGATTGGTGCGCTGATTTTTCCAGAAGTTTGCACTAAGCTACAAGTTAGAAATCAGACACCCCCTGCAACAAAATTTTTATTTTTGGTGAGATACTCCCAATGGGAAAATCACGTCTTCGACCCTGCACTTTTCCTCATTAGAGCCCCACAGGTGCAGCAGCTGGTTGATAATTAAGAAACCACTCCCATTAGATTCACTTACTACATGGACACAGACAAGCACACATGGATTTCTTCAGAATAACAAAAGGTAGGAATCTGCAACAAACATCTGCATTCATACCCCTTGACATTTTCCCAATTTGTCATGTTACAACCAAAAACGTAAATGTATTTTATTGGAATTGTATGTGATAGACCATCACAAAGTGGCACACAGTTGTGCAGTGGAAGACAAATGATAAATGGTTTTCAACATTTTTTACAAATAAATATCTGAAAAGTGTGGCGTGTATTTGTATTCAGCCCCCTTTACTCTGATACCCCTAACTAAAATCTAGTGGAATCAATTACCTTCAGAAGTCACCTAATTAGTAAATCTAGTCTGCCTGTGTGTAATTTATTCTCAGTATAAATACATCTGTTCTGTGAATCCCTCAGAGGTTTGTTAGAGAACCTTAGTGAACAAACAGCATCATGAAGGCCAAGGAACACACTAGACATGTCAGGAATAAAGTTGTGGAGAAGTTTAAAGCAGGGTTAGGTTCCCAAGCTTTGAACACCTCACAGAGCACTGTTCAAGCCATCTCCCGGAAATGGAAAGAGTATGGCACAACTGCAAACTTACCAAGATATGGCCGTGCACCTAACCTGACAGGCTGGGCAAGGAGAGAATGAATCTGAGAAGCAGCCAAGAAGCCAATGGTAACTCTGGAGGAGCTGCAGAGAACCACAGCTCAGGTGGGAGGATCTGTCCACAGGACAACTATTAGTCGCGCACAGGGGCAGACTGACAACACTCAGGGCCCCGCACCAAATAAAGCAAGGGCACCCTGGCAGGCCCCGCCCATGACCCACCCCTGACCCCACCAACTACCCACCCCTGACCACACCCATGGCCCAACCCTGACCCCACCCCTACATTTTGCACAAAGTACAACTTCTACATTCTACCTTTTTTAATGGGATCTGGAGGGGGTCTCTCTCTAACACTGTCCATTAGACAATCTGTTAGAAAGTGTCCCCCCCTGGCCCCATTTGAGTCTACAGCAGAGTCTAATGGGACCTGACGGGAGGTCTCTCTCTAACAGTGTCCATTAGAGAGTCTCTGTTAGAGAGAGAGGACCCCCTCTCCAGGACCCAATAGAGACTACAAAGGAGTATAATGGGACCTGGAGGGGGGCCTCTTTCTATCAGAGTGTACAGTGAACACCTTCATTCACTCTGGTCCTCACTGGACCCCCTCTTTGTTCCATGACTGTCACGACTGCCCCAACCTCTCACAAAGTAGAAATAAAATTGGCACAGTGTAGCGCTCCTCTTACCTTAACTATGGAAACTGTAGCTGTTGCTGGTTCCTGCATCCTCTGTGGCTAGCTGGTTCCTGCGTCCTCTGTGGCTGGCTCCCACATCCACTGTGATCGCCAGTGCCCCTCAATGCAGCCTCACCAGTGCCCCTCAATGCATCCTCGCCAGAGTGCCCCTCAATTCAGCCTCGTCAAAGCACCCCAACATGCAGCCTTGCCAGACAGCCCCAACATGCAGCCTCACCAGAGTGCCCCTCCATGCAGCTTTACCACAATGCTCCTCCATGCAGCCTCACCACAGTGCTCCTTCATGCAGCCTCACCACAGTGCTCCTTCATGCAGCCTCAACACCATGCTCCTTCATGCAGCCTCACCACAGTGCCCTTCCATGCAGCCTCACCACAGTGCCCTTCCACGTAGCCTCACCACAGTGCTCCTCCATGCAGCCTCACCACAGTGCCCCTCCATGCAGCCTCACGACAGTGCCCCTCCACGCAGCCTGATCAGTGCATGGGGGTTAGAGAGGAGAGCCACCAGATCACACAGAGCGGGTAACTCCTGCTGTGACACCTGGCGACCCCTGTCACCAGATGTCCTGCCTTCTTTGTTATACGTCACACATCCTGGCATTGGACCAGTGAGATGTCTATCAAAAAAGCGGATACAGGAGGCAGGCCATCGGAGATGAACCATGCTCTGTGTGATCCGGTGGCATCCGCTCTCCCCTTACTCTCTGAGGCAGAACTGGGGCCCATGCGGGCCCAAAAAGATGTTTGCCGGGGGCTCGCGGCAACAGAGTTTTTGCCTCTAGACCAGCCCTGAACTCTACAGCAGGTGGTGCTGGCAGGCCCCCTTCAGTGGCTGGGTCTTTGGACCATGGCTGAATGGGCCGACCAATCAATCTTCTCCTGGCCATGCACTCTACAAATCTGGCCTTTATGAAAGATTGACAAGAAGAAAGTCATTGTTGAAAGAAAGCCGTAAGAAGTTCCATTTGCAGTTTGCGAGAAGCCATGTGGTTGACATGTGGAAGAAGGTGCTCTGGTCATATGAGACCAAAATTTAACTTTTTGGCAATAAAGCAAAACTCTGATACCCCTCACTAAAATCTAGTGGAACCAGTTGCCTTCAGAAGTCACCTTGTGTGGAGGAGACTAAAATTGCACATCACCCTGAACACACCATCCCCACCCTGAAACATGGTGCTGGCAGCATCATGTTTTGGGGATGCTTTTCTTCAGCAGGGACAGGGAAGTTGGTCAGAGTTCATGGGAAGATGGATGGAGCCAATACAGGGCAACCTTAGAAGAAAACCTGTTGAAGTCTGAAAAAGACTGTTCCTGAAAAAACGGCCATTTTAAAAACTTTTTTTTTCCATTGATACATGTCCCCTGGGGCAGTACCTGAGTCCCCATACACTTTTTATGGCAATAACTTGCATATAAGCCTTTAAAATTAACACTTTTGATTTTTCACATTCGTGTCCCATAGACTTTAACAGAGTTTGCATGTTCGCACAAATTTTTTGTCTCTGTTCTCATGTTCTGGTGCAATCTGAACCATGGGGGGCGTGTTCGGCTCATCCCTACTGGTGACATATCATTGGCTTAATTTCTTCCAAGTCTCTGAATTCCAGGTTCTAAACCAGGTTTTACTAACCTCTGAGATAGATAGATAGATAGATAGATAGATAGATAGATAGATAGATAGATAGATAGAAAGATATATATATATATATATATATATATATATATATATATATATATTGTATGTATCAAATATAATTGTGGTAAATGCTTTACCTTTCTAAAGCCATTATGACTTCAGTCAAAAGTGCCAAAAGTATTCATGACACCTAGATATTCGGCAATACAAATATACGGATACTGTAGATTTGTGGCTTAAGAGTAAAGCAGGATGATATATGCAGAAAACTAAAAAGTTCTCATCGTACATTAGTTTAGTTATTAGTGCAATATATTTACTTCTGATCGGCTAATTTATTTTTGCTATTTGAAGGGAATGTGAAAATCCTGAAAGCCTTTCAGCTTCAGTATTTTGAACTCTTATGTGTGTCACTTTCAATGCCTTCCTCTATTCATTCACCTTATTTAGTGTGTAGAATTCAGACTAGGGCAGACAAGGCTACTGATTCCTATTTTAGATAAGTCTTCACAGGGCATTTTCAACTTGCCTGCTAGCTGCTTCAGTGAAGACCTTTTTGGAGAGCAAATGGGAATTCAGACTATATTTCCAATTAAAACGCGCAAGCTCATTCCTCTGAGAATACGCTGCACGATGGAGCTTAAATTAAAGATGTAAAGATCGAGTTAGACATTAATTCATTTTCATTTGGAACTATTCCAGTTTACGTCTCAGCTGGGACATAGTCCTCTTGGATACTATATACCATGATGCAACAAATTTTTCTTCAAATATTCAGATAATATAACTACTGGCTACTCTTTCATCCCATACAGTAAAAAGAAAAGTATAGGAAGAACACTGCTAAACAAAAAACTAAACAGCTCCAGTCACCATTCTCTCGGGAATAGAAATCAAACCTGGTGTAATGTGCTAGTAGTTCTTATAAATGTAATCATGAACGAAACAAAACATAATGTTGGTTAAATTAACTTTAAGTTGTTTATGTGGAATAATGTCAAGATACATAGCGCAACATATGTGTAATGCTTTTATGTGTAGTTGCTGTATGTGCCCATACTCCAGATGTCCCTTTAATCAGTTCTTGTTTTCCAAGAATCTATTTGGCTGCAGATAATTGCTTGTACCTCCCTGTGTTCTATGTCCTTACATTACCAAGAAATTAGTCCATAATCTGTTCATGAGTGTATGATGTTCTATGACAAGCTTTATTTTATTTTTTTCTAAGTATCTGTCAGGGCTGGGCCCAGCCCTTCCTTCTCAAAGCTGTCCGCTCAGCTGTTGGCTAATTGCCAGCTCCTATCTCTCCACAGTGACTCACCTGTTGATGATCCTGCTTGCCAGTCCTGCCTACTTAAGCCGTCCAGTCCAAATGATCTCTGCCTTCACCTTGGTCACATCTCTCTAGAGACACTCTTCTGTGTTCCTGTTAAAGACTTGCTTGGCTGACATTCCTTCTGGCTTCAGATCCTGCTTGCTGTTCTCTGGCTCCCTGATGTTTTGGCTTATCTGACTATGTACCGGTTCATGAACTCTGGCTATCTTTTGACTACGTTTACTCTGTTTACCTTTTTTTATTATTATTAAACAAGTGTGATTTAACTGTACTTCTGTCTCAGTCTGATTCATGGTTTCTGACAGTATCTTTAAATAAACCAAATTCATTTTAAGCTGCCCTTTTTGTGCAAAATTGTTAAAGGGTTAATGTGGTACATTCCATTTTGAAATTTTGAATAATGTTTTTGTATATAGTATGTTTTCCGAGTTAAAAATTTCCATATAAAAAAGCAATTTTATGTATTAAAATTTTTGGATGTAAATTACAAATAGCAAGACAATATACGAAATATATGTAATTGTAGGCTTATAATTGCAATTCAATACTTTCTGATTTAGCAATATTTTTTAGGCTTAAAGTGGTTGTAAACTTTGTTACACCACTTGTACCTACAGGTAAGCCTATGATTACCTGTAGATACTGTGACATCATCGGCACATGTACTCTGAAAGTCCATCTTTCAGTGTCAGACCTTCAGAGCCCATGCTGGAAATTGTGATGACATCATTGCGGCTCCGACCATTCACACCTTCTCAACCGTGAGTGGGTGTTGCTAGAAAGGGGTGGAAGGGCTTTGTTCTAAGGTAAGTATTATCATAATGTGCTAATATGCAATGACAGGGAGCGGAAGATCTCTGTCACGTTGCTAGGCAGAACAGTGAAATGCCTTGTTTACATCTTCCTGTTGGGCCACTCCGTGACACGATCGCGGACCCCCGGTGGACATAAAGTCTGCGGGACCCACGAGCACAGTCATGGAGTATGCAGCAGGGTGCACGCGTGCCCACAATGCTGCCATTTAAAGGGGTTGTACCGGTACGCCCATTTGCCGAGCCATTCCATTATGCCGACGTATATCGTTGTGTGCTGGTCGGCAAGGGGATAAACAGATTTTAAGATTCATGAATTAACTAATATAATTTATAGTAATATCTCCTAAAATGTTCAGTTCACAAATATAAATATTGCTTAGGTGTGCAATCTAAGCATCAAACTCCTTTTTTATGAATCATCATTTTGTTTGAAATTTAATCTGCTCATATATTACCTTCTCTGACTCCCCGTTTCTCACTTCATCAATAAGCAATGTTTTTTTTTAAATAATACCTTTCTTTTTTCATTATAGTCCTTATTTAAATGATACGTTTACCTTTGTAAAATAAATAAATATGTAAATAAATGCACCTTTTTGCAGGTAAAAAAATGTGCCTTTATAATTTGTTTTACTAGTAGCCTGCAAAGCAGTGGACCCACGATCAGCGCATAGTGGGGGCAATGCAGGACTCCTACAGATTGTCAGTGTAAGCTGTCTGCTCATAACTCATATGAGCAGGCAGTTACACACTAACAGGAGGCATAAATGAACTACTTAGAGTGCTCAACAATGCTCTGGTAGTTCATTGTGAACTACAAGGTGACAACTGCAAAGGTTTTCGGTACTTGTAGTTCTCAAATTCACAGAACTCTGTGAATGAATGAATAATGTGACCAGGTGGGCTTAGCCCCGCACAGACACGTTTTTTTAAATTGTGACAGCAAGTGCAGGGAGAAGATCCCCCACTCACTGTCACAATGAATTGGGGGTGCATGGGCTGCTGCAACAGGAACAGGTTACATGTTACACCATGAATTATGTCATCACTGGATCTCTGTGCTTTTCTATGCAATGCAGACAGATGATGTCTGAAGAGAGGCACTGACAGGGTGCTCTACATAGCTTCCTGAAAATATCACAACACCCTGCCTCATTACTCTTCTCAAGAGCCCCCCAACCCTGATGCAAGCAGTGGGAAATCTTTCCACTTTCCACTTTGTGCAAATATCAGAATACCTTTATGCATGGATGTCAGTCTGGAGAAGTGGAAGCTCCTAGGCATTCTGCTTTTGCATGTAGACTGGCTTAAATGATGTCAACATGTGATATGGAGCCTTCATAATTGAAATGACTAAAATCCAATGAATAAAAGAGGTGACCAGAGGTAGATAAAAGGGAAGAGCTAGATAATACTGAATGTTCTCTATCCAGGAATTGAGGTGAGCTCAATCTGTCTTGTTGCATTTTCTAATGCAGGCTATGAGAAACTCACATACAGTGAAATCAAAGTAATCATGTTCGTTAGAGGAGATGAGCCTATGCAGTTGTGTAAGATTAAGCATAAGGTTGTACTTCAGCATTTAAGAGTAACTATACTTTTTTGGAGAAATAAATAACCCCCTCTGGGTGATCAATGTGCACCACAAATATTTTAACAAATATTTTTCTATTCTGAAGAAATAGCTGTTTGTTTCCCATGTCAATTTAAAATAAGAGGGTCTGTGTTCAATATAAAGTCCAAATATGCAGAGCTTTGTCAGGTGTACAAAACAACATTCAGATTAAAGATGGCTGGTGAAGTCCATATACTTAGAATGGATAAAAAGTAGATGAAAGTCCCACACCAGTTTCAGTGCAGCACGAAATGCACACAGCACCACCGTGTTTCAAGCAAGTCTCCTTATCAGAAAGGTTGGATCATTAGATTATAGAGTGATCAGATGAGCGTGTAATTGAGCATATCCACTGATTAACACTGAATGGGGTGGCTCCGACAACCTTCACAGGACTGTCCTTGTAGACTTCACACTCGTGCCTATACCTCACTGTCACGTAAGGCTTACCGGGATATTAAGCAGAAAAACCTCCCTTAGTGTAGCATGTCAAGAATGGTACAAAGGGGATTTATTCAAATTTACTTACAGACAATGTAGTATGTATGAGGCTCCAAACAAAAAAATGATCACAGCTAGCATGCTTGCATCATACGTCAAGTCCCACCTAAAGCGTTTCATCATCAGCAGACATCACCAGAGGGTCCATCCCAACAAATAAGCGAAATGCATGTTGTTTCAAACAATACTCCATGGTATTAACCACTACATGACACCAGCCACTCAGATGTGAAATCAGCGACATATTGTGGATGAAAAGCAAACCAGAATATGATGATTGCAATCCTGACCAACTATCAATACATACAATCTCCAACAGTATGTGACAATATGATACATTAAACATTCAAAAGGATATATATATAATATATCACCTATAATTCCCAATTAATGGGAAGGCCTACCTGCAGAGTAAGGAGACCCACCAGGTTGATCCATTTAGGCAATCAAAAACCTGAGAGCGTGTCTCAGATCTCAGCAGGAAAGTCAACACAGAGGGATAGGGTAAAAGACAATATTTAGAACCTTAGTGGAGCAAATGAAACCTCATTAGCTGCATAAAGAGTATTAAAAAAATTATTTATATAAAAATATAAATAAAAAAAGATAACACATCCCAAACTAGTTCAGAGAGCCCCTGAGAGCCATATAGCCATAAAAAACTCAGCAATTATTGATGAACCAATTCACATCCCATTCGACATTCAGTCCAAATGGGAGGTAAGATTTAAGGTCTCAGATTTAGATATTTCCCATCTGACAAAACGTCCCCTCCAATGTGGGGAAAATGTATCTATGGCTAGGAAAGTAGAACCCTCTGGATTCTTACCATGGCACTGCAAATAGTGCTTGAACACACTATGGCCTAAAAATTCCATCCTAATATTATCTAGATGCTCTTTGATTCTTACATGTATGGCCCTTGTGGTGTGACCCATATACCAAAGACTGCATGAGCAAATAATAAAGAAAAACAACATTGGATGCACAGGTGATGAATGTATTAATATTGTAACTTTTGGATGTAACTGTGGAGCCAAAATTACAGATGCGTCTACTTTGTAACTTCTTCAACCTACATATTTGTGACATGGAAAATATCCTTTAAAATCTTGAAAAAAGGAAGTCATATTCTGGGCATCTAGGATGTTTCATAGTAAAATAGAAAGGTAATTTTTTTTAAATATTAAATTGTAAATTGTTGCTCTTTTTATTATCGGTATCGTTTATGCTGTTTGTGCTATGTAAGCACTTTTTTTGCTGTTGCACAAATGTATTAATAAAATTATAATAAATATTTTCTGATCAGTATGTCAAAATGATGGTGCCTGTGTGGGGTGCTATTATTGCCATTCTATAGAGTGAGGTCCTGGTTTCAGCTAATAAAGCACTAATGCACTTAAAGATGCGAAAAAGATAAATTTCAAGGAACCTTTCTCCGGAGCTTGAATACAGTGAATAAGGTTAATCTCTGCTGATTTCCATCATAAAATCATGAGCAAGCAAAAATGCTGTTTTTTTTTGTCCTTGTACGTGATTGGCTATTCTCGTTATTAAACTTTGGAGAAAATTCCTTTACAAAGTACAACTTCCCTTGTAAAGTGAACAGCCTATTTGCCTTTAGTAAATCAACCCCACTTTGTCAGTTTAAAGTGGTGGTGTCCATAATGAAAGGTTTGTTTCTGTAGTGGTAGTAGTAATAGTAGCATTTGTTGATTTTAGCATTATGGTCAAATATGCACATTATTTTACCAAAAAGTATTTTTTGCTTAAATGTTTAAAAAGAAAGCTTAATATTAATGACCCATTTTTTTGTAATACTTTAGGTCCTGGCTTTCAAACTGTGTATTATTATGGTATTAGAGGAGTAAAGGGTCATTAATGAATAACAAGAGTCAACAGCAGTAAGTCTTATCACCAGCAAACCATCATCTTTTTTTTCACTTTGGTATAGATAAATATGGTCACTTCAGTAAGTCATAGCAATGAGAATTTATCTCTCATGTCTTCAATAATCTGAAATCTAGCTGGCTGCTATGGGTCACTGAACTTTGCACATTATATACATATCTACATGTATAGTACTTTGCGCAATATAAACAAAACATAGATTCCTTTTTTTGGTATGAAAAGAATACTGAAATAATTAGATATTCTCTGAGTTTGACATATTTAAAGTGAGTCACCATTTAACTTTGACGTAAGCGAGACCTTTGTTTCAGTGCTGATTCCTTTTTTTCTAACAAATCATTGGCAGTTTTCCATTTATTCAACAAATGATTCCAAGGGAGAGCATGAATGACTAAGGATGGGGAAAAAGCACACATCACTTAGAAACTGCCACGATTTCTTCAACTCATTTTAAAGCCACGATATGTAAAACATGTTCAGGGAAAAGTAGTCATGCAGTCATAAAGAAAAAAAAATGCACTGGAAACACGTGGTGACATAGTGATATATGAATGCTAGGTTATGATCAGTCTTGATTGTGAATACACTGATTTCTTACAATATGTGGACTTATTTCAATAGTAGGTTTTATAAAATATTTGCATTTCAGACTACTGCATATTTTTTTTTTTGCAGGTAATCCATATATTCAATTTAGTGCTGTACTATTTTACATAAAAATCATCATCATATTGTTATTCATTTTTATTGTAATCAAATCTTGATTGTGGATAAACTGATTTGTTAGAATATGTTAACTTTGTTAATAGTATATATTTTTTTAATATTTACTTTTCAAACTACTGCACATTTTATTTCCTTGCAGATAATCCATGTATTGCACTTATTACTGTATTATTATACATATCTTTATTATTTGTATTTTAATTTTCTTCATTACTTTTTCTTCTGCTGGTATTTTCAATACAAAAAAGACAAATGTAATAATACATTATGGCAGCATGAATATTAAGGAGTACACAGTATAATCTGGTAAGGTTTTTAAACGATATGTAAAGAAAATATATGGAATATATTATAGATTAATATATTGTTCTCTTACCTATTTGCACATTTGAAGTGTTTATAAACAATATAGTTTACAGTATGCTTTAAAGGTAAATAATATGATAAAGCTATCATATGAATGGTATTAGTAATACACATTAAAAATAATAAAAAAAAAAACTAGCATAACTGAATTTTTAAAAATTATTTTTGTCTTTAAAAGCAGTTTTAAACGCGAGGGCTGACTAGTGCCAGAGATGACTGAAGCCTTGCAATTTAAAATATCCAAAAATATGATCAGTAATGTCTGGATCTGGAATCCTGACATTGTGTGGTTTGGGTGCACAGTACAAATTTTCAGTACAATGAAAATCCTGACACAAGAGGAACTGAATATGCAATATAAGAGGTTAATTACTATCATCCAGGATCAAAAATGTAATCTATTGCAGTTTAAAGTCCTTGAATGTGGTGTCTGCATTGTTTTTTTTCAGGCATTTTCCTTTATTTTCACTTGCCAGTAACACACTTCCTGTCCTAGAGTACAAACACTCACTCAACATATAGAATCTATGTAGGAACAGTGTTGTCACCCTTAGAACAGGCCATGTGTGGTGACTAAAGTAAACCTTTACTATCATCTCATTTCAATAAGAAGGGAAGCAGGGGGAGAGGATCTGTAGTTCACAGGCGAGAATTCAGATATGGCTGATAATGCTTTCAATAGCATTTTAGAGAACAGATGACAGCACTGGATTTTTGGCAACATCAATAATCATTAAAGCCAGCCATAGATTGAGCAATTGAGGTTGCAGGGAAGAATATCACTTAGAATATCACTTGACTCCCCTATCAACATAGTTGGTTTTTATGGGGGACTCCCTCCTGTGGAGCTATTGTGTTCTCCCAGTGGTGGTGGGGGTTTGTCAGGGGGCTGTCCTGACTGAAAGAGTACACAGTGATTTTTGCTAGAAGGTATAGCAGCTGACAATAATTACATGAAAATTCTGACAGGCTGGTTGAACCCAAGTTGAGTGATCTAATGAACCGGCTGAGACTCTAATCATCTATAGCTGACTTTATAACACTGGTATATTTAACTACTTGCCGCCCACGCTATATCTGAAAGACTTAATTAATGCTTAAATGAATCCATGGACGTCCTCTCGAGCAAGCGATGTCTGTGTGTCCCTCCAGGTCGCGCGCTGCGTGCCCCTCCAGGTCGCGTGCTGCGTGCTCTGTGATCACCGAGTCTCTGAGTAAGGGGTCGATCCCAGCCCCTTACCACGTGATCAGCTGGCAGCCAATGACGGCTGATCATGTGATATAAACAGAAGCTCAGCAATCTGTATTTTTTTCCCCTCATAATGTCAGCGTTAAAGGAAAAAAAAAGTTAATCACTGTGTTCTGTCAGAGGACATCGGTCCCTCAGTGTAAGCTGCCAGTGCCCACTGCTGCCAATCAATGCCCATCAGTATCTCATAATCAGTGCCACAGATCAGTGCTGCCTATCAGTGCCACCTACCAGTGCTCATCAGTGCCACCCATCAGTGATCATAAGTGCCCATCAGTGACACCTAACAGTGCCACTTATCAGTGCTACCCATCAATGCCCTTCTGTGCCACCCATCAGTGTCAACCATCAGTGCCCATTAGTGCCACCTCTCAGTGCCACCTATCAGTGCCCATTAGTGCCACCTTATCAGTGCCCATCAGTGTCCATCAGTGCAGCCTCATCAGCACACATCAGTGAAGGAGAAAAATGTGTTTTCAAAAATGTTATAACAAACTATGAAATAGTTTTTATTTTTTTCAAAATTTTCGGTCCCTTTTTCTCTTATTTAGCAAAAAAAACAACAACCCAGCAGCAATTAAACACCACAAAAAGAAAGCTCTAGCTGTGTGAGAAAAATTATAAAAATTTCATTTGAGTACACTGTAGTATGACTGCGCAATTGTCATTTTTATGCCGCGTACACATGATCGCACATCCATGGGATTTTTTCCGACGGACGTTGGCTCAAACTTGTCTTGCATACACACAGTCACACAATGTTGTCGTTAATTCCAAAAGTTAAGAACGTGGTGACGTACCACCCTACGAGGGGACTATAAAGAGGAAGTTCAATAGCCGGTGCTCATATAAAGTATAAATTAGCTTGCAATAAATAAATTAACATAATAAAGTATAAACTAACTCTCAATAAAATAAATTAGCATATTAAAACAATAATGTGCAATTAAGCAAAGATCATAAAACACAGTATAAAGCAAATGTGTTTGAGCAGAAGGCTCAAATGGCTAACACAAGAAGGCTTAGAACAGCCGTCGGTAAAAAAAACACAAAAGGCTTGAAACCAGCCATATGTGAAGAAAAAATATAAATAGGTAAATATATAAGTCCAAATAGTGCTAAGTATAAACAGCTGGACACTCCTTGGGGTCCAAAGTACAGAGTGCAAATGTAGGGGTGTTTCTATAGGAACATCAGGAGAAGATGTTCTATAATGACATCTGGTGGCACTGTGACTTTAAGTGCAGGGTGACTCTTCGGTGTATATAACACCCGTGAATGTACTAAATTATTACCTTACTGCTGTAAGGTAAACATTATTTAAAGGAGAGAGAGGCAGCAGATCCCCCAGGGTGGATTGATTCCTGCGCGTTCCTCCTATAAATCCCAGTGTGTGCAGAGCTTAGATGGATCACTCCTTTTCATTCCAATGGATGGATATTAGGGACCGCTTGGAAGCACAGTTAAACCGGATAAAAAGAGGGATATATAGCCTACTATGGTAGGTGTATTATGTTCAACAACCAAGGTCTATTTTTAAAAATTAATAGCAAATTTTACTCACATTTAGTATAAAGTACAGCACGATGTTAAAACAAGCGCCAAGCTATTAGCCTGGGAGTACCCACTTTACATTTCAATAGCCAGTGCGCCACCCTTTGGGCTCCTTCTGCTAATCTCATGTTAGTAGAAGTTTGGTGAGAGACGATTCACGCTTTTCAGACGTGCGATTTTCCGAATGTTACTACTCCTCAGTTTGTGCTTGTGGGTTCATATCTGGTTTTCAGTGCGTGTAGTCAGTTTGCATTTGGTTTTCAGTGCGTATTTTATAGTACGTATTTGATTTTGCAGTGCGTTCTTGTCCGCTCATTTCTGATTTTCAGCTTGCTCTTCTCAGGCTTTTCTGTTTTTCAGTGAGTTTTCCTTAGTTCATTCTGACTAGCCGACCGTTTTGAAGCCATGTTGTGGTTACGCACTCCTCGTAGAGTTCATGCTATGCAGGGACTTGGTGTTGGGGTTCTTACTTTGACCCAAGCCCAGTCCATGAACAGGGCAATGAGGAGGAGTTCATGGACAAAGAATTGGTTACTCCAGTGTGACCAATTCTCACACATGCCTTTGTTGCGGGAGATCCAGTAGAATAATCCTGATGATTTCAGGAATTATCTCTGGATAATAGACCCCATTTTTCACCATCTGTTGGCTTTGCTATCCTCTTATATTACCAAGCAGGACACCTGCATGCAGCAAGCCATCACTCCCCAGCAGAGGCTAATTGCCACGTTGCGATACTTGGCAATGGGGAGAAGTCTGCAGGACATAAAGTTCTGGACAGGCATCTCCCCTCAGGCTCTGGGGATCATTATTCCAGTGACCTCTTCTTCCATCATTCAGATCCTCCTGCAGAAGGACTATATTAAGGTAAGATTTCTCCTTTAACATCACATTCTATATATTTAATGTGTGCTAATGTATTGGATTTCTTTCATCATTCCTTAACTACAATGAGTGTAATATGCTGTGAATGTCCCCTTTATCCTCATGCATGCTGGATGTTTTTAAACTTCCTTTTTTGTCCTTCATGCATATTTGCCTTCACTAACCTTCCCAGCATGCTATCCTGGGCCCATACCCACCTAGCCTAGTCATTTAACAATGTATTTTGTTAGCTCTAGTACTGTTTTACCCTAAACACCCCCTAAAATGTGTTTAAATGTTATTTGTGTACTTAAATTCATGCGGAGTGCTAGATGCTTTTTTTGGGGGTCCCAAAATCATAATGAACCCTCCACCCCCCCAACCGCTAAGTCAACCAATACCAATCCTCTATCTGCTGACCCATACACACTATACCTACCTCTTTTGTGGTCATATTTATGGATGAATTCACCAAAGCATGTAGTGAAAGGGCCTGCCTAAATACTTTCAAATGGTATTGTTTAAAGTTTTGTTCTCCTATTATCTTGATAGGTAATTGCAGAATGTAAAAATGTGCTTCAATTAGGACAGTGTAATCTTGGTGGTGGTGTCGATGACATATAAGTTTCTCTATGTGGACATGGGGAATAATGGCATGATGTTGGATGGTGGAGTCATCACCCAACCCAGGTTTTACAGACGGCTCCAGAATGGTGGATTGGGATTGCCACCTGCTGAAGAGAACATGGAAGGACTCCTATTTGTCTTTGTCACTGATGAAGTGTTTGGACTAGGTGATCACCTGATGTGGCCCTTCCTGATGAGGACCCTCACCCTGAACCAGAGGTTTTTTTTTACTACCAGCTGACCAGAGCCAGAAGAGTGCTGGATAATGCTTTCAGGATAATGGCCAGCCAGTTCTGCCTATTCCTCACTGAAATAAGCATGGCGGAATATAAAATCAATCACATCGTTCTTGCATGCTGCATATTACATAACTTTTTAAGAAAAAAATGCATCAAACTATGTGACCTCAGTTGGGACTGAGGCTGGCTTATTGATGAGCCCAATGTTCGAGTCAAGAGTAAATTAGACTTGAACATAGGGCATTCCCCTGTTCGCCAAATAGCGAACAATTTGGAGTGTTCACAGCAAATTCGAAAGCCTCGGAAACACCCTTTAAAAGTCTATGGGAGAAATCAAAAGTGCTAATTTTAAAGGCTTATATGCATGGTATTGTCAAAAAAAGTGTTTAGGGACCTGAGTCCTGCCCCAGGCAACATGTATCAATACAAAAAAAGATTAAAAAAACTGCAGTTTTTTTGGGAGCAGTGATTTTAATAATGCTTAAAGTGAAACAATAAAAGTGAAATATTCCTTTAAATTTCATACCTCTGGGGTGTCTATAGTATGCCTGTAACGTGGCACATGTTTCCTGTGTTTAGAACAGTCCGAGAGAAAAATTACATTTTTAAAGGAAAAAAAAGTCATTTAAAAGTACTCGTGGCCATAATGAATTGATGGTCCCGGCAATACACATAAAAGTCATTGAAAAACGGTATCGGATTCCCCCACAGTCCATTACCAGGCTGGTATGAATATTAAGGGGAACTCCAAACCAAAATAAAAAAAATGGCATGGGGGTCCCCTCAAAATCCATACCAGACCCTTCAGGTGGCCTCAGTTATAAAAGAACTGTCACCTGAGAGCCGGTCATTAAGACTGGTGCCTCCCATGGAGGCAGATCGGTGAAGGCGTGAGACTTTTTTTGTTTGGTCAGTCGGAGCAAGAGAAGAAGAAGATGAATGGACTTCGTGAGGCACTTTTATATTTTTATTTGTTAATAAAGGAATTGTCGTTTTTACCATTTTCACACTTTTTTTTGAAATGGTAGGATGTACCCCATTACCATTTCACATGGGGGGAAGCCAGGATCTGGGGGTCCCCTTGTTAAAGGGGGCTTCCAGATTCTGGGCAAGGGTTGTGGGGACGAGGCCCTTGTCCCCGTCAACATGGGGACAAGGTGCTTTGGGGGATCACTATCCCAAAGCACCTTCCCCATGTTGAGGGCATGTGGCCTGGTACAGTTCGGGGGCGCTCTCTCATACCCCCCTTTTCCTGCGGCCTGCCAGGTTGCATGCTCAGATACGCCATTTAAAAAAAAATTGGAGTGGGGTTCCCCTTAATATCCATACCAGACATGAAGGGCCTGGTATGGAATTTGAGGGGACTCCCATGCATTTTTTTACATTTTGGTTTGGGGTTCCCCTTAATATTCATGCCAGACCCAAAGGGCCTGGTAATGGACTGTGGGGGAATCCCATGCCTTTTTGTCAATGACTATTATGTGTATTGCCAGGACCGACAATTCATTATAGCCGCAAGTACTTTCAAATTACCTTTTTCCTTTAGAAATGTAATTTTGCTCTCGGGATGTTCTAAACACAGCAAACATGCGCCACTTTACAGGCATACTAAAGGCACCACCAGGTATGAAATTTAAAGAAATATTTCACTTTTATTGTTTCACTTTAAGCATTATTAATATCCCTGCTCCTGAAAACACTGATGTTTTTAAAACTTTTTTTTTGCATTGATACATGTCCCCTGGGGCAGGACCAAGGTCTCCAGACACTTTTTATGACAATACCATGAATATAAGCCTTTAAAAATTAGCACTTTTTTGAACAAACCAACATATTTTTGGAATAACATTTTTGCATTTGACAGTACAAATAGCCTTTTTGTGGTAAACAGGCATGTCTAAAACCATAAAACAATACACAACTCAGGAACTTAAAGTTCAACTTTGATAAATTGAAGGCAATATCATACATTAGTATGTACAAACTGTGTTGATATTGCCTTCATCAGATGGGCTGATGTCACCCCTATGAAAGCAACATTTTTAAGATGCACACAAATTGAGAGTCAAAATGGGGATTTCACTCCTGATCCCATGCCTAATGTCAACATGTGCTATCTCCCATTATGAGGGATCAATGGATGTGTTTCGGGGGTGAAACCCCTTCCTCTCAGCTACTTTAGTTGTGAGGAAGGGGTTGCACCCACAAAATGCGTACCTTGATAGTCCATGATGGCAGATAGCAGATGTTGACACGCTGTGTGCATCTTCAAAATTTGGCTTTCAATAGACTTCAAAAAATTTAAAAATATTTAGAAAATCTCAACAAATTGAAGAATTTTGGTGTGTTTTAGATTCTGCCTAAAACATCAATCATGTGTTTGAGTCTTTTTTCAACATCATTGATGTCTTCCTTGATCTTCTGTAAATCACGATCGCACACCATGATCTCTCAGATGAGGATCTGTGCACTTGCATTTGTGAAACATCCATATCACCTAAAATTCAAAAACACACCATGTATTAAAAATATGCAGGCATACATCTATTACCTGAAGCTGTGGTCTCAGACACTCACCTGTAGTGATCACTATTTCACCAACATCATAAACGTCTCCCTCCATATCCTCTGGTTGTGTTGGTGGTATTTCCCCTTCTTTAGGAGGTTTTGGGTCCCTGGTGTCCTCAGATGTCCCGAGTATTTTCTCCCCTATGTGAAAAAAAGGTATACTTAGCACACAGATATTTGATGGCAGAAATAGGAATCTGAAACATTGCTTGGAAGTGTCATACAATTGTCTTTTTGGGCAGAGTTCCAAGCTGAAGACATGTGTTTTTCCCATTCTAAAGCTGTAATACTTACCTTTTTTGTACAATTTTCACACATGGAGCCACCCCTAGTATCCACTGGAGCACTAGTGCTCCAGCGTCCATATGTGTAAACATCTGCTGAGTGTCCTCTCCTTACACTGAATCAAGTTTACATTTCATTCTAGTTACAAACCATCTAGACAACAATGTACTAAACTCCTTTTAATCCAAATAGGCATGAACAAATGTATTTAACCTGGATCTGCCCCAAACATCGTATTAGTGGGCGAATGAACGATGTTTACTATGAATGATTACTGTGCCCACGAACATGAAAGTTGCCATTTTAAACTGTACAACAGTAAAGAAAAGCACATGGAACAGCATGAACGTAATAATAATAGGAACACATGAGAAAAACTTACTTGACAACAACTTATTTTTTTGAAGAACTCTCTTGATCCTTCTGTACTGATCCTGCTCCCTCAATTTGAGGTCTGACTATCGTTTCCTCAGTTGATCATTGGATCGCTGTACCCCACAATTAAGGCACAGACTCTTCACAACTTTAGTCATGATCTTGGCCTTTCTCACATTTGGGTTTAGGTATAGGCCATACTTCCCATCACAGTCGGCCCTCTTCAAGATGTCCACCATTTCCACCATCTCACCAAAGGACATATTAGAGGCATTAAATCTCCTGGATCGGGACATTTGTGATCCAGGCTTTCGTCGTCCTCCTCGTTGCTGCTCTACTCTGCATGCACTTGCTCTGTCTCTGCCATGTGCTCTCCCACTGCACCAAAAGACAAGCGGCATGGAATAGACTAGAAAGAGTGTCAGGGACGGGTAGAGTTTCATGCATGCTCAGTGTATATAAAGCGCATGAAGGGAGAAAGAAGTATCGGAAGTGCCAATCGTTTGAATGAAGGTACAATTTGAACTTGGTGCATCAGTGGCCTATACTGCTTCTAGATTGAGGCCTATATTGGGACAAGATTAGGAGAGATTAGCCTGACATTAGGGTTTGTCTTGTGTTGTGTCTTGCAGAGAAATTGATGGCTTCAATGATCACAGCCTCCTCCCCCTATTCATAGACAAGTACAGGGAGCCGCCCTGTCTGTGGCAGGTGAAAAATCCGCATTATAATCATAAACAAAAGAGGCAGGCAGCACTGGAGAAACTGCTATGCAATAAGGTCCAGGATTCCATGAGATCACGAGCAGCAGCAGATGACATTTATGTCCCCAGGCTGTGGTACTATGAGAGAATGCAGTTTCTATCAGACCAGACTGAAGTCAGGCAATCACTCTCCACTTTTCCTTCCACTCTTCCTTCCACCCCAGCTGAGGCTTCCGACGTCCAACCCAGGCCTTCCAGCCAGGAAGAAGTGGAGGAGCCCAGCTTGAGTCAGGTATAGCATTGTTCAACATGTTTCTGGTCATAAAATTAATGATGTTAATTAGATGTTATTATTGATCACTAATTGCTGATTTAATAAAGTGTTTTACATATCAATAGACAGTAGTGGCCAAAAATGTTTGGGACAAGAATGAAAAATGCTGGGGTCAGATTGATAGTCTTTTCTATTTGTTAACATTCAATTTGCAACAGTCATGAGCTGAAAATTGTGTGTGATTGATGAACAAAATTCTAAAACGATGTCCCTTTTTCATACACAGGAAAGCCTCAGCCAAGAGGAGGTCGTGGGTTGTGGCAGCCAGGAAGAGGCTGTGGAATGTGGCAGCCAGGAGGTGGTGGGGGAAAGTGGCAGCCAGGAGGTGGCTGTGCCCAGTAGCCTGACAGAATCCCCAGTTCCTCCCCTCCGGCTTCCAACCAAAAGGCCCAGGAATGGGAGTAATGTGCAGGAGGCATCGCTTGGGCTGATTTTGGGAGGCTAAAACGGCCCTCAGAGCCACCCCCACTGCTCAAGAGGCCTTTGGCTGCATGACTACCAGAAAAATGCAGGAAATGGAGGATGCCCGATGCCTCATCTGTGAGGAAATTTTGTATATGACAATAAATAAGGGTCTGAGGGGCCAACTCAAAACCAAAACAAACCTGTGTGAGGTAGACCATCCTCCTCCACCTCTTTCCACACCTTCAACACCACAGCCACAGCCTGGAAGAAAGTCTGGAAGGAATAGTGGAAGTAAGACAAGATAGTGATGGGTTCAGTCTGGTCTGTGTATACACACTGTGTACTTTGCAAAACATTCAATCTTGCTAGTACTCATTATCCCAGTCATTATAGTATTATTTACTTTCAGGAATTGTAAAATGTTACTTACAGGGTAAAAGACTCTTGTTTTAAAATCCTATTTTTTAACTTGCTACTTAGTCAAACTCCCACTTTGTAAATGTTCCAGCCAATAAAATGAGTTAGCTCGAAGTTATATAGTACCTGTAGCACCTGTGAACAGTTAACAGTTATCCACTCCCCTTAATTAGCAGACTGAAGGAAGGAAAGAAAGAAATGTGCCAGAAAAAGCATTTTAAAAGCTGCTAGCAGAGTTCCTAAAGAAGAAGACAATATACTTGCAACTACAAGCAGTCACCAACAGTCAATATCACAATTTTGTTTTTAACTCACCACTTAGTCAAACTTCCACTTTGTCAAAGTTCCAGCCAGCAAATGTGAGCCAATGAGACCTCTCTTGCACCTCCAGTCCAAATATCCCTGCAAAGACTGATAATAATTATGAGTTTCATGGTTGTTGAATGCCCTAATACGAGAGTCCACACTCTGTCAGAAACCATGAAACAGACTGAGACATGAGTGCAATCAAATCACACTTGTTTATTAATAAAAATAAAAAGGTAAATAGAAAAAAGCGTAGTCATTCATAGCCAGAGTCCTGTAGCCAGATCGGGTAGTCAGCCAGTCCAAAGTTCATTAAACAGATCGGGTAATCAGCCAGGCCGGAAGTCAGGGATCCAAGGAGAGCAACCGCAAGCAGGATAAGAAGCCAGGTGGGATATCAGCAAGCCAGTCTTGAAACAAACAGCAGGAGATGGTTCCCTGTGAGGTGACCAACATGAAGGCAAATGAAAAAGTGAGCAGGAAGGCTTAAAATAGGCAGGTCAGACAAGCATCATCGGGAACAACTGGTAACTGTGGAAAGAGAAGAGAGCTGGCAATTAGCCGACAGCTGAGTGGCCAGCCCAGAGGAGGAAGGGCTAAGCCAGCCCTGACACACTCTTGGAGTCAACTTTAGTTGGATGCCTTGGCAGAAGCATGCTATAGCAGAGAAGACAAGGGTGTCAGGGTCAGGACACCACGGAAGAACAGGTTAGTGGAACTGGCCACAGTTGAGATCAGGTGCAAGCCATGTTCAGCAGCAGGAAGTTAGACAAAGTATACAGTCTTATACAGACTTATAATGCACAGGAGCCAAAATTTGGAGCACTATTACTCAATATTTATTGAAAGTGTGCAGAATACATACATGTGACAATGCTTTCAGTTAAAGTGGTTGTAAACCCTTACAACACACTTTGACCTACACGGTTTAGGAGATATTTGCTAAAAGACAGGCACTGCTGTCTATGGCACATGAGTGCGGCTCCATCAACAACGAAGATGACGCGCGTGGCGGCTCCCATGCGCATGCGCGGGAGTGACGTCATCGCGGCTTCGCCGAATGACAGCGGTGGAGCAGAGAGACCCACCGAGAAGATGGATGCGCAGGACTACATGGGACAGCCGTGACATCGCTGGCTCCTGTGTCAGGTAAGTGACACATAATGGACTACTATGCGATGCATAGTAATCCATTATGCTTTGCCTTTGCAGGGAATGAAAGAGGAAGTAAACTCATCAGGGTTTACTTCCTCTTTAAGTCTGGCTGAATTGAAGCAGCTCATGTGACCAATTCCAGAATTGGCTAGTTTCCAGTCCAAGGCTGGCCTATATAATGGGGTTGCTTTACCAAGGTAGTAGCAAAGCAAAATGTAATTAAAAAAATACTTTGCAAAGTGAACAACCTCTATTTCTTAGCATACAGGGTACATAACATACCCTGTTATGCCTGTGGTAATCATAGAAACAAATATTTTAGATACCAAACCATATTTCTTAGCAAAATACATACTGTGGACTATGATATATGTACTGTTGTGTTGCATACTTATATCCCTAATGCAGCAGGGGACTACAGTGATTGAATGCTTTAAGGTGAATAGATTAATCCCAGCACAATGCATTCAACTACAACTGATTGTTTGACTTATATGTTCAGTATGCTGCTGCTGCTGAACATCTGGCCCATTGTTGCAGGCATCCATTATATTTTGTGTGACATATACATAAATTCTTTAATGCGGTGCCCATGAGGCCAATCTCATTTTATATTCTCTGAAGTAAAATATCCCTTTAATTGTTGCTAGGAATGATACAAGGATCATTTTTATCACTCATAGATTAGTTGACTAGTGTGCTAAAAAAAATTCTGAATGCAGTTTTTTAAATAATACTGATTAGACATTTAGCAAAAGAGGAAGTACCATATACTGTAGCCTATTGATTGCATTTGTTTTCTCAGTATATGTTCATGCAGCATTTATTTTTTTAATTAAAGCTGAAGTTTAGTACAGCAGTGTAATAATGTACCTCTATTCATATGTATCCAATGGGCCTCACATTTTTTTTTTTTTTTACTAATCTTCAGATTTTAATCATTATTGTCTCTCAAATACTTGCACTGAAAAAGAAAGACTGTGTTTCACAAGCAGACTTAAGAGTAAACCAAACTTGTGTGTAAGAAGTTTTGTCTTAGCAACTTTTAGGCAGTTCTGTCAATGCATGTGAAAGTGTGTATTTTCATGCTCCACCTTATCATGCTTGTGTCTGCTTCCAGGTAGGCTTAATAAAGCGTAATTATATGCAGGGTATTATTCCTTTTGAATGAATATAAAAAGTCAAGATTTGATTCCTTGCTGGGTCTTTAGAGCTGTATGAGACTCATGCAAGGGTAAAGTCCCCAACTCATTGGTAGGGCTTTGATAGCCAGTACTCTTCTCCTGTTCTCTGAACCCCATGTTCCTTTTGCTGGAATGCATCTTCCAGTGGTATTCTCCCTATGTTTATACCAGTGTACCATTAAATGGACCCTAGGCAGGAAAGTAGTTGGAAAAGATATTTCAGTGGCTGATACCACAGTGCAAGTACTCTAAATCTCCACAGAATTTAAATCTTTAAAACCCCAAATAGATCCATAATTGTATGTACTACTATGAAAAATTTAATTTTTTTGTGAGAAATTAAATGTTTTTTTAATACATCTTAAGATGCTCTGCTTTTACATCTGTTAGACCAACACTTTGTATGATTAAAGAATATGTGCACTTTAAAACAAAGTGCATTTATGCTTTTACCCCCTTGCCCTGATCTAACGGATTGAAGTAAGTATGCACTCTTTTGGAAAGACAGAGTAAAAAGGAAAGGTGGAGGGGTCTGTCTGTATGTGAGAAGTGATCTCAAAGCGAGTGAGAAAGAGGACCTGGTGGACGGAGAGTGTGATGAGTCTGAAGCATTATGGGTGGAACTGCATACAGATGTGCGTAGTTCAAAGTTAATCATTGGAGTGTGTTAGAGACCACCCAATGTTAATGAGGATGTGGAGACTCAGCTCCTTGCACAGATAGAAAGGGCTGCAAGGGCTGGGACAGTGATAATAATGGGGGATTTTAACTACCCAGAAATTTACTGGAGTAATGGCACTGCTGGGACAGTTAAAGGGCAAAAATGTATAAACCTATTACAGGACAATTTTATGGTCCAGTTTATTGAGGCCCCAAATAGGAATGATGCTCTGTTGGACCTGGTAATCTCAAACCATGCAGAGTGTATTGCTAATGTTCAGATAAAGGAACACCTGGGTAGCAGTGACCATAACATGATTTCATTTGATGTTAGCTGTAAGCAAAAATCACATACGGGAAAGATAAAAACACTTATTTTCAAGAGAGCAAATTTTCCAAGGATGAGGGCTTCTCTCCAGGACCTAGACTGGGAGAGAATATTGGCATCAATGGCCACAGAACAGAAATGGGAATTCTTCAAAAAGACTGTTTGTGATCTCACTGCAAAGTATATTCCCATGGGCAATAAGTTTAAAAGGCTAAAAATAAGACCTATGTGACTTACGGCCAAAGTTAGAAAAGCTATAAACTATAAGAAAAGAGCTTTTAAAAAATATAAAAATGAAGGAACACTAGTGTCATTTAAATGTTACAAAGAATATAACAGAATATGTAAAAAGGAAATCAAGGATGCAAAAATTCTAAATGAAAGACAGATTGCAAAAGATAGTAGGACAAACCCCCAAAAATTATATATTAATAGTAAAAAGGTAAAGTCTGAGCATGTAGGCCCTTTACAAAATAATCTGGAGTGGGTGACTGGGGACAAAGAGAAGGCTAACTTATTATATACTTTCTTCAGCTCTGTGTATACAAAGGAGCATGGGGGAGCTCATGTCCATAGTGGGGGTGGTAGTGACACAGCCCCAAATCCACAATGACTCAAAAGTGATATGGTCCAGAAATATTTGAACAGAATAAAGGGGGATAAAGCACTTGGACCTGATGGCATCCACCCACGGATCCTAAAAGAATTGAGCTCTGTAATTTCAAAGCCATTGAATCTAATTTTAGGGGCTCATTAATGACAGGAATAGTACCACTGGATTGGCGCAGGGCCAATGTGGTGCTTATATTTAAAAAGGGAACAAAGTCTTTACCAAGTAACTATAGACCTGTTAGTTTAACTTCTATAGTTGGGAAGATACTGGAGAGATTAATAAAAAAACACATAGACCAGTTCTTGCAGGAAAAAAATATTTTAAGCAACAGACAGCATGGATTCATGAAAGACAGAAGTTGTCAGACAAACCTGATTTCTTTTTATGAGGTGGTAAGTAAAACCTTGGACAGAGGGGTGGCGGTGGACATGGTATGCCTGGATTTTGCAAAAGCATTTGATACAGTTCCGCACACATGGCTCATGTGTAAGGTAAAGTCTACAGGTTTGGAAATATCAGTTTGTAAATGGATAGAAAACTGGCCAAAAGACAGAATTCAGAAAGTAGTGGTTAATGATTCTTACTCTGAATGGTCTAAGGTTATCAATGGTGTACCTCAAGGTTCAGTGCTGGGACCCTTACTTTTTAATATCTTTATAAAGGGTCTGGGATCAAAAGTAACATTTCTGTCTTTGCAGATGACACCAAGCTATGCAGTGGAATAACGTCCTTACAGGATGTCTCCAATTTACAAGCCGACCTCAATGCTCTGTCTAATTGGGCGACTATGTGGCAGATGAGGTTTAATGTTGAGGAATGTAAAGTTATGCACTTGGGGGCTAAGAATATGCATGCATCATACATTTTAGGGGGAGTGCAACTGGGGGAATCCATAGTGGAGAAGGATCTGGGGGTTTTGGTAGATCATAAGCTCAATAATAGCATGCAATGCCAAGCTGCGGTTTCCAAAGCGAGCAAAGTCATTTCCTGTATTAAGAGAGGTATGGACTCCAGAGAGAGAGAGATATCATTTTGCCCCTGTTCAAATCATTAGTAAGACCTCATCTGGAATATGCAGTTAAGTTTTGGGCACCAGTTCTCAAGAAGGATATCGGGGAACTGGAGAAAGTGCAGAGAAGGGCAACCAAACTGATGGCATGGAGGAACTCAGCTATGAGGAAAGATTAGAGGAACTGTATTTATTCACTCTTGATAAGAGGAGACTAAGGGGGGATATGATCAATATGTACAAATATATAAGGGGTCCATATAGTGAACTTGGTGTTGAGTTATTCACTTTGCAGTCAAAAAAGAGGACAAGGGGGCACTCTTTACATCTAGAGGAAAAAATATTTAATCTCCAAATACGGAAAGGTTTCTTCATAGTAAGAGCTGGGAAAATGTGGAATAGACTCCCTGCAGAGGTGGTTCTGGCCTGCTCAGTGGATTGCTTTAAGAAGGGCTTGGATTATTTCCTAATTGTACATACTATAACTGGGTACTAACATTTATACGAAAAGTTGATCCGGGGAAAATCCGATTGCCTCTCAGGGGATCAGGAAGGAATTTTTTCCCCTGCTTTAGCAAATTGGATAATGCTCGGCTGGGGTTTTTTGACTTCCTCTGGGTCAACTGTGGGTATAGAATTGGGTATATGGGATTGTATGATATTATTATTATTATTTTTTTTGTGTGGTTGAACTAGATGGACTTGTGTATTTTTTCAACCTGACTAACGATGTAACTATGTATGCCTCTGTAAAAGTAAAGTTTGAGATTGGTCAGAAGAAGGGTACAAAAATGAAGAATTACTGTAAATACTGTAATTAAAAGCTGTGTTTTTAAAATACTTATCTATATTATCTTCAATAAACCAACCCCAAAGACATATATTTCGTTAAAATAATTTAAAAAGACCTTATATTCACTCCGGGAAGGTAATTACCAAGCAATTTGAAAGTATATGTGTACCTTATATTTCATTTTCTTTTGAAGTGTTCTTCAAGACTAGGTACAACTCTTAACCAAGATACACAAGCAACAGATCAAGGACATTAATACTGGGTGTACAAAGGCAAGATATGAGTTTATGTCAGTCATACCTGGGCTATTTCAACATCTGTGACATAAGAAAAGATCATTTATAGAGCTCCTGGCTGCTGCTATTTTTACTCGATCAGCGTGAAAAGCTATTAGCCTCAGAAACTGAGGTCACTAAAACAGATGGATGGACTTGCACTAATTTGATTGTAGCACTGTCAAGAGTATATTATTATATGCACATATACTCCAGTTATGGTAATTCTTTCCTACTCTGTGTTTTCATTGACACTAAGTAGAGTGGGTCATGAAAGAATTGAAGTGTCCTAATTAATCATTTTAAGGCTTTGATGATTTTGGTCACTTAAATATTATCCATTTGCAATAACTGCAGGGGAAACATGAATGTGATTCATGTTCGAATATATTTTTTCCCTGCATATTCAATATCTGCAACTGTCTTTCATTTTAAAAAGCTAAAAGCTTAGATGGGATAAAACATCTTTGACAATGTTGAATTACAGTGGATTAGGTGATAAATCATGAACTACATGGTGTAATCATACAAAGTATGCACTAGACATGTGTTATTTCACTCAAGGAACAGAAATTGCTTTTTTTAAACATTCTGTGGCACAAAGAAAAACAGTTTCCTTGTGCTAGGTTTTATACATACAGCATAGTTGATTACATTGCAAGGTTTATATAAGAAGTATTAGCCTTACAGTGGTCATCTAATAAAGCACCCTCACTTGAAGGAAACCTGTGCTTTCCCCATATTTTTGGACATTTGCTTCATTTTATCACTTTTTGTCATAACACCTGAATATACTGTACTTGCATGGACTAAAGTAATACTTTTCCTGGCCAGATGTCATTGATAACTACATGCCCATACCACATTTAGCACCATCAGCTAACTTTGCAATAACTCTACAAGTAATTTGAATAACTAAATAAATGTAAAACAAAATGCTAACAGCTCTTACAGGTCATCAGCTTAGAGATAATGGGCCTAGAATTATTGATCTCACTCCGGCATGCACAACAATATATAACTATGGTAGCACAATCAACATTTTCATGCGTAGGCAGCCCTGATGCATCCATGTGCATGTATGGGGGGTGGAGGGGGATCAAACTTTTTTGAGGGGGAGATCATACTCCATTAGATTCTTCCCCAGCTATACTGTGACACCAAAACCTAGAAGTAACATTTTATACAAGGCTTCCAGGTCAGAACTAGGAAAGGAAGATAGGTGACTGGACATTCACTGATCTCCTTCCCCTCTAACTGGCATCCTGGCACCTGTCCTGCTGGTCTCGGGTCCACTGATGGCAGAAACATGATGGGGTCACGCAGGGGGGCTGGAAGCAAGGGAGGGGGTGGAAGTGATCTGGCAGCTGCACAGCCATTAGCTTGCTTCCATCTGACAGCCAACATATGCTTCTAATGGCTGCAGCTGCTAAGAGTGTTTTGTTAAAATCCTCCAAAGCCAGTAGAAGTGTTAAACATCAAAACAAAGTATTATACTCAGTGGAATTATGGTTGATTTCTATCATCTTGTTGGAATTGTGCATGTGCTGTTTTTAGGAGCACCAAGTTATTTGCAAATAAATATCCAACAATCCCAGATACCCAGTGGTAAATTTACATTATTGATGTGGTAGTAGTTTTATGTTTGGTTTTAAGCTATTAAAAAAAGTTAAATTTGTTTTAATATATCACTTAATAAAGCTCTCTCTATTGAGTGCAGTTTTTATCCACTCTATCCTAAAATTGTGGTTTTTTTTTGGAATCCCCACAATTTGATATAGGCAAGGAGGATCTGGTAATATCAAATTCTGAAGAATTATTTTTCAGCCAGCTGCAGATAAAATAAGAGTTAGATGCTTAGTGCTTAGTATCTTCGGAGAATCATTGGTCATTTTGTCTAACCATTTCCAGAACTGATCATTAGAAGTGTAAAAAGAGATTATCCACGCCAGCCCCCAGCTACATCACTAACCTAATCTCAAAATACCAAACAAATTGCCCTCTTTCTTCCTGTTTGCCTCTAGGTATTCTCCCGAGCCTCTCTCATCCTTTGGAATTCCCTACCCCAATCTGTCATACTATCTCAAACGCCATCCACTTTTAGGCGATCCCTGAAAACATTTTTCTTCAGAGAAGCCTATTCTACTTCCACCTAACAACTGTACTTTAATATTCCTTATCAGCTCATCCCCCACAGTTATTACCTTTTGTATCACTTGTCCCTCCCTTCTAGATGTAAGCTCTAATGAGCAGGGCCCTCTGATTCCTCCTGTATTGAATTGTATTGTAACTGTATTGTCTGCCATAATGTTGTGAAGTGCTTCACAAACTGTTGGCACTTTATAAATCCTGTATAATAATAATAATTATTATTATTTAAGAGCTGTGCCGTGGGGTGCATTTAAAGCCTAATTATCAGTGATACCTATAATACTAGCAGTTTGAAAAGAAGCCTTTTGTTATTTGGCATGTAAGATAATAAAATGTACTCAAGTTTTTAGAAAAACATATGCATTCCTTGAAGTAAAACCTAACCGATTACAATGAGGTATAAGGCTAGGTCTACAACTATGCGGTTTCCTTGTGGTTGTGTTTTCGTGGGGCACAGCAACCCATTCATTTGAATGGCCTGCTCTACTTATAAAAAATACAGAGAAAAGGTCTTTGCACCTTTTCCAAAATTGCAGATGAGGGGGAAACCACATAAATCTTCAGTTTCCAGTGCTCCAGTGCATCTGAAAACAGCAGTGTGTATTTTGTTATGGGAGGGCATGTAATTTCATGCAATCCTGCTCCTGCATATAGTGTAAACCTGGCTTAATGTTGTGTATGTATTAAAAAACAGCAATTTTCGATTTACAGTAAGCTAAGAGACATGACTTATTTGATGGCTTCAATCTCAATGAGACTTGTAGGTATCTTTTGTTCTAAAAAGCCTCTACTGAGCTTGTGAAATGCATCCCAACTGCTCAATTTTCAGTCAGTTGGAGTTCTGTATATATGTTGAAAATAATAATTGTTTTTGTTGCATAAAATTACTTTAGAACATGCAAGATTGAAAATCATGTCCTCTATATACAGGATTTTGTGTATATAGGTGAGGCCTCACTTCGACTATGGTAATGATCCTGTTTATATGTTGTCTACAGTCAAAGTTCATCTCTGCTGATAACGCAGTACTGTAACGGACTCTAAGTTGACTGTAGAGGTTCTTTATGTATGTTGTTTATGCACCAAATTTCACTGCAAGACTAAACTACAATAAAAGTATATGGCACTTCCATTCATCTCTAAAAAAAAAAATGAAATGTAGGCACTAATTAGATTTGAAGTAGGATACAGGTTGCATCTTTACAGCTGCCTAGTGAAATATTAGCATTAATTCCACCTCAAGTAGACACAATACACCATTAAAAAATTGGAATAAGTAAAAGTTACATTTGAAGACTTTACACTATCTTAAAAGCAACACTATAGATACTCAAGCATTCATGTATAGCATTGTTTACTTGCTTTTTTTAATGTTGTGTACCTTTCTTTCTGCAGTTTGATATGCAACGGATAACACTGGAGGAACTAAAGCACATTCTTTATCATGCATTTCGTGATCACTTAACTATGAAGGACATTGAAAACATAATCATTACTGAAGAGGAGAGCTTAAATGAAAACTCTGGAAACTGTCAAACAGAGTTTGAAGGAGGTACATTGTTTTACTGTCAGTTTAATTTTAATTTGGGGGTGTTTCGAAAATATATTATAGAATAAAATGAAAGAATTGAAAAATTAGTTAGCAAACATTTACTCAATTACATTTTTTTTTTTTTATTTAATTTCCGTTGCGTGTTTTTTGTGCGTTCCTAATAATAAAAAGTGACCTTGACAACCAGTGCACAATGAATGATTTGTGAAAAGGGGTGAGTGATGAATGAGTAATAAATTGCTCACAGTGAATGAAAAGCAATATGATGAAAAATAAGTGCAATACAATGGGCCGCAGAAGACATCTACTGTGATGACCAAGTGGGGACTGATGCATGTACAGTCATGTGTAAACAATCAGACATTTAGGGTAGGAAATGAGTGATGTGCAATAAATGAATGATTTGAAGCAATGACTGATTCTTTATAGATGCCAGGTAGGGATGTTATGTTTAAACGTTTCCAATACTCTTATATAGTGCATTATATTACTCTGAATAGAGTTGAACTTTACATTTTATCACAACCTAATTTAACCTCTGTGCTTATCTACATATGTTATGCACTTGGTAAAGCTCTGAGGAAAAACAAATAACAAGCTTAACACCTCTTAGAAGAAAAATGCATGGCATATGAATTAGAATACTTACAATTTTACTTGATAGCCTACATGGGAGATTGAGCATCTCAATAACGGAGACACCGAAACTTGCTACATGAACAACACAACCAGAGAAGCAGTTTTTGCCTCTAAAACCTTAAAGACAAAATATATACATATGTATTATAAAGACTTAGTTTGGTAATAGCATTTGAAAAAACATACACAACATGGTCACATTTGGTGTCCACCAACACCAGTTACGTAAGAGAACAGTTTCATTAGGTTATTTCTGTATACCCTCCAATGGCTGCCAGTTACTCTTCATGTGAGAGCAGAACCTTTCACTGTCACTGTGACATATGATGGCTGTGAGCTTCAGAAAAGAAAATGTACAGTAACATAACCTTTGTGGTAATGGAATGCTTTTATTTTGTGTCTGTGTCTGACAATAATCTGCTTTTGGCTATAAAAAAAAGGTTGTGCTGGCATAGGAGAGGATAAGAGCTTATATCAGCCATCATACTGAAGTTCACTATCGGCCACCATATATTGGAAACAATGCTGTTTTTTATGGACCGACACTCAAAAGTTCAAACATATCCACACTGGCTGAAAAGTCAGGGTTTGAGTCATGGTTTACACAAACTGGTTTGATTATCCCTTGCAGTAACCTGCAGTTTGAGTAATGATTTATTCTGAATACTGCACTAGATTAATAGTAAGGCACTTAGCTTTTCAATTACCTTAATTCTAGATGTTTATTGTGACTGGGTATAAAGTATATCTATTGAAAACTACAATAATTCTCAACTGTGGCTTATTTTTCTGATGCAATGTCAAAGGAAAAGATCCATGAAGCGCACATCATGAAGCAGACCCATGTGCATGGAGTGAGATGAATGGCAGCCAGGCCATGCCCCCAATGTGTTTCACTCGGCCCCCTGGAGCTTAAAGAATATGTAAAGGTTCATTTTTTTCAAAAACAAACATGCCATACTTACTAGACATGTGCATTTGTTTTCGTCCAAATGCATTTTCGTCCAAATTTCAGGTATTTTCATTTTCGTTTTGACAAACGATAATGAAAGCACAGGATCCGAAAAACAAAAGATCCGACATAAATAAATGCTTTATTTTCATTTTCCTTGTTACAACAGTTCGATATAGAATAGGAGATTTGACGTGACTCTGACAATAACAACCTGTGTCTATAGAACCTGTGGTCGAATGTGCCTAACCTTACCTCTATTAGTCCAAGATTATATAGAGAAAATATTCGACAGAGAAAAAAGATTTGACAGAGAGAAAAGATTCTGCAAGTTACTGTTCAAAAAAGTGTTTGGGGACCCGGGTCCTGCCCAGGGGACATGCATCAATGCAAAAAAAAGTTTTAAAAAAAGGCCGTTTTTTCGGGAGCAGTGATTTTAATAATGATTAAAGTGAAACAATAAAAGTGTAATATTCCTTAAAATTTCGTAGCTAGGGGTGTCTATAGTATGCCTGTGAAGGGGCGCATGTTTCTGGTGCTTAGAACTGTCCCTGCACAAAGTGTCATTTATGCAGGAAAAAAAGTCCTTTAAAATCACTCGCAGCTATTATGAATTGTCGGCTCCCTAATACAGAAAACACTCATTGAAAGTCATTGATAAAATAAATAAATAAATAAATGAATAAAAAAGCGTGGAGGTCCCCCAAATTCAATTACCAGGCCCTTTAGGTCTGGTATGGATATTAAGGGAAACCCTGCGTCAAATTAAAAAAAAAATTGACGTGGGGTTCCCCCTAAATATCCATACCAGACCCTTTATTCGAGCACGCAACTTGGCAGGCCGCAGGAAAAGAGGGGGGGATGAGAGAGCGGCCCCCCACCCTCCTGAACCGTACCAGGCCACATGCCCTCAACATTGGGAGGATGCTTTGGGGGTCTGTGACCCCTCAAAGCACCTTGTCCCCATGTTGATGTGGAGAAGGGCCTCATCCCCACAACCCTGGCCGGTTGTTGTGGGGGTCTGCGGGCGGGGGGCTTATCAGAATCTGGAAGCCCCCTTTAACAAGGGGACCTCCAGATCTCAGCCCCCCCTGTTTGAAATGGTAAGGGGGTACAAAA
The DNA here is from genome assembly GCF_037356315.1 of Lithobates pipiens. Lineage (NCBI taxonomy): Eukaryota > Metazoa > Chordata > Amphibia > Anura > Ranidae > Lithobates > Lithobates pipiens. The sequence goes on along the minus strand of NW_027507748.1, from coordinate 399,545,375 downwards.
GTACCCCTACCATTTCACAAAGAAAGTGTAAAAAATAGTTAGATAAGACAAACACACTTTTGAAAAATACCTTTATTAAAAATGAAAAAAAAATAACAAAAAGATTCCAGCGGTGGTAATCCACTCTTGCTATCCTGCGATGGATGATATCTCTCCAGCGATGGTTGATCTGATCCAGCGCAGCGAATCCATCCATCTTCTGTCTCCACGGAGGAGACACTGCGGGGATCCCGGCGGCCTGACGTTTCTTATATGCGGAGGGTGGGGCCACCCGTCACCTGACCCCGCCCCCCTCTGACGCAAGGGGAAACCTGGGCTTCCCCGTGACGTATGGGTGACCCCGCACCCCTCTGATGTAACGGAAACCTGCCTGTGTTACATCAGAGGGGGGTGGGGTCACCCATACATTAGATTTAGAATTTTGGTGTCCCATAGACTTTAATAGGGTTTTAAAGTTCACACGAAGTATGCTATATACTAGCTTCGTTGAGTCTTCTTTATACATTCGACAGACACCATAAGCCTTCAAAGACAGATTCGATCGTAATTCATGTGGATTTTCGGACGAATGCAATTTTTGAACAAAAAACAAAATAAATAAAAATGAATTTCGGGAGTAACTAGATAAATTCATTTTTCGGACGAAAACGAAATTCCGAAATGAAATATTTTACTCTGCACATGTCTAATACTTACCTCCTCTGTGCAGTTGGTTTTGCATAGAGTGGCCCCGATCCTCTTTTTCTGGGGTCCCTCAACGGTGCTTCTGGCTCCTCCTCTTCTCCAGTGCCCTGTGGGAGAGCTGCTCTCCCTTGGGACACTCATGCGGGCGCGCTCCCGTGTCCTGCATCCATTGACACAGACAGCAGGACTCGGCCCGCCCCCGGTTCCCTCATCATTTGATTTGATTGACAGCAGCGGGAGCCAATGGCTGCGCTGCTCTCAATCTATCCAATCAGGACCCGAGACACCGGCTGGAGCTGGTGTGCTTGTCCCTGTCGCTGGAAACACCGGGTTTAGGTAAGTAAAATGGGGGCTCCGGGGGGCTGCTAAATAACAGGACGTTTTTCACCTTAATGCATTAAGTTGGAAAACCTTGAGGTTTTACATCCCCTTTAAAGCATAAGTTCGCCTTTTCACAAAAATAATAAATGCAAATTTTTTTGCTGGGGAAAAAATGTGCATTTATAATTTTTTGTTGCAAGAACCTGTAAAGCATTGCACCAGCAAATTGCTGATCACTGGTACATACAGTTCTGCTGCAGATCTGTCAATGTACTGGCTTGCTTACACCTCATTTGAGGAAGCCGATACATGCTGACAGGAAGAATGAATGAACTACCACAGTGCTCACAGCACCATGGTAGCTCATTGAAAATGTTTTTTTTATTAAAATAATCAATAAATCAAGCACTATTACATTTATTGGGAATTAATACTATATGTTTAATCAGCAACAATATATTATGTTTTTTATTTAAAAAGATCATGCATTTTCATAAAACAACCGTCAACATTATATGTTGAAACATATAGTCAAATAGTCAAACTTAAGTTGTGGTAAAAAAAAGAAAAACACAATAGTCACCTGTAAAATTTGGATTTGTTTCCTTTTTAGGAAAAGATACAATGTAACCAAAGGTTAGGCGTTGTACAAATACATCTTTCCAGCTGCTCTGTTGTTGATTGTATTCCCTTATGTTATCAATGACCGTCAGGAATGAGTTTACTGCTCCAAACTAAATAGTGCCCTTCTGGAATCCAGATTGTGATCCAGCCTTAGCAATTCATTCTCCATCTGTAGCTAAATGCAATTCGGAATAGGTTTTGGAATAGTGTTCAAACAACAAAGTCCTCAAGAATTCAAACGCCAAAGCATTAATTCTATCAATCAAATAAACCTATCATGTGAATGTAAAATATCCTTTCTCTAATCACACAACAACATACCATTACAAACAACAGCAAGAAACAATATAGAAATGCAGTTTCAGCACACATACAGAAAGCTTAAATGATACTAAAGTCTCAGTTTATTTTTCTTTAAAAATAACAAACATGTTATACTTATCTGGACTGTGCAATGGATTTGCACAGAGCAGCCCAGATCCTCCTCTTCTCGGGTCCCTCACCAATGCTCCTAGCCCCTCCCTCCTGCTGAGTCCCCCCAGCAAGCAGCTTTCTATGGGGGCACCTGAGCCGAGCCACTGATTCAGATTTTGTTTTAACAAACCATCATGATAAAAACATTATACTACAGTGAAAAAAATAACAATTATCCATCTACAATATTTGTACTTTGAGCAATTACCTCTATGTGATGAAAAAGCTTAAAGTGGTTGTAAAGGCAGAAGGTTTTTTTTTATCTTAATGTGTTTCATGCATTAAGATAAAAAGTCTTCTGTGTGTAGCAGCCCCCCTCAGCCCCCTAATACTTTTCTGAGCTCCCCCTCAAGCCAGAAATGTGCACGAGTGCCTTAGCTGTCTGGGAATCTCCCACCTGATTGGCTGAGACACAGTTCAGTTAGCCAGACACTGCTCTGTGTCTGAATCGACACACAGAGCTGCAGCTTGGCTTGGGTGCCCCCATAGCAAACTTCTTGCTGTGGGGGCACTAAACACGATGGAGGAGCCAGGAGCACCAAGAGGAACCCTAGAGGATGAGGATTCAGGCTGCCCTATACAAAACCACTGCACAGTGCACATAAGTATAACATGTTCATTATTTTTAAAGAAAAAAAAAGCCAAGACTTTAGTATCATTTTAAATTATTAGCAATTTTAGCAAATGCTGTGTCATGTTAGTATAAGTAACACATTTTCTTTTTAGTTACCTTTTGTATGATACATATCATATATTCTATTACTTGTACAGAAATCTGATACAGTATTGAGTTGGGATTCTTTGGCGGGGTGTTCTGTCTTCAATACCTATTTAGCAGGCACGTACTGCTGTGATACAGACTGCTCCCTTCTAAATGTATACCTTCTGTAGATAGTGCTTTCCTTTGGACTCTCAATATTTTCCACACAGACTGCACTCCAGCACACTGATTGGTCATGTTGGTAAGCTAATCTCGCCTCTGGCATTGTTCTCTCAAACTCTTGCTCTCTCTTCTCACTGGCTGCTCACGTCTGTTCTTGTTCTACAGATGTGTACCTATATTTTCTTACTCTGCAGTCCTATTTCCTAAGAGTTTGCACCCAAACACACTTCCACTCTAAAAAGATACTTTGCTACTGCTCTCTTTCCTAGAAATAACACCACATAGCATTGATCCATAACCTAAAGGAAAAACATAGGTCTAGGGGACTTTGAATAAGGCTAATCACTAGAAAAATCAATGTATACACATAATAATAATTGTATTGCATGATAACAAAATTTTATCTAAGCAACAATTTACAGACATGATGAAATAAGGGTAAAAACATCTGACTGATTTCAGTCATATTGATTAATTCATAATAGTACCATAGGCAGTGGCAGCTGGTGGGTTCTCCTTTTGGGTGTGGCAAAAACATGCATCAACCCCCACCCCCCCCCCGCTGCCAGTCTATGTGGTGCTGACCACCTACAGCACCCGCTGAACCACCCGTGGCACTGACCACATGCCAGACCACCCGAGGCACTGACCACCAACAGGACAACCCGCGGGTGGTGTGGCAGCACTTACCTATTGTGTGGCAGGGCTGTCCTCCTCTCATGCAGTGGTGGGCCTGTCCTCCATCTCTCCTGCAGTGGCAGTGCTGTCCTCCTCTCATCCAGTGCATGCAGCGGTGGCTCTGGTGTCCACTCCTCAGGCTTCATCCCCTATGTGCTGGGCGGCACAGTGGTGTAGTGGTTAGCATTCTCACCTAGCAGCAAAAAGGGTCGCTAGTTCAAATCCCAACCATGACACCACCTGACTGGAGTTTTCATGTACTCTCTGTGCCTGCGTGGGTTTCCTCCAGATACCCAGGCTTCCTCAAACACTCCAAAGAGATGCTGATAGGCTAATTGGCGTGTGTCCAAAATTGGCCCTAGTATATGAATGGGGACCTTGGATTGTGGGCTCCTTGAGCATAGGGACCGATGTAAGTGTGCAATTTACAGGGATAGGGATAATTGTAGACACTCACTCAGGTTGGACTGGTGTCTTTATTCAACCTTACTAACTATGTAACTACAGGCATACCCCACTTTTAAGTACACAATAGGGGTTATTTACTAAAGCTAGAAAGTGCAAAATCAGGCTCCCTTCTGCATAGAAACCAATGAGCTTCTAACCCCAGCATGTTCAATTAAGCTTTGGTAATAAAACCTGGAAGCTCATTGGTTTCTATGCAGAAGTGAGCCTGATTTTGTACTTTCAAGCTTTAGTAAATAAACCCCATTGTGTACATAAAAGTGGGGTATGCCTGTATGTGTGTCTCCTCTTCCGCCAAAGCTCTAGGCATCCAATAGGGTCACCTGGCGCTTTGGACAATCGGGAAACAGGTCTCACGGGCCCACCTCCTGATTGGTTTTGAGGAACTGTAGTTTGACCATAGGGAAAATTAATTTGCTATTGTCACACAACAGGGTGGGATTGGAACGCAGTGCTCTGCGCCCCAAGTCCACCCTATTTTGAAGTCCATTAGAGCCTCTGGCTCTAATTTCATGCTTCAAAATACACACCCCGTCTATCCCCACCATAGTAATTCATGATGCAAGATCTGTGGGATTACCCTTTTACTTTTTTCTATATTCGTTTTGGGTTTGGTTCACAATTTTCACCTCCCCTTTACAATGATATCCCACAGAGACAGTTATGCCCACATTACATGGTTCTAATATTCCTTTCACAGATGATCACAGGTCAATATTTTATCCCCCACCCATATATTTTTTAGGAATACACCTTAACATAGATGCTTGGTCTGCATTTACCCTCCCCTTCTGGGGATCACCTGGCTCTCGCCACCTCAGCCCCCTTGGCAGACTCTCTCCGACACTCCCCTCATGTGCAGGGCTGCCAGAATGTAACTTTCCCTTTCCCATTGAGCTGGAATGTAAATATTAGGGTTTTGCCCCTACAATAGCTTTTTCTGGAATTAGTCAATATGATTCAGCTCAATGAAATGTTTTTACCCTTATTCCATCATGGCTGTAAATTGTTTCTTAGATCAAATTTTGTTATCATGCAATAAAATTATTATTATGTGTATATATTGATTTTTCTAGTGATTAGCCTCTTTCAAAGTCCCCTAGACCTATGCTTTTCCTTTTGATTTACAATTGGGATGGAGGCCTATCATGTGCCACCGGGTAACAAGAGTGCAGAACGGACTGCACTTCTGTGGTCCATAGAAGAAGTAGGGCCAAAAAGCTCTGGCTTTACCTTTCCTTTCATACTCCTTTAAAATGTCATTTTATTTCCATTTCCCTTTAAAAATTCCATTAAAATGTCCACCTTCTGCTCTCACCACCCTGCTAAATGCCCAACTCTCCTCCACCAACTTGCCAAATGTCCTCTGTACTCTCACCAGTCTGCCAACCATCCCCACACACTCTTAACACTCCACTCCAATTGTGCTCTCCCCACTCTGTTACATGCCCTCTCCCTTTCCTGCTATCACTACTCTGCCAACCATGCTAGCACCCCCCCCCCCCCCCCCAAGCACCTAACAGCACCTTACCCATTCTTGATTACTGTACTCATTCCTCCCACTCTCACTACTGCTACTGCACTTCACCAACCCCTCCTTCTCCACTGCCCCTGACCCCCCATCCTCTCTCCTAACTGCTTCAGCATTGTCCTCCCACTGTCACCACCATGTCTGAGCCTCATTTTCCCCTCATATTCTCCACTGCACTTGCCACCACTAAAAACTATCCTCACTCGTTCCTTGCACACCTTTGCTGCTATATATTTAAAATTGTTATTGCAGTTAAATATACTGTCACTGAATCTTCCTCAGATTTCTTATGATATATATACATTGTATTACATGGAAATTAACATAGTTTTGAAATATTTACAACACTGCTGATCTTAAACCAGATTTGCAAAGCTAAAACAATAATTTTGTTCCATAAATTCCTATAATAGATTAGTGGGAATGTATATATTGTGCTTTTATCACCAATGTCATTTACCCTGTTTATTTCTCTGAACATCAGAATTATTGGTCTGCAGAGAAAGCTGAGTGAAAGCTTTTCAGTTTATGCTAGCATTCTTTTAATATTTACACATTCAACCTAACAATAGCCTAATTTTGACTAAAATTGTATTCTGGATGTATCCATTTGTCTTAAATTATGTGTAACATTTTAAGGAATGATTTTTTAACAAATCAAAGGCCGTGCTAAAATAAACTAACCAAGAAGTTTGAATAATCCATAGTAATTGATCCCATAAATATGTAAATAAAAGCAATACAAATAAATAGGTCAATAGTATTGCACAACAAATGTGTAATCATAAATAACTTAAATGACAACAAATATCATAAGCAAATGTAATCCTTGTACAATAAAAATCTACTATTGACATATTTAGAGTAACTTTTGCATATTTAATTTATTTTAGCACTGCCTTTAGTGTGTTTTAATGTTGTACTCAATAGCATATAGGGGCTGCTTATGTAGGTTCTAGTTGTAAATGTACAAACATATGACAGAATATTGTGCAAAAAGGACTTATAAAGTGCAGCAAGCTTCTAAAGTGCCAAAAACTTTCCAAAGTGCTGTCCGTGCTAAGCAGTGGTTGAACACTCCAATAATGTGACCATCAAAAAATGTTTTATATATACATCAAGTTCCACAGTATTGCAATGTATTATAATCTTCTTATAATAGTTCATCCAAAATCAATTAAAGTGCAAAACTGGGTGCAGTCCACCTTCAAACAGTGCAAATCGACCAATCCTCTGTGCTCTCTGCAATCCGTGGTGTGCCCCCTGTTTCCCCCAGCCTCGCACCTCTATTAGTGGCCACTACAGGCCATATGACGCTGTATGAGTGATGACTATTAATCTCACATCGACTAAGCCCCTTCCCCCAGTTTCAACACACTATATATAATGTAACATGACCTTGGTTTTCACAGTCACATAAAATCCGGTTATATGATGAGGGAAAGAAGAATAAGGGGCTCCAATGTGTAGTATGAATAAAATTAAGCTTTTAAAATTCCACATGAACACTTACATAAAAGCAGGATAAAGAGCGCTGTATACAATGGATACTTCCGGTCTTGGCCACGGCCGGAAGTGACAATGACACCTGGCTCCTTCCTGATGGGCGTTATATTGGACACTGGTTAACCCCAATTAAGGAGAATTCCTCCCCTATATAACCCCTCCCATATGGGAGGTACCTCAGTTTTTTCGCCAGTGTCTATGGTGGTTGGTCATGTAAAACATGTGCTATGAAGAAAGCTCTGTGCAGGTCCCTGCGGGGGCCTAAGGGCTACAACAAACCGGATCCATATCTCGGGCCGATATTTTGACTCCCAAGATGGTATGGTACCCGGGCCTCGTCATCCGAAGAAACGAGGTTTGGCCTGTAAGTCCTCTCCTATTGGAAGACTGGGCTCTGGGAAAACCAGACTTGGTGTACTATTTACATAGTGGCACGAAAGTTTCTGGCAGAGTCTTTTACAAGGTCCAGGTAGGAGGTTCTTCTGAGAAAGAACCCCAAAAAAAACCTGAAGGTTGGCACAACGCTGCCCGCCATGATGGGTGAAGGCTGGAATCTGTCTGTTTTGAGCAATTCCTGCAGCGAGGACAGGTAAGGGAAGTTAATCCTATATATATTATGGATTTCTTCATTGAGTAGTAGCATGTCTTACCTGGTATCCACCACTAGAGGGAGTAAGAGCAGCCTGATGCATACTTAGTGCCTTTTCAGTACACACGGTCAGTGAAGCCTGGTTCTCCAGCTGTCTCACGTCTCCACTGCAATCCCTGCCACAATAGAGGTAATACAGGGGTCCCACGTAGTCTGGGGGTCCCACGCAGCTCCGATGGAGATTCCCTTTCCCCCCTGGATTCCGCGGTCCTCGTGCACGCACGCGCGCCAAGCGCACTCCCAGGCTAATGGAGGAGGGGGGAGTGTGGTTGTGAGCTGTGCACGTCAGTGTGCACGGCGCTGTACTGCGCAGGCGCCAGGCGACAGATTGGATTGGATTGGACCCAAGGGATTGGATCCAGGCAAACCTTAGACACCTACTCAGCATCAGGTTGTGCAGTTTAAGCATATATATTTATTGTGAGACTTTAAGCACAACAGTGATTGCACTTTGTACTAGTACCTCTGCTTTGTAGCTTAGGACTATGTCTCCTTGTAAGAGGGCCTCAGGGGGAGGTAACAAGGGCACTGGTAAATCACCGCCTAGGTCCAGGGGTTCTAAAAATGCCTGTAAGTTACCATCCCCCCCTGCAAGACTGGAGTCAGCCTCACAGGATGAGTCAGTGCCCCTGTCAGGTTTTGCAGCCTCTCCTAATGTTTCAGCCCCGGTATATGTCACTGAGGACTCCCTTAGGGCTACATTGGAGGGTTTTGAAGGGAGAATAATGAATTGTATTTCTGCTTCCCTAAAAGATAGCAGGAAAGGGGTAGATCCCCTCCCTCTGCTGAGATTCCTCTTTCAGATGACTCTTCTGACAATGAGGAGAGATCCCTATCTTGGGACAGGGATCTTGAGCAGTCGGAGGAATCAGAGGAAGAAGAGAGAGTCCCCTCCTCCCAGGCGCTCAGAAAACAGGTGCAGTATTATACTGAATTGGTGCGTACCACATTCAGAATGCCTGCTGCTGAAGTCGCTACGTCCTCTGTTTCTTCCCTGGGAGTCAGGAAAGTCCCACAGACTGCCCTTTCCTTCCCAATTCATCCCTTAATGGATAAATTGTTTTATGAGGATTGGGGACATCCCGATAAACTGTTTGCTCCTCCTAAAAGGTTTTCTATGCATTATCCTCTGGAGGAAAGTTTCACCAAGAAGTGGGGGTCCCATCTGTCGATGCGGCTGTTTCTTGCGTGAATAAAAACCTGACCTATCCGTTGGATAATGCTCAGGTATTTAAAGATCCAACTGAGAAGAAGCTGGAAACATTATTAAAAGCCTCCTTTTCAATGACTGGTGCTGTAGTGCAACCTACAGTCGCAGCCGTGGGGTTGTGTCAGTTCCTCAAGGAACAGGTTAAGCAGATGCTTGGCCTCCTTCCCAGTGAAGAAGTAGAGAATTATGCAGAAATACCTCAAATTCTGTGTTTCATGATTGATGCGATTTTGGATTCTGTCCAACAAGCATCTCGTTTGTCTCTCCTGTTGGTACACATGCGAAGGGCCCTATGGCTAAAGAATTGGGCAGCTGAGATGTCATGCAAGAAGCATTTGATTGGGTTCCCATTTAAAGGGGAACGTTTGTTTGGAGAAGAATTAGGTGGGAAGGCTGGCCGTAGGCCTGTATTTGTGGGAGGAGTCTGAGAGACTATATAACCCTCCTCCTCTGTCAGGGCCAGGGTTGGGGTTTTCTAGGTGGAGGCAGCCGGCGTTCATGGGGGGAGGCCGGTCAATCTATCCTCCACTACGATCCTCTCTTTGTCCCTGCCGGCTTCCAGGGTGGGGGGGGGGGTGATCCCGCTCGGCGTTTTCTTCCGATATGGGAGGAGGGGAGAGTGTGATCGGCTACCCCCAGCGCCTCTCTCTCCCCATGTGTATCGCTCCGTCAGCCTGTCCGCCGTTTTCTCCTGGTGTGGGGGAGAGGGGGGGGTGATCGGCCAGCTCCTCTCTCACTCATGGGCATTGTGCTGTCCGCCCACGTTCTCCTGTCATTGCTCCTTTCTCTCCCCGCCCACCCTCTCCACATGTACAGGGCTCCTCGTGGCTTTTCTCCCATTGGGGAGAGGTGGGTCGGCTGGCTCCGGCTGCTCTCTCCCAATTGTGCCTTTTGCTCCGCCTGCCGATTCTCCTGGTGAGGGGAGGTGGAGGTAGCCGGCCGCCGCCGGCTCCCCTTCTCCCCTCGCAGGTACGGAGCGCCCGCTGTTTCTCCTCGTGGGGGGGGGGAGATGATCGGCCGCGCCGTCTCCCCCTCCCCCCTCGCATATGCAGTACACCCACCGATTCTCCTTGCGGGGGGGAGGGGGAGGTAGTCGGCTGCCGCCGCCGCCGCCCCCCCCCCCACATATGCAGTGCATTTGCCGATTCTCCTGGCGAGGGGGGGAGGGGGAGGTAATCGGCCGCCGCCGGCTTGCCCCCCCGTCCCCTCGCATGGGCATTTTCGTTCCTAAATACTCATTGCTTTACAAAAAAGCTGCATATTTTTCTTATCTCTTTGTGGAGACTGTAGCAGAATGAAAACTATAGGCATCCTACACACAGTGTACAGTATCTGGGGATACGTGTGACACTAAAGCACACAAGCTGCATTATGTTTTCATTGATACTGCTTTAGTCATTGCTTTTCTGTCATAGCGTTCTGCCAGCGGTTTCTGTCATAGCGTTCTGCCAGCGTTTTCTGTCATAGCGTTCTGCCAGCGTTTTCTGTCATAGCGTTCTGCCAGCGTTTTTCTGTCATAGCGTTCTGCCAGCGTATTTCTGTCATAGCGTTCTGCCTGCGTATTTCTGTCATAGCGTTCTGCCTGCGTATTTCTGTCACAGCGTTCTGCCTGCGATTTTCTGTCACAGCGTTCTGCCTGCGATTTTCTGTCACAGCGTTCTGCCTGCGATTTTCTGTCACAAGCGTTGGGCCCAGCATTTTCTGTCATAACGTTCGGCCCAGCATTTCTGTCACAACGTTCGGCCCAGCATTTCTGTCACAGCGTTCTGCCCAGCATTTCTGTCACAGCGTTCTGCCCAGCATTTCTGTCACAGCGTTCTGCCCAGCTTTTTCTGTCACAGCGTTCTGCCCAGCATTTTCTGTCACAGCGTTCGGCCCAGCATTTTCTGTCACAACGTTCGGCCTAGCATTTTCTGTCACAGCGTTCGGCCCAGCATTTTCTGTCACAACGTTGGTCCAGCATTCTCGGTCATAGCATTCTATCTAGCTTTCCTGTCATAGCGTTCTGTCCAGGTTTCGGTCATAGCATTTAGTCCAGCTTTCTGTCATAGCGTTTGGTTCAGTATTTCCGTCATAGCGTTCGGTCCAGTATTTCCGTCATAGCGCTCTGTCCAGCATGACGGTCATAGTGTTTTGCCCCTGGGTTCCTGTCATAGCATTCTGCCCGGCATGTCTGTCATAGCGTTTCCGCCCCAGGTTATCTGTCATAGCGTTTCCGCCCCAGGTTATCTGTCATAGCGTTTCCGCCCCAGGTTATCTGTCATAGCATTTCCGCCCCAGGTTATCTGTCATAGCGTTCCCACCCCAGGTTATCTGTTATAGCGTTTCCGCCCCAGGTTATCTGTCATAGCGTTCCCGCCCCAGGTTATCTGTCATAGCGTTCCCGCCCCAGGTTATCTGTCATAGCGTTCCCGCCCCAGGTTATCTGTCATAGCGTTCCCGCCCCAGGTTATCTGTCATAGCGTTCCCGCCCCAGGGTATCTGCCATAGCGTTCCCGCTTCAGGTATTCTGTCAGTGTTCTGCCCCTGGATTTCTGTCTTTGCGTTCTGCCAGCATGTCGCTCATAGCGTTCTGCCCCGGGATTTCACTCATCGTTCTACCCAGGTTAACTTTTAGCATTCCTGTCATGGCATTGTCGTGAAATTTGTTTTTTATGTCAGTATTTCTGTCAGTATTTCTGTCAGTATTTCTGTCATAGCGTTTCTGCCCAGCGTTTCTGTCATGGTGTTCCAACCTCGGTGTTTGGCCTCAGAGTTCTCAGAAGGGCGTTGTTCACTTATGACATACTCTGGTAGGTTTGTCTGCATTGATTGTCATGTCTCATTGTATCTGTGTTCATGTTTGTACCGGGGTCAGTTAGCTAGGGCTCGCACATCGGGATCTGTCATGTCTACAGATCCATACGGGCTGAGGTTTCGTTTGTTAATTGATTGTTGTCCACAGTCTTCTCGCCCGTATACCATACGTCATACGATGCATGTTTCATTCACCACATCTTTACGACTACCCACCACGGCCTGTGGGTATACTAGCCCTGAGTTTCCAGTCAATTACCTGTATCTGCGCTGCAGGTTACTCGGGCTCACTTGCCACTCACACAAGGGGGGGGGGGGGGGTCTGTCGTCAGGTTCATGTACGCGCGGTGGTCTGGACATTTCTGCTCATGTTTCATAGGTAGACAGAGGGGCGTTGTTGTTCTCATGTCTGATTGTCTGTCATTTGTCTAGTTTGTGTTTTAGGTTGGGCATCCATACCAATATCGACCGTCACTTCCTTCAGTTCGACCATGGTTGGGGGGGGCTAGCGGATTGGTGCTGATATCGTTTCGCCATTGGGTTCACCCTTGAGTCAGAAGCAGTCGTCTATTTTCTTCAGTTGATGTCCTGTTGTGTTGAGGCCCTGGTTACCGCCCAGGGATGTGTAGTCAGGGTGTGTCCTAGCCACGGTCCTTGGGTGGTGGGTTTTATATTTTTGGGTGACGTCATCATGATTCTGGATTACACTCACAGCTCCGAGCTTGTGTCTAGGAGGTTGCCTGGAGTACTGCTCAGGGACATCGGTCCAGTCATCTTGCTGATCCCCGGTCTGTTCCAGGTGGGGGCTTCAGTCACTTGGGCATGGCTGTAACATGCCATGGGACTTATTTCTCTGGGTTGGAGTCTGACTCTCCTTCCTTGGTTAAGGATTCGGTCTTGGTTGTTAGGTCTCAGGCTGAAGCATGACCTGTTTGCATCCAGTGGGACCAGTCTGTCTTGGTGTCTCCATGTTGATGATGCTCATTGCCATGGCACCTACTCCATCACATCCATCGGGCAGCCAGGTTTCCTCTCCTATCACTGGTATTTTTGGCACTCACCCTCTCACTTCCTCTTACCAGGTATAGAAGGGGTGTTTCACGGTGCTTCTTCTGGTGTCTGTTGTAGGGGTTCTTCGGGTCAGCCCTTGCTCTCTTTTCCCCACGTATCCTCTCATTCATAGCAGTTCATTCTCATGTCCGGGTTACCTTGGGCATCAGGCTCATCCTATCCTTCACGGGACGTTCAATTGGGTTTGCGTAGCTTGCAGGCTCTAAGGAGGTTCCTTCTCATCTCCAGGTCAGGAGTCGGTGGGTTCTACTCTCACAGCGGATATTTACCGGTTACTTACGGTTGGCGTTTGGGCATACGTCATTTTATGGATGGGATCTTTACCTTCCCTCTCCCACCTAAACTTGTGTCTTTTTGACTTTTTGAGAAGAATTAGACAAATTCGTCCAAAAAATTTCAGGGGGTAAATCTACTCTCCTTCCAGTCAAAAGGAGCAAACGTCCATCATTTAGGCGTTCTCTCTCTCCTGGAGCATCAAAGCAGTGGCGACGGCTTTCTCAACCCTCCTCTACAGGAAAGGCTCAGGGCCGGGCCCAGGGGCAGAAAAAGACTTGGAGGCGAAAGCCTGCCAAGCAGAGCCCAAAGGCTTCCTTGTGAAGGGGCGCCCCCGCTCGGCCGAGTGGGGGAAGGCTCCTACAGTTTGCAGAAGCCTGGCGGGAAGAGATTTGGGACAAATGGGTAACCTCCTCAATATCTCTGGGCTACAAACTAGAGTTCCAGGAGATTCCACCATCTCGCTTCTTAAGGTCAAGGATCCCCAAGGATCCAGTAAAGCAAAGACCGCTACTTCTGGCCTTAGATCACTTACTATCCCAGGGGTGATAGTGGAAGTGGACCCAAAAGAACAGGGTTCAGGGTTTTACTCAAATCTCTTCACCGTTCCAAAGCCAAATGGAGATGTCAGACCTATCCTGGATCTAAATGATTTGAACTGGTTTCTGCACATTCAGTCTTTCCGAATGCAGTCAATACGCTCTGTGGTATCTTCCTTGCAAGGGGGAGAGTTTATGGCATCAATAGATATCAAGGATGCATATCTTCATGGGCCAATATTTCCTGCACACCAAAAATATCTAAGGTTCGTGGTAGATCAGCGCCATTTTCAATTTGTGGCCCTGCCTTTTGGTCTCGCTACAGCTCCTCGAGTCTTCACAAAGATCCTAGTCCCTCTCTTGGCAAACCTAACAGCTCAGGGCATAACCGTGATAGCTTATCTAGACGATTTGCTACTCATAGAGCAGACAGTAGTGCTCTTGAACCACAGTGTTATCAAAACATTAGAACACCTGAAACACCTAGGTTGGATTATAAACCTAGAAAAGTCATCCCTGCAGCCTGCTACCAGGTTGGAGTATCTGGGCATGATCATAGACACCGCTCAGGGCAGGGTGTTTCTACCAAGGCCAAAGGCCATCGCTATAGGGGCTCTGGTTCGCCTAATACTGAGCAGAAGGACTTCCCCCACGGCTGTGTATGAGACTGTTATGGAAAATGGTTGCCACCTTCCAGGCTGTTCCACTCACCCAGTTTTACTCAAGGCCTTTGCAGGGATGCATCCTTGCGGCTTGGAACAAGAAGCACCAGGCCTTGGATCTTTCTATGTGTTTATCCCCAGGGATACGCAGGAGTCTCATTTGGTGGTTGCAGATCAAGAATCTGCTGAAAGGCAAAACGTTTCTTCCCTTCCATGGAAGATTGTAACTACAGATGCCAGCCTGACAGGCTGGGGAGCAGTGTTGGAAGAGATATGCATGCAGGGGAAATGGTCTGCGACCGAAAAGCTACTGCCCATAAATATACTGGAAATTCAGGCAGTTTAAATGGCCCTCATGGACTGGTCCTACAGACTACAGGGTCACCCTGTTCGAATACAGTCCAACAATGCCACAGCTGTGGCTTATATCAATCACCAAGGTGGCACCAATAGTCTTGATGCACAGAGAGAGGTAAAACACATACTTGTTTGGGCAGAGAGGCATGTTCCATGCCTTTCTGCAGTCTTCATTCCAGGAGTGGAAAATTGTCAAGCGGACTTTCTAAGCCACCAACAGTTATGCCCAGGAGAATGGGCTCTACACCCCGACATATTCCAGACCATATGTCACAAATGGAGCACTCCAGACGTAGACCTGTTTGCGTCCAGATTCAACAGGAAGCTGGACAAGTTTGTGTCAAGGACAAGGGACGTACTTGCTCAGGGGTCAGATGCTCTGACAATTCCCTGGGATCAGTACAATCTAATCTATGCCTTCCCGCCATACCCGCTTCTGTCACGGTTCCCGGGACGAGTCAAGAAGGAAACAAAGTCTGTTCTATTGGTAGCCCCGGCTTGGCCCAGGCGACCTTGGTATGCAGAGATCATAAAAATGGCAGTAGGCAGGCCTTGGATCCTTCCTCTCCGGACAGATCTGCTCTCGCAGGGTCCAATTTACCATCCTGCTTTACACAGTCTGAATTTAACGGTTTGGCTGCTGAGACCCACATTCTGAAAGACAGTGGACTCTCGGAGTCAGTCCTTTCTACTCTGGTCAATGCCAGAAAGCCAGCCTCCAGGCTTATTTACTACAAGATCTGGAAGGCATATGTTTCTTGGTGTGAACCCAGGGGATGGCATCCTAGAAAGTATGTCGTTAGCAGGATCTTGGCTTTCCTCCAGTCAGGCCTAGAAATGAATTTGGCCGTAAGCACTATCAAGGTTCAGATTTCAGCCTTGTCAGTGTTTTTTCAGAAGTCACTTGCATCACATTCTCTTGCCCGGGCTTTCATTCAGGGGGCCATGCGGTTAAGGCCGCCAGTCAAACCTCCGGTATGCCCATGGGATCTGAATTTGGTTCCCTCGGCATTGCAGGGACAACCATTTGAACCATTGCATCAGGCTTCGTTAGTTCTTTTGACTAAAAAAATTGTCTTCTTGATAGCCATATCCTTGGCTAGAAGAGTGTCAGAGCTGGCAGCTCTTTCAAGCAAGGAACCTTTTCTAATTATTCATAAGGACCAAGTAGTGATGCATCCTACGAGGTCCTTTCTACCTAAAGTGGTTTTGGGATTCCATTTGAATCAAGATGTAATCCTACCATCCTTTTTTCCAGATCCACAGTCCGCAGAAGAAGAGTCTTTGCACACTCTAGATGTGGTAAGGGCAATCAGTATCTATCTCCAGGCAACTGCTCAGATAAGAAAGGCTGATTGTTTATTTATTTTGCCAGAAGGCCCTAAAAAGGGCCAGGCGGCATCAAAATCCACTCTCTCAAGATGGATTGGACAAGTTATTCTTCAGGCCTATAGTGTAAAGGGGAAGAGTCCTCCTTTTCAAGTGAAAGCACACTCAACTAGGGCTGTAAGTGCTTCTTGGGCAATGCATCACCAGGCCTCCCTGGCTCAGATCTGTAAGGCTGCGACTTGGTCATCAGTCCATACATTCACCAGATTTTATCAGGGGGATGTCAGAGGGCAAGAGGATACCACCTTTGGGCGCAGTGTACTGCAGGCTGCAGTTTAGTTCCTCTGGTCCATGGCGGTCTATAATTCTGATCTGTCTCCCTCCCCTCAAACTGAGCATTGCTTTGGGACATCCCACTATGTAATGAAGCTCCTGTGTCCCGTGATGTACGATCAAGAAAATAGGATTTTTATATACAGCTTACCTGTAAAATCCTTTTCTTGAGAGTACATTACGGGACACAGCGCTCCCGCCCTTCTTGGGTTTTACGTGGTTTCTTATTGCTTTGCTAAAAAACTGAGGTGCCTCCCATATGGGGTTAGCCAGTGTACAATCACCGAAGGTGCCTATATAACCCACTATGTAATGAAGATCCTGTGTCCCGTGATGTACTCTCAAAAAAAGGATTTTACAGGTAAGCTGTATATAAAAATCCTATTTTTTTTCCTTGCACATGATTGGGAGGGTGAAGATTTATCTCATTTACTAAGCTCTGGAGCAACTACAAAGTGCACAGTCTATTTGCTTTTAGTAAATCAACCCCAATGTGTCTTAGCAGGAATAGCACATTTTCACGGTATTTGTTTCACTGTTATATGTCTACCTATGTTTTTTTTTTTTTTGGGGGGGGGGGTTTAATCAATGTTATGAAGGTTGTATGGTTTCCCTTTTCACAGGGGTTATGCTTGGCACCTTAAAATTGATTTTTTATTTTTTTATTTCACAATTTGAATCCGGATGTGGTGCAGACTTTAACATGTTGTGTCCCTTATTTGCATTTATAGATATGTAACTTGTCAACATTGGATTTGACCTAGATGGGGAATGTTTCACACCGACTTGTAGTGCCTAGAAAGGGAGGTGTGTTTCTGACTGCAATTGCGAGATTATAGAATGAACTGAGCTGTACAGTCAAACTTTGTTACCTAATAAACGTTGGTGTTATATTTACACAGTGCATAAATGCTATAATAGAACTATGTGACTGAATACCTATTTATTTAATTTATATTGTTCTTTAATAACCATAAACTGTATGAGAGACTTAAAGTAATAAAAAAATAAAAAAAAATCATATTTACCTGCTCTGTGCAATGGTTTTGCACAGAGCAACCCAATTCTCCTCTTCTGGGGTCCCCCGCCAGCACTCCTGTCTCCTCATCTTTGGGAGTACCCCCCCATAGTATGAATATGGAGTCAAGCTGTCTACATCCATAGACACAGACAGTGTGGCTCAACCCAACCCTATTCCCATCACAGATTTTTATTGACAGCAGCAAGAGATACCTGCTACCTCTCTGTCCTGTGGGAAAAGAGAGCAGATAGAGATTGGGCTCAGGTAAGTATAAGGGGGAGCTGGGGGGGCATCCTAATAGCAGAAGGATTTTTACCCCAAGGCAGAGATTGCATGTAGGTAAAACACCCTAAAGTGTATGTAAACCGCAGACATGAAATATTAATAAAGCACATCCCTCTATAGTGTGTATTTGTCTCAATGCCTGTCTGTCTGCTGCTTCATTCCTCTGTTATCAGCAAGATTCACTTCTGGCAAGTTCTCCTGACACAGAGAGAAAAATGGTGACAGGGCTGGACCTCAAAATGATTGGCAGCCTCAGATCTGTTCCTGCCTGCTGTGTGGAGAGGTGTGTCCCTTCCCTCCAATCAGCTGTCAAAGCTCTCCTCACTGAGCTCTGCAGAGTGTAACTTCAGCTCCCCATCCCCTTTTTTCTGAACTCTCAGACAAGCTTTAAAATTCAGCACTTTGAATAGACGTAGAGAAGAAAGGGCTGCATATAGACAGGTAGAACATATGTAGGAGTATTTGTTTCATCTCTGTGTATCAGCTGAGGTCAGTCATTTCACTGGGTATATAGAATGGTTTACAATCACTTTAAGCCTTCAGAACCACACAAAATCTAAACTCAAGCACACAAATGTAATGTATTACGTAGTATTACATTAGCCTATGCAAAACATTATGTATTACATAATGCATTGATAGGCTCACTAGTCCCTAAAGTTGGTGACTGCATTATTTTCATTTTCAGGCAACATTTTTTAACAGCAATTTTAGCACTAACATCTTTATATCTCTTTTGCGTAAACTACTACTCTCCTATGTAAATAGATGAACGAAAGAAGACATGTCCAAACTGGGGACTTTGCTCCTTCCATAATTATGCTGCAGATGTGAGTTTTGCCACCCATAAATAATAAATGTGTTATTCTTAGGGTTTGAAAGTGGAAATATGGAAAAAAAAAGGCCTGAAAATAGAAAAATAATGCAAGCACCTAATCTAACAACTAGTAATTTGCAATATTTAAAATGTTTCAGTGTGGATTTGAATTGGTCAGTTTCTGTGAATTTAAGATGTATAATTTGTATAATTATCCATTAATTGTCTGTTTGTAATATACACATGTAATTTATATTCCCATGATATGTAAAGTTATATCTGCAATCCATCATGCTTTGCTCTTTTATGTATGTTCATTCTTAACACCTATTGCACAAAGGTGTTTTCATAGCACTCGGCTGATGTGATAGATGATTTCATCGTTCCAAGGTCTGGGGTTAAAATGATTTTAAATTTCCTTTTTTAAACTGTAATAAGGGCTTTAAATAAGATGTCAGATAGTGTAGTGATGGAAGACTCGGTGTAAGTGGAATGACACAATTTGATTTGGATGGATGGAATATGTCTTGCAACTTCAGGGAATGGTTGTAGTGAGGAAACTGCTTTTTAGATGACCAGCGTGACCTTGTAGGAACAGTATGCTATAATTATTTTAAAGCACAAACAATGTATTGTTCTATGTATTGTTTGCATTGGTCATTGCCTACAAGATTGTAACCAGATTTTCAACAAAAAGTAAAATCATATTTTTAGTTAGAGGTTTGTCTTTTACTGTCTTTTAAAGTACAGGATTTACTATTATAAGATTGAGGAACAGTCTCTGCATTTGATCCTAATGCTTTATGACATGTTCTGCATGATGTGTAATATATTAGGAAAAAGTAGGTAGGTCTTTTCAGATTTGGCTACATGAAATGTTGCCTGCTTTAGGAGACATTTTGTGTATGGAAATCAGGCCCAAATTAGTACTGCAACCCTTGCTATCATGGAGGGACAACCTCTTACTTTAATTAGGGGGTCTATTTATAAAAACACATAATATAGCATTTGATCCAGTGTATCTGCAGGTACATTTGTTTTGTGCAAATGTTAATTATTTTATGAGTTCATGTTGTTTTATTAGGGGTTACAGGTATTTGCTTATTGCTTCTACGGTTCTCTAGAATTGTATCTTCTCTTGTTACACAGATGTATGTATTTCCAATGCACCTCAGCTCCATTTAGTGGCCACAACGGGGTATTTACTACTGCCCGTAATAAAAACATTTATTCAGAAGAGTTCTGCTGTCTTATGAAAGCAGTGACATCAATGGTATAACATATCAAATAGCAAATTCCAGAAAATCTTTTCTGATTCCTTAAGCGGGAGGCATTCCATTTCATTTATGTTCTTATCTTGGACTTAAAGAGGAAGTAAATCCTGATGGGTTTTCTTCCTCTTTGATTCCCTGCAAAGATAAAGCATAATGGACTACTATGCTTCGCATAGTAGTCCATTATGTGTCACTTACCTGACACAGGAGCCAGCGAAGTCACCGCTGTCCCCTGTAGTCGGGAGCCTCCATCTTCTTGGTGGGTCTCGCTGCTCCGGCGCTGTCATTCATCGGAGCCACGATGATGTCACTCCCGCGCATGCGCATGGGAGCCGCCACTCGTGGCATATCGCCGTTAACTGCGGCGCGCTCAGTGCGCATACGCCGTAGACAGCGGTGCCTGTCTTTTTCGGCAAATATCTCCTAAACCGTGTAGGTTTAGGAGATATTTCGTGGACCTACAGGTAAGCCTTAATCTAGGCTTACCTGTAGGTCAAAGTAGTTTGTAAGGGTTTAGAACCACTTTAAAAATAACTAGCCTCTTTGTTGTGTATTACCGTTTCTAATAAATGAAGGTGCTTTTAGAATACTACAGTATGTACTTCTTTTACTTTCTTTCTGAGAAACCATGAAGATGGGCGGCCCTGGCAGAGATGAGCTGATCTCCACTTCCTTGAATGCTTTTTTAACCAATATACCAGTGGCCAGGTTTTTCCAAAGTGATTTTGCTTTTCTTACATTATTTTTTTTTATATAATAACAAGAGGGTCTTTGTGAACACTGCTAGATGGATATCACATTTCTTTTAAGGATTACATTTAATTGATTATTTCTTTGGACACTGGGTTGAAAATTATATATAATTTGTAGGTAAAAGGTTTGATCAACCATGTACCTGTAAAGAAGTAGTGGAAGATTTACCTCTCCTGCCATACTAATCCTGAGAAATCATCCCCTGAAATCTGCTGGAAACAGACACTTCTGGGACTGTAGATCTCTTGGGTCCATCACAGCTCTCTCTGAGTCCTTCTACTGACCTCCATATCATGACTGTACCCTATGATTGTGTGAGAAGGGTCTCTTTAATGATCACCCAAATCCACTTTCATTTTACCTAAGCAATTAGCTCCAATGCATTTCACCAAAACAACAACACATTTTTTAAATCTTCAAATGTTCACCAAATTTTGGAAAAATTAAAACCTTACATTTTGCTAATTCCTACTTACCAACAGCACCATTGCAACTCTGCCCTTTGACTTTGTATATGCTCTGCTTTAGGAACTCCATCACCCTCTACTCTATTCTCTTGCCATCCTTTTGTACAAGCAAAAATGCTGTATGTTTTACTTTGTTTTACTTTACACGTGTTTGGGTATTCCTTTTTAAAGTGAAACTTCACAGAGTTCACTAAGCTCTAGGGTGAATTCTCTTACAAATGTCAACTTCCCTTACTTCTGAGCTTAGTGAAGTGAAGCTCTGTTGACTTCCATCATCCAATCATGTGCAACTAAAAATGCATTTTTTTTATTTTCCTTGCACGTGATTGGGTGTTCTTTTTCAAACTGAACTGTCAGAACATTCACTAAGCTGTGGGGCAATTTTTTATTTTTTGCAAAGTGAAACATCCCTTCCAAAGTGAACAGCCAATTTGCTTTTAGTAAATCAACTCTATTGTGTAGAACAGCCTAGAATATTATCAACGTCAATAGGGATTTGAGCAGGAAGGTTGAGGAATGCAAGAGCAAAATTAGCATGAGTGGTAACTCAAGGGCCTAAAGAGATATTATAGTTAGGGGGACCAGGAAAGTATAGTCATCAAAATTAGCAGGGGGAAACACCCACAAGGTCTGGAGCTCAATCTGCCCTGCTCATTATGCATTTAGAGAAAAGGGATAGGCATGTCTAATCAGACAGATCCCCTTTTATCTTTCTATTTTTTTGACGTTATAAAATTTGTTTATGTGGCATTTTAAACATTTGGCATTGGACATTTTTCAAATGTATTGTCTATTTGTTAAATTTTATATGCAAATTAAAACAAATTATTGACATTTTCTTTCTCTTTTACTTTTCAGTACATTCGCAGAAGCAGAACAGGCAAACCTGTGTACGGAAGAGCCTTATATGTGCATTTGCCATGGCCTTTATTATAAGCGTCATGCTGATTGCGGCCAATCAGATTCTTCGGAGTGGCATGGAGTAGTTTTTCTTTTTTTTACCATAGCACTGTGAACAAAAATAACCATGCATGCGCATGCTTAGGTGAACATTTTTCTTAATATGTAATGGGAACTGCTGCAAGAACAATCGTTCTGCAACAATACAAGGCCAGCAGTTGTGAAGTGGCTTGCGGAACAATTGAATCTTCTCGGCAGGGACACAAAAGGGCTGTCTTAATGCTTTAACAGTTTTGTTTCCTAATGCAATAAACCCACAGGAGTTCTGAATTATTATTTCAAAGTAAAATGAAAATTCCATCATTTTGTACAGATTCATAGATGTCTTTGAGCAACAACAGATTACAAACCCTGTTTGAAAACAATGTTGTCCGTTTAGATATTAATCGTTCATCCTGCTTATGTCACCAACTTTCAGGAAAGTATCAAGGTATATTTTGCACTGATATATTCACAGTGGCCATTGTAATTCATTGCATACTTAGTCATGTAACCTCTACCAGTCCACTTGTATTACCATATTGTCAGATTGTTCATATATATAAAATATTTTTTCATGGAATATGTTATTTGGATGTCTTGGCAATTTTTGAAAGAACAAATCTGGTTTCTGTTCTGTTTCGTCTAGGATGGTAAATCTTTTGGGCTTTCTGGATGAGGGAACTTTCCATAATCAAGCTCATTTATAAGGCAAAGAGTAACATGCAAAGTGCAAAACTCCATAGCGACCAATCATAAAATATTACTTTATAGTTATAATTACTCTAAAATATGAAAACATAAGCATGATTTACTGTAATGGGTCACTATGTATGTAATTGTTCTTGCTATGTTTTTAAATAAATAAGACTGTAGAAAGTAGCAAACCACATTTAAGCCTCCTACGCACAATCAGATTTTCCGCAGACAAAACCTCAGACTTTTGTCCGAAGGCGTGTGCCTGGATTCTTTCTTGCATATAAACGGCAAGGAATTGTAAGCCCATAAACACGAATGTAGTGACGTACTATGTGTTTTTTTGCACCACTCTTTGAGCTCCTTCTGTTAATTTCGTGTTAGAAGAAGTTTGCTGAGTGTGAGTGTTGATTTGTGCTTTTCATTTTGCGCTTTTCAGCTCGCGCTTTATATTTCGTTCTTTTCAGTTTGTTTCTGAACAGCCTTTTGTCAACCAGACATGTTGGGGGAATCAGAGAAGATAATGTGTTATTTATTATTGGCCTTGGAGTTATTGCTTTGACCCAAGTCCAGTCCAGGAACAGGAGGAGGAGTTCTTGGACCTAAAGTTGGATGTTTTATTAATTGTGACCAATTATGTCATATGCCTTTGCTGCGGAGCTCTAGGAGAATAATCAGGATGATTTTCGGAATTATCTCCGGATGATGGACCCCTGCTTTCACCAACGCTATTAAGAAGCAGGACACATGCATGAGGCTTTTATTTATTTTTTTGCTTGAATATTAAGGATTTGATTTGTTATATTTTCTATATTTTTGGATGCATAGAATGCATATTTTGGTTAAGTTCTATTGGCAGAAAGCATGTCTAATTTTATATGTTTTCTTTTTTTAATGCACAATAAAAATATTGTGTAGAATAATACTTGGCTATGTGTTTTACTTCAAATTACAGTTTGGGAGTAGGACGTTTTTAAAAAAATACAATGTAAAATTAACAAAGGACGCCAACATAGTTGTATCTTTGATCTTAAATAGTACGGGATAATGGTGTTGTGGTAACTTGCATAAAAAAAAAGCATAATAATATTATTCTTGCTATCACTAGAAAAAAAAGCCTTTGAAAATTTGTTTGCAATAACTCTATCAGTATCATTAGCAAAGCAGATTCATTATTATCCCATTAAAGAAGAAGAGAATGCGCATTGTATTTCGAGATTTCATAATTCTGGCTCGTCCTTGCTTTCGAGCATGTGTGCTTGTACTTTGGACTTTTGTCCGATGAACTTGTGTACACATGCTAGGAAAATCCGCCAACAGACATTTGTCTGCGGAAAATTTCAAAGCCTACTATCCAACATTTGTCCACAGAAAAACCAACAACAGTTGTCCGATGGAGCATACAAACGGTAACATTTTCCACCAACAGCCTCTAATCACACAATTCCTGTCGGAAAAATCTGATCGTGTGTATGAGGCTTAAGAGTATGTGCACAAGGCTGCTTTCTGTGTATCTCTGTTCAATTTGTGCTGTGGTGGCTGCAGCTTTAATTTGGGCTCATTGATTACAACCTGCTCAGGTTCATAGGGTGTTCAGAGTTATTACTGACTGCACAGTGTCAAGATTGGCACTTGCTTCTGAATCTGATTGCTCCTGTAAAGTAAACCCGATAGCACAGCCATCCAAGTTCCATTCACTTCGAATTTGACACATGGAACAAAGCACACAAAAGTAACCACATGATTTTTGTGACTAAAATGCTATTTTTTTTTGTCACACTGTCCTGTAACTGTGCTGTAATTACATTTTTTTTAGCTAGTGTTGTCCTCAATTATGGGGAAATTATTGGTGATCAAAGCTGTGTGCGTAATGTTTTTACATATAAGTTAAAATGTAATATATTTTGGAATTTTCTGAATTTCACATCTCTGGATAACAGAATTCATAGCTGTTTTGTATGATCTTGTTAAGGGTAACATGTTGATAATTTAATATTGTAAATCCTGATAAAAATGTTTGTACTTAATATTTTTTCCTTCTATAAAGTCTGAAGCATTAATAACAATGGCACAAAATATTTGGAGCTAAGTTTAACGGTATTATCAGGATACTTTGTTGGTCATTTTATCCAGCTAATATTTTGACAGCTAAATCTTTTTTCATTTTGAAATCTTGGTATGTGGATGGCGTGACTGTATACCGCTCATTAAAAATTCCTTGAACTTTCCACCTTTTTCCAATAAATGGATTCTAAAGAGCCAAAGCCCATATTAGTATATTTCTGTACTTCCATGCCAAAAGCATACATTGCTAGATTTGCACTTTGAATGTATGCCTAGTAAATTGTGACATTTCATTTAGTCCAGAATTGAAATGAGGAATTGATGTGCATTAAACATAATCATTTATTTATTTGATAAATGCTATTGTTCTAATATAAAAATATAGTTTGTGATTAATCATAAATTATTTAAATTGGATGAATTTATTTTGATTATTCAGGTTAAGTAGTAATAAAAATGTGACATTCTTTTTATGACCAGGAAGTCATGTCACCCTATCTGGGTGTTCAAAAACAGACACAAGTTTCCTATTCATGATGATGTTGTGGTATTATTATTATTTTTGTATAGAGTTAGTGGTATTGGTCACTATGACAGCTCAATCTCCAAAAGGGGTCAGATGCTCTAACCATTTCACACTCTCCCAAATAAAGTTTTTTTTTGTTGCTGTATAGATGATTACTGGGGACATTTCTCACCATTACCTGTCTAAGCACTAAAACATCAAGTAAGGGGAAATGTCACGATTGGGAACATGGACTGCAGTAAAATCCTGAAAAAGCATCAACCTGCTCCCAACTCAATAGTTTTGCTTAGACATCTATTTTTAGCACCCTTAAAGGAAATTTACAATTATATATTATTTATTAATTTTTTTAATTTTTACATATATATATTATTTTAAATATCATAAGTAACACACATCCATCAGTCTCCTATATACCAATATGGAATTGTTCTCTCTTTCCTGCATTTTGACAGCAACAGTGGGATTATTATCCAGATGTTGTGGGACAAATGTGCTTACCATATTTTGTTCATCAATTTTTATTTAATAATTTTTGAGACGGTAAAACCTCTCCCCAATTCAATCTATCAGTCTTCTAAGAGGCCATTTCAGTTTTTCTTTACTCACCACAACCCTAGATTTGCCAATCTGGCAGAAAATCCATGCCCACTAATTTTATGTTCCCTTTATTTGAGTTAAAGGGAATCTCTTACAGGCAAAATAATGTTTAGACATGCAGAAATTCACTGGCTAGATAATGTAACATTTTCTCTGAACCTGTTGGTGTCCAGATTAATGTTACTATTAAATACTGAATGTACAGACATGTGCAATATTTGCTTTATACCCCATTTCCATGCCTACTGTAATGCTAAAATACATCCTTACAAGGTAATATGTTGGAAAATATGTAGAACTGGTGAACGCAAAATGGGAATAAAAGGGAGTTATTGCCCAGAGACCAATCTTAGTCCTTGTTTCATTTTACAGAAAATAAAAGACGAAAAAAGATAATTAGTAACAACATCTCACCCTTTTATCCCATTTTTTTTTTCTTGGGTATTTTATAAATAGTCCTCTTAAGTAAAAATATTATTCTACTGGTTGCAATCTGCGCAAAGTAACTAGCTATTCTTAGTCTGTAAATATCTGAATTGTTCCTTTGAATGAACAAAGCTCCAGCAATCTTTGGAAGAACATAAAGAAATATACTGAGTGGTTACAACTGTGCTCACAAAGTAAGAATGTAATGGCAGGTCCTGCTGCTTACTGCTGATTTCTGCTTTAAAGTTACATTTGGCATTTAGTCTATTTTGATTTTCCCTTCTCTATGTAGTATGAATGTAGTCAACATATAATAAAGGACATATTTGCATATGTTATGCACAAAAGCATTGTAGAATATATAGATATTATTTCTCTTTGTCTGCAATGAAAAAAAAAGGAAAAAAGAAAACAATCAACTAATTGTATGTGTTTGTGTAGAAAATAAGCAGGGTGCTAAATGTTAATGGACGTTTGCTCAGGAAGCAACCATGGGAGGTGAAAGACTGGCAAGGCATGTCAATTTAGAAAACAGGAATAGATTTTCAAGCCATTGACTCACTATATTTGTGAAGTAATATAGGTCTTTTACATTTTTTTCCCAATCTGCTTTTTGTTTCTTGAAAGCTTTGAAATGGTATTCACATTTAAAGAGGACATGTAAGGAGTATGTTAAGTCTCACAGTAGTTTAGCAAATTTAAAACAGTGAATATCTGGTATATATATGGTTCCTGTACCTGCCTTTGTGTTTTATTTGTCCTTGACTAATTTTGATAATCTTTTCTTACTATTTTAACAAATTGTACTTTGGCTTACTCACAGTTTTGATGACTCAGATCACACTGCCATGTTGTGTATTTATTAAATGCTGCTTCTTTTTGTGGTAGTGGTTAGAGTAAATCTGTGAACAAAGGTAGATATTATAATTGTAAGTCCTATCCATGGGTCTATAGTGGGCAGCTCCACATTTATTATTAGGGTGGGCACACAAGTTGCAAATTATAATAAATTTTTGTGAACAATTAACCACGGGGGACCCCTACAGATCAAAATAGGGAATACAATTCCCACCTATATTTATTCTGAAATGCATATAACATTTTGGCTATAAATAAAAAAAATGTCATAGACACATTTCAAATGTCCAGAGTGGCATAATGTACCTCACTGGAGCACTGGGCTGTGGAGGGGGCAGGAGTGGCCACTGAGAGCCTGCGCTGGGTACCAGTCCAGGCATGTCGGCGGATGCCAACTTCATTGTCATGATCTTGCCTGAGCCTTTTCAGCATAGTGTAGAGTGAACTGCACTCCTGTGATCCATATGGGAATTTTAGCCAAACAAGCTTTGACTGTAATTCCTCTTTAATTATTTTTTTCCTTGAGCCCATTTATCACCAGAATCTGATCTAAAAAGTATAAACATGTAGTGTGAAACTGATTCTTTTGTCTATTTGGATGTTTTGGACTTGGGGGATTGGAGGTGACCAAGCTCTAGTTCTTTAATTCATTGAGAGAAAAGTGAGGTCACATCCTGGCTTTGCTTCCCCAATACGGCTGTGTAAAGCTCAAGAAATAAGTTATGTAAATAAGAACCTAATTGTTTTCTATATGTGGTCTATTTGTAAAGAAAAGTTCTCTACAAAACTGGACAACTTGCCTATTGTTATCAGTTAGGTTTAACCTTTATTTCAAAATTAAACAGTCCCTAATTCTATAAAAGTTTATAAGGATATGCCGAACACCCCACCGGTTTGGTTCGCACCAGAACTTGCGAACAGGCAAAAAATTTGGACGAACAACGTTAAACTGCTAATTTTAAAGGCTTATATGCAAGTTATTGTCATAAAAATGATAAGGGGCATGTATCAATGCAAAAAACCTTTTAAAAATGTTTGTTTTTTCAGGAGCAGTGATTTTACTAATGCTTAAAGTGAACAATAAAAGTGAAATATTCCTTTAACGTTCATACCTGGAGGGTGTTTATAGTATTCCTGTAAAGCGGCACAGTTTTCCCCTGTTTCGAACAGTACCACAGCAAAATGACTTTTCTAAGGAAAAAAGGTAATTTAAAAGTACTCACGGCTATAATGAGCGCCTCCCCCCTCCTGAACTATACCAGGCCACATGCCCTCAAAATGGGGAGTGTGCTTTGGGGTAGCCAAAGCATTGTGTCCCCTTGTTGATGAGGACAAGGGCCTCATCCCCCCAACCCTTGCCCTTCCCCACAACCTTTGTGGTTGCGGGGGTCTGCGGGCGGGGTGGCTTATCAGAATCTGGAAGCCTCCTTCAGCAAGGGAGCCCCCAGGTTCCAGCCTCCCCCCTGTGTAAAATGGTAACGAGGTATAAATGTACCCCTACCATTTCACAAAAAAGTGTGAAAAGGGTAAAAATGACATGACACGGCTCGGGACAAGTCCTTTATTAAAAAAAACAAAAAAAAATGTCACACAAAGTCTTCTTCTTCTTCCCTTGCTCCACCAACGGACGACAACCCCCCGCATGCCACCACCGATCCGCCTCCATGGGAGGCACCCACCGTAATGACCGTCCTCTCAGGGTGGCCCTGTCCTTTATGATGCACTGGGACATTCCTATAGCCCCCACTGATGCTACGGGGAAGCCATAGGGAAGTCCCCGTGCTTTAGAGGGGGCGGGGTCACCCGGCCACATCACCATGTTTTCCCGCCCTCGGTTATAAAAGAGCTGTCATCTGAGAGGACTGTCAAGGCGTATCGGTGGCCGCATGTGGGTTTTTTTTTATTTTTTTTACATTTTTTAATAAAGGACTTGTCCCCAAGCCGTGTCATGCATTTTTCCCATTTTCACATTTTTTTGTGAAATGGTAGGGGTACATTTGTAGGGGGAGGCTGGGATCTGGAGGCCCCCTTGTTAAAAGGGGCTCCAGATTCCAATAAGCCCCCCACCTGTAGACCCCCACAACCACCGGGCAAGGGTTATGGGGATGAGGCCCTTGTCCTTCCCAACATGGGGACATGGTGCTTTGGCTACCCCAAAGCACCCTCCCCATGTTGAGGGCTCCCCTCTATTCTTGCGGCCTTCTAGGTTGCATGCTCAGATAAGGGTCTGGTATGGATTTTTGGGGGGACCCCCACACCTTTTTTAAAAAAAAATTGGCATGGGGTTCCCCTTAAAATCCATACCAGACCTGAAGGGTATGGATTTTGAGGGGAGCCCTCACACCATTTTTTTAATTTTGGCGTGAGGTTCCCCTTAATATCCATACCAGACCTGAAGGGCCTGGTATGAAATTTGGGGGGACCCCCACGCAATTGTTTTTTTAAATTTTGGTTCAGGGTTCCCCTTAATATTCATACCAGACCCAAAGGGCCTGGTAATGGATTGTGGGGGACTTTTATGTTCATTGGCGGGGCTGACAATTCATTATAGCTGCAAATTTAAAATGACTTTTTATCCTTTAGAAATGTAATTTTGTCCAGGGACTGTTGTAAACACAGGAAACCTGTGACACTTTACAGGCATACTATAGACACCCCCAGGTGTGAAATTTAAAGGAATATTTCACTTTTATTGTTTCACTTTAAGCATTATTAAAATCACTGCTCCCAAAACAATGGCCATTTTTAAAGCTTTTATTGCATTGATACATGTCCCATGGGGCAGGACCCAGGTCCCCAAACATTTTTTATGACAATACCATGCATATAAGCCTTTAAAATTAGCACTTTTTATTCCTGCCATAGACTTTTAAAGGGTGTTACACGGCTTTCGAATTTGCCACGAACACCCCAAATTGTTTGCTATTCAGCGAACAGGCGGACACCCGATGTTACGTTTGACTCGAACATCGGGCTCATCCCTAATCCCTAAAGTTGACTAATCCATATCGCTTCTTGACATGCATATGCTGCTGCAATGTACTCTGCTTCAGTTGAAGATACTTCAAGATTTCTTGCTTTTTTACTAAACCAACTTATGGTTTCTTCCCCATACTGGAAGATTAATTCACTTGTGGATTTGTGGTCTGTGCAGTCCCTGGCCCAATCAGCATCCACATATCCGACCAGTTATGGATTGGATGTTGCTGGTAACCGTAACTTCATCTGAATTGTTCCTTTGAGATATTTGGGGTTATTTACGAAAGGCAAATCCACTTTGCACTGTGCAAACTACAAATGCAAAGTGTGCTTGAAATTGCACTGAAAGTGCACTTGGAAGTTCAGACACTGAGGGGTAGATCTGAAATGAGGGGAAGCTCTGCTGATTTTATCATCCATCCATGTGCAAGCCAAAATGCTGTTTTTTATTTTCCTTGCATGTCCCCCTCTGATCTACAGTGACTGCACTTCCTAGTGCACTTTCAGTGCAATTTCAAGTGCAATTTGCACTTGTAGTGCAAAGTGGAGTTGCCTTTAGTAAATAACCCCCACTGCATCGCTCTTTTTACTGCACTCCAGTCATGCTGACAAGAAGCTGAGACTTTGCTGCATAGTATGCCCACTGCTGCGGCTATGTCTGGTCTTGTCACAGTGGCAAAATATAGCAGCTTACTAATTGCTCTGCGGTACATGTCATTGTTGGGTAGCAGGTTTTCTGCTTCATTGCTCTTTTGATAGCCTGGTTCCATAGGAGTTTTCACTTTCTTTTGCATCTTGCATATGAAATTGTTTCAAGATTTTGGAGATTTTCTGAGATTGGTTGAGAAGATAACTTTCATCTTCTTCTCTCTCTATTTGGACTCCCAGATAGTAGTTTATGTTCCCAAGCTCTTTGATTTCAAAGTTTTCTTCCAGCTTGTGAACTATCTGATTATAATCCCCTTCTTGTTCAAAACAAGTTATAATGTCCTTAACATAGATAAGGATGTGTAGCCATCTGTCTTCTTGATTCCAGGAGTAGAGATGGGGTCTGCTTTACTTCTTGAGAATCCCTCTCTGTTAAGTACTTAAAGCGGGAGTCCACCGGGACTCCGCTTTTTTTTTTTTTTAAAAGCCAGCAGCTACAAATACTGCAGCTGCTGACTTTTAAATAGTGACACTTACCTGTCCAGCGCGCCCGCGATGTCGGCACCCGAAGCCGATCGCTAGGTCGTCTGTCGGGTCCTGCCGCCGCCATCTTGGGTATGGGAATCAGGAAATGGAGCCTTTCGGCTTCATTTCCCGGTTCCCTACTGCGCATGCGCGAATTGCGCTGCGCAATAAGGACGCTCCCCGCTGCCTCTGGGAGCTGTGTGTTTCCCAGCAGGCAGCGGGGCACTTGCGGGAAGGGGCGGGCACTTGCAGAAAGGGGCGTAAGTTACGCCCCTTTCCGCAGAGAGCTGTCCCGGAAGTGGGTGCAGTTACCTGGATTATCCAGGTAACTGCACCCCCCTCCCCCCTGAAAGGTGCCGATTGTGGCACCGGAGGGGGGGAGGGTTCCGATGAGCAGAAGGTCCACTTTAGGGTGGACCTCCGCTTTAATTCACTTTCTCATTTCACATCCTTGATGATTGCTTAAGATGCTCTTCTGAAGTTTACACACAAGGTTGTCTCCTTGCTTAAACCCTGGTGGTTGCTCCATGTAGAGATCTTCCTTAATGTCTCCACATAAGAAAATCATTTTTAATGTTTAGGTGTTTCACTTGCATGCCCTTGCCGGCTGCAACGTTAAGAATCGCTCTGATGGTGGCGTGTTTTACGATGGGAGAGAATGTTTCATCATATTCTTCACCGAATTTCTGGGATTAACCCTTGGCAACTAGTCTGGTTTTGTATTTTGGATATGCCCATCTGCGTCTGGCTTTACTTTAAAAGTCCACTTACTTCCTATAGTTTTGCGGTTAGGAGGGAGCTCTGTGAGTGTGCAGGTTTTATTTTGTTGAAGTGACTTTAATTCTTCTTCTGCTGCTTTTTTCCATTTATTGGCTTCATGTTTTAGCAGTTTTTCTATGTCTTTCCAGGAAGTTGTTTCAAGTATGCTGTGTGTTTCGACAGTGTATGACAGCTTGCACGGTGGTTTGCCCTTTGTAGTCTGAGTGGATCATATGACTTCAGGCAGTTCAGCAGGATCTGGTGGGGAACTTGATTTAGGCATTGTGCGTTTCTCCTCCTGCACAGGTTCGCTTTGGTCAACTTCTTCTGGTTTGCTTGGCATTTTCACTTCATAGCTTTCAGGGATCAGTGTTTCTGGTGATGGGCTCTCATCAAAATAAACACTACGGCTTATTGTCACTTTGTCATGTCAGTCTTCAGGTATAGGATTATATAACCCTTAGTTTGCTCACTGTAGCCTACTAGAATGCATTCTATGGCTCTGTTCTCCAGCTTGGATCACTTTTCACTTAGAATATAGGCATATGCTTTATATCCAAACACTCTGATGTGCCCTAGGCTAGGCTTTGATCCATGCCACATTTCAAATGGAGTACTTTTAATGGCTCTTGAGGGTAGTCTGTTCTGTAGGTGGGTTGCAGTCATTACTGCTTCTCCCCACTACTTGTGAGGTAGATTGGCATCCGACAACATATACCTGGCCATTTCTTTAATGCCCTGTACACACGGTCGGACATTCCGACAACAAAATCCCTCTGGTTTTTTCTCAGACGGATTTTGTCCGAAACTTGTGTTGAATACACACGGTCGCACAAAGTTGTCGGAAAATCCGATAGTTCTGAATGAGGTGACGTCAAACACGTACATCGGGACTATAAACAGGCCAGTAGCCAATAGCTTTCATCTCTTAGTTTATTATGAGCATGCGTGGCACATTGTCCATTAGAATTGTCTACACAGGATCGGAATTTATGTGATCGGATTTAGTTGTCGGAAAATTTTAGAACCTGCTTTCAAACTTTGTGCGTCGGAAAATCCGACAGAAAAAGTCTGATAGAACCCACACATGATCAGATTTTTCGACAACATAATCCGATCTGACTTTTTCCATCGGAATTTCCGACTGTGTGTACAGGGCATTATGCCCTGTACACACGGTTGGACATTCCGACGACAAAATCCGTTGGATTTTTTCTGATGGATTTTGGCCCAAACTTGTCTTGCATACACACGGTCACATAAAGTTGTCAGAAAATCCGATAGTTCAGAACGAGGTGACATACATCAGAACTATAAAGAGGCCAGTGGCCAATAGCTTTCATCTTATAATTTATTCTGAGCATGCGTGGCAGTTTGTCCGTTAGAATTGTCTACACACGTTCAGAATTTAAACGATTGGATTTTGTTGGCAGCTCTCAAACTTTGTGTGTTGGAAATTCCAACTGAAAAAGTCCGATGGACCCCACACACGATCGGATTTTCCGACAGCATGATCCGATCGCACATTTTCCGTCGGAAAGTCCGACCGTGTGTACAGGGCTTTAGAGTGTGATTTTTCCTTTCTGCTACACATTTTGTTCAGGAGTGTAAGGTGTGGTTGTCTGGTGTACTATTCCTTGTCTCTTTAGGTATGAGGCCACTTCGTTGCTCATGTATTCTCCCCCATTGTCAGTGCATATTATTCCTGGTTTCCTTTCTAGACATGGCAACAAACTCTTCAAGTTTCTCTGATGTTTCATTCTTGTGTTTCATCAGATAAGTAGTTGTGTACCTAGAAAAATCATCAATGAAAGTTAGTAGATATCTGTTCCCGCATGACGTGGGAATTTTCATTGGACGGCATATGTCACTGTGTGTGTTTTTCTTTGAGATTCCTGTTGAAGTGGAGCACCTGTGGCTTTTGCTTCAATACAGCATTTGCATTTCGTGAGCACTTTGCAAGACACTATTGTCAAATCTTCTGATAAGCCTCTCTTTATAATGTCCTGTATAGCTTCTGGATTTCTGTGTCCCAGCCGTAGGCCATTACAGACTATATTGATTTGCTGGTCTGTAGTGATGAGTTTGTATAGGTGATCATCCAGTTTTTCTTTTGCGAGGAATTGCTTATTATTGTGAATTGTGTATTCATCACCCTGGAACTTAACTGTAAGACCGTTGTTTGCTTTTCACCGAAGACTGACTTTTCACTGATAGTTCTGGAAAATACAGCACTTTCTTTACAAGAATACTGTGCTTGCTGCCTCATGGTATAATGCAGTTCAGGAAGCCCTGGCTTTTACCTTCTGAATTGATGCTTTTCCCGTTTCCTAGGAAAACGTTGTCTATTGGACTGTAATCAGTGTTTGTGAAGAAAGTCTCATCGCTAGTCATGTGGCTTGTCGCGCCTGAGTCTATACACCAGATGCGTGGCTTGTCTCTCTGTGTCACTTTAAAAGTGCCACTCCATGGTGTGTCTGCAGTTTCCTTTCTGGCTGCTTTGACTATTTCTTTTGTGGATAGCTTTAGCTTTCACTGCTCGGCTTTCCAGATAGAACAGTCCTTTTTTAAGTGACTGGTCTTTTTACAGCGAAAACAGGCTCTGCTTTCTTTGCTGTGCTTTGTGCCTTTGCACATCTTAAGAGCTTTGTCATCATAGTGCGTATTTTCTTTCCTTATGTCATATTTATCTATTAATTTTCCTTTGACATATTCCAGTGTCAGCTCCTGCTTGGGTCTGGTTTCTAAAGCGGTAAAAAGAGCAGTATATGTCTCTGGAAGGCTGCAGAGGAGCAGGGCAACGGTATGGTCATCTTTGATGTCCTCTCCGATGGTGCATAGTTGCTCTATGATCTCTAGCATAGTTTTCAGGTGATCACACATATGTTAGCCTTCTTCTAGTTTCATCTTATATAGTTTTCGTAGTAGAAATAGCTTGCTGTTGAGACATGAATGCTCATGCAGTTTCTGTATTAAAGTCCACATACCTTTGGCTGTTTTCTCTGTTCTTGTGTGGATAAGCTGGTCATCTTCCACTAGCAAGCACAAGCAATCACTTTTGCTTGTCTATCCTTCCTATCCCATTCTTTCATCTCCTAGTATGTGGGTCAGTCTGTATTTAGCACTTGCCACAAGTCATCCTTGCTGAGAAACACTTCCAGTTTAAACTTCCACAGCTGGTGATTGGCATTGTTCAGCTTTGCAATTGCAAACTTCCCTCCTAAACCGCTTGCCATCTTTCAGCTGCTTGCATACAGTATTCACAGGCTCACTGTCTTGCAGAATTCTCTTTTTCCAGTGCCTGGGTGCTTCTGGGCTTGCTGGGATATAGAATACACACTATAATGCTGCAGTGCCACCTGCTGGATAGATAGCTACAATGCATATACACAGTCACAATATGTAAGCAGATTGCTGTTTTTCTTCCAACAGTGGCTTTATTAAAATGATGACATGGGAGTTATCTGCTCCCCATCACCTTTCACTGCCCAGGAGAATCCTAATGTCAGGAGAATCCTAATCAGGCAAAAAGGTAGATGGACGGTATAGTGGTGAGGCTGCATAAACTGGCCTTATTATAATTAGAACTCTTGAAAATTGAAGTCTGGTTTATTGTAGAAGGGGATGGGTTAAACAAAAAATGGCAAATGGCAGTTACAGAATGTATACAAAGAAGCTTAATGAATATGGTTAGCTTTTTTAAAGTCTAAGATATCACAAAACAACTGTATCTTGCCATGTAGTATTTTAGAACAGTATTTTCCAGACTGCTTAGGAAGTGAACAGGAATATCTATCTACTCAATCTATCTATATATCTTTCTATCTATCTGTCTTATGCAACTAGATATATAATATATGAGTTGATTATTTCTATTATGTTATAGAGTTTAGAACTTATTGAGTAATATATGGAAGCAGGGCTATATCCATAAATAAACTTTAACTGAGAGAAAAGATTGCAGTTCTTACTAAAGCAAACAAAAATGAGTGCTGAATAATGAGACACATACAATTTTAATATCTGCTGATTGGAGTTAGCTGTAGTCAGAATTACATGATAATATTACAGTATCAAGTGAATATTTGAACTTTCTCAGGGAAATATTTATGTGTTTTAGTAGGAATAGTTTGTATGCAGCCAAAAAAATATAACCATTTCAGTTTAAAGCTAACCTTTCAAAATCTTTTTTAAGTGTCTTAAGGTTGTGGTACACAATTTCAGGTAGGCTTATGAGTTGAAGTGTTCTGAGTGAAAAAAATTGAATTTTTATAAAAAGAAATACTAGCTCCAGGTTACATTTACTCAGACTTAAGAATTATGTGTCATAGCGACCATTAACTGTCCTAATACGCAGTGATGACTCACTGAATAAATCCATGTGCAATTAAGGCAACAACGTTTATATTAATAATTAGGATAATAATAATGATAAAGCAGTTTTTTCCCCAAAAAATCTGAATTGGTATTCTTAGTAAAATTGTTTAACAGAAAGATTGTGAATTCATTTTTCTTTCCATAAACACTGACAAATATTTAAAAAATAACTTTTATTAAAAAAAGTACAGTACAATTACAAAATTCGCATTAGTGAAAATATTAGCACTATTTATAAATTACATGTAATTCACAAAGTGTATTACATCAAAGTAATCAGAATGCATATTTTTAATTATACGGGTTCAATAAATTTAAATACTACACTTAGCTTGGGGTTATTGTACTTTTGCTATCATTAGTTTTCCTGCTTTTGGTAAATAAACCCAGTAAATTAAAAGTGGATATAGTGCCAGATACAAGCTGTTTACAAATGTATACACAAGACCAGAAAACCTGTATAACATTCCCTGTTTAAACTGTGTGTCTCATTGAAACTAAATTTGCTCATAAATTAGACTTTTATCACCCAGATTCAATTTTAAATCACATAATTACTGTCTATGGGGTAAAGCTCCAGGTTATTCTCCATAGCTCTGTTTACACATACTGTATATAGGATCACAATTCCATAACGTCTGTCTGTATCTGCATTACTGAATAATACAGTGAAGATTTTTTCAGCATCTATCTGTGCAAACGAATGGACAACTAAAGCTGGCCATAGATGATTGAATGATCAGCCAGTAGGCTAAATGAAAAAACAAAAAACAAAAAAAGAAAACAGATACCTCCATCCACACAAGCAAGGTGGATAGAGGAATCCTACCTGCTGGTACACTGTATTCTGACAAAAGATCTCTTCGCTGTCAAAATACACAGGTAAGTGGCCACAGCCACTGATCAAAAAAATATTCCAACAATCCCATTCAACAGGAGTCTGTCAAAAGACTGACTTCTGTTGAACAGGGTCGGCCACACATGCATCGAAATTTGGTTGGTCCTGGCTAAACTGGCAGAATTTTATTCCATCTATTGAAAAAGAGAACAGTTGTTTGTGACGTTATATGAGGTCATGACCAATTGGAGTCATGTGCCTCATTCAGTCATGTTATAAGCATATAATAATAATCAAACTCTAAATGCTTCAAACTAAATATGACATGATTACATATACTGTACTATGCAAAACAACATTTTGCATATGAAAATAACCATAGTCAATTGTATATTTATGTAAAGTTATTACTACAGATGACATATGCTTTGAGCATTACAAGTGTTGATTAATAAATTGCAGAATATACTTAAATCAGTCAAGGTAAAAAAAAAAAGATGTGATTGAAAAAATAATAACATCTTGTTTATTTCCTTATGAGTTAATTTACTAACTTATCTCATTTTTTTTATCATTTTATTAAGCTATTTGAGGTGGAAACACAGTTTAGAACATTTTAATCAAGTTATGTATTAATTTAACCTGCCTTAAATCTGTCTTTATCTTATCTTTCCAGATCCCCTGCACATCATTTAAAACCAAATTAAAATTAAGAAATAAACTCTAAATCCTTCATATAAAACTTGATGTGACTTTTTACAGAAAACATTTTGTTTGTCTAATCATATACTTTTAAAAGATCATGAGAAAATAATAAAGATTTCATAGGAAGAAATACTTTGAGGATGTGAACATTGTTATTTTATAAAGTGCTCTTGTAAAGTATATTTCTATAACTGAATTGCATATTGGCTTTATGTATAAGAACGACCATATAAAAGTAAAGGATTTTGGCGCTCCAAATAATGTGATGCCCTTGGTAAAATAGTATAGTAGTAGCTATAATAGCACGTCATTTTAGATTAATGCTATGATCTAATGCTCTAATAAAACGAAGACAGCCATGTATAAGAACAACACATATATTTGACTGAATACTTAATTTAGCAAATATTAGCTCATTCATACTTAACCCCCCTGACGGTATTCCCGAGTCTGACTCGGGGTGGATTTTTTATACCAAGAGCGGTATCCCCGAGTCAGACTCGGGACAGCGTCGCTGGATCCAGGAGGAGGTTTACTTACCTTCTCCTTCGGATCCAGCGTTGTCTCCCCGCTGTACGAGCGAGCCGTGTCTCGCTCGATGCATTACACCGCCGATCTCCGTGCCCTGCGAGCGTTGCGACGCACGGGCACGGAGATCGGCGCCAAATTCAAAAAGTGAAACAAACAGTAAACATACAGTATAATGTAATCTTACAGATTACATTGCTGTATGTAAATATTTCACATCCCCGTTGTCCCTAGTGGTCTGCCCAGTGTCCTGCATGCAGTTTTATATAATAAAAACTGTTCTTTATGCCTGGAAACTGGAGATTGCCCATAGCAACCAAAACTGTCACTGTACATCAAAAATGATTTTAGACCAGCTAGAAAACAGCGATAATAAATTAGAATCACTCGCAGAATTGAGCGATAGCGATTTGTGGGGAGATCCGTCATCAAATACTGAAAAGTAATGACAGTGACAATTCTGCAACTGAGCAAATTTCAGTGTTTTTGATTTTGATTACATTATTGAATAATTTTTATTATTGTTATATTATTATTTGGTACAATTATTTATAATTATTTATTATATTATAATTTATGATTAAATTTTTCAAACTTTATCATACCCGGGATGTCTGCTAGACTCTGGTTTGGACAGATTTAAGAGAGTTATTCCTAAGAATTGCAGGACTACAATATAAAACGCCAAATTTTCATGCAAAATAATGGTACCGCTTTTAGCACCTAAAATCCGAAATAATCGTACCGCCAGGGAGGTTAATATATTTTTGTTATCCATCATCAATTTCACCAGGTGAGCACCAGTATGAGTCTGACTATAGCATTTATTTAATATTGCATTTGCCAGTACTTTAAAGGATTCTGCTTTGGCACTGACAATCTAAAAGACAAATAGTGGCTGAAATGCAGCCCGACATAATCAATATCACTTACATATTGTTCTGTTTTAAAGTGGTTATAAAGGCTGAAGTTTTTTTTACCTTCATGCTTGCATGCTTGAAAGTAAAAAAAAAACTTTGATTTGCAGCTTTCCTCTTAGCCCCCCTTATACTCACCTGATCTTGATCCAGCGATATGCACAAGAGCAGAAGCTCTCCTGGATCTCTGCATCCTCACTGGCTTCTGTCAATCACAGTGAGTGAAGAGGGAGTGGGGAGAGGGGCTGAGCTGTGTTCTGCGTGTTTCATAGACACGCAGAGGTGGCTCGGTAGTGAGCATGCAAGCTGCTTGCTCTGTGGCACTCAGCAGGGGGAAGGGGCCAGGAGCACCAGCCGGGGACCTAAGAAGAGGTGAATCGGGGCTGCTCTGTGCAAAACCATTGCACAAAGCAGGTAAGTATGACATGTTTGTTACTTTAAAAAAAAGCTGAACCCTTACAAACCCTTTAAGGATAAATTTTGAAGGGCTGAAGAGTTTATGACATAATGGGAGTGCCGCTATTCACTAATATGGGGAAAGGCTGACCTTCTCACTGTACTGTTTGTGAAATTCTCTAATATACAGTATATGTTTATTATTTTTTATAAGTGTTTGTTCAAACTAATTTGTCCTCGCATTGGTAATTTGGGGAACATGTTATTTAATCCAACTTATAAATGATTTATTTTGTATGCAAAGGATTATCCACAAGATGTAGGCAGTGATTTATGTATATTTAATAAATTAACACAAAAAAACATACATTATGGAAATTAAAAAAATACTACTCTTTACTGTATGCAAAATAGCTTTTTTATTACTTGGAGAATAAAAAATAATAATATTGCCGATCTGAAGCAGTTACAATGACCACCTTATGAATGTATTATGTTTAATGCAGTGTGTTTTATTTAAATAAAATATGTATATTTACCTATATAATTTTGAAAAAAACCTCCCTATACAAAAGTTATATTTATTATAATATCATTTTACTAAGCAATGCTAACATTTTTATTTAGGCTTATTGTTTAGATTGTCAATTTAGGCACTATGATTTACTGTGAAGATCTAAAGGGCAGTGTCTGAATAACCCCCATGTTTTAATTACATTTAGAGGACTTACAGAATGTTTGATGTGAACCTACCACCACTATGATGTTTGATATTTTTTTACATGTATTTATATATTGCATCCACTGTGACCACAGTGGTTGTTGTGTAAAGAAATTATGTTTAATATAGGTTGGAATAGGCACCAGGAGTGGAGTGTTGCGTTTTGGTGCTGCCTCAGGAGAATGTATATATATATATATATATATATATATATATATATATATATATATATATATATATTTTTTTTTTCTTCTTCTAAGTTTGCTTTATTTTACAAAACAAACATTTAATACAGAGTGCATCCATGATACTGCTGTTAAACAGTTGTCTGACAGCACAGCAGGCACTCTTTTGTCTTCAGACTTTTCTCCCTCTCTCCAAATGAAACTTCATATGGCCTATCATAACAGAACATGCAAGGAGACGGAGGTTGTGAGGATGTGCCGCTCCAATGATTCAGCCTGCTTTTTGTGTTTAATTTGGGCTTGAGCTATTAAGGTTTTCACACAACATTTGTTTTATTGAGAAAACAGTTAGGGGCAGCTTGGTAAATGTGTGAAATGGAGCCTACAGTAAAAAATTACAGTCTATACTGCATATATTAAATGCTTGTTTAGTCTAGGGGTAGAATAGTCTAACATATACCTTATTCCTAACTTTGTCAGGCGCTCTTTGCCTGTGAGACTGGTCCCCCGTAATAGTCTTGCTTAGTAAATTTTGAGGCTGAGGAACTGTCCACAGCCCTGAGTCAGGGAAAGGAGGTGGAACTGCCAGGATGAGGACTACAGCCTCTTCTTCCTTTACCCCCCAGAGTAATAGGACATTTAATTCTTGTGTTGGTGGCAGGGGGCACTAGAAGAGGTTTTTTTATTCATCCCAGTACTTGGTTTTAACTGATTTTGTTGAATTTAAATTCTTGAAGACTGAAATATAGTATGCCTTCAAGAAATCTATGGCTGATAAATATGTTAAGTTAAAGGGGAGTTTCACCCTACTTAAGTAAAATTAAATGTAATCTCTTTATTACATGTCCCTATATAATCATTAAAAAATCATACTTACTAGTCCC
Organism: Lithobates pipiens; assembly: GCF_037356315.1. Classification (NCBI taxonomy): domain Eukaryota; kingdom Metazoa; phylum Chordata; class Amphibia; order Anura; family Ranidae; genus Lithobates; species Lithobates pipiens. The sequence goes on along the minus strand of NW_027507748.1, from coordinate 399,503,802 downwards.
TTACCTTTGTTTCCAATGTTGTCCTCAGCTGAATTTCTCCTCTTACTGCTCTGCTTCTACACCAGGGTTATGCAATTAGCGGACCTCCAGCTGTTGCAAAACTACAAATCCCATCATGCTCTGCCTCTGGGTGTCATGCTTGTGGCTATCAGAGTCTTGCTATGCCTCATGGGACTTGTAGTTCTGAAACAGCTGGAGGTCCGCTAATTGGATATCCCTGTTCTACACCATCATCTTAAAACACCTCTTTCTGGTTTTCATCCTGCTTATGTGCAGACGCAGTTAAGCCCCGTACATATGGTCGGATTTTCCGACGGGTAAATGTTGGATGTCAGGCTGTTGGTAGAAAATCCGACTGTGTGTCTGCTCCATCGGACATTTGTTGTCAGACTTTCCGCCAACAAATGTGTGTTGTCAGATTTTCCAATCGTGTGTACACAAGTCCGTTGCAGAAGCGGTCGGTCTTGTAAACCAGCATTCGTAATGAAGAATTAACATTCACGATGTGGCAAATTATGAAATCTCCAAATGCAGCGCACATTCTCTTCTTCTTTAATGGCATAATAATGAAGCTGCTCTGCTGGTGATACTGAGTTATTGCAAACATATTTTCAAAGGCTTTTTTTTTGTGATATCAAGAATAATATTATTATTATTATTTTTTTTTTCTATTTGTGCGAGTTACCACAACACCATTATCCCTTAGTTTATAAAATCAAAGATACAACCATTTTGGTGTCCCTTGTCAAATTTACACTGCATTTTTTAAAATGCAACTGCCTACTCCCAAACTGTCATTTGAAGTAAAACACATAGCCAAGTATTATTCACAATTTTTTTTATTGTGCATTAAAAAAAAATAGACATGCTATCTGCCAATAGAACTTAACCAAAAAGTGCATTCTATACATCCAAAAGGGCATTGAATGCATCCAAATATGTAGAAAATATACCAAATCAAATCATTATTCAACCAAAAAAAATGTCAAAGTAATAACTCCAAGGCCAATAATAAATAACACATTATCTCACCCGATTCAGCAACATGTCTGGTCGACGAACGGCCATTCAGAAACTAACTGAAAAGCACAAACTGAAAAACGCTAAATGAAAAACGCAAAAAGAAAAGCGTGAATCAACGCTCACCAAACTTCTACTAACATGAAATTAGCAGAAGAAGCCCAAAGGGTGGCGCTAAAGAGCTGAAAAACCACGTAATATGACTAGTATGACACTACATTCGTAATTGTTGCCCAACATTTGTGTGACCGTGTGTATGCAAGACAAGTTTGAGCCAACACCCTTCAAACAAAAAAACATGGTTTGTTGTTGGAAAGTCCGATCGTGTGTACGAGGCATAACTCTCTGCCAGGTCCTGCCAGAAACCTGTGGCAAGTCTTCACATGCATTTGATCAAAATCGTGCAACATTTTATCCCACTTACACACTGTCCTGGGACATACCAGGGAACAGTGGGTGGCCAATCTATGTCACCTAACCTAGACTAAGACTCAGGAAGTGGTGAGATGCACAGAAAAGAAAAGGTATTTGCCATTAAAAAAATATTCAATTGTGTAAGAGAGAGGGGGGGGGGGGGGGGTTATTCCATAAGTGAAGGTTAGCTTTAAGTGATACATAAAGGGTATTTCCACATTTACAGTCAAATTGGGATAATGTCTACTTATATTTGTTACATGTCCCCATTCACATGGCAAAATATAAAAATGGCAGCTTAACTTTTTTAGATGTTCTCTTCTAAGACTTCCAGGAATGAAAAAATTCTACTTAGCTCCATTTATGAAGGGGACTGAGAAGCTGTGTTTACTTTAATTATCCCTATCTGTACTGTGCAGAGCAGATATCATCTCATTAATTGTACTACATTTGAACACTGTCTTAGCAGAAGATTAAAGGTTTAGAAGCAGGGCTTCTTCATTGTATGTTAATGAGAATTAGACTTAAGTCTGTTACACACTGCAAGTTTTTTTTTCCTTCAACCCAGTGTTTGAACAGATCACTTACCAACACAAGCGGCGATACCCCTCCTGTGCTATTGTATTCTGACAGGAAGACTCCCCCCACCACCACAATACACTGATCAACGCTCAGTGATTATTTTTTTCTCGAATTTGACTGCACAATACACTTTACATTTTCCTTATTGACTCTGTTTTCTGTACTTCGAATGCCTGTTTCTGTTTCACTTTAAGCGGTGTAAGTACTGTACTTTGACTGAATAATTAAGAACTCCTGTTTAAAAAAAATGTAAAAAAAGAAATATATAGCACATGTCATATAATGTACATGATGTTATTTACCATTTCATATATGTAAATCATTGTTTTACTGTTGTTGTTGCTGCCTCTAAGTAAAGGGAAATATCTTTTCAATTGATTGCCAGCAACATAATAATGTGTATTCCCTTTCTTACCAATTTCTACAGAGCCTTATTACCCATATTGCCCTGCATGACAGCCTGTGAGCCTTGAAACAGAATAAGCATAAAAACTGGCCTACTTTTTTTGTGATTCCCAGCCCAATGGTCAGTGCTCATTCTTGTTACAGTGCTCTCAAGGAAATTGTTGTAGAGAGGCTGTTATGGGTTTAATAACTCTTATGTACAATATGAATATATAATGTGTAAATATGACTTATACAAAATAGCATGCAACTTACTGTATAACTGAAAATAAATATATATAGATATATATATTTAAGTATTTGAGCATATAAAGGAAAAATTACTGCCATATGTATTAGATAATTTACTATAACCAAACACAAATGTAAATATAGAATATGTAAAAAAATAATTTTGTCATTATTTCTGAAATAGAATAAAGTTTCTTTTTTTCTTTTGGTGTTGTATTTATTTTCTGCTTTGCCCAATGGTTTTTAATGAGGTTAAATGGCATCAAAAGTTGCAAAAAGTTGCCGACTTGAAACAAGAGGAACTCAATAATTACAATTAGAGTAGATACACACAGACACATGATGCAGATCAATAGTGGTATGCTGCATCTGGGGCAGGCATTTGCCCTCCAAGAGGGGGGTTCCTCTGTGACCAGCAGCAAATCTTAATATGGAATGCAGCTTCAGCATGGAAAGCTGTTGAAGTTCATTTTAAAATGATGTGTTGAAAGTGAAATACATTCTTTGTTACGTACCAGGATATACATAACTATTTAGTGATCCCTTTTGGCGTTCATATGTGCTTTCAAGTGTGCCCTCCAAAATGTTGACATTTTTCAGGATCCGGATACCGTAACATGAATAGAGTTGATTTACTAATACTGGTGAGTGCAAAATTTGGTGCAGCTGTGCATGGTAGCCAATCAGCTACTAACGTAACCTTGTTCAATTAAACTAGAAGTCCATCCTAACACTAAAATCCCTGAATCTACAGACATCCATGACATCCACTAACCTATCTAACCCTGTAAAGAAGAAATCATTATACATACTTTTTTTTAAGCCACCCCGCTCTGGTCCAACACTGGGCTGTCAGCTGCGGCTTTTTTTGTAGAGGCAGGTGCAGTCAAGGAAGCCAAGAACGGAAGCCCCTTAGTAACTCTATGGGTGATGTCACTCCCCATTCATTTTAGAGCCATTGTTGGCTGTGTCCTCTGCAGAACTTCCGCCACTGGAGACCAGATCGCCTCCAAAAAAGGTATTATAGCAATTTCTTTTTTACAGGGCTACATAGGTTAGTGTAATGCTGCATACACACGGGCGGACTGTATGGCCTACTTAGTCCGTCGAAACACATTTCAGCGGACAGTCCACTCGTGTGTGGGCTTCAGCGGACTTTTTCAGCGTGCAGTCCGGCGTACTAAGAATTTCGGATTTTTCGAAATTCTGTCCGTCGTACTCGCATTTCGGTGGACAATCCGGCCGTGTATATGCCAGTCCGCCGTACTTTTGAAATGAGCGGACTTTTCCCGCCCGGAGAAAAGTCCACTCATTTCGAGCGGCTATCCAGGTAGGCGGGGCCCGCGAAGGAGACGTCGCTGGCCCCGCCGCCTGGTATGGACTTAAAGAGGAACCCCAACGCCGAAAAATATCGGCGTGGGGTCCCCCCAAGTCCACAACAGACCCTTGTCCGAGCACGCTACCCGGCCAGCCAGGAAAGGGGGGCGAGCGAGCGCCCCCCCTCCTGAGCCGTACCATGCCGCGTGCCCTCAACATGGGGGGTGTCTTGGGGAAGGGGGGGCCAGGGCGCCCCCCCACACCAAAGCACCTTGTCCCCATGTTGATGAGGACAAGGGCCTCTTCCCGACAACCCTGGCCGTTGGTTGTCGGGGTCTGCGGGCGGGGGGCTTATCGGAATCCGGGAGCCCCCTTTAATAAGGGGGCCCCAGGATACCGGCCCCCCACCCTATGTGAATGAGTATGGGGTACAATGTACCCCTACCCATTCACCTGTAAAATAAAAGTACAAAAAAAAACACAACACACGAGATAAAATACTTTATTGCACAGCTCCGGGGGTCTTCCGTCTTCGGGGGTCTTCTCGCCGGACTCCTCAGCTATCTTCTTGTAGCTCTTTTGCTAGCGGAGGAGTCCGGCTTTCTTCCGCGACGCCGGGCCTCTTCTCCCGACTTCGGGGGTCTTGTCCCCCTCTTCGGTTCTTCTGCCGGGCCGCCGCGGCCATCGCCTTCCGTTCTTCTTCTTCTTCTCCTTCTTCTCCAGGAGATGTTGACAAGAAGATAGCGTAGGAGTCCGGCCTGGTACGGCTCAGGAGGGGGGGGGGGCGCTCGCTCGCCCCCCTTTCCTGGCCGGCCGGGTAGCGTGCTCGGACAAGGGTCTGTTGTGGACTTGGGGGGACCCCCACGCCGATTTTTTTGGGCGTTGGGGTTCCCCTTTAAGTCCATACCAGGCGGCGGGGCAAGCGACGTCTCCTTCGCGGGCCCCGCCTACCTGGAGACGCGCTCGAAATGAGCGGAGTTTCCTCCGCGTGTGTGGGCGAGTACGTTCATTTCAAAAGTAGGGCGGATAGTACGGCGGACTTAGTACGCCGTAATAGTCCACTCAAAAAGTGCCGTGTGTGGGCAAGTAGCCCGTTCGGAAATTCCGACGGACAGTCTGGCGGAAAGTACGCCAGACTAAGTACGTCATACAGTCTGCTCGTGTGTACGCGGCATTAGATAGTGGATGTTTGTGAATGAAGGGATTTTAGTGTTAGGGTGGACTTCTGCTTTAAGCTTTGAAAAAAATGGAAGCTGATTGGTTTCTATGAAGAGCTGCACCAGATTTTGCACCCTCCAGTTTTAATAAATCAACCCCTATATGTATAAAATAATGTAAGTGTATAGGGTGGTAAGTAGTAACTTAATTACGTACATTTAGTTAGTGGTGATGTTACTATTTACAGGAAGGAGCATTTGTTCTATTCTAAATTAGCTTGAAAACCCTTGGACACACAAAAGAGAGATACGATGTGTTGTATTTAATGCATGGCAGCAGATTGAGTGTGTAGGCATCACACTGAACAATGAGCATGGCTTAAAGGGGCATGGATAAATACTGCTCTATTCTATGTATACTACAGAGATACAGTATGCTGCAGTCCTTGTATTTACAAGATATGTCTCAATACTTAGCCAGAATCACTGATATACATAGACTTCAAGACAAATAATAATTTAAGAAACCTATCTGAATGGCCCACTATCAGTTTATAGTAGTGTGGATAGAGATAGGCATAGGTCCACCATATGCAGGGCCAAATGTAGGAATCAGAGTATCGTCATCAATAGATATAACAAAGGCTTCTTCAGGGATCCTATTGGTACTGGGAGATATATTGTAATTAGTGCACAAATGTATATACTTTCTAGCATGCATGCGCATATACTGATAATACATATATCATAGTAATGATAACCATATGCAGCTTTACATTACAGAAGAAAGATAACTGTTTCTCCAATGGATAAATATTCACTTATATGTCAAAAAGTCTGGGAACCATAAAGTAAAGGATGATGGACAAATATTTGTTGTAAATTTCTGGACCAGATAATGCACACATAGATGCAGACACATACTTTCTGAAACTCATGCAACTGTTGATCATGAAATCAAATCTATCCTGGCAAAATAGATCTTTTGATAAATACATAGTAACTTTCAAGTAACTTTGATACTCAACAAAAGGCTCTTCAGGAATTAATAGAGGCACATAAAAAGTAAATCATTACAGGGAAAAATAAGAAGCTATCAAGAGAGTTCCTGGCTTACAGAACTGGTCAAGTCTATAAATGATCACAAACTGGAAAAAAATGATTTTGCCACCACCAACCATCGAAGTGCCAAATCAGGCACACTAATGAGCCCGCTGAGTCGGACCCTGATGTTTCCACTTCTATGACTTTCTTCTAACTATAGAAAGTCATCTTTTATACATACATTCACACACACGGGATGGGGTAAACACAATAAAGGCAATGCCAATACACAGATGAGAAAAAAGTCCTACAATTGGGCCTAAGCTTTTGTCCTTAGTAAAACATTAATAAATTTGAAGCCATCAAGGATGTTAACCTTTTGCTAGAAAGCTTCTGTTACATGTAATGCATGATAAGGACTAGGTATGGGCCAAATGGACCCCTGTTCGGTTTGCAGCAGAACGTTCAACACCAAGAAAGTTCGGACCCGAATAATGAACCCCATTAACCACTTAACAACCGCCCATTGCCGATTAACGGCTTCAGGGCGGTTGCTTAACTCTGAGAGGCCGTTAATTAACGGCCTCCCAGAATTCTGCTCTCGCGCTCCCCCTGGGGCGCGCACACGAGATCATCCGTCAAATGACGGAGTGATCACTTGTAAACAAACCGGCGTCATAACATGACGCCGGTTCCTCCCTCCCCCTCTCTGTACCAATGGGTACAGCGGAGGGGAAAGAGATCGGTGTCAGCAGCGATGTGGGCTGCATCTGCAGTGCCCACATCGCTGCTCACCGAATTTAACCCCTCAATACCCTGCCAATACTCTGCCAATACTCTGCAATACCCTGCAATACTCTGCAGTACCCTGCCATTACTCTGCAGTACCCCCCATTACTCTGCAGTACCCTGCCATTACTCTGCAGTACCCCCCATTACTCTGCAGTACCCCCCAATACTCTGCAGTACCCTCCATTACTCTGCAGTACCCGCCATTACTCTGCAGTACCCCGCCATTACTCTTCAGTACCCCGCCATTACTCTGCAGTACCCCGCCATTACTCTGCAGTACCCTGCCATTACTCTGCAGTACCCGCCATTACTCTGCAGTACCCCCCAATACTCTGCAGTACCCCCCATTACTCTGCAGTACCCCCCAATACTCTGCAGTACCCGCCATTACTCTGCAGTACCCGCCATTACTCTGCAGTACCCGCCATTACTCTTCAGTACCCCCTATTACTCTACAGTACCCCGCCATTACTCTGCAGTACCCGCCATTACTCTGCAGTACCCTGCCATTACTCTGCAATACTCTGCAGTACCCTGCCATTACTCTGCAGTACCCCCCATTACTCTGCAGTACCCCGCCATTAATCTGCAGTACCCGCCATTACTCTGCAGTACCCACCATTACTCTGCAGTACCCCCCAATACTCTGCAGCACCCTGCCATTACTCTGCAGTACCCGCCATTACTCTGCAGTACCCTGCCATTACTCTGCAATACTCTGCAGTACCCTGCCATTACTCTGCAGTACCCCCCATTACTCTGCAGTACCCCGCCATTAATCTGCAGTACCCGCCATTACTCTGCAGTACCCACCATTACTCTGCAGTACCCCCCAATACTCTGCAGTACCCTGCCATTACTCTGCAGTACCCCCCAATACTCTGCAGTACCCTGCCATTACTCTGCAGTACCCCCAATACTCTGCAGTACCCCCCATTACTCTGAAATACACCCAATACTCTGCAATACCCCCCAATACTCTGCAATACCCCGCCAATACCCCGCCAATACGCCGCAATACCCTGCCATAAATTGCCATACCCAGCCATACTTGGAGATACCCAGCCATACTCGGTGATACCCTGCAATACCCAGCCATAGACGCCCCCCCCACCCCTCACCACCCTCCGGTGCTTCTACCAACTTGCCAGTACGATCAAAGCCAGAATCTTTTTTTTTTTTTTTTTATTTTTTTTTATTTCAGGCTTCCCAGCCTAGAGGTGAGATGCAGGGTCATATTGACCCCCAGATTTCACTGTAAAGAGGACCTGTCACCCCATATTCCTATTACAAGGGATGTTTACATTCCTTGTAATAGGAATAAAAGTGATCAAAAACGTATTTTTGGGGAAAAAAATGTCAAACTAAAATAAATAAGTAAAATGAACAATAAAAAAAAAATAAAAAAATTTAAAGCGCCCCTGTCCCCATGTGCTCGCATGCAGAAGCGAACGCATACGTAAGCCCCGCCCACATATGAAAACGGTGTTCAAACCACACATGTGAGGTATCGCCGCGAACGTTAGAGCGAGAGCAATAAATATAGCCCTAGATCTCCTCTGCAACTCAAAACATGTAACCAGTAAAAAAAATTTAAAGCGTCACCTATGGGGATTTTTTAAGTAGCGACGTTTGGCGCCATTCCACGGGCATGTGCAATTTTGAAGAGTGACATGTTTGATATCTATTTACTCAGCATAACTTCATCTTTCACTTTATGCAAAAATTGGGCTAACTTTACTGTTTTTTTGTTTTTTTTAAGCACAAAACTGTTTTTTCCCCCAAAAAAACGCGTTCGAAAAATTGCTGCGCAAATACCGTGTGAGATAAAAATTTGCAACGACCACCATTGTATTCTCCAGGGTCTTTGCTAAAAAAAATATATAATGTTTTGGGGTTCTCTGTAATTTTCTAGCAAATAAATGATGATTTTTACATGTAGGAGAGAAATGTCAGAATTGTCCTGGGTGCTCCAGAACGCCTGATGGCGCTCCCTGCATGTTGGGCCTCTGTATGTGGCCACACTGTGTAAAAGTCTCACACATGTGGTATCGCCGTACTTGGGAGTAATAGCAGAATGTGTTTTGGGGTGTAATTTGTGGTATGCATATGCTGTGTGTGAGAAATAACCTGATAATATGACAATTTTGTGGAAAAAAAAAAAGGAAAAAAATCTTGATTTTGCAAAGAATTGTGGGAAAAAATGACAACTTCAAAAAACTCATCATGCCTCTTACTAAATACATTTGAATGTCTTCTTTCCAAAAAGGGGTCATTTGGGGGGTATTTGTACTTTTCTGGCATGTTAGGGTCTCAAGAATTGAAATAGGCCGTCAGTCCTTCAGGTGTGATCAATTTTCAGATATTGGCACCATAGCTTGTGGACTCTATAACTTTCACAAAGACCAAATAATATCCACCAATTTGTACTTATTTTTACCAAAGATATGTAGTAGTATAAATTTTGGCCAAATCTAATACTAATCTGCTAAATTTTATAACAGAAATGAAGAAAAATTCATTTTTTTCGGTCTTTTTTCTTTTATAGCACAAAAAATAAAAAACTGAGAGGTGATTAAATACCACCAAAAGAAAGCTCTATTTGTGTGAAAAAAAGGACAAAAAATCCATATAGGTCCAGTGTTGCATGACTGAGTAATTGTCATTCAAAATGTGAGAGCACCAAAAGCTGAAAATTGGTCTGGTTATTAAGGGTGTTTAAGTGCCCAGTGGTCAAGTGGTTAAAGTCAATGGGACCTGAACGTCAAAAATCAAAAGTGCCCATTTTGAAGGCTTATATGCAAGTAATTAGGCATACAATGGTTATAGGGGTCCGGGTCCTGTCCTGGGTGAAATGTTCAATAATTTAAAAAAAAGTTTGGGAAAAACATAATTTTTAAATGAGCAGGGATTTTTTTGATTTTTAAAGTGAAAGCATAAAAATGAAAAAATCTTTCTAAATAGTGCCTGGGGGGTCCCCTTCTCTACCTGTAAATTGGCAGATCTGTGCCATGTCTAGAATATACTGCAGCAATAATTGCATTTATGAAACCCAGAAAAATTAAAATTTCCCTGCAAGCTGCTTTATTTTGCTCAGCTACAGCTGGGGAGACAGTGTGTATGATGACACCACAATGTAATGCACTGGGAACAAGATAGAGATTTTTTGGATACATTCTGGTGTCACTTTGACTTTGGATAGAAATAGCGGGTAAAAATTGGTAGTTGGGTGTCTGTTGCGCCTTCCCACCGTAACCCTATAGAGCAGGGATATGCAATTAGCGGACCTCCAGCTGTTGCAGATCTACAAGTCCCATGAGGCATAGCAAGACTCTGACAGCCATAAGCATGACACCTAGAGGCAGGGGTATGATGAGACTTGTAGTTTTGCAACAGCTAGCGGTCCTCTAATTGCATATCCCTGCTATAGAGGTATTCTTGATGAAAGCAAGAATTGGCCTTGCTGTAAAAAATTGCAATAATATGCACCTGTCAAACAGGTGCAGAAAAATTGGTTGTTGGGTGTTGGTGGTGCCTTCCCACCGTAACCGTATAGATGTACTCTTGATGAAAGCAAGAATTGACTTTGCTGTAAAAAATTGCAATGATACAAACCTGTCAAACAGGTGCAGAAAAATTGGTCTTTGGGTGTTGGTGGTGCCTTCCCACCATAACCCTATAGAAGTACTCTTGATGAAAGCAAGAATTGGCCTTGCTGTAAAAATTTGCAATAATATGTATCTGTCAGGCAGAAAAATTACTCTTTGGGTGTCGGGCTTGAGAAGCAGACTCCTCAGGATCACTCAGGATGACAGCACCTGGAACTTCCTCCTCCCAGTCATGTACTACTCCCAAGGGTCCTGTGGTTGTAAAGCCATCGCTTACAGATCGACGCATGTCTTCCTCTTCTTTGAAGCCTATGGAAGTGCCAGAATCCTCCTCCTTATCCTCCTATCGTCTCCTCTCTCCTTCTGTGTGTTCTGTGACATAGGAATGATGGTGTCTGGATAAAGTAGGCCTTGAGAGGAAATAAAGTCCTCCTCTTCTCCTGCTGCTTTGCCTCCAGTGCCCTGTCCATAATGCCATACAGAGTCTGCTCCAGCATGAACACTACAGGGATTGTGTCACTGATGCATGCACTGTCACAGTTCACTATCCTTGTGTCCTCCTCAAATGGTGACAATACAGTGCATGTATCCTTAATGATCTGCCATTGGCGTGGGGAAAAAAAGCTGAGACGGCCTGAGCCTGTCGTGCCATCCTCGCACAGGTAATTGTTGACGGCCCTCTGCTGCATGTATAGCTGCTGCAACATTTCCAAAGTCGAGTTTCACCTTGTGGGCATGTCACAAATCAGGCAGTTTATGGGCAGGTAGAATTCCTGCTGAATTTCAGGCAACCGAGCACTGGTTGTGTATCTTGCTGTAGGCATGTGCCAACTTGTGGACAGGAGGTTTGAGCCATTATCTCACACCACCATTCCTGGCTCCAGCTGGTGTGGTGTGTACCACCTCTGGGACTGTCCCTACAGAGCTGCAATCTCTGTGGTTCTTGTCCCCTAAACACACCAGTTGAAGCACTGCATGACACCTTTTAGCCTGACTCATAGAATAGCCCTTTGAATGTTTAGGGGGTACCTGATGATCATAGGACAATTCTGCAGAGGAGGGCATGGAGGTGGCAGAGGAGGAGCAGGGGGTAGAGCAGGTCTGACATCATTACCACCAGCTGTATGAAGACATGGGGGCACAACAAGCTGCAGCACTGAGCCCTGCCCTGCATCCTTTCAAGATGCAAGCAGTGTTACCCAGTGTGCTGTGAAGAAATATATCATCCCTGCCCATGCTTGATGGACCACGTGTCATCAGTAAGGTGGATTTTACTGTTGAATGCCTTGTCCAATAATGTAAGAACATTCCCTTCCATGCAATGGTAGAGAGGTGGAACGGCCTTACGTGAAAAGTAGTAGCGACTGGCAAACTGCTATTGTGGTAGAGCAATAGGGGCAGAGGTGCAGAATCAACCAGGCTGAAAGGCAGAAGTTGGAGAGTCAACAGATTTGACAAGCTTGCATTTAGACGCTGGGCATGTGGGTGGCAGGAACTGTATTTTATTTCCCACTGCAGCATATGGGGCAGATAAATTTGCCAGCTACAGGCTACAGCTGTTGGTGTGCTGCTGGCAGATGTGCTACTAGGACCTGGGACACCCTGTGCTATACCATCATCCCTGTCAGTGGAGGCTGCTGAGAGGTAATGACTCTGTATAGCAGGGGCAGACTGAAGTGGGTAAGGAGGAGGAGGGACAGATTTGTGTCCCTTTTATGTGGCTTTTAGGTGCTCTTGCCAACGGGCTGACTGGTTGGATGTTAAATGCCTTGTTAAAGTGGAGGGCCACCCTGAAAACAAAAAAAATATTAAAAATGACAAAAAAATATAAAAAAAAAAATGAAAAAAAATTTTTTTTTTTACTTACCAGACTTTCTCTTCTGTGTCTCAGGCACATCAGACATGGCAAAAACACCAGCCATTTGACTACCACATGCTTAAAGAGGAGGGCCGGTTATACGGAAAAAAAAAGTCAGCAGCTGCAAACACTGCAGCTGCTGATTTAATCAACACACTCACCTGTCCATGGCGCCCGCGATGTCGGCCGCCCGAGGCCGACCCGTCCCTCGGCTCTCGGGTCCCGGCGCCGCCATTCCTTGTAAGGGAAACAGGCAGTGGAGTCTTACGGCTTCACTGCCCGTTTCCTACTGCGCATGCGCGAGTCCCGCAGCTACTGTGCATGCGCGAGTCCCGCAGCGCTTTCTGAATGGGACGCGCTGTGTTCTGGAACACACAGTTCCCAGAACACAGCGCAACCCATTACCCAGAAGACGCCGCGACGAAGACAGAAGACAGAAGATCTCCGCGGAGGAGGAAGAGGAAGATTAGGAGAAAGTGCACAGTGACTGATCACTGTGATAGCCAATGAAGGGTTATCAAATAGATCAGGGGATTGAGAACTGGGCCTCCCAATTCCAAATCATTAGTAAAAGACCCAGGGCTCTTGGCGAGAGACTAGTCCATGTGCTGTAAGCTCGCTGCACAGCACAAACACATGTATGCATATACAGTATGTGGCCTCACAGAAGAAGACCCACTTCAGTGAGGCAGCATGTATGTGTACAAGCCTCGGCAAGGGATTAATAATAGTGAAGATGTGGACATATCAATTGGAAAGGGGATAAAGCTTTATGGCATTAGAACAAGCCAAATGTCCTCCAGATTTTCAGATGTACTGGGGTGTATAACTCTGCCGCCTATGGATACAATGCAGTAGCTGTGTGCAGATGAACAGTGCTGTAAATATAGTTTTTGTGGCTTTTATGGGGCCTTGGGGTAGGGGAGGGGCTCCATATGGGCTAGCTTTGTATTGTCAAGGAATATAGAGGTCTCCTCTGAAGCTTCAAGTAAAGAAAATCTGACATCAGACATATAGGAGGTTTCTTCAAAAGCATTGCTAGTCACAACTTTCCCTTGCTTTCTCTGTGTAACATTTTTTTAGATGATATAAAGGCTGTTGGGTGCCCAAGCAGTACAGCCCAGAGTAAACTTAATGCCCTCAGAGATTCTGCTGTAGAGCAGTTATTAACTCTGTCATCGCTGGACCAATAATTTTCAATTTTTGCTCACGTTAAAATCCGCATTTTGATCTAAAAATTACATTGAAAACATCAAAATATTATGTTTTATGAAAATAGAGGCCCTGTAAAGTAAAAATATGGTAATTGCATTTTTATGTCATACGGTATTTGAACAAATAATTATCAAATCTAAATTTTTAGTAAAAAAAATGCATCAAAATAAATTTTAATGTACATTAGCACAATATCCCCATATTTTGTATACAGAATAAAAGATGAGGTTGTGAAGTAGATATCAAATGTATCTGCCTATAAAATTGCAATTAGGAATGGCAAAAAACTGCCACCCAAAATTGCCAATATATAATTAAATGCTTTTTAGCTCATTATAATCATTGTTTACATGCATGTGCATATCCTACTTGCATATTTATTTTATTAGATTTAAAAAATTTTCAACATTTTGTAAATTTTTTTTTTACTTAAAGAGTAATGCTACATTTGTTGAGAAAAAAAAAACATTCCCCTCTGGGTGACCAATGCACATTGCAGGGATTAACAAATCTTGTTGCAGATTCCTACCTTTTGTTATTCTGACTAAATAGCTCAGGGGTGCCCAACCCTTTGAAGAGCAAAAAGCGAAAAGAGCCACTTAAGCGGCTTGATAACCGGTCATGGGCCACAATGAGCGGAGCAGGTGGATAGCATATCCGTGTCCGCTCTGCATTTGTAGAGCGGACACAAACGCAGCCCACGATACTTTTTGGTGGATCGTATTGGAGGTAGAACACAAGTCGGTTTATGTCTGCCACTACTTAGAGGTGAATGGAGGGTCCAATTGGTCGGACTGACCATGTGAAAGCGGTCCAAGGCTGCCTTCACACCGATGTGCTGTGGTTTACCCGCACCACGTGTGCAACAGAGTTTACCTTTGGCTTTCCTGTAGTTTGCAATTGACTTCTATTATATTCTGCAGGTTTGGTGCACTTTCAGAAAGCTCACCAAACTCGCAGGTAATAATAGAAGTCTATGGCTCAGTGCAGGTAACCTGCAGGTAAACTGCTCTGCACTTGCGGATCAGTTTGAAAGCAGCCCAGTAACCACTGCAGAACAGATATGCCCATAAACACACTGTGATTTTAGTAATAAACTGACCTTTAATAACAGTATTCTTTCTATTGTATCGAAGAGCAGGAGGTCGCGGGCCGCATCAGAGGTCTCCGCGGGCCACATGGGGCCCCCGGCCACTGGTTGGGCACCCTGAAATAGCTGTTTGTTTGTCTTTGTCCAAATGAATCTGTATGGGAGCGGTTTAATAATTACAAATCCGCTGTTGCACCTGCAAGGCTCTAATGAGGAAATTGGCAGGGTCTGCATCTCTTTAGATGTAAATTCCCTTTGGGAGTATCTAACCAAAAATTTTAGTATCTAACCAAAGAATTTTTTTCTGTTGCAGGGGATACTCAAAATCTGATTTGTATATTTGTGCAGACTTCTGGGAAAACCAGTAAGCCAATCACCCAAGCAGGAAATGACATGACCTCTGTGTACAGATTGCCTCCAGGTAGCCAAATTGCATTGCATTATACATAAAATTACAGTGCTGCAAACTGAAAAGGAAAGGTAATTGTTAATAGCATATAATTACAATATGACTTGAATCACAATTGAATATGCTATATTATTATTTTTTATTGGCTATTTTTTTTTCTAAAGAAAGTGGAGTTATCTTTTAACTTTATTGATACCAACAGGGGGCCTAACAAGCCAACTGTTTGATAGTATTGGCAGGTGACAGGTACTTTTTACAGAGACATCAGGAGTTTTAGGTGCCTAAAGTTTCCTCTGCCTTCTGCTCCAACCAATCCATCCATAGTTTACTGCTTCAGATGCAAACCCCACTGAAATCAATAGGAGCTGAATCTGTCAAATTGAAAATTCCCATGTTCTGGGTTAATAAACAAAGAGTTGTCAAAAAATAGCATCAGAGGATGCCCTATAGAGCATGCACCAATGCAAAGAAAGGTTTTATATTCGACTGCAAAATGATCCATCTTTTGTAGCAACTTCTATCCAGAGCACTGTCCCTAGTAGTGTACTGACTTATACTGAGCTTTCTTGCTACCAGTCTTTGGTTAAAGTGGTGTTCCACCCACAAAACATGCTTAAAATTCTTAATAAAATAAAATAAAAAACATTTGGAATGTTTTTTTTTTAAACTCACCTCTAAATGGCTGTTGCTAGGGGGTCCCTCATAGTCTGCCTCCTTCAGTGCCTGGGCTCCTGACGTCACTTTCCCTCAGCACAGGAAGGGCTCAGCTCTGCCCCCTCCCTCCTGTTAGTCATCTGGGACACGTGACAGGTCCAAGATGACTGCGCGGCCAATCACGGCACGTGGCGCCGCTCGTGCATGTGCAGTGGGTGCATGGCTGTGAAGCCAAAGCCGGGTGCCCACAGTTGCAATGCCTGCGCCGCCAAGAAGAGGGGGGAGGGGCGGGGCTTCTTTCCCACGTATTGCTGGAACCTGGGACAGGTAAGTGTCCGATTATTAAAAGTCAGCAGCTGCAGTATTTGTAGCTGCTGACTTTTAATTTTTTGGGGGGGAAACTCCTCTTTAAGACAAAGCATACTCTTAATTGAGGTCAATGACATATATTGCCTGAGTTTCCACTGTCAGGTGCTACAAAAAGAGGTCAGTAGGAGGCCCTTTCAATTTCTGCTATGGGTCTGCACCTAAAGGTGTACAGTGGCTGGTCGACAAGTGGTTAAACTATAGAACACACATATAGACAAATATGCACATAATATTTCAATGTAATGCTCTTAAATTAAAGTACATTTGAGAACAAGAAGAAAATGAAATAAATTACCTAACATACTATGAGACTAATCAGTATATGTTGGCACAGAATGGCTATCAACTGATTGCAACTTGACAAGGCTGATTAAATATAATTCAGCTTATTTGCAACTGTAGTATGATGTGAAATGAATAGTAAAGACCTTAATATTCAAATTTCTGAAATCACTTAAAACAGGAAGAACAAATCTAGTTTGCCACTGACATGCTGTGTAATGCTGCTGCCTACATGAAATGACCTAGGTATCACAATAAACTACAAATATAGGAAAGTATGAAGAATTATGTAGGCTTGCCATATTTATTGGTTAATTTAATAATAATTTAAAGATTCTGTGCAAATAGAAAAACATAAGATACCTTCATTTACATGCCTGCAGAAGAGTCCAATGCTATGATCTTATGGGTGAACTTCAGACTGCTCACTCTCTGATAATGATGAAGCTAGCCCATAGCAATGGGCAAATGGTTACATGTTTGGGATAAGAGGTAGCATAATCTCCAAAAATACCCAGACAGGTCAAAGCTTTTCTGGTCAGTTAGTCCTGGAATTTGCCATAAAAGCTAGATTTTGAAGACAGCTATAGGTATGCACAGACCCTTCATATAGTTTTCAGTCTTACTGAAAGAGTTTTTTTAAAACATAAAAAGCAATCCTTCAGAAATAAAGTGGATAGAAAACTAGACTGTGCCTTGTCTACCAAGCTACTGACACATAATTGATGAATTACTAATAGACATGTGTAATCTCCTTATGTTGTTTCTTGAATAAGGATGCTTTTATATATTTTAGGTTACAGGACCATAGTTGGCTTAAGGCTGGCCCTAGGCCAGCAACATTCTTACTTAGATAAACAAGTAATGAGGCGGCTGCTTATCCTCAACACTTGCTGTGGTGTAAGCTTGAGATTTTGCAAAAAAATTAAAATGTCCATCCCTTTAACCAACGACAATCACTTTTGATAGATTGCTGAGCTTATTTTCACCTCCAGGGAAGCTTTTGCAGACCCAAGCCTGACCTGATTTTTTTATATTGTGGTAGAGATATTATAACTAATTGGAACTGCTGTGCCTGCAGCTGCAGCTTGCCAAGTTGGCCCCATGGATGAAGAGGGTAAGGATGAGGATGAGGTCACAGAATACACCTGGGTGTCAGAGATAGTGAAGGAGGCAACATTCGTATATAAAGCAAGGAGTAAAAACCGGCACATTGCTTAGTGACAACAGCACACAGTAAGCATTATTAGGCACAGCTAACTCTTTGATTGCCCCTAAATGTTAACCTCGTTCCAGCCAGTGTCATTAGTACAGTGCCAGTGTATATTATTAGCACTGATCACTTTATTAGTGTCATTGAAGATTTCTTTGTTTTCAAAAGAGCTTTATTATAGTATAAATCAAGAAAAACAATAACATGTTCAAGACAGAGATGACATCTGTAGGTTCATAAGCTACATCGCAGAAAGACTACAACGTGGTATATATCGTAAACTGAATACCAGGCCTATATCTACAAGACACAAACCATGGCATACATTGCAGCAGTAGGCGTTGACAGATAAACATAAAAGATGTCCTCTATACAAAAGCTGGAATAATAGAAAAGAAAAAAAAGAAAAAAAACAAAACAAGGAAGCCTAAGTCACAAAAAAATTGAATAAGAGAAAAAAAGAAAATTGGTAAATTTCTAAGTCTATATAGGAACTAAGGGTTCCATTTCAAATGTAGAAGTGGAATCCTGTAGAGTATGGAAATTTTTTTCCCTCAACATAGTATGATCTGTACGTGATAAGACTTGGGCAATAGGGACAGCAGAAGTCTTCCAATGTAAAGCTATAGTCCAATGCATAGCCACACATATGGAATGGATCAGCCTCACCAGCGGCTTGGGAACATCTGGAGGGGTCTGGAAAAGTAGGCAGTGTTGGAACGTTAAAGATAACGACTGACCGGCTAAGGCATCAAGTAGACTTAATACCTCCCGCCAGGACGGCTGAATCACTTCACAGTCCCAGAATATATGACTTAGAGTGCCCCTCTGAGTGCAGCCCCTAAAACAGAGCGGGGAGGTGAGGAGGTATATCCTGTGCAAACGTGCCGGTGTGTAATACCACCGGGTCATCAATTTAATAGCTGTTTCTCTAATCGTTAAGGATCTAGTGCATTTACACAAGTTATTCCATCCCTCTCCCCAGTCTATTGCCTCTTCTTCAAGCTCCAGCTCCCGTTCCCATTGGGATCTATACCTCAATGGCAGTTCCTCCGCATCCGATACCAAAAATGTATAGACTATAAGGAGGTAAGTCCTTTCTGTCGCGGGGAGTTAAAACAGATGTCCTCAAAAAGGGTAGTCTGGTCCTGAACGGGGCAGCGATAGTGGACTAAAAAGAAATGCCTAATTTGTAGGTAGTGGTAATATTCATCATCTAGGAGAGGATATTGGTTTTGTAAATCTGCGAATGAGATAAATTTAGAGCCTATGATAAAATCACAAAGCTTGGTGAGGTTATGCGCCACCCAGAGATGGAACGATTCCGGGTGTACATAAGCAGGGGAAAACCTAGGATCTCCGAGGTAAGAGGCCCCTAAGGGAGCTGGGGAAGTCAGGTTGTACCTATGTCGGTATTGTAACCAAAGTTGTAGGCTGTGAGCCACAATATGTTTTTTTGTGCGCAGCTCAGCGATATGTTGGTGTAAAGACCACATAAGTCCCATTAGATATGAAGGAGCGATTGATTCACTTTCGAAATGCACCCATGGCACCCATGAGTTACGAATGGACCATTGGGCCTGTTGCGTAAATCTACAGGCTAAGTAATAAAGCCATATTTGAGGGACACCTAGACCCCCATTCCTCACTGAACGGTACAGGACGTCTCTGGCAAATCTGGGGGGTCTATCGCACCAGATAAATCGATTAAGATGGGATTGTAAGTTTAGCAGATAAGATTTAGAAAGCCAGACAGGAAGGGACCGAAATAGATATAGGAGCCTTGGAAGAATAACCATCTTGAGGGCTGTGATCCTCCCGATGAAGGGAATGTGTAAAGGGAGCCATTGCTTAAGGGATTTTTTCAATTTGGAGATCAAGGGGGGGTAATTGACACTGAAGAGTGAGCTAAAGTCTCCGAACAGACCTATACCCAGATAAGAAATGTGTGAATCAGCCCACTTAATGGGGTAAGACTGCTTAATATGGTCGAGCTCACAAGAAGTATAGCCCATAGGAAGGGCAACAGATTTGGAGACATTAATGGAAAGTCCGAAGACCTCCGCAAAACTCGACAGCGTCAATAGCAGATTAGGTAGGGAAATAAGGGGATTGGACAGGAACATCAGTACACCGTCTGCATACATGCAGAATTTGTACGTTGAGGCACCTTTGGTATATCCAGAGATATCCGGGTTTTGCAAAAGAGCTATGGCTAAAGGCTCCATAGCCAGGGCAAAAATCAAGGGTAAGAGAGGGCACCCTTGCCTAGTGCCCCTGCCCAAAGAAAAAAAGTCAGAACTACAACCCGGGATCTTGATACGGGTTTTAGGGTTAGCATAGAGGACTTGAAATCCCAACAGAATTTCCCCTTGAAAGCCCATGCTATGTAAGAGGTCTTGCTCCAGGAGACACTGTGAAAGGCCTTTTGTATATCTAGGCTAAGTAAGAGAAGTTTACGGTCAGATAAATTGGCATCTTGGATAATGTCTGTTGCCAGCCGTATGTTGTCAGTTATGAAACGGTGAGGGATAAACCCAGACTGGAAAGGGGATATCAGGGTAGGGATGATTTTGGTAAGTCTGTCTGCTAGGATCCTACTAAAAAGTTTTAAATCGTTGTTAATTACCGAAATGGGCCTATAATTTTGGGGCAGTGTGAGGTTTTTATTGGGTTTAGGGATTAGGGACATATTGGCTAATAACATTTCTTCAGGGAAACTACCTCCTTGCAAAACCCAGTTAAAAAGGTGAACTAATCTGGGGGCTAAAATTGTGGAGAATTTTTTATAGTATAGCGACGAAAAACCATCAGGGCCTGGGGCAGAACCTGTCTTTAATAATTTAATTATAGGAGTTCAGAGATAGTAATGGGTGCAATAATAGCTTCAAGTTCCAAGGAGGACAGGACAGGGATAGTGATATCGTGGAACCATGCCACTTTGTCTTGGGAGGGGGATGTATGGTTGGATGCCAACAGGGAGGAGTAAAATCGCTCAAAAGTTTTTAGCACCTCCTTGGGATGTGAGGTGATTAGACCCTCTTTGGTGGACATTTTATATACATGAGGAGGACGAATCAAATTTTTCAACAGCCTTGCAAAAAGCGTGGAGGCTGTGTTGTTATGTAACAAATAATGTGCTTTGTCATTGAAGATTTCAATGTTGTCATTTAGTTAGTTCGCCCCCAGCATCAGTTTGTGTCAGATTGTCTTCCACACTATCACAGTCCCACTATAAGTTGCTGATTACCGCCATTACTAGTATAAAAAGAAAATCTATACCAAATAGACACTATAACTTTCACACAACCCAATTATTATTATTAAAAATAATAATAATAATACATGCAAAATGCATTTTGGCCCAAACTTATGTCAAAATTAAATTTTTTTTTTGGGGGGGGGGGGTAATGCAAAAAGTAAAAAATAGTTTATTTTTTCAAAATTTCCGGTATTTTTTAATTTATGTAATAAAAAAATAAAAAACCCAGTAGTGATCAAATGCCACCAAAACAAATCTCTTTCTGTGTGAAAAAAATTATGTAAATGTAATTTGGGTACAGCATTGCATGACAGCACCATTACCAGTTAGAGCATCTCAATGCTGAATAGCAAAAAATAGCCTGGCAATGAAGGGGGAAAAACCTTCCAGAACTGAAGTAATAAACGTTCAAAACAAATTTGAATTATTTATAGCTGTTCATAAATTTATTGTAAATGAAATGTCAAGATGCACTTTCTGAGCAACGCTATAGTAAGGAGTAATGGTTAAGGGTCCTCTCAAAGGGTTTTACACACAAGTTTAGCTAATGCAACCACCCTGGTACATTACCCTCTTCATTATCTTTTTTTCTTGGACCTGGTATACAAATAATTAAGAAGAATTATGAAAAAAAAAATTTATTGAAATTTCAATAACACACGCGAGATCTGTTCAAGTCTGAACACAAGACACAAATAATTATAAAGTGACCTGGAGTGCTTCTCCAAGTGATCAAAAGCACAAGAAAAATATAAAATTTAAAATACTAATGCATATGAAATAAATAGGGACATGTACTAATAAATCTCCAGTTATAGAGATCTCACTCACTATAAAGGTTTCCAATTAGGCTCAGCAAATGGAAAAGTGCTGACTGCGGGTCATTAGATACATACTTCTTAGAATATTGGTTGATGTTCTTGGATGACAGCTTTGCTGGGATTGGATTTGGATGAGCTCTTTTCCATTTGTTGAGCCTAATTGGAAACCTTTTTAGCGAGTGAGATCTCTATAATTTGAGATCGTGCTCTTCTGGTAAGAGGCGTGAGTTTATGTGGGGATGGCGCCCTTTTGAGCACCTTTTTACGCTGTGTTGATTTGAACACATTCACCATTCGATTGGATTGTCTGGGACAAATTTTTTATGAACTGTCACAGAAGAGTTTTTTAAAACTGATTTATTTGTACATGTCACTATTTATTTCATGTCTTTCATGTATTTAATTTATTCAAAGGTATGGTTGTTTTAAATTTGATATTTTTCTTTTGTTTTTGATCACCACCAAACACAAACTAGATTCTTCTGCTTCTGACAATTTCAGCGATATCACATATGTGTATGTTAGTTGGTTTGTATCTGTATTAGAACCCAGAAACAATGGTGTGGATTTTGCGTTTTTTTTTTTATCTTGCCTGAAACACACTGGCACTAATGCCGCGTACACACGATCAAACAAGCGGGTGGAAAAGTCCAGCAAACTGAAGTCCGCCAGACAATCCCCCCGTGTGTAGCCTCCGGCATACTTTTTTGACCCGAAAGTACGGCGGAATTAGAAAGTAGTTTTGCACTCCAATCTTCCCGCCGGACTCGCATTTCAGCGGACAATCCGGCCGTGTGTGTGCCAGTCCGCCGTACTTTTGAAATGAATGGACTTTTCCCGCCCGGAGAAAAGTCCGCTCATTTTGAGCGGGTCTCCAGGTAGGCGGGGCCCGCGAAGGAGATGCTGGCCCCGCCACCTGGTATGGACTGAAAGGGGAACCCCAACGCCGAAAAAAATCGGCGTGGGGGTCCCCTCCAAGTCCACAACAGATCCTTGTCTGAGCACGCTACCCGGCCGGCCAGGAAAGGAGGGGCGAGCGAGCGCCCCCCCCTGAGCCATACCAGGCCGCGTGCCCTCAACATGGGGGGTGCCTTGGGGAAGGGGGGGGCCGCGCGGCCCCCCCACCCCAAAGCACCTTGTCCAAGTTGATGAGGACAAGGGCCTCTTCCCGACAACCCTGGCCGTTGGTTGTCGGGGTCTGCGGGCGGGGGGCTTATCGGAATCCGGGAGCCCCCTTTAATAAGGGGGCCCCCGGATACCGGCCCCCCACCCCATGTGAATGAGTATGGGGTACAATGTACCCCTACCCATTCACCTGTAAAATAAAGTACAAAAAAAACACAAGACACAAGATAAAATAGTTTATTGCACAGCTCCGGGGGTCTTCCATCTTCGGGGGTCTACTCCTCCGCTATCTTCTTCTAGCTCTATTGCTAGCGGAGGAGCCCGGCATTCTTCTTCAATTTAATTTTTTTTTATTCTACCCAAAATATGCTGGCCATGACTTTTGACCCCAATCTTGACCTTGACAATTACTCTATATTAAAAACAAGATATCCACAGTCGCCTTCCAGATGTCTCCCTAACACAGAGACCAAGGTGCCACAAGAAAAACATCACAACTGCAGAGGTTGTCAAGCAAGGCTCCAAAGGTAAGATCCCAAAGGAATCACAACAGTGTCACCTGTGTGGAGAAAGAACATACAGTATCTCACAAAAGTGAGTACACCCCTCACATTTTTGTAAATATATTACTATATCTTTTCATGTGATAACACTAAAGAAATTACACTTTGCTACAATGTAAAGTTGAGAGTGTACAGTTTGTATAACAGTGTAAATTTGCTGTCCCTTCAAAACAACTCTACACATAGCCATTAATGTCTAAACCGCTGCCAACAAAAGTGAGTACACCCCTAAGTGAAAATGTCCAAATTGGGCCCAAAGTGTCAATATTTTGTGTGGGCACCATTATTTTCCAGCACTGCCTTAACCATCTTGCGCATGGAGTTCACCAGAGCTTTACAGGTTGTCACTGCAGTCCTCTTTCACTCCTCCATTATGACATCACAGAGCTGGTGGATGTTAGAGACCTTGCACTCCACCACCTTCCATTTGAGGATGCCCCACAGATGCTCAATAGGGTTTAGGTCCATCTCCTTTACCCTCAGTTTCTTTAGAAAGACAGTGGTCTGTTTGTGTGGTGTGTTTGGGTGGTTATCATGTTGGAATACTGCCCTGTGGCCCAGTCTACGAAGGGAGGGGATCATGCACTGCTTCAGTAAGTCACAGTACATGTTGGCATTCATGGTTCCTTCAATGAACTGCAGCTCCACAGTGCACTCATGCAGCACACCATGACACTCCCATCTTCATGATTGACTGTATGCAAGAAATACTTGTCTTTGTACACCTCACTGGTTACTGCCACACAGGCTTGACACCATCTGAACCCAATAAGTTTATCTTGGTCTCATCAGACCACAGGACATTGTTCAATAATCAATGTCCTTAGTCTGCTTGTCTTCAACAAACTGTTTGTAGACTTTCTTGTTCATCATCTTTAGAAGAGGCTTCCTTCTGGGACAACAGCCATGCAGACCAAATTGATGCAGTGTACAGCATATGGTCTGAGCACTGACAGGCTGACCCCCACCCCTTCAACCTTTGCAGCAATGCTGGAAGCACTCTACTTCCCAAAGAAAACACCTGGATAGGAAGCTGTGCACTCAACTTCTTTGGTCGACCATGGTGAGGACTGTTCTGAGTGGAACCTGTCCTGTTAAACTGCTGTATGGTCTTGGCCACCATGCTGCAGCTTAGTTTCAGGGTCTTGGCAATCTTCTTATAGCCTAGCCCATCTTTATGTAGAGCAAAAAAAAGTTTTTTTCGGATCCTCAGAGAGTTATTTGCCATGAGGTGCCATGTTGAATGTCCAGTGACCAGTATGAGTGAGAGCGATAACACCAAATTTAACATACCTGCTCATCATTCACACCTGAAACGTTGTAACACTAATGAGTCACATGACACTGGGGAGGGAAAATGGCTAATTGGGCCCAATTTGGGCATTTTCACTTAGGGGTGTACTTACTTTTGTTGTCAGTGGTTTAGACATTAATGGCTGTGTTTTAAGCTATTTTGAGGGGGCAGGGAATTTACACTGTTATACAAGCTATACACTCACTACTTTACATTGTAGCAAAGTGTAATTTCTTCAGTGTTGTCACATGAAAAGATATAATAAAATATTTACAAAAATGTAAGGGGTGTACTCACTTTTGTGAGATACTGTATATCTTTATAGTATATGGACTTAAAAAATATGTCACAATGAAAATATACATAAGACATACCCCCTTTAAGGAAAAAATTGAAGAAAAAGAGGCAATTTATATATGGCTTACATCACTGGATGGTCCTGGACTGGTTAAAAAATGGGCAGACGTCAAAGTTGCTGGCCTTCAATTGCTGCACAGGAGTGGATTATAGGACAACTAGTAGAGTGACCCAGCATGAGGCATGGTTCTAAAGAGACACTGTAGATTGAATAACAAGTGTGTGTCTCCTATTAAAACTGTGTTGAGTCAAAGCACAGTGCTGCTAATATCAGTGCCCATCAGTGCAGCTTACCAGTGCCCATCAGTGTCACCAATCAGTGCCCATCATGGCCGCCTATCAGTGCCCATCAGTGCCACCTCAATGGTGCAGCTTCATCAGTACCCATCAATGTCCATCAGTGCAGCCTCATCAGTGCCTATCAGTGTTTATCACGGCAGGTCATCAGTGCCATCTCAATGGTGCAGCTTCATCAGTACCCATCAATGTCCATCAGTGCAGCCTCATCAGTGCCTATCAGTGTCCATCACGGCAGCTCATCAGTGCCATCGCATCTGTGCCCATCAGTGCAACTTCATGGGTGCACATCCATTCTACCTTTAGTTTTCAGTAGCCATCAGTGTAGCCTATTAGTGCCCATCAGTGCAGTCTCGTGAGAGAAGAGGAAAAATTACTTTTTTGCAACATTTTATAACAGAAACTAAGAAAAAAATTTTTTTTCACATTTTTATGACCCAGTGGTGATTAAATACTACCAATAGAAAGCTATATCTGTCTCAACAAAAATGATACAAATATCATATGGATACATTGTGGTGGGGACCTGGGTCCTGCCCCAGGGAACATGTGGCTATGAATAAGCACTACAGCTAGTGCGAAACGTCAGCAATTTTTCCTTGTTCACTGTGTTTGAGCTGTGATGTGATTGTCCAATAAAAGAAAGTGGTCTTCTGAAGAGTGCGGCAGTCCAGAGCTTGTTTTTTGTCTGTTGCTAGTGGTAATAACCAGCACCTGTGGCTTCCCATCCGAAGAGACAGTTTACAGCCTGCATGTGTGCTCCTGGAGCGGTGTGATCCCTTCTCCTTCACTTTTTCATAAAGTGGAGTGGACGACTAATAGTTGTCCTGTGGACAGATTCTCCCACTTGAGCTGTGGATCTCTGAAGCTCCTCCAGAGTTACCATGGGCCTCATGGCTGCTTCAGTTTAGGTGGACAGCCATGTCTTGGTAGGTTTGCAGTTGTGCCATACGCTTTCCATTTTCGGATGATGGATTGAACAGTGCTCTGTGAGATGTTCAAAGCTTTGTATTTTTTTTTTATAACCTAACCTTGCTTTAACCTCTCATCAACTTAATCCCTGACCTGTCTGGTGTGTTATTTTGCCTTCTTGATGCTGTTTGTTCACAAAGTTTCTCTAACAAACATCTGAGGGCCTCACAAAACAGCTGTATTTATACTGAGATTAAATTACACACAGGTGGACTCTATTTACTAATTAGGTGACTTTTGAAGGCAATTGGTTCCACTAGATTTTAGTTAGGAGTATTAGCGTAAAGGGGCCTGAATACAAATGCAAGTCACACTTTTGACATATATATTTGTAAAAAAAAATTGAAAACCAATTATCACTTTGCTTCCACTTCACAATTATATGCCACTTTGTGTTGGTCTATCACATAAAATCACAATAAAATACATTTACGTTTTTGGTTGTAACAAATGTGGAAAATGTCAAGGGGTATGAATACTTTTCCAAGGCACTGTATACAGTATATTATATATATTATTTATTTATATTGTAAAGCGCAGCGTAAACTGTTGGCGCCATATAAATCCTGTATAATAATAATTTATAAATGTCCTATAAATGCATATAAACACATACATATGGTTGCCAATGTGAATGAGGACAAATGTCAATGTGAATGTGACAAATTAGCTTAAGCTGAATTTACCCCCTAGAAAAAACATCCTAAAATGATCAGAAGATCCAGATATATAGACATCTGAAGCTATATGGAAGTCTTAACTTTTCTTATAATGCCACGTACACATGACCGGACTTTTCGAGGGACTAGGTCCAACGGTCTTTCCGACTGACTTTCTGTGGAGTTGCGACGGATTTTCCAAATGAACGGACTTGGCCACACACAATCACACCAGTCCGACGGATTCAAACGTGATGACGTATGACTGGACTAGAATAAGGAAGTTCATAGCCAGTAGGAAATAGCTGCCCTAGCGTCGGTTTTTGTCCGTCGGACTAGCATACACACGAATGGATTTCTCGGTCCGGCAGAGTTCCGATGGAAAAATTTAAAACATGTTCTATTTCTAAAGTCCACCGGATTTTTGGCAAGCAAAGGCCCGATGGAGCTCACACAAGATCGAATTGTCCGACGGACTCGTTCCTGATGGACCTTTGCTGTCAAAAAGTCCGGTTGTGTGTACGCGACATAAGAGTGAAGCTCGGCCCTGCATTTCAAGACTTCCTAATGGACATGGAGGCTGTCCATCATACTAGAGAACCAATAAAGAGGCTTGAGAGGTTAGAGGAGGCCAGGGGCAGGGGCAAACTCACCCTCTATGTGAAATGCAAATCTTTTTAGAAGTCTCTATCTCTGAATCTGTTGTTCCATTTAACTTTTTTTTTTTACCCTGAAGCTAAACAATATGTTGAATTGCTGATTCTAGCACAAGTGGTATATAAAGTCTATAGACAAACATGGCCATCACTATTGAATAAGCAGTGATATTAATCTTACTACTACTGAGAAAGAGGACTAGTGCCCAAAAAAAACCATAAGAATGCTTAATCTACATGTTATTGAATATTCCTGCAGATAATATACAGATGACAGGTTACCTTATGATGTATTTCCATGCATTACAAGATCATCTCAGGAAACTGTAAATCCTGCCTTGTTTTTACTTTTATAAAATAGTATATAATGTAAGAACTTCTGGTACTGTAACAGTAGTTAGGTGCTTTAATGTGATTAATGTATAAGAAAACATTGACATTCAATGCAAATAAATTGTTCTAAAAAAAACAAAACAAAAAAACCACAACAATATATTTAAATGCCAACAACAGAGAAACATGCAGCTAGTTTAATATTTTGTTGTAGTATACTGACCTTGACTATTGAAAACAAATATGACATTTTCAAATGATTCTGAAGCTACAAAGGGAAAGTCCATAAATCACTTCTGCTTCCAGCTTTCAATGAAATATAATGAATAGCTTGTTATGTGTGCACTGTGCTATTCCTCAGATAACATTATCTCAGTGTTCTAGTTGAAGTCTTTCATTGCTCTAGCTACAGCTCAACATGAGAAGTTACAGTTTCAATATTGGCTCCAAAGGCTTTTAGTATGTCACTAATCAATCTGACAGGTTAAAGCTGAACCCTGGGATAAACAAATATCATCAGAATACAAGAAGACTGTGTATTCCTACTTTTGGTGTGCTTTGTGTATTTCTTCCAGATCTTCCAGATCTGT
This sequence comes from Lithobates pipiens, assembly GCF_037356315.1. Taxonomy (NCBI): domain Eukaryota; kingdom Metazoa; phylum Chordata; class Amphibia; order Anura; family Ranidae; genus Lithobates; species Lithobates pipiens. Next base: position 399,475,213 of record NW_027507748.1, on the reverse strand, counting down.
GAAGTATTCCAGCTTTAAGGCCAGTTCACACCTGAACCGTCATTTGAATGAAATACCAAAAAGTAGTGTGTGCAAAACGCACTTCCCCACATCACATAGTACTGTTGTACCATGCAATATGGCGCAGGCAAATGCACTATGTTTGGGGTGCCATTAGGATTGTATTGAAAACTGCAACAGATCTCACACCCAGTGCAGTTTGAACATGGTGTGGGAAGCGCTCATGGAATGCAGGTTTCTCGCACTCGTTTCAGTGTGAATGAGCTCTTAAACTTTTTAGGAGCTTCCTGTAATAAAGACCAGCTAGTGCTGTTGCTTCTCCTTTTATAGGATGATTGGTCTTGCCTATATAGATGAACCAATCATATACACACACATATGTGATGACGTTTGCTTATGTCACTTTGACTATAAAGGTACTGTAATTTGAATAAAGGAAAGAGTTGATGAGGAGCTTTTATACTGAACATTGTCTCAGTGTTAATTCTTTTGCATGCATGCACTCACATTGAATTAGAGTCAGAGGCAGAATAGAAGATACATTCTGGTATTGGACCAGAAATAAATCCAAAAATGTGTCAAAAGTGTCCGATCTGTCCACCATAATGTTGCAGTCCTGATAAAAATCACAGATAACCGCCATTATTAGTAAAATAATATATATATATATATATATATATATATATATATATATATATATATATATATATATATATATATATATATATATATATATATATATATATATTATTTTTACTAATAATGGCTGTTATCTGTGATTTTTATCAGGACTGCAACATTATGACGGACAGATCGGACACTTCTGACACATTTTTGGGACCATTGACAATTATACAGCGATCAGTGCTATAAAAATGCAGTGATTACTGTGTAAATGTCATTGGCAGGGAAGGGGTTAACTCTAGGGGGCGATTAAGGGGTTAACTGTGTTCCCTAGTTTGTATTCTAACTGTAGGGGGAGGGGGACTGACTAGAGTAGGTGACAGATCGTTGTTCCTAGCTAGTAGGAACTCACGATCGGTCTTTCTACTCCTCACAGAACAGGGATTTGTGTGTTTACACACACACACACATTCCTGTTCTGGCTCTCGTGCCTGTGATCGTGTGTGGCCATCGGCCACATGCACCGGCACCCCCGCAGTGCAGCCAGCTCACGTGCACCTTCTATCCTGCTTAAAGGAGCCGACATACAGCTACGATGGCTCGCAGGATTGTGCCCACCTGCCGCAGTATAATGACGGTGGCTGTTTGTTAATCATCCTAAGAGCTTTCTTTTCACACAAGTTTTGTTATTTCCCTTTAAATCATCGCATATCCATCAGTATCATATGGTTTCCTGATCTGGATATATCAACTGGAATTAGCGATTATCATGTCAGGTCTATGACAGCATTGCGGTACATATTAAAGAAAATATAAATGGTAAATCCGTATTTGGAGAAATGCAGTATGTAAGCTGCCAATGCTTATCTTGTTCTGATCATGCTAGGTGCTTTCTCTGACATTGAAGGGAACAATATACATATTTCACATACATTTCTCATCTAGGTTTATTTTAAGCTGCTGATAATATTAATGAAGACTGGCCACAACCAAGGAGTGGAAAGTTGTTCTTACACAGAATTGAACTGCCATACATTAAAATAAAGAACATGGTACATAATGAAAAGTAAAGTGATCATTATATTGATACTCACCTTTGGATTAAAATATTATTATAGTTAAATAGGAAACATAAGAGATGTCTGTTAATATATTTTGAACATATAACATTTTACTCATAATAGATACAAGTTTATGAAATGTATTCTTAAATAGCAAAATCTTCCCAACCACGACACTACCTGCCTGGAGTTTGCATGTTCTCTCTGTGCCTGCGTGGGTTTCCTCCGGGTACTCCGGTTTCCTCCCACACTCCAAAGACATGCTGGTAGGTTAATTGGATCCTGTCTAAATTGTCCCTAGTATGTATGAATGTAAGTTAGGGACCTTAGATTGTAAGCCCCTTTAGGGTAGGGACAGATGTGAATGTACAATATATATGTAAAGCGCTGCGTAAATTGATGGCGCTATATAAGTAACTGAAATAAATAAATTAAACAATTTTCCACCCTGGCCTGACAACTGTAGAGAATAAAATTGTTGAATGATTATCACATGTGCAGTAAATGCTATAGTCACCTTATAAATATGGTGACTTTTATAGTAATTACAGAAGAACATATGTCATTGAATGAATTGGTTTTATTCAGTGAAAATTCTGGGAATATGTTATAAATAGTGAGTACTGCTTGGACCTTGAAGAAGGGGACATACCCGAAAGCTTGTCCTGAAAAATTGTATGTTAGTGCAAATAAAAAAAGTATCACGGACAGTACTCAATTTTCTCTTTATAAATAGAGCAAAACTGATATTGCAAATGTACTGCAAATGTTCTGTCACATATTTTATTCCCCTTGTCTTATCTGTCACCTAGAATAAATTAAAAATATTTTTTCTTGACAATTAATATTTAACAGTTATCATTCCAATACATCTCTACAATGAGCCTAATTTCAGTAATACAAGTTTCTACAGTAAGTAAACTGATACTGCCTCGCTGGATATACATGTATTCGTTTATTACAGTGAATGTTCACTTTAATATACATTTTTTTGCATCTTAGTTGTATTACACTATCCTATGCATTTTTTTTTTTCAAATCTATTACAAGGGGAAAACAAACAGAAAAAAAAATGTAAATAAATAATGATTCACTTACACATTGATTAAGTTTAATCGTTTCACATTGCTTTTTGACAAATGTAAAAGGCACTTTCAGTTTCTGTAGTATAGCACCACTTTGTGGTCAATTAACCCTTTCATGACTAAGCCTATTTTTGGAATTTGGTGTTTACAAGTTAAAATCCATATTTTTTGCTAGAAAATTACTTGGAACCCCCAAACATTATATATATTTTTTTAGCAGAGGCTCTAGAGAATAAAACGGCGATTGTTGCAATATTTTATGTCACACGGTATTTGCGCAGTGGTGTTTTAAACGCAACTTTTTGGGAAAAGGGACACTTTCATGAATAAAAAAAAAACAAAACAGTAAAATTAGCCCAATTTTTTTGCGAAATGTGAAAGATAATGTTACGCCGAGTAAATAGATACCAAACATGTCACACTTTATAATTGCGCGCACTTGTAGATTGACGACAAAGTACGGTACCTAAAAATCTCAATAGGCGACGCTTTAAAAATTTTTTACGGTTACCAGGTTAGCGTTACAGAGGAGGTCTACTGCTAGAATTATTGCTCTCGCTCTGACGATCGCGGCGATACCTCACATGTGTGATTTGAACACCGTTTACATACGCGGGCGCGACTTCCGTATGCGTTTTCTTTGCTTCGCGAGCTCGCGGGGACGGCGGGCGCTTTGAAATTTTTTTTTTTTTTTTTTTTTTTTTTTTTTTATTTATTTTTAAATGACTAAATTGTTAAAAAAAAAAAAAAAAAAATTTGATCACTTTTATTGCTGTCACAAGGAATGTAAACATCCCTTGTGACAGTAATAGGTGGTGACAGGTACTCTTTATGGAGGGATCGGGGGTCTAAAAGACCCCCCACCCCTCCTTTACACTTCAATGTATTCAGATCGCCGAAAACGGCGATTCTGAATACCGGATATTTTTTTAAAACCGGCGCCATTGGCAGCCGAGTAAACGGGAAGTGACGTCATGACGTCGCTTCCGTGTTTACGATGAGGAGACTGGAACGAAGCCGATTACGGCTTCGTTCCAGTTCCTCCCCAGCAGCCAGAGCCGACGGATCGCAAATCGGTGCTCCCGATCGAGCGGGAGCACCGGTAACAGCGGCGAGAGGCGGCGGGAGGGGGGGACGTCCCCTCCCGCTCCTCCGGCATAACAGCCGAGCGGCTTTTAGCCGCATCGGTTGTTATGCCTGGATAGCCAATCGCCTGCTGTAAAAAACGGTACCGGGATGATGCCTGCAGGTGCGGGCATCATCCCGGTATAACCCTCGGAAGCCGAGTACGCAGATGTGCGTACGCTCGGCGGGAAAGGGTTAAAGCAATTTCAGATCAGCTGCGCTAATGGACCAAAGGAGCTTCACAATCTAAAATCCATCAAGAATTATGTTTTGTATTTGTTATCTATATAGAAGTATACCTAAGGTCAGGATTTCGTTTTGCTCAAATATGTAAAATTTATATATTTCTGTCTTTTCTAGTTTATTGAGCTCCTGACATTTCAGATATAAACAACTTTATACTCTAGTCTTCTCTAGATTATATAATAACCACACCTTTATTTTTTGGAATGTTTATTATTCCTCCTTGGTATTTTATTCCTTTTTACTTAGATATCTGTAGTTATAATTTGCATTCATCTCCATAGGTTGTAAATGATGGAGCATCCCTCTCTTGTTTTAGTGTGTTTATTTTTATTTATTTGCACATTTATTTATGTATTTAATTATTTCTTATATAACATTTATACTTTAATGTTATATTTTAATATTTTTGTTTTGTCAAATATTCTGTATTTGTTGTTATTTATTATTTCTAAAACAAATAAATCTTTTGAACGAGAAGAATTATGTTTTGTAGTTTATTAATGGTTAATGATGCAGGCAGTATTGATAGCAATAACCAGAAAAGCAATATTCAAGCAGGAAAGGAAATCTATGTCATCAATTGACAGAATGATCTTATTTCAAATGTATTAAATGTAAAGTAAGGAGGAAAAGTTGTACCAGTATCTGATACTAAGCATACATTTTAAGAATAGGGTATTGATACTGTTAAAAACGTAATGATTTATACTACTACCACTACTACTACTACTACTACTACTACTACTACTACTACTACTAATAATAATAATAATAATAAAAATAATAATAATAATGATCATTATTAACATTATACAATTTTAAATATTAAATGGAATCATGTCGAATAACAGCGTATATTTAATATTTAGATGTATGCAACATTGTATATGAATCTATAATCACAACTTATTATCTTGCATTGGATACAGTATGATTTCTCTGTCAATGGGGGAACAGAATGCATTTAAACCTGGTAGAATTGTTCACCACTTGTATCCAATGCAGGGCTGGTGTTTGGTAGATAGAAAGACAGGGATTTTTGGTCAAAATTGTGTTCCCTGTGTTTAGTATTGGCCCACTGCACATCATACTTCTCTTTTATACTTTTTATTTTTATTTTTAATATCCTTAAGAATCCGTCTAGCTGTCAGAACTACAGTTGACAGTTTGTCAAACACAATTTGCAGTGGATTAATCAGAACTGACTAGACAAATTAGTGTACCTATAGCAATGGAATTATGTTGACCTAATAAAATGTGTTGACCTTTAGGACAGAAATAGGAAAAATATGAATTCAGCAAGGGGATTTAGGAGCCACCTTGAACAGCCTAAACAATGGCACGATGCAACCCACAAATTCTCCTTTCATTAGTTACATTGGTTGCCTCTGTGGCTTATTAATGGGCTTAAATAGTAGATCATCAATACCAACTCCATAAACAGGAGCTGCATGGTGAGCCCTATTATTCCATGCTATAAGAAAAAGGTATGGTAGTTTCCTTTTTGGATCTGCCTTCACTACTTCAGTGTTACACTTTAATAATTGTGCTTTTTTCCACTTAAAATACCTACTTCACAGCTGAAGAATTTATGATAAAGCACTTTTTAAATGAAGATGAATCTAATGAACTATAATACATATATTTTTCTTCAAATATTTATTCATTATTCATTTTCAAAAATTCAACATAAAAACAAGAAAAGAAAAAGCAAGTACAGTATGAATGGGGAAGGGGAAAGCAGGGGCAAATATTTTTTTATACATATTATTACATATATATCATCTGAATAATCCTTCCTTTCAAGGCTTCATATCTTTGGTCAGATGGGGGGGGGGCATACTGAACCTTGGGCAAATGTCATAATTTATTAATTAAAAAGGTAATCAAATTAACAGAGTTTGCTTTTTTAAATACGTGATGGTGTCTTCTCCTTTTGTTATTTCTTTTCTTGTTTTATTACTTTTCTGCTTGAGGCTTTATATATTCCATTATTTTTTTAGTAATATGTATAAATGTTTTAATGCCTGAAGGAGATACGGTGTTTGTAACCTGTAACTGATATCCCAGAAAATTGTATATTATTTCTATTAACCCACTGGGAAACAAGTAGAAACAAAATAAAGTATCTCTATAAAGTGTGCGGTCTACTAGACTTCATGTTGTTCAGGGGGAATATACAATGGGCCATCAGCAACACCATGTGGCATACAAATTGCATCTATTTTACGAAATGAGCATCTTGCTACTTTGAAAAGATGTTCCTTTGGAGAAAAGGATTCCACTGTGCAGAACAAACAGAAGATATGAATCAAGTCTATCAGGATTTGGTGCTGTAAAAGAGACAGAGTGCTATACTTCTCAAACTGTCCGATTACAAAGAAATCACAAACTGTGTTGATTGTGTGCTTATCCTACACATGTTGTACAATCCAGGGGAAAAACAAGCTTTGAAATGGCCACTTTGAACCAGAAGGAATACAAATCAGGAAGTACATACATTTACAGATATTTAAGTAGAATTGGTATGTTTATGGTTCCGTAAGTACCAATGAATTAGAAAAGTTAGGTTATGAGAATAATAAGAATAAGCTAATGTATAAAATGTCTGCCAATAGGGATTTATGAATAAAGGCTGTTTATTTTTTGTTCATATGTTATTTGCTTTATACCGTAACTTATCTACATCATATACCTTAAATCTCAAATAACAAAAAATGCATAACATGCTTTATTTAGCCTAGTTTGTAAGTAGTGTTATTATGTGACTACTAGTGCTATTATTTTAGTTAATTTAGTCATTTCAGTTACCGTATGTATCGGCGTATAACACGCACCCCAAGTTTACGAGGGAATTTTAAGGAAAAAAACTTTTAGGAGGGAAGTTTAAGGAAAAAAACTTACATTTAAATGCCCATCAATGCAGCATTATCAGTGTCCATCTGCAGCCTTGTCCATCATTGCACCCTTGTCAGTGTCCATCTGCAGCCTTGTCAGTGTCATTTGCAGCCTTGCCATGCAGCCTTGTCAGTGACATTTGCAGCCTTGCCGTTTAAAAATTGCGCCGCCGAGATACAGAACTGGCCGTTTTCGATGGCTTTCACCCTTCTCTGCGCTTTTCGGGTGCTTTTGGTCACACTCGGGCGCTCTCTGCGTTTTTTGCTGGCTCGCGCAGGACTGCAAGAGTGCCTGAAAGCCACCGAGAATGGTCAAGAGCGGGTGAAAGCCGTCAAGAACGTCTGAAAGCCGCCGAAAGTCGCAGAGAGGCTCACAATCAGCGGGGGATCGGCGTATAAAACACACCCACAATTTTCCCCTGATTTTAAGGGGGAAAAAGTGTGTGTTATACGCCGATAAATACGGTATTTTAAAGGTTCTTTTAAATAAAAAAAGTAAATGTGAATTGACAATGATTCACACACAGCATACTTCCCCAACAAAAGCAAAAAAAAGCAACAAAATATCAGGTTGGTAAGTAGGAATGATGTTTAGATTCCTAGGGGTTTGAGGATGGTGGTTCTGGCAAATGAGACAGATTTTTAAAGAACCCATGATGTCTTGTCTGATCTTTCAGCTGGGGTCGGCAGTGTTAAAAAGGCCAACAATGGGAGACTTGGGATAGTTACATAGTTAGTAAGGATGAATAAAGACATCATTCCATCCGGTTCAACTTGAGTGAGTGTGTACAATTGTCCCTATCCCTGTACATTGCACACTCACATTGGTCCCTACCTTCAAGGAGCCCACAATCCAAGGTCCCCATTCATATACTAGGGCCAATTTTGGACAGAAACCAATTAACCTACCTGCATGTCTTTGGAGTGTGGGAGGAAACCGGAGTACCCGGAGGAAACCCATGCAGCCACAGGGAGAACATGCAAACTCCAGGCAGGTAGTGTCGTGGTTGGGATTTGAACCAGCAAGGTTGGGATTTGAACCAGCGACCCTTTTTACTGCCATGTGCCATGCCCCTTTTTGTGCCATGCCCCTCACTATTAAACGGTGGGTCTCCAGCAGCCATTTGTCAGTGTGTGTTGTAGTAGTTTAGGAAGGGATTGGTCTGAGTAGGGGGAGAATTCATTACTATATGATGCTATACTGTGTTACATTGCTCTAAATTACTTTGGATTACAGTATTGTGGACCACATATTCTTGTGTTCACAGTTTAGATACCTAACAGTTCTTTTTAGAACTACCATGTCAGCAACTCTGCTGACATTTATTATTTGTTGCTAGGGCCTTTTTATTTTGGAATATGTACTGTACACTTGTTGCTGAAATAGGCAAAGCTGCCCTTTATTTTAAGCACATTACTGCATACATGTAATTAAAATAATAAATGGTAGGCAGGCCTAAAGTGAGAGGCAGAGCTTCTGCATTGGGAGTAGTTGGGGGTGAGCAGGTTCTGCAGGACAAACTTGTAACTCTATCTAGAAGCAGGGCACCACTGCCTTGTCTGTTTCAGTGTCCATGCTATACATACAGAGTAAAGAGAAGAAGGCAGTACAGTGGCTAACACAACCTTCCCCCTCCCCTTATCTTATCATTATCTCCTCTATCTAGGAGGATTATCTTGGCTATGTGCAAGAATTCCACTTTTATATATTAAGGATGAGAAAGAAAGCTCCATGACCACAGGAAAAGAGAAGTGTTAAGCTACACATACTTTAGGGAACACCCGGCAAATATCAAAAAGAGGTGGTGATGTTCAAACAGCTCTTGCAAAGTGGGCACCAGTGATGAGAAGGGGAAGGGGGGGGGGGGGGGTACGAACTAGCAGACCATCTGTGGATGTCATTAATTATAAAGGAGGAAAGTTCTGAGGGGGAGGCACAGCAGCTAGGAAAGATTTTGTCCAGGGACAGGGGCAGCTTGCAGAATGTGCAGCTTTCCTAATCTGCCCCCACAGGTGGATGCCACTGCTATCCACAGGACTTGACCATTCAGCTCCGGAGTGTGGATTTTTTCCCCATATCTGCTGCTGACAGAACCATTGGGGCCTGTGAAAACTGTCTGCAGCCTATCAGCCATGGTTAAAGTTGCAATGTGTATGAAGAAACTGATTCTACACAACAGAGTTTGTTTGGAGCAGCACTTTGACGGGAAAAGCATCCACTTATCCTCATTCCTCGTTTTCTACAAATTCACCCCCTCCACAACTTTCTCCTGCTGCTTCTGCTGCAATATCTGTGGCCTTAATTGACAGGGAAGAAAGTCTCACAAGGAGTTTCAGAGACTTAATATTGGGCAGGGAAAGTGACCATGATACCACATGGAGAAGGGTCTAGTGAAGGCTTGAGCCTTTGCAGATTTCTACTACACCAACACTGTCATCTCCAGCAGTATCCTTTGCTAAGCTGGTATTTCTTCCACAGATGCTGGAGCCAAAAAAAATCCCTAACTCAACCTCATGCCCAGCATCCTAAAGCTAACTTTACAATCCAGCATCTATATGTTGTCTATAAGTCCATCCCTGACATTCACCCACTTGTTGATTGTAATGTGTCTTTCTCACTGGACCATACTTTTAGTGGCAGGACACACATGGTCCAGTAAGCATTTACAGGAATGCTATAAACTTTCACAGCACACTGGCTGGAAAGTATGCAGGATAGACCACACCACTGGAACTTGTAATACCACCACATGTCATGTCATGGTGACAGTAACCTGTACCCTCTCCTGCTTGCTGGCCTCATCATCTGACTCTTTGGAATCAGCAGTCACCCCCAAGCAATTTCAATCACACCCCAAGCAGAGTGTATGTAATATTCAAGATTAAATGTTGCCATGCTGTGTTGCAGCTTTTATGCCTGGGGATCAAGAGCCACATCGGGCTAGTACTCCTGATTGACCCTACGCCATCTTCAGAAAAGTTAGTTTGTATGGGACAATGTCAATATCCTGATGGCTTCCCTTCACCTAGAAAAATAAACTTTGCTTGGTACATGTCCTCAAACTGATGGTGCAGCAGTTTATCACGAAGTATTCTACGTCAAGTGTTTGTAACCACTTTATTCAGTCTCGCCTGTCCATGGTTTGCTTGGCAGAAATGAAGTGCTATCAGCAGCTGCCTCATCTGTGACACCCCCACATGATGTAATTTGTCTCATCATTTTGGGTGTAGGCACATTTTTGCCACCATTTAAATATGTGACCAAAATGGTAAGCAGTGATGCGGTAACACAGTAGTGTTTCTCCTGGAGTACACTCGGTATGGCTTGATAGATCAAGCTCAGTAGGCACAGCAGCAGCGGTAAGAGGAAGACTTGTTGCAGTTTGAGGGCCAGCGGGAACCTTTACCTACTGCTTTCATCCCTGTGAGGCAACAGAAGGCTGAAGAGCAATCAGGGCAAGGGTTGGGGATGCTGGCAGGATGAAGGAGAAAGAAATCTTCTGAGATTATTAAGGGCAGTGACAGCAACATCAAGGGTCTTCTGCTGCAGGTATTTTTAGACAAATTAGGTCTTTTATTCTCAAATGCCTACTCAAGCACCTCGGGTTTTGGGAAATCAAAGAGACAACTATTAGGCAGCCACCCTTTTAGATCCATGGATGGCCAAGACAGAGGTTAACACTCATCAGAGGAGACAACTGCATTAGATATTGGTTTTCCAGGCTGGACAGCTGGCTGGAGTTTGCACAGTATAAGGTGAAGCTTTTTGTTTGTCATACAGCCTGTCTGAAAATACATTTAGTGCAGAAGGAGTTTTTTTCAAGGAGAGGCAAATCTGCTGGTTCCATAACAATATAAAGAAAATACAATGTAGTGCTAAAAACAGTAGAAATCATAAGGAAATAGATGGGTACTCTTAGATTCTTACCAGAGGGGATGGACCCACTTACCAGCGATAGTGGGGCGATTGAGCTTATGTGGGCCGAATGCCTCACATTGTAGATTTAGGCAAGGGAGGGATCATTTAAGGCAGGATATGACTGGGATTGAAGATTCAACACTGTGTACTTTATGGACAATTTATGTGAAATTTACAACACCCTTTTTTCTCACCAGTTCACCACAGTGAACATTGATTTTTGAATATCACATTTGTTATAGGCTAAGCACATAACAGTTCTAATTTTTTTCTGCTGTTTTTAGCACTACACTGTATTTTCTTTATTTTGTTTGGACTTTGAGTGTTAGCTGCTTTTTCACATCTTTTTTGGTTTAACGCAGTAATTTTCCACCAAATTTTCCTGAACAGTCGAGACTGACTCACTCGCTAATTAAAATAAACCAGTCTTGGATTACCAATGACTGCAAAACTCCTGCTGCTGATGCTATAGACTAAATTTTTACGTGCCATCTGGTCATATAAACTACTACCTGTTGTCAGGGTTTCTCTGATTTTAACTTAAAATCATTTCTTAATGAATTGCATGAAATAAACTTTTGAGGAGCTCGTCATCACAGGTGTATAGGTTTGAAGAGTAAAAGAGCCTGAAAGTGTGAATTTCCCAGTCAAAAAACATTGGGTTGTCTCTGTACTCAAACAAGCCTGTATAAGGCATACTCACTTCAAATTATGACTACTTTTCTATAACAAAACCTTCAGCAAGTTTTATTACTGTGAAGAGACAGAATCTATTTGCCCAGCTGACTGAGACATGAAATTTTTGTCAATTGTGTGCATTGTTTCTTTGGAGAAAAAAAATGGTAAGAATGAGAAGGTTTACAAGAAATGTTTAACAGGTAAACCCTCTGCAATTGTGTTACAAAGCAAATTGAACTCTTGAGAGGAGTCAAGCAAAAGAAGTCAAATTATATTTTTCACTATTTTAACAGACAAAGCAGTTTTACCTATGCAACAATTTTGCAAATAATGACTTTAAAATATTAAAACTCTATTTAAATTTTGCATACATCAAGCATCCGAATATCTAAAGAACCATATGATCATGTCAAGAGACATAAAATTATATATTATGTACGTATGACATGATACAGAAAAGAGGAACTTGTGTTTTCATGATATAAATGACTCAGAAGTAATGGAATTGATCCCTGGATAAATCACACCTCTGCCACAGCACATCACATAATTAAAATGATATGAGTGCTATAAGAGTAATATCACAAATAATATCATCCACGTCATGCAATTCTGCATCCTATTAAACGTAAGATAACATATTGAGAATAATCTAAGAATATAATAGCATATTCTATATAAGATTGGATTGAATAAAATCCAATTTTATTCTCAGAAGTCCTAATGTAAGGATTCCTAGTCCTAATCCTAAAGCACCATCTAGTGGACAGGTGAAACCACTGCCTAAACACCTGGTTAATCTGTAATGTTACTCCCCAATCAGAAGCGAGTAATTATTTTAGAAGAAACCATCTTGGCTAGTCCTTAGATAAGGAAATTGTGAGAATAAAAAAGGAGATTGAGAGAGAAAATGGGTCTCTCTTCTAATTCTTATCTCTCCATAAACTGATTTATCTGCTGATCCGTATCTTCATTCCAGATCTCTTCTGAACATCATCATCAATACATCAATCTAACTCTTGCAACTTCAAGGATATTAGGACACACACTCTATACCATCCTTATTCAGAGACCTTTAAAAATCCCCAGGCATGGTTACAGACGCAACAACAATAACTTTATTGATAACGTTTTATCAATACGTTTTATTTGATAAATACTTTGAAAAACTTCCCTCTTATTTCTGAATCTAACTAACCACATATTTCATTATTTGTGTAATATATGTTTTTGTTTTGTTTTTGTTTGAGATTATATCCCCTTCAGAGTATCATACCCATAGGGATTAAGTAATTAAATCAAAGCTGTTTTAACACAGCCTGTAGCATAGATTTGCTGTAAAAGAATCAGAAGGGATGATCTGATAGTGGCTGCTGGTTTAGTCAGATTTTTGGCACTTTGTACGGTGATTATACCTATGAGTGGAAAGTAAATTATCCAATTAATACTAGTTCCTAGGTATATATCCTTAGCTGTATGAATTGTGGTGTTAGGTTGGGGATATTAATATAAAACGTGTTTATGTCATACAGTTAATTATACTGATATACGTCATTGTTTGTGACTTAATTGTTTAAGTCCCAAAAAAAGACAGAAAAATATAGAGCTGCGCTAAAAAAATAAAAAATAAATAATACACCCAAACCAATGAAATAAAACCAATCATTCAACAACATTAAATGGTGTAAGCCATTCTAATTAGGAAAACAAAAACATACCACTATGTGGTTAACAAAAAACACACGTGAAATATACAAATTCTTACTTAGCATATGTAAAAAAATAAATAAATGAAAGAAATGTTGTATTAGACCCTAGTAAAAGGAACAAAAGAGGAGTCCATATGATAATGTATCCAATAGAAAACTATGAGCAGTCCGTGAAAAATGTGTAAACTTGATGCTGTTGAGAATATTCAAATCACACCCCTGAATAGTGCAGGGAATCAGACAGAATGCCTCACATTGTAGATTTAGGCAAGGGAGGGATCATTTAAGGCAGGATATGACTGGGATTGAAGATTCAACACTGTGTACTTTATGGACAATTTATGTGAAATTTACAACACCCTTTTTTCTCACCAGTTCACCACAGTGAACATTGATTTTTGAATATCACATTTGTTATAGGCTAAGCACATAACAGTTCTATTTTTTTTCTGCTGTTTTTAGCACTACACTGTATTTTCTTTATTTTGTTTGGACTTTGAGTGTTAGCTGCTTTTTCACATCACTATGTGGTTAACAAAAAACACACGTGAAATATACAAATTCTTACTTAGCATATGTAAAAAAATAAATAAATGAAAGAAATGTTGTATTAGATCCTAGTAAAAGGAACAAAAGAGGAGTCCATATGATAATGTATCCAATAGAAAACTATGAGCAGTCCGTGAAAAATGTGTAAACTTGATGCTGTTGAGAATATTCAAATCACACCCCTGAATAGTGCATCAGACAGATGCCTCTACCTATAGACACATTGTCGCTTACCGGAACTGTATGGTCCCTGATAACAGAGGACCCAGGAGCGCAGATGGCTATTAACCCAGTCTAAGGGTCTCGATGGCAAACAGGCAGCTCCTCACTGCCAGTAGCGGTATTGAGAAATAAAAAGTGAACACTCACATAGTCCCAAATAGAATAAGTCCCAAAGAAAAATCGAGCCGGCCAGCTCTTGACTACCACCCGCTACTTCCGGGACTGCGGTGACGTCAGAACGCCGTTCCTCCCCATTTAATATATTTTTATTTATTTTTCTTCTGCCATAGTCCACACTTTCAATTTTATTGTGATGAAAAATATCTACATAGGGGCATGAATTCAGGATATAATTAAGTCAGTGAATTGATATCTACTCATTTTATTTTAGACCGAAAGACTGGAGGCACTGCTGTACATTATATTAATTGATTAAATATTCAATACTACTCACTTGATTAATTATGTAAACTTCCTGACACTGTACCACAAACTTTGCTATTGAACCTTTGTGCCAGTCAGGATGTAGGAGTTTGGTAATGTGGGGTTGCAGTTTTGAAGGTTTTTTTATGCATTGTCTTTTAACATTTTATTAAACTTTTACGCTAATGCAGTATGGAACTGTGAAAAAACATCACAGACTATTGAAATGCCGTGCCACTGGTAGACATGTGTGATTTGTTTCATTACTAATTGAAATTCTGACTAAATTTACTTTATTCAGAGATTTGTATTAAGAAAGATATGGACTCCAGAGAGAGCGAAATATAATTTTGCCCTTGTACAAATCATTAGTAAGACCTCATCTAGAATATTCAGTTCAGTTTTGTGCACCAGTTCACAAAAAGGATATCAGGGAACTGGAGAAAGTTCAGAGAAGGGCAACCAAACTGAGAAGTGGCATAGAGAAGCTTATCTATGAGGAAACATTAGAGGAACTTAATTTATTCTCTCTTGAAACATTTATAGGTGAGGTTGATCCAGGGAATATCCGATTGCCTCTCATGGGATCAGGAAAGAACTTTTTCCCATGCAGGAGCAAATTGGTTCATTCTTTGCTGGGATTTTTTGCCTTCCTCTAGAATCCTCTGGTTCAACTGTGGGTATAGGGTTCTGTATATAGGATATGGTTATTGTTATTTTTATTTTTATTTTTTTATAGGTTGAACTAGATGGACTTGTGCCTTTTTACTCACACTATGTAACTATGTAATTTGGATGTATCAGAATTTCTGAAACACAATAGTAATGAATTTCAATGAATCTGAAATAAATTATAACAAAACAATATAACATAACAAAATAACAAATTATCCCACGCCCTTTGAGAAAGTCGTGATGACGAAACATGTCAGAGATAGTGTCCAACGGGTAATATTTTGCGATGGGTGCGAGAAGGGGGACACTTAGAAGTAGCTTAGGTTCTGCAGTCATTGCTACCGCTTCTATCTGCGCCCAGTTAGATGGGGTAGACGTAGTCCACCAGAATTTAAGTTGATCCAGGATGACTGCCTTGTACTAGATGGTTACGTTGGGGGCACCCAATCCTCCCATATGGATTGGGGCCATCAGATTTTGTTTTTTGATCCTGGGTTTTTTGTGCTGCCAGATAAATGAGTGGAGGAGGGATTGAAGAGTTATTAGGTGTACCGGAAGGAATGGTATTGGAAGAGTGCGGAAGATATATAAAATATGTGGTAGCATAACATTTTAGCTAAAGCAATCCTACCGGCCCATGACACAAATGGGTGATTCATTTCATTGGACAGTTTATGAAGCTTTTCTACTAGGGCTGATAAATTGATGTGCAGGAGATGTTTGCTGGGGGTAGTTAGATGAATTCCTAAGTAAGTCAGGGCTGCATTCTTAGACCAGGAAAAAGGGGAGGTTGTAGAGATTTGTTGTATAGTCGACTTGTCTAAACATAAAACTAGCATAAAGGACTTGCTGTGGTTCACTTTATATAAAGAAATCGCGCTAAATAGATCTAAAATCTGTTGTGGGTCAGAGACTGCGATTATCACGTCGTCTGCATATAGGCCTATTTTATGTTCCGTTGAACCTATTGTGATGCCTTTAATTTTGGGTTCAGATCGGATCCGTTGGGCAAGAGGTTCCATGACCTTGGCAAAAATTAAGGGCGAAAGAGGGCATCCCTGGCATGTGCCATTAGTGAAATAGAAAGGCTGGTAGTTCATTCTGAGAGTAATAGATCCCAGTGGGTTATCGTTATGAGAGAAAAAATAAATAAAAAGGAACAGTCAAAACAAACTTGTAGAGCACCTGAGTTAAAGAAAAGTACTTACTGGAGTGTGCTTGGCACACTAACTCGGTGGGGGGGTGAAAACAGATAGGTTACCCAGACAGGCCTAATCACGCTTGGGACAAAGTCCCCCATAAGGTACATCAGGCTTTTTTGGTTTTGTTTGGAAACTGTCGGGGGGGAGGAGGTGATGTTGTAGGGTGTTTGTCCGAGTTGCGAGAAGTTGTGCAGATAGGAAGCAGGCCCCAGTTAGTCAGCTTTTTGTATCCATCTTTGGGGGATAGGATCGGCACAACTTTTTGTTGGTAGGTAACTAGGAGTTTTGTGGGGTACCCCCAGCGATATGTGATTTTGTTCTCTTGTAGTACAGACGTGACCGGTGTAAATGCTCTTCGAAGCTCCATGGTGGCGGGTGATAAATCAGCAAAGAGAGATATTTTGACGTAGGGAGCCGGCAGGGGCCTGAGATTTGTGGCTGCATGGAGGAGTTGTTCCTTAATCTGAAAAAAGTGGATCCTGGCTAGGACATCTCGGGGTGTTTCAGCCGGGAGGTGGTCCGTTTTTGCGATTCTGTGCGCCCGGTCAATAATCATGTCTTGAGGGGTGAGGTTTGGAAGCAGGGTAAGGAAGAGTTGCTGTAGGTATTTTTGAAGCTCATTAGGTTGCACGGCTTCGGGATCCCCCTAAATTTTATGTTGTTTCGCCTGGACCTGATTTTTAAACAGTTTAAAAAAAATAAAAAATAATATATATATATATATATATATATATATATATATATATATATATATGTGTGTGTGTCAGTGCAGAACCGCTTTAAGTGCCCAGTGGTCAAGTGGTTAAGGGGAAACCTTACAATAGCTTTTAGGTCTGTTGTGGCTAATACTAGTAGTCAATTCAGGTGTAATACTGCTCGATAAAGTGGAAATATATCAGATTGGTGTGCTGTTGCTGTATTTAAGCCAAGCTAAATTTAAAAGGGAAAAAAATCATTCACATTCAAAATATGTGATGCCAGAATTAGCTTTCTATGAAAATTGTACTATTCTGTAACACTGCATACGGTTAACTGCATCTCCCGTGTACAGTATGCAATTTAATGGATTGTGTTTTTTCCATGTCACCCTTGAAGCTACATTAAAATAACTCTTTCCTAGTTGTAGTTTTTAAATTGATTTCTTTGTTTGCTTTGTTAAATGTCCCTGATGGCAGAATCCAACACCCTAGTTTCCCTACTAGCCCACAAATTGGTGAGACTTTAACTGCAGGAATTGCCCTCCAAAGTTGATGGTTCATCTATCACAAGTGGGGATAGCTTGGATTTTTGGGGTGATAATAAAATAAAATTTTTAACCACTTTGCACTGGGTGGATGTCCTGGGACGGCCTCGACTTTCCGGGGGTATATCTGAACGATGCCTGAGGCTACAGACATCATTCAGATATTGGCATTTTCAGCCGGCGATTCCCTGCACCATAAGAATGATCATAGTGGCTGTTCCGCCACTTGATCGTTCTTACAGGTGGCGGGAGAGGACGTCCCCCCGCCACCCTCCGGTGCTTCTACCGACTCACCGCTTCCATCGGTGAGTCGGACACAGGATCCGCTGCCCCCGTATAATGATCATAGAGATTTCGGGTGGACCAGATGGTCGCTGGAGTCTCTATGATCGTTCGGAGGCCGGGCCTGATGTTATGACGTCACGCCCGGCCTCTGCATTCAAATAACGGTGCCGCCTCGGCTGGGAAGCCGTGATCGTTTTTTTTTTTTTTTTTTTTTTAGGCTTCCCAGCCTAGAGGTGAGATGTGGGGGTCTTATTGACCCCATATCTCACTGTAAATAGGTCAGATCATGCAATATTCCTATTACAAGGGATGTTTACATTCCTTGTAATAGAAATAAAAGTAATCAATTTTTTTTTTTTAAAGTGTCAAACTAAAAGAATAAAAGTAAAATTAACAATAAAAAAATTAAAATTTAAAGCGCCCCTGTCCCCGTGAGCTTGTACGCAGAAGCAAACGCATACCTAAGTCCCACCCACTTATGAAAACGGTCTGGAAACCACACATGTGAGGTATCGCCATGAACATTAGAGCAAGAGCAAGAGCAATAATTCTAGCCCTAGACCTCCTCTGTTACCCAAAACATGTAACCAGTAAAATAAATTAAAGCGTCGCCTATGGGGATTTTTAAATACCAAAGTTTGGCGCCATGCAATTTTGAAGCGTGACATGTTGGGTATCTATTTATTCGGCGTATCTTCATCTTTCACATTATGCAAAACAAAATAGGGCTAACTTTACTGCTTTTTTTTTAAAGCATGAAACTGTTTTTTTTTTTCTGAAAAAAATGTGTTCGAAAAATTGCTGCGCAAATACCATGCGAGATAAAAAAGTTGCAACAACCGCCATTGTATTCTCTAGGGTCTTTGCTAAAAACATATATAATTTTTGGGGGTTCTATGTAATTTTCTAGCAAAAAAATTATGAATTTTACATGTAGGAGAGAAATTTCAGAATTTGCCTGGGCGCAAAGTGGTTAAAGATAGATTTAGGTGAAAATAGGGCTTTTATCAAGTACATGTTCATTTAACATGATACAAATAATGAATATATAGAATGGTGACATGTATGTTTGTAAATTCAACATCATTAGAGGATTATAATGATCTTGAGATAAAATAGTTAGTGGTGTTATCATAATTTATCTCTATCAGTGAACCAAGCCAAGTGTGTAAAAATACAGCCATAAAAAATATTGCCTTTGAATTTTAATCTATTCAAAATGTGCTTAAATTGTATGTCAAGGCAAAATTGAAACAAAAAAGCAAATGCAATACATCTCTCTAATGCATGCACATTTCCCATATGTTACCCCTTTCATGCCCCTGTAAGCACATAAAAATAACAAGATACAGGAAAAAAACAAGAAAAGGCTGGCTAGACTCCCAGAGAAAATCACGAGATTGTGACAAAACCGGTAGGAGGAGCTTGATCGGCTGACAAGAGAGGTACCAGGAAGTATTGCAGAGCAGGCAGAGGACAGGAGGAACACCATGAAACCAGAGCTGCAGAAGCGGACCACAGGTGACTCTATCACCCCGCCCTCAGCACTATAGCACTTTAAAGGTGATTTTTATTTATTTGAAATGTGAGTTGTATGTATTTGGAGTTCTGTTTGAAATTTAATCTTTTAAAAAGTTATCACGCTATTGCATGCCTCTGTCATTTACTGCAAGGTATATGAGGAGAGTCTCTGAACATACCAGGTGAAAATAGTGACCTCTGAGCTGGTCTATTATAGGGAGGAGCAAGTGGCCTGTGTTCCATATCAGTGTTCCATAAACCTGCATAGGATAAAGGAAAAAAGGAGGATCTCTACAGGCTATTGCTATCAATTACAGGCTTATGTTTTAAGCCCCTAAAGTGAGGGTACACCTGATGGGGGTTGTGTGCACACCGCATGAAGACACAATTCTCACATGGTTGATGCTAATGGACTTTTGACATTTAGTTTAAATACTTCATTGAGAACTGAGTGAAATTCACAGAGTACAAGGACTTTATTTATATATATATGGACTTTTGCTGTTTAGTTTAACCACTTTAGCCCCGGAGGATTTGGCTGCTCAATGACCAGAGCACTTTTTACAATTTAGCACTGTGCTGCTGTAACTGGTATTTACGCGGTCATGCAATGCTGTACCCAAACTACAATTCTGTCCTTTTTTCCCACAAAAGAGCTTTCTCTTGATGGTATTTGATTGCCTCTGCATTTGTTCACTTTTTGCGATATAAATGGGAAAATACAGAAAAGTTTGAAAAAAAAATTATATTTTCTACTTTGGTTATAAAAATGTTGTAATAAACTAAATTTTGGTCATATGTTTAGGCCAAAATGTATTCAGCCACATGTCTTTGGTAAAAAAAAATGTCAATAAGTACATTTATTGGTTTGTGCAACAGTTATAGTGTATATATCTACAAACTAGGGTACATTTTCTGGAATTTATGCAGATTTTAGTTTATGACTACCTGTCTAATTTTGGAAAGTAGACACCCCAAGGAAATTGCTGAGAGGCATGTTGAGCCCATGGAATATTTTCTTTTTTTTGTCACAAGTTATTGAAAAATGAGAAAAAAAATACACAGAGTTGCCATTAAATGATACAGTATATTGCTCACAAATGCCATGGTTATAT
Organism: Lithobates pipiens; assembly: GCF_037356315.1. NCBI lineage: Eukaryota > Metazoa > Chordata > Amphibia > Anura > Ranidae > Lithobates > Lithobates pipiens. The sequence goes on along the minus strand of NW_027507748.1, from coordinate 399,454,634 downwards.
GTATAATTACACACCAAAATACTTTCTGCTGCTTTTCCTGAGTATGGAGATACCTCATGTGTGAGACTTTTTGGGAGCCTAGCTGCATACAGGACCCCAAAATCCCAGCCAGCCTTCAGGATTTCTAAGGTTGTAAATTTTTGATTTCACTCCTCACTGCCTATCACAGTTTCAAAGGCCATAAAATGCCAAGATAGCACAACCCCCCCCCCCCCCCCAAATAACCACATTTTGAAAATTAGACACCCCAATCTATTTGCATACAGGCATGTTGAGTCTATTGAATATTTTATATTTTGCCACAAGTTGCTGGATAATTCAATTTATTTTTTGCACAAAGTTGTCACTAAATGATCTATTGCTTAACTGCTTCAATACCCAGCCATAGTCAAATAATGCCCACAGATGGGATCTCCCATCCTGGGTGAGCGTCATATGACATCCTCAGCTTTCCGCTGCTACCCCCCACAGAGTGGTGATTGGGGACCCGGAGTGTCCCCCAGGGCACAGCCATTCCCTAATGGGGTAATGAAATGGCGGCCGAGGCAGATGGCTGAGCTTCTGGAAATGTGATTGGTCTCTATGCAGAGCTGCATTGGGAAGCAGTGTGTACAGTGCCCGTACATGCCTCCGGTGGCACGTAGAGTGGCAATTGGGGCTGAGGCTTTTCCCTTGGATACAGCCCAGCACCGATCAGTGTAAAGAGCCAATGAAATTGGCTTTTTACCACATGACCGGCTGTGTCCATTCACAGCCGGTCACTAAATGTAAACAAAACCAGTGTGTAACAGCTGTTGCTGGGTTCACCTCTTCACAGCGATCCAGTGTGAGATCAGCTAACAGTGAGTTATACATTACTGTACCCTAGTATATGTACTACTGTGCCCAGATTGCCCCCCTAAATAAAGAGGACCTGTCATCTAGTACCTGTCATCTAGTACCTGTCATCAGGAGTACCTGTCCATCAGGAGTACCCGCCACCTCACCATAGTACCTGCCATCAGACCAGAGTACCTGCCACATCTCCAGAGTACCCGCCACCAGAGTACCGCCACCTCACCAGAGTAGCCACCACCTCACCACCTGACACCAGAGTACCCACCACCTCATCACCTGCCACCAGAGTACCTGCCACCAGAGTACCTGCCACCAGAGTACCCACCACCTCACCAGAGTACCCGCCACCAGACCAGAGTACCTGCCACCAGACCAGAGTACCCGCCACCAGAGCACATATAGCCACTATGTCAAGAAAGGTCTACACCCCAGAAGAGGCATACCAAATACTCAGTCTGACCGATGAGAGCTCAGTTCTGATTCCAATTCTGGTTTGGAATATGAGCCCCCCGATGGCAGCGCATCAGGATCAGAATGATGGGAGGAAGCAGTCCATCCAAAAAGACGATGGTCTGAACACTAGGCAACTACCAGCAGTGTCAATGGTGGTAGACCCCAGGAGGAGAGGCCCAGTACAAGTGCTGCTAGACCCCAGGAGGAAAGGCCCACTACAAGTGCACGCCATAGATTTAGGGCCCAAACCCAGCTTCCAGATGCCTTGGCAAACCCATTGTGGCTGCCTTCTACCACAGGGTCAGCCACGACCCCCTCTTTTACAGAACAGTCAAGTGTGTAGGTCAACACTGCAGGTTTTTCCCAAATGGATTTTTAAAATTTATTTTTCCCTAACGAATCAGTTAAAGGCATCGTGGACCAAACCAAATCTCTTTGCCCAACAATTCATTGCAAGCAACCCCAGCTCCAGCTATGCCCTTTTGAATGGAGACTCCTAACAGTGGTGTAGGCCTACCGCTCAATATGAGGTTTAGAAAAAAAATGAAATGCTTAAGTATTGGTCGACCAAATCCATCCACCATATGCCAATTTTTTCATGGGCCATGTCCAGGTCCCAATACGAAATTATAATACGCTTCCTGCATTTCAGTGACAACTCACAGTGCCCCCCTGAAATCACTCAAACTTGGATAAACTATATAAAATCCTAATTAATTTTCTTTTCAAGAAGTTTGACGAACTTTATGTCCCTGACAAAAACATATCTGTGGACGAATCCCTGGTACATTTCACAGGCCAGCTGGGAATCAAACAATATATCCCCAGTAAGAGGGCGAGGTACGGCTTGAAGCTCAACAAGCTCTGTGACAGCGACACCGGTTATGTGTAGGGATGAGCCGAACACCCCCTGGTTCGGTTCGCACCAGAACCTTTGAATGGACTGAAAATTCCTACGAACTTTAGAACCCCATTAAAGTCTATGGGACTCGAACGTTCAAAATCAAAAGTGCTAATTTTAAAGGCTAATATGCAAGTTATTGTCCTAAAAAGGGTTTAGGGACCCGGCTCCTGTCCCAGGGGACATGGATCAATGCAAAAATGTTTTTTAAAAATGGCCGTTTTTTCGGGAGCACTGATTTTAATGAAGCTTAAAAGGAAAAAAAAAGTGAAATATTCCTTTAAATATATTCCTTTAAACACAGGAGTGTCTATAGTATGCCTTTGAAGTGGCACATGTTCCCCATGTTTAGAACAGTCCCTGCACAAAAATTACATTTAACTGAAAAAAAGTCATTTAAAACTGCTTGCGGTTTTAATGTAATGTCTGGGTCTGGCAATATGGATGAAAATCAGCGAGAAAAATGGCATGGATCATCCCCTTTCCTGTTGTCTCCTTCCGTTTGCAAGTAGGAGACGTTTGTAAGTTGGATGTTTGAAAGTAGGGGCCTGACCTATATGCTCTGCAGAAAATTGGCCCTAAGGTGTTGGTGTTGCCACAAGCTAACACTGTAAGCCCTCAAAGTCACTCTGGTGGGCGCTGGAGCACCCTGCTGTGAACTATTATATCAAGAATTGTAATTACATGCCATTGTTGAACAGTGGTAGAAAAATTGGGCCTTTGGTGGTTGTGGTGGTGGTGGTGCTGGTGCCACAACACTGCAAGTCCTCACAGTTACTCTCGGTGGGCACTGAAACTGGTCCTTCTGTGAAATATTATATCAAGAATTGTAATTACATGCACCTGTTAAACAGGGGCTGAAAAATTGGGCCTTATTCACTGGTGGCACAACACTGCAACACTTCACAGAAACTCTAGTTGGAGAGCAGGAATGAGCCCTGCTGCAAAGTATTGCATCAAAAATTGTAATTACACGCCCCTGTTAAACAGGGTCAGAAAAATTGGGCCTTAGGCACTGGTGCTGGTGCCACGACACTGCAACCTCTCCCAGATACTCTAGTTGGAGTGCAGGAATGAGCCCTGCTGCAAAATATTGCATCACTAATTGTAATTACACTCCCCTGTTAAACAGGGGTTGAAAAATTGGGCCTTAGGCACTGGTGCCACAACACTGCAACGCCTCACAGAAACTCAAGTTGGAGAGCAGGAATGAGCCCTGCTGCAAAGTATCACATCCAAAATTTTATTACATGCCCCTGTTAAACAGGGGTTGAAAAATTGGGCTTTAGGCACTGGTGCTGGTGCCACGACACTGCAACCTCCTCCAGATACTCTAGTTGGAGTGCAGTAATGAGCCTTGCTGCAAATTATTGCATCAAAAATTGTAATTACACGCCCCTGTTAAACAGGGTCAGAAAAATTGGGCCTTAGGCACTGGTGCTGGTGCCACGACACTGCAACCTCTCCCAGATACTCTAGTTGGAGTGCAGGAATGAGCCCTGCTGCAAAATATTGCATCACTAATTGTAATTACACTCCCCTGTTAAACAGGGGTTGAAAAATTGGGCCTTAGGCACTGGTGCCACAACACTGCAACGCCTCACAGAAACTCAAGTTGGAGAGCAGGAATGAGCCCTGCTGCAAAGTATCACATCAAAATTTTTATTACATGCCCCTGTTAAACAGGGGTTGAAAAATTGGGCCTTAGGCACTGGTGCTGGTGCCACGACACTGCAACCTCCTCCAGATACTCTAGTTGGAGTGCAGTAATGAGCCTTGCTGCAAATTATTGCATCAAAAATTGTAATTACACGCCCAAGTTAAACAGGGGCTGAAAAATCGGGCCTTAGGCACTGGTGCTGGTGCCACAACACTGCAACCCCTCACAGATACTCTAGTTGGAGTGAAGGAATGAGCCCTGCTGCAAAGTATTGCGTCAAAAATTGGCCAGGGGCATCCTGCACCCAGCTCATCCCTATTCTTGACTATGCCTCTGCCTACCGTCTGCATTGTTTATCTGCCATGTTTCTGTCTTTCACGTGAAATGACCCTAGACTTTATCGACTATGTCCCTGTGTATTTCTGCCTTTCATCTGCACTGACCTCGGCCTGTTGACTATGTTTTTGCCTGCCCCTTGGATTGATCTTTCAAACTGCTATACAGAGGTCTCACATATGTGAGGGGCTCCAGAATAGTGTTCTGAGTTCAGAAAACCAGTTTTTGGTTTTCTGTGTTCCCAGAACAGGGTCTGGTTAACCGGAGGCTTCAAATCGATTTGGGTGGGAAAAGCCTCTACCCCTGTTCCCATTCTTTCCTGACCAATGCCCTAAGCTTGATGTTTCTGCCTGCTCCCTGGACAAATACTCTGGCTGTGCTGACCATACCTCAGCCTGCTGCATGTGCTAACTATGGACAGTATTCCTGCCTGCTGCATGGACAATCCTTTGATCCTTTTGCTGCTGCTGACCACATACCTGCCCACTATCTGGACCAATGCTTTGCCTGTACTGACAACATCTCTACCTGTACTGACTATTTCTGCCTGCTACCTGTTTTGCTGTCGCTGTCCACATTCCTGCCTGCTGCCTGGACCGATGCTCTCCTCTGTGGACCACTGCACTACTAAAACCGCAGGTAATATTTTCTTTACCCTTTGCTCAGCAGAATGTATTTTGGTTTGTAATTGGTATGTACAGTACATGCTATGTGTAAGAAATATGAAGGGCCTTCAACAATGTGATAGGTTGGCAGGAATTTATGTGTGCAATTTATGCTCCTAGAACCCCTGACAGTGCTATTGGATGTTGGGCCTCTGTATGTGGCCAGGCTGTGTAAAAGTCTCACACATGTGGTATCGCCATACTCAGGAAGAGTAGCAGAATGTATTTTGGGGTATCCTTTTTGCTATGTACATGCTATGTGTTGGACATATCTTATAAATGGACAACATTGTTTAAAAAAAATTGTTTTCATTTTTTCCCCATTTTCCAAAAGCTTCTGGAAAAAAACGAACCATTCAAAAGACTCATAGATTATACGTTGGGGTGTTAGCTTTCCAAAATGGGGTAATTTTGTGGGTGTTTCCATTGTCCTGGTGCTCCTGGGTCTTCAAAAGTGTTATTGGTGCTTGAGAAATGAGATGTGTAATTTATGCTTGTAGAATGCCTGACAGTGCTACTTCAATGTCGGGCCTCTGTATGTGGCCAAGCTATGTAAAAGTCTCACACATGTGGTATCGCCATACTCACATACTCAGGAAGAGTAGCAGAATGTATTTTGGGGTATCAGTTTTGTTATGTACATGCTATGTGTTGGTAATATCTTAGAAATGGACAACATTGTATAAAAAAAAATGCAAAAACGTCTTGAAAAAATGAACCATTCAAAAAACTCATTATGCCTCATATATTATACGTTGGGGTGTTGTCTTTCCAAAATGGGGTCATTTTGTAAGGGCGTTTCCATTGTCGTGGTGCTCCAGGGTCTTCAAAACTGTAATAGGTGGTTGAGAAATGAGATGTAGAGTGTAATTTATGTTTGTAGAACGCCTGACGTGCTACTTCAATGTTGGGACTATGTATGTGGCCAGGCTGTGTAAAAGTCTCACACATTTGGTATCGCCATACTCAGGAAGAGCAGCAGAATGTATTTTGGGATGTAATTATTGCTATGTGCATGCTATGTTGGAATTTGGAAATATCTTATAAATAAACAATTTTGTGTAAAAAAAAAAAGCGTTTTCAATTTTTTCCCCCAGATTCCAAAAACTTCTGGAAAAAAATTAACTATTCAAAAGACTCATTATGCCTCATAGATTATACGTTGGGGTGTTAGCTTTCCAAAATGGGGTAATTTTGTGGGCGTTTCATTTGTCCTGGTGCTCCAGGGTCTTCAAAACTGTAATAGGTAGTTGAGAAAGGAGATGTGTAAGTTATGCATGTAGAACGCCTAACGGTGCTACTTCAATGTTGGGCCTCTGTATGTGGTCAGACTGTGTAAAAGTCTAACAAATGTGGTATCGCCATACTCGGGAAGAGTAGCAGAATGTATTTTGGGGTGTGAGTTTTGCTATATACATGCTATGTGTTGGAAATATCTTATAAATGGACAACTTTGTGTAAAAAAATGCGTTTTCATTTTCATTTTTTTCACACATATTCCAAAAACTTCTGGAAAAAAAATGAAGCCTTCAAAAATACTCATTATGCCTCATAGATTATACATTGGGGTGTTAGTTTTCCAAAATGGGGTCTTTTTGTGGGCGTTTCCATTGACCTGGTGCTGCAGGGCCTTCAAAAATGTGATAGGTTGTCATCAAATGAGATGTGCAATTTATGCTCGTAGAACGCCTGACGGTGGTACTTTGATGTTAGACCTCTGTATGTGGCCAGGCTGTGTAAAAGTCTCACACATGTGGTATCACTATACTCAGGAGCAGTAGCAGAATGTATTTTGGGTTGTCATTGAAAGTATGCATGTGCTGTGTAAGAGAAATAACTTGTTATTATGACAATTTTGTGCAAAGACAATAAAAATAAAATAAAAAATAAACAATTTTTCCCAAGAATTGTGGGAAAAAACTAAAACTTCAAAAAATTCACCATGCCTCATACTACTACACATACCTTGGAATGTCTGCTTTCCAAAAAGGGGTAACTTGGGGGGTATTTGTACTTTTCTGGCTTATTAGGGTCTCAAGAAAGGAGATAGGCCTTCAGTACATCAGGTGTAATCAGATGTGATAATTTTTCAATGATTTTCACCATAGCTTTTAGACTCTATAACTTTCACAGAGACCAAATAATATACACTTATTTGGGTTATTTTTTACTAAAGATATATAGCAGTATACATTTTGGCCCAAATTTATGAAGAAAAATTACTTATTTGCAAAATTTTACAATAGAAACTAAAAAAAAAGTGTTTTTTTTTTTTTAAATGTCTCTCTTTTTTCGCTTATATTGCAATAAATAAAAATCCCAGCGGTGATTAAATACCACCAAAAGAGATCTCTGTTTGTGAAAAAAAATTATAAAAATTTGGCTTGGGTACAGTGTAGCACGACGGAATAATTGTCATTCAAAGTGTGAGAGCACTGAAAGCTAAAAATTGGTCTGGGAAGGAAGGGTGTATAAAAGCCCTGTATTGAAGTGGTTAAACATGCCATAGGCATATGTGAAATGACACCCCAAAATACATTCTGCTGCTTCTCCTGAGGAGTAGATCTGAAATGAGGGGAAGCTCTGCTGATTTTATCATCCATTCATATACAAGCTAAAATGCTGTTTTTTTTTTTCCTTGCATGTCCCCCTCAGATCTGCAGCGACTGCACTTCCATTGCAATTTAAAGTGCATTTTGCGTTTGTAGTTTGCACTTGTAGTGCAAAGTGGATTTCCCTTTCGTAAATAACCCGCAAAGCCCTTTCTGACACTTTTTGTTTACACAAAAAAATATATATTTTTTGCAAGAAAATTACTTTGAACCCCCAAACAATATATATATATATATATATATATATATATATATATATATATATATATATATATATATATATATATATTTAAAGCAAAGGCCCTACAGATTAAAATGGTGGTTGTTGCAATTTTTTTCACACAGTATTTGCGCAGCAATTTTTAAAATTTTAATGCAATAAAGCACACTATATTGACCAAATATTTGATGAAATAAAAGAGATGATCTTATGTCGAGTACATGGATATCAAATACGACATGCTTTAAAATTGCGCACAAACGTGCAGCGGCAACAAACTACATACATTTTTAAAGGCCTTTAAAAGCCTTTACAGCGTAGAGCCAGTATTTTGGGCAAGCTTTTTGCATCATTATTCAGGAGTGAAATGGGTCGGTAGGATTCACATAGCAGCTTGTTTTTCCCCGGTTTAGGTAGGACCACAATAAGGGCTTCGTTCATTGAATCAGGGAGAATTCCCTGGTCCAAGGACACACGATAAGTGAGCAGAAGTTTGGGAGCTATCAACTCAGTATATGTCTGATACCATGCTGAAGGCATACCATCTAGGCACGGGGTCTTTGAGGATGGTAGGGAACCTATTGCTGCTTCCACTTCCTCTATAGTAATCTCCTGCTCTAAGAGGTCCCTCTGAGCATCATCCAATACGGGGAAGACCATTGAGGAGAAGAAACCCCTAAAGGTGGTCTCCAGGGGGGGGGGGGGCGCTGGATCGTCATACAATTTACTATAATATGATGCAAATTCCTGATTAATAACTAAGGGATCTGTGGTAGTAGAGCTGTCAACTAATTGTATAGCGGAAATTGAGCTGTCTAAATATTCGGTATGGGCAAGAAAGGCAAGCATTCTCCCATTTTTTTCCCCCCATGTTCGTGTATTTTTGCCGTTTGATGCGAGGGTAACCTGTATAAGTGACTGGTCTGACATGGTTTGTGGAACATATTTAATTGCCCTGATAACCGGCAGTAGGTCTTTGGTGGCAAGTGCCTAATCCAACCTAGAGAGAGAACCATATGTCTTTGACAGGAGAATATTTTTTCTTTAGGAAACTTCCAACGCCATATATCTACATATCCATACACCTCACACCATTTACTAAACAGTTTGTACTCAGTTACTTGAGGTTTTAGTCTATCAATAGTGGGCTGCAACACTGAGTTGAAATCCCCGACAATAAATGTAGGACAAACAGGTAAAAGTGATAGTTTAACGCTCAGGTCTGTGGCCGTGAGTGGCGGGGGAACATATACCGTGAATGACAGGTGTTCTCTGCACAGTAGCATGTAACACCGGATATTGGCCCTTAGGGTCCGAGATCACCTGGTGACACTCAAAGAGGAGTCCCTTACGAATCAAGATGGCCACCCCACGGGCATATTTGGAGTATGTGGAGTGAAAATTTTGAGCTGCCCAGTACTTTTTAAGTGCAAGGATTTTCGAGCCCACAAGGTGGGTCTCTTATAGGTAAAGGACATGGGGTTGTAACTTTTTAAGTTGTTCAAACATTAATGCATGCTTGAGTTTAGAATTTAGCCCGCACACATTCCACGAGCAAGTGGTTACCTCAGGCATGGGGGGTTGGGTTTGTCACACAGCTGAGAAAAAGCGGGTGCAGCCTTTCTAGGGGTCCTAGGATGGGCTTGTACCCAGAACTAGGGCCATGCATGGGGCGCATGACCTGATACCCATGTGTTTAACTTCAACAAGCCAATGCCACCACTGTGTGGCTTAACATCTTTCTCCTAGAGCAGCTCCCAAATACTCATGCGAAGAGGAGTGAAAAGTTTCCCGCAAGATAGGTAGTTGTGGTTGATCCCATTGTAATCGGTTAAAGCGGTGTAAGATTCACCGCACAAAACATAGATAAGGGGGCAAAAGAAAGGGCCGTCATCCATCGGGGCAGGCATCTTTCAGGCAGGTTCACGAGGGGGTTGTGGCAGAGATTCCCACCACGCTATGAAATTTTTAGGTGACTGAAAGAAATGAAATTTCTCCTGGTGAACAGCATTTTCCCGCAATTTTTGCTTAACAGACTGGATTGCGCTCTTTGATTGCGGACGGCCACCAAATAATCTGGGTATAATGACACTTCAGCGTTGTTAATCTTCAAACTTCCTTTCATTCTGGCGCCATGCAAGATAGAGTCTCTGTCCCTGTAGTTCAGCAATCTTATGACCATTGTGCGTGAAGGATTTCCTGCAGGGAGAGGTCTGCCTGGGACCCGATGCGCCCGCTCAATCACAAAACAGGGGGACAGAAGATCACGGTCGAACTCCTGCTCTAGCCAGCTCTCCAAAAAGGCAACCGGGTCAGACCCCTCTACCCGCTCAGGGAGACCAACCAGCCTCAGGTTGTTTCTTCTGAGGCGGTTCTCAAGGTCATCTACCGTGTCCTCTAGTGTGGCTATTTTCCCGCCCGTAGCATTGAACTAGGGTAGTAAAGGGTTAACTGTGTCCTCCATGTCGCTAATGCATTTTTCAGTTTCAGTGACCCGTCCTCGCAGGTTTTGAACATCTTGCCTTAGTAATGTAAAGTAACTTCTTATTTCTGCCACTGTCCCCAAAGCAGCATGATTTACCTTAATGGTCTGCAGCACCTCTCCAGCGTAGGCCCCTTCTCGTCCTCCACCGCTTCCTCTGCCGCCGAGGTTTGGGACATCAGGATCGGAGGGTCAGGCAGTCCAAGGGAGGATGGCGGAGTGGCGCCCGAGACATCCCCAAAGAGATCCGGCATGGAGGCAGGTGATACACACGGTGCTGTGGTTGCGGTGCAGCGGCCATCTTGGCCCGAACGTGTGTTAACATTAATTCGTGCCAGCAGCTGTCTTCTCCGCTTGCCCATCCGCCAATTCCACAATCCAGTGATGCAGAGCCGTCCTCCGATTCCAGTGGTATCTGTTGTGCGGCGTTACGGGCGAGATCAACCAAGGATTGAGCAGGATTAATGTGGGAGATGTCTGAGCTGCACGGAAAGACGTCTGCTCACATGTCCTCCTAGGCCACGCCCCGCGTCTGTACATATATTTGAATTACAGACTCCACATTGCATTCATAGCATTCCCCATTCCTTGACTAGTTGTTGTTCATGGGCCTGCTTATGCTGTCTGTTGATCAATGCGCACTGCTGTTCCTCCCTACCCCCCTCCCCTTCCTAGACATAGCAGGTTGGGTGGGAGACTGGGTGGTTCACACACTGCGCATTGGCGCCACGCATCACTCCACACTGTGACGTCATCACATGGCGTCGCAGGAATGGGCATGTTCTCTTCATTCTTCAGCTGATCACATGAGAGCCTTTGGCGCCACTTGTGAGCATGTGACGCTGCCCGTGTTTAGGCGCCTTCCCTTGTTATTCTTCCAGCGTGACGCTGGTGGACACCTGCGTGCACATCGCGCACGTGCGCACTTATATCCTTTACTGTTTCATTTACACACATCTGCTAGTCACTTGCCGACAAAAACGCTGCTCCCTACACATGGATCTCATCACGACACTCAGTTCAAGATAATACCACGGTTTATGCCGCTTTACCTTCATACTTCAGGGTATAGTGTGCTACACACCACTCCCTCACCACTTATACTCCCCATCACCTTACCAACCCCAGATTGTTTTTAAACACCCTTAATATTTTTATGGAGATTTATCGTTTTTTTTCTTTTTCAGGGGTTGATATGTGTCCGCTTGTTCTGTGTGTGGGATTAGCCACCTCAGTTCCCGTGTCAGGCTCATTTTGCAGTTCCCATTCCATCACACCTCATATGAATTCCCAATTGCATGTCATGTAAGTCACTGTGATGAGATATTTTTACTGATATATTTATACTTCATATAATGTGAATGTTTAAAATTTGATTAAATCTACTCTGTATTTGATTGATTAAATTTACTCTGTATTTGAATGTTGATCACCTGCCTCATTTAAAGTCCAAAACCATTTGTTTTAATGTATCTGAATAGGAATGGAGGCCTGTGTTCACACTGGCTTCCTTTAAAGACCCAAACCCTTTGTTGTTATGTTTCCACACAGAACTATATGGCGTTAAACCAGCAGCAATGCACAAAACTATATGGCGTTAAACTGGCAGTAATGCACAAATTATTAGGTGTTAAATGGGCAGTAATGCACGCAAAACTATATGCCGTTAAACTGGCAGTAACGCACACAGAGCTATATGGCGTTAAACTGGGAGTAAGGTACAAAACGATATGCCGTTAAACTGGCAGTAACATACACAAAATGATATGGCATTAAACTGGCAGTAACGTACACAGAAGTAAATGGCATTAAACTAACAGTAACATACACAGAAGTAAATGGCAGTAATGCAATCAAATAGACGGTGTTCAACTGTCACTACACTGATGCTATTTGAACTGTCCCTACTCTAGCTATACACTAATGTTAATATTACTGACATGGTCTCACTATACTACACTGAAATGACAGTATTTCACAAAAGTGAGTACGCTCCTAACATTTTTAAAATGTTTTATTATATATTTCATGTGACAACACTGAATAAATTACACTTTGCTACAATGTAAAGTAGTGCGTGTACAGCCTGTATAACAGTGTAAATTTACTGTCCCTTCAAAATAACTCAACACACAGCCATTAATGCCTAACACGTTTGCAACAAAAGTGACTACACCCCTAAGTGAAAATGTCCAAATTGGGCTCAAAGTGTCAATATTTTGTGCGGCCACCATTATTTTCCAGCACTGCCTTAACTCTCTTGGGCATGGAGTTCACCAGAGCTTCACAGGTTGCCACTGGAGTCCTCTTCCACTCCTCCATGATCACATTGCAGAGATGGAGAATGTTAGTGATCTTGCGCTCCTCCACCTTCTGTCTGTGGATGCCCCACAGATGCTAAATAGGGTTTAGGTCTGGAGACATGCTTGCCCTTTCCATCAGCCTTACCCTCAGCTTCTTTAGCAAGGAGGTGGTCAGTGGTCATCTGGGAGGTGTGTTTGGGGTCGTTATGTTGGAATATCGCCCTGCGCCCCTGTCTCCGAAGGGAGGGAATCATGCTCTGCTTCAGTATGTCACAGTACATGTTGGAATTCATGGTTTCCTCAATGAACTGTAGCTCCTTGGTGACCCACTCATGCAGCCCCAGACCATGACACTCTCACCACCATGCTTGACTGTAGTAAAGACACACTTGTCTTTGTACTCCTCACCTGGTTGCCACCACACACGCTTGACACCTTCTGAACCAAATAAATTTATCTTGGTCTCATCAGACCACATGACATGGTTCTAGTAATCCATGTCCTTAGTCTGCTTGTACTCACCAAACTGTTTGTGGACTTTCTTGTGCATCATCTTTAGAAGTGGCTTCCTTCTGGGATGACAGCTATGCAGACCAATTTGATGCAGCGTGCGGTGTATGGTCTGAGCACTGACAGGCTGACCCCCCCACCCCTTTAACCTCTGTAACAATTCTGGCAGTACTCATATGTCTATTTTCCAAAGACAACCTCTGGATATGACACTGAGCATGAGCACTGAACTTCTTTGGTCGACCATGCCAATGTCTGTTCTGAGTGGAACCTGTCCTGTTAAACCGCTGTAGGGCCTTGGCCACCTATCTGCAGCTCAGTTTCAGGGTCTTGGCAATCTTCTTATAGCCTAGGACATCTTTATTTAGCGTAACAATTATTTTTTTCATATCCTCAGAGAGTTCTTTGCCATGCAATGCCATGTTGAACTTACAGTGACCAGTATGAGAGAGTGGGAGCAATAACACAAAATTAAACACACCTGCTCCCCACTCACACCTAAGACCTTGTAATGCTAATGAGTAACATGACACCATGGAGGGAAAATGGTTAATTGGGCCCAATTTGGACATTTTCACTTAGGGGTGTACTCACTTTTGCCAGCAGTTTAGACATTAATGGCTGTGTGTTGAGTTGGCATCTTTAAACAGATGGTGGATGAGCGCAAGGTCTCTAACATCCACCAGCTCTGTGATGTTGTCATGGAGGATTTCAAGAGGACTCCAGTGGCAACCTGTGAAGCTCTGGTGAGCTTCATGCCAAAGAGGGTTAAGACAGTGCTGGAAAATAATGGTGTCCACACACAATATTGACACTTTGGGCCCAATTTGGACATTTTTCATTTAGGGGTGTACTCACTTTTGTTGCCAGTGGTTTAGACATTAATGGCTGTGTTATACAAGCTGTAGACTCACTACTTTACATAGCAGCAAAGTGTAATTTCTTCAGTGTTGTCACATGAAAAGATATAATAAAATATTTACAAAAATGTAAGGGGTGTACTCACTTTTGTGGGATACTGTATATGAGCTGTCCCTACTCCACACTAAGGTATGTATGACTGACAGGGTCTCACTACACTACAGTGAAACTATCTGAGCTGTCCCTAATCTAGCTGCACACTATGCAAAGCTGAATGATGGTCCTCCTCACTACACTCACACTATCCCTAGACTGACACTAAACTAATATTCTACACTGACAATTGAAGTAAAATAGCACAGTATAGCACACTAACTAACTGATAGCAATGAACAGAGCCCTGTTCTGTCTCTCTCCAATTCACACTGAACATGGCTGCCATTGAAAGAATAATTTTATGCTCTGGGGTGGGAATGAGCCATGATTGGATAAAGTCATGATGACAGTATCCAATCATGACTCTGACAGTGCTCTGTGCCCTGATTGGCTGAAGCTTTCACTGCTTCAGCCAATCAGGGTTTGCCATGCACTGTTCAGCGCCACAATGCATTGTGGTCGTTTTTTTTCGGGGGGGGGGGGGTGTTTGCCGAACAACCGAACAAAGAAAGTTCGGCCAGAACAATTATTTTAGTAAATAAAGACTGCTAAATACATTTTCTCATCAGCAGTATATAACAGTCTTGTGACTTCTATTAGTGCCTGGTAAAACTTGTTGGAGGATTTTTCATATTGCTATAGACTGTCCTATCAGGATGCAGGATCCCTGACCCTCTGTTTGGACAGTGTTGATTGGCCCTTGTCACATACATCATCCCAAGAAGAAAAATAAAATAAAAACTCTTCAGCAATACACACCAAACTGAGCATGTGCAACCTGACTTTATTCACTCTGTTTTATCTGGACCTATTTTGGGGGCAATGTAAGAAGGGAAGAATCTGTGCATACAGGATCAAACAGCCTTTTTACACAATGCAGAGTATTAACCCCTTAGGTCCAACAGTGAGTATAACAAGCATGCTTTCTTGCATATCCAGCCTGATTTTACTGTTTTGCATTTAGTTACACTATAAGTAAATGTTGTATAGTGAAGTGTATGGTAAATATGAGTATATGTTTGGATATTTTTTTCAAAACCCTTTTTATTTTCAAATTATGAAATTATTAATTTTACAAACTTTAATAAAATAAAAAAATAATAAAAGTCAGAGTCTCCCAGAACATTTCACAGACATTTCAATGCTCTTAAGCAGCAAAGACCTAAAACCTGGCCTAGTAAAATCCAGTTCTGGCCCAACACTCCTACTCTCTACCCGTACACCCTCAGGAAAACCCTAATACCCCACCCCTACCCTGCTTAACAAAGCTCCACTGTTCAGGTATCCTTAAATGTGATGGGTGACTTTATTAAGTAATGATTAGATGTGGGAGGGTGTGAGTGCTGTTGATTTGTCTTTGCAAATTAAGTATTTGAATGTCACAAGAGCTCCCCAACAACACAACATTAAAAGGTACGTTGGGGCACTGGATGGTGTCTGTTTTTTATGGAATTTCTGGTGAGAATTTAAAAAGTATATCTGTAATGTACTGTTACGACAAATTGATGTGTACTAATTTCTATTTTGAACAACTTTGGGAAGTTGCTACTAGCTACGTATTTAACTGATTATCATTATTCCACAACCAATACACACCTCAAATACCGCCACCTACGTGTGTCAACACTGCGCCAGCACCCAACCTCCCCCAGCTGCCACTTATATATATGTCACTGAATAAATCAAAAAGTAAATATAACCTGACGACTTCACTTTGTCAAATCTAAATTACCTTGTGGCGCTAAATAAATATAAAAAGCCCCCCTGTATACCCTTCCAAAAGTGTATACTTATAGTATATAAAAGGGGCTCTCTAGCCCTTATTCTACTCACCTAAAAAATGTATGTGTGCAAATATACAAATATACATACAAATTAAATATCAAGTCACCCTAATTCACCCAATGGATATTTGTGCAAAAAAAATTATGTATCAAATCCAAATGCATATATATATATATATATCCTTTCCTTTGAAATGCTAGTGAGAAACACAGTACATTAAACAGCACAATGCAAATGTGTAAACCACAACTTAATATGTATTTTAAAATAAAAAAACAAAAAAGCAAGTCCTCAATAGAAGTGTCCAAAAAAGAGGGACTAATAGTGATATATAGAAGATCAGCAAGTCCTTCTCCTGTGTGGTTTCTTATCAGTGTCCCCAAACGATGAAAAACCTTCACCACACCAACAGTGACCCCCTTTAGATGGAGCACTCACCAACTATAACGCCTGGCACTCTCGCACCAGGCTCAACAGGCGTTTTAAATCACTCAATTGAGGATCGTAGATGTCCGGCACACAGCATTCATCAAATATTATTTCCTCTTTTCAGATTCCAGTAAGGTTATCTCCCAAAGTTCCTCAAAGAGAAAAACAGAGGCCTCCCATAGTGTAATACTATAAAATATCTTTAATAGCACACTTTAAAAGCCACTCAGTAATGCACTCACATGTATAAAACTTGGAACAAGCACTTCAAAGTCACTGCAATCCTTCACAACAGCAAAACTTCACTCTAAGGCATTGGTGGTCACAGTGGATACTGGTCAAAGTTAGCAGTGTCAATGATATCTCTCACCCAATGACACTCTCTCTCCAGTTCTGTTCCTCGTGTTACAAACACACACACTTCCGCCTTCTTTGCAGTGTTGAATCAGTCAATAGTAGTTGCCAGATAGCCACTCCCCCGACATGTTTCGTCATAGGACTTATTCATGGGATTGGCTATCTGGGTCCCAATACCGCCTTTTATTATAATGGCAACCATCCCATAATAGACATGCCTTTCAGTCACGCCCACTATTATCACAATCACTCCCCGTCACCTACCCCCTCTAATCAGACTACTCCGATCCACCCACTTCTCTACAGGAGCTTTCCCTCTAGTACCTGGAACCAATCCGAGGGCACTGTGTCCGAGGGGTTACGAGCAAGCAGCTGTAAAAACTGCCGCTCGTGACCGTCCGGTTACGCATGCGCAGACGCTGCCCCCCTCCCCACTCGTCAGGTGTCAAACACCTCAAATGGCGCCACCGCGCATGCTCCAGCACCTCGCTCTACTCATTATAGGAGAGCACGGTGTCAGGGAAGAGTATAGCGTTACCGCACATGCGTCAGCGCCTCGCTCTCCTCATCGTGGAATGTATAGGACGTAGGCAATGCCCACCTCCCAACCAATCGGATCCTCAACAGACATCCGATTACTCACACAGTGTCACCGCGCATGCGCAAACCCCTCACCTCACTCACCAGGGAGTATGTAACGCGTCCGATTACCTCATATGGTCCCCATATATTCGACATAAGTCCACCCAGACCCACAGGGAGGTAGCAACGTTAACACCCCGATCAGCCATCGCTAATACAGTGCTGTAAGGTTATAGGGTCTCTCCTCCCCCCTAAAGGTAGCTGTAACACGCCATAACCTGTCCCTCCCTGCAATATTTCTAGGGGCATATGGTAGAACTCAGCAGAGAAAACACTAGTGATCGTAGCACAACTCATATGTTCAACTAGAACACATTTTCATATCCCCACTATAGTGAGTACCATATCTCTGTGTTACCATTGCCTTAAAGTTTACACAATAATCGCCCTACCATATATATAATATAATCCTAGGTGCAGATGACATCAAATATATAAATGTGCATCACATCATTATCCCATAATCAAAATAAAATCATATAAAATTACTTTAAAAACTAAAATAACTAAAAAATAATAATTAATTTATATCCGCAAATGGCAGCAAACGGTTAAACCCATATGCAACCCCACTGATGTGGTATGTAAAACAATTGCATAGATATAATCACTCCATATATCTTTATTCAAATGTACATAACAATCCATCATTCACCTATCTGCATGATATCAATTAAAATTAATATTTTCAATAAGATGTCCCTATTGGTCATTTCTACTCGGAACTATTGGTCAATTCTACTCGGAACTATTGGACAAACAATTAATTAATTGATCCAGATGTTTACATATGGATATTCCCATATTTCCCATATAAATGGTAGAGTCATTGGTAGGGTCATTTCCACACAAAGCTATTGAACAAACAAAAAATTAATTAATTAATCCTGAAATTCCATATGGGTATTCACATATTTCCAATCTCAATAGTAGGGTATTATGAGTTGCTAATGAAGCAATTCACATCCAATTCGATGTTCATTCCCCTCGGCGCCTTTTAGGTGAGTAGAATAAGGGCTAGAGAGCCCCTTTTATATACTATAAGTATACACTTTTGGAAGGGTATACAGGGGGGCTTTTTCTATTTATTTAGCGCCACAGGGTAATATTGATTTGACAAAGTGAAGTCGTCAGGTTATATTTACTTTTGATTTATTCAGTGATTATCATTATTACCTTGTACAAAACTTTAACCTGACATTTTACACTCAGAACTAAATGCATGACAGATTTAAATGCAAATATATGAATAAAGAGGTATTATATTAAAGTTATCATGGTGCTCATAATTAAATCCTTGATTTAATAGTTGTGGGGCCTGATAAGTTTTCTGGCAAAAGAAAAGAGGGCAAACTAATTAATACTGTTTAATTAAATGTTAATAATTCTTCTAGTAAAAAAGCTGTCTAGTGCATGTCTTGTATTTCCTCTAAGATTAAATTGTAAAGCTAAAATGTACTGTATGTTGCTATTTTTTTAGCAGTTCTCTCTTTCTTTTTTTACAGTTTACTATAAAAGCGCATACATGGCTACTTAACTATTACACACAAATACAAGGGCTAGGGGTGAGGTACCTGTTTGTGCTTTGGCAAACATTTTCAAAGTTTGGTGCCCAAATCTGAACTCCACTGAAATCAATGGAATTCAAACGCTAGATCTCAGTAATGGCAATTTTCTAGAATACAAGTCAAGTGTTTGTTAAACAAAGGGAATTAGGAGTGGGGCAGTGGCCTGGGGGACATCCATCAAAGCAAAACATGTTGAAAATTATTGTTCCCTGGTAGAGATGGCCTTGCGGTTTGCCCAGCGATCAGTTCGCGGTGAATTTTGCTTGTTCGCGATTCTGCAAACCGACAGACTTCTGGCGCTGTTCACGCGGCGGACATATGCGTGAAGAACTTTGACTCATGACACATCCATCATGGGGTACAGGACAGCCAATTGAGACATTTCAGCACATGGACAATTGGACATACCCCCTACCTTATAAATAGACCTGATCTGGCGGCCATTTTACATTCTGTCTTTTGTCAGTGTAGGGAAAGGACGCTGTGTGGAGGAGGGACAGTCAGTTTAATCACTAGCTATTACTATTAGGTCCAAAAAGTATTTTTAAGGACTGGTATAGGTGTACAGTATATATGGTTGTAATACACTTAGAATATACTTTCTTTCAAATATACAAAGTATATTCTGGTGCACTGCTGACTGCTGTGCTGCTGAGTGCTGCCCAATTCTGCAGCTGTCTTTTGTCAGTGTAAGGAAAGGACGCTGTGTGGAGCAGGAACAGTCAGTTTAATCACTAGCTATTACTATTAGGTCCACAAAGGTCCTTTTAAGGACTGGTATAGGTGTACAGTATATAGGGTTGTACACGTATAATATACTTTCTTTCAAATATTGAAAGTATGTTATGGTGCACTGCTGACTGCTGTGCTGCTGAGTGCTGACCGATTCTGCAGCTGTCTTTGATCTGTGTAGGGACTGAGGGACAGTTTGGTGTTTGGAGCAGGGACCGCCTGCAAATCACTAGCTACTAGGTCCACAAAGGTCCTTTTAATGACTGGTATAGGTTACAGTATATAGGGTTGTACACGTATAATATACTTTCTTTCAAATATACAAAGTATATTATGGTGCACTGCTGACTGCTGTGCTGCTGAGTGTCAGTACTCTCTATCGCGGTGCTGGTGTCAGTGCTCTCACGGTGCTGGTGTCAGTGCTCCCTACCATGGTGCTGGTGTCAGTGCTCTCTATCTCAGTGCTGGTGTCAGTGCTCTCTATCACGGTGCTGGTGTCAGTGCTCAGTCTCTATCGCAGTGCTGGTTTTAGACAGTGAGGGAGATAGAAGCGGAGAAGCCAATCAGCAGGCAGTGCCATCACCATGGCTGAGGATCAGCACTGAACTGGCACCTCCAGATCACCGCAGTGGAGCCCTGCATAGGTGGGGGTAAGGGCAGAGGGATGGGCTCAAGCACAGGTTGGCACACTGGGACACTGGCACAGGACTGCGCTGCCCTGACTGTGGCACTGATCATCTCCTGCACCCCCTTCATAGCCTGGCCTGACCTTGCCTCTCCTCCATGGCCTTCATGTACTCCTGAATTGTCAAAATTTCACAGATAAAAAAAGAATGCTTGTCGTTGTCGATCCTAGATTCACTTAATACTTTTGTTATGTCAGTGTCCATGTTGTGTGCACAGCTAGTAAGTATTTTGTGACTGAAAATATGACCTGGAGGTTTTTAAAGTTCGCCTGCCATTAAAGTCAATGGGGTCAGCCGTGAACCTTGCGGTTCGCAAACTTTTGGCCGCGTCCGCGGTTCACGTTCGCGAAAAGTCTCGTCGGAAGTTTGTCCATCACTATTCCCTGGCTAGAGGGGCTTTTTATTTAACTTAAATAGTAGCATTGGAAATACAAAAATCCTTTAAGTTACACGCTTGGGGATGCCTTAAAGCTGTATGTGACTTTACAGAACATTACAATTCACAGGGACAGTATCAGCTGTAGCAGAGAAGCAAAGACAATAAACCTAAGATTTCCCTAAAGGTTTATACTTTGAATATACTTTAAAAATTAAGCTAAAGCTAATAAATTCATCCCAATTGCAAAATAGTGGCAAAAAAGTCCCTTAGCATGGCTTGTGATATTCTTTTTCTGTACCACACTGTATTGTGTGCAATGTTTAACAAAATGTCAGCCCCTGAATGCACCAAAACACCTCTAAAGCCTAAACCTACAGTCCAGAGATAGTGGTAATTGTTATTTTGTACTAAAAAAAAAACAGAGCCATGTTTCAGAGACAATCGGCAATAGCATGATGCGAAAACCTCAATGGTTAACTTGCCTGAGTTGGTATACCCAATACCCTTGAAGCATTGATCATCCTAGCTATCCAGACCAATTGGCGACTCCGTGTCTCCTCCTACAGGTCAGTCTCTGCTATAAGGTACGTAACACCCGGATGCTGGTATAAGGAGAAGGAGCACTAGATAACATTACCCACCTCTGAGGAGGGGGCCCCAGACCCTTTTAAGATGAGCTGGACTTTCAGCACAGGACCATCAGACTGGGCAGAAGACAGGGGATCCACAAGATCAGGTTGGTTAGCAGGTGAGGTGTCACAGGAGTCAAGCCGGATAAGTTGAAACACAAGCAGAATACAGAGAGGCTTGAACAAAAAGGTTGAAAGCCCCACCTGACCAAATGAGGCAGTCTATGCAAAGGGTGGATTGAACTTCTTGGACAGGTTTGAATGGATGTAGTAGTAGTAGCCAGGTTACAGAAAGTCCTGAATACAAAAAAAGCAGGAGACTCAATGGGCATGAGATGGATCAGAATAACTGGTCCAGAGGCCGGCTGGGCCACATCGCCAGGTATAGTGAGTGAGTGGACCGCATCACCAGGTGTAGCAACTGACTGGATCACATCGCCAGGTGTAGCAACTGCAGAACTTGAGGACAAGTTAACCTGGATGTGCATTCTAGGGAGTTTAGGGACAGGCAAGGGTAGGAGTAGTCCAGAAGGCTTGACTTCTGAGGACTTAGAAGAAGTTTCCAAACAGGGCTCAGGGCTGCAAGACAGCTGGTAAACTTGTTAGAATCTTTTCATATAACAGAGTTATATAAAAGAAAATGTTTATGTACACTTGGGAAAATTGTCATGATCAGGATACGAATAGGACTGTAATAAAGACACATGACTGGTACTGGCTACACAAGAGTTATAAATGGGCAACTGGTCAGCTATTTTAATGCAGTTCTGGATGCAGGTCTGGGACCAGGACCTAATCTCCCCTGTAGCCCAATCGATGTGTGTGTTATGAAGTTTAAGCCAGGGATATCCTAAGATAAGCGGATAAGCAGGAAATGAGATAAAGTAGAAGCTGATTGTCTCCCTATGAAATACCTCAATGGTCAGAGTAATAGGTACTGTGCACAAGGTGAACAGGCTCATGGACAAGGGAGAGTTATCAATAGCTAAGACTGAAAAGGGTCTTTTGCCATAGCCATGCTGGAATGAGGAGCAAGAGCACTAGAGTAGATGCTCCGGGCAGCGCCACAGTTTCCTAAATACCTGCTTTCAATTGAAACCTGCAAAGACTGTGAGGTAAAGGAATATAGTTACTTACCTCGTGTTATTTTGTAACATATGTACTGTGGCTCTTTTTTTGGAAGTCCAATAGCTATTCTGGGAGGGATGGACTCCCAATTCTATAGACCCCATTTTGGTTGTTGCCAATTGGTTCTAATGAAGACAGCTGTATCTAGCCTTATGTCAAGGAGAGTTTGATGCAGAATCAGATCCAGATGTGGCCAAGAGGAAACTGCAGATGAAACCTACTATCTCTGTATGCAAATGGTTGCACGCAGTGCTATCAAAAATGACCAATGAGACTAAGTTCCGTACTTATAGTCTTTAGGAGAGTGGGGATCATTGGTGGGCTTAGATACTCCCCTTTTCTGATGGGGATCTCCAGAACGTGTATTTTGATTTAAGCGCTACTGAGGCCAAGCGGCATATGAAACCTAGAGTGGAGCATATGGTCCACCTCATGGTAACAACAGCCCTGAGAGAACAGATCATCATTTATTGGGCATTTATTGAGGACTAGGGATGAGCCAAACACCCCCCGGTTCGGTTTGTGGCAGAACATGCGAATTGACAAAAAGTCTGTACGAACACACCAACACCATTAAAGTATATTCAAGTTATTGTCATAAAACATGTTTGGGGCGCATTTTTCCCATGTTTAGAACAGTCCCTGCAGCAAAATTACATTTCTAAAAGAATAAAATTCATTTAAAACTGCTTGCGACTGTAATGTATTGTCGGATCCCTGCAATATAGATGAAAATCATTGAGAAAAACTGCATTCCCCCCAGCCCATTACCAAGCCCTTTTGGTCTGATATGGATATTAAGAGGAACCACGCACCCAAATTTAAAAAAAAAAGGTGTGGGGCCCCAAGGCCCTATATAGTCTGAACAGCAATATACAGGCGGTCCCCAGGTTACAAACAAGATAGGGACTGTAGGTTTGTTCTTAAGTTGAATCTGTTTGTAATTTGGAACAAGTAAATTTTTTAAGTGTAGCTCCAGCCAAAAAATCTATTTTTAAGCTTTTTAAATAACATAGGAAAGGGCTATCACCCCTGTAACATTTGTTTTGCTGTCTGTACTCCTGTTCAGAAGATTTCACCTCACTTTCTGTCCCAATGACAATTGTTTTTTTTTCGAAAACTTCGGGTTATTAGGGAAACAAGGATTGGTGATAAAGCATCAGTGGAGACACCTTTTTCCCATATTAACCTCTCACAGGAGAGAATTTCCCTTTCTAGGGGTAGATTTCCTCTCACTTCCTATTGTCTCTCTCCGTTTGTAAGTAGGAGCCATTGGTAAGTCAGATGTTTGAAAATAGGGGACTGTCTGTATATGCTATACGGCCTGCCCTATATACTCTGCAGAAAATTGGGCCTTAGGTGTTGGTGGTACCAGAACACTGTAAGCTCTCACAGTTACTCTTGGTGGGTGCTGGAACGGGCCCTGCTGTGAAATATAATATCAATAATGCTAATTACATGCCTCTGTTAAACAGGGGCAGAAAAATTGGGCCTTTGGTGGTTGTGGTGCAACAACACTGTAAGCCCTCACAGTTATTCTTGGTGGGTGCAGAAACGGGCCCTGCTGTGAAATATTATATCAAGAATTGTAATTACATGCCACTGTTAAACAGGGACAGAAAAATTGGGCCTTTGGTGGTGGTGGTGGTGCCACAACACTGTAATCCCTCACAGTTACTCTTGTTGAGCACAGGAACAAGCCCTGCTGTGAAATATTAGATCAAAAATTTTAATTACACGGCCCTGTAAAACAGGGGCAGAAACATTGGGGCTTAGACAGTGGTGATGGTGCCACAACACTGTAACCCCTCACAGATTCTCTTCTTGAGCACAGGAACAAGCCCCACTGTGAAATATTAGAGCAAAAATTGTAATTACATGCCTCTGTTAAACAGGGGCAGAAAAATTTGGCCTCAGGCAGTGGTGGTGGCACAACACTGTAAAGCCTCAAAGATACTCTTGTTGAGCACAGGAACGGCCCCTGCTGTGAAATATTAGATCAACAATTTTAATTACACACCCCTGTTAAACAGGAGCAGAAAAATTAGGCCCTAGGCAATGGTGGTGGTGTCCTGAACCAAAAATATTCTTAGAAGCTATCATCATGAAGATTGAGGAGGAATAGGATAGTCACTCAGCATAATAGGATAGTCACTCGGCATAGGCAGTCTTCAAGGGATCCCACATCCATAGAAAAATATATCGGTTACATCAGCATCAGGTACTTGGTCCAAGACTGATTTATTTTTATGAATTTAAGCCGATCAACAGAGTCTGTGATTGGTTAAAAAGCCTCCAGAAGCACTGAATGTGCGTTCAGAAAGAACGCTGGATACAGGACAGGCCAGTAGCTCAATTGCATATTGAGCAAGCTCTGGCCAGAGGTCCATCCTCAAGACCCAATAACTCAGTGGATGTTCTGTTGGAAAGGTCTCCAAGTCTGATCTTGCCCCCAGATATTCCTGCACCATGTAATTCAGATGCTGGCGATGGTTGCTGGAACCAGACCTTGGCGCTGAGGACTGAAGAATTGTCTGAAGGCATCGGTCAGTCGGCCACCTTCTCCACTGCTCTTTCTGTGACTGAACGAAGCCTCAGCAACATGTTGTCCAGCACCAGGAAATTGTAACCTCCCAGGCTCTGGAAACGCATTGCACAAACCTCCCGAAGATGTTTCATCCTCTGCTCCCTCTGCGAAGGCTGGATAAGTTCTGCAACCTTACCCTTGTAACGTTGATCAAGAAGGGTTGTCAACCAGTAATGATCCCTCTCCTTGATACCACAAATCCTAGGGTCATTTTGCAGGCTTTGCAGGATCAGGGAGGCCATGCATCATAAGTATGCAGAGACATTAAATCCTGAGTTCTCTGGGTCACTAAGGATCACATGATCCACAACCACCTCCACCCAGCCACGTACAACATGCGTTTCTGGGGACTGAAAACGATCCTTTGAAGACTGCTGCTGATGCTGAGTGTTATTCTAAACCTCCATGCTGACACAATCCTCCACCTCTTCTTCTTCCTGTGTGATCAGCGGGCCCACAGGAATACTTCTTGGATAAAGGGGACCTTGAGAGGTAAAGACATCCTCCTCTTCCTCCCGCTGTTCTGCCTCAAGGGCACTGTCCATTATTCCACAAAGCGCGTGCTCCAACAGGAAGACAAGAGGGACAGTATCACTGATGCATGCACTGTCACTGCTCATCATCCTCATGGCCTACCCAAATGGTGACATTACAGGACAGTGCATTCTTGATCAGTAGCCATTGGCATGGTGAAAAAAGCCAAGCTCCCCTTACCCTGTCCTGGTGCCATACTCACACTGGTACTCATTGACGGCCCTCTGCTGCATGTGCAGCTGCTGCAACATTGCCAACGTTAAGTTCCACCTGGTGGGCATGTCACAAATGAGGCGGTTCTTGGGCAGGTTGGATTCCCTTTGAAAGTCAGCCAGCCGAGCACTGGCATTATATGCCCGGCAGAAATGACCACAGACTTTCCTGGCCTGCCTCAGGAGATCCTGTAAGCCCGGGTACCTGCTCAAGAACTGCTGCACCACCAAATTCAGGACATGAGCCAAACAGAGAACATGGGTCAAGTGTCCCTGTCAGAGGGCGGAGAGGCAGTCGGTGCCATTGTCGCATACAACCATTCCTGGTTGAAGCTGGCCTGGCATCAACCACCTCTGAGCCTGCCCCTGCAGAGCTGACAGAATCTCTGCCCCAGTGTGGCTCCTGTTCTCTAAGCAGACCAACTCAAGCACTGCATGGAACCTTTTTTGCCTGAGTGCTTGCATAGCCCCTTGAACACCTATGGAGCACCAATGGTCCAGAGGACAAATCTGCAGAGGAAGAGGCCATAGAGGAAGAAGAAGAGGGGGTGGAGGAGAGAGCTGTGGCAGAATCACCACTAGCATTTTGGTGGTGTGGGGGTGGAACAAGCTCCAACAATACTGAATCCTGTCCTGCATCCTTCCCAGCTGCCAGCGGAGTTACTCAGTGTGCCGTGAAAGAAAGGTAACGTCCCTGTCCATGCCTGCTGGACCATGAGTCAGCAGTAATATGCACCTTACTGCTGACCGCCCTGTCCAACGAGGCCAAGACATTGCCTTCCACATGCTGGTAGAGAGCCGGAATGGCCTTCCATCAAAAGAAATGGCATTTGGGAACCTGCCCTGAGGTACCGCACATTCCACAATTTAATGAAAGGGGGCAGAGTCTACCAGCTGAAAAGGCAGCAGTTGCAGTGCTAGCAATTTGGCAAAGCTAGCATTCAGACGCTGAGCCTGTGGATGGCTGGGACCAAATTTCTTTCAACGGCTTAGCAACTGGAGTAGGGAAATTTGCCTGCTAAAATCCAATGTTGGAGTACCACTATCAGATTGACCGCAAGTACGTGGGACACCTATTTATATACCTTCATTCCTCTCAGTGCAAGTTTCTGAGAGGACTGGAGGTATAGTGGGGTTGGAGATTCCAGCTGATGAGGAGCAGGGAAAGGTCCGCCTTGTTCTTTGATGTGGGTCTTTTAAGTGCTGTTGCCAACGGACTGCATGGGAGGTCGTCATATATCTGGTCAAGCATGTGGGGCCCAAGTGGCTGCTGTTTTGGCCACGCTTGATACGCTTCAGACATATGTTGCAAACAGCAATGGTGTGATCTGCTGCACACGTGTCAAAAAAGGCCCACACCAAAATAACTTTTCAAAATATGTGGGGAGTCAGCAATACCCTGCACCTGCTTAGCTCTGTGGTGTGATGCAATAGGGTGGCTGCCCTTAAGTTTCCCCCTAGAGGGCATCCTGCCTCATTGGAGATGCGCCTCCTCTTCCTCCTCTCTTCTCTCAGGCACTCAAGTACAGTCAGTGACCTCATCATCCCCTCCCTCCTCGTCACTGGAGAAAACTTGGCACTATGCTGCAGCTGGAGGAACATGACTGCTAGTTTCTTGTCCTTCTTGGGCACCCCTTCTCTCTAGGCTCATGTTACTCCCTTACTCAACCTAGGTACCATCATTGGATCCTTCAAATTGCTGCTCTTCTGCATGTTGTGGCTCAATAACACGGCCAGCTGCAGAAAAAAAGGACAAGCGTGCCCCACGGCCATGTGCTGAGGATGCACCGTGTCCACAGCCAGCAATGTTGACTGTAGACACAGAGCCTGCTTGCTCTCTTTTAGTGGCCTGTGAGTGTCTGCCTCTCCTTGGTGGCCTTCCGGACATGTTGTAAATTTTGTTTAGCAAAACCGCACTACACTGTGTACACCACCAGAAAAGTTGTAGCAACTGTACAAGGGGTGCACGGTATTTTGTACACCTCCAGAAGTGTAATAATTACTATGGTTGAACTGTATTGTATACTGTGTACACTACCAGAAATGTAGTAGCAACAGCACTATGGATGCACGGTACTGTGTATACCACCAGAAGTCTAATAGCAACTATGGGTGAACTGTATTGTATACTGTGTACACCACCAGAAATGTAGTAGCAACTACACTACTGGTGCACGGTACTGTGTACACCACCAGAAGTGTAATAACAACTATGGGTGCACTGTATTGTGTACTGTGTACACCACCAGAAAAGTAGTAGCAACTGCACTAGGAGTGCATAGTACTGTGTACACCAACAGAAGTGTAATAGCAACTATGGGTGCACTGTATTGTGTACTGTGTACACCACTAGAAAAGTAGTAGCAACTGCACTATGGGGGCATGGTACTGTGTACACCACCAGAAGTATAATAACAACTATGCGTGCACTGTATTGTTTACTGTGTACACCACCAGAAAAGTAGCAGCAACTGCACTATGGGTACATCGCCTGAAGTATATTAGAAAAAGTACACAAGGAATGGCCTGCAGTCAGATATAGGCTTGGATACACTGGATGCAGTGTATATGTGTATATATATATATATATATATATATATATATATCTATATATATATATATATATATATATATATATATATATATATATATCTATATATATATATATATATATATATATCTATATATATATATATATATATATATATATATATATATATATATATATATATATATATATATATATATATATATATATATATATATATATATATATATATATATATATATATAGATATATATATATATATATATATATATATATATATATATATATATATATATATATATATATATATATATATATATATATATATATATATATATATATATATATATATATATATATATATATATATATATATATATATATATATATATCTATATATATATATATATCTATATATATATATATATAGATATATATTAAATACACTGCAGCTAACTGACTAACTGAATAACCTGTCTGCCTGAAATATATTAGAAAAAGTATATATATATATATATATATATATATATATATATATATATATATGAGACTGACTGTATGTACGCCCCATAATGTTAGTTTTTCGATGAACGGGGGTGAACACCCGATGTTCGAGTCAAACTCATGTTCGACCCGAACATAAAGCTCATCCCTATTGAGGACAGTATAATAAACAAAAAAGTTGCCCTATTCAATATATGAACCAAAAACTTATGAATTATGAAGTGACACAGTGTGAATCAATATCAGTGATTTTACACAATAATAAACCAAATTGAAATCAAAATGTCCATATAACATCCGTATAAATGTGATCCAGACATTTATATGGGAGTTTTATTCCAGTGGGCATATTCCCCTAACACCAGCATGCTCCAGTGATCCATAGAATGCCTCCTCATTTACCTTACCCTAAGTTGTGCAGGAACAAATAGTTTATCTTCAAGGAAAACTGACACAGTATAGTCTATAAATGTATTCCCCATCCGCACTAGACTCAGTTGTCCCTTGACCAAGGAACCTAAGAAATGTGATCTCAACAGGCAAAAGTCTCTGGTAGGTAAGCCAGCTTGCATAACTCCAGAGAATGACAAGAATGATCAAATATGTGCTATTAAAGTGGACGGCTGCAAGATGACTGCCTTGCTGGACTCTGGTGGTCTGCTTGCTATGGTGCACACCATCAAGCAAGATAAAAATAATTGCACAGGTAGACACTAACAACATGTGAATATAAGCTGCTGGCAACCACACAACAGGACTAATCATGACAAACGTTGTAAAAATAAATTGTTGCTGCAGGTACTGCATTCCTCCAATATATTGCAACACCGGACCTTACCAAATATAATTGACAGATATCCCTAACAGACAAAGTCAAAGAGAAAACTACTTTCTATACTATAAGGGCACTGGCAGTATAAGAGAATGACATTGGATTGCATGGGGCCCTAGCTTCCTTCCTGTGAATGATGAACAGTACTTTTAAGCCACATCAGAACGTTGCATCCTCCTATTTAGGCGATGTGGTAATTTTTAGTCCAGACAGGGGGAGGCCCAGTGCTGGAGAGATGATCAATCCCCAGAAATGTGAGTTTGGGTTAGAGAAAGCCTGTTCTTTGGAGTACATCATTGAGAGGGTGGTAGTGAAGCCCCTAGTCACACAAACAAAAGCCATTCAGATATAGCCCAGGTGACTTAACAAAAAACAAGTGAGAGTTTGTTTAGTATTGAGTATTACAGGAGGTTCATACCCAATTTTTCCATGTTGGCAGCTTCACTCACAGACCTTACAAAAGAAAATATGACGGAGGCAGAGAAAACATTTCAGGACCTTAAAACTGTCATATGTACTGTAAAGGCATAATATTGGCTATAAATTTCTGGGGTAAATTTACTTATCAGAGGCAGATTTGTCCCAATTTGTGAATGGGGGATGTTAAGATACAGAATACCCGGAGTCTGAAATTATAAAAAAAACTCATGAGAGGCTCATACAGAGATCCCCCTTGCAAAGAACTATGTTCTCCTAAAATATTGTTTACTAATCTGTTATAAATCCTTAGGTATTACACAGCTCTTTTATTGTGGACAAGGTTGCAATGTATTGCCAAATGACGTGTGTGTTAATTGGCTGTACATCGCTCCCTTTCTGGGAAAAAGCTATTAACAACAAAAAGTCCCTTTGGATAACCCCACCCCCCCTTTGTAATCACAAGTTTGACCTATTATGACAAGTAACCTTTGTTCATAACCCAGAGGTCGAGATGACCATGTGTAATGTTGAAGTAATTAGTTAAGGATGACTTGTGTTTTGGGACCATGCCATGCATAGACAAACATTCTGTAATTTCTTTAAAAATGTTGAACTCACATTTGTATGATTACCACACTCCCTTCATCTATGGTCCAGTGTACACTGTATTATCTGTATGTATATTCTTGAGTAAACTTGAACAAGCAAGGATACGATCAGATTGGCTTCAATGTCTTTCATTTCAGGCGATCGTAACAATGGTGATCCCGAATCGTGTCTTCTTGACTGCATCTCCACCTCCGGCTCTCAACCCACTACAGGAGGGACAAAAACGGTGCCTAAGGTGAGAAATTTCTCTCATATTATTACTGTCTCTGCTGTATGGGAGTGAGGTGCCAGGGGAGAAGTGCAGTTACAGAAGGTAGCATGTTTCCTTTATTTCCTTGTGCATGATTACTGAGAATAATTATTTCTAGAATATTCTGATAAATTCTAAATTAAATAATTGTATTGTGTCAGCATAATAAGAGTACTAATTTTTCCTTACCCCTTGAAATTACAATATATATATATATATATATATGTATGTATATATATATATATACACACACACACACACACACACATATATATATATATATATGTATATGTATATATATATATATATATATATATATATATATATATATATATATATATATATATATATATATATATATATATATATATATATATATATATATATATATATATATATATATATATATATATATATATATATATATTGTGAAGTTTGGGGATACTAGCTCCACGGGATTAAGTGCATAAACCGTTGTCAGGTGAAACCAAAATATGTTTATTTTTAATTAAATCAAAAAATAAAGCTTTTCTTCAGCATATAAAAACCGTAAATTAAAGTCTGCTTATCTTCAGCACAAAATAATACAAAAAGAAAAGCCCCTACAGTTCTGTAGACAGGTCTTCACCAAAAAGAATCCTTGCAGAGATCTTTTTGCAGCCTCCAAAACATCAAACAGCAAATACAACAACACAGCCAGACAGCTCCTCAGACAGGTGTTCATCTCCATCTCCTCCTCACCACCACCTCTCTGTCTACTTCCTGTCTTATAGGCTGTCTGTCTTCCTGGAGGCTGTTAACCCCCTGTGGTCAGGGAGGGAGGCTCTTTCCCACCCAAATGTCACTTTAGAGCCTCCCAAATTCCGGGTCCCAACTATCTCTCTTAAAATATAGACCGAGAACTCCCGAAAACTATACCCGGAACCTGTCACTCATTTTTGGGTGACCCCCTGAGGCCTACCATGATTCCCTTAAAGGGACCACATCCCGAATATAGGCGCCATATAGTACCCGTCCAGGACCCAACCTTGGCGTCCTGTACAATATATATATATGTTCTTTGGAGTAGGGAGTCTAGCCTATTTCCACTCAGAGAGGTGACGTCCCTCTGAGAATAGAACCTGTGAGATATCTCTAGACATATTTGGCTGCTGGTAAACAGCCATTGGTTTAAAGAGTGGAACTTTTGGTCCAAAAGTTGTCATTTCTTAAAGAGGTAATAAAATTCTTTTAAAAGCGGTAACAAATAATTTCTAAACGAGGTAATTAAAAATTTCTTCAAAATGTAAACAAAAATTAAACAAAAGAAAATGAGAAATATTTTTAATAAAATCATCTCACACATAATGGCAAGCTATGGTTATAGCTAGGGAAAATTCTAAATGCCTATTAAAAATACCAAAAGCCACAGGGCTAAGCTTTGCTTAATTACACCCAACTGCCATTGTTAAAATGATGGTAAACGGAGAGCTACAGGTTCTTAAACATCATGTAAAATGGTGTAAAATCACCCGTAAAGAATATAAAAAGGATCCACGCAAAGGGCCTCTAGATACCCCAACCATAATTGCCCTATTCAGCTTACTTTTTAAAGTGTCTGATTGTGGAGGTATGGAAGGTCTAGCTGCAAGGGAAGAGGTGTCTAGAAAAATAAAAATCCTTATAAAATGTATTCTAAAAAAAAGCTTATTTGCAATTAGAGGAGGGAGAAGAACTGCCAAATGCATGGGGTTCCCCTTATGTTGTATTAAGAAGAGTATTGGCTGCTGCTTCAGCAAAAGCCTCTGCCCCGGTATTAGCACAGTAAGGAGCAGTGGGAGGAATGCCTGAAATCTCTTATATGCAAGGCACACCTATGCATCAAAGGGATGTTCAAGAGATGACATATGAGACCCCTCAAGAGGTAAAAGAAACTAAATGTATGCCCTGAGCAAAGACATAGTGTAGGACCATTGATTGATACAGTGGGAAAACAGTTTTTTGATAAATATGGGGATCCATGGCAATACACTTCACCAGGGCGGAACACCTTAGCCAAATATAAGAGATTAGATAAAACTACAAGCCCACTAGCCCAATTTTCTTCACCAGTCCTCACTCGGTATAAAGCAAAAGAGAAAGCCCTCCAAGAAACAGGAGTTAACCTCCCCCCTGCAGATAAAAGGAAAGGTAGACAATATTTTGCATCCCAATGGCAAGATACACCCCTGGAACAAATGCCTCTGAGAAAGGTTGCTCTTCGCAGGAGTGATAGATGCTGAGGGACACTATATGGCACATATAGGCAAAGTCTATGTGGAAGTCCCACGAGATCAGAGCCATAGAAGAACATTTGCCAAACCTTTAAAAGTGTCCAAAAAAGTGGTATAAAAAGGTAACATGGATACAAATCACCCAACAGGCTACCTACGGTGATATGTGGATTCTGATTGATTGTGCAATACCAGAAAAGTATGCAGATGTCTGGAATGTGTTTGCCAAAAATAAGGGTGCTTATGAACATGGAATATTAAAGAGAGAAGTAAGTGATGAGTTAGCTAATGGTTTAATCTCTCCCTATTTGCGTGCACTGGGACAGCTAGCAATTGAAGCTGCTCCTACGGCTCCCGAAAGAGAGGGGTCAGGAGGAACTGTGTCAGTGAGTGAGAACACAGAGCAGGCAGATGCTGCTGCTGCAGTTTCTGACTCGTCAATAGAATTTTTCGAACAACTAAAAGGAAGAAATAGCATAGATGATGTATACAAAGATTGGTGGCAATATATTGATATGTGGAATGTGGAAGCAAGAAAGAATGGCACTACTGAAAGTGGTATTGTGACAATAGAAAATAATCTTATGAATGATTAATGAAAGTGGTCCAAAGAAGGTATGAGGATGTATGTGGATGTATTAGACTACCGGAATAGGTTCAAGGATGAGGTTAGAAAGCATGTGGATTGGATCCCAGTAGATGAAACTGATTTGTCTAGACATGATATGGTTAACAGTTTCATAGGAGCACTGTTACAGGAAGTAAGAGACAAAATTGAGCTTCAATCTCCTGAATGGAGAAAGAACCCAGCACCAGAACTAGTGGATATTGCTCATAGAATCTTTGAGATCAAAAAGGGAAAAATAGAGAAAGAGGACAAAAATAAAATAGTGAATGTACACATTCCTGTACCTGAGAAAGCAGCACTGCATAGGGAGAGTATTGAGGTGCAGGTCTCAACTGTTCAGGTTTCTGTGACTACACCCACATACCCACAGGGGTAGGGTATGCTTAAAACTATGGAAAAACCCTGATAGACGGAGAATGCCAGCTAAGCCTAGCAGAACTAAAATGTATGTCAGAAATGCCCCAAGGGTGGGTCGGTTTCACAGAGAAGGGAAGCTTTGCTTCAAGTGCGGTAGGATGGGTTATCTTGCATGTCATTTCTGCTAGGATGAGGTGGAGTATGGTGATGTGATTGATGAAAATGTAATTCCTTCCCCTGAACTTGCTGTCTTGAATTTGGGACAAAATACAGAACCAATGATTGATGTGTCAGTTAATGGTTTACCTATCTTTAATAGATAAAGGCACTTCAAAGAATTTGCTAAATATATTTAATGTCAATTTCCCCACTTCGAATCAGCAGGTATCTTTGGTCAGGGTAAGTAATTATATAATTACTACCAAAGTCACTGAACCTCTACTGTTGAACCCCAATCAGATAAAGCACTGTGGGAAGTTATCCTCGGAGGCTGATTGACATTTCTGTAGGTCAGGAGAGCCAATGGAACATCACTAAGTAAGTTGATGTATTGGTGAAGACTGAAAAGAGAGTTACTAGAGAGATTGCTACACACCTTATGGAGCCATACCAAAATTATTTTGTATTTATGCACATGCAAGTTGCTAAGAAATTAAATTTCTCCAATTGTTGGGTCTGTACACTCTCACATATTTCATATAGAGCACTACTTTTGCTAGGTGTTCCAGGGTTACTCAAGGAGATAGAAGAACTAGCCAATTTCTAGAATGTGAGTAAGGAAAGTGAAAACAAAATGGAATCTATATTCCTTTACTTTAACATTTCCCTGGGTAATGTGCAAATGTCATTTGAAAATGACCACAAATACTTGTACTAATACTAGTCCTTCTGAACCAACAAGGTCACCCATGCTGACTGCTTATGAGATGGTGACCCATATACCTGAAGGACTACCTAAAGATACAGAAGAAGTCTAAAGCTACAGAGAAAGTCTAATACTGAAGAATTCAACCTACAGGAGGGGATGATAAGATACAGAATACCTGGAATATGGAATTATGAAAAAACTCATGAGAGGCTCGTACAGAGTTCCCCCTTATAAAGAATTGTGTTCTCCTAAAATATAGTTTAAAAAAATGGTTCTAAATTCTTAGATATTCAAGGTTGCAATGTATTGCCAAATGACGTGTGTACTAATTGTATGTACATTGCTCCTTTTCTGGGAAGGAGCTATTAACAACAAAAAGTCCCTTTGGATAACCCCTCTGTTTTGTAATCAAAAGCTTGATTTATTATGACAAGTAACCTCCTTTACTCATAACCCAGAGGTCAAGATGACCATATGTAATGTCGAAGTAATTAGTTAAGGCTGACTCATGTTTTGGGAGCATGACATGCATACACAAACATTCTGTAATTTCTTTATAAAGGCTTAACTCCCATTTGTATGATTACCACACTCCCTTCTGCTGTGGTCCAGTGTACTATCTGTATATATATTCCCAAGTAAACTTGAACAAGCAAGGATGTAATCAGATTGACTTTGATGTCTTTCCTTTCAAAGCCGAACGAAACAGGAAGAATACCTTGAAGCCTTCCTTAGCAGAAAATTGACCCATGCAAAACATAAACATGCTATTGTGGAGAAATTGTCAGGGCTGGGCTCAGACCTTCCTTCTCTGAGCTGGCCGTTCAGCTGTCAGCTAATTGCCAGCTCCCATCTCTCTCCACATTTAACCAGCTGTTGATGAGCCTGCTCATCAGTCCTGCCTACTTAAGCCGTCCAGTCCAGAGAAGCTCTGCCTTTGCCTTGGGCACATTACAAGAAACTTTCTCCTGCGTTCCTGTTTAAAGACTGGCTTTGCTGACATCCCTTCTGGCTACAGATCCTGCTTGCTGTTCCACTATTTTGATCGCGGACTTCTGACTTGGCTTACTATCCATTCTGTTACTGAAATTTGGATATGTTTTGACTATGTTTGTTCTTTTTATTTTTATTATTAAACAACTGTGATTTAACTGTACTTCTGTGTCGGTCTGATTTCATGGTTTCTGATAGAAATATACTGGGCCAGTAGATGGCCCAGAATAAAAGAAATTCAAGATGGTTCCTGGCATTGTATAACTTCCCGTTTGTGGTAGAGCACAGACCAGGGTGCCAACAAGGTAATCTTGATGATCTCTCCAGTGTTCACACTATGTTTGCACAAATTATTCAGTTGCACATTCCTGAGCAGAAGGGAATGAAGGGAAAAATGGAACAGCCATTTTTGTTCAGTATTGACTAAGCAGGTATATTGCATTTTTTTATTTATTTAGAAGACCTATAAAAAGTACAAACCCCAAAATGTCCCATGAGCCATGTCCCATTGCAACATGTAGGGCAGCCCATTAAAATGAATGATTTGCCCTATGCATGTTATGGGAAAAACTAGTCAAAAAACATGTGCTACCATTTTACTCGGTGTGAGTGGGGCCTGAATATAAAATTGGTGTGTTTACACAAGAACAATGTGGCTCCACTCACATTTGTGCATTTCTGAATGCATGGCAGACCGTACAGAAATTCATGCTTTGCTGTGTATTTCAGAAATATGCTGCAAAATGCGCATCATGCTTGCATCTATCATTAAATGTTAATGACACCCCAAGCCGAGTAGCAGGAAATGCGTTTGCCGTACCACATAAGAACTGCAAATGCACCAAAAAATACAGTAAAAATGCACCACACTCCACCTCAAACAAAGTGTGAAATGTCTTTTGGGCATTTGTCACGTGTAGGGCAGCCCATTCAAGTGAATAGGCTGCCCTATACATGATGATCGTAAACCATAAAAAAACACGCGTGGAGACGTGAGTCTATAATTTCCTTTAGATTTACCAAAACTATGGAAAAGGAACACCCATTTAGCCTTTAAATAGCAATGTTTCACCCATCTTAGGACATATAGATTGTATTAGAAAGCCCAAGCTAGGCAGATAAGTCTTTTGAATCTAAAACTATGTATTATACATCTACTTTTCAATTTCGCTTCAGCAATGAAACTGTTACCAAACCCCAATGAGTTGGAGCTTCCATGTCAGGGGTATATGTAATACAGTGCCTAATAACCCTACTGTGCTGGCAGAAAAAGTGGCGGAAAATATATTGCTCAATAATTTCTTAAATACCTGCTTTAAGATGAAACCAGTAAAGAGGTTAAGCAATACCGTTCTTTATTTTGCATACTGGAGCTTAGCTGGTTTTATTGGTAATCCAGCAGAGTTTTTGGTAGGGATAGATCCTCAATTCCATGGACTTCATTTTGGTTGTTGCTGGATGAATCCTGATGAAGACAGCTGAACCTAGCGGTATGTCAGGGAGAGTGTCTGTCTCAGCATAGAGAGATACACGTGGAGCTGCGATACCACAGACTGTTGAATCTAAGTCTGTCAGGGTGACAGGCACCCACAGATAGACTAGATAGGTACATCTCATGATTTATAAATATAAGTGCAGTGTCCAATTAAAATAATATGAAATGTGACTTATTGTAAATTCCTTATCTTGGAGTACAGATCATGAACAGGGTTATATGGTTGTGCTATAGGGGTGGTCCAAGCATTTCTTTGCCAGTGTCTAATCATCTGAAGCCAGCCTGCAAATAATCCATGGTCTATGAATACAAGTCAACAGTCTTATTTTTAAAAGGTTGGACATGTGGTCCATTTTAAATAAAGATTAATGAATGGTTTTAGTAGCTATTATGCTCAATATAATTCTAGACTTAAACTACAATAAATACAGAAATCTGATGTTAAAGTATTGATTTAAAATATAATTATATGATTGTTAGCAAAGGAAAACCATATTTGGTTTCCATGCATTGATCAGAATTAGAAGATAGTTTACTGAATATTTGACAAACCAGATTGAGTATTCACGTTATTAATGAGCCATATAACGCAAGGTAGATTTTCCTGTATCTTAACCTATACGGCATTTAAAAAATATAAACAACTGATTTGACCTACATATTTCAGTGCACATTTGAATTTAAAACGTAACAATCCAATGCATTATGTTTTGATTTTGCTTTATTAGCATTCCTTATTGCACAAGTAAAATAAAAAAGATTTATTTTAAACTCACTGATTATTATTAACTGGCAGCTAAATTTTGTATGAGTCATTTGTTCCATGACCAGTATGTGGGGGTAGGGCTGTACAAATAAAAAAGTACTGATTATATTTGTATGTGGGTAGTTAGAAAGATTTCATATGGTACTAAGCATGCAATTTAGAATTAATTTGTGATGGAAAAAAATAATATTTTTTAAACCATTTAATTACTTTATTTGCATTCATTTTGATAAATTGTTTTCATTTCACTGCCTACTTGTGTTGTCCTAATTGCATCATATTCTAGGGAGTCATTTCTATTGTGGATATCTTATAAACTTAAACGTGCATCAATACACATGAATACATATTTGTATAGGATTATGAAAAAATGATACTCCTGAAGAACAATTCAGATGCTGTACAAGGGCATGCTTTGGAAGTCCTGGAGGCATAAATGCAATATATTCCGCTTAGAGCTTCCATTTTGGAACCCAATATCAAAGAAAAAAACAATAGCAGGCCAAGGTAAAAAGTTAGGAACTCCCCCGTCTGAGTCATCCCGTGTCTCTGCCCCCTACAATCCCCTGACCACCGTCCCTTGATTCTACCCCCTACCCACCTACCAGTACTGCTCCTTTTAGAGAATACGGAACCAAGTATTATTTTGTGGTGCTAAATCATTTGTATGGAACATGTTGATGATAAAAAGAAAAGCAGTAAAATAGATCCCCTGCAGCCAGCAACAATAGAATCCCAGCAATAGATCCCCACACAACAATAGACTCCCCCAGCAACAAGGAATCCAACCCAAACAACAATAGATTCCCTGCAGCAACTCTCCCTCAAAAGTAGATCCCTTCCAGCAACATAAGAGCCCCCAGCAACAATATATTCCCCATCAGCAACAATAGACCCTCGAACAAAATCAGATCCCTGACAGCCACAATAGATCCCTCAGCAGCCAACATCAATAGACCCTCCAGCACACCCCACACCCCATGCTATTGCAAACATTCAGTGCTGGAGGTGCCGGAACTGCATTCCCCCACGTTGCCTCTGAAAAAAAGCCCTGGTTAAATCCATTAATGCAGTTTACTTGCCAAAACTATATTAGTCTTCAACACTTGAAATACAACTTGCCAAGATGCCAAAAATAAACTAATGAAGAAAATTTCACCGTTTTTGGAGTCAGGCTAGGAAACCAGTGGCTTTAGCAGTAGAGAGGTTTGAAAGCACTCATCTGGAAATGTACAGACAGATTCCCCTAGCAGATGATGCAGGCTCACCTGAAGAGCGGTGGCCGAGTACTAACCAATACTCAGCAGGGCTCCTACTGGTAAAGAAGGCCAACAATCCCTGGAATTATTCCTTATAACATCTAGTTAAAATATGTGCATTTAGGAATTAAGAAATACAATTTTTAAACAATCAACTGATCTGGCTAGCACTAGTTTCTAAGGTAGTCTATTCTGCATTTTTATAGCTTTTCTTGAGAAAAACTTTTCTGCATGCTGAAGTTAAAACACTTTTCCTCCAGATGCAAATAGTGCCCGTTTGCAATGACATTAAAATGATTGACTTTGCATCAAGATAACGTAAAGTGGTTGTAAACCCCCCCCCCCCCCCCCAAAAAAAGCCCTGTAAGACAAATACATAATGAGCTATTATGCATCACATACTAGCTCATTATGAAATACTTACCTTCGATCTAAGCTGATGCAGTGGCCCCGCACACTGCTGTGACCGACAACATGTCTCCCGGAGTTATTTCCTGGTTCGTGGGCACTTTAATGAACCATTTACATATATATGTATATATCCTCTTGATAGCCTGTTTTTAAGCAAGAATAACTGAGGATGATGATTTGCACTTTTCTACACTTGTAAAAAAACAATATAAAATTGATATTTAAATAAAGTCCAGTATATATATTGTAGCAGCACTTGTCACTTTTCTCAAAGTGAAAAAGTCTCCATTTAAATCCCAATCTTAATAATGGTGTAAACGTGCTAGGAATGATTGATGGGTCCTTATTGTGGTTGATAGAGAAAGCTTTCACCCAAATTTTCACCACTTGTGGCTTAGGGTTCCCCTTTGGGGATGCACTCACCAAAACACCAGAAATAATAGACCTTCAGAAAACCATCAATCTCTTTTAGATTCATCCTTATCCACTGGATGCCACTATTAACGGGTGAGGGCTTCGATGTACCATGCGAAAGGAAAAAAAAATAGAACCATAGTGTAATCCTGTTTTACCTTTTTATTAATTCAATGGCCCTCAATAACCATTAAGCGTACCAGAAATTATCAGTTAAACAGCGGTTAAAAATAAAGTGCACTGTGCCTTTATCCCGATCCTGATTGCTGGAAGAGTGTAAAGCATTCGCTGTGTACATCAGTGAATCACTTCCTGCTACTCGGGCTCGTGGAACGCGGGGATGAGGCGTATGCATCACTTCCGGTTGGTTACGTCACTGACGTGTTTCGTCATATCCGTCTTCGTCTGAGGGCGTGACCAACTAACCCGAAGTTGTTGTTTATATACATATTCAAATTATCAGCATCCAATCAAAAATGCATTGCATTGAATAGACAAAAAACACATCCAATGGCGATCGTTACCATGGGATGTTCCGTTCGTGTGCATATTTATAATGATGATATCAGTAACCAGTTAAAACGTATATAAATCATCAAAAATACGCATTCTAAAATTATCAAAAAACATTCTAAAATGATATATATAACAGCAGCCTTTAAAATAAAACAACAATAATGTACCAATGTACCAATAATGTTTCATTAGTGATACCTAGTTTGAATTTAGAAATCATCCTTCTGCTTCTCTATATAAAAAAATAGTGCCATATATATATTTTTTTTTATATACGTTTTTTTATATATATGTATTTTTACCTCACCATCTAATCATCATCCTAGAACAATACGCCAAGGATAAGATCATATTGAGAAGTCTGAAGTGGGATATAATCCCACAGGATGGTTTAAATGATCATGGTTCCAATCAGGAATGGTTGGACTTTTTTAATGGGGTGGGTTTTAAATTACAGCAGCTAGTTTTACAACGTAAAAGATGGAAAATGGCCAATATTGAAGAAAAAATTAAAGATTTACAGGAACAATTAGATCCTATTAAGAATACACAACAAATTATAGACTTTAACATAAGAGTAAAAAAAGAAATTAGAAAAAGTAGACAAGGATACACAAAAAAAGAAACTTAAAAAATATCAGAGGGACTTAAATGATGAGACAAATTGAGCCCCTTCCCTCTCAACAAACAACAAAGCCTAGGCCTACCCCTAGACAAAATATTCCACAACCCCAGGTTGCAAATGATGAGGATTCTGACATTTCCTACATCAACCCCCCTACATATTTTTCTACCCCGTTTAAATGAGGGAAAGGTAAAATTAAGGGCACACAAAGGAGAGTTAACCAGGGGCACCTAAAGGAACACTACTCAAAGGGGACCATACAATGTCCCCATATCTAATCGGTTTCAACCCTTGCAACAGCAAAATGACTATGAAAGCTACCCACTTCCGCGTCCATTTTTAGGGAGGGGAAGAGGTGGCCAATGAAGGGGTCGAGGTTTTCACCCCCACAGGGGCAAACCACCATATCGCCAACAGACTTATACCCACCACAACGGTCCACAGAACCTAATGTAGCACATAAACTATGGGCAGAAAGACCACCTGCAACAAGGCAACAAAGTACCTCCCGGTTGGAGAGAGGAAAACATCGGGGCTGCAGGGCAGGTCGGAGGATCCAACAAAAGAAGTCAGAATAGGGGGCATCTTCAACCTGGCACAAGTTGAATTAACCCATAAAGAGCAGAATATTTTGAATATGGGGTTAAAATGCGGAATGAAAAAAACTGTGAATAAATGTAATGTATTCATAGACATTCACAAGTATATATGGAAACTCAACATAAAAAAGCACTTTCTTGGAAGTAATTCCCGAATAGGAGCTCCAGTGGGATACACAAATAAAGTAGTGAACAGTGGCTTAAAAAATAAATCTCTTTTTAACCCGCCCAATAATCCAAATCACCAAATAGAAGTTTTCAAAGGTCTAGTCTAACAAGACCTGGAAACATTAAAACCAAAAAAGATGTTGAATTTAAGACATATAAATGAGGTCATTGAAATGCTGGAAAAACAGAAGGAAATCATAATACGTCCAGCAGATAAAGGAGGAGGCGTGGTCATTCTCACTAAAGAATGACCACCAAATCACTGAAATGTTATCAGACATCGAAACATATACAAAATTAGATATAGATGCCACCCAATCATATCAAAATCAATTAGAAAAATTGATAGATCTTGGATCAATGAAGGGGGTCTTAACAAGCAAAGAAAAAATATATCTTCTGCCCTTAAGTAGCCGGGTACCAACATTATATACTCTACCCAAGATTTACAAAGACCCAAACAATCCGCCAGCTAGACCGATTGTTAATAGCATTGGTTCTGTGTCATCTACATTAGGCCAATACCTTGACACGTTTTTACAAAAAAGTGTCCTTAACACTCAGTCTTATTTAAGGGACACCAAAAGTTGTTTGAACCTTTTACAAGAAGTAGATTTGCAAGGAAAAAATTAGGTCCTTTTGGTTACGGCAGATATATCATCGCTGTACTCTATTATTCAGCACGATGATGCTCTTCTAGCATTAAATTGGGCCCTTAGCCAAAGAGAAGACCTCCCGCATGTTCAAAAACTATTTCTTAGGGATGCATTGAACTTCTGCCTCAGCAACAATTATTTTTGGTGCAATTGAACTTTTTATTTACAAAAGAGGGGCGTAGCAATGGGTGCAAAATTTGTACCCAGCATAGCCAGCTTATTTATGGCCGAGTGGGAGGATAAGGCTATATTTAATAAGCCACCCTCCCAATTGATTTTCTACAAACGCTTAATTGACGACCTGTTTTTTATTTGGACTGGAAACACAGACGAACTGGAAAATTTGGTGAATAATCTTAATATTAATAAACACAATATCAGCCTATCTTCAGAATGGCATAGGGATGAAATCAACTTCCTAGATGTGACCATTTACATAAAAAATTATAAATTGGAAACAAAGGTATAAAAACAGATCGAAACAGCTATCTGCCCACATCAAGCGGACATCACCCACAATGGTTGAGGAATATACCAAAAGGCCAACTGATGAGGGTACAAAGAAATTGCTCAGAATTCGAAAATTACGTCACAGAAGGTAACATGTTGGCTGAGAGATTTACAGCTAGAGGTTATGACCAGAAAACATTGAAAAAGGTTATTGAGGAGGTAGGGGATACTTCAAGATCTATGTGTTTACGAGAAAAAACTGAAAAGACTGAAAGTGAATTGTCAAATCAGATTGTGACTAAAATCCGAAGTAACGAATGGGGTTTTATTTTGGATTTTCACATCCAATACAGAGAGGTAGAAGATATTCTTAGAGGGCATTGGCACATCCTCTTATTAGATAAAAAATTAAATTCAGCATTACCGCCTCAGCCCCAATTTATATATAGAAAAGCCTCATGTTTTGGGGATAAAATTGTAAAGAAGGTAATTGATCCCCCAAAACATCCACTTACCTTCTGGGACCAGAATGGCTTCTATGCATGCAGGAGATGTAAAGCGTGCCGAGAAGTGTCAAGACCGGTTAGAGCTCTGGAAATATTTTCTTCACCGGCTAACAATCGTGAGTTCACCATTCAACAATTTATTACCTGTAACAGTACCCATGTAGTGTACGCTCTAAAATGCCAGTGTGGCCTCATCTATATTGGATGAACCAAAAGGAAACAACGAGTTAGAATTGCTGAACACATACATAACATGAAAATTCAAAGACCACAATGTGTCATTGCATTGCAAACTAAGACATAACATGGATGCCACAGGCCTCCAATTTTGGGGAGTGGAACAGATTAAACCATATTGGAGAGGTATAATTATGGTACGTGAATTGTCAAAACATGAAACCCAATGGATTTATTTGGTGGACGTTTTAACCCCTAAGGGCTTAAATATTGAGCTAGACATCAATTGTTTCATTAGTGATACCTAGTTTGAATTTAGAAATCATCCTTCTGCTTCTCTATAAGATAAAATAGTGCCATATATATATATATATATATATATATATATATATATATATATATATGTATATATATATATATATATATATATATATATATATATATATAATGTGTGTGTGTTTTTTATATAAGTTATATATATATATATATATATATATATATATATATATATATATATATATATGTGTGTATATATATATATATATATATATATATATATATATATATATATATATATATATATATATATATATATATATATATATATATATATATATATATATATATATATATATATATATATAGATAGATATATATATATATATATATATAGATAGATATATATATATATATATATATATATATATAAATATATCTAATTTTTTTGAAATATTTT
The DNA here is from genome assembly GCF_037356315.1 of Lithobates pipiens. NCBI lineage: Eukaryota > Metazoa > Chordata > Amphibia > Anura > Ranidae > Lithobates > Lithobates pipiens. The sequence goes on along the minus strand of NW_027507748.1, from coordinate 399,409,931 downwards.
GAAATAATTTTGAAATATTTTTATATACACGAATAGTTCCGTATATGTCTCACATATATAAATTTTTAAGCAATCTTAATTTTAATTTTAATTTAATATCTCAAAATTTTCTTAGCGTGTTAATTGTCATTTAATAATCTTTTACATTTTCTTTGAAATTGTTTCTCTTCAATTAAATATAACCAAGTGGTGCAATTACAGATACTACAGATTTTATACTCACACTATCGTATCATGAATATGCACTAAATGTGAATTTAAGCGTTTTATGCACCCCATACATTAGCGATCGAATCGGCTGATGTTTTTTCACCGATCGAATAAGGGGTGAGGGCTGGAAGGAATATAGACGCCTAAATTAGGTCGTACATCATCGCCAACTAACAAATATTGACAGGTATCAAACCAGACAATATTGCACTGAACAACATATACGAGTAAACAAAAGTCTGCTCGACTATAAATACCAATGTGAGTAGAAAAATAATTATATATTCTTTACACAGATTTGTACATGTCTCTATATAGAGTATGGTTTTAAGTATCTAGAGACATGGTGGTAAAATCCTGACTCTTAAATAGGGGTATATATTGTAAAGCACACAATAGATATATTTATGCATTTTAATAATCTCTATAATAATTATTTCTTTTGGTACATTATTGTTTCTTTATTTTAAAGGCTGCTGTTACATATATCATTTTAGAATGTTTTTTGATAATTTTAGAATGCGTCTTTTTGGTGATTTATATAAGTTTTAAATGCTTACTGATATCATCATTATAAGTATGCACACAAACGGAACATCCCATGGTAACGATCGCCATTGGATGCAATACATTTTTGATTGGATGCTGATAATTTGAATATGTATATAAACAACAACTTACGGTTAGTTGGTTACAACCCTCAGATGAAGTTGGATATGACAAAACGCGTCAGTGACGTAACCAACCCGAAGTGACGCATGCGCCTCATCCCCGCGTTCCACGACCCTGAGTAGCAGGAAGTGACTCGCTGATGTAAACAGCAGACGCTTTACACTCTTCCGGCAATCAGGATAGGGATAAAGGCACAGTGCACTTTATTTTTAACCGCTGCTTAACTGATAATTTCTGGTACGCTTAATGATTATTGGGGGCTATTGTATTAATAAAAGGGTAAAACAGGATTACACTATGGTTCTATGTTTTATTCCTTTTGCATGGTACATCGGAGCCCCCACCCGCTAATAGTGGCATCTAGGGGATAAGGAGGAATCAACAAGAGATTGATGGTTTTCTGAAGGTCTATTATTTCTGGTGTTTTGGTGAGTGCATCCCCAAAGGGGAACCCTAAGCCACAAGTGGTGAAAATTTGGGTGGAAGCTTTCTCTATCAACCACAATAAGGACCCATCAATCACTCCTAGCACGTTTATACCATTATTAAGATTGGGATTTAAATGGAGACTTTTTCACTTAGAGAAAAGTGACAAGTGCTGCTACAATATATAAACTGGACTTTATTTAAGTATCAATTTTATATTGTTTTTTTACAGGTGTACTACATTTTAAATCAGCTGCTAGACATTAATATTCATTTTAATTATTTTAGAGTAAATTGTTTACCCGTAGGACATGAGTTGTGTTGTGTTCAATAGGGCGTGATTTTTGGGCATATTATTATTTAGACTTTTCTACACTCGCTCCATTTCCCCAACAAACTTTTAATGAACTGGTACCCAGAATTGAACTGCATATTCCAGTCAATGCTTTTCTAATGCTTTGTACAGGGGCACAAATTTGTCCTGCCCTCTGGAGTCTATGCATCTTTTAATAAAAGAAAGTATTTGCTTGCTTAATTAAAAAATGCTGCTTGGCATTGCATGCTATTAATAATTCTATGATCTGATAGATTTCCCAGATCAGTCTTGATTATTGAATCCCCAAGTTTTTGAAAGGGTTTGTGGACAGTTTATATATTGGAAATAGACTTTAAAGCTGCCAAAAGACTACACAACATAACTACAATTGTACACATTTTATAGTACACAAACATAAAAATATCTGCATAAATAACAATTGAAACTTAAATAAAACATCCTGCCCAAAAGTATATTGTTTAAGCAGGTTTACAAGACTAACTCCTATTAACAACATTACAATGTGAATATAGCACATACAGTATCTCATATACAGTAAGTGAGTATACCCCTCCCATTTTTGTAAATATTTTTGTCAGGGCTGGGATCAGCCCTTCCTTCTCAAAGCTGGCTGCTCAGCTGTCGGCTAATTGCCAGATCCCTTTTCTCCACAGTGACTTACCTGTTGATGATATCTATGCTCGTCAGTCCTGCCTACTTAATGCCTCCAGTCCAGATGATCTCTGCATTCACCTTGGTCACATCTCTAGAGACTCTCTCCCGTGTTCATGTTAAAGACTTGCTTGGCTGACATTCCTTCTGGCACCAGATCCTGCTTGTGGTTCTACTACGCTCATCTCTGGCTACCTGACGTTTTGGCTTGTCTGACTATTCATTCCAGTTCCTGAACTCTGGCTATGTTTTCACTACGTTTACTCGGTTTACCTTTTTATTATTATTAAACAAGTGTGATTTAACTGTACTTCTGTCTCAGTTTGATTCATGGTTTCTGACAGTAAGTGAAGGCCATGAATTCAGAAGATGCAGTTAATCCACTTGTTGGTAATATTTTTTCCAGATTGGATGAGCAGGATCACTGCATGGATCAGTTTGCCATGGCGTTACAAAAACGGTTCACCTGGAATCTCCCACTCTGGCTGCTCCGGTACAACCTGTGTTGCAGGCCATCTCTGCTGCAGCTCCGGTCTCTGTGCAGGCACCCACCTCGAGTATTACCTCTATAGGTGGTATGTCTGGTTCTGCTCCGCTTCCCCAGCAATTTGCGTATGATCCAAGTCCAATGCAGAGGGTTTCTCAACCAGGTTGATATATTCTTTGAGAGGCTGCCCCAGGTGTTTCCCACAGACAGAAGCAAAGTAGGTTTTGTGATATCTTTGCTTTCTGCGAGAGCCTTGGCCTGAGCAAACCCTCTATGACAGATGCAAAAACCTGTTGTCTTGAGTTACCCAGAGTTTGTGGCTTCCTTTAAAAGGTATTTGATGTTCCTGAATGCTCCACTTCTGCTGCCAAGTGCCTCATGTCAATCAAACAGAGTACGAGAACTGTTGCTGATTATGCCATTGAATTACGTACTGTTGCAGCAGAGGTTGCTTGGAACAATGTGGCCCTCATGGCTGCTTCTTCTCATGGTCTCTCGGATACCATCAAGGATTAGAAGGCAGCCCGAGATGTACCCACTGGGCTGGAGAAGTTGATCAAGTTTGCCATCCTGATTGACTCCAGGCTCAGAGAAAGACTTCCTTTTAAGGAGCGCTTGTGGAAGCCTCCTGTACATTTGTCTCTGAACTTTGCAGTCCCACCCATGCCTCTCTCACCTTCCATGCCTCTTGGTACCGAGTCGGTCTGTATAGATGAACCCATGCACATGGGCTTCACGTGTCTCTCTCTGCAGATGAGAGAACCCTTAGGAGGAGGGAGAGATTGTGCCTTTATTTTGGCCAAGCAGGTCACTTTTTGAAGTCTTGTCCTACCCATCCAGGGAACGCACGAACCCTGAGGTCCTGTCACAGACAGACATTATGTGGCGTTGTTTCGTCCCCAGTTATCCAGAAGGATAGGCCCCTGGTTTTGGTTACCCTTTCTTGGGCTGAGTCATCCATCGATATACAGGCTCTAATCGACTCTGGGGCTGCAGGCCTGTTCATTGGTGCTGCCTTTGTATCGAAGCACTCGATTCCGCTGCAGCTGTGTGACACTCCCATTGAGGCTCTTGATGGGAGACCTCTACAGCTTGCCCATGTGACACATGAGACTCTTCCATTGTATATGGTCATAGGGGCCCTTCACCATGAGATTATCCAATTCCAAGTTATTTCCTCACCGACCTTCAACATAGTGCCATACCCCATCGTGTCCAGGTTTACCCTTTGTCATACTTGGAGGATAGGACTGTAAGGTGTTCGTCTTCTAGATTCCCCTGGATAGCCTAGGCTGGAGTGGCTCAATGGAGGTCCCAAACGCCGGCGGTTAACCAAATACACATACTCGTGGGTACGTGGTAACTGATTACAGGGTTTAATGGAAAGTGGACCGTCTTTTATGTGGTAATTTACAAAGCCCTGCCCTGTAAGGGGCCCATAGGGTGGATTTTACACATACATCAACAATTTTCTTAAACTCATGACATTATGTAAGTCAAAGGTTAAATACAATCTTCTGATAGTTATTTTGCCTTTTCAGCATCTGCTGACTGACCATATTCTTGCGTAACCAGTCCTATCTATCCCTGTGCCTCTTACCACAGACAGATGTTTCCTGATATGTCAACATCTTGCATCTTAATTCTGAACCTATTGAAATGCACACCTAAGCATATTATCTTAGACCTTTGACTTAGTACATCTTTGGTAACCTCAATAGGTATTCCCTTATAATCCTCCCTTTGATCATTCTGTGATTTACATAATGATCATTCCTTTTCTAATTTAATAGCACAGGCTTCATACTCCGAACCCTCGTGCTCTTGGTTTTTATACCATACCGTTGGACCTTTAACAATGGAAGTGAGTTTCAGATCCTCCGGAGCGGCCGTGTTTCCCTTTTTACATAAACATTTGATTATCTTATAACAGGCATATAAAAATAGAATGAAGAGAATCACAGTGGCAATTGTCATGGCAGTATTTCGGAGCCAAGATATTAATCCCCCAAAACTAAAACTGCTCGAGAATGGATCCCAGTTTTTTCCTATATTTCTTGCCTCTTTCTGTAGTTTATTTACCTCTTCCCTGTGTTGGGCAATAACGTCATAGTAGTCTGGGACTTCGATGCTGGTATTATGAATCCAGGTACAGCACTCATAATCCTCAGTAGTCTCACAGAGGCCAGTAAGGGCTGCACTCATACTTTCTATGGCCAACTCATGTAGTTCTAGTTGCTTCCTAATTGCCCTAGTTTCTAGATTTAGTTTGGTTATGTCATCAGAATTTTCCTCCAGAATCTCATCAATTATGCCAGTGTAATTATTTAATCTTTTCATTAGGTCAATTCCCCACCCTGTCCAGGAAGGGAACCATGCCCAGGCCATATCTTTTTCTAAAAACAATTCTCGTTTATTACGGTGTCTAAGGGGATATCTAGGATGCATGCTAGCTTCAAGGAGGTGACTTCCCTTGTTATCCCCTAATACCCCCATGATAGGAACCAGGGCTGCAAGGTAACACCACCCCTGGGGTTTGGTTGGGATCCAGGGGTGACAGAGTTTGCCGCAACATATATATATGGTATTTCCTAGAGCTAGGGGCCATTTATGGAACACGTTCCTAAGAGTATCAGAAAGGCCAGAGAGCATCAGAATTGACATTAATTGGTGTATTGTAGACTTGGTACTGGAGCTAAGAAAGTCTAAAAAGGTGGCATTTAGGGTGGGATCTGAAGTATGGAAGAAAGAAGGACTGTTAAGCGATGTCATTGAAATGTTAAGTTTTGCTTGTTTGCAAACCTCGGCTCCATCTGTGGTGTTTCCCAGTTGGAAACACCAGTCTGGGAAGTGGCTTCTACCTATAATTTGGAAAGTGAGGGTTTTATTTGGAAGGGTCCTAGTAACATTCGTTAGGACGATAGGGGGTGTTCCATTAAGGAGGGGGGTAAAATTCAAGGGGACTGCCATGAGAGGGATTCTAGCTGTACTGGGATGTAGCTTGCTGCAGATCCAGCATTTCTCAAAACCGGATTTTTGAGCATAGCTATATTTGAATTTTAGTAGTAACATCTTGTCAGTCAGTCCCTTAGGTGACTCATTAACGGGTATAATACTTCTACTATGTCTTTGGCCGGGGGTATTATTCATCTTAGGTGGTCCACATATCCCTTTTAATAGACCTAAGTCTTTTGGATGATATATACAGTTGGCTATAAACCATGTGGGCAGGAATACAAATAGTACCAGACTACCCCAAAGGCATACAGCCTTCCCTGACACTGAAGGTAAAAACATTTCTACAAGTTCTTATGCTTGTCCTTCTTCCTCGCTATCGTGTAAGGTTTCAAGGGTTAATTGTCCAATGCCTTCCTGAATCTCTTGCAGTTCCGGTAGCTGTTCGGGTGGGTCGGGTTCTCCTTCAATAGGTGGGGGGTCGGGGGTTGTGGGAAGCGGTGGGCACTTTTTCAGCCTGCTGGCGTGGATCCAGGTGTTTCCTTGGTCAGTCAGGACCGCAGTTCTGGACACCTTTTCAACCTTCCAAGGTCCAGAGTAGATTGGTCCGATCCTCTTTTTGTGGGCCAGTTGCTTGACTAGCACTTGATCTCCTGGGATGAAGGGGTGTGTTGGCTCTGTGGAGAGAGGAGAGAAGGTGACAGAAACTTGTTCGTTCATTTCATGAAGCATACTTACCAGGTTTTTCACGTACATTTCCTGTTGGGAATAAATGTCAATATCAGTGTCTTGGTCTAATGGGGGTAATTCTATGTTTGCGGGGACTCCCATCAAAATTTCAAAAGGTGAAAGTTTCGTTCTGGCGTGAGGTGCCGTCCTAATCTGGAATAGCACAGAAGGGAGGTGATCAAGCCATCCCTTCATTGTGCCCCCTGTGGCCTTTTTCAATTTATCCTTTATATTTCTATTCATTCTTTCCACTACCCCTGCACTTTGAGGGTGATAGGGGATGTGTAGTTTCCATTGCAGCCCTAACAATTTAGCCACAGCCTGGGTAACGGAGGAGCTGAATGCAGGTCCCCTATCTGACCAAATAGATGTTGGTATGCCAAACCTACAAATCCAGTTATTCAGCAAGCATTTTGCTGCTATATTGGCTGTCTCACCTGCACAGGGAGTGGCTTCAACCCAGCCTGAAAATTTATCTACGACAACGCACAGGAATTTTAGGTTCCCCTTTTGTTTTGGCATGTGTGTGAAGTCTACTTGTAAATCTGTAAGGGGACCTATTGGTGGGGGTAGATGACCATGTAGGCCATGCCGTTTGCCCTGCACATTGTTTTGAGCACAGGTAAGGCAACTCGTGGTCAGGAGTTTGACTTGTTTGTTCAAGGCGTTTGTGCAGAAAGATTTGGTGTACATAGTGGCTAAAGGGACGGCACCTATGTGTCCTGGACCATGAAGGTAGGAGAGAATTAGAATACTGCTTGCCTCAGGTATTCCCAATATCTTCCCCTCTTTTGACCACAGACCCTCTGGGTCTTTGGTCAAGCCAGCCTTCACCCAATACAAGACATCTTCCTCAGTGGCTAATGATTGCATTTGTGCCACTACAGATTTAAAGTTAGGACAGGTGAAATGATCCTTAAAGTACATGGACGTGGGGGTGGGCTCCTGGGTGGAGGACTGGGCTGCCTTTTTCGCTTCTCGGTCAGCTAAGGCATTTCCCTTGGAAAGTCTGCTATTATCTGAAGAATGTGCTTTTACTTTAATTATTGCCACCTCTTTTGGGAGCAAAATAGCCCGAAGAAGTGCCTGAATCTGGGTAGCATTGGAAATAGGTTTATTATCTGCTGTTTTAAAACCTCTTTTAGCCCATATTACTCCGAAGTCATGCACCACCCCAAATGCATATCTACTGTCTGTGTAAATGTTCACCTTCTTATCTGTAAATAAAATGCAGGCCCTGGTGAGGGCTTCTAGTTCAGCCACCTGAGCCGAAGAGGGGGGCAGTGGTTTGGCTTCTTATACCTTGCTTGGCAACTGGACTATTGCATATCCTGTTTGGAAGGTGGAATCGGAGGGACGGGAGCAACTACCGTCCACAAAAACATCGTCTGCATTGGTAATCGGTACGTCGGTGAGGTCTGGTCTTGGTGATGTGATAGACTCCACTCGTGTTATACAGTCATGAAACTGGTCTGGGTCTTGTGGTAGGCGTAACATGGAGTGCAAGAGACGGACGGCAGGGTTGTTGGCGGGAACATATTTGAGAGACAGATTGTCTGTGTTCATGAGGGAAATCTCATATCCACTGAGTCTTTGTGAGGTCATGTGTTGGGTGTTCATGTTCTGTATGAGGTGGGTGACAGACTGTGTGGTGTAAAGCGTCATCGGGTGTCCCAAGACCATCTTGTTGGCATCTTGTACGGCCATAGCACAGGCGGCTAAATTCTGAAGGCATGATGGCATGCCTTGAACCTGAAGGGGGAGTTTTTTAGATAGGTAGGAGACAGGGCGGTAGCCTGTTCCATGCTGTTGTGTCAAAACCGCGGCAAAAGAGGTCCCCGAGACTACACAGTATAGTTGAAAAGCTTTACCATAGTCTACCAACCCCAGGGCGGGTGCACATGACAAACTGTTCAATAGGGCCTGGAAGGCTTTAAGCCGTTCCTCTGTCCAATCAACCTGCCTAGGGGCTGTTGAGGCGGTGGCCTCTCTTAGTATGCCATCATAATGAGAACAGTCGGGGATCCACTGGCGGCAATACACCACAGCGCCCAAGAATGAGAGCAGGGCTGCCTTGTCTTTTGGGGGGCTCAGAGCTTGTAGGGCTGCGGCGCGTTTGGGGGAGACCATCCTTGTCCCCCTTTTTAGTATGCACCCCAAGTATTCCACTTGTGGCATACACCACTGTATCTTCTTTCTGGATGCTAAATGCCCGATGTGGGCTAGATGGTTCAACAGAGATGTGGAATCGACCGCACAATCTTCAGCAGTGCGACTGCACAAGAGCAAGTCGTCCACATACTGTATTAGCACCGACCCTCGCTCAGGCGTCCAAGATTTGACAGTCTCATTGAGTACCATAGAGAAGGCAGCAGGACTATCAACATACCCCTGAGGCAGGCGTGTCCAGGTTAACTGACCTGTCAACTGACCCTCCGTCCAGGAGAAGGCAAACATAGGCTGGGCCTCTTCCACAATGGGAATGCTAAAGAAGGCATTTGCTAAATCAATCACTGTGTAGCATAGAGAATGTGCCGGTATACATGAGAAGATAAAAGTGATGTCTGAGACTAGGGGTGGAAGTGGAATCACTTGTTTGTTAACTGCCCTTAGGTCTTGTACAAGTCTCCACTCCCCACTGGCCTTTTTTACGGGGTAAATGGGCGTGTTCCAGGGACTGATGATTGGTTTCAGGATACCTTTTGATATGTAATCATTAATTTGAGGGGAGATGCCTTTGACTTTCTCTGGGGGTAGGGGATACTGTTTTTGATATTGTATCCCCGCATCTGATCGCATTTGGGGTGCATATGGTGTGCAATTAATAAAGCCCACACTACCTTTGTTTTCTGCCCAAATTGTGTGATGGTCAAGGGAGGAAGGTATCATTAGAAAGAAACTCCTGTGTGCATGTCTTTTTGGGCTGTGTAAGTCACAAAGAGGGGAACTCGCAGTGAGGGAGCCATCTTTGTCAAACTTAATGGTAATGTTCAACTGGGATAATAAATCTCTGCCCATTAGGGACACTGGACAGGAAGTCAGGACAGCGAAACTCTGCATACATAGCTCTAGTCCATCCGGGGTAGAGACTGGTAAAGGCGGGGTGACGGAATGAGTAACCGATGTCCCATTTATTCCAATAGAGTGTCCCTCAGTACACAGTGGTGTGTCATACCTTTCATTATTTAATGAGCTAAAAGTGGCACCTGAATCAAGCAGGAAACACACTATGTGGTTGTCTACGCGTAATATAACTTGTGGTAGACTCTTCCATGATAGGTTGTGGCACACCAGACTGAGGGAAGGGACATACTCTAGGCATCCCTATTGGGGTGTGTTTGTCGGGTAGACGGCCACTGCATGGGGATTCGAGGGGGAGGTCTGTTAGAGGTTGGGGTGTAGGGTGGCTGTGTAAGCGCATGGTTTTGAGATGGTGTTTGGGGAGGTGGCGGGTATTGGGGGTACCTTGTAGTGTGAGGGGGGGGCGATTAGCAGCGTTGTACCCCCTTCCCCTGCCCCTTGGATAGCTCGCCCTCTGTCTATATGGGCACTGTGATTTCCAATGTCCCTGTTCCCCACAATTGAAACATCCTTGGTCAGGTGGGTAGGGCTGCATGGTCATGAGGTGCGGTGGTGAGGATGAGGTTTCAGGTGTGACTAGGGTTTGTGTTTGTGTCAAGGAGGGGAAAATTCCCCCTTTTTGTTCAAAGACTCCTGAAGTCTCTCTGGACCTAGCGTCCTTCATGAATTCATCTGGTGCTTGCTCCGCCCATTTGGGGTTTGTGAATTTGAGTAAGTGCGTCACTTTGGGATCGCCTCCCGACATGATGGTAGTAGTAAATAATTGTGGTGTGGCCCCATCTACAGCTTTCCATAGGGAGTATACTCTGGTACAGTAATCATAGAATTTCTCTTTAGGTTCCTGCTTGGCTAGGATCAGTTCTTGGAGTGCAGATGATCCTTTGTATAATTTGGACCAATGACCTCCCATGCCTTTCCAAAAGGATATCCAATCCTTATCGGTCTGGATATGGGTTGTCCATAGGTTGTCTACAGGGGCTTCTTCTGGGCTGTCTGGGTCTACAATGCTAAGAATACCTTTTATGTCCTCTTTGTCAAGCCCTGTGCCGGCACTATATTTTGCCAGAAAGGTACCTGCATCTCGTGGATACTTCTTGGGATTGGGACATAGTTCTTTTATTTTGGAGAGTGTACCCAAAGGTAATGGTATATGCACTTCGGTGTCCCCTATGGTCATCAAAGGTGCTTTGAATGAAGCCCCTACTGCTTCTTTCTCAGTTTCCTATTCTATGGATGATGTCCCTTTTTTACTAATTGGACCTGACTCTTCAGTTTTGGGAATAGGTGTCTCTTTTGTATGGCTTCTTGTAGTGGTGGGGGGCAGCGATATAATCCTATCCTGCGCTTCTTTTAACATTTCCTCCTTCTTCCCTAATTGCCTTCTTAACTTTTCTAGTTCCTTTTGTAAGTCCTCCATCCTATGTTCCTCTCTCTCTTTTCCCTCCTGGAATTCCTTCTCCCTTTTTTCCAAGTCTTTCTGATACATTTCTAACACTATTTTCCTATCCACTTCTGCCTTTTCTGCCTCATCGAGGGCTATTTCTTTTTGTTTTAGGTCTTCCATAAGTGTTTCTAACTCAGTTCTCCTTTTCCCTATTCTCTCTTCTTCCTCCTTTTTCCTCTCTTCAAACTCTTTTATCTTTGCCTCTAATTCCTGCTTTTCGGGACTACCCACCTCTTCTTGTCCTGTAACTTCTTCCTGTCTCCCCTCTTCCTCTCTGCCCCTACTTACTTGTTCCCATTGGGCCACTTGTTGTGGTGTTGCTGTGGTGTGTGCTATGGTGGCTAGGACTACAGGATCCAGTGAAGGATATAGTTGAAGGTATGGACCTGGCGTCCCATCTTTGTTTTTTTACCATAACATAAGGTGGGGGTGGACATTGAGGCGGGGGAGGGGGAGGTGAAGGGGGTGCAGGGGCTTCAGCCATAGCACTGGGTCCTATATTTGGAGTAAGCTTTGTAGTTTTGTTAATATGCTTCTTTTTATATTTGTGTAGACATTTATCCCATGCATGGTAACAATCTTTCATATATTGAATATTTTCCCACTTCCCTGGAGGGTACGAATTTTTGTGGATTTGGCATATTTTACTTACTTCCTGCCAGTCTTCCTCAGTACAGGGACCATATGGCCCTGGGTCATGTATCCCCAATTGCTGACACCTTTCTCGGACTTGTGTCCAAAATGGTTCTACCTGGGGGCCAGGGATCATATTACTGACAAATTCATAGGGTGATGGGGTGGCCATGGCTTGGGTTGCTGCAGAATTCCCCATCTAGTAGTCTGGGCAGTGTGTCTAGTGCCAGGACACAGGTGATAACACCCGGTTTGTTCAACAATCCGGTCTCTGGTCTGGGAGTAGGATCCCTGATCTTTTTTGGGGCAGATGGACTTATATAAAACTATGAAGATTTACCCTTAATATATGATGAAGGGTAAATCTTTCCTGGTGGCGGGATATACCCCTCTTACACCAAGTCTGCAAGAGAAGCCTGTAGGTCTAGTGGTCAAAAGAATCTACCTTTCATAAATGCTAAGAAAAAAAATAAACCTAGCGTGCAGTGTGAACAGGCGGGTGCTACCTTACTACAATCTGGTTCTTAATACTCTGTATTCATTTAACAACATTTGGGTTTATTCAAACAGATATCCACTCTATATAATTATATCTTATACAACGTTAATACTCTATATACTTACGCTTGCACCTAAAGAGAAACAGACATATTTTTATGGTTTAAGATTTCAGCTTTAAAACGTTATATGTACATTATCAAGTAATCACATCATGATGCATTTCATTATTTATAGTGCACTTTAAAAGTTCTCAAGTGGGCGTCCATTTAGCCAATCCTTATGTCACGGGCGTATATGATACCTCCCGTGTTTAGAATATAATCATAAATATCTCTCTTAGTTTATAGTCGGACCAACCTAGTCAGACTCCTCAATACCTGCGAACCCTTTTCACCCCCCAAGGGACCAGCCTAGTCCGTTGCGAAGGCACAGTTTATATATATATATAATTAAATTTCTTATAATGGTTGTTTGGACAGGTCAAGCATAAACGCCAATTACCATAAAAAGAGGCAAAAGGTGTAAATGACTTACCTGTGCAAACCCCACTTCCTGGTACCAAAACTGTAAGGTGTTCGTCTTCTAGATTCCCCTGGATAGCCTAGGCTGGAGTGGCTCAATGGCGGTCCCAAACGCCGGCGGTTAACCAAATACACATACTCGTGGATACGTGGTAACTGATTACAGGGTTTAATGGAAAGTGGACCGTCTTTTATGTGGTAATTTACAAAGCCCTGCCCTGTAAGGGGCCCATAGGGTGGATTTTACACATACATCAACAATTTTCTTAAACTCATGACATTATGTAAGTCAAAGGTTAAATACAATCTTCTGATAGTTATATTGCCTTTTCAGCATCTGCTGACTGACCATATTCTTGCGTAACCAGTCCTATCTATCCCTGTGCCTCTTACCACAGACAGATGTTTCCTGATATGTCAACATCTTGCATCTTAATTCTGAACCTATTGAAATGCATGCCTAAGCATATTATCTTAGACCTTTGACTTAGTACATCTTTGGTAACCTCAATAGGTATTCCCTTATAAGGACCATGGAGGAATATGTTGCAGATGCACTTTCTCTATGTTTCATACGCAGATCCTCGTCTCCTGCTGGTGCTGGTTTCTTCTTTGTGAAGAAGGAGAGTGGTGAACTGAGACCTTGTATTGATGATAGGGGTCTCAATCGTCTCACGATTAAGAATGCCTATCCGATTCCGTTGATTACTGAGTTATTTGACCGCCTCAAGGGAGCAATGGTTTTCAAAAAGCTTGATTTGAGAGGGGCATACAATCTCGGGAGGATTGTATGCCCCTTTCAAAATGTCCTCCGTGATTTGTTGAAGTTATATGTGGTGGTTTATCCCTGGAGAGCCACCACACTGATGTCTGTCATGTGCTTCAGAAACTCATGCTGCGTACACACGATCAGAATTTTGGTTGGAAAAAGCTATGATGGTTTTTCCGATGGAATTCCGCTCAAGATTGTCTTGTGTATACATGGTCACCCAAATTCCAGCCGTCGAGAACGCGGTGACGTACAACACGTACGATGGGACCAGAAAAAGGAAGTTCAATAGCCATTGCGCCAGCCTTTGGGCTTCTTCTGCTAATCTCGTGTTTATCTTGTGTTAGTAGAAGTTAGTAGAAGTTTGGTGAGAGACTATTCATGCTTTTCAGACTCGTGCATTTTCAGATCATTTTACTGCTGTTCAGTTTGTACTTGTGGGTTTGTATCTGTTTTTCAGTGCATGTTGTCAGTTTGTGTCTGTTTTTCAGTGCGTTCTTGTCCGCTCATTACTGATTTTCAGCTCGCTCTTCACTGTCCTTGCTGTTCTTCAGTGCGTTCTGTTTAGTTAATTCTGATAAACTGATCGCTTTGAAGCCATGTTACGTACTTGTCATAGAGTTCATAGAGTTCATGCTGTGTGGGGGCTTGGTGTTGGGGTTCTTACTTTGCCCCAAGCCCAGTCCATGAACAGGGTGGGAAGGAGTTCATGGACCAAGAATATGTTACTCCAGAGTGACCAATTCGCTCATATGCCTTTGCTGCGTGAGATCTAGTAGAATAACCCTGATGATTTCAGAAATTTTCTCCGGATGATGGACCTCGCTTTTCACCATCTGTTGGCTTTGCTCACCCCTTATATTATGAAGCAGGACACGTGCATGCAGAAAGCCATCACTCTGGAGCAGAGGCTAGTTGCCACGTTGCGGTACTTAGCGACGGGGAGAAGTCTACAGGACCTCAAGTTCTCTACAGGCATCTCCCCCCAGGCTCTGGAGATCATTATTCCAGAGACCTGTTCTGCCAGCATTCAGGTCCTGCAGAAGGACTATATTAGGGTAAGTTTTATCCTTTAACATCACATTATATGTATTTAATGTTTGCTAGTGTATTGTATTTCTTTCATCATTCCATAATTACCCTGATTGTAATATGCTGTGAATGTCCTCTTTATCCTCATGCATGCTGTAATCTTTTAATTCTCCTTCTTTGGCCTACATGCATATTTGCCTTCACTAACCTCCCCAGCATGCTATCCTGGGCCCATATACACCTAGCCTAGTCACGTAACAATGTATTTTGTCAGCTTCATTGTAGTGCTTTACCCTAAACACCACCTAAAACGTGTCCAAATGTTATTGTTGTCCTTAAATTCAGGCAGAGTGCCAGAGGCTTTTTGTAGGCTTCCAAACCCCCCTAAAATTTTTACAATGGGCCATCAGAGGGGATGAGGAATCTGATAAGTGGACTATATACTTTTGTCTTTAAATACTCCTTAAAATAAATGTTATACTGATGTTGGCCAAGAATGTTTGTGTCTAATCTGCTTGCAATGTTTATGTGCAAAATTAAAAAAAAAATTATTTGACTCCACAGTTTCCTTCAACGCCACAGGAATGGCAGACTGTGGCCTCCCAGTTTGCTCATCATTGGGACTTTCCCAACTGCGGAGGGGCAATCAATGGGAAACACATTCACATCGTCGCACCACCCCACTCGGGGTCATACTATTTTAACTATAAGGTTTTTCATAGTATCTTGTTGATGGCAGTGGTTTCGGCGACATATGAGTTTATCTATGTGAACATGGGGAAGAATGACCGGATGTCGGATGGTGGAGTCTTTGCCCAGACTGAGTTCTACCGATGTCTCCAGAGTGGTGGCTTTGCATTGCCACCTGCAGAAGAAATTCAGAGGACTCCCAATTGTTTTTATTGCTGATGAAGCATTTGGTCTGGGTGATCATATGATGAGGCCATTCCCCCAGAACAGGGTTTTTAATTACCGGCTGGCCAGAGCCATAAGAGTTGTGGAGAATACCTTTGGGATAATTTTCTAAGAGCAATTAACATGGCTGAGTACAAACTTTACCACATTGTTTTATCCTGCTGTATACTGCACAACTTTTTAAAGCGGAATGCACCTGGATACAGTGGTGTGAAAAAGTGTTTGCCCCCTTCCTCATTTCCTGTTCCTTTGCATGTTTGTCACACTTAAGTGTTTCGGAACATCAAACCAATTTAAACAATAGTCAAGGACAACACAAGTAAACACAAAATGCAATTTGTAAATGAAGGTGTTTATTATTAAAGGTGAAAAAGAATCCAAACCATCATGGCCCTGTGTGAAAAAGTGATTGCCCCCCTTGTTAAAACATACTATAACTGTGGTTGTTCAATTTCTCTAGCCACACCCAGGCCTGATTATTGCCACACCTGTTCACAATCAAGGCATCACTTAAATAGGAGCTTCTTGACACAGTAAGGTCCACCAGAAGATCCTTAAAAGCTACACATCATGCCGAGACCCAAAGAAATTCAGGAACAATTGAGAAATAAAGTAATTGAGATCTATCAGTCTGGAAAGGGTTATAAAGCCATTTCCAAAGCTTTGGGAATCCAGCGAACCACAGTGAGAGCCATTATCCACAAATGGCGAAGACATGGAACAGTGGTGAACATTCCCAGGAGTGGCCGGCCGCCCAAAATTACCCCAAGAGCGCAGTGACGACTCATCCAAGAGGTCACAAAAGACCCCACAACAACATCCAAGGAACTGCAGGCCTCACTTGCCTCAGTTAAGGTCAGCGTTCATGCCTCCACCATCAGGAAAAGACTGGGCAAAAATGGCCTGCATGGCAGAGTTCCAAGGAGAAAACCACTGCTGAGCAAAAAGAACATCAAAGCTCGTCTCAATTTCTCCACAACACATCTTGATGATCCCCAAGACTTTTGGGACAACATTCTGTGGACCGATGAGACAAAAGTGGAACTCTTTGGAAGGTGTGTGTCCAAGTATATCTGGCGTAGAAGGAACACTGCATTTCATAAAAAGAACATTATACCAACAGTAAAATATGGTGGTGGTAGTGTGATGGTCTGGGGCTGTTTTGCTGCTTCAGGACCTGGAAGACTTGCCGTGATAAAAGGAACTATGAATTCTGCTGTCTACCAAGAGATCCTGAAGGAGAATGTCCGACCATCTGTTCGTGTACTCAAGCTGAAACGAACTTGGGTTCTGCAGCAGGACAATGATCCTAAACACACCAGCAAGTCCACCACCGAATGGCTGAAGAAAAACAAAATGAAGACTTTGGAGTGGCCTAGCCAAAGTCCTGACCTGAATCCTATTGAGATGTTGTGGTATGACCTTAAAAAGGCCGTTCATGCTCGAAAACCCTCTAATGTAACTGAATTAGGACAATTCTGCAAAGATGAGTGGGCCAAAATTCCTCCAGGACGCTGTAAAAGCCTCATTGCACGTTATCGCAAACGCTTGGTTGCAGTTGTTGCTGCTAAGGGTGGCCCAACCAGTTATTAGGTTTAGGGGGCAATCACTTTTTCACACAGGGCCATGATGGTTTGGATTTTTTTTCACCTTTAATAATAAACACCTTCATTTACAAATTGCATTTTGTGTTTACTTGTGTTGTCCTTGACTATTGTTTAAATTGGTTTGATGTTCCGAAACACTTAAGTGTGACAAACATGCAAAGGAACAGGAAATGAGGAAGGGGGCAAACACTTTTTCACAGCACTGTATATTGCCACAGATGGGCCTGAGGCCAGACTTCATGAGAATACAATGAAGCTGGCCATCCTGGCTTGCCCCCCTAAAGCGCCAGTGAAGTGCATGAAAAATATGTGGAATATTTTATGGGTAGGGGGGCCATTGCTATGCTAGCTAATTTTTAAATTTTCAAAATAAAAAAAATTGATATGATAAAATCTTGATTTGGATTTACTGCTTATGTTTCTTGTATCTGTCTGCTAGGTTCTCCTAGTGCACTTGTAGTGTCAAGTGGTTTAAATAACACCCATTCTCACTGTAAACACCAACTTAATACAAAAAGTGTTATTGAGCATTGGAAGAAGAAGCCAAACATTGCTGAGAAGAAAGCCTTTTACTCCGTGCACATTCACATAAAACATTTTTTGGTAAAAAAAAACACATATTTTTTTTTTTAATTTTACATTGAAATTTTTGAAAAAGTACAGAAACAGGCATGTTTCCAAACATGACATACACAACTCTGGAATTTACAAAGTTCAACATTGACAAAATGAAGGCAATATCAGACATTATAGTGTAAAAAATGTCTTGATCTTGCCTTCATCAGATGGGGTGAAGTCACCCCTATAAAAGCCAGATTTAGAAAATGCACACAAATTGTGAGTCAAAATGGGGATTTCCTTTCTGATCCCATACCTAATGTCAACATGTGCCCTCTTCCATCATGGGGGATCAATAGACGTGTTTTGGGGGTGCAACCATTTCCTCTCACCTATTAGAGCAAGGGGTTGCACCCACAAAACAAGTACATTGAAATTCCCTGATGGCAGATAGCACATGTTTACACACTGTGTCAGATACATTTTATATATAAAAAAAAGGTGTAATCTTTTTTGGATTTACATTATCTCTAGTACATCTATCATGTTATTCAGTCTTTGTTCAATCTCCTTGGTTTTTTCCCTTGATAAGGTCTAAATCCCAACTATACCACATTATGTCCTGGATAAGCCGTTGTGCACTGTCACTGGTGAAATGAGTAGACTGTTCTTCCACAACCTGCATATAACTTAAAATAAAAATACACACCATGTATTATAAATATGCAGACACACATCTATTACCTGAAGCTGTGGTGTCAGACACTGACCTGTTGTGGTGACAATTTCAATCACTTCTTCTACCTCTCCTTCCTCCACATCCTCAGGTTGTGGTGTCCTCTGTTCCCCTTCTTTCAGAGGTGGGGGGGTTCCTCTTGTCCTCTGACATACTGAGTCATTTCTCCCCTATGAGAATTAAACAAAAGGTATACTCAGTAGTGATGGACGAACTTCCGACGGGACGTTTCGCGAACGCGAAACGCGAACGGACACAAACGTTCGCGAAAACGACCGTTCGCCGCGGGCTCCATTGACTTCAATGGGAGGCGAATTTCGCAAACCTTTAGGTCGAATTTGCGGCCACGGGGTAATTATTAGGGGGTAGCACGTAGTCCCACCACCTGGACAATAGCATAATACATGTATGAGGTGAATTTGGGATCGATAACTACAAGCATTTTTTTTTTATTTGGGAAATTGTTCTGACAATTCAGGACTATGGAGCTAATGAAGGCAATGGAGGAGAGGGAAGGTCAGGGACCAGGGTAGGCAAACAAGAGGGTGCAGGAGATACAGAGCACTGACAGCAGCACCGTAATACAGAGCACTGACATCAGCACCGTGACATACAGCGCTGACAGCAGCTCCGTGACATACAGCGCTGACAGCAGCTCCGTGACATACAGCGCTGACAGCAGCTCCGTGACATACAGCGCTGACAGCAGCTCCGTGACATACAGCGCTGACAGCAGCTCCGTGACATACAGCGCTGACAGCAGCACCGTGACATACAGCGCTGACAGCAGCTCCGTGACATACAGCGCTGACAGCAGCTCCGTGACATACAGCGCTGACAGCAGCTCCGTGACATACAGCACTGACAGCAGCTCCGTGACATACAGCGCTGACAGCAGCTCCGTGACATACAGCGCTGACAGCAGCACCGTGACATACAGCGCTGACAGCAGCTCCGTGACATACAGCGCTGACAGCAGCTCCGTGACATACAGCGCTGACAGCAGCTCCGTGACATACAGCGCTGACAGCAGCTCCGTGACATACAGCGCTGACAGCAGCTCCGTGACATACAGCGCTGACAGCAGCTCCGTGACATACAGCGCTGACAGCAGCTCCGTGACATACAGCGCTGACAGCAGCTCCGTGACATACAGCGCTGACAGCAGCTCCGTGACATACAGCGCTGACAGCAGCTCCGTGACATACAGCGCTGACAGCAGCACCGTAAGCAGCCCCAGGAGGAAGTCAGCACAGCACAGGGATGGTGTGATCCCCTCATAATAAGAACCCCCAGGAGGAAGTCAGCACAGCACAGGGATGGTGGGAGCCCCTCATAATAAGAACACCCAGGAGGAAGTCAGCACAGCACAGGGATGGTGGGAACCCCTCATAATAAGCAGCCCCAGTAGAAATATGACACCGCTCAACCTCTTCAAAGAGGAGGGTAGGGGCATATAGTACGGTGTGCTTTTTTGGGTCAGGGAAGTGAGCCAAATGAATTAAGAAGGTCTGTGTGCTTGATTCCAAAAATTGTTTATAGACATATACATGGTCTACTGATCACATGTGTTGAATTCCTCCGAGATCCATGCCTCATTCATTTTTAGAAATGTGAGGTAGTTAACACTGTGGTGAGCTAGGCGAGTACGCTTATCGGTCACAATCCCCCCTGCTGCGCTGAACGTCCTTTCGGACAGGACACTGGATGAGGGGCAAGCCAACAGTTCGATTGCAAATTGGGCAAGCTCTGGCCAGAGGTCAAGCCTGCCCACCCAGTAGTCTAGGGGTTCATCACTCCTCAGAGCGTCCACATCGGCCGTTAACCCAATGTAGTCGGACACCTGACGGTCTAGGCGTTCCCTGATGCTGGATCCGGATGACACCTGTCGATGGGTCGGCTGAAAGAATGACCTCATATCCGAAGTCACCAACACATCTTCAAACCGGCCTCTTCTTGCAGGCGCTGTTGGATTGGTACCCGCAAATCCTTCTCTGGGAGTGGGAATTGCTCCTCTGCCAGCGCACGCAAAAGCAGAATGCAGCATTTCTCGAAGCAAGGCCTGGAAGTGCTGCATTCTGACAGCCCTCTGCGACGGCGGTAACATTTCCGCCATTTTGTGTTTGTACCGGGGGTCTAAGTACGTTGCCACCCAGTACTGGTCCTTGACCCTCATGCTTTTTATACGGGGGTCCCTATTAAAACACTGGAGCATGAAGGCCCCCATTTGCACTAAAGTGGAAGCGGTGTGGTGGCCTGGCTCCTGCTCATCATCCAGGATAATGTCGTCCTCTTCATTCTCCTCTCCCCATCCTCGCACAACAGGGATCCCAGAAAGGTTTAAAGCATGCTCTTCTTGCTCCTGCTCATCCGCCCCGGCACCATCCTCCTCTGACTCCTCATCAGACTCCTGTTGTTGACTTGTCTCAGATAGAGTAGCCCCCCCTGGGAATTCATCCAGCATTGCGACTTCCTCATCTTCCCGCTCCTGCTCCTCCACAGCCTGATCAATGACACGACGCAATGCACGCTCCAGAAAGAAGGCATAAGGTACCATGTCACTGATGGCGCCATGGCTGCGACTGACCAGTTTGGTGATCTCCTCAAATGGCCGCAGAAGTCTGCATGTGTCGCGCATGAGCAGCCACTGGCGCGGTGAAAAAAAACCCAGCTCCCCAGAACCGTTTCTTTCGCAGAGTTCATACAGGTAGACGTTAACTGCACGTTTCTGCTGGAGCAGCCTATCAAGCATATAGAAGGTTGAGTTCCATCGCGTCGGGCAATCGCAAATAAGACGTCTGACCGGCAGATGGTGTCGCCGCTGAATGTCAGCAAGGCGAGCCATGGCCGTGTAAGATCTTCTGAAATGGGCCGAGATTTTCCTTGCCTGCCGCAAGATGTCCTGGACCCCAGGGTATTTGACAAGGAATCGCTGCACGACCAAGTTTAAGACGTGTGCCATGCACGGCACGTGCGTGATTTTGCCCTGTTTCAATGCGCTAAGCAGATTGGCACCGTTGTCACACACCACTTTACCAACTGTCAAATTGAGCGGTGTTAGCCACTCATCTGCCTGTGAACGCAAAGCTGAAAGGAGTGCCGGGCCAGTGTGGCTCTTTGCTTCCAGGCACAACAGACGCAGCACGGCATGGCAACGTCTCACCTGGCATGTGGAATAGGTTCTGGGGAGCTTGGGCGGTGCAGTGGAAGAGACGCTAGCAGCGGAAAAGGAGGAGGCAGCTGAGGAGGAGAGGGAGGAGGATGGAGTAGGAGGAGGAGAAGAAGAGTCAGGCCTGCATGCAATCCGTGGCGGTAAAACCAAATCTACACGGGTGCCACGGGTTACATGCTTGACGGCCGTCAGAAGGTTCACCCAGTGGGCAGTAAAACTGATATACCTTCCCTGCCCGTGTTTGCTAGACCACGTGTCTGTGGTCAGATGTATCTTGGCACCGACACTGTGTGCCAGAGATACATTCACTTGCCGCTGAACATGGCCATATAGCTCTGGGATGCCCTTCTCTGAGAAATACTTCCTTCCTGGGACCTTCCATTGTGGTGTTCCAATGGCCACAAATTTGCGAAAGGCCTCCGAGTCCACCAGTTTATATGGCAGTAGTTGGCGGGCTATGAGTTCTGACAAGCCAGCCGCCAACCGTTGGGCAAGAGGGTTATCCGGCGTCATCATTTTTTTACGCTCAAACATTAGGCCCACGGAAGCCTGCCTTTTTGCAGAAAAATGTGAGCTTGGCGTGATGGAAGGTGGAGTGGAGGACAATTGTGAGGAGAGAGGAGAAGGAGAAGTAGAAGACGAGGCTGGACGGTGAGAGCCTGCAGTGTGGCTTTGTGTGTTCCGTTGCTCCCACTGGGCTCGGTGATGGCTGCTCATGTGCCTTCTTAAGGCGGTCGTCCCTAGGTGAGTATTGGGCTTACCGCGACTAACGCGTTGACTGCAAAGATTGCAGATGGCAACGCTATTGTCAGCAGCGGACACGTTAAAAAAAGCCCACACTGCGGAGCCATGTGCCGGTGTCCTGGGAGCGCCAGATGTGACCGTACATGGTCGATGACTCGCTCCTGATACATTTGCAGTCTGCTTTGTCCCTGCTGTGCAATGTAAGTCATTGCTGCTTCTCCTCCCTATCTGCTGGTCCATATCTCCCTCTGAACTCCCCTCCTCTTCCTCTCTTGTGGGCACCCACGTGACATCACTAGACACGTCATCATCAACGTCACCTTCCCCACCGCTATAAGTAGAGTAGGCAGCAACACCGGGGACCAACCTCCTCCTTGGGCTGATCTGGGTACTGGCGTCAGACTGCTGAGTAGCGCTTGTTGCTACCTCCTCTTCCTGATCCAATACCAAGAGTGGCTGCGCATCAGAAATGTCCTCTTGATATGGATCGGAAAATAATTCCAGTGACTCAAGCGGAAGGTATGTGGTGGTGGTGGTGGTGGTCGTGTTGTTGGTGGTAGTGTCTTTGGGGGTGCACATAGCAGAGAGTGAAGAAGAGGGTGCAGATCGAGAGGATGAGGAGGGTGCAGAAGAGTAAGGCTGAGCGAGCCACTCAACCAAGTCTGGTGCATCCTTTAAAGTAATTGAACGCACCTTCTGCAACTTCCCACTTTGGCTCAAGCCTGTTGCTCCTGCCCTACCCCTACCACCCCTGCGGAAGGGCCTGCCTCTTCCTCTGCATGTCATTTTTTAAATGACCCTGTGACAAAACTCTTAGTCCCTATACCGCTGAAGGACTGCTGCAGTATAGGTGAGCGGTCAGCAGTGGTGCACGTCAACCCTATCTATTGTGGACCGATAGCGGTCCTTACAGAACAGCAGACTGTACCGCACTCAAGCCTATGTACCGTAGCACCCTATACCAAGTTACCAGTCCTTATAAGAACTTTTGTGGACCAAGCAGGTTGTGTATTAGTGTTTAGCAGACTGTACGTCAGTCCCTATACCGCTGAAGGACTGCTGCAGTATAGGGCAGCGGTCAGCAGTGGTGCACGTCAACCCTATCTATTGTGGACCGATAGCGGTCCTTACAGAACAGCAGACTGTACCGCACTCAAGCCTATGTACCGTAGCACCCTATACCAAGTTACCAGTCCTTATAAGAACTTTTGTGGACCAAGCAGGTTGTGTATTAGTGTTTAGCAGACTGTACGTCAGTCCCTATACCGCTGAAGGACTGCTGCAGTATAGGGCAGCGGTCAGCAGTGGTGCACGTCAACCCTATCTATTGTGGACCGATAGCGGTCCTTACAGAACAGCAGACTGTACCGCACTCAAGCCTATGTACCGTAGCACCCTATACCAAGTTACCAGTCCTTATAAGAACTTTTGTGGAACAAGCAGGTTGTGTGTTAGTGATTAGCAGACTGTACGTCAGTCCCTATACCGCTGAAGGACTGCTGCAGTATAGGTGAGCGGTCAGCAGTGGTGCACGTCAACCCTATCTATTGTGGACCGATAGCGGTCCTTACAGAACAGCAGACTGTACCGCACTCAAGCCTATGTACCGTAGCACCCTATACCAAGTTACCAGTCCTTATAAGAACTTTTGTGGACCAAGCAGGTTGTGTATTAGTGTTTAGCAGACTGTACGTCAGTCCCTATACCGCTGAAGGACTGCTGCAGTATAGGGCAGCGGTCAGCAGTGGTGCACGTCAACCCTATCTATTGTGGACCGATAGCGGTCCTTACAGAACAGCAGACTGTACCGCACTCAAGCCTATGTACCGTAGCACCCTATACCAAGTTACCAGTCCTTATAAGAACTTTTGTGGACCAAGCAGGTTGTGTATTAGTGTTTAGCAGACTGTACGTCAGTCCCTATACCGCTGAAGGACTGCTGCAGTATAGGGCAGCGGTCAGCAGTGGTGCACGTCAACCCTATCTATTGTGGACCGATAGCGGTCCTTACAGAACAGCAGACTGTACCGCACTCAAGCCTATGTACCGTAGCACCCTATACCAAGTTACCAGTCCTTATAAGAACTTTTGTGGACCAAGCAGGTTGTGTATTAGTGTTTAGCAGACTGTACGTCAGTCCCTATACCGCTGAAGGACTGCTGCAGTATAGGGCAGCGGTCAGCAGTGGTGCACGTCAACCCTATCTATTGTGGACCGATAGCGGTCCTTACAGAACAGCAGACTGTACCGCACTCAAGCCTATGTACCGTAGCACCCTATACCAAGTTACCAGTCCTTATAAGAACTTTTGTGGACCAAGCAGGTTGTGTATTAGTGTTTAGCAGACTGTACGTCAGTCCCTATACCGCTGAAGGACTGCTGCAGTATAGGGCAGCGGTCAGCAGTGGTGCACGTCAACCCTATCTATTGTGGACCGATAGCGGTCCTTACAGAACAGCAGACTGTACCGCACTCAAGCCTATGTACCGTAGCACCCTATACCAAGTTACCAGTCCTTATAAGAACTTTTGTGGAACAAGCAGGTTGTGTGTTAGTGATTAGCAGACTGTACGTCAGTCCCTATACCAATGAAGGACTGCTGCAGTATAGGGCAGCGGTCAGCAGTAGTGCACGGCAACCCTATGTATTGTGGACCGATAGCGGTCCTTACAGAACAGCAGACTGTAACGCACTCAGGCCTATGTACCGTAGCACCCTATACCAAGTTACCAGTCCTTATAAGAACTTTTGTGGACCAAGCAGGTTGTGTGTTAGTGATTAGCAGACTGTACGTCAGTCCCTATACCAATGAAGGACTGCTGCAGTATAGGGCAGCGGTCAGCAGTAGTGCACGGCAACCCTATGTATTGTGGACCGATAGCGGTCCTTACAGAACAGCAGACTGTACTGCACTCAGGCCTATGTACCGTAGCACCCTATACCAAGTTACCAGTCCTTATAAAAACTTTTGTGGACCAAGCAGGTTGTGTGTTAGTGTTTAGCAGACTGTGCGTCAGTCCCTATACCGCTGAAGGACTGCTGCAGTATAGGGCAGCGGTCAGCAGTAGTGCACGGCAACCCTATGTATTGTGGACCGATAGCGGTCCTTACAGAACAGCAGACTGTAACGCACTCAGGCCTATGTACCGTAGCACCCTATACCAAGTTACCAGTCCTTATAAGAACTTTTGTGGACCAAGCAGGTTGTGTGTTAGTGATTAGCAGACTGTACGTCAGTCCCTATACCAATGAAGGACTGCTGCAGTATAGGGCAGCGGTCAGCAGTAGTGCACGGCAACCCTATGTATTGTGGACCGATAGCGGTCCTTACAGAACAGCAGACTGTACTGCACTCAGGCCTATGTACCGTAGCACCCTATACCAAGTTACCAGTCCTTATAAGAACTTTTGTGGACCAAGCAGGTTGTGTGTTAGTGATTAGCAGACTGTACGTCAGTCCCTATACCAATGAAGGACTGCTGCAGTATAGGGCAGCGGTCAGCAGTAGTGCACGGCAACCCTATGTATTGTGGACCGATAGCGGTCCTTACAGAACAGCAGACTGTACTGCACTCAGGCCTATGTACCGTAGCACCCTATACCAAGTTACCAGTCCTTATAAGAACTTTTGTGGACCAAGCAGGTTGTGTATTAGTGTTTAGCAGACTGTGCATCAGTCCCTATACCGCTGAAGGACTGCTGCAGTATAGGGCAGCGGTCAGCAGTAGTGCACGGCAACCCTATGTATTGTGGACCGATAGCGGTCCTTACAGAACAGCAGACTGTACCGCACCCAAGCCTATGTACCGTAGCACCCTAGACAGACCAAGTTACCAGTCCTGATAAAGAGCTTTGTGGAACAAGTGAGTTGTGAATGATTAGCAGACTGCAGCAGAAGGGCAGCAGTCAAGTATAATATTCTTTCTATATTTGGAAGAAAGAATATTATACGTGTACAAGCCTATTACCGTACCACTGATACCAGTCCTGAAAAGAACCTTTGTGGAACTAATAGTAACAGCAAGTCTTTAAAATTATCCTCACTGCCTGACACACTGCTTCCTGCCTGTCCCTATACAAATTGGCAAAAAAGAGTAGGCTGGAACGATTAGCTGGAACAGCTCTTTTGTGGACCTGATAGTAACAGCTAATGATGATGATGATGATGATGATGAAGAAAGACTAATCTGGCTGAGCTGTCCCTAAAATAGCAGCATACAGCGCTCTGTCCCTTTATCTAAACTGACAAAAGAAACTCAGGCTGCTGACCTAACACCTATACCAGTCCTGAAAAGAACTTTTGTGTACCAAATAGCTAGCGTTTTCTCTGTCCCTACTCCACACAGGATCCTTTCCCTACAGTGACAGAAGAAAGAATGTAAAATGGCCACCGGATCGGGTGTATTTATAGGTTAGGGGGAATGTCCAAGTGTCCATGAGCTGTCATGTCTCAATTGGTTGTCCTGTAACACATGATAAACGTGTCACGAAAGGTTAAAGTTCTTGTATACATTAAACACGTAAGTCCGCCGGGGCGAACGACGGAAAAAGGCGTTCGAACCCGCGGACGGCGAAAGTCGGAAATTCGCCGCGAAACGACCGCCGGGCGAACCGTTCGGCCATCACTAATACTCAGCACACAGATATTTGTGGCCAGAAATAGGAATGTTAAACATTGCTTGGAAGTGGGGTACAATTGTCTATCTGGCAATTCATTCTAGTTACAAACACATCTAGACAACAATGTCCTAAACTTCTTTTCATACAAATTAGAATGACCAAATGTAGTTAACCCTGTATCTGTCCAAAACATTGTATTTAGTTGGCAAACGAACAATGTATCTTACGACTGATTACTGTGCCCACAAACATGAAAGTAGCCATTTTAAACTGTACAACAGTAAAGAAAAGCACATGGAGCAACATGCAAGTAATAATAATAATAGGAACACCCGACAACTACTTACTTTTTAGAAGTACTTTCTTGATCCTTCTGTAGTGATCCTGCTCCCACAATTTGAGGTCTGACTAGCGTTTCCTCAATTGCTCCTTGGATCGTCATACCCCAAAATTCTGGTGCAGACTCTTCACAACTTTAGTCATGATCTTGGCCTTTCTCACATTTGAGTTTAGGTATGGTCCA
The DNA here is from genome assembly GCF_037356315.1 of Lithobates pipiens. NCBI lineage: Eukaryota > Metazoa > Chordata > Amphibia > Anura > Ranidae > Lithobates > Lithobates pipiens. The sequence goes on along the minus strand of NW_027507748.1, from coordinate 399,382,608 downwards.
TACTTCCCATCATAGTTGGCCCTCTTCAATATGTCCACCATCTCCACCATCTCATCTCATCTAGGTATAGTATTTTTTAACATACTTTTTGTCCAAAAATGATTGTTGTTAACTAGATGTTATTATTGATAACAAATGATTTAACAAAAAGTGTTTGACATATCAATAGACAGTAGGGGCCAAAAATGATTGTGACAAAAATGAAAAATGCTGGGCTCAGAATGATAGTCTTTTCTATTTATTAACATTCAGTTTGCAACAGTCATGAGCTGAAAATTGTGTGTGATTGATGAACCAAAATCTAAAACGATGTCCCTTTTTCATACACAGGAAGGCCTCAGCCAGGAAGAGGCTCTGGATAGTGGCAGTCAGGAGGAGATGGGGGAAAGTGTCAGCCAGGAGGTGGCGTGGCCCTGTAGCCTCACCCAATCCCAGGTGCCTCCCCTCCACCTTACAACAAAAAGGCCCAGGAAGGGGACTAACATGGAGGAGGCAGCACTGGGCCTCATTAAGGATGCTAATGTGACCCTAAAACCCCCACCCCCCAATGCTGAAGAGGCCTATGGCTGCTATGTAGCTGCAAAATTGCAGCAAATGGAAGAGGGCCAACCCCTCAGGTGTGAGAAATGTATTTTTGAGGCCATTCAGAAGGGGTTGAGTGGCCAAATAAGTGATAACATGCACTTATGTGCGCACGACCATCCTCCTCCTCCTCCTCCGGACACAAGTCCACCTCCAGAGCCACAGCCTCCAAGGAAGGCTGCAGGGAAGCATGGAGGAAAGGCTGCAGGGAAGACAAGAAAGTGATGGCCTGGGTTCAGTCTGGTCTGACAGAAGACACAGGCTGTTGTAGTACCACAGCCTGGGGACATATATGTCATCTGCTGCTGTTCTTGATCTCTGGGAGTCCTGGACCAGATTGTGCTCCCCATTATACGGACTTCTCAAGCTACCAATTTTAATTTCAAAATAGTTGATGTGTGCCCTGGGGTAGAAAGGCTTTGCAAATTCCAGCAGTTTCTCCAGCGTTGCCTTCCTCTTTATTTTGTTATCAGCCAGAGTAAATGGAGATTTTTTTATCTGAAAATACTTGCCTATGTGTTTTTCTTCAAAAAGGACAGTTTGTTTGTGAGTAGGCAGGTAGATTTTAAAAATAAAATGTCAAATTAACAAGGCACACCAACATCAACCTCCTTAAGCTTTAAAAATACAAGATAATAATGTTGTTGTGTAAACTTGACACACACACACACAAAAATGATGGAGATGACTAGAAAATCATTTCAAAATATTCGCAAAAAAGGAGTTCTTGATTAAAAAGAAATGACAATAAAAAATAATTCCAAACATTATTATGGAGATCTGGCTTTAAAAACAAAAAAGATTATTCAGGAGATCACAAGATATAATAAAGAAATCAGTTTGTGTGAACTCTGTGTGAATATGAGAAGCAAAACAACTACATACTTCTAGCATTATAAAGAAGAAGAGAATGCTCTGCATTAAACTTTTTTTTAAATTTCAGCGTGAGGAATGTGCCATCTCCATTAAGAACGGTAGTTTTACCAGACCAAGCAATTCCATCTCGTACTTTAATCTGAGCATGCGTGAGTTTTGCTCATTGGAATTGCATACACATGAACGCATTTTTGGATAGGATTTTTTTCCGACTGAAAAATTAAGAACCTGCTCTCAATCTTTTGCTGGTGGGAATTCCGCCAGCAAAAGTCCGATGGATGAAAAAAAATTTTATGGGTAAATCCGCACAAAGGAAAAAGTACAAGCTGATAAGCTTTAAAATCAACTGCTGCCCCTACAAATATACTATCACATGGGTGAAGTACACTGAGATTAGTTTTAAAAGGGAGTGTAGGTGTGGCGCTGTTCCAATTAGAAAACACTTGAGTGTTTAACTTTTTAAACCTGATAGGGTAGTACTTTTTATGTTGCACCCTCTGCAGAGAAACCAAGAAAAATTTACTGAATTTATATACTGATGTTCAGTGTATACACCCTCTGCAAGGTGCAACACCTTATGATATGTATATTACTATTCAATGTGTTGCACCCTTTGCACGGTGCAATGCAAAGAAAGGCCTTTATGAGTGAAATACTCTAACTCAATATGTTTATATTAAACCAGGGTATTAAAAACGAGAGATGTAGGAAACATGGCACCTATTGTGGAAAAGTGATAATGTGTTATACCCTCTGCACAACGCATCTCTGATCCAGTATAATTACCTATGGTGTAAAGGCCCAGCAAATTAATGGTGAGAAGCCAAAAGAGGGAAGTGTATAGCTAAAACCTTATTCTAAAAATGTGTTGTGTTATACCCTCAGCCAATGCTGGGCCTTTACACCATAGGTAATTATACTTATTATTACTCATAAAGGCCTTTCTTTGCTTTGCACTGTATAGAGCAAACAGGATCTGGAGACAGAAGGAATGTCAGCCAAGCAAGTCTTTAACAGGAAAACAGGAGAGCGTCTTTAGAGATGTGACCAAGGCGAAGACAGAGATCACCTGGGTTGGACAGCTTGAAGTAGGCAGGACTGACAAGCAAAGGAAAAATGGGGGAAAACACTGCGCTATAACTGAATATAAAACAAAAGCAGCTGCTAACACTTAAAACAAACAAAGTTCCACAGTCGAAAAGTAAAAAATAGTGTAGCGCTTCGGTAATAGTGAATGTGATCAACACATGCACACAAAATTCCAAATAAATGGTCACATGCGACAGTCCATATACATAAAACAAAGTCCAATGGAATAGGTATGAACTTCCGTGATGTAACTGGTGCAGGGATGGTTAGGCCATTACAAGGAAAGAGAGGGATCTTGCTAAACAGATATACCCATGTAAAACAGCTTGTCTGTAGACATTAAGGAAGTAGATGAGTACTCTTACCAGCTGTGTTGGACTCACACGGTCATATGACAGTTGAGTCAGTAAAGCTTGGGGTCCCAATCTAGGGCCAGGGGGTGGATCGATGAGGGTCCGTCAAACTGGTGAGAGAACTCCAACCAACTTTGTGCCAGGCGATGTATTTCACGGATGGAACATCAGGATGGTTTCTTATCCAACTCGGACGTAGCACGATCAACACCGATACTCCAATCACCCCAAAATAGGGTGAAAGATGTTAGAGGTTTTTTAGTCCAAAAAAAGAGAAAGGAAAAAGAGAGCTCCACATGGTGCGGGTCAGACGGTATAAAACGGCAAATTTATTTAAAAGTCAAAAAATTATATAAAATATTTTATGACTTAGTGATCACAAAAAGATTAGGTAAAAATGAGAATAAAAGCAATGTAGGGTGCCAACAGCTAGCCCGACGCGTTTCGACACATATGTCTTCGACAGGGGCATGTTGGAACCCACCACATTGCTAGCAAATTTATGGAGTGTCTGAGACAGTTCCGCCTACAAAAGGGGCGAAGACTTCAGTCTGGGACGACCCCTTACAGGTAAGGTAAACAATCATGTCAAACCAAGGTAAACATATTCAAACATGATAAACAAATGTAGATATCAATCTGTCATCCGTATGTGGTAGTACCTTCTCATACAATACTCAAGTTAGATTTGATAACAGAAAAAAATGTAAGTCAAAAAATAGCGATAATAATAAACAAATCTCATGCATTGGTCGGAGCCACCCCAAACTTGTAGGTCAGGGGGGGACCGATGATAAAGTGGTACACGTGCGAAATTGAATCAAGCACATAAACATAGTTATCAAAACATGAAATATTTCCGCTATATATACTGTATTACAAATCCATCACCTGGGAAAGTTTACTCACAATTGTATTGTATCAAGGTAGATCTGTGCGTGTCAAGGTGGCAATGTCTGATGATGGTCTATCATTGTGTGGGTTTGGATGGATCTTGATAACTTGCTGACAGTATGTGCGTTACCATAACGACTGTTAATACGTGCTATCTATTTTGATAAGATTCCGGTCTCATGGCGGAATTACGTCCCGACGTATGGCACGAACGTAACGGCTCTACCAATCCCTGGTGTGCGCATTGCATCACCATGTAAGGGAGGTGTTAGAGGAGACGTACGTCCCTCAGACCACGAGGCTGAGGCGTGTACGTTTGAACGTCACATAATGTATCTCCCATGTAGAGCCATGGAGGAGGGGCGTGTAGGCTTCGCGCCGTTTTGCCGCGTTATGCACGTCTCGCACCACGAGGCGATCGGAACTTACGACGCAATCGCGTCGCGTCGTGACGTACGATGTCAACATTACAACCGGAACGAACGAAACGTGTGACGCGACCACGTCGCATCACGGTGCGCATCAAGCCACGTCGGAACCATGACAACCCGTCCCCAATGCATGGGAACTGTCGTCATGGAGAGAGGGATGCCACAAAAAAAGCGAAAGAAAAAACCCCCAGACTGCACACTAAGGCTGACATACTAAGGGTAGATGTTAGATCGGTAATGTCAAATAGAGAATAAAAAATAAGTAAAAAAGATGATCCAGTCCTATGGAATCTAATTCTGGACCCATAAAAGAGCCTCGTGGGCACCAAGGGCGCATAAGCCTCAAAGTGGGCCAAATTTAAATTGGCCCAAGATGAGGCATACATGCCAAAGACTCAAGCTATGCCCAGTGGTCAAATGGAAAAGTTATGTTTGTTTATATGCTTCCCAGAGAAAGCTGCACTTGCCCTAAGACATATAAGGCTCGGGGGAGAATGCAATGTTGTGCATGGGCACACTTATCTGTGGTGAGGCATAAAGCAGAAATTCAAAAACGTGTGAAAAGAACTATAAATTAAGCTGGAGACATAAATGTGAGTGAATCCCCTGTAAATACGAAAAAGCAACACGAGATGTGCATAACGAATTCCAAGGACAGTGAATGTCACATGGTTGAAAATTAGCAAGATCGGTGAGGTAGTGATAAGAGTAAAGAAGGTAGGACTAATATTGTGTCTGAAAGAAAAAGAAAAATTAAATGAATAAATGGTGGAAGGGGAGACCTGGTGTTAATAACCTGTAACCAAATATATTAAGCCTGATTAATGAAACTGTTAATGTCCCAATCTGTATTCATGCCATGGGGGGAGTAGCACCTCAATTCATAGATCCAAAAAGTCTCGAGGCGCGACACCCCCCGTAGGCAGGAATCTCCCCTCCAGCTTGGAACAAATTTGTCTATGATTTGGAAACGTGTGCCTGTAGGGTCTCTATTGTGTTTTTCGAGGTAGTGTCTCGGGACCGTATGTTTGTCACAGCCTTTTTTAATTTTACTGAGGTGTTCATTGACTCTAATTGAAAAATTACGAATGGTGCGACCGACATATTGTTTGTTGCAAGGGCATGTGATCAGGTAGACAATATATCTGGTGGTGCAAGTAGTGAAGTGTTTCATGGAGTACCTACGTGAGGTGGCCGTGGATACAAAGGAATCGCTCTTCCTCTTACCCAACATGTTATGTATACAGACATTGCATTTTCTGCAGGGAAAGTAACCTTTGCTCTGTGGAAAAAATTGAATAGACCTGGGGATGTCTATTACATTGGGGGAGATATCACTTTGTATCGATCGGGCTCCTCTGTAGATAATTCCAGCTTTCTCAGGGATTGTTCCTCCTAGAATTTGGTCACTGCATAATACCTTCCAGTGCCTATTGATAATTTTCTTTATCTCGTTGTGTTGTGTAGAGAAAGTGGTAAAAGAAGACCATTTGAATTTATCATTTGTTTTTGTTTTGGGTTTCTTTTGGACAAGGGAGGACCTATCAGTTTGTAAGGCTGTTTGGATATCAGCATCAAGAGCGCATGGGTCATAACCCTTGTCTAAGAACCTCTTGCGAATGGTATAGGATTGGGAAATAAAATCGCTAACATTAGTGCAGTTACGCCTCAGTCTGAGAAATTGGCCACGTGGGACGGATCTAAGCCATTGATGGTGGTGGCAGCTGTCAACAGGAATATATCCGTTCCTGTCTGTTGGTTTGAAAAAGGTTCTCAAGACTAGGCATTTCTGCACTACTGTAACTTCCAAGTCAAGAAAATGTATGTTAGTGGTACTGGCTTCAAAGGTCAAATGGATACCGCGATCGTTATTGTTAAGGGTTGCCATGAAGGCATCCAGAGATGGCCGGCTGCCCCTCCACAGGAGGAGGATGTCGTCTATATATCTTGCCCACATTACCAATTCAGGCCTGTCCAGGGCATAGACGACATCCTCCTCCCACTGGGCCATAAACAGATTGGCCAAGCTGGGTGCATATTTTGCCCCCATGACAACCCCTTTGATCTGGGTATAAAAGGTGCTCTGAAACCAGAAATAATTGTGGGACGTAGCGAATTCTAGTAATTGCATAAGAAAGTTTCTGTGTATCACAGGAAGTGTAGAATCCCTTGAGAGAAATAACTCCACAGCACCCAAACCTAAGTGCTGTGGGATGCAGGTGTACAGTGCAGACACATCAGCTGTGACTAGAATAAGATCGTCATGGTACTGTATATTTTCTAATAATCTAATGGTGTCGCCTGTATCCTGTAAATAAGAAGGTATACTTCTTACTAAGGGCTGGAGATAAGAATCTATATATTTCCCTATTCGCGAAGTAATGGAATCTATACCACTAACAATTGGACGGCCTGGTGGATTCACTGGGTCCTTATGTATTTTGGGTAGTTGGTATATTGTCGGGATACGTGGTGCCAGTGGAATCATAAATTCCCTCTCCTTTTTATTTAAAATATTCAGAGAGAAACCTTCATCTATAATCTGTGTAAGTTCTTTTTTATATTTAGAAGTAGGATTCCCAGATAGGGGGGTGTAAGTGGTGACATCGCTCAACAATCTATTCATTTCGTCAACGTAACGTGTTTTGTCTAGTACCACTAGACCGCCCCCCTTGTCTGCAGGGCGGATGATAAGGTTTTTTCTTTCACACAGGGATTTGAGGCCCTGTGCTATAGAAGGGTCTTGGTGTACCCTTTTGGTAGGCAACTTATCCAAATCATTTAAAACAAGATTTTTGAAAACATTAATGGATGGGGGTAAAATACCTGGGTTGAACAAAGAAGGATTACTCAATCCAGAATGTCTAACTAGTGTGTAGGGATGAGCCGAACACCCCCCTGTTCGGTTCGCACCAGAACCTGCGAACAGACCTAAACTTCGTGTGAACTTTAGAACCCTATTAAAGTCTATGGGACTCGAACGTTCACAATCTAAAGTGCTCATTTTAAAGGGTAATATGAAAGTTACTGTCCTAAAAAGTGTTTGGGGACCTGGGTCCTGCCCCAGGAGACATGGATCAATGCAAAAAAAAGTTTTAAAAACGGCCGTTTTTTCAGGAGCAGTGATTTTAATAATGATTAAAGTGAAACAATAAAAGTGTAATATTCCTTTAAATTTCGTAGCTGGGGGGTATCTATAGTCTGCCTGTGAAGGGGCGCATGTTTCTGGTGCTTAGAACTGTCGCTGCACAAAGTGTCATTTGTGCAGGAAAAAAAGTCTTTTAAAATCACTTGCGGCTAAATTGTCGGGTCTCCGTAATACAGAGAACACTCAATGAGTGTTCTCTGTATTAGCCGACAATTCATTCATTCATTGATTAAAAAAAAAAAAAAGCGTGGGGGTTCCCCTAAATTCAATCAAAAGGCCCTTCAGGTCTGACATGGATATTAAGGGGAACCCCGTGTCAAATTTAAAAAAAAAATTGACGTGGGGGTCCCCCCAAATATCCATACCAGACCCTTCAGGTCTGATATGGATATTAAGGGGAACCCCGCATCAAATTTAAAAAAAAAATTGACGTGGGGGTCCCCCTAAATATCCATACCAGACCCTTTATCCGAGCACGCAACCTGGCAGGCCGCAGCGACGGGGGATCTCTCAGTCCAGCGCTGTCCATACCTCCTTCTTCTGTCTCCACTGCGGAGACACTGCAGAGAGCCGAGCGCTGACATTTCTTATATTGGGAGGGCGGGGCCACCCGTCACCTGACCCCGCCCCTCTGACGCAGGAGAGGGAAGCCAGGGGTTCCCCAGTGACGTGTGGGTGACCCCGCCCCCTCTGATGTAACGCAGGTTTCCGTTACATCAGAGGGGGCGGGGTCACCCACACGTCACTGGGGAACCCCTGGCTTCCCTCTCCTGCGTCAGAGGGGCGGGGTCAGGTGACGGGTGGCCCCGCCCTCCCAATATAAGAAATGTCAGCGCTCGGCTCTCTGCAGTGTCTCCGCAGTGGAGACAGAAGAAGGAGGTATGGACAGCGCTGGACTGAGAGATCCCCCGTCGCTGGATATGATCATCCATCCCTGGACCCCGGAGACCCGTCGCTGGATAGCAAGAGTGGATTAGCACCGCTGGAATTTTTTTTTTATTTTTTTTATTTTTAATAAAGGAATTTTTCAAAAGTGTGTTTGTCTTATTTAACCATTTTGACACTTTCTTTGTGAAATGGTAGGGGTACTTTTGTACCCCCTTACCATTTCAAACAGGGGGGGGGCCGGGATCTGGGGGTCCCCATGTTAAAGGGGGCTTCCAGATTCTGATAAGCCCCCCGCCCGCAGACCCTCACAACCAACGGCCAGGGTTGTGAGGATGAGGCCCTTGTCCTTATCAACATGGGGACAAGGTGCTTTGAGGGGTCACAGACCCCCAAAGCATTCTCCCAATGTTGAGGGTATGTGGCCTGGTACGGTTCAGGAGGGAGGGGGGGCCGCTCTCTCGTCCCCCCCTCTTTTCCTGCGGCCTGCCAGGTTGCGTGCTCGGATAATGGGTCTGGTATGGATATTTAGGGGGACCCCCACGTCAATTTTTTTTTAAATTTGATGCGGGGTTCCCCTTAATATCCATATCAGACCTGAAGGGTCTGGTATGGATATTTGGGGGGACCCCCACGTCAATTTTTTTTTTAAATTTGACACGGGGTTCCCCTTAATATCCATGTCAGACCTGAAGGGCCTTTTGATTGAATTTAGGGGAACCCCCACGCTTTTTTTTTTTTTTTTTTTAATCAATGAATGAATGAATTGTCGGCTAATACAGAGAACACTCATTGAGTGTTCTCTGTATTACGGAGACCCGACAATTTAGCCGCAAGTGATTTTAAAAGACTTTTTTTCCTGCACAAATGACACTTTGTGCAGCGACAGTTCTAAGCACCAGAAACATGCGCCCCTTCACAGGCATACTATAGATACCCCCCAGCTACGAAATTTAAAGGAATATTACACTTTTATTGTTTCACTTTAATCATTATTAAAATCACTGCTCCTGAAAAAACGGCCGTTTTTAAAACTTTTTTTTGCATTGATCCATGTCCCCTGGGGCAGGACCCAGGTCCCCAAACACTTTTTAGGACAGTAACCTGCATATTACCCTTTAAAATTAGCACTTTAGATTTCTCCCATAGACTTGTATAGGGTGTTCCGGCTTTTCGAATTTGCTGCGAACAGCCCAAATTGTTCACTGTTCGCTGAACAGGCGAACAGGCAATGTTCGAGTAGAACATGAGTTCGACTCGAACTCGAAGCTCATCCCTACTAGTGTGGAATCTGGAACTGCATTGGTTCTGCTGGGTGAAGACAAGAAATGTCTCTGAATATGTAGCTTACGGATGAATTTCTGCACATCAATAAATGTATTAAATTTATTGAGTTTTTTTGGTGGGACAAATTTAAGGCCCTTATCTAAAATGTGTTTTTCACTCGCTGACAATGTTGCTGTACTGAGATTAAAAATACCCGCTCCTACTGTGTCCTTTTTCTTTTTCCATTGAATGAGCCGCCCCCCTCTGGTGCCTCGTTTGGTTTTAAATTTCCTCCACGGATGGGGGTGGCCCTGTGAAAATCCTGATGATAGGGGGGCCCAGGTGGATAGTTATAATTATATGGGGGTCTGGACGGGGGCTCATCATTATATGTCATGTAGGGGGGAGGGTCACGTTGAGAATCGTAGTGGCCCTCATCCCTAAGAGGCAAGTAACGATTATAAGTACGTATAGGGGTGCTGTGGGGATAATCCTCCCTCCTATAACTGAATTTATCATCTCGCCGAGGTCTACTAGATTCACGGGGGGTGTGTTGATAACCACCCTTGGTGTCCCCATGGTGTCTGTCCTGACCGTGACTCTGGTTACCTCTGCCTCTACCCTTGTTTCGGGGTTTGGAACCTTTACCTTGATGGTTAGGGTATTGAACTTGGGCAGGAGATCTATATACATAGTCATTTGTTCTGACAGAGCCAGAGGGAATGGGCTGGGACGGAGGAGGTTCATAAATCAACCTTCTTTCCATCTCCATGGCCTCAGGCTGTATATTATCCAGTATTGGATTGCTACCTGGTTCAGAGGCGATTTTCTTCTGCCAATTGAAGACAAAATTAGTCTTGTAATCGTTAATGTCCCGATTATATTTCTTTTGTTTTTTGGTACGTTGGTCTTTTTCCTCTTTCTCTAAATGGTTTTTTAAATTGGAGGATAACGTGTTGTATTCCGGTGTACCTAATGCTGGGGTGAGTTTTTCTTTGATATCTTTGATTTCTTTGTCAATGAAGGGTAACCTAGCCTGTTTCCTTTCTATCAAGAAATTTAACAGTTTGATACCCATATCGTTGAAATAGTTGAACCAAACATCAAACTCCACCTCTCCTTGTTGGGGATGTATGTCCCAACGTAGTCCCCGAGGGACCATCTTCTCCTTGATATATTGCCTCAAAAAGGCGATGTCCCACTGGAGATGGACTTCTGAGACCATCACATTTTTGAGTCTGATAAAGAGACCACTGACTTCAGTGTTAGTGGAGTTGGTTGTGAAAACCCCATCCGTGTTAAAGGATCTAGAGGTCCTATATTCAAAAATATCCATTAAAGAGTGAGACAATATGAAACAAGCTGCAGTGAATAATGTGTCACAAGAAACAAAGGAAAAATGGGGGAAAACACTGCGCTATAACTGAATATAAAACAAAAGCAGCTGCTAACACTTAAAACAAACAAAGTTCCACAGTCGAAAAGTAAAAAATAGTGTAGCGCTTCGGTAATAGTGAATGTGATCAACACATGCACACAAAATTCCAAATAAATGGTCACATGTGACAGTCCATATACATAAAACAAAGTCCAATGGAATAGGTATGAACTTCCGTGATGTAACTGGTGCAGGGATGGTTAGGCCATTACAAGGAAAGAGAGGGATCTTGCTAAACAGATATACCCATGTAAAACAGCTTGTCTGTAGACATTAAGGAAGTAGATGAGTACTCTTACCAGCTGTGTTGGACTCACACGGTCATATGACAGTTGAGTCAGTAAAGCTTGGGGTCCCAATCTAGGGCCAGGGGGTGGATCGATGAGGGTCCGTCAAACTGGTGAGAGAACTCCAACCAACTTTGTGCCAGGCGATGTATTTCACGGATGGAACATCAGGATGGTTTCTTATCCAACTCGGACGTAGCACGATCAACACCGATACTCCGATCACCCCAAAATAGGGTGAAAGATGTTAGAGGTTTTTTAGTCCAAAAAAAGAGAAAGGAAAAAGAGAGCTCCACATGGTGCGGGTCAGACGGTATAAAACGGCAAATTTATTTAAAAGTCAAAAAATTATATAAAATATTTTATGACTTAGTGATCACAAAAAGATTAGGTAAAAATGAGAATAAAAGCAATGTAGGGTGCCAACAGCTAGCCCGACGCGTTTCGACACATATGTCTTCGACAGGGGCATGTTGGAACCCACCACATTGCTAGCAAATTTATGGAGTGTCTGAGACAGTTCCGCCTACAAAAGGGGCGGAGACTTCAGTCTGGGACAACCCCTTACAGGTAAGGTAAACAATCATGTCAAACCAAGGTAAACATATTCAAACATGATAAACAAATGTAGATATCAATCTGTCATCCGTATGTGGTAGTACCTTCTCATACAATACTCAAGTTAGATTTGATAACAGAAAAAAATGTAAGTCAAAAAATAGCGATAATAATAAACAAATCTCATGCATTGGTCGGAGCCACCCCAAACTTGTAGGTCAGGGGGGGACCGATGATAAAGTGGTACACGTGCGAAATTGAATCAAGCACATAAACATAGTTATCAAAACATGAAATATTTCCGCTATATATACTGTATTACAAATCCATCACCTGGGAAAGTTTACTCACAATTGTATTGTATCAAGGTAGATCTGTGTGTGTCAAGGTGGCAATGTCTGATGATGGTCTATCATTGTGTGGGTTTGGATGGATCTTGATAACTTGCTGACAGTATGTGCGTTACCATAACGACTGTTAATACGTGCTATCTATTTTGATAAGATTCCGGTCTCATGGCGGAATTACGTCCCGACGTATGGCACGAACGTTACGGCTCTACCAATCCCTGGTGTGCGCATTGCATCACCATGTAAGGGAGGTGTTAGAGGAGACGTACGTCCCTCTGACCACAAGGCTGAGGCGTGTACGTTTGAACGTCACATAATGTATCTCCCATGTAGAGCCATGGAGGAGGGGCGTGTAGGCTTCGCGCCGTTTTGCCGCGTTATGCACGTCTCGCACCACGAGGCGATCGGAACTTACGACGCAATCGCGTCGCGTCGTGACGTACGATGTCAACATTACAACCGGAACGAACGAAACGTGTGACGCGACACATTATTCACTGCAGCTTGTTTCATATTATCTCACTCTTTAATGGATATTTTTGAATATAGGACCTCTAGATCCTTTAACACGGATGGGGTTTTCACAACCAACTCCACTAACACTGAAGTCAGTGGTCTCTTTATCAGACTCAAAAATGTGATGGTCTCAGAAGTCCATCTCCAGTGGGACATCGCCTTTTTGAGGCAATATATCAAGGAGAAGATGGTCCCTCGGGGACTACGTTGGGACATACATCCCCAACAAGGAGAGGTGGAGTTTGATGTTTGGTTCAACTATTTCAACGATATGGGTATCAAACTGTTAAATTTCTTGATAGAAAGGAAACAGGCTAGGTTACCCTTCATTGACAAAGAAATCAAAGATATCAAAGAAAAACTCACCCCAGCATTAGGTACACCGGAATACAACACGTTATCCTCCAATTTAAAAAACCATTTAGAGAAAGAGGAAAAAGACCAACGTACCAAAAAACAAAAGAAATATAATCGGGACATTAACGATTACAAGACTAATTTTGTCTTCAATTGGCAGAAGAAAATCGCCTCTGAACCAGGTAGCAATCCAATACTGGATAATATACAGCCTGAGGCCATGGAGATGGAAAGAAGGTTGATTTATGAACCTCCTCCGTCCCAGCCCATTCCCTCTGGCTCTGTCAGAACAAATGACTATGTATATAGATCTCCTGCCCAAGTTCAATACCCTAACCATCAAGGTAAAGGTTCCAAACCCCGAAACAAGGGTAGAGGCAGAGGTAACCAGAGTCACGGTCAGGACAGACACCATGGGGACACCAAGGGTGGTTATCAACACACCCCCCGTGAATCTAGTAGACCTCGGCGAGATAATAAATTCAGTTATAGGAGGGAGGATTATCCCCACAGCACCCCTATACGTACTTATAATGGTTACTTGCCTCTTAGGGATGAGGGCCACTACGATTCTCAACGTGACCCTCCCCCCTACATGACATATAATGATGAGCCCCCGTCCAGACCCCCATATAATTATAACTATCCACCTGGGCCCCCCTATCATCAGGATTTTCACAGGGCCACCCCCATCCGTGGAGGAAATTTAAAACCAAACGAGGCACCAGAGGGGGGCGGCTCATTCAATGGAAAAAGAAAAAGGACACAGTAGGAGCGGGTATTTTTAATCTCAGTACAGCAACATTGTCAGCGAATGAAAAACACATTTTAGATAAGGGCCTTAAATTTGTCCCACCAAAAAAACTCAATAAATTTAATACATTTATTGATGTGCAGAAATCCATCCGTAAGCTACATATTCAGAGACATTTCTTGTCTTCACCCAGCAGAACCAATGCAGTTCCAGATTCCACACTAGTTAGACATTCTGGATTGAGTAATCCTTCTTTGTTCAACCCAGGTATTTTACCCCCATCCATTAATGTTTTCAAAAATCTTGTTTTAAATGATTTGGATAAGTTGCCTACCAAAAGGGTACACCAAGACCCTTCTATAGCACAGGGCCTCAAATCCCTGTGTGAAAGAAAAAACCTTATCATCCGCCCTGCAGACAAGGGGGGCGGTCTAGTGGTACTAGACAAAACACGTTACGTTGACGAAATGAATAGATTGTTGAGCGATGTCACCACTTACAGCCCCCTATCTGGGAATCCTACTTCTAAATATAAAAAAGAACTTACACAGATTATAGATGAAGGTTTCTCTCTGAATATTTTAAATAAAAAGGAGAGGGAATTTATGATTCCACTGGCACCACGTATCCCGACAATATACCAACTACCCAAAATACATAAGGACCCAGTGAATCCACCAGGCCGTCCAATTGTTAGTGGTATAGATTCCATTACTTCGCGAATAGGGAAATATATAGATTCTTATCTCCAGCCCTTAGTAAGAAGTATACCTTCTTATTTACAGGATACAGGCGACACCATTAGATTATTAGAAAATATACAGTACCATGACGATCTTATTCTAGTCACAGCTGATGTGTCTGCACTGTACACCTGCATCCCACAGCACTTAGGTTTGGGTGCTGTGGAGTTATTTCTCTCAAGGGATTCTACACTTCCTGTGATACACAGAAACTTTCTTATGCAATTACTAGAATTCGCTACGTCCCACAATTATTTCTGGTTTCAGGGCACCTTTTATACCCAGATCAAAGGGGTTGCCATGGGGGCAAAATATGCACCCAGCTTGGCCAATCTGTTTATGGCCCAGTGGGAGGAGGATGTCGTCTATGCCCTGGACAGGCCTGAATTGGTACTGTGGGCAAGATATATAGACGACATCCTCCTCCTGTGGAGGGGCAGCCGGCCATCTCTGGATGCCTTCATGGCAACCCTTAACAATAACGATCGCGGTATCCATTTGACCTTTGAAGCCAGTACCACTAACATACATTTTCTTGACTTGGAAGTTACAGTAGTGCAGAAACGCCTAGTCTTGAGAACCTTTTTCAAACCAACAGACAGGAACGGATATATTCCTGTTGACAGCTGCCACCACCATCAATGGCTTAGATCCGTCCCACGTGGCCAATTTCTCAGACTGAGGCGTAACTGCACTAATGTTAGCGATTTTATTTCCCAATCCTATACCATTCGCAAGAGGTTCTTAGACAAGGGTTATGACCCATGCGCTCTTGATGCTGATATCCAAACAGCCTTACAAACTGATAGGTCCTCCCTTGTCCAAAAGAAACCCAAAACAAAAACAAATGATAAATTCAAATGGTCTTTTTTTACCACTTTCTCTACACAACACAACGAGATAAAGAAAATGATCAATAGGCACTGGAAGGTATTATGCAGTGACCAAATTCTAGGAGGAACAATCCCTGAGAAAGCTGGAATTATCTACAGAGGAGCCCGATCGATACAAAGTGATATCTCCCCCAATGTAATAGACATCCCCAGGTCTATTCAATTTTTTCCACAGAGCAAAGGTAACTTTCCCTGCAGAAAATGCAATGTCTGTATACATAACATGTTGGGTAAGAGGAAGAGCGATTCCTTTGTATCCACGGCCACCTCACGTAGGTACTCCATGAAACACTTCACTACTTGCACCACCAGATATATTGTCTACCTGATCACATGCCCTTGCAACAAACAATATGTCGGTCGCACCATTCGTAATTTTTCAATT
Organism: Lithobates pipiens; assembly: GCF_037356315.1. Taxonomy (NCBI): domain Eukaryota; kingdom Metazoa; phylum Chordata; class Amphibia; order Anura; family Ranidae; genus Lithobates; species Lithobates pipiens. Next base: position 399,366,803 of record NW_027507748.1, on the reverse strand, counting down.
AGAGTCAATGAACACCTCAGTAAAATTAAAAAAGGCTGTGACAAACATACGGTCCCGAGACACTACCTCGAAAAACACAATAGAGACCCTACAGGCACACGTTTCCAAATCATAGACAAATTTGTTCCAAGCTGGAGGGGAGATTCCTGCCTACGGGGGGTGTCGCGCCTCGAGACTTTTTGGATCTATGAATTGCGGTGCTACTCCCCCCATGGCATGAATACAGATTGGGACATTAACAGTTTCATTAATCAGGCTTAATATATTTGGTTACAGGTTATTAACACCAGGTCTCCACTTCCACCATTTATTCATTTAATTTTTCTTTTTCTTTCAGACACAATATTAGTCCTACCTTCTTTACTCTTATCACTACCTCACCGATCTTGCTAATTTTCAACCATGTGACATTCACTGTCCTTGGAATTCGTTATGCACATCTCGTGTTGCTTTTTCGTATTTACAGGGGACTCACTCACATTTATGTCTCCAGCTTAATTTATAGTTCTTTTCACACGTTTTTGAATTTCTGCTTTATGCCTCACCACAGATAAGTGTGCCCATGCACAACATTGCATTCTCCCCCGAGCCTTATATGTCTTAGGGCAAGTGCAGCTTTCTCTGGGAAGCATATAAACAAACATAACTTTTCCATTTGACCACTGGGCATAGCTTGAGTCTTTGGCATGTATGCCTCATCTTGGGCCAATTTAAATTTGGCCCACTTTGAGGCTTATGCGCCCTTGGTGCCCACGAGGCTCTTTTATGGGTCCAGAATTAGATTCCATAGGACTGGATCATCTTTTTTACTTATTTTTTATTCTCTATTTGACATTACCGATCTAACATCTACCCTTAGTATGTCAGCCTTAGTGTGCAGTCTGGGGGTTTTTTCTTTCGCTTTTTTTGTGGCATCCCTCTCTCCATGACGACAGTTCCCATGCATTGGGGACAGGTTCTCATGGTTCCGACGTGGCTTGATGCGCACCGTGATGCGAGGTGGTCGCGTCACACGTTTCGTTCGTTCCGGTTGTAATGTTGACATCGTACGTCACGACGCGACGCGATTGCGTCGTAAGTTCCGATCGCCTCGTGGTGCGAGACGTGCATAACGCGGCAAAACGGCACGAAGCCTACACGCCCCTCCTCCATGGCTCTACATGGAAGATACATTATGTGACGTTCAAACGTACACGCCTCAGCCTCGTGGTCAGAGGGACGTACGTCTCCTCTAACACCTCCCTTACATGGTGATGCAATGCGCACACCAGCGATTGGTAGAGCCGTTACGTTCGTGCCATACGTCGGGATGTAATTCCGCCATGAGACCGGAATCTTATCAAAATAGATAGCACGTATTAACAGTCGTTATGGTAACGCACATACTGTCAGCAAGTTATCAAGATCCATCCAAACCCACACAATGATAGACCATCATCAGACATTGCCACCTTGACACGCACAGATCTACCTTGATACAATACAATTGTGAGTAAACTTTCCCAGGTGATGGATTTGTAATACAGTATATATAGCGGAAATATTTCATGTTTTGATAACTATGTTTATGTGCTTGATTCAATTTCGCACGTGTACCACTTTATCATCGGTCCCCCCCTGACCTACAAGTTTGGGGTGGCTCCGACCAATGCATGAGATTTGTTTATTATTATCGCTATTTTTTGACTTACATTTTTTTCTGTTATCAAATCTAACTTGAGTATTGTATGAGAAGGTACTACCACATACGGATGACAGATTGATATCTACATTTGTTTATCATGTTTGAATATGTTTACCTTGGTTTGACATGATTGTTTACCTTACCTGTAAGGGGTTGTCCCAGACTGAAGTCTCCGCCCCTTTTGTAGGCGGAACTGTCTCAGACACTCCATAAATTTGCTAGAAATGTGGTGGGTTCCAACATGCCCCTGTCGAAGACATATGTGTCGAAACGCGTCGGGCTAGCTGTTGGCACCCTACATTGCTTTTATTCTCATTTTTACCTAATCTTTTTGTGATCACTAAGTCATAAAATATTTTATATAATTTTTTGACTTTTAAATAAATTTGCCGTTTTATACCGTCTGACCCGCACCATGTGGAGCTCTCTTTTTCCTTTCTCTTTTTTTGGACTAAAAAACCTCTAACATCTTTCACCCTATTTTGGGGTGATCGGAGTATCGGTGTTGATCGTGCTACGTCCGAGTTGGATAAGAAACCATCCTGATGTTCCATCCGTGAAATACATCGCCTGGCACAAAGTTGGTTGGAGTTCTCTCACCAGTTTGACGGACCCTCATCGATCCACCCCCTGGCCCTAGATTGGGACCCCAAGCTTTACTGACTCAACTGTCATATGACCGTGTGAGTCCAACACAGCTGGTAAGAGTACTCATCTACTTCCTTAATGTCTACAGACAAGCTGTTTTACATGGGTATATCCGTTTAGCAAGATCCCTCTCTTTCCTTGTAATGGCCTAACCATCCCTGCACCAGTTACATCACGGAAGTTCATACCTATTCCATTGGACTTTGTTTTATGTATATGGACTGTCGCATGTGACCATTTATTTGGAATTTTGTGTGCATGTGTTGATCACATTCACTATTACCGAAGCGCTACACTATTTTTTACTTTAGGACTGACAAGCAGGATATCATCAACAGGTAAGTCACTGTGGAGAGAAAGGAACTGGCAATTAGCTGACAGGTGAGCGGCCATCGCTGAGAAGGAAATGCTGAGCCCAGCCCTGACAAGCCCTGATTGTCCCCATTTATGGTTTCCAACCTTCCATGCTGCCTGACTCATTTGTTCCGCAGATTATTTCTGCGTTAGAGGAGCATCTCTGTGATTTCCATAGACGTTTTCCCATGAAAAGATGTAATAAAATATTTACAAAAATTTAGGGGTGTACTCACTTTTGTGAGATACTGTATGTATCCTGTTGTGAAGAATCCATCTTCACTTCCTCCACTCATCTTCATTTGTTTAAAGTGGATACGTTGTGGCACTGGCATCTTGGACCTGCATAAAAACCCTGGCATGTCAGAGATGGTTTGGAAGTAGCACGGCTATTTCCCATCCCTCTCCTTTATGTTGCTGTGTAGAGGTGCATAATTGCTTCTGTCTTCAAATAAAACATGGAATGGATATCAGAGACCCCATGCTTTCCAAAGATGAAGGTGCCATGTGTTGGCGAAGAGCTGGGAATTTGGGTGAGCATTCTCCTTCTCGAATGGACACATATACAATTAGATCCTAGATAAATCCGTTAAATGCAAAATATGATTTCTACAAATTTAGACCAGCGTGGGCCTTAGCATTAAGAATATCCTAAAGCTAACCTCTGTTGTGGGCCAAGGACAATCATTAAAAAAAAAGGCCATGCCCTAAAGGATGTGTCAATCCTACATGTGAGCCCCTATTTTGTATAAACTATACTATTTGACATGTTCTGGCATGTTCTGCTGTGGACATCTGGCATGTCCACTGAACCAGCTATCTGATTTAATAGCTAGTGAAGTGAGCAGATACTTAACACTAAAAATGGTAATTGTTGATGTGATTTGTTCTGTTTATGCTCTATTGTATGTTTTTATATGTAGGTGCTTGTGTTCACCAGCAGAAGTAAGTTGTGTGGATGCCCCACTTACAATTCAGAGGCATAAAAATGGTTTCAGCACTGTTCTTAATCTGTGATGTATGAAAAAAAATCACAGGCTTTAAAAATTATGGTCTAGCGTGTCTCGAAGGCTATCCATGTATCTGGAAAAAATGTGTGTTCTCATGTGCTTTGTATAATGCCAAAAAAATATTGTTTGGAACATACAAGTGGGTCATGGCACATCTACATAAAAAATTTTAGACTTAAGATGGCCACGCACTATGCAATCTGATTGGCCAATCTCTGTACAACTGAACATTTAGGCAAAATAGGTAACAGGAGGACGCACTTAACAATTCATTCAAATTGTAAAAAAATCAAACAGTTTCTTGCACTAAATTTAATTAATGTAAAATCAAACTGATTGCACAGTGTATGATCACCTTAAAAAATCTGAGAACATTCATTTATTGGGTTTAGAAACACTTCGATGTTCTTTGTAAGGTATTGAAAGATTTTGGGTAAAAAAAGAACAAACACATTTCAAATATACATTAGAAGTAATAGGAATTAGATTAGCATAAAAAGGGGTTAATTAAGTGAGAACACCTACTAATTGCTTAAAAAGACACATTAATTACATGAAATTAACTAATTGTAATGAGGGTGCTCTATTATCAACGAGAAAATCGCATTTACCATAGCGCCAGTTGGATTTTAGATATGCGCGCATTAATTACCATGATCTGCGCCTCAACAATTTAACAGCGCACCAATTAAGGTATGAATGGTTGCTGCGCCCTCTCCTTAGTGATTGACCCTTCATGTGTCTCTAAACATCAACCAGGGCCCGATGTTGTCAAACACTGACCGCACATATTCTAAAGTTAGTGGAAATCTGAATGGGGTCAAGCTAAGTTAGACTAGGGGGGGTCTTCTAATATATGCCACAGTTTCTAAACTTTTCTGTTAGTCAACCAAATCATTGATAGTGGCTGAAAGGTAAAAAAGAGGTTCACATTTTTTCCAATAAAGAGCAACAAAATATTGTTTTGCCCCAATGACATGTACCAGCGATTGTTTAGCTGTCTTGGAAAAACCTGAAGGAGGTAGACTTGGATCCCTTTTACATCTAAAGCATTCATGTGTCAAAAAGGCAGTTGATCAGTGATCATCTGTTTTTTTTTAACTTTTTTTTGCATTAATACATGTCCCCTGGGGCAGGACCCAGGTCCCCGAACACTTTTTATGGCAATAACTTGCATATAAGCCTTTAAAATAAGCACTTTTGATTTTTCATGACCATAGACTTTAACAGTGTTTGCATGTTCGCAAAAATGTTGTGCCTGTTTGCATGTTCTACTGCAAACCGAACCGGGGGGTGTTCGACTTATCCCTATCCCTAAGTATGGGTAATGAATGAGGATGACAGAAGGGTAGTTCCCAATTGTTTTATTTATCTATGAGCAGCTGTTGTGCTGTTTCAATATTCTTTACAAAAGCAGTGGTCGGGGCAATACAGTGTCCTTGAATTACAGGTTTGTGTGCTCTCCAAAGTGTGGCAGGAGAAACCTCTGTGGAGAGATTTTCCTGAAAGCAATTGCAGAGAGCAGCTTATAAGTCAGATTTAGAAGGGTCGTATTTAACCGCTAGCCAACCAGCTCGTGCAGATATACTTCGGCAGGTTGGCTCTCCTGTGTGAATCGGCATACCTGTATGGCAGCTCACGCAGGTGCAGCTGCATGCTGCGGGAGCGTGCCTGCGGTTCGGGTGGACTCGATGTCCATGATTGCCTAGTAGAGAGGCAGCACAGGGATCTGCCAGTGTAAACAAGGCGGATCCCTGTTTTAACAGGGCATATGTCAGAGATCTACTGTTCTCAGTGATTGGGAACAGTGATCTCTGTCATGTCCCAGTGAGCCCATCCAACCTACAGTTAGAACACACCTAGGGAACACATCCCTTGATCACCCCTAGTGTTAACCCCTTCTCTGCCAGTGTCATGTTTACATTGATCAGTGCATTTTTATAGCACTGATCAAAGAAATAATGTCACTGGTCCCCAAAAAGTGTAATTTTGGGTTAGATTTGTCCGACACAATGTTGCAGTCCCACAAAAAATTGCAGATCACTGCCATTGCTAGCAAAAACAATAAAAAAATAAATAAAAGTCCCTAAATCTATCCCATAGTTTGTAGACACAATACGTTTTGCGCAAACCAATCAATATACGCCTATTGCCTATTGCAAGAATATATATTGGCCTAAACTGATGAATACATATTTTTATATATTTTTCATCCAAATTGTGGCTCTTTGTTTATAGCACAAAAAAGAAAAACTGCAGAGGTGATCAAATACCACCAAAAGAAATCGCTATTTGTGGGGAAAAAATGGATGTCAATTTTGTTTGGAGACAGCGTCGCATGACTGCGTAATTGTCAGTTAAAGTGATAGAGTGCCGTACTGCAAAAAATTACCTGGTCATTAAGGGGGCAAATCCTTCCAGGGCTGAAGTGGTTAAGGAGGAACATTGAGCAGCTATTGACAAGATTTAATTGGAGCAGATGATAGTGCAAGTGAAATGGTGATCGACGCATGATCTGACCATGAAATAGGTGGATATTGGATCAGGAACAAAGCTTCAGAGTTGGAGCGTTGACAAGGAAATAGTCTATAGAGGAGTAAGATATATGAGGATGTGAACAAAAAAGAAATTGTTTAGCTGACGGGTTGGCTCCACCATGTGTCAAAAAAAACATGTTTTCTAGTCAATTGACAGAATTGTAAGGATTGTCTTTTCATAGTAAGGGCTGGGTTTTGTGGCCCAGAATGAAGAGTTTCTCCCTTTACCTTTTGTCAGGTTAAAATAGCAATGTCTTTGCACTCAATTAGGCATTCTGCTGAATGTATGGGAGAAGAATGGATGACATCTTGTGGCCAAATGTTGATATGACACCTTTAATTGTTTGGCTATTTAAGTTGCTTCCCAAACTCCTCCCAGCTCTGAGGAAGCTAGCGTCTGATTGGCTAGTGAAACGCGTCAGAGTGATGTCACCACGTCGCCTGGGGGAGTGTTAGCTTGCAGCACGAGCGAGGTCTGTGTGACGAAGCCTGAACGGGCGGGATATTTAATACACAGGGAACTTATCCAGACTGCTCCACAGAAGCACATCATTCACATGCGCAGCGATACTGTATTCCTGGCAATTGGACTCTGATATATTTTGAACGAGGTCTGATCTGTATTGATGGGTAGAGGAAGAAAAAAGTCGCTAAAGCAGAAGACACGTTGAGAGTATCTTTGACCTATTTAAATCAGCTGTGACGCCTTACTCCTGCTTCTCCTTCCATCCTCTTTCCCTCGTTCCACTATGGAGCAATATATGTGCATTGACCTTGGGAAGTAATGACTGTGTGTGAGAGTATTCCCTGATTATCCCTGTATTCAAAACCTACACTCCGTGAGCTGATTAACCAGGCCAGTCATCAATCTTTACTAAAGGGACTTATATCCTTCATTATTCTACTCTGGACTGTACCTTTATTTACCCTGCTTAAGATCTCAGGACGGCCAAGTGTTCATCACCTTGCTCAAACATTACAAAATACCTACCTCCCCATATGATTATCTACACCCAAATAGTAGTTAGAAGACTCTTGGGCTAAGGAATAAGTGATTTATCCAGAGGACTGTTTCTCCCTGTACTACTTATCACTGGAGATTCGTTCGATGATCATGTTGTGCTTATGTATGTGGGTTTGTATGTATGTATGTATGGTGCATGTGCAGCTGCATCCCCCAGTTTTAATATGACAATGTTGTCTCTTTTAACATATCTGTGAGGTACACAATTGGTACACTCTGTTCTTTTGAATTGTTGTTGTGTGTTTTTTCTATTCAATAAATTACTTAATCAATCCTAGTGTTCTAAGCGGCTTCTTGGGAGAACTCTTTTTCTCTTTGTTTTGATATTGGTTTATCCATACAGGATACAATTAAAATCTCCTCCAATCACCAAAAATGTGTGAAGGAAGCTAAATAAACGCTTATAGACCTTTGACAGAAAATACATTTGGTTTCAGTTAGAGGAGCACAGTTTGAAAAAAGTGAGATCCATACCGTCCCAAGTGCCTGTAAGAATGAGATAAAGGCCTGACACATCAATGTATAGGTGTTTTAAGTGAAATCGGGAACCTTTTTTAAAGAGTATTGCAGCCTTTTTCTTTGGGTTGGAGGCTAGAAAAGTTTGGGAGTAAGGCTACTTTCACACTGAGGCGTTTTTCAGGCGTTTTAGCACCTGTAAAGTGCCTGAAAAACATCTCCCATGCCTCCACAGTGTGAAAGCCAGAGTGCTTTCATACTGGGGTGGTGTGCGTGTGGGACATTAGAGAAAGTACTGCAAGCAGAATCTTTGGGGCGGTTTGAGAGTGCTGTATACAGCGCTCCTAAACCCCCGCCCATTGAAATGAATAGGCAGCACTAAGGAAGCGCCTGCAAATCTCTTCTGCAGCGCCACAACATGGGAGCTTTTAACCCTTTCTGCGGGTGTTAAAAGTTCCCCCGCTAGTGGCCAAAAAGCAACGATAAAGTGCCGCTAAAACTAGCGGAGCTTTACCGCTAATGCTTGGCGCTTTCAGTGTGAAAGTAGCCTAATACTTGAGGACAAATGAGAGGGTCCCCGTTTTATCCATATGTGTTTCCTGGATAAAGACTACATCTGCTGTGGAGAGCCTGAATTCACATAAAGCTAGATGTCTCTTGTAGATACATTTAAGACCCCTGACATTATGACAAAACATTTCAATCCTGGTGGATTAAAAAAACAGGAAAATGCTATACTTAGATGACCCATGTAAGCTAGGATGCAGGTTTGATGGAACACAGAAAGACTGTGGTCCATAGTGAATAAATATTGAAGGAAGAGCAAGCGGTGGTCAAGACCCAGAAGGTACTGACACACTAGGCTTCTGATATGAAGCAATAAGACCATATTTAAATGTATAGATTATTATTTAGAAAGATGATTATAAGGCAAAAGCAAGCCAACATTTATGTTTACACAGTTCAGCACACAGAGTAGCCAACAATCAGGAGATAGAAAAGGTAGGCTAAAATAGCATAAAACCCACAATTCAACATAAACAGCAGCAATACTAGTCAGAGCACCAAACAGGCAATAAGTAGATTTTATTCATTGATACCACGGCTATATTGCCTGTGCTAGGCCTAGACTTGTTGGGAGTATACAATCAGCATTAGGCAGCATACACAACCTAGCAAAGAATAATATAAGATTATATTTTAGCAGGAGAGGCAGCCTCTAATGCTGTGTACACACGATCGGACTTTTCGACAGCAAAGTTCCGACGGAACAAATCCATCAGACAATTCGATCATGTGTGGGCTTCATCGGACCTTTTCTGTCAATCGCATTGAGCATTCAAATTGACATTCGCTTCCAGGAGCGGGCTCTGGAGAAATCCAGATCCAGTCATCCCCCTGCTGGCCGTCCAGCACAGGTAGTCCAAAGATCGGTGCAATCCTCTCCGTCTTCGACCTCTCACGTGTTGGAAGAACCTATGCAGCTTGGGGAGAACCCGCCTCACTCCTGAGGAGCGTGGCCGACACATGGGACTGGGTTTGTGCCTTTACTGTGGCGATAAAGGACATCTTTTGAACTCCTGTCCAGTCCCTCCGGGAAACTCCAGGGTCTAGCTCACTCGGAGGGAGGTGATCTAGACCGATCCATTAATTTTCCTCGCTTCCCTCGTTTCACCCTTCCCGTGGCTATCCGCTGGGCTCAGATTGCCTATCAACTCTCTGCATATGTGGATTCTGGTGCTGCCGGGAATTTCATTGAACAATCTTTAGCTTCTGAGTTGGGCATCGCCTTTGTTGCCTTGGCTATACCCCTCTCCGTGACCGCAGTAGATGGCTACTTGTTGCCTATGAGTCCAATCCGGTTTAAAACCTCTCCTATAGAGTTACGCATTGGGGCTTTGCATAGTGAGGAGATCTCTTTCCTAATATTGCCTAAATCCTCCAGTCCTATCATCCTGGGCCTTCCATGGTTGCAGAAACACTCCCCACATCTTGACTGGAATTCTGGACAAGTATTGGCTTCGAGTCCTCCATGCCAACAACAATTTATTTCCAAGGTGCTACCTCCTCCTTCCATTCCTCTTGCTGAGACCTCCACAACTCCCATGTTGCCTGTCCAATATCAGTCCTTCCGAGATGTTTTCTGCAAAAAGGCCGCCGATCGCCTTCCTCCTCATAGAGACTTTGACTGCTCCATTGAGCTTTTACCTGGGACCTCTCCTCCCCGTGGCCGAGTCTACCATCTATCTATCCCCGAGACACAAGCCGTGTCTGAATATATTCGGGAAAACCTACAAAAGGGTTTCATCAGGAAATCTAACTCACCTGCCGGAGCCGGGTTCTTCTTTGTAGCGACGTCCATGCATCGACTACAGGGGTCTTAACACCATCACCGTGAAGAACCGATACCCTCTTCCTTTAATTTCCGAACTCTTTGACAGAATGCGAGGTTCTCATATCTTTACTTAATTGGATCTTAGAGGGGCCTACAATTTAATAAGAATCCGTGAAGGAGACGAATGGATGACCGCCTTTAACACCAGGGATGGACATTATGAGTATCTGGTGATGCATTTCGGCTTATGCAATGCTCCAGCGGTCTTTCAAAATTTTGTTAACGAGATCTTTCGTGACCTTCTGTATGTCTGTGTTATTGTATATCTAGATGATATTCTAATTTTCTCGCCAGACTTACCTAACCATTGTCTTCATGTAAAAACTGTGCTACAGCGTCTACGGGACAATTGTCTATATGCTAAATTGGAGAAGTGTCTATTTGAACAAACACAAGTTTCTTCACATTTCTGGGCTATATAATCTCATCACAAGGTCTCCTCATGGACCCAGCCAAACTTCGGGCCATCTCCGAGTGGCCTCAGCCCTCTGGTCTTAAAGCCACCCAACGCCTTTTGGGCTTCACCAATTACTACCGCCAATTCATTCGTAACGACTCCACCTTGGTGGCTCCTATTACATTGCTCACCCGCAAAGGTGTAAATGCTCGGCTCTGGTCCCCTGAAGCTTTCCACAAACTCAAGGCAGCCTTCCTCTCCGCCCCTATTCTTCTACGCCCGGACATTACTAAACCCTTTTCTTTGGAGGTTGATGCCTCTTCTGTATGAGTCGTGCCATCCTACTCCAAGCTCAGCAGGGCTAGTCTCAACCTTGCAGATTATTTTCGAAGAAGTTTTCTGATGCTGAGAAAAACTATACCATTGGGGACCGTGAGCTACTCGCCATTAAACTAGCTCTTCAAGAATTGCAACATCTTCTAGAGGGTTCTCCCCATTGTATTACCATCTATACTGATCATAAAAATCTGCAGTATTTACAATCCGCGAAACGCTTGAACCCACGTCAAGCTCGCTGGGCCCTCTTTTTCGCCCGCTTCAATTTTAACATTACTTTCCGTCCAGGTGCCAAGAACCTTCAAGCCGATGCCTTGTCCAGGTCGTTTGATGTCAATGATTCTGAGAATCACCTAGACCCTGGTCCCATCATTCCTCCGCATTGTATTCTAGCCACCACTCAGTTCCAGTCTATGCAGCCTCCTCCTGGTAAAATTTTTGTAGCCCCTGCACTTCATCCCAAACTCCTTGCTTGGGCACATGACTCCAAGTTCTCTGGACATCCTGGCATACCTCGTACTTGTGACCTTCTTCAGCGTCATTATTGGTGGCCATCTCTTCGTAAGGATGTCAAGGAATACATTCAAGCTTGTACGGTTTGTATACTTTCCAAATCTTCCACGTCCGCCCCTGCTGGGTTGCTTTTGCCCTTACCAGTGCCCGATGTACCTTGGCGTTGTATTGCCATGGACTTTATATCAGATCTGCCTCCCTCAACAGGTTCTACAGTCATCTGGGTAGTGGTGGATCGGTTCTCCAAAATGTGTCACTTGATTCCTCTCCCAGGCCTACCTTCTGCTTCCAGTCTTGCCACAACTTTCATTAAGGAGATCTTTTGTCTTCATGAGATGCCTTCCCATATCATCTCTGACAGAGGAGTTCAATTTACTCCCCGGTTTTGGAGAGCCTTGGCCAGCTCCTTTGGGATTAAATTGGATTTTTCATCTGCCTTTCATCCCCAGTCCAATGGGCAAACGGAACGTGTCAATCAAAATGTAGAACGTTTTCTCCGTGCCTTAATTTCAGCCCACCTTAAACCATCACGCCAATTCTAGTTCCGGGAAATCTCCTTTTTTCACAGTTTATGGGCAGCATCCATCTGTTCCCTTTCCTGTTCCCATTTCTCCTGTGGTACCAGCAGCAGCTGAGACCCAAAGGTCTTTCAACTCAATCTGGAAAGAAGTCTCTGTGAATCTTCATCTAGCTGCTTCCAGGCATAAAACGGCAGCAGATCGTCATCACGTCTGGCTCCTAAGTTCCTGCCTGGTGATAGAGTTTGGCTCTCTACCAAGCACATCCGACTCCGGGTACCCTCAATGAAATTTGCTCCTCGCTTCATTGGTCCATTTCCTATTCTCCGACAGATCAATCCAGTGGCTTTCAAGCTCCGTCTACCCTCTCATCTCAGGATACCCAACACCTTCCATGTCTCCCTGCTCAGGCCACTGGTCCTCAATCGCTTCTCTCGCCCTTCTTCTCACCCTGCTCCTGTGGCTGATACCTCGGATCAGTATGAGATTAAAGTAATATTGGACTCCAAGTACTCCCGGGGGAAGTTATTCTATCTCATTGATTGGAAGGGCTATGGTCCGGAGGAGAGGTCTTGGGTTCCTGCCACTGATGTCTGTGCCCCGCATCTGGTGACCAGATTCCATCAGAAATTTCCCTCCAAGCCAGCCCCCAGATGTGTAGGGAGGCCTCGTAAGAGTGGGGGTACTGTGGGGGTACTGTCACAGATCAGCTGCGGAGCTGAAGCCTACATCAAACCTACATTTTTTCTCCAAGATGTTTGGAACAACCTACCTGCTGAGTTCATTCAAAAATTGTGTGCAAGTGTACCTAGAAGAATTGATGCTGTTCTGAAGGCAAAGGATGGTCACACCAAAAATTTACTTGATTTGGATTTCTCTTCTGTTTTGCTTCTGCTTCTACTTTTACTTCATCTACTTTCCATTTTTTTATTTGATAACAATAAATTATAAACACTTTTATTTCTGAAAGCATTCTCAATTAACAGCATTTTTTCACACCATTTTTTCACTCTACTGTGCTAAAACTTTGGCACAGTATTGTATATGAGTAGGTATAAAGAGAGACACAGCACCGAACAAAGTATACAGTATTATTATCTTCCAACCACACAAATATATGTAATTGGTGAAATATATCATCATATGCTGTGTTCCCCAGCCTGTGTTCAGACAAAGATACTATATTCAGTGTAAGCTATACCTTCCAAATAACTAATTTGGTAATTACTGAAAGTATCCCCAACCAAGAGGTGGTAAATCAGATAAAAAAAAGGGGGAACAGCCACACACATTTAACCATTTAGGTGTCCTCAGCTTACGTTATCCCCTCCATAGATGATATTCTACAATGTTTGTGTAATTTATATATATATATGAACATGGATGCTTGCTCATCATTTATATGAATTGCTATGTCAGCCCCACTCCTAATAGGTGAATATTTAAAGATATGGGAAAGAAGCTAGCAGGGGACCGGAGGGTAACCAACCCCCGGGATTTTTAAGACGGTACCAAATGTCACAGACAGTAGATAAAAATCAATAAAGTTTTATTAAATGTACAGAAACATTTCCAAAAAAGGAAAGATTTTCATGTAAACACAATATGGCAAATCCAAGTATACAAAAGCTGGTGCAGAATCATACAGAACTCCACATATTACCACATTTGTATATTATTTATGCTGCATTATTTCTTTCTACATGTTTCGCTCTTCTGAGCTTCTTCAGGACATTGCAGCATGCACCGATATATAGAAAAACTGAAAATATAAAAAATAATCAATTAAAAAGAAGAAGACAATCAATGTGTCCCGCAAAATTCAAAGCACACATTCAATTTATTGAAATAACGCATCTGCTCTGATCTCACTTGACCAGGGCAGCTACATACTTTAACAGTTAAATTTATCAGGACAAGGACATAACTATAAGTAGACAATAAAATGATTGCAAATCATTAAATTTTTGGATGAACTCCAATATTGTAAGCATACACAGGTAGTAACAAGACTCTCCAATTTGGGGATTACAATTAGGTTTTTATAAAATGGCCGCCTTACCCATTAGGTCTGTGAGTTCATATTTGTTCATCACAGTATTGAAATCAGTTGTTGACAAGTGAAGAAAGTCACAACATACACACGAAATATAGTAAGAACGCCATTGAGGAGCCTCGACATTCCCCAGGAGTCTGTAGAGGCACGAGAAAAAGAATAAAATACATCTGAATTTCTAAATTTAAAATTGAATAACAGGTGGTGATCGAATAAAAAGTGTACCTGGAAAGTGTCCAGGAAGTAACTGTATTAAAGCCAATTTTAGGGTATCAAACGACAAAAAGTTTCAAAATCATCCGGGTGTTGTCAGATATAGTTGAAAATTAGATATTGAGGCAAAAAACATTTACCTATGCAGATCTAAAACAAGAAAGAAAGAAATCTCTCATCAATGAATACCATCATTAGGCTTGGAATCAGGGTGAAGTTACCCAGCTGAGCTTAGAAGAAAATCTTCCAAGTCCACCAAAAGTTTCAGGCTCATACCTGTTTTCAAAAAGATGTTTAAACCAGTTGGTTAAATTCCAGTTCACTTCCGAGTGTCCGGGGGATCCCTCTCCGTCAATTGCCAAGCCGGCACTGATGGAGCTGGCGTTTTATCTCGTGACTCCAGCCCGGCGGCGTCTGACGTCACCGCCGGGCTGCGGGCGTGTCTTCGAAAAGGACTTCCTTGTTGCGCGCACGTGTGGTATTGCGCATGCGCGAAGGACGTAATTTACGTCACTACAGCGCATCGGCCATTTTGGAGAATGGCAAGAGTCAAGGCTTTGCCCATCTTTGTCTGTCTGCGCCTGCGCTGATAACGACAACAGCGTCTTTCAAACGCAGGCGACCATGATGGAAATTGGCAGTATACCTAATCGTGTACCAGACAGGTAAATGAACTGCATGAGCATGGGGAAAGGAATGGTAGAGTAATACTGCCAACCTCTGAAAATTCCCCGGTTCCAAAGGATGGCAAAAGCGAAATTGCAGAAAGCGGGCAAATAAATCCTCTCACTTAGAATAGGGGCAAGCTGGCAAAGCTTTTAATTGGCTAAATAAGCTGTGAGTCAATCTTGCCCCGGGGCGCCCATACAGACTCACTAAGAAGGAAAATATAAAGGCTCCTCATGGCAATTCAAAGTCGTAAACAATATTCATTAAGAATTGATATACAGAAAAAAATCATATTGAACACAAATGTGTATTAAAATATACTCACATGCTATGGGCGGAAAAAAAAAAAAAAACATAAGAAAATACATCCTGAGTCATGGCTAATTTACTTTAAATTTAAAGAAAAGGCGTGAAACCTAATAGAATTTGCTGTGTGATTCCCTGCGTCTACTCATGGCAGAAAGTCCTGCATTTTTACTATAGAGTGATGCGATCAGTCCCACGCATATTTTTTTCATGAACAGTTTGAAATAATTAATGTTATGCAATCATTTATGGTAATATTTATCTAAGCAGTGTAATCCCCTTTAGATAATGCCTATACAATTTCATGAAGTTTTCCCAAATCTTTTCTGCAGATGTATTTTCAATACTGAAGCTGTAATGACACCCAGAGGAGTTTTAGGTTTAAAGCAACTGTCAACAACACATTGCAGAAATCTTTATCTAAAAACTATGCATAGTGTATTTCACAACATAGATGTCACAAAATTATATATTTTAAGCAAAATTAAATTGTAGTTACAAACATAAGCAAACATAGAAACATATATGAGTCTGTCCAAATATTAATATAGAAGTTGTAAATATTTAACTAGTAATAGTTAATCAAATGAATTCAGATTTGTTCTGTAATTTTAATGATGTTTAGCTACTTATCCAGGCCATATCTTTAGTTTTAATGCGTGTCAGGGTCATACCCCCGCATTTACAGACACAGGGGTCACCTTTAATCCAATCGACATGGAATGTTTCAAGGTAGATTCTGATTGTTCAAGAAGATGATGGGAGGCGTGAAAATGTGTGAAACTGCCTTGTTATTTTAAGACAGTGTTAATTGTTTGTGCTACATAGATGAAATAGTGAATTGTTGTCCAATATCCAGGGTGTAGCTATGAATGCTAGGGTAGGGTATAGTAGTCCATTATGTGTCACTTACATGACACAGGAGCCAGCGAAGTCACCGCTGTCCCCTGTAGTCCGGCGCATCCATCTTCTCGGTGGGTCTCGCCGCTCCGTCACTGTCATTCGGCGAAGCCGCGATGACGTCACTTCCGCGAATGTGCACGGGAGCCGCCACTCGTGGCATATCGCCGTTGACCGCGGCGCGCTCAGTGCGTCTGCGCGCTGCTGTCTATGGCACATGCGCCATAGACAGCAGTGCCTGTCTTTCGGCAAATATCTCCTAAACCGTGTAGGTTTAGGAGATATTTCTTGGACCTACAGGTAAGCCTTAATCTAGGTTTACCTGTAGGTCAAAGTAGGTTGTAAGTGTTTACAACCACTTTAAAACTGCCATGGCTACTTGGATGAGTAGTGTAATGTCTTCAACATTACAGAACAAGTCTAGCTGAATGTCACTAAATTCTATTAGCTATCCTGCAGCAAAAAAAAATTACAACATTTGCATACATATTTTTAGTCTGTATATACTCCTATAGCAATGATACTTGATGTTGTTTTAGCCTGGCATGAAGTTCTATTGGAAATTGTGTAATATGATAATTCATACTTTTGCTAGTGTACAGTCATGTATTAAAATTATCCCTTTTCATTAGAGTAGACTTTATTTTTTTACAAGGAAAAAACAATGGCAAGATAATAATAATAAGTTAGGGCCATCAGATATATTTTTCAGTTTTGGATAAAGTGGTTAAAGGCCAAAATTTGTATCAGAGTAAAAATGCTAACATTGTTTCTGCTCTTCTAAGTAGTCAATTGATGTACATTTTTCCTGGTAATATCTAGATTTCTAAATGTTTTGTTAAAACCTAAATTTAGTTAAAGAAAAAAAGAATAAGCATTAGAAATATAGTACTACTTTCTTTCAGTAGTATGTGTGCAATGTACTCCTATGCCCATTGCCACAATCTTCCAGTGCAGTGGGGTTAATAGGAGTAATAGGAGTCAAGAGTGCTTGACTATTCCCATCATTTCCACCCACCTCGTCCATTCATAGGAGCCGGCCTTACAGCTTCTATGAATAAAACACAATCTAGGAATCGAGGAGCTGGGTGGAAAGAGCAGGCAATCTAATCTTGGTGACAGCTCCATTTTAGCAACCCCTGCCACACTGGAGTTTGCGAAGGTGAGGTTGGGGAGAAATCAGAGGAGGAAGATTTCTGCTAATTGAGTACACAGCAGCTCTAGGGACACATCACAATGAAGTTAGTGTGAAGGAAATGTTAAATTCTGTATAAAACTGTGCTTCATTTTACAGTATATGCATTGCTTATGTATTGCATACTGCACTATTGTACACAAAGCAATAACAGTGTTTTGATTATGTATTCACATTCTTTGATTACAAAGATAACAAATTATCAGATTACAAAGGCTCTGATAAAAAACGAGTCAACCTATGTAATGCCCCATTGTTACCTTAAAAGTACAATTGTTTTACTTCCGGTTCCTGCGCCATATGTAGCAGCAGCAAGAAACAGCAGCTCCGGCAAGGACACTGAGAAATAGACCGACTCCCTCTCTCACCCCAGGTCCTCTCCTGCTCCCCACACGCTCCCCGCTCTCCCCCCTCTCTCAGAGTATGGAGCGGTTCCTCTTTACAGGTGGCTCCATAGTCACACAGCCAGCAGCTCCAGAAGCTCTGTCCCTCAGCTCTCAGCAACCTAAAATGGCCAACGGCGCGACATTGTATAACAGTGCGCATCTAGCCCAGCCAGTTCCCTGTGCCCCTGACCCTCTAGAAGAGCAATATGGAAGGATAGCACAGGTGGTGGCTGCCTTGCTCTCACCCCCACGATCACAGCAGCCGTGGACAGGGCAGTCAATGCTGATATTGAGGGAGATCAAAAAGCAGGCAGGCAGGATCTCTGAGGCAGAGCATCACATTGCATCTCTGAGCTGGAAGAGGGTAATTAAACCTCGCAGGCTGCAGCTCACCAAGCCTCCCAGACCCAGCAATACATCCTAGAAAAGTTGGACGATTTAGAAAATCACTCTCACAGAAATAACTTACGTATAATCGGTCTACCTGAGTCTGTCAATTCTGAATCTCTGGCTGACCTCTGCTCTAGGCACATACCAACAGCCCTCAGGCTCACAAACCCATGAACAGTGGAAAGAGCACACCACATAGGAACCCCATCTAATCACAGGCGCTCCTCGCGCCCCATCATTGCATGCTACTTCAACTATTCGTATAGGGTAGCCATACTAAAATCTTTAAGCAATGCCAAATCATTTCAACTGGAGGGTCAAAAGCTATTGATCTTTGCGGATTACTCCCAAGAGGTATCATGCAGAAGAAAGGCATTTCAGCCCATCTGTTCTGCCCTTCACCACAAAGGTGTGAAATTTACATTGGCCTACCCAGCTATCCTTCAGCTCACTAACCAATCAGGAGAAACCAAGTCCTTCTCTCATTCGGATGAAGCTACCTCATACCTCAAGACACACTTCGATATATCTCAAGAACTAACTCCTATGGAAACCAACTGCTATCCAGAGGGCCCAAGGGATAAACATAGTGCCTGCAAGGACCCGCCTAAAAGGTTACGCTATTCTGTCAACCAGGAACCGATCAAACACCATTGAAACAGTTCCTTATCAGGCCCCTTCAGCTCAGCCACCTATGCATTTCAACCCAGCCAGAGCTCACAACCTCTAAATGTTTTAACTACTATTTCATTCTCTGTGATAAATGTCACTTCTGCCTGACTAGTGTTATGTCATACTTTTACCCGTTGATTTATTCCTTTGTTCTTATTATTTTTACAGCCTTCCGGAGATGTAACTATTCAGAGAGTAGTGGTTAATGATTCTTACTCTGAATGGTCTAAGGTTATCAGTGGAGTACCCCAAGGTTCAGTGTTGGGACCCTTACTTTTTAATATCTTTATAAATTATATTGGGTCTGGGATCAAAAGTAACATGTCTGTCAATGTACTGTCTAATTAGGTGACTATGTGGCAGATGAGCGTTAATGTTGATAAATGTAACGTTATGCACTTGGGGGCTAAGATTATGCATGCATCATGCATTATACATGCTAGGGGGAATAAAACTGGGGGAATCTGTAGTGGAGAAGGATCTGGGGGTTTTGGTAGATTATAAGCTCAATAATAGCATGCAATGCCAAGCTGCAGTTTCCAAAGCGAGCAAAGTCCTTTCTTGAATTAAGAGAGGTATGGACTCCAGAGAGAGAGATATCATTTTCCCCCTGTTCAAATCATTAGTAAGACCTCATCTGGAATATGCAGTTCAGTTTTGGGCACCAGTTCTCAAAACGGATATCGGGGAAGTGCAGAGAAGGGCAAGCAAATGGATAAGAGGCATGGAGGAACTCAGCTATGAGGAAAGATTAGAGGAACTGAATTTATTCACTTTGAGAAGAGGAGAATAAAAGGGGATATGATAAACATGTTCAAATATATAAAGGGTCCATATAGGGAACTTGGTGTTGAGTTATTCACTTTGCGGTCAACACAGAGGACACGAGGGAACTCTTTACGTCTAGAGGAAAAGAGATTTCATCCCCAAATACGGAAATGTGGAATAGACTCCCTCCAGAGTTGGTTCTGGCTAGCTCAGTAGATTGCTTTAAGAAAGGCCTTGATACTTATCTAAATGTACATAATATAATGGGGTACTAACATTTATATAAGTTGATCCAGGGAAAATCTAATTGCCTCTTGAGGGATCAGAAAGGGTGTTTTTCCCTGCTGTAGCAAATTGGAGCATGCTCTGCTGGAGTTTTCTGCCTTCCTCTGGATAAACTATGGGTATAGAATTGGATATATGGGATTGTGCAATATTTTTTATTTTATTTATTTCTTTTTTTATGGTTGAACTGGATGGACTTGTGTCTTTTTTCAACCTGACTATGTAACTATTTAATGTGTGGCATGTTTAATTTTCAGTTTTATGAAACCTAATGGACCTCTCATAATCCTAACAATACTTCTGTCTACTCGCCTGGCAGACTTACCCCAGCACAATTGATCACAGTCCCCACGTTTGGAAGAAAGTGAAGTCCGGGCTTCGCTCTGTGAGTTACTGTTTTTCTGTTATGCTTTTACTTTATACCAAGGTTCTACTACACCCCTGTACCTTTTTTTCTACCCAAACCAGGGACCCCCCTTCAACACCAGCAGTCTGCTCTCATATCATAATCCACCATCACCGAAGAACAGGCTACTTTCTACAACTTTTAACTCCATCCCTCCATCCCTAACTTAACAATGAGAATCACTTCATAGAATGTTAAGGGACTACATTCCCCCATAAACGGATGGCAGTACTCCAGCACTTAAAAAGACTAAAATTGGATATTGACTTTAATTCAGTTACAGAGCCACTAGAGGGCAAATCCATAGTAAGACCCCTACCTTCCCCACACCATCCCCCCATAGCACTTTCCTTCTTTGCTACTGCCCTACAACTCATTGACCCATGGCAATGATCTCACCCTGAGGGCAAAGCTTACTTTTTACCCACCCTCACATCACAGTTTATCGAGAATTGACTACCTACTAGTGGATGCAGCCATCTTACCATTCACCTCTGACACCCTTATCCACGCAATTGCTATCTCAGACCATGTCCCCATCTGAGCACAAATTAGAGGATTTGGTCCCTCGGCCACAATGAAAATGTAGCACTTCCCACAATATCTAGACCACAATCCAGAGCTCCAAAATGTGCTACAATAGATCTGGTCAGAATACGAACTGACAAACAATGCCCACAACATCGATCCCAATCTGTACTGGGACACAAGCAAGGCAGTTCTGTGAGGCAAGATCATAGCCATTGCAGTATCATACAAAATAAAAGTTCTTAAACTCTACCGAGAATCCAGCGACAGGCTACGACACTGACAAACCCAACTATCGCAAAACAATTCACCGGACCCCTGCAAGTCCTGGCATGAAGCCAAGGCTGAATTTGATCTGTGGGGGGATGCCCAAGAATGAATCTACCAGTCACACTCTGACTTACAATACCACAAATATGGTAACAAGTCCGGTAAACTGTTGGCAAGACTGTGTAAAAGCAAACACACCCCCACTCATATACCAGAGCTAAAAGATTCACAAGGTAATGTCATCTCCTCTGCGGACGGTATCAGTTCAATCCTACAACAATTCTATACCAAGCTCTACAGCGCAGACCCCATTGATCTGACCTCCGCCCAGGCCTTTCTAGCCCAATGCCCCTTCCACAAATTGACCCAGCCTCACTGACCAACCTCTACTTGCCCATAACCGAACAGGAGATACACAAAACAATATTCTCTTTAGCAAACGGGAAAGCCCTGGGCTCAGACGGCTACACTCCCAAATTCTACAAACTGATGGCATGCACTGTAATCCCCACACTAGCTTCAGTATATCAGGAAATCTTAAAAGGGGGCAAATACCTACCTTCCAGTTACTAAGCCCACATAAAGTTGATTGCAAAAAAAAGGCAAGGACTCCACTGAACCTGGCTCATATAGACCAAACTCTCTACTAAACTTGGACTCTAAATTCCTATCCAAAGTCATGGCAAATAGACTCGCTAAAACCATGCCCACCCTCATACATCAAGCTCAGGCAGGCTTCACTCAAGGCCGCTCCATGGCTTCTAACAGCCGAAAAGTTCTCACGGTCCTGGAATATGCAAAAACAAATCACAATAGCGCTATAGCTATAATTTCCCTCAACACCGAAAAGGCTTTTGATAACGTCAGTTTCCCCTGGTTATCATTAGTTTTACAAAGTTTTAGTTTTTCGGGCCACTTTTTACACTTAATTTACCACCATGTATGATTCAACCACATATATAATAATATATAAATATAGTAGCAGCAGGCCTTATTTCAAACCTGATGAAACCCCTAATCCTCTTCCTCTTCAATTTAGTTCTAGAACCTCTTTCACACTACATCCTCTCTCACCCCTCACTACAAGGAATAGGAATAGGCCACAATGACCTTCCTCTAGCGTTATTTGCAGATGACATTCTTTTTTTCACTTCTGATCCCACTTCCGATATGGTGCTCATCCAGGACATCTTCACGTGCTTTAGAAACTATTCAGGCCTTGGTATCAATTCCTATCCACGAGAACCCTTCCTTCCAGAACGTAAAATGGCACTTGGGAACACTATATGGGCCTCCCAGAATCTATTGCACTCCATGCAACTCTTTGACCCATCCACAGGATCAACACTTCCGACCCAAGCAGTTCACCAAGCAGTCCAGCACATTTCGAGCCTGTGCCCAAATAAGTCATTAAGATTTCAACACACTTTCCTGGACATTTTATTGGAGAAACAAAAAATAAAAAATATCTGAAGTTTACAAACCTTTAAATACACACCTCAGCAAACCAATGCAAGCCACATCTGCTGCAGCCTAGAACAAAGACCTAAACTTGCTGAAGGCTCTGGACTATATTCTAGAAGGTTTCAACATTACCTGTGCCCTGGTGGTTAAGAAATTTTGACGTGAACAACAATTTAAAATACTGCCTACATTGCATTTCTGTCTTTACAACATCAAAAATGCTTATGCCCCCTCTGTGGGGAGGACAAACCCAACTTACTCCACAGACTTCTGATCCCAAATTGAAAACTTTGCCGCTTCTATCACAGGTCGCTCTCCGACAAAGGACATCTTCCCTTTGCTATTTGGCAATTTTACCCCTGCCAATATGAGTAGTGATGGACGAACGTTTCGCCCGGCGGTCGTTTCGCGGCGAATTTCCGACATTCGCGGTCCGCACGTTCGAACGCCTTTTTCCGTCGTTCGCCGCGGCGGACTTACGTGTTTAATGTATACAAGAACTTTAACCTTTGGTGACACGTTTATCATGTGATACAGGACAGCCAATTGAGACATGACAGCACATGGACACTTGTACATTCCCCCTAACCTATAAATACACCCGATCCGGTGGCCATTTTACATTCTTTCTTCTGTTACGATAGGGACAGGTTCCTGTGTGGAGTAGGGAGAGATAAACCACTAGCTATTTGGTACACAAAAGTTCTTTTCAGGACTGGTATAGGTGTTAGGTGTTGATAGGTTTGCTGTGCTGCTGATTCTTGCAGCAGCCTGAGTGTCTTTTGTTAGTTTAGAGAAAGGGAAAGGACGGTGTATGCTACAGGGACAGCCAGATTAGTCTTTCATCATCATCATCATCATCATCATCATTAGCTGTTACTATCAAGGTCCACAAAAGAGCTGTTCCAGTAACCACTAATCGTTCTCTTTTTTTGCCAATTTGTATAGGGACAGGAAGGAAGCAGTGTTGTCAGGCAGTGAGGGTAATTTTAAAGACTTGCTGTTATTATTAGTTCCACAAAGGTTCTTTTCAGGACTGGTATCAGTGGTACAGTAATAGGCTTGTACATGTATAATATTCTTTCTTCCAAATATAGAAAGGATATTATACTTGACTGCTGCCCTTCTGCTGCAGTCTGCTAAACATTCACAACTCACTTGTTCCACAAAAGTTCTTATAAGGACTGGTAACTTGGTATAGGGTGCTACGGTACATAGGCTTGAGTGCGGTACAGTCTGCTGTTCTGTAAGGACCGCTATCGGTCCACAATAGATAGGGTTGACGTGCACCACTGCTGACCGCTGCCCTATACTGCAGCAGTCCTTCAGCGGTATAGGGACTGACGTACAGTCTGCTAATCACTAACACACAACCTGCTTGTTCCACAAAAGTTCTTATAAGGACTGGTAACTTGGTATAGGGTGCTACGGTACATAGGCTTGAGTGCGGTACAGTCTGCTGTTCTGTAAGGACCGCTATCGGTCCACAATAGATAGGGTTGACGTGCACCACTGCTGACCGCTGCCCTATACTGCAGCAGTCCTTCAGCGGTATAGGGACTGACGTACAGTCTGCTAAACACTAATACACAACCTGCTTGGTCCACAAAAGTTCTTATAAGGACTGGTAACTTGGTATAGGGTGCTACGGTACATAGGCTTGAGTGCGGTACAGTCTGCTGTTCTGTAAGGACCGCTATCGGTCCACAATAGATAGGGTTGACGTGCACCACTGCTGACCGCTCACCTATACTGCAGCAGTCCTTCAGCGGTATAGGGACTGACGTACAGTCTGCTAATCACTAACACACAACCTGCTTGTTCCACAAAAGTTCTTATAAGGACTGGTAACTTGGTATAGGGTGCTACGGTACATAGGCTTGAGTGCGGTACAGTCTGCTGTTCTGTAAGGACCGCTATCGGTCCACAATAGATAGGGTTGACGTGCACCACTGCTGACCGCTGCCCTATACTGCAGCAGTCCTTCAGCGGTATAGGGACTGACGTACAGTCTGCTAAACACTAATACACAACCTGCTTGGTCCACAAAAGTTCTTATAAGGACTGGTAACTTGGTATAGGGTGCTACGGTACATAGGCTTGAGTGCGGTACAGTCTGCTGTTCTGTAAGGACCGCTATCGGTCCACAATAGATAGGGTTGACGTGCACCACTGCTGACCGCTGCCCTATACTGCAGCAGTCCTTCAGCGGTATAGGGACTGACGTACAGTCTGCTAAACACTAATACACAACCTGCTTGGTCCACAAAAGTTCTTATAAGGACTGGTAACTTGGTATAGGGTGCTACGGTACATAGGCTTGAGTGCGGTACAGTCTGCTGTTCTGTAAGGACCGCTATAGGTCCACAATAGATAGGGTTGACGTGCACCACTGCTGACCGCTCACCTATACTGCAGCAGTCCTTCAGCGGTATAGGGACTGACGTACAGTCTGCTAATCACTAACACACAACCTGCTTGTTCCACAAAAGTTCTTATAAGGACTGGTAACTTGGTATAGGGTGCTACGGTACATAGGCTTGAGTGCGGTACAGTCTGCTGTTCTGTAAGGACCGCTATCGGTCCACAATAGATAGGGTTGACGTGCACCACTGCTGACCGCTGCCCTATACTGCAGCAGTCCTTCAGCGGTATAGGGACTGACGTACAGTCTGCTAAACACTAATACACAACCTGCTTGGTCCACAAAAGTTCTTATAAGGACTGGTAACTTGGTATAGGGTGCTACGGTACATAGGCTTGAGTGCGGTACAGTCTGCTGTTCTGTAAGGACCGCTATCGGTCCACAATAGATAGGGTTGACGTGCACCACTGCTGACCGCTCACCTATACTGCAGCAGTCCTTCAGCGGTATAGGGACTGACGTACAGTCTGCTAATCACTAACACACAACCTGCTTGTTCCACAAAAGTTCTTATAAGGACTGGTAACTTGGTATAGGGTGCTACGGTACATAGGCTTGAGTGCGGTACAGTCTGCTGTTCTGTAAGGACCGCTATCGGTCCACAATAGATAGGGTTGACGTGCACCACTGCTGACCGCTGCCCTATACTGCAGCAGTCCTTCAGCGGTATAGGGACTGACGTACAGTCTGCTAAACACTAATACACAACCTGCTTGGTCCACAAAAGTTCTTATAAGGACTGGTAACTTGGTATAGGGTGCTACGGTACATAGGCTTGAGTGCGGTACAGTCTGCTGTTCTGTAAGGACCGCTATCGGTCCACAATAGATAGGGTTGACGTGCACCACTGCTGACCGCTGCCCTATACTGCAGCAGTCCTTCAGCGGTATAGGGACTGACGTACAGTCTGCTAAACACTAATACACAACCTGCTTGGTCCACAAAAGTTCTTATAAGGACTGGTAACTTGGTATAGGGTGCTACGGTACATAGGCTTGAGTGCGGTACAGTCTGCTGTTCTGTAAGGACCGCTATCGGTCCACAATAGATAGGGTTGACGTGCACCACTGCTGACCGCTGCCCTATACTGCAGCAGTCCTTCAGCGGTATAGGGACTGACGTACAGTCTGCTAAACACTAATACACAACCTGCTTGGTCCACAAAAGTTCTTATAAGGACTGGTAACTTGGTATAGGGTGCTACGGTACATAGGCTTGAGTGCGGTACAGTCTGCTGTTCTGTAAGGACCGCTATCGGTCCACAATAGATAGGGTTGACGTGCACCACTGCTGACCGCTGCCCTATACTGCAGCAGTCCTTCATCGGTATAGGGACTAAGAGTTTTGTCACAGGGTCATTTAAAAAATGACAGGCAGAGGAAGAGGCAGGCCCTTCCGCAGGGGTGGTAGGGGTAGGGCAGGAGCAACAGGCTTGAGCCAAAGTGGGAAGTTGCAGAAGGTGCGTTCAATTACTTTAAAGGATGCACCAGACTTGGTTGAGTGGCTCGCTCAGCCTTACTCTTCTGCACCCTCCTCATCCTCTCGATCTGCACCCTCTTCTTCACTCTCTGCTATGTGCACCCCCAAAGACACTACCACCAACAACACGACCACCACCACCACCACCACATACCTTCCGCTTGAGTCACTGGAATTATTTTCCGATCCATATCAAGAGGACATTTCTGATGCGCAGCCACTCTTGGTATTGGATCAGGAAGAGGAGGTAGCAACAAGCGCTACTCAGCAGTCTGACGCCAGTACCCAGATCAGCCCAAGGAGGAGGTTGGTCCCCGGTGTTGCTGCCTACTCCGAGATCTCTACTTATAGCGGTGGGGAAGGTGACGTTGATGATGACGTGTCTAGTGATGTCACGTGGGTGCCCACAAGAGAGGAAGAGGAGGGGAGTTCAGAGGGAGATATGGACCAGCAGATAGGGAGGAGAAGCAGCAATGACTTACATTGCACAGCAGGGACAAAGCAGACTGCAAATGTATCAGGAGCGAGTCATCGACCATGTACGGTCACATCTGGCGCTCCCAGGACACCGGCACATGGCTCCGCAGTGTGGGCTTTTTTTAACGTGTCCGCTGCTGACAATAGCGTTGCCATCTGCAATCTTTGCAGTCAACGCGTTAGTCGCGGTAAGCCCAATACTCACCTAGGGACGACCGCCTTAAGAAGGCACATGAGCAGCCATCACCGAGCCCAGTGGGAGCAACGGAACACACAAAGCCACACTGCAGGCTCTCACCGTCCAGCCTCGTCTTCTACTTCTCCTTCTCCTCTCTCCTCACAATTGTCCTCCACTCCACCTTCCATCACGCCAAGCTCACATTTTTCTGCAAAAAGGCAGGCTTCCGTGGGCCTAATGTTTGAGCGTAAAAAAATGATGACGCCGGATAACCCTCTTGCCCAACGGTTGGCGGCTGGCTTGTCAGAACTCATAGCCCGCCAACTACTGCCATATAAACTGGTGGACTCGGAGGCCTTTCGCAAATTTGTGGCCATTGGAACACCACAATGGAAGGTCCCAGGAAGGAAGTATTTCTCAGAGAAGGGCATCCCAGAGCTATATGGCCATGTTCAGCGGCAAGTGAATGTATCTCTGGCACACAGTGTCGGTGCCAAGATACATCTGACCACAGACACGTGGTCTAGCAAACACGGGCAGGGAAGGTATATCAGTTTTACTGCCCACTGGGTGAACCTTCTGACGGCCGTCAAGCATGTAACCCGTGGCACCCGTGTAGATTTGGTTTTACCGCCACGGATTGCATGCAGGCCTGACTCTTCTTCTCCTCCTCCTACTCCATCCTCCTCCCTCTCCTCCTCAGCTGCCTCCTCCTTTTCCGCTGCTAGCGTCTCTTCCACTGCACCGCCCAAGCTCCCCAGAACCTATTCCACATGCCAGGTGAGACGTTGCCATGCCGTGCTGCGTCTGTTGTGCCTGGAAGCAAAGAGCCACACTGGCCCGGCACTCCTTTCAGCTTTGCGTTCACAGGCAGATGAGTGGCTAACACCGCTCAATTTGACAGTTGGTAAAGTGGTGTGTGACAACGGTGCCAATCTGCTTAGCGCATTGAAACAGGGCAAAATCACGCACGTGCCGTGCATGGCACACGTCTTAAACTTGGTCGTGCAGCGATTCCTTGTCAAATACCCTGGGGTCCAGGACATCTTGCGGCAGGCAAGGAAAATCTCGGCCCATTTCAGAAGATCTTACACGGCCATGGCTCGCCTTGCTGACATTCAGCGGCGACACCATCTGCCGGTCAGACGTCTTATTTGCGATTGCCCGACGCGATGGAACTCAACCTTCTATATGCTTGATAGGCTGCTCCAGCAGAAACGTGCAGTTAACGTCTACCTGTATGAACTCTGCGAAAGAAACGGTTCTGGGGAGCTGGGTTTTTTTTCACCGCGCCAGTGGCTGCTCATGCGCGACACATGCAGACTTCTGCGGCCATTTGAGGAGATCACCAAACTGGTCAGTCGCAGCCATGGCGCCATCAGTGACATGGTACCTTATGCCTTCTTTCTGGAGCGTGCATTGCGTCGTGTCATTGATCAGGCTGTGGAGGAGCAGGAGCGGGAAGATGAGGAAGTCGCAATGCTGGATGAATTCCCAGGGGGGGCTACTCTATCTGAGACAAGTCAACAACAGGAGTCTGATGAGGAGTCAGAGGAGGATGGTGCCGGGGCGGATGAGCAGGAGCAAGAAGAGCATGCTTTAAACCTTTCTGGGATCCCTGTTGTGCGAGGATGGGGAGAGGAGAATGAAGAGGACGACATTATCCTGGATGATGAGCAGGAGCCAGGCCACCACACCGCTTCCACTTTAGTGCAAATGGGGGCCTTCATGCTCCAGTGTTTTAATAGGGACCCCCGTATAAAAAGCATGAGGGTCAAGGACCAGTACTGGGTGGCAACGTACTTAGACCCCCGGTACAAACACAAAATGGCGGAAATGTTACCGCCGTCGCAGAGGGCTGTCAGAATGCAGCACTTCCAGGCCTTGCTTCGAGAAATGCTGCATTCTGCTTTTGCGTGCGCTGGCAGAGGAGCAATTCCCACTCCCAGAGAAGGATTTGCGGGTACCAATCCAACAGCGCCTGCAAGAAGAGGCCGGTTTGAAGATGTGTTGGTGACTTCGGATATGAGGTCATTCTTTCAGCCGACCCATCGACAGGTGTCATCCGGATCCAGCATCAGGGAACGCCTAGACCGTCAGGTGTCCGACTACATTGGGTTAACGGCCGATGTGGACGCTCTGAGGAGTGATGAACCCCTAGACTACTGGGTGGGCAGGCTTGACCTCTGGCCAGAGCTTGCCCAATTTGCAATCGAACTGTTGGCTTGCCCCTCATCCAGTGTCCTGTCCGAAAGGACGTTCAGCGCAGCAGGGGGGATTGTGACCGATAAGCGTACTCGCCTAGCTCACGACAGTGTTAACTACCTCACATTTCTAAAAATGAATGAGGCATGGATCTCGGAGGAATTCAACACATGTGACCAGTAGACCATGTATATGTCTATAAACTATTTTTTTAATCAAGCACACAGACCTTCTTAATTCATTTGGCTCACTTCCTTGACCCAAAAAAGCACACCGTACTATATGCCCCTACCCTCCTCTTTGAAGAGGTTGAGCGGTGTCATATTTCTACTGGGGCTGCTTATGATATCCCTGTGCTGTGCTGACTTCCTCCTGGGGGTTCTTATTATGAAGGGATCACACTATCCCTGTGCTGTGCTGACTTCCTCCTGGGGGTTCTTATTATGAGGGGATCACACCATCCCTGTGCTGTGCTGACTTCCTCCTGGGGCTGCTTACGGTGCTGCTGTCAGTGCTGTATGTCACGGTGCTGCTGTCAGCGCTGTATGTCACGGTGCTGCTGTCAGCGCTGTATGTCACGGTGCTGCTGTCAGCGCTGTATGTCACGGTGCTGCTGTCAGCGCTGTATGTCACGGTGCTGCTGTCAGCGCTGTATGTCACGGTGCTGCTGTCAGCGCTGTATGTCACGGTGCTGCTGTCAGCGCTGTATGTCACGGTGCTGCTGTCAGCGCTGTATGTCACGGTGCTGCTGTCAGCGCTGTATGTCACGGTGCTGCTGTCAGCGCTGTATGTCACGGTGCTGCTGTCAGCGCTGTATGTCACGGTGCTGCTGTCAGTGCTCTGTATTACGGTGCTGCTGTCAGATGCCTCTATCACGGTGCATGTGTCATTCCGGTATGTCACGCTGCTGGTGATCATCTCCTGCACCCTCTTCTTTGCCTACCCTGGTCCCTGACCTTCCCTCTCCTCCATTGCCTTCATTAGCTCCATAGTCCTGAATTGTTAGAACAATTTCCCAAATAAAATAAAAATGCTTGTAGTTATCGATCCCAAATTCACCTCATACATGTATTATGTCATTGTCCAGATGGTGGGACTACGTTTTACCCCCTAATAATTACCACGTGGCCGCAAATTCGACATGAAGGTTTGCAAAGTTCGCCTCCCATTGAAGTCAATGGGGCCCGCGGCGAACGTTCGGTTTCGCGAACGTTTGGGTCCGTTCGCATTTCGCTTTCGCGAAACGTCCCGTCGGAAGTTCGTCCATCACTAAATATGAGCATCTCAAAGGCTCAGCATAACATTACCCAACAAAACAAGGCATGGCTAGCAACCTGTTTTATGGCAGCCAGACATGCCATTCTTAAAAACTGGGCCTCTACAAACCGCCCTAACATCCTGGAAGTCAAATAGGATCTCATAAGCCTTCTACAAAAGGAAAAACTTGATGCCGATCTCCTCTTCCACTGACTTGTCTCCATGTTTTCTTGGCTTGGCTACCTTTTGTCAACACTACTTTAACAAGCAACCAACTCCTTGGCCACCTCTCTACATCCATTTTCAACAGCTCCTTTTGGCAAATTACTAACTTCAACCAAGAATAACCTACTTTTGGAAACTTGGGGTGCTCCTATTCATATCCTGATGGAAAACAAACACAAGACTGAGCTCACCCCAGATATACTACCTGTGATTTTGGGTTTAATTAGTCAACTTGCTTTATTCCCTTCCCCCCAGTACCCCCTTACCTACATCCCACTTTAACATATATATATAAGGGGTACCCCCTTACCTACATCCCACTTTAACATATATTTTTAACATATATACTTTTATATATATTGCTAAATTTGCAGTTCTAGGTTTTGATTTATTTACCTCTTTACTATCTTATCCATTCAATGTCTCCCCTTACAGAGTTTTCAGGTTTTTATTGTCTACTCTACGTTCATTGTTTCTAGGGTACTCCTCATATGATAACAATGCCCCCCTCAGTAGAGCTACCCCCTGCCTATCGGCCTCTCCCCTTCGCTGCCTGATAGGAATGAAGCGGGGCGATGTCCGAGGGGTTAGAAAGGTATCCCTAATGCCGCGTACACACGTAGCGGACTATCCGGCGGACTTAGTCTGGCGGACTTCCGGCCGGACTGTCCACCGGACTTTCCGAATGAGCTACTTGCCCACACACGGCACTTTTTCAGCGGACTAATATGGCGTACTAAGTCCACCGGACTATCCGCCGTACTTTT
Source organism: Lithobates pipiens (assembly GCF_037356315.1). Lineage (NCBI taxonomy): Eukaryota > Metazoa > Chordata > Amphibia > Anura > Ranidae > Lithobates > Lithobates pipiens. The sequence continues at coordinate 399,335,410 of NW_027507748.1, read as the reverse complement.
GAAATGAACGGACTCATCCACACACGCGGAGGAAAGTCTGCTCCTTTTGAGCGCATCTCCAGGTAGGCGGGGCCAGCGAAGGAGGCAACGCTGGCCCCGCCACCTGGTATGGACTTAAAGGGGAACACCAACGCCGAAAAAAATTGGCGTGGGGGTCCCCCCAGGTCCACATGAGACCCTTGTCCGAGCACACTACCCGGCCGGCCAGAAAAAGGGGGGGACAAGCGAGCGCCCCCCCCTCCTGAGCTGTACCAGGCCACGTGCCCTCAACATGGGGGTTGCCTTGGGGAAGGAGTGGCCGCGTGCCCCCCCCACCCCAAAGCACCTTGTCACCATGTTGATGAGGACAAGGGCCTCTTCCCGACAACCCTGGCCATTGGTTGTCTGGGTCTGCGGGCGGGGGGCTTATCGGAATCCGGGAGCCCCCTTTAATAAGAGGGCCCCCGGATACCGGCCCCTCACCCTATGTGAATGAGTATGGGGTAAAATGTACCCCTACCCATTCACCTGTGGAAAAAAGTAAAAAAAAACACGACACACAAGGGTTAAAATAGTTTATTGCACAGTTCCAGGGGTCTTCCGTCTTCGGGGGTCTTCTCGCCGGACTCCTCCGCTATCTTCTGCTAGCTCTTTTGCTAGCGGAGGAGCCCGACTTTCTTATTCGCCGCCGCCCTCTTCTTCCGACTTCGGGGGTCTTGTCCCCTTCTTCGGGGGTCCTGTCCCCCTCTTCGGTTCTTCTTGCCAGGCCACCGCGCCTTCCTCTAGCTCTTTTACAGGCGGTGGCCCGATCTTCTGTCGCCGCTGTCGCCGTCGTCGCCGTCGTCGCCATCTTCCGTTCTTCTCTGGATGCTGTGACATCATACTGGGCGGGGACATCATCCGGTGATATCCCTATATAAGTCGCCACGCGCCTTGTCCTCGTCATTGTGAGCAGAGAGAGCGACGAGGCAACATCTGAAGAGAAGAACAGAAGACGGCGACAGCGGCGACACCGGCGACAGAAGACCGGCAAGAAGAACCGAAGAGGGGGACAAGACCCCCGAAGAAGGGGACAAGTCGGAAGAAGAGGGCGGCAGCGAAGAAGAAAGCTGGGCTCCTCCGCTAGAAAAAGAGCTAGCAGAAGATAACCGAGGAGTCCAGCGAGAAGACCGAAGACGGAAGACCCCCGGAGCTGTGCAATAAACTATTTTAACCCTTGTGTGTTATGTTTTTTTTTACTTTTTTCCACAGGTGAATGGGTAGGGGTACATTGTACCCCATACTCATTCACATAGGGTGGGGGGCCGGTAGCCGGGGACCCCCTTATTAAAGGGGGCTCCCGGATTCCGATAAGCCGCGCGGCCCCCCCTTCTCCAAGGCACCCCCCCATGTTGAGGGCACGTGGCCTGGTACGGCTCAGGAGGGGGGCACTCGCTCGTCCCCCCCTTTCCTGGCCGGCCGGGTAGCGTGCTCGGACAAGGGTTTGATGTGGACCTGGGGGGGACCCCCACGCCGATTTTTTTCGGCGTTGGGGTTCCCCTTTAAGTCCATACCAGGTGGCGGGGCCAGCGACGCCTCCTTCGCTGGCCCCGGCTACCTGGAGACGCGTTCAAAATGAGCGGACTTTTCTCCGAGCGGGAAAAGTCCGTTCATTTCAAAAGTACGGCGGACTGGTGCACACACGGCCGGATTGTCCGCCGAAATGCGAGTCTGGCGGTAAGATTGGAGTGCAAAACTACTTTCTATGTCCGCCGTGCTTTCGGGTAAAAAAAGTCAGCCGGAGGCTACACATGAGCGGATTGTCCGGCGGGCTTGAGTTTGCCGGACTTTTCCATCGGATTGTTTGATCGTGTGTACGCGGCATTAGATTAACTTCTTGTTTCACTCAGACACCCTCTTGTACTATTTCTCATTGATACAAGGCGAGCCACCTTTGTTTCCTTCTTTTTTTTTTTTTTCGCCACAGGGCGATATACAACTCAGGGTTTTTTTGTTTTGTTTTTAGTTTGGCATAAATCCTTGTATGTTACCAGAGTAAGATACACATTGTTTTGATTTAAAATATAGTACCTTTTTAACCTGTGTTTTTTTTCTTTGTGTATGATGAAAAAACTCAAATAAAAAATGTATTTAAAAAAAAAAGTACAATTGTAATATTAATGTGTAATAAAAACCTTCAAATGTGCCAAAAAACAGAACAGTTATTTGGAAAGATGCTGCATGTATCTTTTGTGTCTGTTCTCTACTGCAGTAATTATTATTAATTTGGAATCAATATAAGGAGAGCTCATTGGAGGGAAGGGACACACCCACCTTCACATAGCACACAGGAACAGAAATGAGGCTGTTAATCACAGGCTGTGTGCTGGAGTTCCCTCCCTGTCACCTTTTTTCTCTTGGTGTCAGGAAAACATGTCACAAAAGATTCATGCTTTTAGCAGAGCAATAAAGCAGCAGACAGAAAACAGGAACATCCGGGGAGTTTTACGGCCCAATCCGGACCTGATTTTCGGAAACTTGGGTTTCAGTGTAGAACATAGCATAGACTGGGAATCCGAGCACCTATAATCAGCTGCCAGTACCCCTACCCCTCTCACAGTCAGAACCCTATAGGGGTGAGAGGGGGAGGCGGTAGAACACCTGTCATTCTTAAAACAACCCGGTCATACCCAGGCCCGGAGTCAAGATAGTAGTGCACCTGGAAAGTTTAGACACAAACCACCGAGTGATAGTGGTTGATTCTCAGTAGTAAGTTAAGACTGAGTTACTAAAAAGTTCACATGTTTCAAGTTATGTTTTTTCTATTGTATTAGGATGTAATGCAATTGAGTTACCTACACATAAACAGTGGAATGTACTAACATGTAAGCTGTTAAGATGTAAAAAGTAATTGCTATGTGATTACCTTTCTGTATATTGAGAATTTCCAATAAATATACGTTAAAAAAAAAGAATAAAAAAGAAAGTAGCAGACAGAAATTACACTTAGTGCTCTTAATTGAGAAAAGAACATACTCTATAGGGATATGCTTTGCTTATATTTAATTGTTCATGCCTGAGGTCTACAACTACTGTAAGACTATCTGGGAATTTGGGAAGGGTATGCTCTTTGTTTGCTTCCATTTGAGTTATCAGACTTTTTTGATCAGTAAGGCATTTTTTGGGACAAATGTTAACTATTTTACTCCTCTTAATCAAACTGTATTGATTGATGAGTATATGTTATGTTGTCACTGTCTACTGTTCATCAAATTGCTATAGATAAGAGAAGAAATAATAATGCTGTTAACAGGTTATATGAAGCACACATCTGCTGTATTATGTGTCTAGAGGCACGAGGGTATAGGCACAAGTAGAGGAGAGAAGACTGATCAGTCAATATGGATATTAAAGGGTTTGTAAACTCTTGTTTTTTTTTTAAATAAAACATGCCATACTTACTTTCACTGGGCAGTTCGTTTTGCACAGAGTGGCCATGATCCACCGCTCTCTGCATCAGGTGTCCACGTTGGAGAAACGCTCTTCTTGGTGGACACCTGTGCGGGCACGCTCCTGAGTACTGCTTCTGCGTGTATTCACACAGAAAGCAGGACTCGGCCCCAGGACTCACAGGACACAGAAAGCAGGACTCGCACCCATGTCATTGGATTTGATTGACAGCAACAGGAGCCAATTGGCTGCTCTGCTATCAATCTATCTAATCAAGAGCCAAGACAAGGGGCAGAGAAGCAGTAGAGGTAGCAGGCTACTGGGAATCACCTGGTGCATGCGTGCACAGCAGGTTCCCTGAGCTTCAAGCAACTTCTCACTCTTAGGCCGCGTACACACGGGCGGATTGTCTGCTCAACTAAGTTCGTCAGACAATCCGACAGACAGTCCGTCCAAATTTTGAATGAACGGACTTGACCACACACGATGAACAGACAGTCCGCTGAAAACTTGCACGATGACGTGTACAGCACGTACGACGGGACTAGAAAAACGACGTCCAATACACTGCAATGCAACCTTCGGCCGTGTAAATCCTTTCTGAGCATGCGCCATACTTAGTCCGTCCAACTTGCCTACACACGAGCGGACTGTCCGCTGAAACCAAGTTTGGACGGACAAAACCAAGTTTGGACGGACAAAATTACGGAAATTCCGAAAAAGACAAAGTCCGTCAGACTGTCCGCTGAAAAAGTCCGCTGAAGCCCACACACGAGCGGATTGTCCGTTGAAACACGGTTCAGCGGACTAAGTTGGGCAGACAATCCGCCCGTGTGTACGCGGCCTTAGGAGTGGTAATGGGCTCCCTTCTGCTTTTCCCTGCCACCACCGGCAAAGCCTTCTGGGCCACGCATGCACGGGGGCACATCTGCCCACTCTGGATATACTGATATGCTTGTGTTGATGGAAGTAAGTTAGGGGTGGACCCCAGTGGATACTTCCTATACGAGGGCACAGCTGGGGCATGAAGTACTTTACCTGTTGTTTTTCTCTTGTTTTTTGATGGTGAGCTCTTGCTACTACTTCCACCAAATAAGACACTTTTTTGTTCCAGTGTCTACCTCTGTCTGAGACTAAATACGGCTTCATCATTTGATCATGAAATTCTATGCCTCCCCTATTTAGATTATAGTCATGAACATAGAGAGGCTTTTCAAGAACACCAGATGCTGTGTTAATTTGGACTGTTGTGTCTGGGTGCATGGAAGACAGGGTGAATACATCCCATTTGCCTTTCCATTTCCCTGATAGTAGTTCTTCATTATACAAGCAGACTTTCTCCCCCTTTCTATATGTACTAATGAGGGCATCCACATGGCTTCCCCATGGTGTCAGAGGGGGCAGGGTCACCTGTTTATGTCACCGGATGGCCCCACCCCCTCCGGCGCCATGGGGAAGCCCCCGTGGGATCAGAGGGGGCGGGGACACCCGGTTACATGATCGTTTGGCCCCGCCCTCACTTAGAGCTGTCACAACGAAGACGCCACTCGCTGGGAGCCTCCCATAGAGGCGGACCGGTTGCAGCTTTTTTTTTCTTTTTCGGTCTGTCGGGCTGCGTGAAGTTACTTCGTGGGACATTTATATATATTTTTTTTAATAATGAACTTATCCCAAGCTGTCTCTTGTCTTTTTTAGCATTTTGACACTTTATTTGTGAAATGGTAGGGATACTTGTACCCTGATACCATTCCCATAGGGGAAAGACTGGGATCTGGGGGTCCCCTGATTCTGGATTCCAATAAGCCCCTCACCCGCAGACCTCCACAACCACCAGGCAAGGGTTGTGGGGATGGACTGGGGGGGATCCCATACTCTTTTTTTCAATGAGTTTTATCTATATTGCCGAGACCCGACAATTCATTACAGCCGTGATTAGTTTTAAATTACAATTTTTCCTTTAGAAATGTCATTTTGCTGTGGTGCCACTTTACAGGAATACTATACACACCTCCAGGCACAATATTTAAAGGAATATTACATTTTTATTGTTTCATTTTAACCACTTGCTTACTGGGCACTTAAACCCCCCTCAGTCCCAGACCAATTTTCAGCTTTCAGCGCTGATGCACTTTGAATGACAATTGCGCGGGCATACAACACTGTACCCAAATGAAATTTTTATCATTTTTTTCCCACAAATAGAGCTTTCTTTTGGTGGTATTTAGTTACAGCTCGGAGTTTTATTTTTTGCTAAACAAACAAAAAAAGATGCAAAAAAATAAATAAATAAAATCATGTTTTAATAGTTTGTTATAAAATTTTGCAAACGGGTCATTTTTCTCCTTCATTGAAGTGCGCTGATTAGGCGGCACTGATAGGCTGCATTGGTGGGCACTGATGGGCTGCATTGGTGGGCACTGATAGGCATAGTTAAGGCGGCACTAATAGGCACAGATAAGGCGGCACCGATGGGCACAGATAAGGCGGCACTGATGGGCAAAGATGGGCACAGATAAGATGGCACGGATGGGTGGCACGGATAAGTGGCACGGATGGGTGGCACGGATGGGCACTGATAGGTACCACAGATAGATGGGACTGATGGGCACTGATAGGTGGCACTGATAGGTGGCTCTGATAGGTGGCACTGCTGGGCACTGATGGGCGGCACTGCTGGGCACTGATGGGCGGCACTGCTGGGCACTGATGGGCGGCACTGGGGTGCAGCACCTTTGAGGCAGATTGGGTGGCACTGTGGGTGGCACTGTGGGGTGGCACTGTGGGGTGGCACTGTGGGTGGCACTGTGGGTGGCACTGTGGGCACTATGGGCACTGACGGGGGCACTGACGGGGGGCACTTACTTTTGCTTTTTATTTTACTTCAGGATGGCACTGCGGGAGGCAGGTGGGCACTGGCAGGTGGCAGGTGGTCCCTTGTATTGATGGCCATGATCGGGACTGATGTCCCGATCACGGCCGCCGGTGATCGGCTTTTTTTTTTTCTACTCGCGCTGTCAACGCGAGGAGGAATAATAGCCGATTACCGGCTCCGTTCTATCACATGATCAGCTGTCATTGGCTGACAGCTGATCACGTGATAAGGGGTCGGGATCGACCCCTTGCACGGATCGGTGATCAGGCGAGTCCCATGGACTCGCCGATCACAGTGCGCGCCGCGCGCGCCCCTCAGCGGGCGCGCAGGCCGCTCGTACACGGGACGACGTCAATAGACGTATTCCCGGAAATGTAGGTCCGCGCTAATGCCGTCATTTGGCAATAGCGCGGATCCCAAGTGGTTAAGCATTAAAAAAATCACTGGTCCCGAAAAAACGGCCACTTAAAAAAAAAAAATGTTTTGCATTGATACAGGTCCTCAAACACTTTTTATGACAATAAATTGCAAATAAGCCTTTAAAATTAGCACTTCTGATTTTTCATGTTAGTGTCCCATATACTTTAACGGTGTTTTGGCAGCTTTCAAATTTGCCACAAACACCGCATATTTTTTGCTGTTTGGTGAACAGGTGAACACCCGATGTTCGAGTTGAATGTAAGTTCGACTTGAACATCGGGCTCATCCCTAATAGGCATAGGGCACACCCCTACCATGCCCCTTTAAAGAAGAATTAAACAAAAAAGATTAGTTAAACACACAAGTGTTTTTTTTTTTTTACCACTACTATTCCTTTTGAAATTTACAAATTCAGCCATTTAGCAATTGGATGAAAGGTTTAGCACCGGGAAACACTTTTTGAAAGATAAATAGTGCATTTTTTATACAACTATATATATATATATATATATATATATATATATATATATATATATATATATATATATATATCAAAATGAGGGACAAATAAGGAGCAAAGAGGGTTCAAGTTACTTTGTTCCAAATCAGAAACAGTCCCTCAAAATTATGGAGCTAGATTTTTAAAGGGCAATCAAAGGGTTAACTGGAGGGCAAGCAAATAGGGTAAATGAGCCTAACAGGTGTACACGAGTGTAAATGTGCTGCCTTTACTCTCTCTGATCTTGCTTTCTTCCCTTCCTGGGCTGCAGAAGAGAAAAACTAGCCAGATCTTGTGTCTTGTTTGTAAACAAGTCGATCAGCAGGTTCACAGCCAAATTCGTTGCTGAAACCTGCTGACAAACTTTTGCTTTTGCCAATGACAGTGCGGATCAGCAGGGGACTAAACTCGGAAGACAGGAGGTGACATATGGGTAGGTTGCCGAGACTGCACCTGCAGTATATTTACTGTAAGCGGTCAGCAGTTGGTTAATATTATTCTATTATTTTGTATTTAGTGACAAATACATTGTATAGTAAATGGTAAATGCAAATCACAATGCTTTGGCTTTGTTACACAACCTTTAAAGAATGAAATCCACAACATTTCAACACAGGCTGAAGGAAAGAAAATCTTTAGATTCCCCCATGATTATAGATCATATAGTTATTTTACACTAGGAAAAAATAAATAAATGACATTTGTTGATAAACAAAATCATTTAGGCCTCAGCATAGGCATTTTCAAGTAAAAAAAACCCAGGGCCAGCAGCGTTAAACTGTAAAAATTCCTGACGTACCTAAACGTGGCTAAATGCGACTAAACATGCATTAACGCTGTATGCTGCATTAAGCTGTGTCAAGCATTTTTAAGCTGTAGTAATTGGGTTTGAGAGTGGAAAATAGAAGAGGGCAGAGAAAGGCTGCTAAAAACTAACGCTGTTAAACGCGGCTAAACGTGCATTAACGCCAATGCAAAAGCTAATTTTTACAGCTGCTTTTCCTGGCGTCAGAACTGGCTTTGCAGCTCATTTTTCCAAACACCCTGTGTGCATGAGGACTTATTGTTGTGGTAAAGGTTTTTTTGCAGAATGATAGAGAGAAAAGTAAAATTTTGACACTGTGCTACTATGCCACTGCGTAATGGCAGTCAGTGTTTTAAGTGAAGTGTAATGCTTTAACTTCACTAAATCATAAGTACAGTGGGTAGGGTAGCTTTATATCACATACAATTTGCTTGCAGTATTGCAAGGTGAAATTAGAGGGCAGTTTTCCTGAAATTAAGTTGAGAGTGAACTCAGATTTGGTACAATTTCACTCTAAACCCTACACAGTGGTATGAGGAAGGTAATGGGAGTGGGCCAGGGGAAGATTTTTAACAAGCAATACATTTTTTGAGCTTTTATTTCTGCAATATATGATGTTTGAAGAGAGCACAGGTTTGCTGAGCTGCTAATCCATAAGTAATTCACTGTCTCAGTGACAAAAATAATATAAAAATATTTGCACCTTTTACTTTTAAATGCAAAATAGTACTAAAAATGTTACCATGCATAATTCAGTGTGCAGAATTAAACAAACCCTGCACAACTACACAGTTTGTTAAATTGCTAATCAGGTTTTTCTAAGTCTATTCAGTGATATGGAAAATGAAAAAGAATTGCATGCATAGCTTCTTTAATTTTTACAATAGTGTTTAATTACAACCTAATTATGATAAAGCACTGTGACAGAATGCAGTTCTGGGACAATTATTTAACAATTATCTTGCAAGAATATCAAGTAAAAAAATCTTCATTTCATTATTAACAAAACGTTTCCTAGGCTGAACAAAACTTGTAAGTGTTGTTCCAAGGAGGCTATCTCATTATCATTATGACCTTGAAGTGGCTTTCAAAAGCATACTTTCATCCAAAAAATAAAGCAGTTTTCATTTCTAGTTATTTCAGAGCAAGTCCCTAGGTTATATTATATGAATATGTGTTAAGACCGCAATCTACCTATGCAGATATGCATGATGCCAGGTCAAGATGCTGAGGTCAGAGCCAGTGGTGGATCTATTGTACCATGACTTCTGGTCTGTTTTCTATTCATGGACCCCTCCAGTTTAATAAGTTCAGTCATAATATTCAGTGCACAAAGACAGCTGTGTTTTCCTTCTAATGCAAACACTATACTATTTGCCAACTACTTACAGTATATGGTGGCATATAGTATAGAAGCTGAATGCCCATTTATTCACCATGCATGGATGCAGGCACAGGCCCCTTTAACAGATTTTTCCACAAATCCCTGGGGTTGCTCAGTTTCCCTCCCTTGATTGCTCATAGAGGCAACACCTCATAAAGCCAAAGTAGCTGTTATCTGAAGCCAGGTGATGGGCCCTCCACCACATGTCAGAACTTCATGTGGGCAGCCTGGCAAGGGCCTAATAGTATGCAGCTTCTCTAAAAGACTAGCTACTGTGGAGACCCACTCCTCTATTGCCAACAGAGTACTCCAGTTCCAGAACAGTGGAACTTGATCCCTGGGCCTTGGATCTCTACAACTATGCCCCTGGTAGCTCTGAAAGCCCTAAAAATGTACCAGGGTGGGATATGGTAGCACTGGCAGTCAAGCTAAAGATGCTTAGCAGAAAAGATAGGCAATAGTAGCACAAACCATTTTGGAAACCAAACAACCAAAATGCGACCCCATCTCCAGACCTCCAAATTAATTTTTTCTGAATTTACCTCCTCTAATGTCCTTTGAATTTTGGGATCAACTCATTATCATTACTTTTTTTTCATCCTAATTATTCTTTTGTTTAAGTTTTGGATAGTGGAATTTATTTACAAAGGCAATAGAGGCTGTTCATTAAGCAAAAAAGTGAAAATGTGTTGGACTGTCCCTATAATGTCATGATAACAAAAAATTCCTAGTGTAAATGAAGAGCATCATATATTAATCATCAATAGTAAAAGGCTGCAATATACAATATATATATATATATATATATATATATATATATATATATATATATATATATATATATACAGTATATATATATATATATATATATATATATATATATATATATATATATATATATATATATATATATATATATATAAACAAGTGTCCATCAATAAATAAGTGCAAAAGCATAAAAAAACATCAGAGCTTTGCTCGACTTTTTTTTTATCACAACTGACACATCTTCCAGGAGACTATACCCTTGGACGATATCAGTTTATTAAAAGTGTTGGAAGGATTAGCAGTGATGTCATCATATCCGCTCATTCAAGCAGTGGCTGTTTGTTACATTGATATGCTGTTCTCTATTCATCTATTTGTGGGTACCTCTCTTATGAATAAATAGGTTATTACACACTATACACTACAGTATGGAGTTCCTCTGTTTTGTTCCTTAACCACTTTCAGACCGGACCATTTTGCTGGTAAATGACCAGAGGTCTTTTTACACTTTGGCACTGCGCTGCTTTAACTGGTAATTGCGCGGTCATGCAATGTTGTACCCAAACAAAATTTGCGTCCTTTTCTTCCCACAAATAGAGATTTCTTTTGATGGTATTTGATTGCCTCTGCGATTTTTATTTTTTGCGATATAAACGTAAAAAGACCGCAAATTTTGAAAAAAAATGATATTTTCTACTTTTTGTTATTAGAAAAATCCAATAAACTCAATTTTAGTCATACATTTAGGCCAAAATGTATTCAGCCACATGTCTTTGGTAAAAAAAAAGTCAATAATTGTATATTTATTGGTTTGCGCAAAAGTTGTCACATCTACAAACTAAGGTACGTTTTCTGGAATTTACGCAGCTTTTAGTTTACGACTGCCTATCTCATTTCTTGAGGTGCTAAAATGGCAGGGCAGTACAAAACCCCCCCAAATGACCCCATTTTGGAAAGTAGACCCCCTAAGGAAATTGATAAGAGGCATGTTGAGCCCATTGAATATTTTATTTTTTTGCCTCAAGCGATTGAATAATGACAAAAAAAAAAATTTTTTTTTTTTTTACACAAAGTTGTCACTAAATGATATATTGCTCACACATGCTATGGGCGTATGTAAAATGACACCCCAAAATAAATTCTGCTGCTTCTCCTGAGTACGGGGATACCACATATGTGGGACTTTTTGGGAGCCTAGCCGCGTACGGGGCCCCGAAAACCAAGCACCGCCTTCAGGCTTTCTAAGGGCGTAAATTTTTGAGTTCACTTCTCACTACCTATTACAGTTTTGAAGGCCATAAAATGCCAAGATGGCACAAAACCCCCACAAATGACCCCATTTTAGAAAGTAGACACCCCAAGCTATTTGCTGAGAGGCATGTTGAGTTCATGGAATATTTTATATTTTGCCAAAAGTTGCGGGAAAATTACAAACTTTTTTTTTTTTTTTTTTTTTTTCACAAAGTTGTCACTAAATGATATATTGCTCATGCATGCCATGGGCATATGTGAAATGACACCCCAAAATAAATTCTGCTGCTTCTCCTGAGTACGGGGATACCACATATGTGGGACTTTTTGGGAGCCTAGCAGCGTACGGGGCCCCGAAAACCAAGCACCGCCTTCAGGCTTTCTAAGGGCGTAAATTTTTGAGTTCACTTCTCACTACCTATTACAGTTTTGAAGGCCATAAAATGCCAAGATGGCACAAAACCCCCACAAATGACCCCATTTTAGAAAGTAGACACCCCAAGCTATTTGCTGAGAGGCATGTTGAGTCCATGGAATATTTTATATTTTGCCACAAGTTGCGGGAAAATTACAAACTTTTTTTTTTTTTTTTTTCACAAAGTTGTCACTAAATGATATATTGCTCACGCATGCCATGGGCATATGTGAAATGACACCCCAAAATAAATTCTGCTGCTTCTCCTGAGTACGGGGATACCACATATGTGGGACTTTTTGGGAGCCTAGCCGCGTACGGGGCCCCGAAAACCAAGCACCGCCTTCAGGCTTTCTAAGGGCGTTACAGTTTTGAAGGCCATAAAATGCCAAGATGGCACAAACCCCCCCCAAATGACCCCATTTTGGAAAGTAGACACCCCTAAATTTAGGGGTACACTAGTGAGACTAGGTAATAAATGGCGGGTGCCCTGAAACTATAAAAAAATAACTAACCAACCAGCGTCACCTGTAACAGTTATATGGTGATCACTGGTGAAAGGGTTAACTAGGGGGCAATCAGGGGGCTTTATGCGGTAGTATATGGGGGTCCCTGGCGCTATAAAAAGCTGCAGCGAACCTAAATACCTACCTGCCTAACTAGCGTCACCTGTGACACTACTACAGCGATCAGAAAAACGATCGCTTATTAGGCTGGGTTCACACTGGAGCGATGCGGGAACGCCACGAATGTGCGGCGGGTTCCCGCATCGCATGCCTCCCGGCGGCAGTTCACACTGCCCTATGCGAACTGCTGGGACTGTCAGTGAAATGTTACTGACACCCCCAGATCAGTTCGCATATCGCAGTGCGATCTGCAAACTCGGATCGCATGGTGTGAACACCCATGCGATCCGATTCTGCTGCGGGCCAAAAAAAGGGTCCCGTGCGAATTTGCGGCGGGTGCGGCGGGTGCGGCGGGTGCGGCGGGTGCGGCGAATGGCTGAACTCGAATCGCACAGAGATCGGATGTGATTTGCACTGCAGTGCGGTGCGAATCACATCCGTTCTCATAAACCGCTGCAATGTGAACCCAGCCTTAGTGACACTGGCGACGGGGGGTGATCACGGGGTTAAACCTTTATTGGGGGGGTTAGGGGGGTACCTTAGAACTAAAGGGGGCTAACCCTAACTGCCCTAACAGTTATTAGTCACAAATGACACCCGCCGGGTGATCAGGGGGTTAAACCTTTATTAGGTAATAAATGGCGGGTGCCCTGAAACTATAAAAAAATAACTAACCAACCAGCGTCACCTGTAACAGTTATATGGTGATCACTGGTGAAAGGGTTAACTAGGGGGCAATCAGGGGGCTTTATGCGGTAGTATATGGGGGTCCCTGGCGCTATAAAAAGCTGCGGCGAACCTAAATACCTACCTGCCTAACTAGCGTCACCTGTGACACTAATACGGCGATCAGAAAAATGATCGCTTATTAGGCTGGGTTCACACTGGAGCGATGCGGAAACGCCGCGAATCCGCGGCGGGTTCCCGCATCGCATGCCTCCCGGCGGCAGTTCACACTGCCCTATGCGAACTGCTGGGAGTGTCAGTGAAATGTTACTGACACCCCCAGATCAGTTCGCATATCGCAGTGCGATCTGCAAACTCGGATCGCATGGTGTGAACACCCATGCGATCCGATTCTGCTGCGGGCCAAAAAAGGGTCCCGTGCGAATTTGCCGCGGGTGCGGCGGGTGTGGCGGGTGCGGCAGGTGCGGCGAATGGCTGAACTCGAATCGCACAGAGATCGGATGTGATTTGCACTGCAGTGCGGTGCGAATCACATTCGTTCTCATAAACCGCTGCAATGTGAACCCAGCCTTAGTGACACTGGCGACGGGGGGTGATCACGGGGTTAAACCTTTATTGGGGGGTTAGGGGGGTACATTAGAACTAAAGGGGGCTAACTCTAACTGCCCTAACAGTTATTACAGTCACAAATGACACCAATGCAAAAAAAAAAAATGACATTGGTGTCACTGTGACTGGGGGGCAGGGGTAATTGGGGGGGTGATCGGGGGGTAAAGGGGGGGTGTGAGTGTGCCTGGCATGTTCTACTGTGTGTGTAGAGTGTTGGTGCAACTCACCGATCCGCTCTCCTCCGTGTCGGAACGAAAAATACCGACACGGAGGAGAGAATACATCACTTCCTCTCCTGTGTTTACATTACAGGAGAGGAAGTGATGTCACGGGGGATTTCTATTCGTCGGGAGCGATCGCGAGGGGGTGGCCATGAATGAATGGCCGCCCCCTCGTCCCGGATCGCTCCCGGACGAAAACCGACCGCCGCAGTCACCGGGCGGGGGCCCGATCGGGCCCCCGACCCGCGGGAGGCAAGGGACGTACATGTAAGCCCTTATGCCTGCCCGTGCCATTCTGCCGACGTACATCGGCGTGCGGCGGTCGGCAACTGGTTAAGGCTATCATTAATCAGTCTGATTCCTTTGGAGTGGTAAAAGGCTTAGACACAGAGTACATTTTTTCTGGAGTGACTTGGTTCCATTGAGCTTTATTAGTCTGGATTCACACCTATGCATTTTTAGTGCTTTCTGCATTTTGTAGATTTGTACTACAGAACGTGCTCCATAGGAAATCATGTTAAATGGACTGTAATGCAAATCTGCAAAATGTAAAAAGCACAAAAAATGCATAGGTGTGAATCCAGCCTTAGACCTCCTATTGTTTGGGTTCTGAACCTCTGGTAAACTGCTATAGTATGCTATTGGCAGCGGAAGTTTGTCATTGAACAGTCACCTCACAGTCTGATCATTTTTATGACTTTGCACTTATTTTTTAATGGACACTTTTATTATGCGTGTGTTGTTTGTAATTATATGTTCACTTAGCAAAATGAATGTTGCAAAAGTGTATGTTTAATTATATTAGTAAATTAAGTGAAGGTGTATTCACTCTGAATACCAAATCATGTATCAAGGAAATACAATCCAGCATTTGTTTTCTTGAACCTGAGTGGATGATTGAAATGAACATAGCAACAAATTATTTTTCTAAGCTAAGTGATCCATTTAAAGCTAAAGTGAGCACACACTTACAAAGTTAACATTGTCTATTCCTTTATTAAATCAACTGCAGTAAAGACTAATGTATAGTTTTACAAACTACTTCCAAGATATACAAATATTCTGTTCCTGGAACACATTGTATGAATTAAACAAATAAAATGCCATGAATTTACAGGCTTGGGAATCATCTTTTAGATTCAAGCTTCCCTACCTACCGTAGTGAGTCAAAGCATGCACATCGAAGTAATGGCATCGCCATTCTATTCTTACAGGTTCACTATGAAGAAGTGTTAAAACACATAAATGTATCAGTATAGTTTAGTTATACAGTAATTGCATCATTTGTATTAAAATATTTACATCTTTCAATAAAATCTGACTTGCAAGAACATGTTTAAATTGTAAACCTTGCTGCTAGTACTACCTTTAGAAACTTGCTATAGATTTATTTCCAATCATCATCTAAGGCATACTGATCCAGGCAACGCCCACTGTTTTATGTAGAGCAATCTTTCATTTTCAAAAGCTTACTAAGAATAATCATATTTCTGTGCAGAGCCTGGCAGAGATTAAGAACAAAGCAATGTAAACACAACGTTTTACCAAGGGCTTAAAGATGATTAGTGGGCTTCTGTGGAGAGGAATACCAAACTGTAAATTAATGGATCTAGTTTTTATTGTGACGTATATAGCATATGCATCATGGCTAACATTTTAATAGAAAGGAAAAAAATATGTACATATATAATTATATATTCAAGTACAGTGTAATAAATTATACATATACCATGTTTTGTACTTTTACAGATTTCTAAACCATTACCACACATTCATTTTGAAATGCAATCCCAAAAATAAAATTTTTATGGAGGCATGTCATTTTAAAGTGGTTCTAAACATACAGGTTTACAATATCTTCTACATCAAGCACCCTGCCAGCAATTGATTTTAAAGCGGTTGTAAACGCAGTAAAAAAAAAAAGTTTTCACCTGCACGGCAATATCATAATGTGCTACTGAGCACTGCATACTAGCACATTATAAAAGACTCACCTTAAAACTAAGCCCTCCAGTGGTGTGCTGTCACCACAGTAGAGACTTCCATCTTCACCTGGTCTTCCTTACGAGTTTGGGGACTCCAGGTGTCTGATCGGCCAAGCCACGATGACGTCACAGCACACAGATCTGAAGAAACGGCACAGGTATGCTGTTCCTTCAGAGCACATGTGCTGGGGATGGTGCTCTGAAGAATATCTCCTACATTAAGTTTTACTTTAAGCTTACCTGTAGCTAAAAATATAATTCTAGGGTTTACTACCACTTAAAGTGTAAACATTTAAAATATTAAATACCAAACAACTTTTTTTAAACTTTCATTTTTGTGCTACATGAATTCACCTGGGAAGCAGAGGAAATCAAATCCTGGACTGGCAGGGCAATTAGTGAGGTGGGGGCAATAACAGGAACTGATCCCCAGTGTGTTTCTCCCTGCAGCAGTTAAAAGATGGTGGAAGGGAGAGGAGATGAATCCATCTTCTGCTGCTATAGAGAGAGACAAACAGGGAATCAGTTCCTGTAATTGCCCCTCCCCCATCCCACTGCACTGTTCACCCTCTCTCCTGTCCACATCTGATTCCCCTGCTGCCCAGGCCCTCAAGCTGGTTTAATGGGACCAATGCTACCCCATTATCAATGGCCCTGTGTTCTCCCTTCCTTTTGCATGGTCTGGGATGGGGGAAGGTTTAAGCCGAAGCAGGCTACATGGCCTGTTGACCTTGTGTGTAGTGAACTGGTCACTCTAGCATTTCATCTGCCTCACAGGATTTGTGACCCACTGCCATTCGGAACTGTTATGGTTATGCAGTAATCTTTCTCTGTCAGCTTACCTCTCCTCATGTGTTCTGACTAAGAGGCCAGCCACTCTCACCTGGATGCTTTTATAACCTCTCCTCTAAGCACGGCTCCACCCCAGGCCCTATCAGAGAACCCTATATTAACCTGTGTACTGCAAGCCAGTGGTGTTGATCAATCATTGCATACTCATTGTGTGTTTGGTTTCCTGCTTGCCGTGTGCTTTTTGTTTGTCTCTGTTATCGATCTTGGCGTGTTATCAACTATTCCTGTCTGCTCATGACCATGACCTTTTGGCGTGTCCCCGACTATCCCTGTTTGCCTGTGACCCTGAACCTTTGGCGTATACTCTGTTGTTCCTGTCTGCTAGTCACCCTGACTTCTGCCTTATCCCTTTACTATCCTTGTTGTTCCAGCCTGCTGCTTCCTTCTCCTGTAGTCTACCGTGAGCATGAGCTGTGAGACCCTAGGGGCCGTGACCTGGAGCCAGACTACAGAGCAGTCCATCCTCACCAATAGAGGCTCTGGTAAATACCTGCTGGCCTCATAGACTGCGTGCCCTAGGGAATCTATGCTTTAGCTCCCACTTGGATCTGTGTTATAGATCCAGTAGACCTGCATCCTGAACCTCCCTGGGTACTATCCGTAGCAGTTAGTCCTAGGATCCACTTCCGACTCCTATGGCGTGCATCTGTCACCTGGTCTCAGGTGACCTGACAGAGACCAGTCTGGTGTATATGTCTCCTGCTCAACAGGTGTTTAATCCTATTGCTATTCTACTATTTCTCCCAGATAAATTATTCCATATTAAATTTTACCACATTTTTTAATACAAGCGTTTTTATTGGGTGAGAAACAATATACACAGTAATGCACATATATATATATATATATATATATATATATATATATATATATATATATATATTGCAGCATCAGTGTACAATATTATAGTAAATCACAAACGTGGTAAGACAATACAGTATAAAAAAATAAAAAAAAAAAAATAAATTTCTTGTCTGTTATAGATATTCTGCATTGAGTTCGTGCTTAACACATCTAAAGGCACTGTGCTAAGTTATTTGAGTTATCTGTGTAAGTTAACAAAACAACAAACTAATTTTCTAATAACAACTGACCGTATCATCAAAAAGAAAAACCATTAATGTTATCCTTCAGCCCTGTAGCAGCTAGTAGCCGCCAAACATCGAAAGTTTGAAAATGTGCAATGGCCTGGTGGAGTAGGCTGCAAGATCAAGGCAAGGGAGACTGTTATGCCCCAAAAAAGGGGTTCAGGACCAACTTACATTCAGAGGTCCTCCCGAGGGAGGGGGGGAAGAAGTATCATCCCCTCGGGCCTTGTACTGATAGGCCACTTGGCCCATTTGGCGGTGTGTATGTGCATAGAGTCCAGGAGTGTATGGTGGATCCGCTCCATGAGGCGGATAGAATCCATCCTCCGAAGAACCTGAGACCAGGGAATCGAGGGTGTGCGCCAATG
Source organism: Lithobates pipiens (assembly GCF_037356315.1). NCBI lineage: Eukaryota > Metazoa > Chordata > Amphibia > Anura > Ranidae > Lithobates > Lithobates pipiens. The sequence goes on along the minus strand of NW_027507748.1, from coordinate 399,317,152 downwards.
AAGTGCCACCGCCCATTGGATGGCACTAAATAATGTATTAATTAACCTTTGGGAGGATCGGGTAGTCCCCGGGATTGAGGCAAATAATAAGCAGTGTGCAGCTGTCAGTTCAACGTTAGACCCTATGATGGTGGCTACCAAGGCCGAAACCTGATCCCAGATGGGTTGAAGGGGACAGCTCCAAAATGTATGGAGCAAGGTGCCAGGCTCAGGACAGCCCCTAAAGCACAGGTTGGGGACCGAAGGATAAAACTTATGAACCCTCTCTGGGGTGAGGTACCATCGTGTGTGTAATTTCACCACGGTGTCTTTAATCGCCATTGAGCGGGAACATCTATGCATATTCAGGAGCATGCCTCGCCACTCCTCCAGGGAGAATTCGGTGGGCAGATCAGCTTCCCACAATCCCATGGCTCTAGATTTCTCTGGTAGTTGAGTCTCCATGAGATATTTGTATATGGTGGAAATAATACCTCTGTCCCTAGAGTGACGAAAGCATATAGCTTCAAATTGAGTATTAGTGTGAGCTCGAGTTACGCTATAGTGTGTTTGAAAAAAATGGCGGATTTGGAGGAATTTAAAGAACTCCCCCCTCGGTATCTCGTATCTTGTTTGAAGTTGTGAGAAAGAGGTAAAGTGTATGCTATCATTGCAGAGAGCCCGTAGGGTGACCAACGATTTTTGAACCCACCAGCTAAAGGAGCCAGGGGACTCAAAGGCCAGGGGAAACCTCTTATCCCCCAGAAAGGAAGCCAAACGGGGTCTGCTTGGGCGTAATTTAAATTTAGAATGGTAGAGTGACCAAAGAAAAAAGGAGCGACTGACAATAGTATTTAGGGGGGCTAGAACCCCCGGCCTCATCCCCTCCTGCCACAGGATGCCCGGGAGAAAGTACGGGCGTATAGACTGGGTCTCAAATTTCAACCACGGCACCCCAAGATTAGGGGCGTGCCACTGAGCTGTTTGGGCTAACCTAGCTGCCAGGTAATACAACCAAATATCTGGTAAACCCAGTCCACCCTGAGGCAGAGGTCGATGCAACAGGGGCTTCCCAAACCTGGGCCTTTTATTTTGCCATATAAAGGCGTTAATGTCTCGTTGTAACAGCGTAAGGGATTGGCGCGGGATATACAGGGGAAGGGCTCTAAAAAAAGAAAGTAATTTAGGTAAAATAGACATTTTAACAGCCACCACCCTACCATTAAGGGGATATGGTATGTAGACCACAGTTTCAGCCATCTCCTAACTGCAGAGAAGGCAACCGGAAAATTAGCATTATATGTGTCTTTCAGTGTAGGGGCCAGGTGAATCCCGAGGTAATGCAATGTATGATTAGATAAGGGGAGACCAAATGTGTTTTGGAGATTTAAAATTTCCGGGTGGGTGAAATTAATAGGGAGGGCAGAACATTTAGATAGATTAACTGCTAATCCTGAAAGCTTCTGAAAGGAATTGAGGTTCTCAATAAGGTTGGGTAATGATATTAAAGGATTGGGTAAGAACAGGAGGACATCGTCCGCATAGAGACTAATCTTGTACTCCCCTTCCCCCTTCAGGTACCCTCCTATATTCGGGTTAGTTATAAGTGCCCTGGCAAGGGGCTCCAAGGCCAGGGCAAATACTAAGGGAGACAAGGGACAGCCCTGCCTGGTACCTCTGCCTAATGGGAAGAAATCAGATGAACAACCAGGGATTTTTATTCTAGTTTGAGGGCTATGATATAGTGCCTTAAATCCGTTCACAAATTCTCCCATAAACACAAATTTTGTTAAAACTCTGTCTAGATAAGGCCATAAAATACTATCAAATGCTTTATGTATGTCCAATCCCAGGATCAAGACTTTGTGGGAGTAAAGGTTTGCGTCTTGTATAATATTCATGGCCAATCTGATATTGTCCGTGATTTGCCTGTTGGGGATAAATCCTGTTTGTTCCGGGCCGACCAGGGTACAAATGATAGGGGCTAATCGATTTGCTAACATTTTTCCTAAGATTTTAATATCATTATTTAAAACTGAAATGGGCCTATAATTTTGGGGCATGGTGTGATCCTTATTCGGTTTGGGGATTAATGTCATATTGGCGTGTAACATTTCATCTGGAAGAGTATGACCTTGCAAAGTCTGATTAAAAAGTTTTGTCAATCTAGGGGCCAAAATCTGGGAAAATTTTTTGTAATATAAAGAGGTATAACCGTCTGGGCCGGGAGCCGTAGAGGGTTTAAGAGTTTTCATAGTGGCTATGACCTCTTGGTCGGAACAGGGAGCATTCAAGGCCTGAAGTTGTGAGTCCGAGAGGGATGGAAGGCGCAAAGAATCCAGCCACTGGTCTATATCTTGGGTTATAGGTTGTGAAGGAGGGGATAACAAGTTTTGGTAAAATGCTTTGAAAATTTGGAGTACTTCCGTGGGGTGAGTAACCATGTGGCCTGAGTTATTTCTTAATTTATAAACGTGGGAAGGTTGTAAAGACTGATGAAGTTTGCGAGAGAACATACTAGAGGCTGTGTTACTATGTAAAATAAATTTAGCTTTAGACCAGCGCAATGATTTCTCTGTATGTTCTGAGAGTATAGTGTCTAACTCGGCTCTCTTTTGGTTGATTAACTGTATGGTATCTGGCGAATGTGTACCTGAGTGGGACTGATATAATTTTTGTAAGTCACGGGTGAGGGTTCGAATCTGTGCACTTTTCTGCTTTTTTTTGGTGACTGCGATTTTAATCAGATGGCCACGAAGAACTGCTTTATGAGCAGTCCAAAGTATTTGGGGGGAGATGTCGCCCGTGTCGTTAGTGTTGAAGTATTCCTCTAGGAGGCCCGCAACGCGGGTGTATATCTCAGGGTCTGACAATAATGAATCATTCAGCCTCCAAAAGGCCGTTGCAGGGGAAAGGCCAATGTGAGAAGTATGAAAGGTAACCACATGGTGATCAGACCAGGGACATGGGTGGATAGACGCGAGAGCCGAGTTAGCCAGTAATATGGGGGAAGTGTATATGTAATCTAATCTAGCGTAGCTGTCGTGGGGATGGGAATAATGAGTATATTCTCTGGTGCCAATATTCAGTGCCCTCCAAGTATCGATAAGTTGTAATCTATCCAATGATCGGCTAAGTAGTTTCGGGAAGGCTTTAGCACAGTGAGTTGGTTTACTTCTGTCGAACGAAGGGTTGGCCACCAAGTTAAAATCTCCCCCTACAATCAGATGGGGGGAGATATATCTGTCCAAAATTCGTAAAAATTGCTTATAAAAAGTACCTTGCGCAGAATTTGGAGCGTACAGATTAGCTACAGTCACCGCCTTACCCTGTATCAAACCCTGGAGAACAAGGAACCTGCTATCAGGGTCCTTATAGACATGGGAAGGTTCAAACTGTAAATTATTACGAATAAAGATCGCAACTCCCCTGACCCTGGACTCAAAAGTGGTATAGTAGTGCAATTTATAGGACTTATCAAAAAATTTAGGACAAGCCGTAGAGGAGAAGTGGGTCTCTTGTAAAAGAATAATATCCGCGCCCATTCGCTTATATTGGCGGAAAGCCTTCCTTCTCTTTTGTGGGGAGTTGAAACCCCTCACATTATGGGAAATAATTTGTAGACCCATGCTATCCGGTAAGTAGGCATGCTACTCTGAAAACCCTACCAGAGAGGTGCTGTACCCCATGCCAGAGTCCAGTGCCCAGGGAGCTACTCCTACTCACTTTAAGGCAAAGCATTATCAGGAAGTGGTCAAAGCCAGACCTCCACCAGTTAGAAAAGCCAAAAACAGTAAGCATATCTATCCACATTCCAGGGCAATCATTACGGTCAGCATAACATAAAAACAAATAAACAGTAACAAAAACAAAATAACTGTGGGGTCGGGGTGGAAGACCCAACCAGACCAATAAAGTATACACATGGGGCCCTATGGCCCCTACATCCACCTGTTCCATTCACTCCCTGCCAAAAGACAATGAAAAGGTAAAGGAAAAAATCATTTTTTTTTTCCACCAGTCTAAAAACAAAAAAAGGGACCGAGCAGGGAGTTCAGGTCCAGTATGGAGGGGGGGGAGACGCGAGGCCGAAAAAAAAAGATGGAGAAATAAGAAGAGGAAGAACAGGTAAAAAGAAAACATCTCCGGGGACAGGGAGACTCTGGAGTTGCTTTGTAGACATGCCCGATCGGCTAAAGCGAAGGGGGGGAGGGAGGGGGGGTGAGGAGGATGGAAAAAAAAAGGGGGGGATAAAGGGGGGGTCAAGGGATCCAGGTAAGTCAACTGAATGAATCCGGCCAGAAGTTCCAATGAGGACAAGTGAAATCCCTGCGTGGAAGTCTGGGCATCAGCGAGAAGTCCGGACAGTCCATTATGTAATCATATTTCGGGTAGTGGCTGTAGCCTTCGGGAGCGTCTATCCCTGTGGGGCGATGGTGTGGCCCAAATGGGTGACGGGCGAGGAGTTGGTGGGTGCCTGGGCGTTTGTTGTCTCTCCAACAGGCCTAATTTCAGCAGAACTTCTCTACCCTCCGCAACTGTGGTGGCAACATGTGTGGATCCATTATGTGGGACGATAAGTTTAAATGGAAACACCCAGCGATAACGTATTTGAGCTGTCTGCAACGCAGAGGTGATTTCTCTCATTTGTCGCCGCTTCTCCAGAGTAGCGGGAGCTATGTCAGGGAAGATTTGAACGGCGATCCCATCCAGATGAATACGTGGGGTATTACGGGAAGCTCTGAGGATTTCCTCCTTAATAAGGAAGTCTTTAAGGCACATAACAATGTCCCGTGGGGGTTTCTCCGGGGGTGGCTTATGCCTCAAGGCCCTATGCAGGCGATCACAAATAAAGGATTCCTTTGGCTGATTAGGAAGAAGGAGTTGGAACAACTTTGTGATCGTGATTGGGAGATCGGTCACCGATTCAGGGATCCCCCGCACCCTAACATTGTTCCTTCTGTTGCGGTTGTCCAGGTCTTCCAAATGATTCTGGAGCTGGACAACCGTGTCTCCCAACATCTCATGGTCCCTCCGAAGGTCCGCATAAGCTGAGTGAAGCTCATCGTGCTTCACTTCTAAGAGATCCGACCTGTTTCCCAGGGCCGCTAACTCTTGAGACAGCGTACTGGTTGATTTCTGTAATTCCGCCTGGAATTTCCTAGCTAGCCTATCATACATGTTAGCTAGACTATCTTCCAAGTCCGCTTTTGTTAGCTGGGCATCCCCGATACCTGCATGGGAGCTCGCTGCGCATGGTGCCTCCGCGTCTGTGGAGGCCTGGGCGCCATCTTGGGACATCTCTTGTCTTTCAGTGACCCGGAGCAGGTAGTTCGTAAGAGAGCGTTGAGCGGTTTTCCGCTTGCCCTTCTTGGCTGTCGGCATGCACGAATGATCCCTCGGGACGATGGGGTTAGTTTGGAGCCGATAGGAGAGCAGTATTGTCCCGGGGAGTGATATAGAATCTTCGCTGTCCCCGGAGCTCCTGAGTCTAGCGTCCTGCTTGCTCCGCGCCGCGCATGCGCCCCCATTTTACCACATTTTAAATCAGTAAAATAGCTTTCATGTGATTAATTTTGTTGCTTAGTATAATGTTCTAACTTAGCATTGATTTTCATTCATTAGATCTTTTTGCTATTCTGATTTTACATGACAAAATTGAGCTGTAATAGTTTGTACTTTATTTTCTCTCTTAAAAAATGCCTGGTACCAGGTAGGATTTGTTTAAAGTAGAGAAGCACGTGATAACACGATCAAAACTTTCTTATTAATGAATTATGCACAGAGGGCTAAAGTATCAGTATGCTTTCTCTCAGTTGATGCGGAAAAGGCATTTAACCGGATGGGATGGCCTTTTCTCAAACATTCCCTAATGCAAATAGGACTAGGGCCTAATATACTTCATAAGATTATGGCACTATATACTAAACCGACAGCTAGAATAAAGATTAATGGATCACTGACAACGAGTTTTAATATACAAAACGGTACCCGGCAGGGATGTCCGCTATCCCCTATGCTTTATGTTATAGTAATGGAATATTTAGCAACAGCTATTAGAAGGAATCTTTCCATTTCTGGTATACAGATAAAGCAAAAGGAAATACAATTGGCATTGTTTGCTGATGATCTATTACTTTATATCACTAATCCACATATTGCACTACCTTCTATATTATCTGAATTTCCGCGGTTCGGGATATTGAGCAACTTCAAAATAAATGTATCTAAATCAGAAATCCTTAATGTGTCGCTTATACCTGAACAAGTTGCAATGCTGAGAGCTAATTTTTCGTTTAAGATTTGCTCTACAGCTTTAAAATATTTAGGTGTTAAAATTCCCCCAGACCCGAACCACTCATACACAATGAATTATGTTCCTCTCCTGCAACGTACTTTACAAGATTTAAAAAAGTATGATGTCAAGCAACATTCGTGGTTTGGGAGGATTAATATATTAAAAATGGATATAATACCGCGATTTTTATATATTTTTCAAACTATCCCTGTCTGTGTCCCTAGATCATTTTTTTCTATCTTACAATCGGCTTTTACAAAATTTATCTGGGGCCATAAAAAACCAAGATTACAAAAGAAATTATTATCACTACCAAAAACGAAAGGAGGTGCGGGTGCACCTGACCTGTATTATTACTATGTTTCGGCAGTCTTGACTAGACTGGTGGATTGGTTTTATTGTTCGGAAACGAAACAGTGGGTAAAATTAGAACAAGGGTTGAACCAATTAGATTTAAAGGTGTTGCCATGGGTAGATTTATCTGGTAGCAAGCTACATCGAGAGTTATTAGAGAATATGCCCTCTCTTACATCTCATCTGTTGAATATATGGGCTAAAACAGTTATACAGTTGGGACTTTCTTCGTACGAAGGACCAATGACACCCCTATTTGGCAAACCTTCTTTTCCCCCGGCACTAAATAGGACAAGTTTTCTTATATGGAAAAGGGAATCTCATTATAGATTGAGCAATATTTTATGTCAGGGAACAGTTCCGTCTCTATTAAACCTATTCCCTAGACAGTGTCCATCTTTCGTGCACATGTTGGAACACCGGCAGTTACTCTCATTTTGGTATTCTATTCGTTCGAGTAAGTCCCTGGGTAGAGATTTAACTCAACTTGAAATTCTTTTGACACAAGATCAAAAACCAAAACACATTTTATCAGCACTCTACAAGATGTTGATAATTAAAAATCATCCGGAGCCCCCGGAATATATAAATAAATGGGCTAACGAGATTAATGTTCAAATTGAGGTTGATGAATGGGAGAAGGCATTTAAGCTATCACATTGTCTATCACTGACAATTAAAGCACAAGAGACGAATTACAAGTTGCTCTCAAGATGGTATTGGAGCCCAGTGACACTACATCGTATATATCCAGAAAAAACGGATATATGTTGGCGGTGCCATACATAGAGGGGCTCATTGCTCCATATTTGGTGGAAATGCTCCCTAATTTTTTGTTTCTGGGAAAAGGTTATGCAACTATACACATTAGTTACTGGGGAGATAATCTCAAATACGCCACAAATTACCCTTCTCTCTATGTTACCAGGAACATATAAAAATATCAAAAAGAAGCTTCTTGGGCACTGCTTGACTGCAGCAAGAACGGTGATACCGCGTCACTGGCAATCAACTCAGTCTCCTTCGATAAACGAATGGGCCTTAGAAATGGACAATATAGAGAGGATTGAGATATTTATAGCACAAGAATTAGATTCGTACGAAAGGTGCCTCCTGGTTTGGAACCCATGGAGGCAGTATAGGAAATTGTTTAAAAGCTGAAGGTAGAAGGAGGAAAGTAGTGGTAGGAAAGACTATGCTGGAGGAGAGAAAAGGGGAAGGGATAGAGGGGAGGGGGAGGGGAAAGGGGGGGGGGGTGGGGCCCCCATCTCCGTGTTTTTTTTTCTTCTTTTCTTCCTTTCTTCTTTTTCTTATGTGTGTTAAAGTACTTATGATATGTATTCACTAAGTATGCAAGTAATGTATATGTTTGAAATGGTTTAAATATGTGTAATGCTTTACAATAACTTGAAATAAAATTAGAATCGAAAAAAAATGCCTGGTGTAAAAATAACATTGCAATGGGTGCAGAAAGTTGATCAGACTTTATGGATTTGTATCAAAATCAAATGAGTGGTGCTGCGATACCTTAAAATAAGTAAATTAATAAATTAATCTAAAGTGCCTGGTGCTTACTATTAATTGCATACCAAATTGCATATAACTAAACAATAGTGTAACCAGCTATCGTGACCAGACGTAATCAGTGAATAAAGTGTCAGGTGCTAAAATAAAACATACAATATATACACAATATTAAATTGTCCAGTGCTTCATAAGTTCACAATCACATAAACCAGTGAAGATATATAATGCAAGCAAACTCTTTCCTCAAAAAAAGGTTGACACAACAAACTAGAAACTGTATCAATAATGACACACACGTGAATCACACAGTGCAATTGAAACACATGAATAAAGTAGAATCGCAAAGTCTCTTAAAAAAATTATAAACAAAAAAAAATATATATATAAAGTGCTTCTCCAGGTACAGGGTGCCAGGAAAACCAGTGTGTACACACTCTTGTGCCTCTTCAGTGTTCCACACACATCAAATGAAATGGCCCCTTACCTTACTGCTGTAAGGTAAACAGCAGAGAAAAAGGATCTCAAACAATCCAGGCGGTGTGTCCCTACTCCCGGATCATGGATCTTATCCCCACATCAATTGTTGGAATAACAGGAAAAGGAAATTTCCCTGATGAAGTCATGTGACACATGACGATACGCATCGGGAATAGGAGGAATCAGGACACCGGAAGTGACGTCCGAGACACGAATGGGACACTCGGCTGTGTTTTTGTGAATTACCTATTTGTTGTTTGTGAGTACCTCTCCACTCTTCTGGTTTTATTAATAAAAAGTATATATGTACTTCACCATTGGAGCCTTCCTTTCCTTTTATTTACGAGACCCTGTTATTCCAACAATTGATGTGGGGGTAAGATCCATGATCCGGGAGTAGGGACACACCGCCTGGATTGTTTGAGATCCTTTTTCTCTGCTGTTTACCTTACAGCAGTAAGGTAAGGGGCCATTTCTTTTGATGTGTGTGGAACACTGAAGAGGCACACGAGTGTGTACACACTGGTTTTCCTGGCACCCTGTACCTGGAGAAGCACTTTACGAATCACGCGTCACTTTATACAGTGGTGTGAAAAAGTGTTTGCCCCCTTCCTCATTTCCTGTTCCTTTGCATGTTTGTCACACTTAAGTGTTTCGGAACATCAAACCAATTTAAACAATAGTCAAGGACAACACAAGTAAACACAAAATGCAATTTGTAAATGAAGGTGTTTATTATTAAAGGTGAAAAAAAAATCCAAACCATCATGGCCCTGTGTGAAAAAGTGATTACCCCCCTTGTTAAAACATACTATAACTGTGGTTGTCCACACCTGAGTTCAATTTCTCTAGCCACACCCAAGCCTGATTATTGCCACACCTGTTCACAATCAAGGCATCACTTAAATAGGAGCTGCTTGACACAGTAAGGTCCATCAGAAGATCCTTAAAAGCTACACATCATGCCGAGACTCAAAGAAATTCAGGAACAATTGAGAAAGAAAGTAATTGAGATCTATCAGTCTGGAAAGGGTTATAAAGCCATTTCCAAAGCTTTGGGAATCCAGCGAACCACAGTGAGAGCAATTATCCACAAATGGCGAAGACATGGAACAGTGGTGAACCTTCCCAGGAGTGGCCGGCCGCCCAAAATTACCCCAAGAGCGCAGCGACGACTCATCCAAGAGGTCACAAAAGACCCCACAACAACGTCCAAGGAACTGCAGGCCTCACTTGCCTCAGTTAAGGTCAGCGTTCATGCCTCCACCATCAGGAAAAGACTGGGCAAAAATGGCCTGCATGGCAGAGTTCCAAGGAGAAAACCACTGCTGAGCAAAAAGAACATCAAAGCTCGTCTCAATTTCTCCACAACACATCTTGATGATCCCCAAGACTTTTGGGACAACATTCTGTGGACCGATGAGACAAAAGTGGAACTCTTTGGAAGGTGTGTGTCCAAGTATATCTGGCGTAGAAGGAACACTGCATTTCATAAAAAGAACATTATACCAACAGTAAAATATGGTGGTGGTAGTGTGATGGTCTGGGGCTGTTTTGCTGCTTCAGGACCTGGAAGACTTGCCATGATAAAAGGAACTATGAATTCTGCTGTCTACCAAGAGATCCTGAAGGAGAATGTCCGACCATCTGTTCGTGTACTCAAGCTGAAACGAACTTGGGTTCTGCAGCAGGACAATGATCCTAAACACACCAGCAAGTCCACCACCGAATGGCTGAAGAAAAACAAAATGAAGACTTTGGAGTGGCCTAGCCAAAGTCCTGACCTGAATCCTATTGAGATGTTGTGGTATGACCTTAAAAAGGTTGTTCATGCTCGAAAACCCTCTAATGTAACTGAATTAGGACAATTCTGCAAAGATGAGTGGGCCAAAATTCCTCCAGGACGCTGTAAAAGCCTCATTGCACGTTATCGCAAACGCTTGGTTGCAGTTGTTGCTGCTAAGGGTGGCCAAACCAGTTATTAGGTTTAGGGGGCAATCACTTTTTCACACAGGGCCATGATGGTTTGGATTTTTTTTCACCTTTAATAATAAAGACCTTCATTTACAAATTGCATTTTGTGTTTACTTGTGTTGTCCTTGACTATTGTTTAAATTGGTTTGATGTTCCGAAACACTTAAGTGTGACAAACATGCAAAGGAACAGGAAATGAGGAAGGGGCAAACACTTTTTCACACCACTGTATATATATATATATATATATATATATATATATATATATATATATATATATATATATTTTTTTTTTTTTTTTTGTTTATAATTTTTTTAATAGACTTTGCGATTCTACTTTATTCATGTTTTTCAATTGCACTGTGTGATTCACGTGTGTGTCATTATTGATACAGTTTCTAGTTTGTTGTGTCAACCTTTTTTTGAGGAAAGAGTTTGCTTGCATTATATATCTTCACTGGTTTATGTGATTGTGAACTTATGAAGCACTGGACACTTTAATATTGTGTATATATTGTATGTTTTATTTTAGCACCTGACACTTTATTCACTGATTACGTCTGGTCACGATAGCTGGGTTACACCATTGTTTCGTTATAAGCAATTTGGTATGCAATTAATAGTAAGCACCAGGCACTTTAGATTAATTTATTAATTTACTTATTTTAAGGTAGCGCAGCACCACTCATTTGATTTTGATACACGTCTTTCAGTGGTAGGGTCAATACCTCTGTCGGTGTTCTGCTGCAACCCGCCCCTAGCATTTATTCAGGTTATATATGATAGCGCGGGGATACTCCAATTCTATCTAGACTTTATGGATTATTTTAAATTATTTTAATTATTAAAGTATGCAATAGAGAACTAAAAGTTCGATTTTTCTTTTTTAGTTCTCTATTACATACTTTATTACTTGAAATCGTTTAAAATAATCCATAATAACAATCTTACATACTGTATATATAGAAAAATAATAAAAGTTCTAGCTTTGGATAGAGTGAGTGAGGTTTAAAGCCTCTGTTAGATTTGTATTATTCTTTTGCCCCCTTTGAAGAGATCCAGTGTCACCAGCCAATCCTAAACTTTTATTCTTCCCTGTCTAATCTGTGAAAACACATAATCTGTGGCACTCCTTCGATGCTGTCAAGGCCAAGATATATGCCAAGGCTATAAATACAACATGATCATCTCTACCAAGCTCAGAGTGAAAGAAACGAAAATATATTGTATATTGAATAAAACAAAAGAAAATTAATATAACAGACTGCTGCACTTTTAAAATTCTTGAATACCGGAAAAAGAAATAGAATAAAAAAAATGAATTCTCATCCAACTGTGCTTCGTGGTAAATCAATTAAAAAAAGACAATATAAATGTAACATGTGAATGTATCTAAATCTCTTAAATCAAAAATCGTGTATCAATAAGTGTCCATTAATAAGAATTCAAATACCAAGGTTCCCAATATGTAGCAATAAACAAATTCATAAAGTGCATCTGTGCTAAACCAGTGCGCAAAAAAAAATTTGCCTCTTACCTGATCATCATGATCTCTATATTATAGGAGATCATGAATAGCATGAGATCAAAGGTTTCCTTCTTTCACCCAAATCTCACAGCAGAAATCAGGAATGGATCATAGATCCATGATGGATGTCCCAACCTCCACGTATATATGTCAAGCCTTGGGTAAGCTTCAGCTTTGTCTCAAACCACGGTATATATGTAAGAGAAGGGAAGACTCATCGTGCAATATAACCAAAAAAAAAAAAAAATATTAAAAATAGGGCAATTGCACTTACAGAAAATGGGTAAAAAACAAGCAGTAGAGAGAAGGATCTAACTGGCAAGATCCCTGTCTCTTCACGGAATCCTTATAAACAAGTACCCATGCTTTCTTTGTTGAGTAAACTTTTTCTTTGTTTTTCAGGGCAACATCTCCCCAAGTCGTTATACATGATGAGTTGCCTGGTACAATCTTGTTTATCTCTCCATGCTTCTCTGTCCCTGTTTTGTTATGGGTGAAATCACATCCTCTAATTCCCCAAAATATACAAGGCAACTGTTTGGCTTTTGTTCTTGGTATTTGTTGCTATGTTTGTTTAGCTGTAACAATCAGTGTCCTACATTTATGCATGGATGTATTCTGCTACACAATCAGATGTGCTCTTGTCTCTGGGAAATTTGCTGCATGGATGGCTATCTGTGAATATGTTCATTAATTTAAGATTATCTAGTTCAATGTATCCCAAGTGGAATGCCCCTTCATCAGACATGAATAAGTCCTGCGTGGCTCCAAAACGTTGCAATGTGCTGTACCTATGCGATCACTGAATAAAGCAGATCCTTGGTGTGCTGGTGACCTTTTATTTCTTTGACTTGACAGGGTTCCAGCCATTGGTCACTACAGCAACCGTTTATATGCACAGCCATTTCTACAGAAAGTGTGTGTTGGGATTAGTGCATTGGAGGAATTGATAAAATACATGAAACACATTTGTCAATGCTATCAAATAGACAGCTGTACATTGCTCCCATATACTTTAATTGTCCTTTTTCCAATTACAGCATAATATCATCACTCAGTCCTGAGATCAGTAGAGTTTGTCACGCAGGGTGCTTCCTCATACCCTATGGGAGTGTAAATTATCATGCAAATATACAATTAGTGATAATTAAATCCATTATATATACCGTATTTGCCGGCGTATAAGACGACCTTTTACACTTAAAAAAACTGGCCGAAAATCGGGGGTCGTCTTATACGCCGGATCAGCCCCTCCGATGCCTGCTGAGGGTTCGGTAATACTGTATGTAGCTTCGGCTACATACAGTATATACCGCTGAGCCAATCCCAGCGAGCGATGTATTCAAATGAATACAGAGCCTGCTCGGATTGGAGCAACAACCTCTGCCAATCCGAGCAGGCTACTCTGTAGCCTGCTCGGATTGGCTTTGAGAGTCAGAGGCGCGGGCTGATGATGATACAGCCTCTGCCAATCCAAGCAGGCTTTGTATTCATTAATAGAATACATCGCTTGCTGTGATTGGTTCCAGCAAAAGCAGGAAGAAGAATATGGCGCCAGCTCCTGCTTCAGCAAGGACGGACGGAATATCAAGCGTCGGAAGCCTTGGAAGGGGGTCGTCTTATACGGTAAGTACAAGAAAAAAATGCTTATACAACAGTAAGATTAGGGGGTCGTCTTATATGCCCGGTCGTCTTATACACCGGCATATACGGTATATATATATATATATATATATATATATAATTTAATTATAGGAAACGCAGATGTTGTAGCATGTGAGCATGGGAAGAGACTGCCAAGGGGATTGTAGGAGTCAAAGATGCTAATGGAATATGCCCTTCCAGATAGAGACTAAGGTTTTCTATAAAACATAACTATAAAGATGAAAAATTGTACCTACATAGGCCCTCTCCTGTTTATTACAATTACTACAAAATAATAATCTTTTACCTCTGATTCCCCGTACACACAGTCAGAATTTCTGACAGAAAAAGTCAGACGGGAGCTCTTCATCCTATATTCTGACCGTGTGTATGCCCCATCTGACTTTTTATGTTGAAAATTCTGACGGACCTAGAAAGAGAACATATTCTATATTTTTCTGACGGAACAAATTCCTATTGGGAAAACCACTCATTTGTATGCTGTTCCGATGTACCAAAAACAGTGAATCAAGTACGAGACAGAAGCTATTGGCTACTGGCTATTGAACTCCATTTTCTAGTCCCATCGTGTTGTACATCACCGCATTCTTGACAGTCGGACTTTGGTGTGACCGTGTGTATGCAAGACAGCTTGAGCAGAATTCTATCGGTACTCCGTCGGAAAAACCTTCAGAGATAATTTCGACGGGAAAACCGGTCGTGTGTACAGGGCATGAGTGTTCAGCTCAGCCATAAAGGTAAGTAAAGGAGAAGTGGGATCCACAAAATCTTTGATGTACAATTCCCTTTTGGGAGTTTGTTGCACTTTATAAGCTGCATTATGAAAAAAAAGATAACATGTTTCTTGTTCATATTGTAAACCGAACTTTAGCTGCTATTATAAAGCTACATTAAAAAAAAACTCCAAATACTACTTACAATAAATAAGAGTGAGCACACTCAGAGAGTGAAAATTGACTGCGTTGGGTCAATATAGTTACTAAGGAGAGAATTGCAGTCATGAGCCCAAACAGCTCCCACTTCCATATCAACATCCTAATCATCTATTGAACAATGGCAATAGCATATACTTGCACAAGGTCTATTTACAGTATAAAACATTCATTAGAGGCTGCAATTATTTTTCCTGTATTTTCTCTAACACCATGACTTTCTATGATGATCAGATCCATCTAGCAGTCAAAATGCAGTACATTTTTTGGTTGAGTTATTTCAGAAAAATATACAGCGTTGTGGCCACTAGATGGAGTCAATGCTCATAGGAAGTCTTTGTATTAGAGAAAATACTGGGATAATTCATGAGGTCTTTAAAAAAAGTGCTTGTGGCATTAATTTAATGGATGTCTTATAAGTAGACCCCACAGCATTTAGTAGGTAACCCTAATGCCTGTATCATATAAAACAGCCACAGGAGGTCAGCGTTATTACTAGAAAGCATATTAAAGTGGTTGTAAACCCTTACAAACCCCTTTGACCTAGAGGTAAGCCTAGATTAAGGCTTACCTGTAGGTATAAGAAATATCTCCTAAACCTACATGGTTTAGGAGATATTTGCCAAAACACAGGCACCGCTGTCTACGGCGCACGTGCCGTAGACAGCGTCGCACAGGCGCACTGAGCGTGCCGCTGGCAGCGGCAATATGCCACGAGTGGTGGCTCCCGTGCGCGGGAGTGACGTCATCGCGGCTTCGTCAAAAGACAGTGGTGGAAAAGCAAGACCCACCGAGAAGATGTATGCTCCGGACTACAGGGGACAGCAGTGACTTCGCTGGCTCCTGTGTCAGGTAAGTGACACATAATGGGCTACTATGCGATGCATAGAGTAAAAAGTGTGACTAGAGTATAAAAGTGTGCTGAAAGGAAAATCCTGTCTGCATTCCACTGTTCCACGCCCTCACACTGCTAAGACCTACCCATCATGGAATTAACCCCAGACGATGTCCAAGGAGACGAAACTCTACTGCTGCCTTTTTATTTGCAAAGCGCTTATTTCACTACTTTAATGTAAGTGTGATTTTACTTTAATAAATTAGTTTATTGTACGGAATTACGCTATTTGGCCCAATTTGTCTTGTCCCATATGGTTCCGTGAATGAGGGTGCAATCTTTCTGGGAGTAGTCTCTCCGTTTCCAACTCAGCTTGAATGAGAGAGGAGTTACCATCAATATTTAAAGTTCATCTTTCCGGCACCTGAGGATCTCCTATCGATATAATTGAAAAGCGTTTTTGACCCCTGGAGTGTACGCTTGTAGGGGTCATTGGGAGTCGGTAAGCTCACATCTTACTTCTGTGTGTGGTGGTGTCAGCACCAGGGTGTGGGTGTTTTCTTTGGATCAAACATACCACGGATGAAATGAACATTTCCACATCTTTTTGTCTGCACCAAGGGCGAGCACAACCTTGAATTTTCAGCAAAGGACTCTCTTGTTTTTTCTCCTTTTTTCGTTTATAGTTTATTTTCATAAAGGACTGTTCTAGATGTTTATTACTCCTAAATATAAATCAGTGTGATATCTAATTATTATTAACACACCTTCACATTATTTTCATTTTTATCGCAACACTTTTTTTGTACACTGACTAGCTGAACTGAATTTATCCAATTTGGTGTGTTTGCTGCTTCTTTTGTGTTTGGATAGCGCAGTGTTTTTGCTTATTTTGAACTACCCATCATGGAAGACATATAAAGTACCAAAGAAAAAACACAAAGCAAGTTCCCAGAAGCTGTATTTCACCCGTGCTAATGACAACATAAAGTGTGTGTGCAGTCCCCCCCAAGAGAAGCCAGTGTACATCCCCACATTATGCCATATAGCATTTATAGATGATATAGCTATATGTATATATGGTACTGTTACATACATATACATGTAGCATGTCCAAATAACAACTAATGCATGAACCATAATTTGTTCCAAAGCAGCGTTTGGTAACCTTATTTAGTCCTGAGATTTATGGTTAATCCTTTTTAGTCCTGACATTTAATTTGTAAGGGGAAAGCCTATACAGTAAGAGTAATCCTCCCTAGGTCTTACTGTAGCCCTTCATTCCTGCAACCATTGTCTAACACATTTACATAAATACTTTGTAAGACAGTACCTCATTGAGGCCAGGGAGGTTTGTAGCCTTTATTACATATATCTTGCAAGTTTCACGTGTCATTATTGCCTTGTCATAGTCACCTGCCCATCAAAATCTCACGTATGTGGTCTAATGTAAAAACATATGAGGGGTCAGCACTACATTGCCACTTAAAGGTGTCATTATCTTATCTTTCTCAATATTATGAATATGGTAATAAAAGTGACTCCTAAGTTGGCACTTGGTCTTTCCAATTTTGTAAGCGCCTCATCAGCACCACATACAATATATGATAACACGACTATCAAATGTAGTAAAATGTTGTGGTCTTTGTACATTTACATTTGGAAATATGAAAGATAACCCCCCTGCTGGGTAGGTCAATCGTGTATGCCAGTAGTTAGGTCAGTCATGTATGCCAGGTAGGTCAGTGTATGCGTCAGGTAGGTCAGTGTATGTATGTCAGGTAGGTGAGTTTAGTGGTCAGCATTGATGGCCACTGGTAAGCCAGGCAGCAACCAGCAAGTGATTTTACCCCCGGCCACACAACCCCACAACCCCACCACCCAGCCAAAGAACCCTGCACCACTACCGCCCCATCCCTGCAACCCCTCATGTGCCAGCCTTGGACTTTGGGCTGAAGCCCCTGGTCTTTCTGTCACCTAGCAACGCTCCTGCCCCTGGGCAAACCCTAGGTTTTTTCCTGGGCCCCCAAAGAAAGTAGGTGATATCACCTAATTTCTTCGGGGGCCCAGGATAAAATGATTCCCATAGATGACTTCATTATGACTTCTTTCTCTAAAGTAGATAGATCCTATCCTCTCCCTCAGGAGATGTTGGGTCTGTCTAAATGGGTTAAGACCCTTGGAGATGGAAGCACTTGACTGCAGGTCTCTTAGCATATAATCATTCATTTCCTAGAATTGATCTTTCCTATACCACCCCTTCCCCCATGGTATATTGGACCATGCTCTACTAAACCTACAACAAACCTTGCTCCTACTGATACATTATGGAGACCTTTGAGGCACTGAATCGTGAGCATTAAAATAGTCCCCCCAAAATAGAAGCAACACTAACTAAATACTGGTGCACCAATGATCTGAGCTGAAGTTTGTAGTTCTAATGTCAACCAGAGGGTATATCCCAGCAGATCCCAGTTATCAATTTATAAATAATGCTAGCTGCTGGGAGGGTATTTAGTCCCTCCTCTACAATTCCCTCTTGCTTCATTGTTTTGCCTGATAGCCAAATTATGCTTGCTAACTTATTCTGATCCTATATCCTGATTCTGCTCCTGCCCAATATCTGTACCTTATACCCTGCTGCCTTGTATCTGCTCCCCCTGTTCCTGATTCCCAGTCCAGTTTTACCCTGTTGATTCCTGCTCTCCTTTTGTCTCTATATATTGTGTTATATTTACTTTGTTAATTAGATTTTCGGTCACTCAGGTTGCTAGTTCGGTATTTTGTCACTTGGTTTATGGTTCACTTATATCTTCATGTTTGCTGTATATTCTGCTTGCTTGTATTTGAATGTATTTTATGTGTTTTGTTTCACTGTTAAGAAACGTATTTGAATTATACACAGTATCCCTGGCACTGGTCTTCTTTGCCATATATTTTATCAGAGGCACTCCTGTCAGCCCCTTTACCATGTAGATTTGGTTACAGCACAAAAACACCTTTTCCCCTCTATATCAGCACACCAGTATGAGTAGAGGTTGCCCAGCTAAGTTTGATAAGGTGTGGTAAGACTTCTCCTGCCCTACCCCTTCCAACTACCTGTCTTTTCCTTACTGTCTGTCCCAAATAAGATCATCAACTTTTTTTTTTTTTTTAAATCAGAAGAATATTTTATTGAACTTGACAGGTTACAACATCATCCAATGTGCATGTACATGGTAAAAAATCCATGATCATCAACTTGTACATTATTGCGTCATTGCCCCACAACACAGCATCTCCAACATATCTCTTCCCTCCCTCCGGTCCTCCACCAGCACGGCCCATGCCCCACCCGATTTAACCATAGCACATTCCATACATACTATCCCCTCTATGGACATAACAGCAGTCGGGACATCACAAGCTTATTGGGGCACAACCCAGGCGTATCCAGCCATCGTGTCCATATACGTTTAAACCTGCTTGGGCATCCCCTATGTTGATAAATGTATTTTTCCATAATCAGGGTTCTCCCCATATGTGTTATCCATGAGGCGCTAGTAGGCGGTAAAGTTGACTTCCATCCCATCAGTAGCACCTTCCTGGCTTAAAACAATGCCCTCGAAATTGCAACTCTGACTAGTTCCTCAGGGATTACCTCCTCCAGAATCCCCAGTATGCAACACATTGGGTCCTTGGGTAACTTAGTTTGGAATACCACATTTAGCGTATCTATCACCTCGGTCCAGTACCAGTTTAGCTTTGGACAGTGTCACAGGAGGTGGATGAGGTGGGGACCGGCAGCGGCAGCACACAGGGTCTGCCAACCTGCCCATCCTGTGCAGTTTCTCAGGGGTGTAGTGTACCCGCAATATTATGTATAGTTGGGAAAACTTATGGGCTACATTTAAAGAGCATGTGGTTATTGACTGCAATGATTCCTCCCATTGATCCCCCGTAATTTGTCCTAGGTTCTTCTCCCATACTTTCACTGCCCTGCAAGAAAGGCCTTTAGATGCCTGGCGAGTAACATTTGATAACATTGGGATATAATTCCCTTCGTTGAGTTGCTTGATTGCAGCACATGGAACACGGGGTGGGTGAAAACACTCATTCCCCTCCATCTCCCTGAGCCGCAATCGCATGCCGCAGCTGGAAGTAGGAATACCACATATTGGCTGACACATTGAACCTGGTCTGCATTTCAGAAAAGCAATCTACCTTTTTCAAATATGTGAGATAGCATAACCACACCGTGTGCATTTCACAGGGGCCCCTGCTGTAGCTTGGGCAGCTCCATATACGAGCGATTGTCCCAAATGGGGCTATAGTCCGTGAAGCCCCGTACGTCCTGAAGTTGCCTGCTTTTATTCCATATCTTTTGAATTAATGATAGTGTCGGGGTCAGTTTGTTGGACTTTGCAAATGCCTGTGCCTCCAGTCCCATTGGAATAGTTTCCGCTCCAAATGCAAACAGCAATAATTTTGCAGTTGAACTCTCCGGGGTTGGTGACATAGATCCTACCAGATGTTGCAGTTGAGCCGCTATATAGTACAGCCAAGGGTTGGGCACCGCCAACCCTCCGCCATCTGCTGCAGTTGTTCAAGTCTGATTCTAGGGGGTTTAGTGTTCCACAGCAATCGAAAAAGGGTGTTTACTACTCCAAAAAATTTCAGATGAATTACTACTGGCAAGTTGTGTAGGAGGTATAGTAGCTGGGGCATTAGAATCATTTTGATTACGTTGGCCTTACCCGCTAGCGACATTTTTAGGTTGTTCCATATGTTTATCTTAACCGGAACCTGGATAGTAAAGGGTTTAAATTTAGGGAGCAGTAATCCCCAAGCCTTGGCGAAACCTGTACCCCCAGGTATTTAGAACTGGTGAACAGAGGCATGGGGCAAGAGTCGGAAAGAAGAACCACCTCCCACGCCTTGTCTAGCATCATCAGGGCAGATTTAGACCAATTTATAATTAGACCAGAATAGTGACCAAGTTGTATAATTATTGACATTGACTACCCCTGGTAGTGAGTGGCCTGGGTTCCCAAGTAAAAGCAGCATGTCGTTTGCATATAGCATAATTTTTTCCTGTATGTCTCTGTATTAGAATCCACAGATCTGAGGACTATCCCTGACCATGGCCTCCAGTAGCTCTATCGCAATCGCAAAGAGCAGGGGAGACAGAGGACATCCCTGCCTCATCCCCCTGCCCAGAGCGAACGCTGGTGACATTCTATCTGCCATTCTAATTGTTGCTTGTGGGGAGGCGTAGAGCAACCTGACCCATGCAACAAACCATTGCCTGAAGCCAAATTTACCCAGAACTGCCCACAGGTATCTCCAACTGACACTGTCAAATGCCTTGTTGGCATCTAGGGAGAGAAGGGCTCTACATCCCCCATTGTCTGCTTGCGTTTGCATGTTGACAAATAGCCTCCTTAGGTTTGTGGCTGTAGATTTCTGTGGCATAAAGCCTGCCTGATCCTGGTGAACAATGGATGTTACTATCCCATTGACCCGCATCGTCAGGACCTTGGCCAATATTTTTATATTGCTCTGCAGCTGGATGCGGCGGTCCGTTTTGCTCCAGGACCGTGGGTTTCTGGCCATCCCCTCTTGATCGCTCCTGGTGAATGAGAAGCGTCCACTGCTGTGTATAGTAAACACAGGCAGGGAGAAAGTGATGTCATTCTCCTCGGGGCGGTCTTTTTGACCGGACTACGAGGAGAACACTAAAAGTAAGTGTGCACCAACACTACACTGACATGTAGGTACACATAGGCACCCAAACCCCCCCCCCCCCCCGATCACCCCCCGATCGCCCCCGCCGCCCCCACCCCCCTCATTTATTTTCTGATCACTGCATTTAGTGTCAGTTGTGACAGTAAAAACTGTCAGGGCAGTTAGTTTTAGGTCCAGGGTAGCCCCCTACCCCCCAATAAAGGTTTAACCCCCTGATTGCCCCAGAGTTAACCCTTTCACCCCCTTTTGCCAGTGTCACTAAGCGATCGTTTTTCTGATCGCTGTATTAGTGTCACTGGTGCCGCTAAGTAGCTAGTTATTTTTTCAGGTTCACCGCCAGGTTTTTATAGCGCTAGGTACCCCGATATACTACCCAATAACGGTTTTAACGCCCTGATTGCCCCTAGTTAACCCTTTCACCCCCTTTTGCCAGTATCACTAAGCGATCGTTTTTCTGATCGCTGCATTAGTGTCACTGGTGCCGTTAGGTAGCTAGTTATTTTTTTAGGTTCACCGCCAGGTTTTTATAGCACTAGGTACCCCGATATACTACCCAATAATGGTTTTAACTTCCTGATTGCCCCTAGTTAACCCTTTCACCCCCTTTTGCCAGTATCACTAAGCGATCGTTTTTCTGATCGCTGCATTAGTGTCACTAGTGCCGTTAGGTAGCTAGTTATTTTTTTAGGTTCACCGCCAGATTTTTATAGCGCTAGGTACCCCCATATACTACCCAATAATGGTTTTAACCCCTTGATTGCCCCTAGTTAACCCTTTCACCAGCGATCACCGTATAAGTGTCACTGGTGACGCTGGTTAGCCAGTTAGTTATTTAGGTTCCCCGTCAGGTTTTTATATGGCGCCAGGGACCCCCATATACTACATAATAAAAATTTGAACCCCCTGATTGCCTCTAGTTAACCCTTTCACCAGTGATCACCGTATAAGTGTTACGGGTGACTCTGGTTAGTTAGTTTGCTTTTTATAGCATCAGGGCACCCGCCATTTATTACCCAATAAAGGTTTAACCCCCTGATCACCCGGCGGGTGATATCAATTAGGTTTTAGGGTCAGGGTCTGCGTCGCCCCAGGCAGCGCTAGGTTAGTGTCAGTACCGCTAACACCCACGCGCAAAGCATAAACCTCCCGTAGTGGTATAGAATCTGAACAGATCAATATCTGATCTGATCAGATCTATACTAGCGTCCCCAGCAGTTTAGGGTTCCAAAAAAACGCATTGTTAGCGGGATCAGCCCAGATACCTGCTAGCACCTGCGTTTTGCCCCTCCGCCCAGCCCACCCAAGTGCAGTATCGATCAATCACTGTCACTTACAAAACACTAAACACATAACTGCAGTGTTTGCAGAGTCAGGCCTGATCCCTGCGATCGCTAACAGGTTTTTTGGTAGCGTTATATATTTAAATACGGAAGGCAGTGCTTGGTTTTCGGGGTTCTGTACGTGGCTAGGCTCCCAAAAAGTCCCCCACATGTGGTATCCCCGTACTCGGGAGAAGCAGCAGAATTTATTTTGGGGTGTAATTTCACTTATGCCCATAGCATGTGTGAGCAATATATCATTTAGTGACAACTTTGTGCAAAAAAAAAAAGAATTGTAATATTCCTGCAACTTGCGGCAAAATATAAAATATTTCATGGACTCAACATGCCTCTCAGTAAATAGCTTGGGGTGTCTAATTTCCAAAATGGGGTCATTTGAGTTTTTTTTTTGCTATTTTGGCATTTTATGGCCTTCGAAACTGTGATAGGTAGTGAGGAGTGAAATCAAAAATTTGCACCCTTAGAAATCCTGAAGGCAGTGATTGGTTTTCGGGGTGTCGTACGCGGCTAGACTCCCAAAAAGTCCCACAAATGTGGTATCCTCATACTCAAGTGAAGCAGCAGAATATATTTTGGGGTGCAATTCCACATATAACTATGGCATGTGTGAGCAATATATCATTTAGTGACAACTTTTTGTAAACTTTTTTTTGTGTGTCATTATTCAATCACTTGGGACAAAAAAAAAATATTCAATGGACTCAACATGCCCCTCAGCAATTTCCTTGGGGTGTCTACTTTCCAAAATATGGTCATTTGGGCTTTTCTTTTGTTATTTTGGCATTTTATGGCCTTCGAAACTGTGATAGGTAGTGAGGAGTGAAATCAAAAATTTGCACCCTTAGAAATCCTGAAGGCAGTGATTGGTTTTGGGGTGCCGTACGCGGCTAGACTCCCAAAAAGTTCCACATATGTGGTATCCCCATACTCAGGAGAAGCAGCAGAATATATTTTGGGGTGCAATTTCACATATAACTATGGCATGTGTGAGCAATATATCATTTAGTGACAACTTTTTGTAAACTTTTTTTTTTGTGTCATTATTCAATCACTTGGGACAAAAAAAAATATTCAATGGGCTCCACATGCCCCTCAGCAATTTCCTTGGGGTGTCTACTTTCCAAAATGGGGTCATTTGGCCTTTTTTTTGTTATTTTGGCATTTTATGGCCTTCGAAACTGTGATAGGTAGTGAGGAGTGAAATCAAAAATTTGCACCCTTAGAAATCCTGAAGGCAGTGATTGGTTTCCGGGGGGGCCGTATACGGCTAGACTCCCTAAAAGTCCCACCTATGTGGTATCCCCATACTCAGGAGAAGCAGTATAATATATTTTGGGGTGAAATTCCACATATAACTATGGCATGTGTGAGCAATATATCATTTAGTGACAACTTTTTGTAAAATTTTTTTTTTATTTTTTGTCATTATTCAATCACTTGGGACAAAAAAAAATATTCAATGGGCTCAACATGCCCCTCAGCAATTTCCTTGGGGTGTCTACTTTTAAAAATGGGGTCATTTGGCCTTTTTTTTGTTATTTTGGCATTTTATGGCCTTCGAAACTGTGATAGGTAGTGAGGAGTGAAATCAAAAATTTGCACCCTTAGAAATCCTGAAGGCAGTGATTGGTTTCCGGGGGGGCGTACACGGCTAGACTCCCTAAAAGTCCCACCTATGTGGTATCCCCATACTCAGGAGAAGCAGTATAATATATTTTGGGGTGAAATTCCACATATAACTATGGCATGTGTGAGCAATATATCATTTAGTGACAACTTTTTGTAAACTTTTTTTTTTGTGTCATTATTCAATCACTTGGGACAAAAAAAAATATTTAATGTGCTCAACGTGCCCCTCAGCAATTTCCTTGGGGTGTCTACTTTCAAAAATGGAGTCATTTGGGGGGGGGGGGGGGGGGTTTGTGTTATTTTGGCATTTTATGGCCTTCAAAACTGTGATAGGTAGTGAGGAGTGAAATCAAAAATTTGCACCCTTAGAAATCCTGAAGGCAGTGATTGGTTTTTGGGGTGCCGTACGCGGCTAGACTCCCAAAAAGTCCCACATATGTGGTATCCCCGTACTCAGGAGAAGCAGCAGAATATATTTTGGGGTGCAATTCCACATATAACTATGGCATGTGTGAGCAATATATCATTTAGTGACAACTTTTTGTAAACTTTTTTTTTTGTGTAATTATTCAATCACTTGGGACAAAAAAAAAAAAAAATATTCAAAGGGCTCAACATGCCCCACAGCAATTTCGTTGGGGTGTCTACTTTCCAAAATGGGGTCATTTGGGGGGGGGGGGGTTGTATTGCCCTGCCATTTTAGCACCTCAAGAAATGAGATAGGCAGTCATAAATTAAAAGCTGTGTAAATTCCATAAAATGTATTCTAGATTGTAGACGCTATAACGTTTGCGCAAACCAATAAATATACGCTTATTGACATTTTTTTTACTAAAGACATTCGGCTGAATAAATTTTGCCCTAAATGTATGACTAAAATTTAGTTTATTCGATTTTTCTTATAACAAAAAGTAGAAAATATAATTTTTTCTCAAAATTTTCGGTCTTTTTCCATTTATATCGCAAAAAATAAAAATCGCAGAGGCAATCAAATACCATCAAAAGAAAGCTCTATTTGTGGGAAGAAAAGGAAACAAATTTCGTTTGGGTACAACATTGCATGACCGCGCAATTACCAGTTAAAGCAGTGCAGTGCGAAATTGTAAAAAGACCTCTGGTCCTTAGGCTGACAATTGGTCCGGGGCTGAAGTGGTTAAAGGTTCACTTTTTTTATTTTTTATAATAAATTCAATTTTTTTTTTCAGGTAAAAAAGTGTCTATCCAAGTGCAAAAAATAAACTTATATCTAGCTGGATGTTTTAGGACTGCAGGTAAAATAGACAATAGTCTTTTTTCATCCCATAGAAAAATGTACAATGATTTTTGATACTTCCTTGAGCCCAACTTTAAGTTTCATTAATAAAAACTCCCACTTATATTTTTCTTATAGCTTTTTTCCCATTAATTATATCACAAAAAGAAGACTGCCCATATTTTCTTTTTTTCATTTCAAGTCCTGCTATGCTTTTATTGTGATAGACACCCAAAAAATCAATAAAACTACCCACAGACAGACAATCTGTATACATACTGTAATCTATATTGCAATGGAAATCAGAGCTCCTACTTTACCAGTAGACGCTGTGAAATGGTAATATGCCTATACTTATGAAAGTAATGACACAACCAGAAGTGGTATGAGAAACAATTTGGATGAAATATGGCAATCATGAATTTCTCTGAGTCTCTATTGATTTCTTCTGAGAACCAAATTATGCCTCTTTTTAAATAATAAATCTTCATCTAGCATCCCTACAGTGTGGACACTTGAAGCCATCCTTGTTGGCTATTCACTTTTTCTTCTTTATGTTTGCTGTTGTGCAATAAATCTGTAAAAAAAAAAAAAAAAAATACTGGCCGCTTTGTGTGTGAAATTGAGCTGTTACAGTTAGGTTATTAAACGTTTAAACAAGGCTCTTTAAAAAAAAAAAAACTGTTTTCACAAACGTATGCTAATGTGAGCTTAAATATTAATCATTTTTAAATTAAGAAGGTCATATTAATTTTACAGTTTACACTTACTTTTTAAGTTTATTTATCTCACTGCCACTAGATGGCAGCAAGAAAGTGTTTAATTTTTTGGAAATTTTCAAGAACCTAAAATCAGCTCAAGAAAGGATTATGCAACAAATCTGCATTGCTTTCTTAAGGTATAGTAAAATGTACTGTAGAAAGAGAGAGGGACAGCACATCCATAATTAAAACTTGAGCTGCATATTGTTCTTGAAATAATATCTCAAGTTTTAAGGATTTCCAAGAACTGAAAATGAATAATAAACCTGCAGCAAGAAAAGTCTTTGTTTTCCGGTGAAAGCTCAAATTCAGATGATCATATGGTAATGAACTGAGAAAAGGCAATGATAATCTGGAAGACAAAAATTGGATTTAAATGACCAAACCGCAATGACCTTTTATGCTAATATTGTTTTTGCCATGGCACGTTTTTGCTTATAGAAAATAAGAGAGAAATAAAACCTTTCCAAAAAGGTTTATAACTAAGTATATGTGTTTTTTTTTTTTGTTAACAACAAGCTTTTGCAACAAAAAAATCAGTGTGGAAGTAATATCAGCCTCATAGGAGCCCTGCGGGTTTAAAGAGGTGTCTGAGAAATCTGCAGACCTTTTATATATATATATATATATATATATATATATATATATATATATATATATATATATATATATATATATATATATATATATATATATATATATATATATATATATATATATATATATATATATATATATATATATATATATATATATATATATATATATTGTATATATATATGAAAAATAACACATCTTTTAAAAACCAGTCTGTTCTTTCTTCCTGGAAACAATCATGTTTATGCTGGCAATTGTGTAGTTATACACAGATTGCTTAGTTCATCTTTAATAGTAGATGCTTTTAAGTAAAACTATCAATACGATTCTGCAAAAATGTATTTCTGACATGCCACAATATACAGAAATTGTATGTTTTGTTTTTTTGTTTTTTGAATTGTACTGTTCACTAGTAAAAACAGTTCCTGAGCTGTCCAATGAGCTAGACCTAACAGATGCATTTTGAGAGTAAAATGTCATCATTCTATTGAAGAGGAATCATTTCCTCATTCTCCCACAAGTCATCATTTATTGAGGCTGTTGTTAAATTTTAAGTATATTTTCACAGCCAACTTGGGATAAAACATATTGTTATAGTCGTATGTGTTTTTATTTACATAGCATACATATTTATTGCAGCCTACTTTTACAAGCTGGGCTTCTTCATTGTATGTTGCAGATAAATTGATTAAACTAGTCCCCAGCCTTTCTACTGGGGCAGTCACACTGCAATTCTTGCAGTCATCCATGGCGTAAGAAATATGAAAGAAAAAAAACTTAGGTATGCTGTGTGAATACGAACACATAACAAACGTGTAGCGCACCCACTAAGGAGTACCAGACGAACTGGATCCCCCACTACTGCATAGCCAGGCACACCAAATATTCACAGGCACTGCAGAAACAGAGAATAGCCCGTGACTGTTTTTGTTATTTATTAAGGGTTTAGAACTTGCTTAGGGATGGGAGGTTATGGGATGCCCACTTC
Organism: Lithobates pipiens; assembly: GCF_037356315.1. Taxonomy (NCBI): domain Eukaryota; kingdom Metazoa; phylum Chordata; class Amphibia; order Anura; family Ranidae; genus Lithobates; species Lithobates pipiens. Next base: position 399,289,289 of record NW_027507748.1, on the reverse strand, counting down.
AACTTCAGCAAAACGTCAACAACTTCCGGGTCATTCTTCTTATACACAGTCTCTATATACAGCTCCAACTTCTTCCTCCAGCACACTTTTGCTTGGTCCAGCTATGTCACTCTGTGATGGTCTGACAGCCTACTGTCAGATCTAGCAACAGCAAATTACAGGCAGGGACTCGCAGCCCCTATGAGTGTAGAACAGTAGAGTGACACAGCTTGTACTTCTACATCACTTCATTTTTGTGGTCACTGATCACAGCACCATCTCTTCAGGCACCACCAACCCACCTGGCTTCAGCTGCCCCTTTCATTAGCCTTAAAGGCTAACTCTTCACCAGCCCACCCGACTGACTCTTTTACCAACCCACCTGGCTGACTCTCAGGAGATCAACTGGGGAAGGACAAAGACTTAAGCACACCACTGTCTTTAGGGAAAACTGGGTACATGTGGCAATCTCTCCCCAGTAGTGCTGACCTACTCACGCTATCCCCTTTCTTGCTCCCATGCCTCCAGGAAGGGCTTCCTCTGTGTGTTGTTGTAGGATCCTTCCAGCGCCTGAGCTCTGGCCTAAGGTCACTCCCTCCAGACTTGGGGGTACCCCTGAGGGCCACTGACAGCCTCTTCAGCTTTGTATCACTATTCCACCCAATGGAATACTTTTAATAAGGTAAGCTCTGCCCCCTGGGGATTGGCCTAGGCCTCTTGAATATTCCAGGCAGATCCTCCTAATCTCCACCCACTAGCTTTAGAAGTTTCTACAACCTTCTAGACCAGAGGGAGGCACCAGAGGAGCTGTAAAGTATGAGTCGTGTATGCCCTGAGTCACTGAACCCTGACCCAGATTCACAGCTCAGGCTTAGCCCTGAGCTAAATACATTTACCTACACCAACAGAAACCTATACTACATCTAACACACCCTAGAGGGTGCTACAAATGTATAATTCTTCTCCTCAGATTTTATAAAGGAAAAGGGGGGTATAATAAACCAGACAGTACTGTTATTAGCACAATACAGAATTTCAAATCCCAACCATGATGCTACCTGCCTGGAGTTTGCATGTTCTCCCTGTGCCTACATGGGTTTCCTCCGGGTACTCTGGTTTCCCTCCACACTCCAAAGACATGCTGGTAGGTTAATTGGCTTCTGTCTAAATTGGCCCTAGTATATAAATATAAGTTAGGGACCTTAGATTGTAAGCTCCTTGAGGGTAGGGACTGATGTGAATGTACAATGTATATGTAAAGAGCTGCGTAAATTTACAGCGCTATATAAGTACCTTAAATAATAATAATGTACCCATGTGGCTAACAGAAGCCAGTGTTCAAAAAAGACTTGAAAACCTAAGCTTAGAAATCACCAGGACCATATGGTTTACACCTGAGAGTTCCTCAATGAACTTAGTAATTTTATAGCCAGACTGTTATTCCTAATATTTAAGTATTCAGAAATGGGCCCAGACCAGTAAGCCTAACATCATTAGCATGTAAACTACTGGAGGAGATGATAAGGGACCATATAAAATAATTTGCTAATGAAAACAGTGTCATTAGTTGTAACCATCACGGATTTATGAAAGCTTGTTCCTGCCAGACCAATCTGTTAACATTCTATAGAGGTGAGCTGTAATCTGGATAGAGGAAGGCCCATATATGTGGTGTATCTGGATTTCACTAAATAATTTAACAGTTCACTCTATAAATGGTTCATTTACAAACTAAGCTTTGGCACTGACCATAATGTATGTATCTGGATAGAAAACTGGCTATAAGAGCTGGTGATAAATAGCAAATCTTCTCAATGGTCTGGAGTAGTGGGGTATTTCTGTCCTTGGACAAATTCTGTTTAACTTGTTTATAAATAATAATGAGATTGGTACAGTATATGTAAATCAATCTTGGTATTGGCTGATGATACAAAGCTAAGCAGGCTGATAAATTCACAACAACAGACTAAAATTCAATTATTTAGCCACAACACCAAGCCATTTGTCTGGCGGAAATCCAATGCAGCCAGGGCCGGCCCAAGAAATTGTGCTGCCTGGGCCCAAGAATGAAATGCTGCCCCCCCCCGAAAAAAAAATCACTCCCGCCAAAAGGCCCCCCTCATTCATAATTTTATATCATGATAACTAACATTTAATTTATCAGAAAATCTGATTAAAATGCCATAAATCTATTCCCTATTTTGTAGATGCTATAACTTTTGGGCAAACCAATCAATATACACTTATTGCGATTTTATTTAACCAAAAATATGTAGCAGAATACATATTGGCCTAAACTGATGATTTTTTGGGGGGTATATTTTTTAACCGCTTCAGCCCCGGAAGATTCTACCCCCTTCCTGACCAGAGCACTTTTTTGCAATTCGGCACTGCGTCACTTTAACTGACAATTGCACGGTCATGTGACGTTGCACCCAAACAAATTTTTTTTTTCAAAATTGTCGCTCTTTCTTTCTTTATAGCGCAAAAAAAATGAAAAACCGCAGAGGTGATCAAATACCACTCTACTACCATTCTAATACCAGCTCTATTTGTGGGAAATGAGGATATACATTTTGTTTGTGTACAGCATTGCACGACCATGCAATTCTCAGTTAAATTAACAGTGCCGTATTGCAAGAAATGGCTTGGTCATAAAGGGGGACAAGTCTTCAAGGGCTGAAGTGGTTAATCAGGGCTGGGCAGGCTTTCATGTCTCATACAACTTGTGATGTGTGACAGTGTACTTACAGTACTCGGATTCGGACTCCTGCAGTCAATGCTGCTATGGGAAACTGGTGGCAGAAGGGACAGAGTGAAGGTCAACGCTGAGCCTCCAGAACATGGACACAGCGACAGGCAGGCTGCAACACCTCAGGCAATGGCAGGTGCTGTGCAGTTGGACTATGGACAGCTGCTCAGCTTACACTCAGGCACAGACAGCTTTCTTCAGACGTGCTCCCTTCCCACAGGCTCTGAACTATGCTGAAGAAGATGGAAGAGATGGGTGGACGGAGGCAGAGCTAACTGACTAGGCACGGAAGCTGAGTGCTCTGAATGCTGGGGTGGCCATGGACTCTGACATCACTGGTTGCTAGATGCCATTGGCAGGCGATTCTAGCAACCAGTGCAGCCCACAGTCGACCAGGATCAGCCCTTCTCCTGCTGACTGATGCAACCTCCTTCTCACAGGTAGGGTATGGCCGGGTGGCTACTAAGGTACAGGCAGAGGCATAGCTTGAAGCTTGTGGGCCCTGGTGCAAAAGTTGACCTGGGGTCCTTCGACTACCTCCCGCCGCTTCCATTACACATTAAGTAACTCCCAACACTTGCCAAGATACTCCAAGTGGCTAAAGAGTTATTTCAGATCTTTATTCACATGCAGAGGGAGTAATTCAAACGATTCTGGAGAAATGTTCCACATTTTGTAATACCTCTCCAATTCTTTTGAACACCCAGAAACAGGGGTAGGCACCCCTTGAGAGGTAGAAATCTACCTGAACAATATGAAAGAGATCAAAGATCATCAAGGATCTACACCTTTTTTCAAAGAAATGAACTAGCAAAGCTAGTACCCATGGGTGTAGCAAAGCTATCTAAATAGTAAGGAAAACATGGGAAAAATATAATAAAACAAATGTCACTGTAAAAATATAAACTTAGCCAATCTGAACAGTGGACGGTGTCAGTCAGGACAGAGAAATGTGTCAGTAGGGCAGAGGACGGTGTCAGTCAGGGCAAAGAACGGTGTCAGTAGAGCAGAGGACAGTGTCAGTCAGGGCAGAGGACAGTGTCAGTAGGGCAGAGGATGGTGTCGGTAGGACAGTAGACAGTGTCAGTAGGGCAGAGGATGGTGTCAGTCTGGCAGAGGACGGTATCAGTGGGGCCGAGGACAGTGTCAGTAGGGCAGAGAATGGTATCAGTAGCTATTTTATTTTGTTTATCTTTTTTTGTTTTTTTTATCATTTTTTTAATAAGCCCTGTTGGGGGGAGGGGCTTTGGTTTGAGGTCTAAACAGGCCTGATGTCTCACTTATGAGATAGAGATAGGAGATTGAGGACTCTGTCCTCAACCTCCATCTCTGAATGAACACAGGGGTCCCCTACTGCCTGTACACTACAAGACCCAACATGTCCAGGACTCATCCCTCCCCCATGCTGGCTCCTGTCACTCTCCCACATATAGGATGTTCCCAGTACAGGGGGAGTCTCGAGAAATCTACCCTCAACAATATGAAAGAGATCAAAGATCACCAAGGATCTACACCTTTTTTCAAAGAAATTAACTAGCAAAGCTAGTGCCCATGGGTGTAGCAAAGCTATCTAAATAGTAAGGAAAACATGGGAAAAATATAATAAAACAAATGTCACTGCAAAAATATAAACTTAGCCAATCTGAACAGTGCACGGTGTCAGTCAGGGCAGAGAAAGGTGTCAGTAGGGCAGAGGACGGTGTCAGTCAGGGCAGAGAAACGTGTCAGTAGGGCAGAGGACGGTGTCAGTCAGGGCAAAGAACGGTGTCAGTAGAGCAGAGGACAGTGTCAGTCAGGGCAGAGGACAGTGTCAGTGGGGCAGAGGATGGTGTCGGTAGGACAGTAGACAGTGTCAGTAGGGCAGAGGATGGTGTCAGTCTGGCAGAGGACGGTATCAGTGGGGCCGAGGACAGTGTCAGTAGGGCAGAGAATGGTGTCAGTAGCTATTTTATTTTGTTTATCTTTTTTTATCATTTTTTTAATAAGCCCTGTTGGGGGGAGGGGCTTTGGTTTGAGGTCTAAACAGGCCCGATGTCTCACTTATGAGATAGAGATAGGAGATTGAGGACTCTGTCCTCAACCTCCATCTCTGAATGAACACAGAGGTCCCCTACTGCCTGTACACTACAAGACCCAACATGTCCAGGACTCATCCCTCCCCCATGCTGGCTCCTGTCACTCTCCCACATATAGGATGTTCCCAGTACAGGGGGAGTCTCGAGAACTCTCAGTCTCCCTCAGTGTGTAGAAGACCAACCAGCCATGTGTCCTGCACTGCAGAATGTTCTAACATTCCCGCTTCTACCCGCCTCTGCTCCATTCTTACCAAGTCTCACTTCTTTGTCTTCAGCTAGAGAGCATGTTTATCCCCCAGCAGGCCCCGCTATGACTGAGGACAGGGAGACACATTGACATTGGGTCTAATGTGAGAGGGAGGCCGCACTGGTGCCCCTGGAGCAGGGGCCGAATCCGTGGCTGCACCCCTTCACGCTACACCCATGGGTACGGGTACAATTTGTCATACACCCATGGGTACGGGTACAATTTGTCCCCATCCAAATAACAATATTCCTACAGTAAAACATAGAGGTGGTAATATCTTGTTATGGGGTGTCTCTCTGCAGTATCCTTTTATGGGGTGTGCAGTAAGGACTCGAGCACTTTTCAGGATAGAAGAATAATGGATCGGGCAAAATACCATCAAATTCTTGAGGAAAATCTGCTGCCATCTACCAGAATGGTGTTAATGGGAAGGAGGTTTACCTTCCTACATGACAATGACCCAAAGCACACAGTAAAAATTACCACACAGTGGTTGAAGGAGAAAAAGCTGAATATCCTTGCATGGCTTAATCAGAGCCCAGATTTTAACCCCATTTAAAAGCTGTGGAATGACTTGAAGACTGCAGTCCACAAACAAGCACCATCAACTTTAGCTGAACTTGAGCAGTTCTGACAAGAAGAGTGGGCAAATACTGCAAAATCTAGATGTTCACAGTTAATAGAGGTATATTCCAACAGACTAAAGACTGCAATTAAAGCAACACGTGGTCCAACAAAATACTGACATAAGAGGGGTAATCCTTTTTCCAACTCAGTGATTCTTATTTTGTTTTTTTTCTGACATGTTGGTGTTATATATTTCACTTGGATGTTATAAGTTGCACTACTAAATACAGCTAGATAAAACAAAAACCGTGTTTGTCTACATTTCAGGCTGCAAAGCAACAAAATGTGATTATTTTAAAGGGTGCTGATTCTTTTCTATACCCACTGTAATGGGTAGGGAGGTTTAGCAGAGATTGTGGACGATCTCATACTGTAATGTCCTTCCTCCAGGAGAAGCATGCAGTGCAGTTGCCTTTAGACAAAAAAAAAATTAACTAACATCTTCTAAAACACAGGGGCTTTGGCTCAGCCTCTACTCCCTCCTTTGTGTATGGAGTGTATGGCGGGAACTGGGCATCCCCCACTAAGGTAAGCCACTGACTACATTGTGTGCAGCCCAGCTTACATTCTCCTGGTAGGCTGAAGTACATCCCATACTGCAGGCTGTGTTTATTCCTTCCTCTCCTGCCCACTTTAGCTGCCGGCTTCTCCTGTTGTAAAGTCACCATTGGGGAAGGTTGTGGGTACACTGCCTTTCCCATTGGCTGAGGAGGCAGCCGAAAGGAGGAGCAACTGTAGCCTCTGGATTTTTAGAGGCACAGCATGATTAGCAACCCTGGTGATTAGGGTGTACCCAGGCACACCCCCTGTGCATGCCTCAGGATACAGCACACTTGTTCAGCACCATGGTCAGTCTGGAGATAGATCCTGTGATTGGTACCTTTATATGTGTATAAAGTATGAGTAAATGTAAACCCTCAAAAAACAAACAATTCCGCTTAAAATAAAAATGAAAGGCAAAACATTTGTGTATAGAAAAAAAAACATTCTAAATACCTTTTTTGTCCTTTTTTTATAAGTAATTACATTCTCTCTGTTCTCAGCTGCATAAAAGCTAGAAGAGAAATAGAAGCACACTAGTATTCCCATGAATGGCTGTGCAGGAGGGTCGGGTGTCAGGGAAAGCCTGACTGGCAGGAACACCAGGTATTTCACACAAAGGAAGCAATAAAAAAAAAAACATGATACTTTTTTTATACAAGTATATGGTACAACAGGCACATATCAGGAATATGAAATGCTGGGTTTACATATTATTTAAATTACAAAGCAATGCTTGGTTTGGTGTTTAAGCATGATTATGCTGTAAGCTGAGCCTCTGCTGAAGTTCTTAAAACGAACCATCATGCTTCCTTTTTCCTCCATGCCAGTGCATGGGTATCCCATGTCTCCTAGTGTCCCTGTGCCTTCTTCTTTAAGAAAACCTTCCCAGCAGAAAAGGATTCTATTAGGGTTTGAGAAATGCTTGCATTTAAATTGGCCTTGAGGAGTGGTGATAACCCCTAAAAAAATTGCCTCATTGAATCACCATTTAAATTGACCATAAGAACCTCAGACATCTACAATCTGCCCATCATCTAAACAGCAGGCAAGCCTCTTGGTCTTTGATCTTCTCTTGGTTCAACCTTGTGAATACTTTTGAACCTGGGACAATCAACACCTGAGCTGACACACTCTCTTGTTTATTTGCTTCTCAAGATTCCAAAGCTTCTGTTGAGTTATAATATATCATTCCAACCCCTTGAATCCTGGCCCTGAGCTCTATCAATGAATCCACCATTCCTCCTGCTAAGTGCCTCTTGAGCTGGAAACTAAACACCGATATTGGGCCCATGACTCCGCATAACTCTCATTTTCTTTCCCACCTGTACTGGTGCATAGATCTCTGAAAGGATGTACAGGACTATATAACAGATTACATTTTTGCTCAGACCAAGTCTTCTACCCTTGCACCTGTATGTTCTCTTCCCCATTTCCAGAGGGCCTTGGAGACACTTATCTATGGAATTTATTACAAACCCCCCTCCTTTTACTGACTGTATGGTTATATGGGTAGTAGTAGACTGCTTTTCAGAGATGGTATGTTTTGTACCCTCTCTATCTCCACCTTCAGTAGCAGTTCTGGTGCCTGTGTTCATCAAAATTATCAGGCTTATTAGCATTTTCTTTCACAGCAAAGTCCAATTCACCTCTCACTTCTGGAAAGGACTTTTTGCTGTCTTCCTCAGGGTATCATCAAGGGAAAATGATGTACCAATTAGGGATGAGCTTCGCGTTCGAGTCGAACGCATGTTCGACTCGAACATCGGTCGTTCGTGCGTTCGCCGAATTCCGAACGTTTGGGCCGTTCGCGGCAAAATTCGTGTGGCCCACAATGCACTGCGATGGCGCAATGCATTGCTGTCTCACGATTGGCCAAGCATGCACTGTGACCCCGCATGCTTGGCCAATCGCAGCGCCAGCAGCGAGGAGAGCCATGATTGGCCACAGGCATCCTGCCTGTGGCCAATCATAGCTCAGGCTGTGTAGTGCACGCCCCACACTATATAAGGCCGCCATTAAGGCGGCCTCGTGCAGTGTGTTGGCGTCTGAAGCAGTGGGTGTTCTGTGTACCTTCAACACAGTTACACACCAATCGTTTTTGGCTGATTTACTATCTTGCTCTTGTGTAGTGGTTACTGTCTGTGCCCTGACCGCAGTATACACCACTATATTCACCTCACCTATATAGCTAGTGATCTAGCTTTAATAATAGAGCTTGCAGTCAGTAGTGTTAGTGCGTGCTGTCTGCGTGCTCTGTACCCAGTACATACCACTATATACACTTACATAGCTGTTCTCTATTTGAGCCCGATTGTCATCTGCAGGAGTTATTGGAAGTTGTGTGTGCTTCCAGCACAGCACAGTATACATCTGTATATACCCCTTTAACTCTGCTGTTTTCTGGTTATTGTCTGCGTGCCCTGACCGCAGTATACACCGTGATATTCACCTCACCTATATAGCTAGTGGTCCATCTTTAACAATAGAGCTTGCAGTCAGTAGTGTCACTCAGGAGATAGTGCGTGCTGTGTGCGTGCTCTGTACCCAGTACATACCGCTATAATCCAACTACATAGCTGTTCTCTATTTGGGCCCGATTGTCATCTGCAGGAGTTATTGGATGTTGTGTGTGCTTCCAGCACAGCACAGTATACATCTGTATATACCCCTTTAACTCTGCTGTTTTCTGGTTATTGTCTGCGTGCCCTGACCGCAGTATACACCGTGATATTCAACTCACCTATATAGCTAGTGGTCCATCTTTAACAATAGAGCTTGCAGTCAGTAGTGTCACTCAGGAGATAGTGCGTGCTGTGTGCGTGCTCTGTACCCAGTACATACCGCTATAATCCAACTACATAGCTGTTCTCTATTTGGGCCCGATTGTCATCTGCAGGAGTTATTGGATGTTGTGTGTGCTTCCAGCACAGCACAGTATACATCTGTATATACCCCTTTAACTCTGCTGTTTTCTGGTTATTGTCTGCGTGCCCTGACCGCAGTATACACCGTGATATTCACCTCACCTATATAGCTAGTGGTCCATCTTTAACAATAGAGCTTGCAGTCAGTAGTGTCACTCAGGAGATAGTGCGTGCTGTGTGTGTGCTCTGTACCCAGTACATACCGCTATAATCCACCTACATAGCTGTTCTCTATTTGGGCCCGATTGTCATCTGCAGGAGTTATTGGAAGTTGTGTGTGCTTCCAGCACAGCACAGTATACATCTGTATATACCCCTTTAACTCTGCTGTTCTATAAAAAAGGCATCTGCAGGAGTTAGTGGGTGTTGTGTGCCTCCAGCACAATATAAATTACCCAACTACTGTTTTACCCAACTCCCTTCAGGCCATTACCATGTCTGGAAGGCCAGCAAGGAGAGGCAGACAGGCGCGAGCCGATAAAAGAGGGCAAGCAGGCTCTGTGTCTAGAGACAACAGTGCTGGTCGTGGACGCGGTGCATTGTCATCAGCACGTGGCCATGGGACATGCTTGTCCTTCTTTTCTGCAGCTGGACATGTTGAACCGCAACATGCCAACGACTTGGTAGAGTGGATGACCAAGCCCTCTTCATCCTCCTCATCCTCTCTCACCCAGTCTCAGGGTAGTAGAAAAGCAGCTGCCAACACATCGTCGTCCCTCCTCTCAATGTCATCATCAGTGACTCCTTCACTAGACCCACCACGTCCTCCTGAGGAGTCTCCTGAACTCTTTGAGCACAGTGTTGGGTACATGCTCCAGGAGGATGCCCAGTGTTTGGTGGGCTCTGATGATGACACTCAGCTAGAGGAAGGCAGTAGCGTGAGCGCAGAGAGAGAGGATGCTCAAGAAGCACAGCAATCTGGCAGTCATGTTCCACAAGCTGCAGCATACTGCCAGGTTTGCTACAGCGATGAAGAGGGAGGGGATGATGAGGGCACTGACTCCACGTGGGTGCCTGGAAGGAGGGAGGAGGAGGAGGAGGAGGCACATGTCCAACGAGGCAGGATGCCCTCCGGGGGCCAGCTTAGGGGCAGCACACCGACTGAATCACACCGCAGAGCTCCGCCTGCGCAGAGCGCTTCCTCTGCGCGTTATTCTAAAAGTTCTTTGGTGTGGGCCTTTTTTGAGACGAGTGCATCAGATCGCACTGCTGCTATTTGCAACATATGTCTCAAGCGTATCTCACGTGGCCAAAACATCAGCCGCTTGGGCACCACATGCTTGACCAGACATATGTTGACCTGCCATGCAGCTCGTTGGCAAGCATACCTCAAAGACCCACACCAAAGAACAAAGCGGACCTCTCCTTGCTCCTCATCAGCTGGCATCTCCAACCCCACTAGACCTTCAGTCCTCTCTGAAATCTGCTATGAGAGGAATGAAGGTGTAGAATTAGGTGTGTCACAGCCAAGTGCTTCCGGGAACTCTGCTAGTGGTACATCCACGTCCGATTATAGCAGGCAAATGTCCCTGCCCCAGCTGCTGGACCGGCGGAAGAAATTTACTCCCAGCCATCCACATGCCCAGCGGTTGAATGCTAGCTTGGCTAAATTGCTAGCACTTCAACTGCTGCCTTTTCAGTTGGTAGACTCGGCCCCCTTCCGTGAGTTTGTACAATGTGCGGTTCCTCAGTGGCAGGTCCCCAAACGCCACTTTTTCTCACGGAAGGCGATTCCGGCTCTCTACCGGCATGTGGAAGGCAATGTCCTTGCCTCGCTGGACAGGGCGGTCAGCGGTAAGGTGCATATTACCGCTGACTCATGGTCCAGCAGGCATGGACAGGGATGTTACCTGTCTTTCACGGCCCATTGGGTCACTCTTCTGGCTGCTGGGAAGGATGCAGGACAAGGTGCAGTAGTGTTGGAGGTTGTTCCGCCACCACGCCTCCAAAATGCTACTATTGGTTGTGACACACCTCTCTCCTCCACCCCCTCCTCTTCTTCTTCCTCCATGGCCTCTTCCAGTGCTCTGTCCTCAGAACCAGCGGTGCTCCGTAGGCGTTGCAGGGGCTACGCAAGTACGCAGGCAAAACGATGCCATGCCGTGCTTGCGCTGGTTTGTTTGGGGGACAGGAGCCACACTGGGGCGGATGTTTTGTCAGCTCTGCAGGGGCAGGCCGAGAGGTGGTTGATGCCACGCCAGCTTAAGCCAGGAATGGTGGTTTGCGACAATGGCACCAACCTCCTCTCCGCCCTCCGACAGGGACAACTGACCCATGTGCCCTGTGTAGCTCACGTCCTTAACCTGGTGGTGCAGCGGTTCTTGGGCAGGTACCCCGGCTTACAGGATGTCCTGAAACAGGCCAGGAGAGTCTGTGTGCATTTCCGCCGATCATTTAATGCCTGTGCTCGGCTGGCTGAGCTCCAAAAGGAGTTGAACCTGCCCAAGAACCGCCTTATATGTGACATGCCCACCAGATGGAACTCAACATTGGCCATGCTGCAGCGGCTGCACACGCAGCAGAGGGCCATCAATGAGTACCTGTGCGACTACGGCACCAGGACAGGGTCAGGGGAGCTTGGTTTTTTCTCACCACGCCAGTGGGGCATGATCAGGGATGCATGCACTGTCCTGTCACTGTTTGAGGAGGCCACAAGGATGGTGAGCAGTGACAGTGCATGCATCAGTGACATTGTACCTCTTGTCCACCTCTTGGAGCATACGCTGCGTGGAATAATGGACAGGGCACTTGAGGCAGAACAGAGGCAGGAAGAGGAGGACTTCCTTGCCTCTCAAGGCCCCCTTTATCCAGACAGTGTTCCTGCTGTGCCACCCATCACACAGGAAGAGGGTGAGGAGGAGGAAGAGGAGGAGGAGGATGATTGTGTCAGCATGGAGGTGGAGGCTGGCACTCAGTATCAGCAGCAGCAGCAGCAGTCTTATAGGGATGATTTACAGTCCCAAGAAACACGTGGACTTGTACGTGGCTGGGAGGAGGTAGCTGCGGATCATGTTGTCCTTAGTGACCCAGAGGACTCCGGACCGAATGCCTCAGCTAACCTACGCTGCATGGCCTCCCTGATCCTGCAAAGCCTGCGGAAGGATCCTCGTATTCTTCGGATCAAGGAGAGGGACCATTACTGGCTGGCCACTCTCCTTGATCCACGGTACAAGGGTAAGGTTGCCGACCTTATCTTGCCATCGCAGAGGGAGCAGAGGATGAGACATCTCCGGGAGGCCTTGCAGAAAGCTCTGTGCAACGCGTTCCCAGAGACTGGGAGGTCACAAACTCCTGGTCCTGGACAACGTGTTGCTGAGGCATCAGTCAGAAGGAGCGGTGGAGAAGGTGGCCGTCTGACTGATGCTTTCAGACAATTTTTTAGTCCGCAGCCCCAAGGTATGATTGGTTCCAGCAACCATCGCCAGCGTCTAATTTACATGGTGCAGGAATACCTAGGGGCAAGGTCAGACTTGGACACCTTTCCCACTGAAAATCCTCTGGCTTACTGGGTCTTGAGGATGGATCACTGGCCAGAGCTTGCACAGTATGCAATTGAGCTACTGGCCTGTCCTGCATCCAGCGTTCTTTCGGAACGCACCTTCAGTGCTGCTGGTGGCTTCGTTACCGATCACAGGGTGCGCCTGTCCACCGAATCAGTTGATCGACTGACCTTCATCAAGATGAATCAGTCTTGGATCACCCACAGCTACCAAGCACCTGAAGCTGATGTAACCGAATAATTTTTTTTGAAATACCACATCCCTTCAAGACTGCTGAGTGACTGTCCTGTTATGTTGATTGTCTATCCTCTTCCTCCTCCGCTGATATGTTGGAAGAACATTTTTGGTTCTGGGTGATGCCAGCAGCCCAATTTTTCTGCCCCTGTTTAACAGGGGCGTTTAAGTACAATTTTTGATGCAATGCTTTGCAGCAGGGCTAATTCCTGCAATAAAACTACAGTATATGGCAGAGGTTGCAGTGTGATGGCACCAGTGCCTAAGGCCCAATTTTTCTGCCCCTGTTTAACAGGGGCGTTTAAGTACAATTTTTGATGCAATGCTTTGCAGCAGGGCTAATTCCTGCAATAAAACTACAGTATATGGCAGAGGTTGCAGTGTGATGGCACCAGTGCCTAAGGCCCAATTTTCTGCCCCTGTTTAACAGGGGCGTTTAAGTACAATTTTTGATGCAATGCTTTGCAGCAGGGCTAATTCCTGCAATAAAACTACAGTATATGGCAGAGGTTGCAGTGTGATGGCACCAGTGCCTAAGGCCCAATTTTTCTGCCCCTGTTTAACAGGGGCGTTTAAGTACAATTTTTGATGCAATGCTTTGCAGCAGGGCTAATTCCTGCAATAAAACTAGAGTATATGGCAGAGGTTGCAGTGTGATGGCACCAGTGCCTAAGGCCCAATTTTTCTGCCCCTGTTTAACAGGGGCGTTTAAGTACAATTTTTGATGCAATGCTTTGCAGCAGGGCTAATTCCTGCAATAAAACTACAGTATATGGCAGAGGTTGCAGTGTGATGGCACCAGTGCCTAAGGCCCAATTTTTCTGCCCCTGTTTAACAGGGGCGTTTAAGTACAATTTTTGATGCAATGCTTTGCAGCAGGGCTAATTCCTGCAATAAAACTAGAGTATATGGCATAGGTTGCAGTGTGATGGCACCAGTGCCTAAGGCCCAATTTTTCTGCCCCTGTTTAACAGGGGCGTTTAATTACAATTTTTTGATGCAATGCTTTGCAGCAGGGCTAATTCCTGCAATAAAACTACAGTATATGGCAGAGGTTGCAGTGTGATGGCACCAGTGCCTAAGGCCCAATTTTTCTGCCCCTGTTTAACAGGGGCGTTTAAGTACAATTTTTGATGCAATGCTTTGCAGCAGGGCTAATTCCTGCAATAAAACTACAGTATATGGCAGAGGTTGCAGTGTGATGGCACCAGTGCCTAAGGCCCAATTTTTCTGCCCCTGTTTAACAGGGGCGTTTAAGTACAATTTTTGATGCAATGCTTTGCAGCAGGGCTAATTCCTGCAATAAAACTAGAGTATATGGCATAGGTTGCAGTGTGATGGCACCAGTGCCTAAGGCCCAATTTTTCTGCCCCTGTTTAACAGGGGCGTTTAATTACAATTTTTTGATGCAATGCTTTGCAGCAGGGCTAATTCCTGCAATAAAACTACAGTATATGGCAGAGGTTGCAGTGTGATGGCACCAGTGCCTAAGGCCCAATTTTTCTGCCCCTGTTTAACAGGGGCGTTTAAGTACAATTTTTGATGCAATGCTTTGCAGCAGGGCTAATTCCTGCAATAAAACTACAGTATATGGCAGAGGTTGCAGTGTGATGGCACCAGTGCCTAAGGCCCAATTTTTCTGCCCCTGTTTAACAGGGGCGTTTAAGTACAATTTTTGATGCAATGCTTTGCAGCAGGGCTAATTCCTGCAATAAAACTACAGTATATGGCAGAGGTTGCAGTGTGATGGCACCAGTGCCTAAGGCCCAATTTTTCTGCCCCTGTTTAACAGGGGCGTTTAAGTACAATTTTTGATGCAATGCTTTGCAGCAGGGCTAATTCCTGCAATAAAACCAAAATTATATGGCAGAGGTTGCAGTGTGATGGCACCAGTGCCTAAGGCCCAATTTTTCTGCCCCTGTTTAACAGGGGCGTTTAAGTACAATTTTTGATGCAATGCTTTGCAGCAGGGCTAATTCCTGCAATAAAACTACAGTATATGGCAGAGGTTGCAGTGTGATGGCACCAGTGCCTAAGGCCCAATTTTTCTGCCCCTGTTTAACAGGGGCGTTTAAGTACAATTTTTGATGCAATGCTTTGCAGCAGGGCTAATTCCTGCAATAAAACTACAGTATATGGCAGAGGTTGCAGTGTGATGGCACCAGTGCCTAAGGCCCAATTTTTCTGCCCCTGTTTAACAGGGGCGTTTAAGTACAATTTTTGATGCAATGCTTTGCAGCAGGGCTAATTCCTGCAATAAAACTACAGTATATGGCAGAGGTTGCAGTGTGATGGCACCAGTGCCTAAGGCCCAATTTTTCTGCCCCTGTTTAACAGGGGCGTTTAAGTACAATTTTTGATGCAATGCTTTGCAGCAGGGCTAATTCCTGCAATAAAACTACAGTATATGGCAGAGGTTGCAGTGTGATGGCACCAGTGCCTAAGGCCCAATTTTTCTGCCCCTGTTTAACAGGGGCGTTTAAGTACAATTTTTGATGCAATGCTTTGCAGCAGGGCTAATTCCTGCAATAAAACCAAAATTATATGGCAGAGGTTGCAGTGTGATGGCACCAGTGCCTAAGGCCCAATTTTTCTGCCCCTGTTTAACAGGGGCGTTTAAGTACAATTTTTGATTCAATGCTTTGCAGCAGGGCTAATTCCTGCAATAAAACTATAGTATATGGCAGAGGTTGCAGTGTGATGGCACCAGTGCCTAACGCCCAATTTTTCTGCCCCTGTTTAACAGGGACATGTAATTACAATTCTTGATATAATATTTCACAGGAGGGCCCCTTCCTGTGCCCACCCAGAGTAACGGTGAGGACTTATAGTGTTGTGGCACCAGCACCACAACCACCAAAGGTCAATTTTTCTACCACTGTTCAACAATGGCATGTAATTACAATTCTTGATATAATCGTTCACAGCAGGGCGCTCCAGCGCCCACCAAGAGTCACTTTGAGGGCTTACAATGTTGTGGCAAAACCAACACCTTGTTCCGCCATTTCTGCAGAGCATATAGGGCAGGCCCCTACTTTCAAACATCCAACTTACAAACATCTCCTACTTGCAAACGCAAGGAGACAGCAGCAAGTGAGATGAAAAAAGATGGACGACAAAACAAATTATACAGGGGTGATAACCCTTCCCTATGTTTTCCAAAAAGCTTAAAAATAGTTTTTTTGACTGGAGCTACACTTTAAAAATGTACCAGTTGAAAATTACAAACAGATTCAACTTAACACAACAAACCTACACAGTCCCTGTCTTGTTTGCACCGCCTGTATACTGCTGTTCTGAGTATATAGGGCCTGGGGGCCACACACGTTTCCTTTTTTTAATATGGGTACGGGGTTCCCCTTAATATGCGTACAAGACCCAAATAGGCTGGTAATGGGCAGGGAGGGCTACCCATGCCATTTTTCTGAATGATTTTCAACCATATTGCAGGAACCAGATATAACATTAAAACCGCAAGCAGTTTTAAATGGTGTTATTTCCGTTTAATGTCATTTTGTGCAGGGACTGTTCTAAACACGGGAAACACGTGGCACTTCACAGGCATACTGCAGACACCCCCCAGGCACCATATTTAAAGGAATATTTCTTTTTTTTTTCACTTTAATCGTCATTAAAATCAGTGTTTCCGCCAAAACGGCCGCTTTTAAAACTTTTTATTGCATTGACCCATGTCCCCTGAGGCAGGAGTCAGGTCCCCAAACCCTTTTTAGGACAGTATCTTGCATATCAGCCGTTAAAATTAGCACTTTCCATTTCGAACGTTCGAGTCCCATAGACTTCAATGGGGTTCTAACGTTCGTTACGAACGCGGGGTCCGTTCGAAAGTTCTTGTGCGAACCGGGGGGTGTTCGGCTCATCCCTAGTACCAATATAGACTCTGCCCTTTTCTATGAAAGGCTGTGAGAGGTGGTAGAATCTGGTAATGGCAGCAGCAGGCAAGGAGAGGTGACAGTACTGGTGACAACAAGCTAGCTGAGATGGCAGGAGCTGCCAGTGATAGAAGGTACCATTTTTGTTTTTGGTGGGAGGTAGATGACAAAGAAAGAAGAATTTAGTTGGTGGTATTAGCTGCAAAGGATTTTTAACCATTACTGTACAGGACCAGTTCATCATTATGACAATGAGTTGGTCCACAGTGTCAGGGGACATATTGATTTATCTCTTTGTAACAAATTGTCTGCAAGTTCACTTAGACAGCCCACTGGTGGCAAGGTAAGCCAGAAGCTGTGTACTGTGCAAACACTGACTAGTGGTGTAGACTACAGCTATGGGGGGCTAATTTTTTCCCCTCCCTAGCCAATCTATACATGGGCTGGTAGGAGGAAAGGTTCCTCTTCTTAAATAATAACCTTATCAGAAGTAATATCATCTGGTATCATCTGGTATGGTCACTTTATACACTTTATACAGTACCTAATTATGGTTTGAAAGGTATTAAACACACTCTGAATTTATTCCTAACGTTCCTCAATCAAAATAATCTTGTTAAAGGGGGCTTCCAGATTCCGATAAGCCTCCTGTCCGCAGGCCCCCACAACTACTGGGCAAGGGTTGTGGGGATGAGGCCCTTGTCCCCATTAACATTTACAGGGCATACTATAGACACCCCTCAGGGAAGATCATTAAAGGAATATTCTTTATTAATCTTTAAAGGAATATTTCATTTTTATTGTTTCACTTAAAGCATTATTATAATCACTGCTCCCGAAAAAAAAATCAGTTTTAAAAACTTTTTTTTTCTGCATTGATACATGTCCCCTGGGGCAGGACCCAGGTCCCCAAACATTTTTTATTATTATTATTATTATACAGGTTTTATATAGCGCCAACAATTTGTGCAGTGCTTTACAACATGAAGGCAGACATTACAGTTACATTACAATTTGGTACAAGAGGAATCAGAGGGCCCTGCTCGTTAGAGCTTATGACAATAACTTGCATATAAGCCTTTAAAATGAGCACTTTGGTTTTTCATGTTCATGTCCAATAGACTTTAATGGTGTTCCACAGCCTTCGAATTTGCCACGAATACCGCATAATGTTCGCTGTTCGGCAAACAGGCGAACACCCGATGTTCAAGTCGAACTTACGTTTGACTCGAACATCGGGCTCATCCCTACCAGGGAAATGTTTGCAGGGTTTGACTGCCTAAAGTGGCCACGCACTCTTTTTGCCTGCCGCCGGATATCTTGAAAATCAGGATACCTAAGTAACAACTACTGCACCACCAGAATCAGGACAAGTGGCAGGCTTTATCGACCAAAGGGCGGACAACAGGTTTGTGCTATTGTTACATACTACATTGCCTGTCTGTCAGAAACTATGAATCAGACCGAGACAGAAGTACAATTAAATCACAATTAGTCTTACTCTGAGCACACATGGGACAGGCATCTACGTAAGTAACATCAGCCCGTAGACTAGGCCATCAGAATTGTTGGAAAATGGCCCAAATGAGTTGATTCTTCCCAGGATGGCCAGCTGCCTTGGGAGAATGGTAAGTCTGGAGCACAGCAGTACGGAGACTCTCTGGGACAAAGCAGCAGTCACAAGGTTTCTCAGGAGGAGCATGAACCTGAGCAGCCAGAAATTTGTCACCCAAAGGAGAAGTAAGACTGGTGCGAACCGTGGCCAAGATACGATCAGGAGGAATCATAGGAACCGTAACTGACTCTGACTTGGAAGTGGAATAAAATTGTTGTGACAAGGCATCAGCCCTTACATTCTTAGTACCGGGGAAGAGTGAGACAATTTAATTAAAGCTCAACAAGAAAAGAGCCCATCGTGCCCTTCTGGGAGAGAGGAGCTTAGCCTCAGACAAGAATGCAAGATTCTTATGGTCAGTAAGAATAAGAACAGGCACAGTGGTACCTTCAAGGAGATGTCTCCATTCTTTCAGGGCTAAAATGATCGACAAAAGCTCTCTGTCAGCAATCTCATAATTGCACTCAGCAGGTGACAATTTCTTGGAAAAGTAGCCACATGGATGCATAACACTCTCAGAGATAGGACGTTGAGACAGAAGGGCACCAACTGCATTCTCAGAAGCATCAACTTCTAGGATAAAAGGCAACGTATGATCAGGACTGTAGGACTGCCAAATGTTTCTCTGGGTCCATTGAAAAAACAGCAGTGGAAAGGACATAGCCCAGGAATGTAACCTGTTCACGATGGAACTCGCACTTCTCCAGTTTACAATAGAGATTGTTCTCTCTTAGTTGCTGAAGCACACGACAGACATCTGTGTGGTGGCTCTCCAGGGACTTGGAAAATATGAGGATATCATCAAGATAAACCACCACACATAACTACAACAAATCTCAGAGGACATTGCTAATAAATTCCTGGAAAACTTACAAAGGCCAAAAAGCATTACCAGGTATTCATAATGGCCTGTTCTGGTATTATAGAGGTAGTACTCGAGGCGGGTGCCTGCACAGAGACTGGCGCAGCAGCAAGGACAGCCTGCGACTCAGGTTGTACCGGAGCGACCACAGTGGGGGATTCCAGGTGAGCCGTGCGACTCAGGAGCATTTGTAACACCAAGGCAAACTGATCCATGCGGTGATCTTGCTCATCCAATCTGGAAAAAATATTACCAACAAGTGGATTGACTGTACATTCTGAATTCATGGCCTTCGCCTACTGTCAGAAACCATGAATCAGACCCAGACAGAAGTACAATTAAATCACACTTGTTTATTAATAAAAATAAAAAGGTAAATAGAGTAAGCGTATTTAAAGCATAGCCAGAGTCCAGTAACCGGATCCAGTAGTCAGCCAGTCCAGAGTTCAATAGCCAATAACAGCAATAACAGTAAGCAGGTTAAGAAGCCAGAAGGGATGTCAGCAATCCAGTTTTTAAGCAGAACCACAGGAGATGGTTTCTTGTGATGTGACCAAGGCGAAGGCAGATATGAAGAGAGCTGGACAGCTTTAAGTAGGCAGGTCAGACGAGCTGGATAAGGAACAGCTGGTAACTGTGGAGAGAGATGAGAGCTGGCAATTAGCTGACAGCTGAGCAGCCAGCCCAGAGAAGGAAGGCCTAAGCCAGCCCAGACATGGTCACAAGATGACATGGAATTGGACACTTCTAGGCCTGCCCCTGAAGAACTGACAGAATCTCTGGCCCAGCATGGCTGTTCCCCCTTGTTTACCAGCTGTAAAACAGCATGGTAGTTTTGCTTGCACAGTTGCATACACATTTTGTGTTCATGGGGGACTGGGGGTTCTGAAGCGTCAGAGGAGGAGGCCACTATGGAGAAAGAACTAGAGATTACTGCACTTTCAACTAGTGGTTCCACTGTTCTACATCCCTCCCAGCCAGCAGTAGATTTACTCAGTGTGCCATTAGGAGATGTAATAATGTAATTTCTTTGTTCATGCTTGCTGGACCACATGTCTGTGGTGATGTTGACCCTGTCCCCAACAGTATGGTCCAGCAACATGGACACATTACCATCTACTAGGTTGGTGGAGGGCAGGGATGAAGACAAGGTTCAAGCCTACACTTGGCCATATTTTGCATGGACTCATGCTGACCCTCTTCTCCATTGATTGTACAGTAAGGTAAGAATTTGAAAGCCCTTGTGAGACATCCATCCCTATTTCTTGTGGTTTGCAAGTTGCAGCAGATACACATGGAGAATCGTGTGGGGGAAGGGGGGTGGAAAGTAAGAATGCAGGAGTAAGCAGGGCATTTGCTGGCAATCAGTGTCACTGAGGTGCTGCCCCCGCTAAGCTTTGTTGTGCAGATCCATGTATCTTCTCATGCATATGGTACATAAATGATTGGTAGTTTTACCATGGCCGATAAGCTGCAGGCAGAAACTGCAGATCAAAATGGTGATATTGATAGCAGAAAAACAAAAAAAGACCCAGACTGCAGACCTTTGTGTAATGAATCCCAGGATAACAATAGTCTGTACCCGTCGGCAGTATCATCAGTATCATCTGGTGGAATAGGATGAGTTTTCCCTACAGTCTTCTGAAAGCTGTCCTTGCGCCTTCTGGCTAATATCCTCCTTTACTGCAGTTCGGTCTCTCTCTCCCTCACCCTCTGAGTTCTCTGGTCCATATGGCCCGCCACTTTGTCATTTCCACCCTCCCCTTTGCTCTAACATATTTGCCAGTGAGCTGCAGCTGCATGATTATCACTGTCAATGGTTGCTTACTGCTTATTGTCCTCTCGCTCTATGACTCTGATGCTCTCTCCAACATCTAACAACAGGAATTATTGTGCATCCTCCTTCAGCAAGTAAGGTGTGCTGAAGTAATTCTACTTACTCCTCCATGCCACTTTGCAGGGCTATGGTGGGATTAGCAGAAAAGAACGAAGATGAAGAAGAAGGCACATTTACAACAGTTGCAGAAACCTGTCTGTTTTGCACCTAGGAGAAGGAAATACACACGGCTAATGTGTAAGGTTAAAGCGGAGCTCCACCCTAAAGTGGACCTTCCGCTCATTGGAACCCCCCCTCCGACGCCACAATTGGCACCTTTCAGGGGGAGGGGGTGCAGGTACCTGTACAGTACAGGTATCTGCACCCACTTCCGGCATAGATATCCGCAGAACCTACGGATATTTACGCCCCTTTCCGCAGGTCCCCCACTGTCTGCTGGGAAACACACGGATCCCAGAAACAGCGGGGACCATCCTTATTGCGCAGCGCGACTCGTGCATGCACTGTAGGGAACCGGGAAATGAAGCCGCAAGGCTCCACTTCCTGATTCCCATACCCAAGATGGCGGCGGCAGCACCCGAGAGACGATCGAGAGATCCGCTTCGGGTGCCAACATCGCGGGCGTGCTGGGCGGGTAAGTGTCCTTATTTTAAAAATCAGCAGCTGCAGTATTTGTAGCTGCTGGCTTTAAAAAAAAAAAACGGCGGAACTCCTGCTTTAAGTCTACACGCTTGGAAAGATCAGTTTGAAAATGTTTAGAAAACTGGCTAAAAGAGAATTCAGAGAGTAATGGTTAATGATTCTTACTCTGAATGGTCTAAGGTTATCAGTGGTGTACCCCAAGGTGCAGTGACCCTTACTATTTAATACTTATATAAATGATATAGGGTCTGGGATTAAAAGTGCCATTTCAGTCTTTGCAGATGACTCCAAGCTATGCAGTGGAGTAATGTCCTTACAGGATGTCTCCAACTTACAAGCCAACCTCAATGCACTGTTTCATTGGGCAACTATGTGGTGATTGAGATTTAATGCTGATAAATGTAAAGTTATGCACTTGGGGCCAAAGAATATCCATGCATCATACATACTAGGGGAAGTCCAACTGGAGAAATCCATAGTGGAGAAGGATCTGGGGGTTTTGGTAGATCATAAGCTTTATACTAGCATGCAATGCCAAGCTGCAGTTTCCTAAGTAAGCAAAGTCTTTTTGTGTATTGAAGCGGGAGTCCGCAGTTTTTTTTTTTAAAAGCCAGCAGCTACAAATACTGCAGCTGTTGACTTTTAAAATAATGACACTTACCCGCCCAGCGCGCCCGCGATGTCGGCACCCGAAGCCGATCTCTCGATCGTCTCTCGGGTGCTGCCGCCGCCATCTTGGGTATGGGAATCAGGAAGTGGAGCCTTGCGGCTTCATTTCCTGGTTCCCTACTCCGCATGCGCGAGTCGCGCTGTGCAATAAGGATGATCCCCGCTGTCTCTGGGATCCGTGTGTTTCCCAGCAGACCTTCAGAAAGGGGCGTAGATTCTGCGGAAAGGGGCGTACTTTCTGCAGATATCTATGCCGGAAGTGGGTGCAGATACCTGTACTGTACAGGTATCTGCACCCCCTCCCCCCTGAAAGGTGCCAATTGTGGCGCCGGAGGGGGGGAGGGTTCCAATGAGCAGAAGCTCCACTTTAGGGTGGACCTCCGCTTTAAGAAAGATATGGACTCCAGAGAGAGAGATATCATTTTACCCATGTACAAATAATTAGTAAGACCTCATCTGGAATATGCAGCTTTGTTTTGGGCACCCGTTCTCAAAAAGGACATCGGGAAATTGGAGAAAGTGCAGAGAAGAGCAACCCAACTGATAAGAGGCATAGAGGAGCTCAGCTATAAGGAAAGATTAAAGTAACTGCATTTTTTCTCTCTTGAGAAGAGGAGATTAAGGGGGGAAATGATCAACATGTGCAAATGCATAAGGGGTCCATAAAGTGAACTTGGTGTTGAGTTATTCACTTTAAGGTCATCACAGAGGACAAGGGGCACTATTTACTTCTAGAGGAAAGAGATTCCATCTCCAAATACAGAGTTTCTTCAGAGTAAGAGCTGTGAAAATGTGAAATAGGCTCCCACCAGAGGTGGTTCTGTCCAGCTCAGTAGTTGCTTTAAAAAAGGCCTTGATTCTTTCCTAGGTTTACATAATATAAATGGGTACTAATATTTATAGGTAAAGTTGATCCAGGGAATACCCAATTGCCTCTCGAGGGATTTTTTCCTCTGCTGTAGAAAATTTAATCATGCTTTTCTGGGGTTTTTCAACTTCCTCTGGATCAACTGTGGGTATAGGATTGTGTATGATTTTTTTTTTTTTGGTTGAACTAGATGGACTTGTTTATTTTTTCAACCTGAGCCACTCAACTTTCATCTATGGATAAGCCCCTCAGTAGGCTGTACATTTTGAGGGCCAGCTCTCTGCTCCTCTTCCTCTCCCCTATCCTTCACTTCCCCTTTCTCCTTACCGTTCCCCTCCCCTCCTTTCCCCCCCCCCCCTTTTCCCTTTCTTCTCTCATGGTGCACTGTTCCATGGACTGGATGGCTTGTGTTCCTTGGATGTTATTTTAGCCATGGTATGTATGTACAGTATATTAGCAAATTCAGAAAATAAATTTTTCCTTTTTCAAATTAACATGTATGATGTTTTTTCTAAATTGTATACAAATCCTTAAAAGGAACTGATTATATTGTTTAGACAATGGTCTCTGATAGCATGCAATAATTAATTATGATTATATATAGGGAAAGTACATAGACATAATATGAATTATGTACCCCCCAGTACCAATAGGAACCACTGAAGAAGCTACTGGCAAAATGCGTAGCAATCCATTGATCCTGATACTGTGATTCCAGTCATTTGGTCTCCAGTCAGAAGGGATCTTCTTGGACTACAGTGATACCATTCTATGGGTCATCTATGCAGTTTTCCATGTTCAGCCTCCCCATATATACTGTACATATGGGACAGTCTACCAATAAGACATGTCTATGTACTCTTTTTTATCACATGTTTTAAATGTGATTCAGTATATTTTGATATTTTATTATAATGTGGGATCATTAACTTTCCTATTAGGATTATAGTGGAAAACGTAAAAGTCTATTTCCTATTTTTCCCCATTTTTTTATGCTTATATAATTGGATGTGGTGCCACTCACTGCGGTATATATTTCAAACTTTTTTCCTTAAATAGCTTACTCCATCTAGTTCTCTGCAATGGGACTCTGCTCTTGTGGCTGTGAAAATTGAGTTTGCAGTTAACTACTACTGCAGCCTCAAAACTAAGTCCACTGTTTGTTTGAAACTTGCACTTTATTACAGCTTTTTCCCAGAAACAATGCTTAGTCCTCAGGTTGTACATAGTTCTTGTTTTTTTAGAGTATGCCACTCAATTCCCTCAACCCTATCCAAGTTATCCAAAAATAAAACAACAAAAGCTATAGATTGGTCGTTGGAGATATGTGTGAATGAGCCAGTGTGCCTGGCTGTGGAAGCTTTTAGAAAGGCCTGGACAGTTTTCCTGTGGCTCCTTTGGGGGCAATGCTACATTAGTAACACACCTTTGTTTTTTGCCTGATGTAGTTTCCATTCAAATCAATAGAAACATTAAAACACTTTAAGGCTAGATTCAAATTAGTGTGGGCTGCTCGGAGGCATGTAATCACACACCTTCCTGCCCCTGCCGAAAAGACACAACAGAGTTTAGGAGATGTATGGAGGTACCAATGATCCTAAAAGCACTCGGACGCACTAGAAACAGCAGTGTGGTTACCCATACTGGGAACCACACTGAACAATGTGGGTTCCTTGCAGTTGCATTTTCTGAAAGAGTGCATGGACCATTTGCTTACACTTTCCGTGGGTACAGCCCAGTCAAACGCAGCTATGGGGAAACCACCTACATGTAAAACAGGCCTAAAGCACATTGCAATACATGTCAACTGAAATTTAATTGCAGCTTACATTAAAATGACACCGCAATGCATGTCAGCATGGGAAGAAATGCACCAAAATGCAAAGGTGTGTTTCCAGTCTAAACTACTGATTTTAGCAGCATGATTGGTTCACTAAACAAAATCCTGCACTAAAAGAACTTTAGATGGCAATACAGCCTTCTATAAGCATAAAGACTAGACAGATGCTCCTGGCTATGGAAACTTATTATAACTGTGTGAGATTTGCTTTTGGGAGTGCCATAATTCATTTTAGCAGAAAGATTGCTTTTATAAATTCAAGCGCATAGTTCAGTTATGGGAATATTTAGCATGCTGTGAACACTACATTTTATGCATGCAAGAAATAATAAACCCACATGTATAAAATGTAATAACAATATTAATAATAATATGAATAGTAACAGTACCGTATTCTATTTTAGGAAAGCTGAAGGTAGGACAGAAAATAAATGTCGTGTCATTGGCTCAACACAGTCAAGGATACACATTGCTGTTTGGATTCCCAGAATTAAATCCTTTCCATGTACATAAAACATTAATAAAATTAGATAACATATGGCAAATGTCTCTGTCAAAGTGATACTGCTGCAAAACTGATTATGTTTCAGTAGTGAGTATAACCATGAACTGAACACTCTGACAGTTAATTCTCAGCTTGCAGCTGATATAAACCTTATCACAAACAGCACAGCTGTATACAGTTTTTCTTAATTCTTTTTCGTTTGGAGACTAATTTTGTGTTCAAAGATAGAATACATCAACAATATCAGTAACACAAAAAGGTTTGTTTAACACAAATTCTCAATGTCGTGTTAATTTTACCATACATGCTGATACATCACTGTGTGGATGCATTATTTTACATGCATTGTTCTGTGCATATAATTACCTAATAGATGGCGATGAGGACTTGTACTGGAAAAATCTTTTTTTTTTCTTTTTTTTCGGGGGGGGGGGGGGGGGGGCTAGGGTTCTGGGAGAGGGGAATTTGGGTGGGCAAACATTTGTGCTCACAGAAGGAATTTGTGCTTGGGGGATGAACATGCAGAATTTTTACTAGGTGGGGGGATTTTTGTGCTGAGAGGGTAAAGAAGGGAAGAGAATTGCTTTCAGGGGGGGATTTTGCACTGTAGTGACCCCTACACTCTGTGTGTTAAACATCCCTTAACATCCACACTCTGTGTGTTACGCACCCTTTACTACTACACTTGCACCTCTGAAACCTGTACTGTCTACATCAGTGTTTCTCAACTCCAGTCCTCAAGGCGCCCCAACAGGTCATGTTTTCAGGATTTCCATTATTTTGCACAGGTGATTTGAACAGTTTCACTGCCTTAGTAATTACCACAGCCATTTCATCTGAGGGAAATTCTGAAAACATGACCTGTTGGGGCGCCTTGAGGACTGGAGTTGAGAAACACTGCTCTACATTATGTACTCCCTGCAATCTATGTATCATATGCTCCTCACCCCTGTATTCTGTGCATTTTACAATGACCCCCACACGCTGTTTGTTATACACTCCTGATCCATGAACATTCTTGAACCCAACATTTTGAGCATTATGTAATCCCGACCTCAGCACTGTGTGCATTACATACTCTTAACCCCTTGATTTTTTGCTTTATGTATTTATAAACCTGGTACTCTGTGTGTTACTTTGTGTGTTTTAGAAGAGGCTTCCTTCTGGGGCGACAGCCATGCAGATTTGATGCAGTATGTGGCATATGATCTGAGCACGGACAGGCTGACCCCCCCACCCCTTTAACCTCTGCAGCAATGCTGGCAGCACTCATACATCTATTTCCTAAAGACAACCTGAGCACATGCCCTGAGCCCTGAGATGACCCTGAGCATGTGCACTCAACTTCTTTTATCTATGGTCTTGGCCATGCAGACCAATCTGATGCAGTGTGTGGCGTATGGTCTGAGCACTGACAGGCTGACCCCCCACCCCTTCAACCTCTGCAGGAATGCTAGCAGTACTCATTTCCCGAAGACAACTTCTGGATATGATGCTGAGCACTCAACTTCTTTGGTCAACCATGGTGAGGCTTTATTGTAACAACGTGTTATTTCTTCAGTGTTGTCACATGAAAAGATATAATAAAATATTTACAAAAATGTGAGGGGTGTACTCATTTTTGTGAGATACTGTACTTCTGACTACAGCACTCTGTGTCTGTGTCAAATTTCTTCCATGTATACACTATATTGTACATTATATAGTTTTGACTGAAGTCTTCATTGTAGCTACAGTTGCTGGTTCTCAGCAGTCCCTGACTATTTTAATGAAGTTTAATCAGAGTTCCGCCTCCCCTTCAAACAAAATACTGTAGCTGCTGCCTTTTAATATTAGGACATTTACCTGTCCTGGAGTCCAGCAATGTTGGCACTGCAACCAATGTTTCCATCGGCTGTAGGGTCCTGTCGCGACATTGCTGGTAAGAGAACCAACCCAGCAGTGAAGCCCTTTGACTTCACGGCCAGTTCCCTACTGTGCACGAAGCACGGCTGCACTCTCCTACTAGTCCAAGAGTAGGGGAAGGAGGAGGGAGGAGGAGGGGGCCAGACTTCTGACGTAACTCGCCGCGACAAGTTCCAACGGAAGTGGGGACAGGGTACCTGTCAAAAACAGGTAGCCGCTCCGCCCTTTCCACGGAAAGGTGCCAAGCGTGGCACCAGAGAGGGGGAGGAGACAGATAAGCAAAAGTTTTACTTTTAGATAGAACTCTGCTTTATTGAAGAGGTAAACTGTGTTTTCAGTGTGCACACAAGCATATTTAATGGGAATATTTAATTAAAAAATGTATCTTGTGCTGTGGTTTATACATGTCTGTGAAAATGAGACATATTTTATGGGTATAAGGAGGCTTGCGCTTTATGTAACCTGTAACCATACCCCATTAAGCCCCCCCACTGTTAATGAAATGTGACCACAATTCTGTTCTTCCCAGCACACTACATGTGATGGGTTATGTATATCATTGAGGAGCCCACAAGTGCACCAGATTTTTTACAATCCTAGCAACGTCCCTGCTTGTTTTGTAATGTTGAGCATTTTTTCTTACTTATCTAAATACCTTCTTTGGATCTGAAGAAACTATTTGGATAAGCAGCAAAACATTTTCAGCATTACAAAACAGGTTTGAGTGAATGTGACTATTTACTTCTTTGTATAATTGTTGATGGTGTCTCTCCAAATAACAATGTGTGCCACCTATGTGTGCGACTGGTCTGCAGCAGCAAAAGCTGGATTCTCTTGATGTGGTTGCTAATTAACTGCCGTTTGTCCTGTCTGAATTTATTTCAATGAAACACACAAAGTAAATAAGGAAATATTTTAAACTCCAGTGATCTCTGTAGGGCATTTGTAATTATGCCTCAAAATTTAAAGCACTTAACATTACGTTTTTGAGTGATTTGTACAAGCTTGGGCACATTCAGCTGTTCTACACTTAACGCTGCAGTAATGAGGTGGTCCATCTCTGTATCTTCTGTGCTGTTCTACACCTATATATCTTCTTTTCTCCCACACAAAGGAGACAGAAGTCTAACAATATCCATGTCTCTTAGCTTTAACTAGCATAATGTCTGGTACATACGGTAGTTTCCTTTAATTCAACCCAGCGGGCTGAACAATAAAAATGGAAGAGCTTGCGAGGAGGTCAGTGTACTAACTATGCAATGTTAGAGTGCTC
Organism: Lithobates pipiens; assembly: GCF_037356315.1. Lineage (NCBI taxonomy): Eukaryota > Metazoa > Chordata > Amphibia > Anura > Ranidae > Lithobates > Lithobates pipiens. Next base: position 399,260,502 of record NW_027507748.1, on the reverse strand, counting down.
ATTGAATACCGATCGGCTGCTGGTTTTCCAGCATGCTCATTGGACAGAAGCTGGTCATGAGATCGGCTTCTGTCAGACAAGGACCTGTACACATGGGTCAAATGTCATCTGATTTCTACTGTACCAGCTGAATTTGACTGATAATCGGCCTGTGTGTATGAGGATTAACAGGTAGAAAGGTAGTACCTAGTGCAGGCACAGAAGTAAAAAACAGCCCACATCTAAACACATGAGCTACAAAATTGTGTTTTTTTTGTTGGACAGCCCATGGGACTTACCAATGGCCCACAGATGCATGTAGATATAGTAGTTTTTCTGGCTTATGATAAACCCACCACATTTCCTGTTATAGCCTGGTAGTACAAGCCAAATGCCTAGATTCAGTCAGATATATTAGTCACCTTTTTTAGTGATCCTCTATGGTGTGTGAACTATACATACATATATGCATGCCTTATTCACAGGACAGCTCACTGCTGCAGTTACATTAATAGCAATGGGATCAGCATCATAGGAGGGCATCATGTATCAGTGTAATATTCAGCCTTTGTTGAAATATTATTAAGAGTGTTATTGTCAGAATTGTGGATATTAATTTAAGGTCAATCTTGTAAAGGGATTATTTTTTTGGACCGCATTTAAGCATTTCTCTGAATTCAGTAAAATGTGATCTGTGAGCTCCCTCTCTTCCAATCCAACCCAAGAGATGGTAAAGCTAAGTGCATATAGCTTTCTAGCTTTTTATTATTTTCCTATGGAAGATTCTATTCTTTTTGATGTGGATATAAAACTGTAATAGAGGAGACATTATTTGAATTTCCGTACTTTGTTATATGTTTGCCATCTGTGAGCCTTTGCTGCACTTAATTCCCTTTTGTTCATCTGGAATATATAACATGAGATGGGTTGTAGGCAATCAAGAAAGGAAAAGAATGCGCGCATATACACATAACCATTCTTTATTGTAATTTAGATATAAAACTGTACAGGATATTTTCCTGAGGGTGAACATCTTTTGAAGAAAGCTACACATATTGTATTCTTGACTTTACATTGTATTATAATAAAACTGAACTATACCCAAGATAAAATGATAAAACATTAATCTTTAAGGTGTTTGAAATTAATATCAACTATTGTCCATTATTTATGTCCATTAATCTTATCCCTTACCTGCCATTATCACACAGGTCTTGCATTGCTTTGTGCAGTAACACCTGTAAATTTAAAGTGTGTGTTACCCCTTAATTACATATTATTGGTATGTGTCTGTTCTACCATATACTTCTGTTAGAAAGTATCCTGTTCTTTTTTCATTGCTTCCTTTGTGTGAAATACTTGATGATCCTGCCAGTCCCCTTGCCTTCCTATTGTAAACAGATCATGCTAGGTGTGAGAGCACATCGATACCAATGTGGTCAGTTTTCTGACTGTGCTGGGAGCACAGTCTGCATATCCTGCAATGGGACATGCAATGGGCAAAATGTGTGCTAACAAGCCCCATTGCATAGCATAGCTCTTCACTGGGAAGATCAGTGAACTGCTGCTTCCCACCTCTCCAAGCCCCTTATGCAGTTTAGAACAGCGTGTGATTAAAAAAAAAATAAAAAAAAATATATATATATATATAAATATATATATATATATATATAGATAGATAGATAGATAGATAGATAGATAGATAGATAGATAGATATGTGTGTGTGTGTGTGTGTGTGTGTGTGTATGTGTGTGTATTTATATGCCGTATCTCACAAAAGTGAGTCAACCCTCACATTTTTGCAAATATTTTATTATATCTTTTTAAGTGTCAACACTAAAGAAATTACACTTTGCTACAATGTAATGTAGTGAGTGTACAGTTTGTATAACAGTGTAAATTTGCTGTCCCCTCAAAATAATTTGATACACAGTCCATAATGTCTAAACCGCTGGCAACAAAAGTGAGTACATCCCTAAGTGAAAATGTGCAAATTAGGCCCAGTTAGCTATTTTTTCTTCCCGGTGTCATGTGACCTGTTAGCGTACAAGTTCCCAGGTGTGAATGGGGAGCAGATGTGTTAAATTTGGTTTTATCGCTCTCACTTTCTCATACTGGTCATTGGAAGTACAACATGGCACCTCATGGCAAAGAACGCTCTGAGGATCTGTAAAAAAGAATTGTTGCTCTACATAAAGATGGCCTAGGCTATAAGAAGATTGCCAAGACCCTGAAACTGGGCTGCAGCATGTTGGCCAAGAACATACAGCAGTTTAACAGGATGGGTCCCACTCAGAACAGGCCTCGCCATGGTTGACCAAAGAAGTTGAGTGCATGTGCTCAGCGTCATATCCAGAGGTTGTCTTTGGGAAATAGACGTATGAGTACTGCCAGAATTGCTGCAGAGGTTGATGGGGTGGGGGTTCAGCATGTCAGTGCTTAGACCATATGCCGCACACTGCATCAGATTGGTCTGCATGGCTGTCGTCATAGAAAGAAGTCTCTTCTAAAGATGATGTGCAAGAAAGCACACAAACAGTTTGCTGAAGAAAAGCAGACTGAGGACATGGGTTACTGGAACCAAGTAATTACTGGAACCAAGACCAAGATAAACATATTTGATTCAGATGGTGTCAAGCGTGTGTGGTGGCAACCATGTGAGGAGTACAAAGACAAGTATGTCTAGTCTACAGTCAAGCATGGTGGTGGAAGTGTCATGGTCTAGGGCTGCATGAGTGCTGCCGGCACTGGGGGGCTACAGTTCATTGAGGGAACCATGAATGCCAACATGCACTGTGACATACCAAAGCAGAGCATGATCCCCTCCCTTTGGAGACTGGGCCGCAGGGCAGTATTCCAACATGATAACGACCCCAAACACACCTCCAAGACGACCACTGCCTTTCTAAAGAAGAGGGTAAAGTTGATGGACTGGGCAAGCATGTCTCCAGACCTAAACCCTATTGAGCATTTGTGGGGCATCCTCAACTGGAAGGTGGAGGAGCGCAAGGTCTCTAACATCCACCAGCTCCGTGATGTCGTCATGGAGGAGTGGAAGGGGACTCCAGTGGCAACCTTTTTAAGCTCTGGTGAACTACATGCCCAAGGGGATAAGGCAGTGCTGGAAAATAAGGGTGGCCACACAAAATATTGACACTTTGAGCCCAATTTGGACATTTTTACTTAGGGGTGTACTCACTTTTATTGCCAGTGCTTTAGACTTTAATGGCTGTGTGTTGAGTCATTTTGAGGCGACAGCAAATTTGCACTGTTATACAAGCTGTACACTCACTACTTTACATTGTAGCAAAATGTAATTTCTTTAGTGTTGTCACATGAATGAAAAGATATAATAAAATATTTACAAAAATATGAGGGGTGTAGTCACTTTTGTGAGATAATGTATGTATATATCTATATATATATATATATATATATATATATATATATATTAGGATTTTTATATACAGCTTACCTGTAAAATCCTTTTCTTGAGAGTACATCACGGGACACAGGAGCTTCATTACATAGTGGGTTATATAGGCACCTCTGGTGATTGGACACTGGTTAACCCCCAATTAAGGAGAATTCCTCTCCTATATAACCCCTCCCATATGGGAGGCACCTCAGTTTTGTAGCAAAGCAATAGGACACCACGTAAAACCCAAGAGGGGTGGGAGCTCTGTGTCTCGTGATGTACTTTCAAGAAAAGGATTTTACAGGTAAGCTGTATATAAAAATCCTATTTTCTTGATCATACATCACGGGACACAGGAGGTTCATTACATAGTGGGATGTCCCAAAGCAATGCTCAGATTGAGGGAAGGGAGACACAGATCAAAATTATAGATCGCCATGGACCGGAGGACCTAAACTGCAGCCTGCAGTACACTGCGCCCAAAGGCGATATCCTCTTGCCCTTTGACATCCACCTGATAGAATCTGGTGAATGTGTGGACTGATGACCAAGTTGCAGCCTTACAGATCTGAGCCAGGGAGGCCTGGTGATGCACTGCCCAAGAAGCATTTACAGCCCTAGTTGAGTGCGCTTTCACTTGAAAAGGAGGGATCTTCCCTTTAACACTATAGGCCTAAGAAATAATCTGTCTAATCCACCAGCAAAATAAATAAGCATTTAGTTTTCCTTATCTGAGCATTTGCCTGAAGATAGATACTGATTGCCCTTACCACATCCAAAGTGTGCAAAGATTCCTCTTCTGCGGACTGTGCCCAAACAGGGAGACCCCGTAGTCTGAAAGACCAGTTTATGAGAGCCATATAAACGGCCCGGATCTCCAAGACATTTATGTGCAATAGCTTCTCGATCGCAGACCATTTCCCCTGCGAGCATGTCTCCTCCAACACTGCTCCCCAGCCTGTCAGGCTGGCATCTGTCGTAATAATCTTCCATGGAAGAGGAAGAAAAGTTTTGCCTTTCAGCAAATTCCCGGTTTGTAACCACCAGACGAGACTCTTGCGTGTCCCTGGGGATAGACGCATAGGAAGATCCAAAGACTGGGGGTTCCTGTTCCAAGCAGCAAGGATGCATCTTTGCAGAGGCCTTGAGTGAAACTGGGCAAATGGAAAGGCCTCGAAGGAGGCGACCATTTTCCCTAACAGTCTCATGCACAACCGAATGGGGGAAGATCTTCTGCCCAGAATTAGGAGCACCAGATCCCCAATGGCCAAGGCTTTTGGCCTTGGTAGAAACATCTTGCTCTGAGCGGTGTCGATAACCATACCCAGGTATTCCAGCCTGGTAGCAGGCTGTAGGGATGACTTTTCTAGGTTTATAATCCAACCTAGGCGTTCCAGGTGTTCTAGCGTTCTGGTAACACTGTGGTTCAGGAGCGCTACTGTTTTCTCTATGAGAAGCAAATCGTCTAGATAAGCCATGACGGCTATACCCTGGGCTCTTAGGTTTGCCAAGAGAGGGTCCAGAATCTTTGTGAAGACTCGAGGGGCCATAGCGAGCCCGGACGGCAAGGCCACAAATTGAAAATGGCGCCGCTCTACCGCAAACCTTAGATCCTTTTGGTGTGCGGGAAAAATTGGCACATGGAGATATGCATCCTTGATGTCTATTGATGCCATAAACTCTCCCCCTTGCAGGGAGGAGACCACAGTGCGAATTGACTGCATTCGGAAGGACCGGATGCGTAAAAACTGGTTCAGATCCTTCAGATCCAGGATAGGTCTGACACTTCCATTTGGCTTTGGAACGGTGAAGAGATTCGAGTAAAACCCTGAACCCTGTTCTTTTGGGTCCACTTCTACTATCTCCCCCTGGGATAGTAAGTGATCTAAGGCCAGAAATAGCGGTCTTTGCTTTACTGGGTCCCTGAGGATCCTTGACCTTAGAAAGCGAGAAGGTGGTATCTCCTGAAACTCTAGCTTGTAGCCCAGAGATACCGAAGAGACCACCCACTTGTCCCGGATCTCTTCCCGCCAGGCTTCCGCAAACTGCAGGAGCCTTCCCCCCACTCGGCCGAGCAGGGGCGCCCCTTCACAAGGAAGCTTTTGGGCTCTGCTTGGCAGGCTTTCGCCCCCAGGATTTCTTCTGCCCCTGGGCCAGGCCTTGAGCCTTTCCTGTAGAGGAGGGTTGAGAAGGCCGTCACAACTACTTAGAGCTTGATGCTCCGGGAGAGAGGGAACGCCTAAATGATGGACGTTTGCTCCTTTTGACTGGAAGGAGAGTAGATTTACCCCCTGACATTTTTTGGACGAATTTGTCTAATTCTTCTCCAAAAAAACGTTCCCCTTTAAACGGGAACCCAATCAAATGCTTCTTGCATGATAGCTCAGCTGCCCAATTCTTTAGCCATGGGGCCCTTCGCATGTGTACCAACAGGAGAGACAAACGAGATGCTTGTTGGACAGAATCCAAAATCGCATCAATCATGAAACACAGAATTTGAGGTATTTCTGCATAATTCTCCACTTCCTCACTGGGAAGGAGGCCAAGCATCTGCTTAACCTGTTCCTTGAGGAACTGACACAACCCCACAGCTGCGACTGTAGGTTGCACTACAGCGCCAGTCATGGAAAAGGAGGTTTTTAATAATGTTTCCAGCTTCTTATCAGTTGGATCTTTAAATACCTGAGCATTATCCAAAGGACAGGTCAGGTTTCTATACACGCAAGAAACAGCCGCATCGACAGATGGGACCCCCCATTTCTTGGTGAAATTTTCCTCCAGAGGATAAAGCATAGAAAACCTTTTAGGAGGAGCAAACAGTTTATCGGGATGTCCCCAATCCTCATACAACAATTTATCCATTAAGGGATGAATTGGAAAGGAAAAGGCAGTCTGTGGGACTTTCCTGACTCCCGGGGAAGAAACAGAGGACGTAGCGACCTCAGCAGCAGGCATTCTTCTTTTTTTTTTTTCTTTTTTTTTTTTTTGAAGTTGCATCAGTTTATAGCACGCCATAATCTCTCGTCAACAAATTTGTGGCAAGTTTTACGCCCTTGTGATTTTTGGTGCCCTTCTTCTCATCGCCACTATTTTGCCTGTTGGCAGTGCTACTTTGACATCACATGCAATCCTTTTTCCTTTTTTCTTTTTTAACATCTTCCTCTATTTTATTTTTATTTATTTTATAAGAATTTCGAAAAAGTAGGAATATTACAAAAATATGCTTCCTATTCCATAAACTTATATTTTCCCGTCCCCTCCCCCTCAGATCTCCCTCCCAACCCCCCCCTCTCTCTCTCCGTCTCTCTCTCCCGCCCTCCCCCTCCTCTCTCCTCGGGACCACTCATTCTGGGACATTCCCTTGTTTCTTAAACTCCAACCATTTTCCCCATTTGCTATGATAAATTTCCACTTGATCTCCTCTTTTAAGTATTGATTCCTCCATTGATCTTAACCACTCTACTTTAGCTAACCATTCCCTCATGGATGGGGGTTCAACAGAGCCCCATCTCTTTGGGATCAGGCTTTTTGCAGCAATCAATAAGTGAGGTATCAATGAATTTTTATATTCCCCTATTGTTTTATCTGTGTCATGAAATAGACATGTCCAAGGATCCTTCTTTACCTGTTCCCCTGTTATCTGGAAGATGTTTCCTATTATTTTCTCCCAATAAGGGCCAATCTTACCACACTCCCACCAGATATGTGCAAAAGTTCCCACCTTATCACAACCCCTCCAGCATAGTGCTGATATGTCCGGCCTTCTCTTATGCGCTCTTTGTGGGACAATATACCATCTTGCCATTAATTTAAATGACATTTCCGCTGACATATTGTCCTTAGATATTGTACCTGCTATTCAGGCATTCTGAATGTGGTACGCACCAATTCAGTATAATATTGCACCTGTTTTCTGAGCGCCTTGGAGGAGGGGACTCTCTCCTCTTCCTCTGATCCATCCGACTGCTCAAGATCCCTGTCCCAAGATAGGGATCTCTCCTCATTGTCAGAAGTGTCATCTGAAAGAGGAATCTCAGCAGAGGGAGGGGATCTACCCATTTTCCTGCTATCTTTCAGGGAAGCTGAAATAAAATTAATGATTCTCCCTTCAAAACCCTCCAATGTTGCCCTAAGGGAGTCCTCAGTGACGTATACTGGGGCTGAAATATTAGGAGAGGCTGCAAAACCTGACAGGGGCACTGACTCATCCTGTGAGGCTGGCTCCAGTCTTGCAGGGGGGATGGTAACCTACAGGCATTTTTAGAACCCCTGGACCTAGGCGGTGACTTACCAGTGCCCTTGTTACCTCCCCCTGAGACCCTCTTATGAAAAGACATAGTCCTACAAAGCAGAGGTACTAGTACAAAGTGCAATCACTTTTGTGCTTAAAGTCTCACAATAAATGTATATGCTTAAACTGCACAACCTGATGCTGAGTAGGTGTCTAAGGTTTGCCTGGATCCAATCCCTTGGGATGCTTATGGCCCACAGCTCCTGTGTCTCCACTTACAGCCCCCTGACGCTCTGGGCTTTTAAAACTGCCGCCTGGCACCTGCGCAGTACAGCGCCGTGTACACCGTCGTGCACAGCTCGCAACCACACTCCCCCCTCCTCCATTAGCCCGGGAGTGCGCACGGCGGAGGACCACCGGTATCCAGGGGGGAAGGGAATTACCATCGGAGCTGCGTGGGACCCCCAGACTACGTGGGACCCCTGTATTACCTTTATTGTGGCAGGGATTGCAGTGGAGACGTGAGGTATCTGGGAGAACCAGGCTTCACTGAGCGTGTGTACTGAAAGGCATGTAAGTATGCATCAGGCTGCTCTTACTCCCTCTAGTGGTGGAAACCAGGTAAGACATACCACTACTCAATGAAGAAATCCATAATATAATTTATATAGGATTAACTTCCCTTACCTGTCCTCGCCGCAGGAATTGCTGAAAACAGACAGATTCCAGCCTTCACCCATCACGGCGGGCAGAGTTGTGCCAACCTTCAGGTTTTTTTGGGGTTCTTTCTCAGAAGAACCTCCTACCTGGACCTTGTAAAAGACTCTGCCAGAAACTTTGGTGCCACTATGTAAATAGTATACCAAGTCTGGTTTTTCCAGAGCCCAGTCTTCCAATAGGAGAGGACTTACAGGCAAAACCTAATTTCTTCGGATGACGAGGCCCGGGTACCATATCATCTTGGGAGTCAAAATATCGGCCCGAGATATGGATCAGGTTTGTTGTAGCCCTTAGGCCCCCGCAGGGACCTGCACAGAGCTTTCTTCATAGCACATGTTTTACGTGACCAACCACCATAGACACTGGCGAAAAAACGGAGGTGCCTCCCATATGGGAGGGGTTATATAGGGGAGGAATTCTCCTTAATTGGGGGTTTAACCAGTGTCCAATCACCAGAGGTGCCTATATAACCCACTATGTAATGAAGCTCCTGTGTCCCGTATGTATGATCAAGAAATATATATATATATATATATATATATATATATACATATATATATATATATATATATATATATATATATATATATATATATATATATATATATATATATATATACCCTGTATAATAATAATAATAATAATAAATATTATATATATATATATATATATACATACACACACACACACACACACACACACACATATATAAAACATGTTTTGCCTTGCATTTCTATTTCAAACGGAATGAAGTGTTTACCTATACGAGGCCAATGACACGTGCCCAGCTCTCCCCCATATTACAAATTACCAAATGGGTGTAAGGGAGCCAAATCTGCAAATGATCTAATTCAAATCGGATGTTTGCAGGAGTTTTACAGGTGAAAGTCTGTTCCCACTAGGAAGCAGACTGACAGATTTGGTTATAGCAGCTGGGTTGAAGACAGTGGCAAAATCAGAGCTCTGCATGTCCACTCAAATAGCAAAGGCGAAAGCCTGTATTGGGGTTGAGGTGCAGGTTCTAAGGACTTGCTTACTCATCAAAGAGCTCCTGAGGGTGAGATGGGTTGGGCTTCTGATGGTTCCCAGGTTGGGGCCCTCTGACTCACCTGAGCCTGCAGGTTACTGAAGACTGAGTACAAAAAGGCAGGGACAAAGTCTCTTGTAGCATATAGACTAGGGGAACACAGGACACGTGCGAGGTGCAGGCAGGATTACACTCGGAAACTGGAGCACTGGTAGCCGATTGGTGTGCAAGGGAACACATAAGCCTACAGAGAGCAGACTGGGATGATGTGAGTGACAAAGATAAATGTTTTTATATTTATTGTGACTGACAGGAGACTCAAAGCTTCCTAAAGCTAAATTAAAATAAAAACTTTTGAAAGAGAAGCAAGCTATAAGAGGCATAGGTAACTAACTGAATATTAATAAAGTATTGGATTAATTGTTAGCCTCTACCTGTGTTGTGTGACTTAAAGAAGAGAAACGCTGTCAAAATATACATTTCAGTAATAAGTACTATATGAAGTTAATAGCTTTGCACCTGTTTCTGGTTTTTGTTTTGAAAGCATCCACAAAAATCCATAAAGCCTTTGGTCCTTGGAGGGAACGGAAGTCCATTTCTGAAAGCAATTTTCCTCTCCGTCATCTGGACAATATGTAGCCATCAGTCAAAGATGCACTTTGATTTGCCATTGACTCCTCCCCCATCCATTACCTTCAGTTTGGAGGATATTGATCTCAGCTAAGGTGAACACTTATTGCAAGTGTTAATGTAGCTCACAATGTGATAAAGAAACAAGGATGTGTAACGTGATATTACATATGATTATACATTAGCTGATTTTATATATATATATATATATATATATATATATATATATATATATATATATATATATATATATATATATAAAATGCTTCATCATATAAGCGGATCAGTAAACATCATTTAAATCCTGGATTCCTACTAAACTTCTCTACTGATCTTGATCTGTGATTCTCACCTTGCAGTGTTAAAACATATTGCAGATCAGACAATCTGCAGTTTTCTTTTACAGTAAAAGGACCTTGGTTAAAATAAATTAATGGATTTAAACTGCAGGAGTGAAGTTGTAACCTGAATACAAGGAACATAAAGCACTAAAACTATCCTTCATATCGACCTACAATAACACAATAGAGAGCCCTCAATACAAAGACACTAGAACAGAGTATAGGCAGTTACTGTATATTACATATTTTATGTCACTATAGTGACCTCAGGAAGGGGAAGATATATGCAGAAACAATATAAATCATATTAAATATATATATATATATTACATTTTTATTTCAGTAGAAGGATACTAGTGAGCTCAATCATCATTAATTACCTTTAACCACTTTCATACCGGGCCTATTCTGGCACTCCTCTCCCACATGTAAAAACCATTTTTTTTTTTGCTAGAAAATTACTCAGAACCCCTAAATATTATATATGTTTTTTTAGCAGACACCCTAGGGAATAAAATGGCGGTTGTTGCAACTTTTTATGTCACACGGTATTTGCGCAATTTTTCAAAAAGTTTACATGAATTAAAAAATAACAAAGCAGTAAAGTTAGCCCAATTTGTTTGTATAATGCGAAAGATGATGTTACGCCGAGTAAATAGATACCTAACATGTCATGCTTTAAAATTGTGCACACTTGTGGAATGGGACTTCAATTTTTGATACTTAGAAATCTCCATAGGTGATGCTTTAATTTTTTTTACAGGTTACCAGTTTAGAGTTACAGAGGAGGTTGGGTGCTAGAATTGTTGCTCTCACTCTAATGCACGCAGCAATATCTCACATGTGTGATTTGAATGCCGTTTACATATGCGGGCACGACTTACATGTGCGTTAGCTTCTGTGCGGGAGCACATGGGGACGGGGCACTTAAATAAAAAATTTTTGCTTGTTTGCTTTACTTAATTTTTTGTATTTATACACTTTGTTTTTAACATTTGAATTTGAAGCCAGTCTTTTTTCTAGGCTTTTGGGAAGAAAAAGTCCGCTGGAGCCCACACACGATCGAATTGTCCGACGGAATCTGGTCCGCCGGAAAGTCTGATCGTGTGTACGCAGCATTAGAATTAGTGTAATTTGAAATGTTTAAATCTCACAACCACCAATGCAGCCCTGGTCATTTGGTCAGTGAAACTTTTTATTCCTAAAGTAGAACTTCTTTATGCTGCTAGCATTATTAAATAGATAGGAAAGTGTATCATATTGCTTTTTTTTTTTTTTTACATTTCTTCAGTTATTTCCTGGTTTATGTCATACAGTCTTCAGGAGATGAGGAGGGGTTTTCTTAGATAAGCACATCCTTCCGCAGCATGCCTGAGCTAAGGGCAGATGATTTCCAGGAAGTAAATGCTACATGAATCAACTGCCCATACTCAAGATTGTCTTGCGTAGAAATGGTAAGGATTTTTTTTTTCAAAGTGATTTTTCAGCAAAATAAAGCTTGGAGACATGGATGGATGGGCAGGTTTGCTCTAAGTATTAAAAATGAATGAACCACTTAAGGACCGGAAAGATTTGCCCCCTTAATGACCAGGCCATTTTTTGCAATTCAGCACTGCGTTGCTTTAGCTGACAATTGCGCGTTCGTGCAACGTTGTACCCAAACAAAATTGATGTTTTTTTTCCCACAAATAGAGCTTTCTTTTGCTGGTATTTGATCACCTCTGCGGTTTTTAGTTTGTGTGCTATAAACAAAAAAAGAGCTACAATTTTGAAAAAAAAACTATATTTTTAAATTTTTGCTATAATAAATATCCCCCAAAAAAACAAAAAACTAATTTCTTCACCAGTTTAGGCCAATATGTATTCTTCTACATATGTTTGGTAAAAAATGTCCCAATAAGCGTATATTGATTGGTTTGCACAAACGTTGTAACGTCTACAAAATAGGGGATAGATTTATGGCATTTTTATTATTATTTTTTTTTTACTAGTAATGGTGGCCATCTACGATTTTTAGCGGGACTGTGACATTGCGGTGGACAGGTCGGACACTTTTGACATTTTGGGACCAATGACATTTATACAGCGATCAGTGCTATAAAAATGCACTGATTACTGTGTAAATGTCACTGGCAGGAAAGGGGTTAACACTAGGGGGCGATCAAGGGGTTAAACGTGTTCTCTGGAAGGTGTTTCTAATTGTGGGGGATGGGACTGACTGGAGGAGGAGAGAGAGAGAGATCACTGTTGCTAATCACTAGGAACACCAGGTCTGTGTCTCCTCCCATGTCAGAATGGCAATCTGTGTGTTTACATTGACAGATCCCCGCTCTGGCTCTCTGTGGAGCGATCGCGGGTGGCCAGGGTGGACATTGCTGCCACCGGCCACACACATTGTCTCCAGCATTGCGCAGTGGGTGCATGGCCCCTAGAGCTCTTAAAGTGGCTGAAGTACAATGATAGCAATTTGCCCAGGACAGCCGCACAACTGTGGCGGCTGGTCCTCAAGCGGTTAAACAGTGTTTTTGGTTTGTAGTTCCGCTTTAAGACAACGTTAAATTAAATGTTACCCGAACTCCAAACTTTAATGCAACCACAGAACCTAACACTTAAATCTCCCTTAACCCAAGCTTAAAACTAAGCTATGCCCTAAAATAGACCCTTAACATTTATCTTTCCCCTAACAACCAACCTTTGACCATTTCACTGCCACCATCATTATTATGGCTTCAGCAACATAGGTATGTAAACAAACTTGAGTTTCTTTACATTTTTCCCCCAGGTGCCAGCAAGATAGTAGTTAGGAGGAATAGCAGCAGGAAATGTGGATAGTATAAACCCAAAAGAGCTTAGATCTGAGCAGAGAGTAAAGATGGAGTTTTATATTTGCCACTATCATGGGTTCAAGGTGAATTTTTCGGGTTCAATTTGAGGTCAATCTGCAGGTTCAATTCCAGCTAATTTTTGTGCATATTTGTTTGGGAGAGATTGTTTAAAAACCATAATGCCCTGCATGGCTTTGAAAAATAGCCATCAGACTTAGAAGAGCCAATAAGGGAGGTTTTGGACAAGCTAGCCCCCTCACTTTGAAAGGGGAGGCACAGATAGCATCAATTAATTGGAAGCTTTTGTAGGGAAAGTACAGTATAAGGAAAGCTGACATAGTTAGTAAGGTTGAATAAAGACACCAGTTCAACCTGAGTGAGTGTCTACAATTGTCCCTATACATTGCATACTCACATCAGTCCCTACCCTCAAGAAGCCCACAATCCAAGGGCCCCATTTATATACTAGGGCCAATTTGGGACAGAAGCCAATTAACCTACCCGCATGTCTTTGGAGTGTGGGAGGAAACTGGAGTACCCGGAGGAAACCCATGCAGGCACAGGGAGAACATGCAAACTCCAGGCAGGTAGTGTTGTGGTTGGGATTCAAACCAGCGACCCTTTTTACTGCTAGGTGAGAGTGCTGACCACTACACTACTGTGCCACCCCTGCATAGAGAGATTAGGATCAGTTAGGCAATTGTACTTTAATTCTGATTGCTAGCTCTTTGGGAATTTATCTTTGCTACTTTTTGTTCTTATTATTGTGAGCTTTCATCAAGAGTCCATCAAGTCCAACCTATGTGTGTTATTATATGTCAGTATTACATTGTATATCCCTGTATGTTGCGGTCGTTTAGGTGCTTATCTAATAGTTTCTTGAAACTATCGATGTTCCCCGCTGAGATCACCTCCTGTGGAGGGGAATTCCACATCCTTTGCCGCTCTTACAGTATAGACCCTCTATGTAGTTTAAGGTTAATCCTCTTTTATTCTAATTTTAATGAGTGGCCATGTGTCTTGTTAAACTCCCTTCCACAAAAAAGTTGTATCCCTATTGTGGGGTTACCAGTACAGCATTTATAAATTGAAATCATATCCCCTCTCAAGTGTCTCTTCTCCAGAGAGAATAAGTTCAGCGCTGGCAACCTTTCCTCATAACTAATATCCTCCAGACCCTTTAGTAAATTAGTTGCCCTTCTTTGTACTCGCTCCATTTCCAGTACATCCTTCCTGAGCACCGGTGCCCAGAACTGGACAGCGTACTCTAGGTGTAGCCGGACCAGAGTCTTGTAGAGCAGGAGAATTATTGTTTTATCTCTGGAGTTGATCCACTTTTTTAATGCATGCCAATATTCTGTTTGCTTTGTTAGGCTGAGCAATGGCATGCAATGCCAAGCTACTGCTATCATCTACTAGGACCCCAGGTCCTTTTGCATCCTAGATTCCCCCAAAGATTCTCCCCCAGTGTAGAGATTTCATTCATATTTTTGCCACTCAAATTCATAATTTACATTTTTTTTACATTAAACCTCATGTAGTTGCCCATCCCATTCATTTGTTCAGATATTTTTGCAAGGTTTTCACTTCCTGCAGAGAAGTTTTTGCCCTGCTTAGCTTAGTATCGTCCGCAAATACAGAGATTGAACTGTTTACCCCATCCTCCAGGTCATTTATGAATGAATTAAATAGGATTGTTCCCAGCACAGAACCCTGGGGGACCCCACTACCCACCTCTGAGCATTCAGAGTACTCCCCATTCATCACCACCCTCTGAACTCGCCCTTGTTCATAGCATGTTTTTTTTTTTTGCTTCAAGGCTTTCATTTTAAAAATGGGCTTTTGTTTCAAGGGTTAGTATATGGAGTTTTAACTTATTTGGAGTTTATTGGTTATTATTTTATGTTCATAGGGCCTTTATTTTAGGTTTACCTTTTTTGGATACATAACATCTTAAATATTGGTATTTTGCGATTTCTTTTATAATTTTGTGTGTTTTTTCATTTTATGTTGTTAAGTTTTTACTAATGTATTTTTATTTTTTTATTTTAATTTTTTGGAGTGCTTAAGGCCCCTTTCACACTGACGTCCCGTTCAGGCGCGCCTGTCAGTTTTTCAGGCGGACCTGAACGGGTGCTCCATAGAGCTCTATGGAGCGTCGGATGTCAGTGGTGACATGTCCGCTGACATCCGACCCGCTCCGATCCGAAAAAGTGTAACGGAGGAAAAAGCAATTTTTCCATCCGTCTGCGGATCGGATCGGGTGACGACGGGCACTGCGGTCCGTCGTCATCCGATCTCCCATAGGGGAGAGCGGCGCTGTGACAGGGCCGTCCCTGCGCAGTATGCAGAGACGGACCTGTTATCTCCCTGCTCAGCGGGGATCGGCGGAGTGATCCCCGCTGAGCAAACGGATATCCACGGGGCGGATCATAACTGAAAGAACTGTGAAAGGACCCTTAAGGGCTTAGTGCTCATCCATTAGTTACTGACCATACATTCTTTCAACTACCTATTGTTCACAGTACAAATGCAAACCACCTCACTTTATATCATTCACCTCCTTCTCATAGATAGAATAAATGTTACACATACACCAGTCATGCTGCTCCTCTAAATATGTGTCACTATATGTGCTTAGTGATTCTTGTCAAATATTAGGAGGTATGCTATTTATAATATATATTTGTTTTGACTGCTATGTATATTAAATGTGCATGAACTATATGGTGTGTTAGACCAGTCTGTTCACTGTTGTACATGGATAATAAGCCTAATGCCCTGTACACACGGTCGGACATTCCGACGACAAAATCCGTTGGATTTTTGCTGACTAATTTTGGCCCAAACTTGTCTTGCATACACACGGTCGCACAAAGTTGTTGGGAAATCCGATCGTTCAGAACGAGATGATGTAAACCACGTACGAAAGGACTATAAAGAGGCCAATAGCCAATAGCTTTCGTCTCGTAATTTATTCTGAGCATGCGTAGCACTTTGTGCGTCGGAATTGTATACACACGATTGGAATTTAAATGATCAGATTTTGTTGTCAGAAAATTTTAGATCCAGATCTCAAACTTTGTGTGTCAGAAATTCCGACAGAAAAAGTCAGATGGAGCCCACACACGCTTGGAATTTCCGACAACACAGTCGCACATTTTCCGTTGGAAAGTCCGACCGTGTGTACAGGGCATAACTGGCATATGCCTAACTTTTATTTTATTTATAGAGATAGTTACATTAAATATTTACACATTAAATTAATTTACATTAAATATACATTCAATTTATGGTATTCTGGTCCTGCCTATTTTCTGTTGTATGCTCTCAGTTGGGGCTATGAGATTGAGCCTTTTTATAGGGAGATTTAGCACACAGTCTATAGTGTTCTCTTACCTTACTATTTTGTAGTGTGGAAGGGAAATTCTCATTCATTTATTATCCCTGATTAAAGCTTCCCTGCTACTTGCCAATTTTACACTGCTGTATACTGTGCAGTATTTTAAGTTTTTAAGTAAAACCCCCGCCTGTACTTTTTGTCTCCACTAAACGTGGGCCTAATCTTTGTGTTTAAAATTGTCTTGCTACTGGTCAACTTTACGCTGCAAAAACTACAAACTTTTGGGGAAACAAATCTGGACATATGTACCTATCACTATCTCTCTGCACTTTAAAACAGTTATAACCTCTGTCAGATTTTTTTTTTGTCATCTGTGTCCCGTTGCTGAGATTTCTCTTCACTTCCTATCCCATAGCCAACAGGAAATGAGATGAAATCCCTGCAAATAAAGGGAATTCCTTAGGAACCCCCAGGTCTCCAGAAACAGTGTCCCCATTGAAACATTTCCCCTCTATTAGTTTTCTGAGGACAACCCAAAATTTGGTATTTTCTTTATTTTCACTTTCAATAATAATAGTAAACAGGACAAATAGAGAGGGTGAATTTCCTTAACGGGGGGCACAGACAGCAATAAAAACTGACAGGTGTTCTAATCTATCTCTACTGTATCCAAAACTAAAAGAGAAGAAATGTCTTTAGTTATGCTTCAATCCAAACCCTTAGCACTAGAAACTTACTTCAAACCCTAGCCTCGGCCTTACATTTTATTTAAATTATAACATTTTCTGTAACCCCTAAAATATCACACTTAGAAAAAAACAGGCTCTGTGGTTCATTTTTTCTGCAATGTTGAGTCTCCTGATGCTACACCTACCATTTAGCCAAACACTACATGCTGCTGAAGAAGTAACAAGTTTCACTATTATGCAACTACATCAATAATATCAAGCAGTTCTTTACCTGGTTTAAGTGTTTCCACTTCTGTAGCCAATGTGGAATAACACCTACCTTATTGTTATGTGTCCTCATTTACATAGCATGAAAATTGCTACTTAACTTGCCCTTTACTTGCTGAAAAATCCTAGGCTTTTCCCTTCTATTTAAAGTTATCCTGTCTGTACTGTGCTATCAGATCTTAATTATCAGTTGTAAACTAGATGCACACACTGTCTGTCCTAACAAAAGGTTTAGGGCTTGGGTGGTACATTTTATAGTATTGCATTAAAAAACTGTCCTTCCCTCTGTCCCATAATTGCACATTGCAAGGTATTAAAACATAGACGAGGCTTATGTATGAACCTTTTTCATCAAAACTACTAGAAATTTAAGAATGTAAGAAATATATTTTATCATTTTCCAGGCATGCTGTGTGATGGATACACATACGGTAACAACATGTAGTGGGGGTTCTCAAATTTGTCTGCAAAAGGTTAAAACACTTTAAGTATATAGAAAATATACAAAACTGACCCCACATAACTGGGCCAGGAAACTGTATTTGTCCAGCCCTATATTTTTACCATGCTTTAAATTGAAAAACATCAGACATCTTTTGCACATTTAGCTTGTTTATTTTATGAGCCGTGTTTATTGTGTTCCAGTTCCACTGAATTTATTACATTTATGCATGATATGTTCATTAAAAAATGTAAAAACATGCTTAACACCACGCACCTTCTAAGCGGGCAGTCAATTAACCAAAAGCAAAGCTACCCACAGACATCAGATGAGCATCCATCTGATAACAGAGATTGTGACATAATATAAGATAAATGGACATTGTATGGGCTAAAAATAATTTATTAACAAATAATCTTGGAAGACCAAAGTAGATTGGATCTGTTTGGCTGGGTAGGATTTTTGGATCACTTCTAGAGTTGCCATCTGATCACTTTAAATCCAAACACATATTAATTACACTGTTCTGTGGCTTAAGGTGGTAATTAAACTCACTTTATCTTAATTTAATTAGCCTCAGAACCTGTGTAATTCATATGTGTTCGGGTTTAAAGGGATGAGGTGGCAATCCTAATCACTTCCCCTGTTTTCATCAAAGATAAGCAATGATACTCCTCCCTGAAGTTCCCAGCATGTTTCTAGATCATTTAATATACACTTAAGAGTGCATGCAGGTTTCAACAATGGTCAGCTTCATGTTCTGGTTTTAGCAAATGTTTACTTATTGTTATGGGCTGGAATCTTTAAAAAAACATTAAAACCCTTACTTTGATGATATTTTAGGCTGCATCCATCCAGTGTAATGTACCTGGTAACTATAGTGCAAGCAGGCATTTTCACCATCTTTTAGTGGAGCATGGTTAATTTCCTACCAGGTCTTCACTACTATCCAGGACCCTGGTAGGGAGCAATCCTTTCACTGCTGGCATGACCTTGATTATGTTAATGGAGTTCTTCATTAGATTGTGTTATTTAGGCTGTGCCCTCTAATCTGTATTTGGTTCATTTTCTTTTGAGCCATGCAGTAAAAGCAGACCATTTTTATTTGACAGTGAAAACCTTATTCAACGTAGTGAAATCTGTCCAGATCATTTAACTAAAATTACCACATCCCCCCCTCCCCCCCAGAGGTCAGGGAGTGTGTCTGAGGTAATACGCTTAAGAACTACAACTCCTGGTAATTGTTTAAAATTAAAACATGGTGAGTGATGAGCTCCAACTTGGAAGGGTAAGAATCATCATCTTTTTCACTTTTACAGGAAAACTCTTTAAATCTGAACTCCGGGCAGAAATGTATTACATTTAAATGTTGCTGCCTTCATACCTTAATCAAATATGTTCTTCTTTCCATTACCAGGCTACTGTCACCAAGAAATCCATTAGCATTTTATGAATTTCAGGTCTCAGCCCCTTAATATCCAGAATATAAGACTGATGACTGCTATTCCCACTGTCCTTCTGGGCACCGGTCTTGTCACTACCCCACTGTAGTTCTTTGCAGCAAGCGATGCCATAATTATGTCCATGCTTGCTGCAATGGGTGGATCTGAAAATCTCAGGCTCCTGGTCTGAGCTGCCCACTATTGTAGTATTTGATTGACAGGCCAGGAGACTCCTGGTCTTTCCTGCCTCTAATGACCTCACACAGTAACTGACAGGCCAGGAGTCTCCTAGTCTGTCTTGGCTCTCCATGCTTATCAATGGTGAGCTATGTAAAATAGCACTAGGCTCAGTTTAAGCCCCTCTCCCCACAGCCAAATACGATATTGGTCTGTGAGGAAGAGGTAAGGTGCCTTTTGAAGTAAAAAACTAAACAAAAAACTTTTATTGTGTTCTATTGTTAAAGATAGGTGTCATATAATTGAATACAATGTAATTTAATAGTATTAATGGTATATTAAATTATTGTTTATTACTAGTTCAACTGTGGCTAACCATCGGGTGTAGGCATGAAATATCAAAATGTAGATGTGTCATGAGGACGATGTGGGAAAGTACACAAGCTCATTCACTGTAATATTTTCATATATTTGCCCACAATCAAGTTCATTCACTACAATTACCATGGCATCATGGGAACTGTAGACTCACGGCTGTGCAGTGAGAATACAGGATGGGATGTGTATGCCTGCTTTACTCCTCCTCCTGGAGCTGACAGAAGTTGTTATTTTATGAATTGGAGCTATGACATCACAGATATTTCTTCCAATTTATCATCTAAATGGTGAGGTTTATATCTAACTTGGTAAAAGTTTATAGGTTTACTACTAAGATAGGATACTACTGATTGCTGTTTTCAATTTGCAACCTGGAGTTCAGCTTTAAAGTATATCTATTAATATATTGATTTTGAAACGTTGCACACTTTAACACATAATCAATACGTTATGTATTGAAATAAGTAATTATTGTAGATCGATACGTGTTACGATTTTTTTTTTAATCTGTTCAGTTTTCCTGTTGATATTTGGGTGCGTGTGTCCTGAAAGGGTTGGTTTCATTCTTACTATTTCCCCATGTTTCTCTCTCTTTCCAAGCTGTGTCCTACTGTAGTCCCCTGCCTTGTAGTATATGTCTAGGCCACTGTCAAAAAGGGAGTCTAGTCATCTACTGTATGTGCCTGATTATGTCTTAACTGAGTTGTAAACAGCCAACAGTCATGATATTAAACATTGCTTTCAGTACAAGTGCAGAGATATAACTTGGGGCAGAAACCACCAAGAGAAATTAGTGAGAAGTTAAACTACAATTTACAGACATCGTGACCCAGACAGCTTTACTACAACAAAAAAAGTCCTGGGTAAAGACAAAATGATTGAAGCGAACAAAAGTAAAATGTTTTTTTTTCCATATTATACACAATTATCTTTACAACACCATAGCTATCTAATCACATTTTGTCCATGGCACAACATTTGCCATTTTACATGTTTAAGTCAGGCAGAGTTTTGTCCTATTTTGGTCTTTCCAAGAAGGTGGCAATGCCACACTGGTTCCAAAATTAAACCATTTTATCAAAAATACACAAAGCTCAAGCTTGCTTACTGTTTCATTTCATAAGTAACAGTAGTCTGTTGACACATAGCAAATAAAATCTGTAAACATAGAATTTATAGTGTTATATTTTGTGCATTGTGCCTTTAGTAGTGAATGGCCATTTCCCACAAAACAAACTGCAGGCAGGTATTTCACTTGTGACTGGACAGACTACTTGTTTATTACTTTGGTGACAATTATTTTGGTGTCACTATCTCTAGTTAAGACTTATGACTCTCATAAATGGTATTATATTTTTAACATACAAAGTCATGATTTATGACAAACAGGATGTCCACATGAAGGGTAAACCACGTTCAACCTTTGTGCTGCTATTCCAGTTGAATTTAATAAAATCAAGCTTGGCAAGCTTTTGTTTAAAACTAACCCTGAACATGCAGAATGGATGATTTGTACTGGCCCATTTAATTAATTTTCAGTGGCTCCTTTAAATCTTGAAAGAAGTTTTGACCCGCTCCGAAGTAGAAGAATACATTACTTTTTTTTCTCCCAGGTTTTGGCTCCTGGTTAAATCCATAGAAATACCCAGTAAAGAAAGAGCTGAAGTGTGTACCCAATGTTTCCAAATAACATTAGGACATTGTTTCTATTTAATGAAGTTTTTAATTGTCCACCTTTGTCCTGTGCAGCTCCGAAGAATTAAGTCAATGCCTCCATTAGCTCTGCTTTCAACCTCTAGGCAACGTCCTGTGCCTTTATTCATTATTGCTCCATTCTGAAAGAGAAGAGTAACCCAAAATAAAGGTAACATATTTTAATCCTATGCTGAAAACGAAATTTAGACGCTACAACTCCTTTATAGTCTGCATATTTAAGCACTAATTCTCAATCGTTGACCTTGAGTAAACCTGACCTGGACTACTACCAACCCACCTGGGTACAGATGAAATGATTTCTGTAATAAATTATAAAGCATTACATTACTGTTAACAAACAGGTTTGCAGCTAAAAATTGGTGGTGGCAAAGTGGTTATTATCCTTTCTTCTTCACTCTTTTCACACATTTATCACTCGACTCCTAGGGTTAAAGTGGTTCTAACGGTTGAAGGTTTTTTTACCTTAATGTATTCTCTGAGTGCAGCTCCCCCTTCCTGCCCCCAGCCCCCCCTTATACCTCCCTAAGCCCTTATACTTACTCTCAATCCAGTGCAGGCAAAATCATGTACATCTACATCATGTGCCTACATTAGGTTTAGGAGTGTGATTCGTCCCCCGTGTGACCGATGTGTATTTGTGTGAAAAAAATGTAATTTTCATACAGTATTGCATGACGGGCAATTGCCAGTTAAAGCAGCATAGTGCTGGTCATGAAGGGGGTAAAACCTTCCAGAGCTCAAGTGGTAAAATTATAATAATACATAATAAATTACTGTAAAAATGAAGACATTGTGATAATGTAGTTTTTGTGCTCATAAGTTCTTGGTAAGTTGTAAAAAAAAGATAAATGTGAGGTTGGCAACTCAGTCAGTTAGGAAAAATTGGTATTCCAGTGGTAAATATGCCCCACTGGAACCTCTAATGTCCCGTACACATGATCGGACAATCCGACAAAAAATCCATGGATTTTTTCTGACGAATGTTGGCTCAAACTTGTCTTGCATACACACTGTCACACAAAGTTGGTTGGAAATTGCGAACGTCAAGAATTCGGTGACGTACAACACATACGACGAGCCATGAAAAATGAAGTTCAATAGCCAGTGTGGCTATTCTGCTTGATTCCGAGCATGCATAGAACTTTGTGCGTCGAAATTGTGTACACACGATCGGAATTTTCGACAACAGATTTTGTTGATCCAGATCCGATGGAAAATGTCGGATGGAGCCTACAAATTTCTGACAAAAGTTTCCCATGGAACATTTTCTGTCAGAAAATTTGACCGTGTGTACTGGGGCATAAGAGATAAAAAAACAATGTATGTGTAGAAGATGTGCTTGGAATAGGAACTGTATATTTGTAAATAGAATCTAAATGAACTATATGGATTACAAAAAAGCTTATAAATAAAGAATGTTATTATATTATTCACAACATACAAGTATTTTTTAAAGCAAACATTGGATGGCCACAAAAAAAAGAATTATTTACCTGTATAAAACTCCAGCGCTTGTGGAGTGTACTTTTCACCTTATCGCAGTCCATAAGCTGAGGGAATTTACTTTTCTTATTATCTACTAGACAGCGTGTATCGGGTAAGAGAATTGTGCTCCCCAGTGTTCCAAGATGGAGATATCCTTCTTTTGTGTATCTTGCAAGCTGCAAAAACATAGAATTGCATTATTCAATACTATCCATTGTGTCACTGAATTCACAGGGGTATTTTAGTTTCTTCCACTACATTGCATTGTTTAAATTGCAATGCTTTCATTTTCAATTAAATTAACTTGCATTACCAGTAACTATTTATTTCATAGCTGATCTAATTGTGTTTAATTTTGGCCAAATTTTGATTATTGTAGATATTGAACAGAGATAACCCAGACAAAGAAAAATCGTGTGTTTTTATTTACAGCCCTCTGAGGACTTATTTAATAAGGCAGTCTAAAGTGCAATAGTATATATATAAAAAAAAAAAATTGAAGCTTCAATTCAGAGTATTCAAGTCAATGAAAGATTATTTATGCTTTGTTGCTATGTGTTTCTTTACACATTGATGTTTAATCTGGTACATATGCAGCCACCAGCATCCTAGCTACCAATGAGTCCTCTGCCTGCCAGCTTGTTTCAGATTGCGAACAACTGGCGGGCATCCCAGGTGATGTAATTGACCAAATATATTAATGACCATATGTGATCATTGATACCAGCCAGCACCCGGGTCAGTCTGTTTACATTCAGCAACCCAAGAGGGAGATGTAATTTGTGATGGAGTATTGGCAAGAACAGCTCATTGTGGAACATATACTTTGTAACACATATTGAGACATTATTTTTTGGATTTCATATTTTTTCTACATTCCGAGACCTTATTTTTATACAGTATATGTATTATTATTTTTTTCTTCAATACGTTTTTAATAAGAATTGTAGGAAAGTTTGCAACTACAGACAAAAACACCCATAAGACAAAGAAACCATCATAGTGTATATGACAAAGAAGAGAACTTAACTTAAGAGGTAACAGTCACAGTCCAATAAGATTGCAAGTATCATTAATAAGTACCATTGTTCTTATAATGAACTAGAATATCAGTCATTCCACTTTTTTTTGATGCAAACATGAGCTCTTAGGTGGCATAAGTTTGTGTGACCTGGATCACGTTGCTCTGTAGGACTTTTGGGGGGTCATTTACTATAGCGCCACAGCGCTAATTATCTCTAATCACACTAATTAGTGCTAAAACGGTATTCACTTTAGCACTGGTAAAAAAAAATACTCCCAAAATCGAATTTACTATAGTTCCCTGAAAACAAATAGTGCCCAAACCCTTAGTCTGCTAAAACCTGGAGTAGTGCACATGGAAACAATTTTTAGAGCAGGGATATGCAATTAGCGGACCTCCAGCTGTTGCAGAACTACAACTCCCATGAGGAATAGAAAGACCCTGACAGCCACAAGCATGACACCCAGAGGCAGAGGCATGATGGGACTTGTAGTTTAGCAACATCTGGAGCTCCGCTAATTGCATATCCCTGGTTTAGAGCATGATATAATTGCCTAAATGGTACTGAAATACACTGTATATTGTTTAAATATAATCTGCTTTTAAACTGTGTGATTTCTACACTGAAATATCTGTAAAAGTCTGAGAAGAAATACATTCCCTGACTCTGTACAACTAGGTGACAACACAACTGAGCATGCTCAGACCTGCAAATAGCTCTCACTTTAGCTTCAATGTCTTTTTTACAGGGCGCTATAGTAAATACCAAAATGAGAGCTGTGTTAACCACTTACAGACCGGACCATTTTGCTGGTCAAAGACCAGACCACTTTTTGCTATTCGGCACTGTGTCGCTTTAACTGACAATTGCGCGGTCGGGCGACGTGGCTCCCAAACAAAATTGACGTCCTTTTTTTCCCACAAATAGAGCTTTCTTTTGGTGGTATTTGATCATCTCTGCGGTTTTTATTTTTTGCGCTATAAACAAAAATAGAGCGACAATTTTGAAAAAAACACATTATTTTTTACTTTTTGTTATAATAAATATCCCCCAAAAATATATAAAAAAACATTTTTTCCCCTCAGTTTAGGCCTATACGTATTCTTCTACATATTTTTGGTAAAAAAAAAACGCAATAAGCGATTATTGATTGCTTTGCGCAAAAGTTATAGCGTTTACAAAATAGGGATAGTTTTATGGCATTTTTATTAATCATTTTTTATTATTTTTTTTTTACTAGTAATGGCGACGATCAGCGATTTTTATTGTGACTGCGACATTGTGGCAGACACATCGGACATTTTTGACACATTTTTGGGACCATTGTCATTTATACAGTAATCACTGCTATATAAATGCAGTGATTCCTGTGTAAATGACACTGGCAGTGAAAGGGTTAACCAGTGGGTGGCAGTGTAGGGGTTAAGTGTTCCTAGGGGTGTGTTACTAACTGTGGGGGGGTTGGGCTTTAATTTAGTGAACACTGATCTCTGCTCCAATCACATGGAGCAGAGATCAGCGTCACTAGTTGCTAGGCAGAATGGAGAAATGCTGTTTACAACGGCATTTCTTCATTCGGCCGCTCCGTGAGACGATCGCGGGTATGCCCGTGGTGATCGAGTCCGCGGGTCCCGCGACCGGACTCACGGGGGTCCCGACCAGTGCGGGAGCGCTGGCAAATTTAAAGGGACGTACAGGTACGCCCATTTGCCTGCCCGTGCCATTCTGCCGACGTACATCGGCGTGCGCTGGTCATGTTGAGATGAAAAGTATCTTTCTCTGAAATAAATAATTTTTCCTTTGCAACATTGTTGCTTCTACTTAATCTATTTTGTTTTTAAAAATGCTAGAATGTGGAATGTTTTGATGTCACTTTCAATTGTTACTCTCCATCTCAAAACAATCTTTACCCAAACTCACACAGGTTGCTTTACAAATAACAAACAATACCATTGGTGATGCAAATTTAAAATGAGTCACTTTTTTTGTTCTTTTTATTATTTACAAATAATCATAATTTGAGCCCAAGAAATTTGATATGTGTACCAACCTCAGAAATCAAAATGTAATTCCCAAAAATGTGAGGGTAATATCACTATTTTATAATAAATAGTATGTGGCACTACCTCACTTCCTATCCAATATAAAATAAATATACAAATTAATTCAAATCAATAACGTGCAATCAATCATAAATGTGCAAACCTAATATCATGAAAATGTGCAAAATTAGCTCAAATGAATCCATAGAAAAAAGTGCCACATATATCACATTATTATGCAAAACAGCAATAAATAGTGCAAATAATTCATATATCACAATGATGTGCAAAACAGCAATAATAGTGCAAATATATTTAAAGTGCATCTGTGCATGCGTATATTACGCTGATGATATGATATATTTATGTGATCGAAAATATACTAAATAATAAGTCCCACAATGATGAATAATCTTCCAAAAAATCAAATTCAAATTGAACATGCAGCAAATAAGTGCAATTCACTTTAAGCTGTGTCAGTCCACCAATGTAGTGTTCAAATGTGCTCCAGAGTGCGCCCCTTGTTTGCCCTCACCTCAAGCAATGGCCACTACAGGCCGTATGTCACTATATGTGTAATGACTGTAGATTTCTCCTTGACTCCTCACCAACCCATCAGTCTGTCATAGGTATAAATAAGCCATCGATAGGTGTGATGACTCCTGTTTCCAACTCTGGTTTTTAACGCACTACTTAGTTCAGTTCCACTTGGTCTAAGTTCCAGCAAGCAAAAAAGGTGGCAAGCTTGCTGGAACTTAGACCAAGTGGAACTGGACATAAGTATTATATTATATATATATATAATATATATATTTGCACTATTATATAATATAATATAATATAATATATTATATTTGCACTATTATATAATATAATATAATATAATATATTATATTTGCACTATTATTGCTGTTTTGCACATCATTGTGATATATGAATTATTTGCACTATTTATTGCTGTTTTGCACAATATTGTGGTACTTTTTTCTATGGATTAATTTGAGCAAATTTTGCACATTTTCATGATATTAGGTTTGCACATTTATGATTCATTGCACGTTATGGATTTGAATACATTTATATATTTATTTTATATTGGATAGGAAGTGAGGTAGCGCCACATACTATTTATTATATATAAAGTATTACAGTAGTATAACCAGAGCTAAAGTCCTCCTTGCATCAGATAAATACTAAAACACTGGTATAGGTACTCCGATTGTATAACAAAACACAAGGATAGATGTTCATAGCGTAATCCTGTTTATTATATATGTATATTATTTTTAAAATGCAATCAACAAGCATAAAGAAATACAATAGAGAGCGCTATCACCATCTCCAGCTGTCCGCTGGAAGTGTGCTGCTCCTTGCGGATGGCTGGAGATGGTGATAGCGCCCTCTATTGTATTTCTTTATGCTTGTTGATTGCATTTTAAATGTAAGCAGCTAGGATTAAGGGGGGTTTCTGCTGTATGGGTATGTTGCATTATAATACACAGGATTACGCTATGTACATCTATCCTTGTGTTTTATGATACAATCAGAGTACCTATACCAGTGAACCTTCTGGATAAGTGGGGTGTCAGCACAGAGCGGTGTTTGGACACAGATACAAGGCTTTATTTCTAGTGGTGTCTGGTGAGTTTGAACCCCAGAGGGGTGTGTGCTTCACAAGGTGGATAATTGCACTCTTACTCTGAACTGAACTGTCCACATATCCAACATAAAGACTGTTGGCCGTGGTGTTTGCCATTGCCCTATGGTTTCATTACCATCTATTTTTTTTTCCTATTTTTATTTTCGTTTTAGCGCTGTTTTAGTATTTATCTGATGCAAGGAGGACTTTAGATCTGGTTATACTACTGTAATACTTTATTTATATTTGCTTAAACAGCTGCTTAGTCTTATTTTATGTTTTGATTTCACCTCTATTTTTGGTAATTTTATATGTTTATTTATCTATACATTATTATTTTTTTGTTTATGTCTGAGACATCGACTTATGATATTGAATAGTTCAACACATCTACCTGCTGCTGGCACTGTAGGATTGAGGTGGCGCTGAGTGGGTGACCCATAGGCCATAGTTATACCTCATTTATCTATTTATTATATATGTTCTTATATTGTATAGAGATCACTGTTTTATGTTGGCAGCTTCCCAGTATATATTTTTCTTATGGTGACATTTTGTAGGTAGGAATTTTCTGGGTTGTGCGCACTAGTACCTTTTACTATAATATCACTATTTTACACTTACCCACAAAGAACCACCAAATATCACAAAATATATCAAGAAGAATAACTCTTGAGTAATGTAATTCCACCACATGTATCGCCAAAGAAATGCAGTATTTATGTGTAGGAGGCTTTCACATGTGGCAGCTCAGTGACCTAGAGGTTAAAACTTCTGCTTGACATCCCTGAGCATCTGGGTTCATAACCCAAACATGCTGCTTCATGTAGAGAAGTTGTCTCAGATCCTAAAACTATGTCTAAAGTGTAGGAGGGTTCTACCCCCATTGTAAGTCTTACCAGATACACTCTCTAGCCAGAAGTATTGGAACACCTGCCTTTACAAACACATGAACTTTAATGGCAGCCCAATCTTAGTCCGTAGGGTTAAAATTTGATTTGGACCACCCTTTGCAGCTAGAACAGCTTCTGGAATGGCTAAGAAGGCTGTCCACAAGGTTTAGTGTGTCTATGGTAATGTTTGACCATTCTTCCAGAAGTGCATCTGTGAGGACAGGCACTAATGTTGGATGAAAAGGCTTGGCTTGCAGCCTCCGCTCTAATTCAGCCAAAAGGTGTTCTATTGGTTGAGGTCAGGACTCTGTGCAGGTCAGTCAAATTTTTTGGACCTTGCTTTGTGCACTGGTGTGCAGTCATGTTGGAACAGGAAGGAGCCATCCCCAAACTGTTCCCACAAAGTTGGGAGCATGAAATTGTCCAAAATGTCTTGGTATGCTGATGCCTTAAGAGTTCCCTTCACTGGAACTTAGAGGCCAAGCCCAACCCCTGAAAAACAACCCCACATCATACCCCCCCCCCCCCCACCAAATGATTTGGACCAGTGCACAAAGCAAGACATGGATAAGTGAGTTTGGGGTGTAGGAACTTGACTGACCTGCACAGTTAAGTCCTGACCTCAACAAAACAGAACATCATGGGGATAAATTATAGCGGAGATTGTAAGCCAGGCCTTCTTATCCAACATCAGTGCCGGACCTCACAAATTCACTTATGGAAGAATGGTCAAACATTCCCATAGACACACTCCTAAACCTTGTGGACAGCCTTCCCAGAAGAGTTGAAGCTATTATAGCTGCAAAGGGTGGGCCAAATGAATTTTGAACCCTACGGACTAAGAATGGGATGCCATTACAGTCCATGTGCATATAAAGGCAGGCAATATTTTGGACAATATATTGTATATTGCTTGTTACACTGAGCATGGCTATGGACTTAGGGCTTTTTTCCATCAAAAGTGGGTTTATGTGGCCACGCTGTCAATGTTGTGTGTATATTGTTCCTGTCTGACCATGCAAACATGGTTTGGGAGCATCTGCTGATCTTCTACCCTTTGATCTCATTGCTTAATCATGTACACAGAAATGCAACTTCCAGCAGAACATGGTCACCAATGCATGTGTGTGGATTGTGGGGTGGTGAAGGGTGTTTTATTTTGAATATGTGCCTTTTTTTAATATTATGTTGGAATGCTTTCTAAGAATAATGACTGTTAAGTATGTTTCTAGAATCTTGCAGATAAAAATGTTGTGGGTGAGTAGTTGTACTATGAAATGTTACCTGTTACACACTGAAAGTAAAGCTGTATCCACTCTAAGGTTTAGACAAATTTTAGATTGTAAGCTCCTATGAGAAGGGCCCTTGGCTTCGAGTGGAGTGGAGGATATTTTTTTTTAATCCACAAAAAAAGGTTTATTAAGAAAGTGCAGGGTAAACATACATCGAGGTTACATAGCCACTTGTACAACTTCAAAACCATCAATACCAATGATTCCACACATTAGCATATCAGGATGAACAAATCTTATCAACATAGTCTTATTTTCAACCTTGCAATCTGCCTAAGGAAGTTCTGCCTGAGTCCTGAAGGACATGGCCTCCCCCGTCTCGCGGTCACTATAATAGCCTGCCCAGCCACAGACCCCACAACTTTTCGAGCTTCCGTTCACAACCCCTATGTTGGAAGATTATTTTTTCCTTCCGGATCATCTCCCCCACTGAGTTAATCCACTCTTTAAGGGCTGGGGGATCCTCCGAGATCCAGTGGGTCATTATTAGCTTACATGCCAGAAAAAGAGATCTAATGACAGCCACCCTTGTACATTCTTCCCACTCCAGTTCCCCCAATACATTAAGTAAACAGTGTTTTGGATCAGCAGGTAGTGAGACTTGAAATACCCTGTTTATGGTGTTCACCAGCCCCATCCAGTAGGGGTGAAGTTTCGGGCACCTCCACAGAAGGTGGATCAAGTCTCCATGGTCTCTCTTACATCTAGTACACAGTGGGTTAGGACGCAATCCCATGACAAACAGTCTGTGGGGGGTGTAGTACACTCTTAGCAGTAGATACAGTTGTCACCGTATGTGATGCATTTAGGGAGCAAATGGGTACTGACTGCAGGGCCTCCTCCCATTGATCTTCGTCCAGCGAGCCCACCTCCCCCTCCCACTTGGCCAGCATCCGGCGAGTCCAGTGAGCCCACCTCCCCCTCCCACTTGGCCAGCATCCGGAGAGGGTGTTTAATCAAAAAGTTCTGCAGTAACATGTTGTAGCACGATGATATAAACCCCTTAGTGTTGGTGGCTCTTGCAATGAGATTGAACAGTGGGGTTGGGCTTGAGACCCACTCCACCAACCTGCCCTGGACCATTATAGCATGTTTTAATTGAACATAGTAAAATCTCATGGATTGAGGTAAACCAAATAGACCCTGCAAGGTTTCAAACGGGAGCAATTTGCCCGCATGAAATATCTGGCTAAGGTAAACCCCCCATGTCTTTTCCATAGTGTACCATGTTGCAATTTAGTCAGTTCTGGGTATTTGTCGTTAACCCAAATAGGGCTGTATTCTGTGTATCCTGACAAGCCCGGTAGATATCTAATTTTGTTCCAAGTTTTTTGGATAAGATTATAAGTTGGGTAAATTTTTTAGGTTTCCCGAATGCTAGTGCCTCCAGAGCCGCCGGCACTTTTTACTGTGTGTAGCATCACTAGTTCGGAGGATTCCCGGACCCCCCCCCTCCCCGTCCGCACTCGTGCAATTGTGCCTATCAAATGCTGCAGCTGTGTGACGTTGGAGATGTTCCAACTTGATTCTTGGTGAGCGATTTTTCCAAATTAATGTACGAAACAGGGAATTAACAATTCTGAACACCTTTAGAGTCACTAGCACAAGCAATTGGGGCATAAGGATCATTTTTATCAAATTCACCCAGGCAGAGCGAATTCCACGTTTTAATTCGGTCTCTAAACTTTTGCAGTATTGGGGATATATTTAATTTTCCATATTCACTGATCTTAGGGGACACCTGGATGCCTAGATACTTAAGTGTGGTCACGGTGGGTACTGTATTGGATGTTGGGGGCGTCCCCCTCCATCTATTTGCATCAAAGAGGACTTATGCCACGTACACACAGTCAGAGAATCCGTCGGAATGCATCTTATCGGACCGTGTCGTTAGATAATCTGACTGTGTGTGGTATGCATTGGACTGATTCCGTCCGAATTTCAGTCGGACCCAATTTTCCAACATGTTGGAAATATTACCCGACCAACTGGGCCGGTCGGACGTAATCCGATCATGTGCAGAGAATTTTGATCGGACCAAGTGCCACGCATGCTCAGATCAAATTCCTACATCAAAGCTATTGGCTACTAGCCTGAATCTAGTCCGATCGTAACAAAATTACGTCATCACGTTCTGAAAGATCGGATTTTTCGACAACTTAGTCGGACCGTGTGTATGCAACAGTTTCAGACAAGATCCGACGGACAAAATCCGACGGAGAAAATCCGACGGATTTGGTTGTCGAAATCTCCGACCGTGTGTACAGGGGCTTAGACCAGTTTATCCTGAGCCCAGAAAATCTACCAAATTCCCCCACCGTGGCCATGGCTGTTGTTAAAGAATTCTCTACATCCTCGAGCAGAATCATGGTGTCATCTGCATATAGCATAATTTTCTCCTGTTTGTCACCATATTTAAAACCCATTATGTCGGGATTGGCTCTTACTCTTATGGCTAGGGGCTCAATGGCTAATGCAAAGAGCAGGGGTGATAGAGGGCACCCCTGGCGCGTGCCCCTTCCCAAGGTAAATGTTTTGGATATTGCCCCGGAGGACCGAATGGCCGCTCGAGGGTTGTGGTACAGCAGGCGCACCCAGGATATATAGCGGTCACCAAATCCAAAGCGGCCAAGGGTTTCCCAAAGGTACTCCCACTCAACGCTATCAAAGGCCTTCATAGTGTCAAGTGACAGCAAGGCCCTCTGCCCCACGTTCTCCACCGCGGATTGCATGTTGAGAAAGAGCCTTCTCAAGTTAACAGCCATGGGTCTATTAGGCACAAACCCAGCCTGATCTGGATGTATAATACTCGTAATGGCCCCATTTAGGCTAATCGCCAGCATCTTGGCCAAAAGTTTAATATCACTCTGTAACAGGGAAATGGGTCTGTACGAGCCTGGCTCTAAGGCATCCTTTCCTGGTTTTAGTATTAGGACACTGTTAACTGTGGCCATAGAGGGGGGCAAAGCCCGCTGTTCCCTGGCTGCATTAAACACCACCAAGAGCCTAGGGAGGAGGAGTATGTCAGTATAGTGCTTATACACTTCCATGGGTATCCCATCCGCCCATGGAGCCTTACAGTTAGGAAATGCCGCCAGTGCTGACTGTAGCTGATTGAGCCGACTGCCATGCCTCCCTGGCCGAGTCGGATGGGGAGCTAACATATTCCTCCTCCAGAGCAGCTGCCTGTTTTTCAAGGTCCTCTCTGAGCCCCGAGGAGTTCTTTTTGACTTTGTTAATTTCAGAAATGAGCAATCCCCTCATATAGGCCTTGAAAGCCTCCCACTGCATGGCAGGCGAATCAACAAAATCCTGGCTCCCCAAGAACTCCTCCATGCTCCGCTCCATCTTCTCATGAGCCAGGAATAATTTCAACCAAAATGCATTGAATTTCCAGGCCACGCCCCCCGGAGTGGAGGATATTTAGGTCTGTCATGTACGTCTTGTGGCCACACCTTCTGTTGAAGTCCGTGGTGACGAAACTGGTCAGGGTGTGGCTTACACAACAGCTTAGCAGTGACGCTCTGCGCTCCACAGTCCTCCTGTGTCCAAACCGACAGTGATAGCAGCTTCCTACAGGAAACCTGCGTTCCATCCTGGATGGCTGAGTATAGCGACAGCGCCCTCTGCATATTTACACTTATGTGCTTGTGTCTTCTTAATTGATGTACGCAGTTTTTACTAAAAACTAAAAACTTTAGCTTTCTACTGACATTCCCAGCAGTTTGCATATGGCAGTGCGAACTGCCTGTGAGTTGTATGCTATGTGGGAACCCACACTGGATTCGCATCACTCCAGTGTGAACTGGCCCTGACCCTAGGTTCACACCTATGCATTTTTTAGTGCGTTTTGCAGTTTGGAGAAACACTCTACAGTCCATTTAACATGGTTTTCTATGGCACTAGTTCACATCTATGCGTTTTGTGGCCAGTGCGTTTTTGGAAATGGTCAGGGACTTTTTTCACGCGATTTGCAGGTAATAGATTTCAATGGGACCACACCAGAAATGCAACTGTTGCGTATGTGATGCGATTTTTGATGGATTTTGCCGTTCCTATTTTAACACTCTATATAGCTGGTTGCTAACCGGGGGAGGGGGGGCCCGAGAAGTCAGCCGCCGCATTCTTAACCAATGAGTCATCAGCTGTTAGTGGCTTCCCCACTAAAAGTTAAAAGAAATGCCAGCCAAAAAAAACGCAAAAAAACTGCATAGGGTCCCCCCATGTCTATATCAGGCCCTTCGGGTCTAGTATGGATTCGGAGGGGACCCCACACCAAAATTTAAAAAAATGGTGTGGGGTTCCCCCCCAAGTCTATACCAGGCACTTTGGGTCTAGTATGGATTAAGAGGGGACCCCCCCATGCCAAAATGACCCCCCCACGCCAACATTTTTTAAAATGCCGTGGGGTTACCCCCCATGTCTATACCAGGCCCTTCAGGCCTATCTTCTTGGATAAGGGCCTGGTATGGATTTGGGGGACCCCCATGCCATTTATTTTCACATTTTGGCACAGGTTCCCCTTAATATCCATACCAGACATGAAGGGCCTGGTAATGTACTGGCGGGAACTTACACTGTTTTTTTTCAATGATTTTATCTATATGGCCAGGAGCTGACAATACATTACAGCCGCAAGCAGTTTTTTTTATTTAATTGTGTCTTTATTAAATTTTTGCAAAAGTACAAACATATAATGGATGCTAAACCAACAGTACAGCATAATAAGTACAGTTATTGAAAAGGCAAATAACATATGTTAAACCATAGAAGTAATGCCACAATGCTACCAGTCTAATAAAAGCATAACATATTAACTGTATAGACCAGGGTGGGTGGTTAGGGAAGAGGAAGAAGGACCCAGGGAGTGGGCTATACAAACAAGAATATTTCACGCAAAAGAAATTGTTGCTCACTGGATCTAGTGCCAGTGGGGTCTCCAGGGTGCCCAAACTGAGGGGATCAGGAAGCCCCGTGGGTAGAGAGAGACAGCATGGAATCATAAAAAGAACAATAATAGGACTGAAAAGGCATAAATTCAGCATATATGCTTAAGAGGGTGTTGTATAACCAGAGGGTAATAAAACGGTACCTGGGTTGAGCTCCGAGTGATCCCACAAGTCCCACATTTTTGAAAATTGGGGAAGTGTATCATGGACTATCGAGGTTAGGTGTTCCAATATATGCAGAGTCTGTACATGGGTGGGGGGGGGGGGGGGGGGGTAAGACAACCATCTCAGGGGTATAACCCTTTTTACTGCCAAGAGAATAAAGGCAGACAATTTTTGAGTGTGTCTGGGGATGCCAGGGAACGGCAGACCTAGAAGAACTGGATCGAGGAACAGGGGAAGAGTAATCTCAAGGAGTGCCTGTAAATGAGCATGTATGGAAGCCCAAAATGGTTGAATAATGGGGCACGCCCAGAAAATGTGAAAGTGGAAGCCAATGTCATCACGGCACCTCCAACACACCCAAGGAGCTTTGTGGTCATATCTATGTAGGATCTCTGGGGTTCTATACCAAAAAAAAGTATCTTATATGTCTTCTCCCCCTGCTCCACACACCTTGAAGACTTGGAAGCAGCCTCCCATATCTTCTGCCATTGAGGGGGGTGGATAGGTCTTAATGATCTGGGACCATTTCTGCATGTGGGTATGATATGTGTTAGTGAGTGAGAGAGTTTCATGTAGGTATCTATAGATATCTGAAATAAGATGGGCTTGGTGTGGACATTGAGCACATAAGAGTTCAAATGGAGTAGGTTTATCCAAGGTTAAAGTAGAAAATGTAGAGGAAAAATAATGTTTCATTTGGAGATAAGAATAAAATGATTGTTTAGGGATCTGATATTTACGCTGCAGTTCATTGAAAGGTAAGAGTGTGTAGGTGAGTGGGTGTACAAGGTTTTGAAGCTGAAAATGCCTGTGTCCAAGGGAGCATTTAGGTATAAGAAAGGCTATCCGTGATGTCGGGATTAAACAATACATTCTAAAGGGGTGGACATGGCAAAGAAAGGGTGAACTGACGGGAAAACTTCTTCCATATGCAGAGAGTGAATAGCATCGGATTTAAGCAGAGGCCTCAAAGTTGAGTCATAGAAGTCTCTAGGTTTGTCCAAATCATAGAACAGGGGTAAACCGGACTAGTGACACTCATTTCAATCTCCGACCAGATGCAAAGTGATAATCAATTTGAGGTGAGTAGCAAAATAATATTTAATAAGGTCTGGGGCTCCCAACTCATCTCTAGACCTAGGAATGAACACCACTGAGCTGATTATTCGGTGTGCCTTATAGTGCCAGATAAGGTTGAGGAATGTCCTCTGAGTGGCTTTGAGTTGTGACATAGGGATAGGGATTGGTAGGGATTCAAACAGATAAAGGAGTAGACATCTTCAGAACATTGATGCGACCCAAGAGAGAGATGGGATAAGCATCCCACTGTTGCAGGAGGCGGTCAATATTGCAGAAGAGTGGGGAGAAATTGGCCTGATAGAGAGCAGAGTATGATGGGGTGAGATGTATCCCTAAACATTTAAGAGAATTCGAGCACCAGTGATAGGAATAATTTTGTTGAACAATGGTAAGATCTGAGTGTGGAATGAGTAATGGTAGGGCCTCTGTTTTGCTTGTGTTGATTTTATAACCTGAGAGAAAACTAAATTCTTTGAGCAAAGTGTGTAAATTCTGGAGAGAGGTGTGGGGTCTGGTCAGAGTCAGTAAAATATCATCTGCAAACAATGGCAGTTTGTACTCATTATGATGCAGTGAGATTCCACAAATATCAGGGTGGGTGCAGATGGCTGCAGCTAGAGGTTCTAGACAGAGGATGAAAAGTAGAGGGGATAGCGGACATCCTTGCCTGGTATCATTACTCAAAGAGAAAGAAGGTGATAGGTAAGACAATAGCTGGACTTGGGAAGAAGGTCGGGAATACAGAGCATGTAGTGCTGCCATGAAGGGGCTGTAGAAAATGTAATTGAAGAGTGTAGAAAACATAAAGGGCCAACTGAGCCTATCGAAGGCTTTCTGTGCGTCAAGGCTCAAAATAAGGGCTAGGCGGGATGTTTTGTTTCCCAAATCTATGAGGTCTATGGTGTGTCTCGTGTTATGACCAGCATGTCTGGCTGTTACAAAGCTTATGGGCATGAAGGAATTGCGAGAGGGGTTCAGTACCTTGAAGCAAGGAGATAAAAAGAAAAATCAAATGTGGGCTTAACATTGGTAAGAACGTTTTATAATTTAAATAAGGCAGGCCATCTGGACCAGGGGATTTTTGGGTAGGGAGATTTTTGACTAGCTCAGCTAGTTCCTCAGGGGTGATTGCAGAGTTCAGAGATAAAAGATGATTGGGGGAGAGTTTGGGTAGATGTCGTGAGTCAAAGAAAGAGTCAAATCTCTCCTATGTAAAATCGTAGTTAGGGTCAGTTTGTAAGCAGTTATATCATTTACAATAGAATTCCCCAAAAACTTTGTACATAGTGAGAGGGCAATAAGTGGGAGTACTGACGGGTTGCCTAAGAAAATCTGGGGATGAGGTTTTAGTTGTCAAGAGACTTGTCAATTCGTTTCATATCTAATGATCTGAGTTGATTACGCAGAAATATAATGGCTCAGAGCCCAGCCACCATGGGGGAAGACAGCAAGAGTTTCTCAGCTTTGCAAAGTGTGGACAGGATGGAGGAGTGTTGAAATGCTGCATCTTTTTTTAAGCGAGAGCTATGCAATGTCCTCGAAAGGTGGCCTTGTGAGCTCCCATAGGGTGGAGGGCCCCAAGACCATATTTACATTAAGTTCAAAGTATTCAGTTAGGCTTTTGGAAAGAAGGTCTTTAGTTTCAGGGATGTGGAGAAAGATCTTGTTAAGACGCCAATGACAAGTTCTGGGAGAGGTGAAAGAAAGGGTAATATCTAGTTGCACAAAGGAGTGGTCTGACCAGGTTATGGGATTGATTTCAGAGGAGACCCTGGATGTCAGCAGGGTAGAAGAGAAAAAGAAATTGTCTAATTTCATCTATATTGGACTCTGTTGGAATTTAAATGTTTATATAATTACACATTGGGTGTTCACTATTTTGTTTTATATTTTTTTGTTTTCTTTTTTCGTTGTTCACTGTGATCAATTTTCCTATAACCCTTATTCTTTAGGACTGGGGGTAATAGGCCTAATTTTGCACATTATTATTGAAATTTTGTCTAACGTTTTTTACTTCATTGAATCTTATGTGGGTTTATGATTTAGCGCAGCTTACTCAATTTTTCATGGTCATATTAAAGTCCCTGCCAATAACCAGAAAAGGTTGTGAGAATTTGTCTAGAGTATCAAACATAGTGGTAAGGAAATTAACCTGACCAGAATTAGAAGAATAAACATTCACTATAGTTTGGCTGCTTTCACACTGAGGCGCTTTGCAGGAGTTGGATTTGGATGACTTCTGTCGCACTGGGGTCCAGATGCGACTCGGAGCTGTCGGCAGTTTAGGAGTAGCAGGAAGCGGCATAGGATCTTCTTCAGGGAGAGGCGGTAGGCTTAGGTTGCATAGAAAGTTGTCACTTTCCTGGAGATCATGTAGAGAATACTGTATGCCTTCACGGGATGCAGAGAGGCGATACATGACTTTGTGGGTCTGGAGGTGGAGTGTCAGTGGGCGTACATTTTTCTGTCTGGCTGGGGTGATAGGTGAGAGATCACTGAAAATTTGGATCTTAGACCCTTTAAAGTCCAACCTGGATTGGTTGCGAGGAGCAACAGTAAGTAATTCAGCTGGGGGTTTAGGAGGGAGGGATCTGTGGGCCCTGTCTAAACGCCAGTCAATGTCAGAGATATTAGGCGCTACCATATTAAACAGGCCTAGGAGGTAGGACTTTGTCTTCCACTGCTTCAGGAATACCTCTGATCCACAGATTCTGTCTGCGTTTCCTGTTTTCAAGATCTTCCTGTTGTGCTTGAAGCTGGTTGAGTGCTTCATGTCGGCATTGTCTTCTTCCAGAACTTGGGCATACTGCACTAGTCCATTGAACTTAGTCTCCGGGGTGGTATCAATGCGTTCTCCCAATTGGCCTATATTTCCTCTTAATTCTTTGGATGGTGGCCTGTCCTTGGTGGAGGAGGCCCGAGGTGGGAGGACTGTGGCGTAGGTCTGTCTCTGGTCTCCAATTTTGCCCATGGGGTGCGCGGCCGCTGTAGGAGACTGAGGAGGTGACTCCCGTGGCTAGCAGAGATTTAGGTCAGTCAGCGGGAGTCCCAGGAAGACGGCGGGGGACGGAGCTTTGGTCTCACACGTCCGCTATGTTCAGAAGCCACGCATGCCACCACAAGCAGTTTTAAAAGACATTTTTTTCCCTTTTGAAATGTAATTTTGCTGTGGTACTGTTGGAAACATGGGAAAGATGCGCTACTTTACAGGCATACTAAGGACACCCCATGCATGATATTTAAAGGAATATTTCATTTTTATTGTTTCACTTTAATCATTATGCTCACTAGGCCTGTAAAAAACTGCCATTTTTAAAACTTTTTTTTCATTGATACATGCCCCCAGGGGCAGGACCCAGGTCCCCATACACTTTTTTTTAAGCCTTTAAAATGAGCATTTTTGATTTTTCATGTTTCCCATAGACTTTAACGGTGATTGCCCAAATTTTTTGCCTCGCAAGTTCTGTCTCATCCCTACCCAATAGCCAATGGCACATGAGTGTGGTCGGTACCAAAATATTAATGCTCCCGGATTCCGATAAGTCCCCCGCCCGTAGACCCCGACAACCAATGGCCAGGGTTGAGGGGAAGAGGTCTCCATCAACATGGAGACAAGGTGCTGTTGAGGGCATGCGGCCTGGTACGGCTGGGGGGCGGGGCCGCTCGCTTGTCCCCACCCCCTTTCCTGACCGGCCAGGCTGCATGCTCGGATAAGGGTCTGGTATGGATTTTAGGGGGACCCCCACTCCGTTTTTTTGGCATAGGGGGTTCCCCTTAAAATCCCTACCAGACCTAAGGGCCTGGTATGCCCCTGAAGGCATGCAGGTCTTATGAGCGAGGGGACATTGTCGCCTATTTCTCACGCTTGCTGCTATAGGAAAATGTGCCAGGATCGCGCTGGTTCAAGAAGCCTGTCACCGAGAACCAGCGCGATCCCGTTCCCGAAACACAATATTGGTGGCACCTACTGTATGCCCTCCTACCTTCAAATGTTCGAACTATGGGTTTGAATCCCACTAATGGTATCACTTCCTGAAAACTTATATTTTACTCAGCAGCATGATTAGCGAATGCACAGTTTGGTTTATTCCATCATTTTAACTGTTCAAATGTATGCAATGGTAGGTAATTATTCAATAATATTATGGTGTGGAATTTCAAAAACCCAGCTGTTCAAAAATCAAGGAAAAAACGGTGTAGCCCCCCCCCCCCCCCCCCCCCCCCCCCCCCAGTGCATACCAGGCCCTACCTACCAGGCCTCGATTTAGAAAGTGACATTTTATTTATAACCATAACATATAGCATACCAGATAACACCCCTACTTTACTGGGGTGATTTAATCAATTAATCATTTAATGATTTTAAACTAATATGTTAAGCTAATACATAAATGGATTAAATTATGTTTTTCATTTTTCCCTCAACCCTTAACCTTAACAATTAACTGATAAAATTCTACTTCTTATCCTAAAAATGAACCTTTAACTCTTTACTTAACATCTTTATCTCACCATTTTAACTCAACCCTAACTCTTGACCCTCTAACCGCAACTTAATCCTCTAATACTAAATACTAAAATACTAAATACTAAATTAACTTCTAAAGTAAATACTTAAGAATCTCAAGCTAACATCGTGCTGGGATTTTCAAAAAAAAAAAAAAAAAAAGGAGGGTCATACATTGTAATATTTTTTTTCAGCATAAAAATGCTATTATTATAATTTACTTTGGTAAATAGTTTCCTTTATTAAATGCTATTATTTTAACATTCTTAAACTACAAAACCTAACATCATGATGGTTTAAAATAAGGCCAGATAGTATGTCTACCATTGCAATATTTTGATAGAACTAATTAATCTGCTGTAGATATGCCTGATAGTTGGATTAGCCAATAAAGTCAGGAAAAAAATATCACTTCAGTGGTTTTATGAAGGCTTACATTTAATAAACAAGCCCCAAAGTAATGCAATTACTGCAAGCTCATTATTCCAGAATAACCAAAACTATTACTGTTCAATTGTGTAAATCCTTCTAATCGCCTATATGTGGCTCTAACTGACAAACTGTGGGCCATAAAACAAATAGTGAAATATCAAACCTGGGGGCCCCATCCGTGACATGGGTACATTATAGCTGTATGATTCTCCTGTGGTCCTTGATCTAGACAAACATCTTTAGCTTTATTATTCCGTAGCTGCGAAAACAAAAACATTTGCTTAGAAATTTTTACAAAACAAATGGATGAACTTTGTATTTAAAACTCAAAAAATAAATAAATAAATAAATAAATACAACATTAAAGAAAATGCATTTTTAAATAAAACAGTATACTGCAATAACAGAAACTATAATGATTGTCAAGATGTCAGGCACTCAGGGAGGTCTATTTATAAAACATTCATTGCACAAATGTCAGGAACATTCATGCAAAACTGAACTGAATTTCATTGTGTTTTTGAATAGATTCATTCCTGTATCACCAGATCCATCTAGTGGACAAAATGTATATTTTCTCAGTGAGTTATATTAGAAAATGACATGACATTTTAGCCCCTAGATCAGGGATTCTCAACCTGGGGGCCATGGATGGGTTTCAGGGGGTCTGCAAGAGTCAGATAAAATTATAAAGTTTTTATTCACTATACAGTGCTCCCCTTTGTCCCAATAAATGGTTTACCATTATAAGAAATTCAAGAAAATGCACCCTGTCACTTCTTCTAGTGCCAATCGCTAAGCATCTCTTGACTCATTGTAGGCCCCTGTTTTCCATCTAAATTTGTATCATTGTGTAATGACCATCTTGTGTCACTCGATAATGGCAAGTGCTAATTCTCATTTTCTAGTAGTAGTAGTAAAAGAAGCAGATTTCAGCGTATATTGATTTGTTTGTGCAAAAGTTATAGCGTCTACAAAATAGGAGAAAGATTTATGGCATTTTTATTAATTAAATTTTTACTAGTAATGGCAGCCATCAGCGATTTTTTATCAGGACTGTGACATTGCAGATTAGACACTTTTGACACTTTTTTGGGACCATTGACATTTATACAGTGATCGTGCTATAAAAATGCACTGATTACTGTGTGTCACACACCTGGTGGTTGAGCCTGATATGCAGAGGATGGCCTTTCTTACACCTCTGACTCCATGTCCCTGGTAGAGCAGACAGGAGACGTGGGAGTGCAGAGTTGCATGAGTGCCTGGCAAGATTGCTGACAGGAACTCCTAGTGGGACTGTGCGGGAAAACACAGACACAGCGGAAGACCGGGAACAGTGGTGAGCAGAAAGCTGGAACAGACTGGTACTGGAACGCCACAGGCTGGGAACAGTTGCAGCTACAGGTGGGATGATTGCTCCCAAAGGGCTGGAGAGAAGGCGGGTACAGGCAGGCTGGGTCATACACAGGCGGACAAGTCAGGAACTGATGCAGAAGCTGGAGCGGAGTCAGGGTACAGGCCAGATCAGTAACGGGCTGGCAGAGAAGTAGCAGAAGGAGCAGGCAGGTGCAGAGTCAAAGATAGGCTAGGGTCAGATGCAGGCAGGAGGCCGAAATGTCAGGAACAAGCCGGGTCAAACAACAGGAACAGATATTAGATACTAGTTAGCAGGGACACATGGGGAACACTATAGCACAGACAGCATTGAGTCTGGGTGCTGACCCAGTTTAAATAGCCTATTTTGGTGCCATGAACTGTTACAAGGTGCATGTGCGCACCGGCACACCTGTGGCATTCTCTTAACAGGAATTGAAAGTTCAGGATGTTTGCTGCGGCTACCATCTTGGTTGCTGGCAAGCCCTTCCTGACATTGTCCACCCCCCCCCCAATGGGCAGCCTCCAGATGCCCAACTTCGCCAGTTTGGCAGGATGGAAATGTTTGAAAACCCGAATAAGCTCTTTGGCATGAATATTGCCTTCCGGTTCCCATGAGTTGTCCTCTGGCCCATATCCTTTCCATTTCATCAGGTAACTAACCTGATTCCTCCTCTTGCTGCAATCTAAAATTGTTTTAACTTCAAATTCTTCTTCTCTGCTGACAATTATGGGTTCAGGTGGACCAACATTTCGCCCAGGAAAAGGATCAGGGATAGCGGGCTTCAGCAGGGTTACGTGTAACACGGGATGAATCCTGAACGAGTCTGGCAGTTCTAACTCATAAGCAACATCGTTCATCTGTCTTTTCACCAGGAATGGCCCCACAAACTTAGAGCCCAGTTTTTTCGAAGGGCAGGCTAATTTCAGGTTTGTAGTAGATAACCAAACTTGGACACCAGAATTTAGGATCAATTCTCCACATCTCTTTTTATCAAAAACCTTGTTAAAGGCCTGTGTTTTGCCCATTGTTTCCTGTAACAGTTTGTTGTTAGTATTAAAGAAATCCATTGTTTCAAGAGCAACTGGTACAGGGCACTCTGGTGTTCTATTGGACAAAAAAGAAGGATGGAAACCATAATTGGCAAAGAATGGTGACTGCTTTGTGGCTGAGTGAACAGAATTATTGTAAGAGAATTCGACAAAGTAGTGAAACCCAGTAATTTGGGGAAAACAAAGAGAAGCAGATATTGCTCAAGAGTTTGATTGGTTCTTTCTGTCTGTCCATTCTTTTGTGGGTGATAGGCTGATGAAAATGAAAGTTCAATCCCGAGGGATTCACAAAAAGCTCTCTAGAACCTGGAGGTGAACTGCACCCCTTAGTCAGACACAATATTTACCGGAACCCCATGAAGCCTTATAATCGCCTTCATAAAGTTTTGTGCAGTTTCTTGGGCTGATAGTGTACCCTTCATAGGTAGGAAATGTGCCATCTTAGATAGTCGGTCGACTACCACAAAGATAGTCTTGTAGCCCTTGGATGGGGGGATTCTATAAAAATCATCCTCCAGGGTCTATTCGGAACAGGTAATGGTTTCAACAGACCCCAAGCCCTGGATTTGCTGTTCTTGTTGCAGATAGTGCAGGATTTCACATATCTGTTAGTCCTTCTCCATTAGGGATGAGCCGAACACCCCCGGTTCGGTTCGCACCAGAACTTTCGAACGGACCCCAAATTCGAACGAACTTTAGAACCCCATTGAAGTCTATGGGACTCGAACGTTCTAAATTAAAAGTGCTAATTTTAACAGCTAATATGCAAGATACTGTCCTAAAAAGGGTTTGGGGACCTGGCTCCTGCCCCAGGGGACATGGGTCAATGCATAAAATGTTTTTAAAAATGGCCGTTTTGGCGGGAGCACTGATTTTAATGACGATTAAAGTGAAAAAAAAAAGTGAAATATTCCTTTAAATAAGGTGCCTGGGGGGTGTCTGTAGTATGCCTGTGAAGTGCCACGTATTTCCCGTGTTTAGAACAGTCCCTGCACAAAATGACATTAAACGGAAATAACACCATTTAAAACTGCTTGCGGTTTTAATGTTATATCTGGTTCCTGCAATATGGTTGAAAATCATTGAGAAAAATGGCATGGGTAGCCCTCCCTGCCCATTACCAGCCTATTTGGGTCTTGTACGCATATTAAGGGAAA
This sequence comes from Lithobates pipiens, assembly GCF_037356315.1. Taxonomy (NCBI): domain Eukaryota; kingdom Metazoa; phylum Chordata; class Amphibia; order Anura; family Ranidae; genus Lithobates; species Lithobates pipiens. The sequence goes on along the minus strand of NW_027507748.1, from coordinate 399,215,780 downwards.
CCCTGTACCCATATTAAAAAAAGGAAATGCGTGTAGCCCCCAGGCCCTATATACTCAGAACAGCAGTATACAGGCGGTGCAAACAAGACAGGGACTGTGTAGGTTTGTTGTGTTAAGTTGAATCTGTTTGTAATTTTCAACTGGTACATTTTTAAAGTGTAGCTCCAGTCAAAAAAACTATTTTTAAGCTTTTTGGAAAACATAGGGAAGGGTTATCACCCCTGTATAATTTGTTTTGTCGTCCATCTTTTTTCATCTCACTTGCTGTTGTCTCCTTCCGTTTGCAAGTAGGAGATGTTTGTAAGTTGGATGTTTGAAAGTAGGGGCCTGCCCTATATGCTCTGCAGAAATGGCGGAACAAGGTGTTGGTTTTGCCACAACATTGTAAGCCCTCAAAGTGACTCTTGGTGGGCGCTGGAGCGCCCTGCTGTGAACGATTATATCAAGAATTGTAATTACATGCCATTGTTGAACAGTGGTAGAAAAATTGACCTTTGGTGGTTGTGGTGCTGGTGCCACAACACTATAAGTCCTCACCGTTACCCTGGGTGGGCACAGGAAGGGGCCCTCCTGTGAAATATTATATCAAGAATTGTAATTACATGTCCCTGTTAAACAGGGGCAGAAAAATGTGGCCTTAGGCACTGCTGCTGGTGCCACCACACTGCAACCTCTGCCATATACTCTAGTTTTATTGCAGGAATTAGCCCTGCTGCAAAGCATTGCATCAAAAATTGTACTTAAATGCCCCTGTTAAACAGGGGCAGGAAAATTGGGCCTTAGGCACTGGTGCTGGTGCCACCACACTGCAACCTCTGCCATATACTCTAGTTTTATTGCAGGAATTAGCCCTGCTGCAAAGCATTGCATCAAAAATTGTAATTAAACGCCCCTGTTAAACAGGGGCAGAAAAATTGGGCCTTAGGCACAGGGGCTGGTGCCACCACACTGCAACCTCTGCCATATACTCTTGTTTTATTGCAGGAATTAGCCCTGCTGCAAAGCATTGCATCAAAAATTGTACTTAAACGCCCCTGTTAAACAGGGGCAGAAAAATTGGGCCTTAGGCATCACCCAGAACCAGAAATGTTCTTCCAACATATCAGCAGAGGAGGAAGAGGATAGACAATCAACATAACAGGACAGTCACTCAGCATCAGCATAGGCAGTCTTGAAGGGATGTGATATTTCAAAAAAAATTATTCTGTTACATCAGCTTCAGGTGCTTGGTAGCTGTGGGTGATCCAAGACTGATTCATCTTGATGAAGGTCAGTCGATCAACTGATTCGGTGGACAGGCGCACCCTGTGATCGGTAACAAAGCCACCAGCAGCACTGAAGGTGCATTCCGAAAGAACGCTGGATGCAGGACAGGCCAGTAGCTCAATTGCATACTGTGCAAGCTCTGGCCAGTGATCCATCCTCAAGACCCAGTAAGCCAGAGGATTTTCGGTGGGAAAGGTGTCCAAGTCTGACCTTGCCCCTAGGTATTCCTGCACCATGTAAATCAGACGCTGGCGATGGGTGCTGGAACCGATCATACCTTGGGGCTGCGGACTAAAAAATTGTCTGAAAGCATCAGTCAGACGGCCACCTTCTCCACCGCTCCTTCTGACCGATGCCTCAGCAACACGTTGTCCAGGACCAGGAGTTTGTAACCTCCCAGTCTCTGGGCACGCGTTGCACAGACCTTTCTGCAAGGCCCCCCGGAGATGTCTCATCCTCTGCTCCCTCTGCGATGGCAAGATAAGGTCGGCAACCTTACCCTTGTACCGTGGATCAAGGAGAGTGGCCAGTCAGTAATGGTCCCTCTCCTTGATCCAAAGAATACGAGGATCCTTCCGCAGGCTTTGCAGGATCAGGGAGGCCATGCAGCGTAGGTTAGCTGAGGCATTCGGTCCGTAGTCCTCTGGGTCACTAAGGACAACATGATCCGCAGCTACCTCCTCCCAGCCACATACAAGTCCACGTGTTTCTTGGGACTGTAAATCATCCCTACAAGACTGCTGCTGCTGATGCTGAGTGCCAGCCTCCACCTCCATGCTGACACAATCATCCTCCTCCTCCTCTTCCTCCTCCTCATCCTCTTCCTGTGTGATGGGTGGCACAGCAGGAACACTGTCTGGATAAAGGGGGCCTTGAGAGGCAAGGAAGTTCCTGCCTCTGTTCTGCCTCAAGTGCCCTGTCCATTATTCCACGCAGCGTATGCTCCAAGAGGTGGACAAGAGGTACAGTGTCACTGATGCATGCACTGTCACTGCTCACCATCCTTGTGGCCTCCTCAAACGGTGACAGGACAGTGCATGCATCCCTGATCATGACCCACTGGCGTGGTGAGAAAAAACCGAGCTCCCCTGACCCTGTCCTGGTGCCGTAGTCGCACAGGTACTCATTGATGGCCCTCTGCTGCGTGTGCAGCCGCTGCAGCATGGCCAACGTTGAGTTCCACCTGGTGGGCATGTCACATATAAGGCGGTTCTTGGGCAGGTTAAACTCCTTTTGGAGCTCAGCCAGCCGAGCACATGCATTAAATGATCGGCGGAAATGCACACAGACTTTCCTGGCCTGCTTCAGGACATCCTGTAAGCCGGGGTACCTGCCCAAGAACCGCTGCACCACCAGGTTAAGGACGTGAGCTACACAGGGCACATGGGTCAGTTGTCCCTGTCGGAGGGCGGAGAGGAGGTTGGTGCCATTGTCACAAACCACCCTTCCTGGCTTAAGCTGGTGTGGCGTCAACCACCTCTCGGCCTGCCCCTGCAGAGCTGACAAAACATCCGCCCCAGTGTGGCTCCTGTCCCCCAAACAAACCAGCACAAGCACGGCATGGCATCGTTTTGCCTGCGTACTTGCGTAGCCCCTGGAACGCCTACGAAGCACCGCTGGTTCTGAGGACAGAGCACTGGATAAGGCCATGGAGGAAGAAGAAGAGGAGGGGGTGGAGGAGAGAGGTGTGTCACAACCAATAGTAGCATTTTGGAGGCGTGGTGGCGGAACAACCTCCAACACTACTGCACCTTGTCCTGCATCCTTCCCAGCTGCCAGAAGAGTGACCCAATGGGCCGTGAAAGACAGGTAACGTCCCTGTCCATGCCTGCTGGACCATGAGTCAACGGTAATATGCACCTTACCACTGACCGCCCTGTCCAGCGAGGCAAGGACATTGCCTTCCACATGCCGGTAGAGAGCCGGAATCGCCTTCCGTGAGAAAAAGTAGCGTTTGGGGACCTGCCACTGAGGAACCGCATATTGTACAAACTCACGGAAGGGGGCCGAGTCTACCAACTGAAAAGGCAGCAGTTGAAGTGCTAGCAATTTAGCCAAGCTAGCATTCAACCGCTGAGCATGTGGATGGCTGGGAGTGAACTTCTTTCGCCGGTCCAGCAGCTGGGGCAGGGACATTTGCCTGCTATAATCGGACGTGGGTGTACCGCTAGCAGAGTTCCCGGAAGCACTTGGCTGTGACACACCTAATTCTACACCTTCATTCCTCTCAGAGCAGGTTTCAGAGAGGACTGAAGGTCTAGTGGGGTTGGAGATGCCAGCTGATGAGGAGCAAGGAGAGGTCCGCTTTGTTCTTTGGTGTGGGTCTTTGAGGTACGCTTGCCAACGAGCTGCATGGCAGGTCAACATATGTCTGGTCAAGCATGTGGTGCCCAAGCGGCTGATGTTTTGGCCACGCGAGATACGCTTGAGACATATGTTGCAAATAGCAGCGGTGCGATCTGATGCACTCGTCTCAAAAAAGGCCCACACCAAAGAACTTTTAGAATAACGCGCAGAGGCAGCGCCCTACACAGACGGAGCTCTGCGGTGTGATTCAGTCGGTGTGCTGCCCCTAAGCTGGACCCCGGAGGGCATCCTGCCTCGTTGGACATGTGCCTCCTCCTCCTCCTCCTCCTCCTCCTCCTCTCTCCTTCCAAGCACCCACGTGGAGTCAGTGCCCTCATCATCCCCTCCCTCTTCATCGCTGTAGCAAACCTGGCAGTATGCTGCAGCTTGTGGAACATGACTGCCAGATTGCTGTCCTTCTTGAGCATCCCCTCTCTCTGCGCTCACGCTACTGCCTTCCTCTAGCTGAGTGTCATCATCAGAGCCCACAAAACACTGGGCATCCTCCTGGAGCATGTACCCAACACTGTGCTCAAAGAGTTCAGGAGACTCCTCAGGAGGACGTGGTGGGTCTAGGGAAGGAGTCACTGATGATGACATTGAGAGGAGGGAAGACGATGCGTTGGCAGCTGCTTTGCTAGTACCCTGAGACTGGGTGAGAGAGGATGAGGAGGATGAAGAGGGCTTGGTCATCCACTCTACCAAGTCGTTGGCATGTTGCGGTTCAACATGTCCAGCTGCCGAAAAGAAGGACAAGCGTGTCCCATGGCCACGTGCTGATGACAATGCACCGCGTCCACGACCAGCACTGTTGTCTCTAGACACAGAGCCTGCTTGCCCTCTTTTATCGGCTCGCGCCTGTCTGCCTCTCCTTGCTGGCCTTCCAGACATGGTAATGGCCTGAAGGGAGTTGGGTAAAACAGCAGTGGAATGGAGTCACACAACACCCACTAAGCCCTGCAGATGGCTCTATTAGAGAACAGCAATAAACGGTAGATACAGGTGTATATTGTGCTGGAGTCACACAACACCCACTAACTCCTGCAGATACCTTTATTATAGAACACCAGAGATAAAGGGGTATACTGTAATTGAGTCACACAACACACACTAAGCCCTGCAGATGGCTCTATTAGAGAACAGCAATAAAGGGTAGATACAGGTGTATATTGTGCTGGAGGCACAAAAAACCCACTAACTCCTGCAGATGCCTTTTTTATAGAACACCAGAGATAAAGGGGTATATACAGATGTATACTGTGCTGTGCTGGAGGCACACACAACTTCCAATAACTCCTGCAAATGGCAAGTGGGCTCAAATAGATAAGAGCTATGTAGGTCGATATAGCGGTGTGTACTGGGTACAGAGCACGCAGACAGCACGCACAAGCTCCTAACACTACTGACTGCAAGCTCTATTATAAAAGATAGATCACTAGCTATATAGGTGAGGTGAATATAGCGGTGTATACTGCGGTCAGGGCACACAGACAACAACCACTTCACAACAGCAAGATCGAAAATCGGCCGAAAACGATCGGTGTGTACTGTGTTGAAGGTACACAGAACACCCACTAACTGCTTCAGACGCCAACACACTACACTAGGTCGCCGCGCTGGCGGCCTTATATAGTGTGAGGCGTGTACTACACAGCCTGAGCTATGATTGGCCACAGGCATCCTGCCTGTGGCCAATCATGGCTCTCCTCGCTGCTGGCGCTGTGATTGGCCAAGCATGCGGGGTCACAGTGCATGCTTGGCCAATCATGAGCCAGCAATGCACTGCGATGACGCAGTGCATTGTGGGCCGTGAGCGCCACACGAATTTGGCGCGAACGGCCCATAACGTTCGGAATTCGCGGGCGAACAGCCGATGTTCGAGTCGAACGTATGTTCGAGTCGAACACGAAGCTCATCCCTATTCTCCATCCTAGGCCACCTGAATGTCCATTGCACCAGTTCAGAAGTCTTACTAATGCCAGAATGCCCCACTAGCATGCGATCGTGAAATTCGGAGATCCTCCAGTACAAAGACCTTGTCTTCATACCAAAGCAGCCCATCCTTTGCCAGTAAAGTGACTCCGGGTGGTGGGCAGCTCCTCACTGAAGTTTGTTTAATATGAGCCATCAAGTCCCCTTGTAGTAGGAGGAAGTTCCCAGAAGACAGAATGGTATCTGGAGGTGAAACTTTTTCAGACTTATTAAACATGCGTGACAACGCATCGGGTTTTGTTTTCTTAGATCCAGGCCTGTATGTTATATAGAAGGCAAATCTAGAAAAGACTAGCGCCCACCTGGCTTGTCGGGGGTTTCAACCTCTTTGCTATCCTTAAATACTCTAGATTCTTGTGGTCTGTATAGCTCAGGATTGGATGTGTAGCCCCTTTTAGTAAGTACATAAATTCTTCCAGAGCAGCTTTGATTGCTAGAAGTTCATGGTCCTTGACATCATAGTTTCTCTCCGCAGTTGATAGCTTGTGAGAAAAAAAGTGACCGGGTGCAACAGAGCCTTAGATCCGCTGCTTCTGAAGTGTCTACTTCTAGAAAGTAGGGCAGGGCTGGATCAGGATGCTTCAGAACAGACGTGGAGGTGAACAGCTTTTTTAGAGTCTCAAAGGCAGCCTGAGCTTTCGGGGACCAACGGAATCTAGTGCGGTGTTTGGTTAGTTGTGTGATGGGGGGAGATGATTGCTGAGAATCCTCTGATGAATTTTTGATAAAAAATTTGCGAATCCCACAAAGCGTTGGATACCTTTTTTATCGCTGGGAGTCAGCCAGTGCAAGATGGCCATGACCTTTTAGAGGATCCATCTTGATACCTTTGGTGGATATAATTAGGCTCAGAAATTGGATGCTTTGGCATTCAAACTCACATTTCACAGGATTGCTATAAAGTCCATGTTGTCAAAGGCCGCCCAGTACACTCTTGACATGTCTGCAGTGATTGTCTAGAAAAGGAGAGAAGATTGGTATGTCATCAAGGTACACTACAACAAACAGATACAGGAAATCTCAGAAGACATCTTTAATAAAGTGCTGGAAGGTAGCAGGGGCATTGCTCAAACTGTGAGCGGAATGCCATCTTCCATTCATCCCCCTCTCATATACGGACAAGGTTATAGGCACCTCGGAGGTCCAATTTCGTGAATATGGTGGCAGTAACGAGCCTCTGGAATAATTCAGGCACTAGTGGAAGGGGTAGTGTTTTTTAACGGTAACTTTATTAAGTTCACAATAATCCACAAAGGGCTGTAACCAATAGTCCTTTTTTTCCACAAAGAAAATTCCTGCTCCGTCCGGAGACGTGAGTGGATGGTTGAACCCCTTTTTTAAGTTATCACCAATATAGTCATTTATAGTCCTTTAAAGCGACAAGTTTAAATTCAGTAAATTCGGTAAATTCTGTAAATTCCCAAAAGGGACTTCAACCCTGGGGAGAAGTTTGATTGGACAGTCATGGAACCGATGGTGAGGAAGAGTTTCTGCCCCTTTCTTGCTGAACACATCCAGGAAGTCATGATATTCTACTGGTACAGATTGGCAGGTTCAGAATCTTGCAAGCAGTGTTGGGGGCAGTAGGGGGAGAGAAACTTGATTTCCTCTGTGGCCCAGTTGATATGCAGGTTGTGGGCTTTTAACCAAGACATGCCAAGGATGTCCGGGAACAGGGGAGAAGCAATGGCATACAGGCATAGCAGTTCTTGATGGTTCTTGGTAATGGTGGCAGATATTGGGACTGTTTAGTTGGTAACTAATCCGGATTTAATTGTGGAACCATCTGCCAGGTGTACAGAAAGTCTCTGAGTCCTAGGTTGTAGTGCAATATGGTGTCTTGCAGCAAAAGATAAGTCCACAAAACAGCTGCAGGCTGCAGAATAAATTATAGCGGGAGTCTGGATAGTCCTTCCTGGAAGCTGCAACAGAACGGAAAGAGCAAGATGAGCAGAATTGGCAAGGTTGGAGTTGACACTGAGCAAGACCTCATGTAGTTTCCTGGTCCTCCACAATATAGGCAGATATTCTGCTAGCGTTGACATTGGTGCTCTTCTGTGGAGAGTGAGGGGCTAAGTAAGCCAAGCTGCATCGATTCTGGTGCGTCACTGGCGGACGTGGCAGGAGCTAGAGGAGCAGAATTAAAGGAACTGGGTACTAGTGGTAGCATCCATACTGGGCGTGACTGGCTGGTGGTTCATTCTGACAATCGTTCCCTCAAACAACAATCATTCTGGATGGATAAATTATTAAGGGCCTCCAGGGTAGAGGGGACCCCTATCCAGGCAAGTTCGTCTTTGAGGAGTTCAGAAAGGCCCATACAGAACTGGTAGCACAGAGCAGCATCATTCCAGTTCGTGTCAGAACTCCAGCATCTGAATTCTGAAACATAATCTTCAACTGCTCTGCCTTGTTGAAGGGTATGAATAGCTGCTTCTGTGGTGGCGGTTTGCTAGGGGTCCTCATACAACTGAGCCATGGCTTCAAAGAAAGAGGCTAAGTCTGTTAAAGATGCAGCCTTTTGCTCTAAGAGATGGTGAACCCAGGATTGCGGTTCTCCCTGCTGTAGGGAAATGACAAAGGCGACCTTAGTTGCTTCCAGGGAGAAAATGCGTGTAGTACCAAAGTAAACTTCACATTTGAATTTATTGCATTCTCCAAGGAATCTCTCTCGAGTTGGGACTCTGGGCTCAGTCAGTTGGTTGCATAACAACTGCAGGAGCAGAAGAAGTTCCCGGTGAGGTGGAGGGTGCTTGTGCAGATCCCTGGGCAGCAGCTGAGGAAGACAAGGTCTGTATACATCCTTACAGCTGGGTTGCATCAGGCCTGCTAGATGCTGGCAAAGTTCCTCCATAGAAGAGGGCCCTTGCACAGACTCAGACATGACTGTCTGCTACTGTCACGTACCTGGTGGTAGAGCATGATATGCAGAGAATGGCCTCACTTACACCTCTGACTCGAGGCCCCTGGTAGAGCAGACAGGAGGCATGGGAGTGCAGAGTGGCAGGAGTGCCTGGCAGGATCGCCAACAGCAGAGCTGGACTGAAACTCCTAGTGGGACTGTGGAGGAACACTGACACAGCGGAATACCAGATACAGCTGGCAGGCAGGTGCAGAATCAAAGACAAGCCGGGTTCGGATGCAGGCAGAAGGCAGGAACATCAGAAACAATCAGGATCAAACAACAGGAACAGATATCAGATACTGCTTAGCAGGGACACACAGGGAATGCTGTAGAGCAGACAGCAACAAGTCTGGATGCTGACCCAGTTTAAATAGCCTATTTTGGTGCCTTGAACTGTTATACGATGCGCGCGCACCTGCAGCATTCTCTTAACAGGAATTCAAGGTTCAGGATGTCTTATGCAGCTACCATCTTGGCTGCTGGCATGCCCTTCCTGACACTGTGTAAATGTCACTGGCAGGGAAGGGGTTGACACTAGGGGTAATCAAGGGGTTAAATGTGTTCCCTCATGTGCGTTTCTAACTGTGGGGGGATAGGACTCACTGGAGGAGGAGACAGATCACTGTTCCTAATTACTAGGAACAGACAATCTATCTCTCCTCACTGACAGAACTGGGATTTGTGTGTTTAGCCACAAAAATCCCCGTTCTGGCTCTGGTACCCGCAATCCTGGGTGGGCGGTGGGCATCATGACTGCTGGCCAAGCGCATTGGGTCCCCCACTGTGCCGAGGGCATGGACATACCTATACGGCAGTTCACACAGGGCTGCCAACCTGCCACAGTATGTGTATGTGAGCTGGTCGGGAAGTGGTTAAAGGTTAAAAAATAAATTAAAAAAGACAAACAGGTCATACTAACCTGCTCTGTGCAGTGGTTTTGCACAAAGCAGCCCCAATCCTCTGCTTTTTGGGGTCCCTGGCCAGAGCTCCTGGCCCCTCCTTTTCAGCCATTGACCCAAATAGAAAGCTCCTTGCTCTGTGGGAACTGGTGCATGCTCGTTCCTAAGCCCCACTCTATGAGTCCAGGAATGAGAGATCCGGGAGCAGCTCAGCTCTCATGTACATCACTGGAATTAGAGGGGTCTCAGGTGAGTATTAGGGGGGATGCACACAGAAGGTTTTTTACCTTCATGCATACAATACATGAAGGTAAAAAAAATTGAGCTTTTAAAACCTTGTTTTGTTTAATGTGCACAAGTTAATTGCATTTCTTTTTTTTTTGTTGTTTTCAAACATTTTATTAAGAAATAATAAACAGAAACAAAACCAACTTGTGGTAGAGCATATATATCCATACAGAACAAGAATATCATATTGCATAAATGCATAATAAGCATCATGTACATTCTGTGGCGATAGACATATCTCTGTTTCAACATGCGATACATAAGTCAATGAATGTGAATCACACATGTTTAGTAAACTCCATATGGATAGAGTAAGAATTTACATCTCTAATGTAGATTACCACAAGACTCAAAAGTAGTATGATATAAAGAAAAGAAAAGAAAGCGCAAATCAGAAAAATAAAAAATAAAGAATTGTTAAACCAGGGGAGGGGAAGAGACCAGCACATTTAGTTCAGGAGCCTGAATACAGACCACGGTTTCCATTTAGCATCAAAGATGGGGATGGAATCATGTAACGTGTGATACATTTTCTCTACATGCATCATTACGTCTATTCGTGATAGGATCTGATCATAAGGTAAAGAGGGTGATTTCCAGTTAAGTGCTATAGACTAGTGCATGGCCAGACAAATTGAATGAACCAGACATCTCAAATGTTTAGAGGTATCAGATGGGGCTACAAATAACAAAGCGTGAGATATCTCCATATTAATAGTATAACCTGCTAGTTTAGTAATTAGGTCGAAAAATAAGTGCCATATGGGCTGAATCCGGTCACACTCCCAGAATATGTGTTTGAAGGAGCCTGGGTGAGGGCAACCCCTAAAACAGTTGGGAGAAACCTGAGGGAAAATACTATGTAGCCGATGAGGCGTGTAATACCATCTAGTGAGTAGTTTAACTGCGGTTTCTCTAATCGAAAGAGCCTTCGAGCACTGGCGCATATTACTCCAGGCTTTGTCCCAATCAACAGTGTTGCAATCCAGTTCCAGCTCACATTCCCATTTGAGTCTGTATTTCAGCCCCTCTGTCTCCACTGCCAACGCTAGTGTCCTATAAAGTCCTGAGATCAGGCCTTTTTGCCTGGGAGCTGTGTGGCAGATATCTTCAAAATACCCCGGAGACAGGGTGTAAGGGCCAGGATAATGTTGCAAAAAAAATGACGGATTTGTAAGTAATGGAAAAATTCAGTATTTGGGATTGGGAAACTGGATTGCAACTCCCGAAAGGTGGCAAAATGTGTGTTGATAAGGAAATCTTTTAGGGCGACCAAACCAAGCTCAATCCAAATACGGAATGCAATTTGGGGATTATGGGATGATGTAAATCTAGGATCTCCTAGATACGAAGCACCCATAGGTGTCCGGGGTACCAGGCCATATTTGTTACCGTACATATGCGAAAGGTGTAGGCCATCTAGGACAGTAAGATTTGTGTGAATGTGAGGGCATTTCGTTAAGTAAGGGGACCACATAATGTTTGGTAGATACTGAGGGAGTATAGACTCCTGTTCAAATTGGACCCACTGTACCCTAGAGTTCCTAATGGACCATTGGGCTTGTTGGGAAAATCTACTAGCCAAATAGTAGAGCCAAATCTGTGGGACTCCCAGTCCACCATTCTTTGCAGAACGATACAAGACGTCCCTAGCGAACCTGGGAGGCTTATCTTGCCACATAAACCTATTGAGCCACGATTGGATATCATTAAGGTATGATTTGGAGACTCTAATTGGGAGGGACCTGAAAAAGTATAACAGGCGGGGGAGAATGACCATCTTAAGAGCTGTTATGCCGCCCAGAAAGGTAATGTGCAAGTTTAACCATGATTTCAGGGATTTATTTAGTTTAGCAATCGGAGGGTAATTCGATGAAAACTGTTTTTTATAATTGTTCGGCAGAACTATTCCCAAATAGGAGAGGTGAGTAGTAGACCAATGGAAGGGGAAAGTCTGCTTAAGATGGGAGAGTTCCGGCAAGGGAATGCCTATGGGAAGAGCTTCGGATTTGGATAAGTTGATGGATAGGCCCGAGACATTAGCAAATTCTGACAATACATTGAATAGATTGGGGAGGGAGATTAGTGGATTGGTCAGAAACATTAAGACATCGTCAGCATACATGCATAATTTGTTAGTTAAGGTTCCTTTTGTGTATCCAGAGATATTGGGATTATTCAGGATGGTTATAGCAAGGCGTTCCATCGCCAAAGCGAACATTAACGGGGACAAAGGCCATCCTTGCCTAGTGCCTCTACCTACACTAAAGAATTCTGAGCAACAGCCGGGGATTTTGATCCTAGTTTTAGGGTTCCTGTATAGGGTATGGAAGGAATGCAGGAATTCACCACGGAATCCTAGCCTTTGTAAAACATTGGTGAGGTAGGCCCATGAGACACTATCGAAGGCATTTTGAATGTCAAGGCTAAGTAACAGAAGGCTACGTGAATGTCCGTTGGCATCTTGAATAATATTAACAAAAGAGAGTTTATGACAGGGTCACGTAAATTTGTTGTGCCACATCCTAAAACATCACAACAAAGAAAAGGGGGTCCCCTGGGGGTGGACTTTTAAAGCACGTACAAATTATAATAGTATACAAATTATTTTATTACATAAAACCAAACAAAAGGTAATTGAATATACAGTATATATTAAAAAGTACACCAACAGGTATATATACAACCAGTATTGATGCTATGTCGTATCATTAATTTGAACAGAAAACACCCTACGCTTTCGGAGCTTGGAAAAGCGTGCCCTTCTTCAGGGGTGTGTGGATACAATGTTTCTGTAGAATAATACTGTTAACATATATGACAATAGCCGCTGGGCACCATTTGATAAAAGAACAAACAATTGTACAGGACCATATGGGTATATTTGACTCCGCCAATGCTCAAGGTATATGCCCCAGTCTATCTCTATTCAATAAAGTGTTGTAGAGATCCTGCAGGAGTGGTGTGAAAACAAGTCTGCAGTCCCCTATTGGGGGAGAAGATTTTTTTCATATGAACTGGGACTTTTATAGTTGTTTTACCCAGAATAACACTTCACCATATGGAGTTGTGGGAGAGGATGAGAGGTCCGTCCAACCGGCGTCCTGCCAATAAGGTCTGCAGTTATTATTATTATTGGCAGGACGCCGGCTGGACGGACCTCTCATCCTCTCCCACAACTTAGAGTTATATAGAGAGTAGAATGCTTGGGGAAAATTTCTATGTAAAAATTTAGGGTGGGAATTATGTGTAAAATGCGTTTTTTGAATGAGAAGAATTTTAGCGTTCATTCTCTTGTCAAAATCAAACGCCTTACATCTTTTCGAGGGGGAATTAAATCCCTTAACATTATGGGACACACATGTGATTGCCATATGTGGTAAATGAGGGAGAGATCAACCAAGATGCCCCAACCTTAAAGTGATAGATGGGGGATATAATTGGGGAAGGATCATAAAAAGGTGAAGCAGATAGGGGGGCAGCCATTAACCCATTGAGAAATACACATACATGTAACATAATCCAAAGCCAGACTGATAAAGTATGGTAACCTCCGTAGCATTGAGGATAGTGAGGTTGGTCAAAAAGTGCTAGTCTCCAAAAAAAGGGGAAGGGGAGAAAAAAAAAGAAAACATATAGAAAAAGAAAAGGAAACATTTTGGAAAAAGTAAAACCCCTGGACAAAACCATAGTCCAGAACATATGTAGTCCAAGTGGAATTTTATATTAGGGGGATCAGGTAATCAGGGAGGTCGACAACACAAACAAAAAGAAAACTGTCAAGTCCCTGAGCACCTGAAGAGGAACATAAAAATATATCCGAGACACCAAGGTCTCAGTCCCAGCTTGATATTGTAATATAAAAAAAGTCACAACAATACGTTAAAGTATTCTGCTGGGGGGGAGGCATGTCACAGTGCCAAAGGACATCAGCATGGAGCGGTCACAAGGGGACCAGGTTACATTGGGGGACATACCCGCTTCTAGGAACCCAGAGAGGGAGATGTAAAAAAAGAGCGTCATGAAGTAATGATCTTCAGCGAGGACTTCCTCCATTGGGTTTGCCGATCCTGTAACGAATCCTCCTCCTATCTCTCCGTGATGGTGGTGTCTGCCAGATAGGTGCCGGTCTTGGAGTCAGTGGAGGTCTACGAGCTTCCCCAGCATCCAGGAGGCCCAGTTTCACCAACAAATCTTGGCCCTCTTGAAGTGTAGCCACCGAGTATGTGCTGCCATTGTAAGGGACTATTAGTTTAAATGGAAAGCCCCATCTATAGCGAATGCGAGCCGATTGCAGAGTAGAAGTAATTTCCTTAAGCAACTTTCGCCTTTCAAGGGTGGCGTCTGAGACATCTGGAAAGATCTGGATCTGGGTGTCATCCAGAAAAACACGTTGTTTGTTCCTGGCTGCACATAGAATCTCCTCCTTCACCAAGAAATCCTTAAGACATAGGATGATGTCTCTCAGGGGTTTGTCTGTTGGTGGTTTTGGTCGGAGGGCCCTGTGAATGCGGTCACATTTAAATGCAGCGGATTCGTAGTCAGGTAGAAGGGATTTAAACAGATGGATCACTGTGGTCCACTTCTGTCTCTGGAATTCCTCAGAGACGTAAATTATTACCTCTGTTTCTGTTGTCGAGGTCCTCGACTTGCATTTGTATCGTGGTGAAAGCAGACGCGAGGGCATTGTGTTCTCTGCTTAAGTCATTATGTGCTATTGCTAGCTCATCATGTCTGCTTTCCAGTCTTTCTGTTCTGGAGCCTAATGCAGCTATTTCCTGAGATAGGGTATGAGAGGTTTTATGAAGTTCGGTTTGGAACTTAGCTGCCAGCTTGTCATATATAGCTTCAAGGCTGGCGTCAAGATCAGCTTTAGAGAGGGTGTTAGACTCACCAGCCCGTGTCAGTCGTGGGGAGAGATCCGAAGGGATCTGCGGCGTGGAGGCCGGAGTGGCGGCGAAACTGCTCTGATCCGCGCCATCTTAAGCCATACCGCTGCTGTCCCTTGTCCGGAGAAGATAGTGGGTTAGCGTATTTTGGCATCGTTTTGCGGGAGTTCTTCTTCTTTGCAGGCATGCACCGTCGTGAGGGGACCTGGGGGGGTGTTAGAATTAAGATGAAAGAGGAGTTTTGAAGCCTCCAGGGTGCTGATTAAGTCCCGGTCTGGACGGAGCACTCACTCTAGGCTGCCATCTTGTTCAGCACCGCGCATGCGCCCCCAATTGCATTTCTTTTTTGTAATGAGTCGCTATTAATTTTTTAGATGACAAGGAGTGTTTTTTTTGTTAGGATGGTTTACTTTATTCAAAGTTTGTATATGTCATACATGTATGAGTCAATCACATTTTAATACAATAAAATACATACAGCAAAGTAACACTGTTATACAAGCTGTACACTCAATACTTTACATTGTAGCAAAGTGTAATTTCTTTAGTGTTGTCACATGAAAAGATATAATAAAATAGTTACAAAAATGTGATGGGTGTACTTACTTTTGTGAGATACTGTATATGTGAAAAATCAAGCAGTGGAAGCTACCTCCTTTGCTGAGTATGTGCATAATGAATTAAAATGAATTTAATAACTTTACTTGAAACCTCAGTAACTGCTTTGTAAAGAGGGTGTATAATCATTTTAATGGTTTTATAAACATTTATGATAAAGGTAAAATAAAAGCAAATAATCTTATCAAAATGCGGCCCAGTGTACAACTGAACAATTTGAGAACTTTCTAATAAAATATATATTACTACTTGTTAATGCTGACATGTTCCCTATCGTAAAGTATATTTCTTAAGTCTACTATGAGTTCTGACTTTAGTATACTTTTTCTTACCCACATGCTTACTCTAAGCATACGTTTATAACCAAACTCCAGTATTCTTTAACACTTTAAAGAGAAGTTACCTATAGTTTAAAAATGTAATATTTTGCTGTGATAAAAAACCTACTCTCTGGTGATATCCCCTGCAGAATCACTGCTTCTTAATCCAGTATTGGTCCTCTTCTGGGTTCAGTGATGTCCAGCATCATCCATCCCACTTTCTGTGAGTCCAGACTATCATGGGCACTCCCCCAAGGGGGGCCTCATCAATCTGGCCTAGGGTCAGAGTTCTGATGCACAAAATGACACTCACATGTCATACATGACTGCTTACAAGAAGAGGTTAGGACATGTGATATTACGTTACTGGCTGTAGGACACTTTGATTTGAAATATGTATAAAGGGAATTTTAAAGGGAATTTTTTTTTATAATAGGCATGGTGGGGCTCAAAAGCTGGAGTTGTGTGTTAAATGTAGCATGCAACATCAGATTCTGGAATCAAATTAAGCACTGTAAGCCCTTGTACACACGGTCGGAGATTATCCGTCGGATTTTGTCCGAAACTGTTGCATACACACGGTCGGACAAAGTTGTCGGAAAATCCGATCTTTCAGAACGTGATGACGTAATTTCGTTACAATGGGACTACGTTCAGGCTAGTAGCCAATAGCTTTGAAGTAGGAATTTGATCTGAGCATGCCTGGCACATTGTCCGATCGGAATTCTCTATACATGATCGGAGTATGGCCGATCGGAGCATTTTGTCGGAAAATATTTCCGGCAAGTTGGAAAATTTGGTCCGACGGATATTCCGACGGAAACAGTCCGATGCAGACCACACATCTGACAAATATCTGACAAAACGCTCCGATCTGACACATTCCGTCGGAATCTCCGACCGTGTGTACAAGGGCTTAGAGGCTTACTTGTGAAACCAATAAACAATTAGTAAAGTACAATAACCAACCCTCTGCAATCAATCTGAAGCCTTCTTTTGCAGATCTGATTTTGGATGTTGTTTAGGATATTGTAATCATTATTGGCAGTGATCTCTCTTATTTATTACTGTATTTAAAATGTATTTTGTGCGGTTACTGAGGTCTAGACTATAGATTATAAATCTGAGAGACTGATGTGAGATCTTATTATATTATATCCCATAGCTGTCTTCGCCAACATAACATTACTATTAAAACCACACAATTTTAGCAATACAAAACAGCCAAAAGATACATGTTTCAAATAAAATTCTCATTACAAATTTAATGGAAAAATCTGCAATATGCTATTAGAGTTTGATATATGCCCTACAGTGCCCTAGCTGTATAAAGCATGCTGAAAGCAGCTGTAAAATTGAATAATTATTGTAAAGTCAATAAAGGAGGCATACATAAAATATTATTTAACCACAGCCAATGTCTGCAATAGAAACAGTGGCAAAAATGTCTTCATATCTGCTATTGCTACATTGTAGGTTACATTTTATCCACGTAGAGTTCATAGTAAGTGCTTTAGGGATTAGCTTTTGAGAGGAGAGTGTAAAGCGCCGTACACACGAGAGGACTTATGTCCGACAGACTTCCGAAGGAGTCCTGCCGGAGTTCTGCCGGAGTTCCGACAGAGTTCTGACGGACTTTTCGACTGAGCGGACTTGGCCACACACAATCACACCAAACTCCGACAGATTAGAACGTGATGACGTACGACTGGACTCGAATAAGGAAGTTCATAGCCAGTAGCCAATAGCTGCCCTAGCGTCGGTTTTAGTCCGTCGGAATAGCATACACACGAGCGAATTTTTCGAAGGGACCAGGTCCGGCGGAGTTCCGTCGGAAAAATTTGAAGCATGTTCCATTTCAAAAGTCCGTCAGACTTTTGCGAATCAAAAGTCCGTTGCAGCCCACACACGATCGAATAGTCTGACGGAATCAGTCCGTCGGACTTTGTATGTTGAAAAGTCCGCTCGTGTGTACGCGGCATTAGAGTAGAATTCTGGGCAAAACCCAACTACTCTTAAAAATACTCTCTTCCCTCTCCTAACACCTATTGTGATTAATTTCTGTAAGAAAAGATCTGTATAGTTACCTATTGTCAAGCCACTCTGTCCCAGTGACGTGATCTCCTATATGTCAGCCAGCAGTGACTGCAGGGGAACGAAGAGCACTCGACAATGGTAGGCAATTCCTGGAAGTTGTGATATCACCTAGAAGCTTCCTATGGCTTCTACCTGTTGTCAATGCTCCCTCCTGTCCCCTGCTGCTGACAGAGGGGAGACGATCTTGTGACTGGACCAGAGCAGCTTGAAAATACAGTAGGTAAGTATAATGATTATTTTTTGCACAGATTAGGTAGTTGTGGGGGGGGGGGGATTCTACTTTAAAGTGGTTGTAAACACTTATATTGACCCAGTGAAGTAAATGGCCTCAGGTGATACACAGAGATGAAACAAATCATCTTATGTAAGTTGTACTTGTTTATCTACAGTCTTCTCTCCTCTACATTCATTCAAAGTCCAGCATTTATAAAGTTTCTCTAAACTATCAGCAAAAAGTGAACAGAGAGCTAAAATTGCAGTCTGCAGAGTTCAGAAAGAAGAGCTCTCAGAGCTGATTGGAGGGAAGGGACCCCCCCCCCCCTTCACACAGCACACAGGAACAGATCTGAGGCTATTAATCAGCTGTCTGAGTTTATTAAGGCACGTAGTCTATTTATTTACCATTAATGATGTTTAGGCACTATAGCTAGTTTATTTTACTATATTGGTATCTTTTTCTGTTTATTTGGAGCGCAACACCAACTATTACTTATTATCACTTATTTTGGGGAGGGTTATCACCCCTACCGGTGTTTTGCTGCAACCATAGTCTTTATTTTTACTTTAGGGCACGTAGTTTGGCGCGAGAATACCTTATACCTTTATTAATCAGCTGGAGATCCCTCCCCATCACCATTTTTTCTCTTGGTATCAGGGTCAGGAAAACTTGTCAGAAGTAACCAATGTTAATAGCAAAGGAGGGAAGAAAGAGAAATTACACTCAGTACTCTTGAGACATGTACACACTATAGAGGGATATGCTTTGTTCATATTTCATGTCTGAGGTTTACAACCACTGTAACCCTTTTGTGCCGACCGCCTCCAAGCCATTTTACAGTTATAAAAGTCAGGAGGGATTTGGGTCACGTGACCGCTGTGATTGGCTGTCACTGCCATCACATGGTCGGAAAGTTACTGATCGCAAGTATGCATTTGGAGCTTACGGATCCCTGGCGGCTATCATGCTGGGAGAGTGCAGGAAGAGCACCTTGCATATGGTAAGTTGCTCCAATAAGGCCCGTCTGCCGAGCAGCCACATATATGCATGCCGCAAGCACCAAGAGGTTAAGGGCTCACTGTACAAATAAGAATAAGAGTAAATGTTGGGGGGGGGGGGGGTGTACATTTTTTATGAAAAATTAGGCCAACAAAAACATAGTAAAAACCCTTCAATACTGGTTTTGACAAGTACCCGCTCCCACTTCTAGTTGGATCACTGCAGTGATTCCATCAGAAGTTCTCCCACCCGCAACCTTCTGGAACACGTCATAGGTCTCAGAAGACTGTAGGACTATTCATAAAGTGCAGCATGGCCGAGTACAGTGGTGTGAAAAAGTGTTTGCCCCCTTCCTCATTTCCTGTTCCTTTGCATGTTTGTCACACTTAAGTGTTTCGGAACATCAAACCAATTTAAACAATAGTCAAGGACAACACAAGTAAACACAAAATGCAATTTGTAAATGAAGGTGTTTATTATTAAAGGTGAAAAAAAATCCAAACCATCATGGCCCTGTGTGAAAAAGTGATTGCCCCCCTTGTTAAAACATACTATAACTGTGGTTGTCCACACCTGAGTTCAATTTCTCTAGCCACACCCAGGCCTGATTATTGCCACACCTGTTCACAATTAAGGCATCACTTAAATAGGAGCTGCTTGACACAATAAGGTCCACCAGAAGATCCTTAAAAGCTACACATCATGCCGAGACCCAAAGAAATTCAGGAACAATTGAGAAAGAAAGTAATTGAGATCTATCAGTCTGGAAAGGGTTATAAAGCCATTTCCAAAGCTTTGGGAATCCAGCGAACCACAGTGAGAGCCATTATCCACAAATGGCGAAGACATGGAACAGTGGTGAACCTTCCCAGGAGTGGCCGGCCGCCCAAAATTACCCCAAGAGCGCAGCAACGACTCATCTAAGAGGTCACAAAAGACCCCACAACAACGTCCAAGGAACTGCAGGCCTCACTTGCCTCAGTTAAGGTCAGCGTTCATGCCTCCAGCATCAGGAAAAGACTGGGCAAAAATGGCCTGCATGGCAGAGTTCCAAGGAGAAAACCACTGCTGAGCAAAAAGAACATCAAAGCTCGTCTCAATTTCTCCACAACACATCTTGATGATCCCCAAGACTTTTGGGACAACATTCTGTGGACCGATGAGACAAAAGTGGAACTCTTTGGAAGGTGTGTGTCCAAGTATATCTGGCGTAGAAGGAACACTGCATTTCATAAAAAGAACATTATACCAACAGTAAAATATGGTGGTGGTAGTGTGATGGTCTGGGGCTGTTTTGCTGCTTCAGGACCTGGAAGACTTGCCGTGATAAAAGAAACTATGAATTCTGCTGTCTACCAAGAGATCCTGAAGGAGAATGTCCGACCATCTGTTCGTGTACTCAAGCTGAAACGAACTTGGGTTCTGCAGCAGGACAATGATCCTAAACACACCAGCAAGTCCACCACCGAATGGCTGAAGAAAAACAAAATGAAGACTTTGGAGTGGCCTAGCCAAAGTCCTGACCTGAATCCTATTGAGATGTTGTGGTATGACCTTAAAAAGGCCGGTCATGCTCCAAAACCCTCTAATGTAACTGAATTAGGACAATTCTGCAAAGATGAGTGAGCCAAAATTCCTCCAGGACGCTGTAAAAGCCTCATTGCACGTTATCGCAAACGCTTGGTTGCAGTTGTTGCTGCTAAGGGTGGCCCAACCAGTTATTAGGTTTAGGGGGCAATCACTTTTTCACACAGGGCCATGATGGTTTGGATTTTTTTTCACCTTTAATAATAAACACCTTCATTTACAAATTGCATTTTGTGTTTACTTGTGTTGTCCTTGACTATTGTTTAAATTGGTTTGATGTTCCGAAACACTTAAGTGTGACAAACATGCAAAGGAACAGGAAATGAGGAAGGGGGCAAACACTTTTTCACACCACTGTATGTGCAGTGGGAAGCTGGCTGTGAAGAATCACAGCCTACTTCCCTTCGCAAACATGCCAGCGCCAAGGACCCGAAGACCAGTGAAGTACTGGTCTGGGTGAGGACAGGGCTGGATACCTGGACAGAAGAATGTTCTTTTTATTAAAAGTCAGTTTTTTTTTGTGGAACTCCTTCTCTATTCTTATACAGAGCATAAGAGAGAGAGAGCTTTTCTGTAGCTTAAGAGGAGATCTGGGGAGGGTTGATAAGACTGATAGTTTCTTGTTGATAAGCAGAAGCAAGATACGAAGATCACTCGATTTCTGGTCAGATCAAGAGAATTTTCTCTGTATTTACATATTTTTTTAAGAAATGAAACATGGTGAAATGTGCATGCATTGCAAAATATGCAGAGTGTATACATCTGCATTTTTTCATTTTTGCTTAGATATACACTTTATTTACATTACCTCTCCATAAGCAACAGTATTATTGTATCGTCTCATTTCTGGATAAACATTATCCAAGTACCACTG
Source organism: Lithobates pipiens (assembly GCF_037356315.1). NCBI lineage: Eukaryota > Metazoa > Chordata > Amphibia > Anura > Ranidae > Lithobates > Lithobates pipiens. Next base: position 399,194,483 of record NW_027507748.1, on the reverse strand, counting down.
AAAGTTCTTGCATTTCAAGCTTTTCCTTAAGGCAATTCTTTCTGATATATCACCAATATCAATTCCTGGGTTCTAAAGATAATGAGGAGAATGTTATTATACTGTCTGTTTACATGATGATGATATACACTGTATTTTATTAGATTTCAGAGTGTACCTCTAAAGGTAAATTCCATGCGATATATACATGAGATTTGTAATCATCCATCCAGACTTCAGCTACCCGTAATGCATTTCTTTTTGTGTAGAAATCAATATTATTGTTATAAGGCTTCCTTTTACGTTCTATATGGGCCACTCTTGAACATGGGAGAACTTCCATGCTGCCCCCGCATAGCCACACCTGTAAAACACACAAAATAAAATAAATAAAAGTATTTTTATTTTTATGTATATATACAAATTCTATTTTGTAATTAATACTGAAAAGCAGATAATCAACCAATCCCTTCTTTTCCCATGCCTGGCCTAGATTAAAGAGACTTTGTTGAGTGGGGGGTGGGGGGGGGCTGTTATTCCTATGGGCCATTGAGGATACCTATTGTATGTGGGTGGGTTTGTTGTATCTTTTCCTGTAATAATGGCTGAGAATTCAAAGCAATAGAAGTATTGATAAACATCAATCCTCTCACTGGTGCAATACTAGTGAAAAGCTCAGTATTTCTGGATTTGGGTCATATGTGTACACAACCTCCTGCCTTTTAAAAGCAGTGCTCAGTGGCCAGTTTCCATGACAAACACTGTCATGTGTAGAGTGGCATGATGCAAACACAGACTTTAAGAAAGTAATTTTTATGGGCACTTTTACAGTATCTGGTTTATTTTGTGTCTGTTGTAGCTTGGGGTTGGAGAAATTGTGCTTAGCAGGTAAGAGCAGGAACTTTTTGTATCCTGCTTTACAGGAACTTTTTGAATCCTGCTTTATAGGTGTACCATTAATTTGATTAGTTTAAGCTTAATACAGCAGCTGACTTTGGAATTAGCATAACATGTCATTTTAGTCCAACATATAATGGGGGGTGGGGGAGTTTAATAAAGCTGCTGCACCACTCTTCTAGCCTCAATTACTCTTTATACTGTATTGCGTTAAATGAAGCATTTGTAAGACTTTTGGTTCTGACAGCAACTCGCACACCAAATTCAGGTAGTTATTAAATGTGCCACTTTTACATTGTGTTGCATTGAATGCTCCAAATTTACAATAAACACCAACATTTTGTATCTTAGGGAAGTGGAGCTAATTAAGTCCAACTTTTTTTTGGTGTACATAGAAAAAATGGCTCAGTCAGATTTTGCAAATTCATTCTAAAAATGTTGCAGCATGAGCCAGATTCAAGTACATGACAGATAGGTACATGAATTTGGCACATTTTTCACCACTTTTAGAATGCACAAGATTTTGTAACACTTTTGCAAAATCTGTCTGCACCAGTCTTTCAGAATTCCAGGGAGGGTTCTTAGTTATTCTACAGTAAATAACCTCTAATTATTTTTTTTAAAACAGTAAATAAAATAAGGATGCTTTCATTTTTTCCCTATCAGGATTGAAAAAAAAACTCCACTAAATTAGCATAGCTCTATTTTTGGTTCCTGGGGCAGAGATTCCTTATGCTGTTCTGGGTCTTATTTGGGCAAATTGGCAAATCTCCACCAACTAGTGCAGTTTTCTATATATTCCTATAAAGAAACCACTAGAGGTTGCAGGCTGAGATGCTCCACTCATAGGCTTTCATAACTGACACTAATATGCTTTCATAGCTGACACTCATATGGGTTCCCAAACAGCAGAGAGATGTCCACTACTTTCCCTCCATCCTAAAATAAGAAGTCTGCTTCCTCAAACAGCAGATAAATTCCACCCCTCTCAGTCCTAAAATAAGCAGTCTCCTCTTTGATGAAAATGTGTAAAATCTTTTTATCAGCAACAAAAAAAAGATGATAATAATCTTAGGAGTTTAATTTTTTTCTTGTTTGTGTGGGTGTTAAATGTGTTGTATTGATTTCACACCTGTTTTTAAATGGTTGAAATAAACACTTTTGTTTGCCCTCAACCTTGTTATTGAAATCTGAAAGAAAAAGACCTAGTTTTATATGCTGACTAAAATGCTTCAAATAGTACAGACCGAATCATGGGTTTATAGGAGGCTAAAGCATGAGACAAGGTGAAAGCTAAATTTACAGGCAATATACAGTGCATCCAGAAATTATTCACAGTGCTTCTCACTTTTTCCACATTTTGGTAAGTTACAGCCTTATTCCAAAATTGATTAAATTTGTTATTTTCCTGAAAATTCAAAAAAAAATAAAAAAAAATAAAAAAAATAATAATGACAAAGTGGAAGAAGTTTGTTTAAATTCTTTGCATTAAAAAAATAAATAAATCACATGTACATAAGTATTCACAAGCTTTGCCATGACACTCAAAATTGAGCTCAGGTGCATTCTGTAGCCACTAATCATTCTTGAGATGTTTCTACAACTTGATTGGGGTAAATTAAGTTGATTGGACATGATTTGGAAAGGCACGCACCTGTCTATATAAGGTCCCGCAGTTAACAGTGCATGTGAGAGCACAAACCAAGCCATGAAGTCCAAGAAATTATCTGTAGACCTCCAAGACAGGATTGTATCGAGGCACAGATCTGGGGTAGGGTACAGAAAAATTTCTGCAGCACTGTCTACTGAGCACAGTGGTCACCATCATCCATAAATGGAAGAAGTTTGGAACTATTAAGGCTCTTCCTAGAGTGGGCCGCCCAGCCAAACTGAGAAGGGAGAAGGGCCTTAGTCTGGGAGGTGACAAAGAATCCATTGACAGAACTCCAGAATTTCTATGTGGAGAGATTAAACTCTTCCATAAGAACAACTATCTCTGCAGAACTCCACCAAAAGGCCCTGTATAGTAGAGTGGTCAGACGGAAGCCACTCAGTAAAAGGCACATGACAGCCCACATGGAGTTTGGCAAAGGGCACCTGAAGGACTCTAAGGCCATGAAAAACAAAATTGTCTCTTCTGATGAAACAAAGATTGAACTCTTTGGCCTGAATGGCAAGCATCATGTCTGTAAGAAACCAGGCACCACTTATTACCTGGCCAATACCATCCCTACAGTGAAGCATGGTGGTGGCAGCATCACATTGTGGGGATGTTTTTAACAGCAGGAACTGAAAGACTAGTCAGGATGGAGGGAAAGATGAATGCAGCAATGTACAGAGACATCTTTGATGAAAACTTGCTCCAGAGCGCTCTGGACACAGCCAAGATAACAAAGGAGTGGCTATGGGGACAACTCTGTGAATGTCCTTGAGTGGCCCAGCCAGAGCCCAGACTTGAACCTGATTGAACATCTCTGGAGAGATATGAAAATGGCTGTGCACCGACACACCCCATCCAACCTGATGGTGCTTGCTAAGTCCTGCAAAGAGGAATGGGAGAACCTGCCCAAAAATAAGTGTGCCAAGCTTATAGCATCATACTCAAAAAGACTTGAGGCTGTAATTGGTGCCAAAGGTGCTTCAATAAAGTATTGAGCAAAGGCTGTGCATACTTATGTACATGTGATTTTTTGTTTTCGTTTTTTAATAAATTTACAAAGATGTCAAACAAACTTCTTTCACATTGTCATTATTAGGTATTGTTTGTAGAGTATTGAGGAAAATAATGAATTGAATCCATTTTGGAATAACGCTGTAACAAAACAAAATGTGGAAAAGCTGTGAATACTTTCCGGATGCACTGTATCTAATGTTATCCTAATGCAGTTGCACTGTCGCCATTTATTTTTAGCAGAAAGTGCTATGTTAACTACCTCTGCCTTAACCACTGGCTGGTAAAAACCAAGAAAAAAAGAGCAGGCACTGAGCCCAATATAATCTCAAATATTAAATATCACAATCCATGTGTTCTGTGTAATATACATATAATGTACAAAAAGTGGGTCTGCATCTCCTTCCATTTCTAATGCATGGAGTCAGGCTGGATCTCTATTCAGCCCTGCTGGATTTTTGTCAGCACATCGGTGCCCTGGAGGGGACTCAGCACACATTAGCCGCCAGTGCACAGCATTACATGTCTTCCCCTTGACTTTGTGAGTACATTTTACACATTTTTTAATTTAATAAAATTGTGTTTTCATTTACTACACTAACAGCTCTTTGTTCTGGATTTATTTTAATTTTTGCTTAAAAGAGATCTATAGTCACAGTATATATGTTTCATGTTATAACATCAGCATTGTAATAACAATACATCAATAGTTATTTTTGACAATTCAACACAAGCTTACTTAAAAAATCTAATTTTATTATGTGAATGCTGCCTATCTGCTGAATGGGAATTCATTCAATGTGAAAATAAATATATGACTTTAATTTTTTCACCATGTATAAGCTTTAAATCCACTACTTGTCCTGATTACATAAAAATACACCCACTATTGGCCTACAGTATTTGTGAACATAGTACTATAAAGGTCAATAATAAGAAAGAAAAATGGTATGTGTTAATTCTATTACCATGTACTGAAAATAGTTGAATAATTTTTTCATCCCTTTTTTTTTAAATGTTTATTCAGTGGTCACATGATCACATAGCCTCACTTTGTGTCCCTCTTTCCCATAGAGGGGAAGCGTGTGGGTATAAAAGCAGTCAGGCAGAGTATGACAAAGGAGAAGCACATGTTTATGTGCACTGCATTCCAGAAGGGTGAACAACATTCAAACAGGTGCACTTCCAACCTTTTTATTTTTATGTTGCTGCTAAATACCTGGTAATCCTGCCATTTCCCATTGGTTGATGTTTCATACTGACCACACCAAGCACAGGAGCATATCCCTGCTGGCATGGTCAGTTTGCATCTTGGGGATCGCTGCGTCAGCACAGCATACCTGTCACTCCCATAGTTAATTTTGTGTCCATGGTGGGGCTGTAAACCCTTGTTTTTTTTAAATAACAAACATATCATACTTACCTCCACTTCGATCCACGTCTTCTGGGGTCCCCAAATGGCACTTGTGGCTCCTCCCTGCATCGGGAACCACCTAGGAGAAGCACTCCTGTGCGGGCGCGTTCCAGAGTCTGGCTTTTGCATTCATAGACACAGAATTCCGGACTTGGCCCCACCTCCGCATCATTGTATTTGATTGACAGCAGCGGGAGCCATTCAATCAAGAGCCGAGACAACGGGCAGAGAGGGTGAGCACGTCTCCGGCATGGGAACAAACGGGCTCAGGTGAGTAAAAGGGGGGGGGGGGGGGCTGGTCAGTGACAGAAGTTTTGCATAGGATACATTAAGGTGAAAAAACACAAGGGTTTACAACTCCTTTAACAGCTGGTGATAAGCATTGTGCCTCAACTTGGCCTGAACTTTGTAAGTTTGTGCAATAAAGCCCTTTTGAACACAGGAAAAACTGACTACGGGAATTACAGGCATGCTGTGCTGACACAGGGATATGAAATGACCATGAAAGCACAGATCTGCTTCTGTGCCTAGTGTGTCCAGTTTGAAGCAGCAACCAACAGGAACTGGCAGGATTGCCAGGTATTTAGAAGTACAGTACAAAATACAAACTTTAGAGGAATTTACTGAGAATCGTATGCATAAATAAAAACATACAAGGAATGCAAATTTTTCTGGAAATATACAATTTAAATAATAACATCTGGAGCATGTTTTAAGCATGAATGGTAGCCAGGAGATGCTACACTCTGTCATCCAACTCAGCAAACCACAATAACGCTTTTAACAATACATGTTTACATAAGTTTGGCATGTAAAACTTCTGCCTCCATGAAGCACTCATTATTAGTTACCTGCAACACAAATATTATTATTATTATTATTATACAAGATTTAAATAGTGGCAACAGTTTACGTAGCGCTTTACAATATAAAAGGGAGACAATACGGTTAGAAACAATAAAATACAAGAGGATTAAGAAGGCCCTGCTCAGAAGAGCTTGCAATCTAATAGGGTGAGGCAGGTGGGTCAAAAGGTTGTAACTGTGGGGAAAGAGCTGATGGAAGTGGTAAAAGATTAGTTAGAGACCTGATAGGCTTTCCTGAAGAGATGAATGTTTAAGGATCGTCTGAAGGTAGCAAGAGTAGGGGATAGCCAAACAGGTGGAGGTAGCGAGTTCCAGAGGATAGGAGAGGCTCAGGAGAAATCCTGGAGATGAGCATGAGAGGAGGAGATGAGAGAGCTTGAGGGAGGTCGTGAGAAGAACGGAGAGGACGATTTGGGAGATATTTGGAGACAATATTGGTGATGTAGTTTGGGGCAGAGTTGTGAATGGCTTTGTATGTTGTGGTTAGTATTTTGAATTTAATTTGCTGGGTGATTGGGAGCCAGTGTAGGGATTGGAGGAGAGGGTTGGTAGACACTGAGCGGTTGGTAAGGTGGATAAGTCTGGCAGCAGCATTCATGATAAACTGAAGAGGGGATAGCCTATGGAGAGGAGGGCCAATGAGAAGGGAGTTGCAATAGTTAAGGCAAGATATAACAAGGGAGTGAATGAGGAGCTTAGTGGTTTCATTTGTTAAAAAGGGGTGAATTTTAGAGATGTTACGAAGATTAATTCTACAAACATTTGACAACGATTGGATCTGAGGGTGAAATGACAAGTCAGAGTCTAGGATTACACCTAGTACCCTTGCGTGAGGGGAGGGATTGAGGGTTGCATTGTTCATTTTGATGGAAAAGTCATGGAGGGGGGCACGGGTGGGGGGGCAATATTAATAGCTTGGTTTTGGAGTGATTTAGATTAAGGAAGTGGTGCGACATCCATGCTCTCCTTTATGGGCAGTTGGATTTAAATGAACTGGCTGTCCACCCAAATGGCATCTGATCTGATCAAGCCAGAGAAAAAGGGATGGACCCCCCTTACATTTGTTTTGTGTGCTTTTACTTTTTTGAATTTGGCGCCGATCTCCGCTCCCGCGCGCTGTAAAATCACTGCTGCCGAAAAAAGTCAGTTTTTAAAACATTTTTTTTGCAATAAATTTTTTATTGAAGTATGCAGAAAATTACATCCGACAGCCAAAATGACAGAAAAAGTTTTGACAAAGTATGATAATACATCTTTTGAAACATAACGTGACTACAGTGTGACATTTATACTAAGTCCAAGAGTTCGCTAAACATCTTGAAAAAAGAAAAAAAAAACAGGTCATATACCAAAGGTGATCAATACCAATATGTCACTCATCATGTGGGTGGGGGGGAGGGGGTGACTCCGCCCGGACACCCTGAAAGGGAGCTGGACTGTGTCCGTGCAGAGGCAGACCCAACCACCCACCATATATTCCAGTTAGTTTTATGAAGGCTTGTTAGCCTGAACAAATGTCAAAGGAAGCGAAATTGAATCCAAATATGGTAAATAACAGCCCAAACTACGTTAGAAGGGTTAAACATCATAACAAACTCTAACAACCTATGAAATCAAAAATGTGAACCTTAGGGTACAAAAGAGTATCATCTGCTTGAGACCACCGTGAGCATTACCCGCATTTTATCTTTTAGCCAAATAGGTGGGGTAGAACAAAGAGACTATCGTCTGTAGGTATAGAGAAAATCTCTTCAGAAGCAAGTTCTATTTTGAGATGGGAACCTAGATTTCTCTCCTGGGAATAAGAAGGCTCCCCGGGACTCTAAGGCCAGGAATCTATCATTGGAGGGATCAGTAATAGATATATGAAGGAAAAGGATAAAGGAAGGGAAATAGGAGAAGGAGATAGGAAGTTTGGAAGTCTGTCCGTCGACTCCGCACCCTCTACCCAGTATGATGTGTGAGAGATTTATATTCAGGGGTAGAAAGGAAATGGAACCAACAAGCCCAGGTAGTATTGATTTTTTCTGGTTGGTCATGAGCTTGATGAATCAAGTCTACCATTTCTGCTGTAAAACATTTTTTTTGCAATGATACATGTTCCCTGGGGCGGGTCCCGGTTCCCCAAACACTTTTTATGACAATACCATGCATATACGCCTTTAAAATTAGCACTTTTGATTTCTCTCATAGACAATTCATTATAGCCGCGAGTAGTTTTAAATTACTTTTGTTTCTTTAGAAATGTCATTTTGTGCAGGGACTGTTCTAAACAAGGAAAAAATGTGTCACTTTACAGGCATACTATAGACAACCCCCAGGTACAAAATGTAAAGGAATATTTCACTTTTATTGTTTCACTTTAAGCATTATTAAAATCACTGCTCCTGAAAAAAGGGCCATTTTTAAAAAGTTTTTTTGGATTGATGCATGTCCCCTGGGGTAGGACCCGGGTCCTCAAACACTTTTTATGACAATAACTTGCATATAAGCCTTTAAATTAGCACTTTTGATTATTCATGTTCGTGTCCCATAGACTTTAACGGTGTTCGCACAAATGTGACACCTTTTCGCAAATTCTAGTGCAAACCGAACCGGGGGCGGGGGGAGGGGGTGGTGTTCAGCCCATCCCTAGTCATTGACACAAAATTCTCACATTTAAATTTTTTTAACTATTTTCCATAATAAGCATTTTAAGGTTAAGCACCAGTAGGTAAATAAAGGAATGCATTTTAATCGATTACCTCTCTGTAGTTACTTTTCCATTAAGGTGAATTAGAGTGCAAAATAAGTAATACTGACAACAGCAAGTTTTTAGATTTCCATTAAGAAAGGTAATATATAGACATGCCACTTACTGCTTATTTTATCAGACTATAAAGTATTCATTGCCAGAAGGCCCCTGCCAAGAAATGAGCATGCAGATAATGGGATGTCTGGCTTTCAGCAGATACATAAAAAAATGTGGTCTGTGCTAATTCAAAGAATCAATCATCAGTTCATGTGACATTAGAAACACAGTAATTCATATTACAGCAGAAAGACAGCTGAATTAGCGTGTTTTCACCAAAACAATATGAAACATAAGCACATTAAGTACGGATGAGACGGTGTTTGTTTATGTCTAAAATGCATTGCCATAGTGTATGCATCCATTATCACAGCATCATGCCTAAGTCACAAATTACATTTTGAATAATTACAGATCAGTTTGGGCAGAAAAGTAAGGATTTGTCAGAGTGCATTTTGATTATATTAATAGTGGCAGTATGAAAGTCTATGACCTTTTCTTCTGATACTTTATGTTGCTGAATGTCTGTAATCAGCCCATATCTGTCACATCAAGACAAAAAATACAAAGACACTGGTTTCCAAGTGCCGTATAGAGTACCTTGTGTTTCCTTGACTTTTAGTGAAAACACTCATATAGAAGAAAATATGTTGAAGTAACAATTTTGTTTACTTTGTGTCCACCCAGGGCACTTTCTTTAAAGAGGGATTAAAAAAATATTAAAACAAGGCAGCTATAAATACTACAGCTGCTGACTTTTAATAAATGGGCACTCACCTGTCCCGGGTTCCAGCGATGCCGGCCGCCGAGGGCGATCGATCGCTCGGCCCTCGGCTGCTGCTGCCACCATTCTAGGTGAGGGAATCAGGAAGTGAAGCAAATCGGCTTCACTTCCCGGTTCCCTACTGCGCATGCGCGAGTCGCGCAGCGCAATAGGAATTCTCCGCGCTATCTCTGAGACCCGTGTGTGTCCCAGCAGACAGTGCGGCAGGACAGGAAATGGCGTAGACTCCCATGGGAGTCTATGCCCGGAAGTGGGTGTAAATACCTGTCTTTGACAGGTATCTCCACCCCCCTCCCCCCTGAAAGGTGCCAATTGTGACACCGGAGGGGGGGAGGGTTCCGATCAGCAGAGGTTCCACTTTAGGGTGGAACCCCGCTTTAATGTATTAAGTACTTATAGGTAAGGCCCTGTTCACACATGGTACTGGTTGTACAGAATAAGTAATGCTATGACAGGTAAAACATCCACATATACACTATGTTGTCAAAAGTATTGGGATGCCTGCCTTTACACGCACATGAACTTTAATGGCATCCCAGTCTTAGTCTGTAGGGTTTAATATTGAAATGGCCCACACTTTGCAGCTATAACAGCTTCAACTCTTCTGGGAAGGCTGTCCACATGGTTCAGGAGTGTGTTTATGGAAATGCTTGACCATTTTTTAGAAGCACATTTGTGAGGTCAGGCACTGATGTTGGACGCAAAACAGCAAATACTCTTGCACAGAAGTGTTGATCAGGTGATCTAGAGTTTGAAAAAGGATAGTGTTTCAGGCCTTGCTGCCCTCCAGGATAGGGATATCCTAGCAGTCAAACAAAGAAAAAGAAAAAGAGGGCGCAACAACCTTGTGCATTATCCTTTGATAAGTTGAATTAAAGAATATATAAAAAATAACTCACAAACATCTGAGGGAAAACTGCAACATAAAAGCCTTAATCTGATGGCAACAACAGATCAACAGTCTCCAGGTGATGAAGGAGAGGACATGGGAACCACTGCTGGCTGATGTGTTTCGAAGGCGTACCTTCTTCCTCAGAGCCTGGCAGTGCTACTTCCTTCGGCTACTTAAATACCCAAATGCATCCATAGAACCCATTCCAGAGAGGCCCTAGGGACCCACCCGCTAGTTGTGGGTGGTCTAGTGGGGAGGGGGAGGACTAGAGTGACAATGCCACAATATGTGTATACGTATAACATGTTCCCACTGTATATTGCTGGCATGTCGGCTCACAGACTGACATAGCGGATCTCCATAGCCAGTGGGAGAGACAGTCAATTGCTATGTACATAAAGATAACCTGGTGGCTGACCATAGATGTAATACTATGCTATATGGGTCTGAGTCTTACCATGTGTTGGTATGTTGATCCCTACATGTACGCGCTTAAGTCGACTGCCACTGTATGTGGTAGCTACCACACCAGTGGCGCTATTGTTCCAACTTAATGGTTAGATTGGCGGCTGCCGCACATTGCATTGGTAGCCCTGATTGGCTGAAGGAATGAAAGCCTTGCCCAATCAGGGCACGGAGCACTGTCAGAGTCAGAGAAAGTAATGACGACTCTATCCAATCATGGCTCATTGCTCTTAGTCCCGCCCCACACTTTAAAAATATTCTCTCCATAGCGGGCATTTGCAGTGTGATGTTGGTGTGCAGAGAGATAGAACAGGGCTCTGTTCAGTACTATTAGTGAGTTAGTGTACTATAGTGTGCTGTTATGATTCTATTGTCAGTGTAGACTATCAGTTTATTGTGAATCTAGTGATAGTTCATTGTGAATGTAGTGTGACCATTCATTTTTACTTTAGTGTCAGTTTTTGTTAGTGTAGTGATACCATTCATTTTTACTTTAATGTCAGTTTACATATTCAGGGCAGGTTTACTGCAGTATACAGTACTGTATGTACTCTTCCACCTCCATGGTCTCCTCTGCTGAATCGACCCATGAACCACAAGTACCCCCTAGGTGTTCAAGGCGCTATTCAATGAGTAAGGCTAAGAGGTGCCATGCAGTGCTTCAGCTGGTCTGTCTAGGTAACAGGAGCCACACCAGAGCAGAGATTCTTGCAGCTCTGCAGGGGCAGGTCCATGCCAGTTGGAGCCAGAAATGGCACAAACCTCCTGTCTGCCCTTAGACAGGTAAAGTTGACACTTGTGCCATGCCTGGCACATGTCCTCAATTTGGTGGTGCATTGTTTTTTAAAATAAGTATCCAGGGTTGGAAGATCTGCTATAGCAGGCCAGAAGAGTCTGTAGCCATTTCAGGTGGTCATACACAGCCAGTGCTTGGTTAGCTGAAATTCAGCGGGAATTCCACCTGCCCATAACCACTTGATTTATGACATGCCCACCAGGTGGAACTCAACTTCACACAATGCTGCACGAGTACCTGTGTGAGTATGGCACAACGACAGGCGAAAGGCTGGCTATTTTTCCTCACACCAATGGCTGCTGATAAAGGATGCATGCACTGTACTGTGAACATTTGAGGAATCCACAAGGATGGTGAGCCGTGACAATGCATGCATCAGTGATACAATCCTTGTTGTGTTCCTGCTAGAGCAAACTCTGGCATTATGGACAGTGCACTTGAGGCAGAGTAGCGGGAGAAAGAGGAGGAATTCCTTTCCTCTCAAGGCCAGCTTTATGCAGGCACTATTCTTCTTACGCCACAGAACACACAAGAGGAGAGGGAGGAGGAGGACTCTGGCAGATTTGGAGGCACTGAAGCAGAGCAAGACATACGTCAACCCTTAAGAGATTGTTTTCCATTCCCAGAACCCTTGGGAGTAGTACATGGCTGGGAAGAGGCAGTTTCAGATACTATAATTCTCAGTGACCCAGAGGAGTCTGTTTCTCATGCCTACGCAAACTTGCAGTGCATGGGCTCCCTCATTCTTCAAAGCCTGCGAAAGGACCTGAGATTACGTGGCATCAAGGAGAAAGATTACTATTGGTTAGCAAACCTCCTTGACCACCGTTACAAGAGGACAGTCTCAGAACTCATCCTCTCCTCACAGAGGGAGCAGAAGATGAAATCTCTCGAGGACACCTTAAAGGAGGAGTTTATATAATGCCTTTCCTGACTCAGGTAGGCTATAGTCTGGTGGAAAACATAGTTTTGAGGCTTCTGTTGGTCAAGAGAGGAGCAGTGGAGAAGGGGGCCGCCTCAGTGATGCATTTCATTTTTTTTTAGCCCCCCACCCCCAGGGTTGTCAGCTTCCACACCCCATCAGCAGTGTCTTCATCATATGTTGAGAGATTATATAGGGGTGAAAACAGATACGGAGAGCTTTCCGTTGACAATCCACTGGGTTACTGGGTCATGAGAATAGACCTCCGGACAGAACTTGCCCAGTATGCAATAAAGCTGCTGGGTTGCCCTGCATACAGTGTGATTTCTGAATGGGCATTCAGTGCTGACAGAGGTTTTTGACAGATAAGAGAGCGTGTCTGTACACAGACTCCGTGGACCGGCTGACATTTATCAAAATGAATCAGTCCTGCATTAGCAGCAGCTATCAAGCCCCTGATATTGATGTCACTGATTAAGTGATGACTTTATCTTGAATCTCTGAAAGACTGTTTAGGCTGCCTAGCTTTGCGGGTGTTGATTACATCTGGAAGACGTTTTTTGGTGTAGGATTCATGGGCACAATTAATACCCAAGGACCAATTTTTCACCACTTGTTTGACAGGTGCACATCACTGCAATTTTTGACAGAAAGACCAGTTCTTTCTTTTTAAAAGTACCTCTGTAGGCTTACGGTGTGAAGGCACCACCAACACCCAAAGATTAATTTTTCCACACCTGTTACTTATATCCAAAGTCTGCGGAAGAGACACCAGAATTTATCCATAAAATCTCTAATCTTGTTCCAAGTGCACAAAATGGTAGCCTCATCATACAGATTGGCTCCTCAAGCAATTGTTTATAAAACAAAGAAAGCTTGAATGGAAAATGTCATGTTGTTGTCATTATTACTGCAGCATAGTCTATACATGGTACAGATGTGTCACTTTACAGGCAGACTAAGGGGACACCCCCCCGGTACTATATTTAAATGAATTTTTCATTTTTATTATTATTTCTCATTGTGATGATTTCACTATAAGTATCAGTAAATCACTGCTCATTTAAAATATATATTTTTTACAAACTTTTTTTTATTGCTAAATGCCCCCCAGGGCAGTACCCAGACCCCCATAACCACTAAATGCTCAATTACTTGCATATAAGCCTTCAACATGGGCACTGTTTTTTTCCAGTTTGTGTTACATAGACTTCAATGGGGTGCATTATTCGGTTCAGAATGTTTTCAATGTTTGAAAGTTGTGCCGTGAACCAAACAGGGGGTCACTTGGGTACTCAGGGTATTGTGTATTCTGGTACTGTAATGCTCAGAATTTCCAGTATGTAGAGATACACTTTAAAATTGAAATATATTTCCAGAGAGAGATGATTGTTCAACTGCTAACTGCTAAGCAAGCTAGCTTAGTGGTCACCCATAAGGTCAGAGAGCTGGCATCACAAATGCTTCTCATTGTTCAACTTCATTCAAGCACTACAGCAATTTGAACATCATAAAATGCTAATGCATTTCGGTCATAGCTTTCCTCCTAACATACAAAAAATAAATAAAAAAATAAAACTTATATAAGAAAAAGCACTCATGTGAGTTAATAGAATACACACAAGGGGATGACAAGTGTATGGCCATGTTTATGCACCTACAATTGCTAATTGCGCTTTCAGTGCCATTAATTGTTAACGGCACACCAAACACAGGAGCAAACACACATTTTGCCATGTGAAAAAACGAGGGGCAAATGCTGCAAAACGCACAGTAAAAAACACACAACCCACAAAATGCAAAAATGTCCCATTAACCACATGTAACCAACAGGCTGCCCTATGTGTGTCACAAGAAAAACGAGACACAAAATGTGCGCTCCCACTATGCTAGATGTGAATGGGGCCTGAAAGTGAAATTGGTGCGTTAACACAAGAACAATGAGGCTCCAATCACAGCTTGCATTTCAGAAAGGCGCTGCACCAAAAATCACAGAAAAAAAATGCACCAAGCATGCGCTCTAACAAAAAGTTCTGAAGCTTCTATAGGGCGATTGCTGTGTGTGGAAGAAAGACATTACTAATGAAAATGTCTGTAAACATGGATGAGCATAAGAAAAGTAAGTGTCTGTAGATTTAATGGAAAGCTTCGATATTTTTGCAAAAAAAGTACATGAATGCTATATTGGTGCATAGGGGAGCTGGAATTTAGAAGAAAAAAAAGTGTACAAAAGTGAACTTACCCTTTAAATAGTGACACCTGAGGATTATGGGATCTAAATCTACTATTATATATATATATACCAAATGCTGCACAGAGAAAAACGTATAATCTTTTTTTGTGAAATTAACATTCCCTAGCCATCAAGTAACTGAAAATGATGTACAGCTCCAAAGGAATATTTACTGACTGAAGAATCTATTAAAGATTAAAAACACATATTGAAGTCCCCAGCCAATAGGATTAGAGATTCTGAAAGCTTTTATAGTCATCTCAAAATTCTATACAGTAAGTCAACCTGACCATTATTAGGTATCTACTGTATATAGAAGCAATATAGCTCAGGTTTTGGATTTTTTGTTCAAAGACATTGCAATTGCTGGCTTTTCAAAGTGGTATTAAAGACAAAAAAAAATCATTGTGTTGCAGTTTACCAATTCCTTTATTTTTACCTGGTGACTTGGGCACTCTTCCAGTGGATGGAGAACAAATAGAAACATCTTGGACAGAAGCATTGTCAATCTGGGGACAGGGAAGTGTTATATGTACTCACAGATTTAGATGGACTTGACTATCAAATTGAAGTTTAAATCCAGCTTTTTTTTTTTTTTTAAATCTGTTTATAGATTTTTAGAACACACAAAAAAAAAAAACAGAACAACATACATTGGTCATTAAAGGTATCAGGGTGACCTATGCAAGGGGCATGTCATCTGGTATTCAATTATACAAAACAGAGCAGGAAATATGGGTCACTATAGTGGTTACAATAGTTGCTGGGGTTGTGAATCAGCGCAGGTCTTGGATGTAAAGATCTAAGTAGGACATAAAGTTTAAAGCAGTATACGACTCGCATCTGGAATGGAATATTTTAATGCAGCTACATCAACTATTTTGTTATTCTGTTAGGATAAAGATTTTACATAGGTGAATAAAAGCTGGCCATTGTAAACACCCCTGTCAGTGTTAAATGGCCTGTCTGCGTTTGCTGGACAGCTTGGTCTGTTAAAGAAAGTTTAAAAATAATAGACTTACTGGCCAGATCAACAGATGACAATAAAGTAAATAAAAATGGAAAACAGGAAAAACGAATTCAGCCACCCACCACAAATAAGAATTGGCAAGCTGCAGTATAATGTATATGTTTTATACCATTTTGCTTTAATAAATAACTATACTTAAAACGTTTAGGCCATATGTAAAAAAAAAAATCTGTAAAAGTTTTGGTACAGGTCTATTTAGTTGAGCTACACTTCTCTCCAGTGCTGTGTTGTCCTGGGGCTACCCACTGGCTGTAGGCATCTTCAGCCTGGCAGTTTCTGGGTATTGATCCCGAGGCATTTTAATCGCATGGTTTGTCCGTTCTGCATTAAAAATCAACTTCCCTTTTAATTTAACCATATACAATGTAAATAAATATATGATTTTTAAATTATGTGCATATAAATTGGGTTCATCTCTAAAGGAGTGCAGCATGTTCCCTAAGTGAGTTTTTACTTCACTTAGTGAATGAGGTGAAACTATAAAATGAAAAACAAGAGCTAAGCGGGACTTTAAATGAAGTACGGGGTCTTTTATTGAAAAAAAAGGGAGAAATATTGTTATGCGATTATATGATGCGACAAAATTACATGTATATTAAAGAGGTGCACAGACAGACACATTATTAACATTGACATTTTGTTTTATATAATCTTACTGACCAATACAGAGTAGGTTATAAAAGCGCACCTCCATTATATACATAAGACAACCAAATATGGAAATAAATTAAACAAATAATACAATGTAGGCAACAACTTTGAATCTATGACTTCTTGGTTGTTGCAGTGGATTAGTAAAGAAAAAAACAACATAGTTGATGCAATTTTTCAAGAATTGATGCTAGTTGAAATTGGGGTACCAAAATACACGGCGATTATTGGCTCTACGCGTTTCGCGGCTTACTACCGCTCGTCAGGAGCAAGCTCGTGATTGGTCTGAAAATACAGAGTAGTGGTAAATTAATGTTTGCAATGATGGAACATGGGGAGATTGAAATACCCCTACCTAGTGGTCACTTACACATAGCCATGCAGTCAAAAGTGCAGCGCCGAAAGCCTAGGCACCCAAAGCGATGATACGGGAGTTGAGGAGGCCCATCCAAGGGCGAGGAGGCCCACAGAATGCACACACAGGCAACCACCGGGACAACAAGGGCGTTTAGTAAGTGAAAACGAATATAGAAATATAAAACTGAGCCTAATGGGTGAAAAAATGCATGGTAAGAACTACAGATAATCTGAGAATTGTGAAAGAAAAATGCGTTGAAAAAAGAAAATGTTGGGGTGGATGTGTGATGAGTGTAGGAGAGGGTTAGCATGGGAAAGGGGGGAAGGGTGGAAGAGGGCGGAAGAAAAAGGGGAAGGAGGGGGAAAGTGGCTGTGTATGACATGACCCAGTCTGAATGCCAGGTGACGGAGTGAGTAGTGACAGAAAAAAGTAAAGAAAGAGGGACATATGGATTGATTGTGCAAAAATACCTTGTGTGTGGAAAAAAAGCGAAAACAAGGGGTGACAGTGTATGGTAGGTGAATAGCCCCAGTTGTTCCGGGTCCCGCCTGCCGCCGCCAACCATGGATACAGCCAAACCGCCGTCTGGGGGCCCCCAGCGTCACACACTCAAGGACACCAAATGGAAGAGTGAGCAATGCCAGACCCGGGATATATACACACTCCGAGTCAGCTTCCACACCCACACTCCAGGTGAAATGAGGATGTAAATCAACCTAGCCTGAAAGGCGGCACCCATAACAGTGATGCCGTACAAACGGTGGTGAAAGTGTGACGCCGATACGCAGTGGGTGAACGCGCCCCGCCTCCCAGCCAAGAGAAAAAAAGAAAAAAAAAAAAAAAAATCTTGGATGAGGAGGGCGGAGGGCGTCCCCCAGTGCGCATCGCAACTCCCGATCATGACAAAAAGGAATGCAGCGATGCAGACGACACCAACACCACCCGACTGCATAGGTGCGTCAAGGACCGAATAGTGCAAAAAAAAAAAATTTTTTTTTTTTTTTTAAAAAGATTTTGGAAAAAACAATAGAAGCTGCTAAATCTAAAACAATGATGAATAATAAGATACTTTAAACAATATGGTCCAAAAAAAAACAAATAAACATTGGCTTAAGTATACAAGACACCCATCTTCCATCCCTTATATCAATAGTAACATGATGGGAAAAGGGGAGGGGGAAATTTTGGGACTTTAAATGAGGTCATAGCCTCCATCCCTATCAGATATAAGATATAAAATTAAAAACAAGAGCTAAGCGGGACTTTAAATGAAGTACGGGGTCTTTTATTGAAAAAAAAGGGAGAAATATTGTTATGCGATTATATGATGCGACAAAATTACATGTATATTAAAGAGGTGCACAGACAGACACATTATTAACATTGACATTTTGTTTTATATAATCTTACTGACCAATACAGAGTAGGTTATAAAAGCGCACCTCCATTATATACATAAGACAACCAAATATGGAAATAAATTAAACAAATAATACAATGTAGGCAACAACTTTGAATCTATGACTTCTTGGTTGTTGCAGTGGATTAGTAAAGAAAAAAACAACATAGTTGATGCAATTTTTCAAGAATTGATGCTAGTTGAAATTGGGGTACCAAAATACACGGCGATTATTGGCTCTACGCGTTTCGCGGCTTACTACCGCTCGTCAGGAGCAAGCTCGTGATTGGTCTGAAAATACAGAGTAGTGGTAAATTAATGTTTGCAATGATGGAACATGGGGAGATTGAAATACCCCTACCTAGTGGTCACTTACACATAGCCATGCAGTCAAAAGTGCAGCGCCGAAAGCCTAGGCACCCAAAGCGATGATACGGGAGTTGAGGAGGCCCATCCAAGGGCGAGGAGGCCCACAGAATGCACACACAGGCAACCACCGGGACAACAAGGGCGTTTAGTAAGTGAAAACGAATATAGAAATATAAAACTGAGCCTAATGGGTGAAAAAATGCATGGTAAGAACTACAGATAATCTGAGAATTGTGAAAGAAAAATGCGTTGAAAAAAGAAAATGTTGGGGTGGATGTGTGATGAGTGTAGGAGAGGGTTAGCATGGGAAAGGGGGGAAGGGTGGAAGAGGGCGGAAGAAAAAGGGGAAGGAGGGGGAAAGTGGCTGTGTATGACATGACCCAGTCTGAATGCCAGGTGACGGAGTGAGTAGTGACAGAAAAAAGTAAAGAAAGAGGGACATATGGATTGATTGTGCAAAAATACCTTGTGTGTGGAAAAAAAGCGAAAACAAGGGGTGACAGTGTATGGTAGGTGAATAGCCCCAGTTGTTCCGGGTCCCGCCTGCCGCCGCCAACCATGGATACAGCCAAACCGCCGTCTGGGGGCCCCCAGCGTCACACACTCAAGGACACCAAATGGAAGAGTGAGCAATGCCAGACCCGGGATATATACACACTCCGAGTCAGCTTCCACACCCACACTCCAGGTGAAATGAGGATGTAAATCAACCTAGCCTGAAAGGCGGCACCCATAACAGTGATGCCGTACAAACGGTGGTGAAAGTGTGACGCCGATACGCAGTGGGTGAACGCGCCCCGCCTCCCAGCCAAGAGAAAAAAAGAAAAAAAAAAAAAAAAAATCTTGGATGAGGAGGGCGGAGGGCGTCCCCCAGTGCGCATCGCAACTCCCGATCATGACAAAAAGGAATGCAGCGATGCAGACGACACCAACACCACCCGACTGCATAGGTGCGTCAAGGACCGAATAGTGCAAAAAAAAAAATTTTTTTTTTTTTTTTAAAAAGATTTTGGAAAAAACAATAGAAGCTGCTAAATCTAAAACAATGATGAATAATAAGATACTTTAAACAATATGGTCCAAAAAAAAACAAATAAACATTGGCTTAAGTATACAAGACACCCATCTTCCATCCCTTATATCAATAGTAACATGATGGGAAAAGGGGAGGGGGAAATTTTGGGACTTTAAATGAGGTCATAGCCTCCATCCCTATCAGATATAAGATATAAAATTAAAAACAAGAGCTAAGCGGGACTTTAAATGAAGTACGGGGTCTTTTATTGAAAAAAAAGGGAGAAATATTGTTATGCGATTATATGATGCGACAAAATTACATGTATATTAAAGAGGTGCACAGACAGACACATTATTAACATTGACATTTTGTTTTATATAATCTTACTGACCAATACAGAGTAGGTTATAAAAGCGCACCTCCATTATATACATAAGACAACCAAATATGGAAATAAATTAAACAAATAATACAATGTAGGCAACAACTTTGAATCTATGACTTCTTGGTTGTTGCAGTGGATTAGTAAAGAAAAAAACAACATAGTTGATGCAATTTTTCAAGAATTGATGCTAGTTGAAATTGGGGTACCAAAATACACGGCGATTATTGGCTCTACGCGTTTCGCGGCTTACTACCGCTCGTCAGGAGCAAGCTCGTGATTGGTCTGAAAATACAGAGTAGTGGTAAATTAATGTTTGCAATGATGGAACATGGGGAGATTGAAATACCCCTACCTAGTGGTCACTTACACATAGCCATGCAGTCAAAAGTGCAGCGCCGAAAGCCTAGGCACCCAAAGCGATGATACGGGAGTTGAGGAGGCCCATCCAAGGGAGAGGAGGCCCACAGAATGCACACACAGGCAACCACCGGGACAACAAGGGCGTTTAGTAAGTGAAAACGAATATAGAAATATAAAACTGAGCCTAATGGGTGAAAAAATGCATGGTAAGAACTACAGATAATCTGAGAATTGTGAAAGAAAAATGCGTTGAAAAAAGAAAATGTTGGGGTGGATGTGTGATGAGTGTAGGAGAGGGTTAGCATGGGAAAGGGGGGAAGGGGGGAAGAGGGCGGAAGAAAAAGGGGAAGGAGGGGGAAAGTGGCTGTGTATGACATGACCCAGTCTGAATGCCAGGTGACGGAGTGAGTAGTGACAGAAAAAAGTAAAGAAAGAGGGACATATGGATTGATTGTGCAAAAATACCTTGTGTGTGAAAAAAACGCGAAAACAAGGGGTGACAGTGTATGGTAGGTGAATAGCCCCAGTTGTTCCGGGTCCCGCCTGCCGCCGCCAACCATGGATACAGCCAAACCGCCGTCTGGGGGCCCCCAGCGTCACACACTCAAGGACACCAAATGGAAGAGTGAGCAATGCCAGACCCGGGATATATACACACTCCGAGTCAGCGTCCACACCCACACTCCAGGTGAAATGAGGATGTAAATCAACCTAGCCTGAAAGGCGGCACCCATAACAGTGATGCCGTACAAACGGTGGTGAAAGTGTGACGCCGATACGCAGTGGGTGAACGCGCCCCGCCTCCCAGCCAAGAGAAAGAAAGAAAAAAATAAATAAATAAATAAAAAAATCTTGGATGAGGAGGGCGGAGGGCGTCCCCCAGTGCGCATCGCAACTCCCGATCATGACAAAAAGGAATGCAGCGATGCAGACACCAACACCACCCGACTGCATAGGTGCGTCAAGGACCGAATAGTGCAAAAAAAAAAAAAAAAAAAATTTTTTTTTTTTTTAAAAAAGATTTTGGAAAAAACAAT
This sequence comes from Lithobates pipiens, assembly GCF_037356315.1. Lineage (NCBI taxonomy): Eukaryota > Metazoa > Chordata > Amphibia > Anura > Ranidae > Lithobates > Lithobates pipiens. Next base: position 399,173,166 of record NW_027507748.1, on the reverse strand, counting down.
AGAAGCTGCTAAATCTAAAACAATGATGAATAATAAGATACTTTAAACAATATGGTCCAAAAAAAAAACAAATAAACATTGGCTTAAGTATACAAGACACCCGTCTTCCATCCCTTATATCAATAGTAACATGATGGGAAAAGGGGAGGGGGAAATTTTGGGACTTTAAATGAGGTCATAGCCTCCATCCCTATCAGATATAAGATATAAAATTAAAAACAAGAGCTAAGCGGGACTTTAAATGAAGTACGGGGTCTTTTATTGAAAAAAAAGGGAGAAATATTGTTATGCGATTATATGATGCGACAAAATTACATGTATATTAAAGAGGTGCACAGACAGACACATTATTAACATTGACATTTTGTTTTATATAATCTTACTGACCAATACAGAGTAGGTTATAAAAGCGCACCTCCATTATATACATAAGACAACCAAATATGGAAATAAATTAAACAAATAATACAATGTAGGCAACAACTTTGAATCTATGACTTCTTGGTTGTTGCAGTGGATTAGTAAAGAAAAAAACAACATAGTTGATGCAATTTTTCAAGAATTGATGCTAGTTGAAATTGGGGTACCAAAATACACGGCGATTATTGGCTCTACGCGTTTCGCGGCTTACTACCGCTCGTCAGGAGCAAGCTCGTGATTGGTCTGAAAATACAGAGTAGTGGTAAATTAATGTTTGCAATGATGGAACATGGGGAGATTGAAATACCCCTACCTAGTGGTCACTTACACATAGCCATGCAGTCAAAAGTGCAGCGCCGAAAGCCTAGGCACCCAAAGCGATGATACGGGAGTTGAGGAGGCCCATCCAAGGGCGAGGAGGCCCACAGAATGCACACACAGGCAACCACCGGGACAACAAGGGCGTTTAGTAAGTGAAAACGAATATAGAAATATAAAACTGAGCCTAATGGGTGAAAAAATGCATGGTAAGAACTACAGATAATCTGAGAATTGTGAAAGAAAAATGCGTTGAAAAAAGAAAATGTTGGGGTGGATGTGTGATGAGTGTAGGAGAGGGTTAGCATGGGAAAGGGGGGAAGGGGGGAAGAGGGCGGAAGAAAAAGGGGAAGGAGGGGGAAAGTGGCTGTGTATGACATGACCCAGTCTGAATGCCAGGTGACGGAGTGAGTAGTGACAGAAAAAAGTAAAGAAAGAGGGACATATGGATTGATTGTGCAAAAATACCTTGTGTGTGGAAAAAACGCGAAAACAAGGGGTGACAGTGTATGGTAGGTGAATAGCCCCAGTTGTTCCGGGTCCCGCCTGCCGCCGCCAACCATGGATACAGCCAAACCGCCGTCTGGGGGCCCCCAGCGTCACACACTCAAGGACACCAAATGGAAGAGTGAGCAATGCCAGACCCGGGATATATACACACTCTGAGTCAGCGTCCACACCCACACTCCAGGTGAAATGAGGATGTAAATCAACCTAGCCTGAAAGGCGGCACCCATAACAGTGATGCCGTACAAACGGTGGTGAAAGTGTGACGCCGATACGCAGTGGGTGAACGCGCCCCGCCTCCCAGCCAAGAGAAAAAAAGAAAAAAAAGAAATAAATAAATAAAAAAATCTTGGATGAGGAGGGCGGAGGGCGTCCCCCAGTGCGCATCGCAACTCCCGATCATGACAAAAAGGAATGCAGCGATGCAGACGACACCAACACCACCCGACTGCATAGGTGCGTCAAGGACCGAATAGTGCAAAAAAAAAAAAATTTTTTTTTTTTTTTTTTTTTAAAAAGATTTTGGAAAAAACAATAGAAGCTGCTAAATCTAAAACAATGATGAATAATAAGATACTTTAAACAATATGGTCCAAAAAAAAACAAATAAACATTGGCTTAAGTATACAAGACACCCGTCTTCCATCCCTTATATCAATAGTAACATGATGGGAAAAGGGGAGGGGGAAATTTTGGGACTTTAAATGAGGTCATAGCCTCCATCCCTATCAGATATAAGATATAAAATTAAAAACAAGAGCTAAGCGGGACTTTAAATGAAGTACGGGGTCTTTTATTGAAAAAAAAGGGAGAAATATTGTTATGCGATTATATGATGCGACAAAATTACATGTATATTAAAGAGGTGCACAGACAGACACATTATTAACATTGACATTTTGTTTTATATAATCTTACTGACCAATACAGAGTAGGTTATAAAAGCGCACCTCCATTATATACATAAGACAACCAAATATGGAAATAAATTAAACAAATAATACAATGTAGGCAACAACTTTGAATCTATGACTTCTTGGTTGTTGCAGTGGATTAGTAAAGAAAAAAACAACATAGTTGATGCAATTTTTCAAGAATTGATGCTAGTTGAAATTGGGGTACCAAAATACACGGCGATTATTGGCTCTACGCGTTTCGCGGCTTACTACCGCTCGTCAGGAGCAAGCTCGTGATTGGTCTGAAAATACAGAGTAGTGGTAAATTAATGTTTGCAATGATGGAACATGGGGAGATTGAAATACCCCTACCTAGTGGTCACTTACACATAGCCATGCAGTCAAAAGTGCAGCGCCGAAAGCCTAGGCACCCAAAGCGATGATACGGGAGTTGAGGAGGCCCATCCAAGGGCGAGGAGGCCCACAGAATGCACACACAGGCAACCACCGGGACAACAAGGGCGTTTAGTAAGTGAAAACGAATATAGAAATATAAAACTGAGCCATCATGTTACTATTGATATAAGAGGTGAAACTATGTTGACCTTAATCATCTAATCATGTGCATGCAAAACTCCATTTGTACAAAAAATTCCTTGTACAGTACATGTCTGCGTATTCTTTGTAAGCTGGATTTTCACTTAGTTACACCTCTTTCACAAAGCTAGGTAAACAATGTACTTTATAGAGTGAAAATTAACTTTGCAAATTGAAAATTAGTGAGATACAAAATATCACAATTCAGATCATACTGACATTCCAAAATGTTTTGTTTTGCAATATTCCTAGTTATGTGATGTGGTACCTGAACCTTTACAAAGTATTAATGCTTTTGACTGATTTTCACTGCTTGCTTCTCCATAGATTACATAAAGATATGTAATTTGCTTTTCAGAGATGCACACAATGAGAACCTAGCCTTATGGTGTCTACACACAAACAGATTGGGTTACCCATGATCTCTAATACTTAACAGCGGTCGGCTCAGCCTGCAACAAATTTGGCCAATCATAATGGAGACAGGTACTGGCTCTCCACAGTGTAGATGAGAGTATTCATTTGATAGTTTGAGTCGCATACATACAGCAATGTAGTCTTTAAACAATCACATCTTTCATTCAAACGATATAGAATCAGATAATTTTCAGTTGAGTGGAAGTGAAAGTCAAAGACAAGCCTTCTATTCACCAAATAACCACTTACATTGTAGAGGAAAAATATGACAGGTTGCCAAAAGGTAATACAGATTGTGAAAGGCTTTTTCTTAGATACATTTATGAATATATCAAAGTGTATGTTTTGTTTTCTTTAATATGTTCCATTTTTGATATTACTCTCCTATTACAACACTTAAGCCGCGTACACACGGGCGGACTGTCTGGCCAACTAAGTCCGTCAGACAATCCGACGGACAGTCCGTCCTACTTTTGAATGAACGGACTTGACCAGACACGATGAACAGACAGTCCGTTGAAAGCTTGCGCGATGACGTGTACAGCACGTACGACGGGACTAGAAATACGACGTCCAATACACTGCAATGCAACCTTCGGCCGTGTAAATCCTTTCTGAGCATGCGCCATACTTAGTCCGTCCAACTTGCCTACTCACGAGCGGACTGTCCGCTGAAACCAAAGTTGGACGGACAATATTACGGAAATTCCGAAAGACTTAGTCCGCCAGACTGTCCTCTGAAAAAGTCCGCTGAAGCCCACACACGAGCGGACTGTCCGCTGAAATGTGTTTCAGCGGACTAAGTTGGACAGACAGTCCGCCCGTGTGTACGCGGCTTTAGAGAGTACTGTATATTGAATCTCTGTCAGCATTTGTTTTCCAGTAGATCTCACAATTAAAAATCCCCATCAAAGTCAAACAACATAGGGCCACCTCATGAAGCCCCTGGCTGGAATAAAAGCATGTAAACATTCCACACAAAATTTGGGCTCCATAAGTTCCTAGTATAAAAAAATAAACAATTAAACCACTGCTATGTATACAGTTCTCTATATTCTTAAAGACCAATGCTAGGTTCTGGGTTAAGGAGAGCCCAGAGTTAGGCCTTAAATTTGATATCAGCATAACTAAGAAGAACACCTTAGTCTGACAAGTTCTAAAGCTTTGCATAAATAGAGATTACGTAATCTTACATAGATTGCCCTTTGCTTTAGCCTATCAAGTCTGCCTTGCTAATAGCTAAGTCCCCCACTAATGTTCTCTTTCCCTGCCCTGATATTTGAAAACAAGTACTGTATTTTCTGGCGTATAAGACTACCTTTTACACTTAAAAAAATGCCCAAAAATCGGGGGTCGTCTTATACGCCAGGTATACAATGCTGCCCGATGGATGTCAGCCCCCAAATGTCTGCTAATACTGTATGTGGCTTCAGCTACAAACAGTAATTGTAAGGGACACTGAAGGTGCGCTGGGATAGGTAGGATGAGAGCCACTGAACAGCACAGTCATGGAGACCAAGGGAGTAAGGTTTTTTAAGGAGGAGGGGGTGGTCAATTGTGTCAAAGACAGCTGAATGGTCCAGAAGTAGGAGTACAGAATAGTGTCCGTTGGTTTTTGCAGTTAGTAGGTCATTTGTGAGTTTTAAAAGACCCGTCTCCGTGGAGTGTTGAGGTTTTTGTTCTTGCAAAAACAATGTTTCAAGTATGGTCGGCGCTCTATCTACTATGCCCTTTTTCTTGAGAGCCATGATGTACTCTTGAAGTTGCCTATGTTGTATCCATTTTTTTTTCATACTCCCTTCCCAAGATTTCCAGCTGGGGGAGTTTACCCTCCTCCATTGTCTGTATAATCCCTGTGTCCTCCCCTCTCTGCCAAAAGTCAATGGCTTCTCTAGCTGGTGGAAATTCAGGGTTACTGAAAAGGGGTGTCATAGGGCCCACATATTTGGATCTTATTCCCCCTCTCATCAAACCGTTCCATACCTTCAAAGTTGACGTAACCAAAGACGGCATCTCTTCCTTTGGGGGAAGTTTTGTACCCACAATTTCTTCCTCAAGCTTCACCCATTGTTTGCATTCCGTATTGTGAAACCAGTCCACAATCCTAGCCACCAACACTGCTTTTAAATATACGGACAGATCTGGGAGGGCCATACCCCCATCCCTTTTTAATTTAATTAAGGTCTTTCTTTTTATCCTGGCAGGTTTAGCTGCACAAATAAAACTTCTGATTACTTTCCGTGAAGAATTCAGAGTATTCTATAAGGAAAGATCGGGATTGTCTGAAATATATAAAGTATTTTTGGGAGTATATCCATTTTTATAATATTTATACGGCCTGTCCATGAAAAACACCCCATCATACTGTTGCAACATCTTGGTTATTTTCTTTTATGCATTATTGGAGAATAATTATATTCCCAAAGTTTCTCCAATTCCCCCAGTATATATATACCAATATATTTAATTGCATTATGTTGCCATTTAAAGGAAACATTATTTTTCAGATGTTCAACAGTATTAGTAGGGAGCGTAATATTTAAAGCTTCAGATTTATTATAGTTAACTTTGAAATTACTTAATTCCCCAAAACGTTTAAACTCCCTAACTAAATTTGGTATTGTCACTATTGGATTTGTGATATATATTAAAAGATCATCTGCATATGCTGATATTTTATATTCTTCAGTTTTTACCTTAATTCCCTGTATGTCCTTATTATTCTGTATTGCTATCATCAAGTGTTCCATGGCTAAAACATATAACAATAGGGACAGGGGACATCCCTACCGAGTTCCATTTGTTATGGTAACAGTTTCAGATACTTCCCCATTTGCTCTTATTCTCGCGGTAGGATTCTGATATAGGACCATTATCTTTTCCAAGAGCAATGGTCCCACTCCCCACTGTCTCAATGCCTCCTCAAAGAATCGCCATCCCACCCTGCCAAAGGCCTTCTCGGCATCAATTGCCAAGAGACAGGATGGGATGTCGTGTCTCCGGGCTACTCAATCAAGGTTAAAGTCTTTAAGGTGTTATCGCTCACTTCTCTGTCTTCTATAAATCCCACTTGGTCAAAATGGATAGCTTTCCGTAGTTTGGGTGTAAGTCTATTAGCTATAATTTTTGAGTATATTTGGAGATCTACATTTGTCAGCGATATTGGACGGTAATTCCCACAAAGCATGTGATCTTTCTCTGGCTTGGGTATAAGTGCAATATATGCCTGCATACTCTGCTAAACGAATGATTGAGAAAGAGATACTGAATTAAAGGTCTGTTTCATGATTGGAACTAATAGGTCTTTAAATGTTTTATAAAAACGTGGAGTAAAACTGGACCTGGGCTTTTCCCTATTTTTAATGTATCAATTACTTTCAGAATCTCACTCTCGGAGAACTCGTTTTCTAGTTGTTCTACTTCCAATGATGTCAGAGTTCGTATAGCAGTATCGTTTATGTATTTCCTTATACTGTGCTGGAAAATTTCAGGATCATGTTCTGCTAGTTGGTTAGGTATATTATACAATTTTGAATAAAACATGAAATTCTTTCAAAATAATTTTTGGGTCATACACCATATCCCGTTTCTGTTTTTACTTTAACAATAGCTGAAGTATATATTTGTTGATGTAAAGCACTAGCTAATAATTTACCAGGTTTATTTCCTTGTTGATAATATAATCTACGGTTTCTATCCCTTATCTTTAATGTTTTCTCAATTAATATTGTACGTAATTCTAAACGTTTTTCCATTAATATCATTAAAATCTCTTGTTCTGTATTCTGTTTATGTTGCTTTTCCAGTTCTATAATTTCCTGTTGGAGCAATATTTTTTTTATTTCCTTTTACTTTTTTTAACCACCTCAATACAGTGCAGTTACACCCCCTTCCTGACCAGACCAATTTTCAGCTTTCAGCGCTCTCACAGTCTGAATGACAATTACTCAGTCATGCAACACTGTACCCATATAAAAATTGCGTCCTTTTTTCCACACAAAGAGAGCTTTCTTTTAGTGGTATTTAATCACTAGTGAGTTTTTTATTTTTTGTGCTATAAATAAAATAAAACGTACATTTTGTGGAAAAAAATGCCTTTTTCTTTGTTTTTGTCATACATTTTTGCTAATTAGTAATTTTTCTTCATACATTTTGGCCAAAATTTATACTGCTACATGTCTTTGGTAAAAATATCCCACATTAGTATATATTATTTGGTTTTTGTGAAAGTTATAGAGTCTACAAACTATGGTGCCAATCGCTGAAAATTGATCACATCTGATCAGGCCTTCAGTACATCAGGTGAGTCTCATTTCTTGAGACACTAACAAGTCAGGAAAGTACAAATACCCCCCAAATGACCCCTTTTTACAAAGTAGACATTCCAAGGTATTAAGTAAGTAGCATGATGAGTTTTTTTAAGTTGTCATTTTTTCCCACAATTCTTTGCAAAATTAAGATTTTTTTTATTATTATTTTTTTTTACAAAATTGTCATATTATCAGGTTATTTCTCACACACAACATATGCATACAACAAATTACACCCCAAAATACATTCTGCTACTCTTCCCGAGTATGGCGATACCACATGTGTGAGACTTTTACACAGCCTGGCCACATACAGAGCACCAACATTGATGTAGTACCTTCAGACGTTCTACGAGCAAAAATTACGCATCTCATTTCTCAACCACCTATTACACTTTTGAAGGCCCTGGAGTACCAGGACAATGGAATTGCCCATAAAATTACCCCATTTTGGAAAGCAAAAACCCCAACGTATAATCTGTGAGGCATAATGAGTCTTTTGAATGGTTAATTTTTTTCCAGAAGTTTTTGGAATATGTGGGAAAAAATTATAACGCATTTTTTTTTACACAAAATTGTCAATTTATGAGATATTTCTAACACATAGCATGTATATAGCAAAAATTACACCCCAAAACACATTCTGCTACTCTTCCCGAGTATGGCGATACCACATGTGTAGGACTTTTACACAGCGTGGTCACATAGAGAGGCCGAACATTGAAGTAGTACGCTTAGGCATTCTAGGAGCATAAATGACACATCTCATTTCATTCCTACCTATCACACTTTTGAAGGTCCTGCACCACCAGGACAGTGAAATTACCCACAAAATGACCCCATTTTGGAAAGCAAACATCCCAACGTATATTCTATGAGACATGGGCTGCAAATAGGTACTGGGGTACTCTGATGGGCTGGAGATAGGTACTCTGGTACTCTGATGGCCTGGTGACAGGTACTCGGGTACTCTGATGGCCTGTTGACAGGTACTCGGGTACTCTGATGGCCTGGTGACAGGTACTCGGGTACTCTGATGGCCTGGTGACAGGTACTCGGGTACTCTGATGGCCTGTTGACAGGTACTCGGGTACTCTGATGGCCTGGTGACAGGTACTCGGGTACTCTGATGGCCTGGTGACAGGTACTCGGGTACTCTGATGGCCTGGTGACAGGTACTCGGGTACTCTGATGGCCTGGTGACAGGTACTTTGATGGCTTGGTGACTGGTATTTGGGTACTCTGAAGGGCAGTGACAGGTACTCATATGGACTGTGACAGGTACTCGGGTACTCAGATGAACTGTGACAGGTACTCAGATGAACTGTGACAGGTACTCGGGTACTGAGATGAACTGTGACAGGTACTCGGGTACTGAGATGAACTGTGACAGGTACTCGGGTACTCAGATGAACTGTGACAGGTACTTGGGTACTCAGATGTTCAAGGACAGGTACTCGGGTACTCTGATGGGCTGTGACAGGTACTCGGGTACTCTGATGGGCTGTGACAGGTACTCGGGTACTTTGATGGGCTGTGACAGGTACTCGGGTACTTTGATGGGTTGTGACAGGTACTCGGGTACTTTGATGGGTTGTGACAGGTACTCGGGTACACTGTTAAACCGTGACAGGTACTCGGGTACCCTGATGGACCGTGACAGGTACTCGGGTACCCTGATGGACTGTGACAGGTACTCGGGTACTCTGATGGACTGTGACAGGTACTCAGGTACTCATATGGACCGTGACAGGTACTCGGGTACCCTGATGTGCCGTGACAGGTACTCGGGTACCTTGATGTGCCGTGACAGGTGCTCGGGTACTCTGATGGGCCGTGATAGGTACTCGGGTACTCTGATGGGCCGTGACAGGTACTCGGGTACTCTGATGGGCCGTGACAGGTACTCGGGTACTCTGATGTGCTGGGACAGGTACTCGGGTACTCTGATGTGCCAGGACAGGTACTCGGGTACTCTGATGGGCTGGGACAGGTACTCGGGTACTCAGATGGACTGGGACAGGTACTCGGGTACTCTGATTGGCTGTGACAGGTACTCAAATACTCTGATGGACTGTGACAGGTACTCAAATACTCTGATGGACTGTGACAGGTGCTCTGATGGACTGTGATTGACAGGTACTATGAGGGGTGGTGACAGGTCCTCTTTATTGGGGGGGGGGCGCAATCAGTGTGATTGGTGTACACTAGGCGGTAACGAGATGTTACCGCAATCTCCTCCTCACACACGATCGGTGCGTGAGGAGGCGAACAACCCGGTAACATCTCGTTACCGCGGTTTGTTTACATTTTAGTGATCGGCTGTGATCCTTTCACAGCCGATCACGTGGGTAAACAGCCGACTAATGGCTGTTTACCAGCGTCGGTGATGAGCAGTGTTTCCCCGGGGAACACGCCGCCACCAACGTGCATGCGCAGCGCGCTTGCGATCACGTGCATGCGCCGTGCACAGCCGGGGTGTGACCATCTGTGATCGGCCGTGACTTCATCACGGCTGATCACGTGGTAAACAGCCATAACCAATGGCTGTTCACCCCCTTCGGTGGCGAGCGGTGTCTCTGTGACACGCCGCCACCGAAGAAACAGGGATGCGTGCGCCCGATCGCGCGCATTCCCTGTTTAAACGGGAGGCCGTCATATGACGGCCTCCCGCCACAATAGGTGCGCCGCCTGCCCGTCATTTGACGGCCGGCGGTCAGCATCTAGTTAACCTACCTCCATGTTTATAAGTAAGCCCCTCCCTATACATTTGAAAGTTTCCCACTGATTAGGAAGTAACGTGCTGTCATTTAAATGATCCTGTGTAAAATTTGATATTGCCGATCGGATCTCCGAAGTACATAGCTCATCGTGTAATAAGTTATCATTTAATTTCCATGTGCCTCTAGGTATATTGTATACTGTGTTTTTTCCCAAAAAATTGGGGCATGATCTGACAAAAGAAAACTTCCAATCTCTGAGGAAGAAATTGTGGTTACCCACAGTGTGTTTATCAAAAAAATAATCTAATCTGTGTTATGTATCATGGACTTTAGAATGAAATGTATAGTCTTTCTCCCCTGGAAGTAATACTCTCCAAATATCCACTAGTCGTTATCTATCAAGCATTTCCTTAAGTCTTTTTTTTTCAATATTTTCCTGGGGTCCTGATTGTGCTGTATTATTCATATCTCTTATCAAAAACAAAATTAAAATCACCCCCAACTATCGTCACCCCCTCAGCTCTTTCCGTTAATTTCTTTATTATTTCGGTACCAACCTTAATCTGATCTATGTTAGGTAAATATATATTAATGAATGTATATTTTTTCCATAAATATTTAATTTTAATAATATTGCCCTACCATCTTGATTTGTCCATTTATCTGATGAGATATCGACTTATGAATTACTATAGAGACACCCCTAGATTTTGATATTCTGAATTCTTGGTATATGGTCTGAACGAAAATGTGTTTCCTGAAGGAGAATAATTCAGACCCCCTGTTGATGAAGTGAGTATAGAATTTGTGATCTTTTTGTTGAATTATTTGGACCTCTAACGCTAAAGGAGCAAATCTTAATGCTACCCATAACTAGAGAGAGAGGAGAAGGGAAAAGGGAGAGAAGAAAAAAAAAAAAGGAAAACGAACTACAACTAAACCCTAATACCCTCAGCCACTCAACACTCAGACACACACTTACTCAAACAAACTTTAAATGACTCCCTTGAGTCTACCCTTACTTATTAAGTTCCCTACGTAAGGAGGTATAGGGACCTCCCAGAGTTGAAATGTGTTTCCGATCCGGGTGAAAAAAAAAATTCTATACAATGCTTCCAATAAAAAATAATAATAAAAAAAAATATATATATATATATATATATATATATATATATATATATATATATATATGAGGGAGAGAAGAGGAAAAAAATAGGGGGGAAGGGCTTTCTCTTTATCTCCCCTTTTTTTTCCCCCCTTAATTGCTTATTTACAATAAAGTGCTATATAGGCTTTTAAGTATATGTAGGCCTCGCATGATTTTCATGTCATTCCCCTACTTAGCCTTGCTCTAGTTCATAATTAGGGATGAGCTTCGTGTTCGAGTCGAACATACATTCGACTCGAACATCGGCTGTTCGCCTGTTCGGCGAATTCCGAACGTTATGGGCTGTTCGCGCCAAATTCGTGTGGCGCTCACGGCCCACAATGCACTGCGTCATCGCAGTGCATTGCTGGCTCATGATTGGCCAAGCATGCACTGTGACCCCGCATGCTTGGCCAATCATAGCGCCAGCAGCAAGGAGAGCCATGATTGGCCACAGGCAGGATGCCTGTGGCCAATTATAGCTCAGGCTGTGTAGTACACGCCCCACACTATATAAGGCCGCCAGCGCGGCGGCCTTGTGTAGTGTGTTGGCTTCTGAAGCAGTTAGTGGGTGTTCTGTGTACCTTCAACACAGTACACACCGATCGTTATCGGTGTATTTTCGATCTTGCTCTTCTGTAGTGGTTGTTGTCTGCTTGCCCTGACTGCAGTATACACCGCTATATTCACCTCACCTATATAGCTAGTGATCTATCTTTTATAATAGAGCTTGCAGTCAGTAGTGTTAGGAGCTTGTGCGTGCTGTCTGCGTGCTCTGTACCCAGTACACACCGCTATATCCACCTACACCTATATCTACCTCTTCTCTATTTGAGCCCACTTGCCATCTGCAGGAGTTATTGGAAGTTGTGTGTGCCTCCAGCACAGCACAGTATACATCTGTATATACCCCTTTATCTCTGGTGTTCTATAAAAAAGGCATCTGCAGGAGTTAGTGGGTTTTTTGTGCCTCCAGCACAATATACACCTGTATCTACCCTTTATTGCTGTTCTCTAATAGAGCCATCTGCAGGGCTTAGTGGGTGTTGTGTGACTCAATTACAGTATACCCCTTTATCTCTGGTGTTCTATAATAAAGGCATCTGCAGGAGTTAGTGGGTGTTGTGTGCCTCCAGCACAATATACACTACCCAACTGATGTTTTACCCAACTCCCTTCAGGCCATTACCATGTCTGGAAGGCCAGCAAGGAGAGGCAGACAGGCGCGAGCCGATAAAAGAGGGCAAGCAGGCTCTGTGTCTAGAGACAACAGTGCTGGTCGTGGACGCAGTGCATTGTCATCAGCACGTGGCCATGGGACACGCTTGTCCTTCTTTGCGGCAGCTGGACATGTTGAACCGCAACAAGCCAACGACTTGGTAGAGTGGATGACCAAGCCCTCTTCATCCTCCTCCTTCTCTCTCACCCAGTCTCAGGGTACTAGCAAAGCAGCTGCCAACGCATCGTCTTCCCTCCTCTCAATGTCATCATCAGTGACTCCTTCCCTAGACCCACCACGTCCTCCTGAGGATTCTCCTGAACTCTTTGAGCACAGTGTTGGGTACATGCTCCAGGATGATGCCCAGTGTTTTGTAGGCTCTGATGATGACACTCAGCTAGAGGAAGGCAGTAGCGTGAGCGCAGAGAGAGGGGATGCTCAAGAAGGACAGCAATCTGGCAGTCATGTTCCACAAGCTGTAGCATACTGCCAGGTTTGCTACAGCGATGAAGAGGGAGGGGATGATGAGGGCACTGACTCCACGTGGGCGCCTGGTAGGAGAGAGGAGGAGGAGGAGGAGGAGGAGGCACATGTCCAACGAGGCAGGATGCCCTCCGGGGGCCAGCTTAGGAGCAGCACACCGACTGAATCACACCGCAGAGCTCCACCTGTGCAGGGCGCTGCCTCTGCGCGTTATTCTAAAAGTTCTTTGGTGTGGGCCTTTTTTGAGACGAGTGCATCAGATCGCACCGCTGCTATTTGCAACATATGTCTCAAGCGTATCTCGCGTGACCAAAACATCAGCCGCTTGGGCACCACATTCTTGACCAGACATATGTTGACCTGCCATGCAGCTCGTTGGCAAGCGTACCTCAAAGACCCACACCAAAGAACAAAGCGGACCTCTCCTTGCTCCTCATCAGCTGGCATCTCCAACCCCACTAGACCTTCAGTCCTCTCTGAAACCTGCTCTGAGAGGAATGAAGGTGTTGAATTAGGTGTGTCACAGCCAAGTGCTTCTGGGCATTCTGCTAGCAGTACACCCACGTCCGATTATAGCAGGCAAATGTCCCTGCCCCAGCTACTGGACCGGCGAAAGAAGTTCACTCCCAGCCATCCACATGCCCAGCGGTTGAATGCTAGCTTGGCTAAATTGCTAGCACTTGAACTGCTGCCTTTTCAGTTGGTAGACTCTGCCCCCTTCCGTGAGTTTGTACAATGTGCGGTTCCTCAGTGGCAGGTCCCCAAACGCCACTTTTTCTCACGGAAGGCGATTCCGGCTCTCTACCGGCATGCGGAAGGCAATGTCCTTGCCTCGCTGGACAGGGCGGTCAGTGGTAAGGTGCATATTACCGCTGACTCATGGTCCAGCAGGCATGGACAGGGACGTTACCTGTCTTTCACGGCCCATTGGGTCACTCTTCTGGCAGCTGGGAAGGATGCAGGACAAGGTGCAGTAGTGTTGGAGGTTGTTCCACCACCACACCTCCAAAATGCTACTATTGGTTTGACACACCTCTCTCCTCCACCCCCTCCTCTTCTTCTTCCTCCATGGCCTCATCCAGTGCTCTGTCCTCAGAACCAGCGGTGCTCCGTAGGCGTTCCAGGGGATACGCAAGTACGCAGGCTAAACGATGCCATGCCGTGCTTGCGCTGGTTTGTTTGGGGGACAGGAGCCACACTGGGGCGGATGTTTTGTCAGCTCTGCAGGGGCAGGCCGAGAGGTGGTTGATGCCACACCAGCTTAAGCCAGGAATGGTGGTTTGCGACAATGGCACCAACCTCCTCTCCGCCCTCCGACAGGGACAACTGACCCATGTGCCCTGTGTAGCTCACGTCCTTAACCTGGTGGTGCAGCGGTTCTTGGGCAGGTACCCCGGCTTACAGGATGTCCTGAAGCAGGCCAGGAAAGTCTGTGTGCATTTCCGCCGATCATTTAATGCCTGTGCTCGGCTGGCTGAGCTCCAAAAGGAGTTGAACCTGCCCAAGAACCGCCTTATATGTGACATGCCCACCAGGTGGAACTCAACGTTGGCCATGCTGCAGCGGCTGCACACGCAGCAGAGGGCCATCAATGAGTACCTGTGCGACTACGGCACCAGGACAGGGTCAGGGGAGCTCGGTTTTTTCTCACCACGCCAGTGGGGCATGATCAGGGATGCATACACTGTCCTGTCACCGTTTGAGGAGGCCACAAGGATGGTGAGCAGTGACAGTGCATGCATCAGTGACACTGTACCTCTTGTCCACCTCTTGGAGCATACGATGCGTGGAATAATGGACAGGGCACTTGAGGCAGAACAGAGGCAGGAAGAGGAGGACTTCCTTGCCTCTCAAGGCCCCCTTTATCAAGACAATGTTCCTGCTGTGCCACCCATCACACAGGAAGAGGATGAGGAGGAGGAAGAGGAGGAGGAGGATGATTGTGTCAGCATGGAGGTGGAGGCTGGCCCTCAGCATCAGCAGCAGCAGCCGCAGCAGTCTTGTAGGGATGATTTACAGTCCCAAGAAACACGTGGACTTGTATGTGGCTGGGAGGAGGTAGCTGTGGATCATGTTGTCCTTAGTGACCCAGAGGACTCCGGACCGAATGCCTCAGCTAACCTACGCTGCATATCCTCCCTGATCCTGCAAAGCCTGCGGAAGGATCCTCGTATTCTTCGGATCAAGGAGAGGGACCATTACTGGCTGGCCACTCTCCTTGATCCACGGTACAAGGGTAAGGTTGCTGACCTTATCTTGCCATCGCAGAGGGAGCAGAGGATGAGACATCTCTGGGAGGCCTTGCAGAAAGGTCTGTGCAACGCGTTCCCAGAGACTGGGAGGTTACAAACTCCTGGTCCTGGACAACGTGTTGCTGAGGCATCGGTCAGAAGGAGCAGTGGAGAAGGTGGCCGTCTGACTGATGCTTTCAGACAATTTTTTAGTCCGCAGCCCCAAGGTATGATCGGTTCCAGCAACCATCGCCAGCGTCTGATTTACATGGTGCAGGAATACCTAGGGGCAAAGTCAGACTTGGACACCTTTCCCACCGAAAATCCTCTGGCTTACTGGGTCTTGAGGATGGATCACTGGCCAGAGCTTGCACAGTATGCAATTGAGCTACTGGCCTGTTCTGCATCCAGCGTTCTTTCGGAATGCACCTTCAGTGCTGCTGGTGGCTTTGTTACCGATCACAGGGTGCGCCTGTCCACCGAATCAGTTGATCGACTGACCTTCATCAAGATGAATCAGTCTTGGATCACCCACAGCTACTAAGCACCTGAAGCTGATGTAACCGAATATTTTTTTTTGAAATATCACATCCCTTCAAGACTGCCTATGCTGATGCTGAGTGACTGTCCTGTTATGTTAATTGTCTTTCCTCTTCCTCCTCCGCTGATATGTTGGAAGAACATTTCTGGCTCTGGGTGATGCCATCAGCCCAATTTTTCTGCCCCTGTTTAACAGGGGCGTTTAATTACGATTTTTGATGCAATGCTTTGCAGCAGGGCTAATTCCTGCAATAAAACTAGAGTATAAGGGAGAGTTTGCAGTGTGGTGGCACCAGCACCAGTGCCTAAGGCCCAATTTTTCTGCCGCCGTTTAACAGGGGCGTTTAAGTACAATTTTTGATGCAATGCTTTGCAGCAGGGCTAATTCCTGCAATAAAACTAGAGTATATGGAAGAGGTTGCAGTGTGGTGGCACCAGCACCAGTGCCTAAGGCCCAATTTTTCTGCCCCTGTTTAACAGGGGCATTTAATTACAATTTTTGATGCAATGCTTTGCAGCAGGGCTAATTCCTGCAATAAAACTAGAGTATATGGGAGAGGTTGCAGTGTGGTGGCACCAGCACCAGTGCCTAAGGCCCAATTTTTCTGCCCCTGTTCAACAGGGGCGTTTAATTACAATTTTTGATGCAATGCTTTGCAGCAGGGCTAATTCCTGCAATAAAACAAGAGTATATGGGGAGAGGTTGCAGTGTCGTGGCACCAGCACCAGTGCCTAAGGCCCAATTTTTCTGCCCCTGTTTAACAGGGACTAGTAATTACAATTCTTGATATAATATTTCACAGGAGGGCCTGTTCCTGTGCCCACCCAGAGTAACTGTGAGAACTTATAGTGTTGTGGCACCAGCACCACAACCACCAAAGGTCAATTTTTCTACCACTGTTCAACAATGGCATGTAATTACAATTCTTGATATAATCGTTCACAGCAGGGCGCTCCAGCGCCCACCAAGAGTCACTTTGAGGGCTTACAATGTTGTGGCAAAACCAACACCTTGTTCTGCCATTTCTGCAGAGCATATAGGGCAGGCCCCAACTTACAAACATCTCCTACTTGCAAACGGAAGGAGACAACAGCAAGTGAGATGAAAAAAGATGTACGACAAAATAAATTATACAGGGGTGATAACCCTTCCCTATGTTTTCCAAAAAGCTTAAAAATAGTTTTTTGACTGGAGCTACACTTTAAAAATGTACCAGTTGAAAATTACAAACAGATTCAACTTAACACAACAAACCTACACAGTCCCTGTCTTGTTTGCACCGCCTTTATACTGCTGTTCTGAGTATATAGGGCCTGGGGGCCACACGCATTTCCTTTTTTTAATATGGGTACTGGGTTCCCCTTAATATGCGTATAAGACCCAAAGGGGCTGGTAATGGGCAGGGAGGGCTACCCATGCCATTTTTCTCAATGATTTTCAACCATATTGCAGGAACCAGATATAACATTAAAACCGCAAGCAGTTTTAAATGGTGTTATTTCCGTTTAATGTCATTTTGTGCAGGGACTGTTCTAAACACGGGAAACACGTGGCACTTCACAGGCATACTACAGACACCCCCCAGGCACCATATTTAAAGGAATATTTCACTTTTTTTTTTTCACTTTAATCGTCATTAAAATCAGTGCTCCCGCCAAAACTGACATTTTTAAAAACATTTTAGGCATTGACCCATGTCCCCTGGGGCAGGAGCCAGGTCCCCAAACCCTTTTTAGGACAGTATCTTGCATATTAGCCGTTAAAATTAGCACTTTTAATTTCGAACGTTCGAGTCCCATAGACTTCAATGGGGTTCTAACGTTCGTACGAATTTGGGGTCCGTTCGAAAGTTCTGGTACGAACCGAACCGGGGGGTGTTCGGCTCATCCCTATTCATAATATAACCCATATTTAATCTGTGATATGTATCACATTATTAATAAATATATAACAATCTCCAATAGTCTATACATATATATTATAAAATGTGCAATCTACCTCATAAAGTATAATTGATTTGACTCATCTATTTTACACCGTTTGATACTATGTAATATCCTTAAATAATTAGCGGGTGTTCAAAAAATAAATAAATCCCCCCCCCCATACTACACCTCAATTTACCATTTACAACCCCATCGTGTCTTCAAAACATAACCTATATACCCTGCTTATTATACTCATCAAAATGTATAACATCTTATTCCATGGGCTCCCAGCAATGCCTAATATTCACACTCTAACTAATTAATTTTTGAAATGTCCATACATGTGCATTATATTAATTATAATCTATATATACACAAAATAATTAAAACCCCCCACCCCCCCTACAACCCCCTCTCTCTCGCATCTATCCCCTCCCATACTGTCCCCCGAGAAAGTCCCGATGTATTTGTGACCACATAGGCAAGTCCATCCGGGGCAGTCTAAGATGGCCTAGAAAATCAGGCAGATCTCTAATATACCGAACACTATTTTGTTGTCCATCCTGATACACTATTAGCTGAAAGGGAAATCCCCATTTATAGAAGATTCCCTTCTCTCTTAATACTTCCAATAAGGGTTTAACAGCTCTCCTCCGATTTAGTGTATATCTTGACAAGTTCTGCAAAAGTATAAGCTTAGCACCTTCAAACTCAAAATCCCTTTGTATCCGTGCGGCTGTCATTATACTTTCTTTAATATAATAAAAAATGTATTCTGCAAATTATGTCTGATCTCTATCTTTATAGCCTTGTATTCTGTGTGCATGGTCAATCGCTATCTCCGTTGTTTCAGGTCGATTTAACATGATGTTGAATATACCCTGGAGTGTCCGTTTTAAATTCTCTGTACCCGTTGTTTTTGGCAAACCTCTTATTTTTATGTTATTACCCCTACATCTATTTTCAAGTTCATCTGTTGTATCAATTATATATTTTAAATAACGATCATGTTCCTGGATTTTTTCTTCCAATGTTAACATTTTTTGATCAATAGACACCATTTTTGTATCTATAACATCAGTTTTATTTTAAGTATCCATTACAGATGTTTTTAATGCCATTATTTCATTTAGTTTACAATCGATATACGTATTTGTCCATATCTTCTCTAGTCAGTAATGATTTTATATATGGTTGCATATCCCAACTGGGACTATTTACTTTGCCTGCCTTATCTTCTACAGACTGTTGTGTATTTCTCAAGGGACTACTGCTTGCCGTAGGCTCTGGATCTCTATCAGGAGACAAAATTCAATTCCGCCAATATTCCATTTTCCTGTTGAGATGGTGATTGCGGATTTAAAAAAAAACTTTTATATCTGTCTTTTGCACCAATTGGGGTTTAGTTTTTTTTGTCACTATACCCCCTATTGAGCCCCTCTTTGTTTTTTGACTATGGGTGCTTTTCAATGTGATAATACTAGGAAAAAGCTCTCTCCTTTTTTTCTTAACTTCTTAAATTTACCATTAATATTGGCATCAGTTTAGTGTATAAAACTCCATCCATCTTATCTTGCCTTTTAATCTTGCTAGATACGTTCTCATTCAAGCCCTTAGCGCTGTATAAGGGTCAGTTTTCCTCTTCTCAAAGCGTTATTTCAAACCATAAGTGATGTAAGATATTTGATATATAACGTTATTTCAAACCATGAGTGATGTAAAACATTCAATATACCTACATATATCTTCCACTGTCAATGTTCTGTAGCTGTTCACCAGTTTCTGATGTCCCTCCTTATTGCTCAGAGATATACTATTCAGACTATACAGCCGATCCATCCATAATTTATTTCTTACTTACAGTTAACTTCTGGCAGGCTTAAAGCAGCACCACATAATTCAAAATTGCTTGAAATGGCTTAGAGAAGCTCAGGCTGACATGCTCCCCTTTATCATTAATGTGCTCAGCAGGATCAATGAGTCTTCAGCGGGACTTGATGCTGCTCCTGTGTATCTCCAGTGGGGTTCAGTGGGCCTTTGGTGGGTCTCGGTAAAGCTCGGCGGATCCTCGGCAGAACTCGGTAAGTCTCTTGAAGTCTTGGAAGGACTCGGCGCCGCCGACTCTACACATCCACTCCCGGCACTCCTTGGAGCCTCCCCGAGGGCCCCCGTCATGAACAATGCAGCCTCGCAGAGTCTCTCCTCCTCCCAGCCACTGTACAAGGAATGACCAGGGATGACACGAGGAGGTCCCCAGCCTATCCGAGCCGTGGCTCTGACCCGCTCGATGGATCCAGCAATAGTGACCACACTCTCCTGTGCGCTCTCCCCTTCTCCAACGCCCTCAACAGATCTCAACAGGCAAATCTCTTGTCCCTACGACCTAGCAGAGTCTCGTGGGGGAAGCTTGGGAGGAAGGCATTATTGGAAGCAGCTGAAGCTCATCACCAGGATCAGGAGGAGTGAGCTCACAGCATATCCATCCCGGTCTCCTACACCCTCAAGAAGGTTATTATTAATGAGTTGGTCACTCAGTTGGTTGTAAACCAGGCATTTAAGGAGTTTAGAGGAAAAGGGGAGCAAGGAGATAGGGCATAGGTTGTTAAGAGTGGTAGGGTCCAAAAATGGCTTTTTAAGTATGGGGGTGACCAGTGCATGTTTTAGAGCATTGGGAAAAATGCCAGAGGTAAGGGAGAGATTGAAGATGTGAGTTAGAGAGTGTAGGATAGAGTTAGAGGGTGACCATATTGTTTGAGAGGGAATAGGGTCCAGGGGACAGGTGGTTAAGTGGGCATTAGAAAGGAGTTTAGCAAATTCATCTGTAGTAGCAGATTTGAATAAGGGGAGTGTAAATTGTACCTGTTGTAATGGGGTCTTAACTGGGGGAGATACCTGTAGAGTGGAGATTTCATCGTGGATTGTATCAATCTTGTTTTTGAAGTAATTAGCAATCTCCTGGGCAGTGAGTCAGTCAGTGGGTGGAGGCGGTGGAGGACGAAGTAGAGAGTTGAAGGTAGAGAAAAGTTTACGGTTACTGATCGAGAAGGTGTTAATATGAGTTGTAAAATAGGTCTGCTTGGCAATGTGGAGGAAAGAATATTTTTGTAGGGCTGATTTGTATTGGTTGAAGTCTTTGAGAGACTTGGTCTTGTGCCACAGACGCTCAAGAGCACGACTACGTTTTTTGAGAATTTTAGTTTCATCTGTTGGCCAGGGTTGTAGGGGTCAAGGCCTGATTCTGTGTGTAGTGAGGGGAGTGAGCTTGTCCAGGGTGGAGGACATGGATTTATAGTAGATGGAAGTATAGAAATATATGGAAATATAGAGATATAATATATTCATGGCTGTGTTATTTATATATATATATGTATTATTATTAGTATTGCAAAATAACTACCTGTAGAATAACTACACACACACATACATTTTGCATAAATCACTGAGTGTTTCTGTCCTGGACCATACCATTTCTAAATATGTGATGTTTCCATTCTTCCTGTTGCAATTTAACAGGGTGCAATGTGTGTCTATTGGGTCTTATCGAAATATGCAAGCTATTGTGATACTTCTGATTCTGTTTGCTCTCTTAGCAACCTTCTGTTGCAGCACAAGCTAATGGGTTGCAACCTTCTAAATAAGGGTCTGTTTTTTTTTTGTTTAACCCACTTGAAAACAGTTTAGATTATCTAAACACATTCCAGGTGCATCAAAACAAAATGTGTGCAAGGTCTTACAGCTCGTTTTCTTTAAAAACCAGACAAAGCCTGTCCGCTAGCAGCTGCTGCAGAGTGGGACCCTTCTTCTCTGTGAGAAAGCAGTGTCCTCTCTGCACAGGTCTGACATTCCCCCAGCTGTGTTAGAACCAGACCTCTCCAATAAGCAGGGGGCAAGAGCTTTGCTTATTGCAGCATTAGAGGTCTGACTTTGTAGGGTGCATGTCAGACCTCTGCAATGAGATCACTGCTCCCCCACAAAGGAAAAGGGTCTTGATCTGCAGCCGCTGGCAGGCTTTTATTTTATTTTTTTTAATCACATAATTTTTGTTAAGGTTTTACATAAAGTACATGAAAAGAAAAAAACGATAAAAGGCAGGCTTCTCTCTCATTATATGGCTGCTATAGAAAGAAAACGAACTGCAAGACATTGAACAAGTTGTGTTTTGATGCACCTTGAATGTATTCAGCTGTTTTAACAGAAGTCTCCCTTTGTTGTGTCACCAGCAAGGGCCAGAGTCTGGGAGTGTCAGCTAGACAGCCCCAACACCAACATCAGGAGCTTTAGCGTTAACAAGTCATTCTCAGGTCCTGCCACCTCTTGGTGAGCCATTGACACCCACTGATAACAGAATCTCTATTCTTGTTCTCCATTTCTCTGTTTGAATATCATAGTTCTTTAGCCTTGGTTAGCTTACATGGTTACTTCTGCTCCTGGATATTTTTTTTCTTCTTGCATTTGATCCTCAGCTTTGTAGACTGTCATCCTAATATTTTCTATGCCCAATAACCTCTCTGACATCATGTAACTGGCTAGCTCTTGATCTAAAATCCACAGGAAACCCTTACTGTACATTGCAAAATATTAACAATAAGAATGCATACCTTTAAGTATTTTCAGGTTATGATTATTTGCTATTTGCAATGAGTGTTAATTGCTTAATGTGGCAAAACTAGAATTTATGCCTTAATTCCTGCTGTAAAAATAAACTGAAATACATCCTGTGTGCATTCCTATTTCTTTCTAATTACTAGCAATTTTCTAATGGATTTGAAAAGCGTTGAAACAACATGATCCCAAATATAGAAATTAATTTCCTATATTTGTCTTTATATAACACTAACAGGCAATAAAGAAAAGTTACGTAAAACTTCTTTCAATTGGAACTTTAGTCAGAAAATTTCTTTTAGACAACTTCAAGATGGCCCCTTTTTCAGGAATAGCTATTTAAAACATTAACCTCCCTGGCGGTATGATTCAGTCTGGAATTAGGTGCTGAAAGCGGTACAATTATTTTGCACGGAAATCTGGCTTTTATTTTGTAGTCCTGTAATTCTTAGGAATAATGCTCTTAAATCTGTTCAAACCAGAGTCTAGCAGACATCCCGGGTATGATAAAGTTTATAATATAATAAAGAATAATAAAAATTATTCAATAATGTAATCAAATCCAAAAACACTGAAAAATTGACACTTTTTGGTTGCTATGGACAATCTCCAAATTCCAGGCAGTAAAAAACAGTATTTATAATATAAAAGTGAATGCAGGGCACTGCACAGACCACTAGGGACAAAGGGGGTGTGTATTTTTTAATACAGCACTGTAATCTGTAAGATTACAGTGCTGTGTGTGTTTTGTGTGTTTTTACTTTTTTGAATTTGCCGCCGTTCTCCGCTCCCGTGCGCCGTAACGTCGCAGGGAACAGAGCTCGGCGGCATTCGGTACTGTGAATCGAGCGCAGGACGGCTCGATCACACAGCGCGGCGGACATCACTGGATCCAGGGGACAAGGTGAGTAACTCTCCCTGTGTCCTCCCCTGCATCGAGCGAAGCCATCCCGAGTCTGGCTCGGGGTTACCGCTCCTATCAGTATATTCCTACCCCGAGCCAGACTCGGGATTACCGCTAGGGGGGTTAAAAATAAGTGCCTTTACTGTTTAAATTCCAGGTATGCATTGTCTCACTCTGCTCTGCACATGCTCAGCTGCTCTCTATTCTTGGCACTGTGACTAAAATCAGAGCCACTAGAGGCCGATCAGCTGACAGCTTTAAGATTTACTGTTGCTGAAAGGGGAAGAAAGCTACAATAAAGACACAGACTGTGCCAAGGGGACACAGATTGGGGAGGGAGAGAAAAAAAAAGAAAAGCTGGAGAGGTGACAGGACAAACTCTGCTGCCAGGGACACACAAATGATTTAAGCTTAAAAGGATAGTGTGTTATCTTATCTCCTTGATATTTTATCCTTTTTCTCTTGTTGTGAACTTCAGCTCTGTAAAGATTCTGCAGCCTTCCTCTCAAGCCAAGACATACAATTAAGGCTGAAAAAGTACATATTTTATTTCAAGAAAGTGACGTATAGGGTGAGATTTGCTAAAACTGGTGCACACAGAATCTGGAGCAGCTGTGCATAGTAACCGCTCATCACCGGTTACTATCAGCTTCTAGGTTTTAATGGCAAAGCTTAATTGAACAAGCTCAAGTTAGAATCTGATTGGTTGCTATGCACAGCTGCACCAAAATTCGGTGTGCACCAGTTTTAGTAAATCTCTCCCTATATAGTTTTTGAGACCAAGGATAGGGGGCAAGTTTCCATTAAGGAAGGGACTGCTCTGGGCTTCAAAAAAATGGTGGGCTCCAGCAAAAAAAGAAACAAGAGCAATGCTGGAAGCAATTTACTGCACACACTAATTTAGGAAGCATATTTATTAATGTAGAATGTATGTTATTTTGTTAAAGAACATTATTTGTTACCAAATTCTTATAGGTAAATGTCTGTTTTAGTGTGAATTCACATATATGTGGTTTGGCACATCGCATGTGACTTGCATCACATTCCTGTGCAATGTCTCTGCGGTGCAATTTGAATCATTAATTTGTATGAATCAATTTGCACTGCATCGACACAAAAAGGTGCAGCACCCTTTTTTGCTGCACTAGAATCATATCATATGGGTGTTCACACCTATGCGATATGATTTTGTCAACTACACTTTGTTTTGTAAACTGTTTTGGGGTGTCGTTAACTTAAATTTGACACCCACTGCAGTTCGCATGGACATCCTATGATTTCAATGCGGTGTGGGAAATACACAAGATTTTCTGTGTTTCCCTCACTGCATATATGTGGACTGAGGCTTACACACAAAACATGGTCACATCTGGTCTGGAGTTTAGCACTAAAGGTGATACCATAGAAATTGCACAGTATACTAATATCATATATTAGCCACCCCCATCAAATCATTCTCTGCAGCTATTACCTTTTGTACCACCACCCCCTCCCTTTAGAATGTAAGCTCTACGTGCAGGGCCCTCCTGTACCTTTTGTATTGTACTGTAATTGTACTGTAATTGTGTTGTCCCCCCCCCCCCCCCCCTCACTGCGTAAACTGTTGGCGCTATATAAATCATGTATAATAATAATAACAATATAGAGTGCAGCAAACAATCTTTCTGAAAAATATTTATTAGATCCTGCTACAGCACATCATACAGAACAAAATACACATTTCGTTTTATGTAAGAAAGTTGCAATAATTCTTAGTGTTTGTTGTTTGATTTTTTATGATGATTGCAGAATGGCTTATAATCATAATTGATTTCTGCTTCTGTACATAAAAATAGGATCAAACACAGGTATTAGAACTTATCTGGATATTCAATTGATTTCGGAAAACAATATCAGTTAACAGTAATTTTCTGAATCATGCTGTTTGGCTGATACAAATAATATATTACATTACATTACCCGTCTGTTTAAATTGATGCTATGAGGAATGGGGAAGCATCTGGGATGTGATTCTGGATCTGTCAGCTCTGTTTACTTGCTGTGAAGTTATAATGAAAACATCCAATGAACTGGCTGTCATGTTGATGGCCGTCTTTTACACTTGCCAGATAAACATGGAGATAAGCATATAGTCTGTCTCTCCTAAGAGCACACTTATGGGCAAAGCAAATATCTCCATGCACCATTTTTAGGGTTTAACAGAGCAGCAGCCATAAAAATATAACCCAGCTAATATCCTCCTGAGTGGGTATGCTGAGCTCAGTAGTAGAAAAGCTGACATCATTGGAATAAATGAATGATTTGTTTTACCTTTAACAGGTAATGAAGCTACTGACTCATGTTAGTGTTAATGAGTTGCTTTCTGAAGAAGAGCACTGTGTCAGTAAATGTTCTACTATGGAGTTGATGGAAGAAAACTTTAGGAAAACCTGATCATTTGGTAATAAAAGCAACCCAGTCAACATTCATTTATTTTTAATTAAAATTAACATTTGTCGGTTTTCAGTGCTATGTTGCCCAATGATTTGCAGTAGGCATTGGTTAGGAATTTGATTAAAGTGGACAAATGAGTTTTGATGCTCACTGATTGCATTGTGCTGATGCTTTTCGACCTACTATAATCATTTCAATCATTCAGCACGATGGTAAACTTTAAGTGACCCTGCTATTCTAGCCCACATTTGCTGCTAAATCACATAAGCATTCCATTTAAAGAGATGATAAAATGCAACTGTCTTCAACAAGAAATGAGAAGTATTCTAAAAGGAATGAAAAAGAAAATAGCCTCCCTACCTTTCTTGGAGGCCACACATATATACAGTATGTTATACAAACATGTTTCCAATTCTAAAAAAAATCCTATTTACTAAATCCTAAAAAGAAGCACATATGATGGCAGAGGAGTTTTTGAACAATATGGGATAGAAAGATGGCAAACAAGTCTATTGTGTGATTTTTGTGTCAGTAATAATGTTGCATCAAACATGCTTTTATTCAGTCTAGCCCTGAATTTTTTTTTTCAAATATTAATGTAAAGGTTCTCCAAACTTCTTGAGCAAATAATATGCACTTGTGAAAAATAAGAGACAGAAGGCCTTTGTAGTGGATAAGTGCTGGGGTTCTCAGTCTAAATTAGGGACTATATATCAGTCTGATGAGCCTGGACAGGTGATAAATACAGTATTTGTGACAACATTTTTAGTTAGTTATCTATCCTCTTGACTTCTGCCCAGAGGGATTATGTTGCAGGGAGTCTTCCTAAATGAGAGATTTTCCCTGAATATGGAAGCAACTTGTGTTACTTGATCATCTGCTACCAAGAGCATCCACAGTTGCCTACTTAAAGAGGAGCTGCACAAAAAAATAAAATATTAAAAGCCAGCAGCTACTAATATTGCAGCTGCTGACTTTTAATAATATCACACTTACCTGTCCCAGGTTCCAGCGATGTCGGCGGCAGATGACGAGCGATCGCTCATCTCGCTGCAGCCACCGCCGCCATCCTCTGTCAGGGAATCGGGAAGTGAAGCAAGAGGGCTTCACTGCCCGGTTCCCTACTGCGCATGCGCGAGTCGTGCTGCGCTGGTTCCCCGCTGTGTCTCTGGGAACTGTGTGTTTCCCAGAACACAACGGGGGGGCGGAGCCATGCGGCGGTGGGCGGAGCCATGCGGCGGTCTGGCCGGAAGTGGGTGCAGTTACCTGGATTATCCAGGTAACTGCACCCCCCTCCCCCCCGAAAGGTGCCGATTGTGGCACCGGAGGGGGGGAGGGATAATACTAGCGGAACTTCCCCTTTAGAGTGAAGAACCGCTTTAAGAGAGATGATGCTGAACTGGCTTTATGGGAAAAGAAGACAGATCCTTCTCAACTGACATGAAAATATGTAATTAAACAAAAAGTGGAACTTTTGATTTGGAGGATCTAGTCTTGCCCTGCTGCCTAAAGCATGCTTGAGGTCAACTTAAATAATTGCTGCACACATAAAAGCTTGAGACGCTGAGGTGTCTATCAATTGGATTTGTTCTGTAGTACTGAAGCAATGACATTTCTTGGATAAATAACAACAAGTTTCAAACATTATAGAACAAGTCCAGCTGAACATGACTAACAAGCTTAGCTAAGTTAATATGTTGCTGCTTTTATTATCCTTTATCCCATTAGTGTTCAGCAATAAAACCAGTTTAAACCATCTAACGAATCTAGCCTGAGAGTAGATGTGCCTGGGAACTCTTTTAAATTGGTAGACTGGTTGACTTTCTTTTTATATTCGGTCAGATTGCACTGCAATAATTGAAGCCTGGGTGCGGCTTTCCTCTATTAAAAAAAAAAAAAAAAAAAAAAAAATATATATATATATATATATATATATATATATATATATACACACACACCCCTCATTTGTGGCCATTAGTGGATAATAGGGATCATACCTTGTAAATGAATGTGTGTGGCCAGAGCAAGATAAAAACACCAAAGCTGGGTAATTTCAAGAGAGAGCAGAACAGCCTACAAGAGGTCACACTTGCAAGGTATAGAGGGAGCGGAAGCACCTGTAATGTAGATTATAGGATATGCCAAATATGACTTAAAATTAAATACCCAACTATACAGTGGTGTGAAAAAGTGTTTGCCCCCTTCCTCATTTCCTGTTCCTTTGCATGTTTGTCACACTTAAGTGTTTCGGAACATCAAACCAATTTAAACAATAGTCAAGGACAACACAAGTAAACACAAAATGCAATTTGTAAATGAAGGTGTTTATTATTAAAGGTGAAAAAAAATCCAAACCATCATGGCCCTGTGTGAAAAAGTGATTGCCCCCCTTGTTAAAACATACTATAACTGTGGTTGTCCACACCTGAGTTCAATTTCTCTAGCCACACCCAGGCCTGATTATTGCCACACCTGTTCACAATCAAGGCATCACTTAAATAGGAGCTGCTTGGTCCACCAGAAGATCCTTAAAAGCTACACATCATGCCGAGACCCAAAGAAATTCAGGAACAATTGAGAAAGAAAGTAATTGAGATCTATCAGTCTGGAAAGAGTTATAAAGCCATTTCCAAAGCTTTGGGAATCCAGCTAACCACAGTGAGAGCCATTATCCACAAATGGCGAAGACATGGAACAGTGGTGAACCTTCCCAGGAGTGGCCGGCCGCCCAAAATTACCCCAAGAGCGCAGCGACGACTCATCCAAGAGGTCACAAAAGACCCCACAACAACGTCCAAGGAACTGCAGGCCTCACTTGCCTCAGTTAAGGTCAGCGTTCATGCCTCCACCATCAGGAAAAGACTGGGCAAAAATGGCCTGCATGGCAGAGTTCCAAGGAGAAAACCACTGCTGAGCAAAAAGAACATCAAAGCTCGTCTCAATTTCTCCACAACACATCTTGATGATCCCCAAGACTTTTGGGACAACATTCTGTGGACCGATGAGACAAACGTGGAACTCTTTGGAAGGTGTGTGTCCAAGTATATCTGGCGTAGAAGGAACACTGCATTTCATAAAAAGAACATTATACCAACAGTAAAATATGGTGGTGGTAGTGTGATGGTCTGGGGCTGTTTTGCTGCTTCAGGACCTGGAAGACTTGCCATGATAAAAGGAACTATGAATTCTGCTGTCTACCAAGAGATCCTGAAGGAGAATGTCCGACCATCTGTTCGTGTACTCAAGCTGAAACGAACTTGGGTTCTGCAGCAGGACACTGATCCTAAACACACCAGCAAGTCCACCACCGAATGGCTGAAGAAAAACAAAATGAAGACTTTGGAGTGGCCTAGCCAAAGTCCTGACCTGAATCCTATTGAGATGTTGTGGTATGACCTTAAAAAGGCTGTTCATGCTCGAAAACCCTCTAATGTAACTGAATTAGGACAATTCTGCAAAGATGAGTGGGCCAAAATTCCTCCAGGACGCTGTAAAAGCCTCATTGCACGTTATCGCAAACGCTTGGTTGCAGTTGTTGCTGCTAAGGGTGGCCCAACCAGTTATTAGGTTTAGGGGGCAATCACTTTTTCACACAGGGCCATGATGGTTTGGATTTTTTTTCACCTTTAATAATAAACACCTTCATTTACAAATTTCATTTTGTGTTTACTTGTGTTGTCCTTGACTATTATTTAAATTGGTTTGATGTTCCGAAACACTTAAGTGTGACAAACATGCAAAGGAACAGGAAATGAGGAAGGGGGCAAACACTTTTTCACACCACTGTATATATCTGTACAAGAGAGCTTACTCACTGAGAGGCCTTCCCCAGAGATGCTAACAAGAGGGGTAGGAATGGTCTAGAAAAATTGGGAAAAACATGTATATATAAGTGTAGGTGTCCCAATAGCCAATTATGTGAAGCCATTAACTAATCAGTTATCTGAAAAAGCCACCCCATTTGTAAGCAGAAAAACTGAATGTAAAAATACCTTAGGCTTGGGGTCAGGCTTTGTTGCAAATGGAGATTATGGGGAAGCCACTATACTCAAAGATCTATGTAAGGCCATCTAATGTGACAGGCAAGGGGGCCTCCATTAAAGAATGGCGGTGTTCCCTCAAAGAGGCAAAGTAAGCTGCATGGGGAAAACATGAAAAAGGAATTCTTATCAAACCACAGAAGGAAATCTCTATCACAGCCAGCCCAACCTCAGATGGAGGAAGGGCTCATATGTAAAGTATATTGGGGGCTTTAAAAAAAAGTACTTACTAGATGTATCAAAAACTGCAGGCATCAATGTCCTGCGGCCAATTCCTCTCAAAGATATATATGTATATATGAATATGTAAAGTGACAGCATCAGACTGCTGTAGTGTGCGTTATAGTGGGTATATAAGTGCTGCTGATTGGATTTAAATTACAACCACATGTGCCATAACCTAAAATGCAGGTGTGTGTTCGCTCACCCCCCCCCCCCCCCCCCCCTTTTGACCCATCTCCAAGCACTGTGATGCTGTTGGCTGGAGGTCATGTCTTTTTCCTATTAACACTTTCAGTTGTTACAGTGGCACAAAGAAAATGTACTGTACACAGAGTTAAAACAGAAGTTTACATCTCTTTTCTGCACAGTTAGAATACTTATGGTCTACTTTAGGAAGGATAATACTTTGTCCTTATAATTAGATATAACTGACGTAAATATTTTTTAGTACATTATGCTTTATGGCCATTTCAACTGCTTAATAGTTTCAAAGAGGCATGTATAATATAGTTAGTTATTATATTCCAATGCAACTGTATACTACATTTATATGAAGGTTTTTATTATTAGTATTATTTTTTTTTTAAAGCTTTACACCCTGAGCACTGCATATGTCAAACACTCTTTAGGCTAGACAAGCAACAAACAAAACAGATTGTTCTCTCAAGCAATAAACAGAACATTAGTTAAACATGTATGGGGCAACATTAATCTTGCATAACAGAGAAAGTGTTCATATTAATATTTTTTGTGGATGCCTGAATAATAAGTTAGGATAGTGTCTAACATCTAAAATTCACCAAAGGTTTTTTACTGGGAATCCTCTGTAGTTTTTAAATAGGACAATGTCCAATAAAGCTTTTTACAGTTATGATGAATTAAATTAGCAGCAAACATCATTGTGGCCATGAAAATCTGCAAGATAATTCTATTCACTATGGCTTCAATGACATACCCTTCTTATTCCCTTCTATTAGATGCTTTGATTATGTGCCTAACAATGCTATCTAAAGAGTCACTTGGGAAAACAGATCTAGGAGCATAGCAAGTTGTAAAAACTTTTCTTTAACCGCTTTCATACCGTGCAAATTCCAGCACTTCATGTTAAAATCATAATTCTTTTTGCTAGAAAATTACTTAGAACCCCCAAACAATATATATATATTTAGCAGACACCCTAGAGATAAAAATGGCAGGCATTGCAACTTTTTATGTCAGTCATTTTTCAAATGCATTTTTCAAAAGCATTTTCATGAATAAAAACAAAACAGTAAAGTTAGCCCAATGTTTTCGCATAACGTGACAGATGATGTTAGGCCAAGTAAACAAATACCTCACATGTCATGCTTTAAAATTGCGCACACTCGTGGTATGTTGCCATACTTCGGTATTTTAAAATCTCCATAGGCGATGTTTTAAATTTTTTTACAGGTTACATATTTAGAGTTACAGAGGAGGTCTAGTGCTGAAATTATTTCTCTTGCTCTAATGTTCGCGGTGATACCTCAAACGTGTGGTTTGAACGTTGTTTACATTGTTGAATGGGTGCGACTGATGTATGCGTTCGCTTTAATTTTTTTGTTGTTTATTTTATTTTAATTTTTTAATTTTTACACTTTCCTTTTAATATTTTTAATCATTTTTATTGCTATTACAAGGAATGTAAACATCCCTTGTAATGGGGATAGTGCTTCATCGGTCCTCTTTATGGAGAGATGTGGGGTCTATAAGACTAATTGTGGGGGGGGATGGGACTGACTTAATATGAACACACAATCTCTCTTCTCTCCCCTGAGAGAACTGGGATCCATGTGTTTACACACACAAATCCCGGTTCTCACTCTATCGCATTTGTGGGTGTCCGGCAGTCATCCATGCGCCCTCTACAGCATTTTAAAGGGCTGATTCGGACGCAGTATAACTGAGCAGCTAAATCATCTGAGGCTGAAGTCGTTAAACCGGTGTAGGATTTTGAAGAACTGGACCCAGAACACAGCAGTATGGATAGCGTGCTCCCCGAAATCAGCATACACAGAGGCTTACCGAACCAAGGTGACCACCACATTCCATTTAATCACTACCATACTGCACTATGAGGCCCCTCTCTTTTACTTATGTGTGAGCAATACTGGGATTATCCGGATACAGCCAGGTTGAAGGGAGACCTTAAAATCCTCATGCCCATATTGACCACCTATCATCTAGTGGTCAGTGGTGCTGAAGTGGCCATTACAACATTGATGGCGTATTTTGTGCATGCTGCTGGACAATAAAAACCTTTAAGAACCTTTAAGAGGTTGTAAAGGTTTTTATATACATATATATATATATATATATATATATATATATATATATATATATATATATATATATATATATATATATATATATATAAACATATTTATATATTTAACATATAACCTTGCACCAAGTAGGTGGTGCCTTTTTTTTTAGCATTGTTTCTAAAAATGACCAAATGAATCAGTGATAGTAGCCACCACTACCATCTCTCCTAGCATAAATGAGTGCATGTTATATATGAGTTTATAGACATGTGCAAACCGAAATATTTTGTTTCAGAATTTTGTTTTCGTTCGAAAAATAAATTTATTTAGTTACTCCCGAAATTCGTTTTTATTTATTTTGTTTTTCGTTAAAAAATTGCATTCGTTCGAAAATCCAAATGAATTACAGTCAAATCTGTCATTGAAGGCTTATGGTGTCTGTCGGAATGTTTAAAGAAGATTCGACGGAGCAGCGAAACTCACTTATGATGCTGCAATCATACATTCCCAGTCTAATATTTTGTCTACAAGCTATAGTAGGATTCTAATGTTGTACGTCTTCTATGTTTTTTTAAGGCTATTTGCATTGCACACAGGTCATTAGCATTAAGAAAATAAAAAAAAAATAAAAAAAAAATAAGAAAAAAAATGCGTAAAATACCATACCAGGCCCTTCAGGTTTGGTATGGATATTAAGGGGAACTCCGTGCCAACAAAAAAAATGGCATGGGGTCCCCCTCAAAATCCATACCAGGCCCTTCAGGTCTGGCATGGATTTTTTTAATGGGAACCCCACGCCAAAAAGAAAAATGGTGTGGGGGTCCCCCTCAAAATCCATACCAGACCCTTATCCGAGCACGCAACCTGGCAGGCCACAGAAAAAGAGGGGGGTGAGAGAGCGCCCCCCCCTCCTGAACCATATCAGGCCACATGCCCTCAACATTGGGAGGGTGCTTTGAGGTAGCGCCTCAAAGCACCTTGTCCCCATGTTGATGAGGACAAGGGCCTCATCCCCACAACCCTGGTCGGTGGTTGTGGGGGTCTGTGGGCGGGGGGCTTATCTGAATCTAGAAGCCCCTTTTAACAAGGGGACCCCCAGATCCTGGCCTCCTCCCCTGTGTGAAATGGTAAGGGGGTACAAAAGTACCCCTACCATTTCACCAAAAAAGTGACAAAAAGTGTTAAAAATGACAGGAGACGGTCTTTGACAATTCCTTTATTAAAGTCTTCTTTCATCTTCTTTCTCCAGCATCTTCCTCCACGGCGTCTCTTCTTGGTTCTCTGGCCGCTCTGTGCAATGGGATGCTACCGCTGTATGACGCTTCTCTTCTTCTGACAGTTCTTTTATAATGGAGGGTGGGGCCACACAGTGACTTCGCCCCCTCTGACGCATGGACCCCCACATAATTATATATATATATATATATATATATATATATATATATATATATATATATACACACACACACAGTATATATATGTATGTATATATTAAAAACTTAGGAAAATACCTTCATGATAAAGTGACTTGAACAGCAAATGAATATGAGATGCATAAATCATGACTGAACTAAAAGGTGGAGATCAGGGTTGAACTTTGTGTTCCCACCCAACATGTTCATAGTTTAGCAAACAGGCAAGCATACTGGTAATATTTTGTATAGGAGCCAGCCGGTATCTGTCATTTTGCAATTGTAGCTGTCACCACAATATGGCATAGTGTTAGCATGGTACTAATGCTACCACCACTAAGTGACAGTAACTAGCACTGAAAAAAAATTACAGATCCCATGCTCTTCTGTATGTAAACAAGTCAATGAGAATCCTTGGTGATGCCATTCCCCAGCTTGTTTACAAACAGAAGCTATCCAGAGATCTGTCCTTTAAAACAGGAGTAGTGGCAGGGCAGCATCATCATTTGGTAAATCAATGTGGTGGCTGGTCAGCTTCATTGGGTGGATCTCATCATGATTGATGTGGATCTAAATCACTGGATGACATGATTGATGTCCCCATCTCATTTCAATAGCCTTTCCTTCAATCTGTTGTATCCTTCAGTTTCTTCTGCTCAGTCTACTATAATTTTATTTCTGGTAATGCTCTCTGATTTCTGTCTGCCTCTCATTTAATCTATTCTCCTCTGGATTCTCCTTTATTGCCCAAATATTTGCTCTTCTTACTTGTCAGTTCTTTTTCCTCCCCTTGGTTTCTGCTCTACTATCTTCTAGCCCCATTGATCAGTCTCTCATCTGACGCTATCTGTCACCTCTAGCTCCTTTCTACCCCTCGGTTCCCATTCTCCTCCCCTCCAGCCCAGATCTATATCACAAAAAAAAAAATATATATATATATATATATATATATATATATATATATATACATGTAATAAAACAATATTTATGTGAAACTATATTCTCTTTTGTGGACTGTTGTTGTGGGATGCAACATGTTGTTCTCACTCAGCTCCCCTGGTTAAACATAACCACTAAGAAAGTTAAACTACTCTAGGCCCAAATGTCTATGCAGAAATATAGCTAAACTTCAGTAAGTATATTATTGTATTTTTAACAGGCAATATAAAAAGCACCAAATCCCTCTGGATTAAATTCTTCTTTATGTAATTGTAATGTTCTGATGGAACTAGTATTTTTTTTTTTGCGTGTTAAATCTACTTCTTGCTAACGTTGCTTTCCTTTGGTAGTTAATTTAATAACTACTGTTCTTTTCTAGAAAAGAACTTCTTTGCAAGTGAAGACAGAAGTGCAAAAAGTTACTATATCTTGTCCTGCAAATGAAACATGGTTAATTTTAGTGAATACATCACTATAGCAAGGGAATACGTGGATAGTCTGGCATCTTTTAAGATCTCACTAAACCTTTAGATGTATAGAAAATGCAACATTGTCTTCACTTACTAATATTTTGAAAAGTCATATATTTTATATGCTACTTGAGCATAAATAAAGTAAATGTGCACTTTGCAAAGTGACTGTTAGTGAATAAATTGAAGTTGTGCTTGTAATATCTAATTATGTGGTAGAAAAAGAAAAATCCAGTTTTTAACTTCTGTAACACATTATTGGGTATTCAATATAAACAGAGCTTTGTCTTATTCTCTGATATATACCGTTCAAAGTAATTATTCAATTTAAATAAGGTGGACATGACTGAACAATAGATCTATACATGTATATATATGTATAGATATACATATCTATTTTAACGTATCCATGTAAAAAAAAAGGCATGGATGATCGAGTTTGTGGTGGAGGAACTTGACTGGCCTGTACAGAGTCCTGACCTCAACCCGGTAAAACACCTTTGGGATGAATTAGAGCTGAGACTGAAAACCAGGCCTTCTTATCCAACATCAGTGCGTGACCTCAAAAATTATGGAAGAATGGTCAAACATTCCCATAGACACACTCCTAAACCTTGTGGACAGTCTTCCTAGAAGAGTTTAAGCTGTTATAGCTGCAAAGGGTGGGCCAGCTCAATATTGAACCCTACGGAATAAGACTGGGATGCCATTAAAGTTCTTGTGCATTTGAAGGTAGGTGTCACAATAATTTTGACAATATACTGTAATGTAAAAGTGAGTACACCCCTCACATTTTTGTAAATATTTTATTATATCTTTTCATGTGACAACACTGAAGAAATTACACTTTGCTACAAAGTAAAGTAGTGAGTGTACAGCTTGTATGATAATGTAAATGTGCTGTCCCCTCAAAATAACTCAACACACAGCCATTAATATCTAAACCGCTGGCAACAAAAGTGAGTACACCCCTAATTGAAAATGTTCAAATTGGGCCCAAAGTGTCAATATTTTGTGTGGCCACCATTATTTTCCATCACTGCCTTAATCCTCTTGGGCATGGGGTTCACCAGAGTTTCACAGGTTGCCACTGGAGTACTCCTTCCACTCCTCCATGATGACATCACGGAGCTGGTGGATGTTAGAGACATTGTGCTCCTCCCCCTTCCATTTGAGGATGCCCCACAGATGCTGAAAAGGGTTTAGGTCTGGAGACATGCTTGGCCAGTCCATCACCTTTACCCTCAGCTTCTTTAGCAAGGTAATGGTTGTCTTGGAGGTGTGGCTGGCTCAGCCCTTCATTCTCTGGGCTGGCTGCTCAACTGTCGGCTAATTGCCAGCTCTCATCTCTCTCCACATTTACCAGCTGTTCCTTATCCAGCTTGTCTGACCTGCCTACTTAAAGCTGTCCAGCTCACTTCATATCTGCCTTCGCCTTGGTCACATCACAAGAAACCATCTCCTGTGGTTCTGTTTAAAGACTTTATCCTGCTTGCTGTTGCTCTACTTGGATCCCTGACTTCTGGCCTGGCTGATTACCCGATCTGGTTATTGAACTCTGGACTGGCTGACTAGTCAATCCAGTTACTGGACTCTGGCTATGCTTTGAATATGCTTACTCTATTTACCTTTTTATTTTTATTAATAAACAAGTGTGATTTAATTGTACTTCTGTCTCGGTCTGGTTCATGGTTTCTGACAGTAGGTGAAGGCCATGAATTCAGAAGATACAGTCAATCCACTTGTTGGTAATATTTTTTCCAGATTGGATGTGCAAGATCACCGCATGGATCAGTTTGCCTTGGCATTACAAATGCTCCTGAGTCGCACGGCTCACCTGGAATCCCCCACTGTGGCTGCTCCGGTACAACCTGAGTCACAGGCCGTCCCTGCTGCTGCACCAGTCTCTGTGCAGGCACCCGCCTTGAGTACTACCTCTATAAGAGGTATGTCTGCTTCCACTCCGCTTCCCCAGCGATTTGGGGGTAATCCAGTTCAATCCAGAGGGTTTCTCAATCAGGTTGAGATATACTTTGAGATGCTGCCCCAGGCGTTTCCCATGGACAGAAGCAAAGTAGATTTTGTGATATCTTTGTTTTCTGAGCGAGCCTTGGCCTGGGCTAACCCTCTATGGGAGACGCAAAAACTTGTTGTCTTTAGTTACCCTGAGTTTGTGGCCTCCATTAAAAGGGTATTTGATGTTCCAGCATGCTCCACTTCTGCTGCCAAGTGCCTCATGTCCATCAAACAGAGTACGAGAACTGTTGCCGACTACTCCATTGTTGAGTCCCATAGGTTCCATGGGAGCATACAGTACCTGGTGCATTGGAAGGTGTACGGTCCAGAGGGACGCTCCTGGGTTTCATCCTCAGACGTACATGCCCCTGTCCTCCTCCGCGAGTTCCATAGACGTTTTCTCCTCAAGTCCGGTGGCCCTTCAAGGGAGAGGGGTCATTGAGGAGGGGGTACTGTCAGGGCTAGCTCAGCCCTTCCTTCTCTGGGCTGGCTGCTCAGCTGTCGGCTAATTGCCAGCTCTCATCTCTCTCCACAGTTACCAGCTGTTCCTTATCCAGCTCGTCTGACCTGCCTACTTAAAGCTGTCCAGCTCACTTCATATCTGCCTTTGCTTTGGTCACATCACAAGAAACCATCTCCTGCGGTTCTGTTTAAAGAATGGATTGCTGACTTCACTTCTGGCTCCTTATCCTGCTTGCTGTTGCTCTAATTGAATCCCTGACTTCTGGCCTGGCTGATTACCCGATCTGGTTATTGGACTCTGGACTGGCTGACTACTCGATCCTGTTACTGGACTCTGGCTAAGCTTTCAATATGCTTACTCTATTTACCTTTATTTGACCTTATTTTTATTAATAAACAAGTGTGATTTAACTGTACTTCTGTCTAGGTCTGTTTCATGATTTCTGAAAGTTTGGGGTCGTTATCATGTTGGAATACTGCCCTGCAGCCCAGTCTCCAAAGGGATGGGATCATGTTCTGCTTCAGTATGTCACAGTACATTTTAATATTCATGGTTCCCTCAATGAACTGTAGCTCCTCAGTGCCGGCAGCAATCATACAGCCCGAGACCATGACACTCCTACCACCATGCTTCACTGTAGGTAAGACAAATTTGTCTTTGTACTCCTCAACTGGTTGCCGCCACACACACTTGACACCATTTGAACCAAATAAGTTTATCTTGGTCTCATCAGCCCACAGGACATGGTTCCAGTAATCCATGTCCTTAGTCTGCTTGACTTCAGCAAACTGTTTGCAGGCCTTTTTCTGCGTCATCTTTAGAAGAGGCTTCCTTTTGGGACGACAGGCATGCAGACCAATTTGATGCAGTGTGTGGCACTGACAGGCTGAAACTCCACCCCTTCAACCTCTGCAGCAATGCTGGCAGCACTCATGCATCTATTTCCCAAAGACAACCTCTGGATATGATGCTGAGCAGGTGCACTCAACTTCTTTGGTCGACCATGGCGAGGCCTGTTCTGAGTGAAAACTGTCCTGTTAAACCATTGTATGGTCTTGGCCAACATACTGCAGCTCAGTTTCAGAGTCTTGGCAATCTTTTTATAGCCCAGGCCATCTTTATGTAGAGCAACAATTCTTTTTTTTCAGATCCTCAGAGAGTTCTTTGTCGTGAGGTGTCATGTTGAACTTCCAGTGACCAGTAAGAGAGAGTGAGAGCGATAACATCAAATTTAACACACTTGCTCCCCATTCACACCTGAGACCTTGGAACACTAACAAATTAAATGACTCTAGGGAGGGAAAATGGCTAAATGGGCCCAATTTGAACCTTTTTACTTAGGGGTGTACTCACTTTTGTTAGCAGTTTAGACATTAATGGCTGTGTGTTGAGTTATTTTGAGGGGACAATAAATTTACGCTGTTATACAAGCTGTACACTTACTACTTTCCATTGTAGTAAAGTGTCATTTCTTCAGTGTTGTCACATGAAAAGATAAAAATAAAATATTTACAAAAATGTGAGTAGTGTACTCATTTTTGTGAGATACTGTAAATTAGAGCTGCATGATTCTGGCCAAAATGAGAATCACAATTTTTTTGCTTAGCATAAAGATCATAATTCTCGTGGCGTAACATCATCTTTCACATTATACAAAAAAATTGGGCTAACTTTACTGTTTGTTTTTTTATTAATTCATTAAAGTGTGTTTTTTCCCAAAAAAAAATTGTCTTTGAAAGATTGCTGCGCAAATACAGTGTGACATAAAATATTGCAACAACCACCATTTTATACTCTAGGGCAGGGATATGCAATTAGCGGACCTCCAGCTGTTGCAGAACTACAAGTCCCTTGAGGAATAGCAAGACTCTGACAGCCACAAGCATGACACCCAGAGGCAGAGGCATGGGAATTGTAGTTTTGCAACAGCTGGGGGTCCGCTAATTGCAGATTCCTGCTCTAGGGTCTCTACTAAAAAAATGTATAATGTTTGGTGGTTCTACGTAATTTTCTAGCAAAAAATAATGATTTTAACTTGTAAGCAACAAGTATCAGGAAAAGGATTGGTCTTTAAGTGGTTAAACGTCACTCATTTACAGACTGCAGTTCATTCCTTTGATTTAAAAGGACTAAGTGTTACAATGTTTCTCTTTATTTCTGCCTAAGCGATGTTGTGATAATGCTGTGTTAAGAGCGTGAGGGGGGTACAATGACTATCTACAAAGCTAATTCTTATCTGACAGCTGGCTGCCCCTCCAGCGCAGTCCTCTTCATCAGTGTATATGGACATTTTTACTTTGAACTATTTATATCCTCTTATATACATGAATATGTACTGATTGTTATAATGCTACCGCCCTACAGTTCTCCCCTCCATAGCATTTAACAAATATATCTCTCTTGACAGTTCCTGATCTCCACCTGCACCAACCCTGACTCGTTCTTTGACCATTCTCCTGTCTCCACATCTGTACCTGATCTGATCGCTCTGTGTATGACTTGGCTTTCCTGACTCTGTTTATGTTCTAGTCTATTCGGAGCTACCTAGCTACTAGCATCTGTCCATCTGCCACTGAAACATGCTCTTCTGCTGATCATGTCCAATTACCAGCCTGTTCTTGCCCTCAGGACATCTGTTGCCACCTTGCATACTACTCAACCAGCAGCCCAGCAACTAGCATGGCTACCGGCACTCATGCAACGCTGCACACTTGCGCCACATATCTACTCTACCAGGAGCCCCAAGTCAGAGGTGTAAAAAAGGCCTTCCTCTGCATAAACCAGGCTCTTCCTACCAGGTATGTGACACATATAGTAGAGCTGTCATTGCAAAGATGTGGAGCATTCATAGAAGCTCCATAGGTGTAGCCACTGGAGACAGACTGAAAACAGAGTTTTTAGCAATAAAAAAGGCAAGAATTCTGCATTTATTTAGGACACATACTGGCAGAGAAAGCTTTGTTTGAGTTATTTTTTTCAACCGTACGGTTTAATAAGCTTTCACATAACAATTTTACATTGAATCTGGAGCATTTGTGTGAACTCTACTGCTATACCTCTGGAAGGGCAGTTGCTGCTGCTGAATAATCTTTACTTGATAACTGTGAAAGTTCTTGTTTATTCAGATCATGATATACTGTATCTAGTAGTATTTAGTAAGCATCAACTATGTTTGTTCGGTAGCTTTTCAAAGCCACTTATTCAGTTCTAAAAAGTGTCAGGAAATTACCTAGCGTTTATATACAAACAGGTTGCACTGACACCTTGATAAGATTGCCATAGAAAAGCAGATGTTGTTGTCTCAGAACAGAATGGGAGATGTGAACATTGTGAAACCATCCTGTCCCAAGCTACATATGGATGTACTGGTTCAGGTCAGGAATATGGCTTCCAACACCAGGACATCGTTCGGATTGTAAAAGTCCTATCACCTTATGGCTGTCATGAGCAGGTTCCATACAAAGGTTTTGGAGACTCTGTACAACTGACACATACCATTTTATATTATACCAGTATAGTTATCCAATTATCCTTAAACCTTGCACTATTGACCCCCATTGTGTCTTATGTATAATTTATAATTATTCTTTCACATATTGATTAATATTTATTTGCCTTTCAGTCTCCTTGCCCATACCAGCATTTACACTGGTTTATTTACATGTACATGCATATTATTTTACTGCATTAAGCTTATTAGCAGGTGCAGGGTCACTACATTTTTAGCTATCATTCAATATGGACAAGTTGAGACTTTCAGGGACACTCACATGCACCAAAGCCTTGTCGGCCCTCCATTGGTGCTACATTTTGCTCCGCCTCCTCAGCTCCCGAACTGGATGCCTGCTGCTGCCGCCGCCTGGGAAGTCGTGAGAGATGATCTCGCAGGTCCATTGGTAAGTATGGGGTTGTACTCTAGGCCCCTCTGATCATTTACCTCCATGCCAATTTTGTGTAACATACATTTACCTGGTTTATTACTTGTATTGCAGATAAATTTAAGCATCTAGCCCTGAAGAAGTGAATGTGGTCTCACGAAACGCGCCGTGTACTATGGATGATTCTGAGGTCTACATTACTGTAGAGTTTACCAGAGCATTCTTAAGAACTGTGAATGCCTGACCACAGTCTGGTGATTAGATGACATGTTCTGTCAGTTTAGCCAGAGTGGTATATATACTGTATATAACTTACTTCTTATAGTACAATTCATCAGCGCTCAGCATTGGGTAGGCATTAAAAAAACTGCGATCACATTCAGTTTCTATACAAAACTTGGTGGTCTGGTTCAGTTTGGGTACTAACACCACAGGAAGTTACCATGCACTCTGAGACTTCCGGATCACACCCAATTCTAGCATTTCCTCTATCTCCTTTTGGAGTAAGGTTTTAATTTCATCATTTTGCATTTTAGTCTGATATTATATAGTTTCATAGTTTCATAGTTAGTAAGGTTGAATAAAGACACTAGTCCATCCAGTTCAACCTGAGTGTCTACAATTGTCCCTATCCCTGTACATTGCACACTCACATCAGTCCCTACCCTCAATGAGCCCACAATCCAAGGTCCCCATTCATATACTAGGGCCAATTGTGGACAGAAGCCAATTAACCTACCTGCATGTCTTTGGATTGTGGGAGGAAACCGGAGTACCCGGAGGAAACCCACGCAGGCACAGGGAGAACATGCTAACTCCAGGCAGGTAGTGTCGTTGTTGGGATTCAAACCAGCGACCCTTCTTACTACTAAGTGAGAGTGCTAACCACTACACCACTGTGCCACCCCCATTACATAATAAATCTGTTTTAGTTTTCTAGTTTTTTTTATTATGAGGCAGTGATATTGTGCAAAAACTTTATGTAAATCTACTTAACTATCCATGCTCAGTTTTTTACACTCTCTGAAGAAGCTAGCATCCTGATTGGCTAGGGAAACATGTCAGTGTGACATCAGCACGTCGCCTGGGGGAGTGTCAGCTCGCAGAATGAGCTAGGCTTCTGTGACGGAGCTTGAATAGGACTGGATACCCAGAGTGTTTGGAACCCTGACGGAGCGTCCTTGATACAGAGGCTTTGCACAGTGATTATACTGTTATTGCAATATCTATACAGCAAAATCATACTTCCAGCAACTGGATCCCGGTATTTATTGCTTGAGGTTAGAGTTGAATGGAAGGGTAGACGCAGAAGAAAGTGGCCTGAGCACAGGGTATGGAGAGAGTGTCTTTGCAATAGCATTTTTATCAGCTGTGACGCCTTGCTCCTATTTTTTCCTCCCCATCCCCCCTCCATCTCGCTTTGCTGTGGAGACCTGTATGCACTGCCTGTTTTGAAGTAATAGAACTGTGCAAAGTTTGTTTTATGGACTATATCAGAATCCAAACTCCTGTCTCCATGTACCAGCAGATCAACTGGGCTTGTCATTAATCTGTATAAAAGGGACTTATACTTGTACTAGGTCTTGGACTGCATGTTAGTTTACCCTGTAAACGATTTCTGTACAGTTACATGTTGAGTACCTTGCTCTAAGCACCACATACACAGAATACTGGCATTTGATTATCAACACGTATAGTAACAAAGGAACTATTAAATCATCCAGAGGAGTGTACTCCTATTTAAAATTCATTGTTGGCAATCTTTGATTATCAATTTGAGCGTATGAGAGTGTGTGTCAGTGAGTGTATGGTGCATGCGCAGCTGCGTCCCCCACTTTACTGTGACAACGCTGTCTTTTTTAATTATCCATGAGATACACATTAGGTCTAATTAACTGTTTCATTAAATTGTCGTTGTGTGTTTTTTCTACACTAAAAAATATTAATTTTAACCATAGTGTCCTAATGAGCTCTTAGGAGAATCTCTTTTCTCTCTTTTTTTGTATAAGCATTTTTTAGGGCCGTTAGGACTGCAGTCTGGGGAATATTCCCTGAACTGATTGACTGGTATAATTACTTAATTTATATACTAATAATTAAATTATTTGGTTGATCCGGGCACCCAATCAATTTTTTTCCAGCTTTTTACACTGCCCTCAGTAAAGTTTAATGACACGTACACACGATTGGACTTTCCACCAACAAAACCGTGTGTCGCGGTCGTTCCACTATCCCGGTCGCTCAAGGAAGACTTACCCGCAGGTTCCCTGTACGAGGGGATCGCCGGTGCCTTCGGACGCGGGTTGGCGCTAACGAACCCACGCGAGTGCACGTAGTCCCCAACAGGCGCACGCGGGTGCGCGTTGACACGAGCGGGCGCACGCGGGTGCGCGACGAGCCGAACGGGCGTACGCGGGTACGCGGGGTCACGAACGGGAGCACGGTTACCCGCGGAGGTACGCAAACATACCGTGCGACCGTTCTTGGCGCCCAGTTGCCTACTTAAGGGATCTGCTCCTGCTCCTCTGTGCTGTCCTGTCTACAGCGTTCCCGAGACTCCTGCTATCCGTTCCTGTGTGTGTGTTCCTGATTCTGTACCCGGCCTGTTCCTGGACCTTGCCTGTTAGCCGCCTGCCTCTGACCCTTTGCCTGATTGACCACGCTTCTGCCTTCTGCTTTGTACCTCCGCTGCCCGATTGTTGCCGACCCAGCTCGTCCCTGACCACGCCTGCCAGTCTGCCTAAAGTCCAGCACCGACTACTTCTGCAGTTCCTGCCTGTCCACCTGTGCCAGCTGTCCAGCAGTTCCTGTCCACCATCCAGCGCTGGTTGCACCTGCCGTTCCAGTCTTCCACCTGTTCCGGTTGGGTCTACTACCTTATCTGCCGTTCCAATCTACCACCTGTTCCGGCTACCTACTACCAGCTATCCAGCCTGGCACTTGTGTCCTCCGGACTCCTGAATCCCTGTTCCCATCTCCAGGGGCTCTCGAGCCGGAGGCTTACGAGGCGCCGCTCCCTGCACGCTTGGGCTCTCCAACCAGGTACGTGACACCGTGTTTTTTGTTTGAAGGATGTTAACTCAAACTTGTCTTGCATGCACACGGTCACACAAATGTTGGCCAACAATTACGAACGTTGGAACTTGGTGACGTACAACACGTATGACGAGCAGATAAAAAAGAAGTTCAATAGCCAGTGTGCCACCCTTTGGGTTCCTCGTGTTAGTAGAAGTTTGGTGAGAGATGATTCACGCTTTTCAGCCTCGTGCTTTTCAGTTTGTTTCTGCTTTCCAGTTTGTGCTTGTCGGTTTGTATCTGTTCTTCAGTGCTTGTTGTCAGTTCGTTCCTGTCTTTCAGTACGTTCTAATTATAGTTTGCTTCTGATTTTCAGTTTGTTCTTGTCTGTTCATTTCTTATTTTCAGCTCGTTCTTCTTAGGTCCTTTCTGATTTTCA
This sequence comes from Lithobates pipiens, assembly GCF_037356315.1. Classification (NCBI taxonomy): domain Eukaryota; kingdom Metazoa; phylum Chordata; class Amphibia; order Anura; family Ranidae; genus Lithobates; species Lithobates pipiens. The sequence continues at coordinate 399,128,311 of NW_027507748.1, read as the reverse complement.
GTGCATTCTGTCAGCTCGTTTTGAGCTGCCGTTTGTTTTCTAGCCATGTTGTGGTTACGTACTCGTCATAGAGTTTGTACTGTTGTTGGGTGTTGGAGTTATTGCTTTGACCCAAGTCCAGTCCATGAACAGGAGGAGTTCTTGGACTAAGAATTGGTTGCTTAATCGTGACCAAGTCTCTCATATTGTTGCGGGAGCTCCAGGAGAATAATCCTGATGATTTCAGGAATTATCTCTGGGTGACGGACCCCTTCTTTCCCCATCTGTTGGCTCTGATGTCCCCTTATATTACGAAGCAGGACACCTGCATGCAGCAAGCCATCACTCCCGAACAAAGGCTCGTCACCACTTTGTGGTACTTGGTTACGGGGAGAAGTCACCAGGATATTAAGTTCACGACTGGGATCTCCCCCCAGGCCCTGGGAATCATTATTCCAGAGACCTGTTCTGCCATCATTCAGGTCCTGCAGAAGGACTATATTAAGGTAAGTTGTATCCTTTAACATCATATTCTATGTATTTAATGTTTGCTAATGTATTGCGTTTATTTCATCATTCCATAATTACCATAGATTGTAATATGCTGTGAATGTCCTCTTTGTCCTCATGCATGCTGTAAGATTGTACTGTTCCTTTTTTGTCCTTCATGCATATTTGTCTTTACTAACCTCCCCAGCATGCTATCCTGGGCCCATACACACCTAGCCTAGTCACTTAACAATGTATTTTGTCAGCTCCATTGTAGTGCTTACCCTAAACACCCCCTAAAATGTGTCCAAATGTTATTGTTGTCCTTAAATTCAGGCAGAGTGCAAGGGGCTTTTTTGGGTCTAAAACTCATTTGGAACCCTCCTCCCCCAACCACTAAGTCAACCGATACCAATACTCTATCTGCTGACTTTGCCAAACACATACACACTATACCTACCTCTTTTGTGTTCATATTTATGGATTAATTCACCAAAGCATGTAGTGCAAGTGCCTGCCTGAATACTTTCAAATGGTACTGTTTAAAGTTTTGTTCTCCTATTATCTTGATAGGTAATTGCATAATGTAAAAATGTGCTTCTATTTGGACAGTGTGTATTCATATTTTTGGATTATGTCACTTCTTACCTGTCCAGCGTGCTGCCAATAGTGTAAGGAAGGGCTGGCTGGCCAAAGTAACACACATTATTTATACATTCAGCTCTCAATGAAGTGGAGAGGGTTACCTGTCCAAAACACCCTCCCCCACCATACATTTTTTACATTGGGCCATCAGAGGGGGTGAGGAATCTGATGAGTGGACCTTATACTTTTGTCTTTCAATACTCATGTCAATAAATTTATACTTTTGTTGGCCTAGAATGTTTGTGTCTATTCTGCTTGCATTTTTATGTGCAAAAGTACTATTTTTTTTCTTGATTGACTCCACAGTTTCCTTCCACAGGAATGGCAGATTGTGGCCTCCCAATTCGACCAGCAGTGGGACTTTCACAACTGTGGTGGTGCGTTAGATGGGAAGCACGTTCAGATCGTCTCACCCCACAACTTGGGATCATACTACTTTAATTACAAGGGGTACAGTAGTATTGTGATATTGGCAGTGGTGACGGCGAATTATGAGTTCTTATATCTGGACGTCGGGAAGAATGGCCGTATGTCAGAGTGATTGTACAGACAGAAGTTTACAAGCGCATCCAGAATGGCAACTTGGGCTTTCCACCTCCAGCGGATAACGTGGCAGGCCTCCAGTTTGTTTTTGTGGCGGATGAGGCCTTTGCACTGGGCGACCATCTGATGAGGCCGTTCCCCATGAGCATCCTGACCCTGGAACAGAGGGTTTCTAATTACTGGCTGGCCAGAGCCAGAAGAGTGGTCGAGAATGCCTTTGGCATAATGGCCAGCCAGTTCTGGCTTTTCCAAATGGCCATCAATATGGCCGAATACAAACTCAACCATGTCATTATGAACGGCTGCATTCTTCATATTTTTCTGTGGAATAATGCAGTCAACTATCTGGCCTTAGTTGTGACTGAGGCCGACTCACCAGCACAAACAATGACTGCGCTTGAAATAGGCCATCCTGACCTGCCCCCCAAAGCGCCTGTGAAGTACGGCAAAGCTATGTGGAGTACTTCATGAGTAGGGGGAAAATTGATTTACCAGGGAATCTGGAAGCTCTTTACATTTTTTTAATTTTTTTAAACTAAACTTATATTTCATTTGATTTACTGCTTGTGTTTCTTATCTGTCTCCTAGGTTCTCCAATGGCCTTTTATTTTTGCCCGTTTTCTTCAATAGTGCAAATGTAACTTATTTGATACATGAAGTGACAAGCTCTTCTTCAGCTAACTATTATGTTGTGCTGTGGGTCTGCTGCACACACACAATGTTTTTGTTGTTAATGTATGTAATGCATTAATGATAAAAATAATCATCCTTTTCAACTCCATGAATTAATTGCTTGTAGTCCCTAAAATGGCCTGATTTTGGGAAATTTTACATCACAGTGGGGGTTATTTACTAAAGACAAATCCACTTTGCACTACAAGTGCACTTTTTGGCCTTCAAATATCCCAATGTCTGCATTTGAAGGCCAAAATTGGTTGCCTGAGGAGCACATAATAGGGAGCGCAAGAAGATCCAGGATTCCATGAGATCCGGAGCAGCAGCAGATGACGTATATGTCCCCAGGCTGTGGTACTACGACAGACTGTGTTTTTTTGTCAGATCAGACGGATCCCAGGCCATCACTATCAACACTTTCTTTAACACTTCCTTCCACATCAGTTGAGGCTCCTGAAGTCCAACCTGGGCTTCCACCCAGGAAGAAGATGTGGAGGAGCCCAGTTTGACCCAGGTATAGCATTGTTGAACATATTTCTTGTCACAAATTTAATGATGTTAACTAGATGTTATTGATCACTAATTTCTGATTTAACAAAGTGGCTTACATATCAATAGACAGTATTAGCCAAAAATGATTGGGACAAGAATGAAAAATGCTAGGGTCAGAAGGATAGTCTTTTCTATTTATTAACTTTACATTTTCAACAGTCATGAGCTCACAATTGTGCATGATTGATGACCAAAAACCTAAAACTATGTACCATTTTCATACACAGGAAAGTCTCAGTCATGAGGAGGCAAGCAGCCTGACAGAATCCCAGGTTCCTCTGCTCTACCCTCAAACCAAAAGGACCAGGAAGGCAAGGAATCTTGAGGAGTTTGTGGCTGCTTTCTTAAAACAGGCTAATGCAGCACTTAACGTGACCCCTGGGAGCCACAAGGCATTTGGACTTGTCACTGAAAGCAAACTAGAACACATGGTGGAGGGCCAATGCACAATCTGTGAAGAAATAAATTTGAAGGCCCTAAACAAGGGAACGAGGGGCGAACTCACAACTCAAACCCACCGGTGTTAGTTGGACCATACTCCACCACCACCTCCAGCAACACCACCAACACCATAGCCACCCCACTCAATACAGCAGCTTGGAAGGAAGCGTGGAAGGAAGTGTTGAGAGTGATGGCCTGGGTTTGGTGTGGTCTGTCAAAAACGCAGGCTGTTGTAAGACCACAACCTCGGAACATATATGTCACCTGCTGCTACTCCTGATCTCTCGGAGTCCTGGACCGTATTGTGCTCCCTATTAAATGGACTCTTCAGGTTACCAATTTTGACAGCCAAATAATTGATGTCTGCCTTGGGGTACAAAGGCTTCACCAATTCCAACTGTTTCTCCAGCGTTGCCTCCCTCTTTATTTTGTTCTGACCTTGTGCTCCCTATGAAATATTGAATTTCTGTTTGGACAAATACTTGACTATGTGTTTTACTTCAAAAAGGACAGTTTGTGAGTAGGCTAATAAAATTATGAAGATCACTAAAAAAAAAAAAGATTATTCTGGAGATCACGAGCAAAAAAATAAAAATAAATTATGGAGATCACAAGAAAAAAAAAGATTATTCTGGAGATCACAAGTAAAACAAAACAACAAAAACAAATATTATTCAGGAGATCCCTATAAAGAATAAAATTCAAAACTATGTGAATATCAGCAGCAAAGCAACGTCATTATTATAGCATTGTAAAGAAGAAGAGAATGCACTACATTGAGAAATTTCATAATATGCCGCCTGACGAATGTGATATCTCCATTACGAACGCTAGTTTTACAAAACCGAGCGCTTCCAGCTCCTACTTGATTCCAAGCATGCGTGAACTTTTGTGCGCGGATGTGTGTACATATGATTGGACTTTGTTGGCAGAAAATTTGAGCACCTGCTAGCCAACATTTGTTGGTGGAAAGTTAGACAGCAAATGTTCGATGGAGCATACACATGGTCGGACTTTCAGCCAACAAGCTCCCATCGGAAAATCTGACCCTGTGTATGCGGCATAAGTTACATTCACACCTGAGCAGAGCATATTCCTGATGAGTTCTAAGTGTTATTTTTCTAGTGTTTTACAGCTTATTACTACACAGACGTTTTTGCATATGTATCAAGTTTCAAGAGTTTGTTTCCTGGGCTGGCCAAGTGGGGAGAGCAGTTCTATAGGAGGAGAGGAATTCTTCAGGCCTAAAAATTCAGGATTGATGTACTAAAACCAAAGAGCGCAAAATCTGATGCAGCTGTGCATGGTAACCAATCAGCTTTTAACTTCAGCTTGTTCAATTAAACTTTGACAAAAAAAAAAAACTGTAAGCCGATTGGTTTCTATATAGAGCTGCACCAGATTTTGCACTTTTTAGTTTTAGTAAACCAACCCCATAGTGTGCATATACAGGTGTTCCCACTGATATTTATGAAGCCAAAAATGATCGACTAAGCTTGAAAGCTTAAATAAGCTTTGTTTGGGCATAGTCAGGCATTTTTGAGCATAGAACAACTGAGCATACATGTGTAAACAGAGACAATTAGAAAGAATGAGATTTTTTGCATAATCAGACATAGTCAGGCATGATGAAGCATGGGGAAACAAGCAGAAAAACACTCAGGTGTGAATGGGAGCTAAGAGTCTATGAGCCACCTACTGTAGAATGTCATTTAATCATAGTATTTTAAAACATCACTTTATATGTAATTTATATGTAAATAAAACCAGCACACATTCAGGTATTGCTTAAGTGTTTAATATGTTTTAGGCCCCTTTCACACGGGACAAATTAGTAATGATCCACCCCGTGATGATCCGCTCGCTCAGCGGGGCTCGCTCCGTTGTCCCCGCTGAGCCGGCGGCGGACAGGGCGGTCTCCGCACACTGTGCAGGGACCGCCCTGTCAGCTCTCCACTCTCCTCTATGGGGGATCGGATGAACACGGACCGTCTGACCGTGTTCATCCGATCCGCTCTGCAGACGGATAGAAAAATAGGATTTTCCTCCGTCTGCAGAATCGGACAGTAGCGGAGGCGGACGATATTGGGTGTCTGCAGACACCCGCTATCCCATAGGGATGAATGTATGCCCGTATTTCATCCGCAAACGGATGGATGAAATACGGACATATCGTCCGCATGTGTGAAAGGGGCCTTATGTGTATTCTAGTTAAAAAGGCAAAACAAAAATGCTTAATTGCATGAATACCAAAAGCTATATACAAAATAGTACAGTGATATAATGACATCATTAGTAGTGCGGTAATAATCAAATAAAAATATTGCTTTCAAATATGGAAAAAATAAAAAACATATTTTCAGTACAGGATGCAGCGTTTATTGCTTTGCACTAAGCATTTGGATTGAATCTTAGAAGGCCAAACTATAGGACAGAATGATTCCAAGCATTAGAAATTCCATCTGATTATGTGTTATCCAGATGTCTGTAATAAGACACATATTTCTGATTTATACATCATACTAAGCCTTTGTTTCACAATCTTGGCAAAGAAGGGCTCTGCAGCTCAGGCAGAAATCATGAAAATAAAAGTAAGGGTAGTTTTGCTTTTAGATCCAGTGTTATCTGGAGATCATTTTTAATTAGACTACAGTCGAACACACAATACAGTGAGAAACTGAACATTACTATATATGATGGAAATAATATATTGACTATACTGTATAACAATCAAGATTCGTCACTGCTAAGTATAGGTCCAACATTGTAATGTAGATAGATTACAGTGAGGAAAACAAAGTAGTGTTCATGCTTGCAGTGCAACAAAAACTGATTCTGAAACAGCCTGCATATGGATAGTCTCGAGTTTTCATGTTTTTCATTAATTTACAGAAAGTAACATTGACACTCTGTTATGCTATTTTTTTTTTTCAGTTTATTCTATTTGATTATGACAAACATGATATTTGACCAAAATGCTTTAAAACATTCCTTTCTTCAAATGTAATTTTAAATGTAGCTTTAAATCTTTAACAAATAGTATATAAGGTGTATTAAAGTGATTGTAAGGATAACATAAAAAAAATCACACATATCATATTTAAAGTGAAAAAAAAATGGGCACAAAAACATATATTAGGATAAGGAGTGTCGGATGTATACTTCAGAGTGTATCTTTGCTAATAATTGGAGGAATTACAAAATACCATCTATCCATCTATGACTGAATGAACTTTTTGAACTTTTGTACTGGTAACAGTTTGGAGCGATTTCTGGAGAGATCCCAGTTAACAGAGGAAGGTTCCTATTTTTTATAGGCCTGGAGGTCACTTAGTGGCCAGAGATATCTAGTGAGCAGATTTATTTGACACTCCGGGTGAGTACACACATTTTTGCAAGATTAAAGCACACTGCACTTTAGCAAGGCATGGTGTTGGAGATATCTAATACGCAGAAGAATTGATTTCATTATTTTTAATTTTTTATTTTTATTTTTTTATTTGTATTTCTGGTGGACTGGTTATATTACATTAATTGTATTGTTACACTCATACACTATGGGGTGTTCTATATATATATATATATATATATATATATATATATATATATATATACAGTGCCTTGCGAAAGTATTCGGGCTTGCGAAAGTATTTCAGGCTTCAAGCATAAAGATATAACATTTTTATTTTTTGTGAAGAATCACCAACAAGTGGGACACAATTGTGAAGTGGAACGAAATCTATTGGATTTTTGAAACTTTTTTAACTAATAAAAAAATGAAAAGTGGGGCGTGCAAAATTATTCGGCCCCCTTGCGTTAATACTTTGTAGAGCCACCTTTTGCTGCGATTACAGCTGCAAGTCGCTTGGGGTATGTCTCTATCAGTTTTGCACATCGAGAGACTGAAATTCTTGCCCATTCTTCCTTGCAAAACAGCTCGAGCTCAATGAGGTTGGATGGAGAGCGTTTGTGAACAGCAGTTTTCAGCTCTTTCCACAGATTCTCGATTGGATTCATGTCTGGACTTTGACTTGGCCATTCTAACACCTGGATACATTTATTTGTGAACCATTCCTTTGTAGATTTTGCTGTATGTTTGGGATCATTGTCTTGTTGGAAGATAAATCTCCGTCCCGGTTTCAGGTCTTTTGCAGACTCCAACAGGTTTTCATCCAGAATGGTCCTGTATTTGGCTGCATCCATCTTCCCCTCAGTTTTAACCATCTTTCCTGTCCCTGCTGAAGAAAAGCAGGCCCAAACCATGGTGCTGCCACCACCACGTTTGACAGTGGGGATGGTGTGTTGAGGGTGATGAGCTGTGTTGCTTTTACGCCAAACATATCTTTTTGCATTGTGGGCAAAAAGTTCGATTTTGGTTTCATCTGACCAGAGCACCTTCTTCCACATGTTTGGTGTGTCTCCCAGGTGGCTTGTGGCAAACTTTAGACGAGACTTTTTATGGATATCTTTGAGAAATGGCTTTCTTCTTGCCACTCTTCCATAAAGGCCAGATTTGTGCAGTGTACGACTGATTGTTGTCCTATGGACAGACTCTCCCACCTCAGCTGTAGTTCTCTGCAGTTCATCCAGAGTGATCATGGGCCTCTTGGCTGCATCTCTGATCAGTCTTCTCCTTGTCTGAGCTGAAAGTTTAGAGGGACGGCCAGGTCTTGGTAGATTTGCAGTGGTCTGATACTCCTTCCATTTCAAAATGATCACTTGCACAGTGCTCCTTGGGATGTTTAAAGCTTGGGAAATCTTTTTGTATCCAAATCCGGCTTTAAACTTCTTCACAACAGTATTATGGACCTGCCTGGTGTGTTCCTTGGTCTTCATGATGCTCTCTGCACTTTCAACAGAACCCTGAGACTATCACAGAGCAGGTGCATTTATACAGAGACTTGATTACACACAGGTGGATTCTATTTATCACCATCAGTCATTTAGAACAACATTGGATCATTCAGAGATCCTCGCTGAACTTCTGGAGTGAGTTTGCTGCACTGAAAGTAAAGGGGCCGAATAATTTTGCACGCACCACTTTTCAGTTTTTTATTTGCTAAAAAAGTTTAAAATATCCAATAGATTTCGTTCCACTTCACAATTGTGTCCCACTTGTTGGTGATTCTTCACAAAAAATTTAATTTTTATATCTTTATGTTTGAAGCCTGAAATGTGGCAAAAGGTTGAAAAGTTCAAGGGGGCCGAATACTTTCGCAAGGCACTGTATATACACACATGTATATGAACCTTTACAACCCCTTTAACATATATGTTAGAGCATGAATTATATCTACTACTTGAAGATTTAGCACCAGGCATGAACACGTAGGCTATACTGTACATTAACACTAAACTCTAAAAAGGATCCAATTAATGCAGCTTAGTAATCCTTAATACATAACTGTATGCATTTTTTTTAAATGCAAGCAGTGTAAGTAGTGTACCTGCATTTGACCTGGTACAGCAGGGCTAAAGAGTCAAAGGAAGAAGCAACACGAGTAGCCAATCAAGTAATGTGCTGACAAGAAGCCTGCTAATAGGAAGGTAAAGCACAGAGAGATGAGCTCATCACGAATCACTGCTTCTTCTTTCATGGTTCTCTCTGAGGCTGGCAGGCTGGGAAAGGTGCAGGGTGACCTGGGCTTTGAAAAAGTGTGTGGGAAAATGTTGGGCACCAGACAAGGAGCATTTAGTGGCAGGAAAATAGTACTGTGGAGAAGACCCTTGTTTGAAGGTGAATATTACAACAAAAGCTGGTTTTGTTGATTTGTCTTTTAATGTGTCTATTAATGTTCAAATTGTTATGCAGTATTGTAATGTTTGCACCACACCTCCTCTTGGCTTCAGTGCTGGTACATACATTTACCATGTTCTCGTTACACTTCTCCCCTGAAAAGAATGCTTAAAAGGGTTGTAAAGGCAGACAGATTTTTACCTTCATGCATTCTATGCAAGAAGGTGAAAAACCTTCTGTGTGCAGGAGCCCCCCTCTAATACTTACCTGAACGCCTTCTTGATCCAGCGATGTCAGGAGATGAGGGGGGGCAAATTATGGCTCTGTGTGTGAATGGACACACATAACCACGGGTTGGGAGTGTGCCTGCTTGCTGTGGGGGCACCCAGCAGAAGGGAGGGGCCAGGAGCACCGGCAAGGGACCTGAGAAGAAGAGGATCCGGGCTGCTCTGTGCAAAACCATTATACAGAGCAGGTAAGTATAACGATTTTATTTTTATTTTTTAAACCCAAGGCTTTAGTATCACTTTAAATGCAGCTCAGTGCCATACTATGATGGCAGGGAATCAGTAGATCAATCTTAGGAGCTTAGTGTGCATCAAAAGTAATACCACACTGCTGGAATTCAGTAGATGTTTTTATTGACCACAGCAACAGACATACATTTATTCCAGTTGCTGTGATCAATAAAGAGGTTTCCTGCATTCCAGTAGTGTGACATTCCTTTTGTTGCATACTAACTTTATCCACCTAGAGCAAGTTCCCTTGTGTTTAAACTAAACCCTAAGGTGAAAATTCTATATCATTATACCTACTTGTTAAAATCCAAAGAGATTTATTTTCCTGCCTGTTTTTATTTAGTAGTTATTAAGGCGGAATCTGTTTTTACTAACGGAGCTATGTCTAAACACATGACAATGTTAAGGAATTATTTTGAATATCTGCAATCAATTCAAGGGGACAGATGACAAAGAAGCCTGTGCCTTGCTGGAGTTAAACGTCATCTCTGTTCCGTTCCAATCAAGTGGATCAGCTGTTGGGACATGCGAGTTTCTCCATGCATGAAAGTGTAAATTTAGAGAGGTTTGTTAAGTCAGATTGTAGGGTATTTAGGTAGGGAATAACGTTTTCCTGGAAAAAAGACCTAGGATTAGCTGTGAGTTGTACTCCCAAGTATTTTATAGATTTATCAGCCCAAAGATATGGGAAATGGTTGGTAAGAGTAGATTAGGATTGGGATATTAATGCCAAGAATATATACAATTTGGAGTTGTTGACCTTATAATAGGAAATAGAACTAAATTCTTTCAAACTTGAATATACATTTTCAAGGGAAGAATGTGGGTCTGGCAACATGAAAATCACATCATCTGAAAATAAATTAATTTTATGCTCCTCATTTCCAATTTTGATCCCTGATGCCGTGTACACATGGCCAGACTTTTCGAAAACAAAGGTATGATGGAACAAATCTGATGGATAATTCAATCGTGTGTGGGCTTCATCAGACCTTTGCTGTCGAAAAATCTGATGGATTTTAGATTTAGAACATGTTTCAAATTTTTCCGAGTCCGGTCGAAAAATCAGTTGGTCTGTATGCTAGTCTGTCGGATGAAAACCAACGCTTGGGCAGCTATTGGCTACTGGCTGTGAACTTCCTTATTCTAGTCTGGTCGTACGTCATTGCGGTCTAATACATTGAACTTTGGTGTGATTGTGTGTGTCCAAGTCCGTCCATTCGGAAAGTCCATTGGAAGTCCATAAAAAGTCCGTCGGGAAGACCGTCGGACCTAGTCTGCCAGAAAGTCCGGTCGTGTGTACACGCCTTGAAATGCCTGGATGAGAGCAAATCTTGTGTGCTAATGGTTCCATAAGATTAAAAATAAGTGGGGATAAAGGACATCCTCAATGGGTGCCATTCAATATAGAGAAGGTATTGGATAGCATTTCTGAACAAAAAACTTGGGATAAAGGTTTGGAGTAGCGGGCCAATAGCACAGAAGGTATGGGGCCTTGAAATCCAAATTTCTGTAGGGTTATATTTAGATATGACCAGTGGATTCTGTCAAATGCCTTCTCTGCATCCAAAGCTAGAAGCAGAGAAGGCATTTCCTGTCGGTTGACAAAGTGGAGGACATTGATTAGACATCTTGTCGCATCTGCTGTTTGTCTCCCTTTTATGAACCCAGATTGATCTGAATGAATTAAGTGTGGAAGCATATCAATAATCCTGTTCGCTATCACCTTTGCAAAGAGTTTGAGATCATGCTTCAATAGTGATATGGGGAGGTAATTCTGAGGGGAGGAGGGATCTTAGCCAGATTTTGGTAGTGTGATTATTAAAGCATTTAACATAGCATCTGGGAAAGAAGAAGAGAGTACAGCCGCATTGAACACTGAAGTGAGAAGGTCAATTTAAAATAGATGAAAACTGTTTATAATATTCAGCAACAAAACCATCAGGTCCAGGAGCTTTGTTGTTAGGAAGAAGAGTGATAGCCTTGGCTATTTCCTGAGATGTGAATGGGGAGTTTAGAGTTTTGAGCTGGTTGGTAGTCAGAGTAGGTAGCTTAATAGTTTGCAGGAAAGATGTCAGAAGGTGTGGGTTGTTTAGTGTCAGGATCCTTATTCAAATTATAAAGGGATCTATAATACATGTGAAATGCGTTGACTATATCCTGAGGGTTTATCATTATTTCTTTAGTAAAGGGGTGGTAAAGCAATGGGATAAATGATTTATGTGTGCCCATTTAATTTGATTGGATAATAGTTTCCCTGCTTTATTGCCATTGGCATAAAGAATTGATTTAGAGCATTTGTGATTATACTCAAAGTGAGCCCATCGTATGGATTGTAGTTCAAAACAAAGTTGACCTAGTTTAGCTTCAGTTTATTTAGTGAATCCAGATTGTTAATTTCTTTAGGAGATTATCAGTCCACTGGTCAGTCAGGAACAAGTCTATTCTCGAGAACGAATTGTGACAAGGTGAGAAAAAGGTAAAATTGCATTCTGATGTGTGTTGGTATCTCCACACATCATGCATTTGAAATTCATTCAGTAGAGGGCTCAGAGAGAGATTATGGCACTTGGAGGGAATGGAGGAGTCCATACTGATATTCAGAGTTAGGTTGAAATTGCCACATCAAAGAAGAGTCCCTTTTTGGACAGCATTGATTTTTTGTTTAAGTTTCCTTAGGAAGCGGTTTTGTTTGGTACATAGACGTTAACCAGAGTAAACATGGAGTTGAGGGAGCAAACCAAGATGATATACCTACCATTGGAGTTCAACACTAGTTGATGCAATTAAACAGAAATGGTGGATTTGATGGCTATTAAAACTTACAGGGGCATATAACCTTGTGTAGAACTCATTGTGAGCCTGCTCATCTTTGAGTCTGCTGGAACTCTGTCCAAGTAGAACTGGTCTAAGTGGTGAGTTAAAAACCAGAATTTAAAACAGGAGGTTATAACAGGGGTCATAGTACCTGTGTAGTGTGAGTACCTGAGTGTTGTCTGAGTAGTGTGTGTTGATCATTAGTACTTGTGTATTGTGAGTTCGAGTGGTCTGCGAGTGCACGTACTTCTGCGTGTGGTTTGTGAGTGCACGTAGGTCTGCAAGTACACGTTTGTCTGCGAGTGCACATAGGTCTGCAGGTAGGTCTGCGAGTGGTCTGCGAGTGCATGTAGTTCTGCAAAAGCATGTAGGTCTGCACGTAGGTCTGCGAGTGCATGTAGGTCTGCGAGTGCACATAGGTCTGCACGTAGGTCTGCAAGTGCACGTAGTTCTGCGAGCGGTCCACGAGTGCACGTAGTTCTGCAAGTGCACATAGGTCTGCACGTAGGTCTATAAGTGCACGTAGGTCTGCGTATAGGTCTGCGAGTGCATGTAGGTCTGCGAGTTTACGTACTGTAGGTGCCCGCGATATTGTGTCAATCTTGCCACTTTTATCAGTGAGATTGACACCCAGCGCCAAGCCAGCTTGCATCAGGAAAGGAAAAATGTTTCTTTTCCTTTCCCGATAAGCGACAAGCATCACTGAAATTGAGGCCGGGTTCACACTGGTGCGGGGATCCAAATTGGATTCCTGCCAATACCAGGCACTGTATTTGGTATGAATCTTAAGGGAGAACTCCACGCCAATTTTTTTATAAAAAAACGGTATGGGTTCCCCCTCCAGAGGCATACCAGGCCCTTAGGTCTGGTAGTGATTTTAAGGGGAACCCCCTACGCTGAAAAAACTGCGTGGGGGTCCCCCCAAAATCCATACCAGACCCTTATCCGAGCACGCAGCCCGGCTGGTCAGGAAAGGGTGTGGGGACGACCAAGCGCCCCCCTCCTGAGCTGTACCAGGACACGTGGCCCCAACATGGGGGGTGGGTGCTTTGGGGAAGAGGGCGCCCTGCGGCCCCCCACCCCAAAGCACCTTGTCCCCATGTTGATGAGAACAAGGGCCTCGTCCCGACAACCCTGGCCGTTGGTTGTTGGGGTCTGCGGGTGAGGGCATTATTGGAATCCAGGAGCCCCCTTTAATAAGTACATAGTACCCCTACCCATTCACCTGGGGAAAGAAGTGTTAATAAAAAAAAACACACAACACAGGTTTTCAAAGTAATTTATTAGGCGGCTCTGGGGGTCTTCTTCCGACTTTGGGGGTCTTCTCATCGGGCTTCTCCGCTATCTTCTTCCAGTTCTTTAACTAGCGGAGGAGCCCGGTCTTGTTCATCCTTCTTCCCTCTTCTCTCTTCTTTCTTCTTGACACGACACTCTCTCCCACTGTAATGCCGTGTGAGTGCTGCGCGATCACTTATATAGGCATGGGGCGTGGTCACTGTGTGATGTCACACAGTGGCCCCGTCCCTTATGACGTCAGGTCCCGGGGCATGCTGGGTATCACCCGGCGTGTGACATCACCCGGTAACCACGCCCCATGCCTATATAAGTGATTGTGCAGCGCTCACATGGCATTACATTGGGAGAGAGCGCCTTGTCAACATAGGAAGAAGAAAGAAGAGAGAAGAGGGAAGAAGGACGGAGGAGACTGGGTTCCTCCGCTAGTTAAAGAGCTGGAAAAAGAAAGAGGAGGAGCCCAGAAGAAGATGCCGGAGAGTGATAGAAGACACCGGAGAGTGGGAGAAGAGGACAGACAGCGCGGAGAGGAACCAGAGAGCGCCATGGAGTCGGAAGAAGACCCCTGGTCGGCGGTGATGACGACAAAGGAGAAGGCCGGGTTCCTCCGCTAGTAAAAGAGCTGGAAGAAGATAGCGGAGGAGCCCGGCGAGAAGACCCCTGATGTTGGAAGAAGACCCCCGGAGCTGCCTAATAAATTACTTTGAAAACCTGTGTTGTGTTTTTTTTTATTAACACTTTTTCCCCAGGTGAATGGGTAAGGGTACTATGTACCCCATACTCATTCACATAGGTTGGGGGCTGGGATCTGGGGGCCCTGTTATTAAAGGTGGCTCCCAGATTCCGTTAAGCCCCTTGCCTGCAGACCCCGACAACCAATGGCCAGGGTTGTCGGGAAGAGGCCCCTGTCCTCCTCAACATGGGGACAAGGTGCTTTGGGGTGGGGGCCACAGGGTACACCCCTTCCCCAAAGCACCCACCCCCTCATGTTGAGGGCACGCCGCCTGGTACAGCTCAGGAGGGGGGCATTCGCTCGCCCCCACCCCCTTTCCTGACCGGTCGGGCTGCATGCTTGGATAGGGGACTTGTATGGACTTTGGGGGGACCCCCACGCTGTTTTTTTGGAGTAGGGGGTTCCCCTTAAAATCCCTACCAGACCTAAGGGCCTGGTATGCCCCTGAAGGCATGCAGGTCTCATTAGGGAAGCGACATTGTCACTTATCTCTGGCGCTCGCTGCTATAGGAAAATGTGACATTTTCCTATTCAGCCAGCGTGAGAACCAGCAAGATGGGATTGGACTGGTTAGAGAAGCCTGTCACCGAGAATCAGCGTGACGGGATCACGCTGAAAACACAATATCGGCGGCAACTACTGTAGGTATGCGAGTGGTCTGTGAGTGCACGTAGTTCTGCGAGTGCACGTAGGTCTGCGAGTACCTGTGTATTGTCTTGAGTATTAGTGTCAGGAAGCTAGTTGTTAGGTAATTTGGACAGGGTATAATCCCCAATCCTCCTGAAATTTAATAGGTACGATGCCGGTGGGTATGGAGAGGCAACTTGTTGTACAACTTGCGGCATGTATGCGTTCCTTGATCATCCGATCGTGGGTGAATACTGCTGTGCAAAATGTAAGCGCATTGTTTCCCTGGAAGCCCAGGTTCTGAATCTGGGGAAGCAACTGTCAACACTGAGAAGTCCCTCCATACTAAAGGAGAGCCAAGAACATACATGGCAGGTGCTGGCAGGGGGTGGAGACAAAGAGGGGCAGGCACTAGCAAAGAGTAGTTGGGTGACAGTCAGGTAGAGGGAGAAGTGGCAGGGAGGCTGATCCAGGGCTGGAGCATCCCAATACGTTTGCTCCATTGAGTGACATCAATGATCCCAGTCAGGGACCAGCCTTGCTGGAGCTGAGGGATTCTCCTAGCTGCCTGGGGAAGAACTCCTCCAGTGAGAGCGGGGGGGTGAAGGGAAAGGCAGATTCTGGTGGCGACTCAATTCTTAGAAGGACAGAGAGGCCAATCTGTAACAAAGACCTGAAGCGTCAAACAGTAAGCTGTCTGCCGGGCGCTTCAGTTCGGCACATCACGTATCTGGTGGAAAGATTACTGGGAGGGGCTGGGGAAGACCCATCTGTCATGGGGCATGCTGGCACCAATGACAAAGTCAGAGGCAGATGGAGTGTCCCACAGAACGATTTTAGGGACGGAGGAGCTAAATTGAGGGAAAGGACATCCAAGGTAGTATTCTCAGGAATACTACCTGTACATCAAGCCACACCAGAAAGGCAGATTAGGGAAGTAAACAAGTGGCTGTAGAGCTGGCGCAGTAAGGAGGGGTTTGGGTTCCTGGAGGACTGAGCCGACTTCTCAGTTGATAACCGGTACTATAGAAGGGGCAGACTGCACCTAAATGAGGAGGGTGCAGATCAGCTGTGAATGAAGATGGCCAAAAAGTTAGAGGGGTTTTTAAACTAGGTGATGGGGAGGATCCAGAGGTAGAGGGAGTCAGCGCGGAACATATTCCAGAGTTTAGTATTGGGGGCATTAGTGGTTGACCAAAGCACATAAACCCAAGGTAAGTATAGTAGCAAGTCCTAGTTGCAATCTCGGAACACCTGATAAGAGGATAATATGTGACCAGACTAAACTATAGGGCATGTTCACCAATGCCAGGACGCTGGCGGACAAGATGGGTGAACTAGAGATACTATTTTACGAGGAGGATTTGGATTTTGTGGTAATTTCAGAGACCTGGTCCAACAGCTCTCATGATTGGCTGTAAAACATTCAAGGGTATACCCTTTATCGCAAGGATAGAGAGGGTAAAAAAGGGGGAGGGGTATACCTATATATCAAAAAAAATGTACAAGTGAATGTGCGAGATGTCTTCAGTAAGGGAGCTAGGGAGGAGGTGTAATCCTTATGGGTAGAGCTCCAAAGGGATGAAGCTAAGGGGAAAATCATACTGGGAGTATGCTATAGGCCCCCTAACCTGAGGGAGGAAGGGGAGACTGATCTGCTATCACAATTTGGATTAGCAGCAAGGATGGGAAGTGTTATCATATTGGGCAATTTTAATTATCCAGACATAGACTGGGCGGACGGAACCACACATTCATCTAAGGCTCGCCAGTTTCTAAATGTCTTGCAGGACAAATTTATGGGTCAGATGGTAGACGCACCAACTAGAAATAAAGCGTTACTGGATCTACTGATTACCAACAACACAGACCTGATCATGGATGTGGAAATACGGGGCAATTTAGGGAACAGCAACCACAGGTCAATTGGCTTCTGTATAAATCATACAAATAGGAAACATAAGGGGAATACAAAGACATTGAATTTCAAAAGAGCCAACTTCCCTAAACTATTAACCTTACTAGAAGGCATAAATTGGGATAAAATCTTAGGAACAAAGAATGCAGAGGAGAGATGGGTTTGCTTTAAGAGCATATTAAATAAGGGCATTAGCCAATGCATCCCATTGGGTAATAAATTTAAAAGATTGAACAAAAGTCCTGGATGGCTTAACTCCAATGTAAGAAGGCATATAAAAGCAAAGGAGAAGGCCTTCAAAAAATACAAGGTTGAGCGATCATCATCAGCATTCAGACTTTATAAAGAATGCAACAAGAAATGTAAGGGTGCAATAAAGATGGCTAAGATAGAACATGAAAGACACTTAGCGGAGGAGAGCAAAAAAAATCCCAAAAAATTCTTTAAGTATGTAAATAGTAAAAGGTAGGACAGACCATATTGGCCCCATAAAACATGAGGAAGGACATCTGGTTACAAAGGATGGGGAGATAGCGAAGTTAATGAATTTATTCTTCTCCTCAGTCTTCACGAGGGAATCAAAGGGGTTCAGTGGTTAAAATAATTCCCTTAGCTTTGCTTAGTTCACTTTGCTTAGGCTCACCTCTGCACCTGAAGTGAGGTCTGTGTCCAGCCTCATTCTTGCCTGAGCAGGTATGTCTGCCAATGGAGTGCCTGGAGATGATATTGCAGAATCTTGCTTGGTGCTGGTGAGTTCCATGGCACCATCCCCTCTGTCCTCTATATCTGGACGGTGTGAGTGTGGAGGGGGGGGGGGGGGAGAGAAGCAGGAGCTGCAGCCATGGCGCCATCTTGGATTGCAAAATCTTGTTTCAAAGACTTGGCTTGGAAAAATGTTTAATGTAAACTGAGTCATTACATTTTACTACCCAAAAATGTAAGACATTTTGAACATGTTTCTTTGAAAGATGGATAGTTCTACATGTGGCCATTGACAACGGCAGAGTACACTACCTTGATATGAAACTCTTCCTGTTTTATTTAAGAACAAAAGACAAAATCAATTTTTAAAAACATTTTTTATCAAGGATAGTAAAGTAGTCTCATAGAGATCTGGGAAGCAATTTATTTTCATCACAGCTTACAGTGACCATCTGCCTTAGTAAATCATTCTCAGAAAATAATGAAATATATTTTTTTTAAATGAACTTTTCTTAAAAAGTTTAAAAAAGTATGTTTTTGTAGTTTTGGAACAATTACATAGGAAGTGAAGAGTTGTGCTGGAGGAGTCTGGAGAAGTATACAGAGAGTGTACATAGTTGTCCCTAGCAACTTTGCTATTATTTCACTGGGCATCCCATATTTCCCACACCCCAAGTTAAATTCCCTCAATAAAACAAAAAACAAAAAACAAAACCACTGTTCATTGTCTTGGAGTGTCTGGAAGTGAATGCTGGGTCGGGCAGGGTGACAGGTGGGTCACATCACTTAGCAGCCCCTACGGGGGTACCTCTACATATTAATACATTTCAAAATGGACCATTCAACTATAGCATTTCCGAATTTCGGATTTTTAAATTTCCGATTTTCGGATTCCCGAATTTTCGAATTTCCGATTTTCGGATTGTCTGATTTTCGAATTTCAGATTTCCAAATTTCGGATTTTCGGAATTCCGAATTTTCAGAAATTCGGAAATTAGAAAATTAGAAAAAAAGAAAGAAAATCTGGTTAATTCTAAATAATAACTAACTATTAAATTATAGGTATTGGAATTCCCTTTCAAATTGTATGTTAGTGAATGTAACGAGTACAAATTTATCTGAAGTTATGAATTATCTGAAATAACGAATGCTGCATCTAACCAAATGGAACGTTACGATCTAATAATAATAATAAAACCTTTTTATTATTATTAATTATGTATTATTAATTATTTATTATTCATTTGTTCCGTTCCATTTTTTTCAGATTTTACTATTTTTGGACTTTCAAATCTTTGAATTCTGGAATTCTGAAAATTTCCGAAATTCGGAATTCCAAAAATCCGAAATTCGTAAATTCGTAAAACCGAAAATCCGAAAGTTCGAAATTCGGAAAATCAAAAATTCGGAAATTCAGAAATCCGTAATTCTGAAAATTCGAAATTCGGAAATGGAGAAATCGAAATGTGAAAATTCCGCAAATTTATGAATTCCGGATTTTCAAATTTCCAAATTTCCAAATTTCCAAATTTTTGATTTTCCGAATTTCCGTATTTCATTATTACTAATGAAACGAAAACGAAAATGAAGACATTTTTTTCTCAGTGCACATGTCTATTCAACAGGGGCATCAAAGGCAAGTTGTAGTTCCAGGAATAACAAGTATGTAATATATCCCAAATGGCTAACGATAAAGTTGTCAAAGGAGAGGATGAAGAAGTCAATACCCTGAATGAGACCAGGATCCAAAGACCACAGATCCTCATCACACATAATGGATTCCATACTCGCCCAAAGCGTGGAACTTTTAGCATATTTCCAATCATAAATTCTAGAAAGAGTAATAGCATGGTAATAATATGTTTTGAAATTAGGGAGAGCTAAACCCCCCATTTTTTTTTGGGGGGGGGGGGTTGTTTTTCTGCTATACAGAGAGAAGCTAAGTGTCCTTGTGCATTATAAAGGCTTGCATAGAGATATCTAAATGTCTGTGCAATATGTGGAGAAGCATGTACCAAGTCACCTAAGGGTGTTTTAATCTTTAATCAAGATACACAAAGCTGGTTTTTTATCTCTTAAGGATTGAGCAAGCTGTCTAGCTGGTTTATCACCCCATACATATATCTTTTGAAAATCTAGTTGAAACTGCCTCTTGAGGTCCAGATCAAATAAGGATTTCAATTCCTCTCTTTTCTGTGTCAGCCTCTCAAGGTTTTGTGTGACAAATGTGCCTTTTCCAGCTCAGACACCTGCTGCACTAGCTCTGAGAGCTGCTTTCTATGTCCTCTTTTCTTCCCAACTTATAATTCAATCAATTTACCCCACATGGTAGTTTCCCAGATAGCAAGGATAGCTGGCCACAAATTTGGGCCAGTGTTGAATTGTAAGTCTAGTTAACTTGCTGCACATTGTTACTGGCATGTTATACACTCGCAGAGCACTTGAAGCACAAGTTCACATTTTTCCAATTCATAGCACATATGTGTAAGAAAAGTCTCTTACAAGAGCAAAGTTGCAGTGGTAAGTCTACTGCAAGAGCTCTGCAAGTCACAATGACTCCTGTGGTGGGATGACTTCTGCACAACATAACTGAATAAGAACTAGCAGCAGACTTGCAAAATATTTGAAAAGAAAGTTGATCTGGAGTCATGCAGTGCAGACTTGCTGCAATTGTACAACAAACATGTGAAGCCTGGCAAATCTAGCAATAGCTTAGCAAATAATTTTCATACTCGCTGCTCATTTGCTTACAATATGGGTTTCTGTGCTTCCAACAGTACCACTGGGGTAGTTGCAGAGGCATCATTATTGGCAACACATTTGACTAGGGTGGCTGAGAGAGGGGAAACATCAACAGTATTTGAATGCAAGAAGTTGTTGAGCTTCCAATTATTTGGATGGGGATAAAGCGTAGGTAGGATCATTCATTCTGAAACAGGTGCAGGATCTGAAAGGAATGCGATCGCAACAGAGGCAGAATGGAGAAAAGGGAGGTGATCTTGGCGTAGGAATTGTGTTTTTGAGTAATATGAATAGTCCCTGGCTTTTGGATGGAAGGTTTGCCAGGTGTTGAGCAGCTGGGCATCATGGAGGTGTTTTTTGACATAAGACTCCAAAGGTATGTTGATGTTACTAGCTAAAAGAACAACACCTACATTTTTCAACTTAAGAAGCACCTGGGATAGGATAGTGGTCTGATTCTGGTTAGGGCAATAGAAATTAGTGAGGGTAGATTAGGTGTTGCCTATAAGACCCTTGAGAAATAAGAATCTCCCATGAACATCAACTAATATCTGTTCAAGCCAAAAGGATATGTTCTTATGGAAACCAATTGTGACCTCTTTGGATTTGTTGATTTCTGACAGGCTATAGTGCAAAGTAGGGAAATAGGGTTGAGCCTAGCGGATGTGACATGTGTTAGATGGGTCCCCTTTGGAAAGGAGACATAGTACTGATTTATGACCAAATAATGGATATATATTGTAGGGGGTGTGTCTATGGAACAGCAATGACCTTACCTACTGTATCTATTTCAGGAATAGGCAAACTTCAGCCCTCCAGGTGATATAGAACTACAAGTCCCATGAGGCATTGCAGGACTCTGACAACCACAGGTGTGATTCCCAGAGGCAGATGTGTAATGGGACTTCAAGTTCTGCAACAGTTGGAGGGACACATTTTTCTTACCCGTGCTCTAATTAATTAATCAAAGTTAAGTTTTTTTTATAATATATCATTGCAGTGCTTGGTAACAGATACATGTTATCAAATCAAAAATTGCAAAAAAAATTGCCCCCATAAAATGTTATGTACAGTATATATATATATATATATATATATATATATATATATATATATATATATATTATATATATATATATATATATATAGTATATAGTATATACAGTATATGTGTGTGTGTATATGTATATATATATATAACTTAAGTTGCACCCTTATGTTTTCTCAAATAGTGAGTAAATGAACCTTCTTTAAAGTTGATGTAAAATACGTAGGATATATGTACCCTAGCACTTCTTAAGCTAAGCTAATCTTGGCTTGTCTTTTCTAAAGCTATATTTTGTGCTACAAAAGGGAAACTATGTAATAAAACTGATCTATAAAAGTAAACTGTTTTGGTTCAAGATATGCAGTATGTATTTTTCTGCACTAAATTCTAATTTTTATATAGGGTAAGTCAGATTATAAAATGCAATAAAAAGCAATGAAATGTGATAATTTCACATCTGCAGGCTTATAACTATTCATAACGATGCTTAAAGCAAATGCCAAGTGTTTAAAACCTATAAAAAGCAACATTAACAGGAAGAATAAATCTCTCATCCTTGGGATGTGATATTAAATATAAGTATTATTCTGGGATTTACCCTAGCTAGCCTTTACCAGCTTTTACTGAGATATCAGAAGTAACCCATTCACTTTTAATCAAGG
The DNA here is from genome assembly GCF_037356315.1 of Lithobates pipiens. Lineage (NCBI taxonomy): Eukaryota > Metazoa > Chordata > Amphibia > Anura > Ranidae > Lithobates > Lithobates pipiens. The sequence continues at coordinate 399,106,190 of NW_027507748.1, read as the reverse complement.
CAGATGGGAGAATTGGCTCAAAAATGAAACAACAGGCTGTCCTTCTCCTAAGGACAACAGCATGATTTAGAAAAGAAAAAGACTCTAAACGAAATGCTAAATAAAAAAGACAGATACTGCTCAACAGTTCTTGAATAGATACAACATTGTTTACTTGCTGTAAGTATTTTTTCCATATTAATAAAACCAAAGTTATTAAACTGTAAATGGTTAATACAGACTACAGCAAATATACCCATGTAAGCTTCAACCATACAAACAGGCTCAAGAAAGATTTCTATTTTGTTAAATATCATTGAGCTTACTTATTTGGTAAACTACTTCTTGATGTTCTTTTTTTTTGCGTTTAATAATCTAAAGGCTTTTTGAACTGCATAAAATGTTTATTAAATTAGGTATTATAGAAATATTAATGGGAACATACTTAATTACTAATCTAAAGCTTAGCTAATGAAACCACACAACGTACGTACTTGTTTTCGGTTGTACACAAAACTAGAAGCAGATGGTAATGGAAGAAAATAGAAGAATATGTACCTTTGTTCTCTATGAAGAAACTATTTTTATGTTTCATATAGCAGCTAAGCAAAAATCATTTAGGAGAGAGATTAAAAAAAAGATCCACATGGTTTAGTCAATATAAGTATTTTAACTTATTCTGATTAACTGCAGAATTACACAGGAATGCAGTTTGCATTCTTGTGCAATTTCTGTGCATTCCCCTGCAGTGCGATTTGGCAGCTCATTCATTTGAATGGGTTGCAAATCTCACTGGAACCTATGAAAGTAATGCATGTATCATGTGGTACTATGTGATCTGGTGCCTGAAAATGCACTGCGCTTGCAATCTGTGTTTGAAGTCCAGATAACAATATATTGGCACCTGCAGCAGATAGCAAAGGCTATTTTGAATGCTAATTTGTATATCACAACATGAATGTATATGGGGTAACCAATGTCATTTTGTGAGAAAAGCTTACCTCCTCAGGAGGTTTTCCGGGATGTTTACTAAGAATCCACTTACAGGGGGTAAGTGCCAACAAGGCCCCCGGATGGACAAGCAGATAGACACCCCACAGGAGCAGATGATAAATTAGTTGTTGGTAAGTTCAAGCAGAGACCATAGCTATCATGGTATCAGAAAAGAGGGATATTTCCTCCAACCACACATTACAAAAAAGGAAGGATGCACAATGTTATCTCAAGTAGACTGTCATAATAACATAATTCCAAGTGATCACAAAAGCGGCACTCAGGCATTTTCTGAATTAGAATGGCACTTTTTCTGAATACAGTTCACTTCATAAATTGACAGGATCAACATGTGCATCCTCCTGGTCTCCATCAATTATATGAAACAGCAACTAAACAACTAAATTAAATTTGAATTTTAGATGAAATCTGTCATTTAAATAACAATATTTCTCACACATAGTATGGGCATTTCTACAATTGCACCCCAAAATACATTCTGCTACTCCTTCTGAGTATATGGATACCGCATGCATGAGACTTTTTTGTAGCTTGGCTCCACATAAGGGCCCAAAATCCAAGGAGCACATTTAGACTTTCAAGGGGCATTATGTACATATATGGTTTCCTGACTATCTATCACAATTTAGTAGTTCCTTTAAAGTGGAAGTAAACCCATAGATTTAAACAGTTAAAAAAAAAAGGCGGAGTGCGCATGCGCGGGACTTCCGGAACGAAGCACTAGCCGGGAGCTCCGCACCGCTCCGGTCTTTCGCGGCACTTCACGAGCGCTATAGCAAGCAGCCACCCCTGGGGAGACCTCCCCCGTACAGCGGAACACCTCGGGCACCTACACCTATGCCGGGTAAGGGCTCCAAGAAGGACGTTAGCCGTCAGCTGGACTTTGGCCCGAAGGCCCCACAGCCTCCCAAGATGGCGGCCGCCATCCCCACATGCGGTGGGAACGTGACGCTGACTAGCACAGCTACCTATGCTACGATCGCAGCTTTGCCTATGACCCACCAGCAGAACCCCCTACCCTCTCCAGCTTCCACAGAATCACTCCTGGGCAGACTGCAAACGGAGAATCCATTTTCCCCGCTGGCTAACACACCTAACAGTGCTGTGGACTCTCTGCTAACCCCCCCCCATCCTACCTGATCATCCCCCTGATATGACCCAGCTACTGAACAGCTTCTCTGACATGCTAGCTGTCGGTCTAGCCCAAAACGCTGCACAAATTACCTCTGCCATTAAAGCTGACATCCAGAGTCTGGGAGCCAGAATGGATGCCATTGAACAAACTGTTGATAATGCAGCTGCTCGCACGGACCAGAACACGGCCTGTATCCAGACCCTACAAGACCAGCTTGACACAGCCCTCTCTAAAATTGACGATTTAGAGAATAGAAGTAGACGTTATAACTTTCGCATCAGAGGCATACCAGAATCGCAAACAGACACTCAGGCGATTGTCCGGGCTCTCATTAAGGATCTTATTCCTGACATCTCTGAAAGCAAGCTTGAGATTGACAGAGCCCACAGAGTTTTACAACCCCCCCGCCAAGATGGCCTTCCTCGGGACATTGTGGTCAAGCCGCACTTTTATAGTGTTAAAGAGGAAATAATGAAAAGCTCCAGGAACAGGGGAGACATCTCCCTTAATGGCGCCAAAATTCAAATCTTTGCGGACATATCTCCTACTACTATCCAGAAACGAAGAGCCCTCAAACCCCTACTGGATATTCTCTCGCAGAAGATGATCAAATATAGATGGGCCTTCCCTTTCCGCCTGCAGTTTACCTACAAGGAGAAATCGTATAACATCACGAATTTCCAGAATGGCGAAAGTTTACTTCTACACTTGGGGCTCATCTCTCAGGAACTTTCTCCCCAACAAATGGAGACCCGTCCGAGTTCCTTCAAGAGGCCACCGCCGAACAGCCCTCTGACCCCCCTCTGGGTTAAACAGCAACCGAAGAGACAGAGGGACGCCGTCCCACCAAGATGAACTCCCCCCCTCCCCGACCCCTTGGGGTCTGACCCTTTCTCTTCACCCTCGCCAGATCCTCTCTGGGCGCAGGACTGTCCACTTCAACCACTGAGTCCACCCGGGACATTTTTCCAGTAACCCCCTTGTTCCCTGTTTTATGCCCCCCCCCCCTTTTTTTTTTTTTTTTTTTTTTTTTGCTTTTTTTTTTTTTTTTGCTTTTTTGCTTTCTCAGGGATGTGCAAGCACGGCCAAGAGCCGTGTTTTTTTCACGTGTCACGTTCTGAAACCTGGGGGCCTCCCCCTAGGGACTCTTTTGTTTTCAAACATTTTTTGCTGTATTGGTTAACAATTTTCTGAAGTTAATGTTATGTTGTTATTTAAAAGGTGCGGATCGCCGCTCGACCGGAGCGGGTATACCTGCCACTCCACCTGTTGTAGCCCTGGGGATTTTTTTTCCCATGGTGGCACCAGGAATGCAACCCTCTACTGGGTTGCCCTTTTACCGATCCCTACAATCCAAAGGGATTCGGAGCAGGCTCCACCCTGCCTTCCCCCTCCACGGGGAACCCAGGTCTCTTTTCTTCCTGGATCTTCCCCCCTTCTCTTCACTCTTTTCTTTCTTTTTCTGTTTTCCCCTTCTTCTCTCCACTCATATGTTCTCTCCCCCACAGATGCCTTCAAGGAGAGCTGGACGTTTCGAACTTCCCCGGTTTCTGGGAACAGAACTTGCCCTCAACCTCGAGACCAGGACCCGCTCGGGACAGGTAACCAAAGCCAGCACATGCTCGCACCTCACACCTCATGTCTATGGCTGACGACACATCCCATACACAATCCCTTAAAGTAGCATCCCACAACACCCAAGGTCTAAACTCCCCCATCAAAAGGCGCAAGGCCCTACATAGCTACCATTCTAAGAACTTTGACATTGTTCTTCTACAGGAAACACACTTCCCGAAAAGTTTTAACCCTTCCTTCCTCCACCGTAATTATCCCACCTTTTACCTTGCCAACGCTGACGATAAAAAAAGAGGGGTCGCTATCCTCATTTCTAAACGCACTTCCTTTACCCTATCTCATACGATTAGGGACACAGAAGGACGTTACATTCTTGTCAAGGGACATGTCAATGGGATTCTATTCTCCCTCATTTCTTATTACGCCCCTAACAAAGGCCAAACTAGGTTCTTTTCTTCAATGTTGACCTCCCTCTCCCCCCACCTGGAGGGTAAGGTGATTATGGGTGGCGACTCTAATGTCGCCTTCGATCACGTGCTAGACAAGTCCTCCTCGAAAAAGTCTCTCCTGAAGAGGCCTCCCAAGCAGAGTCTTCGCATTGCAAGGCTCTTTCATGCTTTGGGTATGATAGACTCCTGGAGGGAGCTGAATCCCACAGCCCAAGACTATACGCACTTTTCTGCACCCCATAGTACCTACGCCCGCATAGACCACATTTTTATTCACTCAACTGACATTCCTCTAACCTCCCATGCCGCTATAACTGATGTCCCTTGGTCTGATCACGCTTTAGTCTCCTTGAAAATTTCAGGGTGCCTGAATCGATCAACCCCTCCGCAATGGCGGCTAAAAGAGTCCTTGCTTTCTCACCCAGCACATCGCACTAGCCTCGAAATTGACCTTAAGGAATATTTCCGTATTAATGACACTGAGGACACTTCCCCCGGTGTTCTGTGGGGGGCACATAAGGCAGTTATGAGGGGTAAGCTCATACAACTCTCCTCCCGCCTTAAACGGGAAAAACAAGCAGACATCGTCAACTTGGAGAAAAACTTCCAGACCCTATGTAAAGCGCACAAAAAACACCCCTCTGCTTCCTCCCTTGCTCGCCTCGATGCTGCCAAGATCACTCTTAACACCGCCCTCACATCCAGTGCCGAGAACCATACCCGATGGGTGAGTGGTAGATTTTATCTTAACTCAGATAAATTTGGACCACTCCTCGCAGCGAAACTCTCCCCCAAATTTAGAGCTCAGGCCCTCCCAAAAATCAAATCACCATCTGGTGCTCTTACACAAAACCCCAAACATATCCTGAAGGCCTTCCACGAATTCTATGCTAAGCTTTACTCCGGCCCGAACCATATTAGCTCTCAGTCCACCGAAAACTACCTTGACAGCGTCCCGCTCCCTAAGATATCGGACTCTCATCATTCGATCATGGAGGCCCCCATCTCGGAAACAGAAGTTAGAGCAGTCATTAAAGACCTTAGGAAGGGGTCTGCCCCAGGCCCGGACGGATTTTCAACACATTATTATAAGACCTTTTCTGACATATTATCTCCTTATCTGGCCTGATTTTTCAACTCCTTGTCCCAAACTTCACCCCTAGATCACACAGCAAATTTGGCATATATCTCGGTTATCCCTAAACCGGGGAAAGACCAGAGTCTAGTTAGTAACTATAGGCCCATCTCCTTAATCAACAACGACTTGAAAATAATGACCAAAATTCTCTCCAACCGACTGGGATCTTTCATTAGCAACTATATCCATAAGGACCAAGTGGGATTTATTCCCGGAAGGCAGGGACCGGACCAGATAAGGAGAGCGGTGGATATTATTTCCCTTCTCAACTCAGGGTGGGACGGAGGGCCTCCTCAGGAGGGCTTCCTCCTTTCTATAGACTTGCAGAAAGCGTTTGACACTATCACCTGGCCTTACTTATTTGGCGTTCTACGAAAATGGGGTTTTGGTCCCCACTTCATTCACCTCCTAGGGGCTCTTTACTCTCACCCTCGGGCACAAGTTAGACTCCAGGGCCACCTCTCAGACCCCTTCCTAATCAGTAAAGGAACCAGACAGGGATGCCCTCTCTCCCCCCTCCTCTTCGCCATTGGTATTGAAACGTTAGCTATATCCATCAGGAATCATCCGGACATTCAGGGAGTACGTTGCGGCAACACGATTCACAAATGCGCTCTGTTCGCGGACGACGTCCTCCTTTTCATTACCTCCCCTACAGTCTCAACCCCTCATGTCCTTCAACTCCTCCAAGAATTTGGACAAGCCTCAGGACTCCAAGTTAATATGGCCAAGTCAACGGCCCTCAATGTTTCCTTAACCCCTGAAGTAGTAAATAGGCTAAAAGAACAATTCCCCTTCGCCTGGAGTTCTCCCTCTATCCCATACCTAGGGGTTCACCTTACATCTAACTTTGGCCAGCTGTTCCACCAGAATTACCCACCCATGATCAAAAAACTTAAAAATGATCTTGAACAATGGTCCCTCCATAAGATATCATGGATAGGGAAAATTAACGCTGTAAAAATGACCCTTCTTCCTAGGTTACTATACCTCTTCCGCTCTCTACCCATTCCGGTACCTAAGTCTCTTATACAGAACCTTCAATCGGCAATTATTAAATTTACCTGGGGCAGATCCAACCACAGAATCCCCAAGAAAACATTATTTAGACCCAGAAGAAAAGGCGGTCTAGGTCTGCCCAATCTCTGGTGGTATTATCAAGCAGCACAACTCTGCCAGATATCTAATGTTTACTCAAGCGGGCCCAAACCCGAATGGATAGAGATGGAAAGACAGGCTATCCCTAAATTTACCATTGATTTCCTTTTATGGCGCCCCCCAAAATCCAGACCCCCAGTCATGTCTCCTACCCTATCTCACTCCCTTGCTCTTTGTGACAAGATTTACAAGTCCAATACCCTTACCTCCAGGTGGCAACCTCTCGCACATATCTTCAATAACCCCTCATTTCAGCCGGGGCTGAATATCAAAGCGTTCCAATGGTGGACAGACAAAGGTCTTTACAGAATAGGACATTATCTTAATCCGGCAGGACCACTTAAGTTGAAACAATGCATCTCTAAGTTGGAGATGCCTCCTACAGAACGGTTCCGGTTCCATCAATTATCCCATTTTCTGCACAACCTAACTTCCCAATACCCCCTTCCCCTCACAGTTTCGCCTTACGAACTTTGGTGTTCTTCAGCCATAGACATGAGGGGAGGGATTTCGCTGATCTATTCGGCATTTGCTGAACCAATGGATAAAGCGCAGTACATGCTGAGCTGGGAACACGACCTAGGAATCGAGTGGGACCTGGACTCCTGGCACACCCATTTCAATACTGCATTTAAGGGGATCCTCAACACATCTCTGGTGGAGGCGGACGTCAAGGTCCTTACACGTTGGTACCTTGTACCCACACGCCTTGCTAAGTATTACCCTCAATCCTCCCCCTTATGTTTCAGAGGGTGTGGGCACCTGGGATCCCTCATTCACATTTTGTGGGAGTGTCCCAGGATTAGAAATTTCTGGAATAAGACTTTTGCACTAATCCGCAAGGTGACCGGCCAAGCAGCTCCCCAATCCCCAACATTCGCCCTCTTAAATGAAGGAATCCCCCACATCTCCAAATATACTCAATCTCTGATTCATTTCATCCTATTGGGTGCTAAATTGACTATAACCAGGTCCTGGAAATCCCCTAGGGTTTCCTTCCCGAATCTGAAACAAAAAATTACCTGGATTATGTTTCAAGAAAAAATTTCCTACACTATTCTGGACAAAATGAGTAAATTTAAAAGGGTTTGGGAGCCCTGGGCCAGTCACATTGGGATCCTTCTTTAGTTTTTGGTCCCGGTGTCTTGGCCTAGTGATTGCCCTATCTATAGAGCTGCACCCCCTTCTGACAGCGTCCGGCTCTCCTTGACCCAGGCTTCGTCAGTTTAGCGTTGTTCCCTCCCCCTCTTCCCCTCTCTTTTTTCTTTTTCTCTCTTTCCCCCTCTTGTCCCTCCCCCTCCCCTCCCCCTGGTCGGGCCAGGCTGAGGGGGGGTGGGGGACGCTTTCCTTAACAAGCTCTGGTTTAACAATTATACTTAGGCATGTATCTCTAACAATATCCTTTGTTTACTAGGCTCTCCCAGGGGCCGGACCTCATGTCCTGCTGAGAGCTATGCCATTGAACAGGACCCCCTTGGGGTCTTTCCCAGGTTCTTCCTATTAGTTTTTATGTTAGTCATATTTTCAGTTTATGCTAAACGGGGTATGATGGGACCTGACACTAGCTTATCCTCGGTCCCGGGTGAGCCATGGGGCTCCGACACAGTGAGATCCCTGTCGGGGTGTCGGGGCACTAGGCCGCCGGGAGGGGGGGTTCATTTATGATTATTACTTTTTACTTTGTCTTTCCTATTGAGCACACCTAGTACTACTGGTTCCTTTTCCTTTTTATATCTCTACCATGGTTCTTTTTTTTTCAGGAGTTTTTTGTTCACTTTGGTTGTGCAGGTTAATCTATACTCCTGATCCACCCCGGTACTAGGCCCTCCCTGCTGATACCCCTGTAGAGTTCTACCCGATGCCGGAGTAAGGAACTTACTCCTTATTGTTCATGTCTATAACCTGTTGTGTTATCTATTCATCTTTTTTATGGCTTTCCCCTGCGTGGGAGCCTCAATTCTGTAATGCCAACTATTTTTTCAATAAAACTCTTTTAAACAAAAAAAAAAAAAAAAAAAAAAAAAAAAGGCATGCCGGGGATGCTAACTGCACTTTGGCTGTGCTCTCAGCCAAACTATCAAACCATCCAATGGCTGGCATCATAACGAATCACATGTGCAGCACCATAGCAGTTGAAGATTAAACAGAGGCAAAGATGGCAGCTTCCTTGGCTGAAAACAGGGGAGTTTACTTCCACTTTAAGAGTACCAGGACAGTAGAAACACTCACACACATTGACACTGGCTGTAAGCAGCGATCCTGGAAGATCTGGCTTTGATCACCAATGCTGGAGTTGCTGACACTCTCTGTAATCAATGATGCTGGCTGTGATATATGAAGCTGCAAAAAAACTGGTGCTGACTGTAATCAGCTGTGCAGAAGAAACTAGTGCTGGCTGCAATCAGTGGTGCTGGAAACACTGGCATTGTCAGCTATCAGCTGCACTAAAAACCTGATGCTAGTTGCAATCAGTGATGCTGGAAATGCTGGCACTCGCTATACACAGCAACACTTGAAAAACTGGTGCTGGTTGCAATCAGAGATGCTGGAAAAACTAGCACTGGCTGCAACCAGATGGGCTGGTAAAATTGATGCTTGCTGTTGGTGCTGGGAATCCCTGGCTAAGTAAGCAAAGGAGACAGATCCTAGTGATGTAATTGACCATATATGGTAATTTCAATGATATAATTGAGAGACCTCACCCCCTTGTATGTAACAGCTATACAACAGGGGGACCTCATGCATTTTTTTTCATATAGAATACCCTCTTAAAATCTATACCAGGTGGGGTGATAGAGTTATACATATGTTTGTTTTTAATTCTTGCAGTAGGATCTGCTGTAGCAAATAAATGTAATTTACAAAGAAAAAAGTTAACAGTATAAATGATTGACAAACGATACTAATTGCAAGCTTTAGACCCCTCTAAATATCCCTCAAGATACAAAGCAGATCCTTGGGGGTTTTTCTTTGTAAATATCAGTGCTTACAAAATTTCTTCTTCCAGCTTCATGGAATTTTGTAAACTTTTTTATTGCAATGGTCCCTGTTCCCCAGAGAAGACCCCCCTCCCCCCAATATTATTTTTGATACCCCTTTGCCCATTGGCCTAAAAACATGCATTTTTAATTTGACACATTCTGCTCACATTCATTTCAAGGGAGTTTGGGGTCAGCATCTGAACTTGTTTGCAGAACCCCTTCAGCTCATCATTAACAATTAGGTAAAGACGGTTTGAATATGTGGGGCACTGCATTCAGCATCCTACTCTCCTTTTCCTCCCACAATGGCTTTGTGTGTGTATGCCTGGAAAGAAAGAGCTAGCTGCTCACTTCAGCCAGTGGTTACACCTGTGATCGTTGTGATTGGTCACAGCTATTACATGGTACAAAGAAACTCTGATTGCCATACTGCAGTGCAGTGGTGTGAATGGTCCCTAAACCCGCTGCAAGCAAGCACATTACATTTTAGTGCAATTTATCCAGAATACAAAAATGTATGTACGGTATTTTCTTCCATGATGTCCCTGTGCCAAAGTAATATAAACCCTCATAAACATTATACCTTGTTTTATCTTGGAGTTGTGGGCAGGCAACTCTGATAATTATTTCATATATTGTCTTCACCAGATTAGGACTTCAACAGCTATTATTAGAATAATGTATTATCATAACATTTGTATGGCATAAAGATAAATCTAGATTGCAGGGCAGAACAAAAATCGCTGATAAATATAGAACTTTTGTTTGACTGGTTTTGATTTTGCCTTCTCTGTGATGGTGTCTGATCCAAGTCATAAACTTTCTACAGCCTAGCAAAACATTTAGTAGCTATTTTTTATGCTAATAATAAAAATTATGAATAAATATGAAAGAGAAAAAGAAGACTAAGAAATTCAAAATGTTGTTTTGCCTCAGTGAACAAGCCCAAAAGACATAGCTTGATGATATGATTTTATGATAATGAATAAAACAGGCTATACATGGACATTTTATATGAGCAAATTAATTTCATCCTGGATAATTTCATAATCATGAAAATATAAAAATATGTTTAAAATTAGAACAATAGGCATTATGTGTTTTGGTAAGGCAATTCAGTATATGGTAATAGCAACCTTAGGAACTAAATATTTAAGCAGCAAATTAAAGTATTGCTCCTAACATTTGATTAAACCACAAAATTAGGGCTAACAGCCTACCAATAAAAAATAAATAAAAAAAATTAAAATTACAATCCAAAAGCCCTTTTGCACTTATAAAATGTGTATTTTATAATTGAAATAAGCTCAGCCTTTTAGTGAGTACTAAGGTTGTTAGTTTACATCTATATGCACTGTGCCCATTAGAAAATATTCAAGCGTTGTTTGTCGCCATAGGGACCTTTGGATTATCAACACAAGCATTCAGTGGCCAAATAACTGATAACTGTGTTGTAGTGAACATCCCCGCCATGGCAACAAGTTACATTATTTATGTCTGCTATGAGTTATGCCCTGTACACACGGTCGGATTTTCTGACGGAAAACGTGTGATCGGATTGCGTTGTCGGAAAATCCAATTGTGTGTGGGCTCAATCTGACTTTTTCTGTCAGAATTTCCGACACACAAAGTTTGAGAGCTGGATCTAAAATTTTCCGACAACAAAATCCGATCATTTAAATTTCCGATCGTGTGTAGAAAATTTGGATGGACAAAGTGCCATTCATGCTCAGAGCCGAAAGCTATTGGCTACTGGCCTCTTTATAGTCCTGTCGTACGTGTGTTACATCACCTAGTTCTGAACGATCGGATTTTACGACAAATTTGTGTGACCGTTTGTATGCAAGACAAGTTTGGGCCAAAATTAGATGGATTTTGTTGTCGAAATGTCCGACCGTGTGTACAGGGCATGAATGTGTTTTACAAGTAAATATTGCTCTTTGCACATTATTATTATATAACTCTAAGTATGTATTAAAATGGGAAGGGGGCTCATATACAGAAATATTAAAAGAAAAAAAAACACAGATTCACTGGTATAACTAAAAAAATACTATCTTGGTAAATTCAATTTAATAGTGTTGCAGCTATGTGCAAAATAATATTTAAACAATATTTGTAAAACGTATAGTTGAGATCATTTAAACTATTATACATTCCCCTTGTTATGCGTGATTATCTATAAGGTACTAGGACAAATCCCCAAATCAAAGATGTAATAATGTCTTAATTGATTGGAAAAACCCAAATCAAAGATGTAATAATGTCTCTATGGATTGTATAAATCTCTAAAAACAGATCAAACAGGTTACTAGTTCAGGACATGCTTTCCTTGGCTATTTGCAGTACATATACCTCAGATAGGTTACCAATCACAGGATTCTGCTGTTCAATAATATAACCTAAAGCAGTGAATATAGTGATTGCTAAATAGTTTAAAGCTGCAAAAATATAAGTATTTAGCCACCTCCCGACCGCCTCACGTAGATATACTGCAGCAGGTTGGCAGCCCTGTGCAAAATGACATACACATACGTCGCTCGTGTGGGCAGGGGTCGCACGCCTCTGCTGTGCCCACGGCGATCGGGTTAGTTACAGAACCGATCAGTCTTCAGGTCAAGGCCAATGATTTCTGGCCTGGACCTGCTGATCGGTTCTGACGAATGAAATGCTTCCTCTGCCTGTAAATGTAAAAACAGGCAGAGGAAGTGATGGAATCCTTTTCGGTTCCAGAGCATGGAGAGAGGACATATAAAAGTGAGTTGCACCAACACTACACTAACACAGTACACATAGGCACACATTTCACCCCCTGATCCCACCCTGATCTCCCCCCAGTTAACCTCTTCACTCCCTGTCATTGTGTCAACAAGTGCAGTTTTCAGGTTTTTCTATTTTCATCTTATTCTTCTTCATTGTTGGCCTCCCTGCCCTGCTAATTCATCACGATGCAATGATTGAAAGACCAACAGGCAGAACCACAAAGCTGTAAACTTATGACAAATATTTATATGCTACCTAGTCTAAAATACTAATTATACTAACTCTGCCTTTGGACAAATACAATGATGTAGGCAAGTACTCCTAGTAAAACACGTTCTTAATTTTATACAAAAATATATAAACTGTATACATCTATATACAGTTTATCCACTTGAAGACCAAGCTTTTTCTGGCACTCCTAGTAAAACACGTTTTTAACTTTATACAAAAATATATATACTGTATAAATATATATACAGTTTATCCACTTGAAGACCAAGCTTTTTCTGGCACTTTTTTTTTTACAAGATTGAAGAGTAGCTCCACTTTTTTTAAGAAATAAACATTCCCCTCTGGGTTATCTATGTACATTGCAGGGATTTTAACAAACTTTGCTGCAGATTCTTACTTTTTGTTATTCTGAAGAGATCACTGCTTGTTCCTCTGTGCCCCATGTGCTGATTGAGTCTAATGGGAGTGATTTCATAATTATCAACCAGCTGCTACAGCTGAAGCGCTCTAATGAGGAAAATTGCTGTGTCTGCATCCATTTAGATGTGATTTCCTATTGAGAGTATCTTATCAAAAATGAAATTTTTGTTGCAGAGAATGCCAAAAATCTGACTTGTATCCTTGTATCTTAGCGTAGACGTTTGGAAAAATCAGTGAGCAAGAAAATTAAGCAAGAAATTATGTTTCTGGGGGGTGTTCTATACACATTCTGTGTATAAAACACCTCCAGGTAGCCATACTTCATTGCATTTACTGAAAAATTACAGCGGCTGGAGATTGAAAAGGAAAGGTAATTTTTAATAGCATTCAATTAAAATATGACTTGTGTTACAAATGTATATGCTATATATATAAAAAAAAAACACAATATATACCCCAATTTTTTTGTATGCTATAAATGATTATGTTGCACCAAGTACATAGATATCTAACATGTCATGCTTTAAAATTCCACATGCTTGTGGAATAGTGACAAACTACAGTACTTAAAATCTCTATAGACAATGCTTTAAATACCTTTACAGGTTATCTGTTTAGAATTACAGAAGAGGTCTAGCGGTGGAATAATTGCTCTTGCTCCAACAATGTAAATATGCCTTTAGAAATAGGGATGACAGGTCCTCTTTATGTGGAGATCTGGGGTCAAAAAAGACCCCCAAATCTTTTTTTGCATTTTAAAAGCAAACAATAAAAAAATGATCTTTTGCTTTAAAAGAAAAAAAAAATAGTTTACTTCTGCCCTAGACTGGAAGTGACATCATGACATCGCTCTGGTCCTCCAAGGCCATAGAGGCAGAGACAATCTAGTCTCTCACTGACTCTGTGTCCAGATGGCTGCAGCATCAGATTGTTTCTAGGGTGCACCTGTGGAAACAGTAAGTTTAATGCCGCGTACACATGATCGGACTATCCGGACTTTCCTAACGACCGGACCTGCCCACACATGGAGTAAAGTCCATTCATTTTGAATGCGGCTCCAGATAGACAAGACTGGCGAAGAAAGTCAATGTCGCCACCTCCAAACGCCCCCCAAAGTCCATATCAGACCCTTATCCGAGCATGCAGCCCAGTCGGGCAGGAAAGGGGGTGGGGACGAGCAAGCGCCCCCCCCCCCCCCCCCCCGAGCCATTCCAGGCCATGTGCCCTCAACATTGGGGGGTTCTTTGGGGAAGGGGGGCCCTGCTGCCCCCCACCCCAAAGCACCTTGTCCCCATGTTGATGAGGACAAGGGCCTCTTCCCGACAACCCTGGCCATTGGTTGTCGGGGTCTGTGGGCGAGGGGTTTAATAAGGGGGCCCACAGATACCGGCCCCCCACCCTATGTGAATGGCCCCTACCCCTACCCATTCACCTGGTGAAAAAAAGTGTAAATAAAAAAACACAACACAAGTTTTTAAAATAATTTATTAGACAGCACCGATGGTCTTCTTCCATCTTGGGGGGTCTTCTCTTCTTCTGTCTTGATGGGGTCTTCTCGCCGGACTCCTCCGCTATCTTTTGCTAGCTCTTTTACTAGTGGAAGAGCCCAGCTTTCCTCTTCATCGCCGCTGCCGTCCGAGGATCCCGTAGGTCTTGTCCCCCTCTTCAGTTCAGTTCTTCTGCCAGGCCTCCGCTATCTTCTGCTAGCTCTTTTACTAGCGTTGGCCCAGTCTTCTGTCGCTGCCGCAAGGTGCTTTGGGGTGGGGGCCCCCCTTCCCTAAAGCACCCCCCATGCTGAGAGCATGTGGCCTGGTACGGCTCAGGAGGGGGGGGGGGGGGGCGCTCGCTCGTCCCCACCCCCTTTCCTGACCGGCCGGGCTGCGTGCTCGGATAATGGTCTGATATTGACTTCGGGTGGACCCCCACGCTGTTTTTTCGGCGTAGGGCTTCCCCTTTAAGTCCATACCAGATGACGAGGCTAGCAACATGTCAATCTCGGCAATGGAGGTGGCAACATTGACTTCCTTCGCTAGTCCTGTCTACCTGGAGCCGCGTTCAAAATGAACGGACTTTACTCCGTGTGTGGGCAAGTCCGTTCATTTCAAAAGTCCGGCGGACTAGCACACAGACGGGCGGATTGTCCGCCGGACTGCCTAGTCCAGTGGACAATTTTGAGTCAAAACTTCTTTATAAGTCTGCCAGACTTAGGGGACTTAGGGGATTGTCTGGTCGGACTCTGGTCTGCCGGACCAAGTCCGCCGGATAGTCCGATCGTGTGTACAGGGAATTAGAAACACCGCTGCTTTGGAAAGCAATCCAGTGGCTAATGAGCCACTTGGACCGCTTTCCTGGGAAAGCCAGCCACCGGCTGATAGAAAAGATACCAGGGCTATGACTGATAGCTTCAGCCATAACTCCAGTAAACGACTTGCTAATCACAACATATATGTACATACTGCAGTCAGCAAATGGATATATAAAATCTATGGTCAGGTACAATAGGGAAGGAAATAAATGTAAAATGTACATGCACACTTAATAGGGAAAATTTGGGGGGGGGGCGGAGCCAGGGAGTGAGGAGTATGGGCACGTGAGAGCATAGCTCCTTGACATACGGATCTTCCAAACTGAAATACAGCGACACAGGACACCTAATCACAGTGGTTTCATCAGGCTGAAAGTCAGGGACATCCACAGAGCATGCCAAGGAGAAGGAAAGAGGGTAAAACTCACGGTAAGATGACAGATTTCTTTGCTCAAGCATGCTGCCTGATCAGCCAAGATGGCTTCGTTGGCATGCAGCGATCTCCCTATACCCTGGGCCAGAACACTAAATTGAACTGGGACACAGATAATAACCACCAAACCCGGCCAAAACAAATGCAGACAGATTCTCGATCCTCATCTAATACTAGCAGCCCGGTAAAGGCAAAGCAGAGAACAATACAGCATGCCTCTGCAGACACTGCAGAAAGAAACACAGGCAGTACACCGGATGACACACTAGAGTTCTAGGATGCCATAGCTGCTTTCCCCGCGAATAACCAGCCTGTTATGGACTCCACACTAAAAGATATGCTGGTGTCCCTTAGAAGTGCCATCCACACAGACATGCTGCAGCTTATGAAACAGTGAGAGGCAGAGGTGGCTGAGGTCAGTGATCCACATAGAAAGTAAGATGGGGGAATTCACTGAAACTTCCAACAACATGATTAATGTGCATAATGAGCATGATGAAGACATCGTGTGGCTCAAAACAAAGGTCGCCGACCTCGAGGACCGTTCCAGACGGAACAACATTAAGATAAGAGGCATACCTGAAACAGTTAAACCATCTGAGTTAATAGCTTTCTTAACCAACATAATGAAAGAGACCCCTCCTGATCTGACTTTGGAAGAGCTGGTCATAGACTGTATACATAGACTTCCTAAACCGCAACACATCCCTGCAAAGCTTCCTAGGGACACCTTTGCTAGGATTCATTACTACAGGGTTAAGGAAAAATTGATGTACACAACAAGATGAGCCGAACACCTCCCAGACTGCATGCAGGGTTTGTCATTCTTTGCTGACCTCTCCTCCCATACTATGCAAAGAAAACACAACCTCATGACTATAACAAAACCACTCAGAAATTGCAATATCCCTTATCATTGGAACTACCCTGTCACCCTTGTAATTACCAAAGGGGAGCAAGAATTTAGGGTGACAATAGAGGAGGGACTAAGGCTGCTGGGAAAATGGAGAATAATAATCCAAGAACCAGAGGAACTTCAATACACGCATGACACCTAATACATGATTGGTAGTCAACTTATGGTGATTTGGTAGATCACTACTACAAGTTATTGACTACTACATGATTGGTAGTCAATAAGGTCCTTTCAATATTGTTCAGACCACCATGATCTCTAAGATCCAACTGGCGTTCACATTGTTCATTACAAACCCCGAAATTAGCAGGCTAAAACCCTGCTCAGATTTCAAAGACTTTTAATTTTTCTTTTCCGTTCCAACAAGTTTTCCAAGTTTGAACGCAGTAATTTACTAACCTCTCTCCCAAGACATGGTGTTCCCAGATTCTACGTCACGGTCGGAAAAATCCGCAATTTAACAGCTAAAGAACATTAGCACCAGTAAAGCATCAGCAGGGTAAGACAACATTTGTTTAATTAGAGGTCAGCAGACCCACCAAACCCATTTCACAGGGACAAGCACATAATGTCATTCAAGATAACGTCCTTGAATGTCAACGGCCTAAATAGTCCACAAAAAAGACACATGTTAGGGAGAGATATGCTCACACTCAAAACTTCAATGTTTTTTGCATCCAGGAGACACACTTTAAAGAAGGACAACACTCAAGTCTATCCCATAGTCAATATCCTCACACGTACTTTGCCAATGCTCCAACTAAAAAACTATTCCTAATCAAACATACGGTAGCTTTCAAACGTATAGCAAGCCATTGTGACAAAGAAGGCATATACACTATTTTAACATGTGACAATGTCAACAATGAGGTGTATATCATAATAAACACATACGCTCCAAACTCCAAACAGGTAAGTCTTCTAAATAAGCTATGGAAGAAGGTGAAACAACAAAGCTCTGGACATACAATTTTATGTGGCGACTTATGCCGCGTACACACGTAACCGTCTATCCGACGGACTTGGTCTGACGGACTTCCTGCCAGACTGTCTGTCGGACTTTCCGAACGGGCTACTTGCCCACACACGGCACTTTTTCAGCAGACTAATACGGCGTACTAAGTCCGCCGTACTATCCGCCCTACTTTTGAAATGAACGGACTTGCCCACGCACGCGGAGGAAAGTCCGCTCATTTTCGAGCGCATCTCCAGGTAGGCGGGGCCCGCGAAGGAGACGTCGCTGGCCCCGCCACCTGGTATGGACTTAAAGGGGAACCCCAACGCCGAAAAAAATCGGCGTGGGGGTCCCCCCAGGTCCACATCAGACCCTTGTCCGAGCACGCTACCCAGCTGGCCAGGAAAGGGGGGGACGAGCGAGCAGCAGCGGCGACAGAAGACTGGGCCACCGCCTGTAAAAGAGCTAGAAGAAGGCGCGGTGGCCGGCGGAAGAACCGAAGAGGGGGACAAGACCCCCGAATTCAGAAGAAGAGCGGCGGCGAGGAAGAAAGCCGGGCTCCTCCGCTAGTAAAAGAGCTACAAGAAGATAGCGGAGGAGTCCGGCGAGAAGACCCCCGAAGACGGAAGACCCCCGGAGCTGTTCAATGAACTATTTATCTTGTGTGTTGTGTTTTTTTTTGTACTTTATTTTACAGGTGAATGGGTAGGGGTACATTGTACCCCATACTCATTCATATAGGGTGGGGGGCCGGTATCCGGGGGCCACTTATTAAAGGGGGCTCCCGGATTCCGATAAGCCCCTCGCCCGCAGACCCCGACAACCAAAGGCCAGGGTTGTCGGGAAGAGGCCCTTGTCCTCATCAACATGGGGACAAGGTGCTTTGAGGTGGGGGGGCCGCGTGGCCCCCCCTTCCCCAAGGCACCCCCCATGTTGAGGCCTGGTACGGCTCAGGAGGGGGGCCGCTCGCTCATCCCCCCCTTTCCTGGCTGGCCGGGTAGCGTGCTCGGACAAGGGTCTGATGTGGACCTGGGGGGACTCCCACGCCAATTTTTTTTCGGCGTTGGGGTTCCCCTTTAAGTCCATACCAGGCAGCGGGGCCAGCGACGTCTCCTTCGCGGGCCCCGCCTACCTGGAGACCCGCTCGAAATGAGCGGACTTTTCTCCGGGCAGGAAAAGTCTGCTCATTTCAAAAGTACGGCGGACTGCCATACACACGGCCGGATTGTCCGCCGAAATGCGAGTCCGGCGGGAAGATTGGAGTGCAAAACTACTTTCTAAGTCCGCCGTACTTTCGGGTCAAAAAAGTATGCCGGAGGCTACACATGGGGGTATTGTCCGGCGGACTTCAGTTTGCCGGACTTTTCCACCCGCTTGTTTGATCGTGTGTACGCGGCATTAAACGTAATTTCCAACCAACAAATGGACATCTCTAATACTGAAAACAAAAAAGAACGTAGAACGACCATAGCCAACTTTGCATCGGCTAATCTATATGATGAATGTAGATGTCACCATTCCACAGAGAGGGACTTTACATTAATTTTTCCAGGTCCACCTATCATCTTCTAGAATAGATATGTTCTTACTGGACACATTTTTGCTACAGCAAACCTCCAAATCAGAGATAGGAAACATTGCATGGACTGATCATGCTCTGGTGTCCATAACTCAATGTGGGGAGCCATGGTCTCTCAACCCGAGCAAATAGATGGAAGAACGATGTGCAACTATTCTCTGACCCAGATATATCAAGGGCCATTGCAAATTCACTACCAAAATACTTTAGCAATAACAACACTAAGGATGTGAATCCGTTCACAATGTGGAATGCCCATAAGGCATTTTTTAGGGACCTATTAATTAAAAAAAGTGCAATGTTAAGGAGAAAAAGGAGGCAGCGCATGGTCACCATCTTAAAAGGCATTTTCAGTTTAGAAGCCCATAACAAAAAAAACCTTCAATAACTACAAGCAACAAACTAGCAGAGGCACAAAATGATCTTCGTGCTTTACTACTATCCCAACATTCACGCAGCATCCACAAACTCTAAGCCAATTTTTATACCCACGGTAATAAGGCAGGGAAATTATTGGCCAATCAAATCAGAGACAAAACATTTAAACAAAGAATCCCATTCCTATATCACCTGAAAAATGGATCTAAACTAATTAACCGTTGAGGAACAGCTGACACATTCAGTAATTATTATGAAAGCTTATATAACCTAAAAGATGATAAAGAAACACCTCAACCAACAACAGAATTGATAGAGCAATTCCTTCATGATATATCTATATCAACTATACAACTAGTAGACCAGGACATGTTAAACGCCCAATTCTCTATCTCAGAAATACAAAAGACTATATCAAGTCTACCAATCAACAAATCACCAGGCCCCGATGGATATTCCTCTGAGTATTTAAAAAAATTATGCCAGCATTCTAACCCCAATGTTACAAAGAGTGTTTCCATGCAGCTGCCTCCTCAGCCTCATTTACTTTGGAAATGCTACAAGCCACAGTAATTACATTGCCCAAACCAGGGAAAGAGCCGGACAGGGCACAACATTTCAGACCAATGTCACTCTTAATTGTTGATCTAAAAGGTATATGCTAAACTTCTAGCAAACAGGATAGCACACCTACTCCCCTCATTAGTAAAACCTGATCAAGTGAGGTTTGTGGCAGGTAGACAGGCTACAGTTACCACAAGGAGAATACTGAATTGAATTCACTCAGCAGACACTGACAGACAACCTTCTGTTCTTCTGTCACTGGTTGCCAAGAAAGCCTTTGATAGGATACATTGGGGCTACCTACCGGAGGTCCTTTTGAAATTTGGATTTACAGGTCAAATTTACTCAGCATGTGTTTACTGAAGGCTTGTTCCCCAAACAGTTATCCATCATGAATGGGACAAGGCAGGATGCCCATTGTCACCCCTGATCTTCACCCTCATGATGGAACCTCTAGCTGGAAAAATTGGAACCCATTCCCAAATTGAGGGAATTCGTATAGAAAAAGAAATGCACACCATAACTTTATTTGCTGATGATGTCATATTGTCTCTTTCCCTCAAAGCGGTCCATGAGGTGTTAGAGTTATTAAATGCTGTATCTTATTACAAAGTAAATGCCTCCAAATCCAGTATATTGAGCATAGCAGTTGACTCCGAGCCAAAAGCTCAAATTCAAAATTTACTTCCATACAAGTGGGCTGATGGATCTATCCAGTACCTAGGCTAGGGATCATATTGACTAATCCTCTCTCACAATTTTACAAATATAATTTCAAGCTTCTGATAAGTTTTGAGCAGGAGATGAACAGAATTAAGAATCTATCTCTCATGGTTGGGAAGGCTAGCTGCCAACAAAATGTTCTTGCTCCCCAAACTCCTCTACTTCTTCAGAGCACTCCCAATCCAACTTCCAAACTCTTTCTACAACAACATGCAACGGTCTTTATCTAAGTTTGTTTGGGAGGGAAAAAAGGCAAGAAGCGCACACAACACTCTCACCAAACATAGGCAAGCAGGAGGCATGGGTGCCCCAGACATTAGAGATTACCAAATAGCGGACATTTTGGACCAACCTAAATTTAGGTTCAACTCCCCTGAACAGAAATACTGGCGCGAAGTAGAACAGGCCCAAGTTGAACAAGGTGACATAAAATACCTACTACTCTCCACCGCCATAGCCGACCCGACACAGTACAGACAGCACCCGACAATAGAGGCTACCCTACATGCGTGGGATTATTTCATACGCAATAGAAATACGCATATTAAACAAAAAAAAGGGTCACGTGTGGGGCGTGACCGGATGTGTAAGGTGTAAGGTGGAGTGAGGGATGTGAGACGCCGTGTGTTACCTCCTCCCGAGCCCCATGAGGAGAGTGTGGCGTGTTTGAGGTTGTGGCTGGACGCAGTGAGGAGGGTCGGAGTTACCTGTTGAAGCCGGACGGGAGGAGAGATGATGACATACGTCCGCATTACGGAGCCGAGCTAAGCCGAGCCCTCGGGGAGCAGCGTTCACTTCCGGGTCCCGAGTCCCTGACGGAAACGACCAAGGACACACGAGGACACACGAGCACCCCCCAGCGCCGTCCGCATCAGAGCCACCGAACCTTGCTGACTCTCGCTGAACAACGCTACATACAGTTGACAACAAGTGGCTCTCCCCGCCCGCCCGCAAGCCGAGACAGAAGGAGGGAGGTAAGCGGTGGTGTGCGGGGGGGAGAAGAAGATAGAGGAATGAGGTGTGGCAAAACAACGCTGCGGACATAGTAGACATTGTGGTGTCTGAAATCAGGCAAAAGTTAACAGGAGAAGTGTTGGCTGGGGGTGAGGAGGTCCCTGAGCGTTTTTCTTTTTTCTTTTTTTTTTTTTTCCTCTCCCCTCCCCTCTCTGGAGTACATTGCTGTGTATCACCCTGTATTGCTCACCAGGACGTATTGCCTACCAAGTTGAATGAATGGTAATCAAGAGGTGTATGCAATTAACTACCTGCTGTAAAGGCAAGAGTTGGTGGCTAGTGAAGCCAGGAAAACTGTGACGCTGGAGTTGAATAACTATGGAATGGCTATAAGGCAAGACCGCTGGTGCACTAAGTGATTTATTAAGGGGTGGTGGCAGTCCTGAAAAACTAACTGATTTTCTGAATTAGTGCATGTGAAAAAAAAAAAAACAACACCAGCTGTGAAGTAAAAAAGCAGGGATTTAAATGTGATTCATGAAGTGCACGCTGGAGAGCTGGGTATAAGAATTCGCTAACACTGTATTAAACCTCTGAATGAGTGATGGTGGAGGACGGCTGTGTCACAAGGTTAAGAAAGTGTTAAAAGCAATATTCAGGACTGATTTGAAGATCGGATGGGAATAAGATAAATAGAGAAGGAATACCCAAAGAGAGGGGGGAGGAAAGTGGCGAGAAGGGGGAAAAGGAAAGAAAGAAAGATGCAACACCTGCGCTCGGCCAAGGAGAGGGGGGAAAAAAACATGCAACAGTCTGCCACGGCAGCTAAATTGGAACAATTCGCTCATAACCCTGCACAATCATCTCAGACCCCTCCAAAAAAGGGGCAGACTAAGGGACAACAAGGGATACTGCCTGAAAGGAAAAGCACGGGACATGTTAATACCAATGTTAGCACGCAGGCAGGTGCAGTGGCAAAATGTTCAGTAAATAAGAATCCGGGTGCAGGGGAAGTGAATTTAGAAAATTTAGAGACTATAACAGGTGACCCCCTTCCGTTGGAAAAAGAGCCTACTATTAAGGATGTGTTAATGGCCGTAAATGCATGCAACATCTCACTAAAAGAATTGTGTACTCAAATGAAGGGAGTGAAGGATGACCTGCTGGTGGTAAGGCAAGATTTACAGAAAGTGGTGGAGAGGACGGTAGAACTTGAAACAAGGACCAGCAGGTTAGAAGATGATACAACCTTCCTAACTAAAGAGCTAGAAACTTTGAAGGAGCAGTTTACAGGATACACAATAAAAATGGACGATATGGAAAACAGACTTCGGAGGGACAATGTGCGTGTAGTGGGTCTCCCTGAAAAAAGCGAGGGTGTAAATCCTGCTGAGTTCATGGAACATTTACTAATTGATATGTTTGGAAGGGACACATTCTCAACAATGTTCTCTATAGAAAGGGCGCACAGAGTGCCTTTTAGAGCTCCGCCTGAGGGAAGTCGCCCTAGGCCATTATTGATGAAATTATTAAATTATAAAGATAAAGTGGTGTTGTTACGGAAAGCAAGGGAAATGGGGAATATGGTGTATAAGGGGGATAGAATCTCACTATATGCCGATTTTTCCCCAGAACTTCAGAGAAAAAGGGCGGAGTTTTTTCAGGTGAAGCGTAGGCTACAGAAACTTAGATTGACGTACGCTCTTCTTTATCCTGCAAAGTTACGGATTAATGCATTGGGGTATACCCAGGTTTTTGGTTCCCCAATGGAAGTGGAAAAATGGATAGAAGAAAATAAAGAAAAATTTTAGACGTTGGGGTTCTCGGTAGTAAGAGGGTCAGGAGGTTAGAATGAGTTGGGGGGATGAAGTATGTGTTTTTTTTTTTTTTTTTTTTTTTGTGTGTAGTATGGGAGGGGGGCGGGAGGGAGGTAATACACGGCGAGTGTAACAGGTGTGGGTGTCGAATAGGTTTTGAAGAGAGTGGTATAAGGTCACTAATAGCCCCTAGGGTAACACCTAGGAAGGTGGGGGAGGGGTGGGAGGGAGGTGGAACGGGGGGGGAGGGGGGGGGAAATATGGGGGAGGTTGAAGGGGAAAAAAAATATGTTCGCACTAATGAATGGGGTGCAGGAAATAACTCAAATTAAGAAAGGACACAAAATATGGGGTGGTAAAACTTGGGGTGGTAAAAAACAAGGACAACTTATTAAGTACAAGGGGGTAAATGGTATCAAACAGTTATATAGAATAATTTACACTAAGAGACACATAATATACGAGAAGTTAATAAAAGAAGGTAAGGGGGAGGTGGGGGGCACTGGGAGACAAGTGGATCTCAATAGTATCCTCAGCAGATTGGTTATCCTGCTCTCTTTTTTATCTGCTCTATTGTTTGTCTTTATTTGTTTATGGTTATGCAGGATGGAAAAATTAAGATAGGTTCCTGGAACGTGAGGGGCCTGGGGACGCAGGTGAAACAAAAAGCTGTGTTATCTATGTTGGAGGGATATGGAGTAGAGTTGTTCTGCCTGCAGGAGACCCACTTAAACAGAGATACAATATACCGGTTGCAGTGTAGAAAATATCAATTTCATTACCACTCTGTTTATTCGACATATAGTAGAGGGGTGAGTGTCTTGGTAAAAACGGGGGTGAATTTTGTATGTAAACGGGTCAGCCTGGATGAAAAGGGCAGATATATTTTCTTACATTGCCTAATAGAAAATAGAGAATGTATGTTGGCAAATATCTACATCCCTCCACCATTTAAAATGGAAGTGCTCTTTAAGTTACAGGAATTCTTAGTGGGGATAGATGGGGTTCCTATAATAATAGTAGGGGACTTCAACACGGTCCTGGATATTAAAATTGATAGATTCCCAGAAAAAATACTGGCAGAACCAGCTGGGCAGGGGAGGATGGGTCAGTACCTGGAAGAAGTAGGATTACTGGATTTATGGAGAACTGGGAACCCGGGAGCCCGGCAGTATAGTTGTCACTCGGTCACGCATGCTACACTATCTAGGATTGATATGATACTGGGGAATGACCTGGCCTTACAAATGGTGGAAAAGATTGAATACCAGCCCAGGGGGATCTCAGATCATTCCCCAGTAACAGTAGTATTAAAAATGAGAGAACGAAAGGTTCAAAGGATGTGGAAAGTGAACCCGCTCTGGTTGGAACTGATAAAAAAAGAGACAGAAGAACGCCCTGAGAGAATTCATTGGGAACTAAAAGAATTTCTAAAATATAACCGGGGCACAGTAACGTCAGGGATCCTATGGGATACTCTGAAAGCTTTTGTGAGGGGTCTCCTGATCCAATCAATAGCAAAAATAAATAGAAAGTCTAGGGAGCAGGAGGTACAAAAAGGGAGAGAAGTGTTAGAGGCTGAAAGAGATTTTATTAGTGATCCCATCCAGGGCAAAGAAAAAATCTGGGTA
The DNA here is from genome assembly GCF_037356315.1 of Lithobates pipiens. Taxonomy (NCBI): domain Eukaryota; kingdom Metazoa; phylum Chordata; class Amphibia; order Anura; family Ranidae; genus Lithobates; species Lithobates pipiens. The sequence goes on along the minus strand of NW_027507748.1, from coordinate 399,081,092 downwards.
GATAAACAAGAAGAACTTAGGCTAATAACTCTGAAGAAAGCAGAGATACAACATATGTTCCAACGGCAAGCCTCCTTTGTTGAGGGGGAAAGCGTGGGGAAAATGCTAGCACAACTGGTGAAAAATAACACGGGTTCCTCCTCAATATCGGCGATTAGGATTCCTGAGGGTGAGGTTACAACGGAAACAGGGAGTATATGCCAAGTATTTGAAGGATATTATAAAAAATTATATACTGCACAGAAAGTGGGGATGGAGGAGCAAATGGAAACATTTCTAGGTCAATTAGAGGTACCATGTCTGAAACAAGAAGAAAGAGAAGAACTGGAAGCCCCAATAACTTTAAAAGAACTTCAGGAAGCAGTTGCGAGTATGCCAAATCAGAAGTCGCCAGGGCCGGATGGGCTACCGATTGAAGTTTATAAAAATTTTGGCGAGATACTGCTTTCTGAACTCCTTGAGATGTTAAGAGGAGCATGTGGGGAGGGTAAATTGCCACCATCAATGATGGAGGCGGTTATAATCCTGTTGTATAAAGAAGGAAAGGACGCCCTAGATGTTGCAGCGTATAGACCAATCTCTCTCTTGTGTACCGATACAAAGATACTGGCTAAGGTATTAGCGAATAGGCTTAGTCGAGTTATAGCAAGATTAGTCCATATGGACCAAACAGGGTTCATAGCTAACAGGTCAACGAGTATAAATATTAGAAGAGCTTTTTTGAATCTGCAGATCCCAATGGATAATGATACTCCGGGTGCAGTAGTGGCATTAGATGTAAGGAAAGCATTTGATAGCGTAGAATGGGGATACATATGGAAAGTCTTGGAGAAATTTGGCATGGGTCCTTCCTTCATAGTTTGGATTAGGATGCTATATGATAAACCTAGTGCGAGACTAAAAATTAACAATGAGTTATCCGGGAAAATAGAGCTGGGGAGAGGGACTAGGCAGGGGTGTCCATTATCGCCCCTGCTCTTTGCATTGGCTATAAAGCCCTTGGCATGTGCAATTAGAGCAAACCGGGAGATAGTCGGTTTTGTAAGGAAAACTGGAGAGGAAAAAATCTCACTTTATGCAGATGATATCCTATTGTTTCTGGGGGATATGAGGTACTCATTACCAAGGGCAATGGGATTAGTGCAAAGGTTTGGAGGCTTCTCAGGGCTGGAGATTAGTTGGGAAAAGTCGGAATGTCTCCCTCTGGACCCAGCTGATCAGCAAACGGCCCTGGGAACCCCCCAAATGCCAATAGTGGACAAGTTGAAATACCTGGGAGTAACCTTGACAAGGGATCCTAAGCAATTTATAAGTTATAATTTAGTTCCATTATTGGTTAAGTTCAAACAAAAAATTGCTATATGGAAGCGAATGCCTCTCTCGGTGGCTGGTAGATGTAACCTGATAAAAATGATATGGATGCCCCAACTTTTATATATATTGCATAATGCCCCAACATGGATCAATAGAAGTTGGTTTAATAAAATTGAGATGTTGTTTAGGGAGTTAATATGGAAGGGAGGACAGGCTAGATTGAGGTTGCGGATGCTCCAGCTACCGGGAGAGGAAGGAGGATTCGCAGTCCCCTATCCGGAGTGCTACTTCTGGGCGTCCCAATTACAACAGCTAGGGGGGATTGATGAGATGAACGGAGGAACCCCAAATGGGAGATTAGTATTAACAGGCTCCCCACATAGCAAGCTGATTGAGACCCTGGAAGCGGACTCATTCCAGTGTAGATGTCCCACAGTAAAAATGATGTTAAAGCTATGGGATATAGTTAAAAAAAAAATGGGATATAGTAAAATAACAAAGTATACACCTCTTTGGAACAATAAGAAGCTACAGGAAATATGGCGGGTTGGAAAAATTTTAGAATGGGAAAAATGCGGTATTGTAAGGCTTAGCCATTTATATGGCGGCAGGGGTATCAAATCTTTTGATCAACTGCAAAAAGAATTTAAGATATCACAAAATTCATTCTATGCTTATATACAAGTGAGGCATGCCTTAAAGACCCAGTTTGGAAATGTATCATTAACATGGGAAGAACTGCCCTTGCTATATCCAGTAGCACAAGTAGGACCTACTAAAGGATTAATATCTAAACTCTATGCCCAGCTGAGTGAACAGACTAACAGCGAGAGGAAAGGGAGGGTTGAGAAGGGGAAATGGGAGCATGATCTAGGTAATATAACAAGGGCACAGTGGAAAAATATCCTATCAGCATGCCCAAAGGTCTCGGTTTCTCCTCCCCATAGGATTTCCCATCTGATGGTAATTAACAGAGCATATTATACTCCCCAGAAATTATTTAGATTTGGCAAGAGAACGGATGACCGTTGCCCCAGATGTGGGGGGTCAGGGAATTTAATACATATGCTCTGGAAATGTCCTAAATTATTCAGATACTGGGAAGGAGTGGCAGAGACAATAAGTAGGGTCTTTGGGACCGTGATAGAATTAAACCCCATAGTGTGTATTTTAGGATATAGAAATGAGGAAGTAGAGAGAAAGGGAGTAACAACGGTAATTTTAAGATGTCTATTCCAAGCCAGAAGAATGATTGCTAGGAGATGGCAATCAAATCTAGCCCCCACAGTAGAGGATTGGATGAGTGCTGTAAATGAATATTTATATAAGGAGAGAGCAGTATACGCAAAACGAAATAACTTAAAAGAGTTCAATAGAAATTGGAGAGATTGGATAGAAGAGATGCACACCCCAGTTTAAATCACGATAGGAAAAGGAAGAAGAGAGGGGGAGGGGGGATGGGTACTGGGAGAGAGCAGGGTGGGGGGATGGGTAATGGGAGGGAGCTGGGTAGAGGACATTAAAGGTATGGGAAGCATTATAACATATTCACGACACATGGTAGGATAAAAGCACAAAAGATATATACTGGAGGGGAGGAGGGGGGGGGGGGTTTGTATTGTTAGAAAGGGTGGGAGGGAGGGGGGCGGGGTATATCACTAGGAAAAATGTAGGAACTGTAAAAATACTCGAGGAAGGATAAAGGGGATTATGGTATTGATTAGATATTGTTTTAATTTTGCTAAGTAGATGTGATGTATGGATGTTTTTTTTCATCTCCCCCCCTTCTTAGAACTTTAAAACTCAGGCCTCTGAAAGGAAGGAATATGTATTGAAATTTAGGTAATGTTATTTTAAGATGTGGTCTGTATACTGTGAAAATTTAATAAAGATTAATATGGAAAAAAAAAAAAAAAAAAAAGTGCCCATACCAATAACAGCGCTCGCATTCCTTACTCCAGACCCGAAAATAACACATGGGGAAATACAACATTTAATCTATACCTGACCTGATAGAACAAGAGCGAGTCAAACTGTTCTCAGAGCTTAAATCTAGATACTCACTGCTTGTTACAGAATTTATGACCTATGACCTATGCCAGAGTAACTAGAATCTTAACCAGAATCTTAACCACCACAAAAATGCATCATATATCCCTACCAGAATCTATTTGGGATATGCGCAGGCATGTACTGGCCATTGAGACTACAGGGAGTTTCCCAGTGGGCCGATGGCTCAGTGGGCCGGTTTCAGTGACAAAGTAATGGCTGCACGGCTTGCCCTCAACTTCATGCAGTGATGTGAGAAAGATGAGAAAAATACAGAGGAGAATAAGTGAAATAATAAAAGAGGTTAGTGAGGATTCCTTATGTTGTGCTACTTATATTTTTTGCCCAATTGCGTATAGTTTTAGATACTGTTTTTGAGCTTGTTTGCAAAATTAAAGTGGGCTGGTCTGGATGAAGTCCAGGGCCAAATTTTTGTCCCAGTCCAGCCTTGGATATGTGGCATCCTTCATCCATGCACAAAAAGGGAATAACAGAAATTTACAACATACTTCACAACAAAATGCACTTCCAAACCTCAAAACCTCTTAAATGGGAAACAGATTTAAACATAGAAATTTCCCAAACTCAATGGATCCGAGTGATAAAATTTAACTATACCCACACCAAATGCTCCAATTTCAGGGAAGCTGCCCAGGAGATACACCTGAGATGATATAAAACACCATACACACTAGCAAAGTACATGGAGAATACCTCCAAATTATGCTGGAGAGACTGTGAGCACTTGGGCAATTTAGTTCACATGCTGTGGTTTTGTGCCTCTCTACGTAGCTCCTGGGCAGCAATAGCAAAACTGATAGCAAACGTAACAGGAGTCCTAAATATACCTTAAAGCTAAGCAAGCCCTCTTAAGCATTGATATAGATATATATCCATCTCCAAGCTGCAAGTTAGTAATGCATATCTTATACGCAGCTCATTTGGTCATTGCACGTAAGTGGAAATCCAACATTTCCCCGTCCCTAAGAGAAGTACTGAATCTGATTGATGACTCTTACACATACGAGAAATCTATTACATTTAAAGAAGGTGCTCTAAAAGGATTTGCAAAACGTTAGTCACTGTGGGAATAATTCTATAAAAAATACTACATAACATAGTAAGGGAGATATTAAATATTGGGAGCATGAATTCGTTTAGCACACCTACTTGGTACTAGACACACACACACGCAATATCAATTATACGAGAGATTAATATTGCAATAATATGGTTAACCCCGGTAAAGGGTCCATAAGATATGGAAGTTGTTCTATAAGTGATAGAAATAATCCAACTCAACTGCATTAAGATGGCATAGTTATGTATTGGTTGATACAACAAGTTGTATGCACATGCAAATGTTTTTATTGTTTATTACAGAAACTTACAGTTGGAATAACATTATTAAGATTAGTGATGGACGAACTTCCGACGGGACGTTTCGCGAACGCGGCCGATAGTTCGCGAACCGGAACGTTCGCGGCGGGCCCCATTGACTTCAATGGGAGGCGAACTTCGCAAATCTACAGGTCAAATTTGCAGCCACAAAATAATTAATAGCTGTGCAAACATAGTCCCACCACATGGCCAATGACATAACACATGTATGAGGTGAATCTGGGATCGACAACTACAAGCATTCTTTTTTTATATGGGAAATTGTTGTGACAATTCAGGACTGTGGAGCGCATGAAGGCAATGGAGGAGAGGGAAGGTCAGGGTAGGCAGAGAGGGTGCAGGAGATGATCACCAGCAGTGGGACATACAGCAATGACACCTGCACCGTGATAGAGTCATCTGACAACAGCACCGTGATAGAGAGCACTGACATCAGCAGCGTGACATACAGCAATGACACCTGCACCGTGATAGAGTCATCTGACAACAGCACCGTGATAGAGAGCACTGACATTAGCAGCGTGACATAAAGCACTAACACCAGCACCGTGATATATAGCACTGACAGCAGCACCGTGATAGAGAGTACTGACATCAGCACCGTGATATACAGCACTGACACCTGCACCGTAAGCAGCCCCAGGAGGAAGTCAGCATAGCACAGGGATGGTGGGAGCCCCTCATAATGAGCATAACACAGGGATGGTGGGAACCCCTCATAATGAGCATAGCACAGGGATGGTGGGAGCCCCTCATAATAAGCAGCCCCAGGAGGATGTCAGCATAGCACAGGGATGGTGGGAGCCCCTCATAATAAGCAGCCCCAGGAGGATGTCAGCATAGCACAGGGATGGTGGGAGCCCCTCATAATAAGCAGCCCCAGTAGAAATATGACACCGCTCAACCTCTTCAAAGAGGAGGGTACGGGCATATAGTACGGTGTGCTTTTTTTGGACAAGGAAGTGAGCCAAATGAAGAAAGAAGGTCTCTGTGCTCGATTAAAAAAATTGTTTATAGACATATACATGGTCTACTGGTCACATGTGTTGAATTCCTCCGAGATCCATGCCTCGTTCATTTTTAGAAATGTTAAATTAACACTGTCGTGAGCTAGGCGAGTACGCTTATCGGTCACGATCCCCCCTGCTGCGCTGAACGTCCTTTCGGACAGGACACTGGATGAGGGGCAAGCCAACAGTTCGATTGCAAATTGGGCAAGCTCTGGCCAGAGGTCAAGCCTGCCCACCCAGTAGTCCAGGGGTTCATCACTCCTCAGAGCGTCCACATCGGCCGTTAACCTAATGTAGTCGGACACCTGACGGTCTAGGCGTTCCCTGATGCTGGATCCGCATGGCACCTGTCAAAGGGTCGGCTGAAAGAATTACCTCATATCCGAAGTCACCAACACATCTTCAAACCGGCCTCTTCTCGCAGGCGCTCTTGGATTGGTACCCGCAACTCCTTCTCTGGGAGTGGGAATTGCTCCTCTGCCAGCACACGCAAAGGCAGAATGCAGCATTTCTCGAAGCAAGGCCTGGAAGTGCTCCATTCTGCCAGCCCTCTGTGACAGCGGTAACATTTCCGCCATTTTGTGTTTGTACCGGGGGTCTAAGTACGTTGCCACCCAGTACTGGTCCTTGACCCTTATGCTTTTTATACGGGGGTCCCTATTAAAACACTGGAGCATGAAGGCCCCCATTTGCACTAAAGTGGAAGCGGTGTGGTGGCCTGGCTCCTGCTCATCATCCAGGATAATGCCGTCCTCTTCATTCTCCTCTCCCCATCCACGCACAACAGGGATCCCAGAAAGGTTTAAAGCATGCTCTTCTTGCTCCTCCTCATCTGCCCCGGCACCATCCTCCTCTGACTCCTCTTCAGACTCCTGTTGTTCACTTGTCTCAGATAGAGTAGCCCCCCTGGGAATTCATACAGCATTGCGACTTCCTCATCTTCCCGCTCCTGCTCCTCCACAGCTTGATCAATGACGCAATGCAATGCACGCTCCATAAAGAAGGCATAAGGTACCATGTCACTGATGGCGCCATGGCTGCGACTGACCAGTTTGGTGATCTCCTCAAATGGGCGCAGAAGTCTGCATGCGTCGCGCATGAGCAGCCACTGGCGCGGTGAAAAAAAACCCAGCTCCCCAGAACCTGTTCTGCCGCAGAGTTCATACAGGTAGACATTAACTTCACGTTTCTGCTGGAGCAGCCTATCAAGCATATAGAAGGTTGAGTTCCATCGCGTCGGGCAATCGCAAATAAGACGTCTGACCGGCAGATTGTGTCGCCGCTGAATGTCAGCAAGGCAAGCCATGGCCGTGTAAGATCTTCTGAAATGGGCCGAGATTTTCCTTGCCTGCCGCAAGATGTCCTGGACCCCAGGGTATTTGACAAGGAATCGCTGCACGACCAAGTTTAAGACGTGTGCCATGCATGGCACGTGCGTGATTTTGCCCTGTTTCAATTCTCTAAGCAGATTGGCACCATTGTCACACACCACTTTACCAACTGTCAAATTGAGAGGTGGTAGCCACTGATCTGCCTGTGAACGCAAAGCTGAAAGGAGTGCCGGGCCAGTGTGGCTCATGGCTTCCAGGCACAACAGACGCAGCACGGCATGGCAACGTCTCACCTGGCATGTCGAATAGGTTCTGGGGAGCTTGGGCGGCGCAGCAGAACAGACGCTAGCAGCGGAAAAGGAGGAGTCAGCCGAAGAGGAGAGGGAGGAGGATGGAGTAAGAGGAGAAGGAGAAGAAGAGTCAGGCCTGCATGCAATCCGTGGCGGTAAAACCAAATCTACACGGGTGCCACGGGTTACATGCTTGATGGCCGTCAGAAGGTTCACTCAGTGAGCAGTAAAAGTGATATACCTTCCCTGCCCGTGTTTGCTTGACCACGTGTCTGTGGTCAGACGTATCTTGGCACCGACACTGTGTGCCAGAGATACATTCACTTGCCGCTGAACATGGCCATATAGCTCTGGGATGCCCTTCTCTGAGAAATACTTCCTTCCTGGGACCTTCCATTGTGGTGTTCCAAAGGCCTCCGAGTCCACCAGTTTATATGGCAGTAGTTGGCGGGCTATGAGTTCTGACAAGCCAGCCGTCAACCGTTGGGCAAGAGGGTTATCCGGCGTCATAATTTTTTTACGCTCGAACATTAGGCCCACAGAAGCCTGCCTTTTTGCAGAAAAACGTGAGCTTGGCGTTATGGAAAGTGGAGTGGAGGACAATTGTGAGGAGAGAGGAGAAGGAGAAGTAGAAGACGAGGCTGGACGGTGAGAGCCTGGAGTGTGGCTTTGTGTGTTCCGTTGCTCCCACTCGGCTCGGTGATGGCTGCTCATGTGCCTTCTTAAGGCGGTCGTCCCTAGGTGAGTGTTGGGCTTACCGCGACTAATGCGTTGACTGCAAAGATTACAGATGGCAACGCTATTGTCAGCAGCGGACACGTTAAAAAAAGCCCACACTGCGGAGCCATGTGCCGGTGACCTGGGAGCACCAGATGTGACCGTACATGGTCGATGACTCGCCTCTGATACATTTGCAGTCTGCTTTGTCCCTCCTGTGCAATGTAAGTTATTCCTGCTTCTCCTCCCTATCTGCTGGTCCATATCTCCCTCTGAACTCCCCTCCTCTTCCTCTCTTGTGGGCACCCACGTGACATCACTAGACACGTCATCATCGACGTCACCTTCCCCACCGCTATAAGTAGAGATCTCAGAGTAGGCAGCAACACCGGGGACCAAAGCAGTTGTTGCTACCTCCTCTTCCTGATCCAATACCAAGAGTGGCTGCGCATCAGAAATGTCTTGATATGGATCGGAAAATAATTCCTGTGACTCAAGCGGAAGGTATGTGGTGGTGGTGGTGGTGTTGGTGGTAGTGTCTTTGGGGGTGCACATATCAGAGAGTGAAGAAGAGGGTGCAGATCGAGAGGATGAGGAGGGTGCAGAAGAGTAAGGCTGAGTGAGCCACTCAACCAAGTCTGGTGCGTCCTTTAAAGTAATTGAACGCACCTTCTGCAACTTCCCACTTTGGCTCAAGCCTGTTGCTCTTGCCCTACCCCTACCACCCCTGCGGAAGGGCCTGCCTCTTCCTCTGCCTGTCATATTTTAAATGACCCTGTGACAAAACTCTCAGTCACTATACCCATGAAGGACTGCTGCAGTATAGGGCAGCGGTCAGCAGTAGTGCACCTCAACCCTATGTATTGTGGACCTATACCAGTCCTTATAGAATAGCAGACTGTACCTCACTCAACCCTATGTACTGTAGTACCCTATACCTTACCAGTCCTTATAAGGACCTTTGTGGAACAAGTAGGTTGTGTGTGAGTGATTAGCAGACTGTACGTCAGTCCCTATACCGATGAAGGACTGCTGCAGTATAGGGCAGTGGTCAGCAGTAGTGCACCTCAACCCTATGTATTGTGGACCTATACCAGTCCTTATAGAATAGCAGACTGTACCTCACTCAACCCTATGTACTGTAGTACCCTATACCTTACCAGTCCTTATAAGGACCTTTGTGGAAAAAGTAGGTTGTGTGTGAGTGATTAGCAGACTGTACGTCAGTCCCTGTACCGATGAAGGACTGCTGCAGTATAGGGCAGCGGTCAGCAGTAGTGCACCTCAACCCTATGTATTGTGGACCTATACCAGTCCTTATAGAATAGCAGACTATACCTCACTCAACCCTATGTACTGTAGTACCCTATACCTTACCACTCCTTATAAGGACCTTTGTGGAAAAAGTAGGTTGTGTGTGAGTGATTAGCAGACTGTACGTCAGTCCCTGTACCGATGAAGGACTGCTGCAGTATAGGGCAGCGGTCAGCAGTAGTGCACCTCAACCCTATGTATTGTGGACCTATACCAGTCCTTATAGAATTGCAGACTGTACCTCACTCAACCCTATGTACTGTAGCACCCTAGACAGACCAAGTTACCAGTCCTTATAAGGACCTTTGTGGAACAAGTAGGTTGTGTGTGAGTGATTAGCAGACTGTACGTCAGTCCCTATACCGATGAAGGACTGCTACGGTATAGGGCAGCGGTCAGCAGTAGTGCACCTCAACCCTATGTATTGTGGACCTATACCAGTCCTTATAGAATAGCAGACTGTACCTCACTCAACCCTATGTACTATAGCACCCTACACCAGGTTATTACCTTACCAGTCCTTATAAGGACCTTTGTGGAACAAGTAGGTTGTGAATGATTAGAAGACTGCAGCAGAAGGGCAGCAGTCAAGTATAATATTCTTTCTATATTTGGAAGAAAGAATATTATACGTGTACAAGCCTATTACCATACCACTGATACCAGTCCTGAAAAGAACCTTTGTGGACCTAATATAGTAACAGCTACTGATTAAACTGACCCTCACTGCCTCACACACTGCTTCCTGCCTGTCCCTATATAAACTGACAAAACAGAGGCTACTGGAACAATAACTGGAATAGCACTTTTGTGGACCTGATAGTAACAGCTAATGACTAAACTGACTGTCCCTACAGCAGACACACCGTCCTGTCCCTTTCTCTAAACTGACAAAAGACAGTTTGCAACAATCAGTAGCACAGCAAACCTATGTCCTGAACTACACCTAACACCTATACCAGTCCTGAAAAGAACTTTTGGCTAGCGATTTGGGTCACTGCAATCTCTCCCTGCTCCACACAGCAACCTCTCCCTATAGTGACAGAAGAAAGAATGTAAAATGGCCGCCGGATCGGGTGTATTTATAAGTTAGGGGGAACGTCCAAGTGTCCATGTGCTGTAATGTCTCAATTGGCTGTTCTGTACCCCATGATGGATGTGTCATCATAGGTCAAAGTTCTTTTACACAGAAAACACGGAAGTCCGCCGGGCGAACAGCGGCAATAGTCCGCCGATCGGGCGAATCGCGAACAGCCGGAATTCGCTGCGAAACGACCGCCGGGCGAACCGTTCGGCCATCACTAATTAAGATCAATAATAGTGTAAGGAGTCTGCAGAACTCCAATATTTTGTATGTATATATCCTTGATTTTTGAAAACTCAATAAAAAATATTTTGGAAAAAAAAGGGAACATTTTGTCTCTGCTTTTTCACAAGAAAAAAAATACATTAAAAACATATAAAAGTATACAGTGGGAACATTTACAAATTGTTGGATTTCTCAGGTCAGAGGTGAGTCAAGAAAATGAGTACCATGAATTTTCAGATTTCATGTACAACATTAATTACTTTTTTGATACATGGTTGAATGCAATGTTTATGTGCAAAAAATGCTTTGATTATATGATAATATTTTGTATGTGGTTTCCTGAAATATAATTGTACCTTCTATTGTCTTTTTTCATATTCAAGGTATGTTCCAGCAAAATCGCTTTAAAAGCAAAAGTGGAAATACACATTTGAACACTTTGCTTACTTTGACATTCAATTTGGCATCAAGCATTGACTTATCAAGGGTCAGATACAATGTAACAAAGAAATTGTCATGGTGAATGAACTAGCAGAGCGGTGCATGTCAAGTCTTTTGTACAATCTTCACTCTTCAAAGCAAAGTGACAGAAAATTACAAGATGTGAAGAAAAAGAAGAGCATACAAATCACAGAGCATTCTGATTTGTATCATCACTGTTCATGTCTTTGTTTTTTAAAATCATTGAAGATCCCTTATAATATGCAGGTACTATATAGGGAATAATAGCAAAAGCAGCAATATATCGCTTTTCTAATGTTCAGATGTACTGCTTGCAGAAGTCATCATTTGTCTAGTTTTAGCCTTGTTATAGTGGGTGGCTGGCACATAAATGCTGTTGTAGATATAAACAAGGTTTACCATCTGCAACAGGGTAACAGTGACAAGCTTCATTTGCATGCATATCATATTTTCAGACCCCTGCATTTCTGAGAAATAATTCTGTGTAATCTGTGTTGATCAAATGTATTGGTTTGTTTCCAGAGATAATCATAAGTGTATCGTGGTTCAAAATTCCAGAAGCAATTGATCTCATAAAATCAATATCAAGCACAGGACTCCAATTATAGGTTTGTGAAATGAGGTTTACATTTAGGACTATTAACCCAATTTCTAGTTATATGCATATTATATCATTTAAATTGGTAATACCAAATGTTTTTCTTAGAGTGGGGATGTAAGATAAATGGATTGTTTTAAATAGGACTTTAGGCCCATTCCTTGAAGCAATTTTACACCCTATAGTATAGTCATATTACTAATCTTGCCTGTATGTAACATTTTTCATAAATTTCTTTTAGTCTGCATTTTTTTTTCAGGTATATAGATTTGGATGACAACAGAACAGAAAAGTGCTTAGAGAGGGGCTTGAAAATGACAGAACTAGGACACAAATGTGATTTATACACAGCAGATTCATCTCAACCCCTCTAGTGAAATCTTTTGCATTCCAAGTTTAAACTATACATGGATCGATTGCCAACTAGGTAAGCTCTGGGTTTTTTGCAATAACCACTCAAAGTAAACCACAGGTGCAAGACTGAGGGGTCTGTTTATTAATGTGGTCACCCAAGATTCAAGCAACTTTAACTCATAATTCATACATTTTCTTAAGTGAATCCTATGTAAAAAATGTGTGCATATTGTGTAAAGATCTGATTAGGTGACAACAGTGGAACACGGGCCCCGAAGTCTTATATAAACCCATGAGCAACTGCAGAATATGTGATTCACACTCATATGCATTTATCATCAAATCCAGAATACGAACATCTTATACATGCAGTGGCCAGATGACTTTGCTAAGTTTCACAAAAAGTTTTGCTTAATTATCGGATGAGTTTTACCCAAAGATGAGCTCAGTTACAAATGATTGAATGTGCCTTTGTGTGAAATGATTTGAGTTTTCTGACCACTGGATTAATGCTGAAGGTTTTACAATAAACATTTGTTTTTTGCAATTAGATTAGTGTGAATTGTGTGCTTTCCAAGATTAATTCTAGAATTGCTAAACCTGGTAATTATTATGTATATGCAGTAGTCATTATAAGAAATTTTTTGACATAACTGAATTTGACTATCAAGGATGAGCCAAAGGAGAACATTGAAGGGGGAAGCTGGTTCTCCTGCAGTTCATAAGAGGAGAGCCTCGCTTACATTTAAAGCAAGACCTCCCAACCTGTGTAGAAGATGCACTGGGAGTGGCTACTGCATTCATAGAGCCTACAAACAGTAGTTACAGGTACCATTTGTTAATACATTGTAAACATGTTTTTACATTGTATTTTTGGTTTTCAGGCTATATCAGTGGTCATCAACCCTGTCCTCAGGGCCCACTAACAGGCCAGGTTTTATGTATTACCTTGGGAGATGAAGACTAGAATACTCCAATCACTGAGCAGCAAATTATATCACCTGTGATGTATTTCAGTCATCTTGCAAACCTGGCCTGTTAGTGGGCCCTGAGGACAAGGTTTATGACCACTGAGCTATATGAAGAAAGCTACACTGCTTGCAGACTTTATTCATAAATATGTAAAACTTATTATTACAATAAACTTTTGTCAGTGCTTACATGCTAATCAATTTTTTTTTATGTGCACATAATATGAATCCCAGCAAACCTGTAATAACATTTTTTTAAATTGTTTTATCTAATTTATTTGTTTATTTTTGGAGTGCAAAAATAAAAATACATGTCATAAACTATATTTCCGCCTCAATTTTCCACAATTTAATTTTAGGGACATGTTGCAACCTTTTATTAGTTATAAGCTACCTTGCTTATCAGATTGAAGAACAAAAATGTGTCTTTACCATGATCATTACAACAAACAAAGGTAGAAACCTCTGGGAGGAGTACCCCTGGACAGTCACAAGCCAGCCATGTAAACTGTCAAATCAGGTTTCTGATATTCCCATGAAGTCAAAATCCTCCTCATGTATCAACAGTTCCAGTTCTTCCATGTTATTATTCAAACCTTTTAGCATTTGTAAATATTTTAATTTTGTACAAGCGCATATTTTCTCCTTGTTTGTTTTGAGGCTGCAAAAGGATTCTTCCAGTACACATGCATCGGTCTTAGGCACTCTAGTTACATTGCCCACAGTAGCACCCTCTGACTCTTGCTCACTGCCTGGTATAGAATCCTGTGATTCCCCCCACTACTTAATTTAAAAGTTCCTCCAACCTTTTGCCTATCTTCTCTCCCACAAGAACCACACCCTCCCCAGCAGTCTCTCTCTGCTATAAAGCTGGGAACTGACCTAAAAGTCATCTCAGTTTTCCATGAATTCAAAATCTTCCTTCTTGCGCCAGTTCCTCAGCCACTTGTGAAGTTTCTTAAGCTCCTGCTAGAGATTAGCGCTATTGAAGTTCTAGTCCTACCAGTTCTTGTATTTCTGTTGTAAATACAAAACTGCATGCAATCTTATTGCTTTTATTCTCAAACATTAGGACCTGTCAGAGCTCCACTCTCTTCTATGGGGATTGGATGAAAATGGACTGCTTGTCCGTTTTCATCTGATCCGCCAGACGGATAGAAAATAGGGTTTCCACCCATCTGCATTTAGCGGATCAGAGCGGATCAGATGTCAGCGAACATGTCACCGCTGACATCGGTCGCTCCATAGAGGTGAATGGAGAGTCCGTTCAGGTCCACCTGAAAAACTGACAGGCGGACCTGAACAGTCTGTATCTGGAAAGGGGCCTTATCACAGAAAATGAACATAGTTACATAGTTACATAGTTACATAGTTAGCCAGGTTGAAAAAAGACACAAGTCCATCCAGTTCAACCTTAAAAACAAATAAATAAAATAAAAAATAATCGTACAATCCAGATACCCAATTTTATGCCCACAATTGATCCAGAGGAAGGCGAAAAAAAAACCCAGCAGAGCATGCTCCAATTTACTACAGCAGGGGAAAAAAATTCCTTCCTGATCCCCCAATAGGCGATCGGATTTTCCCTGGATCAACTTTACCTATGTTAGTACCTAGTTATATTATGTACCATCAGGAAAGTATCCAAGCCTTTCTTAAAGCAATCTACTGAACTGGCCAGAACCACCTCTGGTGGGAGTCTATTCCACATTTTCACTGCTCTAACTGTGAAGAAACCTTTCCGTACTTGAAGCTGAAATCTCTTTTCCTCTAGACGTAAAGAGTGCCCCCATGTCCTCTGGGTTGACCGTACAGAGAACAACTCAACACCAAGTTCACTATATGGACCCCTAATATATTTGAACATGTTAATCATATCCCCCCTTAATCTCCTCTTCTCAAGAGTGAATAAATTTAGTTCCTCTAATCTCTCCTCATAGCTGAGTTCCTCCATGCCTCTTATCAGTTTGGTTGCCCTTCTCTGCACTTTCTCCAGTTCCCCGATATCCTTTTTGAGAACTGGTGCCCAAAACTGAACGGCATATTCCAGGTGAGGTCTTACTAATGATTTGAACAGGGGCAAAATTATATCTCTTTCTCTGGAGTCCATACCTCTCTTAATACAAGAAAGGACTTTGCTCGCTTTGCAAACAGCAGCTTGGCATTGCATGTTGTTATTGAGCTTATGGTCTACCAAAACCCCCAGATCCTTCTCCACTATGGATTCCCCCAGTTGTACTCCCCCTAGCATGTATGATGCATGCATATTCTTAGGCCCCAAGTGCATAACTTTACATTTATCAACATTAAACCTCATCTGCCACATAGTCGCCCAATTAGACAGTGTATTGAGGTCGGCTTGTAAATTGGAGACATCCTGTAAAGACGTTATTGCACTGCATATCTTGGTGTCATCTGCAAAGACAGAAATGTTACTTTTGATGCCAGACCCAATATCATTTATAAAGATGTTAAAAAGTAAGGGTCCCAACACTGAACCTTGAGGTACACCACTGATAACCTTAGACCATTCAGAGTAAGAGTCATTAACCACGACTCTTTGAATTCTGTCTTCTAGCCAATTTTCTATCCATTTACAAACTGATATTTCCAAACCTGTAGACTTTACCTTACACATGAGCCGTGTGTGCGGAACTGTATCGAATGCTTTTGCAAAATCCAAGTATACCACGTCCACCGCCACCCCTCTGTCCAAGGTTTTACTTACCTCCTCATAAAAAGAAATCAGATTTGTCTGACAACTTCTGTCTTTCATGAATCCATGCTGTCTGTTGCTTAAAGTGTTATTGTTCAGCAAGAACTCGTCGATGTGGTCTTTTATTAAACGCTCCAGTATCTTCCCAGCTATAGAAGTTAAGCTAACAGGTCTATAGTTACTTGGTAAAGACTTTGATCCCTTTTTAAATATAGGCACCACGTTCGCCCTGCGCCAATCCAGTGGGACTATTCCCGTCATTAATGAGTCCCTAAAAATTAGATACAATGGCTCTGAAATTACAGAGCTCAATTCTTTTAGGATCCGTGGGTGGATGCCATCAGGTCCAGGTGCTTTATCCACCTTTATTCTGTCTAAGTATTTCTGGACCATATCCCTTTTGAGCCATTGTGGATTTGGGGCTGTGTCACTACCACCCCCATTATGGACATGAGCTCCCCCATGCTCTTTTGTGTACACAGAGCTGAAGAAAGTGTTTAATAAATTAGCCTTCTCTTTGTCCCCAGTCACCAACTCTAGATTGTTTTGTAAAGGGCCTACATGCTCAGACTTGACCTTTTTACTATTAATATATTTGAAGAATTTTTTGGGGTTTGTCCTACTATCTTTTGCAATCTGTCGTTCGTTTTGAATTTTTGCATCCTTGATTTCCTTTTTACATATACTGTTAATTTCTTTGTAACATTTAAATGACACTAGTGATCCTTCATTTTTATATTTTTTAAAAGCTCTTCTCTTACAGTTTATAGCTTTTTTAACTTTGGCTGTGAGCCACATAGGTTTTGTTTTTAGCCTTTTAAACTTATTGCCCATGGGAATATACTTTGCAGTGAGGTCCCCAACAGTCTTTTTGAAGAATTCCCATTTCTGTTCTGTGCCCATTGAAGCGAATATTCTCTCCCAGTCTAAGTCCTGGAGAGTAGCCCTCATCCTTGGAAAATTAGCTCTCTTGAAGTTAAGTGTTTTTATCTTACCCGTATGTATTTCTTGTTTAGCGCTAACATCAAAGGAAATCATGTTATGATCACTGCTACCCAGGTGTTCCTTTATCTGGACATTAGTAATAAGCTCTGCATGGTTTGAGATTACCAGGTCCAACAGAGCTTCATTCCTAGTTGGGGCCTCAATAAACTGGACCATAAAATTGTCCTGTAATAGGTTTATCATTTTTTGTCCTTTAACTGTCCCAGCAGTGCCATTACTCCAGTCAATTTCTGGGTAGTTAAAATCCCCCATTATTATCACTGTCCCAGCCCTTGCAGCCCTTTCCATCTGTGCAAGGAGCTGAGTCTCCACCTCCTCATTCACATTGGGTGGTCTATAACAAACTCCAACGATTAACTTTGAACTACCCCCATCTAAATGCAGTTCCACCCATAATGCTTCGGACTCATCACACTCTCCATCCACCAGGTCCTCTTTCACACTTGCTTTGAGATCACTTCTCACATAGAGACAGACCCCGCCACCTTTCCTTTTTACCCTGTCTCTCCGAAAGAGTGCATAGCCAGGAATATTAATAGCCCAGTCATGTGAGGATTGAAGCCAAGTTTCAGCAATACCGATTACATCATAGCTCTCCTGATGCACCACAGCTTCCAACTCACCTATTTTGCTTGGCAGACTTCTGGCATTGGTGAATAAACACTTTAATGCATTATTACATTTTGCTCTGGTGTTTTTCATATTATTTTTAGTAGTACAAATTGCACTATAGTTTTCAATGGCTGTTTGCAACATGGGAAATTTCTTGACACCTGCCATATCCCACCCCCCATCTATCCCCATTCCACCCTCCATTAATGTCTGACATTACATGATTAATCAATAAAAAGTAAAAATACAATCATTTTACATGTTGCCATTTAGACATCTGTTATCTCTTTAGATCACAGTATGTACACTTTCAAGATTATGCAATACAACTATTAAAAAAAGTCACTAACCTTTATACCAAGTTCAATGTTCTCTCCTCCATACACATCCATTCCAGGATCTAGTAAGCCAATCTCCCCAAAAAATTGTCTGTTGACCACAAAGGAACAGCCAATCATTGCAGGTGTTCTATGATATAGGAAAGAAAAAAGTTTAGGAGAAAAACATTATGAGAAACAAAACATATTACAAAAATATATGTAACACTCTTGTTTTCACTTAAAAAAAAAATTACTTTTATGAAAATACAAATAACTACTTTTCTGTCAAGTTACTTATAATGTTCTTTAAAGAACTAAAGTATCTTTTATTTAACAATGCTTCTTTTTTTTCAAGGGACCGGAATTCATGCATCCGGACCCTTGCAGGATGGCGGATGCATGAATTCCAATGGGGGGGTGTTTTTTGAAGCACCTGATTATAGCTAGAGGCTTCAAAATAGGGTGTACTTCGGGCACAGGGAATGCGAACCGAGCCCACCCAGGTGTGTTACAATAGCGAATGAATATTTGCTTTTGAAACACTGATCCTCCTCCCGGCCAATCAGGAAGTGGGTCTTGAGATCTGTCACCCAATTGGCTGAAAGGACAGGTAATTCTATTGGACACCTAGGAGGAGGGGAGAAGGCGCATGGCAGAAGCGAGGAGGAATAGAGGACACAGGAGCCACTGCCCGCTGCCCAAAGCCCGCTGTCTGATGCCCACTGCCTGCTGCACAATGCCCGCTGCCCACCAGATAGATGAGATAAGTGCCGGACCGACCGGCAGACAGAGAGCGGAGAGGGATGAGATGCTGGGGGGGATGGGGTGTGCTGCCCAGCCTACTACATAGTTGGTTGTATTGGTAGATGACATAGTCAAGAGGAACAATACAAAACGGGGGGGGGGGGGGGGGGGGTAAAATAAAAATTTTAACAAAAAACTATCAAAGTCTATCAGAAGTTACTGGCTGGTGCTCAAGTTAACCTGACATCCCAAATGGGAACAAACTGTGGCAGGATGGGGGCTAGTTAACCATTCAACATAAGCAGAAAGACAATACAGTAGATACAAAGATACAACAGAAAATAATCTTAACTGAAGAACAACCAGTATGTAAAAATGATTCCTGTAAAGTTAGTACATTTTACTATTATCTCATAAGTAGACATTTCTTGTTCACCACTGAAAGAGAGGGCCTCCTAATTTCATTATACCTTAATGCATTCATAAGCTTTAGGGTGACTGAGCCAGAGTTCCCCAAATTTAAGGAATGTTGATTTATTTATTTTAAGCTCTTTATAGGCTAATAGTTTTTCAAAATGACACTGCACATTTAGTGTGCTATGACCTCATCCAGCTTAGGAGGTGTAGGAGATTTCCAATGGCTAGTAATACCAATTTTAGTTAAAAATAGTATATGAGCTATTGCTATTCAATGGGACAGTGGGTATGTCTCAATTTCTATATTCAAAAGTGCCAGTTCTGGTTTGATGGGGGAATTATCAGTTATATCACAGATCAACTCTGCTACAGACATTCAAAATGGTTGGATTTGGGCACAATATCATCAAAAATTTCCACTTAATTACAGAGTCTCCAGCAAAGCTGTGATGTGTTAGTATATATTTTGGATAACTCATAAGGGGTCATATACCATCTATAAAAAAAATTGAAATATATCCCAATGGTCAATGCATGAAGAAACCTTGTAGCTTAGGTAGATAGCCTTTCTCCATTGAACTAATGAGAAGGTTTGTGAAAGATCCATTTCCCATTTTAACATAAGGGTCCTTAGCCATTTCTGGTTTAGTACTCAGAGAAGAGTAAACAAATGAAATACCTTGTATTCCATTCTTAGTCTTGCCTAGAAGATAATACCAGATAGATATAGGATTCTCTATATTTTTCTTACAGCTATCTTAAAGCAATAAGCTGTTTTTAATACTGCCCACAAAATGCATCTAAAGTATCTTTTTTGAATGAAAATGCTCTAAACTCGCAAGCTAAAAACTGCATGCAGGCTACTCTTTTTTACCTTTTACATTAAATATATTTTTTATTATCAACATGTCATCTTGTCTAACCTGTTCATCAGACTAGTAGGAGGTAATGAAAGGGTGCCTACCATTTGAAGGAAGTCATATAAAAATATGACACATGACACAGGTAAATGATTCTGCAGGGGAGGAGTTATGGTGAAATTTGAGGCTATCTTACATAAGGCTTTGGACAAGGTGTCCAAGCAAATAACAACCCAACTCATCAAGGAAATGTGTTATTTTTGTAAGCAAACTTCCTCTTTACTAATGAGATGCATTGACATCAGCACAATTCCTGAAAGACATGAGGGTGATACTGAAGGAATGAGATCTGATAATTTGGCATTTTTTCTAATACAACTGGAGGATTTAGAAAACTGAAACTGCAAACCAAACTTCTGGTTATGGAGCCATTGTGAACCTTCAACCTATGGTAACTGCACTGCTTCAAAAAGTTAAAATACCAGCTGAGTGTCTTCAAGTTGACATAATCCATTGTGCCCTCTTCAGATGTTTAACTAATGGCCTTCCAAGGAATATCAGTGAGTGCCTATTGCAGGGTGCAATTTCAACCAATGAGAAATCGCTGAGACTTTCCATTCAAGTTATGATTTCTCTGTGGTGGGAAATATAATTAAATCACCAATAATAAACAATCAGTGCTGAGGTATATATAGACAAAGTTAAGGGTACTAAAATCCCAATATTGATAGATTTGAGAAAAAGAGAATTTTGGGGACAAATAGGATTTTTCCCGGTACCGTCACAAAACATTACAACATACGACTTTAAAATAAATGTTATTTAAATACCATCAGCATACATGATTAAAAATGTAATATTGAAATACATTTTTACATGCCACCTCTGTTTGAAATCACCAATATTGATGATGCTAAAAAATCACTGGAGTCCCTCTGGTTTCTAGATCCGAGTGACACTCCATGCTTTCCAGAGGGGCCCACGCCACAACATTCTTCATCTGATCAGTGGTGCCACTAACAGAATGCCGACTGATCTATAGACCAGCTCTTTAATGGATGACACTACAGGATTGGAATCAGTATAACCTTACTTCATTGCATCCCCTTAGGCCTGGGCATGTTTTTTTCTGCACTTGACAGGCAATCCTTGAGATTATAGATCTTATGAATCAATATTTTAGTTTACATTGAACTCTCATGTTGCCTTAACTTATGTTTGAAATTAATTGACCTAGACCAAAGACATTTTCACTGTCTACACCTACCTATCAAAGTCCTGGTGTTATGATTTGCCTGGGTCAGGACAAGGAAGGGCACTCCACACAGAATTTTGGAATATTTTGCTGACTTTACATTTCAGAGATGGCTTGACTCTGCCCTCACACTTATTGCTATCTTTTTAAGATTTATATTCCCCATTGTGGGCAGCAGATATTCTGCATATCATTAGCTTCACTATTCTTCCTATTGCTTTCCCCATTGTTCTTACGAACACTCTCTTAAAGGGAACTCCACTTTCATGGAAAATAAAATATACCAAATAATAAGAAATAGCATATACAATTGCTACACAATCAATATTGTAATTTAAGGTTTTTAAAAATGTCATTTCAATTTCAGCCTTCAGTGTTGTAATTTCCTCCCTTTGTGATTGGCAAGTCAGATTTTATGCAAATTTATTTTGCTGAGATATTCCCCAAGGGTCACTTTTTCCAAAGGGATGCAGACACAGCAACTTTTCCTACCAGGAGTGCACCAGCTGATTACAATGAACTCAGATTCTCCTATTCAAAATGGTCAAATAATAAGCTATTTCTTTAGAGCATAAACTGATAAAAATCTGCAACAAGGTTTGCTTAAAAAAATCCTTGCACTGTACATTGATCACCCCAAGTTAATCGCATATTTTCATAGCAAAATCTTTAAACCTTTGATATTCTGGGGGTTATTTACGAAAGGCAAATCCACTTTGCACTACAAGTGTAAATTACAAGTGCAAAGTACACTTGAAATTGCACTGAAAGTGCACTTAGAAGTGCAGTCACTGTACATCTGATGGGTAAATCTGAAATGAGGGGAAGCTTACCTGATTGTATTATCCAATCATGTGCAAGCTAAAATGCTGTTTTTTTTTCTTTCTTGCATGTCTCCCTTGGGTCTACAGCGAATGCACTTCCAAGTGCACTTTCAGTGCAATTTCACGTGCACTTAGCAGTAGTAGTAGTAGTAGTGCAAAGTCGATTTGCCTTTAGTAAATAACCCCCTATGTTTCAATTTTTCATACTCCTCCTTTAATGTTCTAAACCCTCTGGCATTTAAGTCTCTTTTTATGGGACTGGTGTGGTGACAATTAGGTACACTGTTGCTAGCTTACACTGGTGTCGTGATACTGGGACTGGTATAGTGACAAACAGGGACACTGTTGCTGGCATACACTGGTCTGGTGCACTGGGACTGAAGTGGCAGTGATAAGAGGCTCTGTTACTGGCATACACTAGTCTGCCACTACACCAGACCTGTTCAGCAAGCAACAGTTCTCATCACCACCATACCAGCCCTAGTGCCACCAGTCAAGAACACTGATTCTAGCTACACTTGTCTGGCGACACCGTGGCTGGTGTGGTGGTGATCAGAGAACTGTGACTGGCTGAACTATTAGAGCTTATTCACATAAGCGGTTGAAGGGCAGAATCACCTCGCTGAAATGCTACCACCTTTAGCTGCAGAGACCGGGGGGAATATATATGCCACAGATGTGATGCTTCGCAGCTATGGCAGAAATGATACTCCCTGTATGGCTGTCAAAGGCAACCCATTCACGTGAATGGCGTACTTGTGCAGGGTCTAAAGCAGGGGTCTCCAAACTATGGCCCTCCAGTTGTTCAGGAATGACAATTACCATCATGCCTAGTCATGTCTCATGGTGTAGTTCCTGCAACAGCTGGAGGGTTGTAGTTTGGAGATTAAAATGGTCTAAAGGGTTAAAGCAGGTGGTGAGGAGGCAATACAATGACTTCTTATTGCCTGTGAAATGCTCTCTGAAGAAGGATCTGAGCACATATGGCTCTTCAGAGAACATGGTGTGCCAATGACCAGGGACAATAAGACTTGTGTGGCGGTGCACAGGGACACTGGCTGGTGTGGTGGAGATCAAGGACACTAAGGGTGGTGTGGTTGTAATCAGAGACACTGTAACTGATGTGAGAGTCAGGGCAAATTCAAAAGCCGCCGGAACATCGTTAAAGTTTATGGGGCACTAACATGAAAAATCAAAAGTGCTTATTTTAAAGGCTTATATGCAAGTTATTGTCATAAAAAGTGTTTGGGGACCTTGGTCCTGCCCCAGGGGACATGTATCAATGCAATTTTTTTTTAAAACTCCCATTTTAGAAATCCAAAGGACTGTTTAGATGTTCAATTTTAAAAGCAGCAGCAAACCTGCTGATCTCACAGGTTTGCTAATCTGACAGAACACCGCTGCTTTTAAAATGTAACATGTAAACAGTCAAACAGTTTTCTAAATACTGTATTTCAACATATAAGCTCTGTTTACAGTTAAGAATAAGTGTGAAATGTAAAACTCCGGTGGGAGTAACAGGATATCCGCTTGCCACCTTCTCATTGTATCCTTACTGTGGAGGAGTGTGGGGTGTAGCAAGATGGCGGCGAAGGAACGTCACTTCCGTCACAAATTCTGACGGGTCGCCAATCTGATGAAATACCAGAACCAAAAAGGAAAAGGGTTGTGAACAACGTCACCTGAGAAAGGTCATGTTTGTATAGGTATATTTATGAGATTGTAACAAATAAAAATATATTAAAGATGTATTTAAAAGTGATTATGGATTCCATAATATTTTTGTGCATATAATACTTTTCATAATTTTAGGTAAAACAATGCTGTTGTTCTCTGTATTGTCACGTCTGCAGATCTGCTTTGAAATGACAAGAACCTCATTTTATTTTATGTTATGGAGAGAGTAAATGGATAAGTGTGATCATTTGGATGGAAACACCAAAGAAAGAAAGAAAGAAAGAAAGAAAGAAAGAAAGAAAGGAAAGGGAAAGAAAGAAAGAAAGAAAGACAGAAAAAAAAGAAAGAAAGAAAGGAAAGGAAAAGAAAAAAAGAAAGAAAGGAAAAGAAAGAAAGAAAGAAGGGAGGCAAGGAAGTGTGACATTGGAATTATCAAGGCATATTAGCAGCTACAACTTGATTAATTCTATCATACTCAACCTATTGTTGATATTTATTTATAAGTTATCAATAATATTTGAAGCATGATTAAAATAAGATTGGCTGGGGGCGTGTCCTGACCATGGAGGAGTGAGGACGTGCTTCACCTTAGCTCCGCTCCATCACCGCTTACATTAGCTACCCTCAGCGGGGAAA
The DNA here is from genome assembly GCF_037356315.1 of Lithobates pipiens. Taxonomy (NCBI): domain Eukaryota; kingdom Metazoa; phylum Chordata; class Amphibia; order Anura; family Ranidae; genus Lithobates; species Lithobates pipiens. The sequence continues at coordinate 399,056,906 of NW_027507748.1, read as the reverse complement.
ATCGATCTGCACCACCGGGCTCCATGTCCCAACGCTCCCGGCAGTCTTCCCGACTGCCGCAGGGTAATAAAAAGCGGCAGGGACAGCTGGATCAGTTCTTCCCGGGCCCCCACGGACAGGGCCGCGACGGATCCAATATGGCGCTGACCGGGAAGCCTCAGAAAGCTGGGAAATCCTCACAGCCTGCTACAGCGGCGCCTCCTCAGCCGACCGGACCGTCTCCCCTGGCCTCTCCGGTGCCCTCCCCGGGATCGGTAAGTGATTCGGCCCCCCCTGCCTCCCCCGGGTCCCTGGATGGCCGCTCAGAGGTCTCAGACCTCATGGGAGATGATGCAATCCGCCGCCATATTATGTCTCTCCCCACCAGAGAAGACCTGGAGAGGTTCACTAGCAGAGTGGAGAAAGCTTTCACCGCTGATATTGCCCAACTTAAAGCTGATACCACACACCTGGGTCACCGGGTGGAGGCCCTGGAAGAGAAGCTAGAGGAGACTCTCCCCGCCATTGCCCTGCTGCAATCTAGGTGCCAAACACAGGACCATCAGCTTGATGTACTGCTGGGGCAATTAGATGATGTTGAGAACCGCAGCAGGAGGGCCAATATCAGGATTAGAGGACTCCCAGAGGCTACTGGACCCAGGGATATTGTCCCCACTCTGACAGATATCTTTAGAGACATATTGGGACTCCCAGCCACTGCTCCTATTGAAATAGACCGAGCCCACAGAGCACTGCGCCCCCCGTCTCAAGACGCTGACAATCCCAGGGACATAATCTGTAAACTTCACAAATACACTATCAAAGAACGGATTATGCAAAAAGTGCGGGGTAAGCCCTTTTATGATTTTGATTGTGCTCGACTGACTTTCTATCAGGATCTCTCGAGGCGCACCCTTATGCAGCGGAGAGCCCTCCGTCTGCTCCTTTCTGTGCTCCAGGCCGCAGGACTGGCCTACCGCTGGGGCTTCCCCTTCTCTCTGCATGTGCTCAAAGATGGCAGGCAAGTGACCCTGCGCACTAAGGACGATCTTCCACACTTTCTATCCTCTCTGGGGCTGGAGCCCGTGGACTTTCCGGATTGGAGAGGACCTCCGAGCGACTTGCTTGTCCCCCCCTTCCCCCGAGATGGTCTACAGTCACACGCAAGCACCGGAGGAGGGACAGGCATAGTTCGGCCCAGGAGTCTTCAGTGGTTCCTTCTACCACCCGAGACTGATGCCAAGCCTGGGCTGTGTGATAGAAAGCTGATTGCTGACTTTCTCTGCTGTGATTGATGGTGTCTGGGCCCCCCCACAGGACTTGCGAGTTGGATGTTTCGACCCTGAGCCCCCCCGGGTGCTCCGGGGAACAGGATGTGCCCTTTGAGGCTGCAGACTCTGGCTGCCGTGGCGGCAAGAATTTCTGGTGACTTGTCTCCAGCCTTAGATACTGTTCGACTATCAGACTGGGCCTACATGGCGGAGACAGTTTGCACTCCCAATATAGGAGGGTGATCTGCCACGGCGCCCCCCTTTTTTTCCCTTTCCCTTTTTGTGGGGCACTAGGGGAGGGGGGGGTTTGATTTGGTTTCTGTTTTCATTTTTCCCTTTTTTTGCCTATGCAGCTACCTTTGAGATCCCCCCCTCCACGGACTGAAGTTTGCTGTGACTCCACCACGGTGGTGGGGCCCCTGCCAGGGACCGGCCAGACCCCACGTCCCCGAACGCAATCAGCCTACACTGTGCTTCACCTTTTTTCCTCCCTTGTTTTTTATTGTTTATTTTTTGTCTGTTTTTCTGGATCGGATTTTCCCCCGGATTGAGGCTATACTGCTTCCGGATGTGGTGGGCGGGGCGGGAGCCTTCTCTTTCCCCCCTTGTTTTGGTCCACGTTCCCCACATAGGCCACCCATCCATGGGTTTAGTTCCCTATTGAGACTTTAGGAGGAGGCTGGGTACCCCCCCAGTGGGTCGGGTGGGTCCCATCCCCCGCCAAGCCGCTGCATTGTACAACTTTGATGTAGCTGTGTTGTTTTTATGTTTTTGGTGTTACTGTACTAACTCCTTGTGTTCTTTCTCTCCCTTTCTCTCTCCTCTTCTTCTCCCCCCCTTTTTACCCCCCCCCCCTTCCTAGGAGCCTGCCATTGCTGCGGTCCCTGCACCAGGTGAGTTGGGACGCTCGCTCAGTCCTCCACCCTCCAACTCTCCCATGCCTACACTCCAGGTAATTTCCTACAATGTACGGGGTCTCTGCTCTCCGGGGAAAAGGAACAAATTGTGGTGGGAATTTAAAAAGTTGAAGGCCCAAGTGGTCTTCCTACAGGAAACACATTTTACCAGCCACTCCCTACCCAGGTTGCCCACCCACATGTTTAATCAATGGTTTCACAGTACATCTCCTAAGGCCAAATCCAGAGGGACTGCCATAGCGTTCCATAAGACGTGCCCTTTTCAACAAATAGATAGCAAAATTGACCCTCAGGGCCGATTTGTTTTCCTAAAAGGCACTATAGCTGGGAGCATGTACACATTCGCCTCCCTTTACACCCCCAACTCTGATCAGCTTACCTTCTTAGACAACACCCTTGACCTGTTGTCAGATTTTAAAGCCGGGTATCTGATTTTAGGCGGGGACTTTAATGTCTGCCCGGACCTTCTGCTCGACACCTCGAGCACCCGACCCTCACACTCCCATGCTTTTTTCAAACACTTTCGCAAATCACTGCAGGCACACCTCTCACTTGATACCTGGAGGATTTTACATCCTTCCGGACGGGACTTTAGTTATTACTCGACCGTCCATGACGTGTACACGCGCATAGACCATGTCTACGTTGACTGTCCCACGCTTGAGCTTCTGCAGGCGGCATCCATTGGCAGCATCACCCTATCGGACCATACTCCGGTTGGAGTGGCCATTCAGCTACCCTCTAGTCCCCATAGGGCCTGGACGTGGAGACTGAACGAAAATCTCCTGGATGACTCTGCAGCGGTTGCCAAGGTGTCGGAGACCATCTCCCACTATTTTAGGGAGAACGCCTCAGATGAACTAAGTGCGGGTGTGCTTTGGGAAGGGCACAAGGCCGTGATTAGAGGTGAACTAATATCAATAGGCTCCCAAATCAAGAAAATGCGCCAAGCGGATTTCAACAGGGTTCTGGCCGCCTTACAAGCAGCAGAACTCTCCCATAAGCAGGGGGGGGGGCCCAGCGGCTAAGCAGAAGCTTTTTGAGTTGCGTGACCTGTTTTCACGTTTATTAGATCGCCACACGTAGGCAGGCCAGGCATATTTCACACAGATACTATGAACATGGTAACAAATGCGGTCGTATGCTGGCTAGGGCCCTCCGCAAGAAACATGCCCAAGCCTACGTACAGAAGCTTTGTTCCCCCTCAGGTGACATTTTGGTCCAATCCAACAAGATTGCTTCGGGTTTCAGGAATTTTACGCCCAACTTTATAACCTTTCCCCGGCCTCGCCCTTAAGCGCTCAGCCTCCCAAGTCTGCTGCCATTCAAGAATATCTAGCGTCGGCGGGAGTCCCTACACTTACCGCGGAACAATGCGTCGACTTGGAGCGGCAAATTTCGCCGGAGGAAATTGCGCTAACGGTAAAGTCCCTGCCCAAGGGCAAGAGCCCAGGAGCAGATGGTTTTTCTGGTACCTACTACAAGATTTTCCTGCCCCTCTTAACGCCACATATGTGCACCTATTTTAATTCAGTCGCGGAGGGGAATTGTATCCCAACCGAAGCACTGTTGGCACACATTACGGTGCTGCCAAAAGAGGGCAAGGATCCTACCGTCCCCCAGAGCTATCGTCCGCCCGCTGTCTCCCCTCCTTTTTGCCTTGGTCCTAGAACCACTGCTCTGTATGATGAGGGCAAACGCAGACATTAGGGGCCTGAAGGTTGGGATGACGGAGCACAAACTGTCGGCGTATGCGGATGATGTGCTCTTCTATCTCTCTGAACCCCTGATCTCGTTGCTGGTTCTGTTGAAGGAGCTGAGGACTTTTGGTGAGTTATCCAATTTTAAGATAAACCTTTCCAAGTCTGAGATTTTACCTATTCACCTTGCCCCATCTCAAGCGGAGCATTTGAAATTAGCATTCCCCTTTACCTGGGCCACGTCTTCTATTAAGTACCTGGGCATTCAGTTGACAAACCACTTTGATGCCTTATATGCCACCAATTTCCCCCCCTTATTACATACGGTCAAGGCGGATTTGTTGCAGTGGACCAAAACCGCTTTTACGTGGTTAGGCCGCATTAATATTATTAAAATGAATATCCTGCCCCGAATACTATTTTTTCTACAAATGATACCCATCTCCCTCCCTAAATTGTTTTTTACCCAACTGAATAGCATTCTGTCGGCATTTGTGTGGAACACAAAGAAACCTAGAATAGCCATGGCCTTGCTGAAGCGTTCGAAGCTGACGGGGGGTTTGGGGGTTCCAGATATCCAGAGGTACCACAGGGCTATTGTCCTACAGAGGATACTTAATTGGAATTTTCATACTAAGTCAAAAATGTGGGTCTCTCTGGAAAAATGGCTGGCTGGGAGAGACTTGGCTTATGCACCCTGGTTGTCCCCGGAATATAGGGGGCTGTCGGAAGATGTCTCCCCTCTAACTGTACAATCTCTTTTAATATGGGACAAAATGAACAAGACGCTAGGTCTGTCCCCCCCCCTGTTTCGTCGCTTGCCCCGTTGGGGGGGTTCCTGTGGTTCCCGCCGGGGGAACGGAGGGCCTTTTTTGGCCCCTGGGCAGCTGACGGGAATGCCAGTTGTGGACAGTTTCTCAGCGGTGGCCAAATAGTCAGCTACGAATCCCTGCAGACCGGGCACGCGCAGACAGCTATGAATTTTTGGCGATACAGGCAATTGCACCACTTTTTTGAAGTCCATGGCCACTCAATCAGGGATGAAGCGCTCCTTACACCTTTTGAACGTCTTTTTGTAGAAGATGAACCCACTCCCCGCATGATCTCAGAATTATATCGCTTGCTTGGCGCTGATACCGAGGTCGCTAGACCAACGTACATATGAGTGTGGGAGAGAGAGCTGCAACTTGACTTTTCCCCGACCCAACTGTCCCAACTATACAAACTCACTCACACAAGCTCCATGGAGTCCAAAACCCAAGAAACTAATTATAAAGTCCTGTCTCGCTGGTACAGAGTGCCGGCAGACCTAGCACGTATCTACCCTTCGGTATCGGACCGGTGCTGGAGGGAATGTGGCCAACTGGGCACCCTCCTTCATATTTGGTGGGATTGCCCACGAATTAAGCCATTTTGGGCGGACATCCGATCCCACATAAAAGCAGTCTTGCATTTCGATGTACCACTGTCTCCGTCCAACTATCTTTTACACATCCCTCCGATCCCGATTGGTAGATACAAAAAGAGCCCTCTGCCGCATCTGTTGAACGCGGCCAGACGTCTTATACCGACCTACTGGAAACAAATCAGGACTCCCACATGGGAAGACTGGGTCAAAAAAGTGAATGACATTAGAGAAGCTGAACATTGGGTGGCAACCTGTAGAGGTACACGGGCTAAGTTTGACAGAATATGGCAGTCATGGACAGCCTACATGTCCGAAACTATATACGCTACCTCCAGTCTGGACTTGGCTCTACTGGAGCTGGCGGAACCTTCTTTGAGATCCCGCACACACACTGATGTTCCCACCTAGTGGTTGTTTTTCGCCTTCTTGCCCCATGGACGGAGTGACGAATTTGCTGCTGAGACTCGCCTGGTGCTGGACCGCTGCACTTCTCAGGGATGTCCGGTAGGCTCCACCCTCCTTCCTCACCCCATTTCCCAATCCCCTCTTTACCCCTTCTTATCTCTCTCTCACCCTTTCTGCTGTTCTTCTTTACTTTCCTTCTCTGTATTCTACACTTTAAGACGTTGCTTTTTATTGACCTACGTGGTATTGAGATGTGGTGGAGCGTTAGGTTTCCTGTGGGCTAGTTGGTCCTGCAGCCGCCCTGTTTAGCTGGCGGGGGGAATCCTCCTGTCCGGAGGGGTCCAGGTTGGGATGTCTCTCCTGGGCGGGGGGGTTGCTGTGGGCCTGTCTTACCCCCGGGGGACGCTCGGAGGAGGTAGCTGGAGGTGTTTGTGCCCCCCTCTCCTGGGCGGCCACCGGGGGTGGTCCCATGCCTCCCCGGCCTTCTGTATGGCAGGGGGAGGGGGAGTGGGCCCCGGCCCATCCTCTCCTTCCAATTCAGAGGCGCCTCGGAGCGGGGCACTAGACCATAGAAACCGGAATTGGCATGAGTAGGCAAGAAGACACCCCAGACGCTCATTACCAGTCGATTGCCTGACTCGTGTGTCTGACATCAGCCGCCAACTCTCGGCCACCAGGACAGTTCTTATGGGTGTCGTTGTTTCCTACGGTTTATTTGTTCTGTGTTTGGACCTGACACGCCTGTCTACTGTATACTTCAGTGTATTTTACTGTTAAACTATTTCAAAATAAAGATTTTACAAAAAAAATAAAAAATAAATAAGATTGGCTTAGAGGCAAGAAAAACAGTATTAGTTAGACTAGACAGCTGAGAATTAAAACAGATGAAATCTGTCATATATTTGTCAGCTTGAAGTTACTCAAGTTCAAGATTCTAGCTTCAACTATTGTCACTTTTTTCAAGTAGACATTACCAGATAATGTGTGTAAAGAGCAAGCATTGCTGTTATCAAATTCTAGCAGAAGCTACATGCAATGACTAGTTTGCAAACATTAATTTCCTTCTAAGAAAGACTTTTTTCATAGATTCACTAATACAAACAAATCTGAACACCTTCATAGCCAGAAGCTGCACCCTATTGGATATTAATTATGTCCTTGTTTTCCTTTATGTTAATCTTTGCTGCTGCAGATTTCTCTGGCTGTCATTTAAGATGACCATATCCATAAGCACAAATGATCCCTTGCCAAGTATTTTCTTGATTACCTTAAAGTCTAAACTTAACTAAAAACCATCTAAGACACCGTGGTGCATGATTGCATCACTTAGTTTTCATGCATGATCAGTCATGATTGATTGTGAAATTGTCACAACAAGCTATTGAGAGAGATCAAATTATTAACCAAAGGGGTTGAAATTAGACTGATCAGTATCAGAATTTGGCTAAGGAAGATCACACAACTAGAAACTGCACTAACATATTTACTTAATAACATTAAATCCCCATTGAGTTCCTTTGCATCTTTGCATTTTATTTTTTGTAGAATGGAAATTTCAAACCAAAGCTCAGCTTATTAAAGTGAAAGTTAAGTCCACTTTTTAATTTGTACCTACAGGTAAGCCGTATTATAAGTTTACCTGTAGGTACAGTGAATATCTTCTAAACTTGCACTGTTTAAGAGATATTCATTGGCGCATAGGCTCTGAAGGGATGCAATACCTGTGCTGAACCTTTAGAGCTCTGTGGCAGGGCTCCGCACACATGTACATGAGTGACAACATTGCAGTTTTAGTCTGGTCATACAGCTAGTGTCCGTGAGGCCAGAAGGAAGACTGGATGAAGATGGAAGCATCAGGGAGCCATGACAGCGCTGCGCTGAAGAGCTGAAGTTGAAAACCATAGCTATTAAGGAAGGCAGGCAGAAAATATTTGCAAAACATTTGACGTTATGAGAAAGATTCAGGAAAGCTAGAGAGGGACAAGCAAAAGGAGGCGGTGAGGCAGACACTAAAAAACATTAATGCTAATAAAACATTGGTGTCAAAATGGTGTGATTAGGCCCTGTGAGGCCTACTGTGAATACATTTGGTACTTGATATCCGGGATGTAGAGGCAGCTAAGACTGTTTTAATAAGAAGGTTTGATAGTAGAGACGTAGTAAATAATGCTAGTTTATGGGAAAGTTGTTACATAAAACGCAAGAATTGTAATGGCTATTGTGGAAATTATGTTGATTCCACTGTTTGTATATGATATGCTTTTTTGAAAATCAATAAAAAAATATTTTGAAAAAAAAGAAAGGTCCCGCCCCCACCTCAAGGTGAATGTACCCCTACCCATTCACCTAAAAAAAGTGTCAAAAATAAATACACTACACAGGTTTTTAAAGTATTTTATTAAGGCAGCTCCGGCTCTTCTCCCTCTTCTGGCAATGTCTTCTCCCTCTGCCGGTCCTTCTCCCCTCTTTGGTTCTTCTCTCTGTGCTGTCTTTGCCTGGGGCATGATGGGGCCATGGTGTCACAAGGGGTGTGGCCTCCAAAGTACATCATCAGGTTGTCCTGCCCCATGCCAATATAAGTCATGGCACACGGCGGACCCAGCATTACACCAGGAGATTGCGTCGACATTGGAAGAGGAACAGAGGGAAAAGACCCAGCAAAAGAGCAAGACGACCTGGAAAAGAGCTAGAAGACAGCAATGAGAGGAGACCTGGCAGAAGAGGGAGAAGACAGCACAGAGAGGGAGAAAAACCAGCAGAGGGAGAAGACATTGCCAGAGGAGGGAGAAGAGCTGGATAGGGGAGAATAAATTGGAAGAGACAAAATCGAAAGATAGATTCCGGGTAGTAAATGCTTCATAAATCATCTGCCCTTACTCAAACTGACTATGGTCAGATATGCTAGGGGGTGTTTTTGAAAATGATTTATTAACAAAGTAAAGCATGAAGACATGGATGGATGGGCAAGTTTTCCTTGAAAACTAAAAATTAATTAAACAGCATTTTTGGTTTGGTGCACATATACTGTGTAGTTCCACTTTAAGGGGCCTAGCACATCTACCAAAGGGATTAGGAATATGATACTTCCAGAAGTGTCCAATTCTAAAATGTCTGATTGATTTCTCCTCATTATAGTTTTGTTCAGATGGGTCGGATGTGGGAGACTTTAGTATACTTTCTTTTTGTTTTTCCAAACTGGCATATGAAGATCTCACACATTATATGTTAAATGATACGCCCCCTTATATAAACCAATCTTCCTTTGGAATCTTTGTAAAATGTAACACTAGAAAAAGTAAATAGGACATTACATTTTAGATAAACGACAGGATTTAAGATAGTATCTCTAGAGAGAAACACAAAACGACTTACATTTAACCAATCTGCTATGGGGAAAAGCTAAAAGAACAACCAGTACATTCAGATTAGATCTTCATAATATTGCTTAGACAAGACATTGTTTTGCTAATGGTTTTTATCCAAAACAAAATTCACTAGTTAATAATTTCATGATTGGGGACAGATTTACCAGTGAATACTATCAGCACTTTAAACATGTGACCTCTCCATTTTTTTGTAAGCACTTCAACTCAGTGGCATCACTGGTTGCTTCCCAAGAGTTATTCCTAGTTGTTATAATAACCCTGCCCAGACCTGAGAAGGGTCCCCATATTTCTGGCAGCCTCAGGCATTTTTAGCACATTTGAAAATGTATTATAAAAAATTAGCTTACCAATTCCTGAACTCCACTCATTTAAAAACCCCTGATATCTTTGAATGGGAAAGAAAAGTTTCAGATGGTACCAGAGGTAGTATCCATCTAGTTCAGCATAAAGGGCATAAGGAAATGTTTTTTTCTGCTTTTAACTGTGGATGTACAGAAGGCATGTTTCAATGGAGTCATGCAGAAATAATCACATGTAAATTCCAACAGGCCAGTTGTAGCTAAGATGATCAATCGATCAACTTAGGTAGATTCACCTGGATTGAATCTTGGCTGGTCCCTGCTGAAGCGGCCGAGATTAGAACCCGCTGTGGCCGCCTTAAGTGACAGTCTGCATTTATTGTACAATTACTATGTATTGTAATTATGGAACCCAAAGCTTAACCTATCTAACAAAGGCAAAAAAGACAAACTCCTGGCACAAAGTCTTTCATTTAAATAACATGTGGCGCCACCATTATAGTGTAATTTGTTATTATGCTTGGTGTGTGCCCTGCCTGTACTGATGTTACTACAGCTCTTTTTTTTGTTTAAGCCAATACTTTGTTGTCTTGTCAAAATTATATTTATATTTTTACTCGACCTTCTTTGTATATTTTATATTTGCTATTGTGATGTAATTTACTTTGGGGGTGTTTGGGATGGAAGGGTTTGTTGCTTTTTATCTGTAGTCACTAGGGATTGAAAACATAATGTGCACCAGCCCCTGTTTCTAGGCCTGTGAGTGCACCTTGGCTATTGTTCAATATGTAGTATTCAGTCAATAGAGTGGCTACCCTGCTTGGATACTCTGTAACCTTGAAGATTGAATATATATATATATATATATATATATATATATATATATATATATATATATATATGTATATATAGAGAGAGAGAGAGATGTATATAGAGATATCTATCTATCTATATATATATATAGTTATGTATCTATATATACACATACATTTATCGTCCACTTTATTAGGTACACCTTGCTAGTGTCGGGTTGGACCCCTCTTGCCTTCAGAACTGCTTTAATTCTTTGCTGTGTTTTACACATCACTGATCTCTGCTCGAATCACAGGGAGCAGAGATCAGTGTCACTATTGCTAGGCACTCCGTGAGGCGATTGTGGGTATCCCGGCGGCCATTGAGTCTGCAGGACCCACGATCGGACTCACAGTGCTTCCTGCAGGTGCACGCGCACGCCCCCGCCACCTCTTAAAGGGCAATGTACAGGTACGTGATTCTGCCTGTAGGTGCCCTTCTGCCGACGTAAGGTAAAGGTACTTATATAGTGCTGTCAATTTACGCAGCACTTTACATATACATTGTACATTCACATCAGTCCCTACCTTCCAGGAGCTTACAATCTATGGTCCCTAACTCACATTCATATAAACACCTTCTGTAGAACATATTCTGCTAAACACCTTTTCTCATCAGTAGTTAATAGCAGTCTTGTGACTTCTATCAGTGTACAGCCAAGCCACTGGTTAAAGCTTGTAGGAGGAGTTTTCATTCTCCTCTGACTATCCAATGAGGCTGCAGGACCCCAGGCCCTCTGTCTGGACAGTGCTGACTGGCTCTGTGCTGATCACATGCACCCTCCCAAGAAAAAAAAAAAGCTCTGGTCTCTAGCAATATACACCAAACTGAGCATGTGCAGAGTGCCCCCAAGGCTCTGTTCTATCAGGAGATGGATTGCGGACTGTGGAAGAAGAGGATCAGAGAAGACAGCAACAGACAGCCTTTTTACACAATGGACAGGATTAACCCCTTAGGTTCCACAGTGAATATAACAAACATGCTTTACTGCATATACAGACTGATTTTACTGTTGTGAGTTTAGTAACACTTTAAAGAGGAAGTAAACTCTCCCACTGTGATACTTCTTTTCATTTAGTCCATTATAATAAGTAATTATCAAACTATAGCCACTGTAATCCAGCTCAAATCGCATATTACTTACTGTTTAAAGAAAGTTTAAAAAATTTGTTTCCAGGGGTTAGGCAGCGCCATCTTAAGTATTGTTTTCGGAGAAAACAGTGGAGTGTATTTCCGGCCCTTACATTGAGCACTTCCTGTACTGTTAACCAAGCCTCCTGCTCAATCCAACATTTCTATGGAAGCCCTGCTTCCCTGTTCATAGTTGACTTGTTTTATTTCATAGTATTTACTTGTGCCGATTGTCTAATGTTTGCCTTTGTCAGTCTTATCAGCTTCAACTGATAAGACTGCAGTAATGGCCAGGTTTACACTGTGTGATGTCACATGGTGTATAGGAGGAAGCTCTGAATGATTCTGCAGCCTCCTGGGATATCAGTGGTGTGCTGTAGAAAGTCCTGATAACAGATAGACAAGCACATAGAGAGTGTGACATAAATCAGGGGAGATCTGGGCATGCCCAAGAACAAAAAGGATTACAACAATACTAAGCAAGTAATGAGATATCTACAAGCAATGTTCATTAGGGTTTTTTATGCTGACTTACAAGAGACAAAGCTGTGGGGGAGAGTTTACAACCTCGTTAAAGTGTATGTATATCCCTGTTAGGATTTACTGCAATCCAAGGCTCTTTAAAAGAGATTTCTTCACTGTCTATCTGGTAAAAAAAAAGTTTTTCCCCAGGACAGGAATTGAGTGAAAATCTAACAGCAAAACAGACAAAAGTAAAAACTGCAGATTTTCACTTACTTCCTGTCTTACTTCCCTTACTTTCTGTCTAGTAAAATGTTTTTTCCAGAACAGAAAATGAGGGGAAATTCCTCTAACGGAGCCCCAGATAGCACAATTTGACAGGAGTTTAATCTTTCCCCATTTTATCCACATCCAGTTTTGGGCATAGACAAACTTTAACCTCCCTGGTGGTATCCCCGAGCGTGACTCGGGTTTGATTTCTTCTGGCAGGAGTGGTAATCCCGAGTCACGCTCGGGGTAACATTGCAGAGCGGCCAGCGGAGATGTTACCTTCTCCTGGCGCTCCAGCGATGTTCTCCACTGTCCTCCCCTGTGATCGTCGACACGATCGCCGACGAGATCACCGGCATCTCACTTCCTGGTTCTGTTCCCTGCGAGCAGCAGCGGCGCATGGGAGCGGAACTGGGCGGGAATTTCAAAAAGTAAAAATAACACAAACACATAAAAAGAGGTGATATACTGTAATCTGAGAGGATTACACTGTATCATCTCTTTATCTGACTGATAACTGTACAGTGCCCCTTGCCTCCAATAAAATAATCTAACATGGTATCAAAAAAAGCGCCACTTCACTACAATTTCGCCTTTGGACCAGCTGAGTGACAGCAGCAGCGACACGGAGTTGCTTGCAGAACTGAGCAATAGTGGGTCGTGGGGATTTATCGTCTGACACTGACACGGATCTGATAAGTGAAAGCGGTGATGATCCTGCACCTAACCTGCACCTAACCTCAGCGATGTGTGCACTTGGTGCCCTATTGACTGCGATACAGACCAGGTAGCCCCGCCAAGATTCCCTTTCACTGGATCATCTGGGGTGAAGGTAGATGTTGAGCATGACAACCCTCTGGCATACCTGCAATTATTCCTCAATGAGGAGGTAACTGAAAAAATTGTCACGGAGACAAATTGCTACCAAGAGCAGCAACCCGCTACTCTGCATGCCAGGTTTTCCTAAAGCAGAAAGTGGGAACCGATGACCAAAGAGGACATCTGGCAGTTTCTGGGACTCATCATTCTTCAGGGGGTGGTGGGGAAACCACTCCAGACATGGTACTGGACCACCAATAAATTACTGCCCACTCCGTTTTTTGGCGCCGTGATGTCCGAATACCGGTTTTCCCTCATCATGAAGTATTTCCACTTCACAAACAATGAAGAGTTTGATGAGGCCACGCATCCTGCACCCAAACTAAAAAAAATCTGGGAGGTATGCCAAATTATCGTGACCAATTTCCAGCGGACCTACGTGCCAGAAAGGGACGTCTGCATAGATGAAAGTTTGATGGCCTACAAGGGACGCCTAAGCTGGATACAGTTTATTGCATCCAAAAAAGCGCGGTTTGGCATCAAATCCTACATGCTCTGTGAGTCAATCATGCTGATTTTGTCTGGAAGGTGGCTGAGCAGATTTTTGTCAAACACCAGACACCATCAGGAGCTGTGAACAGACCTGGACAATGTGCTGTTGACGTTGCCAACCCAGAACGCCTAACAGGTCGTCACTTTATGGACTACATACCGCCAACCGCAAAAAAGGCAGCACCTACCAGGATGTGCGTGGTTTGCTGTTCAAAGAGAGATAGCAATGGGAAGAAAGTCCGAAAATAAAGCAGGTTCTATTGTCCGGTTTGTGATGTTGGACTGTGTGCTGTACCTTGTTTCAAAATTTATCACACTCAGGATGTTTATTGAATTATCTTTGTTTGACAAATTTCATTATTTCGCATAACATTATTGAATAAAATTATATTATTTATTAGATTATAATTCATGATTTTTTATTTCAAACTTTATCACATCTGGGATGTCTACTAGAGTCTTGTTTGGTCAGGTTTAAGTAAGTAATTACTAAGAATTACAGGCCTATAATACATAACACCAAATTTCCATTCAAAAAAATTGTACAAAATAACTGACATAATCATACCGCCGGGGAGGTTAAACAAAGTTTAGGTGCTTTGCTTCCTGTTAAACTTAGGCCGCGTACACACGCGGGGACTGTTCGCTCAACTTTGTCCGCTGAACAGTGTTTCGGCGGACAGTCCGCTCGTGTGTGGGCTTTCAGCGGACAGTTTCAGTGGACAGTCTGCTGAACAAAGTTTTTCGGAAATTCCGAAAAACTGTCCGCTGAAACTTTGTTTCAGCGAACAGTCCCCTCGTGTGTAGGCTTGTTCGTCAAACTAAGTTCCGCGCATGCTCAGAAAGGATTTACACGGCGAAGTTTGCATTGCAGTGTATAGGACGTCGTTTTCTAGTCCCGTCGTACGTGCCGTTCACGTCATCGCGCACGGTTTCAGCGGACTGTTCGTTCGTCGTGTGTGGCCAAGTCCGTCCATGCTAATTTTGAGCGGACTGTCCGCTGAAACTGTTTGACGGACAAAGTTGAGCGAACAGTCCCCGCGTGTGTACGCGGCCTTACTAAACAGCCATAATAAATTAGACCTGGAATTGATTCTCACAAAACCCTGATACGCTAAGAGATTTAACATATGCATTGATTTTAACTATTGACAACAGAGCTTGATTTAACCAGCAATATATCCTGCAATTTAACCAGAAATATAACAACGGTTAAATATACTTTTATGTGATTATTTTATATTTTTACACAACTTTATAATTTCAACAATAATTACTAAAACTCAATTGCAGCAGTAATATCATATTTAATTCTCAGGGTGTTCTTCAATGGCTTTACAATGTTTATATGGAAAATTCTTTAAACATGTTACGTTATTCAATATACTGCTTTATTCATTACCAGAAGACAAAAGTTGCAGCTATGTATACTAGTTGTTGTGTGAATGTTAATTAGTCATAAGTATGTTTAGCAATTAAAGCACAGGAACACACTGAACATTAGACAGAACACAAAGCCGTAGCTATTACTGTAACAGCAGGTAAACGTTGAAATAGTTGTATCAAGCAAGCACTTGTCTTTGCTATCGTACAAATGTGAATAAATTAAAAAGAAGAGTAACTGGTAATTCAACAGGACCTGTATGGTGAATGAAGATGAGGAATAATTTAATAGGTGTCTTGTTGACAGTAATTGCATGCTATGAAGAACTGTGGCAAATATCTCTATTTACCTATTAGATCTTTATCTTAGCTTTATTTATTAAAATATAAAATTGTACAATCAAATCTTTTTAAGACTAGTTGTGCATACTGAGGGGTCAAACATTTCTTGTCATTAACAGAGGACATATACAGTAACAAAAAATAAAATCTTGAAGCAACACACAGATTTTGAATGCAGTGTACACGCAAGTGTTTTTTTCCAAACTCTGAAGGTTTCTCTGACGGAATTCTGATGGATTTCCGCTCAAGCTGTCTTGCATACATACAGTCACGCCAAATTCTGATCGTCAACACGTACGACGGGACTGGAAAAAGTAAGTTCAATACCCAGTAGCCAATAGCTTCCGTCTCGTACTTGCTTCAGAGCATGCATTGTTTTTGGTCCGTCAGAACAGCATACAGATGAGCGGTTTTCCCGATAGGAATTGGTTTCGTTAGAAAAATGTAGAACTCTTTCTAGGTCCATCAGAATTTTCAACGTAAAAAGTCTGATGGGGCATACACACGGTCGGAATATACAATGAAAAGCTCCCGTCTGACTTTTTCTAACGGAAATTCCACTCGTGTGTACACGGCATTAGCCATTTCTTGAAAGCTTGTAATCTTTGGAAGTCACATAAGGACTTCATTGTCATGCGACAGTAGACGGCCATTACTAATTACCGTGTGACAACTACCAAAACTTTATTTTACCTAGACACTTAAATATACACAGTAATATCCTAAAGCTATATATAGCTGAAAACATTGAGGTGAATCACACAGCATTTTTAACTTCACATATCAAACTTTAATTCCATAGAATTTTGTCAAGGAATAAAATCAATAATGGAAAAGCTGCTTCTGGGGTCTCACAAGAAAAAAAATCAAGTTACTCGGTATGACAGATTTAAAATGGTAACTTCTTAACACTGTTGTTATAGCTTTGCATAATAGTTGGTTTAAAGAGGAAGTAAAGGCTATTACTAAAAAAATAAATGCAACCTGCAAGGCAAAGGCATAATGAGCTAGTATGCATAGCATACTAGCTCATTATGAATAACTTATCTGAGAATGAAGCCCCCAAAGCGGTCCTCCGTCTTCCTCTTCGCCGCTGCCATGGATCCCGGAGCGACTTCCGGGTCTCCCGACTCCGGCGCTGTGATTCGGCGGAGTCGCGATGACGTCACTCCCGCGCATGCGCATGGGAGCCGACACTCGCGGCATATCACCGCGATCTGTGGCCTGCCCAGTGCGCCTGCGCGCCGCTGTCTACAGCGCATGCGCCGTAGACAGAGGTGGCTGTCTTTTTGTAAATATCTCCGTATAGGTTTAGGAGATATTTCTTGGACCTACAGGTAAGCCTTAATCTAGGCTTACCTGTAGGTCAAAGTGGTTTGTAAGGGTTTACAACCATTTTAATGGTACCATGATTTCTTTCTCTTTTATCAACCACTTCAGCTGTGGAAGGTTTTTAATGACCAGAGCATTTTTTGCGATACAGCACTGTGTCGCTTTAACTGACAATTGTGCGGTTGTGCGACATTGTACCCAAACAAAATGGACATCCTTTTTTCCCCACAAATAGAGCTTTTTGGTGGTATTTGATCACTTCCGCTGGGTTTTTTTTTTTGCGCTATAAACAAAATTGACAATTTTGAAAAAATATTTTTTTTTAACTTTCTGCTATAATACATATCCAAAAATATATATTTTCTTCTAAGTATTTTTGGTAAAATAAATTGCAATAGGCATAAATTGATTGGTTTGCACAAAAGTTATCACGTCTACAAACTATGAGATAGATTTAGGGACTTTTATTTATTTTAGAATTTTTTACTGGTAATGGCGGCAATCTGCGATTTTTAGTGGGACTGTGACATTGCACAAATCTGACCCCAAATTACACTTTTTGGGGATCAGTGACATTATTACATTGATCAGTGCTTAAAAAATACTTCAAGCTGTGGTAAGAAACACTACTTCCGGAAATGACACTGTTGGAGTTTTTCATGGATTGGAGATTTTGACAAAACACCGACTTGCCACAGTATATCTGCATGAGCGGGTCGGTAAGTGGTTAGGAGGCCCTAATAGCTTGATAATTCTGTCAAAATTTCAAAAAGTCACGATGTTTCACTTTCTCAACCAATCCACCATAGTAATACACACATACTTTTCTTGAAATAAAATCTCACCATTAACACACCATTTGGTAAAAATCTCAAAAATAAGAGTTATAAAAAAACAAGGAATGAATTAAGGTAAAAAATGTTTAGGTGCCAGAATCCCCTCTCACCCCCCCCATTTACTTACCTGGACCCTTATTCGATCCAGAACCGTGCACGTCTGTAGCTCTTCTCTCCCCTCACTTTTGGGTGTCACTGGCTTTGCTAGGGCACTGGGAGACAATGTCAATCAAAGCCAATGATGAGTGAGTGGGGGGCGAGGCGCTGGACAGAGAGGAGGGGCCAGAAGTGCCAGCGGAATAATCCAAAAAGAGAAGATTCCCTGCCATTTTGTGCAATTCCATTGCACAGAGAAGTTAAGTATAGACAAGTTTGTTATTTTTTTTTATTTTTATGTACCTTTATAATTACTTTAACCTTTAGTTCTGTCGAGGAAAAAAAAACACTCTCATTACCTCTGCATAAAAAAAAAAAATTGTACTGAACCTTCCCTTGATTTCAATTTCAGGTACAAAAATAGGCTACATTGTATATTGTATATGTGTCATTTGCTCCAAGGTCAGAACCTATAGCTGGCAAATGTTACATCACCTTAAACAGCCCCTGTTTTCTCAAGGCAAGGAGGCCTACTGTTACTTAGTTGCCCCCACGTCTTGGTACATAATTCTGTTTATGGCCTAGTGGCATAAGAGACCTAGCACTGGTAACAGAAAAGAGTATCTTAGAACTTCAAGAGCATCTGGCATGAGACATAGCATGGTAAGACAGTATCCATACAAAGTTCCACATGTGGTGTTGGTCAGGGAGACCGGTGGATAGTTAGCTTTATCCAGAGACAATCCAAGATCAGTGCATGTTATCTAGATAAACAACAAAAGGAACAGCGTCATCTAAGGGCAGTATAAAAAGATTTGTTTAGGGGGGCGCATGCGCGGCGCGGTGAGGAGAGGACGCATGGAGTGAGAGCTCTGTGAGCCGGTGAGAAGACGATCACTCCCCGAGGGGATTTCAGCCCGTAATTTCGATCCTCTGCAGCCTATACCCCTTGGGGACTCAGCGGTGCATGCCGACACACAAAGCACGCCGTGGGAAAGCAACACAGAAGTCCCTAACTACTTACCTTCTCCGGACGAGGGAACAGAGCGGGATGTCACAAAATGGCGCCCAGCCTCCGCAAGCTTCAGCAGCTACGCCAGGCCCAAACCTCCCTCCGGCGTCTTCAACGCCACCAAGTGAGTACGCGGTGCACCTCACTAAGGCAGAGCTAGATGCTAGCCTCTCAGCCATGTATGAAAAGCTGGCCAATAAGTTCCAAGTTGAACTTCATAAGTCTACCAATACATTGACACAGGAACTGGCAGCGCTGGGAGGAAGGACAGACTTATTAGAAGCTAAACATGATGAACTGCACCTGGCATATTCGGATTTACGCAGGGATTATGACTCCATCTCTGACACGGTGGCTCAGTTACAGTCTAATCTCGAAGATTTGGACAACAGAAATAGGCGCAATAACCTCAGGGTGAGAGGGGTCCCGGAACAGACCACAGATCTGCTACCAGCTATGAAGAGGCTGTTTATGTCCCTTCTACCGAACTCCCCTGAAAATGCATTCGCCTGTGACCGGATTCACAGGGCTCTGCGGCCTAAACCCCCTGATGACAAGCCGCCCAGAGACATTGTTTTGTGCCTTAAGGACTTTCTCACTAAGGAGGAAATTCTACGTGCATCCCGCAATACCCCTAACATCCAACTAGATGGCGTGAGAGTCCAGATCTTTCCTGACCTGTCCCCAGCAACTTTGGAGAAACGGAGGAACCTCAAGGAGGTTACTTCAGTCCTACAAACGGCGAGAATCAGGTACCGCTGGGGTTTTCCATTCAAATTGCAAGTCCCTCACAATGGAACGACCCACACAGTCACCACCTTGCAGGGAGGAAAGGAATTGCTTATTAAGCTTGGTCTTTTGGCTCCGGAACAACCGCAAAGGCTTCCGTCCACCCCTCGCCCTTCGCCTATCTGGGCTACTCCATCACCCCAGAGGGACCGCAGGCGACAGCGTCAAGAGCTCCGCGATCTACAAATGTGATCATCTTAGAAGATCTTCTTTTTGAGGATTGAGCTCTCTCTTCTGTAATTCTATGTGGTCCTTCCAGGATTATTACAGAGTTTCCCACTATTTTATAACTATTTTTTTTTCTTTATTTTATATATCTTAATCACTTTTTCATTTGGTTATCATGTGATCGGTGTCATCTACGCCTGAACTGTTCTCACTGCTCCCGCTTAAGTGTCCCCCTGCTCTACATTATTAGTGACTGGTAGCCCCAGTCTCTGACTTTCTCAGGACTTGGGTCCCAGTACTCGGGCCCTGGGTGCTGTGTCTGCACTGCTTCCTAGTTTAACGGTGCTTCATATACAGAGCATTGGACTTTAAAGTCCGTTTGACTAATGACTGCTTGTTTTTCTGTAGGGGGTACCACCGAGTTGTTTTTTGTTTCTGGTACACCCCCGCAGCCATGGTTTCTTACTACTGTTGTGTTTTTCTTTTTTTTTCAGTATTCTTTTCAGTTTATTTTGTCTCATACCACAAGAAAATATATGCTATGATTGGTTTCGGGTGCCCTGCCACCCTGGAATGTATCACAGAGTGCCCCTGGCTGGTTTATTATCGAGTGCATGCATTGGGGGATATGTCTTTGACCCAGTAGCGGGAACTCTGATTGCGGGTTCTCCCCTGGTGGGCCATGCTACCCTGGGACCTAAGTCGCACTTATGTAATGGCTTCTATCTCATTCTAGCGTTTATACTTCTACAGTCATGGGTCTCAACATAGTTTCCCACAATGTGGAGGGATTTAATGCTCCCCATAAACGCAAGAAAGCATTTAGGCAATATAGACATATTGGGGGGGATATATTATTCCTGCAAGAAACGCACTTCTCTGAAGCTAATCACCCACGTTTCTTTGACCGACAATATAGGCAACATTATTTCACCACATTTAGTTCAAAATCTAGGGGGGTGGCTATTTTCATTAGAAATTCGGTTCAGTTTGAGGTAAAACACTTCTATAAGGATCCCTCGAGTAGGTTTATCATCCTACAGGGTTTGCTGAATGGTAAGGAGATCACGTTGGCAAATGTTTATGCTCCTAACACCTCGCAGGCTTCTTTTTTTATCTCTTTTTTCCAGATTTTGGACAGGTACCTTTCTCCCCATTTGGTGCTAGGTGGAGACTTCAACTTGGTGGCACATTCTAAGCTGGACAGAGGCCGAGTGGTGAGTACTGCTAATGCCTTTCCGAGATCCCTTGTCCGTCTGCTCGGTTCCCATCAATTACTCAACACATGGCGTGCCCATAATGTGGGAGCCAGAGACTATACGTTCTATTCCCATCTGCATGACAGCTATTCCAGACTAGACTATATATTCAGTACTCCAGTACTGTTAGCTAATTCGTCTAAGGCTTGCATTATCCCATGCCCCTGGTCGGATCATCAGGTGGTGTCGTTCTCGGTGGCATACATTGGTATTGCCCCTTCCCAAGCTTCTTGGCGCCTTAACGACTCCATGCTCTCTGACCCGGCCCTGGTAACAGAGATAGCCGAACATATTGATGAATATTTTTCTTTAAACGCCACTGATGACATCTCCCCTTCTACCTTGTGGGCCGCCCATAAGGTGGTTCTTAGAGGTCGCCTGATCTCTGTGGCAGCCAAGCAGAAAAAACAGAGACTACATGACATCTCTAGACTCACTGAAGAATTGGCGAAACTTTATCACACGCATGGCCTCTCGCACTCCCCAGACATATTCGCACTGATTTTGACTAAACGAGCGGAACTCGACACACTTCTCTCTGAGCAGACGGAGAAGGCGTTAAGGTGGTCAAGAGCCAAATTTTTATTGCACAGTAATTCGGCTTCTGCGATGTTTGCCAGGAAGTTGAATGCCACTATGAGACCACCTCACACGTACAAGCTTAGAAATGGCAGGGGAGAATTGGTCACCCATCCTACCGAAGTCTTGGGACTGTTTTCCAAATTTTACAAGAACTTGTTGGCGGCTCCGACCCCCTTGTCTGGTCCGTCTGTGAAGGACTGGCTAGATAGCCTTCCCCTTCCCTCGCTAACGGTGGAGCAGACTTTGTCTTTGAATGCCCCTTGCAGTGCAGCAGAGCTACAGACAATAATTTCTTCCCTGAAACCCTCTAAGGCCCCAGGACCGGACGGATTCACTGCTACTTATTATAAAAAATTTTCTCCCCAACTACTCCCCTATTTAGTGAAATTGTTCAATTATGTTTTAAAAGGCCACACTTTCCCCGAGGATATGCTTTTCGCGAACATGTCCTTGATCCCCAAGCCGAACAAAGATCACTCCCTCCCCCAAAATTATAGACCAATTTCTGTTATTAATAATGATTTGAAATTAAATCGGCCGCCTTTTGGCAAACAGACTTTCTAACATTATCCCCACTTTGATATCCCCTGACCAGACAGGATTTATCCCCTCTCGTCAAATTACAGACAATATTCGTTTAACCACCAATATTATTCAGGACGCCAATCTATTCTCTAAGAAAGTATTACTGTTAAGCTTAGATATTCACAAGGCGTTTGATAGCGTTACTTGGCCATACCTAGAATCCGTCCTGTCCAGATTTGGGTTCGGGGGGGCTTTTGTCCACGGCTTTAGGGCCCTGTACCATTGCCCCCGCACCCGTATTAAGCTCCCTGGGTGTTCCTCGGAATATTTTCCGCTGGGTAGGGGGACCAGGCAGGGATGCCCTCTTTCTCCCCTGCTATTCGCCCTGGCAGTGGAGCCGCTTGCCAGGGCGATTTGTTTGCACCCAGATATTAAGGGATATACTAAGGGGGATCAGGTTTTTACTTTGAGCATGTATGCTGACGATGTACTTTTATTTTTATCTGACCCTGTGGTCTCTTTGCCAAACCTGATCCCTTTGTTGAACTCTTTCCATGGCATGTCAGGTCTGGGGGTCAACCTTGCAAAATGTGCGGCCCTCCCAATCAATATGAAGAAATAAAAAATAGTGTAGCGCTTCTAAGGTGAAAAATATGTTGAAGGAATGCTCCTATAACAAAGAACATATAGATGTGTAAATAAACAAAATAAAGTCCAAAGAAATGGATGTAGGCTTCCGTGGAAGGACCGGCACAATGGTAATCAGACCGTATCACAATACGAGGCAAATCTCATTAAACGGACATGTCCATGTACGACAGCTTGTCTGGAAACATTGGGAAAGAATAGATGGGTACTTCTTACCAGATCTGTTGGACTCACACAGTCATATGACGGTTGAGTCAATAAGGCTTGGGGTCACAATCTGGGACCGAGGAGTGGATCAAAGTGGGTTCATCAGCCTGGTGGAGAGACTTCAAAAGACCGTATATCCAAATGATGAATCTCACCGATGGAACTTCGGAATGGTTAAGAAATCCAACTCAGGTATAGCTCACTGCACTCCGATACTCCAAATACCCCAAATGGAAAAGGGTTTAGACCAAAAAAGAAAAAAGAAAGAAAAAGCTCCACATGGTGCGGGTCAGGCGATAAAAAATAGTAATTTATTAAAAGTCAAAAGAGTAACAAATGACTTAGTGATCACAAAGCAATAAGGTAAAATTTAAAGTAAAAGCAATGTGGGGTGCCAACAGCTAGCCCGACGCGTTTCGACACATATGTCTTCGACAGGGGCATGATTACCATTGTGCCGGTCCTTCCACGGAAGCCTACATCCATTTCTTTGGACTTTATTTTGTTTATTTACACATCTATATGTTCTTTGTTATAGGAGCATTCCTTCAACATATTTTTCACCTTAGAAGCGCTACACTATTTTTTATTTCTGTTTGTTGAACTTTGTTTGTTTGAGTGTTGGCTGCTGTACTTTTTCACGTATATTTGATCTTAGCGCAGTTGGCTGCTGTGCTTTTTATGTATATTTGATTTTAGCGCAGTGTTTTCCCCTATCCCTACTCCCAATCAATATCCCCAATGACACTCTGGCGGGCATACAGGCGAGCTTTGGGTTTACATTATGCAACGACTCATTACCATATTTAGGTATCAAGTTGGCCACCTCCCTCCCAAAACTTTATTATGCGAATTATCCCAAAGCCTTTGCAGGCATTACACAATTATTGCGGTCATGGGACAGATATCAGATTTCCTTTTTGGGCAGGATCCAGGCTATCAAAATGACGGTCCTTCCGAGACTTTTATTTTTTTTCAGAGCACTTCCATTATATATCTCCCGTAATACGATTGATGGTGTTCAGAAGGAGATCAATCGGTTCGTTTGGCGAAACAAAAAACCTAGGCTGCACAAGACGCTTCTGTTTCGGCCAGCGGACCGTGGGGGTCTGGGGCTCCCTCATATGTGGTTATACTACCTTGCGGCTAGGCTGGTGCAGTTGGCGCAGTGGCACTATCCCCCGATTACAGTCCCATGGATCCAATTTGAGAGATCCTCGGTGAGTCCATTTTACCTCCCGAGCCTCTTGTGGAATGACGGGGTTCGCCCCAAACAATTAGCCGCTTTGAATGGAGTGGTTGCACAATCCCTTCAACCTTGGTCTCTATACAAAAAACGATACGCCCTGTGTCCATCCTGCCCTAGCCTTGCCTCATTTCTGGGGGACCCCAGATTCCCTCCGGCTTTTTCATCACCCGAGAGCTTCGAGGGTTGGACTCGGAGGGACCTGGTTACCCTTGAGGCCCTTTCCCAAGAGCCTCCCTTTTGCACATTTTCTTATCTCCAAGAACAGTTTGGGATACCCAGAGAAGATTTTTATAAATATTTACAGGTTCGGCACTTCTACACCTCTCATTACTTGCAGAAGAGACTTGCCCCTCCTAATGCTTTTGAAAAAATCTGTAAGTCCTCGTCCAGAGATCGGGGCAACATCTCCTGGTTGTACCGGTCTCTTGGAGATGTGCAGCTCCAGGCCAAGTCACATGCTATGCTGGGTTGGGAGAGGGAGGTTGGATTTGAAATGACCCCTGAGGAGTGGGAGGATGTGATTTCGAATATGCGTAAATGCACGAAATCATTGGCGGTTAGGGAAACTGCTTTAAAACTACACACACGATGGTATTACACCCCCTCTAGGTTACACAAGTTTAGCCCGCTGGTCCCGGGGAGTTGCTTTCGTGGATGTCTGGAGGCGGGTTCCTTCTCCCATACATTTTGGAGCTGTGGAGTACTTCAACCCTTTTGGCAGCGGGTGACTGATAAATTGCTCCAGGTTACGGGATCTAATATTGATATCACATGCCGGATTGGCCTATTATTTGCCGACATCCCGGGACTAACTCCCCCGGCACAGAAATTAGCTCATACACTCGTCAATGCTGTGCATTGGACTGTAGCATTACACTGGAGGTCCCCAGCTGTCCCCTGGGAACAAGTTCTGCAACGCATGGAGTCGATCAAACTCATGGAGCGTTTACACCACACTTTGCAGGACTCCATGCATATTTTTGATAGTAAATGGGCCGTTTGGTCGTCTCTTCAATGGACAGCCCCTAGGCCTGATAGTTCGGCTGGGCACAGTGCTTAATGGCGGGGTATGTGAACATGTTTGAAGGCACTCACTTGTGGTAGCATTTGTGGTTATCTTTTGGCTTTTCTTTTCTTTTCCTACTCTTCTTTCTCTTTTGGTTTCTTTCTTTTATTCTCTCAATGATGTACCTCTGCTCCCCAAGGGGTCTTTTTGATATCATCAGGTTGAGTTTAGCATATCACATTTCAGCTTTTTTTGTGCGTTCATGGATTTACTGATGTGTCTGTGTATGCTGTTCTCTATGTAAACATTTGTACTCATTGATCTTTTTACTGTACTTGTCATTATGCTTTCTAATAAAAAACGTTTGTAAACAAAAAAAAAGATTTGTTTAATAAAAGAGTAAAATCAAATCCACTCACATGTATGTGGATAGTGCAGTGGAAAAGGCTTCTGAGAGCCCCCCGCCGAACCGACCCGGAAGTGACGTCGATCTGCAGCAGCTGTGTATGCCAGTGTTTGCGCTCCACGCCATTCAGAAGCATCATATCCCAGCGGTGTGCCCGGACCAGGGACCGCTTTCAGAAGCCTTTTCCACTGCTCTATCCACAGCCCACGGCCTCTCCTTCCTGATCGTCATACGATTACATACGCACCATTGTACTACTTTTGTGAGTGGATTCGATTTTATTCTTTTATTAAACAAATCTTTTTATACTGCACTTAGAGGGCGCTGTTCCTTTTGTTGTTTGTCTATTGCAGAGTTGTTTTGCATTTCTACTCAGCCCCCCATGGACAGTTCTTCTTTTTATTATACAGGATACCTCTAATACATTATGGACTATTCGTGACTCTACTGGTTTACTGTGTTAACCATCACCCCATGTTTATTGTCATTTTCCCCTTTCCCCCCTTAATAGTGAACTAGGTTTCTGTCATATCCATAGTGCACCATATTACCAACTGTTGCAATGTTATCTAGAAACAGCCCAAGGTAAAAACACAATCAACAATCCCAAGGGGTAGTCCTTATTCCATACAGAGTGTCAGTAACAGGAGAATCCAATGACTAGGCAAAACAATCAGGAACAGCAAAGCAATGGGGTGCATAAATAGGGCACCACACAGCCAATCAGAGGAGGATGTCAGAGGCAAGGAGTCGCATGGCCATAGGATATTCAATGCATATGAGTCTAGGCAGATGGAACTGACCCACTGCCTACAACAAGTATGCCTTCAGAGAGCCAAGCAGAGCATGTGTCATGCTCCTAATATTACCCCACCTCCCCCACTGAGACTGGCCTTTTAAAACTGGTCAGTTGGCATTAAGGTAATGATTGATAATTCGACTGGTCGAGGTTAGGCATAGAATTGATGATACCTCTGGAGTCCAGGATGCTAGTCATCTCATATTCCTCTTGACTGTTAAAGTCAGTGGTGACTGAGAAGAAACATTGATATGCCCATGAACCAGCTGCAGCAGAGAAACAGGAAAAATGTTGGAAAAAAGCAGAAGTTGTAATTTAAAGGAAATTGGGTTAACAAATTAAGTTCCAGAAAGTTTCACACCCCTTATGACTAGGGCAGTTTTTGCTATTTGGCACTACCCTATTTTAATTTGTAATTGCACAGTCAAGACCAGCTAAGCCATTAAGGTTTTTTAGCGAGGCAGGCCCAGATTTTTTGTAGACTTTCATGTTATCTGGTTTATTGGGGCACTTAGAATTAAAGTGGTCATGGCCACTGCAATGTAGGCAAAGTCACTGCATCTTTCTCCTGGTCTTCCTGAGCTAAGGGTCCAGATACTTTACTTCATACTGTTCCATGAATACCATAAGGGACCTAAGAGACTGTTTCTCAGAATGTCTTTTCAGCAGACATCAGTCTACCTTATGGCTTCCTCCAAAGTTTTGGGTTCATTGTAATGCACAAGGGAGTCCTTTAGGGAATCCACTAATCCCAGCCTAAATTGAATTCCCAAAGCTGGTTCACTTGATTCAGATTTGGATAACGATCAGCAGAATTCACAGCAATATTGTTGTGCTGTAAGCCTCCCTTACTGACAAGGTCTGATATTAAACTCTGCAGTGTGGGTGCATTCAGGGCATTAACAAATGCATCAACAGAAGAGAGAGCTGGGTCATCCACAGGCAGACTAAAATGCCAGAGCTGGAGATCTTCCTGTAACTGAGAAATAATTTGAACTTGCCTGGCTTCGGAGACAGAAAAGCAAGGCCTGAACTGAAAGTAAAGTTTACAAACATGAACAAAATTAAAAAACAGTCTCCCGAAAAACGATGAGACATGTGGACCTTGGGTTCAGTAACTGAAGGGTCAGGTGAAGGGACTTGCTTATTGGTGTGGCATTTTGCATAGCTCTTTTGTAAAAAAACAAAGGCCCATGCTGCATCTATCACACTACCAGTAGTTCAACTTTTTTTTTTTTGATAATGTAATACTTGCCCCATGCCAAGGTCAAAAATTATAGCAGGTGCTTCTTCACCTTTAGTGTGCCTTCCACCACCCTTAACATGACCCTTTGGCACATAGGACACTCAATGAACCAAAGGCTAGAAGAAAATGAACTGCTGCCTAGCAATGAATACCACTTCAGAGGGTCATGCCACCACTGGCCAATAGGAGTGGTGGGGGACCTATCTCCATTGCAAACCAACGGAGGTGCAGGTAGGGATGAGAATGTACAGGCAGTGGGCTGCTGAGTATGAGTGTAGGCAAGTCTCATGCTGCTAACAGCACCCTTGTGTGGATAGATAGACTGGGTATTTTGTAGTGTACAGCCTGAATGAACCATGGGCAAGGGGGTGGGCTGATGCAAAAGCACAAAAGATGCCTGCCTAGGTTGCTGCAGAAGGAAGTATGTATAATAACTAGGGTGCTGCATGAAGAGAGTCATAAGTTGAGTCAATCTGGCTCTGTGTATAAGAAACTTGCAAGCAAATATTTATTAACAAACTGCAGGAATGAAACCTTCAAACAGGGCAGACATAATAATAATAATAATAATAAAAAACTGCACCCAGGTTCTGCAAAGATTTGGATTCACAGGCAATATCTTGCAAGCAATTCTAGCCCCATACTCTAAACCTTCTGCCCAGGTTTACACTTCTGGGGCAAAATCCAAACCGTTCGCCATTACGAACGGTACTAGACAGGGGTGTCCACTATCTCTCTTGATCTTTAATCTCTTGATGGAACCTTTGGCTATTTATATCCATTTGCACCCTAAAATTACAGGATTTCCTGTGCCCAACTCTACTCATACAATTAGCTTATTTGCAGATGAAATTATAATGATCCTACCTGACGTAGAGACTTCCCAGGCTTTGGTACATATGACTCTTCAAATGTTTAATAGGCTATCTTACTATAAGGTTAATGAAACTAAGTTATATATAATGGGCCTCGATATTGATGCATCTGTGAAAAGTATTCATACACTTGGAAACAGGATGGGTTAAAATATCTAGGGATAACCCTCACAGCACGTACTGATGACTTATTTGCAGCTAACTACACTCCATTTCTAGGTCTGATGAACAATAAATTACAGGAGCTATCCAGAGTGAAATTGTCTTGGACAGGCCATTTAGCGGCATTTAAAATGATGGCACTACCTCAGCTGCTTTATCTATACAGATCACTGCCGATACCAAAAAATTGATAAAGCCCAGGAATGCGGGAGGTATAGGACATGTTGTATTGAAAGACTAATACTCAGCCGCAATCCTAGCACAAACCAGGGCTTGGTTTTCTCAACTCCAATGCCCCAGATGGTTAGAACTAGAGAAGACCCCTGGAAGGAGTTTAGGTGATTTAATCCTGACCTGCAGACTCCTCCCACAAGTATATCCACATTTATCACCCACTACGAAGGCCACATTGAAAGTTTGGAAAGTATTCTCATCTTTAGAGTTCCCAGACCTGAAACCTATATCACTTCCCGTTTCAAGTCTACCTCTCCTTATCCCAGACCTACATATAGCGCACTGGCGGAACAAGGGCATCACAACAATATCTGATTTGATGGTGGGACCGTCTCCTAAAACATTTAGAGCACTACAAATAGAATACAGTCTGGATGATAACGACCACTAT
The DNA here is from genome assembly GCF_037356315.1 of Lithobates pipiens. Lineage (NCBI taxonomy): Eukaryota > Metazoa > Chordata > Amphibia > Anura > Ranidae > Lithobates > Lithobates pipiens. The sequence goes on along the minus strand of NW_027507748.1, from coordinate 399,027,908 downwards.
AGATATCTCCAAATAGCTCACTTTCTCCAAATGACACCCAAACACAACACGCTATTACCATGGCGAGCTATACTTTACCTCACAAATCATCAAACTAATATTAAAGGAATCTCACTATTCTACTCCCTTATAAACTCCAAAACTACATTTGAAAAATCGACTAATATCAAAGCATGGGAACAGGACTTGGGTGCAAGATACTCTGAAACTCAGTGGCAAAAAGCCCTATAAATCACTCTTAACATGACTAAAAGCACCAATTTATGGGAAACAACCCATAAAATAATTTTGAGATGGTATTTAACCCCACACAGAATCTCAAAATTCAACCTACAGAACTCCCCCTTTTGTAGGAGGAAATGTGGAGGAATAGGTAAGTTTTTCCTTGTCCTGTGGGAATGCACTGCATTACATTCATTATGGTCCAAAATATTTAACCTTATTTTTAAATTTGCGGGATCGCAAATCATTCCTAACACAGCTGTTGCGCTACTATCATTAGGTATAGAAAACATTCTGCCTTACACTAGAACCATAATTACCCATATCCTCCTTAGTACAAGATTGGTAATCTTACGACATTTGGATGGAAGTTAAACCCCCTAAACTCAGGAAAGTAATAGGTGACTAATATACACGCTACTTATGAGGTGATGTTTGCAGCAACCCAGGGCAATTATCAAAAAATTAAGTCCAAATGGGATAGTTGGAACTCATGGTTTACATCTGATAATAGAAACTGTTAAGTATTGACCACGACCTGGTATGCAGCCTCTCTACAGACCACATAGGGTACAGAATAAAAAATTTATGCTTAATTTATGTTAAACATTTATGCTTAATTTATGTATAATTTATGTATAATTTCTGTTCAAGGTTCTCCTGTTTTTTGTTGTCACATATAAGCTGTGAATGAACCACTATGCAATCACTTGGATGTTTACTATAATGCAATCTGAGATGTTTATTGTATGAACCCAATTTATACCAATAAAAACTATTGAAGTTAAAAACCTGGCTCTGTTTCACCAAGTTATTTATGACTAAATTACACTGGCTATCTAAGATAAGCCATTCCCACTGTACAGTATATAACAGTGTGCTATGTGCAGTGCATGCTTTACAATAAATTCCTTCTATTTTTCTATGAACCTTATGATAATAACCATAGTAATGGCGGACAGTGGCTGTATCAATTTAGGTCAGGCATGATCATGTTATCTGAGTAATTTTTGTTTATACTGGCTGTAAACCTCTGACATGAAAAATGTCAACATATGCTTCTATAGTGTGCACGTGCCTCAATCCAAAGCACTGAATGTGATTTCTGTTTGAAGTCTGGTTCCTCTGCTATATGCATTTTTGACAGACTGTGCCAACTCCAATGGACCAAGGGAGGTAGGGAGGGGAGCTGCAGCACACAGCATGTGCTTGACAGCCTCAGCTGTGCATGTTTCCCTTATGAGATTGTTTAGAGGGGGTGTATCCATTCCCTTCAATCGGGTCTCAGATTACACTCGGCTCTCCTCTATGAGCTGTGCAGTGTTCAACATCAGATTCCAGCTGCCTGCCTTCTGACGATCAGAAATTCTGTGTAAACTGTACATTTTAAATTAAAAAATATAGTAATATCCGTGCTCACAACTTATATATTAAGACCTTAACAAAGCAGTCTCAGTTGTACAAACACCACAAAACAGCAGCCAGCATAAACATTGTTGATCACAATATAAGTAATAGTAGAATGTTAATATATAGTGCTTAAATTGATGTATGAAACCCAATAAGTGAAAAAGAAGGAAGAAGGAGGGTATCCTGCACCGACTTCAGCGTGTGAGCCCACACACCACACCAATGTGCTGATATCAAATGCCCTTACCAGAAAGTTGATTAAGTCAGACCTCACAGGGAGCTCAATCCTTCTCCAGTGAAACCTACCAGAAGGATCCAGCTGCATGGCCAGGCATAAAGGTATCCCTCCAATGCAGAGCAGATAACACAGCCACAGGATAGACATCAAGATTCCTCCTCCTCTTTCCAGAACTCCAGAGTTTTTACAGATCATAAAAATAGATCAAAGAGTCACCACCATAAAAATAAAATGTCTCATCTAGAAATATGTAGGGATGAGCGACTGTCTGTCTTCATAAAAGACAGCTGTCTTCATAAAAATCATAGATAAAAATCCAAAGATACCATGGTTGGTAGCGTACTTATGGCACCAGCAGGCCGCAGACCACCTTATGCATGTCAGCCTATAGGTCGTCTTCAGAGGTGTGTACACTTTAAATGGCTGTGTTTAAAAGATGGCTGACGATATCCAGGTACGTAGGCAGGACATACCTGATTAACTTTCTTTTGTTCCACCAGAGAGCTGAACAATAGAAAATTAATCTATTCCTTCATCCCTTGGTCAATTCACTGAATATATGTTCAACGCTTTGGGGAGGTGGGCTACAAACACTAATCATCAAGGATTACATACACTATTCTGAAGCTCCTTAAGGGGAATAATCACTTTGGCATCTTATCCTTGGGTGCTGGAAGCCCATATCCTAACAGTGACCATGGGTCTCTAATGTTATGGTAGCATAGTATGATGGGAAAGCAAATTTCATTATATGCACACAGTAATTTTAACTCATATATTATGGCAATATTTTTTTTCACCTATCATGAAGCTGGCAAGTAAAAATTCTGCTTGCAATCCTATAAGGAATAAACCTTTAGTCTCAAAACAATCATGGAAAGTCATTTTATACACACATCATACTTAATAATTAGTTTATTACTTTCATTATAAAAGTAAAGGGTGCGATTTAAAGGTTGGAACTTTTAAAAGTATGCCTCGAGTAATTACCAATGCAGTTGATCACTAGGTTAACATCAGATGCCCTTCTTTCTAAGCTTTACTTACAATTTCTATTAATTTATACCAAGATAAGCTAATTGAAGCAATTATGCTTAACAGCTGATATTTTCATGGTGGGATTAGAAATGACAAAGGTAAAAGAACCATATAACGGACTTGAATGTCTTTTATGTAACATTCCAATCAATGTACAATTAAGGCTAGGTTCACACTATTGCGATGCGGGAACGCCGCGAATCCGCGGCGTTTTCCCGCATCGCATACCTCCCGCCGGCAGTTCACACTGCCCTATGCGGACGGCTGGGGGTGTCAATGTTATGTTAATGACACCCCCAGATCCGTCGGCATATCGCAGTGCGATCTGCCGACTCGCACAGGAATCGGATCGCATGGTGTGAACCCCCATGCGATCCGATTCCGCTGCGGACCCAAAAAAGGGTCCTGTGCGAGTTTGCTGCGGGACAGCTGCGAGTTCAGCCATACTATCTGTATGGCTGAACTCGCAGTGCTACGGAGATCGGATGTGATTTGCTGTGCGAATCACATCCGGTTCTCCCCCCGCAGCGGTGTGAACCCAGCCTTAGAGACAGTGTATAAAAAGCAAGTTGTAGACTGGAGTGTCTTTTATTTTTAATTGTCAGTTATTCTTTTTTTTAACAGAGTGAATGACTGCTGTCCATGCTATTCAACAAGGCCATTGTTAAAGAAGCCCTGTATTCTGATTATAAATTGATTACGTATAATATAGTTTGGAAACGTGAAATATTAAATTATTATTTATTTTGCGATTTGTTTGTCTAGTACAGTCTTTCTCACCCTTTTTAACACAGAGGAGCCTTTTAAATAACTTTCCGGTCTCAGGGAACCCCTGCTAAAAATATTATATCTACAACTCATGATACATTAGTGTGAGGGTCAGTGGGAAGAATGCTCCTTACACTTGTGGTCTTTGGGAACAATACCCCCCCTTACAGATAGCTAAAAAGATTCATGGTGTCAGTGGGTAACTTATCAGAGAAGAAGAAATTGCCCATTACTCAAGGAACCCCTAGCAACCCCTGGAGGTACCCTAAGGTTCCATAGAACCCTGGTTGAGAAGCCCTGGTCTAGTATTTCACACAATATTACAACCTAACAAAATTGAACCAGGTATCAGCATTGGGATGAATACATTTCATATATACCACAAAAAACACAAAAACAATCCATCTGCATTTGCATAAACAGTAGTGCCATACAGAAAATTGATTTACCATGTCACCAAGTACAGTTTAACACCCTCTATGACTTCCTTTAAAAGAGTTTAGAGGGTATGTATGCCTTATTAATCTAATATTGCATGCTTACAGTTGGGCACCCATGTATGTCTTCTTATTTTTTATTTTCTAAGAGACACCTTTTTTTATTTAAAGTGCAACTCATGCCACTTTTTGGCTAAAGTAGGCATAATAAGAATCTATATTTCATTTCCATTGCTGCTTGTGTCCCTCTTGGGGAACTTCCTTTACATTTCCTGTCCTGGAAATTTTTACTCAAAATAATCCAGTCTGACATTTGTCACTTAAACAGTTGTTGCAATTAGGAGATTTTCTTTCTACTCCTTTTATGATGATAACTGTAAAACTAATTTATTTACTAGTTTATGTTCACTATCTGTTAAGGTGGCAAATGTCATTTGAATGAAATGAGGCTAAATGTTTCCAAGTGGAAGTAAAAAATGTAACCTGACATAGGTTCTCAATCTTGGCATCTATTCTAAAAATTTAAACTGTTCCTTGTATTTTAGGAACTACTGTCACACCACTCATGCACATAGGTAAATGAAACCAATAAAGAAGAAAACCCAATTTTTTTATTGATGATATACAGCCAATACACCTGAATAGGCATTTGACTATGCATCAAATTTGGCCAAAACAGATTTGATCAATGGTGATCATATAATTTCTTCGTTTCTGATCTCTTAACATATTACGCAGATAAGCATCAACTTTAGCATTCTTTAGCTGTGTTAATACCATTTGAATTATTTAAAAAGAACAAGGTCCTGGTGCCATTAGGACAAGCTGGTGGTGGCTAGACACTTTTTATCTAAATGGCTAACAACAACCTTTGTGTCTGAAGCAATTTTTCATTTTTTTTTATACACATGGTATAAAATTACGCTCTAATATTATATTTTCTGAAATCAGAGGCCATGGACAAATGCATATTTTCAGGAAAAAATACACTGAAATACATTTTAGTGCACACATTATAATGCCCATTTTCTGGTAAAATGTAAAAGATTGTGTTGCATTTAGTAAATTAATACCAAACACATCAAGACTCAAAATTACACACAACCATGAAATAGTGACCTTTATCGTTTATGTAAAATTAACCACAAATTATGGCTTTAGAAATACTGTTCTCATTCCAACTTTGCTGGTGGATATATCATATATAGCACAATCCCTGTTTGCATACAGAAGAAAAACCTATGATTGCATTTGCATTTGCGTGTATGCACAGGGGAGTTGGGGGTGCTTTTCATTTTTTTAATTTTTTTATTACAAATTAAATTTCTGTGCACTTTTTTAAAACTAGTTGTTTTTATTTAACTGTATTGCTATCAAATGGGGGCTCACAAACCCCCTATGTGATAGCATGTTCAGATGGCAGATGTGCTTGTTCTGCCCTCCAACGCAGATAATCAAGCGCAGAGCATAGAAAATTGAAACTGGATGTCATGAAATGTTTGAAACTTATGTGTTCATTGGTTTCAGAGGAGATCAGAGAATCAATGTTCCTCAGTTTACACCTTATCTCAATGTCTGGTCTGTTTACCACAGCCCCATGCTCCCCAGAGGGACAGGAGAGCCTGGGAACCACCATAGGTGGCAGCCATTCTCACTACTGTAAAAATGATCGGGTGGCTGTAGAGCTGCCCATATCAATTTTGCTGAACAGCCAATCACTCAATGAAAAAATGACTCCAGTCTCATGGCTTTAGTTGGAGCCTTGAGCTTATTTTAACCAGTTCAGGTCTAGTACATTTTAAAACAGCCCAAGAATGTGAAGTGATTACATTCACATATAGACATAAATATAAAAGGGAACGGTATACCCCTACAACTGTAAGTCTCAGCTGTTACTTGTCAAGGGGGCTTGTATTTAGTGACTACAAAAGTGTTAAATCATTTTATTTATTATTCTTTATTTATTTGCTTGTTTCAGTTATTCTCTGTTGTGCTCAGTTACTTGTGTCTTATTAGATCTGAATCAACTCTCATTTTGGTCCTATTTAAAATAAATGAATCTAAATAATACCAGACCAATTGGCATCTGAATTTGGCCCTTGATTTTGGAACTGGTTCATCAAATAAATTAGCCAGCACATCTCTAGTCTGTGACTAAGAGCACAGCCTGAGAACAAAGTGGGAGGATATAAATCTCCATGGCTTCTCTGCTAGGAGAGCATCCAATTCTCTCTATGGAGACAACATTCAAGCTTGATTGAAAAAATATTTTAAAGCCATGTTTATTATTTCAAATCAGAAGCATGGTTAGCACAGGCTCCTTGAAAATGCACAAAACATTATATAAATTGTCACTATAATGCCCCGTACACACGGTCGGACATTCCAACAACAAAATCCATCGGATTTTTCCAGACGGATGTTGGCTCAAACTTGTCTTGCATACACACGGTCACACAAAGTTGTCGGAATTTTCGATCGTCAAGAACACGGTGATGTACAAAGCATATGATGGAACTATAAAAGGGAAGTTCAGAATCACGTGTGGCACCCTTTGGGCTCCTTCTGCTGATCTTGTGTTTATTACGTGTTAGTAGAAGTTTGGTTAGAGATGATTCGCGCTTTTCAGACTTGTGCTTCAGATCGTTACTGCTCTTCAGTTTGTGCTTGTGAGTTTGTATCTGCTTTTCAGTGCGTGTAGTCAGTTCGCATTTTTTTGTCGGTGCGTGCTATTTATAGTAGTAATGTATTCGATTTTCAGTGCGTTCTTGTCTGCGCGTTGCTGATTTTCAGTTCGTTCTTTCAGGCCTTGCTGTTTTTCAGTGCTTTCTGTTTGTCTGTTCTGACCAGCCAACCGTTTTGAAGCCATGTTGCATGTATATACTTGTCTGAGAGTTCGTGCTGTGCAGGGCTTGGTTTTGGGCTTTTAGCTTTGACACAAGCCCAGTCCATGAACAGGGCGAGGAGGAGTTCATGGAGCAAGAATTGGTTGCTCCAGCTTGACCAATTCTCGCACATGCCTTTGCTTCGTGAGATCCGGGAAAATAATCCTGATGATTTCAGGAATTATGTCAGGATGACGGACCCTGTTTTTCACCGTCTATTGGCTTTGCTGACCCCTTATATCAGCAGGCAGTATACCTGCATGCAGCAAGCCATCACTCTGGAGCAGAGGCTCATCGCCACGTTGTGGTACTTGGCAACTGGGAGAAGCCTTCAGGACCTCAAGTTCTCCACAGGCATCTCCCCCCAGGCTCTGGGGATCATTATTCCAGAGACTTGTTCTGTCATTATTCAGGTCCTGCAGAAGGACTATATTAAGGTAAGTTTTCTCCTTTAACATCACATTATATGTTTTTTTTTTTTGTTTTTTTTTTGTTTTGATTCAGACTTCCATCAACACCCAATATACATGGCACTTCATCCCAGTTAACAATGTTCAAAGTTTTTTTTGGGGGGGGGAAAGGAACCCAAATACAGGGAGGATGGGACAGTAACAGTGCAATATTTTAATTAACAAGATGAAGAGAAATGTTTTTTAGAAAAATATTAAAAATATATTTATTATAACAATTCAATAAAACAAAGCCAGCCTTATTAAATATACAAGGATGTTACATATAACATGAGGTCCATATAGTAGTTCAGTTAAGGTGCTTGTAATCACTTATCCCGACATGTTTCGCAACAGCTTCCTCAGGGGATATACAAGCCTTACTCCACAACTATATTTCCTGCAGAAAGAGACCATCCAGGTATTATAAAAAAGGGAGTTCACAGGCACCGGATCAGATAGCCGAACATGATTGCTCCCTCAGTTTCAGGTCTGACCAGCATTTCCTCAGTTGATCCTTGAATCGTCGTACCCCAAAATTCTTCTGCAACTCTTCACAACTTTAGTCATGATCTTGGCCTTTCTGATATTTGGGTTTGGGTAAGGTCCATACTTCTCATCATAGTCATTCCTCTTCAATATGTCCACCATCTCCAACATCTCTACAAAGGACATATTTGAGGCCTTAAATCTTCTCCTCCGGGATCGGGACGTTTCTGGCTCCGGGCTTTCCCGTCCTCCTCATTGCTGTAATTAGCATGCACCTGCTGTGTCTCTGCCATGTGCTCTCTCCATTGTGCCAAAAGAGAAGGGGCGGGATATAGATTAGAAAGAACGTCAGGGGCAGGCGGAGTTTGACGCATGCACAGTGTATATAAAACGTAACACGTGTGCGTCGTACGTATGATCTGTGAGTGGAGGACGGAGTATCGGAAGTGACGATCGTTAGAATGAAGGTACAATTTAGACTTGGAACATCAGTGGCCTATACTGTTTATAGATTGATGCCTATATTGGGTCAAGATTAGTAGAGTTTAGCCTGACATTAGGGAGAAAATGGATAGGTTCAAAGACCACCTATTTTCATAGACAAGTACAGGGAGCTGCCCTGTCTATGGCAGGTGAAACACCCCCATTATAACAACAAATTAAAGAGGCAGGCAGCACTAGAGAAACTGCTGGAGTTGGTGAAGCCGGTGGTCCCCACGGAAAACATCCCCTATTTAAAAGCCAAAATTGATGACCTGAGGAGTACATATCTGAGGGAGCGCAAGGTCCAGGACTCCATGAGATCAGGAGCTGCAGCAGATGACATTTATGTCCCCAGGCTGTGGTAAAATGAGAGACTGCATTTTCTGTTAGACCAGACTGTAATCCGGGCATCCCTCTCAACCCTTCCTTTCACACTTCCTTCCACGCTTCATTCCACCCCAGCTGAGGATTCTGATGCCCACCCAAGAAGTGGAGGAGCCCAACTTGAGCCAGGTATAGTATAGTTCAACATATTTTTTTTAGTAAAAATTAATAAGGTTAACTAGATGTGAATATTGATCACTAATTGCTGATTTAATAAAGTGTTTTACATATCAATAGACAGCAGCAGCTAAAAATAATTGGGACGAGAATGAAAAATGCTGGGCTCAGAATGATAGTCTTTTCTATTTGTTAACATTCAATTTGCAACAGTCATGAGCGGAAAATTATGTGTGATTGATGAACCAAAAACTAAAACGATGTCCCTTTTTCCATACACAGGAAGACCTCAGCCACGCTTCATTCCACCCCAGCTGAGGATTCTGATGCCCACCCAAGAAGTGGAGGAGCCCAACTTGAGCCAGGTATAGTATAGTTCAACATATTTTTTTTAGTAAAAATTAATAAGGTTAACTAGATGTGAATATTGATCACTAATTGCTGATTTAATAAAGTGTTTTACATATCAATAGACAGCAGCAGCTAAAAATAATTGGGACGAGAATGAAAAATGCTGGGCTCAGAATGATAGTCTTTTCTATTTGTTAACATTCAATTTGCAACAGTCATGAGCGGAAAATTATGTGTGATTGATGAACCAAAAATTAAAACGATGTCCCTTTTTCCATACACAGGAAGACCTCAGCCAGGAGGAGGCCGCGGAATGTGGCAGCGAGGAGGTGGCTGTGGAATGTGGCAGCCAGGAGGAGGTAGGGGTTAATGGCAGCCATGAGGTGGGCAGGCATTGGAGCCTCACAGAATCTCAGGTCCCTCCCCTCCGCCTTCCACCCAGAAGGCCCAGAAAGGGAAAGAGCGTGGAGTCAGCACTCAGGCTGATTGGGGAGGCTTCTGCGGCCCCCAAAACCACCCCCACTCATCAAGAGGCCTTTGCCTCCTTGGCCACTTGCAAACTGGAGAAAATGGGGGAGGGGCAATGCCTCATGTGTGAGGAACTAATTTACCTCAAACTAAACAAGAGGTTGAGGGGCTAAATCACCCAAAAAACCCACCTGTGTGAGTTGGACCATCCTCCTCCTCCTCCTCCTCCTTCTCCTTCTGCCACACCTCCAGCACCACAGCCACAGCCTGGAAGGAAGCATGGAAGGAAGACCAGAGAGTTATGGCCTGGGTTCAGTCTGGTCTGACAAAACATGTAGGCTCTTGTATGACCACAGCCTGGGGACATAGATGTCATCTGCTGTACTACCTTATATATGGACTCATCAGGCCACCAATTTTGCCTTTAAATAATTGATGTGTGCCCTGGGGGCCAAAGGCTTCGCCAATTTCAGCAATTTCTCCAGCATTGCCTTCCTCTTTATTTGATTATGACCCCTAATAAAGTTTTTTTTGTTAAAGAAATACTTGCCTATGTGTTTTACTTTAAAAAGGACAGTTTATTTGTAAGTAGGCAGGTACATTTCAAAAATACAAAGTCAAATTAACAAGGGACACCAACACCAAACAACCTCCTTGAGAATAAAAAATAAAACAATAAAATAAAAAGATAATAATGGTGTTGTGGTAAGTTGACACACAAGAAAAATTAAGGAGATCACCAAAATAAAAAAAAAGGAGATCTTGATTAACCACGTAAGCCCCGGACCAATTTGCAGCCAAAGGACCAGGCCCCTTTTTACGATTCAGCACTGCGTCAATTTAACTGACAATTGCGCGGGTGTGCGACGTGGTTCCCAAACAAAATTGGCATCTTTTTTTTCTCACAAATAGAGCTTTCTTTTGGTGGTATTTTATCACCTCTGCCATTTTTATTTTTTATGCTATAAACAAAAATAGAGCGACAATTTTGAAAAAAATGCAATATGTTTTACTTTTTGCTATAAGAAATATCCCCAAAAAATATATAAAAAAACTTTTTTTTCCTCAGTTTAGGCCGATAAGTATTCTTCTACATATTTTTGGTAAAAAAAAAAACACAATTAGCTTGATTGGTTTGCTCAAAAGTTATAGCGTTAACAAAATAGGGGATAGTTTTATAGCATTTTTATTAATATATATTTTTTTACTAGTAATGGCGGTCGATTTACACAGACCTCTCCTCGTTCTTCAGCTCTGTGACCCAATCGTGGGACACCAGCGGCGATTGGGTCCACGGCCACGGTCACAGAGCTCAGGACCGGGTCGGAGCGCGCCACCGGCGGCACACTCCCGACCCACGGCTGGGCACTTAAAAAGTAACATACAGGTACATGCTTGTGCCCAGCCATGCCATTCTGCCAATGTATATGTGCAGGAGGTGGTCCTTAAGCAGTTAACAAAAACAACCACAACATTTAAAAAAAATATTAAAACATAAAAATCAAAAATGATTCGGGAGATCTGATGAATAAAAATATTATATTCATGAAAGCAGGAGAAAGACTAAAGAAAGAAGTTTGTGAGAAGTCTGTGTGAATATGAGCAGCAAAACAACTTCATTCTTCTAGCATTATAAAGAAAAAGAGAATGCGCTGCATTAACAATTTTTAACATTGTAGCGTGACGAATGTGCTATATCCATTATGAACGCTAGTTTTACCAGACTGAGCGCTTCCATCTTGTAATTTATTCTGAGCATTCGTGGCACTTTGTGCGTCGGACTTGTCTACACACGATCAGAATTTCTGCGATCGGATTTTGTTGTCGGAAAATTTTAGATCCAGGTCTCAAACTTTGTGTGTTGGAAATTCCGAAAGAAAAAGTCTGATGGAGCCCACAAATGGTCGGATTTTCCAACAACATGATCTGATCGCACATTTTCTGTCGGAAAATCCTACCGTGTGTATGGGGCATAAGAAACACCTAACAGGCTGGTGTAATGGTATCGCGTAGTGGACACACGAAAATCTGTAGCTAGCGCCCATGTTTGAGAACTTTACGTCAGCCATGGCAGCTTGGCTAATAGTTACACATTGCAGTAGAAATCTGAACCCCCTCCCTCGTCCCTTATTTTCAGGAATTCAAAAGAGCTGTTGACTCAACATAGAGAAAGCCGGACCAGGCTATTTCTGTAAAAACAGCTAATGTTGGCCTGGCAGGATGTCCAAGCCTGTCGTTAAACTGTCACCCTCTCAATTCAGAGAACCAAAAGATACCGGTCCTGAATACTTTAATGCACCTAAAGTTTAACTGTTGAGGATAGTTCTGAAGTTTCAGCATATTTCATAACTTCCAAATAATAGCACAGCCATAATATGGACATATTTAGTTTCCTCGGATAATTTGTAATGTTTCAAGTCCAGACACCTCTATGTAAGATCATATGGGAAACCACTGGTACCCCCTATATCCTCCTAGGTAAACTAGAAATTGGAGACCTGGCATGTGTGTTTTTGTTTTGAAGCAAATGTCACACTGATCAATAATATAAATATTCACAGTCTGTAAACAGTAGAAATGTAGAGCTTGGAATATGTATCACAACGTGTACCTGGGACATGGTCATGAATGTAGAGACCTCCCAGTAACCAACCCCTATACAAAATGACCACATGATCAACACCCCTTTGATCTGACAGAAAAGAGGAGATGCCAAGTTCTCCTTTTTAACATCAAACAGGAACATCTGCCAAGTTTGAGAATTGATTACCCAGCTCATCAATTGAACTCTGATCAACCCTTGGACATTAATTGCAAGTAATGTACCTCCCCAATTCTACCTTATTTCTTGGTGGCTGTATATTGTCTTTATCTCTTTAAAACATCTTTTCTGTAAATATTTTATTTGAACCAACTTTGACCTTTTCATATTAAACCCTTATGTTGAAAAGTGCAAGCTATAAATTAACTTGCCTCTTGAACAGCGCTACTGTAGAGTAAAGCCTATGAGTAGGCCTGTCTATGGTGGCAGTGTGTGTTGCAGACGCCTATTCTAAAATCATAATTGGTATTGCTAAATTGATGGAAGTCCCGACCCTTCCTAATCAAAGGATGGTGGTGGCAGTTAAAGGGTTAATTGCGTAATTAGCCCAGTGATAATCGCTCTCAGGCTGCTGGCATCTAAATTGTGGTCCCTCAAGCTGGAAAATCTTTGTGCTGGGAGTGGCATTGTTTTACGTGACAGCATGGTGTGAGGTTGGCCGGTCCTTTGTCGCGAGTTAGCGAGGAGGGCAGGGATCTGACACGCGCGTTTGTCACAGCTGGGTCATAGCAGAGTTCATAACAAAGAAATTATAGCACTGAACATGTTAATATATTTCTAATAGACATACTATATACAGCATGTTATCTTTTATGTGTAAGCTTTCTCTAATTGCTGATGTCTTAGCTTACCCTTTAGTTGCATCTGCAACCAGTTTCAGACATTCCACTGGAAACTATTTCTACTATGCAGTCATTAAAAACCCTCTGTTTAGTTTTGCTTTGTTATAATCTCATGCTATTGAGAAACATCTGAATTGCAATCCACAACACAGTAAGGGAAAGTAGTAGGTTCGTTTTGACTATTTTGGCGTGAAGATAATTGCAAGGGTTGACTTCCAGAAACATTTCAGGGAGAAGTCATAGACAGTTGGTTGCAGGTATATTTAAAAAATGTTTTTTTTTAATTTCCATGTCATTTATCAACAATGATCTGTTGGGTACAGATTGCCAAACAATCAAACTTCTCAATGACTTGGCTTACATTGCTGGATATCGTGATCCCTGTCCCTGGATTGTTACAAAGGACAGGCCCTTCGGGTCTAGTATGGATTTTAAGGGGAACCCCACGCCAAAATTAAAAAAATGGTGTGGGGTCCCCTCAAGATCTCTACCAGACCCCTGTCTGAACATGCAGCCTGGCAGGCTGGGAAGGGGAGGAACGAGCGATCGCATCCCCTTCCTGAACCATACCAGGCCACATGCACTCAACCCTTCTGGGACACACACACGATGGCTCCATTCAGAAAGCTTAGCACGCCTCACACATGAGAAGATGTTGGCGCCTGCAACTGAAGCCAATTGAAAAATTGTCTCAGGGTGCCGACATCACCGAATCATTGGATAGGTAAGTGTCCTTATTTTAAAAGTAAGCAGCTACAGTATTTGTAGCTGCTGACTTTAGAGAAGTCCAGCCTGGGCTCATTCAGCTGGACTTCTCCTATGGGTCACAGGATTGCAATTCGTTTTGTACTTCTTAGACCTGTTTTCAGCAGGGAGCAGTCTGAAGTCTGCTCTTTGCTGACGTCACCAGGATCAGTGCAGGCATCATGTCATCCCAACTTCGGAAGTCTGGATCCGCCAGGTGCCTGGACTGATGGCAGTCTTAGCCTCTCAGGGAGCCACTGAGACGACCGCTCCCCACCTCTCCACAGCTCAGTGCTTCAATGAGTGTGGAGGAGCAGAGCAGGAGAGATGCTGACTGACAGGCAGCAGCTCTCTGCTTGGGGAGGTGAGAGAACCGAGCCATCGGTGGTGTTTGGTAGCCCGATTCTCAGTGCAGAGGTGGCAGGGGACATATGCAGCATCAGTCTGATGCTGCATCCACCTAGGTAAGTATGACTATGGGATAAAAACAAATCCCATACTTCTCTTTTAAAAACATTTTCCTCAGACTGGAGCTCCTGTTTAAGTCAACATTTAGGGTACAATTCACTTATATCCTGAAGGAAAAAAGTGGGGAGAAAACAAATTACGAGATTCATAGTTGAATTTAAAATTCTGCTTACCCAGTTTAAGCTAACCCCTATCACAACCAAACTTTTGATGCAACCTTACAATTCAGAACAGGCCCTTAATCTTACATTCCTTATTAGGCCAAAAAACAAATCAGATGGTCTAGACATAAGCTGATAGTATTCTGGCCACGCCCTCAAAACTGAAAAACTGTCACACCTCTGTTATGGAACACTGACTCCCCATTTCAATTCATCCCATTTAATTTAATTTAAAATAGTCTATAACAGTGATGACGAACCTTGGCACCCCAGATATTTTGGAACTACATTTCCCATGATGCTCAACTACACTGCAGAGTGCATGAGCATCATGGAAAATGTAGTTCCAAAACATCTGGGGTGCCAAGGTTTGCCATCACTGGTCTATAAAAATGATGCCCACTTCCCTGATATAATTACATTCCTATACCTCTCTATAATTTCTACAAGAGTTTAAACCTGTTCCAGCTTACTTGCAAGTGGGAAGAAGAAACCTGGCCAAACATTGTCATCAGAAGGGAGAAATGGGTCTGGCCATCTCCAAATCCTTGATAAATGTTGTTATCTTTGACACCAATTAAAAAGATATCACGTACCAACTCCTATTACCCAGGTGTCACCTCAGAATCCCAAGCCTCTATACCCTATTCAAATCCACCCTCCTTCCCCAAATTATTTATCTTTTATCTCAACCTTCTTCTCCTTCCCTCTCTCTATTTCTCCCCTCTGTATCCCCCATTTTTTTCTTCTCTTTCCCCTCTGCACCCATCCTTTTTACCCATTCCTCCTTACCCCCTTTTTCATTAGCTCAAAATGCACTACTGATCACCAACTACTAATCCTAGATGTCCTGTGCCCCAACCTACTATCCCATTTCGCTGCCCCTTGTGATACCTCACATGACAGTATGGTTGTACTGTTTACTATCTTTACTTTAAATAAGCCTTATTGTTCTTCAAACACTTTTATTATCAAATGTTCCATTTGTACATGTTTGTGCATATTTGTACCCCCTTCATAAATCTTTTAATAAAAACCATTGAAAAGAAACTAAATTAAAATTACTTTAAGGCAAATACTACATTAATAATTCAACATATTTCATCAATGCAAAATACACTTCCCTTCCTTTTAAGTAATAAATGAAAAAAATAAAACATGAGTTTTTCATTTTTCCACAGAAAACCCTGACATAGAACTACAATGTAACTGACCTTGCATTATAATGCTTTCCATGGTAAATGTCAGAACTAAATTTCAGTTTCACAAGTGCACAGGGACAACGTTCTTTTTATTTCTTGGATGCAATGATTTTGAAATATAAAAACTGGTGGAGCTTCTTACTTTACATAGTTAAACTTCTCCATATAATGTTGCCTTTATTAAAATGTTATAACATGTTATAAAGATACATTTCTTTATCGTACATCACGGGACACAGAGCACCATTGTAACAACTACCACCTTTAGGTGAATGGACACTGGTATAACCAAAAAGGAAACAGGAAGTGCCCCTCCCTATATAACCCCTGCCATACTGGGAGTATCCCAGTTTTTTGGCCAGTGTTTAAGGTGTTGGTCACGGTTGATGAAGTGCTAAGAGAGCTCCGCTAAGTAATCGCTGATTGAATCAAGAGGCTGTGCAAACGGATCCATCTAAAGCCAAAGCCAAATGGATATTACCTGGGCCTTGTACAAGAAGAAACAAGGTTGTTGCCTGTAATGATTCTCTTTTGAGAGCTGGACCCTGGGACCCGGCACCTTGGTCATGTTAATACAGCCAAAAAAAATCCCGGCAGTGGTGCTGTTCAGGTTCTATGGAGTGGACCTGTGAAAGGGGACCTGGTCCTTGAAGGTCTGGCATGATGGGTGAAGACTGAATCTGTCTGTGATCATTTCCAGCAGTCCTGCAGCAGGGATCAGGTAAGTCAGAAAACCTGGGAATGTATATATATATGATTCACTTGATCTTTCTGGTGTGAGTATGCGATGCCTTGCCTGTGTTTTGCCACTAGAGGGTGTAAAAGCTACATACCTGGCTTCCAGCTTTCCATGCTTCCCCTGTCATGTGCTCAAGTGTCAACAAAGGCTTCCTGTGGCAGCACTGCTATTTCCCCTGCTCGGTCAAACATTAGTAGGGGTTTGAGGGGACCATCCACAATCAGAGAGGTCAGGTTCCCACTGCTGAAGACCCCTCAACCCCCTCAATCCGCCCTCACTTCAGGGCTGGTTATCTTCATGCAGAGTGTGAGAAAGGGACCCTTTAAAAAAAGGGGTGGATCCTAAGTCTGTGGGGGCATGACTTAAACATCACTGGCGTGCACATGTAGCGCAAGCCTCACTGCTTAAAAGCTTTACACTCTGGGAGTGTCTGGTTGGCTTATGGAGGGAAAAAGAGCTAAAAAGGATACAGGCATTTCCACAGGGTACGTTAACTCAGGATTGAGACTGAGCATTTATAGCAGCATATTATGTAAATTGCTAGACTAATGCTCGGCAGTAGATGCATTTTGTTTAGTACCTCTGCTTTTTTGTGCTTAGGACTATGTCTGCCTGGAGGAGGGGTAATTCATCAGGGAGGAGTGCAAAGTCACTGTGGTTAGAGCCTGAGGCTCCTAGTCGCACGCCCGCAGTACCATCCTCCCCTGAAGGACCTGGAGCACCTGCCAAATCTGAGCCATCTTGTCTCACATGCATGGTAGCTACCCCCAACATGTCAGCTTCTGCATTTGTCACTAAGGATGATTTAGCTTTAGCTCTGGCTGATTTGGAGGTAAAAATCGCCAATTTGTTTGCGCCAGGAGGTGAGAAAATGCGGCAGGTCCCCTTCTCCTGCCCTTGACCTTCCCATTTTGGAACAACAATGGACAGATGATAGTGGGGTACCTTTGAGGGAAGTAGGTTCAGATGACTCCTCTTCTGAGGATTCAGCATCTGAACAACCTTTCTTAACTTTGCAATCTCAGAAATTACGTAATTCAATCCCTTACGGACTTGGTCCGCTCTGGATACAAGCTGCCTCCTGCAGAGGTGGATGAGGTTTCCTTCTCCTCTTTGGGTTCGCTAAAACCCCACAGGGTTCTCATGTTTTCCCTATGTGCCCGTTACTGGAGCAACTGATTTATGCTGATTGGGATCACCCAGATAAGCAGTTTTCTCCCCCATAAGAAATTTTAATTTCTTTACCCTATGGAGAAAAAGTTCTCAAAGAGATGGGATTTGCCAGCAATGGATGCTGCTATCTCCTATGTGAACAGGAGTTTAACTTGTCCAGTGGACAATGTACAAGTATTTAGAGATCCAGCTGATAAAAAGTTGGAATCTCTACTAAAAGCCTCATTTGCTGCAGCCGGTGCAGTGGTATAGCTTGCAGTAGCAGCAGCAATAGGCCTCTGTCAATGCCTCCAGGATGAACTCAAACAGGTTATTTAAAAAGTTCCTGCTCAAGCTGATGAGGCCCAAAGTTTAACTGAGCTACCTAGGACCCTATACTTTGCAGTGGATGCTATCAATGATTCCATCCATCAGGCGTCTCACCTGATGGATATGCTCAGGACTCTGGCTTAAAAATTGGTCAGCCGAGTTACTATGCAAGAATCTCTTGGCTGGGTTTCCCTTTCATGGAGGAAGGTTGTTTGGGGAAGATTTGGATAAGTATATCCAAAAGATATCTGGGAGTAAGTGTACCCTTCTGCCGGTTAAGAAAAAGAATAGACGGCCTTCTTTTAAGCCTTCCCCTCCTATGGATTGGGCAACAGCCTCCAGGCAGTATCGATGGCCTCCACCATCATGGGCAAAGGGTAAGCCTCATAACCAGACACAGGGCCACAAAAAGCCCTGGGGTCAGAAGTCCACAAAACAGAATCCCAAGGCTTCCTTATGAAGGGGCGCCCCGTTCGATCAAGTGGGGGGAAGACTGAGCTGGTTTTCAGAAACTTGTCAGGAGGAAATCCCTAGGCTACAAACTAGAGTTCCAAGAGTTTCCACCATCGCGTTTTCAAAAATCAAACGTTCCCAAGTACCCAGTAAAGAAAAAGTCCTTATTTCTGGCACTGGACTGATTACTGTATCAGGGAGTGATAATAGTGGTTCCCTCGGAAGAGAGGGATGTGGGGTTTTATTCAAATCTCTTTATGGTACCAAAATCAAATGGAGATGTCAGACCCATTCTAGATCTCAGTAATCAGAATCACTTCCTAAACATCATTCCTTTTGAATGGAGTCGATTCAGTCAGTTGTTTCCACCCTATGGGGAAGAGAGGTTCTAGAATCCATAGATATCAAGGATGCGTATCTACATCTGCCAATATTTCCCGCTCACCATAAGTTTCTGCAGTTTGCAGTAGAGCAGTGCCACTTTCAGTTTGTAGTCTTGCCTTTCAGGTTAGTCACGGCTCCCCAACTGTTTACAAAAGTGTTAGCCCCAGTACTAGCAAGACTAAGAGGCCAGGGTATAGCAGTAATAGCATACCTAGATGACCTGCTACTAGTAGATCAGTCAATAGCAGGGTTAACTCAAGGGGTGTCCAGAACAGTCAGTTATCTGAGACACTTGGGTTGGATTCTCAATCTAGAGAAATCATCCTTACAGCCAGTAAGAAGGCTGCAGTATTTGGGCCTGGTCATAGACACAACCCAGGAAAGGGTGTTCTTGCCTCAGGCGAAGGTCAATGCTCTAAGAGAGCTGGTCCAGGTGGTCAAGGCAAAGAATGGTCCTTCCATTCGCCTTTGCATGAGACTACTAGAGAAGATGGTAGCTTCCTTCAAAGCGGTTCCCTATACCCAGTTTCATTCAAGACTGTTGCAACATAGCATTCTGTCTGCTTGGAACAAACAGATCCAAGCCTTGGATTATCCAATGAATCTGGCTCCAAAGATACGCTGGAGTCTCAACTGGTGATTGATAACCAGGAATTTACAGAAGGGGAAATCCTTCATTCCAGTTTCCTGGAAAGTAGTAACAATGGATGCAAGCCTATGGGGCTGGGGAGCAGTTCTAGAAGAGACCACTGTTCAAGGCAAGTGGTCAGAATCCGGGAAAACCTTGCCCATAAATATCCTAGAGATTCGGGCAGTAGGTCTGGCTCTAATAGCCTGGACGTCCAGGTTGCAGAATGCTCCTGTCAGGACACAATCTGACAATGCCACAGCAGTGGCCTATATCAATCACCAAGGGGGCACCAGAAGCCACGCTGCCTAAATGGAGGTGGACCATATTCTGTCTTCGGCAGAGAAACATGTTCCTTGCCTATCTGCAGTCTACATTGCAGGAGTGGAAAATTGGCAGGCAGATTTTCTGAGCCATCAACAGTTGTTGCCAGTAGAATAGTCCCTACATCCCTATGTCTTTTTGGTCATATGCCAAAGATGGGGTATGCTGGACATAGATCTCTTGGTGTCCAGGTTCAACAAGAAGTTAAACAACTTTTTGGCGAGAACAAGGGATCCACTTGCACTCGGTGTAGATGCATTAATGATCCCATGGAATCAGTTTTCACTGATTTATGCATTCCCTCCAGTTCAGCTGCTACCATGGCTGCTTCACAGGATCAGGGAAGAATAAAATCCGGTAATCCTAGTGGCCCCAGCATGGCCCAGAAGACCCTGGTATGCAGGAATCGTGAGAATGGCAGTAGGGGAGTCTTTGACTCTTCCAACTCGTCCAGACCTGCTGTCGCAGGGACCGGTATTCCATCCTGCCTTACAAACGCTAAATTTAATGGTGTGGCTATTGAAACCCACATTCGAAAAAATTGGGGGATTTCAGGCTCGGTAGTAACCACGCTGATTAATGTCAGAAAGCCGGCCTCCAGGACCATTTATTACAGGGTCTGGAAGGCCTATGTTACTTGGTGTGAAACCAAGGGTTGGCATCCTTGTTAGTATGTCATAGGAAGAATTATGGCCTTTCTACAATTAGGAGTAGAAATGAAGCTGGCGCTTGTGTACAATCAAAGGTCAAATTTTGGCCCTGTGCAGTGTTTATCGAAAGGCCGCTTGCTTCACACTCTTTAGTCCGAGCATCATACAAGAGGTAACTCGGATATCTCCACCAGTTAGAACACCCTTGTGCCCACGGGATTTGAATCTGGTTTTGTCGGTGTTGCAAAGACAACCCTTTGAACCTATATGGAATATTCCTTTGATCCTTTTGACAAGGAAATTGGTATTCCTAGTTGTGATAACCTCTGCAAGAAGAGTATCAGAATTGGCTGCTTTCTCCTGTAAAGAGCCATAATTAATCATTCACAAGGATAAGGTTGTGCTGTGTCTGCACTCAACCTTTTTGCCAAAGGTAGTGTCTGGTTTTCATCTGAATCAAGATGTTTCCTTACCTTCCTTTTCCCAGAATCTCATTCTGCAGAAGAAAAATGATTACATTCTCTCGATGTAGTGAGAGCAATTAAAGCCTATCTGAAAGCGACTGCTTAGATACGGAAAACTGTTTTGTTTGTGTTGCCAGAAGCCTGAGAAAGAGTCAGGCAGCATAGTAATCTACTGTTGCTAAGTGGATTTGTCAGGCGATTAGTCAGGCTTATGGCCTGAAAAGAAGGGTTCCTCCCTTTAACCCCCCCTGGCGGTTCATTCCCGAGTCTGGCTCAGGGTGAAAATTTTGTACCATTAGCAGTAACCCCGAGCCAGACTCAGGAATGCATCGCTGGATCCAGGAAGAGTTTACTTACCTTATCCCCTGGATCAAGCGATGTCCCCCCCGTGCTGTACGAGCGAGCCGTCCTCCGCTCGATCTATCACATCGCGGGGCTCCGTTTCCTGTGAGAATTGCGACGCACGGGGATGGAGAACGGCACCAAATTCAAAAAGTAAAACACACAGTATACATACAGTATAATGTAATCTTACAGATTCCATTGCTGTATGTAATTAATTCACATCCCTTTTGTCCCTAGTGGTCTGCCCAGTGCTCTGCATGTAGTTTTATATTATAAAAACTGTTCTTTCTGCCTGGAAACTGTAGATTGTCCATAGCAACCAAAACTGTCCCTTTACGTGAAAAGTGGTTTTAGACCAGCTAGAAAACAGCGATAACAAATTGGAATCACTCGCAGAATTGAGCGATAGTGATTTGTGGGGAGATCCGTCATGAAATACTGAAAAGTAATGACAGTGACAATTCTGCAACTGAGCAAATTTCAGTGTTTTTGATTTGATTACTTATTATTATTTGGTAGAATTATTTATAGTTATTTATTATATTATAATTTATAATTTCATTTTTCAAGCTTTATCATACCCGGGATGTTTACTAGACTCTGATTTGGACAGATTTAAGTGAGTTATTCCTAAGAATTACAGGCCTACAATATAAAATGCCAAATTTTCATGTAAAATAATTGTACCACTTTCAGCACCTAAAATCTGAAATAATCATACCACCAGGGAGGTTAAGATTAAAGCGCACTCTACCAGAGCAGTCAGTGCTTCATGGGCAGTGCATCACCAAGCCTTTGTGGCTCAAGTTTGTAAGGCCGCTTCTTGGTCATCAGTACACACATTCACGAGATTCTATCAAATGGCTGTAAGATGGCAGGAGGACACCGCCTTCGGGTGCAGTGTGCTGCAGACAGCAGTATAGGTCCTCGTGCCTGGTGGCGGCTATTTGCTTTGTGTCTCCCTCCCCTCAGGTGGCATTGCTTTGGGACATCCTATATAGTTATTACTATGGTGCTCTGTGTACCGTGATGTACTATAAAGAAAACTGGATTTTTATACCAGCTTACCTGTAAAATCCTTTACTTGGAGTACATCATGGGACACAGAGGTCCCTCCCCTCTTATTGGGATATGTGTGTATATTGCTTTGCTACAAAAACTGAGATACTCATGTATGGGAGAGGTTATATAGGAAGGGGCACTTCCTGTTTCCTTTTTGGTTATACCAGTGTCCACTCCCCTAACGGTGGCCTATAACCCATATAGTTATTGCCTTGTGTCCTGTGATGTACTCCAAGAAAAGCATTTTACAAGTAAGCTGTGATAAAAATCCTATTGTTTGTTGTTAGTAAAATATGTAGATTGGCTACTTTTAGGAACTTTACATTATTAATGACGACATGTATATCAATATAATATATAACCAGTAACTTTAAACATCCGATGTTCTTTATTTTCTCCTAAAGTGACAGCTGTTGTTGTGAAGTGTATATGTTGTTTAAGCAACCAGTAAGACCCCTATCACACTGGAGGCATTTTTCAGGCACTTTAGTGCTAAAAATAGCGCTTGTAAAGCACCTGAAAAATGCATCATCTGCAATCCCAGTGTGAGAGCCTGAGTGCTTTCACACTGGGGCACTGCGCTGGCAGGACATCCAAAAAAGTCCTGCAGGCAGCTTCTTTGAGACGCTTTAGGAGTGGTGTATACACCGCTCCTAAAACACCCCTGCCTGGTGAAATCAATAGGCAGCGCCTCCAAAGCAGTCGCTTTTAACCCTTTATTCGCCCGCTAGTGGGGGGTTAAAAGTGCCCCGCTAGTGGCCAAAAAGTGCCTATAAAACTATGGTAAAGTGCTGCTAAAGCCAAAGGGGTTTATTTATGAAAGGCACATCCACTTTGCACTGCAAGTGCACTTGAAAGTGCATTGAAAGTGCATTTGGAAGTGCAGTGGCTCTAAATCTAAGCGGCAGATCTGAAATGAGTGGAAGCTCTGCTTATTTTATCATCCTATCATGTGCAAGCTAAAATGCTGTTTTTTCATTTCCTTGCATGACCTCCTTGGATCTACAGTGACTTTACTTCCAAGTGCACTTGCAGTGCAAAGTGGAGTTGCCTTTAGTAAATAACCCACAAAGTTTCATAATTCAGAACAAACTTCTGATTATTTCTCTAATATTAAAATATACACATCAAATGAATTTCCAAAATTGATATTCATTTATTAAATTAAACTGTGGGTATTGATCTATGGGGTTGCTGATATAGACTTGTCATTAAAGTTGAATCCTTTAATATTATCCGAGCCAAGATCATTAGAATTCACTGGCTATGTGCTTGCTTCACATCAGTAACTAACCAAGTGGTGAAGGAAGGGTGGAGATGCAAGCCTCAGAGACTGCACCATTTACACAATGTAAGCAGGTATACCTGCCTTACTTACCATATGAACTTTAAATCTGAACTTCAAACTGAACACCAAACAGTCATCAATAAATGTACATCAACCAAACAAAAAATAATAAATGTATTTAGGTTGTGCCTGGATCATTAGGCAAGCTGAACAAAACTACATATCTTTTGGAAAGCATGGCAGTTTACATGTAGGCATGAATATTTACTGTGTGTTTAGCTATATGAATGTATCTGACTTTTTTACTAGTATGCCTTACTACAAGAAGAGAGCAAATGCATTACTCATCATTGTATTAGCATGGCAGAGATATGACCCGGGCCAAGCTGTACTGCTTAACTCAATGAAAGTTATAGATCTGACTTTGCTGTCTGGAGGGGTGTTTGGATCACAAGGCTGGCTGAATAGAACTACAGATATTTTAGCAGGTATGACAGTGTGCACATATGTATTTCAACTGAGTATTTAAATATTTATGCATAGTGCTGCTTTAAGCTTTTGCATTAATTATGCATTACTGTCCCATAGCCACCAAACAAAATCAACTTTCATTCTTGAAAATAAACAGTCTAAAGTGTTTCTATGGACAGTATATCATTCACTTCTCAAGATGTTTTAGAACATGACGTGAGGAGAATTCTTCTCAATGGACACAGCAAAAAGAGAGAAAAAACACAATTGAATCCTTGTGGAAAATAAGTACGGCATCTATTTTAGTGATATGATTAGAAGTAGCTAAGAATATGCATGCATCATACATGCTAGGGGGAGTACAACTGGGGGAATCCATAGTGGAGAAGGATCTGGGGGTTTTGGTAGATCATAAGCTCAATAATAGCATGCAATGCCAAGCTGCAGTTTCCAAAGCGAGCAAAGTCCTTTCCTGTATTAAGAGAGGTATGGACTCCAGAGAGAGAGATATATCATTTTGCCCCTGTTCAAATAATTAGTAAGACCTCATCTGGAATATGCAGTTCAGTTTTGGGCACCAGTTCTCAAAAAGGATATCAGGGAACTGGAGAAAGTGCAGAGAAGGGCATCCAAACTGATAAGAGGCATGGAGGAACTCAGCTATGAGGAAAGATTAGAGGAACTGAATTTATTCACTCTTAATAAGAAGAGATTAAGGAGGGATATGATCAACATGTACAAATATATAAGGGGTCCATATAGTGAACTTAGTGTCGAGTTATTCACTTTACAGTCAACAAAGAGGACAAGGGTGCACACTTTACGTCTAGAGGAAAAGAGATTTCATCTCCAAATACGGAAACGTTTCTTCACAGTAAGAGCTGTGAAAATGTGGAATAGACTCCCTGCAGAGATGGTTCTGGCCAGCTCAGTGGATTGCTTTAAGAAAGGCCTGGATTATTTCCTAAGTGTACATAATATAACTGGGTACTAACATTTATAGGTAAAGTTGATCCGGGGAAAATCAGATTGCCTCTCGGGGGATCAGGAAGGAATTTTTTCCCCTGCTTTAGCAAATTGGATCATGCTCTGCTGGGGTTTTTTGCCTTCCTCTGGATCAACTGTGGGTATAGAATTGGGTATATGGGCTCGTATGATATTATTATATATATATATTTTTTTTTTTTTGTGGTTGAACTGGATGGACTTGTATCTTTTTTCAACCTGACTAACTATGTAACTATGTAATTCTATGGTCACAGCGTGCACTTACATTTTTTAACATGAGCATTGTTATAGTAAAACAAGCAATGCTGTCTGTCTGCTGGCTATCTCTTTCCACAACTTCCTGGATTCCCTGCATGCTTTGCAGCTTTTCGTCTGCTGTTTACTTTCAATTTGTAAGGACCAAACATCCCATGGTGCCTTGTGCTTGCAAGCAATGGTTTCTGTACTAACTCTGCCTTCTGAACCTCCTCCTCTCAGCTCCATAGTCCAGAAGGTTGGCTCTGTGAAACACAATGGGGTTTATTTACTAAAGCTGGAGAGTGCAAAATCAGGCTCACTTCAACATAGAAACCAGTCAGCTTCTAAAATCAGCTTGTTCAATAAAGCTTTGTCAATAAAACCTGGAAGTTCATTGGTTTCTTTGCAGAAGCGAACTTGATTTTGCACTCTCCAGCTTTAGTAAATAAATAAACATGTGGGTATCTTCACAAACTTCAAGATCGCTCAGGTTAATAGCAGTAGGCTAGAAATAATTGAAATACTATGTGGAAATTAATGTATGATTTGACATTTTGACTATAGATGCACTTTAATCAAAACTCTGCAAAAGTAAAGCAATAAGCTTACATGAAATTGGCACAAAAAACTTTTTTATTATGGTACATGGTTGTTAATTGTAAAAACCTTTGTAGGTAGTATGGATTTTCGTATAATTGAATATTCTATTAATTTGTTGTTTTTGTCCTACTTTGAACGGTAAATATGCCGACGAGCATGTTAGCATGGGGTGTATTGCTGCTTGTAAAATTAAACTGTAAAATAAAAATTTTGCTTTGCATTTTGGGATATTCCAATACATTGTAATGTAAAAGCTTTTCACATGAAAAAATTAACAGTGCTTCAGGCTGCTGGAACAGCGTTCAAATAGCTAAGCAGCAGAGATCCTTTGGGAAGTGTCTTCAGTCTCAGAGTATCACTTAAGGGCAAAGAAGAGTTCATTGAAGAGGAAATCACTTTAATGTGAAATGAGAACATTTTATATCTCTCACCTTTTTTTTTTGTGGTGTATGGTTATTAATATAATTTTTAGGGTTCAAGGAAAATGCTGCAAAATTGCAGATACAAATCAGGGACTCTCACTAACAACAATATCTGAGGAACACTTGGATTACTTGGACATGGCTTACATGGATATTGTTTTTTTTATACTTTGGAAGGTCTAGCTATATATAATTGGAAATGTTTCTTAACAGTAAGGTTCCTCTGAGGAGGGTGGTTTTCCAGCAAAAGTATACAAGAATTATTAAAAGATAAAAAGTGATGCTTTAAGCCTGCTCACCATCCAGAATTTAGGCTGGGTTCACACTAGGTTTCCCCGCATCCAATTCGTATGACAGAAGAGTGTTATGGACTCTCACTGGAGCTGGTTCACACATCCCTGTGGTGGCTGCAGAGTGGATTGCACATGGGTCCTGTGCATCTTTGGCTCCGTTTCAGGTCCGGATTCATGCACAAATTCGGGCCTGATTCTTCCCTGAAATGGAGAACGGGGATGCACCTGACCCCTGCCGTGATACAACTTTTAAGTCATAAAACACACAGGGAAAATCAGCACACATCCCTCACATCCTGGTCACTATCAGTTTTAACTGCCTCCTCTTTTAGGCTGGGTTTCTACTATTGCGAATTGGGTGCGGGTTTCCCTGCATCCAATAATTGGCATGTCAGGATCCTATGACCAGGTTTCAATGGAGCCGGTTCACACAGTTCCGGGGTGGCTGCAGAGCGAATTGCACAGGAGTCCTGTGCGTTTTCAGGTTCATTTCAGGTCTGAATTCAGCCAAAAATGTGCACTGAAATTGGACCTGAAACACGCACGGGACCCCTGCTGTGAGCTTCTCCGCACGGAGACGTGAATCCAGCCTAAATAATTATAGATCACTGTTAACCAGGACAACCAGACATAAGAGCAGCCAAGATATTACACCTATGAATACTTGAATCCTCACTTACACAATGGCCATTTTGTATTGTTTGTACTATTTCAGATATTAGATGTTTTCAGATCTCAAAGTGAGGCACTGAGGTTGATTTACTAAAAGTAGGATGTTCATTTTTCAAGGGAATTTTCTCTTATAATGAAACTAATTTTAACTCTGTAAATGTTAGACCTAATATATAAATAAGGAACAGAAGTCAAATAAACCTTTAAAATACCTAAGCTATTAACACACTCGAGTTTTGTCTAAGCCCTTGTACACACGGTCGGACATTCCGACAACAAAACCCGTCGGATTTTGTGCGATGGATTTTGTCCGAAACTGGTGTTGCATACACACGGTCAGACAAAGTTGTCGGAAAATCCGATCGCTCGTAACGTGATGACGTTATTTAGTTACGACGGGACTATGTTCAGGCTAGTAGCCAATAGCTTTGGTCTAGGAATTTGATCTGAGCATGCGTGACACTTTGTCCGATTGGAATTCTCTTCAAACAATCGGACAAAGTCCGATCGGATCATGTTGTCAAATTTTTTTTATATCCAGCTCTCAAACTTTGTTGGTAAGACATTCCGATGGAAAAAGCCAGATGAAGCCCACACACGGTCGGATTATCCGACAACATGGTCCGATCGGACATTTTCCGTCGGAATGTCCGACCGTGTGTACAAGGGCTAAGACACAAACACTGCAATTTCCCTGATATTCTGACATAGTGACTTGGTTTGTCAGTAAAGAAAAGGCCATGCTTTACAATGAAGAATACACAGGCAATAAAAATGTTTTAAACAATTATAACTGGCATTAGCTTAAGAGAACAGCAGAGACTATTGAACACAGTTGTTGTGTTCAATGCCTTACTGGGGCAGTTGGAGGTGAGCAGGGATCATAATGATTCCCCAGTACAGAAAAAGTGAGCATTGCAGTATAGCTATGGAGGCTATAATATGTTCTATTTTTGGTTGATACATGGTGTATAGAAAGAACGTTCTACATGTGTGTGTTCTTTTGATACTGAGTAATTGATATTTCCATGTATCATCAGCATCTACTGTATATCTTATCTATGTTTAGTTAAAAAAGTGATGGCAGACCAAAAATAAGTAAAAAAAAAAAAAGTACCTCAATGCCCTTGGCAAGCAACAGTTTTCTTCTGGTAAGGTAAAAAGGCCTGGGGTATTTTCTGTCAGATTTTTTTTGTTGAACACAAAGTTTTTCCATGAAATCATGAGTTAATATAGGCTTTAAAATATCTGTTTGATTAAGCTTCAAAATTAATATTATTATTATTTGGTTTCATAAAAAAAAAAAAAAAGCTCTTCTGTATTTGAGCCACTGTTGCACATCCCATTGCATGGTTGGCATTACAATACTTTGCAAGGGAATTTGCCCCAGAGCTTAGTGAATGAGGTGAAGCTCTGCTGATTTCCATCAACCAACAACGTGCAAGCAGAAATGCTGTTTTTTATTTTCCTTGCACATAATTGAGTATTCTATGCCAAGTGAAATGTCACTACATTCAGTAAGTTCTGGGGGAAATTCACTTTGCAAAGTGCAACATCCTTGAAACCTTAACAGCCTATTTACCTTTGGTAAATCAACCACATGAGAGGAGATTTACTAAAAATGGTGCATGCAAAATCTGGTGCAGCTGTGGATAGTAACCAATTAGCTTGTATGTTTTATTGCCAAAACTTAATTGAACAAGGTGAAGCTGATTGGTTACTATGCACAACTGCACCAGATTCTGTGTGCACAGATTTTAGTAAATCTCCCCCATAATGTCATGTAATCATTTTAGTATTATTCTTGTATTATGCATGTGGGTCTTCATTTTTTTAAGATGTTTAAAATCCAAGAAGTGGACAACATTTAAGTGATATACCACCAGAAAAGCCAAAGAGGGGGGGCGTGGCCGGCAGCCGAGGAGTATGGCCGCAGTGTGAAAGAGCTCCGTCCACCGCCAGACTACCGGGGCTATTTACAACTTCCCTGAGCGGATTTGAACGGCGGTTTTGACTCCCCTGAGGTCGGGCAGCGGTACGGATCATGTCCAAACGACGAAAAGAGGCCAAGCGACTCAGCCGCATGACGGATTTCTACCGCCAGCCTCGCGGCCTGCAGGCCCAAGATGGCGCCGGACGACCGGAGAGTGGAGAAGGAGGAAAACATGCTGCGGAAGACTCTCATGTGCCTGACCCATCTGCAAGACAGAAGGATTCCTTGAGAAAAGGTAATCAACACTCCCCTACAGCGTCCTCCACATCTAGCCCCATTAAGGCTAAACAGCCACATGTTCAGGGTGAGGAGGGGGAAGACCTATGTAATGATTCCCTTGAGGACACGAGAGAACTGCAGGACTCCATCCTGGAATTCCCCACCAACAATTTACCAGTTATTGACACCACTCTTAAAGATATGCTGGTATCTCTCCGCAGCACGCTGCACGCTGACATTTTATCTCTTACCAAACAATTTAAAGAAGAAGTGAAAGCAGTAGATGCCAGGGTGTCACATGTTGAAAGAAAGATGGGAGACTTTGCGGGTACAATTAACAAAGTAATTGATGCTCATAATGAAAGAGAAGATGACATGCTATTGCTGAAGGAGAAAATGGCCGACCTCGAGGACCGCTCGAGAAGGAACAATATAAAAATAAGAGGTATCCCAGAATCGGTCAAAACTCCGGATCTCCTTCCATACTTTCAAAAAATTTTGCAGGAAGCACTACCAGAAGCGTCATTGGCAGACCTGACGATTGACAGAATTCATAGGCTCCCTAAGCCTAAATACATACCAGAACATCTTCCGAGAGACGCGATTGTCAGGATCCACTTTTTCCAAACAAAAGAGAAATTCCTTATGTGTGTCCGCAATCCGGACGACATTCCTCCCTCTGCTCTAGGCCTATCGTTTTTCCCAGACTTTTCAGCATTTACGATGCAGAGGCGCAGGAGTATGGCGACTATTACAAAACCGTTGAGAAATCATCGCGTCCCATATAAATGGGCTTATCCAGCGAAACTTCTGGTTTATAAGGACGGTGCAACATTTGCTATTAAGTCGGTGGAGGAAGGGCTCCGATTTCTACGCGAATGGCGAATCTTGGACCCGGACAACAGCTCGCGTTCTGGTTCTCCTTCACCCCGAACAGGATCTCCTGCCTGGCCGAGGCGACTTTCTGACTGATCGCTCAGGGTAACTTCCACACATCGCCAATAGAGCTCCGGTGAATGGCGGACTATGTTATAGCTCTTTTTGCCCTCTACTTGTTAAGGGTTGGTTCCCTACTGATTCATTAGAATCATTTTTTTTTTTAAACCAAAAAAAAAAAATTTTCTTTGTGTTACACAATAGTACTATTAAGGTTCATTTGAAATACTACACTCATAAAATACCTAAGTTTCCTACACGCTAATTTAGGTTATATACAGACGTCGGTCTTTCCCTTGGGGAAGTAGACATTTTTTGTTGGACTATTTGTTGTGCTAGTGGATTACTCGGTGATCCTCTGCTTCAAATTTTTATTTTATTTTTTATTTTTTTTCTCTCCACAATATTTTTTTTTCGGACTCAGCGCATTTACTTTTTTTTCCTGGTGGTTATTGCTATCTTTATTGGCAGTACTTAATTACACATTGTGTTTTTCAAGTGTTATACTAATACCTACTGATTAAGTGTTTTGACTGTAGGTGGTATTTGTGAGAGCCACAACATGGGTTTCAAGATAACCTCATTTAACGTAAGAGGCCTAAATAGCCCTCACAAGAGGAGCATGCTCTGCAAAGAAATTACAAAGATACATAGCGACATTTTATGTCTGCAAGAAACCCATTTTGTGGAATCCAAGCACCCGCAACTGAGCAACAGGCATTTTCCGGTTTCATTTTTCTCAAATGCCCAGAAGAAGCATAGGGGGGTGGCTATCTTGCTCAGGGATACATTACAATTCAAATGCTTACAGGTCGAAGTGGATATGGCAGGCAGATACATTATTCTAATTGGAGAGATTAATGGTGCAGTTTATACCATTGTAAATGTTTATGTCCCCAACAGTAGGCAATTGTCATTCATTAATAAAGTCAAAAAGAAAGTGGATGCAGTGCGCAGGGGTTTCCTTTTTTTCTTCGGTGACTTTAATACTATCCCGAGCCAAACTTTGGATGTCTCATTCCGTCCTAACAAAACCAGGGCGAGGGCAACTCTTGCGCATTTCATGGCCAGGGAGGGATTGTATGATGTGTGGAGGTGCCAACACTCTACAGAGCGTGATTACTCCTACTTTTCAAGTGCTCATAACTCATACTCCAGAATAGATCTGTTTCTGGTTGACAAATTTCTCTTACAGAAGGCTGGCATGTCTTGCATCCATAATATCTCTTGGTCAGATCACGCCCCTATATCCATGTCGGTAGAGGGAAGGCAGCCCGAAACTAGGGCAAATAGATGGAGAAATAACACGTCTTTATTTTCTCATCCCGACTTCTCCCAAAAGCTTACTGCTGAGCTTCGGGAATTTTTTAAGTGCAATGTAGGCTCAGTTACTGATCCCTTTATTTTATGGAATTCCCACAAGGCCTTTATGAGAGGGATCCTCATTAAGATGGGAAACATAGCTAAGAAACAAAAAACCCATAAAATTGATTGCATTCTTGCCCAGATTGAACAATTAGAATCCCTTAATAAGAAAGCCCCTGATATAAATAGAGGGTCACAATTAGACAGCCTTAGGCATGAGCTTCGCTTACTTCTAATCTCCAACCATGACTACTCATTAAAAAGATGGAAGGCCCGCTGGTATCACCAAGGGAACAGGGCGGGTAAACTGTTAGCAAATCAAACGAAGGAAAAAGTAATCAAACAGAAAATCCCATTTATCCATCACCCGACCAGTGGGGCTAGAGTAGCAAATCCCAAAGACATAGCCAATGCCTTTAGGGACTACTACAGCGCTTTATATAATTTAAAAGACGACAGGTCCGTCCCACAACCAACTACTGAAATAATCGACAATTTTTTGAATAAAATCTCACTTCCATATACTACTTAAGACCAATTGACGGTACTGAACGATCCCATTACGATAACTGAACTCCAAAAAACAATTCTAGCACTGCCATTAAATAAATCTCCGGGTCCAGATGGATTTTCATCTGAATACTATCGTACCTTTTACCCCATTTTAGGTCAACATTTATTAAAAACCTTTGAAACAGCTTCAGTAAACGCGTCATTTCCCCCAGAAATGTTAGCAGCAACTGTCATAACCTTACCCAAACCAGGAAAACCACCGGATGCCCCTCAAAATTTTAGGCCCATTTCATTGCTAAATGTCGACGTAAAGATTTACGCAAAAATAGTAGCCAATAGATTGTCAAAAATGTTACCATCATTAATTAAAAATGACCAGGTGGGATTTATTCAGGGTCGTCAAGCTCCAGACGCCACTAGGAGAATAATAAATTTGATCCATGCAGCGGAGGCCTCGGGAGAGCCTTCTCTGTTTCTGACTCTAGATGCAGAGAAGGCCTTCGATAGGGTCCATTGGGGGTACTTGGAGCGGGTATTGGATAAGTTCGGCCTGGTGGGCAGTATTAAGTCAGCCATCATGGCCTTATATACCTCCCCATCAGCTATGGTTTTTACAGAAGGCATGTTTTCCGACAGCTTTAATATTACAAATGGGACTCGTCAGGGGTGTCCTTTGTCACCCCTGATTTTTGCGCTCTTAATGGAACCTCTGGCTGAAACGATTCGTACACACGCACACGTTATAGGTATCCCTATTCTAAACCAATCACATGCTATCACCTTATTTGCGGATGATGTTATTTTGTCCTTGTCCAATCCAATAATTTCATTGCCAGCAGTACATGATATTTTGGAACAATTCAACAAAATTTCCTACTATAAAGTGAACGCTTCTAAATCTAACCTCCTTGCAATTAACGTTAAAGATACCATTCGACAACGGCTAGCTAATAGATTTCCTTACCCATGGACAGACAAACCAATTCAATATCTGGGAATAAAAATTTTGTCTCCCAGTAAGGGACTGTATAGAGCAAATTTTATACCACTCTTGTCTTCCCTTCAACAGGAATTAAACAGACTTGGGAAATTTCATCTCACTTGGATGGGCAGGCTAGCAGCATATAAGATGTTAATTCTTCCTAAACTATTATATTTGTTCAGAGCTCTTCCTATACAGATCCCATTGTCATTTTTTTCATCAGCTCAGACTCAACTTTCCTCCTTTGTATGGCAAGGGAAGAGACCGCAGTGTCCCAAATCTATTCTCTGTAAGAGAAGGGAGGTGGGAGGCATGGGACTTCCTAATTTACAGGACTACTACAGAGCATGTATATTAGACCAAATGAAATTTTGGTTCCAACACCAGTTTGGGAAGCAGTGGGTGGAGCTAGAACAATCTTGGATAGGTCCTGACTCCTTATACGCGGCTCTACTGGCCTCCTCTTTTCCCGATTCACCACTTAAATCAGATCACCCCATAATAAATCTGGTACTGAATATATGGAATCACTTTGTACAAACTACTAGCAACCATCAGTTTTTAACCGAAATACATGCTCCCATTGCATCTTTATGTTTTGTTTTAAAAGATATAGACCTAGCACTCTGGGAGCAAAAAGGTATTTTACAAGTTTCGGATTTATGGGAAAAGGACAATTTAATCTCTTTTGAAACTTTAGCACGCAAATTTTCATTGCCTTCATCGGCCTCGTTCACATATCTTCGGATTAAATCATTTTTGAGCCACCATAGGGGTTCCTCTATTAAAATTCCACATCAGGCATGGTCCTTCTGGACCGATGAAAAGTCAATCACAGGGGGGATTTCCTTGTTTTATAACCTGTTACAGGAGAAAAGCAGTTTTAGCAGAATATCCCCCATACAGAAGTGGGAGAGAGATCTTACATTGTCTTTTTCGGCGGACCAGTGGAAGATGGCGATGCGAAGCAACTGCCGCTTTGTCAGGTCCATCTCTCACTGGGAAACATCACAGAAAATTTTACTTAGATGGTATTACACCCCCTATATTACAGCAAAATTCAAGAAAGGGTCTTCAAATGAGTGTTGGCGAGGATGTGGGAAGATTGGGACGTTGTTACATATGCTGTGGGAATGCCCACACCTCAGAAGTTTCTGGAGGGGGGTATTTTCTTTAATCTCTAAAATTACTGGGTTTATAAAGCAAGCTACACCTGAACTAGCAATTTTGAATATAGATATTGATAAATTTCCTCCATCTCTGAGATTGATAACAGTTCAAATTTTATCAACAGCTAGGCTCCTAATTGCTGGAAGCTGGAAAACTCCTACTTCTCCTACCATTAGTGCACTCACGAAAAAAATTGATGAAACCTTTCAATATGAACAGATTCTTGCCTCAATAGAAGGGAAATCTTACAGATTTTATTCACAATGGTCTCCTTGGATAGCTGTCAGGAAAATAACTTAAACTTAAGTAATAACTTGGATAAAAAAATGTTGAGTTTCTGTATTAATAATACCTTGTTTGGAAAATATAATGTACATTTTATGTGTATTGGAAAAAGTTTTTGAAAGGATGGATATATCTCATATTGGAAGAATTTGCCATTGAGTTCTGTTGATGGCTAGGTTACAGACCTGGGTTGTTACACTATGCAGTGTATTATCTTTTGCCGTATGTTGGGCATTGTTCCTTTTATTCTTTGTATTGACGTATCCTTTCATCAATAAAAATTATAAAAAAAAAAAAAAAAAGAAAAGCCAAAGAGGTTAACATTAACTTGAAAAAAAATTATGGCTCTGGTGTTCTGGGCTATTTATAGACATTACAGGTTACTTAATACAGAACTGCTAAGTAAAAGCATGATAAACATACTGTATATTTGTACAAGTGGTGCATATCCTCTCCTAGGGTTTGATCATGTATGCCCTACTTTAATTTTCAAATGTAGAAGTTACATCTTACCATAGAAGGTAAATTGGATCTTTAAAACTAAAGATAAACATGGATCAGTTGTTTCTTATGATTTTTTTAAATGAATTAAACAATTAAAGTAAAGGTTTGACACATTAAGTGATTGGATATGTTTTAGATTATTAGTGCAGCATTATTTGTTTTAGCATATATATTTTGCACATTTATATTGGGAGTGTGTTACTTGCTGCCAGCTCAAGATAATACATTCACATCCTTTTTGCTTGCAAGACTTTCATTTTTATTTTACAAATTTATTAAATACCTTCTTCAGCTCTGTGTATATAAAGGAGCATGGGGGAGCTCATGTTCATAATGGGGATAATATTGACACAGCCACAAATGATCCACAATGGCTTAAAAGTGATATGGTCCCGAAATATATAGACAGAATAAAGGTGAATATTTAGAACCTGGACCAGATGGCATACACCCACAAATCCTTAAACAATTGAGCTTGGTAATTTCAAAGTGGTTGTTTCTAATTTTTAGGGACTTTTTAATGACTGGCATAGTATCACTGGTTTGGCGTAAGGACAATGCGGTGCCTATATTTAAAAAAGGATCAAAGTCTTTGCCAAGTAACTATAGAGCTTTAAGTTTAACTTCAATAGCTGGAAAGATACTGGAAAAATTAATAAAAGACCACATAGATGAGTTCTTGCTGGAAAAAAAAGTATTTTAACTAACCGACAGCATAGGTTCATGAAATACAGAAGTTGTCAATCAAATCTGATTTCTTTTTATGAAGAGGTAAGTAAAACCTTGGACAGAGGGTGGTTTTGGATGTGGTATACTTGGAATTTGCAAAAGGGTTTGACACAATTCCCCACACATGGCTAATGTGTAAGGTAAAGTCAACAGGCTTGGAAAGATCAATTAGTAAATGGATAGAAAACTGGCTAAATTCCAAATTCAGAGAGTAGTGGTTAATGAGTCTTACTCTGAATTGTCTAAGGTTATTAGTGGTGTACCTCAAGTTTTAGTGTTGGGACCCTTACTTTTTAATATATTTATAAATGATATAGGGTCTAGGATTAAAAGTACCATTTCAGTCTTTGCAAATGACACCAAGCTATGCAGTAGAATAACATCCTTACAAGATGTCTCCAACTTACAAGCTGACCTCAATGCACTGTTTAATTGGGCAGCTATGTAGCAAAGAATATGCATGTATCCTCCATACTAGGGGGAGTACAACTGGGGGAATCAATGGTGGAGAAGGATCTGGGTCTTTTGGTACATCATAAGCTTTATAAACTGCAAATAATGCCAAGCTGTGGTTTCCATATCGAGGTGCTGTGTCCTTTTTTGTATTAAGAGAGGTGGCGTCCAGAGAGAAAGATATAATTTTATTCCTGTACAACTCATTGGTAAGACCTCATCTGGAATATGCAGTTCAGTTTTGGGCACCAGTTCACAAAAAAGACATTCAGGAACTGGAGAAAGTGCACGAAAGGGCAACCAAACTGATAAGAGGAATGGTGGAGCTTAGCTATGAGGATAGATTAAAGTAACTGGATTTATTCTCTCTTGAGAAGAGGAGATTAAGGGGGATATGTTCAGCATGTACAAACACATAAGTGGTCTATATAGTGAACTTGGTGTTGAGTTATTCACTTTAAGATCATCACAGAGGACAAAGGGGCACTCTTTATGTATGGAGGAAAAGAGATTAAATCTCCAAATAAGGACAGGTTTCTTCATAGTAAGAGCTGTGAAAATGTGGAACAGACCCCTTCAAGAGCTGGTTCTGGCTAGCTCAGCAGCTTGCTTTAAAAAAGGCCTGGATTATTTCTCAAATGTACATAATATAACTGGATACTATCATTTATAGGTAAAGTTGATCCAGGTAATATCTGATTCTCACTCAGGAGATCAGGAAGGAATTGTTTTCCCTGCTGGAGCAAATTGGACTGGATTGTTTTGTTGCCTTCCCCCTGGATCAACTGTGGGTATACGATTGTGTATATGGGATTGTATGTATTTTTTTCCCTTTTATTGGTTGAACTATATGGACTTGTGTTTTTTTTTTTCAACCTGACTAACTATGTAAGTATGTAACATTGTTTATAGTGATAATCATACTCATCAATGCTTATCAGTGCTGCCTATCAGTGTCACCTAACAGTGCCCATCAGTGCTGCCTATCAGTGCAGTCTCATCAGTGCCTCCTTATCAGTGCCCATCAGTGCCGCCTTTTCAGTGCCCATCAGTGCAGCCTATCAGTGCTCATCGGTGCAGCCTCATCAGTGCACATCAATGGAAGAGAAAATTACTCTTTCGAAAAATTATATAATAGAAACTAAGAAAAATTCCGAATTTTTGGTCTTTGTTTAGCAAAAAATAAAAACCCTGATAATGAATAAATACCAAAAGAAAAGATCTGTCTCAAAAAAAATGATAAAAATGTAATTTGGGTACAGTGTTGCATGACTGTACATTTGTTATTCAAAGTGTGACAGTGCTGAAAGCTGAAAATTGGCCAGGGCAGGAAGAGCGTGAAAGTGGTTTACCCTTGTGTTGAAGTCAATAATAATACATTCAATTCTACTTTTGGTATATGTGCTATTCTTATTTTAGCTCCACCTTTGAGATCAGTCATAGGTAGATCCAAGTAAATGAAATTAGGTGTGCATATGGGTGCCACAGTTAACAATCAGAGTTTGCCAAAAAGTGAAGGTGATCCTTCATCTGGCCCCAGATATTTCAGGTCTAATATGCTAAACTATCTCAGAACACTTTTTTTTTCTTCAGCCAATAGGGTTTGATTTAGTAAAGGCACATTGGCTGTTCACTTCATAAAAGGAAATGTTCTCTTGGCTTAATGAATCTGGCGAAAATCGACTTTGTATAGAATACCCAATCACATGTAAGAAAAGAAAATTAGCTTGAACACGAATAGATGATGGAGGTAAGAAGAGATTCATCCCATTCATTTATCTAAGTGGACATTCCCTGCCAATTGAAAAACCTATGGTAAGTAAATTATTGTTGATATAATAACACAAAAAATAATAAACATTTCTTGTCATTTCCAACTATTTTACTAATAGTAAACTCCCCCCAGTGTATTCCTATCTGCTTGCTATAAGTTACAGTTTGGATTCCATTGTCTCTACAGCTAGATAACTTTAATTAATATTTGCATGAGGGAACGTTCTCTTGTCCACTGTTGTTATTTGAATGTTTATCTTATTGAGGAGAGATAACAACCATTGTGTACATTACACTGATATATTTGTATTTTGGCATGGCTATCAATGTGTAATTGCTAAAGGATAAAGTGTAAGCATTATTAAGCATTATTAAAGGGACAACAATTCACAAAATAGTTATTACAATAATTCACAAATGTTAAAGTAGACCTTGGCGTTGGCAGCATAGTGTGTAACAGAAATTACATCTACTATTTACCTATATTCACTTTACTGACCAGTTAAAAAAAAAAATTGACATTCGGCCCATGTGTATGTCGGTGTGTCCGACAGAAGATGGCCATTAGGCCCCATCTCCCTATTAGAAAACAACAGCTCAGATCCCTGCTCTAACCTCACCTAGTACAGCAGCTCTGACCAGGGCTGACAACCCGCTGGGTTGAACTAAAGAAAACCCATACTGTGTACCAGGCTTAAGTAATACATAGTGAAATAAAAATAATTTAGCACTATTATTGCTGTCTTAACATTTTACTGAGATTAATAAAATGGATAATATAAGCAACCATAGCAAAAAATAAAAAATAATTATTAACAGCTATACTTATATATTTTTCACGGCTTTATTTGCTTCCTGGTGCAATATGTCCCCTCTATGACATTGAGTAATTGGAAGAGCTCTCTCAGAATCCTCCAGGCTTGACTAATTCAGTAGAAAAAGTAATCAGCCAAAAATATCTGGCAAGGGCAGCTTTTATCACAATTCATATAGATAGGACAAGTATCATGTCGTATCTATAGGTATTTTTACTTCGTTTTATAGACCCCCTAGACTGTTCATAAGTGACAACATACCCACATCAGTTTTGTTTGCAAATCCATCACTATAGATAACTGTGGGTGACTGTTATACATCTGTGCTTGTGTATATACAGTATTTGAATTCACTACTGTTTATATGTTGGCCAGTGATTCACACATAGGTGTGCAACTTTAAGAGCCAACACTATGTAAAGTTATCAGAAGATACAGAAAACATTTAGAAACTGATTTTCTGCATGGAAACAAAATCCCAAGAAGGAGAGCAAAAAAAAACCCAAGACATTCTTTAAATATGTAAACAGTAAAAAAGGGAGGACAGGCCATATTGGCCCCATAAAGAATGAGAAAGGACATCTGGTTACAAAGGATGGGGAGATGGCAAAGGTATTGAATGTATTCTTCTCCTCAGTCTTCACAAGGGAATCAGGAGGCTTCAGTAACCAAAACTGCAGTGTTTATCCTCATGGCACATCACAGGAAGTACCTCCATGGTTAACAGAGGACAGTATTAAAATTAGACTTGGGAAACGTAACATTAATAAATCCCCAGGACCAGAAGGCTTGCACCCGAGGGTACTTAGGGAACTCAGTCAAGTAATTGCCAGACCAATGGTATCAGCTGATTGGAGAAAAGTCAATGTAGCATCAATATTTAAAAAGGGCCCAAAATACATCCCTGGGAATTACAGACCAGCTAGCCGAACACCAATAGTATGTAAACTCTTGGAGAGGATGATAAGGGACTATATACATTTAGTAATGAGAACAGTATCATTAGCAGTAATCAGCACGGATTCTTGCCAAACCAATCAATTAACATTCTATGAGGAGGTGAGTTGCCATCTAGATAGAAGAAGGCCCATAGACGTGGTGTATCTGGATTTTGCAAAAGCATTTGACATGGTTCCCCATAAATGTTTATTGTACAAAATAAGGTTCATTGGCATGGACCAAAGGGTGAGTACATGGAGTGAAAACTGGCTACAAGGGCAAGTTCAGAGGGTGGTGATAAATGGCGAGTACTCCGAATGGTCAGGGGGGGTAGTGAGGTCCCCCAGGGTTCTGTGCTGGGACCAATCCATTTTAATTTGTTCATAAATGACCTGGAGGATAGGGTAAACAGTTCAATCTCTGTATTTGTGGACGATACTAAGCTAAGCAGGGCAATAACTTCTCAGCAGGATGCGGAAGCCTTGCAAAAAGATCTGAACAAATTAATGGGGTGGGCAAGTACATGGCAAATGAGATTCAATGTAGAAAAATGAAAAATAATGCATTTGGGTGGCAAAAATATGAATGCAATCTATACACTGGGGGGAGAACCTCTGTCGGAATCTAGGATGGAAAAGGACCTGGCGTCCTAGTAGATGATAGGCTCAGCAGTGTCATGCATTGCCAAGCTGCGTCTAACAAAGAAAACAGAATATTGGCATGCATTAAAAAGGTATAAATTCCAGAGATAAAACAATAATTCAACTCTGGTCCGGTCACACCTAGAGTATACTGTCCAGTTCTCTACCCCAGTCCTCAGGAAGGATGTACTGGAAATGGAGCGTGTACAAAGAAGGGCAACAAAGGTAAGGGGTCTGGAGGATATTAATTATGAGGAAAGGTTGCGAGCACTGAACTTATTCTCTCTGGAGAAGAGACACTTGAGAGGGGATATGATTCCAATATACAAATACCATACTAGTGACCCCACAATACGGATAAAACTTTTCGCAGAAGGGAGTTTAACAAGACTCGTGGCCACTCATTAAAATTAGAAGAAAAGAGGTTTAACCTTAAACTACGCAGAGGGTCCTTTACTGTAGGAGTGGCAAGGATGTGGAATTCCCTTCCACAGGTGGTGGTCTCAGCGGGGGGGCATTGATAGTTTCAAGAAACTATTAGATAAGCACCTGAATGACCACAACATACAGGGATATACAATTTAATACTGACATATAATCACACACATACAGTGCCTTGCGAAAGTATTCGGCCCCCTTGAACTTTTCAACCTTTTGTCACATTTCAGGCTTCAAACATAAAGATATAGAACTTCCGGTTCCGGCGCCACATGAGGAGGAGGTAAGCGGACATCGCTCCGACCGCTCACCCCCCTGAAACCGGCCTCTAGCCTGCTATTCGCCTCGGGGAACCCCCCCTCCTGACTCCGGGAGACGACGAGCCGCCGATGGATCGCTTTGTGGAGCGACCCGCGCAACGGGCGCTCTCCACGGCGATCACCGCCGAGATGGACGCGGCCGAGACAGCGGCCAAGATGGCGCCCGTCCACTGCCTCACAAAGCCTCCTCCGCTGTCTCCGGCGGCACCCAGCACTGCCACGGCCCCCTCTGCTGACATTGCCCAGGCAGTAGTGTCGCTCCTGACCCCCACGTTAACCTCTACCATAGACACTGCAATACATAAAGCCATGGAGCAGCTCCGCACCGAGCTTCACCTACAGGCGCAGCGCCTCACACATGCTGAGGAACGTATCTCCATCATGGAGGATGACACCACAGCCCAGTCTGCGGCCATAGCACGCCTTACCCATTCCAATAGGGACCTCTGGATCAAAATTGACGATTTGGAAAATCGTGCTAGAAGGAACAACCTGAGGGTTGTGGGACTGCCTGAATCGATTACTAATGCACAGCTGACGGACATTTGTGCCGAAGCCATTTCGGCACAACTAGGCCTCACTACGCCATGCATTGTCGAACGGGCCCACCGCCTAGGCCATCCCAATGAACAGCGCTCTAAACCCAGGGCGGTCATTGTCCGCTATCTCAACTATGCTGATAAGCATGCCATTCTACAAAAGTTTCGCTCTCAACGCTCCCTGACTGTGGACGGGGCAAACTTGCTTCTATTTGCAGACTACTCCATTGAAGTCATGAAGATGCACAAGGCTTTCTCACCGATCTGTGCGGCCCTCTTCAACAACCATGTTAAGTTCACTTTGGCATACCCAGCGGTGCTTCATGTTACTTCTTCCGATGGTACCCGTCGCACTTTTCAATCCCCTGCTGAGGCAGAACATTTTCTTAACTACCCTGCAGAAATGGACACTACCCATTCCCCCTCAACAAGAAGCCTCTCACCGGGATCGGCACTGGAGCCTCATGCTGGTGCCTCCCAAGTATGAGTCCTGAAAAGCCACCTTACAAGCGAAGCCGCTCGACCAACCATCCCCACCGCACAGCACTTCGCTGAAGATTTCCTGCTACTTCTCGTCTGTACTACTTTAGGTGTTGGGGATCCTGATATCCCTATTGATTCAGTGCAGGCTGGGAGTTTGCTGCACTGCAGGTACACAAGTTTTCCTGCAAACCCTCAGTATGTCGGTTTGTAAGGCCGCGTACACACGCGGGGACTGTTCGCTCAACTTTGTCCGCTGAACAGTGTTTCGGCGGACAGTCCGCTCGTGTGTGGGCTTTCAGCGGACAGTTTCAGCGGACAGTCTGCTGAACAAAGTTTTTCGGAAATTCCGAAAAACTGTCCGCTGAAACTTTGTTTCAGTGAACAGTCCTCTAGTGTGTAGGCTTGTTCGTCAAACTAAGTTCCGCGCATGCTCAGAAAGGATTTACACGCCGAAGTTTGCATTGCAGTGTATAGGACGTCGTTTTCTAGTCCCGTCGTACGTGCCGTTCACGTCATCGCGCACGGTTTCAGCGGACTGTTCGTTCGTCGTGTGTGGCCAAGTCCGTCCATGCTAATTTTGAGCGGACTGTCCGCTGAAACTGTTTGACGGACAAAGTTGAGCGAACAGTCCCCGCGTGTGTACTCGGCCTAACTGTTCACTCGCTTTTTGTCCTTTTTTTATTTTTCTGTTCCAGATCGGATGGTACATGGATATGGTTCATATTTTTGCTGTTTTTTTTTATGGGTCTAGACCCTACTGCCTCCGCTAGGCTGCTCACTGTTATGTTTTACTTTTTCATATATGTTAATTGATATCTTGACGCTCTCAGTATTTTGCTGTTATTCTCTGATATCTCCCGCAGTCCCTCCTCCTGCCCTCCTTCCCTGATTTTCCCTCCCCTCCTCTCCTCTTCTCCTCCCCTCTCATCCCTCCCCTCCTTGCTCTACCCTGGCCTTCCCACTCTTTCCCTTGCTTCCCCTTTCTACCCCTCCCTCCTCCCCGGGGTACAAATCACGCCTCTCCCAGGGGGTGTGCTCACTCTCTGGGAGATGCACTCACACAACGTTCCTTGTGTGGAAAAAGGTGAAGGTGTTGATAGCACTTGTTTGGTTAATTTACTGTTCTCTCTTTCTCTCCCTTCTTTACTCTCTTTTTTGTCTCTCCCTCTACTTCTCTCCTTCCTCCTCCCTCTCTCTCCTCCCCCCCGGTCCTGTGCCACTTTGTGTATACCTACCCATGCTCATTACAGTATCCACCCTGAACCCCTCCATGTCTCCTTTAGAACTAGCTCTGATGCTCTTACACGCTCCCCACACACCTGATGGCTGACACAAGCGGAAACCAACTGACCGTGGTTACGTGGAATGTCAAGGGCCTTCGATCGCCTGCTAAACGCATGAAAATACTCCGACACCTTAAGCATCTGCGGGCAGATGTCGCACTCCTCCAAGAGACCCACCTGTCCGCTGATGATCTTTTTCGCCTCAGAAAACTTTGGGTCGGAGAGGTCTTTGGCTCCCCTGCTGATGGTCGCAAGGCAGGTGTAGCTATTCTGCTCCACAAGCACCTTCGTTATACGACACGGGACGTTCGTACTGACTCGGGTGGACGTATGCTTACCGTACGTCTGTCCTTGAATAACAAAGACCTAGCCTTCACCAACATATATGCCCCTAATTCACCTGATACTGCATTTTTCCAGGACATGTTGGCCTGGATATCACGCGTACCTGAAGGTCTGCATTTAGTGGGTGGTGACT
Organism: Lithobates pipiens; assembly: GCF_037356315.1. Lineage (NCBI taxonomy): Eukaryota > Metazoa > Chordata > Amphibia > Anura > Ranidae > Lithobates > Lithobates pipiens. Next base: position 398,983,770 of record NW_027507748.1, on the reverse strand, counting down.
TTAACTCTGTCGTTAATCCACTGGAAGATAGGCAATGTCGGGATCTTCCCGTCTCCACTACGACCAGTCCCCACACATCCACTGTCACTCCATTAGACAGGACGTTTTCCACTCTGCAGTTCACTGATGTCTGGCGCCTAACCCATCCTACCGATCAGGAATTTACTTTTTTCTCGCCCCCCCACAAATCTTTTTCGCGACTCGATTACTTTTTTGCATCCCCGCCCCTACTGTCGTTCATTAGAGACCCAGAGATTAAGGACATGGTAATCACAGACCATAGCCCAGTCTTGGTCCGTTTATTGCATGCCAAGCCCTCTTCACCATTAAGCACATGGCGCTTCCCCTCACATCTGACCGACAGCGAGGATTTTAAACAGATGTTGCTAACTAGCTGGTCGGAATATACTGAAACTAATCAAGCACACTTAGTTGACCCCAATCTATTTTGGGAAGCGGGTAAGGCCTACCTCAGAGGCAAAATTATAGCCTATGTTTCCAGACACAAGAAACACTCCAAACAGCAATACTTGCTAGCCAGCCAAACACTACGTGCAACGCATTTAACACTTTTACACAGTCGGACTCCTGCCAACATCCTTGCCTGGCAACTAGCCAAGCAGGAATTTGACTTGTGGGCTGACACTCAGGAGCGTCTGACCTCCTCTTTCCACACCTTACGCCTCCATAAATATGGCAACAAATCAGGAAAACTCCTCTCCAGACTCTGTTCAGGTTTTCATCGCCCCACCTATATACATACCTTAAAACGCACAGATGGATCTCTTGCTTCTGCCCCTGAGGAAATTAGTAATATTCTTACTGACTATTACACCTCCTTATATGCAACTGACCCTATTGACCAATCCTTAGCAGATCGGCTACTATCCAAAATCCGCTTGCCAAAACTAACTGCCCCGCAACTTGAAGCCATTAATGCCCCTATTACACTAGAAGATGTTAAGTCCACTATTAAACACCTATCCTCTTCCAAAGCCCCAGGCCCTGATGGCTATACTGCAGAATTTTATAAAATTACTCAAGATTTTATCCCTGACATCTTATGTAGAGTATTCTCCACTCTTTGGCGGGGGGGCTCCTATCTCCCTACGGGTTCTCAGGCACATATTAAACTGATAGCGAAAAAAGGCAAAGACCCCTCCCACCCTGGATCCTACAGACCGATATCCCTAATAAACGTTGATGTAAAGATCCTGTCCAAAATTATTGCCTCCCGTCTAGCTACACTCCTCCCCTCTCTTCTCCACCCAGCGCAATCTGGTTTCACCACTGGCAGATCTGCAACCCTTAACATCCGCAAAGTTCTCCTGGCACTGGAATGTGCCAAGCGAAATCCGGATTGTGACATGGCCATTATTTCGGTTGATGCCGAGAAGGCCTTTGACAACATCAATTTTACCTGGTTGTTCAAAGTTCTCCAGTCTTTCGGCTTCTCTGGTCCGGTTCTACATTTCCTGCGCCAGATGTATGCTGCCCCGACGGCTAGATTGGTGACTCCAGATTTCGTCTCTTCAACTATTCCTCTCACAAAGGGCACACGGCAAGGCTGTCCCCTTTCTCCCCTACTCTTCAATTTGGCCATTGAACCCCTGCCAATAATCCTGAATTCCCCTGATGGCATTAGTGGTATCCCCATACATGATCATAAGTTACAATCCGCCCTCTTTGCAGATGACATCCTTCTTTTCTCATCTAACCCTTTAACTGATTTTGACACCCTTCGAGACCTATTTACAACCTTCCGGCTTTGCTCAGGGTTTCGAATTAATTTTGATAAAACTGAAGTCCTACTCCTACACCCACGCAAGGCCAAACTTTGGGAATCATCTTCGCCATTCACCATTGCACGACACTTCATCACATATTTGGGTATATGTATTGGTAGAGAACCCTCCTCACTATACTCTCTGAATTACCCCCCACTGTTGACCAAGATCGTGCCGGAATTGGAGTCTTGGGCAGGCCTGCCGCTCTCGCTCTTTGGGAGATGTCATCTATTCAAGATGGTATCCTTTGCGAGACTCTTATACCCGATGCAAACTATCCCACTTTTATTAAAACACTCTGATGTTCAAAAACTGCACAAAGCCCTGACTGCTTTCCTATGGGCCAACAAAAAACCTTGCATTGCTCTTCAGAAACTAAGTCTCCCGAAGTCTGAGGGAGGGGCTGGCCTGCTCAATATTCGCTTCTACAATCTCCCCTGCCTAGTACGCCAAGAGTTGGATTGGATAGTGGGTAAGTCTAGATATTCGAACTATGTTCTTGAAAGTGCATTGGTACATCCCTATACTCTTTCTGCTGTTCTTCATTCCAATCTCCATGTCCTCCCGGGTCATCTCAAGGCTAATGTACTCATCCGGGATACAGTGATTGCCTGGAGGGAAGTCAGAAAACTCATGGGACTACCTACCAACATCTCTAAGCATCTGACCATCCAAGGGAACCCAATGTTTCCCCCCTCCACTGCTCATCAGGTCTTCGCACTTTGGGGCACAAAGGTCTTACTTCAGTTGCCTCCCTATATGACCTTCCTCAGGGACGACTCAAACCCTACCGTGCTTTGGCTTGCGAATATTCCCTCCCTCCCTCTCAGGTGTTCCACTACTTCCAACTGACTCACTATCTACAAGCTATAGGAGGGTCTCGGCCTGACTCTTGCTCTACTTCTCCCCTGGACTCTATGCTTCAACATGACACTTATTCTATCTCCGATCTCTATACCCAGCTAATCACCTATCAATCTAAAAAATACCACCTCGCTCCCTTCAAAAATTGGGCCTCCATCTTTGGCGACACGGGCCTGTCCGACAACATCCTAAAGGGATACAGGCTTATCCATAAACTCATCATCTCTGAAGTCTGGCGGGAAACTCAATTTAAAATTATCCACAGGGCCTACTATCCGTTTCGCACTAACAATGGAGATCCCTCCCAATCCAAGTGCCCATGGTGTTCTCTGGATCGCCCCACCCTGCTTCATCGCCTCTGGGAGTGTACTTCTATTTCCACCTTCTGGGACTCGGTGCTACAATACATATTCACCATTACTAATGCCTAAGGAGCAACTCATCTGCTTGTTTAGCTGTGACCCCGCCAATTCTACAGGGCCTCAACCAGGATCTGTGGTGCTCTCTCATTGGATGCACGTCTGTCTGCTTGCTGCTCGCAGAACCGTTATGTCTCATTGGATCAACTCATCTCCTCCGAGTATTCACGGAGTACAACAAGCTCTCCTGTCACTCTTCTACATGGAAAGGCTGGACACTATTTCCTCACATTTTCAGTCTACTACCCGGTTCTTCTCACGGTGGAAAAACTACATTGAACATTCGTTTTCTCCTGCTGACATTCCATCGCTTATGTACCCTTTCAGATATACTGACTGGTACCTCAAACGGAGCCTCACGAACTCGTTGGGGTTGCTTAAGCTGCCGACCTCCCATCTTTCTACTCACCCTCTCAACGTCGTGCATTATCTACCATGAGCCCATCTGGTATCCTTCGGATTGATCTGGTCATCCTACCGCTTCATAGGCGGTTGATCTCTCGATTCACTGTTCACTTAAGTACTCTTATTTTCTGGTCTCCCACGGGTCTACTATCGTTTAGTCATAAGCCTGCTAACTGTTCATGGTAATTAGGGGTATTAGACATTTTGCTTACTGTGTTTGTTAGTCCCCCGTGCAAAGGAGGGTTACTAAACTATGCTGTAATTATGATGGCACACAACCCCCCCCCCCCATCTTCCCCCCCCCTTCCTTTTCTCTTTTCTTTTCTTTTTCCCCCTCTTTTTCTTCTTCTCTTTCAAGTACACTAATGTTTGGGTTTTATCCTAAGGCTTGACGTCCCCGATACTTGGCATTCATATCTCATACACTCTGTCAATTGATATGCTTTTTGTATTGTGTTAAACTCTAATAAAAATATGTTTAAAAAAAAAAAGATATAACATTTTTATTTTTTGCGAAGAATCACCAACAAGTGGGACACAATTGTGAAGTGGAACGAAATCTATTGGATTTTTGAAACTTTTTTTAACTAATAAAAAAATGAAAAGTGGGGCGTGCAAAATTATTCGGCCCCCTTGCGTTAATACTTTGTATAGCCACCTTTTGCTGCGATTACAGCTGCAAGTCGCTTGGGGTATGTCTCTATCACATCGAGAGACTGAAATTCTTGCCCATTCTTCCTTGCAAAACAGCTAGAGCTCAGTGAGGTTGGATGGAGAGCGTTTGTGAACAGCAGTTTTCAGCTCTTTCCACAGATTCTCGATTGGATTCAGGTCTGGACTTTGACTTGGCCATTCTAACACCTGGATACGTTTATTTAGGAACCATTACTTTGTAGATTTTGCTGTATGTTTGGGATCATTGTCTTGTTGGAAGATAAATCTCCGTCCCAGTTTCAGGTCTTTTGCAGACTCCAACAGGTTTTCATCCAGAATGGTCCTGTATTTGGCTGCATCCATCTTCCCCTCAATTTTAACCATCTTCCCTGTCCCTGCTGAAGAAAAGCAGGCCCAAACCATGATGCTGCCACCACCATGTTTGACAGTGGGGATGGTGTGTTGAGGGTGTTGAGCTGTGTTGCTTTTACGCCAAACATATCGTTTTGCATTGTGGGCAAAAAGTTCGATTTTGGTTTCATCTGACCAGAGAACCTTCTTCCACATGTTTGGTGTGTCTCCCAGGTGGCTTGTGGCAAACTTTAGACAAGACTTTTCATGGATATCTTTGAGAAATGGCTTTCTTCTTGCCACTCTTCCATAAAGGCCAGATTTGTGCAGTGTACGACTGATTGTTGTCCTATGGACAGACTCTCCCACCTCAGCTGTAGTTCTCTGCAGTTCATCCAGAGTGATCATGGGCCTCTTGGCTGCATCTCTGATCAGTCTTCTCCTTGTCTGAGCTGAAAGTTTAGAGGGACAGCCAGGTCTTGGTAGATTTGCAGTGGTCTGATACTCCTTCCATTTCAAAATGATCGCTTGCACAGTGCTCCTTGGGAAATCTTTTGTATCCAAATCCGGCTTTAAACTTCTCCACAACAGTATTACGGACCTGGCTGGTGTGTTCCTTGGTCTTCATGATGCTCTCTGCGCTTTCAACAGAACCCTGAGACTATCACAGAGCAGGTGCATTTATACAGAGACTTGATTACACACAGGTGGATTCTATTTATCACCATCAGTCATTTAGAACAACATTGGATCATTCAGAGATCCTCGCTGAACTTCTGGAGTGAGTTTGCTGCACTGAAAGTAAAGGGGCCGAATAATTTTACACGCACCACTTTTCAGTTTTTTATTTGCTAAAAAAGTTTAAATTATCCAATAGATTTCGTTCCACTTCACAATTCTGTCCCACTTGTTGGTGATTCTTCACAAAAAATTTTAATTTTATATCTTTATGTTTGAAGCCTGAAATGTGGCAAAAGGTTGAAAAGTTCAAGGGGGCGAATACTTTCGCAAGGCACTGTAGGTTGGACTTGATGGACTTTTGTCTTTTTTTCAATCTCACCTACTATGTAACTATGTAACTATGTAACAGAGAATTATTGGAACTGATTTTCAAGTCTAGATAGATAACCTTATTTATCAATCAGCCCATACAGCATTTTATATTTTAAAATGTAATTGTGAACTAACACTGGACAGCCTCACCACCCTCACCACCCTTCCCACCCCCTGGTCCCAACTGTACTTACCCCCTGCAACCCTGAGCCATCAAAGCTTCCACAGCTACTACAGGGGTCCAGGGTTTTGAAATCCCCACTTTCCAGTGTTAGTTTTTTTGTAAAGGTAAACAAAGGTAAGGCCAACTAGCGTCACATATTAGGACCAAAATATTCATATTTAAGCATAATTTAGGATAATTCCTAACTATTTTAACACATCTGCACTATTTCTAGATTTTCAGATTAGACTTCAGTTTAGAACACTGATTTCCAAGTATCATATTTTATAGCCTATATATTGCCTTTTGTCTCTTAACATGCCTGATTTCACTTTGCCTTTGCTGTAACATTAAAACTTTTCTTTATGCTTTACACTCTCCATGAGTAGCTAGTATTTGCAAAAAGTATTTTTCATTAAAACTTTGCAAATATCACCAAAAAATGTACAAAGTACCGTACACATCTGCAACAACTTGATTCAATACCTAAAAACTTTCCTCAAAGTGACTCCAAAACATTTACACTTTATTGCATCCCCTGCATTAAAGGAGTTGCAAAGGCAAAAGGTTTTTTTTTTTCTTAATGCATTCTATGCATTAGGATAAAAAACCTTTTGTGTATAATAGCCACCCCATCAACTCCTAATTACTTACCTGAGCCCCATGTCTCTCCAGCGATGTCCACAGATGTCTAAGCTGTCTGGGACACTCCTCCTGTTTGGCTGATTGGCTAAGACACAGCAGCAGTGCCACTGGCTCCCGCGGAAGTCAATCAAAGTCAGTCAGCCAATCAGCGGAGAGAGGGGGCAAGGCCAGTCCGGGCTCCATGTCTGAATGGATGCATGGAGCTGTGACTCGGCTCCAGTGCCCCCATAGCTGCTGACTGGAGGGAGGCGCCAAAAGCAGCAAAAAGGGACCCGAGAAGAGGAGGATCCGGGCTTCTTTGTGCAAATCCACTGCACTTAGGAGTTAAGTGTAAAATATATATATTTTTTTTTTAAATGAGACTTTACAATCGCTTTAAGGTAAAAAAAAAAAACATTTTTTACAGCTTGCTGTCCTCCCCAACTCCCTAAATACTTACCTGAGTCCTCAATCCATCCAGCACTGTACACTGCTCGATCTCCTCTCTCCTCTCTTACTCTTCGCACAGAGACCTGAACAGCAGCGCCTGCTGCTGCCAATCAAATGCTTTGAAGAGGAAACTGGGGTGGGGGGGGGCAAGCCATGCTATGTTTGTCTTGTGGCTCCACTCACACACACACACCGCTTCGTAGCAACTATGGAAGGAGTTGAGAATGACAGCTGGGGATCCAGGCAGAGTAGGTTCAAACTGCTCTTTGCAATACTATTGCATAGGGCAAGTAGCTATAACATGCTTATTTTTTTAATCAAAAAAATGCCACTTTAACATTTTCATTTTTTTCATGACACTCTATATTGCACATTAGTCGAGACATTAGTGTTTACCACTAGGTTAAAATCCTAACATATTCCAAACTATTATCACAAAAAGCTAAGATGAATTCTATTTAGGAAACATTAGAGCTTCCCTATTAGTTTATGAAGGACTAAAGCTCATCTGTAATTGGAAGCTCCATATCTTTCATAATTGTTTCTCTACCTAAAGGATTTTCAGTTTTTTATTTCAAAAGACCTGCAAAACAGTCTTCATTAGAGAAATCCAGTTCTGCTAAAGTTCTGTTTTAGATAAACTCCCAAAAAACATGTACACAAATACAATGAACAAGTGTGTGTGTGTGTGTGTGTGTGTGTGTGTATCTCTTTACTTAATGAACACCGTCATCCAATAAGTAAAATTAGACATCGCAAAGAGAAACTTGTCTTCAAGATGTCTTTAATTGGATGGCACCAAATTATGGGACAAAAGCTCCTGTTGTGAATGGATTCTATGAACTTTATGTAATATCTTGCAAGTTTCCTCTGGAGATAACATATTTTGGGCTAGTTATGCATGGAATGACATTATGATGATACACATCCCATCTAGAAGTTTAGATTATAGTGGGCAAATTTGGTAATAACCGCCCTGCACTAGTATGTAAATGTGTCAAACAAAGATTCTTTCTGGATTAGCATTATTTGTCAGCATAAATTGAAAACATAAAACATATGGCATGATATACTAAAGTCGTTGAGAAACTTTGGGGTTTGCATTACTAAAACGGCAGAGTGCAAAATCTGGTGCAGCTGTGCATGGTAGTCAATTGGCTTCTAACTTCAGCTTGCTCATTTAGGCTTTGATAAAAATACCTGAAAGCTGAATGGTTTCAATGCAGAGCCGTACCAGATTTTGCAGTCTGCAGTTTTAGTAAATCAACCCCATTGCGTGTATATTTATGATATTACCCAATTATGTAAAAAAACAAATTCTGATTTACATATTTTGTCTGCACAATTGGAAAATTCATATTCACACCATTTATTGTATGACATTTCTTAATTCAATTAGAATATTAGTTTATATGCTTTTTCTTCTGTTTTGATTGTTGTATACGTTTAAATTGGCCACATATGACAGATCACATTGTTAATAAATGGCACTGAAGCACACCCATGCACATGATGTGTGCTACTATATATGTTGCAATTTAGAACTAGATATGTAAAGTACATTTTCATATCAGATAATATATTGTGCAAATTAAGCACAGAAACTCAATCTTTCCCTATATTGTGTTTAAAATAAAAGAAGCAACAGATTATTACTGCAAACAAAAAGACAGTTTTCAGACTTGCCCCCTCAGTACTATAATGAAATGAAGACTGTTACCTGGGTCAATACAATCTGATCCTGTTTGCTAAAAACACACAGAAGGGGATCTGTCCTCCTCCATCTAGGTGGATCGCATTGGCAGTCGGATGTAAATGGACAGCATATTCCATTTACACCTGCCGGTCCATAGAGCAGAGTGGGCTCGATCCATGTCTGCTCTGCATAAACTGAGAAGACACGGACCTGTCATCTACCCACTCTGCTCAGATTGGCAGAACATCAGCAGACAGATCCCCTGTTCCCCTCAGTCTGAAAGTTACATTTTTGAAAAACAATTCCAGGATCACAAGAAAAAAATTATATCTTACCAAGGAGTTCCAAAAGATAAACAATGGGGGTTATTCATGAAAGGCAAATCCAGTTTAGACTGCAAGTGCACTTGAAAGCGCACTAAAAGTTCACTTGGGAGTGCAGTCGCTCTAAATCTAAGGGGTAGATCTGAAATGAGTGGAAGCTCTGCTGATTTTATCATTCAATCATGTGCAAGCTAAAATGCTGTTTTTTTATTTTCCTTGCATATCCTCCACGGATCTACAGCGACTTTACTTCCAAGTGCACTTTTAGTGCAATTTCAAGTGCACTTGCAGGCAGTGCAAAGTGGATTTCCCTTTAGTAAATAACCCCCAATGTGCCTTTCAAGTAAGGAAGAACTGGTAAAAATAAATAGTTTAGCATTGTATGATTTTCTAGAAGAAAACTACTCAGTCCCAGTTCTAAAAATATACAGTCACTTTGTATAGGTTTTAGGTGTGAGCTCTGGTATCATTGTTTACCAGTAATAAACTGAAGAACAGGACTTAAATCATATTATATTGTCTTTTTCTATGATAACTTTGATAAACAGCTAAACTAAGTTTTAATTTGTATTTTACAGCATTGATGTGGACATACTTGTTGAGTCATGTGCTAATTATGTGAAAACTAGGTGGACAAATCTCTGATTAAACAATTAGCATACCCTTTATACGCATTAAGTAGAGATTTGCATATCTTCTTAGATGTTCTCTGTAAGAGATCTGAGTAATTTATGAAGAGGAAATGCAATCTTCAATTAAAGTTCTTGTTTTTTTTCAAATCGGAGACTAAGCCTGCATAAATCATAGTGTTAGCCATTGCTATTTTACTACTTTATTTTCTTGTATAGCCTTCACTGGAGATGAAGGGAGAGAAAAAAACGAACAATAAATGCAACCAATACAACCCAGCCCAGAAATTATAACATCCTACCAACCTATTAGCTACTGTAAGCCTTCATTTTCAGTGATTTGACAATTATATCAAATATTCTGTTATCGTTAGGTCTGTCAATGTCCTTAGTCAATGTTATAATTATTGCTGAAGTCAAACACTTTTATAACAAATTGACAAATCTATCACTTCTGCAAAAGGCACCCTTTTGTCCTCACCAAAACAATACTATTGAAGGGGGTGATATTACCCTCCTGGTCAAAAATGAAACATTAGTAAGATTCCACAAAGGATATTACTCACTTGTTAGCCTATATTATAGTGAAAATTTACTAAAATAATAATTACAATCCTTTTATTTGTTGGGCATTAACTTCATAAAGCATCTTAAGTAATTTTGTTTTCCTTCACCTATTTTATTTTAGCTAAATTTGATAACTTCCACATTTTTCTCCTTTTTTTTGTCTCTATAGCATGGTGTGAACATTAATATGCACAGTATCTCACATACTGTATATTTGCATATTTACAGTATTGTTTTCTTAGCTAGGGTCACTACTGGCAAATTAGATTTATACATTAATACTAATGAGTACACATTTCAGATTATTCTCCTAGCATAAGTCTAATGGTAAAACTCTTTACGGAGCTTACACAGAACCTTAGAAGTGCCACTTAACTTTAGAAGCCTCTTTAATTTAATTACATGAAAAAAGAAAGCTGTCATGTTAATTTGAAGGCAAATATTAAATAAAAGAACATAAATTAAGTGAATGAAGAAAAGTGGAGCTTGGTGCTATTGTAAACAGAGCTTTGCTAAATTTGGGGTTAACAATACTAACATTATTGGAAACATGTACAGTATCTGTGTAAAATTAACCACCTTCAGACCGGACCATTTTGCTGGTAAATGACCAGAGGTCTTTTTACAATTTGGCACTGCGCTGCTTTAACTGGTAATTGCGCGGTCATGCAATGTTGTACCCAAACAAAATTTGCGTCCTTTTCTTCCCACAAATAGAGCTTTCTTTTGATGGTATTTGATTGCCTCTGCGATTTTTATTTTTTGCGATATAAACGTAAAAAGACCGCAAATTTTGAAAAAAAATGATATTTTCTACTTTTTGTTATTAGAAAAATCCAATAAACTCAATTTTAGTCATACATTTAGGCCAAAATGTATTCAGCCACATGTCTTTGGTAAAAAAAAAGTCAATAATTGTATATTTATTGGTTTGCGCAAAAGTTGTCACATCTACAAACTAAGGTACGTTTTCTGGAATTTACGCAGCTTTTAGTTTACGACTGCCTATCTCATTTCTTGAGGTGCTAAAATGGCAGGGCAGTACAAAACCCCCCCAAATGACCCCATTTTGGAAAGTAGACACCCTAAGGAAATTGATAAGTGGCATGTTGAGCCCATTGAATATTTTATTTTTTTGCCTCAAGCGATTGAATAATGACAAAAAAAAAATTTTATTTTTTTTTTTACACAAAGTTGTCACTAAATGATATATTGCTCACACATGCTATGGGCATATGTGAAATGACACCCCAAAATAAATTCTGCTGCTTCTCCTGAGTACGGGGATACCACATATGTGGGACTTTTTGGGAGCCTAGCCGCGTACGGGGCCCCGAAAGCCAAGAACCACCTTCAGGTTTTCTAAGGGCGTAAATATTTGACTTCACTCCTCACTACCTATTACAGTTTTGAAGGCCATAAAATGCCAAGATGGCACAAAACCCCCACAAATGACCCCATTTTAGAAAGTAGACACCCCAAGCTATTTGCTGAGAGGCATTTTGAGTCCATGGAATATTTTATATTTTGCCACAAGTTGCGGGAAAATTACAAACTTTATTTATTTTTTTTTTTTTTTCACAAAGTTGTCACTAAATGATATATTGCTCACACATGCTATGGGCATATGTGAAATGACACCCCAAAATAAATTCTGCTGCTTCTCCTGAGTACGGGGATACCACATATGTGGGACTTTTTGGGAGCCTAGCCGCGTACGGGGCCCCGAAAGCCAAGAACCGCCTTCAGGTTTTCTAAGGGCGTAAATATTTGACTTCACTTCTCACTACCTATTACAGTTTTGAAGGCCATAAAATGCCAAGATGGCACAAAACCCCCACAAATGACCCCATTTTAGAAAGTAGACACCCCAAGCTATTTGCTGAGAGGCATGTTGAGTCCATGGAATATTTTATATTTTGCCACAAGTTGCGGGAAAATTACAAACTTTTTTTTTTTTTTTTTTTTCACAAAGTTGTCACTAAATGATATATTGCTCACGCATGCCATGGGCATATGTGAAATGACACCCCAAAATAAATTCTGCTGCTTCTCCTGAGTACGGGGATACCACATATGTGGGACTTTTTGGGAGCCTAGCCGCGTACGGGGCCCCGAAAACCAAGCACCGCCTTCAGGCTTTCTAAGGGCGTTACAGTTTTGAAGGCCATAAAATGCCAAGATGGCACAAACCCCCCCCAAATGACCCCATTTTGGAAAGTAGACACCCCTAAATTTAGGGGTACACTAGTGAGACTAGGTAATAAATGGCGGGTGCCCTGAAACTATAAAAAAAATAACTAACCAACCAGCGTCACCTGTAACAGTTATATGGTGATCACTGGTGAAAGGGTTAACTAGGGGGCAATCAGGGGGCTTTATGCGGTAGTATATGGGGGTCCCTGGCGCTATAAAAAGCTGCGGCGAACCTAAATACCTACCTGCCTAACTAGCGTCACCTGTGACACTAATACAGTGATCAGAAAAACGATCGCTTATTAGGCTGGGTTCACACTGGAGCGATGCGGGAACGCCACGAATGCGCGGCGGGTTCCCGCATCACATGCCTCCCGGCGGCAGTTCACACTGCCCTATGCGAACTGCTGGGAGTGTCAGTGAAATGTTAATGACACCCCCAGATCAGTTTGCATATCGCAGTGCGATCTGCAAACTCGGATCGCATGGTGTGAACACCCATGCGATCCGATTCTGCTGCGGACCAAAAAAAGGGTCCCGTGCGACTTTGCGGCGGGTGCGGCGGGTGCGACACGAATTCAGCCATACTATCTGTATGGCTGAACTCGAATCGCACAGAGATCGGATGTGATTTGCACTGCAGTGCGGTGCGAATCACATCCGTTCTCATAAACCGCTGCAATGTGAACCCAGCCTTAGTGACACTGGCGACGGGGGGTGATCACGGGGTTAAACCTTTATTGGGGGGGTTAGGGGGGTACCTTAGAACTAAAGGGGGCTAACCCTAACTGCCCTAACAGTTATTACAGTCACAAATGACACCCGCCGGGTGATCAGGGGGTTAAACCTTTATTAGGTAATAAATGGCGGGTGCCCTGAAACTATAAAAAAATAACTAACCAACCAGCGTCACCTGTAACAGTTATATGGTGATCACTGGTGAAAGGGTTAACTAGGGGGCAATCAGGGGGCTTTATGCGGTAGTATATGGGGGTCCCTGGCGCTATAAAAAGCTGCGGCGAACCTAAATACCTACCTGCCTAACAAGCGTCACCTGTGACACTAATACAGCGATCAGAAAAACTATCGCTTATTAGGCTGGGTTCACACTGGAGCGATGCGGGAACGCCATGAATCCGCGGCGGGTTCCCGCATCGCATGCCTCCCGGCGGCAGTTCACACTGCCCTATGCGAACTGCTGGGAGTGTAAGTGAAATGTTAATGACACCCCCAGATCAGTTCGCATATCGCAGTGCGATCTGCAAACTCGGATCGCATGGTGTGAACACCCATGCGATCCGATTCTGCTGCGGGCCAAAAAAAGGGTCCCGTGCGAATTTGCGGCGGGTGCGGCGGGTGCGACACAAATTCAGCCATACTATCTGTATGGCTGAACTCGAATCGCACAGAGATCGGATGTGATTTGCACTGCAGTGCGGTGCGAATCACATTCGTTCTCATAAACCGCTGCAATGTGAACCCAGCCTTAGTGACACTGGCGACGGGGGGTGATCACGGGGTTAAACCTTTATTGGGGGGGTTAGGGGGGCACATTAGAACTAAAGGGGGCTAACCCTAACTGCCCTAACAGTTACTACAGTCACAAATGACACCAATGCAAAAAAAAAAAAAAAAAGCAATTGGTGTCACTGTGACTGGGGGGGCAGGGGTAATTGGGGGGTGATCGGGGGTAAAGGGGGGGTGTGAGTGTGCCTGGCATGTTCTACTGTATGTGGGGTGTGTTGGTGCAACTCACCGAACCTCTCTCCTCGGTGCCGGAACGAAAACTACCGACACGGAGGAGAGAATACATCACTTCCTCTCCTGTGTTTACATTACAGGAGAGGAAGTGATGTCACCGGACATTTTCATTCGCCGGGAGCGATCGAGAGGGGGTGGCCATGAATGAATGGCCGTCCCCTCGTCCGGGATCGCTCCCGAACAAATACCGACCGCCGCAGGCACCGGGCGGGGGCCCGATCGGGCCCCTGACCGGCGGGCAGGCAAGGACGTACATGTAAGCCCTTATGCCTGCCCGTGCCATTCTGCCGACGTACATCGGCGTGCGGCGGTCGGCAAGTGGTTAAAGTGTCTCTAACCTTAAAAAAACAAAAACAAAACATCGATCCTTGTGCTTGTGCTGTGAAATCTGTCCCTTTCTATCATCTAAAATACCTGGCTGATCCTGCTTGGTGCTGCCCCCCCCCCCCCTCTGTAAACTGACCAAATTTACATGCTTCCGTCATCAGCTATCTCTCCTCTGTCCTCTCTCCCTGTCTGTCAGCTCCAGTTTGCTCCCTGATCCTCCCCTCCTGCTGCTAAAATATCAGTGTAATTTTGCTACAATCCACTGTGTTACATTAAATAATGTGCCCAGTGTATGTGTTTTTGTAAAACATATGCCCCTGTATACCTTTTTTCAGAGCGCTACTCTACACTAACAAGACCGCTCACCTCTCTCCTCTCCTCCCGACTGACATCAGCGGGGGATTCTCAGCCCCTCCCACTGTAGTTATCAGACCGGGAGAGGAGAGAGGTGGGCAGTCACGTGAGCACCGCTATGAAATAAAGCAAACAGGGGCAAATTTTTTACAAAACACATACACTGGGCACACCATTTAATATAAGACAATAGTCTTAACCACTTGTCAACCACCGCACACCGATATACCTCGGCAGAATGGCACGGGTGGACAATTGGGCGTACCTGTATGCACCTCCCTCCCTGTGGGCGGGCGGGAACAATTGCGTTCCCCCCATGCCTGCGGTGGTCAGATTGATCGGTTCTGACAAATTAAATCCTTCCTCTGCCTGTGAAAGGATAAACACAGACAGGAGGAAGTGAAGTCATCTCTCCTTGTGGAGTCTTTTCGATTCTAGTGAGAGGACGTGTAAATGTGAGTTGCACAACATTACACTAACACCAGTACACATAGGTACACTTGTCACCCCCTGATCACCCCCCACAGTTAACCCCTTCACTCTCTGTCACTTGGTCACCAACTGGAGTTTTCAGTTTTTTCGCTGATCACTGCATTGGTGTCATGTGTGACTGTAATAAGTGTTAGGGTAGTTAGTTAATTAGCAGTTAGTAATTAGTAGGCCCAGGTAAGTCTAGGGTACCCCCTAAACCCCCCTAATAAAGATTTAACCCCTTGATTGCCCCAGTTAAGCCTTTGACCCCTTGTTGCCAGTGTCACCAGTAAATATTTTTTCTGATTGCCGTATTTGTGTCACGTGTGATGCTAGTTAGTTGATTAGTTTCCCCATCAGGTTTTTATAGCGTCAGGTACCCCCATATATTACCTAATACAGGTTTTAACCCCCTGATTGCCCCCTAGTTAACCCTTTCATCCCCTGTCACCAGTACTAGTGTTTTGGGTGACGCTGGTTAGTTAGTTTGTTTTTTATAGAGTCATGGCCAACCGTTGTATATTACCCAATAAAGGTTTAATCCCCTGATATCAGTTAGGTTTTAGCATCAGTCTGGGTCTGTGTCCCCCCAGGCAGATTAGTGCCAGTAGCACTAACACCCACGCACGCACCATACACCTCCCTTAGTAGTATAGTCTCTGAACAGTTCGATATCTTTGATCTAATCAGAACTATATTAGCATCCCCAATAGTTTAGTGATCCAAAAAAATGCAGCATTAGTGGAATAAGCCCAGATATCTGCTAGCACCTGCATTTAGCCCCTTCACTCAGCCCAGCTCACCCAAATGCAGTATCAATCAATCACTGTCACTAACAAAAACACAACATGCATAACTTCAGCATTCGCAGAGTCAGGCCTGATTGGTAGCATTTGAAGCAGTCACTGACAGTCAGGAGCTCTTTTTCCTGTGAGTCTCACTAGTGTACCAGTAAATTTAGAGACCAAAATGTCAAATCAAAGATACAGTAGTGTAGAGGCCTACACTTTTCTGAGCATGATGGATAGTGAAGAGGAAGTCACCCATCTGTCAGATTCAGGCTCAGAATATGATCCTGTAGACAGCAGCGGCATCCTGACAGATAGCTCTGACGACGGAGTAGTGGTCCCTACTGGCCAGTACTGGTGAAGCTCATCCTTCTGGTGAACTGGCAAGCACCAGCAGCCTAGTACACCCTGGTCATAGTCAAACCAGCACTGCAGTATCACCTGGTGACATGGCGAGTACAGTTCAAGCTGGCAAGGTGGCTAGCACAACTAGTGTCCCGCAGCCACCAAGATGACCAAGACAGGCCTGTCGAGCCCATAGTGCCCTTCCTGCTGCATTTGCCAATCCGAATTGGGAGCCCACCACTTCTGCAGCACCCATACTCCCCCCATTCACTGGCCAATCTGGAATTCAGGTGGAAACAGTTGATTTTACGTCACTTGATTTTTATTCGCTGTTTTTCACCGAAGATCTCTAAAGATCTATTGTGGACCAAAAAAATGTGTGTGCTCCCCATTTGACACTTGCCAGAGAGTGGAAATGGAATTACGTTTTCTAAATGTAAGACTTTTCTGGGCCTATTCCTCCTCTTGGGCATAACTAAAGAGTGAGTTGCAGTCATATTGGTCCACTGACCCAATTCACCATATGCCTGTGTTCTCTGCCTCTATGGCCAGGGCACAATATGAGCAGATCTTGTGGTTCATGCACATCAATGATAATGAACTCTGTCGTCCTTGGGGTGACCCTGGATATGATTAGCTCTACAAAATTCGGCCACTTGTAAACCACTTCAACCAACAGTTTGCAGCCTTGTTTACTCCCGATTAAGTTGTCTGTGTTGATGAGTCCCTGATCAGGTTTTCTGGCCGCTTGTCTTTCAAACAGTATCTTCCCAGCAAGTGTGTCAGGTATGGGGTCAAGATGTATAAGCTTTGTGACAGGCCCACATATAGATTTATGGTTTACAAGAGATAGTTATGTAGACTTGGAGAACTGCCCAGACTACATAGGGAGCGCTGGTAAGATATAAGAAAGTGCGGGACTTGGTATCACACTTACTCGGAAAGGGGTACCACTTGAATGTTGACAATTATTACACGAGCGTGCCGCTTTTTAGTCACTTGTTTGATCATGGATTTGGCGCATGTGGCACCGTGCAATCCAATTGCCAGGGCTTACCTCAGTGGCTTGTAGATTCCCATCTTAGGCTGGGGGAGAGAGCCTGCTTCATGTGCAATAATTTGCTCGCTGTGAAGTGGAGCCATAATAAGAATGTTTTCGTCCTGTCCTCCCTTCACGCAGACACGACGGTTCAAATTCCTATGGCGACTGGTGTTGTGGAGAAACCCCTCTTTGTCCACGAATATAACCTTAATATGGGAGGGTTGGACCTCAATGACCAGTTGTTGGCACTGTACCTAGTTGCTCGTAGGGCAAGATGCTGGTACAAAAAAGTGTCTGTATACTAATTGCAATTGGCTCTGCTGAACACTTATGTGTTATACAAAGAGTTTGGACAAACTAGATCCTTCCTTAAATTCCAGGAAGAGATCATCACAGGCCTTCTGTTTCCAGATGGTGCTCTGCCCCACCTTCCCAACGCAAATATAGTAAGCTGGCTGCATAAGAGGCATTTTCCGTATGTCCTCCCTGGTACCCCTACCCAACAAGCCCCCCAAAGAAAATATCATGTCTGTAGAAAGCGTGGATATAGGCAGATATAGGCTTGTCACTTGGTATTATTGTTCCTCCTGTCCTGACCGTCCTGGTCTTTGTATCAGTGAATGTTTTGAATGCTACCACACACTAGTGGAGTATTAGCATAGGATACAGAACTGCACAGACTGGGACACACTTTCACAGGATCCCTAAAGATGCCATCGCATTTTGAGAGACTCGAACCTTAAACCGAACCATTACAACCACTACAACTGTTACAGTTACAAATAAAAATGTAACATACATATATATATATTGTGTGTAGTACCTCTGCGCTCGCCCCTATAAGTGTACTGTAAGGGGGAGATGGGCTACTGCTGCAAGCACTGATGAAGGGAAAAACTCTAACCCTAATAGAGATAAATAGAATGTGTAGTAGTGCTGCCCTGTATATATACACACACATTCTGCTGCCTCTCCCGAGTATGGGGATACCACGTGTGAGACTTTTTGGGAGCCTAGCCGCATACAGGACCCTGAAAACCAAGCACCTTTGGACTTTCTAATGGCGTAAAAATTGTGATTTTACTCCTCACTACCTATCACAGTTACGGAGGCCCTGAAATGTCCAGATAGCACAAAACCTCCTAAAATGACCCCATTTTGGAAAGTAGAAACCCCAAGCTATTTGCTAAAAGGTATGGTGAGTATTTTGCAGCTCTCATTTATTTTTGAAAATGAAGAAAGGAAAGAAAACATTTTTTTTTTCAAATTTCAAAACTTTGTGACAAAAAGCGAGATTTGCAAAATACTCAACATGCCTCTCAGAAAATAGCTTGGGCTGTCTACTTTCCAAAATGGGGTCATTTGGGGGGGTTTGTGCTATCTGGCCTCCGAAACTGTGATAGGCAGTGAGGAGTGAAATTGAAAATGTACGCCCTTAGAAAGCCTAAAGGTGGTGATTCGATTTCAGGGTCCTGTACATGGTTAGACTGCCAAAAAGTCTCACACATGTGGTATCAAGAGAAGTAGCAGAATGTATTTTGTGGTGTATTTCCACATATACCAATGCCATGTTTGAACAATATATCATTTAGTGACAACTTTGTGTAAAAATAATAATAATAATAATAATAATTTGCACAAACCAATACATATGCACATATTGACAATTTTTCTTTTTTTTTACCAAAGACATGTGGCTGAATACATTTAGGCCTAAATGTATGATTAAAATTTAGTTTATTGGATTTTTCTTATAACAAAAAGTAGAAAATATATATTTTTTTTAATTTATGTTCTTTTTCTGTTTCTATCGCAAAAAAACAAAAACCATCAAAGAAAACCCTATTTGTTGGAAAAAATGGACACAAATTTTGTTTGGGTTTGGGTACAGCATTACATGACCACACAATTGCCAGTTAAAGCAGCACAGTGCCAAAATGTAAAAAGTGCTCTGGTCATTGAGCAGCCAAATCCTCCTGGACTGAAGTGGTTAATATAGTCATAATATTTTTGGTATTTATATTCCCTCAGACCAGAGCTTATTACTGTCCTAGTGTGAATTTAAAGCTGAACTCCAGACCCATAATAACTATAGCCCCAAGTCTCCACCCTCTTATGGAAGGCATGGCACAGGAACAACTTTAAACTTACATTTTCCTGCAGATAGATATTCCTATTCATCTTCCCTATGATGTTATCACAGTGCTGCAGAAAATCTTTACACCAGAAGCAGACAGGAGGAGAGGTCTGTTAGGCACTTTCTTGGTGACATAGGGTGCCCTTCAATACTACTTATTCCAAGAGCACTTCTGCCTGCACACAGTCCTAGCTTGGCTCTTGGTGGTGGAGAAGGTGCTGTGGACAGGTGTATGGGTGGTGACAGAGGAGTGGATGAACCCCCTGTCATCACTAAAGTACACTAGCCAGAACCATCCTTCATCCCGGTGGCACACCTTGTACACAATGAACACAATAAAAATAACCCCCTTACACATGGAGGGAACAACAAACAACAGTGGTACTGGAGGAGCATAATTAGCACATCTGAGACAATATTTTGTCAGTTTCAATCTGGAACTATAATGTACTGACATTTTCTGATAACTGAAATATGCAAAAACCAATTACCAAGAGGCAAGGCTACCCAGCCCACAAATAACTTTGGGGATGACCGGTCACCTCAACAGGAATTTAGCATCCTAAAACCCCACTGAGTCCAGTTTTGAAGAAGTAAACGAGATTGACTGGACAGGAAAAAAAGAAGATTCTCTTTAAGGTAAGCTTATTGCTGCATTTATGCATTATATTCTACAGCATTTGCCCATAGCTCAGCTTTAATAAACTGTTCTTTAAAATAATATATTTAAACGCACTGGAATTTTTAATTCTACTGTTCTTTGAGACATATAGAAAATATACTTAAAGGACGATAGTTAAACTCCATCTATTGGGTTAAATAGATAAAAGGATAATTCAGTTCTCCTTAACACATTACTGTAATTACATTTTTAGAAAGTTATCACCATAATTTTATTTACAGACATAGTATTACATCAGTATAAGCTTAAGATTCATCATTCCAGATCAATCTAATTGATGAGGCACCATTTATTGCTTCACTACACCTCAGCTCGCAAATGTCAGCAATCACTTCGTATGACATACTAAACTAGTACTGACATTTAATGTAACTGTCACACAAGAGATATAAATGGCTTGTTCTGTTAACATCAAAGAAGTGTTATTTTGCATTTGCTAGTTTCTAAAAAAAAGTATTGCTACAAAAAAAAAATATTAAAGGGTATAGAGTACATTCATAGGCTAAAAATGAAAGAATGTCATAATATCAAATCCCAAATAGCTGAATGGTATTTAGAATAGGGTTAGGGGAATCAGGATGGAATGGGGGAAAATGGGGGCTATTAAAGGTGACAAGTTGTTTCCCTTTTACAAACAGCTATTGGCAATAGTAGTACTATTTGTATTACAAAAAAATATGCAAAACACTAGTGCAAATGCAACAATGTATTAAAGTGTTTGTTCACCAATGTCAAGAGTCTTCCAAGCAAAATAGTTGAAAGCTTTGGCGGATGAAGCAAACTAGGATTTATTTGAAAAGTCAAAAAGAGTGTGAAGGATGACCTTGTTGATGGAGAATGTGATGATGATGAAGCATTATGGATGGAAATGCATATGGGTGTTTGTACTTATAGTGCCGTGAAAAACTTTCCACTTTGTCATGTCACAACCAAAATCATAAATGTATTTTATTGGGATATTATGTGATAGACCAACACAAAGGGGCACATAATTGTGAAGTGGAAGGAAAATTATAAATGGGTTTAAATTTTTTTTACTAATAGATATCTGAAAAGTGTTGCATGCATTTATATTCAGCCTCCTTTACTCTGATACCCCTAACTAAAATCCAGTGGAACTAATTGCTTTCAGACCTCACCTAATTAGTAAATAGAATCCACCTGTGTGTAATTTAATCTCAGTATAAATACAGCTGTTCTGTGAAGCCCTCAAAGGTTTGTTAGAGAACCTTAGTGAACAAACAGCATTATGAAGGCCAAGTAACATACCGGACAGGTTTGGGATAAAGTTATGGAGAAGTTTAATGCAGTGTTAGGTTATAAAGCTTTGAACAGCTTGTGGAGCACTGTTCAATCCATCATCTGAAAATGGAAAGAGTATAGCACAACTGAAAACCTACCAAACATGGCCGTCCACATAAACTGACAGGCCAGACAAGGAGAGCATTCATCAAAGAAGCAGCCAAGAGGCCCATAGTGACCCTGGAGGAGCTGCAGAGATCCACAGCTCAGGTGGGAGAATCTGTCCACAGGACAACTATAAGTTGTGCACACAACAAACCTGGCCTTTAAGGAAGAGTGGCAAGAACAAAGCCATTGTTGAAAGAAAGCCAAAGAAGCCCTGTCTGCAATTAGCAAGAAGTCATGTGGGGGGCACAGCAAACACTGTGGAAGAAGGTAATGTGGTCAGATGAGACCATAATTGAATTTTTTGCCCTAAAAGCAAAATGCTATGTGTGGCAGAAATCTAACACTGCACACCACCCCGAACACACCATCCCCACCGTGAAACATGGTGGTGGCAGCATCATATTGTGGGGATGCTTTTCTTCAGCAGGGACAAGGAAGCTGGTCAGAGTTGATGGGAACATGGACGGAGCCAAATACAGGGCAATCTTAGAAGAAAACCTGTTAGAATCTTCAAAAGACTTGAGATTGGGGCAGATTTTTACCTTCCAGCAGGGCAATGACCATAACATAAAGCCAGAGCTACAATTGAATGATTTAAATCAAATAATTTTCATGTGTTAGAATGGCCCAGTTGAAAGTTGCTGTTCACAGATATATCCAATCTGACTGAGCTTGGGCTATTTTGCAAAGATGAATGGGCAAACATGTCACTTTCTAGATGTGTAAAGCTGGTAGAGACATCCCCAAAAAGACTTGCAGCTGTAATTGCAGCGAAAGGTGGTTCTACAAAGTACTGACTCAGGGTGGATGAATACAAATGCACACCACACTTTTCACATATTTATTTGTAAAACATTTTGAAAACTATCATTTTCCTTCCACTTCACAATTATGTGCCACTTTGTTTTGGTCTATCACAGGGGTAGGCAACCTCGGCACTCCAGCTGTGAAGAAAATACAAATCCCATCATGCCTCTGCCTCTAGGAGTCATGCCTGTGATTGTCAGGGTCTTGCAATGTCTCATGGGACATGTTGTTTACCAACAGCTGGAGGGCCGATGTTGTCTATCCCTGTTCTATCACATAACATCCCAATAAAATACATTTACATTTTTGGTTGTAACATGACAAAATGTGGAACATATCAAGGGGTATGAATACTTTTTCAAGGCACTGTATTGGAGTTTACTATAGGCCACACAGTGTTAATGCGGAGGTGAAGACTTAGCTCTTTGCACAGATAGAAAGGGCTGCATGGGCTGGGATAGTGATAATTTAAGACGATTCTAACTACCTAGATTCTGGGTAGCAGTGACCATAACTTGATTTCATTTAATATAAACTTGAGACAACAAGCACAAGCTGGAAAGATTAAAAAAACTAAATTTTTAAAGGACAAATTTTTTCAATGCTGATGCCTGTTCACCAACAATAATGCCCTGTACACACGGTCGGAAATTCCGACAGAAAAGGTCTGATTGGAGTTTATTGTCGGAAAATTCAATCGTGTGTGGGCTCTATCAGACTTTTTCTGTCAGAAATTCGGACGGAAAAAATTTGAGAGAAGGATCTCAAATTTTCCGACCAAAAAATCAGAGCAGACTTTTTCCGATCGTTTGTAGAGAATTCCGATCGGACAAAGTGCCATGCATGCTCAGATCAAATTACGAGACCAAAGCTATTGGCTACTAGCCTCAACATAGTCCCCTCGTAACGAACGAACGTCATGACGTTCCGAACAATTAGATTTTCCGACAACTTTGTCCGACCGTGTGTATGCAACACCAGTTGCGTACAAAATCCGTCGGAAAAAATCAGACGAATTTTGTGGTCAGAATGTCCGACCGTGTGTACAGGGCATTAGACATTTAGAACACAGAACAGAACACAGAACAGAAAAGGAAATGTTTAAAATCAAATTTATGCAAACACACTGCAAAATATAGTCCTGTGGGCAATATGTTTAAAAGGCTAAAAATAAAATCTATGTGATTCATGTACAAAGGTAAAGGGTAATTCCACTTTTGTAGGAAAAAAATATTATAGTCCATAGAATTGCAATGCAAGTAAATGAATGTAGTTAAAAATTACCCTTCCTTTTTAGGCTGCATTGCTGTCATTTTCTGTAAATTGCAATGCAATATGGTTACCTGGAGGTGTTCTGTACCCAGATACAGTTTGTCATTTTTTTATGAGATACTCCCAAAGGGAAATCACTAGTGTTGAGTGAACAGTTCGGGCCGAACATGAGTCCGGGCCGAACATGAGTCCGGGCCGAACATTCGCTTTTCACCCAGTTCGGGGAACACCCAAATTTGCAAGGTGTTCACCGAGTGTTCTCCCTGCAATTCATTGCACACTGCACTGTGCATCGTGTGCCCTGATTGGGAAAAGCTTTGTCCAATCAGGGCACAGTGAAAGCTGGTTGTTAAGGAGTGGGGCCAGGAAGTCGGCCGCGGCATCCTTAACAACCAATGAACCTTCAGCTGTCAATAGGCTTCCCTGCTGACAGCTAAAAAAAAAAAAACATTTGCTGGTAAAAAATTTATAAAAAAAAAAAAAGTGCAAGAATAAAAATGAAAAATTATTTTAAATATAGTACATAGGGGGGTCCCCTTAGTCTGCTTGTAAAGTGAAAAAAAAGCAAGTCAGCATTTAAATTGACTCGGCATTGCAATTGCCGGCACCTGGCTATTCAAAAGAAAGAAAGAGAAAAACGGTGTGGGCCCCCAAAATCCATACCAGACCCTTATCCAAGCCAGATCAGGAAAGGGTGGGGGACAGGCGAGTGTCCCCCCTGAACCATAGATGGTCACATGACCTCAACATGGGGGGGGGCTCTGTTCATCTTGCCGAACGCCCTGCAATGCACTGTGCAGGATAGACCATGTTATGTTTATACAGTGCCAGTAATGTTTCATATGTCACCAGGAATATGCCATTGGCATGCAGCAAAATGCCATAATTGATTAGATATTCATTTTTTAATTGTTGTATGTTTTATTTCAATTAAGGGACTTTTATAAGTGTCTGTGTGTTGAAATTGAATAGCTTTTAGAAATTGGTTTGGAAAGGGGTTTTTATGTACACTGTATTTGTTAGATTTTTAGGGGGTCAAATGTCAGTGGGCCCCCTTATTCCAAAGGAGGCTTCCACTTTCTGATTTTCTTTTTGTCCCACAAACCCTTACAGCCCTTTTGAGAGACAGGATGTGGATAAGAATCTTTTGTCTTCTCAACAGGGGACATGTCACAAGGTGCAATGGAGGGTTAGCTTAGTGCCATTCTGGCCACCTAGGCTTTATGCCTGTAATGCCGCGTACACACGTAGCCGACTATCCGATGGACTTAGTCTGGCTGACTTGCCACCGGACTGTCCGTCCGACTTTCCGAACGGGCTACTTGCCCACACACGGCACTTTTTCAGCGGACTAATACGGCGTACTAAGTCCGCCGTACTTTTGAAATGAACGGACTCGCCCACACACGCGGAGGAAAGTCCGCTCATTTCGAGCACGTCTCCAGGTAGGCGGGGCCCGCAAAGGAGACGTCGCTGGCCCCACCACCTGGTATGGACTTAAAGGGGAACCCCAACGCCAAAAAAAATCGGCGTGGGGGTCCCCCCCAGGTCCACATCAGACCCTTGTCCGAGCACGCTACCCGGCCGGCCAGGAAAGGGGGGACAAGCGAGCGCCCCCTCCTGAGCCGTACCAGACTGCGTGCCCTCAACATGGGGGGGTGCCTTGGGGAAGGGGCCCTTGTCCTCATCAACATGGGGACAAGGTGCTTTGGGGTGGGGGGGCGCGTGGCACCCCCCATGTTGAGCGCACGCGGCCTGGTACCGCTCGCTCGCCCCCCCCCTTCCTGGCCGGCCGGGTAGCGTGCTCCGACAAGGGTCTGATGTGGACCTGGGGGGACCACCACGCCGTTTTTTTTCGACGTTGGGGTTCCCCTTTAAGTCCATACCAGGTGGCGGGGCCAGCGACGTCTCCTTCGCAGGCCCCGCCTACCTGGAGATCCGCTCAAAATGAGCGGACTTTTCTCCGGGCAGGAAAAGTCTGTTCATTTCATAAGTACAGTGGACTGGCATATGCAAGGCCGGATTGTCCGCCGAAATGCGAGTCCGGCGGGAAGATTGGAGTGCAAAACTACTTTCTAAGTCTGCCGTACTTTCGGGTCAAAAAAGTCTGCCGGAGGCTACACACGAGGGGATTGTCCGGCGGACTTGCCGGACTTTTTCGTCCGATTGTTTGATCATGTGTATGCGGCATAAGAGTGTTTGTTTTGAACAGAAGGGAACCCCCATATTATAATTTTTTTTCACTTTCATAGGATTCCTGGACACTAGTGAGATCTGACAGGAGATATAACCTTGTTCTACTCCATCCCAAACTAGATAACAACATTTTGGCTATAAATACATTGGCATGTGCATGTGCCTCATGGCTCTGGTCAGCTCACCATGCCTATTTTGACAATTGTTTGCCTTTTTTAACTTGAAAAAGGCTAGAATTGCATTTCAGCATTTGCTTTTCACAATACCTGAAAGTGGCCCCCAGTATGCTGTGTCTCTGCTAATTAGTGAACTAACCTTATGGCACACATTTTAGGCCTAGAACCTTAGGGCACTAGGATTTGGGCAGCTGGCTTTGGGCAACAGGCTTGGGTTTGATGACTGATATCTTAGTCTTCAGGCTCATTTGCTTAGCCACTTGCAATGGCAAATAAAAATGGCCATGCAGCATACCACATAGGGACACTTACAAGTTGCATAAAATAAAACCGCCATTCAAACAAAAACTTTTTTTCACTGTAAGTCAAAATTATAAAACAAAACAAAAAAAATTCAAACCATCCAATGTTTACCTGCATAAATATTTGGTTAGGGGTCAAGCTATATTTATTTAGGACAATTCTCTTTATTTTATTTGATCACTAAAGGGTTTCCTTTAACAAAAAAAAAAAGGTCTCCCTCACACACACAGCTGTGGATTGCTTGATCAAGAATGTTTTGTGCTTGTAACAATAATCGCTCTCCTTTATAAACCTAAAAAAAAAAATAATGTTACACCCAAACACTGCAGTAGCATTTTATTACATAAAAAATGAGAAAAAATAAATAAAATAAAGAGGCTCCCTAAGAGTATTCAGGAAAACTGTTGCTAGAAAAAATTGTGTACTTAGTAAGGATGGGATATGTTTCAGACCAAACTCAGTTCAGCCTGAACCCACAGAAAACTGTTACAAGAGGCTGCTGCCTCAATACGTTGCTCCTGTGGAATTACCTGCGCCCACACATAACAAAAGAAGTGGGGATACTAGTGGCATCATTACCTAATTGCCACGGGGTGTGTGTGGGAGAAGGGGGAGTTGAAGATGTAAGTGTCCATTCACTAAAAACACACTCTCACCCCCCAAAACAAAACCCCTCCTACATGCACAGACACACACAAAGGTTGGACTGGGTGCACCTTTTGCCAACCTTATCTACTAAGTAACTTTGAAAAAGCCTAGATTGTATAATACAAATGTTTAATATAAAATTCCCATAATTATGGATGCTGACATTACTTGTCTCCCTAAGTTGTCTAAATATAAGTAAAAGTAAATCTTTTTTTTTTTAAATAAGATTGCAAAAATAACAGCTCCTAGTAATTGCTATAGGCAATATGCACCTCAAGCAAATGCCCATATGCCAACATGTCAAAAAGTAGAGTGGAGAAGGAACTCCCCCTTATGGGACTTTAATGGGCCAAGTAGTAGTACACAAAGAGTTTGTAAAAGGAGTATACAAAATGTATTGAAATATAAACAATTACAATTTGAATCAATAGTTGCCTATAGACATCTGAATGACATAGATATGGCAAAAAACAGAAGAAAAAAACTCGAGAGGTCCAGGGACAACCGTGATAGGGTCACCACGGCAAGTCCCACAGACCACACCCAGCGCGTTTCAGGAAACTCCTTTTTCGGGGTGTGTAGAGCAATTTTGTTTCTATCTTTTAAAAACAGACAAAAAATCATAATAAATAAGGTACAGAAAAATAGGTGTATATGCATGTATGCAGAATATACAACCATTAGTTATTCAAAAATCTGAATACAGGTATATGGAGAAAATATAAAGGAACACTTATATGTTGCCAAGATAAATGCAAGTACATGTCACAGCCACAGAGTAATTTTGTAAAAACCAGACAGCCATGTCCCAACTACGATCTGATTGGTGCAACCAGAGGCCTCCAGATAGAAACAGCAGTGAGCAACCAGCGAGACCAGCAAAGGGTAAAGCACAGCCACAAGGGGCACACAGGTACTTGGAAGGGCTTCTTATAACACTGAGGAAATCTTCATGCTCTATTTAAACATAAGAAAGGATGAGTGTATAGATGAGTATATATAGCAAGATATACCAAAGTGTTTTTGTATATTTTATTTTGACATATATATATATATATATACAGCGAGTAGGTGCGTATATAAATGCATAGACAGGGACCATAGTATATAATATATACCGTCCCTATGGCACTAAAAGCAAAAGGGAAGCGCTGTTGAAATTATTGTCCAGGGCAGATAAAACACTTGGTATTGAAAATGGTAAGGTAGATTAAAAGAAAAGTGAGATAAAAGAAATGTCTATGGAGCATGCAGGTAGCAAGACATTAGTAATAATGGGGCAGTAAACCCTTAAATGAAAGCTAATCAAGAAGATGATGGAACAGTGTAGATTAGCCCCCCAGGAGAGGGAGTGCACAGCATAGATGTAGCCAGGCAAGTGGGAGATGGACGGATTATGGAGTGCTAAAGCACTAATTTTATAGTCCACAACAGGTGTATGTGCCCAATCACTGCCACACACACCTGCCCTCACCTGCAGATAAAAAGAATTAGAAGTGGAGGAAGCTGTCAGTGAAGTCAGTCAGTGTGGCATACAGGCGCCACACACGAGTGGCATCTGGCAGTGTCACCTGTGGAGGCATCCATCGCAATGTGATTACATGCGCTTCAAGCTGGTCCCTGGGCGAGCGATGCGTGGCACAGCCACAGGGAGGTGCAGAGGGGCCATTGGTAGAGAAAGAAGCATGAGCTGACAGGGTTGCTAGGTTGCTAGGCAACACTGCAAGCCACAATGAGACCCAAAGAGACCCATAGAGTGGAAAGCTACAAAGCACCAAGTGGCCTGGGCACGCCAGGTAAAGGATCGCTGGAGAATGGAGGCAATGGGCAAGCAATCAGGACGATCATTCAGGACATGGCAAGGCCAGAGTCCACAAAGTTCTGTGGAAGAAGAGAACAAAATAAATATAACAATAAAGGATCATACAAAATATATATACTAAATAGCACGAAAAGAGCAAAATGTAAAACTGTACAGTGATTACCAGGCAAGGCAAAGAAGAGGACAGAATAGGTGGGAGGGTGGAGGGAAAAGAGAAGGGGAAAGGATGGGGAGGACAAAGGTGAATGGGGAAGTAAAAAGGATAGGCAGGGGAAGGAGGATATATCATGAAGAATACTGATTGTCATGGTACAATGATGTACGGGAGATAGAATAGAAGTGTATATAGCAGACCTATAAAAGGAGAGTTAAAGCAAAAATCACTTTCCCAACCACGCAAAACAAAACCCTCCAGAAAAGGCTTGTAATTAACGGCTTCATTTAACCCTGAAGGGGCCGTGGCTTGTTGTGAGAAAATCCAGTGCAATTCTGACTGGAGCAGTTTCTTATTACAGTCTCCCCCTCTAAGGGAGGGATGGATATGATCCAGAATAAGAAACTGTATATGGGGAAATCTGCCATTGTGTGCAGGTAAGACAAAAACAATTCCATGTCTCAACTCACCAACCAGTCTGCCGACCAACCAAATTAACCTGTCTAACCATCTGTTAAAAGCAGGGGTTTAGTTAGCACACAATTGCAAACACACGTGAAAGCTGCTACTGTAGTAAAGTTATCTGAAATATACAGTATATATATATATATATATATATATATATATATATATATATATATATATATATATATATATATATCAGATTCTTCCCAGAGATTTGCCGGTGGAAGTAGAATAACATTATTGTGAGCCAATTAGGCTCTAACATGTATAACAGATCGAAGAAGCAAAAAGCACGGGAGGAACCTTGTAGTCCAAAGCAAATGTTAAATTCTGGCAAATGACACATGAGCTTCAGGATGTGAAGAATTGTATTACCCCTGGCTTATAGGGTAGAGTGTGTAAATATTAACAGTGCCTTGAAAGGATTGTAAATATCTGGGCAGGTAAGATTGTGCATATCTAATTTACCTCTTACCAGTTGTTTTTTAATTTTGCACAAAGGTTTGTTGGCACTTTTTCGTGCACTTAAAAAAAAAAAAATCGGCTAACTTCTAAGAATGCTTTGTCACATATATAAGATACCTTTATTATTCATAAAACTCATGATTACCACCTGCTACCGTTTAGTGCTTCAATTCTCCCCTAATCTCAGATGTTCACTGTTTGACTAGGAGACTCTGTTGTCTTGATAGGTTTGTAGTATGCTTGCAGTTATTATGTTCACTTATGCCCAGTACATATGATAAGATTATCAGATGAATGATCGCCCATTTTTTTTTTGCATGATAATCGCAGATCGAATTTGATGAGTTTACTAACATCAAGAAAATTATCATACAACAGAATACAAATTCAGAAGGGATGTCGTGTGTTATAATGCATTTGTATTGCATTTTCAAATGACAGCTGTACTGATTATACGAAAATTGTGCAATCTGGCATAATACGAAAAAAAAATGTGTTCATGTCCGAATAATATTGAATAAACTGCCATAATCGGCTCTCAAAGCTCTGTACTAATGACCTGATTATCGTACGATCGTTTCGAAAGCGGTATTTTTCGTAAGATTTTCTGATTGTGTGTACGGGGCTTAAGCATGGACTTTTCTACGGATCAAATTACTTACCCCACTGGTACCGCTAGAGCTCCCCTAACCTTGCCACATCCTGAGCCTGATCACAGTATGTTCTTATTAGGGGTGGTAGGCTCTCCCCCATAGGGGGTAATCTCAATATATCTCAGGGACCCTTTATGTTGATCAATCTTTTTTAACCTATTGTTATACATATTGTGAAATGTAAAGAACATGTACATCTGTCTATTTTGTTTTGTATTTACCTCTTTTGAAGTTTAAAAAAGCAAAACAAAAAGCAAAACAAAACAGCCACATATCTGCACAGTATATGATTTAAATATGTATAACCAGAACTTTAGTAAAATACCAGAATATTTAGTAGATCCAGAGATAGAGGCATCTCAATAGTTTCTGTAAAAGCTATGCTTGGTAATGACCTTACAACCTCCTAGCTTCCATATTAGCCATTTAACATGATAAACCAATTTGGAAGCTTATGAAGAGGTAAAGCTAAATGCAACAGAGGTACATATTTGAATAGAGGACAACGCATACATTCTAAACAAATACCCCAATTCAAGTTCTCTTGAAATCTGTTAAGATATGAATATAATAGGTGTCACTGTGTCCCTGCTTTTGAAGGAATCTGTTTGCATTGTCTTTATACCCATATCACTAGCTGGTCATCTGTAATAAGCATGCTGACAACTGCATTAGATCATGTTGCTTACAGATCACTGATTCTCTAAATATAAAGCAAATAACGTTTCTAGCTTTAGGAACTTTGAAATCAAGTCACCAGTTAATTTCAAGCTTGCAAACTCCTTGTACTTTCTTTGTCCAATTATGTTAACACTTTTATATTGCTTTAAACGAACACGTAAATTGTTCGTTTTAGATCTAGTTGGCATGTTTCTTCTATTATCATTGACTCACTTGCTGGTGTACAGACTTTGTTTATTTTAGCCTGGGACTTTCCTTTAAATGAATGTGCATTAATTAAATACATTATCAGCTCAGAATCATGAAATGCATATGCTAATTTTTTGCAGTTCTAATAAGGAATATACAATTAAGCGATTCCCTTTGATTGTATCAGCTGGAGGCTTTATTATTCTTGCTTTTAATCACTGTCAAAATATGTTAGGCTGCATCTTGCATACTTGTACTCATTGCTGAATTATGGTGTATGTTACAGTAGCTCAGAAAAGTGAGTACACCCCTCACATTTTTGTAAATATTTTATAATTTTTTATAATATCTTTTCATGTGACAACACTGAAGAAATTACACTTTGCTACAATGTAAAGTAGTGAGTGTACAGCTTGTTTAACAGTGTAAATGTGCTGTCCCCTCAAAATATCTCAACATACAGCCATTAATGTCTAAGCCACTGGCAACAAAAGTGAGTACACCCCTAAGTAAAAATTACCAAATTGGGCCCAATTAGCCATCTTCCTTCCCCGGTGTCATGTGGCTCGTTAATGTTACAAGGTCTAAGTTGTGAATGGGGAGCAGGTGTATTGCATTTGGTGTTATTGCTCTCACTCTCTTATATTGGTCACTGGAAGTTCAACATGGCACCTCATGGCAAAGAACTCTGAGGATCTGAAAAAAAGAATTGTTGCTCTACATAAAGATGGCCTAGGCCAGTGATGGCGAACCTTGGCACCCCAGATGTTTTGGAACTATATTTCCCATGATGCTCATGCACTCTGCAGTGTAGTTGAGCATCATGGGAAATGTAGTTCCAAAACATCTAGGGTGCCAAGGTTCGCCATCACTGGCCTAGGCTATAAGAAGATTGCCAAGACTCTGAAACTGTGCTGCAGCATCGTGGCCAAGAATCACACACCTTGCCATGATTAACCAAAGAAGTTGAGTGCACGTGCTCAGCATCATATCCAGAAGTTGTCTTTGGGAAATAGATGTATGTGTGCTGCCAGAATTTCTGCAGACGTTGAAGGGGTGGGGGGTCAGCCTGTCAGTACTCAGACCATACGTCACACTCTACATCAAATTGGTCTGCCTGGCTGTCATCTCAAAAGGAAGCCTCTTCTAAAGATGATGCACAAGAAAGCCCGCAGTTTGCTGAAGACAAGCAGAATAAGGACACTGGAACCATGTTCTGTGGTCTGATGAGACCAAGATAAACTTATTTGGTTCAGATGCTGTCAAGCGCGTGTGGCAGCATCCAGTCCAGTGTGTCTTGCCTACAGTAAAGCACATCGGTGGGATTGTCATGGTCTGAGGCTGCATAAGTGCTGCCAGCACTGGGGAGCTACAATTAATTAAAGAAACCATGAATGCCAACATGCACTGTGAAATACTGAAGCAGAGCATGATCCCCTCCCTGTTATTTGCCAGCAGGTATTTATGGGTCTGTACCAAAACTGCCTCTCTCGACCCAAGAATGCAGGAACCACCTTTCAGCTGCCACGATGAGCTGGCAATTGATACCTTGTTTTAGTTCAAACTGGACCGAGGGTACATCATCTGCCCCTTAACCGAGCAACCTTTCAATGTGTGGAGAGTCAGCCCTATTGGACTTGTCAAGGGCAAGTTTTCTAATAAACTTTGGTTGGTGTACGAATTGTCCACGCCTCATTGTTCTCATGTCTCAAGTTTGAACTCCTTAATTCCCTCCGAGGAAGTTTCCCTTAAATAAACATCAGTCGACCAAGCTATCCAAGCCATTATTAGTATAGGCATGGGCGCCTGGCTGTGGACATCTAAGACACATTCAAATTACTGCCCATCGAGCCAGCCCTCTGACAGTGGCATGGCATCAGATGGAAAGGTTTCTATTACTTCGCCGCCGAGTTGAACTTCGGCTCTAAAAGCAGCCCATAGCTGTTTGATACATCCACCCAGTCCCTTTCCTGGATCTTGTCATACCAAGAAAAGTGCCAGAAAGTCATTCACTACCTCGATGACTTCCTGCTCAGGAGACTTGTATAGACTAAGAGTGGTATTCGCCAATTTCAACATCCCCATAGCAGAGCATAAAGTGGCCCATCACATCACCTTCCTCTCGACACACGCTCCATGCAGGCTAGCCTACCTCCTGATAAGTTGACCCAAATCAGGTCGGTTATTCACACCTTTACCCTTTCACAAGGGTGTACCAAGAGACAGCTACAGTCCCTGTTAGGGATGCTACATTTTGCCATGGGGATCATCCCTCAGGGGCGGTCCTTCATCTCACGGCTTTTGGTTTTCCTCTCGTAGGTTCAAAACCCTGACCAAATTCTCAGGCTGGACCCAGCAGCAATAGCGGATCTGTAAATGTGGGACGAGTTCCTTATGGATTGGGATGGTATATCAATGTTCATTCTGTTAGCATCAGCTTTATCACCTCAGGTAGTCATGGACACCGCAACCTCTACAGGCTTTGCTGCAATTTTTGGCCATCACTGGTTCACAGGACTCCTCCTGATTCCGGGGTTTAGTAAGTTATCCTCACTGTTTGAACTCTACCCCATTGTGGCAGCGGCGCAGGTCTGGGACTGCACCTGGACAGGGCAAACAGTGGTCTTCACCACAGACAATCAGGCCACAGCTGAAATCATAAACAAAGGCAGGTCAAAATTGCTGGACATCATGTCCTTCTTGCACATGCTGGTACAGTTGTCCTTACAGCATCACTTCAAAGTTCACTGCATGTATATCCTGGGCTAGTGCAATATCGTGGCCGACACACTGTCCCACTATAACTATACATCATTCTTTTTGCAGGATCGTAGAGCCGACCTGACCACTTCTCTCATCCCTCCTTGGTCACAGCTCATGCTGGGTTAAAAGAACAACTGATCGATGCAACCCATCTCATTAACCACTCATTGTCCCGCAACATCCTGAAGGCCTACCACACTGCCTGGAATGCCTAAGCCAGGTTTCTAGCCTCATTACCGGGGCAGCTACAGGAAACATCAAGCACGTCCTGGTCTTTATATTGTATTGCTACACACAGCTGGCTCTATCCTATAACACCGTTAGGCTCTACTTATCTGCCATCCAGCATTTTTTGTCCTTACAGGACCCCAGTATGCTTTCCCTGTTTGCAGTTCACACAGTCAAGTTAATCCCAAGTGGCATTCAGAGACAGCAGCATGTGGCCAACAGCAAGTGCTTACACATCACAAGTACCATTTTCAAGGACGTGTCTAATGCCCTGTCACATTCTAAGTTTGGATTCTTACCCAGCCTGGTCATTTAAGCGGCCATCTATCTAGCCTTTTATGGCTTTCACCATTAATGGCCACAGCTGCCAGGTACTGCACAAAGGCGACATGGCATGCCTTCAAAATCACTTTGTTTTACACCTCACAGTGTCTAAAACCCAACAGTCTGGTCTCAGGGTTGACATCAAGCTTTTCCAGACCCACAACACCTGATGCCTGGCTGAAATCCTCGACTGATTGTTGTCCTATCCGCCCAAGCAGTTAGCAAGCTTGCTCAATAAATGTTACCAGACCAATAAAAGAGAATTACTCCCCTACCCAAGTATTTTTTGCCCCTTTTTTGGTATACCGTCAAGCCGACCAGGCCACACTTCAGGTCTACTTTATGTTGTAAGTCTTGTGGCGTGTTTGTGTTGTTCATATCTGTCCCAATTGAAGGGCTTCGACCATAAATAAGAAGGCCAGAATGGTGGCCTGAATTTATGGGAGGAGCCCAGGGGGTACTTAAGCAGACCACTCACCTGCATTTTTTGACGGTTGCAGTGTGCGGTACCCTCCCACCCATCCCCTTTTTAGGGCACTTTTCAGACATATCCTCTCCATAATCATCCATTTACTTATCTTGGGTATGCCCCCTTTTTTTGGTGTACTGTCTAGCTGGCCAGGGCACACTTCAGGTCTACTTTATGTTGTAAGTCTTGTGGTGTGTTTGTGTGGTTCATATCTGTCTCAGTTGAAGGGCTTTGACCATAAATCTAAATATATATATATATTATTTTTTTGGTTAATTTCAGGTGATAGTAATTTTCTCAACACTGGGTTTAAGGAACCCCATGCCATTTTTTTTTACATTTTGACATGGGGTTCCCTTTAATATCCTGAAGGGCCTGGTATGGAATTTGGGGGACCCCCACTATTTAAAAAAAAATTGTTTTGGGGTTCCCCTTAATATTCATACCAGACCCAAAGGGCCTGGTAATGAACTAGGGGACCCAATGCAGTTTTTTTTTAATTACTTTTATCTGTATTGCCAGTAACGACAATTCATTATAGCCATGAGTACTTTTAATTACATTTTAATTAAGCATTATTAAAATCACTGCTCCTGAAAAAACTTCAGCTTTTAAAACTTTTTTTTGCACTGATACATGTCTCCTGGGGCAGAAGCTGGGTCTCCAAACAATAATATGACCATAACTTGCATATAAGCCTTTAAAATTAGCACTTTTGATTATTCATGTTCGTGTCCCATAGACTTTAATGATGTTCGTGTGTTCTGCCAAATTTTTTGCCTGTACGTTATGTTCTGGTGCAAACCAAACCATGGGATGTTCAGCCTATTCCTAGTCAGTACCTGCTGAACTGGCCACATTTTGATACCTGTGTACTCAGCTTAATATGGAACATCACAAAGTTTTCATAAAACATGGCATATGCTGAACAAAAATACCCATCCTGGTGAGGACAACTTTTATTCCATCTCCCAGTGCTGCTTTTAACAGCTTGAGCCATATTATACTGTATGTCTTTGTTTTGCCTTTGTTGAACTGTCTGTGTAGAAAGTTACATAAGTGACTGGAGTATGTATTTTAACTTGATATATTTACTGTGTGTTTTTATTTATTCGTATATAAATCAAAAAAAGGAAATAACCTGACTGAAGTTCAGAATTAAGGACAAGACAAAAATGAATAGTGACATTATAGAAATGTATTAAGAAAATGTGGCAAGCTGATGTTAAGTTTTTTTTTTTTCTTTTTGCTTTCTCTCAGAAGGATTTAGGTTGAATACATTATGCACATTTATATCATACGATTGCCAAAAGCTAAAAAGGAAAGTATGCAAAAGGGGAAATTATTTTCTTTCTTGGAACTTAGGTTATTTATTCAGTTTTTTCATTGTTCTCCATACTGTCCAAAACATGTTGTTGCACCCAGTGACCCGAATAAGCACATCTGTACATGTTTACTGTCTAGTTTTATCATACATAACTATACAGAAATATTGCAGCTCCCTTGTGCTATCAGTTCAGATTAGACATTATGCAAGGTCACCCTAGGGTAATTGTTTACCAATATTCTCATAGTAATAATTTAATTGTATAATAGATAAATGGATGAAACTATTTTAATTTACATATTAGAAAATTCTCCTGCATGGGTTTTAAAATTAGAAAAACAAATAGCTGGATAGCGGCATGCCAAAAAATTCACCTTTATTGTTTAAAAAATTTATATCAAAACATGGGTACAGACTAACTGCACAGCCGTTGACACTTTTCACACCACACGCGATGCTTAGTCATAGCTGAATGCTACATATACAAGTATATATACTGCCGGCCGCCTCTATTTACATATGAATGCTGGTAATTTACATGGTCTCCAGGTGAGTCATCTGGGACACAGCACAGGACTAAAACCTCAAGGGGCGAGGGAATTTAAACCAGCATAGTTGGCAAGTATGAAGCAGCTGCTTTGGACCCCACAACAATGACATGGCCCAGGGCAGCTGCCCCTTTTGCCCTGCCTTAAAAACGGCCCTGTATATATATACACACAACTTTAAACAAATAGACAAATGGCCAAAACATGTGTACCATTAGTAGTTAAGTTGAAAACACCTGCGAGCATCTATAATCTACAACGCCACCACTAAACAGAATAAAGAGAACACCCCCCTACTGGAGAGTCTACAAAACAAAATATATGATGATAAAAGTCTAGAAAAAGAGACACCAAATGCAACAAACAAAACATAACATATATCTATAAAATAATGCAATGTATAGTAAAATACACTAACACCAACATATGCAACGAGGGCGACGACCAATATGCCTACCACCCATGCATGAATGTGTGTGCGTGATTCTCAATGAATTCTAATCTGCTAAAATGTAAACCAAACTCTAATTTGAAAGATTTATATTGAAAATATAATTATTATTGTTATTTGATGTTTAATAACATTATAATTGGGTAAATAAATAAATATATTCTTCCAAGTTACCGATCTCTGTCCTGATTCCATAAGGAAGCCTCCCTGTTGAATCAACAAAGGTGAACAACATTTGAAGGATGGAAAAAATCAGTCGCACATACAGAACCTCCAGATATCTAACTGTAGCGGATGACATTTGGGACCAAATGTCCCGCGCTTTCTAAATTTAGTTTTTGCCTCAGGACCTTACAGTACTGGGGGTTAATTGTGTAGGTAAGCCTTAACACCAGTCTGGCCAGGCCATGATTGATGTTCTGCCTGGTCATGTGAGCGGTGAAGTGCACATGACAGGCGAGAACCAGGCTTGGTTGGATGTTTGGGTATGGCCCTCTCGGCGCCAATCAGCAGGAGTGCCGGACCCGCCGAGGAGTCTGGGAGGGGGTACTTAAGCATGTGTTTGGGGGTTCCGGAGTTGTTCGAGAGACCCGTGTGGTCTGTTCTGGTTCCAGGACCAGGGTAGCCCCGCAAAGGGTCCCGGTCACGGGGTCTTTGACATCCCGCAACATGTTCCTGTCAGTGGCCCCTGTTAGACCCGACTGGTCTGAGGTAGGGGTTCGTCTGTTCCCAAGTCTCTGAACCTTCTGGTCCGAGGCGCTGTAACTGAGGGAGGATTCAGAGTGTCCGGGTGTGCTCTCAGCTTGGAGGGGCACCACAACTCATGCAAGTGACCGGGGGAGGACTCTTTGGAGGAGGGCTGACAAGTGGCATCCTGAGAAGTGCCTGGTTACTGAGTTGGGAAGGACATTGACGAGTCCACACTTTTCCAGTACCTCAAAGGAAGCGAGAAACGCTCCACAGTTGGAAAAAGGTTCCTGTTTATCTTCAGTTGATTGTTCAAGATTGAGTCGAGGTGCCGACTGCCATGACCTCTGGCTAGAGGTCTGTCCAGCCTTGAAGTACCCAGCTGTGAGTGGCTACTCTCTGGGTGGAAATAGAGACTTTGTTAAACCTGCAGTTCAAGGTACCTGAATTCTTCACCCGTGCCCTCTGTTCCCAAAGAGACTGTGTTTTGTGAAAGTTCTACTGCAAAATAAAACCTTTTGAAAGGACTTTATCTGTGTCAGTGTACAAGTCGTTGGGTATTAACCCTGGGAACCCCTAGACGCGGAGGAGTAGGGCAAGAGAAGGTAACCGGTAAGCC
This sequence comes from Lithobates pipiens, assembly GCF_037356315.1. NCBI lineage: Eukaryota > Metazoa > Chordata > Amphibia > Anura > Ranidae > Lithobates > Lithobates pipiens. The sequence continues at coordinate 398,945,025 of NW_027507748.1, read as the reverse complement.
CAATAAGTCAAGACCACCCTGCAATGGGTTATGGCCGCTACATAACCATATACATACACCAACATAGGAATATGTCCATAAACAGATGAAATCACTAAACTGGTAACTGCTTCTTTAAATGAAGACAAATATACCCGTTAGTGAAATAATACACAAATATACTGTATATTAATGTTATGGACAAATATGCATATTAAAAAGAAAAACTAAAGAGAGGGAGGATGGTAACTTGTGGCATATCTCCAGTGATACATATATGTGGCTCTAAAAGAGAGTCACCATTTCACAAAAAGATGATAAAAACAGGAGAAACAAAGAAAGTTAATAGAATAAGGAGGGATGAGAAGAACAAAGAAGAGAAAAGAGAAATACATAGCAGAATCAGAAGCACTGAGTGAAATAGAACTTGGAATTTTACAACAAACAGCAGACAAAGTAAAATATTAAATATGCAGTAAGCACTCATTAAGAAAACACCATAGACTGACTAACCGTTCTAGAAAGGAAAAAATCCTGTATCAATCTCCAGCCCAATGCACTGAGTCTACACAGATAATATGGAGCATCCTATGTGCAGATCAAGAGTGTCACTCATAGAAATTTGTGATATCCCACTTAAAATTGAGGCCAATAGGCCGCCTAGTATTCAGGTGGAATATCAAGTAAACCTCTTTCTTACAAAGCAACCTAAACCTGCCCCCCCAGGTCTGACCTCCCCTTCTTGGTACAATGATTTTCTCAACACCCTGGATGCGTAGGCTGCTGACATCTCTATTGTGATACAAGTTCCAATGTCTAGCTACATTAGTAGAGCGGTACTTAGAAAATAGTCACACAGGTGACTACATATATCAAGAACCTGGTGTTACAATTAATAAAGGAAGAAACCTTACAGCCCTTATTTAACTAGAATGAATAGTGTCACCTTGTAATATGTGGGGGCAAGTTAGTCTGTACCCATTCATGAAGCTTTGATATCCATTTTTGAAACAATAAAGGTGAATTTATTTTGGCTTGCTGCTATCCAGCTATTTATTTTCCTATTACTCCTGTTGCAAACTGAGCCTGCACCCTGTCTGAATGTGGAGACAGCTGATTCTGGGAGAGGTAATTACTGTTGAGTGGTGAACTCCTTCATGGGTTTTAAAATTGTTTGATAAAGTAGCTTGGGAATATGTATGATAAATTATTGATTAACCATTCCAAGCAAACACATGATAAAAAAAGTTGGAAGATATAAGTTGCTCTTTTTATCAGTGCTTGGGAACAATAGAACTGCTAAAATGCTGCATTCTTTTCTATATTGGATTAAAAAGATGTGAATATCTCTTGATTATCTCCAAATAAGGTCTCCAACACATTCCAAATAAATGCAATGAAGCACATTAATGACTACAGTCATTAATTTATAAAGGATCAGTACTGCCTTTATGTAGAATTGACCATATATAGATCAATTAATAAAAACATGAAACAATGCTGATGTGAAAAATACCACTTTCAAAGACATCTGCATTGCCAGGTCAAGGAGGTCAGGCACTTTGCACAGTCAGTTTTACAGACTGTCTACCCTACTTTCTCTCTTCTGAGATCCCTACAATAAATTCTCAGTGACTTAAACATCCCTGTTAATATTAGGATTCCTGCTACTTCTAAATGTCACAGTCTAATCTCTTCTTTTGACCTGAAGCAATGGATACATGCTTCTACTCAATCTGACAGCAACACCCTTGACTTTTTTTTTCTCCCACCTTTGCACTCAGTGCAACCTCTCCAACAATCTATACCCTTTCTCTGATCACTACCTTATTAGTTTCACTATCTCCCTCTGTTCCACCTAGGGTTGCCACCGTTTCTTCAAGCCAAACACTTTGGCCGCCCAAGGCTATTTTTTTTCTTTTACCTAGGGTTGCCACCTGTCCAGAATTCACCCGGACAGTACAGATTTTGAATCGCGTCCGGGTTTCAGTCCACCTGAAACCGACACATGATTTAAAACCTGGACTGTCTGGGTGAATCCTGGACAGGTGGCAACCATACTTCCACCTCCTCTCCCTCCAAACTTCTAACAATTACCAATAGAAACCCTTGTCACCTTTACTCCTCTCTTTTCTTCTCTATTCTGCTACTGACAACCTCTATGACAAAATCTCACCTCTGCCCTGCCCCAACCTAGCCACTTCTGTCTACAACACTTCACTGGCATGCTCCCTGGACACACTGCCCCCCCCCCCCCCCCTGACTACTCTTAGAATAAGGCCCTGACCCCTAAAACCTTGGCAAAAAGATGACACCAGAAGTCTGAAAAAAATGAAGCCGTGTTCTTGAGTGCCTGTGGTGTAGGACTAAGTCTCAGAAGATTACAACCAATATAAATCTGCCCTCAAAAATGTAATTCCATCCTCCTCACTGCCAAGCAGACCTATTTTATCACTCTCATTACCATCTTATCATCCCGTCCTAGTCAAATCTTCCCTATCTTTAACTCTCCCTACTTCATCCTCCATTGCCTCAACCCACTAACTCACTCACTGCCCAGGAGATTGGCAATTACTCAAAAAATAATATTGATACTATTAGAAAGGAAATCTCCGCTGTGCAGATACTTTCCCCACTTAACACTCATTACTTCCCTTATTTAACCCAGCCACTATAGACGAGGTTGCTGAACTTTTTTCTAATGTCCACCTAACCACCTGCCCCCTGGACCCTGTTCCCTTGCAAATGCTATGGTCACTCTCTGGCTCTAGCCTACACACTCTAACTCACATCTTCAATATGTTCCTCTTTTCTGGCATCTTCCCCAACTCTCTAAAACATGCACTAGTCACCCCATACTTAAAAAGCCCTCATTGGACCCCACCTATCTTAACAACCTATGCCCTGTCTTCTTGCTTCCCTATTTATCCAAACTACTTAAACTAATCTACAACTGACCACCCCCCTCCTCAAAAACCTTCCCACCTTTCTCCATGACTGTCTTTTTACGGTGATAGCTAGATCCAGCCTGTGGAAGCTGTTTGCCCTCTAAATCAAGGAAATATCTCTAATCTGCAATTACAAGGTACCTGAACTCCCCTTAACCCTCTATCCTTCTATTGCAAAACTTCATGTTTCTTTCAAATAAATCTTTGGAAAGAGGACTAAGTGTCAGAGCTATATTCTTTAATCCACTTTACAAGGGGACCCCTAAGACGGACACATTGAGCAGGTGAGGTAACGGTAAGCCCAACAAAAAACCATCAGCTCCTTCGGGGGTCAGTGCTGCATATATGTTTAAATCGCTAAAGCCTCCAAGTAAAAAAATGCTCTGTTATTATTAAACTGATTTTCCTTAAGTGATCAAAGTAGGTAAAAGCTGATTGAACAGAAAACACATTTTTCTAGTGTGGCTGAGAAATTCAGCTAATTTACAAATAGTTAAGCTGGCCATAGACTGGCCAGTAAGGATACAATGTCCCAGCAGTAGGGATTTCTCCATCCACCTCATTTGTATAGATAGAGGAATCTATCAGGCTGAATGAAAAAACTTTTATCCATCATTAGTCCCAGCACGGTGTCCTTTCCCAAATAGACTCTGGGTTTTTTAGGGGAGGGTGTCACAGAGGGGTCAGGTGGAACATAGGTAGGAAGGAAGAGTAAGCCAATATCATGGGGAGGAAATGAGGGAGGGGGGCTTCTTGTTATTTTTGCACTGGCATTGTTAGAAAAAATAAAATAAAAAAAAAATATATATATATATATATATATATATATATACAGTGGTGTGAAAAAGTGTTTGCCCCCTTCCTCATGTCCTGTTCCTTTGCATGTTTGTCACACTTAAGTGTTTCGGAACATCAAACCAATTTAAACAATAGTCAAGGACAACACAAGTAAACACAAAATGCAATTTGTAAATGAAGGTGTTTATTATTAAAGGTGAAAAAAAATCCAAACCATCATGGCCCTGTGTGAAAAAGTGATTGCCCCCCCTTGTTAAAACATACTATAACTGTGGTTGTCCACACCTGAGTTCAATTTCTCTAGCCACACCCAGGCCTGATTATTGCCACACCTGTTCACAATCAAGGCATCACTTAAATAGGAGCTGCTTGACACAGTAAGGTCCACCAGAAGATCCTTAAAAGCTACACATCATGCCGAGACCCAAAGAAATTCAGGAACAATTGAGAAAGAAAGTAATTGAGATCTATCAGTCTGGAAAGGGTTATAAAGCCATTTCCAAAGCTTTGGGAATCCAGCGAACCACAGTGAGAGCCATTATCCACAAATGGCGAAGACATGGAACAGTGGTGAACCTTCCCAGGAATGGCCGGCCGCCCAAAATTACCCCAAGAGCACAGCGACGACTCATCCAAGAGGTCACAAAAGACCCCACAACAACGTCCAAGGAACTGCAGGCCTCACTTGCCTCAGTTAAGGTCAGCGTTCATGCCTCCACCATCAGGAAAAGACTGGGCAAAAATGGCCTGCATGGCAGAGTTCCAAAGAGAAAACCACTGCTGAGCAAAAAGAACATCAAAGCTCGTCTCAATTTCTCCACAACACATCTTGATGATCCCCAAGACTTTTGGGACAACATTCTGTGGACCGATGAGACAAAAGTGGAACTCTTTGGAAGGTGTGTGTCCAAGTATATCTGGCGTAGAAGGAACACTGCATTTCATAAAAAGAACATTATACCAACAGTAAAATATGGTGGTGGTAGTGTGATGGTCTGGGGCTGTTTTGCTGCTTCAGGACCTGGAAGACTTGCCGTGATAAAAGGAACTATGAATTCTGCTGTCTACCAAGAGATCCTGAAGGAGAATGTCCGACCATCTGTTCGTGTACTCAAGCTGAAACGAACTTGGGTTCTGCAGCAGGACAATGATCCTAAACACACCAGCAAGTCCACCACCGAATGGCTGAAGAAAAACAAAATGAAGACTTTGGAGTGGCCTAGCCAAAGTCCTGACCTGAATCCTATTGAGATGTTGTGGTATGACCTTAAAAAGGCCGTTCATGCTCGAAAACCCTCTAATGTAACTGAATTAGGACAATTCTGCAAAGATGAGTGGGCCAAAATTCCTCCAGGACGCTGTAAAAGCCTCATTGCACGTTATCGCAAACGCTTGGTTGCAGTTGTTGCTGCTAAGGGTGGCCCAACCAGTTATTAGGTTTAGGGGGCAATCACTTTTTCACACAGGGCCATGATGGTTTGGATTTTTTTTCACCTTTAATAATAAACACCTTCATTTACAAATTGCATTTTGTGTTTACTTGTGTTGTCCTTGACTATTGTTTAAATTGGTTTGATGTTCCGAAACACTTAAGTGTGACAAACTGCAAAGGAACAGGAAATGAGGAAGGGGGCAAACACTTTTTCACACCACTGTATATATATATATATATATATATATATATATATATATATATATATATATATATATATATATATAATGTTGTATGTAATGTTTTAGCCTGCTAGGTGTCATATCCGTATTTACTTTTTGGTTTGCAATTGAGCTTTGGAGACACCTCCCAAACCAATTTGGGTTTAGGAATGCAATTTCTATTTAATTATTCCCTGGCATATACACAACTTTTGAATGAAAAAAAAAATACCTGGCTATAATGAGCTTTAGACTTTATTGCTTCAAAAATTGAGGGATGCTTTTCATTAGGTTACTGTATATGTCAATAGTTCTGTCACTAGAAGAGATCGATATCATTAAAAAAAAAGTTCCTCTTTACTGTGATATGGGACAAGAAAATAAATTAATATACCAATGTCAGAATCACATATCAGATATTTCTACAATGCAGTTATTAATTTTACTTTTTCAGAAACATGGTTCAAGGAACAGATTTTATTCACATTTGCTTTATCTTATTGTATAATGAGCTAGAACATTGCAGCTGTGATTCCAGATATATTACAATAACAATTTTTCTATCTTCCTCCAGTTATTGATATGATAGGAATTACTCACACATACTAAAGTCAAGATACAGTTCATTAAATTTAATTGTAATCAATTTTTGGATCTTCTGGCCTGTAAAATGCAACAAGCTAATATTAAATTCCCTTCAACAGCTGAACTTACAAACAATGCTAGAATGTAACATTGGAATGTAACATTTCCGAAATTGTTTTAAAAAAAAAAAATAGTAGAACTATATTTCTGAATTTATAAAGAAGAAAGTTTGAATAGATCTTTATGGGAGTTTACAAATATTAACTAGTTTTATTATTCCATTCATGCACAGAAACACACCAACATTTTCCACATTGCGAAAAAGTATTATTGAATTAAAATTTCCAATGCAGAAAGTCTGAGGTTTAAGTGAGACACTTTTATTGGATAACTTAATGCAAACTTTCCAAACATTCCTTATACAAGAGTTACAGGGAAAAATATAATCAGAAAATGGGACTTTAATAGTACCAAAGTCAGAGTTAGTGTAATTGTACCCATGATAAATGGGGTATATAAAAAGGGGAGATATAGATGTCCTTTCCTTTTACTTTGCTTGACATCTGAAAGTATAGAAATTAGAAAAAAGAGTCTTGATAGGGGATTTTCAGGGGAAAATGGAAGCACTATATACCTATTGGGCGTTATTGTGAATCTGATATTATCCTAATATAATTTTGCAGATTGTCACATGTGTAGAGATTGTATGCTCCTTCCCACCACTTATGTAAATATACATTTTATCTGTCTAAGGTAAAAACAAAATCATGTGATTTGTGGATACAGGCTTAACAATTTGTGAGGTGGGAGGCGTGGGAGATATAATTTAACAATTCTAGCGAAGAATATATCTGTACAAATATCACATTTTATTAATGTTCGGTAGTTGCCAATATATATGAATATTTAACCGTAAATGGAAGTGTCTGTTGACTTTGACACAATTAAATCCCATTTTCTGCTGATTTTTTTTGCTGGAGTAAATGTCTTAGATATCAGTAGTAGTATAGGGATACAATCCCCAAACATGTAATACTTAGGTTGCTTAAACAAGAATAAAATAATCCAGAAAAAAAGCCCCATGTGCATAAAAGTGATGGTTCTTTAAAAAAAATTTGAGGGATTTTTATACCTGCATAGCCCTTGTGACATTATCAAGTACTATAAGATCTACACTGCATTGTGGAAGCTGTGATAAGAGTTTGGCCAACACAGTTTTGACATACTCATGTCTCAAATTGCCTTCACTTTATCAAAGTTGAACGTTGTAAGTTCCTGAGCTTTGGATGTGTATGTTATGGTTTTAAACATGCCTGTTTAGCCACAAAAAAGGCTATTTACTGTCACACATACGAGTTATACACCAAATATGTTGATTTGTTAAAAAAAAAAACTTTTATAATGCACATGTGAATGTGCTTGGAGTAAAATGTTTTATACTGTTTTATACTCAACAATGTGTGGCTTCTTCTTTCAATGCTCAATACCAGTTTTTGGAGTAAGTTGGTGTAGTTACAGTGACGATGGGGGTTATTTAGTAAAGGCAAATCCACTTTGCACTACAAGTGCACTTTCAGTGCAGTTTCAGTGCCCTTTCAAGAATTTTAGGGACGCCAAGCAATTAATTCATGGAGTTGAAAAGGATGATTATTTATATCATTAATGCATTACATATTTTAACAACAAAAACATTGTATGTGTGTAGCAGACCCATAGCACAACATACTAGTTAGCTGAAGAAGAGATCGTCACCTCATGTATCAAATAAATTAAGTTTGCACTATTGAAGAAAATGCCCAAAAAAAGGCCATTGGGGAACCAAGGAGACAGATAAAAGAAACACAAGCAGTAAATCAAATGAAATATGAGTTCAGGTTTTAACAACAAATTTATTTTCCATAGTTTTTAAACAGTATCTGGCATATCAATTGCCATCCCAACCCTGCAAAGTACCTCCACATAGCTTTATTGCACTTCACGGGCGCTTTGGGGGGGGGGGGCAAGACAGGATGGCCAGCTTCAAGTGCCATCAGGTTTGGTTCCACTGAGGCCAGATAGTTGACTGCATATTTTCTCAAAAAAATTAGCAAAATGCAGCAGGAAAGAATAATGTGGTTTAGTTTATAGTCCACCATATCGATTGCAGTAAGAAATAGGCGGAAACGGCTGCCCGTTATGCCAAAGGTATTTTCAACCATTGTTCTGGCTCTGGCCATCCGGTAATTAAAAACCCTCTGGTCCGGGGGGAGGGTCCTCATAGGGAATGGCCACATAAGATGATCCCCCAGCGCAAAGGCTTAATCTGCCACAAAGACGAATGGGAGGCCCGCCACGTAGAGGAATTCATAAGTCGCCGACACCACCGCCAATACCACACCAACAACACTATAATACTATACCCCTTATAGTTATAATAGTACGACCCTGAGTTGGGGGTGGGACGATGTGGACATGTTTCCCATCTATTACCTCACCGCAGTTGGGAAAGTCCCACTGCTGGGAAAATTGAGAGACCACAGTCTGCCATTCCTGTGGGTTGGAAGGAAACTGTAGATTCAAACAAGAAAAAAAATTGTACTTTTGCACATAACATTGCAAGCAGATTAGACACAAACATTTTTGGCCAACATAAATAGAACATTTATTGAAATTAGTATTTATAGACAAAAGTCTAAGGTCCACTTATCAGATTCCTCACCCCCTCTGATGGCCCATTGTAAAAATGTTATGGTGGGGGGGGGGGTGTTTTGAACAGGTAACCCTCTATACTTAATTTAGAGCTGAATGCATAAATAATGTGTATTACTTTGGCCAGCCCCTCGTTACGTACACTATTGGCAGCCCACTGGACAGGTAAGGAGTTTCATAATCCAAAAATATGAATACAATGTTGCAAATTGAAGCACATTTTTTTACATTCTGCAAATACCTATCAAGATAATAGGAGAACAAAACTTGAGACACTACAATTTGAAAGTATTCAGGCAGGCCCTTGCACTACATGCGTAGGTATTGTGGGTATGGGTTTTGCAAAGTCAGCAGATTAGAGTATTTATTGGTATCGGTTGACTTAGCGGTTGGGGGGAAGGGAGAGTTTCAAATGAGTTTTGATTCCCCCCCCCCCCCCCAAAAAGCCTCTTGCACTATGCCTGAATTTAAGGACAAAAATAAAATTTGAACACATTTTAGGGGGTCTTTAGGATAAGCACTAAAAATGAAGCTGACAAAATACATTGTTATTAGGTGAGTAGGCTAGGTGTGTATGGGCCCAGGATAGCATGCTGGGGAGGTTAGTGAAGGCAAATATGTATGAAGGAAAAAAAGGAACATTAAAAGCTTACTGCATGCATGAGGACAAAGAGGAAGTTCGCAGCATATTACAATCATGGTAATTATGAAATGATGAAATAAATACAATACATTAGCAGACATTAAATACATAGAATGTGATGTTAAAGGATAAAACTTACCTTAATATATTCATCCTGCAGGACCTGAATTATGGCAGAACAGGTCTCTGGAATAATGATTCCCAGAGCCTGGGGGGAGATCCCAGTCATGATCTTAATATCCTGGAGACTTCTCCCCATCACCATACTGCAAGGTGGCGACGAACCTCAACTCAGAAGTGATGGCTTGCCGCATGCAGGTGTCCTGCTTCTAAATATAATGGGACAGCAAAGCCAGCAGACGGTGAAAAACGGGGTCCGTCATCCAGAGATAATTCCTGAAATCATCAGGATTATTCTGCTGGATCTCCCGCTCAAAGGCATGTGAGAGAATTGGTCATGTTGGTACAACCAATTCTTGGTCCATGAACTCCTCCTCACCCTCTTTATGGACTGGACTTGAATCAAAGCAAGAACTCCAACACCAAGCCCAACAACGGCATGAGCTCTCTGACTAGAAAACGGTCAGCTGGGCAGAACAAACTAACAGAACGCACTGAAAATCAGAAAGGACCTGAGAAGAGCGAGCTGAAATTCAGAAATGAGCGGACAAGAACGCACTGAAAAACAGAAGCAAACTATAAATAGAACACACGGAAAGATAGGAACGACCTGACGACATGCACTGAAGAACAAATATAAACCCACAAGTACAAACTGAAAAGCAGAAACAAACTGAAAAGCACAAGGCTGAAAAGTGTGAACTTCTAATAACACAAGATAAACACGAGATTAGCAGAAGGAGAACAAATGGTGGCACACTGGCTATTGAACTTCCTTTTTATAGTCCCATTATACGTTTTGTACGTCACCACGTTTGGAATTTTTGGTCAACATTTGTGTGACTGTGTGTATGCACGACAAGTTTGAGCCAACATCCTTCGGAAAAAAATCCACGGTTTTGGTATTGGAAAATCCGATCATGTGTACGTGGCATTACACTATACTTGTATCTTATACTGTATTGTAAATATGGTTGTTGTGGATAATTTGTAAATATAATTTAAGCCGGGGGAGCTACGCTGTACATTGTGTTGTAAATACAGTCTGGTGTGTAATTTGTATATGTTATGTAACCCTATCAATAAATGTGTATTGCAGATGGAACTACCTCTTTTTTGTAAGATCTCCCAGATCTAGATATGTATATGTCCATACTACTACAGTGATTGAGGTGTATGTACATAATCACAGAAACTAGGCAACACCCCCAAACCAGACATGTTGGATCACATACTAGGTTCGTGATCCAGCACAGTAGAGTTGCCTTCTATCTAAGTGATACAATCCACAAGCGGTTAAAAAACATATTCATTTCTACATTCTGTTTCAATTATTTCTAGTATACCATTAATGCAAATGATTTCAAAGTTTCTAAACCTGAAGATCCCATGTGTTTACTTCCTTGATTTCTGTAACACATATTCACTATGCCCTATGAGTAGGCACTGCTGTGTCAGAAAATTCACAGAGTCTGCCTTGTGATCTACAGGGGTGCTGAGAGGAAGACTTTCAGGAGGCAAATCAGTACACACCTGCCTACTTGCAGGCCCGCAATGCACCATAGGATATGTAGCCCTTACTAATCAAAAGTAAACATCAGAAAAATTATGGAAAGAGATGGACAGTAGACTGGTATCACTCACAAAATGAAAGGGGATTTTTCAAATAAGTTTATTTTGGATTATAAAATAATAACTATTGTTTATATTGCTTTTACAATTCTGATTTTATAAAAATTAAAGTGTATGTTGTGATTATAGAACTCCTTTAAACAACAATAGTGTTCTAGAGGGTAGATTGCTGGTACTAGGACCTGGAGTTTCCACCCAAGTCCCAGATTGTGAACCCCATACCCTCCCAATGAAGGACATGATGTCAAGCCCCCAAAACACATTGATAGCTGTACCCAGATAATTTTTGGAATAAACATTATATCAGACTCAAACATTTGGGTGTGGTGTTTCATTTTCCAAATCAAAGTTTTAACAATAATATATAGTACATACATTGGCAAATAATTTGCTAAGGCTGTCTTTTTTCTCACTAATGGAGGGCAGCTTGGTGTTTCACTTCAAGAATTAAGACTGCAGATGACAAAGTAGTGCAAAATTGGCAAGCACATGGACAATTTTAATTAGCAAGGCTATGTCCAAGATTACTAGACACAAAGAACGCATGCTGGAGTGTTACCACAAGTATTTAAAAAATTCATAAGGTAGAGTATTTAGAAATTGGCTAGCAACATGTCAGTTTTATGCAGGGCCGAAAGGCCTAACTGGTGTATGCCTAATTTTAATTGCATCTGTGTGGATATTAGGTAAGTGTAAGTACAATAATGTTTTTTTTTTCTTTCAAATAGTGCAGGAGCATGCTGCAAACAGAAGGTAGGTCCAAAAACAAATTGTCTGTAACAAGAGGATGCTGCACTTTGAGCCCCCCAAAAGTAATAAAAGACCCACCAACATAAAATATATATTGTTTTTTTAAAGAATATAAAACATCCAAAACACCCCTGAAACAAAAGTGATTTTTTAAGAGAATCATTGCAACCACATTATGAAACTAAACACAAACCAGTCCAGATAATAGGAATGAATAAAGCAGAAAAAATGTTGATTTCCCAAAATTTTTAATTAAAGTACAGTTTATTTAATGACTATAATTGTCTCATATACAGTTTTTAAACTTCCATACAGTAGCTTCCAATGCATTGTTATTATGGCTGATCTGTGCCCCCTCCCTTTATAGTGAGGGGGGGCTGGATTTTCCAAAAGCCCTCTTATTGCCCTGCTAAGACTAATGGCCATCGTTCAAAGGCCATACATTTCATTACAGTTTAAAAAAAATATCCTTGGTGAATCTACACATAAATTGGGGCTGATAATTGCAAACTTGCAGTATTTCCCTGAAACTTATGGTAGCAGCAAACTTGAACCTCATCTGTACTGGGCAGTGTTCTCAGCAACTGAGCACAGATGCCAGCAAACCAGTGAAATCAAATTGAAAAAGACCATTGTGTTTTACTGCAGGGGTCATCTATGCAAAACAAAAGATGATGTTCTTATGCCATGGTCTTATGCCATGCCTTATTGTAAGGAGCTGAATCAACAGTTCCCACACATGTCACATAAGTATGTCTTGGCTTTACAGTGTTTTGTTTCTGCTGAAATACTTTGCAGAAAGAGAGCAGTGCTTACAAGAGGAGTGGGCTAAAAGTATACAACATGCATAAAATCTGTCCCAGTCCTTTCACATGAGTCATGAGACCCCTTTAACACTGAGGAGTTTTTCAGGTGCTTTATTGTTAAAAAAAGCACCTGTAAAGCGCTTGAAAGAAGCCTCATTTGTAATCCCAATGTGAAAGCCCAAGTGCTTTAAGAGCCCTTTTACACTGAGAGCCCTTTCACACTGGCAGCACCCGAAAAACCCTTGTTTAACTAGCGGCACTTTACCAGCATTTTTCGAGCGATAGTGGGGCGCTTTTAACCCCTTCTAGTGGCCAAATAAAGGGGTAAAAGCGCCCACAAAGCGCCATTGCCAAAATTGCTTTGCAGGCGCTTTTCCGGGGCTTTTGAGGTGTTTTGCAGGCGCTTCACATTGATTTCAATGGGAAGGGGCACTTTAGGAGTGGTGTATTCACCGCTCCAAAAGCAAAGAAGCTGCTTGCGGGACTTTTTTTGACAGCCTGCCAGCACAGCGCCTCAGTGTGAAAGCACTCGGGCTTTCACATTGGGATTGCAGTTGCAGATTCTTTCAAGCACTTTACAGGTGCTTTTTTTAAGCTAAATCACCTGAAAAACGCCCCTGTGTGAAAGGGATCTCAGTGTGAAAGCACTCAGGCTTTCACATTGGGATTGCGGGTGAGGCTTCTTTCAAGAGCTTTACAGGCGCTATTTTTAATGCTAAAGCACCTGAAAAATGCCTGAAAAATGCCCCAGTGTGAAAGGGGTCTAAAGGATAAGCATGAAGGCAAAGGGCAAGCATAGACCAGTTCAGGATATAGGCATTTGAAGAGCTGTATGGTACTTCACATGCGTCAGTATTTTGGATGCAGATGTTTGCAGTAATAAGGTGGGGTTGTATGATTTTGAACCCAACACGCCATATTAATGGAATAACAATATTTTTTGATAAATTAATAAATTAGATATGCTGCGCTAAAAAATTATATTAATAATATCGTACACTGATACTATGGGGGTAATTTACTAACATGAATGCGCTGCAATGTTTCATACCTTAATTTGTGCGCCAGATAAATTATTAATTGAGCGTGTGAACCGGAACATGCCTAAGTGCAACAGATAATATGCCAGTGCACCCGATAATGATATGCCATTGAAAATAGCGCACGCCGTATCATTAACAGTCCATTCACACAGGGCCAACAGGACTTCCAGCGCGACTTTGGGAGGCAACTTGGACATGACTTGAGTATGAATCACAGCGCGACTTGGGGCGACTTACAACACGACTTTAAGTACCCCCAGGCCAGGCGACTTTCATTTAAAAAAATAAATGGCATGGGTTCCCCTCCAAGAGCATATCAGGCCCTTCAGGTCTGGTATGGATATTAAGGGGAACCTCGCACCAAAAAAAAAAAAAAATGGAGTGGGGGTCTCCCTCAAAATCCATACCAGGCCCTTCAGGTCTGGTATGGATATTAAGGGGAACACCGCGCCCTAAAAAAAAATGGTCAAAAGTGTTAAAAATGACAAGAGACAGTTTTTGACAACTTCTTTATTAACCCCCCTGACGATCTTCCCGAGTCTGGCTCGGGGTGGAATTTTTGTACCATTAGCGGTAACCCCAAGCCAGACTCGGGACTGCATCGCTGGATCCAGGAGGAGGTTTACTTACCTTCTCCCTCAGAGCCCTGTCTCCCTCGATCTATCATGGAGCAGATCTCCGTGCCCTGCGAGCGTTGCGACGCACGGGGACGGAGATCGGCACCAAATTCAAAAAGTGAAACACTCACTATACATACAGTATAATGTAATCTTACAGATTACATTGCTGTATGTAAATATTTCACATCCCCTTTGTCCCTAGTGGTCTGCCCAGTGTCCTGCATGCAGTTTTATATTATAAAAACTGTTCTTTCTGCCTGGAAACTGGAGATTGCCCATAGCAACCAAAACTGTCCCTTTACATCAAAAATGGTTTTAGACCAGCTAGAAAATAGCAATAATAAATTGGAATCACTCGCAGAATTGAGCGACAGTGATTTGTGGGGAGATCCGTCATCAAATACTGAAAAGTAATGACAGCGACAATTCTGCAACTGAGCAAATTTCAGTGTTTTTGATTTGATTACATTATTGAATAATTTTTATTATTGTTATATTATTATTTGGTACAATTATTTATAGTTATTTATTATATTATAATTTATGATTTCATTTTTCAAACTTTATCATACCCGGAATGTCTGCTAGACTCTGGTTTGGACAGATTTAAGAGAGTTATTCCTAAGAATTACAGGACTACAATATAAAACGCCAAATTTTCATGCAAAATAATTGTAGCGCTTTTAGCACCTAAAATCCAAAATAATCGTACCGCCAGGGAGGTTAAAGTCTTCTTCTTTTCATATTCTTCGGGTCTTCTTCCTTCTTCCTTCCTTCATCCTTCGGTTTCTTCCTCCATCTTCTTCTTCCTCCGATCCTCTGCTTATTGCTCCGGTGTTCTTAACTGGAATCTTCCTCCACGGTGTCTCATCTTCCCCACTTCGTTCACGGGCCGCTCCGCGCAATGGGAGGCTCCCGCTGTGTGACGCTTCTCTTCTTCTGACACTTATATAACGAAACCGTGTGTCAGAGGGGGCAGGGTCACCGGGTGGCCCCGACCTCCCTTATATAAGAACTGTCAGAAGAAGAGAAGCGTCACACAGCGGGAGCCTCCCATTGCGTGGAGCGGCCTGAGAACGAAGCAGGGAAGAAGAGACACCGTGGAGGAAGATGCCAGTGAAATGGTAGAGCTAATTTTGTACCCCCTTACCCTTTCACACAGGGGGAGGCCGGGATCTGGGGGTCCCCTTGTTAAAGGGGGCTTCCAGATTCTGATAAGCCCTCCGCCCGCAGACCAAATAAAAAAAATGATGCGGGTTCCCCCGAAATATCCATACCTGACCCTTCAGGTCTGGTATGGATTTTAAGGGGAACTCCACTGGCATTTTTTTTTTTAAATGGCGTGGAGTTCCCCCTAAAAATCCATACCAGACCCTTGATCTGAGCATGAAACCTGGCAGGCCACAGGAAAAGAGGGACGACGAGAGCGCCCCCCCTCCTGAACTGTACCAGGCCACATGCCCTCAACATTGGGAGGATGCTTTGGGGTCCCCCCAAAGCACCTTGTCCCCATGTTGATGAGGACAAGGACCTCATACCCACAACCCAGACCAGTGGTTGTGGGGATGAGGCCCTTTTCCTCATCCATATGGGGACAAGGTGCTTTTGGGATTACCCCAAAGCACCCTCCCAATGTTGAGGGCATGTGTCCTGGTATGGTTCAGGAGGGGGGGCGCTCTCTCGCCCCCCCTCTTTTCCTGCGGCCTGCCAGGTTGCGTGCTCGGATAAGGGTCTGGTATGGATTTTGAGGAGGACCCTCACAGCATTTTTTTTTTGGCACGGGGTTCCCCTTAAAATCCATGCCAGATCTGGAGGCGCAGCAGGCTTGTTCTGATAAAGTAACTTTTCCATTCTATTTTGGGCATATTTGTTACTTGGACAGTTATGACTATACTTCCTCACATCACACACATCACCCCCATAATATTGACACTCCCAGCTTCTTTTAATTCTGAGTTAAATAATGCGTGTGCCATGTCTATAGCGGCACACCGATCCCCGCCTCCCGTGTGCGGGCATGATAATCATAAATGGGGAATTGGGAATTGTGCTGTGTTACTGGCGCAAATAGTTTGTGAATACGAAAATGGCCGTTGTGCATTGGCATGCGCCGCAACTCATGGCGCAAACCGTTTGTAAATCAGCCCCTACGTGTAATACCTCCAAGTTATTAAATCAAATAGGAAAAAAATAAATAAATATCAGATAAGTGAATACATAAAATAAATGCACATGCATAGAATAAAAACTACATTCAAAGTGCCTGGTGCATAACAGTGCTCAAAATAAATAAGCGTAAACAAATAATATGCCAAAAGTACTCCTGTGCTGGTATAGTGTCTAAATATGTCATTAATGACCGTGCTAAAAAAAGAATAACAACAATACAGGAAAAATTGGTGGTTCGGGGTATATGACAAAGTGCTCATGTGCATATGATTAACATCCAACTGCTTTGCTGATAATGTGATGAAAGTCCGTGTAATTAAAAAACAATTTAATATGATCCAAGACGTGCTAGGATGTCATCACTCAGGTGTCCCCCTTAGGTAATAAATGCTGACCTTGGAGCGTGCGACTTTGCGAATAAGCTAAGTCAAAGCATGCATGTGAACCACCTCTAGGCTCTTTGAGAGTATCAGGCTCCTGGGGTCCTCAGCATATCCATCGGGGATATATGAAAGGAAAACTCAATGTGCAATAAAGTTTTAAACAACTTATTAACTAAAGCAAAAATCCACATTCTGGGGTACTCACACAGATCAGGTCCATCAGTGCACCATTCTATGATGAACAGACAGCTTGTCAGCAAAGGAGGACGCTCGTATCATCCTTATACCAACTTGGTAAATCTTGTTTATGTTCATCATAGAATGGTGCACTGACTCACCCGACCTGTGTGAGTGCACTTGTGCACTGTCATGTTGGAACAGGATGAGGCCATCCCCAAACTGTTCCCACAAAATTGGGAGCATGAAATTGTCCAAAATGTCTTGGTATGGTGATGCTTTAATGCCACGTACACACGATCGGACTTTCCGGCAGACTTGGTCCGGCTGACAATCTGCCGGACTTTGCTGCTGAGGTCTGCTGGACTTTCCGAACTAGTGGACTTGCACACACATGAAGGGGGCCCCCAGATCCCGGCCCCCCACCCTATGTGAATGAGTATGGGGTACATTGTACCCCTATCCATTCACCTGGGGGAAAAGGTGTCAATAAAAAAAACACACTACACAGGTTTTTAAAGTAGTTTATTAGGCAGCTCCGTGGGTCTTCTTCTGACTTCAGGGGCCTTCTTCTGACTTCTCCGCACTTTCCGGTTCTTCTCGCTGGGCTCCTCTGCTATCTTCTGCTCTTTTGCCACTCTTTTGCTAGCGGAGGAGCCCGACTTTCTCCTTCATCATCGCCATCACCGTCTTCTTCTTCCTTCTTCTGTTCTTCCAATATTGACACAATGCTCTCGCCCGCTGTAATGTCGCGGGCACGGTGCACGCCAACTTATATAGGCATAAGGAGCGTGGTCACTGGGTGATGTCATCCGGTGACCCCACCCTTTATGACGTCACAGTCCCAGGACATATTCAACCCTACGGACTAACACTGGGATGCCATTAAAGTTCATGTGCATGTGAAGGCAAATGTCCCAATACTTTTGCCAATATAGTGTGTGTGTGTGTATACACACGCACACACACACACACACACACACACACACACACACACACACACACACACACACACACACACACACACACACACACACACACACACACACTCTCACACACTTTCCTTTGCATTTATATTGTAAATTGAATGGGATGTTTTACAAAGTGAGGGTTCAAGTATACTTTAACCACTTAAGGACCACCTCCTGCACATATAAGTCGCAGAACGGCATGGCTGGGCAAAATCACGTACCTGTACGTGGCTTTTTAAGTGCCCAGCCGTGGGTCGCGAGTGCACTGCCGGCTGCGCGCTCGCAACCCGGTCCTGAGCTCCGTGACCGCGGCCACGGGACCCACGGACCCGATCGCCGCTGGTGTCCCACGATCAGGTCACAGAGCTGAAGAACGAGCAGAGGTCTGTGTAAACAAACCTCTCCCTGTGCTTCCTACTGTGGCTGTCACCGATCGTCTGTTCCCTGTTATTGGGAAAGATGATCAGTGATGTCACATGTCAAGCCATGCCCCCTACAATAAAAAAAAACATAACATCACACATAAGCCCTCCTCGCCCCCTAGTGGTTAACTCCTTCACTGCCAGTGTCATTTACACAGGAATCAGTGCATTTAAATAGCACTGATTGCTGTATAAATGACAATGGTCCCAAAAATGTGTCAAAAATGTCCGATGTGTCCACCATAATGTCGCAGTCACAATAAAAATCGCTGATTACTAGAAAAAAAAATGCTATAAAACTATCCCCTATTTTGTAAACGCTATAACTTTTGCGCAAACCAATCAATAATTGAGATTTTTTTTATTATAGCAAAAAGTAAAAAATTTAGAATTTTTTTCAAAATTGTCACTCTATTTTTGTTTATAGCGCAAAAAATAAAAACCGCAGGGGTGATCAAATAACACCAAAAGAAAGCTCTATTTGTGGGAAAAAAAAGGATGCCAATTTTGTTTGGAAGCCACGTGGCACGACCACGCAATTGTCAGTTAAATTGACGCAGTACCGAATCGCAAAAAGGGGCTTGGTCCTTTGGCTGCAAATTGGTCCGGGGCTTAAGTGGTTAACGTATACAATTCTGCTTTTGTGCACTGCACTTTTATGGTACTGGCAGACCCTATTTGTGTGCCCATCTTTTTTTAAAGCTGTATTTTATACATTAAACTATAAAAAAAAATATTTAAATAAAAGTGACAGTATATACAGTAAAAGTTCTTTAGTAGTAACTCTCGTGTCATTGACTTGACAATTTTAAAAACAACTTTATAGATCAATTTATAATGTTAGTCAAAACTTTATTATTGCTGTATATCTTTATTATAGATTGTACCTAAATGGAATATTAATAATATAAATGGCATGAACAGAAAAGGAGTAATTTACTATAGCGCTACTGTGTTAACTAACTCAAATTATCGATATTTAGTGCTAATCGTGCTAATTAGTGCTAAAACGG
Source organism: Lithobates pipiens (assembly GCF_037356315.1). Classification (NCBI taxonomy): domain Eukaryota; kingdom Metazoa; phylum Chordata; class Amphibia; order Anura; family Ranidae; genus Lithobates; species Lithobates pipiens. Next base: position 398,925,625 of record NW_027507748.1, on the reverse strand, counting down.
TATTCGCTATAGTGCTGGTAAAAAAAAAATACTCCCAAAACTGAATTTACTATAGTTCCCTGAAAACAAATAGCGCACAAACCCTTTCTCTGATAAAACCTGCAGTAGTGCACATTGAAATAATGTTTAGAGCATGATATAATTGCCTAAATGGTACTGAAATATGCAGTATATTGTTTAATGATAATCTGCTTTTAAACTGTGTTAAAAAATGATTTCTACACTGAAATATCTTTAAAAGTCTGAAAAGAGATAAATTCCCCGTCTCTGTACAGCTAGGTGCCAACACAACTGAGCATTTTCAGACCTGCAAACAGCTCTCATTTTAGCTTCCATGGGGCGTTTTTACAAGGCGCTATAGTAATTACCAAAATTAGCATTGTGCTAAAATGCATTTTTGGAGAATGAATATCGGCGTTATTATAGTCCAATGCAAGTTTCAGCCATTCATCCAAAAAAATACTTTTAATGTTGAGATGAAATGTATTTTTCTCTGAAATAAATGTTCCTTACAACAATGTTGCTGTTTCTATTTTGTTTTTCTCATCTATTTTGTTTTTAAGAATGCTAGAATGTGGAATGTTTCGATGTTTTGGTAAAATGTATTTTTCTCTGTCATTTTCACTTGTAAGGCCTCATTTACACGAGGTGGATCTGCTCAGCAGAGTCCACCAGCTCAGCAGGAGATCTCTCCGTTGATCTCCACTGAGCCAGCGGATGATAGGTCCATCTCTGCTCACTGAGTTGGGAGGGGCCTGTCAGAGCGCGCTGATTCTTATGGATGGATCAGACAAAAATGGGCAGCATGTCCAGGATGGATGCGAACGTATCGCCATACGTCTGATTTTAGCGGATCGGATGTCAGCGGACATGGTCACCGCTGACATCCGTCACTCCATAGGCCTGTATGGAATATCCGTTCAGGTTCGCCTAAACTGTCAGGTGGACCTGATCGGTCCGTCCGTGGGAAAAGGGCCTTACTCTCTCCATCTCACAAAAATCTTTACCCAAACTTGCACAAGTGTTTTTACAAACCACAAACAATACCATTACTGATGCAAATTTAAAATGGGTCACTATTTTGTGTGTTTTTTATTATTTCCAAATAATCGTAATTTGAGCCCAAAAAATGTGATATGGAATCAAAATGTAATTTTTTGTAATTCAATGTGTTCTGAAACTTTGTGTGATGGAAATTCCGACGGAAAAAGTCAGATGGAGCCCACACACGATCGGATTTTCCAACAACAAGATCCGATCGCAAATTTCCCGTCAGAAAGTCCGACCATGTGTACAGGGCATCAGAGTGCATGGATGAATATATGAACCTTACTCATTGAAATATTTGTACAGTATATATGTCCACATGGATTTATACTATATTCACATTTCCATGCGTTATTTATTGGGTACTTGTTGAGCCTGCCAGTCAGCTAGGTGTTTATGTCTGTTTTATGTTTTCTAACTAGCATATTTTGTAATAAAGATTTATATCATTTTTAACCAGTTCCCGACCGGCGCGCGACGATGTACGTCGGCAGAAAGGCACGGGCAGGCATATTGGCATACAGGTACGTCCATTTCTATATGCCGCTCTGCCATCCCGTGCTCGCGTGACGGTCGGGACCCCGTGAGTCCGGTCGCTGGTCCCGTGGAATCTGCCTTGTTCTGCCTAGCAACAAGTGATGCTGATCTCTGCTCCATGTGATTGGAGCAGAGATAAGTGTTCACTAACACACAGCCCATCCCCCCACAGTTAGTAACGCCCTTAGGAACACAACCCCTACACTGCCACCCCCTGGTTAACCCCATCACTGCCAGTGTCATTTACACAGGAATCAGTGCATTTGTATAGCACTGATTGCTGCATAAATGCAATGGTCCCAAAAATGTGTCAAAAATGTCCGATGTGTTCGCATTAATGTCACAGTCACAATAAAAATCGCTGATCGCTGCCATTACTAGTAAAAAAAAATTATTAATAAAAATGCCATAAAACTATCCCCTATTTTGTAAACGCTATAACTTTTGCGCAAACCAATCAATAATTGCTTATTGCAATTTTTTTTAGCAAAAATATGTAGAAGAATACGTATCGGCCTAAACTGAGGAAAAACATTTTTTTTTATATATTTTTGGGGGATATTTATTATAACAAAAAGTAAAAAATAATGTGTTTTTTTTCTAAATTGTCGCTCTATTTTTGTTTATAGCGCAAAAAATAAAACCGCAGGGGTGATCAAATACCACCAAAAGAAAGCTCTATTTGTGGGAAAAAAAGGACGTCAATTTTGTTTGGGAGCCACGACTGCGCAATTGTCAGTTAAAGCGATGCAGTGCTGAATTGCAAAAAGTGGTGTGGTCTTAAGCCAACAAAATGGTCCGGTCTGAAAGTGGTTAAATAACACTGTCTCATGTTGTGCCCATAAAATCCACTTTTTATTGATTGAGTTGTCCAAATCTCTCAATCCTTTTCTATGATATTGGATATGGGTACAGTGGGGTTCCTCCCTTTCTACTATATTCATTAAGACTAACATCAGCCTGTTCTGCAAAGGTAAACAAATTGGAGCTGGAACCCTTCTTCAAAATAACATGGTGCAAAATAACATTTTGGTGCATGTGAATATGCACATCTCAGCTGATGCATGAGGGTTTCATTAACAATTAATGACACTGCTGTGTATCTTCTAAAGGGCAGGATGTTTCTGTGGTGTCAGGAAAGCTATTTTGCATGTATTCCCACCACACACAAATGTGAACGCAGGCTAAATGTCTCAGTTACATTGGTGGTCAGTGTAAATCTTCTAATTACATTGGGGCTCGATGTACAAATCCTTTCATTCACACTACTGGCCAGTGTGAAGGTCCCCCCTTAAATTGGTGGTCAGTGCAAATCCCTCTTTATATTGGTGGTTACTGTGCATGCTCCTATTACATTAGTGGTCAGTGTAAATCCTCATTACATTGGTGGCCAGTGTAGAAACTCCTCTTTATATTGGCAGTCATTAAAAAAAATATATACTTGCATTTGTGGTCAGTTTCGAAATTCTCCCTTACATTGGTGGTCCATGAAGAAGCCCCCTTGAAAGTGGTGGTGAGTATAAATCCCCCATTCACTTGGTTGTCAGTGTAAATTCTTCATAACATTGGTGTACAGTGTCAATTTCCCTTTACATTGTTGCTAAGTGCAGAATTGCCCTTACACTGTTGTTCAGTGTAAATACCTTCTAACATTGATGGTCGGTGTAGAAGTGTCACCTTATATTGGTGATCAGTACAAATCTCCTTGACAATGGTTGTCAGTGTAAATTCCCCTTTACATGGAGGTCATTTTATATTCCGCATTACACTGGTGGTTGGTCTAAATGCTCTCATTAGATTGGTGTCAATGTAGAAATTCCCAATTTCTATTGGTGGGTGGCGTAAAATCCCCCCGTTACATGGTGGTCAGTGTAAATCCCCCCTCACATTGGTGGTCACTGTAAATTCCCAATTTGATTGGTAGAATCCCCCATTATATACTTACCAAAGGTTTCCAGCTTTGCTCTACATGATTCAGAATTTGCCACAGTGTACTGCCTCCTAACTAATCCTATCCCCCCACTGGTGCCACTGATCCTATCAACCCCCTAGCATTGCCACTGATCCCAGGAGTCCTAGGATTCCTAGGAGTTTTCTGTCTACTGATGGGTCCCCTCACCTCCCCAGTCCATGGTGTGCAGGGAGTGAGGAGATGATGTGCTATAACCTTTAGCAACCAGTCAGTGAGCAGTAATGCTGTGCACTAACCTCTTGCAACCAATCATTGAGCGGTAAAGATATGCAGTAACCTCTAGGAACCAATCAATGAGCACTATTAATGTGCAGTAACCTCCAAAAACCAATTAGTGTGTGAAATAGATGTCCAGTAACCTCTAGCAATCAATCAGTGAGCAGTATTGATGCACCTTAATCTCTAGCAACCAAACAAGCAGAAGTCATGTGCTGTAACCTCTAGAAAATAAACAGTAAGCCATAAGGTGTGCTGTAAACTCTAGCAGCCAGTCAGTGAGTGGTAATGATACACTGTAACCTCTGCCAGCCAATCACAATCACTGCCTGATCTGATTCAGTAAATTGATTTTAACCCTTTCATGACTAAGCCTATTTTTGGAATTTGGTGTTTACAAGTTAAAATCCATATTTTCTACTAGAAAATTACTTGGAACCCCCAAACATTATATATATTTTTTTAACAGAGACTCTAGAGAATAAAAAATATTTTATGTCACACGGTATTTGCGCAGCGGTGTTTTAAATGCAACTTTTTGGGAAAAGGGACACTTTCATGAATTAAAAAAAACAAAACAGTAAAATTATCCCATTTTTTTGCATAATGTGAAAGATAATGTTACGCCGAGTAAATAGATACCAAACATGTCACACTTTATAATTGCGCGCACTTGTGGATTGACGACAAAGTACGGTACCTAAAAATCTCAATAGGCGACGCTTTAAACATTTTTTACGGTTACCAGGTTAGCGTTACAGAGGAGGTCTAGTGCTAGAATTATTGCTCTCGCTCTGACGATCGCGGCGATACCTCACATGTGTGATTTGAAGACCGTTTACATACGCGGGCGCGACTTTCGTATGCGTTTTCTTTGCTTTGCAAGCTCGCGGGGACGGCGGGCGCTTTAAAAAAATTTTTTTATTTTTTTATTTATTTAATTTATTTTAAAATGACTAAATTGTTTAAAAAAATAAAATAAAATTTTGATCACTTTTATTGCTGTCACAAGGAATGTAAACATCCCTTGTGACAGTAATAGGCGGTGACAGGTACTCTTTATGGAGGGATCGGGGGTCTAAAAGACCCCCCACCCCTCCTTTACACTTCAGTGTATTCAGATCGCCGAAAACGGCGATTCTGAATACCGGATATTTTTTTAAAACCGGCGCCATTGGCAGCCGAGTAAACGGGAAGTGACGTCATTCCGTGTTTACTATGAGGAGACTGGAACGAAGCCGATTACAGCTTCGTTCCAGTTCCTCCCCAGCGGCCGGAGGCAGCGCAAGTTGAATCGGTGCTCCCGATCGAACGGGAGCACCGGTAACAGCGGCGGGAGGCGGCGGGAGGGGGGACGTCCCCTCCCACTCCTCCGGCATAACAGCCGAGCGGCTTTTAGCTGCATTGGTTGTTATGGCTGGATAGCCAATCGCCCGCTGAACAAAACGGTACCGGGATGATGCCTGCAGGTGCGGGCATCATCCCGGTATACCCCCCGGAAGCCGAGTACGCAGATCTGCGTACGCTCGTCGGGAAGGGGTTAAGTCTAGCTGCTATTTATTGTATGTCTCAGAGCAGATATAGAGTGAAATTGCATGGAAGAAGGGGCCCAAGGAAATGTTTGCCCAAGGTCCAGTCAATATTAACCACTTCAGCTCTGGAAGGATTTACCCCCTTCCTGACCAAGCCCTTATTTGCTATACAGCACTCTGTTATTTTAACTGCCCAATATACAGTGATCAGTGCTATAAAAATGCACTGATTACTGTGTAAATGTCACTGGCAGGGAAGGGGTTAAACACTAGGGGGCGATCAAGGGGTTAAATGTGTTCCCTGGGCGTGTTCTAACTGTAGGGGGGATGGGCTCACTAGAACATGACAGAGATCACTGCTCCCAATCACTGGGAACAGTAGATCCCTGTCATGTTGCTAGGCAGAACAGGGAAATTCCTTGTTTACATAGGCATCTCCCCATTCTGCCTCTCCGTATCATGATTGCGGGCCACTGGCAGACATTGAGTCTGTGGAAACAGCCGATGATGCAGCGACATACGGGTATGTTGTTCTGAACACCTGTGTCACTTTGCTGATGTATATCGGCGTGAGCCAGTCGGCAAGTGGTTAAAGAAAGCTTTGGTTAGCACTAGTCATGCCCAGGGACTTGGACATTTAAAATTGTAGGGCTTACACTGCACAGGTACATATGCTTAGAAAACTGTTGCTTTGTTTATATTCATGCAAATGGCCTTCGATCTTTGGCCTGTAGTTGAAGATTTGATGCACATAGCCAAGGGCTAATACAGTTGCAAATAGTATTATGTGTTCCCAGTACAGAAAGGTACTGGTGGGCATGTACTTCTATTGGGCATGTGTCAGGTTGCTAACAATGCAACCTTATATAAAAGCACTGCAGGGGGGGGGGGGGGTTTGTTTGGCCCGAGAAGCGGGAAGGGTTTTTGCTGTGATTTGTGGAATAATTTTGTGCATATTGACAAATGCTCAACTAGGGTTTTTTGCTGAAATTCTTCCATCAAAAGTGGGTTTATGTGGCCATGCTGTCAATGTTGTGTGTGTATTCCTGTCTGAACAAGCATTCATGGTTTGGGAGTATCTACTGACCTTCTACTCATCCCATTGCTTAACCCTGTACACAGAAATGGAGCTTCCAGCAGAACATACTCCCCAATCTATGTGTGTGGATTGTGGGGTAGTGGCGGGTGTTATAGTTTGAATATGTGCCCTTTTTAATATTATGTTGGAATGCTTTGTAATAATAATGACTGTTAAGTATGTTTATAATTTTGCAGATAAAAATGTGATGTGCTGCCCGTTATACACTGAAAGTAAACCTGTGTTCACTCTAAAGTTTAGACAAATTTTAGATTGTAAGCTCCTATGATCAGGGCCCTTAAAACTCAATTGCTAACTGTTTTGCTAAATGTAGCACCGTATATCCTGTAGAATATTTTTTTATGCAAGTAAATGTACACAGTGTTGTTTCTGCTGGCAAAATAAAAGTGCATTATTGAGCTTGTTTGTTGTTTTGGGGGTGGTGGATTTGGGGAAGTGCAATATCTTATACCCAAAGAAATTCTAAGATATAATTGTGCTCCAAAAATCTAATCTCTTCAGCACAATTGCAAATAAATGATAAAGGTGTTTAGGGGGAGTCTTTGTATATAACAGCTGTGGAGAATTGCAGATAATGAATTAGTCTGGTGGATAGGCAGTGTTGTATGTGCCAGCCTTGGTTCACATTGGTGAAATTTGACATCTCAGTTTGACGGCAATTGCATTGTCCTTATCGATGCTGCGCTGCAATTTCCAAAAGTAGTTTCTGTACTACTTTTGGTGACTTTGGGGTGCGATTTCAATTGACATCTGTGCAGAAACCTGCACAGATTTCTCTGAAATTCCCCCCCGCAGTTTGGATTGACATGCGGGAATAAAATCGTGTGAGTTCATCTGAATTCACACGATTTCTTCCCGCTGTCAGTGTGAATCAGGGCTCAAACTGGGCTTTTGTCTTTGTAATTCATCTGCTGCAATCCCAGGGACACCATTTCTTGTCAAACTCCCTTAAGTTTGCCTTCAAATATTATCATATGTAGAAATACAGATTTGCATATCTGTAAATAAACAAAAATAAAAAAAAGACTAATTGTGGTTGTGATCAAATATTCGCAGCTGCGATCAAAAGTGCGTGGTTTCACCTTCTGACCTGGAAATGAGTCAACGTAATCACCCGGAAGTGCCTGTGATGGTCAGGATCATGTCTAGGAAGTGCCTATGCTGGTCAGGATCATGTCTCACCATGTCTAGGTGGACATGGTGAGGTCCCTCTTTAGCAAGTAGGAGATGTTGCTCATTTGCCAAGTATGTCTAGGATATGTACTTATGCTTACTCAATGTGGGGGTGGATGTGGTAGTTAGATTTGGTGTGGGTGGGGTTCATTGATTTGTTTGGCATCATTACACATTTTCTTCTGGCCCATGTGCACACATATCACTTCCTGCATTTGTTCTGCTGATGTAAATCATCAAGGATCATGCAAATATAATGATCATGCAAATATAAATGAGAGCTTTTATTAATATTTAATATATATATATATATATATATATATATATATATATATATATATGGCTTGTTTCACACTTGGGTGAGCAAATGTGACTCTCTGAGTTGTATGATGATAACCATTCATATCTGTGCTACTTCAAGTCCCACCAACTTCAAAGTAGTCTTTGTACTACCTTGGTGTGACTTTCATGTAACTTGAGGTATATAGGTTGCTATATTACACAGACATTCCCAGAAGTTGGGGCCAAGTTGCAGCGGCAAAGTGGCAGCAAAATAGTGTAACTTTTAGGTCGTAGCAGTGTGAATGAGATTCATGGATAACAATTTGGCCCTATTGTCACTTGTGCATCCTGAAATTTGTCCCTGCACTACCTTGGTTTGACTTTGATGTGATTTGAGGTCCATACACCAGTAGATTACACAGGCATTGCTTCAAGTCACGGCAAAGCTGTGCAATTTTAAGGTCACACAAGTGCAAATAGGGCCCAATTCAAAGGTGTTATCAATTAATCTCATTAGGTTACTTTCACACTTGGGTGACTTTTCATGCAGCTTTGGACCTCAATCGCATGAAAAGTTGCCCCCCCCCCCCCCCCATGATTTCCATTCATATCTATGCAATGCAGTTACCCATGTTCACATAGCTCTGAATTGTCAGCCACCGAATTGGTGCAATGCCGCACAGATATCCAAAAGTATTTCCTGCACTACTTTGGGTGACTTCAGGGGACGATTTCTTACCTCCCAACTTTTTGAGATGGGCATAAGGGACACCTATTAGCAAAAGTATGTAGGCATAGGACAAGTCCCCTAAAACCCCACCTTAAAGGAGAATTATTTAAAAAAAAAAAAACAAGATACAACAAATAGGTAACCTAAATGTTCAATACATGTAACTTTACAGAATAGCAGACATTACTCTGTAATAATCATTTATAACTGCATTCAATAGCAAAAGAAGGTAAAAAAATTGTAATATTAATTGCAATATACATCAATAGATGCACATGAGATAGAGCACATCTCACATAAAAATGGTTTCTTTCACATACATGGATCATGGTTGTAGTGCAGTGCTATATAATAACTAAAAATTGGCATCGGAAACATTAATTAGCGCTGATTTCAGAATTTACTAGCGTATGTTCACTGCTAATATCGCTCTTTTTCATTCGCACGTTCGCCTGTTGAAATCCTAATTGCCTAAAATGCACACTATTATATGTAATAGTGTGCAGTACTTCCTGGCGCTATAATGAATGACCCCCACAGTGGTTGTAATTTGTGACTCACATTCCTGTTAACAATAACCTTACCCTTTAGCAATGGCTGTGGTCATTTTGAATTGTTTCCCTTGAAATGATGATACTAAAAATGGATAAAATCTAGGACTGTCTGTACTTTGCCATTCACATTGATTAATAATGGGATATTTCCTCAAGCCAGTAGTACATTCAACATATTACTACCTTTTTGGAACATACTGTTTCCCTTTACAAAATTATCCTTTGACGAGTAAGATATTTCCAATAAATAATTCACTATCTTGACAAATAATGGATCAGCTATAGACGAATACAATCAATAAGCAGTGTTGCCATTTGCTTTGGCACCCTTTTGGAAACAGGTAATACAGAAGGAAAAAGCCAAAAGAAAATAGATCTGGAAATAATTAAGACTGCAGACATACTTATTTAAATATTCAAAGTAGATGAACATGGTTTAAGGCTAAACTCCAGTCATAATTAATAGGACTTTGTATGTAAAAGGTATGCGCATGCCTACTTAATACAATGTAATTCTAACTGCGGTGACTTGGGTGCAGAAAAACATGGTGGTGTAATTGCAGATTAATGAACCAGTGAACCACCACATGCTAAACTAGTAGTGATTCGTTTCAGAAAATTCCCATATACTATACTTGAAAAGGAAATCTTCTGAAACATTCAAAGCTGTCTAAAGTAATGATGCTTAGTACAGGGCATTAAAAGTGTATGACCAGCTAAATCTTTTTTTTTTTTTTTTTTTCTGTAGTCTTGGATAACTTAGAGAAAAATTTGAATCATTGTCAAGTTTTTCTTGTTGATTGAAGGTAGATTAACTGTCCTGGTGACCATTAACTGAAAATAGGAGTAAGGGGAAATCCAACATGTTACAGTTGGAGAGTAAATCTTTCAAAGGGGACACCTGTTCCAGTGACAACCTTCTAAAACTGGCCATAGACAGATTTAAATGTGGTTGGTTTAGCAGGGACTGGCCAAATTTCAATCAGTGTGTGGCAGTCTCTGCTCAACAGAGCTCCATCATTTGATTGACATCTGTTGAATTGATGGGTTATAATACTTTCATCAATCAGCAGTGAATTGGTTGCAGCTGCTGTTGAATGTATTCTGACTGGTTCAAGTCCCGCTGTCAGAATACAATATTTCAGTGGGGGTATGCCTTCATCCACCTCATTGTGTGGATGAAGCAATCTGATTGCTTGCTTTGTTTAACCAGCCACGTGAACGAAAATAAACAACTAAATAAATAAATAAATAAACTACTCATCTATGGCCAGCATACGATGGGAATGGGATGAAGGGAATTCCCCCCTCCCCAAACGAACACAGACAGAAAAAAGTATACAGATAACCCTTTCCTGTGATACCTAAAAAAAAAATATATACTATACATACACATTTATGTTATTTAAGATATTTAAACTGATTTGAATTCTGTAAATTAATTCATTAATGTGGATAGATTTTTAAACACACTTTAATTTGCTAATACAGAAATACAAAAATTAAAAAAATTTAGAAGCCAGAGATAAAAAAAAAAACACTATTACTACTTTGGACTTTGGTCCCTTACCAGCTGCCATATAACAAGGCCATATAATGCAGCAAAGATCCTATAGCATTCAGTGTTAAAACCAATTAAGCAGACACTAGTGCATTATGCAGATAATCAACGTTTTTGCACTATGTAATGGATGCACTGTTTCAACCCCAAAGTGCCAAAGTCTAAATCTATCATTGTGGTGGTTAAAATTCAACCTCAGAGAGTCAACAATCAAGTCTACAGATATGTTAAGAAACAATCACATAAAATATATATGTTTGTGAGACAAGGCAAATATAAGCACCATAGTAAGCATACCTGTAGCTCCTTCATTTTAAATAAATTAAATACTTATTCACCTTTCACTATGTCCTACTAAACTCACACCTATGTATCACGTTAGCATTTGCTTCTGAATAAAATACTTGACTTTAGAATTAATCTTCTACAGGTCTGACATCAGAAGTGTGATTATAAATTTGTTTCTGGGGGTGACAGTGTTTAAAATGAATGCTTGGCTCCTTGTCAAATGTTTCTAGATTAATGAAAAAATATAAACTGACCTTGTCATAGGGGTATAAATGTAATAAGATATGGCAGGCTTCTCATTGGGTTTGCATGTAGACTAATCTTAAGTGTCAATAATTAAATGTGCAGCTACATGCATTTATTAGCTATACATATAATGATCTTATGGGGGTTATTTCCGAAAAGCAACTCCACTTTGCACTGCAAGTGCACTTGAAAGTGCAGTCACTCTAAATCTAAGGGGTAGATCTGAAATGAGGGAAGCTCTGCTGATTTTATCATCCAATCACGTGCAAGCTAAAATGCTTTTTATTTTCCTTGCATGTCCCCCTCGGATCTACAGCGACTATACTTCCAAGTGCACTTTCAGTGCAAAGTGGATTTTCCTTTAGTAAATAACCCCCTATGTCTCCTATAAAGGTTTTCTGAAAACAGCTGCCACATATAAATGTAGTGGCTTGGCAGTGGTAATGGTAAGTGGTGCTGTTATATCACATCTGCTGTGCCCTGTAAAAAAAGAGTTGCCATCTATTTACCACCCACCAGTAAAATATGCCATTTGCTTCCCAAGTTATTATTAGTTGGGAGACTTTGTCTCAGCAATGGTGGCAAACTTACATAAAGCTGTTTTTGTGATTAAAGCTACTAAACTGTATTTATTAAAAATGTCAACCAGAGTCACACAAAGCCTACCATGTTCCTTCAAAGATACTTTACTGGGGTTAGTTGATTTAATTAATTACTTGCTCCCTCTGAAAAAACACAACAATTCTATTATCTTGGTAATGCTCATATACATATTCCGCACACTTTTGATCATGCTATTTTTAAAGTGTGTGCTTTGTAAGGTGATTACGTGTAAAACAGGTAAAGACATGGAGATGCTGCATGTCTCTGCTTATGTAATGATAGAATATCTCTGACGCATACTAAAAAGGTACTCAGACAAAATATTGGAGTTATTATTGCATCAGCAAAATAAATTGCAATGTTTCTGGGGCATGCAGGGTTACCCAAGCCTGATGATGCAAAACTAAAGCCATACTGAAAGGAGACAATGGTGTGCTGTTGACACACTCCTGTTGCTTTTTATGATGGTGTAATCCATTGAATATTTGATCTAAATCCTCCCACTTTTTGTGCATGTAGTGTCATATACTGAAATGCCAGTGGGCCCACTTCAGCTGCAGACAGGGGCCTTATTTTTTTTGTCTCTGTGTGTATATTGTACTTATAGTATAATATATATATATATATATATGTACTGTGCATGCATTCAGATATAAGTAATGGTTAGTGGACTCCTTATAAAGTTTAAGAACTTAAAAATTATGACTATACAGTACAAGTACATTATGTACAACGGATAGCAATGTGAAATGTTAATCTTATTCAAACTGTGACCAAAAGTATCGCTGAAAGTTTTTAGTTGGTGCTCAGTATTTTTTGCCCAATGCTTTAATGTCTAAAATTATTTGTAAAAGTAGTTTATATTTTTTTATAACAGAAGTTGCAAGCTTTTATGAATTAGCACAATTCAGTCATTGGTCAATGTAATGTGCATTTTAATAACTGTTGTAATCACCTTTTGAATTGGGTTAGTTGTTAATTTTTCCTGAGATTTTGTTAGGCTGACCTGCATTTCTTATGTGTGCAACTCACAAGCCTTTTAATTTCTAACACCACTCATCTTAATTCTGATTTTCTGGAAGCTAATATACATTCTTTTTTCAGGAAACCTTTCTCGTTTCTAGATTACTTTCTATAAATCTTCCCAGTGTATCAGTTTCCAATATTTCTAAAAACATATAAAGTAGAGAAACACTTTATAATGTATGGTAATTTATCATCATGTGTTTGTAACATAAGTTAATAAATGAAAACAACAAAATGCATGTTAGCATTCACCAACCTTATTGGTAAAGATGGGTCCCCTGCATCCCACCAGTCTTTAGGAGGACTTATGTACATGCACCAAAGTTCCCAGCTGTATCCATGTGCTGAATTTTCATATCGCTGAACTTCAAATGTATCCTGTTTAATATTGTCTATGGATGGTAATATGACTCTTTTTCTGTTTTCTTGTATCCGGGAAAGAACTGGCTCAGCCCTTTAAAAATTGTAAAGAAATAAAAATATAAAATATGATGCTGTATTATTTTTTAAATTTAAAAATCTCTGCAAACATATTATTTTCATTCATAGCACAGGGTATGAAAATCTGACATGAGTGTAAAATTGTTTAGATCAGTGGTGCTAAATAAGGTTTGGTTCAAGGCAGATTTTGTGAACATGACTGAAGTTCATATGCCAACTTGAACCCCACTGAAGACAATGGCAGCCAAATGGTATAAACAGTAATGGCCATTTTCTAGGCTAATAGGCAAGGAACTGTCAAAACAAATGGCATGGGGGGGGGGGTGCCTTGAGAAATATAATACGAGAATATGTACCACAGCAAAAAAATAAATAAATTATAGTTTTGGTGGGGAGGAGAGATTTTAACCACCTCAATACAGTGCACTTACACCCCCTTCCTGACCAGACCAATTTTCAGCTTTCAGCGCTCTCACAGTTTGAATGACAATTACTCAGTCATCCAACACTGTATCCATATGAAACTTGCGTCCTTTTTTCCACACAAATAGAGCTTTCTTTTAGTGATATTTAATCACTAGTGGGTTTTTTATTTTTTGTGCTATAAATAAAATAAAACGTACATTTTGTGAAAAAAAAGCATTTTTCTTTGTTTCTGTCATAAATTTTTGCTAATTAGTAATTTTTCTTCATAAATTTTAGCCAAAATTTATACTGCTACCTATCTTTGGTAAAAATAACCCACATTAGTATATATTATTTGGTCTTTGTGAAAGTTATAGAGTCTACAAACTATGGTGCCAGTCACTGAAAATTAATCACTTCTGATCAGGCCTTCAGTACATCAGGTGTATCTCATTTCTTGAGACACTAACAAGTCAGGAAAGTACAAATACCCCCCAAATGACCCCTTTTTACAAAGTAGACATTCCAAGGTATTAAGTAAGTAGCATGGTGAGTTTTAAGTTGTCATTTTTTCCCACAATTCTTTGCAAAATGAAGATTTTTTTTTTATTATTATTTTTTTTTACTAAATTGTCATATTATCAGGTTATTTCTCACACACAGCATATGCATACAACAAATTACACCCCAAAATACATTCTGCTACTCTTCCCGAGTATGGCGATACCACATGTGTGAGACTTTTACACAGCCTGGCCACATACAGAGCACCAACGTTGATGTAGTACCTTCAGACGTTCTACGAGCAAAAATTACGCATCTCATTTCTCAACCACCACCACAGGTACTTGGGTACTCTGATGGCCTGGTGACAGGTACTCGGGTACTCTGATGGCCTGGTGACAGGAACTCGGGTACTCTAATGGCCTGGTGTCAGGTACTCTGATGGCTTGGTGACTGGTATTTGGGTACTCTGAAGGGCGGTGACAGGTACTCATATGGACTGTGACAGGTACTCGGGTACTCAGATGAACTGTGACAGGTACTCAGGTACTCAGATGAACTGTGACAGGTACTCGGGTACTCAGATGAACTGTGACAGGTACTCGGGTACACGGATGAACCGTGACAGCTACTCGGGTACTTTGATGGGCTGTGACAGCTACTTGGGTACTCGGATGAACCGTGACAGGTACTCGGGTACTTTGATGGGCTGTGACAGGTACTCGGGTACTCTGATGGACTGGGACAGGTACTCGGGTACTCAGATGGACTGGAACAGGTACCCGGGTACTCAGATGGGCTGTGACAGGTACTCGGGTACTCAAATGGGCTGTGACAGGTACTCGGGTACTCAGATGGGCTGTGACAGGTACTCGGGTACTCGGATGAACCGTGACAGCTACTCGGGTACTTTGATGGGCTGTGACAGCTACTTGGGTACTCCGATGAACCGTGACAGGTACTCGGGTACTTTGATTGGCTGTGACAGGTACTCGGGTACTCTGATGGACTGTGACAGATAATCGGGTACTCTGATGGACCGTGACAGATACTCGGGTACCATGATGGACTGTGACAGGTACTCGGGTACCCTGATGGACTGTGACAGGTACTCGGTACTCTAATGGACTGTGACAGGTACTCGGGTACCCTGATGGACTGTGACAGGTACTCGGGTAGCCTGATGGACTGTGACAGGTACTCGGGTACCCTGATGGACCGTGACAGGTACTCGGGTACTCTGATGGGCCGTGACAGGTACTCGGGTACTCTGATGTGCCGTGACAGGTACTCGGGTACTCTGATGTGCCGTGACAGGTACTCGGGTACTCTGATGTCCCGTGACAGGTACTCGGGTACTCTGATGGGCCGGGACAGGTACTCGGGTACTCTGATGGGCCGGGACAGGTACTCGGGTACTCTGATGGGCCGGGACAGGTACTCAGGTACTCTGATGGGCTGGGACAGGTACTCGGGTACTCAGATGAACTATGACAGGTACTCGGGTACCCTGATGGGCTGTGACAGGTACTCGGGTACTCAGATGAACTGTGACAGGTACTCAAATACTCTGATGGACTGTGACAGGTACTCTGATGGACTGTGATTGACATGTACTATGAGGAGTGGTGACAGGTCCTCTTTATTGGGGGGGGGCAATCAGTGTGCTTGATGTGTACTGTAGGCGGTAACGAGATGTTACCACAATCTCCTCCTCACACACGATCAGCGTGTGAGGAGGAGAACCCGGTAACATCTTGTTACCGCGGTTTGTTTACATTTTTGTGATCGGCTGTGAAAGGATCACAGCCGATCACATGGGTAAACAGCCGGCCAATGGCTGTTTACCAGCGTCGGTGACGAGGAGTGTTCCCGGGGAACACGCCACCGCCGACGTGCACGCGCAGCCTGCTCACGATCGCGCGCATGCGCCGTGCACAGTCGGGGTGTGACCATCTGTGATCGGCCGTGACTTCATCACGGCCGATCACGTGATAAACAGCCATAACCAATGGCTGTTCACCCCCTTCGGTGGCGAGCGGTGTCTCCGTGACACGCCGCCACCGAAGAAACAGGGATGTGCGCGCATGATCGCGCGCATTCCCTGTTTAAACGGGAGGCCATCATATGATGGCCTCCCACCACAATAGGTGCGTTGCCTGGCCGTCATTTGACAGCCGGCGGTCAGCTACTAGTTAATAAAGCTTCAAGGATGACATGCAAATTCCAATAACATGCCTGAGGCCTGAGGGATGCCCTTAACCTGTCTGTGAAGTGCCACATTTGTATGATGTATACAACTTACTTTAGCAAAACTGACATATATAAAGAAAATAAAGGCTATTTAGATTGGCAGCAAATTGAAAGCTCCTGGCTACTTACTTCTGTTGCTTCATGTATACCACACACTTATCCTAGATTAGGGTCTGATATAAAAGAAAGATGTTAATGGGGAACCCCCACACAAAAGAAAAGCAGCATGGGCACCCCTAAAATGATATACCAAAATGCTATCCTTAGGGGTATGGATGTCAAGGAGGATCCCATATAAAGACAACAAAGAAAATGAATTGGTTCCCCATTCCCTATTTTATGCAGGACCGTTTAAGTCCAGAATCGATTTTAGGGGAGAAAAAAAAGCATCTAAACAACCAATGTTTAGTATGAATTTGTATTTGGACCAAACTTTGAGCTCATCCCTAGTTCTAGGTCTGGAATACTTGAACTCTTAGAACGAGACGATTAGAAGGTACATCAGGGGATTTATACAGCTGGGTGATCATAAGAGATAGTGGGAAATCCTAGAGATTGATATATTGATATGATGATAGGGGAATCTTATTTACAAATGTTCTTCTGGTATCTTTACCAGACAACTGTAGATCAAAGCCCATTTCTTTGACCTGAAGGATCAGAGTAGATACAAAAGTAAAAATAGTAATTTATATGTATTTTTAGTCTGAAAGGTGTACACTGCTTCAGGCAGCCTTTTTTGACAGCAGCAGCTTCTAGAGCTGCTGTATGTATACATCAACTCTTGGCTTAATTTTGCTATTTTATTTATTGGAAATTGACGAAAACTGCGGGAGAATGCAGCAACAGGGCAGAAAGATTGGGCGTACTACACACATCCTGCGTTTTTTGGGTGTGTACAAAATCCCCAGTACCTCAAGCTAAAGTTAGCAAAAAAAATGTATATAACTATAGCATTAGAAGTTTTAAGAATTTGATTTAGTTATGACACCAATGATTCGATTTTTAAAGAATGGAGAGAATACTAATGATATAGTAACTGGTCAAATCTGAGCTGCTAATTTAAAATGTAGAGCTCCTGATACTAAATCTCCCTGTAATCATAACTCTAACACTAAAGCCTAGCTACAACCATAGGAAATACAGAGAGAGATGCCTTACCCAAAATACCTCTCTATAACCATACCTCTAACAGTAAACCTTCCTGTAGACATAACTAACCCATCCACATCTATGGCCTTAACACTAAACAGCCTGTAACCATACCTCAAACATTAACCACTTTGCAACCATAGTCTTAACACTAAACCTACTCATTACCATAACTCTGACAATAACCCTTTCTGTAGTTTGTATACTTAACTTTTCAGTAACCATAAATCGTATACTATACGTTTGTGTAACCAAAGCCCCAGAACTAGACTTATCTGTAATCACAACACTAATATTAAACTCCGCTGCAATTATAACCCTCACATTAAACTTCCATGTAATTCTAACCATACCAGAAACCACTGAATTAGTATCACCCCAACACTATATTTCCCTGTAATCATAACCCTAACCCTCCTTGTAGCAATAACTCTAGCAAGGGGAAATTCCCATCCCGCTGCCAGAACACAGTGCTGTATACTGTATGTAGTTGTAACTGTATGTAGCTACATACAGTTTATGGAGGACACAGAGGGTTCATCGAAAAATGAAGATACTATCTCAGTTGGATCAGCTTGGTTCAAACAAACAATTTAAACCTCACTAAAACCTGAAGATCAGCTTTAATAAATCAGGAGACCATTTCCTGTTGTCTATTCTGCTAACCCACTGCTGTAATCAGAACTTGGTATAAGCATGCAATGGCTGCTACCCATTACTAGAGCATTTTAGAAAAATCAACACTAAGAGTTAATAACGGGTAAAGAAAGACAAAACGAATCTACCCTAACTATTAAACACAGTGACAAATGCCAGCATTGCCAAAGGATGATATAGGTCAGAGAAGAAGTGTTCTTGCTTGTGACAATGTGCAGTAACATTAAAGCTGCTTAAACGAGTTGAGTTACAAAGGAAAAGAGATCAGTGCTCTGGGTAGATAGTTAGACTGAGAAAAATACTGTAGCAGAAGGAAATAATGGAATCATCTATTAAAGTATGTCTTGTTACTATTTGTTATGTATGCAGAGCAGTGTGCTCCTTTTAAACAAAACTCTCCAAAACTGAGCAAGCACATTGACTGAGATTAAAATTTTCCATCTGGAAGCAGAATAACAAAGGAAGTGCTTTCTTCCGCTTTCCAATTAGATAAGTCACATTGAAATTAGCACTCTCAGCCATCTGGGACCCTTTCTAAAGAGCACAAATCACATCTATATGGAAATGATTAATATTTATCCACGTAGCATATTCATTCAAAAAAAAAAGTAAAAACTGTGACATATGCTACATTTTATTCACACATAGGTCATCAGCAGCTTTTATAGACGATATGTGTGGTATATATTCAATAACATTAACCCTATAATCGCTGGTCACTGGAGTTTTTTTTCTGTCTTTGGTTCCCAGCTGTAGTTTAGTCTAGCAGAATGATTTGTCGGCATGAGATCAAAGCTTTTTTTTTCTAAATTTATAATATTATCTGCAGAGTGGATAGCATGTTGGCCTCAAAGAAAAACATTTTGTTCTATAACCAGGCAGTTACTGGTTTAGGCATTTCATAAAGTGAAAATCCTATTTTGTTGATTAAAACACAATCCTCTCTAAGTCTTCTATGCGTATTGTGCTCAATATAGTAAACTCCCTTATAGATTTGTATATATTCTTTATATAAAGGAATATGCTTTGCCAGAGAGTGGAAGGGTTTGTAGACTATGGCCATGAGCTGACCTACTGCTGGTATAAACGAAAAATAACTGGCATCTTTGTAGCCATGTTGAGCCCTTGGTGGACTATTATGTTAGTTAAGGATGAGCTTCAAATTTTATGAGGCGTTCGCAGAACAGTAAATTTGATCACCCCATAATACACTGCAAGACCGCAGTGCATTGCTGTATGATGATTGGCCAAAGCATACACCTGACCTGCATGCTTTGGCCAATCACATCACACTCCTCAGCGAGAGCCAAAGGCAATCATAGGCTCAGGGAGACTAAGTCCACGTCCCCACTATATAAGGCTGCTTACACAGCGCCCATATAGTGTGTTATAATGGAGGGTAATAGAGAGATTGAGGTTAGTCAGGCAGGTTAGTTAGTGGCGGTGTATTTGATATATATATATATATATATATATATATATTCGGTCAGACTAGTATATATATATAGTAAAGTTTGGGGGATTGTAGCTCCACAGGACCGAGTGCAAAATCGTTAAACTTTAAGCATATCAAAAATAAGTAGAGTTAAACTAATCCAAACTGTAAAGTTCAGGTTCGTACCGGACTTTTGGATTTTTGGGTCCCGAACCCGAACAATTGACTGTATGCTCGGGTTCGGGTCCAGTGTTCGGCAACATAATGGCACATTTTAAAAAGCCCTGCAGCAGACAATCAACATTTGTTTAACTGGTGTGCCCTTAGAAGCCATCACAGCCATGCCTACTAATGGCATGGCTGTGATTGGCCAGTGCAGCATGTGACCCAGCCTCTATTTAAGCTAGAGGCACACAGCACAGCACGTCACTCTGCTTTAGCTAGTGTAGGGAAAGGCTCCTGGCTGCTGCTGCTGTGAGGGAGAGAATTACATGATAGGAGTCCCTATTCTGAAATCTATTCTAATTAGTCAGCGATTTTACACTGCACTGAAAGAAACGATAGACAGTGTAGGGCAAGGTTCCTGTTGCTGCTTTGAGGGAGAGAGAATTATCCAGGAGTCCAGATTCAGAAATATATTCTAATAACTCAGTGATCTACATAGATTTACCTGGCTGGGTTGCAGTGCACAGTCTTTTTACACTGCCATGAGTCCAGTGCCAGAGAAAATATAACTTTTATCTGCAAGCTCAGTGCACCAGCACTGCAGATGTTACTGTGAGATACACCCTGTACATACTGTGGGTGTATTCTGCTCTTCCAAAAACAGGGCAAAACAAATCAATTTTTGCAGTGTTTTCTTCATATGTGGAGGTGTGAGTTACACAATTTATATATTTTTCTTCTATTGTGCTAGTCAAAAACAAAAATTAGGGCAAAAACTTTTTTCTTGAATAGCATTTTTGGCATTTCTGTAGCTCTGAGATACACCATTTACATACTCTGGGTGTATTCTGCTATTGCAAAAACACCCATTTAGTGCAAAAAACAACAACTTTGCAGTGTTTTCTGCATATGTGGAGGTGTGCATTACACAATTTATATATTTTCTTCTATTGTGCTATTCAAAAAAAAATAATTCAGGGCAAAAACATTTTTTTTTAATTTTCGGCATTTGTGTAGCTCTGAGATACACCGTTTACGTACTCTGGGTGTATTCTGCTATTGCAAAAACACCCATTTAGTGCAAAAAATAACTTTGCAGTGTTTTCTCCATATGTGGAGGTGTGCGTTACACAATTTATATATTTTTCTTCTATTGTGCTATTCAAAAAAAAAAATCAGGTAAAAAAAATTTTTTTTTAATAGCATTTTCGGCATTTCTGTAGCTCTGAGATACACAGTTTACATACTCTGGGTATATTCTGATTTTGCAAAAACACCCATTTAGGGCAAGATCCTAAATTTGGAAAATATGATGAGAACATCAAAGAAGGGACATGGCTCCGGTCATGGTGCTGCTGGTGGAGCTCCTGTTGCAAGGATAGGACGTGGTTGATCTGTGCCAGCTACACGCACAAGTAAAACACCTTCCTCAGGTGCCAGTAGGTGACAGAGCCTGCAGCGGTATTTGGTCGGGCCTAATGCGGCTGTATGAATGTTGAGGCCAGGACAAGTACAGGCGATAGTAGATTGGGTTGCTGACAGTGCCTCCGGTTCCTTGACATTGTCTCCCACCCAGTCTCCTGATGAAAAATCTGAGTTTTCACCTGCACCCGATGTCCATCAGTCTTTCATATCACCCCCTTGCAAATCAGCCAAGCAGTCTGAGCCCTAAACCATGCAGCAGTCTCTTTTGCTTTTTGATGACTCTGTTAGAAGGGTTTCCCAGGGCCATCCACCTAGCCCTTCCACAGAAGTGGAAGAGATTGTGTGCACTGATGCCCAACCACTTCTGTTTCATGATGAGTACATGGGAGGACCATCGCAGCAAGTCTCGGATGATGACAAAACACAGGTGCCAACTACTGCTGCTTTGGCAACTGTGCAGACCGTCAAGGAGGGCAGGGGTGAAGACTGGGTGAAAGATGATGTGTAGGATGATGAGGTCCTGGACCCCACATGGAATCAACATCATGCAGGTGACCAGTGTAGTTCGGAGGAAGAGGAGGTGGTTGCACAGAGCCACCAGCACAGCAGAAGAGGGAGCAGGGTGCAAAAGCGGAGCATCCGTCCCCTACACAGTACGCCTGCTACTGCCCAACACACCAAGGGACCGAGCACACCAAAGCCATGTCCAAGGAGTTCCCTAGCGTGGCAGTTCTTCAGACAATGTGCTGATGACAAGACACGAGTGGTTTGCCCTCTCAACCTGAGCACAACCTGCATGACCAGGCATCTAAGTGCAAAGCACGAGCTGCAGTGGAGTAGACACCTCAAAAACCAAGAAAGGTCTCTGGCTCCTCCTGCTAACTCTTCTGCTGCAGTCTCGGCCTCTTCATCCACCTCTGTAGTGACAGTAGTACCTGCCAATCCGCAAACAGAGGATCTGCCAGCAACACTACCACCTGGGTCACCAACCATCTCCGCAAAGTCCCATGGAAGCATTCAGCTCTCTATCTCCCAAACACTGGAGCGGAAGAGGAAGTACCCCCCTAGCCACCCGTGATCCCTGGCCCTGAATGCCAGCATTTCAAAATTCCTCACCTTTGAAATGCTGTCATTCCGTCTGGTGGAGACGCAGAGTTTTAAAAGCCTGATGGAATTGGCTGTCCCACAGTACATCGTGCCCAGCCGCCACTACTTTTCCAGGCGAGCCATCCCTTCTCTGCACAACCAAGTGGGGGACAAAATCAGGTGTGCACTGCACAACGCCATCTATGGCAAGGTCCACCTAACTACGGATGCGTGGACCAGTAAGCACAGTCAAGGACGTTATATCTCCCTAACAGCACACTGGGTAAATGCAGTGGCGGCTGGGCCTGAGGCGGATAGCAGTTTGGCGCATGTCTTTCCACCACCGAGGATTGTAGGGCGCTTCAGTTTGCCTCCTGTTGCTAACTGTTGATAACTCCTCCTACTCCGCTTCCTCATCCTCTACCGCCTCCTCATTCAGTCAGTGTAACACCTTCACCACCAACTTCAGCACAGCCAGGGGTAAACGACAGCAGGCAGTTTTAAAACTTTCCTTTGGGGGAAAAACCCCAAACTGTGCAGGAGTTTTGAAGGGACATGGAACAACAGACTGATGAGTGGTTGGTGGCAGTGAGCCTCAAGCCTGGCCTGGTGGTGTGCGATAATGGGCAAAATCTCATAGCAGCTCTGGGCCTAGCCAGTTTGACGCACATCCCTTGCCTGGTGCATGTGCTGAGCTTGGTGGTCCAGAGATTCCTTAAAAATTACCCCGATATGCCAGAGCTGCTGCAGAAAGTGCGGGCCGTCTGTGCGCACTTTCAGAGTCCTCACCCTGCTGCTGCTCACCTGTCAGCGCTGCAGCGTAACTTTGGCCTTCCCGCTCACCACCTCATATGTGGCGTGCCCACAAGGTGGAACTCCACCTTGCACATGCTGGCCAGACTGTGCGAGCAGCAGCAGGCGATAGTGGAGTTTCAGCTGCAGCACGCACGAGTGAGTCGCTCTCCACCAACATTTGAACCAGTGTTGGCTACCTCGTCCTCCTCCACCGCCGATTCCACCTACACCGCCACCTCCACCGCCACCTCATTTGATCATTACTGACTTCCTGCCTTTTGTTAAGCCAGTCAATGATGTAGCGATGGTGACAAAGTTGGGGAAGAACCTTCGGTAGTAACCAACTATGCCCAGAAATGCTCTCATCTGCTTTTTGGTTAGTGGACCAGTTCTGTATGGATTCTACCTTATTTAACTGAGGTTTCACTAGCTCCCTACCCACAATGTGCCCTAGGTATTTGGCCTCCTTCATCCCAACCGCACATTTCTCAGGATTAATTGTGAACCCTGCTTTGCTCAGAGAGTCTATGACTGCCTGCACTCAGGGAATCCCTACCCAAAATGTACCCTATGTATTTGGCCTCCTCCATCCCAACCGCACATTTCTCAGGATTAATTGTGAACCCTGCTTTCCTCAGAAAGTCTATGACCGCCTGCACTCAGGGAAGATGATGCTAAAAATTACAATATCATCCAGGTAGACAGATGTGTATTGTTGATGGGGGGCGTAACGTTTTGTCCATTGACCTTTGGAATGTGGCAGGGGCAGAGTGTAAGCCAAATGGCATTCTCTTATACTTGAATTGGCCTTCGGGAGTGGAAAAAGCAGTTTTCTCTCTGGATTCTTTGGTGGGAGGAATCTGCCAGTACCCTTTGTGTGGTCCAATGTTGTGATGTACCAGGCGGGACCCAACCTTTCAATTAACTTGTCTACCCGGGGCATCGGATAGGCATAAAATTTGGACACTTCATTACGTTTATTTAACCACTTAAGCCTAGGACCATTTTCCAGCTAAAGGACCAGGCCCCTTTTTGCAATTCGACACTGCGTCAATTTAACTGACAATTGCGCGGTCGTGCTAAGTGGCTCCCAAACAAAATTGGCGTCCTTTATTTCCCACAAATAGAGCTTTCTTTTGGTGGTATTTGATCACCTCTGTGGTTTTTATTTTGTGCGCTATAAACAAAAATAAAGTGACACATTTTGAAAAAAATTTAATATTTTATAATAAATTCTATAATAAATAACCCAAAAAATATATAAACATTTTTTTTCCACAATTTAGGCTGAAACAGATTATTCTACATATTTTTGGTAAAAAAATTGCAATAAGCGTTTATTGATTGGTTTGCGCAAAAGTTATAGCGTCTACAAAATAGGGGATAGTTTTATGGCATTTTTATTTTTACTAGTAATGGCGGCGATCAGCGATTTTTATTGTGACTGCGACATTATGCAAATGGCTAGTATAGCTCATTCTATCAGCCTGAATTCTGGATTGCTGTGTACCTTACATACTAATTTAGACTACAGGGGAAACATTTTATTACATAATTATAACAATTTAAAAACCAAGTGCACTTCAAGTACACTTCCATGTACAACTAGCCCCACTTGTCAGAATTATTTCACAGTCAATATTATAATACAAAAAGAGAAATGATTCCTGAGAAGCAGACAGTGAGGCAATAACAATTGTTTCCCTAAACATTACAAATAAAAACACAATTTAATGTATACATTTCAATCTAAAATAATTACAAAATAATTACACATATTAATAAACATGCATTGCTTAGGAATACCTAAAGTCCTCCAGGAAACCCTATAACAAAAGGCAAAAGTGTAACCCACCGTGCAATCATAAACTACCTCTAACAGCACCCCAGGTAAGTACACTGCTATTGTGTTTTTAGAGGCTGGACTAAGTTCCATCAGGATATGACATAACACTTCTGCTAGAGAATCCCAGGGACCTCTCTTCTGTGACAAGAACAGAAACTCATGTCCAGCAGTGGACCTTGGAACCCGGTCAATATTATGATAGGGGGTTTGCTGGCTATTCCTTAGTATGGTAAAAGAGTTATACATATCATATATAAATATGCATAACAGCTGAATGTGCTTGTACAGCATCACACTGAGAGGGAGGTTAGCCCAGGGCAGCTTTGATGCAGGGGCTTCGCTGCAGGCACAGTTATCTATTACAATTCTGTTCCCTGCTCCAGCGCTCCCCAGGATTTAAGAATAACTCTCTTATTACTTGTTTGAAAGTTCTGTATTGCTAGATATCACCCCAGAATGCAGCCCCATCCCTCCCCTCTCCCCCCCCCCCACTCCCCCTCTTTTTCTTTAGATTTTTTTTGAGCACCCTCTGGGTTGATATCTAGAGTATAATCTACATTTAAATGTGCTTTGTTTTTCCCCTTTTATTTTTTACATGGTAATTTTGTAATGAGTATGCCGTAGTACTGATATGCTGGGATATTGTGGACATTTGTTGGGAAAGTATGTACAATATTTTATTATATCTTTTCATGTGACAACACTGAAGAAATTACACTTTGCTACAATGTAAAGTAGTGGATGTACAGCTTGTATAACAGTGTAAATTTGCTGTTCCATTAAAATAACTCAACACACAGCCATTAATGACTAATCCGCTGGCAACAAAAGTGAGTACACCCCTAAGTGAAAATGTTTAAATTGGGCCTAAAGTGTCATTATTGTCATATTTTGTGTGGCCACCATTATTTTCCAGCACTGCCTTAACCCTCTTGGGCATGGAGTTCACCAGAGAGTCACAGGTTGCCATGGGAGTCCTCTTCCACTCCTCCATGACGACATCACAGAGCTGGTGGATGTTAGAGACCTTGCGCTCCTCCACCTTCCATTTGAGGATGCCCCACAGATGCTCAATAGGGTTTAGGTCTGGAGACATGCTTGGCCAGGCCATCACCTTTACCCTCACCTTCTTTAGCATGGCAATGGTAGTCTTAGAGGTGTGTTTGGGGTTGTTATCATGTGTGAATACTGACATGCGACCCAGTCTCCGAAGGGGGGGATCTTGCTCTGCTTCAGTATGTTGGCATTCATGGTTCCCTTAATGAACTGTAGTGCTGGCAGCACTCGTGCAGCACTCATGCAGCCCCAGACCATGACATTCCCACCACTAGGGATGAGCCGAACACCCCCCAGTTCGGTTTGTACCAGAACTTTCGAACGGACCAAAAATTTGTGCAAACTTTAGAACCCCATTGAAGTCTATAGGACTCGAACGTTCGAAATAAAAAGTGCTAATTTTAATGACCAATATGCAGGATATTGTACTAAAAAGGGTTTGGGGGCCCGGCTCCTGCCCCAGGGGACATGGGTCAATGCCAATTTCTTTTAGAAAAATTGCAGTTTTTTCGGGAGCACTGATTTTAATGATGATTAAAGTGAAAAAAAGTGAAATATTCCTTTAAATATTGTGCCTGGGGGGTGCCTATAGTATGCCTGTGAAGTGGCACATGTTTCCCGTGTTTAGAACAGTCCCTGCACAACATGACATTTAGCGGGAAAAAAAGTCATTTAAAACTGCTTGTGGTTTTAATGTAATATCTGGTTCGGCAATACGGATGAAAATCATTGAGAAAAATGGCATGGGTAGCCCCCCTGCCCATTACCAGCCCCTTTGGGTCTTGTACAGATATTAAGTGGAACCCCCGTACCCAAATTTAAAAAAGGAAAGGTGTGTGGCCCCCAGGCCCTATATACTCAGAACAATATGGATGAAAATCATTGAGAAAAATGGCATGGGAATCCCCCCCCCTGCCCATTACCAGCCCATTTGGGTCTTGTACGGATAGGGGAAGGATAACCCATATTAAAAAAGGAAAGACATGGTGCCCCCAGGCCCTATATACTCAGAACAGCAGTATACAGGCGGTGCAAACAAGACAGGGACTGTGTAGGTTTGTTGTGTTAAGTAGAATCGGTTTGTAATTTTGAACTGGTACATTTTTAAAGTGTAGCTCCAGTCAAAAGATCTATTTTTAAGCTTTTTGGAAAACATAGGGAATGGTTATCACCCCTGTATAATTTTTTTGGCCGTCCGTCTTTTTTCATCTCACTTCCTGTTGTCTCCTTCCGTTTGCAAATAGGAGATGTTTGTAAGTTGGATGTTTGAAAGTAGGGGCCTTCCCTATATGCTCTGCAGAAATGGCGGAACAAGGTGTTGGTGTTGCCACAACACTGTAAGCCCTCAAAGTGACTCTTGGTGGGTGCTGGAGCACCCTGCTGTGAACGATTATATCAAGAATTGTAATTACATGTCATTGTTGAACAGTGGTAAAAAAATTGGGCCTTTGGTGGTTATGGTGGTGGTGCTGGTGCCATAACACTATAAGTCCTCTCAGTTACTCTTAGTGGGCACAGGAACGGGTCCTGCTGTGAAATATTATATCAAGAATTGTATTACATGCCCCTGTTAAACAGGGGCTGAAAAATTGACACTGCAACCTCTCCCATATACTTTAGTTGGATTGCAGGAATGAGCCCTGCTGCAAAGCATTGCATCAAAAATTGTATTACATGCCCCTATTAAACAGGGGCTGAAAAAGTGGGCCTTAGGCACTGGTGCTGGTACCACGACACTAACCTCTCCCATATATTCTAGTTGGAGTGCAGGAATGAGCCAGAACACCCACTAACTCCTACAGACACCAACACACTACACAAGGCCGCCGCGCTGGCGGCCTTTCATAGTGTGGGGCGTGTACTACACAGCCTGAGCTATTATTGGCAACAGGCATCCTGCCTGTGGCCAATCATGGCTCTCCTCGCTGCCGGCGGTGAGATTGGCCAAGCATGCGGGGTCACAGTGCATGCTTGGCCAATCATGAGCCAGCAATGCACTGCGATGGCGCAGTGCATTGTGGGCCGTGAGCGGCACACGAATTTGGCGCGAACGGCCCATAACGTTTGGGATTCGCCGAACGGGCGAACAGCCGATGTTCGACTCGAACACGAAGCTCATCCCTAATGATAAACTGCAAAATGACTTCAACATTACAAATCAAGTCTAGTAGAATGTAGATAACTACTACTAGCTTACCATGACCTGCATGCCTAAGAAACTCTGCAGACACTTACCAATGAAGAAAATAATCTGATTTTAAGAACATACGAAGCAGTCAAAAGGGGCATCTTGAGACAGGAATTGAATGTTTTTATTTGGTTGAGATGATTGGCGTCTCAGCACCACATACAAATCATAATTAGCATACACCACATGAATAATTTCATATGGGATCTTTGAGGTGTCAATAATATTAAACACTACTAATAAAAAAAAGTTATTCATTTAACTTATAGTCCTTTTTATTTTTTTAAGTTGCCCTCAGGCCAGGGTTCCCCTCCAAGAGCATACCAGGCCCTTAGGTCTGGTATGGATTTTAAGGGGAACCCTTATACGCCGCAAAATTTTTGGGTCCCCCCCAAAAATCAATATCAGACCCTTATCCGAGCACGCAGCCCGGCCGGTCAGGAAGGGGGGTGGGGATGAGCAAACGCCCCCCCCTCCTAAACCGTACCAGGCCGCATGCCCTCAACATGGGGGGGGTGCTTTGGGGAAGGGGGTGCCCTGCGAGCCCCCCATCCCAAAGCACCTTGTCCCCATGTTGATGAGGACAAGGGCCTCTTCCCGACAACCCTGGCCATTGGTTGTAGGGGTCTGCGGGTGGGGGGCTTATCGGAATCCCGCTTTCCGGTTCTTCTGCCAGCTCATCTGCTATCTTCTTCCAGCTCTTTTGCTAGTGGTGGCCCGGTCTTCTGCGTTATCTTCTTCCCTCTTCTCTTCCTACGATGTTGACATGACGCTCTCTCCTGCTGTAATGCCGTGTGAGAGGTGTGCAGCGACTTATATAGGCATGGGGCATGGTCACACTGTGACCCCGCCCCTTATGATTTCACAGTCCCAGCATGCACGAGGAGAAGAGGCTGAAGAGAGCGGAGAAGTGGGAAGAGACCCCCGAAGTCGGAAGAAGACCCCCCGGAGCTGACTAATAAATTACTTTAAAAACCTGTAGTGTGTTTTTTTTATTGACACTTTTTTCTCCAGGTGAATCTGTAGGGTATGATGTACCCCATACTCATTCACATAGGGTGGGGTGTCGGGATCTGTCTGAGGCCCCCTTATTAAAGGGGGCTCCCGGATTCTGATAAGCACCCTGCCCGCAGACCCCGACAACCAACGGCCAGGGTTGTCGGGAAGAGGCCCTTGTCCTCATCAACATGGGGACAATGTGCTTTGGGGTGGGAGGCCCGCAGGGCGCCCCCCCTTCCACAAAGCACCCACCCCCCATGTTGAGGGCATGCGGCCTGGTATGGTTCAGGAGGGGGGGCTCTGGCTCCTCCCCACCCCCTTTCCTGACCTGTCAGGCTGCGTGCTCAGATGGGGGTCTGGTAAGGATTTGGGAGGGACCCCATGCCATTTGTTAGGCGTAGGGGTTCCTCTTAAAATCCATATCAGACCTAAGGGCCTGGTTTACCCTTGGAGGGGAACCCATGCCAGTTTTTATTATTAAAGAGGTGACATTGTTGCTTCAATATAGATGGAGACACGACTTGGAGGGGATTTCCATTGAAATCAATGGGTACAAGTCGCCTAGAAGTCAGTTTGAAGTCGACAGGAACCTTTTTTGAAGTCGGAGCGACTGCTGCAGTGTATATTAAGACGGCTCCATTCACTGCCATTGATTTTCTCAACAGCGCAACATGGGCGACCTGAAGTCAGATCCTGGGTTGCCCCTGTGTGAACTGGCTCTTACAGACCTGCAGTGCAGGAGAGACAGTGGGGGAGGAAATGGGGTTCAAGCACAATGGCTGGAGATGGGATGTCTGAGCTGAAGTTGATGGGATGATTCAGTTGATTTTTCAGTTAATGGTTCTCTGAAGTGTGGGGGAGGGGGTTGGGGGATGTTTTCTGCAGGTCTTTACACACTAGCCTTAAGTCATTGATGGAAAACATAGTTTTTCAAATCATCAATGTAAATATGCTTTGCTGTTCTGATCTCTTTTCTCAGCATGTTTCTGGCCTGGGTGCACAGAGTTCTGTCCTTTTATCTGTAGGCTGCCTCCATAGCCTGCCTGAACTTTTTTGTTGTAAACCAGGGCTTGATATTGTTGAATGTTCAAAAAGACTTTTTTTTTTTATTCTTTATTTAATATTTTTTTATACACAAAATATAAAACTCACATAATTAAACATGCTATCCAAGGAAAAAAACATAATAAACCTTGAGCCTTGAGGGGATTCCCTTTTTAGTACCCATTTCTGAGCAGGCGGGGGGGGGGGAATCCCCCTTTCCCCACCCTGTCTTCCTCTTTCCTCTCCAGGCTGATAAAAATATAATACTTCTTTCTCCTTGTTCAATACCCCCACCTGATTCCTTTATTTCCCTTCCCCCCTCATCCCTCTCCCCCCACCCCCCCTCTCCTATAGCCCTACTGCCTCGCTATATTTCTTCGTTAATTTGAACAATTTCCATTGTTCCCATTTCTTTCGGAATTTCTTTTTACCACTCTCCTCATCTTCTTCCCATCCCTCCATTCTATACATATTTTCTACTCTTTCTATCCATTCCCTCCGTTTTGGAGCTTCTACCTGTTTCCAATTTTTTGGGATCAGACTCTTTGCCACGTTTATTAAATGACCTATGAGAGCCTCTTTATACTTTTGGGTTGGGGTATCTGTACCATGGAAAAGACATGTCCAATGTTTTTCTGGAATCTGAGTTCCTGTTATTGTTTTTATCAGATCTAATATTTCTCTCGAGAACTTTCTAATTTTTGGGCATTCCCACCAAATGTGTGCCGCGTTCCCTTGTTGTCCACACCCCCTCCAGCAATTCCCGGATTGATGTTCTTGATATCTCATCATCATATCTGGTGTCCTATACCACCTAACAAGGCTTTTATAATTCATTTCTATTGTGCTAAGGTTTTTAGACGTCCCGTGTATTAAGTGCACATTTTTTTCTATATTCTGTTTCTCCCCTCGATGTCCTATTTCTTCTTCCCATTTTTTTATATAGATGGGTACCTCCATCTCATCCATTCCTCCCAGCATCTTATATATCTGCGAGATGTTTACCCTTATTATTTTCCCTTCGCACATCCGTTCTAAAGCATTTAGGTCTTCTCCACATCTCCATGGTATGCGGCAATGATGAGAAAAAATGTCTGAGCTGGAGATACCGCCATCCATCTATATCAATATACTCCTTTCCTTTTTGTAGTGTTTCTAAAGTGTTTATTTTGCCCGCTTTTATTATGTGTCTCAATTGAGTGTCTTCTCTTTTAATCCAGTGCCCTCCCATAGTGCGTTACCCAGTGGAAATAAATTATTTTCTTTTAAAGCCATTAATGGGGAATTGTATTTCCATGTATTATGTTTATGAATTCCATCCCATATTCTAAACATGTTTTTTGTAAGTGCAAGTGTTGTTGGTCCTAGTGATCTATATTTTGGAGGTATCCAGATTTCCCTTCCTAATCGTGTCTCTGCTGGACTGTGTTCTATTGCCACCCATCTCTTTTCATTATCT
Organism: Lithobates pipiens; assembly: GCF_037356315.1. NCBI lineage: Eukaryota > Metazoa > Chordata > Amphibia > Anura > Ranidae > Lithobates > Lithobates pipiens. The sequence continues at coordinate 398,893,849 of NW_027507748.1, read as the reverse complement.
AGTTTTGTCCACTCCGCCACCCGTGTTAACACTATAGATTCATAATATTTCTTAAAGTCCAGTACTTTTAAACCTCCTAAGCTTGGTTATTAAGGATTTTATGATATTAAAATAGATTGGAGGGATATATATCGGTAACATCTGTAGCTTGTATAGTATTTTTGGTTGTATGATCATCATTAGGGCATTTATCCGACCCATCCAGGACAGTGGTTTCATCATTATTTTTTTCGTATCTTCTCTTACTTCGTCCAGTAGGGGGATATAATTTACCTCTTAGATTTTCCTTAATGAGGCTATCAGTTTTATGCCAAGATATTTAATTTCCTTTTTCCACAGGCAGGGAAATTCCCCCTTAATATTATGTTCTTCTTTATTGCTCATATTGACATTCAACACCTCTGTTTTCCTTGAGTTTAGTTTAAAATTTGATAATTCTCCATACTGCTTGATCGTCTTTACCAAGTTTGGCATATAGATTCTAGGTTTCGTCACATAAAATAGAACATCATCCGCGAATGTGGCTACCTTATGTGTCTCTTCCCCGACCTCTATTCCTCCTATATCAGGATTTTTCCTCACTGTCTCCAAAAGTAGTTCTAATGTCAATACGAACAATATAGGTGATAATGGACATCCCTGTCTAGTCCCGTTATACATCCTAAAGGGGGCAGACATATTACCGTTTACCCTTACCGCTGCCATTGGACTGTCATAGAGTGTTTTTATCCAACTCAGGATTCGGGAACCAAATCCCATTTCCTTCAGTGTGCCCATCATGAATCCCCAGTCTACTCAATGAATGTTCAAAAAGTCTTGATAGGCACACATATGACCTCACAAAAGTTGATGTCAAAATGTCAGGGAGTTCATTCAGCTCTTAGTTGGTGCAGTCAAAGGAGGCCTGTAGCTCCAGCTTTGTCTCCATGGTCCATTTCTTTGCAGTCTTAACTACAGGCTTTACAGATTTAATATTTTGGCTGTAGATTGGAAGTAGGTGAGCCATGCTGTGATCATACAGATCCAAGGCTGCATGGAGAACAGAGCAGTAAGCATTCTTTATTGTAGTGTAAATGATACAAGCAGAAAACAGGGTACAGAAGTGTATAAGTAAAATAAACTTTTTAATGAATATGAAATAATATCTACTCACATGTAATCTGTGAAGGCAACCAAGGAAAGTTCCCCCCACAGCTCTACAATAAAAGACAGTAGCCATCTGGATTTTAAACTCAGTCGATTAAGCTCTGTCAAAAACCAGTACTGTTGTGCTGGATTCAAAGCTATCAATGTGAGTCAGTGGCATCAGAAGCCACAGGGAGCACACATAGAGAAAAGGAATGGGCTGGCCAACAAGGCAATTTGTTTCTGAGAATACCGACACTTTGTCAAGCCTATTAGTAAATAGTTGGCAGGTTTATATCAATAAGGGAGGTGAACTACAAGGCTTAGCATGACAAACAGTGAGTACACAGAAAGGAAAAATAAGTGCTAAAAACAGCATATAAATGTAAGACCTATGTGGGGAACACAAAGAAATAAAATAAGGGAGCTCAATAGGATCAAAGTGGGAATTGGATTACAAGGAACAGCATAGCAAACCACATATGCACATGATCTAGCATATAAATGCTGGGGACAATTCCTTAAAAAAGTTATCTAATGCCACGTACACATGATCAGACTATCCGGCGGACTTAGTCCGGCGGCACAAGAGTCAGCTGGACAATTCGACCGTGTGTGGGCTCCAACGGAATTTTTCTTCCCAAAAGTCCGGCGGACTTTGAAAGAAGACTTGACTCAAAATTGTCTGCCAGACTCGGCTTTCCGGCGGACAATCCTCTCGTTTGTGTGCTAGTCCACCGGACTTTCCAAATGAATAGACTAGCCCACACATGGACTAAAGTCTGTTCATTTTGAATGTGACTTCAGGTACGATGGGACTAGAGAAGGAAGTCAATGTCGCCACTTTCATTGGCGATATTGACACCTTGCGAGCCCCGTCGCCTGGTATGGGTTTTAAGGGTAACCCCTACGCTGACGCTAGTAAAAGAGCTGGAAGAAAATAGCAGAGGAGTCCGGCAGAAGAACCGGAGAGTGGGAGAAGAGGCCAGAAAGCACAGAGAAGTCTTAAGAAGACCCCCGAAGTCAGAAGAAGACCCCCGGAGATGCCTAATAAACTACTTTAAAAATCTGTGTTGTGTGTTTTTTTACGATGTACCCCATACTCATTCACATAGGGTGGGGGGCCGAGATCTGGGGGCTCCCTTATTAAAGGGGGCTCCCGGATTCCGATAATCCCCCACCCGCAGACCCTGACAACCAACGGCCAGGGTTGTCGGGAAGAGGCCCTTGTCCTCATCAACATGGGGACAAGGTACTTTGAGAGCATGTGGCCTGGTACGGTTCAGGAGGGGGGCGCTCGCTCATCCCCACCCCCTTTCCTGACTGGCTGGGCTGCGTGCTCAGATAAGGGTCTGGTATGGACTTTGGGGGACCCCCACGCCGTTTTTCGGTATAGTGGTTACCCTTAAAACCCATACCAGGCGACGGGGCTTGCAAGGTGTCAATCTCGCCGATGAAGGCGGCGAGATTGACTTTCTTCTCTAGTCCCGTCGTACCTGTAGTCACGTTAAAAATGAACGGACTTTAGTCCATGTGTGGGCAAGTCCGTTCATTTGGAAAGTCCGGCGGACCTCCGCCAAAAGTCCAGCAGATTGTCTGCCAGACCTAGTCCGCTGGAAAAGTCAGTTCATGTGTGGTCATGTGTGTACAAGGCTGCTCTTTCGGAAAGTCTGGCGGACCTCCGCTGCAAAGTTTGGCAGAGTGTCCGATGGACCAAGTCCGTCGGATAGTCCGATCACGTGTAGGGGGCATAAGAGTGCATAAAAATACATTTTTATAAAATGATGGACGTATAAAGATATTATAATGATGAAGGGAGGTACAACCCATTTTTGCAGAGGATCAAAGAAAGTGCTGTCTGGCAAGAAATGATAGAAAGTAATACAACATGATACAAAGCTAATTTGATTTGTAACTAGGACAACTATAGGGAAAAAAACAAAAATAAAATGTATTCAAGAATAAACATGTTTGCAATTGTAATTCATTGTAAAATGAATAAAGCAAAACTTATAAAAATATATTATCCTTATCTTATCCTTATTCATGGGTAAAAACTGAAAAGAAAAACCTTGTGGGTGACCTATTTTATGTTTAACAGTTCTCTCATGTACTTGGACATACAAACAAAAACAAAATATAAATAATTATAACAACAACAGTCATATATATTGTAATTAAAACTCTCTTTAATTTTCAATCTGTAGCATTGTCATTTTCTGTAAAATCTAATGCACTATAGAAACCTGAACGTTTTCCGAATACAGTCAGATTTTAGAATTCTTCTGCAACAAAAAAAAATCATTTTTGGGGAGAAAATCCCAAAGGGTAGTCATGTCTAAAGGAATGTGGACCCTGCCACTCTCCTCATTAGAACCCTGCAAGTGCATCAGCTAATTAATAATTTAAAAAGTCTCCCATTCAGATTCACTTAGCACATCGACATAGACAAATGGACATTCATTTCTTCAGAGTAACAAAAGTCAGGACTCTAAGTTTTTTCTCAACAAAGTGAGTGAGTGATTTGTATAGCGATACCTATGAGAACTGAATCGCCTCAGGGCGCTTTCTTGCCACCAGAGTCCACCTGCGGCTTTGCGTGGTCCCTTTACCCCGTAAGGTCCTGACATGCTTACAAACACATACAACATTGACATACACATACACAGGCCAATTTTTTAGACAAGGTCTAATTAACCTACCAGCATGTCTTTGGAGTGTGGGAGAAAACCGGAGTACCTGGAGGAAACCCATGCAGGCACAGGGAGAACATGCAAACTCCAGGCAGATGGTGTTGTGATCAGGATTTGCACCAGCGACTCTATTGCTGCTAGTGAAAGTGCTAACCACTACAGCACTGTGCTGCCCCAAGTGCGATTACTCTTTACAACTAAATGCATTTTTTTTAGTGGCTTCAGTTTAATATCTAATTAAGCTTTAGTTTAATATTAAAATACTGTGGTTACTGCAATCCCTAAAAAAATTACAGATATTCTGTTTACCTACCATCCAGCAGTAAATTCCACATGTGCATCAAAAAATCCAGTGATTTGCCCTGTTGCAACTTTCCAGCCCTCTATTCGAGCTCGGATCAAGCCTTCTCTTTTGTGATTACGAACAACTTTAACCAGCCCAGGATACCGCTTGTGAACATATTCTTCTAAAGGTCCTTTCAACTCCTCTGAAAAAACAAAAAAAACAGCAGAGGAAATTAAAGACTATTTGAATGTGTCTGGGGACTGATTTCATTACTCAACTGAACATTTTTATTAAAAAATCAAATACTTTCCAAAAATGAACATTATCATAGACATTTCCACTTAATTTACAGAACTGTACTACATATATTATAGTCCCAGGTTAAAGAATATATAACTTTAGCATTTCATATTTCTGATATGAGCCTGTTGTACCATGTACTTTGTTAAAAAGTATCCTGTTCTCTTTGGATTGCTTCCTTTAGGTGTAGTACCTGGTGGTCCTTCCAGTCCCCCTGCTCGCCTATTCCAAACTAACCAAGGTAGGAATGAGAGTCACATCCATCTCAGCATGGTCAGTTTTCTGGCCATGCTAGGAGCACAGCCTGCCTGTCCTCAATCACCAGACTTGTGCTGACATGCCACTCTGCACAGCCATTCACTTCGAAGATCAGTGTACATCTGTTTCTTCGCCCCTAACTCTCTAAGCTCCCTATGCAGCTTCAAACAAAAATTATGCAAACACAGATAAAATTAAAAAAAAAAGGTGTATATGTAGGCAAGGGTGAAGATCTACTGTATGTATCTATGCATGAAATATGCCATTTGTGTAATTTTCATAGAACTATAGCCTCAATCTGGCTAACTTTTCTTTCTTTAACTCAAGTCAAACCTATATGATTTCCCTTCCAGAATGACTATGCAAAAAGTGACTTTACACTTACCATATATTTTAAGTTCTACGTCATTTGAAAATCCAGTATAAAATATACACATAGAAAAAATGCTATCAACACAATTCTGAAAATGCAATGGAGGTATAATTTCTTCCCAAAATAAAATGTAATATATTGTAATGTCCCAGTGTTTTTTTTCTGCACTTTACTTTTTTTTCTGCAATTCCAATTTCTGTATTCAAGTTAGCAAGCAAAATACATGGACTTAGTACTTTGATTAGCACTATGTCTGATGATTTACATTCTTAATCTCACCACGCACAGAATTTTTCCAGTTCATGGGACAACAATCTAAGCACCAGCTGACTGAGAGTGATTGATATTGAGGGCCAGGGAATAAGGCCTTTAACCACTTACACAAACAAGTAGTAGCTGTTACCTTGTGGTTTAACACAGAAACAAGAACACATTTCTATGGGGGAAAACATATATACTGACTCCAGGTCTAAAAATAGAGGTTCAGAATCTTGTGGTACTAAATCACCTAGACCAGTGGTTCTCAACCCTGTCCTCAAGTACTCACAAGTGAATGGCTTGGTATTTTGGACAGCTATTTTATCTAAAAGTAATTGCAAAAACAGGGCCTGTTGGGGAAACTTGAGGACAGGGTTGAGAACCACTGACCTAGACTAACCACATAACTGACCTAAATAGCAATCTCTACAGACCAAATGACCATCTCTTCATGTATCCAAATTTATTAATTACCCAGACTCTACTTCAAAATCAAGACGGGACTGTTTCACCTCCTTCCTGCCGAGGCAATTGTCAGAAACCATGAAATCAGACCAAGACAGAAGTACAGTTAAATCACACTTGTTTAATAATAAAAGTAAATAGAACAAACATAGTCAAAACATAGCCAAAGTTTGGTAACTGGAATGGATAGTCAGCCAAGCCAAAAAGTCAGGGATCAGTGTAGTGGAACAGCAAGCAAGATATGGAGCCAGAAGGGATGTCAGCCAAGGAAGTATTTAAACAGGAACGCAGGAGATATAACACCTGAGGGCTTTCACACTGGAGAGGTGCACTGGCAGAAAAAGTCCTGCGAGCAGCTTCTTTGGAGCGGTGAAGGAGTGGAACTCACCGCTCCTCCACTGCTCCTTCCTATTGAAATCAATGGGATGGCACTGCTATACCGCCGGCAAAACGCTGCACACGGCGGCGTTTTGCACACGGATTTAACCCCTTTTAAGCCCCCCGCTAGTGGCCGAATAATGCCGCTAAAACAACGGTAAAGTGGCGCTAAAAATAGCGCCATTTTACCGCTGAAGCCCTAGGTAGCACAATGTGAAAGCGCTCTTAGCCCCTGTACACACGGTCGGAGATTTCCACAACCAAATCCGTCAGATTTTGTCCGTCGGATTTTGTCCGTCGGATCTTGTCCGAAACTGTTGCATACACACGGTCAGACTAAGTTGTTGAAAAATCCGATCATTCAGAACGTGATGACGTAATTTCGTTACGATGGGACTACGTTCAGGCTAGTAGCCAATAGTTTTGATGTAGGAATTTGATCTGAGCATGCGTGGCACTTAGTCCGATCAAAATTCTCTACACATGAACGGAGTATGTCCGATCGAACCAGTTGGTCGGGAAATATTTCCAACATGTTGGAAAATTGGGTCCGACGGATATTCTGATGGAATCAGTCCGATGCATACCACACACAGTCGGATTATCCGTCAGCACGGTCCGATAGGACACATTCCGACGGATTCTCCGACCGTGTGTACAAGGGCTTAGATTTCAGTTTTTTTCAGATTTTATGTCACACTTGCCAAATACTCAGTCATGCAACACTGTATCCAAATAAATTTTATATCATTTTATTTTTTGAGTCCATCTTTTGATAGTATTTATTCACCACTGTTTTTGTTTTGTTTTTTCGTTCTTATATGAATATACAAAAAACCTGTTGAATAGTTTTGAAAGAGAAAAAAAACGTTCTAAGTTTTTGATACAGTATAGTATTTTGCAAATAAATAATCTTTGTTCATAAATTTAGGCCAAAATATACCGCTACAAGTTTTGGTGAAAAAAACCTAAAAAACGAAACAAATTATCTTATTATTCAGTCTGTGTGAAAGTTATAGAGTCTACAAGCTATTGTATATATGTAGTACCCTCTATCTAGGTAGGTGCTAGAGGTGAGGATTTGTGCAGTGCAGATAAGTTTAGGCAGGCCTAGCTAGAAGCTAGGCCTGTTTGTTTTGGTCTGTGTGGACTGGGAGTGGCTCAGAGTAGCAGCTGTGACTCAGACACAGCAACACTCCACTGTCACCTCCCTGGAGGATTCTAGAAGTGGATGGGAAAAGAGGTGGAGCTGTCTGGCATGTCTCAGGGATCCCTGACCAATCGCCAACTAGGATTGGTAGGGGGCAGGCCTCCGAGAAATACCTAGAGTCAGCCCAGCTGGGGAGGAATTGTTGGATGGAAGAACTGAGGAGATGGAATGGAGTACTAGGCTGTCGGGGCCTTTTAAGGAGCTCTCCAGTCTGGGAGGGGGGGGGGGGTGACCTTGGACCAGGGACTTGGGTGCAGGATGGAGCCCTTCAAGAAAGTATGAAGGATATGGACAGGAGGCACAGGAGGAGTCAGAGAGGTCAGCAGGAGCTAGTACTGCTGAGCAAGTCTTCAGGAGGGAACCACCGGTCCAAGCCAGGAGAGCTGGTGAGTGACATGTGCAGTCAGGAGAACTAGAGAAGGCATGCCAGAGAGGACTGAGAGGAAACAGTTAGATCTGGGTGCGGAACAGTAGAAAGGATTGCAATGTAAAGGACAGTAAAGTCAGGCAGCTGCAACCAGGGGGTTGGCAGGGCCTACAGGGGACTGACTATGAGCAGTAGTCCACCAGAAGGACAGCTAGCATTAACAGGACATACATGTTTTCTGCTACATTATAGGGACCCGCAGTCCCTGCCTGCAAAGGGCAATTCCCAAGGCCTGGCTGAGCCAGTGTCAGGCCCAACCATGTGCTAGTTGCTCCTAAAAGAGAGAGAGAGAGAGAGAGAGAGAGAGAGAGAGAGAGAGAGAGAGAGAGAGAGAGAGAGAAATAGTCTAAAAAGAAAGAGGTGTGCAGGAGAAGTTTGAAGGAGTGTACAAAGAGTATACATAGCTGTCCCTAGCAACTTTGCTATAATTCTTATGGGCATATTTCCCATATCCAATCCAGGTTGAATCTCCCCAATAAAATAACACGCACAAAGCAATGTACTGTTCATTGTCTTGAGGTGTCTGGAAAGAGAATGCCAGGCAGGGTAACAGGTGGGCCACATCACTTACCAGCCCTTATGGGGCACCACTACATTTGGGGGCTCATTCTGGGACCACCTGTTCATGGATAACCTGACGGCTATTTCCCCTAGCAACCAAGGGTGAGCAAGCTGGGGAACTGTGCTTTGTTATGCCATTCTTGAGGAATGGAACCCAGGGGAAGGACTTTTGTACTCTGCCTGCTATTCAGTACTACAAACATAAGTGCTGTTGCCCATAGCAACCAGCAGGAGCCGTTGATAATTACTGCTGAATGCTTATCCAGTTGCCCAAACCAGCGCTGGGGTGAACACTTATACTAATCCTGCAATTCAGTGACTTTGTCCCTATATGTCCAGTGATCTGCTAATGCTGGGCATCTTCAACTTATTCTTAAAACTCCTGCTTTAAACAGTAAAGTGTGCCTGAAAGTGTCTACTGTTGCCCAGGGTGATCAGGGTCAGCCTGTGGGTGCTTGTGGGCGGGACTGTTCTACAAGTGCCCTTTTCAGTGAGACATTGGTTACAAATTTTATTGTTGCTACTGGTTGTTACGTTCACTGCTAGCAGATACCATGAGGCAGAGGAGCAGGATGGCTGCGGGTGGACATGGAAAAATTAAATATTCCTTTAAATAGCGTGCTTGGGCATCCCCTTAGTCTGCCTGTAAAGTGGCGCATTTGTCTGATGTGTTTTACAGTGTCGCAGCAAAATTACATTTATAAAGGAAAAAATTTCATCTAAATTTGCTTGCGGCTGTAATGTATTGTCAGCTCCCAGCAATATAGATAAAAATCAAGGAAAAAAACAGCATGGGTGTCCTTCCCCTTCCCAGTTCATACCAGGGCATTCAGGTCGGGTATGGATATTAACCAGTTCTGGACCAGCCACCACAGTTTTAATATGGCAGGTTGGCTCGGCTGGGCGGAGCAACGTTACTTTATGTCGGGAGCGTAGCTGCCTAGGGGGTGCAATGATCAGATTTGCTTCAGAACCAATTAGTCCCCAGGCCAATGATTTCTGACCTGGACCTGGCGATCGGTTCTGGCAAATGACATCCTTCCCCTGCCTGTGTAAGTGTAAACACTTAAACACTTACCCCCGGTAATCCCTTCACTCTCTGTCACTGTGTCACCCAGTGCATATTTTTCTTTGATCACTGTACTGGTGTTATTTGTGACACTAATGAGTGTTAGGCAGTGGCGGAACTACCGCCATAGCAGCAGATGCGGGCGCTATGGGGCCCGCAGTCAAATGGGGCCCGGTGAGGACAGGTGCTATGGCTCCGCGGGAGATAGCGGACGGCTCCGCGGGTGAGAGCGGGCAGTCCGCGGGTCCGCGGGGGGCTCCGCGGGTCCGCGGGGGGCTCTGCGGGTGATAGTGGGAGGCAGATGAGAGTGGCCGGTCCGCTGGTGAGAGAGTGGGCGTGAGCAGGCTGGCCAATCAGGGAGCTGACGGGCGAGGGAGCATAGAGATGACATCATCTCTCGCCGCCCTCTCATCCCTGCAGTGCAGTTCCCCCCTCACTGTGCAGGCAGCCAGGAAGCAGAGAGATGACATTATCTCTCTGCTGCCTGACTGATAATCTGCTGGCTGACTCTGTGACACAGCAGGAAAGTGGCAGAGCAAGTGACAATCCATAATGTGTGGCAGGCGACGTGGCAAGTGACAACCCAGGACGTGGCAAGTGACAATCCGTAACGTGTGGCAGGTGACGTGGCAAGTGAAAATCCATGACGTGGCAAATGACAATCCATAATGTGTGGCAGGCAACGTGGCAAGTGACAACCAGGGACGTGGCAAGTGACAATCCGTAACGTGTGGCAGGTGACATGGCAAGTGACAACCTGGATGTGGCAAGTGACAATCCGTAACATGTGGCAGGTGACGTGGCAAGTGAAAATCCGTGACGTGACAAGTGACAATCCGTAATGTGTGGCAGGTGACGTGGCAAGTGACAACCCGGGACGTGCAAGTGACAATAAATAATGTGTGGCAAGTGACAATCTAGGATGTGGTAAGTGACAATCTGTAATGTGTGGCAATCTAGGACGTGGCAAGTGACAATCCGTAATGTGTGGCAGGTGACGTGGCAAGTGACAACCTGGATGTGGCAAGTGACAATCTGTAACATGTGGCAGGTGACGTGGCAAGTGAAAATCCGTGACGTGACAATCCGTAATGTGTGGCAGGTGACGTGGCAAGTGACAACCCGGGACGTGCAAGTGACAATCCATAATGTGTGGCAAGTGACAATCTAGGATGTGGTAAGTGACAATCTGTAATGTGTGGCAATCTAGGACGTGGCAAGTGACAATCCGTAATGTGTGGCAGGTGACGTGGCAAGTGACAACCTGGATGTGGCAAGTGACAATCCTTAACATGTGGCAGGTGACGTGGCAAGTGAAAATCCGTGATGTGACAAGTGACAATCCGTAATGTGTGGCAGGTGACGTGGCAAGTGACAATCCATAATGTGTGGCAGGTGACGTGGCAAGTGACAACCCGAGACGTGGCAAGTGACAATCTAGGACATGGCAAGTGACAATCCGTAATGTGTGGCAGGTAATGTGGCAAGTGACAATCCGGGACTTGGCAAGTGGACAATCCGCAACATGTGGCAGGTGACATTCTGCAACGTGTGACAAGTGACAATCTGCATCTGGTGGCAGGCGACTTGGCAAGTGGACAATCTGCAATGTGTAGCAGGTGATGTGACAAGTGACAATCCTTAATGTGTGGCAAGTGACAATCCAGGACGTGGCAAGTTACAATCCATAATGTGTGGCAAGTGACGTGGCAAGTGACAATCCAGGACGTGGCATGTGACAATCCATAATGTGTGGCAAGTGACAATCCAGGATGTGGCAAGTGACAATCCATAATGTGTGGCAAGTGACAATCCATAATGTGTGGCAAGTGACAATCCAGGACGTGGCAAGTGACAATCCATAATGTGTGGCAGGTGACTTGGCAAGTGACAATCCGCAACATGTGGTAGGTGACATTTCGCAACGTGTGACAAGTTACAATCTGCATCTGGTTGCAGGCGATGATGGCAAGTGACACGCTCAGGGATCCCACTGATTTTGCATTATGGTGAGTTGAACTATTTCATTTTATATAACAGAACAGAAATTGGTTAAAAGGCCTGGAGGTCAGCAATGTGTTCCCTTCAGGGGCTGCATAGAGTATACTGCATACTTTGTTGTTCAAAATTAATATAAGCCGTTGCCTGGGTACTGTGCCACATGGGTGTGGTAGTCTGTTGTTTAATGGCATTAGTTCATTTTTTTTGGTGGGGGGGGGGCCCATACAACATTTTGCTATGGGGCCCTGTGATTTCTAGTTACGCCCCTGGTGTTAGGGTACATAGTAGTAGCCCCATAGTAGTAGTAATAGCCCCAGGTAGGTCTAGGGACCCCCTAACCCCCTAATAAAGGTTTATCCCCTTGATAACCCCCTGTCACAAGTGATCACTGTATTAGTGTCACGGGTGACGCTGGTTAGTTCGTTTTTTTTATAGAGTTAGGGCACCCGCCATATATTATCTAATAAAAAGTTTTACCCCTAACTCGGGGTGACCCTTGATACGATCGGCTCCACAAAATTTGGACCCTCATAAACCACTTCAACCAACAGTTTGCAGCCTTGTTTACTCCTGATCAAGTTTTCTGCATTGATAAGTCCCTGATTAAGTTTTCTGGCTGCTTGTCTATCAAATAGAATCTTCCAAGCATGCGTGACAGATATGGGGTCAAGATGTATAAGCTCTGTGACAGGACAGCAGACTATACATATAGTTTTATGGTTTACGAGGGAAAAGATAGTGATGTGGAGCCGAAGAACTGCCCAGACTACATAGGGAGCACTGGTAAGATTGTGTTGGACTTGGTGTCACCCTTCTTCGGAAAGGGGTACCACTTGTATGTGGACAATTATCACATAAGCGTGCCACTTTTTAGTCACCTTTTTGATTGTGGAATTGGCGCATGTGGCACTGTGTGATCATAATTGCCGGGGCTTCCCCCAATGGCTTGTAGAATCCCAACTTAGATGGGGGAGAGAGCCTGCTTGAAATTTAATAATTTGTTAGCAGTGAAGTGGAGGGATTCATGGAATGTTTTCATTCTGTCCTTCCTTCACACAGATACGACAGTCCAAATTCCTACAGTGACTGGCGTTGTGGAGAAACCTCTCTGTGTCCACGAATACAACCTTAACATGGGAGGGGTGGACCCCAATGACCAGTTGTTGGCGCCGTACCTAATTGCCTGTAAGGCCAGGCGCTGGTATAAAAAAAGTGTCTGTATATTTATTCCAATTGGCTCTGCCGAAAGTTTATGTGCTATACAAAGCTTTAGGATGAACTGGGTCCTTCCTTATATTCCAGGAAGAGATCATCACATCCCTTCTGTTTGCAGACAATGCTGTGGCCCACCTTCCCAACGCAAATGCAGTGAGCTGGCTACATGAGAGGCATTTTCTGTATGTCCTCCCTGGTACACCTACCAAGAAATCCCCAAAGAAGATGTCGTGACTGCAGAAAATGCGGATTTTGGACTGACTCCCGCTTTTATTGTCCCTCCTTTCTTGACCAACCTGGTCTCTGCATTGGTGACTCTTTCAAACGTTACCACACACTAGTGGAGTATTAGCATAGGGTACAGTATTGCACAGTCCTAGGGCAAAATTACACAGGGTCTCGAAAGATGAGATGGCCATCACATTTTGAGATACCCTAATCTGGAACGTTTACAGTTTAAAATGTATATAAAAATATAAAAACAAAAACACAAAAAATAAAAAAGCCAAAAATAGTTGTGGTTTTATTTTTCTTCTCTCTCTACTGTTCTCTCTCTCTTATGTTCACTCTCTATTGTCCGCTCTATTGTTCACTCTCTATTATTCTATATCTATTGTTCTCTTTGGTTTCTCTCTGTATTGTTACTGTATTTTAGAACTGTAATGTTTTATTTTTACTATGGTTTATTGTATTTTTTTTGCAGGTATGGTATGTCTTACTGTTATACTGTAATATTACTTTGTTTTATTGTCAACCATCATTTGCTTAGCAGGTACGCCATTTAGGTGCAGCACGGGTTTATTTATTCTGACAGCAACAGCATTTGCTCCCACAATACATAAAGCCATGACTCCAGCGCTGTAGGAGGTGATTTCACCACCACAGTTAAAAAAAGTGCATATATGCCAAAGCATGGGTGCAGGGGTGGAGGAGCGATTTGCTCCTAACATTAGAGGCTGATTGCCCCCCTGCTTCAGCATATATTTTTTAGGCACAGATTGCGTTAAATAAAGATATGTGTGTGAAAGTAATAAACCACCACTAGAGCTGCATAATTAATCATCAAGAATCGTTATCACGATCTTGACTAAAGTATTTAACAATTATTTTTATGCAAAGAATTCTCTCTGCTCTTCTGAAGCCACAGCTTTCAAAAGAAAGGAAGAGAAAAACTAGGCAATCTGCCAAGAATCAAAACATTCTTTATCAGTTAAACTTGAGTATAAACATTGTAACAATTTGTTAATGGAATAGACTTTGAGTGTAAGTGAAAAAAGTTTAACCACTTAAACACTAAACCTTTTTCTGACATTTGTTTGTTTCAAGTTAAAATCATTTTTTTTGCTCGAAAATTACTTGGTGGAACCCCCAAGCATTATATATGTATATATATATATATATATATATATATATATATATATATATATATATATTTTAGTAAACACCCTAGAAAATAAAATGGTGGTTGTTGCAATATTTTATGTCCCACTGTATTTGCGCAGCGGTCTTTCAAATGCAAATTTTTTTGAAAAAATTTACTTTAATGAATAAAAAAAACTAACCAGTAAAGTTAGCCCATTTTTTTTGTATAATGTGAAAGATTTTACGTTGCGAGAATCGTGAGAGAATCGCGGTGTCTTTATTCTAAGCAAAAAAATTGTGATTCTCATTTTGCCCAGAATCATGCAGCTCTAACCACCACCAAACCTGCGCAAATGGCAAAACCAAATAAAAAATAATAATATCAATGAGAGCAGCTCGTAAATAGAGATGGGTGAAGAAAAAATTAATTAATAATTAATCTGAAACCACGCTCTCTCAAAAACTTTAAAAAGAAAATATTATTTTAAAGTACATCAACCAATGTCAGAAAACCTAATCATATACATTTTGTGTAAAATTATGTGTAAAAACAGACTGCTGCGACAGCTGTTATATAGGCAAGGGTATAGGCAAGCAGTTGGCAGGACGCCTCCCATCAAGGCAGAGCTTTTTTTTCAATTTTTGGGTTCATCGGGCTATGTGATTGAAGATGGATGACATCTCAGTACACTTTTTTCTTTTTTTAATAAAGGAATTGTCAAAAACTTTCTATTGTGGTTTTTGCTTTTTGACACTTTTTTTGGTGAATGGGTAGGGGTACAAGTACCCTCGCCCGCAGTCCCCCACAACCACCGGGCCAGGGTTGTGGGGATGAGGCCCTTGGGTGGACCCCAAAGCACCCTCCCCATGTTGAGGGCAAGTGGCCTGGTATGATTCAGGAGAGGGGGCACTCACTTGTCCCCCCATCTTGGCCTTCTAGGCTGCTTGCTCAGACAGGAGCCTGGTATAGATTTTGGGGGGGACCCCACGCCAATTTTTTTTTTGCCTGGAGTTCCCCTTAAAATCTATGTCAGACCCAAAGAGCCTGGTATGGATTGGGGGGGGGGGGGGGGGGGGGCCTGTGCTGTTTTTTTTTTCAAAAATTGTCGTGGACTATATGTTATATATATATATATATATATATATATATATATATATATACAGCACAGTGGTATAGTGGGTAGCACTCTTGCCTAGCAGTAAAAAGGGTTGCTGGTTTAAATCCCAACTACAGCACTACCTGCCTGGAGTTTGCATGTTCTACCTGTGCCTGTGTGGGTTTCCTCTAGGTACTCCGGTTTCCTCCCACACTCCAAAGACATGTTGGTAGGTTAATTGGCTTCTGTCTAAATTGGCCCTAGTATATGAATGTGAGTTAGGGACCTTAGATTGTAAGCTCCTTGAGGGTAGGGCCTGATGTGAATGTACAATGTATATGTAAAGCGCTGCGAAAATTGACAGCGCTATATAAGTACCTTAAATAATAATAATATATATATATTGTGAGGGGTTAGCTCGGCAGCGGGTGTGTGTGACCCCCTGGATGGGTTCACAACACAAAATCAGGCACAGCAGACAGCGTTGTAGGTGCAAAAAAACAAAAGAAGCGGTTCATCTATGCTACACGCAGTGACACATATAACAGCCAAACAAAAATAAAACATGAAAACAAATCCTGGTCAGCTCGACCTCCAACCACACACCTAGATTCCCCGTCCAACAACTGACTGCAGCCCCGTGCCGCACCAGTCCCTGTCCCTGTTGTAGAGGTTTGCCACACAGGCGCTAACTCACCGCACAGAACAGGTGTCACACTCCCCAGTCTACACAACACAAAACTGGTTCCAGGATGGAGCATCTCCCTAAGCATGCTGGGGTTTTTTGTAGAGGTCTTAATGAGCCCACTTACTTCAGCTGGGCTCATTAACTCTTCCCCTCTAATTGTAAAAGTCTGCATAAAGCCTGAATCTAGGGCACACATATTTCCCATCCTGGATACAACCAGGCGACTTTACCTGCGTGCTGCCACATACCCCCCCCCCCCCCCCCCTCTTGTTTCAACCTTGGGGTTGTAACACAAGCTGTCAGACACGCATGTATCCGAGACAAAGCATCCACATTCCCCATTTTAACACCAGGGCGATGCTTAACTGTAATGTTAAATTCTTGTAGGGCCAGGAACCACCTATTTACCCTTCTATTGGTCTCCTTGTTCTGAGCCATCCACTTTAAAGGAGCGTGATCAGTCACCAGGTCAAAGTGCCTACCTAGCAGATAGTATCGAAGGGAATCTAGAGCCCACTTCACTGCTAAACATTCCTTCTCAATCGTGGCGTAATTTACCTCATGGGACTTCAACTTCCTGCTGAGGTAAATGACTGGGTGCTCTTCCCCGTTCCAGACCTGGGATAACACCGCTCCTAACCCAACGTCTGATGCATCAGTTTGTACAACAAAGTCCTTAGAGAAGTCTGGTGAGTACAACACTGGCTGGCTACATAAGGCTGTTTTTAAGGACTGAAATGCTTCTTCAGCCTCTGGGGACCATTTAACCATAACAGACTCTTTCCCTTTTGTCAGGTTGGTGAGGGGCACAGCCTGAGAAGCAAAATGGGGAATGAATCGTCGATAATAGCCAGCGATTCCCAGAAAGGCTCGTACCTGTTTCTTGCTGTTGGGACGTGGCCAACTCTCTATGGCCTCGACTTTATTGACGTGGCCTCCTCCTGTCCAATGGTACACTTCTTTGGATTGGCCGTAAACCCAGCTTCCCGGATAGAGTCTAGGACTTCTTGTACTTTTGGCAAATGTGAGACCCAGTCTGTGCTATGGATAATCACATCATCCAGGTAAGCTGCAGCATATTTCTGATGGGGCCTCAGAATCTTATCCATTTTCCGCTGGAATGTTGCCGGTGCATTCTGTAACCCAAACGGCATTCTCTTATATTGGAATGCCCCATCTGGGGTTACAAACGCAGTTTTCTCCTTGGCCGACTGGGCCAGGGGAATTTGCCAATACCCTTTGGTGAGATCAAGAGTTGTCATATATCGGGCTGTTCCCAACCGGTCAATCAACTCATCTATACGCGGCATGGGGTAGGTGTCAAATTTTGTAACTTTATTCAATTGTCGAAAATCGTTACAAAACCGCCAGCTCCCATCAGGTTTGGGCACTAGTACGATAGGACTGGACCAGTCACTCTGAGACTCCTCTATCACACCCAATTCCAGCATCCTTTGAACCTCCCCACGTATTGCCTCCCGTCGGGCCTCTGGTATTCTATAAGGTTTTAGTTTTACCCTTTCCCCTGGCGGGGTGATAATGTCATGCTCTACGCCAGATGTTTGTCCCGGCAGCTCAGAGAAAATCTCTTTGTTGCGAAGTACAAACTCTTTAACCTCCTGTTGTTGGGCTTTCGATAAGGTGTCTGCTATTCCAACCTCAGGAACTAAGCAATCAGGCTGTGCTTGTGACAAAGTCTCTGCGACTAAGGATTCTCTATCCCTCCAGGCTTTCAGCAGATTGACGTGATAGATCTGCTCCGGCTTCCGCCTTCCTGGCTGTCTAATCCTGTAGTTCACCTCACTAATTTTTTCAATTACTTCGTATGGACCTTGCCATTTGGCCAGAAATTTGCTTTCAACCGTAGGGACTAGCACCAAGACCCTATCCCCCGGGGAAAAAGTACGGGTCTTGGCCCCACGGTTGTACACTCTCTGCTGTGCTAACTGCGCTTGGGTCAAATGTTCCTTTACGATTGGCATTACCTGTGAAATTCTATCTTGCATCAGGGCGACATGTTCAATCACGCTTCTGTGAGGAGACCTCTCATTTTCCCAAGTTTCCTTGGCGATATCCAGCAGCCCTCTTGGGTGTCTCCCATAGAGCAACTCGAAGGGTGAGAAACCCGTAGAGGATTGGGGTACCTCCCTAATGGCAAACATCAGATAGGGTATTAGACAGTCCCAATTCTTTCCATCTCTATCCACCACCTTCTTTAACATTTGTTTTAGGGTTTTGTTGAATCTTTCAACCAACCCATCTGTTTGGGGGTGATACACAGATGTACGCAATTGTGTCACTTTGTACAACTTGCATAGTTCTTTCATAACCCTGGACATAAAGGGTGTACCTTGGTCCGTAAGCAGTTCCTTACAAATACCCACGCGGCTAAAAACAAGAGATAGCTCTTTGGCTATGGTTTTGGCCGAGGTATTTCGAAGAGGAATTGCTTCCTGATAACGGGTGGCATAGTCCAATATAACCAAAATGTACTGATGCCCCCTAGCAGACTTCATTATCGGACCTACCAAATCCATTGCGATCCTCTCAAAGGGGACCTCAATGATAGGAAGAGGTACCAGCGGGTTACGGAAATGTGGCATAGGTGCCGACTTCTGACACACAGGGCAGAAGGAACAATAATTTTCTGTTTCCTTCATGACCCCAGGCCAATAGAATCTCTGCAGTACCCTCTCTCTGGTTTTCTCGGCCCCCAGATGACCTCCCAGAATGTGCCCATGGGCCAATTCTAACACCAACTTCCTGTAAGGTTTGGGCACTACAAGTTGCTCAATGGTTTCTTCTGCCCTTTGAGCCACTCGATACAGCAGGTCCCTTTCCATAGTGAAGTAAGGATAAGTGCAAGTCTTATCTGGGTTCACTAACTCGCCATCTATTTTCACCACATTTTCCCGTGCCTTTATTAGGGTGGGGTCTTTTAACTGTTCTGTGGCAACATTTTCCCTGTGAACCTCAAGATCCGAAAACTCCACAGACGACATGTTTTCATCTGAGGATGTTGGCTCCTCCCCAGTTTCTCGAGTTTCCCCCGCCAATACCGACAAGAGAAATTCAGGAGAGTCCTCACCACTCCCAGAGGAATTCTGGTCATCTTCCTGGTTTATAGGGGCACCAGTGGGGGGCTCAGGACAATCCCAGAGTTCCCAGAATTTTGGAAAATCCCTTCCCACAATAGCATCATGTGGTAAGTGAGACACTAACCCCACCTGATGAGAGAGGTTACCTTTGGGGGTCTCAAAAAAGACTGAAGTTACAGGATACTCTTGGGTGTCCCCATGCACACAAATAACAGCCACCTTGTTCTTCCCAGAGACCTCTGTAGTAACTAATTCAGCTTTTATCAATGTTACCAGGCTACCTGAATCCAGCAACACATCAACATTTCTACCATTAATACACATTTTACATAAATGTTTCTCAGGTCCCCGAATGGCAGCGCATGCAACTGTCGCAAACAGCGACTGACGTCTCTCCCTTATAAAGTCACATTGCATAGGCTCATCCACAACTGGGCAATTGGCTGCAATATGTCCCTCTTGCCGGCAGCGGTAGCAAATAATCTTTTTCGCTGCCTCTTGCAGAATGGGCTTCCTGGGCTGCTCCCGCCAGACCTTAGGTAGAACTCCCATCCTCTCACTCTCTCCACCCTCACCCCTTGGAGTCATCTTACCCACCACTGGGGATGATCTGGTCTTAGGATGGAAAGTCCGTGAGTCCCTGGAAGAGGTGGTCAAGTTCTCTGTAGCCAAGTACCTCTCAACCAGATCCACAAGTTTATCTGCATTTTCTGGGTCTCCATGGCTTACCCATTTTTGGATGGCAGTAGGAAGAGCTCTCAGGAAACGATCCATAACAACACGTTCCACAATGTTTGGTGCGGTCAAAATCTCTGGCTGCAGCCACTTCCTGCTCAGGTGAATGAGATCATACATTTGAGATCTGGGGGGTTTTCCAACCTGAAAAGTCCAATTATGCACACGCTGAGCCCGGACGGCCAGGGTGACACCCAGCCGTGCCAATATTTCTGTTTTTAGTACCACATAGTCTTTTGCTTGGTCAGGCTCTAGGTCATAATAAGCTTTCTGCGATTCCCCAGTTAACAGAGGGGCCACCAGTCCAGCCCATTGCTCCTTAGGCCACTTTTCCCTTTCAGCAGTCCTTTCAAATGTGGTCAAAAACACCTCCGGATCATCCTCTCCGGTCATTTTTGTCAGTAAACGGCTCACACCAAAGGATGCGGTATTATTGTAACCACTTGCTTCATTGGTCTGCGGACGTTGCTGTATCAATGTCTCTATTTGCTGTTGAAAACTCTGCTCCTGCTTCTGCAACAGGTCTATGAAGCGGGCTTCAGATTGCTGCTGGGCTTGTTGCGGAGCTTCCAAACTCTGCAGGTGAGCTTTCTGCTGAGCTTCCAGACTCTGCTGGTGAGCCTTCTGCTGAGCTTCCAGACTCTGCTGCAAAGTTGCATTTGTCTGCTGCTGGGCTGCAAGGCTCTGTTGTTGAGCTGCAAGGCTCCTTTGTAAACCCGCATTTGTTTGCTGCTGATTTGCATTTGCTAGAGCCAGCTGTCTCAGTATCTCCTCCATGCTGGCCTCAAAAAAAAAACTGCCAAAATTCTCCACCAACTGTGAGGGGTTAGCTCAGCAGCGGGTGTGTGTGGCCCCCTGGATGGGTTCACAACACAAAATCAGGCACAGCAGACAGCGTTGTAGGTGCAAAAAAACAAAAGAAGCGGTTCATCTATGCTACACGCAGTGACACATATAACAGCCAAACAAAAATAAAACATGAAAACAAATCCTGGTCAGCTCGACCTCCAACCACACACCTAGATTCCCCGTCCAACAACTGAGTGCAGCCCCGTGCCGCACCAGTCCCTGTCCCTGTCCCTGTTGTAGAGGTTTGCCACACAGGACTCACCGCACAGAACAGGAGTCACACTCCCCAGTCTACACAACACAAAACTGGTTCCAGGATGGAGCATCTCCCTAAGCATGCTGTTTTTTTTTGTAGAGGTCTTAATGAGCCCACTTACTTCAGCTTGGCTCATTAACTCTTCCCCTCTAATTGTAAAAGTCTGCATAAAGCCTGAATCTAGGGCACACATATTTCCCATCCTGGATACAACCAGGCGACTTTACCTGCGTGCTGCCACAATATATATATATATATATATATATATATATATATATATATATACTAAACTGCCTGCACGCCACTAACTAACCTGCCTCTAGCTAATGTTCTCTCATTTATAAGCATAACACTATATATGGCCACCGTGTTAGCAGCCTTATATAGTGTGGGGCGTGAACTTAGCCCCTGGAGCCATGATTGGCTAAAGGCACCCTGCAGGTCTGGTGCATGCTTTGGCCAATCATCAGACATCAATGCACAGTGATCTCACAGTGCATTATGGGGGCGTTCTGAGGCGCTCTGATTTGCCACAAATGCCCCATAATATTCGGGCTTCGGTGAACAGGCGAACACCCATTCACCATACATCAGGACCATCCCTAATAATCAAGTGCTATAAAATAGAAAGCGTGAGCCAAATTAATAAGTTCCTTAGAGGGAAATGTAATTAATCTATTACTTTGTATTCCAGTTCAGTATTTCAGTTTGTGATATATAAAGACACTAAAGATAAAATCAGTCACTGGCAGCCTGTACACATAAATGAACCACAACTCTTGTACTAACTCAAGTGGTAAATAAACTAAACTTAAATCTTTCCATTTGAGACAGATTGTGAAAAGAGAACACAAAACTGCCACTTTGCAAGCATCCTTTTGGTTTATCTAATGACTTTTAGAAAGCTATTTGTGCCATGCACGTGCTCAATATCCATTTCCCTCAGGTACTGTATCCATCTACTTAGAAGTGGGGAAATCCAATTTAGAGTCAGCAGCTTCACTTGCAGGATGAATATTATTATTGTTATAACGCCAATCTTCCATGTGTATATGTTCTGCAAGAGTCACTGGTTTGCAAAGGATACTATTGCCCCTAAGGTTCTCTTTCTTATCTAATTGAATGCTTTTAGGCAGCATTCATTGCATTTTACAGTACCTTCAGACAAGTCTAAATAGGTTTAGATTCAGCCCTACAGACTGAGAAAACCATAAAAAGGAAATCACAATAAAATAATTTTCTAGCTAAGTGATAAATCACTGCATGAAACAGCATTATATGTTGCAAGTGAGTCTTAAGTGTACCTGCTGTGTACACATATTGACAATGGTTTTGGAAATTTACATATGGAACAGTGGTTCAGTTATTATCTATTGGTTACAGAATATGAACTGAAGGACCTTGACCTCATTATCAATAAAAGTCTAAGTTATGATATTTCAGAAAAAACGGTATTAATGGATTAGTAATAGCTATATATTTACTACATACATCTTTACCGTTCACCTCAAAGCAATATTGGTGCATAATGGAGATCACTCTTTACCACACCAAATTAATTACTGTAGTTAAGCTATTAGCAAAAGAAGTTAAAGTGGATGTAAACCCGATTTTTTTTCTTTTCATGTCATAATGTACAGTATAAGATTTCCATCATTCTTGCCACAAAGAGTTAATCCAGCTCTGAGCAATCCTCTTTTGTTGTTCAGCGAGATAAATCTTGACAGAGAAAAACTTTGTCAAATCCTCCCCCTTGCTGTGAGTGACAGGCAATTTACATATCTCATGCACTAGCCTAAGAGACATGCATTATTTTTTAATTCCCTCCCACTCCTTTCTTCTGCTGCTCTGCAAGGATTGACCATTCCACAACTCAGCATGATTTGACATGCTGAAGTCATGTGGGGACTTTTCTGGGTTTTGACTTGATGTTAGTGATCATAGCAGAAGTTCAGTGTAAGAAATACACAGGAGAAAATGCATGTTGATAAGGGGAGTGTAGAGGTAGGAAGGGAGTCTACTGATATCACAACTCCACCCACTGAGCCCTGGAAAACAGTCCCACCCACAAAATCTGCAGTTTTTCGGTTCTCATAGAAGACAGAGGGGAGACATTTGATAGATAAGTATACATGCAGGAGGCATGTATATCATTCTAGATAACCAATATTGCAGTAGTTTAGAAAGGATGAGAGTGGGTTTACATCCACTTTAATCAAAAAGTAAACAAAGCATTTTGCAAATAAAAAAAATAATTATCATGGCCTCAGGATATGTTGGTGAATTCCATTACCAGTCCAGAATAATGTTAAATGGAGAAATCACTCCCTTAAAGTGTTTGTAAACCTCTAAGATAAAAGGAATCCAAGAGCATACCTTCAGGTCCTTCAGGCCTGGCATGGATTTTAAGGGGAACCCCAATGCCAAAATTTTAAAAAAAATGGCGTGGGGGTCCCCCTCAAAATCCATACCAGACCCTTATCCAAGCACGCAATCTGGCAGGCTGCAGGAAAAGAGGGGGGGTGCCCCCCTCCTGAACCATTCCCAGGCCACATGCCCTCAACATTGGGAGAGTGCTTTGGGGGTAGCCGCCCAAAGCACCTTGTCCCCATGTTGATGGGAACAAGGGCCTCATCCCCACAACCCTTGCCCGGTGGTTGTGGGGGTCTGCGGGTGGGGGCTTATCGGAATCTGGAAGCCCCCTTTAACAAGGGGACCCCCAGATCATGCCCCCTATGTTTAATGGTAAGTACCCCTACCATTTCACAAAAAAAGTGTCAAACATTTTAAAAATGAGACTGTTTTTGACAACTCCTTTATTTAAAGGCTTCTTTCCATCTTCTTTGGGTCTTCTTCCTTCCTTCTTCCTTCAGTTTCTTCCTCCATCTTCTTCTTCCTCTGCTTCTTCCTCCGATCCTCTGCTTTTTTCTCTGGTGTTCTCGTCCGGCATCTTCCTCCACGGCGTCTTCTTTCCTGCTTCCTTCTTAGGTCGCTCCGCATCAATGGGAGGCTCCCGCTGTGTGATGCTTCTCTTCTTCTGACACTTCTTATATAATGGAGGGTGGGGCCACCCGATGACCCCGTCCCCCTCTGATGCACATTTCTGTTATATAAGTGTCAGAAGAAGAGAAGCGTCACACAGTGGGAGCCTCCCATTGATGCGGAGCGGCCCAAGAATGAAGTCAGGAAGAAGACGCTGTGGAGGAAGATGCCAGATGAGAACACCAGAGCAAGAAGAAGAGGATCGGAGGAAGAAGCAGAGGAAGAAGAAGATGGAGGAAGAAACCGAAGGAAGAAGACCCGAAGAAGATGGAAAGAAGAAGACTTTAAATAAAGGAATTGTCAAAAATGGTCTCTTGTCATTTTTAAAATTTTTAACACTTTTTTGTGAAATGGTAGGGGTATTTTTTTACCCCCTTACCATTTCACACGGAAGGCCGGGAGGGGAGGGCACGAGGGCACTCTCTCACCCCCCACCTCTTTTTCTGTGGCCTGCCAGGTTGCGTGCTCCGATAAGGGTCTGATATGGATTTTGAGGGGGACCTCCACGCCATTTTTTTTTACATTTTGGCGCGGGTTTCCCCTTAAAATCCATACCAGACCTGAAGGGCCTTGTATGGATTTTGAAGGAGAACCCCACGCCATTGTTTTTTAAATTTTGGCGCAGGGTTCTCCTGAAGGGCCTGGTATGGAATTTCGGGGAACCCCCACGTATTTTTTTTCTTAACCTCCCTAGGGGTGATTCCGAGTCTGGCTCGGGTTGGGATTTCAGTACCACGAGCGGTAACCCCGAGCCAGACTGGGGATCGCATCGCTGGATACAGGGAGGGTACAGGGAGATGTTACCTTGTCCCCTGGATCCAGCGATGTCCTCCGCGCTGTGTGAGCGAGCTGTCCTCCGCTTGATTCACACAGTGCCAGAATGCCACCGAGCTCCATTCCCTGCGACGTTACGATGCACGGGAGCGGAGATCGGCGCCAAATTCAAAAAAGTAAAAACACACAAAACACATACAGAACTGTAATCTTACAGATTACAGTACTGTATAAATAAAATGCACATCCCCCTTGTCCCTAGTGGTCTGTCCAGTGCCCTGCATGCACTTTTATATTATAAATGCTGTTTTTTCTGCCTGGAATTTCGAGATTGTCCATAGCAACCAAAAAGTGTCCCTTTATGACAAGTGATTTTAGACCAACTAGAAAACAGTGATAATGAATTAGAATCCCCACCAGATCTATAAATAAATAAATCAATCGATCAAACAATCATTGATACAAGAAATCAATCCATCAATAGATCAAGCAGCGCTTATCAATTTATACAAACTCAGATGGCCGAATAGGGGGACAAACTGGAGCTGGATGACAGGAGCCAGGTCTGCATACACTACGGTAATTTTTAAAGTGATGGACTGACAGTTTTATGTTGTCAGTCTGTTTATGGAAGCCACTCCACCATGCTCATCCTTTGGCTTATGGCAATACAGCGAATATTGGGGATTTTTTAATTTTAAAGAGAGCACAAGTGATTACCCCACATACAGTAAAGTGCAGATATGAGCACACAGCCTGGATCTGACCTTCTTGTTGTCCAGTCTGGCACAGTTGATGATACTGGCACTCCTCTCAAGCAGGATGAACTTGCTGATGCCAGAGCTGAGCTGAACACATCACTTGGTGGTGATAGCAATATTGATATTTAATTAATGAACTGTACATGATGGTGAAGGAGAATTAGGCCGAGAACCAACAGGAGATTCTGATAAGGCTCGTGAAACCAGCTGGTTCTGTTAAGAGGAATACCAAAGGGGAACTTTCATCCATCACATATCCCCCTGTGTGTGGTGTATGTGTGCACGTGTGGAGGTGTTTTGGAATAACGGGCAGAAGTGCAATATATGTCAAGACACAAAATAACCTCGCCAGAGTCTTCTCAGATTTATATTGACCATCACTGGATAAAAACAAACATTTGATATGAACTACATGATTAGATGCATGTTTTGAGTTTATGTTTTTTTGGACCCTATGAACATTTATTGCACTTAGCAAGCATCTGAGTTTGTATAAATTAATAAGCGCTGCTTGATCTATTGATGGATTGATTTATTGTATCAATGATTGTTTGATCGATTGATTGATTTAGTTATAGATCTGGTGGGTATTTGTATTGTTTATTCTGAATAGAATAAATTTAAAGTAGCTGCAGAATAGTAGGGGATTTTCCACAGCCCCCAGAAAAAATACACACAACTTTTTTGAGGTGTAAGCGATTGGGTTTGCAAATTTAACTGGGCGGTAGTTTTTGTGACAAAGTCGGACACAATAAATTAGAATCACTTGCAGAATTGAGCGATAGCGATTTGTGGGGAAATTCGTCATCAAATACTAAATCTAATGACAGCGACAATTCGGCAAATGAGTGTTTTTGGATTTGATTACATTATTGAATAATTTTTATTATTATTTATTATCATTATTTATTATATTATAAATTTTATCATACTCGGGATGTCTACTAGACTCTTGTTTGGACAGATTTAAGAGAGTTATTCCTAAGAATTACATGGCCTACAATATAAAACGCCAAATTTCCATGCAAAATAATTGTACCGCTTTCAGCACCTAAAATCAGAACTAATCATACCGCCAGGGAGGTTAATATTGTTTTTTTTCTGAATGCTGTTTTTAACAATGAACTTTTATGTGTATTGTCGGCTCATCCCTAATGCTAACATGACTTGTGTGCAAATATCCTTAAAAAAAGAAACATAAAAGTGAACCAGCGTAAAAAAAAAAGAATCAAGTTGAGAGGTGCGCCCATTCAACCCATGCAAATGCATGTAGCTTGCTTGACATTAACTAAGATTTTGCCGGCGCAGTGAACCAAAGCATTTGAACGTGCGCAAATGCCGCTTGCACATGTGCAGTGCATAAACTGACCTCACGCAGAGGCCCCAGGAGGACATAAGGTATTACGAAACATGTTGGGCGGTTTATGCTGATACCACCACGTTTAGATTATCCCCTAACACGGGTGTATATTTGTTTTTATTTTAACCGTTTTTTTATTGTATATTGCTTTTTGTGCTAATACTTTTTTGGATCTCGGCCATGGTGGCTCACACCCCTGGTCTCATCCGATTTTAATTAAATAAATAATCCCATTTTTCAAATGGTATGTTCACGATTGGAGCCCGTTTTTTTCCCCCTTCTTCCCCTACACTCGTGGCCTGACGGCCCGAGTGTTTTGCGTCTTATTACAGGTTCGCACATTGAGGAGCCTCCACGTGTAGCTTCACATTGAAGAACTCTTCAAACCGTGACAGAAAGGCGTTGGAGATTGGGAGAGATTGGTCGGCTAACCTGTCCATCATCTCAGCGTCATCCGAGACGAAGGAAGGTGAACCGGCTTTTTTCGGAAGTCACCGGCTCCTGCCGGGAATCCCCGGGCAGTTCGTATATGAGGACGCTCTGTTGGTTTGCAAGATTGTAGTGGAACATATACCCGGAAGACACACGGTAATCCCTGCAGAGGGTCTTTTCTGCTGGCGTTACGGACTCCATTTGTCTGGAGTCCATCAGCTGCGGGAAGAGTCCAACCTTTTTTTGCAATACCGGGAAGAGACAATTGTTCAAGATTCGGAAGCATCACCAAACTTTAAGAGAGAGATTGATCACTTGGTTTTGGGACTAGATTCATATTTGTAGTTTTCTGTACTATTTCACTTTGGCTTTCCAAACGGAATATGAGTTTTTAAAAGTTTAGGGTGACTTCTATATGGGACAGCTCTGAATTTGTTTATATGATTTATGCACATGTTTTTATTCAAATTTTTTTAGAATCATAATTTCTGATTGCATCATATCATTCACGTACAGTTAGCGCAACATTATATATATATATTTTTAAGCTATATTACCTGCCCACACGTACAGAGGCAATTATTATAGTTCATTGGTTTTGATGCAATTGGCTGATGGCACATAATCAGTCCAGACAGTAAAAAAGTCTAATATGTGGTATTGCCTTACTCGGGAGGAGAAGCAGAGCATGTTTTGGGTTGCTGTATTTGAGAAATATCTTTAAAAAAATACAATTTAATTTTCATTCAGCATTTTATAAAAACTGGTGGCAAAAAAATAAGTCTTCAAAAGACTCCTTATGCCTCTAAGAAAATACCTTGGGTTGCTAAAATGTGATAATTTTATGGTGGTTTTCACTGTCCTGGTGCTCCAGGGCCTACAAAAATGTGATAAGTAGTCAGGAAATTAGATGCATAAATTAAAACTCTTAGAAGGCCTGAAATTGTTCTTTGGATGTTGTGCCCCTCAATGTGGCTAGACTGTTAAAAAGCCTCACACATGTGGTATCCCACATTTTCAAAAACATGTGGTAAAAATCACATTTTTAAAAACTCATTAGCTCTCTCAGAAAACACCTTGTAGTGTTTGCTTTCTAAAATGGGGTCATTTTGTGGGTGTCGCCAATGTCCTGGTGCTCCAGGGCCTCTAAAAATGTGATAGGTAAACAGGAAATGATATGCATAATTTACATGTAATTTACACTCCATGAAAGGGTGCTCCTTGGATTTTGGACCCTTCTATGTGGCTAAGCAGAGTGTGTTTTGGGTGTAATTCTAAGTATTCCTATGCTGTGTTTTAAACATAACTTGTATGAACAAAAAAAAGTATTACATTTCCAAACAAAAAAATACAACTTTAATAAACTTACCATGCCAATTACTAAATACCTTGGACCATCTACTTTCCAAAAAGGGAGTCATTTTTGGGGTACAGGTGCTGCCCTGGCATTTTAGGGCCACAAGAAAGCAGATAGGCCATCAGTACATCAGGAGTGATCAATTTTCTAATATATGTACCATAGCTTTGTTTTTTTTGTTTTTTACTTAGCACATGTAAAGTGATCACAAGTTCACCTTATTTACTAACATCTACATTGCAAATTGACCATATGCATTACAAGTGACTATTTACTTTACTAAATGAACAGCCTCAAATCAACCCCACTGAGTCAAGAAATATGAAATTTCTCAGAAAATAGCTACATAGCATAAATTAAATTAACATCATTCATACACTGTTCATGTTGTGCATAAAACAATAAGCAGTGTATTCCTTGTATTAGACACTCATTAAGGTGTTGCTGTATTTGTATGCCTCTGTGATCTGCACTTTTCAAAACTACTAGCAACTATATTTTAACTGATTCCATTGCTGGTATTCCTCCATTTCCCTGCCTTCAATATGCTTTTAATAGTAATATTTGTAATTTGTAGACAACAGAAAAGTAATTAAAGAGTGTGCATTATTAATGAAAAACTGAAGGGTAGGTTGTAAGCTTGATATATAGACGTAATATTGAGAATACAAGAAAACTCCCAAGAAACCCAACCTATTTTTTCATTACTCCATGTCGGTCCAGTACAAAATGAAACTACAACATTTACCATAGATATAATATGCAAGACTAACCTGTTTTATAACTTAACTGCAGATTTTTTCAAATTATACTGTGCAACTAAAATTTGCCTAAAAGACAGTCATATCCAAAACATTAAGCAAAATGGCTGTTATGCAGCGCTAGGGTCATTGGTTCACATTCTGGCCAGGACACTATCTGAATGGAGTTTGCATGTTCTCCTTGTGCTTGTGTGGGTTTCCCACACTCCAAAAACATACTAATATATAAATTGGATCCTTTCTAAATTGGCCTTGTAAAGTATGAATGTAAGATAGGCGTCTTAGATTGTAATCTGCTTGTGGCTTAGACTGATATAAATATGTTAAGTGTTAGAGATTAGCTGAGTGTTCAGTCCAAAAGCAAGTTTGAACAGAAAAATAGCTGGTTGAATATTAGACCAAATTCTGAACTTTTGATTACACCCAAGCACCACAGTTTACAGTACACACAAACACCACATCTTTCAATGAGTCCAAACCATACAGTTCTTCCAATAGCTGAAAATAAAACTTGGGAATAGGCCCAGCCTTATCAGCATTATGTCTGTCAGTCCTATAGGAAGAATAAAATGTTCCCATGCAGCTATGAGGAGACAAACCTCTGTTTCAACAGACAAAAGTGGTGGTCATAAACATGGTTCATTGTCTTCAGACAGGGCAGGATCAAAAATGTTTGGGGGTTGCTGGTCATGCTTTACAACCACAGCACATGGAGGAGGTGGTGGAGTGTCTAACCAAGCCTTCATTGTCCTAATCATCTGTCACCCAAGTACAGCTGTCATGAAGGAGTCAGATGAAGTATGTGCCAATTAATGGGCTCTGCAGTTGAGGAGGGGAGTAATAGGAGCCTAGAGGGATTGGACCCCTGGTAGGAAAAAACAATTGGTAGGCATGTTTCTGTAGCCACAGTATACTCCAAAAGGAGGGGATGATGGTAGGGTCTCTAATAATACTTGGGTCTCCAGTTGGGTCCATTAGAGCATAGGAGGAAAATGAGGGAGAGGCACATCCAGAGGCAGCTCGCAAAGAAGTGCAGGGAGCAGTCACCCTATTTCACAGGATTGCAAAGCTCCATGGGTGTAGGGCACTGTTTTCCGTTGTTTCAGTTAATGGATTCTGCCTCTTTTCAGCATGTTCTGGTCTGTGCTGTACATCAGTCACAGGTTCCCTGCCACCACTTCTTTGCCTATAAGGCAATTCTTGTCCCTCACCGTCATATGGAAGGCAATATTTACACATCACTTAACCACGTGGCAAGCAGCAAGATCCACATGACCACAGACATGTGGTCCAGTAGGCATGGGCCTGAGTCCCACTGAGTGACTCTTCTGGCAGCTAGGAGGGATGCAGGACTGTACACCACACTAGAGCTTGCTCATTCTCTCCACCTTTTCCTCCTCTTCCTCCCCAATGCTCTCTTCCACTGCATCATCCTCTGATCCATCAGTTTACCTTGAGCATTCAAGAGCAGGTGCAACAGTTCAGACAAAAAGATGCCATATGATGCAGCTGGTGACAGGGGGGCACCAGGACAGAAATTCTTTCAGCTCAGCAGAGATGGTTAACCCCATGGATAGCGGCATGCCACAACGACATACCAGGTGATGGGGCTAGCGAGCTAGCGAGCAACCTGCATTACATCCTATTGCACGAAAATTTGACACATGTGCCTTGCCTGGCAAATGTCCCCAATCTGATGGTGCAATGGTGACTGAATAGGTATCCTGGGTTATAAGGTCTTCTGAGGAAGGCCAAACGAGTTTTAAGTCATTTCAGGTGGTCCTACCCAGCCAGTGTTTGGCAGGGTGAAATTCGGTGGGTATCCCATTTGCCCACAATCCACTGATCTTTGACTACACTGCAACATCTGCACATGCAGCACCGGGCCCTCCATGAATACCTATTCTAGTAAGGCATGGGGGTAGGCTCCTGGTAGCTGTTTTTTTTTCTCTATTCCGGTGGCTGCTGATGCACTGTCAATGTATGAGGAGGCAGCAAGATGGTGAGCCATGACAATGTACCGTATGCATCAATGACACTGTACCAGTACTTGCTGAAGCACATCTTATGCAGCATCATGGGCTGAATACTTGAGGCAGTGCAGCAGGAGGAAGAGAAGGAATTCTTGCATCTCAGGGCCCTCTCTATCCATACAATATCCCTTTAGAGCCACAGCAAGAACAGGTTGAGGAGGAGAAGGACTATGGTTGTAATGGGGACATTTATCTGAAAATGACATAGGGTAGTCTTCTAGAGAGGGTTTCATGCCTCCCAAACCCCAGGAGTAGCATGTGGTTGATGAGAGCTGGCTCATGATAACGTCACCTTTAGAAACTATGAATTTGTGGCCCTCTTTCTCCAGTAATATGCAGGGCCCGACCACCCTCATGCTCCAGAGCCTGCAAAAGGACCCTAGGATTCCGGGGATCAAGGAGAGGGTCAATTGTTTGTTAGTAACCCTCATAGATCCATGTTACAGGGAAAAATCGCAGAGCTCATCTTGCCCTCACAGAGAGAGCAGAGAAGGAAATACACGTTTTGCACTGCTAGTGCTTATTCATGACTTACAGAACACAAGAGAGACCGACGATCTTTAAAAAGCTGAATCCTCAGCACACTCATTAGCAGCAACTGTTACCAGTCCCTTCTGGCTTCACTTCCGCCTTTGCATAATTTGTGCACAAACTACATATATACAAATAAAACTTGAACTTAACCAAAAAACAAGGTAAACCCAAAAGTGTCAACAGATCCAGTAGCATGGTATGAAAAAAAAAAAAAACAACAACAAAAAACATCTCTTCATGCTACAACAGCATTGGATCCATCACCCTCCTCATACTGAATATCTCCACCAATGCCTTACTAATAAAACCAACAGCACACATTCTATACAGGACTCGAAACTTGCTACAGGACTAGATTGCTAGATACATAAGTAAACAGCTTTAATTTCTGCATCATCAACTCCATCCAGTGGTCAAAATGCTATATAGTTTTCTGAAATGCTTAAATGTGAAAATATTAAGCACTTTGGACACTAGGTGGAGCTCATGATACAAAAATAAATCTATTAGAAAACATACAGGGAAGTATTGTTTAGCTTGTATGAATGTTTCTGACATTCATTCAGCTAATGTTTTTTAATGGACCCCTAATTCTTTAGGGACCTCTGGTTCGCAATGTGGGTTTGTAGTTTGAAAATGTTTCAATGCACTCTGAGTTGACATCTGTTGGATTGACACTGGATTGATTTACTAAAACTGGAGAGTGCAAAATCTGGAGCAGTTGTGCATGGTAGCCAATCAGCTTCTAACATCAGCTTGTTCAATAAAGCTTTGACAAAAAAAATGGAAGCTGATTGGTTTCCATGCAGATTTGCACCTGATTTTGCACTTGCCAGTTTTAGTAAATCAACCCCAGTGTGTTACTGAATAGAAGCTATGCCCTGTGACCCTGTTTGGTAAGTTTTATATGACGTTTATAACTTTTTATATCTGCTGCTTCCAACACTCAATTAAGGCTTATTACTGCTACAAAAAAAAGAAAAAAATATGTTGTTTTTGCAAAACTACCTAGTACAAGTTTATTTTGGGGTGGAAATGAATCATATTGGGTTTCTGCTGCTGTATGTGAGATGAGAAATTATTGAAAAGTATAGTAGACATGCATTATACACTATATTACCACACACATGAACTTTAATAGCATCCCAGTCTTAGTCCGTAGGGTTCAATATTGAGTTGGCCCACCCTTTGCAGCTATAACAGCTTCAACTCTACTGAGAAGGTTGTCGACAAGGTTTAGGAGTGTTTCTAATGCCGCGTACAAACGATCGGACTATCCGGCGGACAAACCGCCGGACTTTGCAGTGGAGGTCGCCGGACTTTCTGAACGAGCGGACCTGCCCCCACACGACCTGACTTTTCGCCGGACTTTTGAAATGAACGGACTTGCCCACACATGGAGAAAAGTCTGTTCATTTTGAACGTGGCTCCAGGTAGGCGGGACTAGCAAAGGAGGTCAATGTCGCCGCCTCCATCAGCGAGATTGACACGTCGCTAGCCTGTCACCTGGTATGGACTTAAAGAGGAAGCTCTACGCTGAAAAAACTGCATGGGGTCCCCCCCCCAAGTCCATATCAGACCCCACCCCCTTATGATGCCACAGTCCCAGAATCCTCCAGTACTGTGACATCATAAGGGGTGTGGTCACCATGTGGCATCACCCGGTGACCCCGCCTCTTGTCCCTATATAAGTCGCCGCACAACGCGACCCTGTCATTGCGGCCAGAGAGCGGTAAGTCAACATCTCAAAGAAGAAGAAGAGAAGTAGAGAAGAAGAAGAAGAGAAGGCGGCGGCTACAGAAGACTGGGCCACCGCTAGTAAAAGAGCTGGAAGAAGAAAGCAGAGGCCCAGCATGAAGAAACGAAGAGGGGGACAAGACCCCCGAAGTCAGAAGAAGAGAAGGAAGCGACAAAAGACCGGGCCACCACTAGTAAAAGAGCTATAAGAAGATAGCGGAGGCCCGGCAAGAAGAACCAAAGAGGGGGACAAGACCCCCGAAGAGGGGGACAAGACCCCTGAAGTCGGAATAAGGCCCCCGAACAGCGGCGGTGACGAAGAAGAAAGCCGGGTTCCCCCGCTAGTAAAAGAGCTAGCAGATAGCGGAGGAGTCCGGCGACCGGAGCTGTCCAATAAATTATTTTAAAAACATGTGTTGTGTTTTTTTCTTTACACTTTTTTTCACCAGGTGAATGGGTAGGGGTACATGGTACTTATTAAAGGGGGCTCTCGGATCCCGATAAGCCCCCCAACCACAGACCCTGACAACCAACGTCCCCTATAAATGGGGACAAGATGCTTTGGGGTGGGGAGGCCACAGTGCCCTCCCTTGCCCAAAGCACATCCCCCCATGTATAGGGCACATGGCCTGCTACGGCTCAGGGGGGGGTGCTCGCTCGTCCCCACCCCCTTTCCTGACCGGCCGGGCTGCGTGCTCTGATAAGGGTTTGATATGGACTTTGGGGGGACGCCCACGCCGTTATTTTGGCGTAGGACTTCCCCTTTAAGTCCGTACGCCGATGGAGGCGGCAACATTGACCTCCTTTGCTAGTCCCGGCTATCTGGAGCCACGTTCAAAATGAACTGACTTTTCTCCGTGTGTGGGCAAGTCCGTTCATTTTAAAAGTCTGGCGGACTAGCACACAGATGGGCGGATTGTCCACCAGACTGCCGAGTCCGGCGGACAATTTTGAGTCAAAACTTCTTTCTAAGCCCCTGTACACACGGTCGGAGATTTCCACAACCAAACCCGTCAGGATTTTGTCCGTCAGATTTAGTCTGACGGATTGTGTCCGAAACTGTTGCATACACACGGTCGGACTAAGTTGTCGAAAAATCCGTTCTTTCAGAACGTGATGACGTAATTTCATTACGATGAGACTAGATTCAGGCTAGTAGCCAATAGCTTTGATGTAGGAATTTGATCTGAGTATGCGTGGCACCGATCAAAATTCTCTACACATGATCGGATTACGTCCGACCGGCCCAGTTGGTCGGGAAATATTTCCAACATGTTGGAAAATTGGGTCGGACGGAGATTCGGACGGAATTAGTCCGATGCATACCACACACAGTCGGATTATCTGACGACACGGTCCGATAAGACGCATTCCGACGGATTCTTCGACCGTGTGTAAAAGGCATAAGTCTGCCGGACTTTTGGGAAAAAAAAGTCCGCAGGAGCCCACACATGGGCGGATTGTCCAGCAGATAAGGGAATTTTTGACTATTCTTCCAGAAGCGCATTTGTGAGGTCAGGCACTGATGTTGGACGAGAAGGCTTGGCTCACAGTCTCTGCTTGAATTCATCCCAAAGGTTTTCTTTCCAGTTGAGTTCAAGACTCTATGCAGGCCAATCAATTTCCTCCACCCAAAACTCGCTCTTCCATGTCTTTTTGGACCACAATGAACTTATATTTGGCTGGTTGATAAATGAATGAACCTATAGATGAACCTATAATTCATTTGTTAAAAAACAAATCCACAAACAGTATCTCAACATGTTTTGCAGGAACTAAGACCTGCTTCCTTAGGAGAGAGAGCAGCGGTGAAGATATGATATGCAGAGTAATCAAACAAGCACTATTATTATGTATAACTATGTGTGTGTGTGTGTGTGTGTGTGTGTGTGTGTGTGTGTGTGTGTGTGTGTGTGTGTGTGTGTGTGTGTATATATATATATATATATATATATATATATATATATATATATATATATTGTGATGGAACCACTTGGCACCCCAACTAGGTGCTTCCGTCCACCTCCTGCCCTCCAAACCATTCCAAGCAGACGAGAGATAATACCAGCCCTTTTTACCCCAAACATCGTACACAGACCAGATGTGAGGTAAACTGCAAAAAGGAAAGACTCTTTATTGAAACTCAGATGCATACAGTGCTGTGAAAAATTATTTGCCCCCTTTCTGATTTTTTTTTTTTCCTTAGAAAAGTTTTTATTTTTACATAACATAAACAGATACACATCATAGTACATGGACAAACAAAAGCAGCTTCCATGACTTTGTGGTACATTGATAGAGTAAACAAAAAATAAAAATAGTGTAGCGCTTCAATGGTAATAGGTGTAGTCAACATAAATTAAAAGGATAATCATGTAACAAAGACCATATAAATCATATAGATGCCTAGAGAAAAAAAGTCCAAAATTGGGCACACATTTCACAATGTAGCTGGCACGGGGGTGACCGAACCGTCACAAAGGAGGAAGAAATCACAATAGGCGGGTGTATTCATGTGAATCTGCTTGACTGTAAACATCAAGGAAGGTAGATAAATACTTCTTACCAACTCTGTTGGACTCACACAGTCGTATGACAGTTGAGTCTGGAAGGCTTGAGGTCACAATCTGGGACCAAGGAGTGTGTGGAGGGAGGTCTGTTGAACTGATGGAGGAACTCCAAACGGCTGTATGCCCAATAATGTATTTCACAGATGGAACATCAAGGTTGTTTGTAGTCCAGCTCAGACGCGGCCCGTTACACTGATACTCCAATCTCCCCAGAATGGGGAGGAGGATATTTGGGGGTTTAGACCAAAAGGACGGAAAAAAAGAAGAGAGGGCTCCACATGGTGCGGGTCAAACGGTATAAAAATGGTAATTTATTAAAGTCAAAAGGTTAATAATGACTTGGTGATCACAAAAATAGAGTAAAATGAAATTAAAAGCAATGTAGGGTGCCAACAGCTAGCCCAACGCGTTTCGACACATATGTCTTCGACAGGGGCATGTCCCTGTCGAAGCCATATGTGTCGAAACGCGTTGGGCTAGCGTATTTATCTACCTTCCTTGATGTTTACAGTCAAGCAGATTCACATGAATACACCCGCCTAGTGTGATTTCTTCCTCCTTTGTGACGGTTCGGTCACCC
This sequence comes from Lithobates pipiens, assembly GCF_037356315.1. Lineage (NCBI taxonomy): Eukaryota > Metazoa > Chordata > Amphibia > Anura > Ranidae > Lithobates > Lithobates pipiens. Next base: position 398,857,204 of record NW_027507748.1, on the reverse strand, counting down.
CCGTGCCAGCTACATTGTGAAATGTGTGCCCAATTTTGGACTTTTTTTCTCTAGGCATCTATATGATTTATATGGTCTTTGTTACATGATTATCCTTTTAATTTATGTTGACTACACCTATTACCATTGAAGCGCTACACTATTTTTATTTTTTGTTTGCTGAACTTTGTCTGTTTTTGGTGTTGGCTGCTGTTTTGGCTGTTGAGGCCTTTTCCTTTACATACATTTAACTATAGCGCAGTGTTTTCCCCCTAATTGTAACATTGATAGAGTATACATACAGTTATACACGACTGATTAGGCAAGAACAGATAGAATACAGAATGTACTGAGCCTAAGTAGTCAATAAACAGAGCAAACTAGCATATGTACTACCAACAGTAACATAATCCCAGGAGGCTTTGGATTAGTAGCAGTGCGTGTATATCAAACAATGATCATGGGGACCACCCTCATCGGGTCCTCTCATGGTCCGAAGAGGGTCGGGGGACTTGCCCCCAGGAGTATTAAGGAGTAAAAAGATTAAATGCCTCCCAGTATCTTTGGTACACAGAGGTGGGGGGCCTCGGTGTTGGGTAGTGTGCCAATGGGATAGGGTATACTTATGAGGGGCATAAAGAAGGAGTGGAGAAAGGATGAAGGTGGAGGGGGGGGGGGGGATACGGAGGGGAAGGGAGGGCCAAGAGGGGCCAAAGTGTGGTTATAGGGGGGTTGGTGAAGGATCAGAGGGGGAATTGAGGGGATAGGGGGGGGTCGCTCCTCTCCCCAGCCCCAACTCGTCACACAGTTAGTACCAGGGTACAACTCGGGTAATTAATGTGGAAAGCAAGACTTGTATCTGTCCGTGGACTTAAAGTGTGTCCAGCAGGCCCACGTGGCGGAGAATTTCTGCGTGCGGTCCTGAGAAATAGAAATCAGCTCTTCTATCTCTTCAATTTTAGCAACTCTTGTCAGCCAATCTCTTATAGTAGGAATCTGGGAGGAGCGCCAAAGCGCAGGGATGCATAATCTTGCTGCATTGACCATGTGCATGGCCAGGGACTTGTGGTATGTTCGTCTGGGCAGAGAGGTATGGTGGAGGAGGTATTGACCAGCATTGAAATCTAGTGTGTAAGTGGTGACTTGCGTTATTATGGAATGCACCTCTTTCCAGAATGGTTGGAGCTTAGCGCAATCCCACCATATGTGGAGCATAGAGCCTTCTCCATTGTTACATCCCAAACAGACATTTGGGACCGAGGGAGAGAATTTATGAAGGCGGGATGGGGTCCTGTACCATTTTGTAATTATTTTGTAGCCATTTTCTTGAATGGCAACGTTCATTGACCCTTTGTGTGCATACGTGGCGATGGCACTCCAGTCTTCCTCTGTAAATTGTATATGCAGGTCTCTACCCCATGATGCTTTAGAGGACTCCGTCTGGGAGGAGCGTGTTTTGTCTTGTAGGATAGAGTAGAGTAGGGATATGAGGTGCCTTTGTGGCGTGTTCTGGGCGTGAAGGGATTCAAATGGAGTAAGTCGTCTTGTCCAAATGTCGGTGTGGGACTTGGAAGTGAAGAAATGCATCAATTGTCTGTAGGTCCAGAAAGGAAAGTCCTCTGTGCGAGACATGGATTTAAGGGCGTCATAGGATCGAAGTCGTCTTCTATGAAAAAAGTGCTGTGCTAAAACATCAGCATGTGGCCATTCCCTTGAAAGAAATGTTGTCGATTCTCCGGGTAGGAAATCTGGGTTCCCCCTCAGAGGTGTCAATGGGCCTAGGTATGAGGAGATCTGGTGAGAGGTTACCGCTTTCTTGAAAGCTAGCAGGGAAGTGTGGATGAGCGGGTGCGTCTTGACGGAGACGGGCCAGTGTGTGTGTGCGAGCCAAGGGAGGGTATGTAAGGGGTAAGTCGAGAAGGAACCCTCCAAGTCCACCCATATCTTCCCCTTCCTATGAAATTTCCAGTCCAACAGTCTTGTTAGATGGCATGCTAAGTAATAATGATAGAGATCAGGTAGGGCTATGCCGCCATTGGTTTTAGGACAAGTCAGGCGAGAATATTTAATGCGTGGGGCATTCCCTTTCCAGATAAAAGCGGAGCATAGCTTCTTGTATGTCAGAAAGAAGGATGGAGGGATATGGATTGGGATCGTCTGGAGGAGGTACAGAATGCGTGGAAGGACTATCATTTTTATTAACGCAGAACGGCCAAACCAGGAAACATTAAGGTTGGTCAAATTTTTCAGGTCCCTTTGGATCCTAGCCAGGGTTGTGAGAAAGTTGTGGGCATAAAGCTCAGTCAAGTCTTTGGTTATTTGGATGCCAAGATAAGTTATAGCATCTCTCTTCCACTGAAAGGGGAAGGACGCTTGGCAATGGGATACCTCCTGAGGGGGTAAGGAAATGTTGAGGGCGTGGGATTTGGAGTAATTGATTTTAAGATTGGATATAAAACCAAAGTCCTGAATGTCCTTTAAGAGGTTAGGTAAAGATGTCCGGGGCGACTGCAGAGACAGTAAAATATCATCCGCGAACGCGGCTATTTTGTATTCTGTGCGATTAATAACGACCCCTTGGACGTCTGTGTTGGCTCGTAATTTATTGAGAAAAGGTTCTAGCGTTAGGACAAATATCAGGGGGGAGAGAGGGCAGCCCTGCCGGGTGCCGTTACGTATAGAGAAGGCGTTTGACCGGAGGCCGTTGGCCTTCACCCTTGCAGAAGGGTTGGTATATAGGGCGTTAATATAGGCAAGCATACGGGAGGGGAGGCCAATGGTCCTCAGGACCTCCCGCATATAATCCCAGGCCACCCTGTCAAACGCCTTCTCCGCGTCCAGTGAGAGAAAGAATCCCTCAGTCCTATTTGTGGAAAGCCAGTGTTGAATATTTAGCGTCCGAATAGTGTTGTCCCTGTCCTCCCTCCCCGGGACAAACCCCACCTGGTCAGGAGAGACGAGGCCAGGGACAAGTGGTAAAAGTCTATTCGCGATCATCTTGGCATAGAGCTTAATATCTACGTTCAGTAGAGAGATAGGCCTGTAGTTAGAGACCTGGGATGGGTCTTTACCCTCTTTAGGGATAACGGCTATATGGGCCGCCAGCATATCCCCTGCTGAGGTAGATGGGTCTGTGAGGGAGTTCAGTGTTGTCAGAAGCCGGGGGGAGAGAGTCTCGGAGAAGCTCTTGTAGTAGGCCAGGGGAAAGCCGTCAGGACCCGGGCTTTTGCCTGGTTTCATTTGCTTTATAGCGAGGGACAATTCCTCGAGGGAGAGTGGGTGGTCCAAGGTCGCGGCCTGCTGTGGGGTAATTGAGTTGGGACTATATTGGGCCAGGAATTCTCTAATTCGCGAGAGGCGGTCAGGTGCGTCAGGGGGCCCTACGTTATTGTCCGGTAGATTATAGAGTGCAGAGTAGAAGTTTTCAAAGTGTGCCGCTATGTCTTCGTTTTTAGAAAGGAGTGAGCCCTGGCCGTCTCGAAGGGTGTGAATCCGAGATGAAGCTTTGGCAGTTTGAATCGTGCGGGCCAATAACCTCCCACTTTTATTGCCGTGTTCGTAGAACACTTTTTGCTGGAGGACATATCTACGTCTAGTGCGTTTACCCAGTTCATCCATTAAGGAGGACCGTGCGCACAAGAGGTCTTGCAATATAGCTTGCGAGGCCGAATGTTTATGTGCCGTTTCAAGTCTCTGGATTATGTTAATAAGGGACGTGATCCTTTCCTGGTGTTGTCTTTTGGCCTTCGCAGTCATAGAGATGAGCTCACCCCTCAAAACGCACTTATGTGCTTCCCAGATTGAGATGGGTGAGACTTCAGGGGAGATGTTTTCCTGGAAGTACAGGCGAATTCTGGCATCTAATTTTTGAATGTTTGCCGGGTCTTTTAAAAGAGAGGGGTTCATCCGCCAGGTTTTGGTTACGTGTCTAGATTCAGGGAAAGTGAGGGTCATGGTGATGGGATGGTGATCGGAGAGGAACATCGGCTCTATCGTAGCTCTGGAAAGGAGAGAGAGGTCAGTCTGGGAGAGGAAAAGGTAGTCTATTCTTGAATATTTCTGGTGTGGGTGGGAGTAAAAGGTGTAGTCTTTGTCAGTCGGGAACAGGGTGCGCCATGTGTCGTGGAGAGTCAGATTCTGCAGTTGAATCTTGATCTGTCTCAAAGCGCGGTAGGGGAGTGCAGAAGTGCTCGTAGAGGAGTCCAGGATCGGATTGAGAGGGACGTTAAAGTCACCTCCCAGAATCAAAATTCCCTCCTTAAATGAGGATAGAAGGTCACGTTTTTCTAAAAATGGACACTTGGTGTTCATTCGGACAATAAATGTTGGCCACTGTAATAGATCTGGAAGCGTACATGCCCTTAATAAAGATATATCTACCTTCTTGGTCATACAAGGAGTCAGTCAGTTGGAAGTCAGCAAACTTGGAAATAAGGATAGAGACCCCTTTAGTCTTGGAGGTTGGATTAGTGGAGTGAAGCGCTCGTTTGTATATATGGTTCGTCAGCTTAGGGATTGCATCCGAGCGGAAATGTGTTTCCTGTAGCATGAGGAAGTGGGCCTTATTTTTGGAGAGGGCCAAAAGGATTTGTGATCTTTTTTCTGGGAGATTTAAGCCTTTCACATCGAGGGAGAGACATTTTAGTGAGAGGCGCGTCTGAGTGTTCGAATCCTTCTGCATTGTATTTAATTGAGAGGGCCGGACAGTAGGTGAGCAACAAAAGGTAATTATATGATAGAAGTTTTGTATTTAGTAGGGGTCAATCTCACGACCTGAGAGTGGGGGGACAGGGAGAGGAGCGACCCTATTAGTAGAGGGGAGGAGGAGGAAAGGGAGATAGATGGGAGGGAGAGAGGGGGAAAAAGGAAGGGGGGACAGACCAGAGAAAGGACAGAGAGGGGGGAGAGGTAACAGCAGAAGAGGGAGAGAGGTAGTTGGGAATCCAAACAGATCCCTGATAGGGGTTACACCGGGGGCGGACGTAGGCGTGCCTATCCACCTAGTGGGGGGAAGCCGGACTGTCAGCTCAGGTCGTATGACCAGAGGGAGGGGAGGAGGGGAAAGGGAGGGGGGTGATAAGCAGATGGAGGGGGTTTCAGCGTACTGACGCTAGCATTGGGACAGTCCTGAAAGCAGAGTGGGATGCGGTAAAGTCTCGATGTGTGGTAGGGCCCTAATGCAAAAAACTAGCCCATGGCAGGCAGGTGCAGGAGCATGGACAGTACCTGGATCCAAGTAGGCTAGGATGCCCAAAGCGAAAGTTCCAGAAGATTCACCTACGTCAGATGTCCAAAGTCAAGATGCTGGATCCAAGTAGACTAGGATGCCCAAAGTGAAAGTTCCAGAAGATTCACCCTCGTAAGCAGTTCTTGTAAGGCATTAAAATACCTCGGCCGTTCGAGCCTAAATGAGTCTGGAGAAAGGGAAGAAGAAAAAAAGAAAAAGAAAAAAAAAGGGGGGGGGGAGAGGGAGACAAAAATAGGGGGGGAGAAGAAAAATGGGAGGAAGGAGGTAGCTCCTACAACTGGCGTTCTGTTGGGACGGAGCTGATGAAGTATGTTGTTGCCTTCAGTTGGTGAGCGGAAGCACTAAAGGAAGTGGTAGGATAACTTTAGGCATCCTGGCGGTCCATTCTTGGGGTATCAGCAAGGTGCGCGCTGCGTGAAGAAAAATCCCTTCTTGACTGGCGGTCGTCAGGGGAGGTGGGGTCTAGTCTGCGACGTCTGGAGCTCGGTCGTTGACTCTTAGGCGATGCATTAAGAACCACCGATTTCCACGGCTCAGTAGGGAAGTAGAAGGCACACCACTCCGGTATGTCTACCAGCGGTATGTCCAGTTGTTCACAGAATGTAGGCAGATCTTCCGGGGTTCTGAGCAATGCAGTGCGTCCTCTGGAGGTAGCTGATAAACAGAATGGGAACTTCCATCTATACTGGATGTTACGTGTGCGCAATATGTCCAGCAGGGGGCGCAGCGTGCGCCTGTTCTGCAGAGTTATTTGTGAGAGGTCCTGAAACAGTTTTACTTCTGACCCATTGAACAAAATACATTCCCGTTCTCTCGCCTTCCTAAGGATTTCTTCCTTAAGGGGGAAGTTGACAATACAACAGATAATGTCTCTAGGAGGTTCAGAGTCCCTGGGGGGGGGTCTAAGTGCGCGGTGAATATGTTCCATTTCTATAGGGGAATCAGCAGGCCGGTCCAGCAGGTCATTAAAAATGGCACATACTGTCTGTGGCATGGAGGCCGCATCTACTCCCTCAGGAACCCCTCTCAGTCTAAGGTTATGTCTGCGTCCCCTGTTGTCTAGATCTTCCACTTGACGGTGGAGCTCAAATATGTGGGGCAGCTGCATATCATAAGACCTCTGTACTTGCCTGATCGCTGCTGCTTGTAGCTGGGAGGTATCCTCCACTACCGCCAGGCGATGATTCATGGCGTGGATATCCGTTTTTAGTTCAGCGATGGCAGATGTCAGGGTGTGTTTGATATCCAGGGCCACACTCTGCAGATCTCGCTGGAGGTCCAAGAGGCTCAGTGCTGCGGGACGCTCTGGCGTCTGGTCCGCGGCGTATCTACGCGAGGCCGGGGATGCGGCCTGCGCGTCTTGGGAGGCCTGCGAGGCCTGCGTCTCCACGTGTTGGCCTGCCGGGCGGGAGCGGAACATCTCCGGGATGTTGTTGCATAGATGTGCCCCGGGGTCCTTAACAGGTTCCTTGACAGTGCGGGGGGTCGAGGTGCTTCTATTTGACCTGCCCATGGTTGGTGCTTGCTTGTATCCTCTGGGGAAGCCGCTTTTCTTCTCCTTGGTGCGGGAGCTCTCCTTTCAAGCAGCCATCTCGGGTCCCGTCCAAGCCACGCCCCTCGATTTTTTATTTTTTGCATATTTCTCATACTTAAATGATTTAGATCATCAAACACATTTTAATATTAGGCAAAGATAACCCAATTCCAAGATGCTGTTTTTACATTATTATTTCATTTATTAAAGGGAAAAAAGCTGTTCAAACCTGCCTGGCCCTATATGAAAAAGTAATTGCCCTCTCCCATGCTGAATCATGAATGAACTGTGATTAACCACAATTTTTTTAACAGATCACAAAAAGCCACACATCAGGCCAAAATCTAAAATCAAAAAAAATTCAAGAACAGATTAGAAACAAAGTAACATACTTGTATCGGTCTAGGAAGGGTTGCAAAGCCATTTCTAATGCTTTGGAACTCCAGTGAACCACAGGGAAAGCCATTATCCACAAATGGTGATAACTTGGAACAGTGGTGAACCTTGCCAGGAGTGGCCGGCCTACAAAAATTACTCCAAGAGCATGACGACTACTCAACCAGCAGATCATAAAAGAACCCAGAACAACATCTAAAGAACTGCAGGCCTCACTTGCCTCAGGTAAGATAGTGTTCATGATTCAACAATGAGAAAGAGACTGGGCAAAAATGGCATCCATGGGAGAGTTCCAAGGCCAAAGCCACTGCTGACCAAAAAGAACACAAAGGATCATCTCACATTTACAAAACAAAATCTTGATTATCCCCAAGACTTTAAGGCAAATATTCTGTGCACTGATAAGACCAAATTTTTACTCTTTGGAAGGTGTGCGTCCCGTTACATCTGCCATAAGACTAATACAGCATTTCATAACAAGAACATCATGGTCTGAAGCTTCTTTATATATATATAAATATATATATAATATATATATATATACCGTATATACTCGAGTATAGGCCGACCCGAATATAAGCCGAGGCCCCCAATTTACCCCCAAAAAAACTGGCAAACTTATTGACTCGTGTATAAGCCGAGGGTGAGACATGCCTGTCCATCCCTGTGTGTGTGTCCGTCCATCCCTGTGTGTCCGTCCATCCCTGTGTGTCCGTCCATCCCTGTGTGTCCGTCCATCCCTGTGTGTCCGTCCATCCATCCCTGTGTGTGTGTGTGTCCATCCATCCATCCATCCCTGTGTGTGTGTGTCTCCATCCATCCATCCATCCATCCCTGTGTGTGTGTGTCTCCATCCATCCATCCATCCATCCCTGTGTGTGTGTGTCTCCATCCATCCATCCATCCATCCCTGTGTGTGTCTCCATCCATGTGTGTGTGTGTGTGTGTGTGTGTGTGTGTGTGTGTGTGTGTGTGTGTGTGTCCAGCCTACCTTTGTCCCGAGCCTCCGTCCCGTGCCTTGCCTCCTTGCCTCCGTCCCGTGCCGTGCCTTGCCTCCTTGCATCCGTCCCGTGTCGTGCCTTGCCTTGCCCCCGTCCCGTCCCGTCCCGTGCCGTGCCGTGCCTTGCCTTGCCTCCGTCCCGTGCCCTCTTCGTCGGCGGCCATTGTAAAATTCAAAAGCTGCGCCGCCGCCTTCGCCTGTGATAGGCGGAACACTGAATTTCCCAGCAGCCTGTGTTCCGCCTATCACAGACGTCGTATCATCCTCGTCCGTAGTACGAGGATGATACGATGTCCGTGATAGGCGGAACACAGGCTGCTGGGAAATTCAGTGTTCCGCCTATCACAGGCGAAGGCGGAGCCGGAGGCGCGGCTTTTGAATAGAATGGCCGCTGTCTGTCTGCTCGACACGCTGATCGAGCGGGCAGACAGCGATGACTCGAGTATAAGCCGAGGGGGGCACTTTCAGCCTCAAAAAAGAGGCTGAAAATCTCGGCTTATACTCGAGTATATACGGTATATGACTTACCATAATTGATGGAACTATGAATTCTGAGCTCTATTAGAAAATCCTAAAGGAGAATGGAATGTCTGACCATCAGTTTGTGACCTCAAGCTCAAGTGCACTTGGGTTATGCAGCAGGACAATGATCTGAAACACAACAGCGAATGTCTGATAATGTGAACAGCAGTGCACTGCGCATTACATGCAATGTCTGGCATCGCAATAGTCTGAACCAGGGCTTAGTGAGCATTTATCCTTTGCTGAGATAATCCATCCACTCACAGGTGTGGCATATCCAGATGCTGTTTAGACAGCATAATTATTTCACAGGTGCGTCTTAGCCTGGCCACAATAAAAGGCCACACTAAAATGTGCAGTTTTATCACACAGCACAATGCCACAGATGTCGCAAGTTTTGAGGGAGCATGCAATTGGCATGCTGACTGCAGATATGTCCACTAGAGCTGTTGTCCTTATGATTATTTCTCTACCATAAGCTGTCTCCAAAGGTGTTTCAGAGAATTTGACAGTACATCCAACAAGCCTCACAACCGCAGACCACGTGTAACCACACCAGCCCAAGACCTCCGCATCCAGCATCTTCACCTCCAAGATCATCTGAGACCAGCCTCCTGGACAGCTGCTGCAACTATCAGTTTGCATAACCAAAGAATTTCTGCACAAACTGTCAGAAACCGTCTCAAGGAAGCTTAGCTGCATGCTCATCATGCTCATTGGAGGGTCTTGAGCTGACTGCAGTTCATTGTCGTACCTGACTTGAGAGGACAACTGCTCACATTCAATGGCATCTGGCACTTTGGAGAAGTATTCTCTACAAGGATGAATCACAGTTTTTACCGTACAGAGTCGATGGCAGACAACGTGTATGGCATTGTGTGGGTGAGTGGTTTGCTGATGTCAACGTTGTGGATTGAGCGGCCCATGGTGGTGGTGGAATTAAGCTATGAGCAGGTGTATGCTATGGACAATGAACACAGGGGCATTTTATTGATGTAATTTTGAATGCACAGAGATACCATGATGAGATCCTGAGGCTCATTGTCGTGCTATTCATCCATAACCATCACCTCACAAACTGTCAGAAACCGTCTCAAGGAAGCTTAGCTGCATGCTCGTCATGCTCATTGGAGGGTCTTGAGCTGACTGCAGTTCATTGTCGTACCTGACTTGAGAGGACAACTGCTCACATTCAATGGCATCTGGCACTTTGGAGAAGTATTCTCTACAAGGATGAATCACAGTTTTTACCGTACAGAGTAGATGGCAGACAGCGTGTATGGCATTGTGTGGGTGAGTGGTTTGCTGATGTCAATGTTGTGGATTGAGCGGCCCATGGTGGCGGTGGAATTAAGCTATGGGCAGGTGTATGCTATGGACAATGAACACAGGTGCATTTTATTGGTGGAATTTTGAATGCACAGAGATACCATGATGAGATCCTGAGGCTCATTGTCGTGCTATTCATCCACGACCATCACCTCATGTTGCAGCATGATAATGCACGGCCCCATTTTGCAATGATCAACATGTCCTTGCTTGACCTTCTTTTCAGTTGAGAGGAAGTGGCCAGGTCCCTTCTGAACTGGCCATATTTCAATTCATCTCACTTTTTTCCCTTGAGTCTCTCCTAGGATACTCCAAAATATTGCACACAGCTCAACCATTTTACAAAACAACTTGTTTGCCATCGAACAATGTTCAGGCAGATTAGTATTGTAAAGTTCACTGTGACTGGCTAAAACACCAAACCACAAACAAGTCTGAAGAAAAGTTAATGGACAATAGAAGTTTGCTTGATTTTTGTCACTCTCAACACTGTGAACAAAACAGGGTTGGGAGAAGAAAGGATGAGGCCAGGAGAAAATGAGCGGACCAAAAGTGAAGCAGGTCGTTTGTACTGGGAAATAAGAGGGCACAGGAGGAGTCAGGCTTCTCAGGGTAGTGACAATTCTTTCTTCTCAACTAATATGCCCCACTTTGACAAGCAGCAAAGGGGATAAACATAATGGTAATTGTAGATCACAATGAGGAAAAGCATACAGGGCTGTAGAGCCCTCACTGGAATTAGGACTAGTGAAGAGGAAAAGTCCAACTCTGCAGGTCAGTAATACAGACAGGAGGACATCAAGTCAGTGAAAGCATATGGAGGAGCGCAAAAAAGTGGGGGATATATGTGTAGCCTATAGGAACTGGGGCAGAGAGCATACAGCATATCTAGCATGTCAACATATGCCCTGTCTGTATAACTTGAAGCAGAAAACTAAGATCTCTTTATCTTTTTACATGGAACTCCAGCCAAAACCTTTTGTATGACTGTATAGCATTGGGAAAAGTAAGAACCTCTGTTTGTGTCCGAATAGGGATGATGTTCCATTACTGCTTGTAATTTTATCGCCACAACAGAAAATGAGCAAAAATCTAAGATTGGAACATAAACAGCAAGAGATAAGGTGATCCTTCCCCAATCTGTCCCTAGTCTGTCCAAATAAAAAATTTTTGGTTGGATTTATACTTCACCTCTAATTTATCTAATTATTATCGTTTTAGCCCTGGTATGGCTTTCCATGTAACATTTTTAAAGTGAACATAGCATTTTATCAGTATGGATAAGTATCCTTTTAAGTGTTACCTTCTAAGGCATAGTTAATCCGCTATAAAATATATCCCCTTCCCGCCGAGCATACGCAGATGTGCGTACTCGGCTTCCGGGGGGTAAAGCGGGATGATGCCCGCACCTGCAGGCATCATCCCGGTACTGTTTTTTTCAGCAGGCGATTGGCTATCCAGCCATAACAACCGATGCGGCTAAAAGCCGCACGGCTGTTATGCCGGAGGAGCGGAAGGGGACGTCTCCCCCTCCCGCCGCCTCCCACCGCTGTTACCGGTGCTCCCGCTTGATCGGGAGCACCGATTCCTGGTGCGATGCCTCCGGCCGCTGGGGAGGAACTGGAACGAAGCCGTAATGGCGCCGGTTTTAAAAAAAATATCCGGTATTCAGAATCGCGATCTGAATACATTGAAGTGTAAAGGAGGGGTGGGGGGTCTTTTAGACCCCCGATCCCTCCATAAAGAGTACCTGTCACCGCCTATTACTGTCACAAGGGATGTTTACATTCCTTGTGACAGCAATAAAAGTGATCAAATTTTTTTTTTTTTAAACAATTTAGTCATTTTAAAATAAATAAAATAAATACAATTTTTTTTTTTTTTTTTAAAGCGCCCGCCGTCCCCGCGAGCTCGCGAAGCAAAGAAAACGCATACGGAAGTATGTAAACGGTGTTCAAATCACACATGTGAGGTATCACCCCGATCGTCAGAGCGAGAGCAATAATTCTCGCACTAGACCTCCTCTGTAACGCTAACCTGGTAACCGTAAAAAATGTTTAAAGCGTCGCCTATTGAGATTTTTAGGTACCGTACTTTGTCGTCAATCCACAAGTGCGTGCAATTATAAAGTGTGACATGTTTGGTATCTATTTACTCGGCGTAACATTATCTTTAACATTATGCAAAAAAAATGGGATAATTTTACTGTTTTGTTTTTTTTTTATTCATGAAAGTGTCCCTTTTCCCAAAAAGTTGCATTTAAAACACCACTGCGCAAATACCGTGTGACATAAAATATTGCAACAATCGCCGTTTTATTCTCTAGAGTCTCTGTTAAAAAAATATATATAATGTTTGGGGGTTCCAAGTAATTTTCTAGCAAAAAATATGGATTTTAACTTGTAAACACCAAATGCCAAAAATAGGCTTAGTCATGAAAGGGTTAAGTAACCTGTACAGCGGAAAGACTTGTGATTGATAGTGTTCACCTGCCATTTCATCCTTTTAACATATTTTTTTTCCAAAAAAGAACATTTGTTTTTGTTATAAAATCTCAGAAGTAACCTACTTTATTCAGAAAAATTGGTTAACTTTTTACCTTTCCGAATATTAGAACAGTGTGACAGCAGTTGGAATTGTTGTTTGTCTTGTTATACAGATAATTAGTTACATTTTTCATGCTTCTGAAATAATTATCTGGCTTTGTATTTTATAACCACACTAAAGAAGAGAAACAGAAGGAAGCAAAATGGTATACTGTATGTTCCTGCTGTCATTTAGCAGGCAATAAAACATGACAGGGTATACATTAAACAAATAAAGATAAACAACTAAGTGGAAATCAAACTATTTAATTGCAGGTGTTCTCTGAGGCAAATTGTAAATTACTGCATGAAGAATGATGGCAGTGTAGTGAGTTGGAATGGCAATTATTTGTGTAGGACAGTTAAGTATCAAAATGAATGTTGTTTCTTGTTAAATCTCAATGCAGTACATTGATTCATGGATAGAAATTATAGATAGCTAGAAATTAGGACAGGAAAGCCATTTACATTCATTGCAGCATTTACTCAAATGTCTCTAAACTGCTTACTATATTGATATAATGAATTATAACTGTAACCTGCAAAACAGCATTGTTTCATGTGGAACAATTACTGCTGGACAGTTGTCTGATTGCTTATGTGGTGAATATAGTGGTTATTGTGCAGAATAATATGCTACCAGCACTTTTTTATAGAGGTGTTACAAAATAACAAGATCTAAATGACAGTTCCTATTATTTCTCCTAATTACATGAGATTTTATTCCTTAGTGTTACTTGTAAAAGCTAACTTTTACAGTACATTGAAAAACAATACTGTGCAGTATTATAGCCCTGCATTGTCCATTGCTGATAACCAGTGAGTGAATTTATATTGTGCCTGCCCCCCTTCCTTTGTTCAAGGATGTTTAAAATGTTGGTACAATATATGAGTCGCTAGTCACTTCTGTGAAAACATGGTGGTTATTTAAGCAAATAAAGTTGGCCTCAGCATCATCAAACTGCTGGTGGGAAACAGGTTTAGTAAATCTCTAAATGTATTGTGGATGCAATTAAACAATAAAATGGTCTATGCTTTCCTCTTTAAAATTCCACCAATTCCAGCTTCCTTTTTTTTTTGGAAAAGATTCATATATGTGGGAGGTAAAAAGCCTACAGACCTAAAAAGAGTATTTAAAAAAGCATTAAAAACCCCTTAAAGTTAAGGGTGCATGCACGCGGCTGGCTTTGGCAGATGTGCGAGAGCCCTGCTCCGCTCCACATCGGCTGAATCTCACCGAGGCCAGCTGATTTGGGGCCCAATCCCGCCCAATCACTGCCTCATCCATCTCCCCAGCAGGTGAGTACTCATGGCAAAAGGAAGACCATAACCTCACTTAGCCACCCCCAGACAGACAACTCTTACAGACCAGCAATATGGCGCTGGCTCAAGTACAACATCTGCAGCTAGAAGAGACACAGGCACAACATCTAGAGCCACTCCATATATCACAAGACAGTGAGCAAACCAACTACCTTATGCACCAGCCAGCAGAGATATTGGCAGAACAACTACAGCTACTTCAGAGAGTGTGAACTACAGGAGAGTGAGCAAATCAACTCTCCTATTAGGGAGACTTCTTATATTCACAATCTTCAGATTTTGAAAGGGTACTCTGTGATATAATGACCAGCCAGGGGAGTGTGGGAGAAGGTGCAACAGGGCCCTGGCACCACTGTTACAAAAGTAGTCTGGTGATCTCATTATCATCACTGAATTCATTGCTTTCCTTAAACAGGGCCTTGAGAAAGCCAGTAAACACATCGCCTTTGAATTGAAGGGTGAATTTAAAGAGAAGGCCTCCAAATTGAGGCCTTAAAGCAAGCTAGATGCTACCATTGGTAGGCCTAATCAAAATACTACCCTTATTCAGGACCTACATCAACTTGATGAGGCCCTTAACAAGGTTGATAACTCAGAAAACAGATCCCATCAATATAATTTACTGATTTTCAGGGTGCCAGAATCCTTTACTAACTTGGAAGAAGTGATCTTGAAGTGTGACTTGATCCAAGAACAGAGCCCATAGGGCCTTCATTGTTTCAAGTTCTGACAGCAACTCCAAGAACATTGTTGTTAAAATGATGGTCAAAGAAAAAGTCCAAAGCCACAGAATGCAGGGAACTATAGCTGATAGGCCACCTAGGGTTCAACAATGCAGATCCTTGGAACTGTTGGTACAACCTCTCATTGACAGGGGAATCAAGTACTGTTGGCTCTTTACATTACATTTCTCTTTCACTATGCAAAATAAAACACATACCTTTTCCATGCCCAGGAGGGTGAAGCCTTAACTCCAACAATTGAATCCAAATGGCCAGTCCCATCACTCACCTAGGCGCAGACCATGTGGACACAGCCCAGTGAAAGATGACCCTCTCTCACCTATGTGGCGCAACACCAGAAGCTGAATAAAAATGCGAGACTGTTAACCCTTAAACTGTCTGTACAGTTCTCTGATGACCAGGTGCAATTTATTTATTTATTTTTTTCTTTCTATTTCAGAGTCCCCAATTACATGATTTTTTTTATTTCCTTTTTTATGATCATCAATCAGTAACTCCTTAGTTTTTACTTTTCTCCTTTTTTATCATATAGTCATGATCCTCCTTCATATTTTCTCCTGGTTAGGATTGATGTTTTAATTTTCTCATCCTTGGTTGCAACTCTCTGCTCCCACTGACCTGAGTCTTACACTCTGAGGTTAAGCCCATTGTTACCCAGATTTCATATTTGATAGAACATTTTTATTGTTTTTCCTTGGATGGTATTGAGACCATGAAGAATCCGTGTGATCTTTTGCTCTGAAACAGATCAATGGGAGCTGTTCTTTACATGCTATGCTAGCTGATCCATCCATCTAGACTGTTATATTGGTTCTAGGTTCCTATTTATTCAGCTTAATGTCATATTTGTTTGCACTGTTATAATCAGTCAAGGCTATTTGTGGTTGTCTTATGCACTTGTTTGACTCCAATCCCATCCTCAAATTTGGTGTCAAATCACCAATAATTGTATTTTGTACTGGATTTTGTGCCTGTCATTGTGGCCAGAGACAGCGACGAGTCAACAGCTCAAGAAGAGAAGAACAGAAGAACAGAAGAAGAGAAGAACAGAAGGCGGCGACAGCGGCGATAGAAGACCGGCCACCACTTGTAAAAGAGCTAGAAGAAGGCGCGGAGGCCCGGCAAGGAGAACTGAAGAGGGGGACAAGACCCCGAAGTCGGAAGAAGAGGGCGGCGTCGAAGAAGAAAGCCGGGCTCCTCCGCTAGTAAAAGAGCTCACAAAAGAGCAGAAGATAGCGGAGGAGTCCGGCGAGAAGACTCCAGGAGCTGTGCAATAAACAATTTTTAACCCTTGTGTGTTGTGTTTTTTTTACATTTTTTTAACAGGTGAATGGGTAGTCTCATTCACATAGGGTGGGGGGCTGGGATCCGGGGGCCCCCTTATTAAAGGGGGCTCACGGATTCTGATAAGCCCTCCGCCCGCAGACTCTGACAACCAACGACCAGGGTTGTCCTCATCCTCATCAACATGGGGACAAGATGCTTTGGGGTGGGGGGGGCGCGCGCCCCCCCTTCCCCAAAGCACCCCCCCATGTTGAGGGCACACGGCCTGGTACAGCTCAGGAGGGGGGCCACATCACTTGTCCCCACCCCGTTTCCTGACCGGCCGGGTTGCGTGCTCGGATAAGGGTCTGATATGGACCTAGGGGTGACCCCCATGCCGTTTTTTCAGCGTAGGGCTTCCCCTTTAAGTCCATACCAGGTGACGAGGCCAGCGACGCTTCATTCGTTGGTCCCGGCTACCTGGAGCTGCGCTCAAAATGAACGGACTTTTCTCCATGCGGGAAAAGTCCATTCATTTCAAAAGTACGGCGGACTAGCACACACGCGGCCGTATTTTGGTGTAAAACTACTTTCTTAGTTCGCCGGACTTTTGGGTAAAAAAAGTCCGCCGGAGCCCACACATGGGGGGATTGTCCGGCGTATTGTTTGATCATGTGTACATGGCATAACTCTCACTTCTTGCTTTTTATGCTTTTCTTTGTTCTTCTTTTGACTCTGTGCTCTTGCTCCTGCTGAGTCAATCCCTGCTTCCTCCATTGGCCACAACCTCTGGAAGCTACTCCCTGGCTCATCTCACATCAGGTATGCATATATTTTTACCTTTTTGTCCATAATGGCTAATCCACTGGTCACACGCCTTACCATTCTCATCCACAATGTGCAGGGCTTAAATTTCCCTGTGAAGAGATGCAAAGCCTTTTAACACTATTATTCACTCGATGCAAATATTCTTCTTTTGCAGGAAATGCATTACCCTCCCTTTAACAACCCAACATTTCTACATAAATAATTTCCCCAATTAGTTTTGGCAAATAGTCCTGGCAAGAAAAGGGAGTAGCTATTTGTTTTTCCAAACAGATATCATTTAATTTAGATAAAATAAATGACTCAGAGGGATGATTTATTTTGCTTAGAGGCACATTGGAAGACCCTCTGATCACTTTAATTTCATATTCTGCTCTAAATATAGGGAAATTATTCTCTTGGACCTTATTTCATGACTTATTTTTGGAAAGTGGGGGAGTAGCCCTGAAAGGAGAAAGCTCCAATGTAGCATTGGATTCTGTCCTGAATATATCTAAACAGCCTTCTTCTCATGCTAGCCAATTTCCCTAGTTAGCTAAAATGCTTTTTTATCACTATCTTGTGGACTTCTGGAGGAAATTAAATGCTTTTGAAAATGACTGTTCATAATATTCTCAGTTCCAGGGACATATTCTCATATTGACCAACTTTTTTGCCACCTCTTCCAACTTTCCAATATTGCAGAATTGTAGATATAGCTTAGTTGTACCATTCGATTCTCTAGGCAACCTGTGTATCTCTTCACAAACACAGGCCCCTTCTCCTGGAGACTGAACTATTCTCTCCTGAGTAACCTCTCTGTATGCTTTGACAATGAGGAACAAATAAAATAATTTTTCGAGCATAATGGTTCATAAGATGGCCACGGTCTAGGAGACCATAATTTAAATAGCCTCTACATTGAAAAAATCCTGAGGCCCATATCAAACAAAAGGAACATATCCTAGTGGAACGTCTCAAAATTCACAAGAGTAATCACCATATTGACCCTAGGGACTAGATAGACTCAACCAGACTAGAACTTAATGTTTACATGACAACATAGGTGGAAAAAAGCCTTCATCGGACCTCTGCAAAATTGTATACCTAAAAGGACAATCTCTGCACATTATTGGCTAGGAAGATTACTTCTTGTCCTTGACGAATAGTTATTCTTAAATTAAGGAAGCCGGAAAGTTCATTCACTCAGAATCCCTCCCTCTCACCCAAAAACTATTCTACAAATGTACCACCATTCTTACTACTCAACTCTACATGGCAACTGATAGGATTTAAGAGAGCAAATTCGCTGCTTTCCTGGATAATCTCCTGTTACCTACTTTATCTGCTTCACGCTGATAACTTCTCAAACGAGAAGTGAAGGGGAGGAAATACTACAGGCCATAAAACAGGCTAATGCCTCCAAAGCACCATCCCCCAACAGGGTTTCAGTGTTGCATTATAGGAATTTCACCCCACAATTACCCCCACGTTTGTGAACATTATATATTGCCCTGAGGGAAAGCCTGCTTCAAACACATGTTATATAAAACCTATGGCTATTATACATATCAATAGATATAAATCTGTCCATATACATATACAGACAAGGATGTGGTAAGATTTTCTCCATCACCATTATTCTTTGTGATCATGATCCAGATACTAGCAATAGCGATACACATACATCCCAATATACAGGAGGTTCAGAGTGCAGGCAGATAACACAAACGCGCTGAATCATTTATTACTGTTTATTACTATTACTTCAACTATCACCTCACTACCTAATTTATTTTGAATCCTAACAGAATTTGGTGAGCTATCAGGTTTTAAGATTAACCAAACCTTAAGCACTCTTTCCAGGCCAGATCCTCAACACATTCAGGGCATCATTCCCTTTCAAATGACAGGCCCATACTTTGCCTTATTTAGGCATTAAACTTACCCTGAAGATGATGTCACTGTACCGTAATTATACACCTCTTTTTACCGATGTGGAGGAGGAGCTGAAGATATGGTTGATGTACTCTCTTTTGTGGATGGGCAAAATATCTGCCATCAAAATGAACCTGCTCCCCAAAATATGATATTATTTCTGTATATTACCTATCTCTATCTTCTTCCTGCACAAATTTCAATCCAGCATTTTTACATTTATTTGGGGATCTAAAGGCTGTACGGTGGCTTGTTTTACATTATACAGGCTCAAATCATTGGAGGTCTGGGGGTATCCCACCTACGGGGCAGCACAACTGATCCAGTTATCCCAAATTTGTTCCTCCTCTTATAAACCCAGTTGGATCAAACTCAAATCCCAAGTGGGACAACCACAATCAATGGATCTCCTAAGGTGGCTTCCTTCTAAACACCACAGAGTGATATTGTGCTCAAAATATCTCCCAACCACAACTCCACTAGAGTGGTGGGAGAGGAGAGCGGGATACAATGGGATTTCAAGTGTGCCACCAAAAAAAGTGCAAACAATACACTGTATGTAAAACACAATTTTTTTATTTACAAGTATTAAAAACACAAAGCATCTTATAAAATAAGTGCCATATACATTTCCACAATTATATTTATCAATGGGTGTAAAAAATGGATTGATGTGTTTCACAAACAAGTTACTTCCTTAGGATCCCTGCCACTTGATACTACATTAACACCAAGGTGGAGGAGGAGCTTAGCACCGTGGGGGGGGGTGACCAAAAATAAATAGGTAAACAATCTTATTCACTAAAGGCAAAATATCTGCTTAACATAGGTCCATGCACCAAATTCTCCAATTTTTATGTTGTCTCAAACAAAAATCAAATGTCATTACATCAAAGGAGATGTTGTTCAAGAACAGATGCATGAAGGATGAAGGCTCCGAGGGTTCTGTGTAAATATATGTTGCTATGAGCTTATTGGCTTAAAAGTATCATTATTAAAGCCCATATCCAGCTTATTTTTTAAATTATATTTCCCTCTTTTGCCCTGCAATTACGCAACCCCCATCCAACTCTGTGGTCCAATATGAGTCCTCTTAAATTTAGCACAATTTTTAAATGTTTGTATATTGGAGGGGACAGGGAGAAAAAAAAAGAGGCAGGGGGAGCATGGGGCAAAAATTTTGTTTAAACCTTTCAGCCAATGAGGAGGCACATTTCTAAGTTTTTTTCTTAGAATCTAGAACTGTAATGACAGATATTTTAGTGACTGCTAGATAACAGTAATTTAAAAGGGCACACTTGAAAAAGTAACAGGTTCAGCTTGAACATTCATGTAACTTTCAATAACCTACTTAGGGCCCAGAGAAATGCCTGGTACTTCTGAGTAGTGATGGACGAACTTCCGACGGGACGTTTTCGCGAACGCGGACCACGAACGCGGCCGATAGTTCACGAACCGGAACGTTCGCGGCGGGCCCCATTGACTTCAATGGGAGGCGAACTTTGCAAACCTACAGGTCAAATTTGCAGCCACAAAATAATAGCTGTGCAAACATAGTCCCACCACATGGCCAATGACATAACACATGTATGAGGTGAATCTGGGATCGACAACTACAAGCATTCTTTTTTTATATGGGAAATTGTTGTGACAATTCAGGACTGTGGAGCGCATGAAGGCAATGGAGGAGAGGGAAGGTCAGGGACGAGGGTAGGCAAAGAAGAGGGTGCAGGAGATGATCACCAGCAGCGTGACATACAGCAATGACACCTGCAACGTGATAGAGTAATCTAACACCAGCACCGTGATAGAGAGCACTGACATCAGCAGCGTGACATACAGCAATGACACCTGCACCGTGATAGAGTCATCTGACAACAGCACCGTGATAGGGAGCACTGACATCAGCAGCGTGACATAAAGCACTAACACCAGCACCGTGATATACAGCACTGACAGCAGCACCGTGATAGAGAGCACTGACATCAGCAGCGTGACATAAAGCACTAACACCAGCACCGTGATATACAGCACTGACAGCAGCACCGTGATAGAGAGCACTGACATCAGCAGCGTGACATAAAGCACTAACACCAGCACCGTTAAATACAGCACTGACAGCAGCACCGTGATAGAGAGCACTGGCATCAGCAGCGTGACATACAGCAATGACACCTGCACCGTGATAGAGTCATCTGACAACAGCACTGTGATAGAGAGCACTGACATCAGCAGCGTGACATAAAGCACTAACACCAACACCGTGAAATGCAGCACTGACAGCAGCACCGTGAAAGAGAGCACTGACATCAGCAGCGTGACATACAGCAATGACACCTGCACCGTGATAGAGTCATCTGACAACAGCACTGTGATAGAGAGCACTGACATCAGCAGCGTGACATAAAGCACTAACACCAGCACCGTGATATACAGCACTGACAGCAGCACCATGATAGAGAATACTGACATCAGCACCGTGATATACAGCACTGACACCTGCGCCATGAGCAGCCCCAGGAGGAAGTCAGCATAGCACAGGGATGGTGGGAGCCCCTCATAAAGAGCATAGCACAGGGATGGTGGGAACCCCTCATAATGAGCATAGCACAGGGATGGTGGGAGCCCCTCATAATAAGCAGCCCCAGGAGGATGTCAGCATAGCACAGGGGTGGTGGGAGCCCCTCATAATAAGCAGCCCCAGGAGGATGTCAGCATAGCACAGGGATGGTGGGAGCCCCTCATAATAAGCAGCCCCAGGAGGAAGTCAGCACAGCACAGGGATGGTGGGAGCCCCTCATAATGAGCATAGCACAGGGATGATGGGAGCACCTCAAAATATGCAAAGCAGAGGTACAGCCCCAGGAGGAAGTCAGCACAGCACAGGGATGGTGGGAGCCCCTCATAATATGCACAGCAGAGGTACATCCCCAGGAGGATGTCAGCACAGCACAGGGATGGTGGGAGCCCCTCATAATAAGCAGCCCCAGTAGAAATATGACACTGCTCAACCTCTTCAAAGAGGAGGGTACGGGCATATAGTACGGTGTGATTTTTTTGGACAAGGAAGTGAGCCAAATGAAGAAAGAAGGTCTCTGTGCTCGATTAAAAAAATAACCTTTGTGAAAAAAAAAAATAATTACATGGTCTACTGGTCACATGTGTTGAATTCCTCCGAGATCCATGCCTCATTCATTTTTAGAAATGTGAGGTAGTTAACACTGTCGTGAGCTAGGCAAGTACGCTTATCGGTCGCGATCCCCCCTGCTGCGCTGAACGTCCTTTCGGACAGGACACTGGATGAGGGGCAAGCCAACAGTTCGATTGCAAATTGGGCAAGCTCTGGCCAGAGGTCAAGCCTGCCCACCCAGTAGTCCAGGGGTTCATCACTCCTCAGAGCGTCCACATCGGCCGTTAACCCGATGTAGTCGGACACCTGACGGTCTAGGCGTTCCCTGATGCTGGATCCGGATGACACCTGTCGATGGGTCGGCTGAAAGAATGACCTAATATCCGAAGTCACAAACACATCTTCAAACCGGCCTCTTCTTGCAGGCGCTGTTGGATTGGTACCCGCAACTCCTTCTCTGGGAGTGGGAATTGCTCCTCTGCCAGCGCACGCAAAGGCAGAATGCAGCATTTCTCGAAGCAAGGCCTGGAAGTGCTCCATTCTGCCAGCCCTCTGTGACGGCGGTAACATTTCCGCCATTTTGTGTTTGTACCGGGGGTCTAAGTACGTTGCCACCCAGTACTGGTCCTTGACCCTTATGCTTTTTATACGGGGGTCCCTATTAAAACAATGGAGCATGAAGGCCCCCATTTGCACTAAACTGGAAGCGGTGTGGTGGCCTGGCTCCTGCTCATCATCCAGGATAATGTCGTCCTCTTCATTCTCCTCTCCGCATCCACGCACAACAACAGGGGTCCCAGAAAGGTTTAAAGCATGCTCTTCTTGCTCCTCCTCATCCGCCCCGGCACCATCCTCCTCTGACTCCTCTTCAGACTCCTGTTGTTGACTTGTCTCAGATAGAGTAGCCCCCCCTGGGAATTCATCCAGCATTGCGACTTCCTCATCTTCCCGCTCCTGCTCCTCCACAGCTTGATCAATGACACGACGCAATGCACGCTCCATAAAGAAGGCATAATGTACCATGTCACTGATGGCGCCATGGCTGCGACTGACCAGTTTGGTGATCTCCTCAAATGGCCGCAGAAGTCTGCATGCGTCGCGCATGAGCAGCCACTGGCGCGGTGAAAAAAACCAGCTCCCCAGAACCTGTTCTGCCGCAGAGTTCATACAGGTAGACGTTAACTGCACGTTTCTGCTGGAGCAGCCTATCAAGCATATAGAAGGTTGAGTTCCATCGCGTCGGGCAATCGCAAATAAGACGTCTGACCAGCAGATTGTGTCAGCAAGGCGAGCCATGGCCGTGTAAGATCTTCTGAAATGGGCCAAGATTTTCCTTGCCTGCCGCAAGATGTCCTGGACCCCAGGGTATTTGACAATGAATCGCTGCACGACCAAGTTTAAGACGTGTGCCATGCATGGCACGTGCGTGATTTTGCTGTTTCAATGTGCTAAGCAGATTGGCACCATTGTCACACACCACTTTACCAACTGTCAAATTGAGCGGTGTTAGCCACTGATCTGTCTGTGAACGCAAAGCTGAAAGGAGTGCCGGGCCAGTGTGGCTCTTGGCTTCCAGGCACAACAGACGCAGCACGGCATGGCAACTTCTCACCTGGCATGTCAAATAGGTTCTGGGGAGCTTGGGCGGCGCAGCGGAAGAGACGCTAGCAGCGGAAAAGGAGGAGTCAGCCGAGGAGGAGAGGGAGGAGGATGGAGTAGGAGGAGGAGGAGAAGAAGAGTCAAGCCTGCATGCAATCCGTGGCGGTAAAACCAAATCTACACGGGTGCCACGGGTTACATGCTTGCCGGCCGTCAGAAGGTTCACCCAGTTCACCCAGTAAAAGTGATATACCTTCCCTGCCCGTGTTTGCTAGACCACGTGTCTGTGGTCAGATGTATCTTGGCACCGACACTGTGTGCCAGAGATACATTCACTTGCCGCTGAACATGGCCATATAGCTCTGGGATGCCCTTCTCTGAGAAATACTTCCTTCCTGGGACCTTCCATTGTGGCGTTGCAATGGCCACAAATTTGCGAAAGGCCTCCGAGTCCACCAGTTTATATGGCAGTAGTTGGCGGGCTATGAGTTCTGACAAGCCAGCCGTCAGCCGTTGGGCAAGAGGGTTATCCGGCGTCATCATTTTTTTACGTTCGAACATTAGGCCCACGGAAGCCTGCCTTTTTGCAGAAAAACGTGAGCTTGGCGTGATGGAAGGTGGAGTGGAGGACAATTGTGAGGAGAGAGGAGAAGGAGAAGTAGAATACGAGGCTGGACGGTGAGAGCCTGGAGTGTGGCTTTGTGTGTTCCGTTGCTCTCACTGGGCTCGGTGATGGCTGCTCATGTGCCTTCTTAAGGCGGTCGTCCCTAGGTGAGTGTTGGGCTTACCGTGACTAATGCGTTGACTGCAAAGATTGCAGATGGCAACGCTATTGTCAGCAGCGGACACGTTAAAAAAAGCCCACACTGCGGAGCCATGTGCCGGTGTCCTGGGAGCGCCAGATGTGACCGTACATGGTCGATGACTCGCTCCTGATACATTTGCAGTCTGCTTTGTTTCTCCTGTGCAATGTAAGTTATTCCTGCTTCTCCTCCCTATCTGCTGGTCCATATCTCCCTCTGAACTCCCCTCCTCTTCCTCTCTTGTGGGCACCCACGTGACATCACTAGACACATCATCATCAATGTCACCTTCCCCACCGCTATAAGTAGAGATCTCGGAGTAGGCAGCAACACCGGGGACCAACCTCCTCCTTGGGCTGATCTGGGTACTGTCATCAGACTGCTGAGTAGCGATTGTTGCTACCTCCTCTTCCTGATCCAATACCAAGAGTGGCTGCGCATCAGAAATGTCTTGATATGGATCGGAAAATAATTCCTGTGACTCAAGCGGAAGGTATGTGGTGGTGGTGGTGGTGTTGTTGGTGGTAGTGTCTTTGGGGGTGCACATAGCAGAGAGTGAAGAAGAGGGTGCAGATCGAGAAGATGAGGAGGGTGTAGAAGATTAAGGCTGATTGAGCCACTCAACCAAGTCTGGTGCGTCCTTTAAAGTAATTGAATGCACCTTCTGCAACTTCCCACTTTGGCTCAAGCCTGTTGCTCCTGCCCTACCCCTACCACCCCTGCGGAAGGGCCTGCCTCTTCCTCTGCCTGTCATTTTTTAAATGACCCTGTGACAAAACTCTCAGTCCCTGTACCGATGAAGGACTGCTGCAGTATAGGGCAGCGGTCAGCAGTAGTGCACCTCAACCCTATGTATTGTGGACCTATACCAGTCCTTATAGAATGGCAGCCTGTACCTCACTCAACCCTATGTACTGTAGCACCCTAGACAGACCAAGTTACCAGTCCTTATAAGGACCTTTGTGGAATAAGTAGGTTGTGTGTGACTGATTAGCAGACTGTACGTCAGTCCCTATACCGATGAAGGACTGCTGCAGTATAGGGCAGCGGTCAGCAGTAGTGCACCTCAACCCTATGTATTGTGGACCTATACCAGTCCTCATAGAATAGCAGACTGTACCTTACTCAACCCTATGTACTATAGCACCCTACACCAGGTTATTACCGGTCCTTATAAGGACCTTTGTGGAACAAGTAGGTTGTGAATGATTAGCAGACTGCAGCAGAAGGGCAGCAGTCAAGTATAATATTCTTTCTATATTTGGAAGAAAGAATATTATACGTGTACAAGCCTATTACCATACCACTGATACCAGTTATGAAAAGAACCTTTGTGGACCTAATATAGTAACAGCTACTGACCCTCACTGCCTCACACACTGCTTCCTGCCTGTCCCTATATAAACTGACAAAACAGAGGCTACTGGAACAATAACTGGAATAGCACTTTTGTGGACCTGATAGTAACAGCTAATGACTAAACTGACTGTCCCTACAGCATACACACCGTCCTGTCCCTTTCTCTAAACTGACAAAAGACACTCAGGCTGCTGCAACAATCAGTAGCACAGCAAACCTATATCCTGAACTACACCTAACACCTATACCAGTCCTGAAAAGAACTTTTGTGTACCAAATAGCTAGCGATTTGGGTCACTGCAATCTCTCCCTGCTCCACACAGCAACCTCTCCCTATAGTGACAGAAGAAAGAATGTAAAATGGCCGCCGGATCGGGTCTATTTATAAGTTAGGGGGAATGTCCAAGTGTCCATGTGCTGTAATGTCTCAATTGGCTGTCCTGTACCCCATGATGGATGTGCCATCATAGGTCAAAGTTCTTTTACACATAAAACACGGAAGTCCGCCGGGCAAACGGCGCCAATAGTCCGCCGATCGGGCGGACCACGAACAGCCGAAATTCGCCGTGAAACGACTGCCGGGCGAACCGTTCGGCCATCCCTACTTCTGAGTATGAAGGTAACTTATGTGCCTACTGGCAAATACAGCATTCAGTAACTTAGAAGATATTCATGGGACACGGTCAAGAAAAACTATTGTACTTCCTATGTGGTCAAAGTGAGCAGAAGTAAGAAAAATCTCCCCAGTGGGACCAAATACATCTGGAGATAGTGGAATAAGAAGTAGGTTGTCCCCTATGAGGATCCCCAGGAATGACAAAAAAAAGTTAGTATGTCTTAAAAAGCTAAAAGATAGCCCTAAATAGCGCATATCACATCCAGACAGTGGAGAAAAAAACACCTTGAGATGTTGTTTAGAATGACATAGAGATGGAAGAACAATGTCCTGTTTAAGGTGAAAGGAAGAAACCATCTTGGGAAGAAAAGAGGCCTTATGCCTCAAGACATTCTTGTGTCTGTATATTACAATGAAGGGTTATTTACAGCGATGGTCATCAACCCTGTCCTCAGGGCCCACTAACAGGCCAGGTTTGAGCAGCAAATTATATCACCTGAGATTTATTTCAGTTATCTTGCAAACCTGGCCTGTTAGTGGGCCCTGAGGACAGGGTTGATGACCACTGATTTACAGGTAAGGCTGCAAGCTCAAAAACTTGCTCAGTAAAGGTTATGGCAATGAAAAGGAAAACTGTTTGAGTGTAGATAGGGGTAAATCCCTGGTAGGCTAAAATGGTAGTTTGTGGAGAATTAACTGGATCAGGATTAGTTCCCAGGGAGTTGCTGGGGAACATACATAATATGGGTGACATCCAGTACAAATGCGTAAAAGAGCCAAGATTTTACCCTTGCTGGTACTCAAAGTTGAATGTCAATCCAGAGGAGACTGGGAAAGACAGTAGTGATCATATGGAACAGTTCCTGGAATGGAAATTTCATACTGTTCGCCATGAAAAATATGATTTTCAGGTGCAATAGTCAGCATTTCAAGATCTCACTTACTTTAAAAAATGTAGGGATAATGAAATCAGACTGTCCCCTAGGTGGAAATTGATCCCTGGGACTGAATATCTGGATGAAGGGCCGATTCAGAGTCTTCTAGAAGTCTGACAAGGTCTGAGTACTACTTCTACCTGGGCCAGTAAATGCTATGAGTGTATGAGTGTCACAGGAATGCCCTCTTTCTCAATCAATCAGAAGAATGAGTTTCAGAGGAGGAGCTTGAACTCATTCCATTAAGTCACCAGATCATTAACTGCAATGGCTAGGGTCTATTATGTAATTATGGGGAACCTTTGGGGTCTGTGTGCCTTTTTTTCTTTAAAAAAGATAAGCAGGAAGGGAGCTGTTATTTGCTGGCAATTTAGAACTCTTTTCTTTGTAAATGTTAGTGCTAAGAAAACCACTGTTCCCTGGTGCATGTCATTTTTCTTAAATTTTTTTACATCAAAACATGTTCACCAGAGCCGTGTACATGCCCCCCCCCCCCCCTTTTGATTTTTTGACACATCCTTACCTATTAGCCAAGAAAATGGGCATTTTTAATTTGAAAGATGTGTCTCCCTTTGATTTCAATAGGGTATTTGTTCGGTATCCATACTACTTTAAAGTTCATAGAACCCTGCTCAAACCGAAAACCAGGGAAGTTCATTACTAATTCTCAGTTGCTACAAAGCTTCTCGCTAACACATCTATGTCTGATATCACTAGTACTTGTGCAGCAAGCATTGCTATAGTGAGCTCTGCACCTGTTCTGCATGAACTGATTCTGCAGCCTTTTTAGAGCTCTATGATTCACAAACTGGCCACATCATTCTACTGTGAACATATTCCCTTGTTACAGTTCAAAATATTAAGTCCCTCATTCCATAATCCTGATTCCAATTTGATTTATTTATGCTTTCCAGTTGTGACCTTGGCCTGCCAATCGACATAATCCTGTTTACTGCTTTGGTGCCTTGCTGTGAAACCTCTGTTGCTGACTGTAGATCTTGGATTCATCACTACCCTGAGCTTGTCTTTGGTTTATTCCCTGAAACTGGTATACTGTATATCTTTAGAGCCTTCGCTATACATGTTGCTATGCTGCTTATGAGGGAATCCTTACATTTATGCTTGCCACATGTGACCTAACAAGGCCATCCTCCATTCATGATAGCAAGATAATGGGCAACCAGTAGGTCTGTAAACCAAAAGGGCTTGACATGTAATATGTGGATTTCTTTACATAGTCTTATACATTCTGCACTCCACTGAGTTTTTGTAAATATTATTAAAACTCAGTGGTGGCTGGTGAAGATTTAGGATGGGGGGCGCCCTTGTTTGATCCCTCCCACTTCTCATAAGCCTAACCCTTTATAGAATCCACCCACTCTGTCCCCTCTATTCCACTAGCTTCCACCCATAGTGTCAGAAGTATTTAGCTCAACATCACAGGACAGAGCAAAAACCCCTCAGGATATTTGTAGACAGATCAGTGAGTATTTAAAAAATATATTCATTTTATTAGAAAAAATTAATGAGGTTTGTATATATATGAAACACTGTAAAATCAATCAATACATCAGCGTATACATCACAGTATTTGCCCTGCAAAGGGCCTAGAACATGAAATTTGCTGAGAATGATGCCGACATGTTTCAGACTGTACGTCCCTTTTCACAGGCATTTAATTCATCTCATAAGTACATGTTCTATAATGTAAACATATTAATATTAGTACGATGAGGAGTCACCAGGTGGTGTGATAGGGAGAGGGGGTTTGTTTAGGGTGAAGAGGCAGGGAGGGGGGGTCATTTAAGTGAAGGCAAATTGGGTATCTAGCACTCCAGGAGGCAATGCCATTAGTCTGTAATAATGTACATTCGATTAGTCAGCCTTTAGGTTAAAAAAAAAAGTTGAACTACAGTAAGAGGGTGATTTAAAAAGAGGCAGCCATCCTCAGAGTGTGTCCAGAATGGGCCCTGTGGTTAAAAAAAGAAAAATGAAATTATCCGCACCTGTCAAGCAGAAAAATTGGGCCTTAGGTGTGGGTGGTGCCCTATACCAAAAATATTGTTGGAAGCTAGCACAATCAAGATTCAGGAATAGGATAGGCAGCATAGGCAGTCTTCAAGGGATCCCAGGTCCCTAGAAAATTCAATTAGTTAAATCAGCATAAGGGGCTTGGTAGCTGCTCATCCAGAATTGAGTCATTTTGATTAATGTCAGCCTATCAACGGAGTCTGTGGACAGGCGCACTCTTTGATCCGTCACAAACCTCCAGCAGCACTGAATGTCGATTCAGAAAGCATGCTGGATGCAGGACAGGCCAGTAGCTCAATTGCATATTGAGTAGGTTCTGGCCAGTGGTCAATCCTCAAGACCCAGTAAGCCAGTGGATGCTCAGTTGCAAAGACCTCCAAGTCTACCTTTGTCCCTAGATATTCCTGAACCATATCATTCAGATGCTGTCAATGGTTGCTTAAACAGCCCAGGGAAGAAGTGTTTAAAGACATTGGTCAGCTGGCGACCTTCTCCACCGCTCTTCCACTGACCGAACGAAACCTCAGAAACTCGTTTTCCAGGAAATGGTAACCTTCCAGGGTCTGGAAAGGCGTTACACAATTTTTTCTTTAAGGCGTCCTCTGTTTCCTCTGTGAAGGCAGAATGAGCTCTGCAACTTTACCCTTGTAACCTCGATCAAGAAGGTTTGCCAGCCAGTAACGGTTCCTCTCCTTGATGCCATGAATTCTTGGGCCCTTTTGCAGGCTTTACAGAATCAGGGGGCCCATGTAGCCTAAGTTTGAAAAGGCATGAGATTCTGAGCCCTCTGGGTCACTGCGGATGACATTGCCAGGAACTACCTCCTCCCAGGCACGTACAACTCCTTGGGTTTCTGGGGACTGAAAACCATCCCTTGAAGACTGCTAAATGCTATCCTCAACATCCATGCTGACACAATCCTCCTCCTCTTCCTCCTGTGTGTTTGGCGGCATGGAAGAAAGGAATGGTATCTGCATAAAGGGGTCTTGAGAGAAAAGAAAGTCCTCCTCTTCCTCCCGCTGTTCAGCCGCAAGTGTCCTGTCCATGATGCTACGAATCATATGCTCCAGCAGGAACACTAGAGGGACAGTGTCACTGATGCATGCATTGTCACTGTTCACCATCCTCACATGGTGAGAAGACAGTGCATGCATCCTTTATCAGTAGAAATTGGCATGGTGAAAAGAAGTCAAGCTCCCCTGAGCCTGTCCTTGTACTATACTCACACAGGTACTCAATGATGGCCCTCTGCTCCATAGGCAGCCACTGCAACATTGCCAATGTTGAGTTCCACCTGGTGGGCATGTCACAAATAAGGCAGTCGGTGAGCAGGTTGCATTGGAGTTGAACATCAGCCAGCCAGGCACTGGCATTGTATGATCATCGGAAATGGCCACAGACTTTTCTGACCTGCCTCAGAAGACCTTGTAAGCCTGGATGTCTGTTCAAGAAATGCTGCACCACCAAATTCAGGACAGGTGTCATGCATGGAAGATGTGTCAATTGTCCCTGTTGAAAGGCAAAGAGAATGTTGGTGCCATTGTTGCATACAACCATTCCTGGTTCAAGCTGCCATGGCATCAACCAGCTCTGAGCCTGCCCCTGCAGAGCTGAAATAATCTCTGCCCCAGTGTCCCCTCTCAGCAAAGTGACCATAGAGGAAGAAGAGCAGAGGGTGGAGAAGACAGATGTGGCAGAATCACCACCAGCTTTTTGGAGGCATAGTGGTGGAACAAGCTTCAGCACTGAATGCTGTCCTGCATCCTTTCCAGCTGCGAGCAGAGTTACCCAGTGCTCCGTGAAGTAAATGTAACATCCCTGACCATGCCTGTTGGACCATGAGTCAGGGGTAATGTGAAACTTGCTGCTGACCACCCTTACCAACGAGACCAAAATATTGCCTTCCACGTGACGCTACAGAGTTGAAATGGCCTTACGTGAAACTAAATTAATTTTTGGAACCTCCCACTGTGGTACAACACATTCACAAAAGGGTACAGAGTCTACCAGATGAAAAGGCAGTAGTTCTAGTGCTAGAAATTTGGCCAAGTTAACATTTAGACCCTGAGCACATGGATGGCTGGGAGAGTATTTTTTTTCACGGTTCAGCAACTGGGGTAGCACAATTTGCCTGCTGAAATCAACAGATGGTGTACTGCTAGCAGATTGGCTGCAAGTACTTGTGACACCCATTGCTATATCATCATTCCTCTCGGCGCAGGTTTTTGAGAAGCCTTGAGGTACAGTAGGGGTAGAGATCGCAGATGAGGAGCAAAAAGAAGTCTGCCTTTTTTTATGATATGGGTATTTCAGAATCTGTTGCCAACAGACTGCATGACAGGTCGTCATATGAATTTTCAAGCATGTGGTGCCCAAATGGCTGGTGTTCTGGCCCCACTTGATCTGCTTCAGACAGAGACTGCAAACCACAACACTGTGATCTCTTGCACATTTATTTAAAAAAAAAAACACACCAATGAACTTTTGGAAGTCAGTGGGAAGTCAGCAATGCCCTGCACCCGTGGAGCTCTGTGGTGTGATGCAATAGGGTGGCTGCCCTTAAGCTGGCCCCTGGAGGACATCCTGCCTCTTTGGAGTTGTGCCTCCTCCTCCTCCTCACTTTCCTCTGTTCTCTCAGACACACAAGTACAGTCAGTGACCTCATCATCCCCTCCCTCCTTGTCACTAGAGAAAACTTGGCAGTATGGTGCAGTTGGGGGAACATGACTGCTAGTTTCTTATCCTACTGTGAAACTTCCTCTATCTAGGCTCATGCTACTCCTTACAAGCTGGGAACCAACATCGGAGCATTCCTCCTCCAGCAGCATGTAAATGACACTGTGATCGAATAATTCTGGTGACTCCTCTGTGCATGATGTTGGAGCTACGGAAGTAACAACTGTGGACAAAGAGCCAGTGGATTAGGCCGCTTTGGCATCTGAGGTGGAAGGCAAACTAGTTTGAACCTGGGTGACAGAGGATGAGAAGGATGAGGATGGCTTAGTTATCCATGACACCAACTCTTCTGCATGTTGTGGCTCAATAACACAGCCAGCAGTGGAAAAAAAGGACAAGCGTGCCCCATAGGATACACCATGTCCGCAACCACCACTTTTCAATGTAGACACAGAGGCTGCTTGTCCTCATTTAGTGGGCGTCTGCCTGTGCTTGTTGACATGATTGGGATTTTTTTTTGCTTGGTGTACTATAAACCGTTATATTATTTTTTTTTATTTTTGGGGGGGGGGGGGGGGTTTATAACTCTTTATTACAGAGTGTCGGAAGGGAATATGGGTGCAATATGTTTGTGCTTGGTGCACTATAAACCATTTTATATTTTTTCTTTAAGAAAATAACAATGCAGCAACTGTGGAGAATTATTTTTTCACTGCTGCTGTGGCAAACAAATAAATAAACTGAAATAAAATAATTGTAAAAAAATGAAGAAAGGTCAAAAAAAAGAAAAAGGGAACCATTACTGACGCAGAAAGAGAAACATCTGCAACGCAGAAGGGGGGACAGCAATTACGCCCTAAATATTCTTATGCCCCATACACAAAATCTAAATTTTGGTCGGAAAAAGCTCTGATGGTTTTCCAAACGGAATTCTGATGGGATTTCGCTCAAGCTGTCTTGCATACACTCGGTCACACCAAATTCCGACCATCAAGAACGCGGTGACATACAACACATACGATGGGACTAGAAAAAGGAAGTTCAATAGCCAGTAGCCAATAGCTTCCATCTCGTAGTTGAATCTGAGCATGCGTGAGTTTTTGCACTTCGGAATTACACACACACTACATACAGCCATCGTGTAAGCAGCCTTATACAGTGTGGGGCGTCGACCTAGCCCTTGAGCCATGATTGGCCAAAGGCACCCTGCCTTTGGGCCATAATGGCTCTCACAGCACATTGCACCGTGATTGGCCAAAGTATGCAGGTCAGGTGCACGCTTTGGCCAATCAGCAGCCGTCAATGCACTGCGATCTCGCAGTGCATTAAGGGGCACTCCACAGCAGACAAACTTGCCGCGAGCACCCCATATGTTTTCTTGTTCTACGAACAAACAGCTGAAGTTCAAGTTGAACTTACGTTAGACTCGGACAGCTAGCCCATCGCTACACAGCAATAGCCAGATTTAAAAAAAAAAACACTGATTTACACTGCACATGCCACAGCACCTATGTGAATGAGCCCCAATAACTCATATACACACATAATTTTATTTAAACTCAATACAATTTTATATTTTAGATTAGCAAAACATTTTTAAGTTATATTATGTTTTTGTCTGCTAATGATTGTGTATTTTAGTGAAAATATATAATTTTATTATTTTGTGAGGTGGAGGCTGTCAAGTAGTCAGCCCCCCCCCCCCCCCCCTCAATCACGGGGCCCCATGATTTCTAACAGCAGCCCTTGCTGCAATAGTTATTTTAATGTTAATATGAAACCTATATAAATGTTTCTGTGGGGTTGGTCCTTATAAATATCAAAGAACACTTGACTACTGGAGCACGCCATTTCTTTTACATCAGGTTAAACATACAGTATACATAAGATTTAACCTTATTCATCTCAGAGTATTTCTACCCCCTGCACCATCAGTAAGTACACTGTATTTCTGAGTTGTGAAACCCATATGCTATGACTCCATTTGGGGTTGCCATAGGTCACTATCGTTGCAGATATTATTATTAAAGGAGAGTGTTAAAGCAGTCCTAAGAGAACACTTCTTTGCAGTCTGATGATGTGTAAGTGCATAGATGACCTGTCCAACATGCATGTTCACTGCTGAAGACCTGTTAGGCCCCATTCACACCTGAGCGTTTTGTAGCTTTAAGCCTGAAGCTACAAAATGCTGGAGGGGAAATAATCTATTATTCTCAATGGAGATGGTTCACATCTTCACTCCAAGTCGCCTGAAGCCGAATGCCTGAAGCTCAAACAAGTTCTGGACCCTTTTTGTTGCTCAAATCGGGCAGATTTGGGCGTTTTTCTTCTTTTTACATTGGTGACCTTTTGCCCTGCACAAAATCGGGGAAAAAGGTGGTAAAAATGCCACAAAATCATGGTAAAAATGCCACAAAAATGCCTGAAAACATTATGCTCAGGGGTGAATGGGGCCTTAAACAGTGCATCTTCCGTCTCTGTGTGTTCCATACTGACAAGGAAGTTCTGGGGTTATGCACTACAGATAGCTCAGCGGGTTTGTGATGCATTCAGGCGGGATGGTGCAAGAGGTGTTCTACATGTTTTATTAGATATTTTATTAGATGTTTTTTTCACTGCCTTATGTGAATTGTGTATATACAATACAATATATATTATGTGTCAAGAAACACTTTGTGTCAAATACTACACTCAGATGGTGCTGTTTCCTTCTGTCGTCAGTGTCATCATATGACTGTAGTGACAGTGATCAGGGATTCTGACTGGTTAAAGTATGTAAAATAAATAAATAACGTTTATTCAATTTTTAAAATGTTTTTCTTTTTTTTAACATTCTTTTTTTTAAATACTCTCATCAGAGTAGTTCAGTGTCACCATAGTGACACTGTGTTACTCTGACCAGATGATCAAAGATGTATTTATTTTTTACAGTGATGATCACTGTAACAACAATCATTTGAACTATCATGAATGGCTTTCATTCATGACTCATTGTTTACTATTGTGATGCTGTGATTTTCCCACAGCTATTACATGGTACATGGTGCTGTGTTTGCCCCAGGTACCATGTGATCACTGGTGACCAATCACTGATCACACACACAGTAGTAAACAATGATGTCATGAATGGATTCTGTCCATGATTTTTGTTTAGTAGGTGTCATATAATCGCACAGCGATCATATCTGAGCCGCTATCTGAGCCGCTCACCACAGCCTAAAACCTAGCAACGCAATCTGCTGTGTTGTTTGCGGATCACGTCTGTGTCTTCCAGGGGGCACGCCAATGTGCATGTGATCAATGACATAGGGGTATGATGCTGAGCCTAGGGAAGCCGCCCTCCAGCAGTAAATGTACTGCTGATGGTCGACTAGTGGTTAACTAAAGTATTTATTTATGTTGAAGTGTTTGTCTATCTATCTGTCAGCTTTATTGTTAGTGTCTGTCAATCTTTAATAAACTATAAAGCTTGTGCCTGTTATGGAGTAGCACCCTGTATGTATTATCTATTTCTTCTGTATCAGTCTTTTAGAGTCTGTGTTCATCCATCACAGTCTCTGTCAAAACTAATGTCAGCATTTAACCATTAACATTTGTCAGTAAATATCTGTCAATGTAGTTGATGCTTTGAATAGACTTCCAGCAGAGGTAGTGAGTCAGTTAACAGTAAATGGATCCAAACATGCCTAGGGCAAACAAGGATCTATACTCCTGTACATAAAAAAATGGGGCAAAGTCAATGGATCACTTGGCATTTTATTTGCTATCAATTTTCTATGTTTCCATGTTTCAGTCAATCTATCACGTTATGCACTAATCTTGGTTTGTGTCAAGGTATGTGTAATGCCGCGTACACACGATCAAACAATCCGGTGGAAAAGTCCGCCAAACAATCCCCCCGTGTGTAGCCTCCGGCATACTTTTTTGACCCGACAGTACGGCGGACTTAGAATTTTGGTTTGCACAACAATCTGCCCGCCGTACTCGCATTTCGGCGGACAATCCGGCCGCGTGTATGCCAGTCCGCCGTACTTTTGAAATGAGCGGACTTTTCCCGCCCAGAGAAAAGTCCGCTGTGTGGCCACTTATATAGGGACAAGGGGCGGTATCACATGGCTTTATGTCACATGGGTTGGTCACATGGGTTGATGTCACATGGGTTGGTGTCACATGGTGACCCCGCCCCCTTACGATGTCACAGTCCCCATGTGACATCAACCCATGTGACCAACCCATGTGACATAAAGCCATGTGACACCGCCCCTTGTCCCTATATAAGTGGCTGCACAGCGCGTCCCTGGCATTGTGGCCGGAGAGAGCGTCGAGTCAACATCTTCAGGAGAAGAAGGAGAAGAAGAAGAAGAAGAAGAACGGAAGGCGGCAGCGGCGACAGAAGACCGGGCCACCGCCTGTAAAAGAGCTATAAGAAGGCGCGTGGCCCGGCAGAAGAACCGAAGAGGGGGACAAGACCCCCGAAGTCGGGAGAAAAGACCGGCGGCGAGGAAGAAAGCCGGACTCCTCCGCTAGCAAAAGAGCTACAAGAAGATAGCGGAGGAGTCCGGCGAGAAGACCCCCGAAGACGGAAGACCCCCGGAGCTGTGCAATAAAGTATTTTATCTCGTGTGTTGTGTTTTTTTTGTACTTTTATTTTACAGGTGAATGGGTAGGGGTACATTGTACCCCATACTCATTCACATAGGGTGGGGGGCCGGTATCCAGGGGCCCCCTTATTAAAGGGGGCTCCCGGATTCCGATAAGCCCCCCGCCCGCAGACCCCGACAACCAACGCCCAGGGTTGTCGGGAAGAGGCCCTTGTCCTCATCAACATGGGGACAAGGTGCTTCGGGGTGGGGGGGGCCGCGCGCCCCCCCTTCCCCAAGGCACCCCCCATGTTGAAGGCATGCGGCCTGGTACGGCTAAGGAGGGGGGGGGCGCTCGCTCACCCCCCTTTCCTGGCCGGCCGGGTAGCGTGCTCGGACAAGGGTCTGTTGTGGACTTGGGGGGGACCCCCACACCGATTTTTTTCGGCGTTGGGGGTTCCCCTTTAAGTCCATACCAGGCGGCGGGGCCAGCGACGTCTCCTTCGCGGGCCCCTCCTACCTGGAGACGTGCTCGAAATGAGCGGACTTTCCTCCGCGTGTGTGGGCGAGTCCGTTCATTTCGAAAGTACGGCGGACTTCGTACGGCAGACTTAGTACGCCGTATTAGTCCGCTGAAAAAGTGCCGTGTGTGGGCAAGTAGCCCGTTCGAAAATTCCGACGGACAGTTTGGCGGACGTCCTCCAGACTAAGTACGTCGGACAGACGGCTACGTGTGTACGCGGCTTTAGTCTGGTATATGTAGTGATGATCAAATGTGCTTGGCTTCGATTTGCAGACTATTCATCAAAATGGAAAATATAAATCTGTAGTTTGCTCTGTGGCGCAAATAGGATGCTAGCAAAAAAAGATTGACATAGAGATCCCAAAATATGTAATGAATAAATAAGAAGTATATCAAAAACCAACTAGTGAATACAGATAGATCAAGACCTGGGTCTGAACCTGTAACTTCTGCTGAGTCTGACAATCATCTCTTTTTGCTGAGCCACCTGAGATGCTGGAGATCCTCTTTGATCCATTGGACAATCCTGCTTCTTTGCTTGTTTCTGCTGAACCTTGAACTCCTTTCTTCTCCCATGAACTTCCCATCTAAGTCATGGCTTTGCACTTGTTTGCCAGATTTTTTGTGCTCTCTCTCGACCTTTGACTTGTCTATTAACCATGCTTATGCTTGATCCTTACCTGCTATATCAGCTATTGAACCCCGGTTTGCTCACCTCCTGGTAGGGTGAGCCTGAGAACCATGACTTGGTACTAACACCCAGCAAAACCCATCTCTACCACCAGGAGCTCTGGTGAACATTGGTTAGTGCTTAGACTGCACCTTGGGTGAGCCCTTGTCATGCACATGGGTAACCTGCTGTTGCACTTATCCAGCTGTTTGGTAGGAGCCCCTCTGCTGCTACAGCTACTGGCCTCTGAGCCTGACCCCTGATGGTGATAACATATGTTTACTATTATTATTATTGTACACAATTTATATAGCGCCAACAGTTCACGCAGCGCTTTACAATGTATAGGGGGACAACATAATTACAGTACAGTTTAATACAAAAGGTACCAGAGTGCCCTGCTTGTAGAGCTTACATTCTAAAGGGAGGGGTGGTACAAAAGGTAATAGTTGCAGAGAATGATTTGATGGGGGTGATATGTTTAAAGAAATAGTTCATAGAGTCAAGGTTCATCCATGTGCAAAAAAAAATCCTCCACCAACAGATGAAAATCAGAATAAGATCTTCCACCCAGTGCAATAAATCAAGGTTACAACCAGCGTAGAAAATACAGCATATATTTTAAGGTAAAAAAAATGATCAAATATGCTATCCATGTCACCTCTCAATCACCTCCTCTCCCAAGTCCATCTAGCTAGTATGGTCTGTAGCAACAAAGTTCATAAAGGGGGCAGACAGGATGTTGCAATAGTGTAGTATTTTTATTAAATAGATGCATAAAATTCACTCAACACAATAAATCTTCTATGGAACGAAAAAAAGCAAAGAAAACAGAGCCACTCAAAACTTATATCTGAAGCTGCTGCAGACAAGGTCATCAGCACATAGACTCTGCCTTGACGCATTTCAGCTAATCGGGCATCCTCAGGGGACCTTTAGTGCTGACTGCCACCATCTTTTTAGAGTCAACTTCACTCCACCCATAGGGTCGGATCATGGGGTGGGAGCACGCACTCTTTAACCACTTGCTTACTGGGCACTTAAACCCCCCTCAGTCCCAGACCAATTTTCAGCTTTCAGCGCTGATGCACTTTGAATGACAATTGTGCGGGCATACAACACTGTACCCAAATGAAATTTTTATCATTTTTTCCCGCAAATAGAGCTTTCTTTTGGTGGTATTTAATTACAGCTGGGAGTTTTATTTTTTGCTAAACAAACCAAAAAAGATGCAAAAAAAATAAAAATATCATGTTTTAATAGTTTGTTATAAAATTTAGCAAACGGGTCAATTTCTCCTTCATTGAATTGCGCTGATTAGGCAGCACTGATAGGCTGCACTGGTGGGCACTGATGGGCTGCATTGGTGGGCACTGATAGGCTGCACTGGTGGGAACTGATAGGCTGCACTGGTGGGCACTGATAGGCATAGTTAAGGCGGCACTAATAGGCACAGATAAGGCGTCACCGATGGGCACAGATAAGGCGGCACTGATGGGCAAAGATGGGCACAGATAAGATGGCACGGATAGGTGGCACGGATGGGTGGCACGGATGGGTGGCACGGATGGGCACTGATAGGTACCACTGATAGATGGGACTGATGGGCACTGATAGGTGGCACTGATAGGTGGCTCTGATAGGTGGCACTGCTGGGCACTGATGGGCAGCACTGCTGGGCACTGATGGGCGGCACTGGGGTGCAGCACCTTTGAGGCAGATTGTGGGCACTGCTGGGTGGCACTGCTGAGTGGCACTGTGGGCACTGCTGGGTGGCACTATGGGCACTGCTGGGTGGCACTGACGGGGGTCACTTACTTTTAATAAGTGGGGCACTGCAGGGGGCAGGT
Organism: Lithobates pipiens; assembly: GCF_037356315.1. Lineage (NCBI taxonomy): Eukaryota > Metazoa > Chordata > Amphibia > Anura > Ranidae > Lithobates > Lithobates pipiens. The sequence goes on along the minus strand of NW_027507748.1, from coordinate 398,817,768 downwards.
GGGCACTGGCAGGGGGCAGGTGGTCGCTAGCAGGGCTGGCCGTGATCGGGACTGATGTCCCGATCCCGGCCGCCGGTGATCGGCTTTTTTTTTTCTCCTCGCGCTGTCAGCGCGAGGAGGAATAATAGCCGATTACCGGCTCCGTTATATCACATGATCAGCTGTCATTGGCTGACAGCTGATCACGTGATAAGGGGTCGGGATCGACCCCTTGCACGGATCGGTGATCAGGCGAGTCTCATGGACTCGCCGATCACAGAGCGCGCCGCGCGCGCCCCTCAGGGGGCGCGCAGGCCGCTCATACACGGGACTACATCAATAGACGTAGTCCCGGAAAAGGAGATCCGCGCTGTAGCCGTCAATTGACTATAGTGCGGATCTCAAGTGGTTAATCATGTTCTCATAGGCAAAAAACTTGTATGACACAGGATTGTCATACAAACAGGGTCTATATTTTAGCACCACATGAAGCCTCCTATGAGAAATCTGATAATATAATTAGCAGCTGCCATTTTATTGAATAATACACTATATTTTTCGTCATCAGGTGCGGACAAATTGGGCTTTGGGTGTTGGTGGTGCCTTTACACCGTAACCCTATAGAGCAGGGATATGCAATTAGCAGACCTCCAGTGGTTGCAAAACTACAAGTCCCATCATGCTCTCTGGGTGTCATGCTTGTGGCTGTCAAAGCCTTGCTATGCCTCATGGGACGTGTAGTGCTGCAACAGCTGGAGGTTCGCTAATTGCATATCTCTGCTATAGAAGTAGGCTTGATAAAAGCAAGAACTGACCTTGCTGTAAAAAAATTTTAATTATATGCACTGAATGCCCATTCAGAAAGCACACTGAATGCAGGGCAGCTCAGCAGCTCTACTGCATACTGGGCAACTTCTGGGCAGTGGTCTATTCTCATGACCCAGTAACCCAGTGGATCGTCAACCTGAAAGCTCTCCATGTCTGTTTTCGCCTCTAGATAATCTCCCATTATATGATGCAGACGCTGCCCATGGGATGTGGAAGCTGACAGCCCCGGGCGCCAAGGACTAAAATAATTTTGAAATGCATCACTGAGGTGGCAGCCTTCTCCGCTCCTCTCTTGACCAACAAAAGCCTTGAAACTAAATTTTTGATGAGACTATAACTTACCAGAGTTTGGAAAAGTGTTACATAGAATCCTCTTTAAGGTGTCCTCAAGATATTTCATCTTCTGCTTCCTCTGTGGGGTGAGTTCAGAGACTTTCCCCTTGTAAAGATGGTTAGGAAGGGTTGCCAACCAATAGTGATCCTTCTCCTTGATGCCACAAATTGTCGGGTCTTTTTGCAGGCTTTGAAGAATGAGGGAGTCCATGCAGTGCAAGTTTGTGGAGGCATGAGAAGCAGAGTCCTCAGGGTCACTGAGGATTAGAGTATCTGGAACTGCCTCCTCCCAGCCATGTACTACTTTCAAGGTTTCTGGGGACGGAAAACCATCTCTTAAGATTTGATGTATATGTCTTCCTCTGCTTCAATGCCTCCAAAACTGCCAGAATCCTCCTCCCTCTTCACTTGTGTGTTCTGTGGTGTCACAAGAATGATGTCTGGGTAAGAGAGGAAAGGAACTCTTTCTCTTCCTCCCACTGCTCTGCCTCAAGTTCCCTGTCCATAATGCCATGCAGAGTCTGCTCCAGCAGGACCACAACAGGAATTGTGTAACAGATTCATGCGTTGTCACAGCTCACCATTCTTGTTGCCTCCTCAAATGGTGACAGTACAGTGCAATATGCAAGTTATTGTCCTACAAAGTGTTTGGGGACCTGGGTCCTGCCCCAGGGGACATGTATCAAAGGAAAAAAAAGTTTTAAAAACATCTTTTTTTTTTTTTTTGGGAGCAGTGATTTTAATAATGCTTAAAGTGAAACAATAAAAGTGTAATATTCCTTTAAATTTCATTACTGGGGGGTGTCTATAGTATGTCTGTAAAGGGGCGCATGTTTCCCATGCTTAGAACTGTCCCCGCACAAAGTGTCATTTCTGCAGGAAAAAAAAGTCTTTTAAAATCTCGCGGCTATAATGAATTGTCGGTTCCCCGCAATAGAGAGAACAGTCATTGAAAGTCATTGATAAAAAAAAAGTGTGGGGTTCCCCCAAATTCAATTACCAGGCCCTACAGGTCTGGTATGGATATAAAGGGGAACCCTGTGTCATTTTTTTTTTAAATTACGTGGAGTATGGATTTTAAGGGGAACTCCACACCAATTTTTTTTTTTAAATGGCGTTGAGTCCCCCCTAAAAATCCATACCACCATACCAGACCCTTTATCTGAGCACGCAACCTGGCAGGCCGCAGGAAAAGAGGGGGGGACAAGAGAGCGCCCCCCCTCCTGAACTGTACCAGGTCACATGCCCTCAACATTGGGAGGATGCTTTGGGGGTCTGTGACCCCTCAAAGCACCTTGTCCCCATGTTGATGAGGACAAGGGCCTCATCCCCACAACCCTGGGCAGTGGTTGTGGGGGTCTGGGGGCGGGGGGCTTATCAAAAATCTGGAAGCCCCCTTTAACAAGGGGACCCCCACATCCCACCCCCCCTGTTTGAAATGGTAAGGGGGTACAAAAGTACCCCTACCATTTCACAAAGAAAGTGTAAAAGAATGTTAAAAAAAGACAAAGTCTGATGTAACAGAAACCTGCGTTACATCAGAGGGGGCGGGGTCACCCACACATCATTGGGGAAGCCAGGCTTTCCCCCTGCGTCAGAGGGGGCGGGGTCAGGTGATGGGTGTCCTCCTCATATAAGAAATGTCAGGCTGCTGGGATCCCTGCAGTGTCTCCGCCAGTGGAGACAGAGGATGGATGGACTGTGCTGCGCTGGAATGGAGGGAGAGATCACCCGTCGCTGGATCAGATCAGCCATCGCTGGAGCCCGGAGAGATGATCATCCATCGCTGGATAGCAAGAGTGGATTACCACCGCTGGAATCTTTTTTGAATTTTTTTTATTTTTATAAAGGACAAAAGTGTTTTGTGTTTTTTAACATTCTTTTACACATTCTTTGTGAAATTGTAGGGCTACCCCCTTACCATTTCAAACACGGGGGGCCGGGATCTGGGGGTCCCCTTGTTAAAGGGGGCTTCCAGATTCTGATAAGCCCCCCATCCGCAGACCCCCACAACCAACGCCCAGGGTTGTGGGGATGAGGCCCTTGTCCTCATCAACATCAGAACAAGGTGCTTTGAGGGGTCACAGCATCCTCCAAATGTTGTGGGCATGTGGCCTGGTACGGTTCAGGAGGGGGGTTGCTCTCATATCCCCCCTTTTTCCTGCGGCATTTTTTTTATTTGTCGTGGAGTTCCCCTTTAAATCCATACCAGACCTGAAGGGTCTGGTATGGATATTTAGGGGGAACCCCGTGTCTTTTTAAAAAAAAATTAACACAGGGTTCCCCTTAATATCCATACCAGACCTGAAGGGCCTGGTAATTGAATTTGGGGGAACCCCACGCTTTTTGTTTATCAATGACTTTCAATGACGTCTCTGTATTATGGGGAGCCAATTCATTATAGTCGCGAGTGATTTTAAATTACTTTTTTTCTGCAGAAATGACACTTTGTGCAGGGACAGTTCTAAGCACAGGAAACATGTGCCCCTTTACAGGCATACTATACACACCCCCAGGAACGAAATTTAAAGGAATATTACACTTTTATTGTTTCACTTTAAACATTATTAAAATCAGTGCTCCCAAAAAAACTTCCATTTTTAAAACTTTTTTTGCATTGATACATGTCCCCTGGGGAAGGTCCCAGCCCCCCAATTACTTTTTAGGACAATAACTTGCATATTAGCCTTTAATATTAGCACTTTAGATTTTGAACGTTCGAGTCCCATAGACTTTAATAGGGTTCTAAAGTTCACATGAAGTTTAGGTCTGTTCGCAGGTTCTGGTGTGAACCGAACCGGGGTGGGGTTTGGATCATCCTTACTGCTGTCTGCCTTGCCCAACGATGCCCCAACATTGCCTTCCACATGATGATACAGAGCTGAAATGGCCTTACGTGCAAAGAAACAGCGACTGGGAACCTGCCACTGTGGTACAGCACATTCTGAAAAATCACGGAAGGGAGCAAAATCCACCAGATGGACAGGTAGGAGTTGTAAAGCCAGCAGCTTGGACAAGCTGGAATTTAGATGCTGGGTATGTGGGTGGTAGTGACTGTATGTTTTATTTTCTTTGCTGCAGCAGCTGGGGCAGAGAAATTTGCTATTGTCACATGTGGATGGAAGGAACTTACATAGTGCTTTTAAAATATTCAATTTATTTTAAAAAATAATAAAACTCACATTTACATGTACACAGCCTCCAGTGCACTCGGGGGATACACTTAGTACATCTGGGGTGCAGAAACCCCTATCAACCACTTTTTTTTGTTTAATCGCATAATTTTATTGAAAAAAAAAAGTTTTTTTACAGTTTACAACAAAAACTAAAACAAACATACATTCCCACTAAACCAAAAGAGAAAGAGCAAAAAAGAAGAGAAAAAAAAAAGGCAACACAATTGTATGCTAAAAACTCAGATACATTATGCAACTTCCAGATTGTACAATCACTGTTATTATACTTATGACCTTCTAATCATAGCAACAAATTGCCAGTTATATTCATATATAAAATTGGCAGCAATATAGAGAAAAGAGACATACTCAACCTAGAAATTACATTAAAATGGTATATGTAAACGATTATCTCAAACCTGGGACCTAGCTCTTCACAACCTCATCAATAGACACAGCGTATTGCATATTCAGGTTGGAATCTAAATTAACAGATGGAGTCAAAAGGATATGTAAACTCAGGAAAAGGGAAAGTGGCGCTGTTCACAGGTGGCAAACTCCAATGAATCCTGTGATAAAAATAATGTATATAATCTATATGTGAAATGGAGTATAAATTATGACCCATTAAATGAAACCAATACAAATACTATTATAGTGAGATGAAAATATAAAAATAAATAAGAGCCATATTTAAAAAATACAACAAAGTGTAAAGAATCCCACAAAGTCCGTGAGCAATAGTGCAAAATTTAAAATGACATGTGGTGTATCCAAACATACACATAAATTGATATATGCTATTTCTAAACATACATAAATTAGTCCCAAAGAATATCACGACTATTAAATTGAAAGGAAAACTGATTTTAATAGCATGTGTCCGGTCAAAAATGGATAACAATCTGTGCAATGTAATCTGTGTGGTGCAAAATAAAGTGACTGTTAGTGCTCCCCTCCTTCAGTTTTTAAAAAGTTTATAGTTAAAAAAACAGAAAGAGCTCCAATGCTAGTTGGAGCATTGGAGCTCCGTCTATTTTTTTAACTATAAACTATGAGGTTCCATCTTTTCCTATATACATATGGATGCCCGTTGTTGAATATTTTTGCATTACTGAAGTGGAAGGAGATTTAAGAACACGTTAGAGCTGTGTGAACCAGAGGGAAATCTTGGCAAGGGGGATATAGTTAGTTGGATACAACTATTAAGCCTGTTGCCCCTGCAGGGGTGAGGCACTCTGGTGAGTGCAGACATAAGAGGGGAACACTGAAGAAGGAATTAATAGTCGTGATATACTTTGGGACTAATTTATGTATGTTTAGAAATAGCACATATCACTTTATGTGTATGTTTGGATACACCACATGTCATTTTAAATTTTGCACTATTGCTCACGGACTTTGTGGGATTCTTTACACTTTGTTGTATTTTTTATATATGGCTCTTATTTATATTTATTTTTATATTTTCATCTCACTATAATAGGAGTATTTGTATTGGTTTCATTTAGTGGGTCATAATTTATACTCCATTTCACATATAGATTATATACATTTTTATCACAGGATTCATTGGAGTTTGCCACCTTGGCTTGGAATGTAGCCACCAGGACCATATTTTCTGAAATTTTTGGGGGCATTTTCTATGTTTGTATGTCAACACCCCCATTCATAAGTTAAAATCAATTGCATCAGACCATTGGACAGTTATTGGCCGAGAGTTTGATATCCACTTCTGCAGTATGAGTTTACGAGCTATATACATAGACCACAACCACATCACAAGCATTTTTATATTGAAGAGTAGCTTCCTATATAATCCCTAATGAAGCTATTTTTGGATCACAATGGACATGCATAGAGCATAAAGTATTTCATGTATCAAATATAAACTTCCAGTATCGGTGGAGATTAGGGAAATGGCATAGCCTGTGGCAGTAGTGCACCTTGGACAGTTTGATGTGACTGCTTTACCCCAGGAATGTAACTTTAGAGGAGTGTAGTGAGAACTGTGAATAATAAATAATTGAGTCAAACACTGTGACAGGGATAAAGAGACTATGGTCAAATTCTCCAGAGCTTGCTCCCACTCCTCATCACTAAGAGTCTCCAGGTCCCTACACCACTGCCCAAGACTACCAATCTGTATATTAGTGCTAACTGTTTTTCGTAGTGACACATATGTCACCAATAAGTGCTTATTTAGAATAGCTTGTAGATCCTGCTTTAGCTAGAATTGGAGAGGGATTATATTTTAATGAACAAGTCGCAGCCTGACTCTGCAAAGTCTGTCATAGCTGCAGGTACTGAAAAAATGATTTGTTAGACAAATTATATTTCTCTGCCAGTTTGTCAAATGGGTATAAAACCCCATTATCAAAAAGCTGGTATAAAAATACAATGCCAGTCCTTTTCCATGAATTAAAGTTTTCAAGCTTCGCTACCTCTGCTAATCGTGAGTTATTCCATATTGGCATATACTGAGTATATCCTTCATGAGAGGTAAGTTGTTGAAAAGTAATACAGACTTTATAAATTAAATGGAATGTAGGGAGATTACTTTTATTATAAAAATTCTAAGACAAATTATATTTGTGCTAACTGTTTTTCGTAGTGACACATATGTCACCAATAAGTGCTTATTTAGAATAGCTTGTAGATCCTGCTTTAGCTAGAATTGGAGAGGGATTATATTTTAATGAACAAGTCGCAGCCTGACTCTGCAAAGTCTGTCATAGCTGCAGGTACTGAAAAAATGATTTGTTAGACAAATTATATTTCTCTGCCAGTTTGTCAAATGGGTATAAAACCCCATTATCAAAAAGCTGGTATAAAAATACAATGCCAGTCCTTTTCCATGAATTAAAGTTTTCAAGCTTCGCTACCTCTGCTAATCGTGAGTTATTCCATATTGGCATATACTGAGTATATCCTTCATGAGAGGTAAGTTGTTGAAAAGTAATACAGACTTTATAAATTAAATGGAATGTAGGGAGATTACTTTTATTATAAAAATTCTAAGACAAATTATATTTATCTGCCAGTTTGTGAAATTGGTATAAAACCCCATTATCAAAAAGCTGGTATAAAAATGCAATGCCAGTCCTTTTCCATGAATTAAAGTTTTTAAGCTTCGCTACCTCTGCTAATCAGGAGTTATTCCATATTGGCATATATTGAGTATATCCTTCATGAGAGGTAAGTTGTTGAACAGGAATACAAACTTTATAAATTAAATGGAATGTAAGGAGATGACGTTTATTATAAAAATTCTATGCTACTATTAATTGACAACTACTGGAATCTGGGAAAATATAACTTGCTGTATAGGGTCCTCGAGATCTATAATATTTCACCTATATAGATTCTGATGTTGTAAAGCTATATAATACATTCTAGCATTAGGGACAGCTAGATCCTTTCCATCCTTAGGTAACTGCAGAATTTCCAATCTAATATGTGGGTGCTTGTATCTCAAAATAAGGTCTCTAAAAAGGGTGTCTACCTGCTGAAAAAAATCTGTGAAAAAGGCATATAGGACAGTTATGTAAAAGATACATCAATTGTAGCACCCAACCCACCTTTACCAGATTGGCCCTACCAACTACCGTTGAAGGTAGCTTATTCCATATTTTTCTGGTTTGTTTAAGGTGTTTAAGCAGTGGATTTATATTCCTCTCTACATACTCATTCACTTGTGGTGTAACTTGGACTCCAAAATATTTAAATCCAGAAACTACAACTATTTGGGATGTAGAACTTGGCAGATTGGTCACCAGATGGTCTAATGGTAAGAGGACCGACTTGTCCCAATTTGTTGTAAAACCTGAAAAGGAGCCATATGTGTTAATTAAAGACATCGTCGTTACTAGGGAAGACAAAACATCTCACAAGAATAGGAGTGTGTCATTAATGTATAAAGCAATCCTCCTAAGGCTCTACAGAATCCGATAATGTTCGGTGACTGACGTATAGCAGCGGCTAAGGGTTCAAGAGTCAGAGCAAAAAGCAGGGGTGATAATGGGCACCTCTGCCTTGTTCCTCACTGTAATGGAAAGGAGGCGACTACATATCCATTCACTGGAACCCAGGCCACCGGAGCAGCAAAAAGAAGCTGTACCCAGTGTATAAACTGGGGTCCAAATCCAAATTCCAGTTAACAATACCATACGAAATCCCCCTCTATACTGTCAAAAGCTTGGCTGTCAGATCAAGATCCTCATCTCTCTAGGTAAGGACATGCACTTCGGTTCCTGAAAAAAAACGTTTTTTTTTGTTTTGTTAGAAAAAGAGTGCTTTTATGTTGTTACCTTTTTGTTTCAGCCCTGTATGCCAAGATAAGTATAACATGACTTCTGGCCACCATGGAAGTCATTCCCATCCAAGCCCTGAATGCAGTTGATCGTCTAGATCACAACATCATTCAGATGACAGATCTTCATCCAAGAGACATTGATCGACAAATTCTCCTAGATGAGAAGGTTCAAAAAAGTGTCGGGCTTGTGGTGCCGTTTCTATGGCAGATAAACTGGTCTGTAAGGATTGTTTTTAAAGCTATGCCGCTCAAGGGGAAGCTGAAGCTCAGCAAGTTACAGACTCAATCAAAAAAGTTGTAAAGGACACACTTGCAGAACTAGTGAGAACAATGTCTCCCCAGCAGATTGCGGCAGGTGAACAGTAAGAGACGGCAGATTTAGTACTCCCAGGTCCCTCTGCCACCGGTTCTGGTTTGTCTGCATCAGTACCTCCTCCTACAACTGGAGGTAACAATGAGTAAGAAGAATCAGCAGATGAGAGAGACCCATCGGGGTTCAGTTTTTCTTTAGTCCAGCCGTTTGGGCAAGCCGTGAAGCAGGCTATAGGCTGGGAGGAGGTCAAGGAAGCTCCTAAGAAATTGAGGTCTTATTTTCACTTTTTGAACAAAAGACTTTCCTTTTTCCTGTTTATGGAGGAAGTGAAAGACCTCATCTTGGATGAATGGAAAAAGACTGAGAAGCGTTTTTCCTTAAACCGGTTGCATAAACTTTACCCTTTAGCCGAATCAGACTTTCCTCTTTTGGACACCTTCCTGGTGGTTGACGCCTCAGTAGTTCACCTAGCCAAGAACATCACCTTGCCAATGGAGGACTCAGCCTCCTTTAAGGATCTGTTAGATAGCCGCATTGATTCAGACCTTAAGAAGGCCTACCAGTTGGCCGGAGGCGCTTGCAAACCAGCAGTGGCATTGACATCAGTCTTAAAAGCCATTAGGGTCTGGGCAGAGAACATAGAGATGGCCTTATGGCAAGACATCCCAAAAGATGAGCACTGGAAGAGCTCAAGATGTCTGCTGATTTTGTGGGGGAAGCACCCATCAATGCAATAATATTTTCAGTTAAAGCCATGCTGCATACAATTATGGCCAAACGGGTATTGTGGCTAAAACCATGGGTGCCTGATTCCGCCTCTAAACAGAACTGGTGCAGGATCCCCTTTGATGGAAAGGCACTATTTAGGGATAGACTTGAAAAAGCGATCTTCCGGGTAACAGGGGGAAAGGTGGGTTTACTCCCACAAGACAAGAGGATGAGAAGGTCTCAAATTTTTTCCTCTAAGTTTCAATCTTACAGGAACAGGAATTTCTTTCAGTTCTGTCAAAATAGAGATCCTAAAAGGAACTGGAGAAGCACTCAAGCTACCTTCATAAAATCTAATAAAGAAAGAAATATTGCCAACCCCTAGGATGGAGCAAAACCTTTTTTGACACAAGCTCACCCAAGGGGATCTGGGTCGGAGCCAGACTAAGCCACTTCTCCGGGGTCTGGGCCAGCCACTGCAAGGATCCCTGGGTAGTATCCACCGTCCCTTTCGGACATTTTTGGACATTCTCAAATCATCCTCTGCAAGATTCATTTGCACTAACTAAAATTACATTCTCCCCACAGAAAGCAGAGGCACTGCAAAAATGTCTATTCCTAATACAAGTCCAATGAATGGTAGTACCTGTCCCTCCCTCCAAGAGGTTCACAGGATTTTATTCAACCCTCTTTCTGATTCCCAAAAACAATGGGGTTTGGAGACCAGTGGTGGATTTAAAGTGTCTGAATCATTTCATTCATCTAGACACCTTCAAGATGCAATCCTTGCAAACGATCATCCAGATGGTACAATCGGGAGATTGGATGATCTCAGTGGATCTCCAAGATGCCTAGTTCCACGTACCCATCCTCCCTACCTTCAAAAAATATCTAAGGGTGGCAGTAGGGCACCAGTGTCAGTGACAATGGTCCCAAAAATGTATCAAAAATTTTTGATGTGTCTGCCATAATGTTGCAGTTATGATAAAAATCGCTGTTCACCGCCATTACTAGTAAAAAAAAAAAAAAAATAATAATAAAAATGCCATAAAACTATCCCCTATTTTGTAAACACTATAACTTTTGCGCAAACCAATCAATAAACGCTTATTGCGATTTTTTTCTACCAAAAATATGTATAGGAATAAATATCGGCCTAAACTGAGGAAAAAATGTTTATTGATATAGTTTGGGGATATTGATTATAGCAAAATTTAAAAAATAATATTTCTTTTTCAAAATTGTCGCTATTTTTTTGTTTATAGAACAAAAAATAAAAACCGCAGTGGTGATCAAATACCACCAAAAGAAAGCTCTATTTGAGGGAAAAAAAAGGACGTCAATTTTGTCTGGAAACCATGTCGTACGACCGCGCAATTGTCGGTTAAAGCAACTCAGTGCCAAATCGCAAAAAGTGCTCTGGTCTTTGGCCAGCAAAATGGTCCGGGGCTTAAGTGGTTAAAATGAATACTGGTTCATCTTATTTGCTATCATTCACAATAAAAACTGAGCATTTACTTTGTGAAGTAAACATCCTCTACTCTTGTGTACTTCAATACCAACTGAATCCAACTAATATCTGAAGCAAAATCCTTCCTAGTTCTCAATGATTGCAGTTACAGTGCAGGCAAGCGTTACACTTGCCTGGGCCTATGATAATAACAAAGTTGCAAAGTTGAAAAATTCGGTCTTGGGCTGCTCAGAAGCAGGTGGCAGTTGCCAACATCCCAAATATGTTAAATCAAAAATTGTTTGTATACCATGTGGGACTTTATCGGCAACCAAATTTATAGACAAAAATAATTATATAAATAATTATATAAAAAATAAATAATTTTTATAGCTATCATCAGATAAAAGTGGCCAATAGCAATTGGCTCAACTTAAAACCACTTAAAAACATATAAAGAAACAGGGAGATCAACAATATCATATTTAAAAACAAACAGACAGTGGTACAACCAGTTGCACTTCACAGACTGGGATGACATCACCATGGCCCGCTTCAACCGGAAGCGTCCAACATGTTTCAAACATGCACTGCATATTGTTCTTCATCAGGGAGGTACTACTTCTACAAAATAATGATATCATTCTCTGAAAATATTCAAGCACTATTTTGTACAAAACTGTGTAACCTTATATAACTTACATCATGACAAATACAGGTTCACCTGCAATTTCCTGAACAATCAACTAGGACCCAATGAGCAGCAGATGGAGAGGGGAGTGTGTGCACTCAACTACAGTGAAGCCAAAATGGAGACACAAGTCCAATCTATAGATGGAGAGATTGAAACCAATGAACTATATAGGTTTCACAAGGTTGTTGAACCTCAGGGTGTATAATGCCGCGTACACACGATCGGCAGGGGCGTCAGGAGGGGGTGGCTAGGGGGGCTGGAGCCCCAAATGGTTCCCCAAAAAGCCCTGAGTCTCAGGAAGGCACCATCCAATTGTTAGCCCCGAGCACCGCCACTACCCTGCAAATAAGACCTACAAGGACTTTAACTAGGGCTTATTTGGGGGGTAGGGCTTATATTGCAGCCATCACCGACAATCATGCTAGGTTTTATTTTCTGGAAAACAGGGTATGATGGTATGATGGACGTCCCACTGGTCCAATGGCGGGACAGCGGGACGTGTGACGTCCATCATAGGCGCTGCAGGCTCCAGAAGGCGGGAATTACAATGCCGCCGCTGCGCCGCACCACATCACTGAGATCCCCGCTCAGCAAAATCATCATGGCAGCGGAGGAGTGATCAGGCGAGATCTGTCAGTGACTGCACCAATGTATTGTTGATGACCAGCTGTGCTGGGGGCGGATGGCAGAGTGAAGAAGATCTCGTGGCAAGGTCAGTGTATGTTAGGTAGGTATATGCATGTTAGGTCAGTGTATGTAGCTGAGGTCAGTGTATGTATGTTAGGTAGGTGTATGCATGCCCGGTGGGTCAGTGTATGTAGGTGAGGTCAGTGTATGTATGTTAGGTAGGTGTATGCATGTCAGGTAGGTCAGTGTATGTTAGTTAGGTGTATGCATGGCAGGCAGGTCAGTGTATGTTAGTTAGGTGTATGCATGGCAGGCAGGTCAGTGTATGTTAGGTGGATGTATGTTAGGTAGGTAGGTGTATGCATGGCAGGTAGGTCAATGTATGTTAGGTAGGTAGGTAGATGCATGTCAGGTAGGTCAGTGTATGTTAGGTAGGTAGGTGTATGCATGTCAGGTAGGTAAGTGTATGTTAGGTAGGTAGGTGTATGTTAGGTAGGTCAGCGTATGTAGGTAAGGTCAGTGTATGTATGTTAGATAGGTGTATGCATGTCAGGTAGGTCAGTGTATGGTAGGTAGGTGTATGCATGTCAGGTAGGTCAGTGTATGTAGGTCATGTAGGTGATGTCAGTGTATGAAGGTCATGTAGGTGAGGTCAGTGTATGTAGGTCATGTAGGTGAGGGTAGTGTAATGGTCAGTGTGTCAGGTAGCTGAGTGGTCAAAATTGATGGGCACTGGTAAGCCCCACCCAACCAAAAAATCCCGTGCCATGACCACCCTGGACCCCCCCCCCCCCGATGCCAGCATCGGACTTTGGGCTAAAGCCCCTGGTCTTTTTGCCACCTAGCAATGCCCCTGACGATCGGATTATCCGGCAGACTTAATCCGGTGGCCAAACCACCAGACTTTGCAGCTGAGGTCCGCTGGACTTTTTGAACGAGTGGACCTGCCCACACACAACCAGCCTTTTCCAGTGGGCTAGGTGCGGCGGGAGTCCGCTGGACTTTTGAAATGAACGGACTTGCCCACACACTGACAAAAGTCCATTCATTTTGAACGTGGCTCCAGGTAGCTGGGACTAGCGAAGGAAGTGAATGTCGCCGCCTCCATCTGCGAGATTGACACCTCCGTCGCCCCGTCGCCTGGTATGGATTTAAAGGGGAACCCCTACGCCCAAAAAACGGCGTGGGGGTCCCCCCAAAGTCCATAGCAGACCCTTATCCGAGCACGCAGCCCATCCGGTCAGGAAAGGGGGTGGGGATGAGCGAGTGGCCCCCACCCTCCTGAGCCTTACCAGGCCACGTGTCCTCAACATGGGGGGTGCTTTGGAGAACGGGGCCCTGCGGCCCCCCCACCCCAAAGCACCTTGTCCCCATGTTGATGAGGACAAGGGCCTCTTCCCAACAACCCTGGCCGTTGGTTTCGGGGTCTGCGGGTGGGGGTCTTATCGGAATCCAGCAGCCCCCTTTAATAAGGGGGCCCCCAGATACCGGCCCCCCACCCTAACCCTACCCATTCACCTGGTAAAAAAAGTGGTATGCATCGGACTGATTCCGTCCGAATCTCCGTCCGACCCAATTTTCCAACATGTTGGAAAGATTTCCTGACCAACTGTGCTGGCTGGACCTAATCCGATCATGTGTAGAGCATTTTCATCAGACCAAGTGCCACGCATTCTCAGATCAAATTCCTACATCAAAGCTATTGGCTACTAGCCTGAATGTAGTCCCATCGTAACGAAATTACGTCATCACATTCTGAAAGATCGGATTTTTCGCCAACTTGGCCCGACCGTGTGTATGCAATACAGTTTCGGACACAATCCGTCGGACTAAATCCAACGGGCAAAATCCGACAGATTTGGTTGGCAAAATCTCCGACTGTGTGTACGTGGGCCAACATGGGCATAACTGTTTTTCAGTCGCTAATATTTAATAAGCTAGGAGATCTAGACGTGACAAAATTTTGCCATGTTATCCTCGTACTTATCAAGCTCCTCTACAGTGTCTAGAATGTTTTTACAACTACTAAGGGGTAAGAGGCTGATTCTACAGGATTCCAGATTTCTCTGACCATGTTGCGGGGGTAGACTATACTCATCCTAGAACCATTTCAAGACTCTCCACCAGACCACACTCACTCCACAGAGGGGAGCAAAATTGGGTCCTCAACCTTCCAGACCTCTTACCTCCTATGAACACGACAAACCTTTTGACAACACTGACCTCCTAGAGACAATACGCATACTCATCCAAAACCACTGACGCAGAACCCAGAAACCTAAGCGACCAAATAGTATCATTCAATGCTATCAGAGACCTGGGCATAGCATGAACCACTTACTACATACCGCCACTGATGACAAGTAAACTTATTGAACACCCGAGTATCACCACAGCATACACATGCTCATTTACTCCTCTACTATGACAGCTCACACACGACTTAGTACAAGAAACCCCCCAAGCACAACGCCCATACGTGGGGATCCGTAGGGGGGGAGGGAGGACTGTAAATTGGGTTGACATTAGAACTTGATGATTTCCAACAATACCTAGCTGGATTGGGACCCTATATAAAATGGTATTTACAGTTACATTTCATAATGGATATTGAAACGTCAGTCAGATGCGAATCCCCCCTGCTGACTCCCCTTGCTTCCCGACCCCCCTCCCCGCCTGAACCCCCCTCTGCTCTATCACCCTCCCTCCCCCCTTGAACCTCTTCTAACTTCCTCTCTCTCTGCTCCCCTGAATAGACTTCAGACCAGCCCACATATACCTCTTACTAACACTAACCGAGTTCACGTGATACTACCCCTCCTTCTATAGACATACAATATGCAGCAGGATTCTACCATCAAACAGCAAATCTCACTAAAATGCCTTCCGCTCAATGTAAAAGGACTAAATCTTCCAGAAAAAAGATCTCAGGTCCTAACAGCCTTAACTAAACATAAAGCGCATTTTCTAATGTTACAAGAAACACACTTCCGATCGGATGCCATTCTTAAATTGGCAAACCATGTATATAGACAAGCATTACACTCCATAAACCCGTCCGCCAAGACTAAAGGGGTCTCCATACTCATCTCCAAACATGCTTATTTCCAATTATCTAACTCACTGATTGATCCCAAGGGCAGATACATTTTTATAAAAGGCACATACGCATCCAAACCAATCACAGTAGCAAACATATACTGCCCGAATGAACACTAAATAACCTTCTTTAGAAAAATCTGTGATCTCCTCTCCACCTTCCAAGAGGGCGTAGTGATCATGGGGGGAGATTTTAATGTCCCCCTGAACTCGACTCTAGATTCCTCGACGGGCAGCTCCGCTCTACCGTATCGTGCACTACGACAAATCAAACTTCAACTACAATATCTGTCCCTTCATGACACGTGGCGTACCATGTTCCCAAATGATAAAGACTATACTTTTTTTTCCTCTCCACACCAAAAGTATTCTACAACAGATTACATATTCCTTACCCAAAACGACCTCACGACCTTTCACAGGCTACAATATAGCCAATGTTCCTATCTGACCACGACCCCATCACGATGACTCTTCCCCATCACGATGACCCTTACGTTCCCCAAATCAAAAACAACTACCAAAACTTGGAAATTAAATCCGTCCCTATTGAAAGACCCCAAAAAGCAACGCCAAATAAATGAGCGAATCTAACTGTATTTCCAAGAAAACTCCACCCCAGATATCTCACCTATCACTCTGTGGGAAGCACATAAGTGTGACCTCAGAGGAAAGTTTAGTTCCTTAGCAACAGCCGCTAAAAAAAGACACCAAGAGCAGATCAATTCCCTAATCAAAACAATCAATCCTCTTGAAGCCATCCACAAACACTCTACATCACAAAGCACCCTCCAAGACCTTTTACATGCTCGAGCTGCCCTGATGGATGAACTAGGAAAACGCACTAGAAGACGCTACATCCTTAAACAAAAAAATGTTCTATGAACATGGTAACAAGAGCGGAAGATTACTTGCCCTTACAATACAGGCTTCAAAGGCCTCTTCTGTTATCCATTACATACATGACCACCAAGAGATATCTCTTTCCAAAAACAATGAAATTGCCTCATTTTAAGAATTTCTACGCTAAACTTTACAACCTGCCACAAACCGACATAGATCCACCAACGATGACTGACAGATTGACCCAAATAAGGAATTTTTAGTACAATATTGCCCCAAACCCATCAACTCACAACAAGCTGAAACCCTAGAATGCCCTCTCTCTACAGAGGAATTACTCTGCGCAGTAAAACAAATGAAGGTCGGAAAAAGGGCCAAGCCCCGATGGGCTTCCCCTAATCTATTATAAATGCTTCTTATACACCCTTTCCCCTAAAATGTTGATGGCATTTAACTCCCTGGCAACCCCACTTACCCCCTTAGGCGATATGCTAGAAGCCCACGTAGTGGTCATTCCTAAGGAAGGCAAAGACCCCTCACAAGCATCAAACTACAGACCCATCTCTCTACTTAATATAGACATCAAACTTTACGCAAAGAAGATAGCAGATAGACATCTACCCTTTATCCCGGATCTGATCACGTCTGACCAAATAGTTTTGTTCCGGGCAGGGAGGCCAGGGACAACACCATACGCACCCTGAACATTCACCACTGGCTTACCACGTCAAACACCAAAGGATTCCTTCTGTCACTTGATGCTGAGAAGTTGTTTGACAGGGTGGTCTGGGACTACATGCAGGAGGTACTGAAAGGCATTGGACTATTTTTATCTGGAAAAATGACACTCCCCGCATCAAATGCATCAAATACACAAGACTAACCAGACCTAAGAACAAAGGTGGAATAGGCCTCCCAGACCTTCACAGATATTACTTAGCCTGCCATTTAACCAGACTGATAGACTGTAAAACACATTGCCTAGGGAAAGCTTGGGTCTCGCTAGAAGAATCCTTTGCACACAGCCCACTACGCTCCACTCCCTGGCTACCACCAAGTAAATGGTCCAAAGATATCAAGACACACCCACTCATCCACCCCTCACTTGTAGCTTTCAATAAGGCTATATCCTCTTACTGGATTTCTTCACATCTAGGTCCACTAACTCCCCTTAGGGGAAATCCAGACTTCCCCCCCGGGGGGGAACCAACTACATTCCTGCTAAAGGAATGACCCTATGATGACATGTATGCACATCACTTTTTTCACAAGGGCTGCCTTAAACCCCTGGAGGACCTGAAGGTTATTTCACTCACAATGGAATTCCCTTTCTGGCCATTTGAATCCTATGGCCATATTGTTGTTAGTTTATTTTGGGTGGCACAGTGGTGTAGTGGTTAGCACTCTCACCTAGCAGCAAAAAGGGTCGCTGGTTCGAATCCCAACCACGACACTACCTGCCTGGATTTTGCATGTTCTCCCTGTGCCTGCGTGCGTTTCCTCTGGGTACTCTGGTTTCCTCCCACACTCCAAAGACATGCAGATAGTTTAATTGGTTTCTGTCCAAAATTAACCCTAGTATATGAATGGGGACCTTGGATTGTGGGCTCCTTGAGGGTAGGGACCTATGTGAGTGTGCAATGTACAGGGATAGGGACAATTGTAGACACTCACTCAGGTTGAACTGGATAGACTGGTGTCTTTATTCAACCTTGCTAACTATGTAACAAATATAGACAACTGATACATTTTTTCACCTCAAAGAACACACCTGATTGTTGGTCAAGAGGACTCACAGCATTTGAAACACTCGCCTCCCCGCAGTACACCTCAGAGACACCTAATCTCACTTATATACTCCCTTCTCCAAAACGAACCCCCTACCTCCCAGAATGATGTCTCAAGGCTCTCGTGGAGCAGAGATCTGCAAACAACGTTTACTGATGATGAATGGGAAACCATATACACTCAGGCACACAAAGGATCAATGAATGTAGCAGTTCAGGAAAATGGCTATAAAATACTCACAAAATGGTATAGAACTCCCTCTCGCCTACACAAATTTTCATCTGGTGGGGGTGCACTACACTACAAACATTCTGGAAGAAATACATTCCATAATCACACAAGTTACCACCTACAACTTAGACTAAAACCCAGCCTAATATCTCTTCCATCATACAAACCTGCCTAACCAACTCTATCATAAATCATTAGCCATGCACATAATGAATGTGGCCAGACTCTGTATTCCTACCCATTGGCGCTCAACAGACATCCCAACCATCAGGGAATGGCTGATCAAGATTGCAAAGATTGAGGAGATGGAGGAACTAATTTACACGACACAAGACCGCATACAGAAATTTAATATCACCTGGGCCTGTTGGACACACTTCAAAACTACGGCACAGTATAAGTCCTACTTTCTTCCATGATATGAGAATCTAGATCTGTACAGATCCATTCCAAACGGCTCATGAAAGAGCCTTGGGGACCGGGCTGAGGGGCGGCCCCCACCAACCCTACCTATCCCTGCCCTTTGCTCCACCCCTCCACCTTTCCTTCTATCTGCCCCCTTCCTCCCCCATCTCCTACTCTTTCCCCTCTCTCCCAACCTACCCTCTCATATAGCTTTCTTCAACTAACCCCCACTCCACCACACTGCCAAACTTGCCACAAAATGTCTCCCTCTGCCAGAGACACGAAAAATCCTACCTCATCCCTAAAGCAAGGTCAATACCCTCATCGACATCATGGATGGATCTGTTGATAGTGATCCCAATGTTGAGTAACCAGTCTCTACAACACCTTTTACATTCGTAAGTGTCTTAACTTATGTATACAAGTATTGGTTTTATTAATATGTTTACTCGCTCCAGGATTCTTGTAAAAGATAAGGAACCCAACGACTTATTTTTTTGTTTCTCCCATGACCCAAATTGTACAAACATGTTTTGATTTACCTTTATGAACCTCTGTCATGGATGATTGCACCAAAACTATGTCAATTGTATTATCCTTGTAATCTGTGTTTCACTAATAAAAACCTATTTGTGGAAAAAAATCAGACCTTTCGCACTGACTTTGTCATTAAAATGTGTAAAACGTTTAAGCAGTCTATAATGATATCACTAGTGCATTTCCTTGGTATAACAGAAAAACAACTAGTTGAATCTAATATAAGAAAATACCAAGAATATAAATTCTTTCAGAAAAAACTATTTGACATCTTTACATTATCAAAATGATGGCAACTGAAAGATTGATAGAGCTATAGGTATTACAATCACTTATGATTTCAAACAAAACGATATGTACTTTTTTAAGGCTTCCCTGCAGTACAGATTTGCACTTAATATTAATGTTCTGAAAAAAACTGCCTCTAAGTATAATAGTTTATTTGACATAACATACAGAAAAATAGTTTGCAGAGAGTAATTTTACAGTATGTTGTTTAATCAATACAGTACTTGCTATTTTCCATGGTTGTATTTGTCAAACTGTGGTTAAAGGGTATGAAAATAAAATTTTTCTATGGTTGACTTAATAAATTTATCAGAAAGCAATATAGAAGTTTTAGAAACGATATAAGAGCGGTCTCAGAGAACCACAGCCGCGCTGGATGGTATGTGTAGGTAAAACAGTAGAACAGACAACACAGCTATCAACAGGTGTCGCCGCCCCTATGTCTCACAGTCCAAAAGGAATGTGAGATATGACAAATAAAAAATAAGAAAAAGAAAGAGAGAGGCCCAGGCGCTACCTGACGTAGCTAAATGAAGTATGTAGATTATGAACTATATAAAACGTATGTATGTGAGCAAGCTAGTGCCCCCAACAAAAGGAGAAAAACTCCAGGTAAGTAATAGTTGTATTCCCTCAATCACCACACACAGGAGATAAAAGTGAAGAAATCTTGTAGAGAATATCTCTTATAGAAAATGTCCAAAGAGGGCTACACAGAGGTACTACAGACGTGTAACTCTCACACAGGGGGGAATTATGCCCAAATCATGCGGAAGTATATAACCAGTGGGTAAATATTAAATATAAAAATAAGAGTTCCAGAGAAAAAAAAGGTAGAGATTTACAATACTGACTAAGCAGTGTATAAGCACAATCTAAGTACCACTATGAGAGGTCATAGATGTGTATAGATAACAGTATGTACCTGTACTCAATTTACCATAAGTGCTAAAATTAAACAAAAATATATGAGAAATGTGCAGAAGTTATATAAAATATATATGTGCAAAAGATATAAAAATGTGCAAAATTGTAAATGTATATATGTGCAAAATAGCAAGCGGTGTGCAAAAATGTGCAAAAAGTGCAAAAAAATGTGCAAAAAATGTGCAACGATTATAGCTGGTTATATAAAATACATAAACAAGTGCATTAATTGATCAGAGAAACGTCCTACGCAGACAGTGGATGCAGGCCTTATAAAAAACAAAAAACAGAAAAAACACCAGAGGCCAAAAAATCCACTGTCTGCGTAGGACGTTTCTCTGATCAATTAATGCACTTGTTTATGTATTTTATATAACCAGCTATAATCGTTGCACATTTTTTGCAAATTTTTTTGCACTTTTTGCACATTTTTGCACACCGCTTGCTATTTTGCACATATATACATTTACAATTTTGCACATTTTTATATCTTTTGCACATATATATTTTATATAACTTCTGCACATTTCTCATATATTTTTGTTTAATTTTAGCACTTATGGTAAATTGAGTACAGGTACATACTGTTATCTATACACATCTATGACCTCTCATAGTGGTACTTAGATTGTGCTTATACACTGCTTAGTCAGTATTGTAAATCTCTACCTTTTTTTTCTCTGGAACTCTTATTTTTATATTTAATATTTACCCACTGGTTATATACTTCCGCATGATTTGGGCATAATTCCCCCCTGTGTGAGAGTTACACGTCTGTAGTACCTCTGTGTAGCCCTCTTTGGACATTTTCTATAAGAGATATTCTCTACAAGATTTCTTCACTTTTATCTCCTGTGTGTGGTGATTGAGGGAATACAACTATTACTTACCTGGAGTTTTTCTCCTTTTGTTGGGGGCACTAGCTTGCTCACATACATACGTTTTATATAGTTCATAATATAGAAGTTTTACAATTGCTGTTGTATGTAGAAATTGTGTCCATATTAGAACGGAACTGTCAGCTGTAAGATCATGCTAATTATTGTCATTCTTGTCAATTAAATTTGCAATTACATATGTGGCTATTTGACTTCATGAAATTATATTCAACTTGTGTGAACCAACTAAAATATGGGTCATAATCAAACCTTAAAAATTTATAAAACTGCCATTCTGTTCTTGAGATGATTACATTTACAACTCAAAACAATATCAAGGAACGCAAATTTAAATGTAGAAGCTTCTTCTAAAATGAATTATTAAAATGTTTCTTTAATCCAAATTCACTCTTCTTAAATGCAGATTATAGAGTATATTTACATGAATAATACACTTCGCTTAATCTTGGCAGCTGCAGCAAAAAAACACTCATTCAAAGACATACACATGTGGGCTTATTGATAACAGCAGGGATGTGTAGTAGCCCACAGCAAGAGATTAAATGTTCACCTTTCATCATTGTAGGATAGTAAAAACAATAAGAGATGATTGCTGCCTTATTATTATAGGCTACTGCACTTTGTGCATGATTTTTTTCTGATGAATTCAGAGCTAATAGACTTTATAAAGAAAATGCAGCAATCAACCCCTAAAGCTTAACTCAGCTAAACATATAAATACACAATGGAAATGTATATGTGTTAAGTGTTTTATCTACCAAAATATTTGTAATTTTGTTTTATTGTCTTTTGTGATTCAGGCACCCTTTGTCACACTGAATAGGCAAGGGAGAGCCTCATATTTCTCTTTTACAGATAAGCAGCACTGTTTCGTCACCACCCTACCCACAGCCTACTGATTGGATAATAAAGGAGAAGCAGCACATTGATAAGGTTATTACATTTCTTAAATCTCCAGTAGACATACTCAATGTATTAGAATGACAACAGCAATGCCCATTGACTAATGTTGGCCTATCTGCTCTCAGTATCAGAGTGCAGGGAGCACTGAAAATACAGTATGCAGGGCACTTATACTAGCAGTACTGAATAGAATACATAACTGAAATATTATTTTTTCTCTGAATCTATGCTAGCAGTTTTTCAACACATGTTTAATGAATACATAACTGGACAAAACAGTATTTTTTTTTCTTTGAGTCTAACTCTGTACTAACAGTATTCAGAATGTTAATGGATACATACCTAAAATAAATAAAATACATTTTCTTAGAACCCAGCCTAAATTGTACTGTGTTAAGCTATACTAAAATGTTAAATTCTAGGCTGAGCTGAAATTTTCCTTACTCAAACAGATATACAAACATCAAAACATAAAACAATACACCTATGTATAATAATAAAAATATCCAATTTAAGGGTAGAGAGTTCTCTTTTCCAGGTACTTATTCAAGATAAATGCATAACTGGACAAATGGGTAACTTTGTAGATTTTTCTTGAAGCCCAACTCTAGACAAACAGCATTTATCATATTTAATAAATAGATTAATTAAATAAAGGGCATGTTGTAATTTTATTTAGAGCCCAGCCTTAAAGAGGAAGTAAACCCTGATGGGTTTTACTTCCTATTTTTTCCCCTGCAAAGTAAAAGCATGGCACTTACCTGCAAACGAAGCCTGTGCCATCCCCGCTGGTGGCAGCATCCATCGTCGCCCCTCTTTCTTTCGGGGTCGTGGACTCCAGCTCTGTGACTGGCCATAGTCACGTTACATCATGGTACTTGCTAGTGAAGAAACGGCACAGAGGTCCGATCCTTCACAGAGCATGTGCCGATTACATCATCGGCGCACTACAAGGTAAGTGTCTCCTAAACAGCCCACATTTAGGAGATATTTACAGTACTTATAGGTAAGCCTTATTATATACTTACCTATAGGTACAAGTTGCACAGAGGGGTTTACAACCACTTTAATTTCATTGTACTAAAACTATATTAAAATGATAAGCAATAGGCAAACCTGGAACTTTCCTAACTCTGTCAGTTATAGAAATAACAAAACACAAGATAAACTTGCATATACTGTACATACAATCAATATATGGCAAACAGTCCTTTTGTGCAAGCACATACTCAAAATAAAACATTAGACATATAGGGGCTGATTTACTAAAACTGGCGGTTGCCTAATTTGGTGCAGATGTCCATGGTAGGCAATCAGCTTCTAACTTCATACATAAAGAAAAAGATAAAAATCACTGTAAATATAGAGTAGAGTATCCTATAAGAAATCAGATACCTCAGCGCCCATTCACACATCTCCGCAGCAGCTCCAGTGCGAATTGCACAGGAGTCCTGTGCGTCTTTTGGTTTGTTTCAGGTCATCCAGCCCGAAATTCGGACCTGAAATGTTGAATAGAACTGCACCGGACTCCTGCTGTAAGCCGCTGCGATCTCTAGTGAGAACCCAGCCTAATGCCTGGTACACACAATGAGATTATCGGACGAATGATCGTCCATTTTTTTCCCATGCTAATCTCAGATAGAATCTGAAGAGTTTAATAAAGTCATGAAAATTCTTGTACGATAGAAATAAAAATTGGAAATGATGTCATGTGATGTATTTGTATTGCATTTTCTAATGACAACTGTGCTGATTACATGAAAATCGCATGATCTGCAATCTTACGAAAAAAACTAATTGCGCTTGTCCGATCAAATAACATCATATAAACTGTCCTGATTGGCCCCTTAAATGCTCTGTACTAAGGGTCAAATTATCCTATGATCGCTCCAAAATCTGTATTTTTCGTATTATTTTCTGATTGTGTGTACAGGGATTAAAGGTCCGAAAATAAATTTTGAAAAAAGATCAATCGTTCAATTATAAACAGATTTATTAAAGTATATGTAGTAATAAAGCTTCTAACTTCAGCTTGTTCAAATAAGCTCCTAACTTAAGCTTGTTCAAATAAGCTTTGACAAACAAACCTGCAGGCTGATCGGTTTCTATGCAGAGCTGCACCAGATTTCGCACTCTGTAGTTTTAGTAAATCAACCTCATAGTCTAGGCTTTGTCTGCATGCTCTGTGGATTGTAATGCCAAAATAGAGCACCAAAATATGTTTTTGAGGACACCAGGTTAATAGAAATTTTTAAATTAACCTCTTCCCACCCGCCCTATAGCCGAATGACGGCTATAGAGCAGGCGCTTTCGTCCGGGAGACCGTCCCTGGACTTCCTGGTGTTTACTTCCGCAATGCGCGCCGCTGCGGGCGCGCATCGGGGAAGTTCTGTGCTGGCCGTGTCCCTCGGACACAGCCAGTCACAGATCCCTGTAAATGGCCAATCACAGCGGCAGTTTACAGCGCGATCAGCGTGTCCAATGTGAGATGATCTCATATGTAAACATATGAGATAATTTCTCAGCGCCGTAAGTGGGGAAATAAAAAAATAAATAAAAAAGTGCCATCCACCCCAGTGCCATCCTGCCCCAGTGCCATCCTGCCCCAGTGCCATCCGCCCCAGTGCCACCCACCCCAGTGCTACCTGCCCCCAGTGCTACCTGCCCCCAGTGCCACCTGTTAGTGCTATCTGTCCCCAGTGCCACCTGTTGTCAGTGCCATTTGTCCCCAGTGCCATCTGTCATCAGTGCCACGTATAAGTGCCATCTGTCATCAGTGCCACGTGTCATCAGTGCCACATAGTGCCATCTGTCACCAGTGCCACATATTAGTGCCATCTGTCATCAGTGCCACGTATCAGTGCCATTTGTCATCAGTGCCACCTGTCAGTGTCACGTGCCATCTGTCATCAGTGTCACGCGTCATCGGTGCCACGTATTAGTGCCTTCTGTCATCAGTGCCACGTATTAGTGCCATCTGTCATCAGTGCCACGTGTCATCAGTACCACGTATAAGTGCCATCTGTCATCAGTGCCACATATTAGTGCCATCTGTCATCAGTACCACATGTCATCAGTGCCACGTATAAGTGTCATCATTGCCACGTATCAGTGCCATCTGTCAGCAGTGTCACCTGTCATTGTCCTGGTGCTCCAGGACCTTCCAAAGTGTAATAGGTAGTCAACAAGTTAGATGTGTAATTTATGCTCCTAGAACACCTGATGGCGCTCCATGCATGTTGGGCCTCTCTATGTGGCCAGGCTGTGAAAAAGTCCCACACATGTGGTATTGTAATACTCAGGAGGAGTAGCAGAATTTTTTTGGGGGTGTCATTTGTGGTATACACATGCCATGTGAGAGAAATAACCTATTACAATGACAATTTTGTGGAAATTTAAAAAAAAAAATGAAAAATCTTAATTTTGCAAAGAATTGTGGGAAAAAAATGACAACATCAAAAACCTCACCATGCCTCTTACTAAATACCTTGGAATGTCTACTTTCCAAAAAGGGGTCATTTGGGGGGTATTTGTACTTTCCTGGCTTGTTCGGGTCACAAGACATGAGATAGGCCACCAGTACATCAGATGTGATCAATTTTGTGCGATTCGCACCACAGCTTTTAGACTCTCTAACTTTCACAAAGACCAAATAATATCCACTAATTTGGATTATTTTTACCAAAGATATGTATCAGTATAAATTGTGGCCAAAATGTATGAAGAAAAATTAATAATTTGCATAATTTTGTCACAGAAACAAAGAAATATGCGTTTTTTTAAAATTTTTTGGTCTTTTTTCATTTATAGCGCAAAAAATAAAAACCCCAGAGGTGATCAAATACCACCAAAAAAAAGCTCTATTTGTAGGAAAAAAAGGACAAAAAATTAATTTGGGTACAGTGTTGCATGACTGAGTAATTGTCATTCAAAGTGTGAGAGCGCCGAAAACTGAAAATTGGTCTGGGCAGGAAGGGTGTTTAAGTGCCCAGTAAGCAAGTGGTTAACATGGTGTCTCAAACCAATGACAAATCCACTGCTGCAGTCTATGCAAACAGTGCATTGTCACATAGCATAGCATAACAACATACTGTATATATTACAAAGAGTTGCCATATAAAATAGTTTGAGCAGCTCTTATCTAAACTATTAAAATCTATTCAAAGACATGAAAATAAAGCTTATTTCTGTAGTCATAAATGACCTACAGTGTCAAAGGAAGCCATAGTTCTAATTTCCTTGTCCTTACACAAGCTAGTGTAAGAAATACTCAGGCCCATTACACTGACAGCAAATCCTTAGTTGTAAATGCCCTGCATAAATCTTAACATAGGTGTGCAGATATGAACTTACATTTGTTAATACAAAATGCCTCTCTATTTTTTCTATTATCTGTTCTCCTGGAGACAACATGATTTATTCTCACTTTCGCTCTTACTGAAAATCTGTGTATGAGGATGGGCATTAAAGCACATTTTAATTAGAGCTAATTGTCATAATGCTTGGGGGTTTTATTTGATATTCCTGTGTGTGACTTGCAGTATAAATGACAAGTAGACTATAATTATATACTGTGATACAATTTAAAAGGGCCGACCTATAGCTTAATTTTCAGCATCCAGAAATTTTTACTTATCAACTTATATGTAAGGACATTCAACATCTCAGACTCATGTTTGATGTATGTAACTATACGTGTACAGTATACATAGATGTAAATGTAAAATATTCACAAACAGGCCATTGTCCAACAATAATCGATAGATAAATGAGCTACATGGAACATTGCTATGCATGGATGACTATGTATAAGCAATTTTCTTGTGAAAAAATATAGTCTTTAATATTGCAAATGTTAATTTATCTCTCTCTGTTATTAGACATATTAATTTATCTACCCACGCCTTGGGCACTTTCAATTTGGAAGATATATGGGAGGTTACTGCATTTACTGTCAGAACTATATAATAAATAACCCTGTTCTCATCTGCATTGTAAATGATTGTAAGATTAGGGCATTGGAAAGAATATTTTTTATTGTACATTAAAAATTCAGTTTTCAACTGTATTAAATCAAATTCTGAGCCACGGGCTCCCTTAGTAGGTCCTCGAGGCCTAGGCAAAAAAATATGGACCTATGGCTTTACCCCTAAATTGCTTAGGGGATGTCTTGTATTTCTAAAATACTTAGTTGACCACATTCTTGCCCATGTCATTATGATATGTTTGATGTGCTGTACCCCTGCGTGGGGTACAATAAGGATTATTCTACCAGAAAGCAGCACATTTATTAATCTATGAAAATGAAAGCTAAAAGTAAAAACATACATTTATTGTACTGGTTTCATATTCCCTTTATATAATCTGATGTTGCACAAAGGTTACAATTCTTTTTTTTATAGTATTCAAAGTAAAAATAAGCAGCAGAAAATAGGGTAGTCCTACATTTTAAACAGTGGGATTGATTTACTAAAACTGGAGAGTGCAAAATCTGGTGTAGCTGTGCGTGGTAGCCAAATAGATTCCAACGTCATCTTGTTCAATTAAGCTTTGACAAAAAAACCTGGAAGCTGATTGGTTTCTATGCAGAGCTTCCCCAGATTTTGCTTTGTCAGTATTAGTAACTAAACCCGTGTGTATAAAAAAAGATGCAATTTAAGACTAAATCAGGAGCAAACCCGTGAAACTGTCAAGGGAAATGGAATGACAAATGTTAGCCCACGTACACACGGTCGGAGATTTTGGCAACCAAATCCATCGGATTTTGTCTGTCGGATTTAGTCCGACGGATTGTGTCCGAAACTATTGCATACACACTGTCGGGCCAAGTTGTCTGATTTAGCGGTTGCCAAGAACGCGGTGACGTAATTTCATTAGGATGGGACTACATTCAGGCTAGAAGCCAATAGCTTTGATGTAGGAATTTGATCTGAGCATGCGTGGCACTTGGTCCGATGAAAATGCTCTATATATGATCGGATTAGGTCCGTCCGGCCCAGTTGGTCGGGAAATATTTCCAACATGTTGGAAAATTGGGTCAGACGGAGATTCGGACGGAATCAGTCCGATGCATACCACACACAGTCGGATTATCTGACGACACGGTCCAATAAGACTCATTCCGACAGATTCTCCGACCGTGTGTACAAGGGCTTAGACTCTGTACATTCGGTTTTACTCCTACTGAATGAAACAGGTGGCTGTTTTAATCTGTACAGTACATTGGTGGTATAGCTCACTTTTTCTCAACATTTCTATTTATTTTACTTTTACTTAACATCCCTAGTGGTAATCCCGAGTCTGGCTCGGGTTTGAGATTTTAGCAACATAAACGGTAACCCCGAGCCAGACTCGGGATCGCATCGCTGGATACAGGGAGGACACAGGGAGAGTTAGGCCGCGTACACACGGGCGGATTGTCTGGCCAACTAAGTTCGTCAGACAATCCGACAGACAGTCCGTTCAAAATTTGCACTTGACCACACACGATGAGCAGACAGTCCGCTGAAAGCGTGCGCGATGACGTGTACAGCACGTACGACGGGACTAGAAAAACGACGTCCTATACACTGCAATGCAACCTTCGGCCGTGTAAATCCTTTCTGAGCATGCGCCATACTTAGTTCGTCCAACTTGCCTACACACGAGCGGACTGTCCGCTGAAACCAAGTTTGGACGGACAAAACCAAGTTTGAATGGACAAAATTACGGAAATTCCGTAAGACTTTGTTCGTCAGACAGTCCGCTGAAAAAGTCAGCTGAAGCCCACACACGAGCGGATTGTCCGCTGAAACACGGTTCAGCGGACTAAGTTGGACAGACAATCCGCCCGTGTGTACGCGGCCTTACTTACCTTGTCCTCTGGATCCAGCGATGTCCTCCACACTGTGTGATCGAGCTGTCCTCCGCTCGATTCACACAGTGCCCGAATGCTGCCGAGCTCCGTTCCCTGTGACGTTACAGCGCACGGGAGCGGAGATTGGCGCCAAATTCAAAAAAGTTAAAACACACAAAACACACACAGTACTGTATAAAAAAATGACACACCCCCTTTGTCCCTAGTGGTCTGTGAATTACCCTGCATGCACTTTTATATGATAAATACAGTTTTTTCTGCCTGGAATTTGGAGATTGTCCATAGCAACCAAAATGTGTCCCTTTTTCAGTGTTTTTGGATTTGATTACATTATTGAATAATTTTTATTATTATTTATTATATTATAAACTTTATCATACCCGGGATGTCTGCTAGACTACTATATAAAATGCCAAATTTCCATGCAAAATAATTGTACCGCTTTCAGCACCTAAAACCAGAACTAATCATACCAACAGGGAGGTTAATACAATTATCCTTTGTTTCAGGCTTCACAAAAAGTATATTGCTTGATTACAAGATGGCGTAAGTCTGCTGACTTGCTGGGGTCAGTATTGGCCTCAAATTTTAGGTATATGTATATTTTAGTCACAAGATGGCACACATTTGCTGACTCGCTGAGGTTGCAATAAATCAAGCTATGGTGTGTTTTAATTCTTGCCATTCGGAGATGGCAGTTCCACACCTCTTCGCTCACACTATACTCCGGCGAAGAACCACCGGAAGTACAAGCTCTGCCATCATGGTACTCTCGGCGGAGACATACACAATAATGGGAAGTAGTAGAAAAATAAAAATATCAATAATAATTGTGTATTTCCCCTGCTTCTGCCAATATTGTTATTATTATTGATATTTTTATTTTTCTACTACTTCCCATTATTGTGTATGTCTCCGCCGAGAGTACCATGATGGCGGAGCTTGTACTTCCGGTGGTTCTTTGCCGGAGTACTAAGATGGCGGAATCAATACTTCCGGTTCATATTTGTATATTTCCTTGATTACCATTACCAAGATGGCCGAATTGGCACTTCCGGTTTGGTTGTATTTAAGGAATTAAATAGCGGCCAATCACAAACCCCTGCAGAAGTCACGTGATTGACGCAACACGTAGGGAGTGGCTGTACGCCGTACCGGAAGTGAAGTAGGACTGGCGGAAAACGCCAAAACACCATTTTGCTTCTTGTGCTGTTTTTTTTGTGTAAATGTGAGAGTCTGATTTTATCATCTTCTTTTAATTAAACTTCAATATTTTGATTAATTACTACACTATCAGAGCATTCCCTCTCTCTCCATGTTTAT
Source organism: Lithobates pipiens (assembly GCF_037356315.1). Taxonomy (NCBI): domain Eukaryota; kingdom Metazoa; phylum Chordata; class Amphibia; order Anura; family Ranidae; genus Lithobates; species Lithobates pipiens. The sequence goes on along the minus strand of NW_027507748.1, from coordinate 398,787,246 downwards.
TATTTTTTGAGCTGCACACCCCTGTGGATACCTTCCTCGTAACAACAGTACCGTCTACATGCATTATATGGCCCCCTTGTGGCCCAGAGTGGAGATCACTGCTTCCTAGTTGGCTGTAGCTGAGGACCCCCTGGTGGCTGGGAACGAAAGTGGAGGTGGTCTGCCTGGTTTATTGTGCCTAATTTTTACACTTGGAGGTGAGAGTTCTGAGAGCCTTTAACCCCTGGATTGTATAATACTGCTTTTACCTGCGTTTTCACGACTGGTGCCAGTGAATTATACGTTGATATCCACCATATGGGCTTCTGTATTTTGCCGGCTTTCTATATATTTTTAGTTGTGGGTTTATATTCATTTATATTTTATTAGCACTTAGCATTTTATATAGGACTTTTGACAGATTTGCACAGGACTTACTGTTCACTTTTATATGTGTAGATGTGTACCACCAAGTTGCAACATCTACAACATAGATATGGTATAGCTGGGTTGATTTTATTTAATAGTGCCTTGCAACGATACCATCTGGTTATGATTTTATAGTTTCTTTCTTGCGAGTGAGAAGACAAAGTTGAATTAATTATAAGAAAAAATACTTTATTCCATTCCCCCACAGGCAATGTAATACCTAGTTCTTGCTCCCTGTCTCGGATATATAGAAGGGACAGTAAAGAAATGCATGAGCTAAGAGGATTCTGTATATTTTGGAAAGGGTATGTATGCTTTTCTGGTCAGAAAGGCACAGCTCCTCAAACCTGGTAAGATCCCTACAAAGTCTCTATTTGCCTAATTCATCATACAAGTGGCATAGTTGGAAATAGTGAAACCAATCTCCTCGTCCAATGCTAGATGGAGAGCTAAGCTCATTCAGGTGTTTAAAGCCCTTCAAGGTGATTTCATATAGAATAGGAGCTGGTTGTGATGGTTGCCAGCATAGAAAACCCTTGTCAGGCCGCTGTTGAGCAAGATTTAGCACCCTCTAGAGGTAAAAACAACCAAGGATCCATAATAGTGCAAGCCACTCTTATGGATCCATATCTACCTGAGGATCCATAATGGTGGCTTGCATTGGATTTTTCACACTTTTATATCATTAACGATATCCAAAAGAAATCTGCCATCACTGCTTTTGTAAGTAATTGCCACCTGAGAAGACATGCTAACCATATCTCACATATGTTCTACCTTACAACAAAACAAACCTAGCACCTGAACTTCTTCCTTAGTGTGTCCTGTAGGGGAGCCAGGCCTCCTTCTGTGACAGAAACCTGTCTAACACTCTTTTTGGTGGCCTTTTCTGCATGTACATGACAAGCTGTGTAATTTTTTTTTTCTATTGCTTACCTTAACCAGTTCCCAAAAAAAGCACGCCGATGTACATCGGCAGAATGGCACGGGCAGGCATATTGGCGTACAGGTACGTCCAATCTTTAATGCCGCCCTGCTCGCGTGCTGGTCGGACCCCCCGTGAGTCTGGTCACGGGTCCCGCAGACTCGATCGCCGCAGGCATACCCGCGATTGTCTCACGGGGCGGCTGAACGAGGAAAAGCCGTTGTAAACAGAATTTCCCTGTTCTGCCTAGCAACTAGTGACGCTGATCTCTGCTCCATGTGATTGGAGCAGAGATCAGTGTTCACTAAATTAAAGCCCAGCCCCCAACAGTTAGTAACACAGCTCTAGGAACACTTAACCCCTACACTGCCACCCAAGGGTTAACCCCTTCACTGCCAGTGTCATTTACACAGGAATCACTGCATCTATTTAGCAGTGATTGCTGTATAAATTACAATGGTCCCAAAAATGTGTCAAAAATGTCCGATGTGTCCACCATAATGTCACAGTCACAATAAAAATCGCTGATCGCCGCCATTACTAGTAAAAAAAAAATATTAATAAAAATGCCATAAAACAATCCCCTATTTTGGAAACGCTATAACTTTTGGGCAAACCAATCAATAATCGCTTATTGCGATTTTTTTACCAAAAATTTGTAGAAGAATACGTATCAGCCTAAACTGAGGGAAAAAAAATGTTTTATATATTTTTGGGGGATATTTATTATAACAAAAAGTAAAAAAGAATGCATTTTTTTCAAAATTGTCGCTCTATTTTTGTTTATAGCGCAAAAAATAAAAACCGCAGGGGTGATTAAATACCACTAAAAGAAAGCTCTATTTGTGGGAAAAAAAAGACGTCAATTTTGTTTGGGAGCCACGTTGCACGACCGCGCAATTGTCAGTTAAAGCGACGCAGTGCCAAATCGCAAAAAGTGGTCTGGTCTTTGACCAGCAAAATGGTCCGGGGCTGAAGTGGTTAAATAAAACCTATAGCATAAGCAATCAAGGGATATACATCAAAATAAAGGACAACTATCATCAAACACAGAAGTGTTCTCTCTGTTTATTATTATAATGTTGGCAGGCTACTTGTGATATGTACAGTATCTGTGTGTGCCATGCTTTCTGTCTCTAAGTGCTGCTGTGTTTTCTTAAGGTCCTCAAGCTACATATCTGCCATAATTATAACACTGATAATGCTATACATATTTTTGAGGTTAAATATATTGTGATCGTTTTTTTTTTTTCTACAGGAGAAAGCCTAATAAGACCCTATTTTTTTAATACAGTTATTATCATGAGCTGCAAATGGGGTCACAATATCTTTTGTTGATTTAATGACTGGTGCAATTACTTCTTTAATTCAAGAACTTATGGACCATGCCCATTTTTTTCTCTTTCAGACTCTACACATGTGCAGTAAACAGAGCATGCATATTCCTTTAAATAGAACACATTTTTAGAACAAAAATCAAATGCATCAAATTAATGATTTGATGATCATTTGCTGTCTTTTCATCACAGCTAGTCTAAATATTCGCTTGCAGTGATTTTCTACAAGACTTTGCAAGTAAAATATATTAGTAAATAAAGTGGAACTCTATTAATACCAATCAACCAATCATGTGCCAGGAAAAATCATGCTTGCTTTAAATCTCACTTGCACATGATTGGGTGTCCAAAATGAACACAGGGGGTTATTTACTAAAATTGAAGAGTGAAAAATCTGGTTCAGCTCTGCATAGAAACCAATCAACTTCCAGGTTGTATTGCCAAAGCTTAATTGAACATGCTGAAACTAAAAGCTGATTGGCTACCATGCACAGATAAACTGCAAAGAAAGAATGTAGTATTAGATAATGGATAGCAAAAAACTAATGGTGGAGCACTCAACTCCCATAAGCAGTATCACAAATCAATACAATTAGACAGGTCAAGAAGTAAGAGACAATAAAGAAAAGAAGGATGTAGGGAAAAGAGGGTGGGGGAGGTAAGGGCAGTCCCCAGGGGTCATTGCAAGCAAAGAAATAAACAGCCTGCAGCTTTGTTGGATCCAACTAACCTCCAATGGTTCAAGGTAACAGGTATTAACTTTGGTCGGAGGAAATAAGAGACCCAAGGCTGCCATATTTTTCGAAACCCTGTCTTACAAAGTAGCTTCTATTTTGGAGTGTATCATAGTTTGTGTAATAGGATTTTTGGTCTCAACTAAACTTATAGATGGTGATTTCCAAGCCTTGGCTATAGTTTGCTTAGAAACCTGAATTAGCAATTTAAACTGGGAAAGCTTGAGATCTGCAGGATGTTTATTCACTAGAGCCAGCTGAATGTCTGGTGCCATAGGGATTTGAAATAGGGTAGACATGATTTTTAAAACTTCAGTCCAATACTTTTGAACTACAGGACAATCCACCATATGTGTAGGTGAGTCCCCAGGTATGCACAGCTACGAAAGCACAATGGAGTAAATATAGGTATATATTTAGCTATGCATGCTGGGACTAGATACCAGGGAGGTCAACACCATGTAATTGGCCCCCTGTACTACAACATTTTGTGAAGCTGATTTAGCCCATGACTAAAAATCTGCCCAGTCCTCCTCCTCCAGGGAGAAATCAAGATCAGCCGTCCAACACTTTGAGATTGACTTACTAAAGAAAAATAAATGGTGCGCTTTGCAAACTGCAGTTGCACTCTGCAAGAGCAATTGTTCCAGAGGTTAGTAAATGAGCAGAAGCTTTGCTGACTTCCATCATCCAATCATGTGCAAGCAAAAATGTAGCTTTTTTTTATTTTCCTTGCATGTGATTGGGTATTCTTTGTGAAGTGAAGCTTTACTTCATATACTAAGCTCTGGAGCGACTGTACTTGCAGTACTTGCCCTTTGTAAAGTTCACAATCTTTTTACCTTTAGTAAATCACTCCCTTTGTGTAAGAGGGTACGCCCCTAGCAGGATAAGACATTAAATGTCAATATAAGTTATATATATTTTCCCCAGGGCATAGGGATCTCATCCAAAGAAATGTTTGATTTGGAGATAACAAAATATTTTAGAACTGGGCAATTTGTGGTGATCACATAAAGTGGTGAAGGGTTTTAGGGCAGTGGATGTGGCCAGGTAATGAAGTTGAGTTCAATGTAGTTCAGTCCAGAATGCACAATAAATGGCAGGTAAAATTATTCTAGCTAACGCTCAAGAGTCCTCTATTCATGTTTGTCCCTGGTCAGATCACCACATAGCTACTTTTACAACCTCCATGATAGGTTTTGCCAACACCCCATACTTGTGGAGGCTTAACGAGACCCTAATTTCACATCCCAGCATGCAAAAAATTGTGAGCACCTACATAGATGGATATTTTAGACTCAACTCTACACCAGATGACTACATTATTGACAGCCCATAAAGCTGCATTGCGTGGAGGTCTTATAAAATTTGCCTCACAATAAGGATAGATAGAAGAACATTCTCTCACTTACCCAGGAGTTAGAAACATTATATAAAACTCATCATCATACTCAAGACCCTATAATACTCTCACATATCTTTATAAAAAAAAAACTGAATTGGAATCCCTCCTCTCTTTTAACCACTTCCCGACCAGCGCATGGCGATGTACATTGGCAGAAAGGCATGGGCAAGCAAAGGTACGTCCATTTAAAATTGAAGCCGTGCCATCGCGTGCACACAGCCAGCAGCACACACGCATGCCGGTCAGGACCCCCGTGAGTCCGACCACGGCTCCTGTGGGCTCAATCACCGCGGGGATACCCACGATCATCTCACGGGGAGGGAGAACGGGGAGATGCTGATGTAAACAGCATCTCCCCATTCTGCCTAGCAGCAAGTGACACTGATCTCTGCTCCCTGTGATTTGAGCAGAGATCAGTGTTTTGTAAATCACAGCCATTCCCCCCACAGTTAGAAACACGCCCCTAGGACACACTTAACCCCTACACTGCCACCTCCTGGTTAACCCCTTCACTGCCAGTGTCATTTACACAGGAATCAGTGCATTTGTATAGCACCGATTGCTGTATAAATGACAATGGTCCCAAAAATGTGTCAAAAATGTCTGATGTGTCTGCCATAATGTCGCAGTCACAATAAAAATCGCTGATCCCCGCCATTACTAGTAAAAAAAAATATTAATAAGAATGCCATAAAACTATCCCCTATTTTGTAAACGCTATAACTTTTGCGCCAACCAATCAATAATCACTTATTGCGATTTTTTTACCAAAAATATGTAGAAGAATATGTATTGGCCTAAACTGAGGAAAAAAATGTTTTTTTATATATTTTTGGGGGATATTTATTATAGCAAAAAGTAAAAAATAGTGTGTTTTTTAAAAATTCTTGCTAATTTTTTTGTAGCGCAAAAAATGAAAACCGCACGACTGCGCAATTGTCAGTTAAAGCGTTGCAGTGCCGAATCGCAAAAAGTGGCTAAAACTGAAAAATCCCTACACTGGTCTAAAGTCAAATTCCTCCTCAGTGGTAGTTCATACACTGCAATGTTTGCCAGGAAACTAAATCAAATGTTCAAACCAGTCCATGTATATAAGTTGCGTAGCCAATCAGGCCATATAGCATCTCACCCTTTGGAAATCTAATATTTTTCCAAATTTTTACACAAAACTGCTCTTCGCACCAACCTCCACTATACCTCCTACATCCTTTTCCTGGTTGGCTGGTATCTTCCTCCCCACCTTATCCTCATCACAACTAGAATCACTAAACTCTCCTTGTTCAGAGGAGGAAGTTAAAAATATCATTAAACCCCTTAAAACTGGATCAGCACCAGGTCCGGACTCGGCAATGTACTATAAACAATTTGTGAATCAATTAGCCTCCAAATTGTCATATTTATTTAATTTCATCTTAGAAGGAGGACACTTTCCACACAAAATGTTATTGGCAAATATGTCCTTACTCCCTAAATCAGACAAAGATCACTCTGAACCCTCAAATTTATGGCCTATCCCTGTCATAACGACTTAAAAATATTTAATAGACTTTTAGCAAACAGGTTGGTGGCTGTAATCTCTTCTCGGACAACATCAGATTGGCCACAAATATAATTCAGGACTCTAACAGAACTTCATCCCCCTACTCTTATTGAGCTTAGACATACATAAGGAGTTTGATAGCACCACTTGGGAATATTTAGCAGCTATTTTACAACGCCTTGGTTTTCCCGGGGGAGTTCTTCTATGCCTTTGAGGCTTTATATACCAATCCTCAAAAAAGAATCTGTATTCCAGGCTGTAACTCTGATTTCTTTAAAGCGGGCAAAGGTATTAGCCCTTGTATACACGATCGGAGATTCCGACAACCAAATCCGTCAGATTTTGTCAGTCGGATTTTGTCCAAAACTGTTGTATACACACGGTCGGACGAAATGTCCGATCGTTCAGAACGTGATGACGTTATTTCGTTACGACGGGACTATGTTCAGGCTAGTAGCCAATAGCTTTGATGTAGGAATTTGATCTGAGCATGCGTGGCACTTTGACCGATCGGAATTCTCTACAAATGATCGGAGTATGTCCGATCGGAGCATTTTGTCGGGAAAATATTTCCGGCAAGTTGGAAAATTTGGTCCAACGGATATTCCAACGGAAACAGTCCGATGCAGACCAACACAGTCGGAATATCCGACAAAACGCTCCGATCGGACACATTCCGTCGGAATCTCCGATCGTGTGTACAAGGGCTTAGACAGGGATGCCCACTTTCCCCTTATTATATGCACTTGCTATGGAACCGCTGGTGACGGCTATTCTCCAACACCCAGACATAACAGGTTATCATAAAGCTGGAGCTTTATAAAATCAATATGTATGCAGACAATATGCTTTTATTTATCACAAACCCTACCATTTCTCTACCCAATCTGTTACAAACTCTACGCAAATTTTCAATCCTATTGGGCCTCACCATTATTCTCACAAAATCCATAGGGATGCTCATCAACATACCGGAAGCAAGTTTTCAAGCACTTAAAACCTCCTTTGAATTTCAGTTGTCTCAAAACTCCCTACCATATCTGGGGATTCACCTTACTCCAAACCTGCACACATTATTTCTTAAAAACTACCTCCCTATGATTCCCAAACTCAGACAAGCCCTAAACGTATGGACATCTTACCATATTTCTTTTTTGGGCAGAATAACTGTAGCAAAATGACCATTTGCTGCAGTTATTATTTGACCCCAACTGCTGGAGGCATGGGCACCCCAAACTTATGGCATTATTATCTGGCCTCCAGGTTCACACAATTATCACAGTGGCATATACTAAGATCCAAGGTTCCCTGGGTTAAATTTGAATCTGACTCAATCCACCAATATTTTCTACCTTGACTGGTGGTCAAAGGGCGTTTCAATCTCCAATTTTCAATCCCCAAATTCTTTACTAGCACAATCATTCCACCTTTGGAAAAGTTGTAATGCTAAATTTGGTTTATCACCCCAAGCTCCTCCACAGGCAACCTTTCTAGGAGATCCAGCTTTTCCCCCAGGCCTTACTAATCTGACAGATTTTGCTTGGTGGACAAACTCGGATGTCATTTTTCTGCACAGATTGGTGCAAAACTCAGAGTTTATGTCTTTTTATTCCTATCAAGGAAATATTCCATTACATACAAATCAAGCATTCTATACCTCTCAGTTTAAAGTGAACACACTGTCCAAATCATCTATGTATGAACAGATTTGTTACACAACCCCAGGGGCAAAGGTCTCATCTCCAAACTATATACTCATTTAAACAATCAGATCTCTTCTAACCCCCTCCCCTATAGAGTCAAGTGGGAATTGGAATGCTCACTGGAGCAGGGTACTTTGAATTGGAATAACTGTATTGACAATCTGAAGAAGTGTACAAGGTCACTTAATATTAGAGAAACATTGCTGAAACTTCAAACAAGATGGTATCAAACCCCTGTTAAAATCTACACCATTTTTCCCGCTGTCTCTCCATTGTGTTTTAGAGGATGCAATGTACCAGGCACATTCCTCCATCTTTTCTGGGAATGCTCACACATTGCTCCAATTTGGAGAAAGCTTGATTCATTTACCTCTAAAATAACAGATGCTCAACTTTGCCTTACCTCATCACAATGTATATTATTCACCCCAATCCCAGAGGTTTCTACTATACATTTGAAAATGATCCACAAGATGTGTGTTGCCATCCACTGGGCAATCACGCTTCATTGAAAAACTCAATATGTACCTCTCTCACAAGTTAAATTGCGCATTGACACCATAAATAGAGTTGAAAAGATATATCACACCCTCTACCATACTGTTCTCTACTATGACAAAAAATGGTCCCCTTGATCTGAGCATTACACTATGTTTGATAGCTCCCCTTAGACCACGTGATATTGTTTCCTCCCTTTCATGTGAATGCTACTAAGCAGTTTTTACTTCCTCTACTCTGCATTATGGCAGTCCATGACATCACCACACTGTTCTGTACTGTGTTTACTGACTGTATAAAGAGATTTTATACAGTTATTTTTCTATGAGTTGAATCTCGGCAATTTATACTTCAATATTTCATGCTGTTATTACAATATGTTATACTCCTCTTTATATAAAATATTGTAAACAAAAAAAAAGTGGTCTCTGCAGCAGATTCACTGCGAGATCACTTTTATCTGCGGTGGGAAAGGGGCCCCCCTCTCGCCGATCTCTGGTGCCCTCCGCCGCTTACTGGAGCCGCCGGCAGCGGCGGAGGCAACCGGATCCTTCTTGGTGTTAGGTATGGAAACGAGTGAGGGGGAGATGGCCCCCATTCGACTCCATACTATTGCAAGGTGGAAGCAATGTCAAAACATCACTTCCACCCATAGCTCTTAAAGTGACTTTTTTTTTTTTTTTTTCAAACGACAACATTTTTTTTAAATTGCATTTTAGTGTAAATATTAGATTTGATCACGACAACTTTCCCAACTTCTGCAGGAGCTGGCTTTTATGGAGTCCAGACATAAACATAACCCCTCCCTGGCTTCGGAGGCGGACCTGGCGACTGTTAGAGGGCAGATTGCTGACCTAATGCTCTATAAGGCTAAAGCGGCCTTACAATTCTGCCGTAAGGTGAGCTATGAGGCAGGTGGTAAATGTGGGAAGTTGCTGGCGAGACAGGTGCGTGAGCACAAACTCTCCTCATATATCCCCAGAGTGACCGGTCACGACGGTCGCAATGTGTCCCTCCCAAAAGATATAGCTCAGGAATTTGGAGAGTTCTATTCCCGACTCTATGATCTGCAGTCGCCCGGGGCGTCTCCTATGGTCCTTGAGGATTATATTCGTACGTCTCAGATGCCGACTCTTCCTGCGGAAGTTTGTGAGGCATTGGAATCTCCTATTACTCTTGCGGAGTTGCAGAAAGCGGTGGGCGCAATGAAGCCGGGTAAAGCTCCGGGCCCAGATGGGTACACTTTGCAATATTATCAGACGTTGCTTCCTATTCTGGGTCCGAGACTGATTCAACTGTTTAGTGCTATAGACTCGGGCTCGACGTTCGCCGGGGAAACACTTAAGGCCCATATTTCGGTAATCCATAAGGATGGAAAGGACCCCACATTATGTGGCAGCTACAGGCCCATTTCACTCCTCAACACGGACCTTAAATTGTACACCAAGATTCTAGCGACCCGACTGGCCCGACATATCCAGACCGTAGTCCACATGGACCAGGTGGGCTTCATACCCTCAAGGGAGGCAAGGGATAGCACGTCTAAAGTGCTTAACCTTATACACGTTGCACGTAGCACCAAGGCCCCATGCATTTTCCTGAACACAGACGCGGAAAAGGCGTTCGACCGTGTGAATTGGTCGTTCATGTTTTCCGTTCTCAGGCATGTAGGTCTGGGGGGAGTCATGCTGCATCGAGTGGCGAGCATCTACTCCAGCCCTGCGGCACAGGCCAAGGCCAACGGACTTTTGTCTGATCCCTTCCAAATTAGAAATGGGACAAGACAGGGGTGCCCTCTGTCCCCCCTGCTGTTTGCCCTTTCCTTGGAGCCCTTCCTGTCTACGATAAGGGGGGACTCCAACATACGGGGCGTGCAAGTGGGTGGGACACAGTACAAAATTTCGGCATACGCTGACGATCTCATGTTTTCCATATCGAACCCGCTTATTTCCCTCACAAACTTGCTTAAACAATTCGAGAACTACGGTAGAGTATCGAATCTCAAAATTAATTTTACAAAATCAGAGGCGATGGAGCTGAATATGACGTTGGCCAGCCTTGAAACGCTGAAAACGGAATTTAAGTTTAAATGGGCACAGACTGCACTGACGTATTTAGGGACGAAAATTCCACGTGATTTATCTCAAATATATGCACTCAATTTTCCACCCTTGCTTTCCACGACCAAAGCGATACTCGCTAAATGGCAACTGCAATTGCACTCCTGGTTTGGGAGATGCAATCTTTTGAAGATGTGTGTACTCCCAAAATTTCTATATCTATTCCAGGCCCTCCCGGTCCACATACCGCAATCATTTTTTCTACGAGCGCAATCATTGTTTACTGGATTTGTATGGGCACACAAGCGACCTCGCATTCCACGTACACAATTGACTATGCCTAAACACTGCGGCGGCATTGCACTTCCGGATGTTCGGGGGTATTATTTGGCAGTACATCTCGGCAGGGTTATTGACTGGCAACGACACGGGGAGCTGAAGTTATGGGTACAGATGGAGCAGGAGCAGTCGCCCATTCCACTGGCTAGAGCTTTGTGGTGCTGGGAGGACGCACCGCCCACCCTTAAGTCACACCCCCTGATTGGTAATACCCTGACGCAATGCATGAAAGCCATGCTTCGTATACAGCAAACGACCAGATCGTCTCCTCTGACCCCTGTTCTGGGGAACCCTGGTTTTCGCCCGGGCCTGCCGCCAGCGTCTTTCCAGACTCTGCGGGACTCTGGGAGCGTCATTGCTGCTAAGTTTGTGGTGGGAGATAGATGGCCTACCATAGCTGAACTTACTGACCCCCTAGGGCGTTTCCATCTGCAATTCTGGCCGGCCTTGCAGCTACATCATTTCCTGCAAACACTTAAGACACCAATGGCATACACGAGACATCTCACTACTTTTGAGGAATATTGCTCGGGAATGGAACCCCTCCTGCAAGTACTGTCCAAGACGTATGACCTGCTTAACACACCCCCGAACCAACCGGAGCTACCCAGTATAAGAAAGTGGGAAACGGACCTGCAGCGCACATTCTCCGCCGTACAAATACGAAATATGATTCATTTATCCCTCAAATCCTCAATTTGTACCAAGACTCAGGAACTTAATTACAAGGTTTTGACGAGGTGGTACCTGACACCCAGCAGACTTCGCTCTATTTTTCCTGAGGCGTCGGATAGATGCTGGAGGTGCGGGTCGGGCATAGGGACGATCTTACACATTTTCTGGGAGTGCCCTAAGCTGACTCCCTTTTGGACAGCAGTCCGCGAGATATCGCAAAAATTTACGGAGCTCTCACTCCCAGACGACCCAGCTTTTTTCCTGCTGCATGTCTCTGCCATGCCCGTCAAAACCTACAAAAAAGCCGTTCTTCGCCATTTGGTGAACGCAGCTAAATCCTGTATCCCTTTGCTTTGGAAACAACGACATCCACCAACTATAGCAACCTGGTTGCGAAAAGTTGAAGAGATTAATCGGATGGAAGATCTGATCATGACTGCGAATAACAGAAGGGAGGTATATCAAAAAACCTGGACCCATTGGAATTTATTTAAATACTCCCTGGAAGGCAGGTCCCTTATGGGAACCAGCCTCCGCGTTTAGGGACAATGAACGACGAGCCGACTCGCAAGATAGCTGAGTCCTGCCTGCCATGTCTGTGGCCGTTTCCCATCCCTTCTTTGCCCTTAGTTTCTCTGCCCTGCTACCCACCCCCTCTCCTCCATTTCCCCCCCTTGCCTCTTGCTCTTTCTCTTTTCTCATGCTTTTTGTTTCTCTCCTTGTGGTCGGACCCGCAGGTTACCGAATCTTGATAGCAGACAATGCTCGGAGAGGAAAGTGGTATACTATGCTGGGCTACATACTATGGTTTTTTAGGCGGTATATGTGTAGTGCTTATGAGCCAATATCTCCTGGTCGGCTGACCTGGTACCGCTCGATCCTCTGGGAAAGGTATATGTCTATTTCTGTGTTCTGCTGTACCAAACCATATGAAAATCCCACGTGTGGGCCCGACTGTTGGGAACTGTCTATGTATATCTGTTATGAAAACTCAATAAAATTATATTTGGTAAATATTAGATTTGAGGTCTTTTTGACCACAGATCTCATATTTAAGAGGTCCTGTAATGCTTTTTTTTTTCTATTACAAGGGATGTTTACATTCCTTGTACGAGGAATAAAAGTGACGCAATTTCTTTTTTAAAAGAACACTGTAAAAAAAAAAAGTTAAATAAATAAGAAGAAATAAGAAAAAATAATAAATAAGAAAAAGAGCCCCGATTGTTAGAGCGAGAGAAATAATTCTAGCCCTAGACCTCCATTGTTGCTCAAAACATGCAACCTGTAGAATTTTTTAAACGTCGCCTATGGAGATTTTTACGGGTAAAAGTTTGTCGCCATTCCATTTTGAAGCGTGACATGTTGGGTATCAATTTACTCGGCGTAAAATTATATTTCACAACATAAAAAAAGTGGGCTAAATCTACTGTTGTCTTATTTTTTAATGCAGACAAGTAAATCCCCCCCCCCCCCCCCCCCAAATAAAATGCAATTGTAAGACCACTGCGCAAATACAGAGTGACAGAAAGTATTGAAATGACCACCATTTTATTCTCTAGGGTATTAGAATTTTCTAACAAAATTATTTTTTTTAACTTAAACACCAAATCTCAGAAAGAGGGTCAGTCCTTAAGTGGTTAAGTTGGATCTGTTTACAATCACCATCCAGTTTATAAAGCTTAAGGGCACATGGGGTGTAACATTTATTTGATTTGATGTAATAACACTGACAGGTCCTACACAACACTTTCTCAGCAGACTCCTTCAAGGGTAAATCCAGCTCAGTTCTATTTTAAATCTATTAGTGTAAATGTATGTGGTTAGCTTTGAAGGGATCAGATTAGAAAGAACAAAGCACGATTGGGAGTCCTGCTCAAGCTATTGCAGATGCAAAAGTCTGTCCCTCTTAGCCCTTGTACACACGGTCGAAGAATCCGTCGGAATGTGTCCTATCGGACTGTGTTGTCGGATAATCCGACTGTGTGTGGTATGCATCGGACTGATTCCGTCGGAATATCCGTCGGACCCAATTTTCCAACTTGTTGGAAATATTTCCCGACCAACTGGTTCGATTGGACATACTCCGATCATGTGTAGAGAATTTTGATCAGACCAAGTGCCACGCATGCTCAGATCAAATTCCTACATCAAAGCTATTGGCTACTAGCCTGAACGTAGTCCCATCGTAACAAAATTAAGTCATCACGTTCTGAATAATCGGATTTTTCGACAACTTAGTCCGACCGTGTGTATGCAACAGTTTCGGACACAATCCGACGGACAAAATCCGACGGATTTGGTTGTTTTGAAATCTCCGACCGTGTGTACAGGGGCTAAGGCTAAGTCACTACCTGAATACACATGCCTTGGACCATATGTTTGTTTTACTACCAAAGGGCGATCATCAATATTTCTGGAGAAGCAATACATTCTAAATATTCTTTCAGAGTTACTTGTGTGTCAAGGCAAAAATCTGGGTTCAACAGACACAACTAGTTCATACAAGTGGTGTCCTGTTTATTCAACAAGGAGGAGATGGTGATGGTGACAGTGCTATGGTCTGTGATAGGGTAGATAAAGGAGTGTAGAAGGCAGGGGAGTGAGGTGTGGGAAGGACAAGGAAAAAAAAATATGGTCTACTCTGGAAAAAGCATTGAGGGACCTGAACATTGCAAGAGTCACCTGGGTTTCAGGTGTTTATGTGAATTCAGTGAGATAAGGGTACAACTCCTGGTTCAAATCCCTTGCCATAATAAAGTGACCATCTACATGAATTTTTTAATGCAAAATTCTTATCTCAGTGGCATGCTTTGTATTTAAATTACAAATGTCACATCTGCTGGCAACAGTGGTATTTAACCATTGATTAATTTTAAATGGCAAATATTTTGGCAATTCACCATTGATCCCCAAAGAGACCCACCCATCACGGCACACATTTATCATGTTACAAATGAGGATTGCAGGCTAAGACACTTAGTTGCAAATACTTCTTTTTGCCCTCTCCATTCCATTCAGATGCCATAACTAGAATATTTAATATTGATGAAAAATGGGTATTTGCCCCAGGTGCCAATCTAGGCCATCTGAAAGTTGTATTGTTTTTGTATAAAGTGCCCCTATGTAATTGGTTTCTGCAACCATTAATTAAGATAAACATTAATTCTATCAGGCCGCGTACACACGGGCGGACTGTTCGCCCAACTTTGTCCGCTGAACAGTGTTTGGGCGGACAGTCCGCTCGTGTGTGGGCTTTCAGCGGACAGTTTCAGCGGACAGTTGGACGGACAAGGTTTTTCGGAAATTCCGAAAAACTGTCCGCTGAAACCTTGTTTGAGCGAACAGTCCGCCCGTGTGTAGGCTTGTTCGTCAAACAAAGTTGCGCGCATGCTCAGAAAGGATTTTCACGCCGAAAGCTATAATGCAGTGTATAGGACGTCGTATTTTTCGTCCCGTCGTACGTGCCGTTCACGTCATCGCGCACGGTTTCAGCAAACTGTTCGTTCGTCGTGTGTGGCCATGTCCGTCCATGCTAATTTTGAGCGGACTGTTTGCCGAAACTGTTGGACGGACAAAGTTGGGCGAACAGTCCGCGCGTGTGTACGCGGCCTCACAGATTTACTGAAATTTTGTTTTTCTTCTCTAAGGCTGCTTAAATGTTATACGTTTTCTTGCCATAATTTATGTGTTTTGAAAAACAAAACATTTGAAATCATGTTCACAGCTATTAGCCTGCGGCATCTAAATGACAAAATAACTAGCAATCAAGAGGCACCAGTGAAAGCACTTTAGAGCTTGAAACACTCTTCCACATAAATTGCTAGGACATGAAATGCATTTAAATTGTTTTTATGAAACCCTAAAAGCCACTGCATGATGACAGCTTGTTGGACATCTACCACAGGTCTTCAGGTTTCTTTTAACCACTTGCCTACTGTGCACTTTTACCTCCTTCCTGCCGAGGCCAATTTTCTTTGAATGACAATTGCGTGGTCGACACAGTACCCATATGAAATTTTTATCATTTTTTTTTTTACACAAATATAGCCTTCTTTTGGTGGTATTTTACCACCACTGGGTTTTTTAGGCAGCACTGAGAGGTAACACTGATGAGGAGACACTGATGGGCACTGATTGGCACTGATTTACAGCACTGGTGGGCACTGATAGGCAGCAGTGGTGGGCACTGTTGGGACTACACTGATAATCAGGACACTGATAATCAGTGCACAGAAAGCTGAAATGCCAAACCATTTAATTAGTGTCACTAGCCTGGCTTTGCAGTATGAGAGAGGTGCTAAAATGAAATGGTAGGTTGTACAGGATTACAAATCCTTTGGCAGTTTAACAAGTAAACATACTCTATATTCATTTAAATTCATTATTTATCTGTTTGGGCAGATTTCCACTTTAAAATATCTTCCAGGAAGCTGACTTCATTGTGTTAAAGAAATAGTTGGAATTTCAGTAAAGCAAATAAAATGGAAGGGCACTAATAATGATAAAATGTTTATATGCAGCGAATAACAAATATACATGCAATTTACAACTGTTTGAAAATATTTGTTTTGCTCTTCTGTAAAGGAGATGTACCGTAGTTCTGCTACATTGCACTAATAAGGTATTAGGATAAATATTTTTGTTGATTTTAAAATTAAAATAGGTAATTTAATTATTATATAGAAAACCATATTTCAAATCATAATAATGGATTTCCCTGTCATAGGAAAAAAATTGGCATTTTTAGAATTACTGTTTTCCTATACAACGTTTAATACTGTACAGTACATAAAAATGCTACACCAATTATAGCAAAGCAATATAATATTTGTCTTCCTCTATACAACTCCTTTCCACAACATTCTATGAAGCATTTTACACTCAAGCTGTTTGAATGTACCATGCAATGCATTTATAGTTCTCTATTGGACATCATTCCCCCTTATTGATCCCCATTAAATATACAGTAATGAAAAATCATTGTGTAATATTTTGTTTTTTAGTCTTCATATGTCATATCAGATGTGCTTATATACCTGTCAGCTTAAAGAAGGTATACAATTACTCATGTACAATAGCTGGTCACACATTTAGAGCCAATAAATCCAGCCATGTAAATAAGAAAGTAAAACTGTACCATATAGTCCTTATAGTATAAAGAGGAAGTAAACCCTGGTGGGGTTTAAAGCATAGTAGCACATGTCACTTACCTGAAACCGAAGCCCACGATGTCACCGTTGTCATGTGACGTCACTCCTGCGCATGTGCATGGGAGCCACCAGTCACGGCATGACCCCTATTCGAAACGGCATGATGTGCCATTTTAAAAGTGCGCATGCGCTGTAGTCATTGGTGCTCTGGTCTTTCATAAATATATCCTAAACCATGGAGGTTTAGGAGATATTTCCAGCACCTACAGGTAAGCCTTAATATAGGCTTACCTGTAGGTAAAAGTGGTTGTACAGGGTGTGCAACCACTTTAAATAGAAGCTTTGATTCCCTATTTTACATGCTGAACAAGGGATGGACATTGAAGTTGCATATTCATATTTAAGAATACCTGCTCTCCGGATTAACTGCAATAAGCTGTTTTCTTCGCTGGCTTGTGCCTAATGATAGTTCACAGTTGTACTTTTTGCTTAGGGGGTGACTGAGCTTTCTGGCTGGTCTTCCTTGCTATGTGATTATATTTTTAAAAATTTTTACTCATGTTTTGGTGTGCATGTAATATATATATATATATATATATATATATATATATATATATATATATATATATATATATATATTGTTTCTACTTACTACTTTTAAGCAATGAATGAGGTAAAGCTAAGTGGAAATCCATTTTTGATGAATACCCAATTATGTGCAAGGAAAATTTAAAAAAAAAGTCCAAATTCACTTCACTTTGCAAATTTGCTTAGCTTACTGAATGAGGTCAGGGTGCCCTGATCTCAATCATACAATCATGTGTGCAAGAAGCAAAAAGCATGCATTTTTGACAGCTTATGATTCCTTGCAAAGTAAATGTTCAGTTAGCTCATTATTTCATTAACCACTTGCAGACCGGACCATTTTGCTGGTCAAAGACCAGACCACTTTTTGCGATTTGGCACTGCGTCGCTTTGACTGACAATTGCGCGGTCGTGCAACGTGGCGCCCAAACAAAATTGACGTCCTTTTTTTCCCACAAATAGAGCTTTCTTTTGGTGGTATTTGATCACCCCTGCGGTTTTTATTTTTTGCGCTATAAACAAAAATAGAGCGACAATTTTGAAAAAAACGCATTATTTTTTACTTTTTGTTATAATAAATATCCCCCAAAAATATATAAAAAAATTTTTTTTTCCCTCCGTTTAGGCCGATACGTATTCTTCTACATATTTTTGGTAAAAAAAATCGCAATAAGCGATTATTGATTGGTTTGCACAAAAGTTATAGCGTTTACAAAATAGGGATAGTTTTATAGCATTTTTATTAATAATTTTTTATTATTTTTTTTTTTTTACTAGTAATGGCGGCGATCAGCGATATTTATTGTGACTGCGACATTGTGGGGGACCCATCGGACATTTTTGACACATTTTTGGGACCATTGTCATTTATACAGTAATCACTGCTATATAAATGCAGTGATTCCTGTGTAAATGACACTGGCAGTGAAGGGGTTAACCAGTGGGTGGCAGTGTAGGGGTTAAGTGTTCCTAGGGGTGTGTTACTAAGTGTGGGGGGGTTGGGCTTTCATTTAGTGAACACTGATCTCTGCTCCAATCACATGGAGCAGAGATCAGCGTCACTAGTTGCTAGGCAGAATGGAGAAAGCTGTTTACACGGCATTTCCTCCATTCGGCCGCTCCGTGACACGATCGCGGGGATGCCCGCGGTGATCGAGTCCGCGGGTCCCGCGACCGGACTCATGGGGGTCCCGATGGCAGGGCGGCATTGAATATTGGACGTACCTGTACGCCAATATGCCTGCCCGTGCCATTCTGTCGACGTACATCGTCGTGCGCTGGTCGGGAAATGGTTAACTTTTCAAAGTGAAAATGTACTTTTCACAAGTTGATTTAATAAAAGAGTATTCACTGTTCAGTTCGCAAAGTGAAAGATCCTTTACTTCATTCATCCGATCATGGTTTTATTTTAAATTTTTTGTTCCTTGCATATGATATGGCATTCAAAATTAACATAATTTCACCTATTTAATTAACTTAAATGAACATTTATTTTTAAAGAGACCATTCTATCTGCTCCTTTACAGCAACAACTTTGTATTTTTTCAATGCCAGCCAAACATGGGGTAGGTGTTTAGTTAAAATGTTGGTTTGTGATATTGGAATAATATATGCTTAAATGCAGTCTTTTTTGTGTTTTACTAATTGTAAATTTCCAATGGATAAAGTCACAGCATCACTTGAAGTTGGTCCACCCTTGCCCGCTATAAATTGGTACTTATCTAGCACATCACTGACATTTAATTCATACACAGGGGAAGAAAACAAACAAAATAATTTACTCATTTAAAAACATGGCATCAGAGGCTATATACAGGCTGAACTCTCTTTCGTGAGGGTAACTCCACTTTTATGTAAAAAAATATAGCATATAAAAGAAATAATATAACATATACAATTGCACCACAACTCATATTCTAATTGAATGTTATTAAAAATTACCTTTCCCTTTCAATCTGCAGCTCTGTAATTCTCATTAAAATGCAATTCAACATGGCTATGTAGAGGTATTCTGTACACAGAATATGTACAGAATGCCCCCCAGAAACATTATTTCCTGCTTGTGTGAGTAACTCACTGATTTTCCTACAAATCTGCACCAAGATAAAAGTCATATTTCAAGCATCCCCTGCAACAAAAAAATTCATTTTTGGTGAAATACTCCCAATAGGAAATCCCATCTAAAGGGATGTAGACCCTGCCATTTTCCTCATTAGTGCCCTGCAGGAGCAGCATAATAATTATGAAACCACTCCCATTAGATTCACTTTCCACATGGACAGTGATTTCTTCAGAATAACAAAAGGTAGGAATCTGCAACAACGTTTGTTAAAATCCTTGCAATGTACATAGATCACCCAGAGGGAAATGTTTCTTTTTCTCAACAAAAGTGGAGTTACATTTTAAATGTCTCCATCTTACAAAGACTTAGTCATAGTCATACTCCTTCTTATGTGTTTTTATTATTTGTACATGTCCCCCAACCCCTCAAAGCTTAATATATGAAATCTATAAATGTATAGGGCGATTATGGAAATCCTCACTTGCTTAAAAGGCTGCCATATATAATTTACCATTGACCTGGTTTTCCAATTACCAAGGGATATTTGTTATGACAAATAAAAAAATATTGTTTCCATTTTTTTCTCTCTTCTGTGTTATCTGGGGCATAAGTGTCTAAAGCAAAAATAAGAAGAGAAATTCTGTTTTTGCTGATGACATGCTTTTTTGCAATGTAGATTTTCTGTTTCAGATTGCAAAACAATTAGAAGGAAAGAGTCAAGCCAAATCAGACATGCAGTGCTTGTTACGAAATATTCAAGCCTGAGTTTTCTTCCTGTCACATTATATTCTATCACTTTTTGACTTCTTAATAAGAATTCCTAACTTTTCAGGTAAATGTGGGCATGAAGCATGAACTGAAATTCTAACATTATATTTAAATTTTATTGGTTTTATACCTGACATTTGCAGTGCATATTTAGCTTACCTTCATCGCTGTTGTCATCCACTAGGATAATTTCCTTTAGAAGATGGACAGGTGTGTGATTTACTGCACTGTGTACTGATCGTAGAATCACTGATAGGGCTTCATTGACAAATATGAAAATGATTGATATCTGAGGAAGTTCCTTTGGGTATTTTAATTTCTTGCACCTGAAAGATATGAATCCATGACATATTCTTTTCTAGTAAAGTATTTTGTCTAATTTTCTGGATAAAAATATATTATATTTCACACTTTAATGATTAGCCATGCCTGCTAAAACTGTTATAAGACCAAAGGCGCACATACTGTAGCTTCCCATTAAATCCAGCAAACATTACTGTACAAGCAGTTTACAGAGACATATCACTCTCATCATCACTGACGCATTTCTCACCCTAATAAGCCCTAATTGCAGAGCAAGAGGAGTGGGGCAAATTCACAATATTTGTGAACATTTGAATAATAGCTTGTTACAGCTTAAAGGAACATGTGTGTTTTCAAACATCTCATAAGACATTCATATATTTATACAATGTTAAACAATACAATTTTAATACCCTGACCTCCCTGACCTTCCCAACCCCAATATACAGTATCTCAAAAAAGTGAGTATTCCTCTGACATTTTTGTAAATATTTTATTATATCTTTTCATGTGACTACACTGAAGAAATTACACTTTGCTACAATGCAAAGTAATGAGTGTATAGCTTGTATAACAGTGTAAATTTTCTGTCCCCTCAAAATAATTCAACACACAGCCATTAATGTCTAAACCACTGGCAACACGCTCACACTCTTATACTGGTCACTGGAAGTTCAATGTGGCACCTAATGGCAAAGAACTCTCTGAGGATCTGAAAAAAGAATTGTCGCTCTACATAAAGATGCCCTAGGCCAGTGATGGCGAACCTTGGCACCCCAGATGTTTTGGAACTACATTTCCCATGATGCTCATACATTCTGCAGTGTAGTGGAGCATCATGGGAAATGTAGTTTCAAAACATCAGGAGTGCCAAGGTTCGCCATCACTGCCCTAGGCTATAAGAAGATTGCTAAGACCCTGAAACTGAGCTGCAGCATGGTGGCCAAGACCATACAGTGGATTAACGGGACAGGTTCCACTCAGAACATGCCTAGCCATGGTCAACAAAAGACGTTAAGTGCACGTGATCAGTCTCATATCCAGAGGTTATCTTTGGGAAATAGACGTATGAGTGCTACCAGCATTGCTGCAGATGTTGAAGGGGTGGGGGGGGGGGGGTCAACCTGTCAGTGCTCAGACCATGCTCTGCACACTGCATCAAATTGGTCTGCATAGCTGTTGTCCCAGAAGGAAGCCTCTTCTAAAGATGATGCATGAGAAAGCACGCAAACAGTTTGCTGAAGACAAGCAGACTAAGGACATGGAATACTAGAGCTGTGTCCTGTGGTCTGATGAGACCAAGATAAACTTCAGATGGTGTCAAGCATGTGTGTTGGCAACCAGGTTAGGAGTACAAAGACAAGTGTGTCTTGACTACAGTCAAGCATGGTGGTGGGAGTGTCATGGTCTGGGGCTGCATGAGTCCTGACAAAACTGGGTAGCTACAGTTCACTGAGGGAACCATGAATGCCAACATGTACTGTGGCATACTGAAGCAGAGCATGATCCCTTCCCTTTGGAGACTGGGCCGCAGGGCAGTTTTCCAACATGATAAGGAACCCAAACACACCACCAAGATGACCACTGCTTTGCTAAAGAAGCTGAGGGTAAAGGTGATGGACTGGCCAAGCATGTCTCCAGACATAAACCCTACTGAGCATCTGTGGGGTATCCTCAAATGGAAGGTGGAGGAGCGCAAGGTCTCTAAAATCCACCAGCTCCGATATGTCATCATGAAGAAGTGGAAGAGAACTTCAGTGGCAACCTGTGAACCTCTGGTGAACTCCATGCCCAAAAGGGTTAGGACAGTGCTAGAAAATAATAGTAGCCACACAAAATGTTGACACTTCGGGCTCAATTTGGACATTTTCACCTAGGGGTGTACTCACCTTTGTTGCCAGTGGTTTAGACATTAATGCCCGGGAGTTGAGTTATTTTGAGGGGACAACAAATTCAGTCTTCAGTCTTCAAAAATATTATAAAATATCTACAAAAATGTGAGGGGTGTACTTGATTTTATGATGTGTTTGTGCTCAAAGGTTTGCATACCCTGGCATTTATATTGAAAATATGACTAATCATGCCATAAAAATATATTTTATTCAAGGATAGTGATCACATGAAGCCATGTATTATCACATAGTTTCTTTGGCTCCTTTTAAAATCAGAATGATAACAGAAATCATGCAAATGGCCCTGATGAAAAGTTTACATACCCTGGAATGTTTGGCCTTGGTACAGAGTTATTTTGAGGGGACAGCAAATTCAGTCTTCAAAAATATTGTGAGGGGTGTACTTGATTTTACTTGATTTTATATATATATATATATATGTGTGTGTGCTCAAAGGTTTGCATACCCTGGTAGAAATTGGGAAATGTTGGCATTTATATTGAAAATATGACTAATCATGGCACAGAAGGTGACACACACAGATTAAAAGGGATATTAAAGGTTAATTTCCCACATTTGTGGCTTTTTACATCGCAATTAGTGTCTGTGTATAAATAGTCAATGCGTTTGTTAGCTCTCACATGGATGCACTAAGCAGGCTAGATACCACTGTAAGCCATGGGGAGCAGAAAAGAACAGTCAAAAGACCTGTATAACAAATTTGACAAAGATGGAAAAGGATATAAAAAGATATCCAAAGCCTTGAATATACCAGTCGTTACTGTTCAATCATTTAATAAGAAGTGGAAAATTTGGGGATCTCTTGATACCAAGCCAAGGTCAGGTATATCAAGAAAGATTTCTGCCACAACTGCCACAGGAATTGTTCGGGATACAATGAAAAACCCACAGGTAACCTCAAGAGAAATACAGGCTGCTCTGGAAAAAGATGGTGTGGTTGTTTTTAAGGCGCACAATATGATAATACTTGAGCAAAAAAGAGATTCATGGTCAAGTTGCCAGAAAGAAGCCCTTATTGCACAAGTTTCACAAAAAAGCCTGGTTACAATATGCCCAACAACGCCTTGACATGCCTCATTGGGCTTTTTTGTTGCGTTGGCGCAGTAAAGCCTTCCTTCTGGCAGCTTAACCATGCAGTTCTTTTGTGTTTAAGTATCACTGAATTGTTTTGGAGAGCAGCTTGTGTTTCTCCTGTGGTTACCTGTGGATTTGGATTTCTCAAGTGGATTTTTCTTTGTATCCTGGACAATTCTTCCGCCAGATGTTGCTGCAATCCTTCTTGGTCTACCTGACCTTGGCTTGGTATCAAAAGAGTTCAGAATTTTCCACTTCTTAATAAGGGATTAAACAGTACTGACTGGCATATTCAAGGCTTTTGGTATCTTTTTATATCCTTTTCCATCTTTATAAAGTTCCATTACTTTGTTATGCAGGGTTTTTGACTGTTCTTTTCTACCTCCTCATGGCTCAATGTCTAGCCTGCTTAGGGCATCCAAGTTAGATCTAACAAACACATTGACTATTTATACACAGACACTAACTGTGATTCAAATGTGAGAAATTAACCTTTAATTGCCATTTTAACCCGTGTGTGCCTTGTGTCTGTACCAAGGCCAAACATTCCAGGGTATGTAAACTTTTTATCAGGGTCAATTATCATTATAATTTAAAAAATTCAAAAAACGATGTGATAATAATAAAAGGCAGTTTTTTTGGCATGATCAGTCACGTTTTCAATATTTAAAAAAAAAATTCTATATCAATAATTATATATGCCAATATTTCAATATAACTTCGTTTCACGGACAGAAAATTACAATTACAGTACTAGCATTCCTATTTTACCCAAAGAGCATGCAGATTCTACCAACAATCCAATAAGGAAAGAGTCAAAACTCAAAAAGGCTAAACTGAACATAAACCATGGTCTTAACACTGCTTGGGATTTTAGTGAAGCAAAGGCAGAGGTGTCACTGTAAGAAGCAAGGAGCCTTTTTGGATTTTTGTAAAGATCATTAGGCATTTTTCTGTATTTACAGCATTTTAAAAACACAAAACAGGGAAATGTAGATTTATTGCAGAGATGTACCGAACATGATATGTTTATCAAACATTCACTCTAACCACAAAGCAACAGACAAAATGTAAATTTTTTTAAAAGAGTGGAAAATTTTAAAACCTCTACAAGGTTTTTATTTTTTATTTCCATTCATGTATTTAAAATGCTGTAAAATTTCAACATAAAAAAGAATTCACAAAAACAAAATCCCAAAAATATTACACACCACATAATATTTCAAGAAAAAAAAAATATATAACATACCTAACATTCGATATAATAACTATTAATAATAGTAACAATATTAATTTATGACAATAAATACCCAGTAGACATTATGCCTAAACTAAAACCTTTCCTTAAAATCGTTCCCTTCAAACTAGATATCACACAACTGCTCTTTGCCTCCATTGCTGTCCCTGCATTGTTGTACTGTACTCACCCTATAAAAGGAAAAGAAAAAAATTAATTTATGTCACACAATAAACCACACAGTCCTTCCCAACAACCTTTAAAGCTATAGAACATCAAACCACCCCCTCCCCACCCAGTAAATCCCCAACACGCATAACTCATGAAAAAATCTGTGGGTTGAACTGGATGGACTTGTGTCTTTTTTGAACCAGACTAATTATGTAATTGTAATGAAGGTTGATACCCTATTTAACTTATGCAATGCCAGGTGTACTTTAACTGCTGTATCAGGAGGTGTATCCCAACTATGAAAACCTTGCAATTGTATGCATTGTTCAACCTCATGCATAGAATTGATGAAAGGTATTTTATATTTTTGCATACAATGTATTTTAATTACATGCCACTTTTATATAAACACAGACTGAAAGTATGAAAATGAACAACTATATTTAACAGCTTTAAATAAAAATGCACACCCTGTTTATGACTGAGATTAAATAAAATGTGCAGGGATGTGTAATAAAGATTATTCAACGCACACGCCTGTGCAAATTAGAGGAATCAGCAGTTTGAAAAAAACTGATCAATTATGTGCTAAAACAACAACAGTCTTTTCAGCTGGAGATAACCATCTTGAGCTTAGTGAATTGTATTGATCACTAACTTTACATCATCCAGCTATCTCAATCTCAGATCTTATGTCTGCTGGGTCAGGAAATAATTTTGATGTTTATTGACTCTGAGAGACTGTAACGGGATTCAGATTTCATACTATGTCTCAGCTACATCTAGTCATAAATCTGGATCTTCCTATATTAGGAATATTCTTGTTATGTAACATAGGTGCAATAGCCATACTGAATATATGTTGTAGATAATGAAATACCAGCCATTGGCTGTAGACACAATGTTTGTACTTAAAGTGGACCTGCATAAAAATATAAGATTTATGTATCTAATTTGCAGCCCTCAACATGCTAAGCAAACGCAATGAAAAATATAATATGATACTTTCTGGCTTCTGGCACATCAGCCCAGTGTAGTGCAATGTCATTTTGCTTCAGTTTTCCCAGCATCCTGTAGTTAGGTGAAGTGATGTCACTGGCACCTAAGAGATGTGGTAGGAAGCCAGGGTATAAGGTGTGTATTTTTTTAAAATGTTTCCCTTTTTTTAAATCTTTCTTAAAAGCTTGTACTGTGCATTTTTATATAGAGTTGGGACTGTAATTTAAGCAGATTATTATTATTATTATTATTCAGGATTTATATAGCGCCAACAGTTTGTGCAGCACTTTACAATATGAGGGCAGACAGTACACTTACAATACAAATCAATACAGTAGGGATCAGAGGGCCCTGCTCATTAGAGCTTACAATCTAGAAAGGAGGGTCAAGTTGAAACAAAAGGTAATAACTTATGTCATACAAGATCCAATTTAAAGTACCTCTCTCTTGATCATACATTGCGGGACACAGAAGCTTCATTACATAGTGGGTTATATAGGCACCTTCGGTGATTGGACACTGGCTAACCCCAATTAAGGAGAATTCCTCCCCTATGTAACCCCTCCCATATGGGAGGCACCTCAGTTTTTTCGCCAGTGTCTAAGGTGGTTGGTCACGTAAAACATGTGCTATGAAGAAAGCTCTATGCAGGTCCCTGCAGGGATCTAAATGGCTATGCTAACCGGATCCATATCTCGGGCCAATATTTGACTCCCAAGATGATATGGTACCCGGGCCTCGTCATCCGAAGAAACAAGGTTTTGCCTGTAAGTCCTCTCCTTTGGAAGACTGGGCTCTGGGAAAACCAGACTTGGTGTACTATTAAAACAGTGGCATGAAAGTCTCTGGCAAAGTCTTTTACAAGGTCCAGGTAAGAGGTTCCTCTGAGAAGGAACCCAAAAAAACCCTGAAGGTTGGCATAACTCTGCCCGCCGTGATGGGTAAAGATTGGAAACTGTCTGTTATCAGCAGTTCCTGCAGCGGGACAGGTAAGAGAAGTTAATCCTATATAAATTGTATATTATGGATTTCTTCATGTGAGTAGTTGTATGTCTTACCTGGTTTCCGCCACTAGAGGGAGTAAAGAACAGCCTGGTGTATACTTACATGCCTTTCCAGGATACACGCTCAGTGAAGCCAGTCTCTGGATGGCTCACATTCCAACGCTGCAGGCTCTGCCACAAAATGGGCTAGAAAAGAGGTTTCCACGTAGCCTGGGGGGGTCCTGCGCAGCTCAGCAGGTGGTCCTCTTCCTTCCGCCCGGACGCTGATAGTCATCGTGCACGTGCGCACGTGCACGCGCAAGGGCACACTCCTATTGGCAAAACGGAGGGGGGTGTGGTTGCGGGGCACTGCACACCGGCATGCATGGCGCTCCACTGCGCAGGTGCCAAAAATCCCAGAGAGCCAGGGATCTGTAAGCGGATGGACACAGAGCTGTGGGCAGTAAGCATCCTAAGGGATCGGATCCAGGCAATCCTAAGACACCTACTCAGCATCAGGTTGTGCAGTTTAAGCATATATGTATATTGAGAGACTTGTAGCACAACAGTGATTGCACCTTGTACTAGTACCTCTGCTTTGTAGGTTAGGACTATGTCTCCTCATAAGAGGGTCTCAGGGGGAGGTAACAAGGGCACTGGAAAATCTCCGCCTGGGTCTAGGGGTCCTAAAGATGCCTGTAGGTTACCACCCCCCCTGCAAGACTGGAGCCAGCCTCACAGGATGAGTCAGTGCCCCTGTCAGGTTTTGCAGCCTCTCTTGTTTCAGCCCCAGCGTATGTCACAGAAGACTCTGTTAAGGCTACATTGGATGATTTTGAAGGGAGAATTATGAATTTCATTTCAGCTTCCCTAAAAGATAGCAGAAAAAGGGGTAGATCCCCTCCCTCTTCTGCAATTCCTCTTTCAGATGATACCTCTGACCATGAGGAGAGATCCCTATCATGGGATGGGGATCAAGAGCAGTCGGATGAATCAGAGGAAGAGGAAAGAGTCTCCTCCTCTCAGGCACTCAAGAAGCAGGTCCAATATTACACTGAATTGGTGCGTACCACTTTCAGAATGCCCGCTGCTGAGGCCGCTACATCCTCTGTTTCTTCCCTGGGGGTCAGGAGAATCGCGCATGTTGTATGAGGATTGGGGGCATCCCGATAAACTGTTTTATCCTCCTAAAAGGTTTTCAATGTTTTATCCTCTGGAGGAAAGTTTCACCAAGAAATAGGGGGTCCCATCCGTGGATGTGGCTATTTCTTGTGTGAATAAAAACCTGACCTGTCCTTTGGATAATGCTCAGGTATTTAAAGATCCAACTGATAAGAAGCTGGAAACTTTATTGAAAGCCTCCTTTTCCATGGCTGGCGCAGTAGTGCAACCTACAGTCCCAACTGTGGGGTTGTGTCAGTTCCTCAAGGAACAAGTTAAGCAGATGCTTAGCCTCCTTCCCAGTGAGGAAGTGGAGAATTATGTAGAACTTCCTCAGATTCTGTGTTTCATGATTGATGCGATTTTGGATTCTGTCCAACAAGCATCTCGTTTGTCTCTCCTTTTGGTACACATGCGAAGGTCCCTGTGGCTCAAAAATTGGGCAGCTGAGCCGTCATGTAAAAAATATTTGACTGGGTTCCCGTTTAAAGGGGAACGCTTATTTGGGGAGGACTTGGATAAATTCGTCCAAAAGATTACAGGGGGTAAATCTACTCTCTTACAAATCAAAAGGAACAAACATCCATCATTTAAGCGTTCTCTTTCTCCCGGAGCATCAAGCTCTAAGCAGTGGCGATGGCCTTCCCAGCCTCCCTCTAGAGGAAAGGCCCAAGGTCACGCCCAGGGGCAGAAAAAGACTTGGGGGCGAAAGCCTGCCAAGCAGAGCCCCAAAGCTTCCTTATGAAGGGACACCCCCACTCGGCCGAGTGGGGGGAAGGCTCCTGCAGTTTGCAGAAGCCTGGTGGGAAGAGATTCAAGACAAATGGGTAACCTCCTCAATATCTCTGGGTTACAAGCTAGAGTTCCAGGAGATTCCACCATCTCGCTTCATAAGGTCAAGAGTCCCCAAGGATCCAGCAAAGCGAAGACCTATACTTTTGGCCTTAGATCACTTACTATCCCAGGGGGTGATAGTGGAAGTGGACCCAAAAGAACAGGATTCAGGGTTTTACTCAAATCTCTTCACCGTTCCAAAACCAAATGGAGATGTTAGACCTATCCTGGATCTAAAGGATTTGAATCAGTTTCTGCACATTCGGTCTTTCTGAATGCAGTCTATACACTCTGTGGTCTCCTCCCTGCAAAAGATATCAAGGATGCATATCTTCATATGCCAATATTTCCCACACCCCAAAAATATCTATGGCCGTGGTAGATCAGCGCCATTTTTAATTTGTGGCCCTGCCTTTTGGTCTCGCTACAGCTCCTCGAGTTTTCACAAAGATTCCGGACCCTCTCTTGGCAAACCTAAGAGCTCAGGGCATAACCGTGATAGCTTATCTAGACGTTTTGCTACTCATAGAGCAGAGAGTAGCGCTCTTGAACCACAGTATTGTCAAAACATTAGAACACCTGGAAAACCTAGGTTGGATTATAAACCTAGAAAAATCGTCCCTGCAACCTGCTACAAGGAATATCTGGAATATCTGGGCATGATCATAGACATTGCTCAGGGCAGGGTGTTTCTACCAAGGCCAAAAGCCATGGCTATAAGGGTTCTGGTTTGCCTAGTGCTGAGCAGAAGGAGTTCCCCCATTCGGCTGCGTATGAGACTGTTAGGGGAAATGGTCGCCTCCTTCGAGGCCGTTCCATTCGCCCAATTTCATTCAAGGCCTTTACAGAGATGCATCCTTGCGGCTTGGAACAAGAAGCCCCAAGCCTTGGATCTTCCTACGTGTTTGTCCCCAGGGATATGCAAGAGTCTCATTTGGTGGTTACAGACCAAGAATCTGCTGAAAGGCAAAACTTTTCTTTCACTTCCATGGAAAATCGCAACTACAGATGCCAGTCTGACTCCGGCTGGGGAGCAGTGCTGGAAGAGGTATGCATGCAGGGAAGATGGTCTGCGACCGAAAGACTCCTGCCCATAAATATTCTGGAAATTCGGGCAGTTTACATGGCCCTCGTGGACTGGTCTTACAGACTACAGGGTCACTCTGTTCAAATACAGTCAGACAGTGCCACAGCTGTGGCTTATATCAATCACCGAGGTGGCACCAAAAGTCTGGATGCACAAAGAGAGGTGAATCGCATACTTGCTTGGGCAGAAAGGCTTGTTCCATGCCTTTCTGCAGTCTTCATTCCAGGAGTGGAAAATTGGCAAGCGGACTTTCTAAGCTGCCAACAATTATGTCCAGGAGAATGGGCTCTACACCCCGACATATTTCAAACCATATGTCACAGATGGGGTACTCCAGATGTAGATCTGTTTGCGTCCAGATTCAACAAGAAGCTGGACAAGTTTGTGTTGAGAACAAAAGACGTACTTGCTCAGGGGTCAGATACTCTGACAATTCCCTGGGATCAGTACAATCTAATCGATGCCTCCCCGCTATATCCGCTTCTGCAGCGGTTCCTGGGAAGAGTCAAGAGGGAAACAAAGTCGGTTCTGTTGGTAGCCCCAGCTTGGCCCAGACAACCTTGGTATGCAGAGATCATGAAGATGGCAGTAGGCAGGTCTTGGACCCTTCCTCTCCAGACAGATCTACTCTCGCAAGGTCATGTTTCATGGTGTGAACCCAGGAGAGGGCATCCTAGAAAGTATGTCATTAGCAGGATCTTGGCTTTCCTCCAGTCAGGCCTAGAAATGAATTTGGCCGTAAGCACTATCAAAGTTCAGATTTCTGCTTTGTCAGTGTTTTTCCAAAAGCCACTTGGATCACATTTTCTTGTCCGGACTTTCATTCAGGGGCCATGTGGTTAAAACTGCCAGTCAAACCTCCAGTGTGCCCATGAGATTTGAATTTGGTTCTCTCTGCATTACAGGGACAACCATTTGAACCATTACACCAGGCTTCGTTAGCTCTTTTGACTAAAAAATGTGTCTTCTTGATAGCTATATCCTCGGCTAGGAGCGTTTCAGAGCTAGCAGCTCTTTCAAGCAAAGAACCTTATTTAATTATTCACAAGGACCGAGTAGTGATGCGTCCTAATAGGTCCTTTCTACCTAAGGTGGTTTCGGGATTCCATTTGAATCAAGATGTAATCCTACCATCCTTTTTTCCAGATCCACAGTCTGCAGAAGAACAGTCATTGCACACTCTAGATGTGGTAAGGGCAATCAGTATATATCTGCAGGCAACCGCTCAGATAAGAAAGACTGATTGTTTATTTATTTTGCCAGAAGGCCCTAAAAGAGGCCAGGCGGCATCGATGGATGGATTAGCCAAGGTGCCTCCCATATGGGAGGGGTTATATATGGGAGAAATTCTCCTTAATTGGGGTTAGCCAGTGTCCAATCACCGAAGGTGCCTATATAACCATCTATGTAATGACCTTCTGTGTCCCGTGATGTACTCTCAAGAAAAGGATTTTACAGGTAAGCTGTATATAAAAATCCTATTTTTACCCCCGTGCTCAATGGTGGTGCTGGTGTAGGCTTTACTAATAAACACAGTGTAACACCTGGGACTGTTACAGGTGCTATATTTAAAAACAGACACAATATATGTCAGAACTGAGTAATTTCAGAACACAGAAAGTTCTCCCAGGGAGTTCTGGGGTTTGCATGCTGAGGAGACAGACACTAGGCCAGAGCCTGCAGAGGACGTTCCATTATAGCCATTATACTAGAAGTCGCTGCCAGACTTGATCAACAGAAGGGGTGAGTACAAACCATATATCCGTGCTGAACTGTCTGCCTGTTCACCTACATCATAGATAAATCCAGGGAAGTATCTCCCTCATACAGACTTATTCCTGCTAGGAGTCTATACTATTTGACACAAAAGAAATATGGTGAATGTAGAAAGAGAGGAACTCAGTGCACACTACCATTGTAAGCAAGACTATTACCATCTGTGATACAATTATTCAGTCTCCAGTAGTTCTGATAGATAGGAGTTGGATTATTGCCACCAGTGCTTGTCCCACTGCTAAATAACTGTTGATTCCATGTCTCCAGT
The DNA here is from genome assembly GCF_037356315.1 of Lithobates pipiens. Lineage (NCBI taxonomy): Eukaryota > Metazoa > Chordata > Amphibia > Anura > Ranidae > Lithobates > Lithobates pipiens. The sequence continues at coordinate 398,755,248 of NW_027507748.1, read as the reverse complement.
TTCTGCACTCAGTCTGGATTACAAAATAGCTGCTGTACTTAGGAGACATTCTGGAAGTGCCTTACCTGACCTACATATAAACAGCTAGAGCTGGGAATTTCCCACACAGGAACACATTTTTTTTCTTCAGATTAATTTCATATCTTTAATACCACTAGCTGCTACGCTGACCAGGAGGTCATTAAAGGGGAACTCTGAAGTTGATGCAACTTTTCTGCGTATGTCTTCTCATCTGCTAATAGTTTCACGGAAGAGAAAGACACTAATGACTTGAAAGTGCACCATCAAAATAGTTCTAATGTCTGGCCAATAATATGTGTTATGCTTTACTTCTAGGTTAATGTTGCAACAGTAAACCTTAGTCCTTGGCTCAGGACGTCCTTGAGATTTAGTTTCAATATTAATTCTCTGCTTATGTTCTCAGGGAGGACCTTTTCAACACCCAGAGCCGGGGCTGAACGTTTATACGTTTCTGTTCTGTAGGACTAATTAGAGGAAAAGAGGTCCTGTCTTATTTCAAGCTCAAGTTTACTAGAATTAGCATTGAAGTCAAATGTCTACAGCATAGAGTACTGCTTAAGTAAATTCTGTTTATGGTATGCTCATCACCATGTAATGTCAAATTGTTTCAAAACCTTGTTTTCTTTATAAAGATCTTGCTTGGTGCACAAAATCACATTGCCTGTTCAGAGTCAGTAGAAGTGTGTACATGTTTGGTGATGTCAGTGAAAGAGGGGAAAACTCAGTTGGGGTTTCAAGAGTGAAGAGAAACCCTTTTAACCGAAAGGCCCTTAAGGGGGTAGTGCTACAACAGAATGCATGCCTTCTACATAGTTCTGAGGAATAAGATGCCCTCACAGGTAGCAAATCTAGGATTATTACTAATTTCTCTCATGCTGATCCAGTAATGTAAATAGGCCACCACTGAGGCGATTACGTTTATGTAAATGAAAACTAGACTAAACCTCTATTGTATGTGTTTTTACCAAGTACTCAATTGAACTATTGGTTTTGAATATTCAATATTAACAAAATTGAAATGAAAAATTGTGTATATTATTATTTTATATTAAACACATTCAAAATGACTAAGAACAAAGTTACAAATAACCCCAAGCAGTAACTTGACATATTAAACTAACCCTGTTCAGTTTTTTCTGTTTTAGCTTTAAGTTGAGTGTAGTGACAAGGTTGAGGATCTCTTCCATAATGAAGAGTCTCTTTCCTGACACACTGCCTAGTTATGATTTTCTTCTATTACCCACGGCTGCCATATCTTGGTTGGCAGATACATTTTCTACTTCAAAACTCAGTGATTATTTGCTATACTCTGTAGGCTGTGTCCTTTTGTAGATTTTCCTGATAAGAAGTTGAATTCTCTTGTCAGCGTCTCTTCTTTTCACTATTACATTTACTTCAAGCTTTCACCTTGAATAGAGAAAGATCAGACTCGAACAAAGCTGATGTTATTGCAAACCTCCTTTATGTCTACTGCAATTAAAGATAACATTATTCTCCCACAAGGTAAGAGCATGTGTCTGTTGTGGCAACTGTTTGCTTGGTCTAGTTAATGGTTGGCAAAGAAAAGGTGAGCATACTATTTTCCACTACAAAACATTTTGTTCTTTCTATAGGTTCATCTAAGGCAGAGGTGGACAACTTATGGATCCTAAATAAGAAAAGGAAGTTTATAACATTGTGAGCACAACCTCCTTGCTAATTTCAGTACCACAGACTCCGTTCATGTTAATGTATAGCAACACTTTTGTAACTGTAATTGTCCTTGCCCTCCCCATGATATTTATAACATACAGTATGGCCCTCAGATCAGCAGGCATGCTGGACCATCATGCTAGCATGGGTGACATGGTGGCACGTGTCATGCTACATTAAGTAGCATGACACTTTGCATATGCATGCTTTTCCCTGTAAGACCTAACGAAGAAGCTATCAACTAATAGGAAACCAGAGAGCACAGTGGTCACTGTTAATTTTCAGACAGCTTCTCTCTAACTGATATTCTGCATGGAGTCATATAGAGCAGAAAGAGTGGAGGCTAAATCACTTCCTGTTCACTTCCTAGGATTACATTGTTACATAGTTAGTCGGGTTGAAAAAAGATGCAATTCCATCTAGTTCAACCAATAAAAGAGGGAAGAAAAATATAAAAAAATAAATAAAAATAAAAAACTCATACAATCCTATATACACAATCCTATACCCATAGTTGATCCAGAGGAAGAAGACAACCCCCCCCCCCCCCCAAGCCTGATCCAATTTGCTCCAGCAGATGAAAAAATTCTATCCTGATCCCCCGAGAGGCAATCAGCTATACTCTGGATAAACTTTACCTATAAATGTTAGTATCCAATAATATTATGTATATTTAGGAAGGAAACCAGGCCTTTTAAAGAAATCTACTGTGCTGGCCAGAACCAGCTCTTGAGGGAGTTTATTTCACATTTTCATAGCTCTCACTGTGAACAAACCTTTCCATATTTGGATATTAAATAGCTTTTCCTCTAGACATAAAGAGTGCCCCCATGTCCTCTGTGATAACCTTAAAGTAAATAACTCAACACCAAGTTCACTGTATGGACCACTTATGTATTTATACATGTTGATCATATCCCTTCTTAATCTATTCTTCTTAATTGAGAATAAATTCAGTTCATCTAATCTTTCCTCATAGCTCAGCTCCTCCATGCCTATCAATTTGGTTGCCCTTCTCTGCACTTTCTTCAGTTTCCCGATATCCTTTTAAATGAACTGATGCCCAAAACTGAACTACATATTCCAGATTGGGTCTTACTAATGATTTGTACAGGGATAAAATTACAAATCTCTTAATACAAGAAAAGATTTTGCTTGCTTTGGAAATCATAACTTGGTATTACATGCTATCATTAAGCGTATAAGCTACCAGAACACCCAGATCCTTCTCCACCATTGATTATATCCCTCCTAGTGTGTATTATCCATGCATATTATTAGCCCCCAAGTGCATAATTTTAAATTTTTCAAAGACTAAACCTCATTGGCCACATAGCTGCCCAAGTAAACAATGCATCGAGGTCGGTTGTAAGTTGGAGACATGCTGTAAGGACGTTATTCCACTGCATAGCTTGGTGTCCTCTGCAAAGACTAAAGACTGTAGACTTTACCTTACACATTAGCCAATTAGCCTTAGGAGCTTTGAATTGTACTTGTTGGTTAGAAAAAAATATATCTGAAATGTCTATTTTATCAATATTTATTTTAAGGCATTGCCAAAATGTATCCCCAAACTTCACATTCCACCTCACATCTCAACATTTATTTTTTCTTCCATCTTATTCCTATATCAAGAAATAGCTTTTAGTACTCTCCGTGACATCATCCCCAGGCTAGTAAAGTTTCTATACTAACATAAGTACACACCCAGAACTACACCTCTTAATAGCCCTTTCCCTACACACAATGGGGTTGATTTATTTAAACTGGAGAGTACAAAATCTGGTGCAGCTCTGCATAGAAAATAATCAGTTTCCAGGTTTTATTTTCAAGGCTTAACTGAATTAGCTGGATTTAGAAGCTGATTGCCTACCATGCAGAGCTGTACACTGTGCTCCAGTTTTAGTAAATCTCCCCCCAATGTGTAGGCAGGCTCTAGACAATGGCACTTTTATGCTGACAAATAAATCAATGTATGCTTGTGAATTGGAACGGGAAGGGGGGATTAAGTGGAATTCCGTAGTCCAGTAGGCAGTGATGGTTGAGATTTTAGTGCAGCAAAGACACCCAAACATAATTCTGGCAGATCAACAGGTATTTGTCAGTACTTTCAGCATTTACAGAAATAAAACCTGAGACAACACAAATGTATTGCAACAATGCACTAATATTCTTTTTAGTCTTGCCATTAGGGAACCAGAAGGCTGCCATTGCTGAGATCTTCTGAAAATCCTGTGAGATTGCTTCTCTGACCCCTTGGCTTTTAATACCTAATACCTGGAATACTTAAAGTGGTTGTATAGTCATTTTTTTTACTTTTACCTACAAGAAAGCCTATAATAAGGCTTACCTGTAGGTAAAAAAAAATCTCCTAAATCTGTACGGTTTAGGAGATATTCCCCTCGGTATGCGCCGCTGACTGCAGCGGCGCATGCGCACAAGAGGATTCTTGGCTGAAAGCCTGGTGGTCGCCGGACCCGGCCGGGATGAATTCTTCCGTGCACATGCGCGGGAGTGACGATATCGTGGCTCCGGCCACTCACAGCGCCGGAGCCGCGATACCCGAAAGAAACGCAGAGGGAGCATGTCAGCTCCCTCAGCGTGGATCGGGCCAGATGTCGGGGGCCTCGTTCTAAGGTAAGTATTTCATAATGAGCTAGTATGCGGTGCATACTAGCTCATTATGCCTTTTCCTTTGCAGGTGGCAAAAAAAAAAACATTAGCGGGTATACAGCCGCTTTAATAAAGATCTCAGGTTTTTCATCCACCGTTCTTGACATGTACAGTATAATTGTTTGTGTCACGCAAATAATAAGCATAGGAACCAGAAGATTTAATAACAAAGTCAGTAAATGCAGCTCCCGTATTTCTCTGATGACAAATCTACTTTAAATGCTAAACTGTATATAATATACTGTATATGCAATTATTTATTTTAAGGGAACCTGTCAGGACCATATTATATGAGCTCATTTGTTTTACATTACTTTTGTTATCACGATCCATCACGATTTAGGAGCTATTCACCTTGCATGCAGCCGCTGACGTCAGCAGTGCATTTGCTCTGAAGGTCCGGCTTACTGTGCTGGAACTTCAGAGCTTATTGCCGGAACCAAGGGCTCCCACAGCGATGTCATCGTGGCTCCAGCCACTCACATCGCTGAAGCCGTGATCCTAGAAGAAAGGACCGGAGAAGACGTTAGCCCTTTCAGCGGTGACTGGGTGCTGCTGAGAGGGCTTCATTCTAAGGTGAGTATTTTTTTTTAAATGTGCTAGTATGCTATGCATACTAGCACGCCTTTGTCTTTTTTTTCCCTAGGTTTACAATCGCTTTAAGATTTTTATAGAATCAAAAAGTAGATAGCACTAAAGTGGATGTAAACCCAATGTCATCCTTTCTAAACTACTGCCATAGGAGTTATCTAGAAGGATATACATGCCTCCTGCATGTATCTTTACCTGTCAAATGTCTCCCCTCTGTCTGCTATGAGACCCGAAAAACTGCAGATTCTGCAGGTGGCTCTGTTGTCTGGAGCTTGGAGGGTGGAGTCGTGATATCAGTAGACTCCCCGCCCACCTCTACACTCCCCTTGTCAATATGCATATTCTCCTGTGTATTTCTTACACTGAACTTCTGCTATGATCTCTAACATCTAGTGAAAAGACAGGAAAGTAACCACATGACTTCAGCATGCCAAATTATGCTGAGGTGGAGAACATCCAATTCTGGCAGAGCAGCAAAAGAAAGTGGGAGGGAATTAAAAAATAATGCATGTCTCTTAGGCTAGTGCATGAGATATGTAAACCACCTGTCACTCACAGCAAGGGGGAGGATTTGACAAAGTTTTTCTCTGAAAAAGATTTAAGATTTATCTCACTGAACACTAAAAGAGGATTGCTCAGAGCTGGAATAACTCTTTGTGGCAAGACTGGGCTCAAATGATAGGAAATCTTATACTCTACATTATGACATAAAAAACCCCAAAAAAAACATTTGGGGTTTACATCCACTTTAACCTTCCTAGCGGTAATCCCAAGTCTGGCTTGGGTTGGGATTTTACTAACACGAGCGGTAACCCCGAGCCAGACTCGGGATCGCATCGCTGGATGCAGTGAGGACAGAGGGAGAGTTACTTACCTTGTCCCCTGGATTCAGCGATGTCCTCCGCGCTGTGTGATTGAGCTGTCCTCCACTCTATTCACACAGTGCCCGAATGCCGCCGAGCTCCATTCCCTGCGACGTTACGGCGCATGGGAGCGGAGATCGGCGGCAAATTCAAAAAAGTAAAAAGACACAAAACACACACAGCACTGTAATCTTACAGATTACAGTACTGTATTAAAAAATACACACCCCCTTTGTCCCTAGGGGCCTGTGCAGTGCCCTGCGTGCACTTTTATATTATAAATACTGTTTTTTCTGCCTGGAATTTGGAGATTGTCCATAGCAACCAGAAAGTGTCCCTTTTTCAGTGTTTTAGGATTTGATTACATTATTGAATAATTTTTATTATTCTTTATTATATTATAAACTTTATCATACCCTGGATGTCTAATAGACTCTGGTTTGAAGAGATTTAAGAAAGTTATTCCTAAGAATTACAGGGCTACAATATAAAATTTCCATGCAAAATAATTGTACCGCTTTCAGCACCTAAAACCAGAATGAATCATACCGCCAGGGAGGTTAAGGCTAATATAACTGAAAAGAGAGGAATAGAGTTGTTCATGGAAGACAGTTGTTCATAGAAATAGAATTCCTCTTTCAAATTTGCATGTACAGTATCCACATTCTGTGCAAGCTGGCCAAAAATTGTATTTATGATATTTTCTCTTCTGAATAAATAGCAAAATAGTAAAATACTATTTAAGCGTAATAACAGCGCAACACTATTTCTTTGGTTATAATAGTAAAATACTGCATTATGGCCGATAGATGGAGCTGAGCAGCATTGGAAAAACATATGCCTTTGTTACAAGAGATCCAATGTAAAAATTTGAATTTTAGAGGGAATTAGTAAATAAATGTAACCCCTGTATTTCCTATGCTCTGCATCTCCATCTAGTAGCCATACTGTGGTATTTTACCCGTTCCCATAATAAAAAAATATCCACTCATCACACAAAATAGCACAATGAGCATTCATTATTGCCACACAGATTGGATGTACTTGCAAATTTGCTGGATGAATGACTACTCAAAATCTTTATTTACAGTTCTTTATGTTAAAAACACATAGAGGGAGATTTACTAAAACTGGTGCACACAGAATCTGGTGAAACTATGCATAGTAACCAATACGTTTCTACGTTTTATTTGTACCGCTGGTATTTTTGCCTGTTAGTGCTGTATAATGTTAATCTATGGGCAGTGTTATAAATTGGTATTTTGCACCATCTAGTGGGCAAAATGTGAAATAGACTTCAATTATTTTCTATTTTAAGTACATGGAGAGATGTTACAGGAAGTGACTGTTTGTTTACATTTTACAATGACCTACCTACCCATAATGCCAAGTGACCTACCCATGAACACTCAGTACTGAACTGCATGCTGGGTAGGCTATAAAAGGACACGCGCGGCTATTTTGTTTCTCTTCTCGAAGCATGGCTTGCCTGCAAGGAGCTGTGGGCGTGTCCCACAACACTGTGGCTTGCTCTGGGCAGAGCAACATCTGAAGCCAGAGGATGACTTCACACCACAGCGTGCTGGAGCAGCAGTGTGGTTGGATCGGGAAGGATCCAGAGGCACCCTGATGGAGGTAACTGAGAGCTTCTGGTGACCTTGCAAAACGGAACAGCGTGGCGGCGTGGCTGCAGCAAACAGACTGAGACAACTGGAGCAGAGGTTTCCTATTCTTCCAGATCTGGTTGGGTGAGAGGGCTGCTGCCCATAATCCTTAATGCACTTTTACAACTTAGACTCAGGCCACAGTTGCTGGGACCTGTAGTCCCACGGAGGAGGTTTCACACTTGGATTGAGTTAAACCAGGCCTCAATCCTATACTCCACTGAGAACTGACACTGTGAGATTTGGAGACAACTACACCGGAGGTAGTTATTAGTGTGCTACATCACCAGAACAGTTTCAATATTCATGTTTGTTAAACCCTTTGGATTACAATTACTTCAACACAATATCTAGCAGAAGACAGAAGACCAAAGACTACATCTTGTATTGCAAGGCCTTGCATTCAATCACTATAGGAAACAACTGCATTATAAAGCAGGGGGAGCTCCCCAGCAGTTGTATTGCATAGTGTTGATAGCTTTGCATTTCTGTATTTATCACAGCATGCTGGAAGTGAGAAGGTGCCCGGAGCTAAGAAATTGTCACTTTGAGCATTGGTCCCACTTGGAGACACGCATGCAAGGGTTACCCAATAATTCCTTATACGTTAAAATTGTGGTGAACCTCTATTGCACTGTTGCATTACGTTTGTGTGACAGTGTACATATTGTAATTACTGTTTATACCAATTTCAGTAAAAACACGTTTTGGTTAATTAGAATTGGTGTGCAGAGTTGTTCCTTTTCCTACAGGTGGAGCAACATATACCCAGGTAAAGGTACACTATTGTATTGTACATTGTGGGGTCATACTCTGTTATTAGCGTCACACCAACACTCCACCACAGCTGTGTCAAGGGGATTGGGCCAAATTATCAGGGGTGTAATAGCAGAGTGTAGGCCCAATCAAATTCAGGAGCTCCTTTGGGGGTCAGTGCTACATATTGTTAAAGCTTAATTGAACATGTTAGAAGCTAATTGGTTACTATGTACATCTTTACCAGATTCTGTGTGCTCCAGTTTTAGTAAATTTCCTTTATAGTAAACTGTAAGCAGTGATTTTTTTTCACACAAAGATTGTATTAAGTAAAGGAAGGGTAAGTGGTACATGCTTAAATCAACCATAAAAAAAAATTACATGTTAGTAAGCAACAAACGTCATAACCTTCCAGTCTTACTTACTTAGTTGGCCTGTAGTCTGGTATAGCTCGATCCAGTGATATTTTCTCACTGAGGTAAGAATTATAGCCATATTTTTCATGTGGTCCTTTGGCTTTCTCTTCTTCTTCGGGGGTGAGTGTAGCTGGAAGTCCACCTTTTCCTCTGCCTCCATAGCCTTCAATAAGCCCGAGTGACTTTGACAAACCTTACAATAAGAAAGAATACAGTGTTACTCTAAATAGTCTATGTGTTAGAACCTTGTTTAATCATTTCAGTGTGTCTGTTTGTATGTGTGTATATGTGTGCAGAGCATTCCACTCATCATATGACACACTGCAGAGTATTCCACCCATCTATTGATACACTGCACAGTATACCACCCATTCTATACCACGCTGCAGAGCATTCCACCCATCCCATGATACACTGCAGAGCATTCCATGCATCCCATGATACACTGCAGAGCATTCAACCCTTACCATGATACTACAGAGCATTCCACCCATCCCATGACACACTACAGAGTCTTCTACCCATCCCCTGACACTGCGGAGCATTCCTCCCATCCCATGATACACTGCAAAGCATTACAACTATCCCATGGTGCACTGCAAAACATTTCACCCATCCCTTGATACTGCAGAGTATTTCACCCAGTGTCGGAACTACTAGGATCGTAAAGGATACACTTGTAACTGGACCCTGGTATTCTTCCACCGAAAAACATGTGAAAGGGTCCCACTGCGGGGTCATAATAAAGGGCCCCCATGATGGGAGTAAAGGGGCTCGGGCCCACTGTAAGTACCTACCCATGTAAATGGAAAAAAAAATAGGCTTCTGTGTCTAAATGGATGATTGCCATAAATAGCTTCACCTTATTCGCTATTTAAGTGAACAAACACTTTTTTAATCTATATTATTTCAGTAATCAAAACCATCATCTCATAAAATCTAGCAATCTTTCTGTAGACATTGGGGCATTATACCATAATTCTGATTGAAGGGACAAGGCATTTGCCTCTGATTGGGTGCAAATTGAAAATGTTTAATCTTGTTTTGATCTTTAGTATTTCGATTTTTCATGGACTCAAAGTACTGTATATGTAACATCAATTCTAAAGTTTTATTTTTACTTTTTTTTTTAGCTATACATTTTAAGTAAATACTGTAAAACATAAAACAAAGGACCTTAATGCATATATTGCATTGCACGTCTGTCCCAAGTAAAATGATTTTATAGAAATGCAGGTTTGTGGTTACCGACATTTATAATGGAACCTGAATAATAATGGCATTGTCATACATATCTAAACTATATTAGGTGTATTACTGTAATAAATAAAAATACATTTTATATGAAGTTACTTTTGACATGAACTGTACCAGGAACTCATAGCTGATTTTAATTGCTTTTTCTAATTTGTTGCTTACTCTATTTCTATCTATGCCAGTCTTTGTGCCTCACACATAAAATGACAAGCTGATAAAATCTAAAATACATATTTTCTATAAAACAAAGAAAGCAATGGATGTGGTTATTAGTAATTACATTTCTACTATTGCTAATGGCATGTATTCCTGAATGATCTGAAAATACTGTAAACCAGATGTTTTAGCTAGAAGCAATGTGCCTTGGTGCAGCCATGTAGAAAAATTGTAGAGACTTAGTTTGATTATACCTTTAGCTAGAAATGTTCTACATCTACTAAGTAATAATCAAGTAAGTAATAATTTAGACAGTTGTAGTATGGAGGTAGTAGCATACGATTTAAACAATTCTCAAAAGAAAATATATCACAACTCCTAATGTGAAGGAATTGAGGGGTAGTTATTCCATAAATGAAAATGTAACAAAAAAGAAAAACACTGTGCTACTCTAATAAGACTAGCAGCTAACACTCAAACAAACAAAGTTACAGTAAATGTGAAACAAAAAAATGTAGCGCTGAAAAAGTAAACACAATAACCTAAAAACAATTTTTCAGGTAAATATAAACAACCCGTGCTAAAGGAAGAAAAATCTCATACTTATTGTGAGATAAGTGTAAACAACATTGCGTGCGATATGCAATACCCAATGCAGTATAAATACAACTGTGAATAATAATTATGTGATATAATAACAATGAGATTACATAGCATAGATCCTGAAAGATAGACTATTATCAGTTCATCAATCTGTAAAGGAGTCCTCCTATTGTATTAAACAAGAGTGGCCAATCTTCTCATGTAAACCATGGACCAAGGCGACAAAAGGAACCAACGACAGCAATCTGTTTGTCTGCAGTAGTATATGAGGACACAACCTTCTATAAATGTAAGGTGTAAATGTGAGCTGAAAGAGTGCAGCTGCACAGGCCTAACACTATGGAAGCCCCAGACTTCTGTAAGAGCCCTGCATTGGCGTGCCCCAGGCTTCTGTTAGGACTCCTGCTCATGCAGTGCCAATTATCAATCCCACCACCCTGCCCAGGTGGTGCGTGTGGAATGCAGGGCCCGTCAGGAGAGATCTCTTCCCGTTGGCCCATTGCTCTCCATGGAAAGTCTGTCCTTTTTGGGTGGCTGGGCCTATATTAAAGTAGGGGCCTGGAGTTGCAGCTCCAATAGGCCCTACGTTAATCCAGCCCTGCCCATATGGTCTAGTATCAGCATGGCAAGGAGGCCCATAGACTTGTGACCCTCCAGCCATGGAGGAATAGGGGATCATTAGATAAAAACAGGAAGACTGGTTTATAAGCAATGGCAGAGTGGATGGTTACTGATGACTTGAGTGGATGAAGTGTTCTGCCTGTGGAATGGATTTTAACAAATGTTTTTCCTCTTTAAAAACAATATTACTAAAATCTAATCCGAGTCTTATGCCCCATACACACGGTCGGACGTTCCGACCACAAAAAAATCCCACGAATTTTGGGCGAAAATAGTCTTGCATACACACGGTCACACAAAGTTGTCGGAAAATCCAACCGTTCGGAATGAGGTGACATTTGTAACGTATGATGGGACTATGTAGAGGCCAGTAGCCAATAGTTTTCGTCTCCAATTTTATTCTGCGCATGCGTGCCACTTTGTGCATCGGAATTCTCCACACATACGATTGGAAAAAGTCAGCTCGGATTTTGTTGGATTTTAAATCCAGCTCTCAAACTTTTTCAGTCGGAAATTCTGACAGAAAAAGTCAGATAGAGCCCACACATGACCGGATTTTCCGACAGCATAATCCAATCTGACTTTTTCCATCGGAATTTCCAACCGTATGTATGGGGCATAAGACTAATCTGATTGTATATCTTGCATACATGCATGCTTTACTGATGTTTAACATCTCTAAGCACAAAGGTAAATAATCATTTAACTAAACTGTCAAAATCTGCTCAGCCACATAGTCAGTGTTTTTTTTTTAATGGGGGGGGGGGGGATTTCTAAACTTTGTAAAAAAGTGATAAACAATAAACATGCACAAAACAGATGTATGCATGATGCTTGTCACTTCTACAGTATAGAAAAATTTACTGTATATCACTGTCAAGTCCAAATGCATTTATTGTAAGTAAGCTTGCCAAACCTTTCTGGAAAATTATAAATTTTTAGACATAAAATGAAGAGGAAACATATTGCATCAATCAAATATATATATATATATATATATATATATATATATATATATATCTCATTGATCTTTCTTGAGATCAATGCTCTAATAAAACTGAAAGAAGTGTCATTATTTATTACAAAAACTTCATATGGGCTAAAGGTAAATTATATAGATGTTACTATTGTGTTAAAATTTTTGAAAACCTTACTGCACCTTTTCACCTCATAGTTTTATAGGTAGAATTTCTCCTACATTTGAAAGATGATTTTTACTATTCTAACTTTAATAATAACTTTGCCATAGTGTTGAGGTGGGCCAATCCACAACATGGAGAGTGGTGGACTGGTATAACTTGGGAGCCTCTCCTGCTGTCTTTTCTACCAAGGCTGTGACTGACAACCAACCCCTGCAGATTACCTTGAGAGTGAACAGCAGAGTCCTCCTCTGTATTGTTATTGTTATTGACAGCAGCCTTGATCTGCAGTGTGAAACAGGGCTGCCTGTCAAACTGACAGCTGAGCCCAGAAATTATCCTAAAAGCCTTGTACACACACTAAGATTTTCCGCAGACAAAACTTTTGTCCGTAGGGCTTTGGCCCCAAACTTGTCTTGAATACAGATGGCACACAATTGTTGGCCAACAAACACAAACATAGTGACGTACTACGTGTTTTTTCAGCTCTTTAGCGCCACCCTTTGGGCTCCTTCTGCTAATTTTATGTTAGCAGAAGTTTGGTGAGTGTTGATTCATGCTTTTCATTTTGCGCTTTTCATTTTGTGCTTTTCATTTTGCGCTTTTCAGTTTCTGAACGGCCGTTCGACCAACCAGCCATGTTGCGGAATTGGAGGAGATAACATGTTGTTTATTATTGTCCTTGGAGTTATTGCTTTGACCCAAGTCCAGTCCAGGAATAGGGGGAGGAGGATTTCTTGGACCAAAAATTGGTTGCTTTATTAATTGTGACCAATTATGTCATCTGCCTTTGCTGTGGGCGCTCCTAAAGAATAATCCAGATGATTTTCGGAATTATCTCCAGATGATGGACCCCTGCTTTCACCAACTCTTGGTATTGTTGAAAGCATATATTAAGAAGCAGGACACATGCATGAGGCTTTTATTTTATTTTTTGGTTAAATAATGATTTGATTTGGTATATTTTCTAAATTTTTGAATGCATAGAATGCACTTTTTGGTTAAGTTCTATTGGCAGATAGCATGTCTAATTTTATTTTTATTTTTATTTTTTTAATGCTCAATAAAAAAATTGGGGAGAATAATACTTGGCTATGTGTTTTACTTCAAACGACAGTTTGGGAGTAGGCAGTTACATTTAAAAAATTACAAAGTAAAATTAGCAATGGACACCAACATAGTTGTATCTTTGATCTGAAAAACTACAGGATAATGGTGTTGTGGTAATTTGCACCAAAAAATAAAAATAAATAACAAGCATAATAATATTATTCTTGATATCACTAGAAAAAAAAAAAGCCTTTTAAAATTTGTTTGCAATAACTCCATCAGTATCACTAGCAAAGCAGCTTCATTATTATTCCATTAAAGAAGAAGAGAATGTGCGCTGCATTTTGATATTTCATAATTTGCCACATCACAAATGTTAATTCTCCATTATGAGAGCTAGCTTACAAGACCGACCGCTTCTGGCTCGTCCTTGCTTCTGAGCATGCGTGTTTGTACTTTGATCTTTTGTCAGACGGACTTGTGTACACACGTTCGTAAAATCTGACAACAGACATTTGTCCGTGGAAAATTTTAAAGCCTGCCATCCAAACATTTGTCCATGAAAAATCTGACAATTGTCCAATGGAGAGTACAGACAGTCGGATTTTTCACCAACAGCCTGTCATCACACAATTCCTGTTAGAAAATCCGATCATGTGTACGAGGCTTAAGACACAGAGTGGGAACTAGCACTCAAGTACATAGTTAAGGCTTACATAAAAAAAACAATAAAAAGTGTAGTGCAACTATAACAAAGATCCAACTCCGCTCAAAAATACTCCAAGGATATCGGGTCAACCGCATTTGCTTAAATCCCCCTGCATGGTGCTCCTTTGGGTCCAGAAGCTCACTCTCACAGAATCAATGAGACCATACATCATATCTGTAGCCATACAAACAGACGCATAGTGCTCTCCATTTAAACAATTTATTAAAGCCCAAAAAGATGAAAAATACAAGAATAAAAAACAGCAAGGCTTGTATTATTAGGCATTCTCAGCTCACCACACCAAAATCAAAGATGGCTGCAGGATGATGTCACAGGCTCAGCTCCTCCCCCTATATGCTCAATGTCCTGTGATTGGACTTTATCAGTAGAGGGAGTGTTGTGGAATAACATGCACAGTGTTTGAGCAAGCAACTAATATTATTTATTGTTTGGCGTATAATTTTGATGACTGCGCTGATTGCACTTATATTTATTTTGAATTTGGGTTGAGGAATACAGAATACACCAAAAGAGCAGCTCTTGCATTGTAATCTGCAAGGCTGGGCTGAGCATTTGCATTGTATATCTGACGCCTGAAAGCAGTTCTTGTTAGTACTTGAAGTACATGCAAAGTAGTATTATTTCATTGCCACACAATGCCAGTTTCAGCAAATCTATAGATGTAAAAAAAAATTAAAAATAAAATAAGAATTTAAACCCTTACCAACCATTTAATTCCATATATTTGTTTTTATGAACTCCTTTCTACCCTTTTATCCTTGACTAGTGGATCTTTTTTGCACTGGTCACTGTATTAGTGGCACTGGTTCCCACAAAGTGTCAAAAGTGTCAATTGTCCACCGCAATATTGTAGTCCCACTATAAGTCATGTATCACAGCCATTACTAGTATAAAAAAAGATATATAAATAAAAATTCCAGTATATATCCCATACTTTGTAGACACTATAACTTTTGCAATCAATATATACTTATTAGGAATTTTTTTTTACCAAAAATATGTAGCAGAATACATATTGGCCTAAATGTATAATGATTTTTTTTTTTTTTGGATATGTTTTATAGCAGAAAGTAAAAATATTGTTTTTTTTTCCATAATTCTCTGTCTTCTTTTTTGTTTCTAGCGTAAAAAATAAAACCACAGTGGTGTATAAATACCACCAAAAGAAAGCTCTATTTGTGGGAAAAAAATCACATACATTTTATTTGGATACAGCATTGCAAATTGCAAGACCATGCAATTGTCAGTTAAAGTAATGCAGTGCCATATTGCAAAAAAAATAGCCTGGTCATGAAGGGGGGTAAATCTTCTGGAGGTCAGGTGATTAATGCAGCCCAATCATGCATTTCTGCTCAGTGAAGAATATATTTAATTGGCCTTATTTTGAAATGTCAATGTGATATATTGTCTTTATCTACTGAAAATGTAACTAGAGAATGTGTAAAAAAAAAGTGTGAATGAGCAAATATATGATGGATAATCCTAAAATGCTAATGTTGGTATATATAATATGTATAAATAGCTAACAAAGTTCCTGAGGTGCATACATATAAGGTTTATTTGTTTTACTTGAAATGCCATAATTTTTCAACTCTATTACACAAGCGACTATTAGAAAACATACTGTTTGATAAATGTACTTTGGTGGCTTTTAAGAAAAATACACCTCTAAATGGGTTTTAAAAATAGTTGTTGTTTTTTTTTTTTACATATTGTGGTAATTTATGTAATGGAAAAATAAGTATATAAAATAAACATTACTAGCCCTGAATCCATTTAATACAACTCATTCGCTATAGTCCATTCTGCTTCAGAATAAAAGCAAAGCACTAAGAAAAAATTATTAACAAATCATTTCACCTTGTAATTCCAATGGCGAGCTTGTGTAAGTACCTTGGGACATTCCACAAAGTTAATGAAAAACATAACATCAATATCTTTCTGTAAATAGGTAAATAACAAAAACAGGGTATAGCACTGTGTATGACCTCTCTTCTAAGTGTACATTTAAAGCTAATAGGAAGAAATTAGGTACAGATGAGCATCATGTGCATTCATGTGTGCAATGAATGCAAACTCATGTGAATACATCAAAATGTATACTGCAGCAGCTCAAGCTGGTATACTGTATGTGCAAGGAAATTCACAATGACTACACACATCATACTATTTACATTAATGCGACTATTTAATGAATACTGTAGTGCAGTGGTCACCAACCCTGTCCTCAGGGCCTACCAACAGGCCAGGTTTGCAAGATAACTGAAATATATCACAGGTGATATTATTTGCTGCTCAGTGATTGCAGTATTTTAGTCTGCATCTCCCCAAGGTAATACATAAAACCTGGCCTGTTAGTGGACCCTGAGGACAGGGTTGATGACTGCTGTAGTGTGTGTGCTGTATAACATCTATTGAAATGTATAGATTTCATATGACGTGTAAAAGGCGTGATTACACAGCGACAGGAAGTGATGTCGGAGTAGGATGTGTCGTAGATCGGGGAAGCGGTGAGACACTATGTAATACACACAAGGCCATAGCCTGATACAATATTGATGAGCGTTTTTTATTTTTTTTCATTTTAAACATTGTGAGTGTGTATTTTACGAGTTATTTAAATAAAGAATGTGAAACGTGTCCTCTATGTTTTAACTTTCAGCGGTAACCGGGAACAAGTTTGCGGATCTGCGCTGAATTTGGAGTATTATGCAAGTTTTGCCAATCATAAATGAAAGGCAATAATTAGTGGTGAGTAAGGTGGCATGCGGGGAGTGATTTGAAGTTTACTGCAAGCAAACATTCATGGACTGTTAATTAACAGTGGATGGGAATTGACTGCTTTTATCTTTTATATGGTAAGTGACTCAAAAATAAAATATAAATAGTGAGCGCTACGTACACTGTTACAAGCAAAGCAAAAAACCTCAAAAATATCCCCCTGTGGTTCCAATTGTCACGCGCGAAGAGTAAGAATATTCTTCCAGTGATTAAGATCAGAGGCTTACCAGAAATATTGGCTGCTCAATAAAATGCAGCAAACATGCATAAACAGCATCACCCTCAGAGCCCATTCACACAGGGGCAACACGACTTGTAGGCGACTTGATCAGGCTACTTGGACACGACTTGACAGCGGCGACTTGGGACGACTTCAAAACGACTTGTGATGACTTCAAGCGCGACTTGGGACGACTTACAAGTCGCCCCAGGCCAGGCGACTTTTGCCGCGGCCAAGCAGAGAATGAGCTCAAGGGGAAACTCCACGGCAAATTTCTGAAAAAAATTTGGCGTGGGTTCCCCCTCCGAGAGCATACCAGGCCCTTAGGTCTGGTATGGATTCCAAGGGGAACCCCCTACGCCGAAAAAACGGCGTGGGGGTCCCCCCCAGATCCACACCAGACCCTTATCCGAGCACGCTACCCGGCCGGCCAGGAAAGGGGGTGGGGACGAGCGGGCGGCCCCCCCCCCTCCTGAGCCGTACCAGGCCGCGTGCCCTCAACATGGGGGGGTGCCTTGGGGGAGGGGGGCGTGCGGCCCCCCCCACCCCAAAGCACCTTGTCCCCATGTTGATGAGGACAAGGGCCTCTTCCCGACAACCCTGGCCGTTGGTTGTCGGGGTCTGCGGGCGGGGGGCTTATCGGAATCCGGGAGCCCCCTTTAATAAGGGGGCCCCCGGATACCGGCCCCCCACCCTATGTGAATGAGTATGGGGTACAATGTACCCCTACCCATTCACCTGTGAAATAAAGTACAATAAAACACACAACACAGAGAAAAAGTATTTTATTGCACAGCCGGGGGTCTTCCGTCTTCGGGGGTCTTCTCGCCGGACTCCTCCGCTATGTGTGTGTAGCTCTTTTGCCAGCGGAGGAGTCCGGCTTTCTTCCTCCCCGCCGCCGGCCTCTTCTCCCGACTTCGGGGGTCTTGTCCCCCTCTTCGGTTCTTCTGCCGGGCCACCGCGCCTGGTCCGGTGGCCCGGTCTTCTGTCGCCGTCTTCCGTTCTTCTGTCGCCGCCTTCGGTTCTTCTGCCGGGCCACCGCGCCTTCTTATAGCTCTTTTACAGGCGGTGGCCCGGTCTTCCGTCGCCGCCGCCGCCGCCTTCCGTTCTTCTCCTTCTTCTTCTCCTGGAGATGTTGACTCGACGAGCTCTCCGGCCACAATGCCAGGGACGCGCTCCGCTGCCTCTTATATAGGGACAATGGGGCGGTGTCACATGGGTTGATGTCACATGGGTTGGTCACATGGGTTGATGTCACATGGTAAGGGGGCGGGGTCACCATGTGACATCAACCCATGTGACCAACCCATGTGACATCAACCCATGTGACACCGCCCCATTGTCCCTATATAAGAGGCAGCGGAGCGCGTCCCTGGCATTGTGGCCGGAGAGCTCGTCGAGTCAACATCTCCAGGAGAAGAAGAAGGAGAAGAACGGAAGGCGGCGGCGGCGGCGACGGAAGACCGGGCCACCGCCTGTAAAAGAGCTATAAGAAGGCGCGGTGGCCCGGCAGAAGAACCGAAGGCGGCGACAGAAGAACGGAAGACGGCGACAGAAGACCGGGCCACCGGACCAGGCGCGGTGGCCCGGCAGAAGAACCGAAGAGGGGGACAAGACCCCCGAAGTCGGGAGAAGAGGCCGGCGGCGGGGAGGAAGAAAGCCGGACTCCTCCGCTGGCAAAAGAGCTACACACACATAGCGGAGGAGTCCGGCGAGAAGACCCCCGAAGACGGAAGACCCCCGGCTGTGCAATAAAATACTTTTTCTCTGTGTTGTGTGTTTTATTGTACTTTATTTCACAGGTGAATGGGTAGGGGTACATTGTACCCCATACTCATTCACATAGGGTGGGGGGCCGGTATCCGGGGGCCCCCTTATTAAAGGGGGCTCCCGGATTCCGATAAGCCCCCCGCCCGCAGACCCCGACAACCAACGGCCAGGGTTGTCGGGAAGAGGCCCTTGTCCTCATCAACATGGGGACAAGGTGCTTTGGGGTGGGGGGGCCGCACGCCCCCCCTCCCCCAAGGCACCCCCCCATGTTGAGGGCACGCGGCCTGGTACGGCTCAGGAGGGGGGGGGCCGCCCGCTCGTCCCCACCCCCTTTCCTGGCCGGCCGGGTAGCGTGCTCGGATAAGGGTCTGGTGTGGATCTGGGGGGGACCCCCACGCCGTTTTTTCGGCGTAGGGGGTTCCCCTTGGAATCCATACCAGACCTAAGGGCCTGGTATGCTCTCGGAGGGGGAACCCACGCCAAATTTTTTTCAGAAATTTGCCGTGGAGTTCCCTCTTGAGAGCTGATAATTCTGTCAAAGTCGCCTCCGTATAGACAGAGATCCGACTTGGAGGCGACCTCCATTGAAATCAATGGGTACCGGTCGCCTACAAGTCGGATAGAAGTAGTACAGGAACCTTTTTTGAAGTCGGAGCGACTTCAGTAGTGTGCATTAACACGGCTCTCATTCACTTACATTGATTTTTAAATGTTGTCCGACCTGAGGCGACCTGAGGCGACTAGGGGCGACCTGAAGTCGGATCAGGAGTTGCCCCTGTGTGAATGGGCTCTCAGGGGACAGATGTTCCTTCTTAATCCTTGATATTTAGGACTCCAATCATAAATCCATAGTATAGTGACAATACATGCAGATAAGTGTGTAGTCATCGGTCACCAGCCTTCACCCCCATGCAATGCACACTCACCGCCAATTGGATTTTTAAACAGCGTTATGGTTGAAGGAA
This sequence comes from Lithobates pipiens, assembly GCF_037356315.1. Lineage (NCBI taxonomy): Eukaryota > Metazoa > Chordata > Amphibia > Anura > Ranidae > Lithobates > Lithobates pipiens. Next base: position 398,735,280 of record NW_027507748.1, on the reverse strand, counting down.
TCGCTAGTAACAGGCATCAAACTGCAAGCTCCTTCCCAGGCTCTCTCCTTTCTCTGAGTAGTGCAGAAATTAGTGCAGCAAAAAACGCTCACACGACATCACCCACAGGGGACAGGTGTTTCTTCTTAGTATTCCTCGATAAAAGAACTCCAGAAAAAAAAATCCCCAAAATAAACTAATATTGTGCAATACTGCTTAATATAAGCAATAATCGCACCCAGGTGAGTATAGCGACAATACGTGCGGATAAGCGTGCATTCACAGATCATCACCCTTCACCCCCATGCAATGGGCTCTCATCAACAACTGGATTTTAAACAGCGTTATGGGTGAAGTGGACACAGGTAGCAGACATCAAACTGCAAACACCTTCCCAAACTCTCTCCTTTCTCTCTCCAGTGCTCCATTCAAATGGCCCAAATTACCATGAGCAATAAACAAAAAATGTTCTTCATAGTATAGTATTTATTGCAGTACTTGGACATACAGATAAAACATCAGGATAAAATCCAATGCATTAAAAACAACTAAAACAAATAAAATGGATGACCGTTTAACTCACATCATATGCCATCACCTGATACAATGTTGTGGTGGCCTGACGTTCACGCTATAGGTCCCTACCCAGGGAAACCCTTTTCCCTTTGAAACAGTCCCAAGAGGTGTGACAAAATGTGTCAGTGTGCGGCCTAGTGACGTCAGTGTGGGGCTAATGACGTCAGTGGCGTGGCCTATTGATGTCAATGTGCACATTAACCGGTTCCCGACCAGCGCACGCCGATGTATGTCGGCAGAATGGCACAGGCAGGCATATTGGCGTACAGGAACGTCCAATCTTCAATGCCCTGCCATCGCGAGCACACTGCTGGTCGGGACCCCCGTGAGTCCGGTTCCGGGTCCCACGGACTCGATCGCCGCGGGCCTACCCGCGATCGCCTCACGGGACGGCTGAATGGAGAAATGCTGTTGTAAACAGCATTTCTCCTTTCTGCCTAGCAACTAGTGACGCCGATCTCTGCTCCATGTGATTGGAGCATAGATCAGTGTTCACTAAATGAAAGCCCAACCCCCCACAGTTAGTAACACACCCCTAGGAACACTTAACCCCTACACTGTCACCCACTGGTTAACCCCTTCACTGCCAGTGTCATTTACCCAAAAAAAATTCAAAAATGTCCTATGTGTCCGCCATAATGTCGCAGTCACAATAAAAAAAATCGCTGATCGCCACCATTACTAGTAAAAAAAAAAAATAATAAAAAATTATTAATAAAAATGCCTTAAAACTATCCCTATTTTGTAAAGGCTATAACTTTTGTGCATACCAATCAATAATCGCTTATTGCAATTTTTTTACCAAAAATATGTAGAAGAATACGTATCAGCCTAAACTGAGGGAAAAAAATGTTTTTTTTATATATTTTTGGGGGATATTTATAATAACAAAAAGTAAAAAATAATGTGTTTTTTTCAAAATTGTCGCTCTATCTTTGTTTATAGCACAAAAAAAAAAAAAAAACTGCAGGGGTGATCAAATACCACCAAAAGAAAGCTCTATTTGTAGGAAAAAAAGGACGTCAATTTTGTTTGGGAGCCACGTTGCACAACCGCGCAATTGTCAGTTAAAGCGACGCAGTGCCGAATCGCAAAAAGTGGTCTGGTCTTTAACCAGCAAAATGGTCCGGTCTGAAAGTGGTTAAACAAGTCTTCATCCTGTCTATTTCTTGCTACCAAAAAAACAGCCAAGCGATCCTTATGGGGTCTGCACACCCTGAATGTGCTATGTCTGTGTTCTGAGTGCACCAGTTTCAGTGCACCAACAAATGTGAGTTTTATACTTTTAATGAGTTTTTATTAAAGTTTCTTAAAAAAATTCAGCACTATTTTAGTCTATTACTTTCTAAACACTATTGCGCAGGATCATCATAGGATATACTGCAAGCACCTGTCAGGATCCATTACCGCCAGAGATTACCGAATGCACCAACAGAGGATTTAGCAATCCACCTAAGGATTTATATACCCCTTAAAGAGGAAGGCGCATGGTGACCTGTATTAGGTCCAGAGTGGATGTGAGTGCATATGAGTGAAGGTGGAGGGACACTGGAGGTGTTTTTTTGCGTAATAGCACAGTATCCACAAATTCCCTTTGAGTTTTTGGACCTTATTTTTCCATGCCATATATATATTTACCTGATACTCGCTTACACGCATGATATTCTCTACCCATGGACACTGATATCACAGTGGAAGTTTGTTGTATTTGATTATCACTATTACGTTTATTTTGTTCAAAGTGACAATGATGTAGTGCTTCCTCTGTTATATTTCTATATTTTGTGTTGTTGAGTTGTCAAAATTTGGGAAATTTTAATTTGTTCATAAATGACCTGAAGGATGGGGTAAACAGTTCAATCTCTGTATTTGTGGAAGATACTAAGCGAAGCAGGGCAATAACTTCTCAGCAGGAAGTGGAAAACTTGCTAAAAGATCTGAACAAATTAATGGGGTGGGCAACTACATGGTAAATGAGGTTCAATGTAGAAAAATTTAAAATAATGCATTTGGGTGGCAAACATATGAATACAATCTATACACTGGGGGGAGAACCTCTGGGGAATCTAGAATGGAAAAGGACCTGGGGGTCCTAGTAGATGATAGGCTCAGCAATAGCATGCAATGCCAAACTGCTGCTAACAAAGTAAACAGAATATTGGCATGCACTAAAAATCAACTGCAGAGATAAAACGACAATTCTCCCGCTCTACAAGACTCTGGTCCAGCCGCACCTGGAATATGCTGTCCAGTTCTGGGCACCAGTCCTCAGGAAGGATGTACTGGAAATGAAGTAAGTACAAAGAAAGCAACAAAGCTGATAAAGGGTCTGGAGGACATTAGATATGAGGAAATATTGCGAGCACTGAACTTATTCTCTCTGGAGAAGAGACGCTTGAGAGGGGATATGATTTCAATACACAAATACCATACCGGTGACCCCATAATAGGGATAAAACTTTTTCTCAAAAGGGAGTTTAACAAGACTCGTGGACAAATAAAAATTAGAAGAAAAGAGGTTTAACCTTAAACTACGTAGGGGGTTCTTTACTGTAAGAGCAGAAAGGATGTGGAATTCCCTTCCATAGGCGGTGGTCTCAGCAAGGGGCATTGATAGTTTCAAGAAACGATTAGATAAGCACCTGATCGACTGCAACATACAGGGATATACAATGTAATACTGACATATAATCACACACATAGGTTGGACTCGATAGACTTGCGTCTTTTTTCAACCTCTCCTACTATATAACTATATAACTATATATATATATATATATATATATATATATATATATATATAACTATATATATATATATACATATATATATATATATATATATATATATATATATATATATATATATATATATATATATATATATATATATAGTATATATATATATATATATAGATAGATAGATAGATAGATAGATATACAGTGGGGCGGGAAGTATTCAGACCCCCTTACATTTTTCACTCTTTGTTATATTGCAGCCATTTGCTAAAATCATTTAAGTTCATTTTTGTACACACAGCACCCCAAAACACACAATTGTTGACAGATTTATTAAAAAAGAAAACTGAGCTATCACATGGTCCTAAGGTATTCAGACCCTTTGCTCAGTATTTAGTAGAAGCACACTTTTGATCTAATACAGCCATGAGTCTTTTTGGGAAACACGTTTTTCACAGCTGGATTTGGGGATCCTCTGCCATTCCTCCTTGCAGATCCTCTCCAGTTCTGTCAGGTTGGATGGTAAACGTTGGTGGACAGACATTTTTAGGTCTCTCCAGAGATACTTAATTGGGTTTAAGTCAGGACTCTGGCTGGGCCATTCAAGAACAGTCACGGAGCTGTTGTGAAGCCACTCCTTCCTTATTTTAGCTGTGGGCTTAGGGTCATTGTCTTATTGGAAGGTAAACCTTCGGCCCAGTCTGAGGTCCTGAGCACTCTGGAGAAGGTTTTTGTCCAGGATATCTCCGTACTTGGCTGCATTCATCTTTCCCTCGATTGCAACCAGTCGTCCTGTCCCTGTAGCTTAAAAACACCCCCACAGCATGATGCTGCCACCACCATGCTTCACTGTTGGGGCTGAATTGGACAGGTGATGAGCAGTGCCTGGTTTTCATCACACATACCGCTTAGAATTAAGGCTAAAAATGTATATCTTGGTCTCATCAGACCAGAAAATCTTATTTCTCACCATCTTGGAGTCCTTCGGGTGTTTTTAGCAAACTCCATACGGGCTTTCATGTGTCTTGCACTGAGGAGAGGCTTCCATGGGGCCACTCTGCCATAAAGCCCCAACTGGTGGAGGGCTGCAGTGATGGTTTACTTTCTACAACCTTCTCCCATCTCCCGACTGCATCTCTGGGTTCTAGGAAGGGTTCTGGTCATCCCCAAACGTCTTCCACTTAAGGATTATGGAGCCCACTGTGCTCTTAGGAACCTTAAGTGCAGCAGAAATTCTTTTGTATCCTTGGCCAGATCTGTGCCTTGCCACAATTCTGTCTCTTGAGATCTTCAAGCAGTTCCTTTGATTTCAAGATTCTCATTTGCTCTGACATGCACTGTGAGCTGTAAGGTCTTATATAGACAGGTGTGTGGCTTTCCTAATCAAGTCCAATCAGTTTAATCAAACACAGCAGGACTCAAATGAAGGTGTAGGACCATCTCAATGATGATCAGAAGAAATGCACAGCACCCGAGTTAAATATATGAGTGTCACAGCAAAGCGTTTGAATACTTAGACACTTGTATATATATATATATACACACACACTCATATATACTTCTGTAAGAATTACTGAATTTTTGTTATGTGAGAGTGTGTTGGTAGATTTAGGGTTATATGCCAACAAACATACAGTGCCTTTTAGGGTCTGCATTTGTTAGGTAATAGGAGAAATATAGATATTAACCAAGATGTCCAATTCTGTATTTTCCATACAATAAAGTACAAAGAAAGCTAGCAAAGAGGAAAAACTGACATGATGGCGAGAGGATTTAAGGAAATACTTAGCTGTGTGAATCAAGACTTTCAATGAGCAATAGCAATCTGCAGTGTAAGGCTGCTATTTGGTGTTAAGAGATGAGAGGGAAATTGGTAATGATCCTCACTATATTTTTTACAGTTGACTTTTGATAATAAGCTGCCTGCTAGGTTCATTCCTGACTCAAAAAGTAAAAATGAAAGATTAAACAAACAAGTAATTCAAAGGCATGCCAATTATGTTAAAGTGAACCTATGCCTACTTTAAAGGGATTGTAAAGTGAATTTTTTTTTTTAAATAACAAACATGTTATACTTACCTCCACTGTGCAGCTCGTTTTGCACAGAGTGGCCCCAAACCTGCTCTATTGGGGTCCCTCGGCGGCTGTCTCTGCTTCCTCCCGCAGGTGCTTCTCGCATGGTGAGAAGCACCTGCGGGCGCACTCCCGTGATACAGCCGGCGGCTATAGCCGCTCGCTGTATCACACGGCCCCGCCCCGGCGCTCTGCGTCAGTGGATGTGATTGACAGCAGCGCGAGCCAATGGCTGCGCTGCTTTCCATCCATTGAATCCAGCCAATCAGCGGCCAGGCTGAATGATGGAAAGGACGTCGGGGGACAAGCGCGGGACTTTCGAGGGGTGAGTGAGGTAAGTAAAACGGGGGGGCTGGGGGCGCAGGCACTGTGAGATGTTTTTTCACCTTAATGCATAGAATGCATACAGGTGAAAAAACATTTACCTTTACAACCCCTTTAAAGCTAGTCAACCACACACACAGACGTGAAGCAAGTATGTTTAAGGATAAGCTCACCTTTAAAAAAACAAAAAAAAATACATGCACTTTTTTTAAAGTAAGAAAAATGTGCAATTGCTTTTTTTTTGGAGCCTGGAAAGCATCTGCTGATGCTTGGTGCCATGCAGGTCTCCTGCAGACTGTCAGTGTGAGCCGTCTGCCTGTGCAGTTTCACACTGACAGGAAGGGTGGGTGCATCTGCAGTTCTGTTCAGCTAGATTTGTGATCTAGAAACCCCTGTAAGATAGCGAAGCTCAATTGGTGACTGCCAATTGATGTACCCAGGGCCGGTACAAGGGGTGGGCAGAAGGGACGGATGCCCTGGGCGGAGAAATTTATTGTAGGAAGGCGGGCTCCAGTCCCCCTAATGTTTACTTCCTGTGCCCCTGAGCGGCTGACGCCCTGCGATTCCGTGAATGGTGTAATGCGCCGGCCAAGGTTGGCCTATCAGTGATCGCAACGGGGCTGGCCTATTCATGATTGTGGCCGGGATGGCTTATCTGTGATGACGGCGGGCCTGGCCTATCCACAATGGCAGCGGGCCTGGCCTATCCACGATCTTGGTTGCTCCTGGTGTCCTGCCTCCACCTACACCTCGCTGTGACCACCGCTGCTGTCTTCACCTCCTCCAGGCTCCCCCTCTCCTCCGGACTGATGCAAGCTGCAAGTGAGGGAGTGGATACAGTTTGGGGAGACAGGGAGCAGCCAGCCAGAGAGATAAGACAAGCAGTTGGAGTTAGTAAATAAATTAGTAAGTTAGTAAATAAATAAAAGAAATGGCTGGTGTCAGCATAAGTGTAGTGTAGAGTGAAGTGTAGTGTAGTGGTCAGTGCAGGACCGTAGAGAGCTGCCAGTGTCCTGTCGAGAAAGGTGAACTTAAGATGAACTTATGCCGCGTACACACGGTCAAACTGTTTGACGTACTTAGTCCGTCATACAATCTGGCGTACTTTCCACTGAACGGACTTGACCACACACGGATACCCAAACAGTCAGACGAAAGCTTGCGCGATGACGTACAGCACGTACGACGGGACTAGAAATAGGAAGTCCAAGACACAGCAAAGCCCTGTAAATCCTTTCTGTGCATGCGCCATTCTTAGTCCGTCGGACTAGCATACTGACGACCGTATTGTCCGCTGAAACCAAAGTACGACGGACAGATTTTTGGAAAAACCGAAATTCTTAGTACTCCGGACTGCACGCTGAAAAAGTCCTCAAGGATCACCCAATTCACTCTATTCGGCTCAATCCTTGAGGAGATATTTTACATTTTCCTGAGATGCTAAGCAACTACTTGCGCCATCTATTCAGTTGCAGTCCATACATCCATCCTACAATACATTGTGGCTTACTTCCAACATGTATCATTGAGCCTGAGTATGGTACAGTCAAAGGACTTAGAGGAACGAATGGTGCTTTTAGCATACAATTATCCCTGTTAGGGAAAAGTATTGCTTGGCACCTGATTACCCTATACCTAGACCTCTAGGCAAAGATACATGGAAGTTATTTATAACTTGATTGCCAGAATAAATGCACATGTGAGTGACATCCTGTGGGTTTTGTGAAAGTGACAATGTTGTCTCTTTTTTTAACCAATGTTTAATCATGTTTGGAGGGGTAGGCCATTGTGCCTTTTTATTACTTAAGCTATACATTATTGAACAATGAAGTTTATATCACCTACAGTTCATACCGTGGTTGGTCCTCCTTTACAACTCTTGACAGGGTGGGATGACTACACAGGGTCCCCCCTTTCCCTTTGCCATCTTTTCTCCCCCCTTTTTTTCAGATACTGTGACTTAGTTGTGGAGGTACCCTGTCCTGAGGGACAAATTGGTCCAAAAGTATAAGTGACTATCCAGTAGTCTGAGATCCATCTTTTTTATGTTATTAGATTCCTAACCATCCACCCTTGCTCTCTCTTTTAGATGCAGAAATCCTGATGTATAAAAGGATTACTACTTAAGCTGGCCATAGATTTTTTTTTCCTTTTTTTTGAGCAACCAGAAAAAATGAATGGATTCCCCCATCCACCCATTTGAGGAGAAGGAAGGAATTTTACCCGCTGCGCTATTGTATTCTGAGGATGGGTTCACACTTATACAAACTGGATGCAGGTTTCCCCGCATCCAATTTGCAATTCAGGAAAGTGTGACTGGATTTCAATGGAGCTGGTTCACACATCTCTGGGGCATCTGCGGAGAGCACAGCAGAAGAGTCCTGTGCGTCTTTGACTCAGTTTCAGGTCTGAATTCAAGCAAAAATTCGGACTTAAATCAGGCCTTAAATGGTAAACGGGGACTGCTGTGCCCCATGCCCATACATAGTGTGAACTCAGCCTGACAGTGGGGACTCCTCTACTCTCTGAATACACTGGTCAGTGCTGCAGCCAGATGGCTGCATGTACTAATTGTACACACATTTTTCAACATTCCCAATCGAGAGGAGTTGATCACTAGGTTGACTCCTTTTGAATGGGAAAGGCCATAGATGGATCAAAATTCATCTGATCCCTGCTGAACTGGCAGAATTTCAAACCATTTATGGCCAGCTTAAAGTGGAACTAAACCCATCGATTTAATAGTTTAAATAAACAGTTACATTCCTATCACATGCCAGTTGGAGATCAAGCAGATGCTAAGATGGCAGCTTCCTTGGCTGAAAATGATAGGAAGGTTTATTTCTGTTTTAACCCCCCTGGTATTCCCGAGTCTGGCTCGGGGTGAAAATTTTGTACCATTAGCGGTAACCCCGAGCCAGACTCGGGACCGCACCACTGAATCCAGGGAGAGCTTACTTACCTTGTCCCCTTGATCCAGCGATGTCCCCCCGCAGTACGAGCGAGCCGTCCTCCACTCGATCTATCACGGAGCCGGGCTCCGTTCCCTGAGAGCGTTGCGACGCATGGGGACGGAGAACGATGCTTACAGATTACATTGCTGTATGTAATTATTTCACATCCTCTTTGTCCCTAGTGTTCTGCCCAGTGTCCTGCATGCAGTTTTATATAATAAAAACTGTTCTTTATGCCTGGAAACTGGAGATTGTCCATAGCAACCAAAACTGACCCTTTACATCAAAAATGGTTTGAGACCAGCTAGAAAACAGCGATAATAAATTAGAATCACTTGCAGAATTGAGCGATAGTGATTTGTGGGGAGATCCGTCATGAAATACTGAAAAGTAATGACAGTGACAATTCTGCAACTGAGCAAATTTCAGTGTTTTTGATTTGATTACTTTTGATTTGAATTGTTAAATTATTATTTGGTATAATTATTTATAGTTATTTATTATATTATAATTTAATTTTTCAAACTTTATCATACCAGGGGTGTCTACTAGACTCTGGTTTGGACAGATTTAAGTGAGTTATTCCTAAGAATTACAAGACTACAATATAAAATGCCAAATTTCCATGCAAAATAATTGTACCGCTTTCAGCACCAAAAATCTGAAATAATCATACTGCCAGGGAGGTTAAGACATTTGTGACAGCAATTAACTTCAATCATGTCTTTTTAGTGCAAATATGATATAATGCAGCAATGAAAGAGAAAGAGAGAGAAAGATAGATAGTTACACAGCACATGTTTCATGAAGCATTAATTCATTTAATGCCAAATTGAACTTTCCAAAGGAAAGATGACTAAAACAAAGCATGCAATATCCTGAGGAGAAAACTCCTTCTCTTGCCAGCATGCTGCAGAAGAAGACTGTGTGTGGAAACAGTGGCCTCTCTGCAGACATCTGCCATTCCTGTTAAAGTGGTTGTAAACCCTTACAACCTACACAGTTTAGGAGATATTTACTAAAAGACAGTCGCAGCTGTCTACGGCGCATGCGCCATAGACAGCAGCACGCAGGCACACTATGCTTGCTGCTAACGGCGATATGCCGTTAGTGGCAGCTCCCATGCGCATTTGTGGGAGTGATGTCATCGCTGCTCCAGCGCTGTGAGTGGCTGGAGCGGCGATACCTGGAAGAAGATGGACGCTCCAGACTACAGGGGACAGCGGTGACATCGCTGGCTCCTGTGTCAGGTAAGTGACACATAATGGACTACTATGCCATGCATAGTAGTCCATTATGCTTTACCTTTGCAGGGAGACAAAGAGGAAGTAAACCCACGAGGATGTACTTCCTCTTTAATAAGGCAGGACTAGAGCTCTCCAGTAAACAAAGTTTGATTAGATAGCTTTGCTTCTGGCTTAGCAAGGGACATGTCAGGCATCTGCAGAGAGACCACTGCCTATATAAATAGAACAATGATTTTTCTCTACAGCCTACTAGCAGAGGACAGCCATTTCTGCTGTGGTGCTTTCTAAAAAAAATACTGTAACTGTAAAACTTCACTCCACTTTATTGCTTCTGTTTTGATGTACCTTTTTGCACTTTCTTTCTGTACTTTACAAAAAAAATTGCTGATTTTAACTAAAAGTCCAATTGGGCTTTTTGTAAGGCCTCTTTGGATTCTGGCTAAAGGGGATGAAAGAAAACTGATATTAAGAGCTCATTAATACCTCCTTGTTTTATCACATGTTACAATGTTGTGTTACTTCATCCCTAAAGTAGAAATAAATCCCTCCACTTCATGCATTGTGGTGCACTGCAGTATAGTTCAAGTGCATTCTGTAGATGCATTGAGGTACCATTCAAACTAAATGGCAACCAATGCATCGCACCATGATTAGTGCATTAATGGAACTGTGCACCATCACAACTCAATGGTGTTAACAGGCTATAGGGCGAGTTATGTGATGTTTGTCCTTGTATTACCATTGCACTAATTGATTTAATTTGTTTCTTGGGTGTGCCATTTGAATCAAAGCATTAGGGTTGTCTGAACAAGCTGTGCCCATTATTTTCATATTGTATGAATTGCAAATATACAAGTTTCACAGCTTTCTGTTTCTAAAGTCAGTTACTAAGTAAAAACCTTAGCCAAGTTTATGAGATCATACTTTGCTTTTAGTTTCATTGCATGAATAATCTGCAGCTGGTATAATAAAAGTATTTTGAAATAAAATGCAAGGAGTCTGACATGAAACTTGAAGGGTGCACTTAATATCACTTTACTTGATTGGTATAGAAAAAAATTGACTTTTATTCAATCACTGTTGATCCTATGTGATTATTATTAACCCCACGCAACACAGCATTATATTATTAGTTTGTCAAATGTCCTGTTGTCGTGTGTAGTGCTATAAACCTTAAGAATTTACAAATACTGAGATGTCATAGAGAACTCTCCAGTTCTATATTGAGCTATTGTAATAGAAATTATTAATATTTTTCAGCAATACCCCATGCCAGGTAACATGCAATCTTTGAACATAACTTACACTGCCTGTGACTGCAGGATTATCAGCCAATATAATAATATGTCCAACAAAAATAAATTAATTCAGTATATTTAAAATAATTGTGTTTTCAGATTCAGAAATATACATATTTAAAAGGGGGGGAAATAAAAAATTCCCTCTTTTACCTCTGTTACGCAGTTATAGAAATCCATTTTGTCTTTTGTTTTAGTGTTTTTCATTGCCATAGGGGTTATTTACGAAAGGCAAATCCGCTTTGCACTACAAGTGCAATTGGAAGTAAAGTTGCTGTAGATCCGAGAGGGACATGCAAGGAAAATAAAAAACTGCATTTTAGCTTGCACATGATTGGATGATAAACTCAGCAGAGCTTCCCCTCATTTCAGATCTTCCCCCTCAGATTTACAGTGACTGCACTTCCAAGTGCACTTGTAATGCAAAGTGGATTTCCCTTTCGTAAATAACCCCCAATGTGTTTTGTGCTACAACTTTTGTGGTACAACTTATTTTTACAATAAATTTTGCCTATGTTTACATATAAATAATTTTTTCTACAGGTATCACCTCATTTGCCTTTTTTTTTATCTTGCCCTTGAACTGCCATAATCCTACCCTTTAATATGGAGATTAAATAGGAAAAAATGTAAGGCTTTATTGAATGACATTTACATTGCTGAAGCAATATTTATCATAAACAACAGCCATTTTTTTAGAATTTACAGACATTTCCTGTCTATAGGCATGCACTGCAGAGGATGAGTTTTCTGATGTGACAACAGGATAGAATGCGTGTGTACTGCTAAAACAATCACTTGTAGTCTTCATCAGAAGTCCAAGTGACGAGGTGACAATCCTCTTCGACCCGAGCCCACCCTATTTTGAAGCCTATAAGATCCTATGGCTCTAATCAGGTGCTTAAAAAAAAAGCTCACCACTGCAATTCATGGTGCCCTAAAAGGGGCCGGATGCATGAATATGCATGAATCTATACATGGCATATAGGAGGTGTCCTGGGAGCCGGAGGACCCCTAATGGATGGACCATCGCTGCATGGTAGACAAAGCATTTGGGGTTATTTATGAAAGGCAAATCCACTTTGCACTGCAGGTTCACTTGAAAGTGCAGTCGCTCTAAATCTAAGGGGTAGATCTGAAATGAGTGGAAGCTCTGCTGATTTTATCATCCAATCATGTGCAAGCTTAAAATTATGTTTTTTATTTTTCTTGCATGTCCCCCTCGGATCCACAGCGACTTCACTTTCAAGTGCCTTTATTAAATATCCCCCATTGCATCCTCTATACTCAGAAATGCCTAAGCAAGGACCTCCATGGTAGGATCACCAGATATAATTTTAAAGAAAGTTCCAGATTTAAAAAGATTACAATTAACTTTTGAAATACATTAAACCAGTGATGGTGAACCTTGGCACCCCAGATGTTTTGGAACTACATTTCCCATGATGCTCATGCACTCTACAGTGTAGTTGAGCATCATGGGAAATGTAGTCCCAAAACATCTGGGGTGCCAAGGTTCGCCATCACTGCATTAAACTGTCACTAAAGGCAAAACTTTTTTTTTGTTTTGGATAGAGTGGATTAGTGAATAGAACACCTGTCAGGTTTTTGTTGCTGTCTGTGTCCCTTTTCATCCTCTGTATGTATCCTGTTTATAGATATCATCGAAAGTTAAAGGAAAATCCCACATTTTTGGTTGACATCAGAACTGTAATAAAAGTGAAACCTTCCAATGGGGTCACTAGTTCTCGTGACCTTGGTGACACTACAGGATTCTCTCCCTTTGGAGGGATCTCCTCTTACTTCCTGTTTTGGCTATTGAAAAGGAAGTAAAGGGAAATATTCCAGTATTTAATATTTAGGTTTATTCTATATATACTTTTAGGCCTCATGCACACAAGGCTTTGCTATCTTTCCTAGATGTTTCCTCCTGGCAGCATTGTTTTGGCAGAAAAACACTTGACACTTGCAGACACGTATAAATCGTTTAGGCATGTTTAGGTGCGTCAAGCGATTGAGCGTTATTTTACTTCACTTTTACTTTTACTTGAAAGAAATGAACACTCAAGCACTAAATACGCCTAGTGTCAACATGCATTTAAAAAAGCTTATACGCATTTATAGGCATTTTTTTGACAAAACATCGCTGCTCGTGGACACGCTGGCAGTGGATTTTTTTTTCTCCCTCTAAACTCCTCTAAATGCTTGTATGTGCATGTACACATATGGCTAACATGCAAGGGTGTTTTCTGTAGAGACACAGGTTCCTTGTCATAGTATCTTTTCATCCTGCCTGCAAGAGGTTACCCCTACCACTTCCTGTCATAAAGTGACAACACTACCTATCAGAGTCTGCATGCAGGAGAAGCACTGTCACCAAAAGATGTGTCTTCCTAGTCTGAACTACAAGATGATGCCAGTGTACAGCACGCTGGCACATTCAGCTTTAGCTCCCATAAATATAAGTCAGGATAGCGAAGGTGGCAATAGGACTTGTAGTCCAGAAGCATCTCTGTCCTTACACATATTTCACAGAGCTGGGAATAACACCTAAAGTAAAAGTGATCCCTCAGGCTCCTGTGCAAGAAATAATGAATATATGTTTTGTTTTTTTTCCTACAAAAATATGTGCATTTATTATTTATATATTATTTTTTGCAATACAGAGAACTTAGCCTTTAAAGCCTACATTTATTTAGAAAAGGTTTTTAAAAAGTCAGCACAATGGATAATACTTACAATTAATGTCATATGGCGTTGTTCCCCACCAAACTGAATTTCTTTAAAATTTGTTTGCTTAGATACATGTCCCCCAGGGTCCAGCCCCACATGCCATTTTCTTGACAATCTCTAGCATAATATCCTAGAAAATGGACATTACAGTTTCCTAAACATTCAGCACCCAAACTTTAGTCATGTTCACTGAACCTGCCCTGAACCAAACCCAGGTATGTTTGGCTCATCAGTATTAATGGACTATTAAGCTAGAGTACATAGATTTTCTGTGGTAATATGTTAATTTTACGTATGTGCATTAGTATGGTTTAATGTTTGTTTTATTCTTCACAGAATTTAAGGAATAAAGACATAGGGTAGGAGACAGTTTTATCACCACCTGAATGCTAACCAAGTCCCCCCAAAAATTCTGGGGTGAGGCGATTCAGTTCGCATTGTGCGCTATACAAGTATTTCATTCATTCATTCATTCATGAATGTTTGTGATTAAACGAAGGGTGTCAAAACATCTCCCCATTTTTTTTTTAAATGTTAAGAAATCAAATGCAAACAGAAGCACGGATCCTCTTGAATGCATTATTACCAATTAAAAACAAAGGGGAGAGTGCAGCAATCTTGTGCATGATCCGAAAAAACTTGAATGTAAAATAAATAAATAACATATAAAATTCACGTATAATAGGGGTAAACTGGACATCTACAAGGCTTCACTAAACATGGGATAGCAGGTACCAAAAGTCACCAGTGCTGCTAGCTGGAATATAGTCCTCCACAAATCTCTCCACCAGACCGGAGAAAGGGTAACAGTAGTTTGTGCCAAAGCTCAGCTGCAGCAACTTGTCTAGACACTGGACTGATGCAAACCCAACTATTTGCTGTGACTAGTAGTAATCTATGCAACACCAATGAAATTTGGGGGTAGCTCCCCCTTTGTCAAGTCTTGTGAACTACAAGTGTTCTGTAAGCATTCAAGGGGCTACGAAAGCAGTCAGGCTAAAAGATGCCATGCAGGGCTTGAGTTGGTCTGCCTAGGGGACAGGAGCCACACTGGAGCAAAGATTCTGTCACCTTCTCTCCACCCTCCAACAGGGACACTTAACCCATATTCCCTGTTTTTTTTTTTTTTTATCTTTTTTTTTTTCATAACAAACACACAGACAATACATACGTATTACTGCACAGCCAACATCTGGCTATTATGAGGGAAGGGACCCACGCAGGGGTCACAAGGAAGCATTACAGTACTACAAACTGTTAGATTATGTATGAATACCATAGTATACCAAGATCAACGAGCTGGACTGGCTCATGCTCCAAGGGTGGGCCGACAGTGAAATAGCTCACCTGAATTATTGTGCTATCAAGACTGATCTATTAGGTCTTCAAGGGAGGCCATCAGATATTAGGAGGTTTGCTGCAGTGGTAGAGGGTTCTGCTAAACTTAGTCCAGATCCTGTCAATTTTTTTCTGCCAGCCTCTATGTATATAGTTGTCCTTGTCTAGTGGTACCACATTGTTTACAAGGTTTTTCTATAGACATATAGATGGAGGAGCCTTTCGCTTCCAACATAGAAAGATGGATTTCCTGGCATAGAACAGCAAGAGACCCAACAAGGTTCTCTCAGGCACGCTGGGCACCAGTTTCTCCACCAACCCCAGCAGGCATATTCTTGGGGATGGAACAATAGAGATACTTAGCTGTTCATTCACCTCCATAAGGATTTGTGACCAAAAAACGTAATTACCAGGCAGGACAAGAAGATGTGAATGTATTCCCCGTGGGCATGGTCACAGCGCCAGCACTCCGAGGAAAAAGAAGACCTCAACCTATGCACCCGAGCGAGAGCGAATTATGCCCTATGGACAATCTTATATTAAATAAGGCGGTCTCTCAAGGAAACAAGTATCTTAAATGAGTATAGCCGTAAAGGGAGTGGTAAAGCACACATGGAATTAATCTTGCTTGTAGCAAGATTGGTAGGAGAAATCAAGTTAGGATGTAGAAAAACTGTGCATCAATCAAGAAAAGGGACATCTTTATCCCAAAGTGGTCAGCCAGTCGTCAGCATCTGCCTAAGTTTCAAAGAAAATGACAATTTCGGCATGTTGGGTTTGGAGTTGGCTGGGATAAAGCATGCTGTACCTAATATTTTTATCTCTAAATTGTTTATGGACATCATTGAAGGTGTTCCTCCTCTGCTGTAGCTTGGCCAAGAAATCAGGGAAAAAGAGAATAGAGGTATTGCTATATTTGAGTGCAGGGTGTTTGTGAGCTTCAGAAAAGGCTCTTATCCCTGTCTCAGTAGTTGAGAAAGCGGACCAAAAACCAAAAAAGATCTGGGGATGTTCCCCGGAATGGCTCCTCCCATGGGTACCCGATGGGCTCTTTTAACCACATAGATAGGGGGGACATCTGTAAATACCAGTATGTTTTTAAAGAAGTCTTCTGCAAAATCTGCCGGGTGGTACCCTCATCTCCCTCAAGCAGACTGAGGACTCTAACATTATTTTGTTGTAGCTGGTTTTCGCATCATCCGATTTTGCGACAAGGGTCTGCACTGTGCGTTGCAACTCAGCAATGGAGGTAACATGGGTTTCAGTAAGATCTTCGGTAGCAGATATTCTGGACTCAGACTCTGTCATTCTCCCTCTTATTTTGTCCACATGGTTTCATATAAGGTTGCACTCTTCGGCAAGGTGATCTATGCGCATCAGCAGTGAGGTTCTACTCTGTTCAATCATGGCCAGGATCATAGTTGTACTATCTTGAGGCAAGAGGCTGATGTCCCCACCACTGGAACATCTTTTTCTTCCTCTTTTTCTTTGAGGACATCTGCCCAGAGCACTCCACAGAGAGGGGTCACTAGGGAGGAGGGAAGCCTGCGACTGTGAAAACGCTGGTGAGGAGAGCAGGAGTACCAAGATGGCGCTGATACTAGGCTACAATAGACCACAGCCGGGGTCAACACTCAGCTGTGACCCCAGAACCCTCTTTTCCACTGCAGGAATGTGGTTAAAAAGAGGAGGCAGTGCAGTCCATGCATCAGGGCCCAGGATGAGGGAGGATGAGGGAGGCTCAGGCAGGTTAGAGAAGCAGAGAGAGGTAAGATGGCAGCCGTCACTAGTAGAGATGGACGAACTTTCGACGGGACGTTTCGCGAACGCGAACCACGAACGCGGCCAAAAGTTTGCGAACCGCAAAGTTTACGGCAGGCCCTACTGACTTCAATGGCAGGCGAACTTTAAAAACTTACAGGTCATATTTCCAGCCACAACATACTTACTAGCTGTGCACACATAGTCCCACCACATGGCCACTGACATAACACATGTATGAAGTGAATCTGGGATCGAAAACTACAAGCATTCTTTTTTTATCTGTGAAATTTTGAAAATTCAGGACTCAGGAGCACACAAAGGCAATGGAGGAGAGGAAAGGTCAGGGTAGGCTATGAAGAGGGTGCAAGAGATGATCACCAGCACCGTTATATAGAGCACTGACACCAGCACCGTGATATAGAGCACTGACACCAGCACCGTGATATAGAGCACTGACACCAGCACCGTGATAGAGTGCACTGACACCAGCACCGTGATATAGAGCATTGACCCCAGCACCGTGATAGAGTGCACTGCCACCAGCACCGTGATATAGATCACTAACACCAGCACCGTGTCCACCATGGCTTTGGTTGTTGTTTGTTCCAGTCATTCACCTTTTCAGCACTCTTTCTTTCTTTCTACATAATTTTTACGTATAAGTCAGCATCACGTCTACTAATACACACCTGGTTCCCCTTAGGCACCTCTGTCACTATTTGTCTTTCACACTACTTGTACAGCTCTCACATTCATTCACCTTAGCATACATATAGTTTTGTTGCTTCATACATATTAGTCACCTCCTCACTGGCACTTCTCCAACTCAGCGTCCCTTTTCTCACATATTTTCGTTGTTTTTTTCTCTCACTGATTTATTTATTCATGCATTCATTTTTTAATTTGTTTTTCACTTTTTCTTTTTTCTTTTTAAGAGCACAGTTTGTGGGGCTTTTCTCTTCCTCTTTTTTTTTTTGTTAATCAAAAACCTGAGTCTGTGAGCGTCGTTTTCCTTTTTCCTTTTCTTCCTTTTCAAATCATCATATAGATATACTTAAACATCTAGGTGTGGTTATCCTCTATATACATAGATTATAGGTATGACAATAGTTTCATGCCATATATACACCCTGCGTTCACATGTTAAGTATATGTCCCTAATTTTATTTATATATTGGGATTCTATCATAGGTGTGACCCACCATATTGTCCGGCTGCCAATGTCCGCACCCACTCCCTATGTCCATGGGGGGTGAGGTACTTGTGTGACCTCTCGTGAGCCATGCCTTTGGACCTTTGATCTTTCCCTCTTGGCATTTGGTGACATCCTTGGACTTGGTAACATTCTTGATATGTGAAGGGAAATCGAGGCATTCATCCCGAGGGGGAACTCCACTAAAAGCACTTTAATTTATTTTATTTCCTTGGACGTGCACTATTGGGTAAATTATACTAAAATATTAGGTATTCCCAGTATAAATAATTAACATTTGATGTATTTATTTACTGCATCTTTTTTTTATAACAGACCATTTCTCTGAAGAAGACCCCCTGAGTGGGTTGCAACGCGTTAGGACTATACTTCCACTGTTGTTATATTGTACAGTGTCAATAATAGTTGTGTCTGCTTTTGCACATCCATCGTTATTATTGTACTCTTCATACGGAGTCCTTTTAACTGTTCAGGTGGAGCTCATGTTTTTACCTCTGTGCCATGTTGCTGTTTTCTCATGGTAATAAATATTAAAATATTTTTCATGTTACACTGATATGCATTTATTATTGTTTTTTGCTGCCTAAAAACCCCGATTGTGGGGGAACTTGTTCCATTTTTCGGTGATCTCATCAAATAGAAGTCTGCATGCGTCGCGCATTAGCAGCCACTGGCGCGGTGAAAAAAAACCAAGCTCCCCAGAACATGTTCTGCTGCAGAGTTCGTACAGGTAGACGTTAACTGCACATTTCTGCTGGAGCAGCCTATCAAGCGTATAGAAGGTTGAGTTCCATCGCGTCGGGCAATCGCAAATAAGACGTCTGACTGGCAGATTGTGTCGCTGCTGAATGTCAGCAAGGCGAACCATGGCCGTGTTAGATCTTCTGAAATGACCCGAGATTTTACTTGCCTGCCGCAAGATGTCCTGGACCCCAGGGTATTTGACAACTAATCACTGCACGACCAAGTTTAAAACGTGTGCCATGCATGGCACATGCGTAATTTTGCCCTGTTTCAATGCGCTAAGCATATTGGCACCGTTGTCACACACCACTTTACCAACTGTCAAATTGAGCGGTGTTAGCCACTGATCTGCCTGTGAACGCAAAGCTGAAGGGAGCGCAGGGCCTGTGTGGCTCTTGGCTTCCAGGCACAACAGACGCAGCACAGCATGGCAACGTCTCACCTGGCATGTCGAATAGGTTCTGGGGAGCTTGGGCGGCGCAGCAGAATTGACGCTAGCAGCGGGGAGGAGTCAGCCAAGGAGGAGAGGGAGGAGGGTGGAGTAGGAGGAGGAGAAGAAGAGGCAGGCCTGCATGCAATCCGTGACAGTAAAACCAAATCTACACGGGTGCCACAGGTTACATGCTTGATGGCCATCAGAAGGTTCACCCAGTGGGCAGTAAAAGTGATATACCTTCCCTGCCTGTGTTTGCTAGACCACGTGTCTGTGGTCAGATGTATCTTAGCACCGACACTGTGTGCCAGAGATACATTCACTTGCCGCTGAACATGGCCATATAGCTCTGGGATGCCCTTCTGTGAGAAATACTTCCTTCCTGGGACCTTCCATTGTGGTGTTCCAGTGGCCACAAATTTTCGAAAAGCCTCCGAGTCCACCAGTTTATATGGCAGTAGTTGGTGGGCTATCAGTTCTGACAAGCCAGCCGTCAACCGTTGGGCAAGAGGGTTATCCGGCGTAATTTTTTTACGCTCGAACATTTGGCCCACGGAAGCCTGCCTCTTTTCAGAAAAACGTGAGGATGGCATGATGGAAGGTGGAGTGGAGGACAATTGTGAGGAGAGAGGAGAAGGAGAAGTAGAAGACGAAGCTGGACGGTGAAAGCCTGGAGTGTGGCTTTGTGTGTTCCGTTGCTCCCACTGGGCTCGGTGATGGCAGCTCATGTGCCTTCTTAAGACGGTCCTCCCTAGGTGAGTGTTGGGCTTACCGCGACTTATGCGTTGACTGCAAAGATTGCAGATGGCAACTCTATTGTCAGCAGCGGACACGTTAAAAAAAGCCCACACTGCGGAACCATGTGCCGGAGTCCTGGGAGTGCCAGATGTGACTGTACATGGTTGATGCCTCGCTCCTGATAGATTGCACAGGAGGGACAAAGCAGACTGTGAATGTAAGTTCTTCCTGCTTGTCCTCCCTATCTGCTGGTCCATATCTCCCTCTGAACTCCCCTCCTCTTCCTCTCTTGTGGGCATCCACGTAACATCACTAGACACGTCATCATCGACGTCACCTTCCCCACCGCTATAATTAGAGATCTCGGAGTAGGCAGCAACAGCGGGGAACAACCTCCTCCTTGGGCTGATCTGGGTAATGTCATCAGACTGCTGAGTGGCGGTTGTTGCTACCTCCTCTTCCTGATCCAATGCCAAGAGTGGCTGCGCATTGGAAATGTCTTGATATGGATCGGAAAATAATTCCTGTGACTCAAGCGGAAGGTATATGGTGGTAGTGTCTTTGGGGGTGCACAGCAGAGAGTGAAGAAGAGGGTGCAGATCGAGAGGATGAGGAGGGTGCAGAAGAGTAAGGCTGAGTGAGCCACTCAACCAAGTCTGGTGCGTCCTTTGATGTAATCGCACGCACCTTCTGCAAATTGCCACTTTGGCTCAAGCCTGTTGCTCCTGCCCTACCCCTACCACCCCTGTGGAAGGGCCTGCCTCTTCCTCTGCCTGTCATTTTTTAAATGACCCTGTGTCAAAAGTCTCTAGAGAAGTGCAGTATGTATGTGGAAGAAGGTATATAACCCCCCTGCTTCAATCTGTCGTTTTTGGGGGCCACTGGTCTATCACACCAGTTATAATACTTTTTTTATTGCGTCTGTCACTCTTTGTAGTATCCCTGCAGAACCGCTCAGCAGTCACAATGCTGCACAGTGGAAACGCACTATACTATGCTTTCTATATGTGCAAGTATTTTATACGTGTATTACACACCTATATACTGCACACCAATTAGTGCCCCTATGCCAGTCCTTAAGAGGACCTTTGCGAACCTAGTAGCTAGTGATTTGCAGACTGTCCCTCAGTCACTACACTGATAAAAGACTGCTGCAGAATAGGGCAGCAGTCAGCAGCAGTGCACCACAACCCTATATATTGTACACTTATACCAGTCCTTACAAGGACCTTTGTGGACCTAGTAGCTAGTGATTTGCAGACTGTCCCTCAGTCACTACACTGATAAAGGACTGCTGAAGAATAGGGCAGTAATCTGCAGCACAGCCCTGTACCAGCACCCTATATATTGTACACCTATACCAGTCCTTACAAGGACCTTTGTGGACCTAGTAGCTAGTGATTTGCAGACTGTCCCTCAGTCCCTACACCGATAAAAGACTGCTGCAGAATAGGGCAGCAGTCAGCAGCAGTGCACCACAACCCTATATATTGTACTCCTTTACCAGTCCTTACAAGGACCTTTGTGGACCTAGTAGCTAGTGATTTACAGACTGTCCCTCAGTCCCTACACTGATAAAAAAAACTGCTGCAGAATAGGGCAGCAGTCAGCAGCAGTACACCACAACCCTATATATTGTACACCTATACCAGTCCTTACAGGGACCTTTGTGGACCTAGTAGCTAGTGATTTGCAGACTGCCCCTCAGTCACTACACTGATAAAGGACTGCTGCAAAATAGGGCAGTAATCTGCAGCACAGCCCTGCACCAGCACCCTGTATATTGTACATCTATACCAGTCCTTACAAGAGCCTACCAGGTGGAACTTACAAGATCTCCTGAGGCAGGACAGAAAAGTCGGTGGTCATTTCCACCGATCATACAATGCCATTGCTCGGCTGGCTGACATTCAAAGGGAATGCAACCTGTCCACCAACCGCCTTATTTGTGACATGCCTACCAGGTGGAACTCAATGTTGAAAATGCTGCAGCGGCTGCACACACAGCAGAGGGCCATCAATGAGTACCTGTGCAAGTATGGCACCAGGACAGGGTCAGGGGAGCTTGGCTTATTTTCATCATGCTAGTACGGTCACACTTGGTGCTCCCAGGACGCCGGTACATGGCTCCGCAGTGTGGGCTTTTTTTAACGTGTCCGCTGCTGACAATAGTGTTGCCATCTGCAGCATTTGCAGTCAACGCATAAGTCGCGGTAAACCCAACATTCACCTAGGGACGACCACCTTAAGAAGGCACATGAGCTGCCATCACCGAGCCCAGTGGGAGCAACGAAACCCACAAAGCCACACTCCAGGCTCTCACTGTCCAGCCTCGTCTTCTACTTCTCCTTCTCCTCTCTCCTTACAATTATCCTCCACTCCACCTTCCATCATGCCATCCTCACGTTTTTCTGGAAAAAGGCAGGCTTCCGTGAGCCAAATGTTCGAGTGTAAAAAAATGATGATGCCGGATAACCCTCTTGCCCAACAGTTGACGGCTGGCTTGTCAGAACTGATAGCCCGCCAACTACTGCCATATAAACTGATGGACTCGGAGGCCTTTCGAAAATTTGTGGCCATTGGAACACCACAATGGAACTTCCCAAGAAGGAAGTACTTCTCACAGAAGGGCATCCCAGAGCTATATGGCCATGTTCAGCGGCAAATGAATGTATCTCTGTCACACAGTGTCGGTGCCAAGATACATCTGACCACAGACACGTGGTCTAGCAAACACGGGCAGGGAAGGTATGTAACTTTTACTGCCCACTGGGTGAACCTTCTGACGGCCGTCAAGCATGTAACCCGTGGCACCCATGTAGATTTGGTTTTACCGCCATGGATTGCATGCAGGCCTGCCTCTCCGGTCAGACGTCTTATTTGCGTTTGCCCCGACTCGATGGAACTCAACCTTCTATATGCTTGATAGGCTGCTCCAGCAGAAACATGCAGTTAACGACTACCTGTACAAACTCTGCAGCAGACGCATGCAGACTTCTGCAGCCATTTGATGAGATCACCAAACTGGTCAGTCGCCATCAGTGACATCATACCTTATGCTTTCTTTATGGAGCGTACATTGCGTCATGTCATTAATCAAGCCGTGGAGGAGCAGGAGCAGGAAGATGAGGAAGTCGCAATGCTGGATGGATTCCCAGGGGGGGCTACTCTATCTGAGACAAGTCAACAGGAGTCTGAAGAGGAGTCAGAGGAGGATGGTGCCGGGGTGGATGAGGAGGAGCAAGAAGAGCATGCTTTAAACCCTTTTGGGATCGCTGCTGTTGTGTGTGGATGGGGAGAGGAGAACGAGGAGGACGACATTATCCTGGATGATGAGCAGGAGCCAGGCCACCACACCGCTTCCAGTTTAGTGCAAATGGGGGCCTTCATGCTCCAGTGTTTTAACAGGGACCCACGTATAAAAAGCATAGAGATCAAGGACCAGTACTGGGAGGCAACGTACTTAGACCCCCGGTACAAACACAAAATGGCGGAAATGTTACCACTGTCACAAAGGGCTGTCAGAATGGAGCACTTACAGGCCTTGCTTCGAGAAATGCTGCATTCTGCTTCTTTCCCCTTGCAGAGGAGGAATTCCCACTCCCAGAGAAAGAGTTGCGGGTACCAATCCAACAGCGCCTGCAAGAAGAGGGCGGTTTGAAGATGTGTTGGCTGATATGAGGTCATTCTTTCAGCCGACCCATCGACAGGTCTCATTCCGATCCAGCATCAGGGAACGCCTAGACCGACAGGTGTCCGACTACATCGGGTTAATGGCCGATGTGGATGCTCTGAGGAGTGATGAACCCCTGGACTACTGGGTGGGCAGGCTTGACCTGTGGCCAGAGCTTGCCCAATTTGCAATGGAACTGTTGGCTTGCCCCTCGTCCAGTGTCCTGTCCGAAAGGACGTTCAGCGCAGCAGGGTGGATCGTGACCGATAAGCACACTCTCCTAGCTCATGACAGTGTTGACTATCTCACATTTATAAAAATGAATGAGGCATGGATCTCGGAGGAATTCAACACGTGACCAGTAGACCATCTACAGTGCCTTGCGAAAGTATTCGGCCCCCTTGGACTTTTCAACCTTTTGCCACATTTCAGGCTTCAAACATAAAGATATAAAATTTGAATTTTTTGTGAAGAATCACCAACAAGTGGGACACCATTGTGAAGTGGAACGAAATCTATTGGATTTTTGAAACTTTTTTAACTAATAAAAAAATGAAAAGTGGGGCGTGCAAAATTATTCGGCCCCCTTGCGTTAATAATTTGTAGAGCCACCTTTTGCTGCGATTACAGCTTGGGGTATGTCTCTATCAGTTTTTCACATCGAGAGACTGAAATTCTTGCCCATTCTTCCTTGCAAAACAGCTCGAGCTCAGTGAAGTTGGATGGAGAGTGTTTGTGAACAGCAGTTTTAAGCTCTTTCCACAGATTCTCGATTGGATTCAGGTCTGGACTTTGACTTGGCCATTCTAACACCTGGATACGTTTATTTGTGAACCATTCCTTTGTAGATTTTTCTGTATGTTTGGGATCATTGTCTTGTTGGAAGATAAATCTCCGTCCCAGTTTCAGGTCTTTTCCAGACTCCAACAGGTTTTCATCCAGAATGGTCCTGTATTTGGCTGCATCCATCTTCCCCTCAATTTTAACCATCTTCCCTGCTGAAGAAAAGCAGGCCCAAACCATGATGCTGCCACCACCATGTTTGACAGTGGGGATGGTGTGTTGAGGGTGATGAGCTGTGTTGCTTTTACGCCAAACATATCGTTTTGCATTGTGGGCAAAAAGTTTGATTTTGGTTTCATCTGACCAGAGCACCTTCTTCCACATGTTTGGTGTGTCTCCCAGGTGGCTTGTGGCAAACTTTAGACAAGACTTTTTATGGATATCTTTGAGAAATGGCTTTCTTCTTGCCACTCTTCCATAAAGGCCAGATTTGTGCAGTGTACGACTGATTGTTGTCCTATGGACAGACTCTCCCACCTCAGCTGTAGTTCTCTGCAGTTCATCCAGAGTGATCATGGGCCTCTTGGCTGCATCTATGATCAGTCTTCTCCTTGTCTGAGCTGAAAGTTTAGAGGGACGGCCAGGTCTTGGTAGATTTGCAGTGGTCTGATACTCCTTCCATTTCAAAATGATCGCTTGCATAGTGCTCCTTGGGATGTTTAAAGCTTGGGAAATCTTTTTGTATCCAAATCCGGCTTTAAACTTCTCCACAACAGTATTACGGACCTGCCTGGTGTGTTCCTTGGTCTTCATGATGCTCTCTGCGCTTTTAACAGAACCCTGAGACTATCACAGAGCAGGTGCATTTATACAGAGACTTGATTACACACAGGTGGATTCTATTTATCACCATCAGTCATTTAGGACAACATTGGATCATTCAGAGATCCTTCTGGAACTTCTGGAGTGAGTTTGCTGCACTGAAAGTAAAGGGGCCGAATAATTTTGCACGCACCACTTTTCAGTTTTTTATTTGCTAAAAAAGTTTAAAATATCCAATAGATTTCGTTCCACTTCACAATTGTGTCCCACTTGTTGGTGATTCTTCACAAAAAATAAAATTTTTATATTTTTATGTTTGAAGCCTGAAATGTGGCAAAAGGTTGAAAAGTTCAAGGGGGCCGAATACTTTTGCAAGGCACTGTATATGCATAACTCTATAAACTATTTATTTAATCGAGCACACGGACCTTTTTTCTACCTTTGGCTCACTTCCTTGTACAAAAAAAAGCACACCGTAATATATGCCCGTACCCTCCTGTTTGAAGAGGTTGAGAGATGTCATATTTTTGGGTCCCACAGCAAGTTGCTGGTATCAGTGCTGCTGTCAGTGCTCTCTATCTCGGTGCTGGTGTCAGTGCTTTCTCTCTATCTCGGTGCTGGTGTGGTGTCACTGATCTCTATCTCAGTGCTGGTGTGGTCTCAGTGCTCTCTATCACGGTGCTGGTGTCAGTGCTCTCTATCACAGTGCAGGTGTGGTGTCAGTGCTCTCTATCTTGCTGCTGGTGTCAGTGCTCTCTCTCTATCTCGGTGCTGCTGTCAGTGCCCTCTATCTCGGTGCTGGTGTCAGTGCTCTCTCTCTATCTCTGTGCTGGTGTGGTGTCAGTGCTCTCTATCTCGGTGCTGGTGTGGTCTCAGTGCTCTCTATCAAGGTGCTGGTGTCAGTGCTCTCTATCACAGTGCTGGTGTCAGTGCTCTCTATCATGGTGCTGGTGTGGTGTCAGTGCTCTCTATCTTGGTGCTGGTGTGGTCTCAGTGCTCTCTATGACGGTGCTGGTGTGGTGTCAGTGCTCTCTATCTTGGTGCTGGTGTGGTCTCAGTGCTCTCTATCACGGTGCTGGTGCCAGTGCTCCCTATCACAGTGCTGGTGTGGTGTCAGTGCTCTCTATCTCGGTGCTGGTGTCAGTGCTCTCTATCACGGTGCTGGTGTGGTGTCAGTGCTCTCTATCTCGGTGCTGGTGTCAGTGCTCTCTATCTTGGAACTGGTGTCCATGCTCTCTATCTCGGAGCTGGTGTCAGTGCTCTCTATCACGGTGCTGGTGTCAGTGCTCTCTATCACGGTGCTGGTTTGGTGATAGTGCTCTCTATCCTGGTGCCTTACCTCATACAGCCCTGTATCCCACACAATACAACAGATATCTTATTACTTTAATGCAAATGCGATAGACAAGAAAAGCCAGATAGAGCAAACGTTTTGTGGGTTTCCGGTAGTAATTAAGTAGTTTTAAACTTCTCAACAGTCCCACAGGACACAGGCTTCCCAAGAGCCTCTTCTTAACAGCCTGGCCCATCTCACAATTCTCTTCTTAATTAAAATGTATCTGACCAGGGTTGTGTCAAAGCTAAGGTAATAAACAATTATTTGCTTCAAAATCAAAGTTTGATCACCCCGTCAAGTCCTAAATTCCTAAATTCAAATCTCAGCAAGTGCCTCCATCTGTTGTGATTAAAATGGTATTTCTATATACCTGCCAAATACCAGCTAGGTATAATTGCGGCAATTACCACACTTACAAAACCTGCTCAGCACTGCAGACTAAGGAGACAGCATTTTGCTGAACACAAAAAGACATGAGTCAAGATTGGTTTTCAGGGTTTGTCTAGTTTATTCTGGGCGGGTCTACAATTTATATGCACCATTATCAGCCAATTATTGCATAGAACATGTCATTAATACAGAGGTGTAATTACATATCATTAATTTTCATTAATGTCATCTGCTTTCATGAGACACAGTCATGAGCCTTGTAGCCCAGACATATTGTGACACAATTTCTTTATTTAGACAGTACAAAATAAAACTGCTTATGCAAGCTATATTTATTATATACACATATATAGTAACACGTATTCAGAACAGAGTACTCAACAGAGCCACTATATTGACAGCGCTATATAAAAAATTAAAAATAATATTATTAAATAAAAGTATTAAACAATGAAAAGAGGAAGTTCATAAGTCTCAAAATGAGCAGATTCTTTAAGTGTTAAAAAGGTGCTCCACAAAGTTCCCAGACAAGGAAGAGAGACCCCTTCAGATAGGTTCACCACACCGCTATCCGATAGGAGGACCCTCATGCTCTGCGACACTCCCAATGGTAATACACTTACCCCAATGAGGGTTAGTTATAAGCACTTCAAAAAACACTCTTAATGCGGGTTAAGGTAGATATTCCAAAAGCTGCACCCAGGAAATCTCTCCCATCAGAATAAATTTCATTGGTGTTATCATATGAAAAAAATCAAAAGATACGATCCATAGTGCAACCCATTTAATAAATAACAACATCCACACACATTAAAATCCTACGTACACTATGGCTACTTGAATAGTCATATGTAATCACACATGTCATTGGTAACGCGTGGTCTCATCTCACCAAACCCCGATCATAAGTTGTCATAAACACCAGCATTAGTAGAGAGTCCTGGGAAGACCGGCGTTCAAACCTTGACACTGAACAGCTGCACAGTCACGCCCATACGCGTTTCATCATCACGTCTTTGACGGTGGGCGTGGCTGTGCAGGGCAGCGAGTTCTAAATATATTGCGAGAAGGCCAGATGGCAGACCACTCCCCCGGCCGCCCTCCCCGCTATTAACTGCACAGAGGATGTGAAGAAACTTCCTAGAGGACCTCACAATCCCCAGTACAAAATAAAAAAATGAAATAAAAAAACGCAGGGATTACGTGCTACCACACAATCCTCATGTATATATTCATTTACATGTGAATCTCAAATGGTTCACATATATACATTCAGTGCAGACATGTACCATAAATCAAACAATTTTAAAAATATCGAAAACTTCATCCGTGATACATGCATTGCGCTGGAGTGCTGGCAATAACAATCCATTCCAAATGAAAGGAAAAAGAATAAGAAAACACCTAATACCAATAGATGCCACAAATTAAATCACCCAACGGGCCATGAACTGGTCGTGCATGTACTGCGGATTAATATTGGTAGAAAAGTGTGACAAAAAATCAGCCACACCGCGCTAACGCACGCCGACGCTAGCATTAAACCAAACACCAGCAGTCCAGCGCACTGCATCATCGCTAGATGGATACAATAAGATGCACAAATGTTTTTAAATTTATACATGTTACAAGGCTAAAATAATTTACATCCGGAATTAGTATATAGAGAATACACCTATAATCATAAAAAATACATGTAACCTAAAAAGTCAAATATAAAAGCAAAAATCATCAGTAAAGAACATATATAACAAAAGTACAACTCCACTGTTCTCTTACCCATTTGTTAGAGAGATATCAAATATCATCACTAAAAAGTAATGGTAAAAAATAATAATAATGCCTCTCCACTATTCTCTAACCTTTATTATGGGAATACAGTCTATTCATTACCATCAGTGCTGTGTTAAGATATATATGGGGATATCTTTTATACTATAAGCTCAATCTTTTTTTTTTTGTATACATTTACGGGGTATTATATGTTCATTACCATCAAAGGTATATTAACAAATATTTTTTATAATATATACTCAACAGGGGCCATATTAGTAATCGCTTATAAAGCAGTTCAGATCAAGTTCAATGGTCATACCATTAGGATTTAGGGTATTAGTCAAAAAAATCCACTCCGTCTCACGCTTAGACAGCTCACGTACAATGTTACTACGCCTCTAGGACGGATAAATCCTATCTATACCCCAAAATTTTAGACCACTCGGGTCCCTGTTGTGTTTTTTACTAAAATGCAAAGAGACACTATGGTCTTTATATCCTATTACAATGTTATAAATATGTTCGGAGACTCTTCTTGCAAGGGTTCTTTTTGCCCTACCTATATACATTAGCCTGCAAGGGAATTCTAAGGCATACACGACATGAGTGGTCATGCATGTAATAAACTCTTTTATTACAAAAACCCGACCATTCGTGTGTTACACATTGGGAGCTAACATTTAAGAATGCTAATTGGTGGTACTAAACACCTTTTAGACGGGTAAGCTTTTCTACTTCCCATTCCCCCTAATGTTGGCGTGAATGCTGCCAAGTGGGCCATCTATTACACATTCTTTGGGAATGCCCTAACATAACCAGATTCTGGAGACAAAGGTTCAAGCTGATTTCAACACACACAAGGATAATAACCTCCTCCCTGTCCTGCCCTAACCTTAATTAACATGGGTATAGACAAGTTCCCACCCATGTTCCGGCCCGTCATCACCTACATGCTGCTAGCCGTGTGCTCTGTAATCCTGAGACAATGGAAATTACTTCTAGCCCCAAAACCTCTCTGAGGTAATAACCCTGACACACCAAAACTACACATACGAAAAATCGCTAGCCATCAACTTAATTAAATATGAGGCCATCCAAAAAACTTGAATTATTTGGTTGACAAAATAATACCGGTAGTTGTTTCTTATTAGATGACATTAAATACTGAATGTATGAATTATATATTTTGTAAGTTGTATTGTACATTGTTCTTCATGACATTGTTGTACCTTCATGACTTTGTTATAAACTATAAACATTATTGCTTAAAAAAAAAAAAAAAAGAAAGAAAGGAGTGTTCTCAACATAGCAGCACATCTATAATTGAAGAAATTAAATTCTTGTGCTGTGCTTAAAGTAGGTCAGCATCAGTGCAGAAAAATCAGCAAGGCTTAATGTAAACTCAGATTTAATTCTCCTATATTACTTTACCATTATAGTTAATGTAATGTATGTATTATATTGTCTTATTTGAGATAGCTGTGATGATTTTTAATACCAAAAATGTTCCAAATAAGTAATAATATGTTTTTATGGATAACCAGATAGATTAATGTACAACTTAGATTCAACCAATATCATTTAGAACATGTACATAATAATCTTATTGAATTTTTAGCACATAAAAAGGGGGTCAGCACTAAGGAAAATAAAAGAAATAGGCAGCTTGTAATATGTAAATATATAGTACTCAAACAAACCAACAAAGAAAATAATGCAGGGCCTAAATTTAAAGCATGTGCCCATAGGTGTACGTAGCCTATTGCATTAGGGTGTGCACCCCAAAGGTCAAACACTACAAAGCATTCACGATGTTCATTCAGAAACGAAGGGGCCGGTGAATTACATATTACCGGCCCCTTCCCCCACTCATCCTAAAGCATCCCCACAGCAACAGCCAGCAGGAGAGGAAAGGAGGGAAGCCAGCAGCACTGTGGGTGGAAGGGGCGTGGGGGGAGCCAGGGCAGAAGGGGCAATCTGTGCTGCACAAGGTGATTAGGGTGTGCCTGGGCACACCTGACACACCCTCTGTGCACACCTATGCATGTGCTCTTAACACAGTACTCAGTCATATTGAATTATTATTCAAAGACTTACACAATATGATAAAATCTATGAATTATTGAAAAGACACATACTCAGGTTGCTTTACTAAAGCCGAAGAGTTCAAAATCTGGTGCAAGTGTGTATGGTAGTCAGCTTCTAACTTTAGCTTGTTCAATTAAGCTTTGACAATAAAATCTGGAAGATGACTGGTTTCTTTGCAGATTTGCACTAGATTTTGCACTCTCCAGTTTTGGTAAATCAGCCCCACTGTGTCATTGATTACTTTTGAGCAAAATCAATCATTTTTTTTAAAGCGGGAGTTCGCCGGGAGTCCGCCGTTTTTTTTTAAAAGCCAGCAGCTACAAATACTGCAGCTGCTGACTTTTAAAATAAGGACACTTACCCGCCCAGCGCGCCCGCGATGTCGGCCCCCGAAGCCGATCTCTCGATCGTCTCTCGGGTGCTGCCGCCATCTTGGGTATGGGATTTAGGAAGTGGAGCCTTTCGGCTTCATTTCCTGGTTCCCTACTGCGCATGCGCGAGTCGCGCTGCGCAATAAGGATGGTCCTGCTGTCTCTGGAATCCGTGTGTTTCCCAGCAGGCAGCGGGGGGACTTTCGGAAAGGGGCGTAGATTCTGCAGAATCTACACCCCTTTCCACAGATAGCTATGCTGGAAGTGGGTACAGATACCTGTACTGTACAGGTACCTGCACCCCCTCCCCCCTGAAAGGTGCCAATTGTGGTGCCGGAGGGGGGGAGGATTCCAATGAGCGGAAGGTCCACTTTAGGGTGTACCTCCGCTTTAAATGATTCTGATTTGCATGGTTGGAAAATGCAATCGTAGGAAAGTAGTTCGATTGGTACAATCATTAAGTCTATGGCACACGAAACAATCGTTTTGATACTCCCATCATATTTTTCTACTGGGCACTAAATCGATATACAATAAAATCCTATGGTCACTATTAGAGGTTTGTGTATAAAAATTCCCATCTTGAAACCCATGGGACAAACCTCCTATCCTCTCCATTTCTTTTCCTATACTCAATTTGATAGAATCATGCCGAAACACCTCTAAATCAATTTGGAACTAGATAGTTTTGCTTAAAGTGTATATAAACCCAAAACTCACACATGTTATATACTGCAGCATATGTGTTGTCAGATGTAGTGACTGCAGTCGTTTGTTTTGTTTTTTTGGTGATCCTGGGGCAGCAACACTCACTGAACTGTATCTATAAAGCAGCAGAATTATCACCATAAGAGCACCAACATCTTTGCTTTCCATTACATAAGAAGGTAGGCTTTTGTAGTTCACAGAAAATAGCTGGGACAACATATGCTATTTTTTAGGATGCCAGTTCAGTACATTCTTTTAAGTGTTACTAAACCCAGGACCCTGCATTCACTATATCTGGTCTCCCACAATACACAAAACATGGGAATGCAATTATTTTAGTAACTATAAACTGCTAAATACCTTTTCTCTTCAGCAGTATATAGCAGTCTTGTGACTTCTTTCAGTGTCCAGCCAAGCACTGGCTAAAGCTTGTAAACTGAGTTTTCTGACTGTCCCATAAGACTGCAAAATCCCTGACCCTCTATCTAGAGAATGCTGATTGGCCCTGTGCTTATCACATGCACTCTCCAAGAAAAAAAAAAAAAAAAACATCTAGCAATACATACCAAACTGAGCATACAGACTGACTTTACTGTAATGGGTTTAGTAATACTAAATACTAAGTAATACTAAGATTCCAGTTCAGTACACATGAAATTACAAGACAATGTATTTCCTATCAGGATCAACATGTACTTTTCTGTACCTTTGTAATGCAGCCACCATGTCTAAGGACTAGTAGTCTGCGATATATACATTTTTTCCTTTGGTTTAGATATACTTTAATGTTGCAGAGACCCTTATTCAGTCATTTAGTTACAGTGCTTCATACTTACCGCATGTATTGAGAAAAGTTTTCACTCTTCATCATCCTAGTATATTAAAATATATAGGCCACTGCTGACTCCATTCATTTTTCTCAGTGTCATAAATGATCGTTATCATCCTCATCCATCTCCATTACATTAATTACAGTGCATTTACATATTTTGTGTGTCCATTTATATTTATCTCTAATTCTTCTAATTACTTGCAATTAGCTCTTGGTTGGTGACATTCCCCTTGTCACACACAGTATATGCGCCAACATAAATACAGTCATTTTAAAGGTGAGAGGTAGGGAGCTAAATTGGAGGTTGTGGAGACAGAAATCAATCATATATCACTTTTATGTGTCAAACAGCTCTTTTTTTACACTGTTAATAATGCAGCTAGCTTTAGGTTATTAAACATTTCATTTCCTAGGTATCCTGTGTCAATATATATGGGTGTGTGTGTGTGTATGTATATATATATATATATATATATATATATATATATATATATACACACACACAGTATATACAATTATTATAAATACTACGTTATGCTATAAATATGATCTCATCAAAAATAAAATAAATATAAAAGGTATTGGATCAATATAAAATACAACAGCTAAAAATCACAATAAATTATTAAATAATTAAATTGGAAAAAGCTGTGCTAGGTATTATGCACTATACACCCAATAATTGGATACAAAATGCCTGGGGGAGGGGACAGGACGGT
Source organism: Lithobates pipiens (assembly GCF_037356315.1). Lineage (NCBI taxonomy): Eukaryota > Metazoa > Chordata > Amphibia > Anura > Ranidae > Lithobates > Lithobates pipiens. The sequence goes on along the minus strand of NW_027507748.1, from coordinate 398,701,630 downwards.
ACGAGGAGCAGTTTACTTGCCTTCGGAGGAGACCCCCATACCTTTTCGGTATCTGATCTTGTTGGTTATTGCTGGCAATAGAGTGGTGCACTAGACACACTTCATAAATATGAGTACCCTGTGTTAGGGTTTGTTTGATTGTGTTCATTAAATTGTTTAAACCTTACTACACTATCAAGCGCTTTTATTTTTGTATAAAACAAAGGTATTTCACTGAGGAGCCCTGGATGCAGTTTTTCCCTTCTGAGCCTAGAGGAGATTCTAATGCTTGTTTAGACTTAGCTTAATCCACGCTCTAAGGTGAGCGTTCACTACCTAGGGGATCACTGAAGGGAGGACACGGAACATTTGAACACCTACCAAGATGTTTTTTGTGATTGCATGGACTACTCAACGTATTGATTAGAAGCACAGCAGGACACTTTGTCTTCCCACGAGCACTTTAATATTTGTTATATATTTTTTCACATACACTATATGGACTTTTATGAACTTTATGAATCTTCAGAATGTAAGTTTTTTCACATGAGCTTATATACTCATTTATGTTTGCATGATTTATGAGACATGTTTAAAGCCAGCAGCTTTTCTTTCTCTTTATATTTACTGGGCATCTGCCTAGTGGTGGCTCACAGGATTCTTGTGTTTTTTACATTTATTGTATAACCCTATTACAAGCTTCTTTAGCCACCTCAATACCAGACACTTAAACCTCTTTCCTGCCCAGGCCATTTTTTTAAGGTTTCAGCACTGTTACACTTTGAATGACAGTTACTAATGCAACACTGTATCCAAATGAAATCATTATCTTATTTTTAGATAGAGCATTCTTTTGGTGGTATTTAATCAATACTGGATTTTAAATTTTTTGCTATATGAACAAAAACATTGAAAATTATGAATAAAGACATGTTTTTCTTTGTTTCTATTAAAAAATGTAAAATAAATACTCTTTCTTCATAAATATAGACCAATATGTATGCTACATTTCTTTGGTATTAATAACACGAATCAGTGTATATTATTTAGTCTATGTGAAGTTATATAGTCCACAGTCTATGGTATTATATTGTGTATATATATATATATATATATATATATATATATATATATATATATATATATATATATATATATATATATATATCCCCAAAGCACTGTCCCCAAAGAATGTCATTTCTTGAGACTCTAAAATGGCAGAACAGTAAAAATACCCCCCAAATGAACCTTTTTTGGAAAGTAGACAGTCCAAGGTATTTAGTAAATGCATGGGAGGTTTTTTACATTTTTTCACAATCACAGCCTAGCCACATAGAGCCCAAAATTCAAGGAGAAACTTGGAGCTTTAAAGAAGCATACATTACACCTAAATTATGCAACAAATGTCCTGACTACCTGTCATTTTGTTGGCACACCAGGACAATGGAAACACCCACAATATTACCCAACTTTGGGACTCAGACACTACAAGTTATTTTCTAAGAGGCATAATGAGTCCTTTTGAAAATGTAATTTTTTGCCTCAAGTTTTTGGAAATATTTTTTTTTCATTTTTTACACAAAGTTGTTAATTAAGTTAGTTCTAACATGCATCACAGGCACATACTTATAAATATACCCCAAAACACATTCTGCTACTCCTCTTGAGTATGAGACTTATTCACAGCCTAGCCACACAGAGGGTCCCAAAATCCCAGGAGAACCTTCAGACTTTATAAGGGCCTTAATTTATGCATCTCATTTCTTGACTACCTATCACATTTTTTAGGCCTGAAAGCACCAGGACAGTGAAAACCCCCATAAAATGAACACATTTTGGAGAGCAAATACCCCAAGCATTAGGAATTTTTTGAAGACTTCATTTTTTTTTTTTGGCCACAAGATTTTGGAAAATGCCTTTAATGTAATAAGATATTTCTCACATACAGCATAGACTTAGAATTACACAATAAAACACATTCTGAGTATGGGGCTACGATTTATTCACTATTATTACTAAATATATGACAGGATATTGATTCACAATCAAATACAAATTGTCAGTTTCTTATTGTCCTTCTATAAAAAGTATATGACAAACCAAATAGACGCTATAAAGGATTGGGATTTGAATTGACTGCCCCAGACTGATGAATGAACAGTTTACATCCAATAAACAAAAGATAACAAAGCTTTATTACAGTTGTTTATTAAAACCACACTTTCTGCCATACAATACATATGTTTACAGTTTCAAGCAGTAGCCGATTCATTTCACGATTTAACCACTTACTCAGGACTGTGAAGAGGAATACATTACATCTACAAAAAAACAAGATGACAATAAGGCCCCATTGACACCTGAGTGTAGCGTTTTCAGGCAGAAAGTCATACGACTTTTCTGAGACTCTTGCAGCGTTTTTACCGCATTTTTGGTGCGTTTTGCCACAATATTGTACAGGTCAAAAGGTCACCAATGTAAAAAGCAGAAAAACTCCCAAATCTGCCTGAAAAAAAAGCCACAGAACTTGCTTGAGCTTCAGGTGTTTTGGAGCTTCCGGCTTCACGCATTTTGGAGTGGAGATGTGAACCATTTCCATAGCTTCAAGCTACAAAACGCTCAGGTGTGAATGGGGCCTAACAAAAACCATTACAAAAACACTGTTGACCACTACAATAACAAATCAGTTTGGTTTAGACCATACACAGACATTGTATCTGCTTTTAATTTCTTATGTAAATGTAATTGTTATATTCAATTAAAGAGGCACATGGGAGGAAAAAAATGTCTCTTTAATTGAATATAACAATTACATTTACAAAAAGCTTTATTATTTTTTATTTATTGGATGTAATCATTCTGGGCACTCAATTTAAATCCCAGTCGTATATATCCACTATTTGGTTTGTCATAGACTTTTTTCCTGTCTTGACTGATTATTTACAAAACATTTTATGTTTTGTATCACACAAATCAACCAATTGTATTGAAACCAATGTACTGTAATGGTTGCAACTATATGAGTGGTCAGGGAATATAGCTTAGTGTAGAATCACCTATAGCAGTCCCAGTTCCTATAAACCAAGCAAGCCTAGCATACTGGTATATGACTGACCCCAGGAATGCAATGCTCACTGGCCAGGAAGTAAAGGAGGCTGAAGAAAGGAAGAAGGAAGGCAAAATTGGCGGTAAAATAGCGGCATTTTACCACCGACGCCACCCCAGTGTGAAAGGGGTCTTAGTGCCTTCCTTCCTGTGCTCCTGTGTATGATGTGGTCTGACTTCCTTTCTGATTCCTGTTACTGAATTTTTTTCTCCTGACTAAGCTTGTCTCATTACCTGCTCTGGTGTCCAAATCCTGGCTTCTGTTTTCTGACTACATTCCTTACTGTGTTATTTTTGAATTTTCATTAAAGGTGTGATTTTAACTGCACTTTCTGTCTCCGTCTGGTTTATGGTTCCTGACAGGGACTCAGCGACCGGTGACAATTTTTATAATTTTTTTTTACAATTTGTATTATTTTTTATCATTATTTTTATACATACTGTTACCAGAATAGTGCACTGTGACAATAGTGACACGTGACACTGCTAATCTGGGAAGGTGATATGATTTTTTTTTTTTTTTTACACTGTGACTGCTTGTTACTGTGATGATCACTGTAACAGCAATCAGTTTACCTGTCATGAATAGCTTTCAGTCATGACAGCTTGCTCAGTATTGTGATTGCTGTGATTGGCTACAGCTATGACATGGTACAGGGCCACTGTGAATGAAAATGTACTATGTGATCACTGTGATCAATCACAGCAAGCACAATAGTAAGCAAGCTCTCATGAATGGTAGCCAAGCATGACAGTTGTGTTTACATATTATCATATATTATCATAAAATGCCCTAACAACCACCCAATTGGGCCCTCTTCCAACCTTAGGCTCCAAAGCAGCCACATGGGCTGCTATGGCTATTGATACTGCACTGATCTTACGATGTTCACTAGGCACTACGATTGAGGCTGTAATATATGCATTTTAGTTATGTTCACTGTGCAATACAATTCATGCTGTTTAATATAAAGTTAGGAAGAGGGCACATTTTTAATGGATTTATTTTAAGATCAAAATCTATAGCTATGCAAACATCCACACACTCATGCAAACTCACAACACAAGCATTCCCTGGCAGTTTTATTTATGCAGCTAGGCAAGTGTCTCACGTAATTAAACCCTTAATTTCTAACATTCACTGTGCCAAGCAAAATATATAAAATTATGTAATCAGCCAGTCTTATTAGTTTGCTGTTGGCTATAAAATAAAGATTATTTGTACCTGCGAGTTCAATCACACCTTTATTGCAGTGAACTCTTTCTTGAAAGACCCTGGCCTCTAGCATTCATTTCTCATGAATATGTACAACATATAAAAACCATAACAATGAAATTCTATAATTTGATTCCATTGGGAAGCCAGGTGGTCTTAGAAGATTCCTTCTGACTTAAAGTCCAAGCATACAAAACTTTAGTATCAGCGCCAATGGATCACGCGTGGCCTCCCAGTCTCATAAGCAATCCATGCGACTTCCCTGTTTCAGCTTCCTCATCTGTTCTCTTGCATGAGACAATGTAGCTTTTCAGATATGTTTATGTATATATTCCAAATATGTGTTTTTTAATGTGATTTAAATACATTATATATTCTTACTATATACACGACCATTCCTCTCTCCTATTTGGGATCACAGTGGAAACATTCAAAGTCCGCTGTCTCCTTATTTTCTTAATAATTATTGGATGTGATGCCACGTTCTTCAATAAATGTCTCAAATCCACTTTTTCTGCTATCTCTAAACATAACCTATTGAATTATGAACTATTAAAAATAATGGTGAAAATTATCTAACAGAAAATGAATCAGCTTCTCAATAATAGTTGGATGCATAAATTACTGAATTAAAGTGAAGACTGAAGCCACTGGATTCCAATATTTATACATGCAGCTTCACATATTCTGCTTAATAAGAAGCAGTTTAATTTGTCATAACACTACACACGAAAATGCAGGCATCACCAAAAGGAAAATGCACCACACAAGCAATCTTAAAAATAAATAACAGATGTTACCACTAACCAATTGGATAAAAATATGAATGTGACCATTTACTATTGGCTTCAACTTTAATGCATAACACATTTACAGTCACTCATAAATACTGTATGCAAAAATAATCATAGCAAAAACAACTTAGTCACTGAAACTCAAGATATATACTGTATATATAGAGTAAAATATAGAGACTATACATTTTGATAACTGGATTCTTACCCCCCCCCCCCCACCCCCCACCCCAGCTTGCTGTCAACTGACACTTGAAGAAAGGGAGCCAGGTCTTGGGAAAGACCCAAAGCTACGCCAGCAGACAATACTAAAGGTGTGTAAGCAGGTGGGCAGGTGGGAGGAAACTAAACCAGGGTTTCAGCATTCCCATAAGATGGAAGACGATTATTGTTAGTTTCCTCCACTAGTCTTTTTATTTCTTAATTCTTAATTTTAAAGGGTATGCCTCATAAAAAGCAGACAAAGTAAAATTCACATCTGTTAAGGTCATAAGCGATCATGTATAATGTAGGCCAAAGTGCAAACAAACATCTCCAGAAAAATCAATGATAATCAGTGTTCATATACACAGAAAGTGACTGCATAGTCGGAAATAACAGGTCATATACAATGTGGCATAACATACGATAGTATGATGTTACCCAGCATTTTCCTGCTTCTAAAAAAGAACAGAGGGAAATAAGAACAGAATTGAGAAGAAAAAAGAAAGTTGTATGCACGTTTCCTCCCAAGGGAAACTGTCCATAATTGGGCGGGGGGAATACAAAAAATATAAATAAAAAAATAAAAATCAACTGTATCGAGAACATTTCCCAGGTTATCATTCCAGCCAAATCCAGATTTGTTACAGGGCCAAAAGACAGGACATCGACCCAGCATCTTTAGCCGATTTTACCCAAGTAACTATTGGTATCTAGAGGGGAATTTAATGTTGTTCCAATAATACAATTTTTGGTTTTGGTCAAAGATCTTGTTTTTGAGAACTGCTGTAAGATCCTCCATCTCTTGAATGTCATTCACTCTGCCAAACCACTGTCTCAGTGATGGTGGGGATTTCCTCTTCAAGAAGCTAGGGATACATGCCTTGGCTGTGTTTAGCAGCTTGAGCACTAGTCTTTTTTTACATTTTTTAAATATGTCTGCTTTTAAAGTAAACTTGTCCTGAGAGAAACACAAGGAGTGCTATTTCTGACCTCTTTCTGAAAATGCAAGTTGCCTAGCTGGTATAGTGGCCCTCTAATAGTATAGGTTAATGACCTCTGGTACAAGTATTTAGATCAGAAATATCAGAGAAAACAACCAGGAAATTAGCATTTTTAGCAGCAGAGGACAGCAATGGCATCCTTCATGTTTCTCTTGTAAGAAAATAACAAACTCCTGGTCCAAATCTGTAGGAAATTGTAAATATTTGCTGTGGGGCTTTATGTGTGTAAAGACACTGTGCTGTGTTTGCTATGTTTTATGTGTTTAAAGACACAAATATTATTTTTTCAATACAGAACCAAAAATGAATTATTGCATGCAATAAAGTATTATGTCACTTGAAAGCCTATCTAGAAAATTACATTCTAAATATTGTTAGTAATAGGGTGATTTAATAAAGGCAAAAACTACTTGACTAGCACAGACATTATTATTCTAGTTAACCACTTAAGGACCAGCAGATTTCACCCCTTAATGATCAGGCCATTTTTTGCCATACGGCACTGCATCACTTTAACTGACACTTGTGCAGTCCCGTGATGCTATACCCAAACTAAATTGATGTCTTTTTTTTCTCACAAATAGAGCTTTCTTTTGGTGGCATTTGGTCACCTCGGCGTTTTTTTTTTTTGCGCTATAAACAAAAAAAGACATACAATTTTAAATAAAAACTATTTTTTTTTTACTTTTTGCTATAATAAATATCCCCCCCCCCCCAAAAAAAAAAAAACTTTCTTCATTAGTTTAGGCCAATATGTATTCTTCTACATATTTTTGGTGAAAAAAAATTAAATAAGCATATATTGATTGGTTTGCACAAAAGTTGTAGCATCTACAAAACAGGGGATAGGTTTATGGCATTTTTATTATTATTTTTTTTTTTTTACTAGTAATGGTGGTGGTTATCAATTTTTTAGTGGGACTGTGACATTACAGCGGTCAGATCGGACACTTTTGACCCTTTCTTGGGACCACTGACATTTATACTATATAAATGACACTGACAGGGAGGGGGTAAACACTAGTGGTAAACAGGGAGTTAAATTTGTTCCCTGGGAAGTGTTTCTAACTGTGGGAGGGATGTACTGACTAGAGGAGGAGAGAGATCACTGTTCCTGTTTATTAGGAACAGACAATCACTCTCTACTCCCCTGTCAGAACAGGGATCTGTTTGTTTACGTTGACAGATCCCTGTTCTGGCTCTCTGTGGAGTGATCACGGGTGGCTGGCAGACATCACGGCCACCGGTTATGCGCATTGTATCCCCCGACACACAGCGCATGTGTGTACCTGCTATAGCTCTTAAAAGAGCGGTGTAACGGTTTATAAAGTATTAGCTGGAGTTCAGCATCAATTTGTTAGTGTGTTTAAATCTGCTAAAACATCTAACACTCCCCTCCCCCCAGATTAACAATGCTGCTGTCTAAAGTACCCCTTGCGCTCCTTTATCCAGAGTGTAGGCATTCTAATAGTGGAGGCATGTTACTGAGCAGATCATTAGGTAAAACAGAGGGGAAAAAACCCTAAAAAAGAAATACAGAAAGATACAGCCACCACATCTAATTATTAGTAAGCTGCATTTTAGGTTTTGGGTTTATAACCGATTGAATTATTCAGTGTGCAAAAATTATACTTTTACAAATTTAAAATGAATAACTTCTATCTAATCTGTACAAAGCTGGTTTGTCTTTTTAATTTAATTACTCTTTATTGAAAAAGATCTTTCTTTTCCTTTTTTTTTACATGAAACATAATTATAGAAAATTAACATATAAGACAGCAAGGAATACAAATTCTTCCATCATAAAATTTGCCAAGAAACGCGGGCGTAATCGTACATAACATACTAGTTATCCCTGACCCGCCTGCTAAGCTTCCCCCCCCCCCCCAAAAAAAACCCCATTCTGTGAACACGTGCTACTGGCTCCGGCCAGACCTATTCAGGCTGGCCGGCTGGGAAGATGACAGATCACTTCGGGGACAGGAGTAGAGCACATCAAAAGGCACTCAAGCCACACCAAGCCCAAACCGAGTGAGTACTCGCTAAGTCTTATCTTCCGCTATCTCATCCAGGGGGTAGCCAATATCTCTCAACCATGGATTCCATAGCGCCCTGAATTTTTTTAAATTATTTTGTCTAATAAACATTGCTCGTTCACACCAAATTGTGAAATTTATGGCGTTTACCCATGCTTGTAGTACTGGAGGGCTTTTTGCCTGCCAGTTCAACGCAATTAGTCGTCTGGCCTGGTACAAGCACCTTAGTATGGATATCTTTGTTACAGCAGATACTCTACCCCCTTCCATAATCCCTAATAGACAAGTCTTAGCTTCTGGTTTCAGGGTGGTGTTAAAAGTCCTATTAATTCTCTGTACAATTTCTATCCAGTACCGATACAGTTTTGGGCACTTCCATACCACATCTGGGGCAAATACCGTTAGATTTTCTACTTATTTTCCACATTTTTTTAGGGGTATAGTATGCCCTATATATAAAGAGCTTGTGGGACATGCGCTGTGATGGAGAGATAGATACCAGGTTCCCCAAAGCTGGTTTGTCTGACGTAGATATTTTCTACTAAGCACTATTTTCAAATCAGTGGGAACATAGATATGCATCCTCACAAGGGAAAGCTTTATTGACAAATATAACAAATGCAAATTGCAGCATGTATGCATCACAATGTGTGAATTATGCAATAAAGAAGAATAAGCAGTGACATCCCACTTAGCAAGAACATATGTCATGATAATCACATTAGAAAAGCACTGGTAAAAAAGGCACTAAGCTTACCTATGGACTACTGATAAAATTATCATATATAATTATAAAAGAATTAAGATGTTTTAGGCACTGATGTTTGATTTACAGAACACTTGTTATTTTTGCCACAAATATTTAAAGTATATGTAAATTCAATTACTAAAATGTCAAATAAGCTTTGGTCATTGGAATTCCAAAAGTAGTTTTCCATATTTGTTTAATATGATATATTATATATTATATTTGTTTCCATATTTGTTTAATCAGCAGCTTGCATTGGAATAATAACTGTTGAGCCTACCATAAAAGTCACAAAAGTTCTGGATTACCTTGTTACAGAGTGATAAGGCTCTTTCTAGGCCTACCAACTGCACTATCTTACTATTTGTGCTGTTAGCTGTATACTTATCACAAACCTGATGAAGGGCCACTTAATGATCCAACAATATTGCATTTTCTATATTAACCCTTAAACAAAAGCCTTTTTCATTCTGTGACAATTTTATGTGTTTGCTAATCACACACTGCATTTATAAAGTACATTGTAATGCTGCCACAAAGTATTCTTATGAAAATTACCAATGACCAATTTAAGATACATTACTAATCCATGATCTACTGTTGTCACCATCAGGAAACCTGCCCTGAGAAATGGCATACAAAAATCACTCAAATGCATGAATATAGACAGTACTTGGATGCAAAAAAGAATTAAAAATACATCTTATTTAAAAAGTCAGTTGTTGATGGTATACAGTGGACAAGTGCTTCCACTCACTATTAATGGACAAGTGCTTCCACTTACTCTGTTGGCAACTGCCTTGACCTCATCTTCTCCTACCTATGCACTCCGCACACCCTCTCCAATATTCCTTTGTCTCTATCGGATCACCAACTTATTAGTTTCACTCTCTCCTTGTCTGCCTCTTCCTTGCCTTCCAACTACCAAACTATTACCCGTAGAAACCTCCACCATCTTAACCCTTCTCTTCTTTTCTCTGCTACAGATTGTCTCTACGACAAAATCTCATCCTTGTCCTGCCCCAACTTGGCTACTTCTGTCTACAACAGTTCATTGTCATCCACCCTGGATACCTTGGCCCCCCTCACTACGCACAGAATCATGCCCTGACCGCTACAACCCTGGCAGACAGACAACACCAGAAGCCTCAAAAAATGTAGCCGTGCTCTTGAGCGTCTGTGGCGTAAAACTAAGTTACAGCAAGATTTCAGACAATATAAATCTGCCCTCCAAAAATACCATTCCTGCCTGCACGCTGCCAAACAGACCTACTTTATCACTCTCATTAACACCCTCTCACGCAGTCCCGTCAACTCTTTTCTACCTTTACCACTCTACTTCGTCCTCCATTACCCCCACCCACTAACTTACTCACTGCCCAGGAGATTGCTTATCACTTCAAAAATAAGATTGAGACGATTCGTCTCGAGATCTCCGCTCTACAGACATCTCCCTCACCTTACACTCCTTGTCCTCCTGCACAATCAATACTTTCCTCCTTTAACCCAGCTACTATAGAGGAAGTCACTAAACTTTTTTCTAATGCCCACCTAACCTCCTGCCCCCTGGACCCGGTTCCTTCTCAAATACTACGGTCACCATCTGACTCAATCCTACACTCCTTAACACATTTACTCACATGCTCATATGCCTACATTTCCCACACATCTTTGGATTCCTTGACACACACAGGAAGTATGGATTCCTCAGCTTTCCTTTTCTGCAATACAGAAATAATCTCAGCAGCTTCTGCTGCTCTGTGTCATTGAGCTCAGACATCAAGCTCTTTACTGCCACCTCTAGCTAATATGTGCATGTGCACCCCTCGTGTGAGCTGCCTGTATTGTGATCAGCTGCAGCTCTTCTGTGTCCCACCAACATGTCAGCTTTGTGGAAACAAAAGCTGGGATTAGGTAGGAAGATTTCCTTTACAAGTAGAGGGTGTGAAGGAAAGGGAGGAGCTGTTTGTGTACAGCTGTTTATGTACAGGGAGGGGGCAGAGCTTTGTGTGTTTACTGATTTGTGTATGTGGAGGGCTGAAATATATACAGGCTTGAAGGAAGGCTGACATATATACAGGTGTGAGGGGGGCTTATATATATACAGGTGTGAGGGGGGACTGATATATATACAGGTGTGAGGGGAGGCTAACATATATACAAGTGTGAGGTGGAGCTGACATATATACAGGTGTGAGGGGGGCTTATATATATATATACAGGTGTGAGGGGGGCTGACATATGTACAGAATTGAGGGGGGCTGAGTGTGTGCAGGCAGTGGACCGTGTCCGGTGTGTGGATTCAGTGGGATGGTCCATAGGCAGGCCCTGGGTAGTTTTGGTGGTAGGGCCCTGGCCTAAAACTTTGTAAGGGGTCCAAAAATTTCTGATGGCTACCCTGAACCTCATAAGTGAGTGTGGCCACCTCTGTTTTTCATTCCTAGCTGGGTAAGTAGTCTATAGCCAGGTAAGAGCACCCCTACTGTCAGGCATGCAGAAGGGCCAGAGCCTAAAGCATGCAGCTTTTATGGAGGACTGCATAATGTGGGCAATACCTTCCTGATTGCTACCAGAGTACTCCAGTACTTTAACCTTGGGCCTTGGATCCCCCCTAGCTCTTCCCTTGTGTTACCAGAACTACCCTGGACTTGGCTGTGTTTATGAGGACATTCACAACAAGCTGCATTGTATGTCTACTGAAGCAGTGATTCTCTGTTTTACTCACTGTTGTTGTGGACTCTTAAAGAGACTATTGGAAATAGGAGTAAGCTCTGATAAGAGTGAATCACATTAGGGCTCGTGCTTTACCAGAAGGAAATGTCTTATTTTGGAGAGTTTAAATAAACTGGACTAAAGGCTTTTATTTAATGGGCGTGGCTCCCTTTTCCTTTCGAAAGGCAAGAGTGTGGAGTTAAGCGCTGTACACACAGGCTGAATGTTGGGTCAACTTCTGTCGGACAAGCATGCTGAAAAACCAGCAGCCGGCCGACTCCCAATCGGCGCTCTCAGCCAATGGCGGAGAGCACTGATTGGAGTGTTCTGGCGCGTGGGGGGGGGCCCTTCAACCTGTCAAAACACAACAGCTCAGCAGGGGAGATCACTGTACTAACTTTGCATAGTTAGTACAGCGGCCCTGACTGCAGCTGACCGGTTTCTTTGGGTTCCACGCGCTGGGTTGAATGAAAAGAATCTCATAGTGTCTACCAGACATTAGGCTACAATCACACTGACGATTAGGGCTGGTGTGAATAGTAGATCAGTGATTCCTGCTGAGGTTCTCAATGGCTAGGGGCAGCCACCGGCCCCCGTTTACTATAATACCAGGTTTCCTACAGCCACAGCTATACCTGGTTTTCTGCAAAACCAACAAATGCCTACAGTGATCGCTGCTGGACACAGCAAATAGCTGTTGCCACCACCGACCTGTCATTATAGTGAACAAGGCCACCACACCTACCAGCTGAGAGCCGCAGAAGGAACTGCTGCTACATTATGCACCAGCCTTAATTGTCGGTGTGCATTTAGCCTTACAGAAACATAAAGATTCCTTGTTTCTGCAATATTTCTGGTTGTGCAGCTTTCATTATTTCGCAGTGTATGTATGTTCTTTGCCATCCTGAATCTGTTTTTGCATTGTGGCTTTTACCTATACATCAATCTCATTCGACTGATTCTCTATTCTGTTTTATGTCTATTTTAGTATATCATTTGGTATAAGAATGCACTGCAATACATATTGCTCTGCTTGCGTTCATCTATATCAACTGGGTTTTATTAATGCAAATAGCTTTGGCATTCTACTGGGTGAAGGTGCCTACTTAGAATAAATGTGTAGCATCATCACAGAAGAAGCTTATGATTTAACACAGGCAAATCCTTTTAGATCAATTCTTCATGATTCACCTCATTCTGTGCACATGCCACACACACTTTGCAGATTTTACATGACAAAATGACAGTATTTTTTATGCTTATATTCTCACTTTGTCTTAATTAGCTTCCCTCTCTTTTATAGTCTGCCTAGACTAGTCCCTTAGCAACTGTCAGAAATATAACACTTGTTATCATTTCATTGCACATGATTTAACACCAGAATAATTTAAAGAACTGAAGCTGTTAAATCTAATGTAGCTTTCAAATAGCTTTCAAATTATGTATAATTTCTATTAAATAGCATCAGATCTGTAAACCAAAAATCTTTGACCTACATACTTAGGTTTAAAATATACTTTAATTATAAGTCATATTTGTAACATTTTGCTAAAGGCAGAGGTAGAATAGATGGGCTACTGCCTGTATCCACCCAAAGTCAAGGGACCTGTCTGTGAAATCGTGATCCCATGTCCCTGACAAAAGGATAAGTTGACTGTGTATTATCTGCAAGGTGGCAAAAGAGTACAGAATATTGTACTAGAGAAGATGCATTATGGAAGTACAGAACCAAAAAAAAGGAAAAAAAAAAAAACTGTGATAAACACTGGTTTATTTAATTAATCTCATAATATTGACACATTTTACAAAATCAAGAATATATAGCATCAGGGTCTGTTATAAAAGCATAGAGCCAGCTATCACAAATTCTGACTCTGTTAAGTATTGCTATTAACGATTGAGTATTGCGTTCAATAAAAATCTGTATAAATCTTGTTGACTAAATAATCCCGTAGAGTAAATAACTCTTTAAATACAGGTTTCCTGAATATTATTACAAATTTATAAATGTTTTTTTAGCCAAGTGGGAAATATAAAACCTCCATATATCCCTACTATTTGAGCGTGTTGCAAATAAGTGCACATAAAAGCTTTTAGTAGAATGTTTGAGAAAATGTAGGCTTTTTATGGCATTAAAAGAATGAAGAACTGAAGTGGGGTGGAACCTAGCAACAGCTCAGGAAACATACAAGGTGTGTTCCACTTTGAGTGCCTTTTTAAAAAGTCAGGCAAACAGGATTCCTGAAAGATTCTCTGCAAATCAGATAAATCTCCATGTACTTATGCACGCAAATTACAAATTTGGAATTGTCAGGTTTCCTTGACTATCATTATCAATTTAATTTAATAAAAACAATGTTCACCAAAACTGCAAAGCCTATTCAGTGCTGGGACAAGGCTATTTGGTGCCCAGGGTGAAGATGGCAAACTGCGCCCCCCCCCACCCTTTTTAGAAAGAATCAATGTTGTTTCAAAACAAGAATATACTTATAACAATACAAATTCAATTAGGTTTAATGCAATAGAAACAGAGTTCACTCACACATTTTGATTATATGTATTTTTATGAAGATTCGCTTTAAGTACAAGATTGGCTAACCTTAAAGGGGTTGTAAAAACATATTTCAAATAAAATTAACAAGAATATTATATTCACCTGCTCTGTGCAAGGGTTTTACACAGAGCATCCTAGATCCTCCTCTTCTCCACAACATCCACCAACATCCACCACCTTCAATTGAGTGACCAGATTGCACAGACCTCCTATCAAGGAAGGTCCGTGACACTTGTGCCTCTAAACCCAGCCAGGAACCCCTTCTGGTAAGTGGACCCACCATCCAGGAAACAATATCATAGATAGTCCACAAAATACAAAAGGCTAGCCGTACTATACAAATCTTTAAAAATATTATTTATGGTATAAAATATTGCACTTACAGCAAAAACATGTAATCGCTTTAGGTTCAAAACAAGCCAGGTGGCTAACCGCAGCTACCTGTCCTTTCGGGATTTGAGAAACACAGTGACGTCAGCACATAGCTCCATCACCTGACATCACTGCACTTCTCGAATCCTGGAATGACAGGTAGCTGCGATTACAGCCGGCTTGTTTTGATCCTAATGTGATCACATGTGATAAAAGGCCCATGCAATCTGGTAAGCAAGCACTTTATCGATGGTGGAGGTGACTTTCACAAGTTCACTCAATTGAAGGTGGAGGATGTTACCAAAGAACTTTTTTATCACATTGGGACTTTGTTTTTATCATTGGTGTTTGACCCAATTTGTAATATATAGCATGCAGGGAGGGGGGTTAATGTATTGCCATTGGTCACAGATGCATTAATGCTAACACTGGTGCCACCAATGCATCACAAAGGGATTAATTAACTTCCGCTGGTCACTAATGCATCAGTCACCAATGTGGCAACACATTAACCCCCCTCCATGCTGTATATTACAGAAATTAAATACCATTGTAATTAACCTCCCCTCAGCCACCTCCAGCTAGCAACATGGGTGCTTTTAACCCCTTCTTGGGGGTTAAAAGTTCCCTGGTAGAGGCTGAAAATTACCACTTAAATAGTGGTAAGGCAAGGCCAGCCGGTTTGTCAGACAGACTATTTATATGACACTCTCAGACATGACCAATTGCTACTCCTCCTGCCCTCACCATTTCCCATGAAAATGTAAAAAGGCAGAAAAATTTTGAAGACCCCTCCTATATTGCATTAGGCAGTTTCATGCTTTTTTGTGATGCAAAACTTGTTACATGGTGGGCTACTGAGAAGGTGATATTTCAAGGAGATAGATAGGAAAAGGCACTGGCATGGAAGGTGACAAATTGCAAAAAAAAAAAGAAACTTACTTTTAAACCCTCCTAGCCCTGGCTGCTCTTGTACTCCACATACATCTCGGTCTCTCACTTAGGAATATTATTATATTTTTACATTACATTTAGCCCTAACTCCACGTAGCATGGAGAGAGCTTAAATACATTTTATTTGATTATCTGGCTGTGTCCTTTGTGCTGCTGTTTAGGAGGATAGGTAATGTTAACCATACTTCCCCCATGAGAAAGCCCACATCACAGGCTTACCAGTGCCAAAGGAAGTTTTTTCAAAACACCCCTTCACTTGCAGCCTGTTGAGATGCAGCAACAGATTCTGAACAGTAATATGCTTACTAGAAAGGACATGGTAATGCAACAATGAGTCAAACATATTCCTCATTCAACTACGCCATTCACATGGTAGATCGTTGCCATGGTACCAATAGAGACTGGATATTAACTTCTCCCTATTCTGACTGTTTTAAGCTTCAGTTTGTACAAGGACCTTAATCTTGAAATGTATGCCCCCACCACTTTGGCTTGCAAAGCCTATTCATGAATGCAATACTTTGACTGAATTTGGCTGGAAACATAAAAACAACACAATAAATTTCAACAATCAGCATCAAATGGCTCAAGTTATGAGCATATAAAAAGTAAACATATAACAGAGTTGACATAAGTCTTATTAAATTGAAAAGGTATGGCTTAGAATCTCACTGTGCAGCCATGTGTATGGGTAAAGGTGCAGAAGAGACAAAAAGAGAGTGGAAGGGAATGAAGCATTAAGGAAATGGCAGTGCCATGCCTTTTGACCCTAATGTTTAAAAAGATTACCATGCAAGCAGAGCATGTTATAATAACAGGGAGCATATGCAACAAAGCATACAGACAGAATGTAAACATGTGTATGAATTTAACATATCGATTGATGTTGCTGATATTTTTTTCAACTTTGTTGTCAGTTCTGCAGCTGGTAACAGAAGCATTTAACTGCTCACCCCACTTCGTCCAGATCCAGCTCTGTGGCTCACACTAGTAATGCCTGGGAACCACAGATTTTAGTCCAATGAGGCATAGCAGCTATCAGTGTAGTATATATAATACAGTTCAGAGCATACAGTGCAGTCCGTGTAGTATATATAATACTGTTCAGAGTATATAGCGCAGTCAGTGTAGTATATATAATACAGTTCAGAGTATATAATGCAGTCTGTGTAGTATATATAATACAGTTCAGAGTATATAGTGCAGTCCGTGAAGTATAATACAGTTCAAAATATATAGTGTAGTCAGTGTAGTATACATAATAGAGAGGAGAATATATAGTGCAGTTAGTGTAGTATATATAAGTAGTGGTAGTAGTATATATAACAGTGCAGGGTATATAGTGAAGTGCAGAGTATATCATACAGTGTATTGAAGTGGTTAAGGGGAACCCTATGACAGAATTAAGAAAAAAAAACGGTGGGTGGTCCCCTCCAAAATTCATACCAGGCCCTTTGGGTCTGGCATTAACTTTAAGGAGGACTCTATACCAAAATTAAAAAAAATTGGTGTGGGGTCCCCACAAAATACATACCAGACCCTTATCCGAGCAAACAGCCTGGCAGGTCAGGAAAGAGAGGGGACACGTGAGTGCCCCCACTCCTGAACCAGACCAGGCCGCATATCCTCAACATGAGGAGGGTGCTTTGGGGTGCCTCCCAAAGCACCTTGTCCCCATGTTGATAGGGACAAGGGCCTCTTCTTGACAACCCTGGCTGGTGATTGTCGGGGTCTACGAGTGGGGGGTGCTTATCGTAAACCTGGAAGCACCCTTTAACAAGGGAACCCCCAAATCCCACCCCCTACGTTAACCTCCCTGGCGGTATGATTTTGTCCGATTTTTGATCCCCAAAGTGGTACAATGTTTTGTATGGAAATTTTGTGTTTTATATTGTAGGCCTGTAATTCTTAGGAATAACACACTTAAATCTTTCCAAACAAGAGTCTAGTAGGCATCCCGGGTATGATAAAGTTTGAAACACAAAATCATACATTATAATATAATAAATAACTATAAATAATTATAACAAATAATAATATGATAATAATAAAAATTATTCAATCATGTAATTAAATCAAAAACACTGAAATTTGCTCAGTTGTGGAATGGTCACTGTCATGACTTTCAGTGTTTGATGATGGATTTCCACACGAATCATTATCGCTCAATTCTGCAAGTGATTCTAATTTATTATCTGTTTTCTAGCTGGTCTAAAACTGCTTTTGATGTAAAGGGACACTTTTTGGTTGCTATGGACAATCTCCAGTTTCCAGGCAGAAAGAACAGTATATATAATATAAAAGTGTTTTTCAATTTTTTAATTTGGCGCTGTGCTCCATTCCCATGCATCACAACGCTCGCAGGGAATGGAACTCGGCACGGTGATGAATCGATCAAAGACGCGGCTCTCACGGGTCTGGGACAAGGTAATTTTGCCTGGATCCTGCGATGCGATCCCCAGTGTGGCTCTGGGTTACCGCTTTTGGTACTGAAAATTCCCCCCCCCCCCGAGCCACACTCGGCAATACTGCTAAGGAGGTTAATGGGTATTGGGTACATTGTAAAAAAAAAAAATTAAAAGCTCTTCCCTTGAAGGGAGGCCTCCCAGCGACTGCTGTCTCTTAGCTTTGACAGCTGTTATATAACAAGGTTGGGGCCACCAGTGACCCTGCCCCCTGCTGATGCCATGTGACATCATGTGACATCAGAGGGGGATGTGGTCATCTGGTTACATCAGTGGATGGTCCCGCCCTTGCCTATATAAAAGCTGTCAACGCAAAAAGATAGCAGTCGCCAGGAGACCTCCCATGGGGGACAAGGTGCTTTGGGGTGAGGGGCACAAAGCACCCACCCCCCTTGTTGAGGGTATGTGGCCTAGTATGGCTCGGGAGGTGGTGGCTCGTCCCCCTCCTATCCTGACCTCCAGGCTGCATGCTTATATAAGGGACTGGGGTATGGGGGGACCCCATACCAATTTTTTTTCAATTATGGTGTGGAGTTCCCCTTAACCACTTGCCTATAGGCAATTAACGGCTGCAAAGTGGTTTCATAATCCTGACCGGACGTCATATGACGTGATCAGGACTATGAGCCGCTGCGTGCCCCCGGGGGCGTGCATCGCGGCGATCGTTGTTGCAGGGTGTCAGTCTGACACCCGGCAATTACGTTCTCGGTAAAGAGTCTCCGACGGAGACTCTTTACCACGTGATCAGCCGTGTCCAATCACGGCTGATCACAGTGTAAATGGGAAGAGCCGGTGATCGGCTTCCCCTCACTCGCGTCTGTCAGACGCGAGTAGAGGAGAGCCGATCGGCTGCTCCTCTGACAGGGGGGGTCTGTGCTGACTGATTATCAGCACAGCCCCCCCGAGGATGCCCACACTGGACCACCAGGGACGCCACCAGACCACCAGGGAAAAGGTAATCCTCCCTAGACCACCAGGGATGACAGTCAGCACAATGGATGCCAATCAGTGCCCATAATGGATGCCAATCAGTGTCCACAATGGGCATCACTGATTGGCATGCATTATTGTTTGGCACTGATTGGCATCCATTACTATAGTATAACACCAATGCCGCCTATGAGTGCCCACCTGTGCCGCCTATAAGTGCCCACCTGTGCCGCCTATGAGTGCCCACCTATGTCGCCTATCAGTGCCCACCTGTGCTGCCTATCAGTGCCCACCCATGCCCATCTGTGCCGCCTATCCATGCCCATCTGTGCCGCCTATCCATGCCCATCTGTGCCGCCCATCTGTGCCGCCCATCCATGCCAATCCGTGCCAGCTATCAGCGCCAATTTGTGCCATCTATCAGTGTCCGTCCGTGTCGCCCATCAGTGCCGCCTATCAGTGCCGCCTATCAGTGTCCATCAATGCCACCTCATCAGTGCCACTTCATTGGTGCCACATTGGTGCCCATCAGTGCCGCCTTATCAGTGCCCATCAGTGTAGCCCCATCAGTGCCCATCAGTGAAGGAGAAAACGTACTTATTTACAAAGTTTTGAAACTGAAACAAAAAAAAAACATTTTTTTTTTCAAAATTTTCAGTATTTTTTTATTTGTAGCGCAAAAAATAAAAACCGTAGAGGTGATCAAATACCACCAAAAGAAAGCTCTATTTGTGGGAAAAAAATGATAAAAATTTAATTTGGGTACAGTGTAGCATGACTACGCAATTGTCATTCAAAGTGTGACAGCGCTGAAAGCTCAAAATTGGTCTGGGCAGGAAGGTGTTTAAGTGCCCTGTATTGAAGTGGTTAAAATCCATACCACACCGAAAGGCCTGGTATGGACTGGGGAGACCCCACGCAGTTTTTTTCATGGAATTTTCTATCTATATTGCTGGGAGCCAGCAGTACATTACAGCCGCAAGCAAGTTTGAATGGATTTTTTTTCCTTTAAAAATATCATTGCTGCGGCACTGTTCTCACAGATTCGACACTTTACAGGCAAGCTAAGAGGACCCCCCAGGCATGATACTTAAAGTAATATTTAATTTTTTATTGTTTCAATTTAAGCATTATTAAAATCACTGCTCCTAAAAAAAAACTATTGAATGTTTTTTTGCATTGATACATGTTCCCTAGAGCAGTACCCGGGTCCCCATACACTTTTTATGGCAATAAGTTGCATATAAGCCTTTAAAATTAGGACTTTTGATTTTTCATATTCAAGTCCCATAGACTTTAATAAGGTTTGCATGTTTGTTAGAACTTTTTGCCTGTTTGAGGTGTTCTGGTGCAAACCAAACTGAGGGGTGTTTGGCCCATCCCTAGTTTTCACTATAGGGATTAATTAAATAATTCCTAATGTAACCTGCAAGAAGGGAAGTAAAATAAAATTCAAAATGCTAGCAGGATTGTGCATCAAGAAACACATCCTTGCTACAAGTTTGCAAGTACCAAAACCAAAGCTAGTTGGGATTTGTAAACAATAAAATATTTATTCCATCCTTTCCTTCTGCCTTGATTACTTTTGTCCTTTGCTGATTTACAAAAGTGTAAAAGCACTGGCGCCATTATTAAAAATACATTTTAAACACTGAATAAGAAGTTTAAACTCATTCCTTATAAGCCAATAATTCTGCAAATACAATTTCTCATTTTAAAGTATGGTGTTTTCCAAATAATTGCTTCTGTACAATTATATTATGTCATTTATCAGGGTGGGCTTCTTGATGGTTACAACATTGGAGTACAGTGTGCCTGCATAATGTGTATTGAAACTACCACTGCATAATATGTGGTAAAATCATCATCTAAAATGAAAGAGAACATAACTATGGTATAAGAGGAAGTGCCATGACAAGGACCTTAAAATGTCAAAATACAGAGAAATACAAAAAATAAAACAAATATCGAAGTCAAACATAGGACAAGGAACATAAATATAAAGTCATACCATAGTGACCATAATTCAAATATTGAAAACAATCCACTAAGGCCATAGGTGAAGCCATACAACCCAGATAACTTGCAAAGACTTCAGAGGAAGAAAGGAATGGTGAGAGATATGGGTGGGCAAGGGTGGGGACACAAGGTGATTTTTAGTGAAAGCTACAGATTTAAAAATATTGAATATGACTTTTGAAATTACCTTTGTGTTTGGATTTACATATATATTTTTAACGTTAGATAATAATTGATCATCACAACATTTGTAGAAATGGTAACTTGGTCATTTGTGGAAAAACATCAATGCATTGACTTCAAAAATACCATACAGTAAAGTCCAACTCTAGGATAGGATTAACCCATCTGCTACCTGTCTATCCTGCTAGGGTCCTGCCTGTGTGACATGGACAATTTCTAATGGTTGTCCACCAGAGGTGTACTCTCATGATCCAGAAGTCTATTGATATTGATCTGAGGAGAGTGAAGGTGACCAGATAGTGAGGTTAATCTTAAATGGTATAAGTGAGGGATCTGAATAGGGCAACTCAAAAAATGCAAAAGGAGAAGCAGCAGACTCATGAAATCATCTCTCTCCCTCTCACTTTACTTGCTTTTCCTATTAGAACTCCTATCTTCCTCTAGAACAGTGATGGCGAACCTTGGAACCCCAGATGTTTTGGAACTACATTTCCCATGATGCTCAAATACACTGCAGAGTGTGTGAGCATCATGGGAAATGTAGTTCCAAAACATCTGGGGTGCTAAGGTTCGCCATCACTGCTCTAGAACATGCCTGATTGGTTTCTTATGTTGCTTCTTCTTCTCTTCCCTGAACTCTGCTTTAAAAAGGCTACACACGACTGATACAAAGTTAATTTTCTGGTGCTTACACTGCTTGCATAAAAAAATAAAAATACACTTAGAGATGTATTAATGATTACAGAGCTGTATTCATTTGTGTCTTTTATATATGCCTGGAGATCAGTTTTAAATGAAATCTCTCAACAAGAAAAGACTGCTGTGATATACAGTAGTTCATTAATTACAGTATCTTGTCACCACTGAGCGTGTCTGGATAATGCTGCAGTGTAATCCAATATTCACTTTGAGCATAGCCATGTTGAACAATTACATGCAAAAGGCAAAGGGGCTGACATACTAAATCGTATGCATGTACAAACAGTGAATTTACTAATGAGTGTAATTTTTTTATTGGAGTGTACACTTCTGCATCCAAATGCACATCAGTTAAGCAGTGACCAAAATAAAAATGCTCAGGTTTAGGGATGTTACACTCACAAAGTGTGTATTTATAGCAATAAAAGGGACTATAAGTAGACGTAAAAATGCAATAGTGCCAACTGTGATATGGGTACCACATTGCACATGCACAGATTTTCCACTTGTGCATAGATGATTATTGCTTCTTGTAAAGGAAATTCCAATAAAACTACCCATTTGTCTTTTTCTTTTTTTTTCTCGCAATGGCACGGTGTATTGATTTCTTTTATGTAACGCAGTATTTGTGCCTTTTATTGCTGAGCTGTTTATATTGAGGTGTATTTATCAATGTTTTTTTTTTTACATATTAGTGAAAGTTCGGTTAATCTTTGGTAAAAAAACATTGATAACATGTTTTTTTTTGTTTTTACAAGTAACATTTTGACATGCACTTCAAGAACAGGACACACAAAAACAGCATTATTTGGATGTTTACCATGTACGGCAAACCACATACCCAATGTATGCACCGAATATGAACATCAGTGTACAATGTGTGTACAATGTGTGTACAATTTGCTCCACAGGTTCAAAGATCGTGCTCCCTATGCACACTTACATCCCCCACATCCAGATGGGCTCATAATGAAAGCAAACCATAGGGATTTATCCCTGTTCTTGGTCATCAGTAAATTAGGCCCAGTGGGTAGAATCTTCTTGAAGAAATGTATGTATTCTCAATAAATATTTTGTAGTGTCAGCGAGTTGAATAAAATCCAATAAAACCTCTGATTTTCCACCACTAATTATCTAGCAATGTCAGAATGTGATTTCGAGGGAATATACCTGATTTAGAGCAAT
Organism: Lithobates pipiens; assembly: GCF_037356315.1. NCBI lineage: Eukaryota > Metazoa > Chordata > Amphibia > Anura > Ranidae > Lithobates > Lithobates pipiens. The sequence goes on along the minus strand of NW_027507748.1, from coordinate 398,678,474 downwards.
GTCCCTCTGTCCCTCTTTCCTCCTCATTTGTCCCTCATTTTGGTCTGATCTATATAGTAGTATATAAAAAGCATTTTTTATCTATGAAAAAGTGTTCTCCAACGCTAAACCTTTCATCTGATTTCAAAATTGCTGCATTTGTAGATTCCAAAAGCCAATATAAAGGAATAGTAGTGGTAAAAAAAGCACTTGTGGGTTTAATCAATCTTGTTTTTTGTACTATTCTCCTTTAAGGGGGTGTGGCAAGGGGTGTGTCCTATGCCTGCATACTTTTGCTGATAGGTGTCCCTCATTCCCATCTCAAAACTTTGGGAGGTATGGTTCAAATAATGAAGTAAACATTATGACATCTCAGTCAATCTACAACATTATAACCTGCCCTCCCTCTGCTTTAGAAGTATTAGCATCACTTTTACCCTGATACAGCATTTGAGTCATGTCACTACTTTATTAGAATAAAGCTGAACATTGTTTCCATCCCTTGATATTCCTAAATGCCTGAAAATACTCTCAGTTCAAACCAGTCGTGTTTAAAGTCAGAATTACTGTGCTGCAAGTTTGGGTCAGGACAGCTTTACTTTTCTAGCAGTCTGGTTCATTTCTTATTGATGTGTACCATGGGTTAGTATTCCCATGCCACAAAATATGTTTTTGCATCTGAAGATAAACAGACTAACTCAATATCTATCTTTGTGTTCTCAAATGTGTTCATTTAAACATTCAATAACAGTTTTTAACATAATACTTCTGTTTCCCTCAAACAGATGCTATTTACATACAGCATTTTAACTCGCTATACTCAATTACTCAATGCATAACCAAAGGGGGTTTTTTTCTTTGGTAGTAAAACATGCAAATCTTTCCTTTATGTGCCAGCAGCCAATATTTAGCCAGAATCACACTCACACACACACACTCATATATATATATATATATATATAGGTTTAGTTAGGGATATACCCAAATCCTTCTTTAATTCTTTCACCAATAAGCTTGAAAGGTCAAGCTAAAATGTATGAGCGAGTGAATCAAAGCAGTTACTCACCCCTTATAGGACTGCTATGCCCAAACTTTCGATTTGGACAAATGTCAATCTCCTGTAATTTTTGTAGTGCTCTTGGAGAATCCATTACAGCACATTACATGCTTTGTTAACAAATAAACATTTAAATAATGAAAAAAAAATCTGTTAAAATACCCTACATATATACCTTAATAACAAATTAAAATCAAATATAAACCAAAACCATTATACCTTTCTTTAGGTGAAATTATATTATCTTTGAGTACCCAATGTGTAGGGGAGGTTAAATAAAAACAGCATAAACAATTACTACACGGCTTACACACAAATAGTGCACAACTAAACATAAGAGAAATAAATACGATTTGTAACAATAAGGCAAGACACTTGCTCTATAATTCCAGCTGCATGTTGCTTTTGAGCTATAACTGCATTGCTTCAGTGTTGTTAATATATAGGTGGTATGTGACATCACCAGTACAGGGGCATTGTTGTAGAGCGGGGGTCAGAAACTTGTCCCGTAGACCATGGGCAGATGACAGGTAGATCATGAACTGTGTTTTCCCCCATGGCTGCAGAGCACACAGGTGTATGCTTAAAGGGGTCATAAAGGTAAATATTTTTTCACCTTAATGCATTCTATGCATTAAGGTGAAAAAATATCTCACAGTGCCGGCGCCCCCAGTCCCCCTGTTTTACTTACCTGACCCCTCGAAAGTCCCACGCTCAGCCTCCCCATGTCCGCTTCGCCGCTAAGCCTGGCCGCTGATTGGCTGGAGTGGATGGTTTGAAAGCAGCGCAGCCATTGGCTTGTGCTTCTTTCAATCACATCCAAAGACGCGATGTGCCGGGGGGCTGGGCCGAGGGATACAGCGAGCAGCTATAGCCGCCGGCTGTATCAAGTGCTTCTCACCATGCGAGGGAGCTCGTATGAACGTAAGAAGTACTTGCGGGAGGAAGCCGAGACAGTCGCCAAGGGACCCCAAAAGACCAGGTTTGGGGCCACTCTGTGCAAAACGAGCTGCACAGTGGAGGTAAGTATAACATGTTTGTTATTTAAACAAAAAAATAATAACATTACAACCCCTTTAACCCCTACACAGATAGAGTTCCATCCAGCGGAGCTCCCACTGACCTCTTCCACCAGTATTGTGACATAATTTCTGGCTGCGTCACTTCCGCCAATGGGAAGAGAGATGCCGCTCTAGGAAGGGTGTCTGGAAATGTAGCTCTCCTCAGAATAGGAACAGCAGGTGCTGGCTAAGCATAGGTAATTGGATGAAGGGAAGATTCTGGACAGCCGCACTCAAAATCAAATGCCTTTATTAAAAAAAGGAGGTAATAATCCAAAAAGTGCAAGCCACAGCAAACAACGGATCACTGGAGTTGACGCGTACACACTTTCAGAAATGATTATTCATAGCTAAAGAACCACAAACATTAACTACAATATATACACACTGATATCTATTAAACATGTGACCCAAACCTGTGAATAAATTAATCTAATCAGAGCTAGTTGATGGTTGAAGTGGGTCGATTAAAGTATAGCTAACATGTGTGGTTAAATGTGAGAGTGTTCTAAAAGATAAAAACAAAAAACGCACAAAAATGTGTAAAAGTGGATGTGCATAAAAATATATATAGTAAAATATACATGTTTGGAAAATGCTATCTGCAAAAACCCAAAAACATTTAATGCAACATCCGATGAATATAATCAAACAATAAAAATACTTAATGTTGGATATTAAACCAAAGTGCATATGTGTTGGAATAAAAATACTAGATATAAAACATATCCATATAGACATATATAGTCATACCCCACTTTTAAGTACACAATGTGGTTTATTTACTAAAGCTGGAAATCGCAAAATCAGGCTCAATTCTGCATAGAAACAAATGAGTTTCTAACCTCGGCTTGTTCAATTAAGCTTTGGTAATAAAACCTGGAAGCTCATTGGTTTCTATGCAGAAGTGAGCCTGATTTTGCACTTTCCAGCTTTAGCAAATAAACCCCATTGTGTACTTAAAAGTGGGGTATGCCTGTATAGTGTAAGATGTGAAAATGAGGACATGTATTATAAGTAGAAACGTGATCTACCGTGAATATATATGTAGGAATAGAAGTGGCTTCTAGATGTAATTTATTCAGAAAATGGCTACTACAAATAAAATTCTTAGAATATTTCATACATGATTGAATTATACATAAACAGACATATCATTACTAAAACCTTGGATTTAAAACATTAGATATTAGATATTATTAGATATATAGAAACAATATCACAAATATATGCACTAGATTTAAATATGCCTCCATGTCTATTTATCTATCTAAGTGTCTTTTTTAGCTCAAAAGTTTGTGTATGTGTATTTGAGCCCCCTTTACAGGGTTCTCCTGACCCCCTGCCCTCTGCCCTGCTAAACTCTTACCTGCTCACTCCTGCCCTGTACCCTACTGATCCATATACACTACTCTTCATACTGCTGACATCTGTACACTTCTCTTCATGCTATCGACCACTGCACACTGCCCTACCTACTACTGAGCCCTGGACGATGCCCTACATACTACTGATAGTGCCCGGAATTCAGAGCAGAAAGCTAAAACTGATCGAAAAAAAAAAAAAAATTACCAGTACCAGATGGACTCTGGCATCAGACTTTTGGGGGTGCCGAATTACTCTCCAGACAAGAACAAAAATTTGAATGAAAGTGAATGCTGAGTTTGTCACTGAAGTTAAATTTTACGTTTCTATTTCTACAGACATGTTTTAAAAGATTTTTCTAAGTTTTCTTTATACCGTTTTTACCTTTTATTGGGGGCTTGCTAGTTTATTTCTTTAAAAAAACAAAAAAAGGGCGCTGCACCCCAGTGATCTTTACTCTCTTCTATATTGTCCAGGTAGATCTCTACCTCTCCAAGGTTGCCTACCCTTGTTGTAGAGCAGTGATTCTCAACCAGGGTTCAGTGAAACCCTAGGGTTCCTCCAGAGGTTGCTAGGGGTTCCTTCAGCATTGTGCAATTTCTGCCTCTCAGATAAGTTCCCACTGACACCATTGATCTTTTTAACTATCCGTAAGGAGGTAATTCTTTCCAATGACCACAAGTGTAAGGACCATTTTTCCCACTGACCATCACTAATGTATCATGAGTTGTAGATTTTTAATTTTTAGTAGGAGTTCCCTGAGACTGGAGAACTATTTCAAAGGTTGCTCTGTGTTGAAAAGGTTGAGAAAGGCTGTTGTAGATTGTGCACTGTCATCTGTTTTGTGACATAGAGTTTTTATTTTACTATCAGACACAAGCCTGGTGTCAGTGGCTAGGACCCAGCTAGTTTGTCTTAAATTGATTGCAATAACAACATTGAGGCAACTCAGCTACAGCTCGGAAGCAAAATGCAGCCAGCATTATAGAGAGGGTGTCTTATTTTAAATGTTATTTATTCTTCCTATGTTCGTCTTTGCACTATGGATTTGTGGATTTGTGTGTGAGCACTGCAGGAATTGTTTATAGTGTTTGACGTGTGCTTGTTTTGTGAGGATTTAAGCTGTCTCCTAGCCAGCTGCTACACAGATCTTTTTTACTTGTTGCTCTCCTTTTTGCTTCTGAGTTATTTATCGTCAGTTAAAAAAAAAAAACAGGATGTTGTCTTGAATAATTGAAGTGAACATATTCAGTAATCTAAGTGAACATTATCTACTTTTTTAGTAAAGCATCCCTCTAATTTCCGTGGAGAGGTAAATGGGGTGTTATTCGATGAATCATTTTATTCTACTGTTTACTTGTTTTTTCTCGATTTCATTGTTTTAAATAAATCTAAAGAAAGTGTTTGTGCACAATAAATTGGATCTTATAGAAAGGCCCAATTATGTCCTTGAAGGAAATCAACAATAAGGCTCTAATCTCTGTTATTTTTAAGCTCATATATTTAATAGCTTTTCAAATGAACCCCAACTTTTTGCACCTTATTTTCAAAGAGGTTTAGTGATGTGAAGTGACCATCCAACCATGTGCAAGAGAAACTGTGTTTTTACATTCTCCTAAAAGCTCCATGCACGCTTGCGTTTTTCATAAGCTCAAAAAAAGCAAGAAAAAAAAGAAAAAATGGTGGATGAAAAATGCTGATAAACTATTTTTTTTTGTTCTGCTCCTAGATGCTGAAGCTCAAAAAATGATAATAGTCTAAAGTATTGTGCATGGACACATAGGATAACACTATTTAGCTTCTAGGAGCAGAACAAATGCTAATAACAGCTTTTAGAAGCTTAAAAAAATGCTAGTGTGCATGGTGCCAAATGACTGGATGATTAAAGTGAACACAGGCCCAGGCTACCTCAATTGGTAAATCAGACCCTCAATTAAGATTATTTATCCATTTCTGCTCTTGCACCTATATTCCCCATTGTGGAATAGAGCAAATCTGACATTTCTGTTACGGGTTTTTTCAGCGATAACTTGTCATAATTCTTTTGAAAAAATGTCTGACAGATTTTTCAAATCAATTTTTTTTTTTTACCAAAAAAATGAAAACTTGGCCAAATTTATTTTTAAAACAACAGTATTACTGAATTTTATTTTATTATATTACATATTCTATATTTCTTGTTTATATTAACTCTAAAATTATGTTTTTGGTACAAACCATGACATTTTTTTAAATATTTATTTTACTTTTTTTTATTATTTTTACACTGTCTCTTCATTTATTTTTTTATCACTATTATTCATCTTACAAGGAATGTAAATATCCTCTGTAATAGAAATAAGGATAACAGGTCCTCTTTATTTGGATCAGAGACTCAAATGTCTTTTTTACCTTTAAAAGCAAAATATATATTTTTTTAAATTTTCACTTTAAAAAAATATTTTTATTTAATTATGGCCTGAGAACCGGAAGTAACACCAGACATCGTTCCAGTCATCCAAGGATATAGAGACAAGTGGCAGCCATCTTGGACTCACTTTTCTCCATGCCTAGCTAAAGGCCACATCAGATTGCTTTCGGGTTTTACTGATCCGTTAGGTAAGTCCGGGAACGACCTGGGAAGTGGAGGGAGATGGAGAGCCTCCCACAACTTCTAAAAGTGATCCCACAATGAATTCATCAATTTTATCTGAAAGAGAATCGCCCATAATATAAAAAAAATAAAATACTTGGGTTATGGCAGTATAGGTTTAGTAAATCAAATTTTAGGCACATAAGGAATTTTTTAACTGCTTAAAGCGGAGTTGCACCATGAATTTTTTATTTTTTTACATATTACATATATAGTATTAAAAAACATTTGGGGGGAAAAAAATGTTTACTTACCAGAAAACTGTTGCTATGTAGTGGCTCCTAATATGCCACTTCCTGGTCGGTGGAGGTCCTCGTCACTTCCTCCCCCGTCTGTGCTCCTGGGAAATGTGAGTCATCATTTCCGAGGAGTCAGTGGGCAGCTCTGTGAGAAAAAATCACCTTATTTCATAACAGGAAATGATGCGATTTAAGGTGGTGGCCATAATAACGGTGCGGGACCTTCCTCCGTCGCCACCCGTTGTATGGCAACTTTCTAAACAAGCAACACTTTGACCACCGGGGCATCGCGCATGCGCAATACCGAGAGTAACCAGCATGCACCTCTTCATCAGTAATCCAGGAAGAGATTGCAATTGGGCTTCACATGCCCACAATCATCATGGCAACAGCTAGAAGAAGGTTTTACTAAGTTGTGATTATAAAATAAATATATTATCAACATCCACTAGCAAACATATAAAATCGTTCTTTATGTTAATAATGCATTATGCTCAGATACCTGAAAAAAAAATGTGGCCGGAACTCCGCTTTAACAAATATTATTACTATTTGGTATTTTTGTATTATTTCATGAGATTATTGTGTCTTCTAAGGCTAGCAACAGAAAAAGTGATTCTAAGTGGCCCCAAAGGAGCTATGCTTCCAATCTCTTGAGATTTATACTGTTTATATGCACAGAACAAAATCTGACTTTGTTCAAGGTATTTGTCATTTTTCTTGAAGCTGTTAATCGATAGTCCTTTATTTCTGAGGGCTTTTGCTCCAAGAAGAATAGCAATAAGCAAATCTACACATACAGATGCTATATTATATTTCACTATCCCTGCCCCCTCTAGTTAACGTACAAAGGGGCAGGTCTTCCTATGGGACTGCTGCTTAATTGCACAGTTTATCCCAGAGGAGCACTCTCCAGTTGTACATACATCAATGCTTATTTTTTAACAATGCGGCATACATTTTTACAAAAGCATAAAATATTTTCAATAGTGTTTGATATAACACAGGTAGCACACATTTTTTCATCTAAAGAACATCTGCGTTCTACTTTATTTTTGCGGCAGTCAAATGAATTAAAGAATTAGCAGGTGTCTCTTATAATCATCTTCTGCAGATGTCACCATAGCTGTAAATGGTAAATTTTCATAGAACGCACATGATGGAGTACAAAAAAAACACAGCTCCTTTGGGCTGTATTGCTCTGCATAAATCAATACATGTTCAATGCAAGCCTCCTAGAAAACAATTGTCTTCTAGAAGCTCTGTTCACACCATAATGCTGCATTGAGGAACAGTGTGGTGCAGCATGCATTTTTACACAATGTAACTCACCACGCACCATGTCCCTGTACTGCAGCATGTCGGAATCTGCTACATTGCATAGACTTGAATGAAGTGGTATTTTGTGATATTTCAAATAAAATTAAAGAGACAAAAGTGCCCCTTGTTGTAACAATGCATTATACTGGCCCTCACTGCCTCTACACAATGTACACAACTTCACATGCATTTTAGCATCACCTTTTTCCTTATTTAAAATATTAAGAAGTAAGCCTAGGTTCACACTTATGCAGCTCTGCAAGCTGCGTTTTGCATGGGCAGGCAAGCTCATTCATTTGAATGTTCTGCCGTTCCTCCTGAAATGCAGGGAAATGGTCTCTGCAGCATTTTAGAAATCGTAGCCCGCAAGGGAACTGCAAGTGTGTGCAACATGCCGTTAAGATTAATGGCACCCACGCGCATCCAGCATGTTTCTCTGTGCAGGTGGTTGTGGCTGCGAGAACAGGTGCGGACCTGTAGTGGGAACCACCCAAACAAATGTGAACCTAGCCTAAGGTTTGATCACATAGCATCTACATTTTTGCTTGTGTGTACCCTCCAGATGCTGAAAAGTTACAATTACAAGTTTTGTTTACTGAAGCATACCTAAAAGAAACATACTTGGAGACTTATTTAAGTACAGCTAAAAGTGATATTTTGCATATAAGCTCATTTTGGCAGTCAGAATTGGTATGTCAAATTGGGCTACCAGTAAACGAAGCTCCAACCACATTTGGCACCTTTCTGGGCGGGGGGATTGGGGGGGCAGGTATCTGTTTTTGACAGGTACCTGTCCCCACTACAGGGAGACCTCGCCACAGAGAGGTCCCCCGGAGCTTCGACCCCCCATTCCACTACATCCGGGCCATGCAGAAAGCGCAGTGCACTTCGTGCATGTGCAGTAGGGAACTGGCTGTCAAGCCGCAAGGCTGGTTTCCCTTACAAAGAATGTTAGTGGCAGAACCTGAGACCTGGGGTGCTGACATCGGGGGATCCCTGAACAGGTAAATGTCCTAATGTTAAAAGTCAAATTTTTTGATGGGGGAGGCTGGAGCTCCTCTTTAATGGTTATTATCTGGGCTGATGTATGTATAGAAAAAAACAAACTATTAGCAACTAAAAATGTGCTCTAAAATAGTGATCTGTGCAGGATCTCAATATCCAGTGGTGACCTAAGGGAGGCTTTTGAAGTGACCTAAGGTTAACAAAAGCGCCGTTTGACCTTTTTTGAAACATAAAGAGGTCTAATATTTTTGGTGAGTGGCCTTGTGTTTCTTGGAGGGGAGAGTGAAGAGCAATGATTGGAGAGTTGAAGATATTTTGCACTATTCACTTTAGGAAGTGTGACACAAACATTTGGACACTTTAAGCACTTTAATTAGCACATTGTGTTGTGGTTTGCACCATTTTGGCAACAGTATATAGATATATATATAGATATATATATGTATATATATCTATATATATATATATATATATATATATATATATATATATATATAGATATATAGATATATATATGTATATATATAGATATATATATATGTATATATATATATATATATATATATATATATATATATACACACACACATACATATAGATTAAGAAGCTTTGTTTTATTTATTTATTTTCTACACTATTTTTTTATGTAGTTATTTATTTATTGAATGTTATAGGAAACTTGAGCGCTGGTTATTTAATTAAGAAAAATTGGTCTACCAGCTTTCTCTATTACTCAGGGACTCTGGTAGCCAAATTTCTTCAGCTACATTCCCACATCCATATGTCTTTGCCACATCATACACTACTTGTAGTATTAAACCCGAAACCAAACATTTAATTTATTGCAGCTTACTAATCCTTAGATTAGTAAGTTGACTACATTTGTTTTCTTATTTTTTTTTCTTTTTTTAGGCATTTTTCCCTCTGTTTTTACCTGGTGAACCATTGAGTAATGCACTTTGGGTGAGATTTACTAAAAATTTTGTACACACAATCTGGTGCAGCTATGCATACTAACCAATCAGCTTCAAAGTTTTATTGTCAAAGCCTAGCTGAACAAGCTGAAGTTAGAAGCTGATTGGTTACTATGCACAGCTTCACCAGATTCTGTGTGCACCAGCTTTAGTAAATCTCCCACTTCTTGTATCAGAGTGCTCCCAATCTGGATGAAAGCGCAACAGGGACACTTTTGCACAGCAGTATTTTTAATCTTGGGGTTATTATGGGGGAAGGGGAGTTTTGCATGTACAAGCAGAATTAGATGCGGTAACAAATTTAAGCCAAACTCAAGCTAACACTCTATGCAGTTACAGCAAACACAATGTTTTTCTGTTTGGGATAAATGCTTTCCATAAATGAGAAAAAGCTGAATATTGTAAGCTCCCTTGTCAGTGGTAAATGTTTTGTCTCAACCCTTTAACTGCTACATCTGAAGGACAGCTTGCTCTGTTAAAAAACAACAGACTTAGGACTCTTTCACAGGGGATGTCTAATAAATTTTTTCAGGTGGTGGACCTGATTGGACACTGCATTGTTCTCTATGAAGCGGCGAATGTCAATAGAGACTCTTGTTGTGTGTGACTCTCTAGTGTGTTTTTCTTGTTTGTCTTGGCTGAGCTTCAACTAATGCCTGACAAATGATGGAAAATTGCCTACTTTTTGTATTCCATGTGGCAAATATTTAGCTCACAACTTGGTATAAGAGAAGTGAAAAGGAATGGTCTAAAAGATATACCATTTCACTTTAGTTAAGCAGCTAAGAATGTCAGTGTGACCCACTTTATGAATAATGTCTGTATTCCAAGGGAGGAACTCAGGAACTAACAGAGAACCTGTTTTTACCACCCACACACTCTAACGTACAAAGCCTAGGAAGTATTATACTTCTATATTACATGCTATCCTAATAAGAAAGTAGAGTAAAGCCGCATACACACGTAGCCGTCTGTCCGACGTACTTAGTCTGGCGGACTTCCCGCCAGACTGTCCGTCGGACTTTCCGAACGGGCTACTTACCCACACACGGCACTTTTTCAGCAGGCTAATACGGCGTACTAAGTCCGCCGTACTATCCGCCCTACTTTTGAAATGAACGGACTCGCCCACACACGTGGAGAAAAGTCCGCTCATTTAGAGCGGGTCTCCAGGTAGGCGGGGCCCGCGAAGGAGATGTCGCTGGCTCCGCCGCCTGGTATGGACTTAAAGGGGAACCGGGGAACCCCAACGCCGAAAAAAATCGGCGTGGGGGTCCCCCCAAAGTCCACAACAGACCCTTGTCCGAGCATGCTACCCGGCCGGCCAGGAAAGGAGGGGCAAGCGAGCGGCCCCCCCTCCTGAGCCGTACCAGTGCCCTCAACATGGGGGTGCCTTGGGGAAGGGGGGGCCGCGCGGCCCCCCCACCCCAAAGCACCTTGACCCCATGTTGATGAGGACAAGGGCCTCTTCCCGACAACCCTGGCCATTGGTTGTCGGGGTCTGCGGGCGGGGGGCTTATCGGAATCCGGGAGCCCCCTTTAATAAGGGGGCCCCCGGATACCGGCCCCCCACCCTATGTGAATGAGTATGGGGTACAATGTACCCCTACCCATTCACCTGTAAAATAAAGTACAAAAAAAACACAACACACAAGATAAAATAATTTATTGCACAGCTCCGGGGGTCTTCCGTCTTCACCGGACTCCTCCGCTATCTTCTTGTAGCTCTTTTACTAGCGAAGGAGCCCGGCATTCTTCTTCGTCGCCGCGGCCTCTTCTTCCGACTTCGGGGGTCTTGTCCCCATCTTCGGTTTTTCTGTCGCCGCCGCCGCCGCCGCCTTCCGTTCTTCTTCTTCTTCTTCTTCTTCTTCTTCTCCTGGAGATGTTGACTCAACGTTCTCTCCGGCCGCAATGCCAGGGACGCACTGCGCTGCGACTTATATAGGCACAAGGGGCGGTGTCACATGGGTTGATGTCACATGGGTTGGTCACATGGGTTGATGTCACATGGCGACAGTCCCAGCATCCTCCGGGACTGTGACATCGTAAGGGGGCGGGGTCACCATGTGGCTGTCCTACAAAGAAAATGAAACAATACTTTGGCAGTTCCAGTGACAGCTCAACATTTCTGGATGTTCCTTGACTTTCAGTCCCAGGGACAATGATCATCAGGACAGATAGGAAGATTGAATCACCCCAGCAGAGACACAAGGACTTTTTCTAGGTTTCACGGTTAGGCCTCTTTCTCACCTTTGTGTGACTGGAACACACATTCTCACTTGCATTTTTTTCATGCGTTTCCAATAATCACACACATAGGGGAGTCTATTCACTTAAATTTCATGCTACTTCACGCACCAATAAAGCTAAACAACCTTTTTGTGCATGGAGTATTGCATCCGCCGCACAACAAAACATACATCTGCTAATTGCGTTTGGGGTTCCATTAACAATTAATGGCACCACAAGTGAGATGCACATTTGCAGTGACAAGACACGCAACAAAATAAGCATTTCCTGTGTGTTTTGTTGCGTGTTCCAGAAACGTGCAGCGTTAATGGAGCCTTAGGCTTGGTTCACATAGGCATGATGCCAGGGAACACTGCAGATCCACTGCAGGTTCCCGCATCGCAGACTGCCTTATGCAAATCGCTGGAGGTGTCAATACAAAGTTAATGACACCCCCAGATGGGTTTGCATATCGCAGTGCGAACTGTCAATTCGGACATGAATCGGATTGCATGGATGTGCCCGTGTGATCTGATTCAGATGCGGACCAAAAAAAGGGTCCTGCACGACTTTGGTTTGAATGCAATGTGAATTTAGCCATACTATCTGTATGGCTGAAATCGCATCGCACTGCAGTGAGGTGTGAATCACATGCGAGGTCGCACAGAGCACCTTTATGAACCGAGCCTGAGTTTTAAAACTTGTGCTTCTGAACATACACATCTTTTTTTAATTTAATCTTATTTAAGTTGACCAAAAAATATATTTCAGATAAAACCATGCTGACATTTTTTATCATTGAAATCGTATAGTATATAGGGTGACTCTGTGGACAGCACAGTTAGCAATATGCTATGCCACGTCAGACGCTATGCCAATACAGACGCTATTATTTTTGTAAATTTAAGTTTGTCTGAAGTTGCAGTTTGGCTCAGACCAATTATACTAAAGTCCTGGTATATGTACCAGTTTAGCTGGGTTGTGCTAGTTTCCACTTGGCCGTGGGTGTCGCTGTCACCACCGGTAAGTGTTGGAAATTCAACAGGCTGAATGCATTGGGTACCCCTCTTACTCAGAAACAGCCCGGTGGGAGTGGTTCACCCGCTGTGCATTCTGGGTAAGGGTACTTAAGGTACGGACGCCATATTTTTGGGGTTCCTTATCCTGACCTCACAGCCCTCCTGGCCTAGGGTGTGTGCTGCCTTACTTTATGTCTCGGGCCGGCTGGCCTGAGGCTTCGCAACTGAAGAGGTAGACCCAAAAGTCTTGGGGCCTACCGATCCAGGGATGGTCCTGTGCTGTCTTGAAGAAGCCAAGCGACTGGAGGATCCAGGGGAGGACTTTTCAGGAGAGGACCGAGCAACAAGGCCGGTGCCTCTAGAAGAGCCTGGAGACTCAATTGGAGGATAAATCCCGGGTCAACTACCACACAGTACCGCCGGATTGGCTGAAAGAAACTGGTACTGTGTCACACCTCTTTAATTTTACAACAAGTTTCTGGTTCTGCTTTCCTGTGGCAGAGGATTGCACAACGATTCAGTTGAATTGACAAGTCTGTGGCAGAGAATTTTGTCCGAGCATCTCATCGCCTGCTAGGTCAGTGAGAGAGGCCTATCCGGTGTTTGCCAGATCCAGCCTGTAAGCTGTTCATTCTCTGGATCAAGGAAATACCTTTAACCCACAATTACAAGGTACATGAATCCCCCTTAACCCTCTATCCCTCTATTGCAAAATTCATGTTCTTTCAAATAAATCTTTGGAAAAAGGACTAAGTGTCGGAGCTAACATTCTTTAATCCACTCTACAACGGGACCCCTAGGATGGACGCAATGAATAGGTGAGGTAACGGTAAGCCCAACAAAAACCAGCAGCTCCTTTGGGGGTCAGTGATTATATATATATATATATATATATATATATATATATATATATGTGTGTGTGTATATATATATATATATATATATATATATATATATATATATATATATACATACATAATATATTCATGAAAAAGACTAGAACAAGAATAAAAAACATTTCAAGAATAAACAACATACCCACCTAATCTGAAAACGGTTTAATTTACCCAATACTACATGTTTTGACATTACCATTTGTACATGAGCATCCATGCTTTTAAACCACATTCACTTATGTAAATGTTTTTTATTCTTGTCCTAGTCTTTTTCTTGAATGATTTGTAATAAACATTGTTATTTTTTAACAAATAGTACAATATGCCTAAAAAGTATTTTTTTTCCCCAATTCCTATATATACCATTATGTAGTACTGAAATAACGTTATTTTAACACAGCAACTCAATAAATTTTACATTTTTGTTTAGTTTTCAGGATAAAAATAACTGATCTTTTAGAACCCACACTTTGACTGTTATTGAGTACTAGGTCATGTCAGACAGAACCCAGATTCTTACAAGTTCTATCCCTTTCCCAAGCTTACATCTACTTTTGTTATTGCAGCAGCAGGCATATATCCCTTTGTTATACCTCCCAAAATTTTGAGATGGGAATGAGGGACATCTACTAACAAACGTATGTAGACCTAGGACAGGCCCCTGTGGAGAAATAACCAAAAAAAAAAAAAAAAGGTTAATTAAATCCACAAGGACTTTTTTGTTTACCACTACTATTCCTTTATATTGGCTTTTAAAATCTACAAATGCAGCAATTTAGAATTTGGATGAAAGGTTTAGCACTGGAAAACACTTTTTGAAAGACAAAAAGTGCATTTTATATACAACTATATAGATCAGATCAAAATGAGGGACAAATGAGGAGCAATGAGGGACAGATGGACATTGCACCAAATAAAATCAGGGACAGACCCTTGAAATAAGGGACAGCTGGGAGCTATGCCTTTGTTCTGACCCATAAAAGGAACAAGAAAAGAAGCTGCCCTTTCCACCAAAATTCCCCCTTATACTATTTACATTCCAAGTCTGGGATAAAGCTTCAACATATAAGTAAGCAAAGTTTTATTATTGATAAATAAAATAGCATAGGCCTAAGTTTGTTTGAACTATAAATGATGATAAATAAGGAATACAAAAGACAGCATTATACTGCTTTGAAATAAATAGAAACTACCAGGCCCATCTATAAATCTCAGTGCCCTGAAGTTACAAAGCCTCATAAATCAAATGATTGTATAGTGAATATAAAACAAGAAAGTGAGAGCACTGACTTATACTTATAAGTTTACAATGTGCTCCCCGGTGTATTCTGCTTTGCCAATAACCTAAGAGCTATATTTCTGACCATAGGACTCTTTATTGCCACATAAATAACAATCTCCATAAACATTTGATTCTATTGAAGTTCAATTTTAAACAATGCCATGCTGCACCTAATTCAGCTTTGGAAATAGAACAGATAAACACAAGGACCATGAGTTGTATACCATTAAAACAAACAAAAAAAAAAGAACATTTATGAACAGATTTTTATAACTAGCCACTAAGTTGCTTTGCAGTAGAAAATTACAGTAGGTTTGCCATAATTACACGTTTGGCTTTATTTGATAACACCTCAGAAAGCAAAAAAAGACTGCTATATATTTAAATCAGAAACAAATACAGATGAGTGATACTAAAAAGCCTGCTTTGCCCGTGATTTGATCAGAGTCCGATGATTTTTGACTAGCATATTTTTTGTGCTTATTTTCTAACTCTTTTTCTTCAATTTTTTTAGTCAAATCCATTTCCTGAAAGTAAAACAATAAAGATGTTTCTCAAACTCCTTGTCTGTTAATTTCAAAAATCCTAGAGTAGGATACTCTTATGCCGCGTACACACGATCAGAATTTTGGTCGGAAAATGCTCTGATGGTTTTTCCGACGGAATTCCAACGGGATTTCACTCAAGATGTCTTGCATACACACTGTCACATAAAAGTTCTCGGAACTTTCGACCATCAAGAACGTGCTGATGTACAACACCATGACGAGCCGAGAAAATTAAGTTCAATGCTTCCGAGCATGAGTCAAATTATTTCTGAGAATGCGTAGGAATGTTGCCTGTCGGAATTTGTAGACAATCGGAAATTTCTGTTCAGAACTTTTTCCGACCGAAAAAATTGAGAACCTGCTCAAAATCTTTTGCTGGCCGAAATTCCACCAGCAAAAGTCTGATGGAGCATACACACGATCGCATTTTCCAACCAAAATCTCTCATTGGAGGTCTTTTTCTGGCGGAATTTCCAACTGTGTGTACGGGGCATTACTGGATAAGTGAAATAGCTGTGTTGATTTAATTAAATCATCATGTAGTGACATCTATTATGTCTATCTATCTATCTATCTATCTATCTATCTATCTATTTATCTGTCTATCAATCACCTGTCAAGAAAGCATACTACTCATTTATTAGGTTTTATAATAATGACAATATAAATGAAAAAAAGGTCCGTTGGCAAGGACCATAGGATGAGTACATGGATTGTAAACTGGCTACAAGTGCGAGTTCAGAGGGGGGTGATAAATGGGGAACACTCGAAATGGTCAGGGGTGGTTAGTGGTAACGTTCTGTGCTGGGACCAATCCTATTTAATTTGTTCATAAATGACCTGGAGGATGGGGTAAGGATGGACTAAACAGTTCAATCTTCAATATTTACAGACAATACTAAACTAAGCAGGGCAATAACTTCTCCGCAGGATGTGGAAATCTTGCAAGAAGATCTGAACAAATTAATGGGATGGGCAGCTACATGGCAAATGAGGTTTAATGTAGAAAAATGTAAAATAATGCATTTGGGTGGAAAAAATATGCGATCTATACACTGGGGGGAGAACCTCTGGGGGAATCTAGGATGGAAAAGGACCTGGGAGTCCTAATAGATGATAGGCGCAGCATAGGCATGCAATGACTGTGACATTATGGCAGACAGATCAGACACTTTTGCCGCTATTTTGGGACCATTCACATTTATACAGCGATCAGTGCAATTAAAAATGCATTGATTACTGTGTAAATGTGACTGGAAGTGAAGGGGGCACTGTAGGGGTTAAGTGTGTCCTAAGGAGTGATTCTAACTGTGGGGGGAGGGGCTACGTGTGACTCAACACTGATCACCGCTCCCGATTACAGGGAACTATGATCAGTGTCAGTGTCACTAGGCAGAAAGGGGAAATGCTTGTTTACATCAGCATTTCCCCGTTCTTCCTCTCCGTGAGATGAGCGCGGGTATCCCCACGGACATGGAGTCCACAGGACCCGCAATCACACTCACAGAGCTTGTGGCAGGCGCGTGCACCCTCGAGCCGCTTCTTAAAGGGCAACATACAGGTACATTAATATGCCTGTACGTGCCCTTCTGCCAAGGGTCGGCAAGTGGTTATCAAGACACGTGGCCACTCATTAAAATTAGACAAAAAGAGTTTTAACCTTAAACTACATAGAGGGTTCTTTACTGTAAGAGCGGCAAGGATGTGGAATTCCCTTCCACAGGCGGTGGTCTCAGCGGGGAGCATTGATAGTTTCAAAATACTGACATATAATCACACACATAGTTTGGATTTGATGGACCTGTGTCTTTTTTCAACCTCACCTACTATACAGATAAGGAAGAGGAGGAAATGAAGAGCTTAGAAAGGAACTGAAACAGAGCATGCTCCATAGATGACACCAGTTGGTCGCTACAATCTCAGGTCACAGTGGAGACACAGAGAAGGTGGGAGAGACATCTGAAGACAGTGCTCTACACTTTTTGACCCCCAGACTTTTTTTGGACCCCTTGGATAGTGTCATTGACTCTTGGGGGGTAGGTATTGATCACTTTGGGGAAAACAACTAATGAGTACAGGATTGGGAAGCAGATGAGAACATTAGCTTATTAAGGGGCACATTGAATTGTGCTATTATAATGCAATAGTCCTATTTCAAAACGTATATCTATTATAGGTTGGCATAAGATTTCTGAAAATAATGGCTTCTACTAACATTGTAATATTTCATATAGAAATAATTTTATCTACCAACACTGTATGTTTTCACATACTGCGAATACCCTAAATACATGTCTAAGGATAGATGCTGTATCAATAATCAGGCTAGATATATGTATATTTACATTTTACTTTAAGTGTATCTAAATGCTAAACTTTAGAAAAAAAATTGGATAAAGGTGATGGGGTAACTTACAATACCTATAAGGTTTAAATTGCTGCCTATGTCCATGCAAGGGAGACTTCGTTTCTCTGTTTATCACGGTGGTCATTGTAATCCAGGCAAAAGGTGATCAGTAAGCCAACATTTTGGATTGTCACCCAAACAAGAAAGGGAAAATCTTCCAGAGGCAACACAAGCTTCTTTGACAGCTGTCTAAGACTGGCCATACACAATTTTCCTTAGATTTAACAAAACCATATAATATGAGGTCACACCTAAACACTTTCATTTTGTATGCAATCAAACAGGCCCTTGCACTACATAATTGAAAGTAAATATAAGGCTGGGTCCAGACTGATGTGGCCGCAGCTCACAGCAGGGGTCCAGTGGATCCTTGTTCACTGATTGAGGTTTGAATCAGGTCCGAATTTCTGCCTGAATTTGCACCTGATTCTGAGCCAAAGATGCACAGGACCCTTTCCAAATGCAGACCGCGGCCACCCCAGAAGTGTGTGAACTGGCTCCATTGAGAGTCGGTCACAGTCTCCTGTCATGCGAATTGGATGCGGGGAAACCCACATCCAATTCACATAAGTGTGAACCCAGCCTAAGCCCAAGCCTTGAACAAGAAAATTGTATAATCTACAGCCAGCCTAAGAGGATAATCTGTTTCACTCTGGAAAGTTTTATTTTCACTTCCTATAATATCTACAGAACAGGAAGTGATAGTGAATCTTTTAAATGGGACACAGAAGGCAAAAAAAAAACATGAATTTTAATCATTCCATATTCTATCCAAAAAAATAAAAACGTTTTCTTCACACTTCCTATATGTAGATATCAGAAAGCGATAGTATGTCTTCTGAATGGGACAGAGAAGGAAAAAACTATTACAACCATTCCATACTCCATCCAAAACAAAAAAAAAATGGTTTTAGATTTTTAAACTTATTTTTACTCACAAGAAGAAAGGAAGGTGATGCTAGCTATTTGCAGTAATTTCCAGCACCAATCAGATTTCAATATGTCATTGATTGAAGAGGTGATTGCTTGTTGGTATATGTTGGTTGTTGAACTTTGCTATTAATTGCTGTACTTTACAATATCATAGTACTGTTATGAAATTTCTTAGTTGAATATGTTCACCCATGTAACCAAAACAGGTGGAACATATTGTAAATCTGGTCACCTACATGACCTTGTTCACATACTGCACTTAGAGAATGCTCACTCAATATCTTGCAATCCTAACTTATTGACACAAAATAGGCATGCCTTCGTGATACTTCATTGATGTTATTGTGCAGGCATGATAGTAAGATAGGATCTTAAGTCCATACATGTGTCCATATGTTGTTTGGTAATGGAAGGGTTATGGCATGCAATTACGTCGGCAAGATCAGTGTCTCCACACTTTGAAAGAGGATCTACTGTTAAAATTATTCAGGTGGGGCTTCAAAACACAACATATATTATACATCATACAACATGAAATGCTTCCACAGTGGTTTTTACTCATGTCGTGAAGGTGGCAAAAAAAGTAATATGGGCAAATGTTACTCTTTTTATACTTCCTACACTTTGCTCTGTAAACTTTACCCAATGTGTGGAATTTTCATGTCCATTTCCGCCTCCCCTTACATGATCTGCTTGCAATTTATTTTCATATTTGTGGCGATATACAAATTTAAAAAAGTCACATTAAAGGTTTCAATCATAGTTTTATATGACCATAAAATAAATAACTGAAATTAATTATAATTAGGACAATTGTAGAGGACTCAAAATGTGGTCCTCCCACATGAAAGGACTGTCACTGACCACCAGCCTCCTTGTATTTACCTGTGTTGTTAGACTTGGGCTGGATTGAGACGATGCATTGTCAATGGATGATACTAGGACTAGTACCTGTAATTATGGGAATGTCTAGGCAACATTTTTGGATAAGGTCCTCCTTTAAGGATCCTTGACCCATAACCACTATATGAGCTCATTTATTCCTTCCAGAAGACTACAGTTGTTGGACGTGTTTGTTGCTTTGTTTTCTATTAATGTTTCATATGTGTATTACAGAGCTTGACTGTAGTTATCTTCCTGATAAAGTGAGCATTGACCCATGAAATGCATCGAAGTCTCAGCAAGCAACCCATAACCCAATTGTAGCCTTATGTACATGTGATTATTATGTGTATTATTTTAGCTTTTTAAATGGTTAAAGTGTTTTAACATTTGTAAAAATATTTTTTTTTATATTTTCAAAAATTCTATGTGGTATCGTTAAAGTCCTGTCTTCATTTGTGTTTTTTTGTATTACTTACAGTCATTGCACAGCATTGCCAGCAAAAGTTTCATCACTGGGTCTCTTCCCATTCAGGGTCAGGGTTCGCTGGGTCTCTTTCTCCTAGATCCAAAGATCTTAGCAGTGTACC
This sequence comes from Lithobates pipiens, assembly GCF_037356315.1. Taxonomy (NCBI): domain Eukaryota; kingdom Metazoa; phylum Chordata; class Amphibia; order Anura; family Ranidae; genus Lithobates; species Lithobates pipiens. The sequence goes on along the minus strand of NW_027507748.1, from coordinate 398,658,056 downwards.
ACGTCCAGCACCACAGACATTTTTCAAGCAAAAATTTACCCTGCTGGGTCAATGTTCTTCCCAATAATTCCTATGGGTAAGCTGTACTAATGTTTGCCTCCAGAAGTCCAGAAGTGTATTGCCTACACGCAGGAATGAATGGGACCACACTAAGCGTGATTTCAGGAATAACACACATTAAAGCTCACTACTTCCACAATTTCCACCATCAAAAACTAAGGACAATATGTGTGTCTTCCAGTCCTCTTTACAGAATCGCAGCTAAAATATTTAGTATAGATAAAAATGTTGCCTGTTTGGAAGTCTGGAAACCATAACTGTTAGCGGTTCTTGACAAAGGTTTATGAAATGCTGGTTTAGAAAATCAAACAGAAAGGAAGCCTGACATTTAGCAATCATGTCATATGTCAGATGATAGATTTTATTTGACATTTAAATGTATCTACAGCATGATACTCTGTAAAAGAAAAATGCTGCAAAATACAGTTACGCCTACTGCGCTGTTACAATTGATATAACTATTTAAATTACATATCTACATACAAGTTCACTTTTTCAGAAAATTTCAATTTTAGAAACACAAAAAATACACACAATATATACTTTCTAAAACGAATACTGTATTATATTACCGCTATTCCTTCCTCAACTGCAAATGTCAAAATTGAGACTAAGATTAAAAAAAGAACTGTGACGTTATTGTATGTTAAGATATTAAGAGAAGAAGACATTTTGCCACATTCAAAACACAGTTTCAGAACCATGGAGAGAGAAAATTTGCCAGTGCTTGTTAGATTTTCTAGGGCACATGTCATTCTAGAAGACATTTTTGTAGCAACACAATGCATGTAAATAGATAGTGGATGTACTGTATTTACTGGATGATGCATAGTGCTTTTCATTTTCACTTATTTGACTCTAATACATACAGTATTGTGGCTAGCTGGGCATATCATCAACCTGCAAACTGGGAGATGGTAACAAATATAAATACAAAATGTTGTTTTCAAAAGTGGAAGCACATCTGCAATTTAGGTATGTTGTTGTAAATAATAAAAAAATGTATGTATATATATATATATATATATATATATATATATATATATATATATATATATATATATACACACACTATATTACAAAAAGTATTGTGACACCTGCCTTTACACACACATGAACTTTAATGGCATTCCAGTCTTAGTCCGTAGGGTTCTATATTGTGTTGACCCACTTTTTGCAGCTATAACAGCTTCTACTCTTCTGGGAAGGCTGTCCACAAGTTTAGGAGTGTGTCTATGGGAACATTTGACCATTCTTCCAGAAGCACATTTGTGAGGTTAGGCACCCCAAACTCGCTCATTCATGTCTTTATTGGCATTGATCCAAATCATTTGGTGGGAGTTGTCGTAAAATCCGATCGCTCGTAGCGTGATGACATTATTTCGTTATGATGGGACTACGTTCAGGCTAGTAGCCAATAGCTTTGGTCTAGGAATTTGATCTGAGCATGTGTGGCACTTTGTCCGGTCAGAATTCTCTACAAAAGATAGGACAAAGTCTCATCGGACCATGTTGTCGGAAAATCTTATAGCCCAGCTCTAAAACTTTGTCGGTCGGATATTCCGATGGAAACAGACTGATGGAGCCCACACACGGTCGGATTATCCGACAACACGGTCCGATCGCACATTTTCCGTCGGAATGTCCGACCGTGTGTACAAGGGCTTAGACTTTTCTTAGTGAGATGTTTTCAATTCTATTAAAGCAGCACAGTCTTTTAAAATAATCAGCCTTGACATTGAACATTTGTCATTGATTGCAGACTATTTATTTCACACTAAGACAAAATTGATAAAAGCAGAACACAGTAAATAAAAAACAATAACAAAAAACAAAAAAAAGGTGGCTGGGAATATTTTTGATGTTTTAATTTAAAACCCTTATTTAAGCCCATAAAAGTCAAATGTGAAAAAAGCCATGAACGATCTGGTAGATATTCAATTACATAATAAAAATGGGGTATGAATGTAAAGTAAAAGTACATAAGATAAATGTAAAAGCAGACAAAATATGGGCTTACTTAATGCAATGCCAAGAACTTTTACAGTAGAATGGCTGTCTGCAGTGAAGTAGCGCTGGCTGGAGCATTACACAACTGACCTGAGACAGATATACAAGGCCATAAAGAGCAGTTGGATACCCAATGTACCATAACGTCTGCTGAGCAGAATTCCATTGCCTTAAAAACTACACTCTTGTACCTAGTTAAAAATAACTGCTTGAAAAAAAAAACCTTTTAGAACCCACTACTTTCAAAGTTATGAGAGACTTTAAAATAAGTTGATTACACTTTACTGTTGGCGCTATATAAAGCCTGCATAATAATAATAATAATATCCAGAAAGCATGTTTTTTGGCATTGATCTTCTGCAGCACTATGAAGAGACTTTCACATATTGGTCAATGAGAATTTATTTTTATTTTTATTTATTTAAGATGAGAGAAACAATACAGGCATACCCCACTTTTAAGTACACAATGGGGTTTATTTACTAAAGCTGGAAAGTGCAAAATCAGGTTCCCTTCTGCATAGAAACCAATCAGTTTCCAGGTTTTATTACCAAAGCTTAATTGAACAAGCTGGGGTTAGAAGCTCATTGGTTTCTATGCAGAAGTGAGCCTGATTTTACACTTTCCAGCTTTAGTAAATAAACCCCATTGGGTACTTAATAGTGGGGTATGCCTGTACAGAGCTGGCATAATTTGCAAGTGTAAAAGGAAATTTATATTGCATGTTTCCTTCACAAGAAAGCAACACTGGGCATCAAAAACGCCCCTTTTAAGGGCATTTCAAGTTTTTTCTGTCTTTATACACCCCTCCATGTTAGCCCACAGAGTGGAAATGCTAAAGGGAAATATACAGAATGAATGTACAGTTGCACTCATTTTCCCCAGAGCTTAGTAAACGTGGAGAAGCTCTGATGATTTCCATTACCCAATCAGGTGCAAGCAAAATTGCTGTTTCTTTTTATATTCTTCTAACCATATTGGGTATTCCGTACAGAGTTTAACGCATTTACTAAGCCTTTAGTAAATCTACCCTTTCGTGTCCTTGCATGCATAGACATTTACATTCGTTTAGAGGCAGAAAAAAAAATAGCTTCAACTTTCAGGAGAGGGGTGTTATATCTGAAAAATTGCCAAATGTGGCTCTATGCATGTAAATGCATGCAAATACTAACTAAAGCACGAGGCACGATTAGCACTTGAGCACTCATTCATTTCAATGGCCAGAATAAATACTGTATTTTATAGTATTCTAGCCAAATATTAATTTGAATGAAATTTAATAATGGAACGCCCAAAGGCCTGATGTGCCTGAATGCACCCAAACCTGTTTGCAAAACATCACTTTAGGTGCGTTTCTAACACTGCTTTTCTCCAGGAGAAAAGGTGTTCAGAAGAGCTGGACAATTGGCCAGTGTGCATGATGCCTACATCTGCTCTGCTGATCGGAGGGCTGGGACAAGAGAATGGATGGGATGGGGGAGGAGGGACAGGAAGGGGGCACTAGTTACAATCAGGGTCCTAACCCTCAACATTCCTCAATGCAATTTACTGTATATACATATCTCCCAACATCTTGAGATGGGAATGAGGGACACCTATCAGAAAAAATATGCAGGCATAGGACACGACCCCTTAAAGGAAAATTGTAAAAAATACAAGATTGGTTAAACCCACAAGTGCTTTTTTTTACTACTACTATTCCTTTATACGGGCTTCTGGAATTTACAAATGTAACAATTTAGAAATCAGATGAAAGGTTTAGCACTAGAAAACACTTTTTGATAGATAAAAAGTGCTTTTTATATACAGCCATATAGATCAGACCAAGACGAGGGACAAATGAGAAGGAAAGAGGGACAGAGGGACATTGCTCCAAATCAGGGACAGTCCCTTGAAATAAGGGACATTTGGGAGCTATGGTATATATGTAGCCCAGGAGACTGTGCATGACTCCCTGGATAAGTCTACTTTGGTGACTTACTACCACACTGGACCCTGGCTAACCACTTTGTAGCAATCTGCTGCTGCCCAGGCATCTAAATGTCAAGAGGAAACAAAGACAATCCTAGCCACACAGGCTTGGTGTCATCACACAGGATCTGGTTTTCATTGAACACACAGGCTACTGTCATGCTCCCAGTCTGATGTACACAGAGCATTTGTTCCAGACTGGGAGTTTTTTTAAGAGCCCAGAGCAGCCAGACCTGCTCAAGCTTGGCCCCTTAACTGTTTAGTTAGCCCAGCAACTTTAATATTAAGCAAAAAAAGAAAAACAGTTTGCATACTGCCTAAACCTTAAACCGGGCACAACTATAACTCCCATCCTGGACACAACCAGCAGTTTTTCCTGGCCTTCTCTAAAACAAAGAAAAAAAAAACTATATATATATATATATATATATATATATAGATATAGATACATATATATATATATATATATATATATATATATATATATATATATATATATATATATATATATATATATATATATATATATATATATATATATATATATATATATATATATATATATATATATATATATATATATATATATATATATATATACATATATATATATATATATATATATATATATATATAGTTGTATTATAATTTGCTATTATAGGAAAAAGTATTGATTCATTGATGCGTCTTTCTTTTTTTTCTCATAAGGCTGAAGGCCTCACCATAACCACTGAGCTATCTAAAGCAAGATGCAGCGTACCCTGCCTCTTACTTTGAGCTAATGGTTTTTTTCTTATATTGTGCCATTACCACACTTAGAATTAATCACTTGTGCACAAAGTACACACAGCAGTAATCATCAGCCACCCAATGCACAGGTGTAAAGTCTTAAATGATATCTCTCTTCTGCGTACAACTGGTACAGACCATAGCTTTCTCGTTGTGTGTCAGGGTCCCAACATTCAACTTCTTTCTTGGCTCTCTTTTGCTATATATAGCTCTCTCACATAGGGTTGCCACCTTTTCTTCAAGTCAAACCCCAACACTTTATCAGCACACAGCAATTTTTATTTTTTTTTATAGTATAAACAATACATATATTTTGCTATTAAATAACATTTCTAATCATATAACGTTAACAAGAGTCCCCCTTTACATCAGAGTCCACAAAGTTCCCCTTTTACATCTGAACTCACAGTGTTCCCTTTCACTGTAAGGTGGGAGTCTGCAGACTCTGATGTAAGGGAGAACTCTGGGGACTCTAACATAAGGTATCTGGGTACACTAATTTAAGGGGGAACACTGAGAACTCTGATGTACGGAGAGGACTGTGATATAAGGGGGAACACTGTGGCCTCTGGTGTAAAGGGGAACTCTGATGTATGGGGTCCTCTGAGAACCCTGATTTACCTTAGTGTACTCACTAAGAGGCAGGAGAGAGAAGGGGGTGGGACTTCAGTCACAGACAGGGATGTATGGTGCGCTCACTCAGCCCTTGGCAGTCAGCACCTCTCATCCAGATATATCTGAGGCTGCTGGTCTTCAAATTACTGGCCCCCATGTTCCTTTTCTGAGGCCCAGCGCCGAAGATTGGAGTGTGGGCAGACACAGCGGGGTAGGGGTAAGGGCAGGAGGATGAGGTGCAGATCGAAACCTCTCTCCTCCCCCATCTGTGTGTGTTTGGGGTGGGGATTGTTAGTGCTGGCTTTGGGCAGTGTGAGAGTGTCACAGACACTCTCAGCTTAGACATCTGCAGCCAGCAACTGACAACTGAAGCCAGTTTGAATCATGTGTCCAGATTTTAGGCAGTCTGAAACCCGGACGCATAATTACAAATCCGAACTGTCCGGGTGAATCCCGGACAGGTACCAACCTACTCTCATATCTGTCCCTATGGGTAGCACTGCTGCTGCATTAATCCTGGGTCACATATATGCAGCTCTGGGTGCTGTGAGGGACTCAGGCACTGTGCCTATGCTTTTTGCAGGGGAAGGACAAGCAGTGTGCAGATAACCTTAGAGTTACTTAACCACTTAAGTTGCAAGGAAGTGATATATGAATTGTTTTAGAAAGTCATAGCTGCTTGTAGATTGAATAAACAATGTTATTTTAACAATATTACCTTACAAAAAGGCAGGGTGGATAAAAATCTATTTTTTTTTATTTAAATCTGCATTTTTTTTATTTTTAGCAAATTTATTTTAATAAAATGCTTTTGGAGTAAAACTCTAAAGATATTTTTCTATTTAAGATAGATTAATCAATGTTATTGTTTTAATTAAATAAAATAATTTGAGTAGTTCTCCAATTATGTATGATTAACCTATTAATCTAAAATCGGTCCTGATATTGCGATTTTACTAACCTGACAGTTTATTATTCTAAATAGGAAACCTTCATTTTGTTTGCAAATATTAAAGATTCCAACTACCAGCAGGAACGAGTCCTTACATTTAAAGAGCACCTGTCATTTCAGATTTATCATGGCAGTGCCTATTAGGGGGCATCCACTCCCCTGCTGCCGTCACGTCCCTCACCTTGTTGTGTCATTACCGCATCACCAGCCATCCCATTAAAGTGAATGGGACTGTCGCTGAGTCAACAGCGGGTCAGAAGAGGAGCCGCTGCGGGACAGAAATGACAGCTGCTTTTAAAAATCATGATTTAAATTGAGTTGATTTCAATCAAATCCAGCCTGTGAAGGCATTTGTAGCAATCAAACATGTTGTATATTTTAAATTTTTTTATAATATTTATATTTTACATATTTTTGCCCATATTCTGCAATAGGTATCTTTAAGCCCTATTTAGTTTTATGTGGAGTAAAGGAGAAAATATAAAGTGTACTTAAAGCATACCTAAAGGCAAAACTTGTTTTTTTGTTGTTTGTTTTAGAGAGAGTGGAGAGGGATTAGAACGTTTGTCAGGTTTTTATTGCTTTCTGTTTCACCCTCTCTGTTTGTCCTGTTTACCATTATCATTGAAAGTGAAAGTAAAAAAAAGATCCCAATTGTTGGATTGACCCCAGAAAAGGAATAGAGAGGAAATCTTCCAATGGGGACACTAGTTCTGTTGACCTGTGGGGGGGGTGGAGCCTAAAGGAATTTCCTTAATTTGCGGGGATTTCTTCTCACTTCCTGTTTGGCTATGGAACAGGAAGTGAAGGGAAATCTTCGCAATAGGACACAGATGGTGAAAAAAATCGGACTGGGGGTTATAACCTGTCAAAAACTATTTGTCGCTATAGTTCTACAATAATTGATCAGTTTATACTTACAAAAGCACACTTATTGCGTTCTGCTTAATAAAGATGTGCAGCAATGTTTAGTCTGGAGGACATTGCTTTTTATTTGGACACCACAAAAAGAGCTGTGTTCATGCAGGCTGCAGTGGCTGCATTTAAATACTATGCCATCTGTAAGAATAGTCAAGCCTGGTAGATTTAACAAGAAGCATAGAACTGCATTATAGGCATGCAGATATTTATAGATCACATTTTTCGACAGGCTAGTTGAGGTAATCTGTTCAAATAAAAAAGATATTAAGAACTCATTAAAAATTCATATTTCAATTTTCACGATTTAAGTTTTTATGAAGAAACTTCAGTACAGAATTATAAAAACACGATTTCCCAAGGTGCTTAAAAAAAAAAAGGAGAAGAAAATAAATGAATGTTAAACCCCCTTGAGCCTACACATATGAGGTTTCCCGTTGGACCGTCTAATCACAATAAAAGCTTTCTTCAAATACTGAAAGAATTAAAGCAGAATTAAAATGGGAAAAAAAAATTGCCAGCATGGATCTTTAAAAAAAAAATCCTTTACCTGTCTGCTAGCAATTTTTTCCACATATACAAAATGTACACTACCAATCATTGGTTCATTAAAGTGCATAAATAACAGTACTGATGCATTTTATGTTTATGCAAAGCAAAGTTCAAATAGTTTTGTGCTATATTTTCAAGGATAAAGTGCTCAATGTCCTTAATGCTTCATTCCATATGTCATTGTAAAAAGATTGCCCACGTGCCATCACCTCAATATAAGAAAACTAACCGGACAATTTTGACCCTTCACTATTTATAGTCATGGAGAGTTTTCTCCCTAGTAGGGGATTCCCCATTCCATTGCTGCTCTTTGAAAATATAGCCCAAGACACTTTTGACTTTATTTATGTACTTTTACTTCTACGTTTATGCAAAGCACTGTATGTTATTTATGCACTTTAAAGAACCATTGATTGGTAATGTAATTTTTGTACATATGCATTGCTGATTTAGCATAGCGCTGTTGTTTTTGATAGATTTAAAGAGAACACACCATTTAGTGTTGGATACAGCAGCTTTGCACTTTATTCACTATACAAGCTTTGGCATGTTTTTTTTTTTTTTTTAATATATATTCAGCATTTTGTTTCAACTGAAGTGCCAGCCTGTCTATATGGAGCGCAGGGGCGCTACCCCCCTTAATCCATGCGCCCGGCCCCTAATCTACATGCAAGGTGCCAGGCATATGGATTTCAATGTTTTTTTTAGTTTTTTTTGAAGCACATGATTAGAGCCTGAGGCTCAAATTGGCTTAAAAAAAGAGTGGTCTCGGGGCGCAGAGCACTGCTCCTTAAGCTCACCCAGTTGTGTGACAATAGCAAATTAATATTCACTATTGTCTTCCTGATTCTCCTCTTGGCCAATCAGCAAGCGGGTCCTGAGACCTGATTGGCCAGGGAGTCTTAGGACACCCAGATAATTGGGTCTCAGGAACCACTTTCTGTTTGGTCGCGAGGAGAAGCAACAGACCCGGAGCAAGGTGCCTGTGACTGTCCATCTCCCACAGGGTGGAGGGGAATTGCCACCTTCCCATCCATCTCCCACTGGGGGGGGGGGGTTATGACCTTGATGTGCTGCCCCCCCAAAATATTGAGCACCAGCCACCACTGCCAACACATGCACAGAACAATGTATACTCGTGGCCCATTCTTGAGATATGTAGAATGCTAATAAAGGAGCTAGATGTCAGAAAAATGTACCTCCAGTCCAATGTGCAGGAATGACATCATCAATGGCTGCAGAAGAAGTAGAGGAGAATATGACAGCGGCAGTGATGGGAGCGCAGACATGTCAGCACTAAATGAGGACAAACACAAATGTGTATAATCTCACCGCATAGTGGCTAAAAGGCAGAAGGATTTTTACCTCATCCTATTCTCTGCATCAAGGTAAAAACCTTCTGTGTGCAGAGTCCCTCGCCAACCCCACTTATACTTACCTGAGCCCGATCTGATCTCGATGCAGCACTGTGTCGGACAGCAGCAATTCTCTCCACTCTCTCCCCCCCTCACAGGGCAGTTTGATAGAAGCTGGAGCCATTGGCTCCTGCTGCTGTCAATGAAATCCAGGGATGAAGGAGCATGGGCGGAGTTGTCTGCGACTATGGATACAAGCATCACGGCTTAGAATCAATGCCGCAGGTGTGCCACAATAGAAAATGTCTTCCTATGGTGGTACACTGAGAAGAAGAGCCAGAAGCACCAGCGTGGGGACCTTAGAAAAGGAGGATCAGGGTTGCTCTGTGCAAAACTATTGCACAAAGCAGGTATATACTGTGTAACCTTGTTTTATAAATAAATAAAAAGTGCCCTTTACAAACACTAGAATATGTGTACTATTGTGTATAAAGGGAAAATAACTGCCATGCTGTGTACATATGATTTAATGGATGCAACCATAAACTCAAACTTTCTATATAGTACATGCCTTCAGTAAAGTACCTGGAAGCATGTAGAATATAATTGTGCTAGGAAGAAGAAAGGGTGAGAGGTTTTGGTGTTTCAAAAAAACCTCCTTGCTATTAGAGATGGACATGCTCCTTAGAGATGGGCATGCTCCTTGTTTCTCACTGCAAGGCAAGCATATCCTAGCCTAGAAAGCATGCACGTCTAAAGGAATGTGGATATACCCTATTTCACATAACTGGATGCAAGGAAAATAGTGAATTATAAATTTGCTTTAAAGAGATCTTATAGTCAGTCTTAAAGCTGAACTCTAGGCAAGTATAAATACACATATTAATGCAGCCCTGTATTCATGTATTTGTTAAGATGCAAGCTGTGTAAGTGTGATGCTATAGCACCTGATCTCAGAACTGAAATTATCAAATGTTGAAGAGATATACAATTGCTCACCACTGTTTATTGTAAGCTGACCATACACTATACAACTTGATTGTACAACATTTGTACAATCTTTTCAGAGTTACCAAAACGTTGTATTATGAGGATAAACCTAAACAATCCACATCAATGTAGGTGGGTTTTTACTCTACATATTTGATGGTAGTTATAAAGGAGATTGTATAGCATATGGTCAGTTTAGGTTTATTTAAAATGAGCCAGAGAATGCTGATTATATATATATATATATATATATATATATATATATATATATATATATATATATATATATATATATATATATATATATTAAAGGGTAACTCCACTTTCGTAGGAAAAAAATGGCAAATAGAAAAAAAAATTATATAATGTATACAGTTACGACACAAGTCATATTGTAATTGAAAGTTATTAAAAATGATCTTTGCTTTTCAATCTGCAGCTGCTGTAAGTATCTGTAAAATGCAATGCAATATGGCTACCTGGAGGTGTTGTGTACACAGTGTACTGACCATCCCCCAGAAACATCATTTCCTGCTTGTGTGATTGGCTCACTGATTTTCCCAGAAGTCTGTACTAAGATACAAGTCAGATTTTTGAGGCTGGATTCACACCTATACATTTTTAGTGCTTGTTGCATTTTGCAGATTTGCACTACAGAACGTGTTCCATAGGAAACCATGTTAAATGGAGTGTAGTGCAAATCTGCAAAATGCAAAAAGCACTAAAACTGTATAAGTGTGAATCCAGCCTTATGAAGTTTGCAGTTTGCATATTGCAAGTGCATTTTGTGTTTTTCAATACATGCTTTTCATCTATTGAAGTCTATGGAACCAAAAACCAGGAAAAAGTCCCTGGTCCTTTCCATAAAAAGCGCAGATGTGAACGTGACCCATAGGAAACCATGTTAAATGGACTGTAGTTTGTTTCTTCAGAACTGAAAACACACAAAAAATTAATAGGTGTGAACCAGGCCTTCAGGAGGGAGACCCTGCAATTGTCCTTGTTAGAGCCCTGCAAGTGCAGCTAACTGATAATTATGAAATCACTCCCATTAGATTCACATTCCCACATGGACACAGATAAACACAGAGATTTCTCCAGAATAACAAAAGGTAGGAATCTGCAACAACATGTGTTAAAATCCCTGTAATGTACATATTTTACCCAGAGTGAAATGTTTTTTTTTCTCAACAAAAGAGTTATTCTTTAAACTTTAACAACCTTACCACTGCAAAAACACACACATTCATTTAAATTGAATAAAGAATAATTTACTTAACTGCTATCCAATGATATGTTACAGAAAATAACATTCTCCGGTTCTGTCCATCTCAGTGTGGGGGCCAAACCTGCAGACATTTCTCACTGCAGGCTGCTGAGCTTTAATGGTCATTATGGCATTTCTTCCATCATAAAGAACCTCTGTCAGCACTTTTTGAGCCTCAGTCCTATAGTGTTAAAAAGTACAACTCAGCAGTAATGTTGGTTCTAAATTTGGGACTCCAATCCAGAAGCTTATTATAACACTGACCTAGCAGCTAATTTTGTTACTCTGTAGGAAGCAAGATCATCACTCTGTAAATTTTATTCCTTGATTTGGTTGAATGGAAAATAATAATCTAATAGAAAGATTATATAATAATCTAATGCCGCATACACATGACCGGACTTTTCGGCAGACTAGGACAGACAGAATCAGTCCGATCGTGTGTGGGCTAATCCGATCGTTTTTCATTAATAAAATCTGACGGACCTAGAAATAGAAAACTTTTCAAATCTGTCTGACGGACTCAATCCCTACCGGGAAAAACGTTCGTCTGTATGCTGGTCCGATGGACCAAATATGACGCAAGGGATGCTATTGGCTACTGGTTATTGGACTTCCGTTTTTAATCCCATCTTACATCATCACGTTCAAAACGAATGGACTTTCGAAGGGACTTAGTCCATTCGTGTGTGGCCAGGTCCGTTCATTCGTAAAGTCCGTCGGAACTCCATCGAAAGTCTGTCGGGAAGACCGTCGGACCTAGTCTGCTGCAAAGTCTGGTCGTGTGTACACAGCATAACAATGCAGTAAGTGAACGAACTCGACTTGGTGTCAGCCTCTTGCAGTCCCTGTACAGTAGAGCTCAGACTGGGAAAGGGAGAAGCAGCAATCAAAAACATGCTGACAGGAGCATAGAAATGACTACAACAGAAATATGATCATCAGTGTGCTGCTTCTCTTTTCACTGTCCAAACAAAGGTTGGGAGGGACAGGATCCAGACATCTCAAGTCTCCCGGAAGGGGCAGGAGACTCCCACATTTCTGCGGCGGCTCCCGCACACACCCACAAGCACCTCCTGATCTCCCGGGAATGATCGGCCTTCCTTTAACATGGGGCAAAACTGAGCCCAGTCATTGTTGTGGGGATCAAGGCAGCTTTCCCTTGAGCCTGCACTTCCTGCAGTTGATAAGTGAATTCAGCAGGGCCCAAGAAAATGTTTTCCCAGGGTCCAATCAATAATAAAGACAGCGCTGGCCAGCTCCATCCAGTGTCTATAATGTCATATTTTTCTGATTGTGTTATTTCAGGTAAATACTACCCCTGGAAGGCGCCATCTTTGACGAAACGGCGTAGGGAGGAGCGGCGTGCTGATGTCACCACTACTCCACGCTTGTCCCGTAAGCGACGGGCAGCGATAGAGAGCCGGCCGGCTCGAAATATATAATACACACTTTTTTACATAATTGTAAGTGCATGATTGTTTCGCAATTTCTTTATTAAAATGGTTTTATTGAATTACGCTATGGGAGCTTTTCTGTTTCTACACGGGTAATGAGTACTTATCAGTTACGCTGTGAATGGCTGTGGTGGAAGGTTGGAAAGTTTGGCAACATCTAGTCACCTTGAATAGTCGGGAGCATCTTGCTGATTTAAGTGGAGCATTTGGGATACATTTTGCTACCTTTGCACAAAACCCTGGCTGGGGGATAAGCCACAGGCATGTTGGATATCTTTAAAAAAGAGATCTAGCTATCTGGTAAGCGGCAGTAATTTTATTGGTGGAGGATCTTTCCTTGGTGTACCCTGCCACATCTTTGAGGGTGTCGTGTGTGGTGTCACTACTGATATTTCAATCTTTGCTGTGGACTATCTATATATATATGATTATATACATTTGTTTCAGGATGATATCCAATTGCACAGTAGGATCATTGTTCTAATCAGTTTATTTTGATTTTTGAGTATGGATTTTATTTATGAAATAGGTATTTAATATTCACATATATTTTGTAGGTTTTAGCACAGCTTTTTTTCTTTCTTTAAATACTGCATTGTGGCCACTAGATAGACCTGACAATCATAGGAAATTCATGAAAATTAAATTTTACACATTAGGGGGATTATTTGTGATTGCTGTGTGAAGGCTAAGATATTTTTACAGCACATTTCTTAATAAAAGGACCCTTTAGTATTCATGCATTCTAATTGTGGATAATTAGAAGGTGTCGGCTGCCACTTAAGGCTTGGTTCACACCTATGCAGGTTGCAGTTTGCTTATTCCAGGTGCATTAAGGCTGGATTCACATCTATGCATTTTTAGAGCTTTTTGCATTTTGCAGATTTGTACCACAGTCCATTTAACATGGTTTCCTATGGAACACGTTCTGTTGTGCAAATCTGCAAAATGCAAAAAGCGCTAAAAATGCATAGGTGTGAATCCAGCCTTAGTGTTTTTCAAAAGATATTTTTGATCTGTTGAAGTCTATGGAACCAAAAAAACAGAAAAACAAATTCCCTGGCCCTCTCCACAAAATGCACAGATGTGAATGTGAGAAAACCATGTTAAATGGACTGTAGTGTGTTTGTGCAAAACTGAAAACACACACAAAAAAAATGCATAGATGTGAACCAGGCCTACAACAGGGTTTTTGTGGAATCTCTAGAGCAGGGATATGCAATTAGAAGACCTCCATCTGTTGCAAAACTACGAGTCCCATCATGTCTCTGCCATGCTTGTGGCTGTAAGGCTGGATTCACACCTGTGCATTTTTAGTGCATTTTGCATTTTGCAGACTTGCACTACAGTTCATTTAACATTGTTTCCTATGGAACACGTTCGGTAGTGCAAATCAGCAAAATGCAAAAAGCACTAAAAATGCATAGGTGTGAATCCAGCCTAAGAGTCTTGCTATGCCTCATGGTAGTTCTGCAGCAACTGGAGGTCCGCTAATTGCATATCCCTGCACTAGAGAATTCTGCTAAGCCAACTCTACCCAGTCAGAACAGCTGAGGGGCACTTTGTAGGAAGGCTAGAGTGTTTAATTAAACTTGGTCCAACCCTCCTTTAATCCTTTCATGACAGAGGGTAAAACAAATCTGATTACAGTTTTGAAACTTTGGCATGTGTTGGTAAACCTTTACATATCAACTTGGTGTATCCAGGTGAGTTATAATTAGGTTTTTTTTTTCAGGACAAATTGGGCATATTATGCATATTTTACTTCCAAATATGTGAAATGTGTGGAGTGCATTTGTATTCAGCCCCCCTGAGTCAATACTTTGTACAACCACCTTTAGCTGCAATTATGGCTGCAAGTCTTTTTGGGTATATCTCTTTTAGCTTTGCACATCTAGGAAGTGACAGTTTTGCACATTCTTCTTTGCAAAATAGATCAAGTTCTTTCAGATTGGATGGAGAGCGTCTGTGAACATCAATTTTCAGGTCTTGCCACAGATTCTCAATTGGATTTAGGTCTGGGCTTTGACTGGGCCTTTCTAACACATGAATATGCTTTGATCTAAAACATTCCATTGTAGCTCTGGCTCTATGTTTAGGGTCATTGTCCTGCTGGAAGGTGAACCTCCGCCCCAGTCTCAAATCTTTTGCAGACTCTAACAGGTTTTCTTCTAAGATTGCCCTGTATTTGGCTCCATCCATCTGCCCATCAACTTTTACCAGCTTCCCTGTCCCTGCTGAAGAAAAGCATCCCTATAACATGATGCTGCCACAACCATTTTTCACGGTGGGGATGGTGTGTTCAGGGTGATGTGCAGTGTTAGTTTTCCACCACACAAAGCGTTTTGCTTTTAGGCTAAAAGGTTACATTTTGGTCTCATCTGAGCAGAGCACCTTCTTCCACATGTTTGCTGTGTCCCTCACATGGCTTCTTGCAAACTGCAAACTGGACTTCTTATGGCTTTCTTTCAACAATGGCTTTCTTCTTGCACTCTTACATAACGGCCAGATTTGTGGAGTGCACGACTAATAGTTGTCCTGTGGACAGATTCTCCCACCTGAGCTATGGATCTCTGCAGATCCACCAGAGTTACTATGGGTCTCTTGGCTGCTTCTCTGGTTAATGCTCTCCTTGCCCGGCCTGACAGTTTAGGTGGATGGTCCATGTCTTGGTAAATTTGCAGTTGTGCCATACTCTTTCCATTTTCAGATGATGGCTTGAACAGTGTTCTGTGAGATGTTGAAAGCTTGGGGTATTTTTTTTATAACCTAACCCTGCTTTATTCTCCACACCTTTATCCCTGACCTGCCTGGTGTGTTCCTTGGCCTTCATGATGCTGTCTGTTCACTAAGGTTGTCTAACAATCTTCTGAAGCTTCACAGTACAGCTGTATTTATACTTAGAATACATTTCACACAGATGGACTCTATTTACCAATTAGGTGACTTCTGAAGGCAATCGGTTCCACTAGATTTTAGTTAGGGGTATCAGAGTAAAGGGAGCTGAATATTAATGCACACCACACTTTTTAAACATTTATTTGTAAAACAAAATTAAAAATCATTTATCATTTTCCTTCCACTTAATAATGTGCCCCTTTGTGTTGTTCTATCACATAAAATCCCAATAAAATATATTAGTTATATTTATATATAAATACTTATAATTATATAAGTTTTTGGTTGTAACATGACAACATTTGGGACATTTTAAGGGGTATGAATATTTTTTTAAGCTATTGTACACTTTTTTTTGTTTACAATGTTTTCACCTAGCAAAGAAAAAAATATATAATGTATCTTTTTCTCAATTCAAGAGGAGAAAACAACATGGGGGTGGGCTGTTCAGTGACTAATCACTGTGATAGCCAGTCATAGGCTATCACAGCAATCAGGTGATCAGGAACTGGGCCTCCTAGTTCCTGATTATTAGGACAAGTACTGGACCTTTCACTCTGAGCTCTGCGGTGTACTCTCAACACAAATACTGCAGCACATATATGCACCACCACAGAAGGTACTTTCATGAGGCTGCATATACGTATGTTCAATGGGAAGTCACTTCTTGAGTTCTATTAATATTTTTATAGGACCATAGTTTACATATCATAGTTTACAACCAACCTATTGTTGCACAGTGTGAAATCATAGTTTTATAGAGACTAAACCTTAAATGAATCAGATTCCTGTAACATATAAGAGAGCTCATGTGACCAATTGTCTTACTGTACATTTTAGCCTATACATGTATGAAATGAATAGGAATTTACTTTAGCATTCAGGTGGACACTTGTTATTACTATAATTTTATCAGATCAGGAGTTATAGATTTGTTGGACTTTGCAAGCTCAGAGTTTGAGAAGACAGCATTTTCAGGTCAAGTGAGACAGAATTTAAATGTACGTTCCTGCCAAATTCCTGCTAAATAAAGGTGTCGGTGTTTTCCAGCCTTCACTAAGTGCTGTTATGATTGGCATTAGCCATTTATGACAAGTTAATTAAAGTCTCTGCTTATCAGTGCTCTGGCTTCCCAGATATCCTGCTAATGGATTTAAGTTAAGTACACTCAATTAGCCATTCCAAAAATAAAAAGACCAATGAATGCTTAATGACTATTTTACAATAGGGCTAACAGATCCTAACTAAACAGAATTTATAATGACTGGCATTGTTTCTTGATCATATTGTTCAATCTGAGTGTTTGGTTGCTGACCCAATTCAACTGGCTGCTTACTCAGATCCTCAGACCTCGTTATTGTCACAATCCAGCCATTTACAGTTATCCCTAGTATACCATAATCAGCACTTCCAACACTAAAAGCATTCATTATTTTTCACATAGATTGCCCACCTTATTATAAAATCTCCTTGCCAGCAGGCCAAACTTTTCCTGGCCTCAATAAGAACAAGTGGGTAAGCTATTGACCGTGCTGCCCCCTAATATTAATATTTCAGCCTACACGAGAGAGTTTCTCTGATATATATACTTGCACATTTCTGTCTTACGTTTGAAGGCCATCTCATGTTATTCTCTTTAAAAATAAAGCACACAAATGCCCAGAACATCTACTGATCCCCCTTTAAAGATCTAGAGTGACAATAGCTCAGAATAAGAATTAAAAAAGGGTCTTTCTCCACGTTTTGAAATTAGAAATGATGGTACAGATGCACAGTACAATAATTAGTCTGCCAATCTCAGTTATTTAATATAACTGTCTTTGAAAATGCATTGTTTTACCTCTGCAATAGATACTAGCACTATTGAAATGATTTATTTATCTCATTAGTCAAAAGAATACTTAATTTGGCTTTATAATAAAATGATGATACTTATTGAAGGGCAGGCTAGTTTAACATGGCAAGGTCCAGTTTAAACAAATGTCTGCTACAAAACAAATCATTGTATAATTGTAAAAATAATATTCCGATTTTTATATTGTTTGATAGCACAAATTATACTAATGTAGTAACAGTAAATGTAGTATGCTTGATTAAATATCTTGTATTTTACTACCTTCCCATCAGAAGTTAAAAGACAAGCCATTCAAAGGGTACCTATGTTAAGAGGAACAGGTAGGCTACTAATACTGACCTCCTTATTAGATGATAACTACTTAGACTTCTTTCACACTGAGCCATGGTTCTTTTCGGCTGCTAGCATGGGGCTTTTAACCCCTGCTAGAGGCCGAAGAAGGTGTTAAATATGCCCCTGTTGCGCCGCATCCGAAGCACTGCCCATTCATTTCAATGGGCAGGGCGTTTTGGGAGTGCTGTATACAGCGCTCCCAAACCACCTCAAAGATTCTGCTTGCAGGACTTTTCCTAACGTCCGGTTTTCAGGCATTAGTTAGAGGATATTTCTGGCACTAAAACACCTGAAAACCACCTCAGTGTGAAAGGGATCTAAGCTGTCTGTGGCATCAGTAGTGTCTGAGCATGCTGTTTGAAGTTAAAACACATGGTTTGTTCCACGCTAATCACTAATTAGTAACTTTTTTAAAGTCGTATTAAAGCCATAACCAAAAAATGTATATATTGTAGCTTACCAATCATTACATGTGGTGTCTGCATTAGTTTTCTTTTTTTTAAGTTTTTTTCCCCTCTGTTTTAACCTGGTGATCTGGCTAGTAACACATCTCCTGTATTAGCCTATACTCTGGATAAAGGAGCAACAAAGACACCAGCATTGTCAGTCTGGGGGGAGGTAAGTGGGGAATGTACTAGCAATGTACTAGCAGATTTTAGATACACTAAACAAATTAAAGCCAAACTTCATCTAACACGTTATAAGCAGTTACAGCAACAGTTTTTGTTGTCCCTTTTTTGGATAAAGGTTTTACATGAATAAATAAAAGCTGACCATTGTAAGCACCCCTGCCATTGATAGGAGAGATTGTTCTTTGGAAAAAACAACAACTTACTGGCTGAAAAAAAAAAGAAAGAAAAAAAGCCCAAAAAAGAAGACTAATGTATCCATCATATCTAAGAATTGGTAAACTGCAGTATGTTAAAGTTTACTTTTGAGTTTAATTCCACTCAAAGTTTTAGGAATAATATAAAAAGTCAAACAAGTAGTTTAGATTAGTAGTAGCTTAATTACGCCAATAATCCCTCTCTTTACAGGATCCCCTTAAAGTGGTTCTAAAGTCTTAAAGCAGAGTTCCCTCTCTCTCCAGCGATGTCTACAAATGTCCAAGCTGTCCGGGACACACCCCCTGATTGGCACAGCTACGGCACCATTGGATCCCATGGCTGTCAATCAAAGTCATTCAGCCAATTAGGGGAGAGGGGGAGAGGGCCAGGTCAGGGCTCAATGTCTGAATAGACACATGGAACTGTGACTCGGCTCCACTGCCACCATAATTAACAATTGGTAAGCTACAATATATTACATTTTTGGTTATGGCTTTAATACGGCTTTAAAAAAAAGTTAGTAATTATAGTGATTAACTTCAAACAGCATACTTGCTCCAGGTCAGTGTCCCAGACACTACTGATGCCACAGACAGCTTAGACCCCTTTCACACCGGGGCGATTTTCAGGTGTTTTAGTGCCAGAATTATCCTCTAATGCCTGAAAACTGCTTCCCCATTCATTTCAGTGTGACTTTTCACACTGGGGCGGTGAGCTTGTGGAACATTAGGAAAAGTCCTGCAAGCAGCATCTTTGGGGTGGTTTGGGGGCGCTGTATACAGCACTCCCAAAATGCCCTGTCCATTGAAATGAATGGGCAGCACTTCGGAAGCGCCGCAACATCCCCTCAATCCTGTATATAGAAAAGCCAAGAGTGAACAAAGAATTTAAAAAAGCATTAAGCAGCTTTCTTGAACCTTCTAAGTGCCCTGCAGCACCAGCCTTGGAGTATGGCCGTCATAAGCATGCTGGCTGTCGAATTACCAGGCTTCAGCAGGAATTTAGCAAGCTCTGGGAAACTACAGGACAGATGCTTACCAAATCCTTAGTAAATGCCTTATGACACTTACTAAATACAATTCTATGGATAGCTGTCTATATCCCCATTAGAGACAGATCCCATTACTTTCTGCCCCTCTGATCTCCTGTAACATTGACATGAAGGGGAAGAAAATATATACAGTGGATCACAGGTAGCAAAAAAAAAATCTCACAGAAATTCTAATTCTGTCCTAATTCAGGCTGAGTTTGAATTTTGCCACCAATGTCTAAATAAACTCAACCTAGGGGCATATGCACTACCAGCTCTAAATAAAACTTGACAGTGTATTACTCAAAGCGCGCCTTCACTAAACATTGACCTTTACTACAAAAATCCCTACTGCAAGGTAAAAAATACATCTTTTTAGTTTTTAGTTTTAGTTTACTTTTTTTTTATTTTTCTTCATTCTTGTATAGAACAATGTGTCCCTGCTCCAGCAGTCTCATTGGTATATCCCTGACAAATATTCCAGGAGGCTGCAGGAGCAGGGACACACAGTGACTAGAGGGTGGACCTGAGGGTATGTCATGGAGAGCCAGTTGCTAGATAGCTGATGACCAATGATCTTGAATAGAAGATAGATGTTTGGGACCAGGCAATAGAGGTAGAGCAATGGATTACAGCAGGAAAATGGAGAATGTGAGTATGTGAACTGGACATAGCCCTGCAAAAAAAGGAAGAGGGTATAGTGTAGGCAGGTGCAGTTTATTTTCTCCACTGCAGCTGGAGAGGGAGTCAGGAGGAACCGGGTCCCTCTATGGTTTCCTAGGTAATTGGGGAAGTGATCCGGTTGGTTCCTGTTGCCCCATGTGACTCTGGAAGTAATCTTGGGTCAGCCAGAGCCTATTTAGGACCCTGGTCCCCAGGTTTGGGATGCTTTTATGTGAGTGGGTAGTGCAGGGAAAGGTACCCTGTCTGTTAAGGACAGTTCTAGTGATAGGGAAAGGTTCCTGATGATGAGGTAAAGTGTAAGGATGCATCCTCTTGGACATCCATCGATTGGGCACGGAGTTTGCATGTCTGCTGACTGTAGGGCTACAGAGTATAGATTTGCAGAGGAGAGAACTGCTCTGGCAACTTTCTCTAGATTTAGCTTTTTCCAGATGGGGTTCTGTAGTTTGGAGATTCCTAAGAGTCTTGGGTGGAATGGAATTTCCAACCCTGTGCTCAGTTGAACACAGCCCTTATAACGATGGGCTGGTCAGAGCAGTTCAGGGTGAAAGTTGGAGTGTAAGCAGTCAGGAAAATCTGTGGCTAGCTGCAGCTAGCTATTCCCGGAAGTGGGTGCAGATACCTGGATTATACAGATATTTGCACCCCCTCCCCCCTGAAAGGTGGCAATTGTGGCACCAGAGGGGGGGAGCAATCCGATGAGCGGAAGTTCCACTTTAGGGTGACAGATGAAACTTCTATTTCCTGGTTTAGCAATGCACCTTCCTATATCTCCTCTTTGTTCATTGAGCAATAAATCAGCATCTCTGTTTATCTCCAATGAGCAGGTTGTAAAGGTTTGTGTTTTTTCACCTTAATACATCCTATGCTCTCTCTCCCTCCTCCTCCTACCTCAAGCAGCTCCTGGCTGCTTGAGGTATCTCACTATGCTTACACAGCGCACCTCCAATGGGCTCACCTCGGCACAGCCTCCCTGGCTCCCGAGTATGGTGAATGCTCGCAAGTGTTACTGGCTTCTCCCCTGGGCTCACTCAGCCTGGCTCCATTATACAGTACACCCCCCCCCCCCCCCAGGGTATGCTCTCCCGCAGCAGCACATAATAACCAGTGTCCCCATCTCCACTTCCTCCTGTCCAGGGAAGGATGCTGGGGTCATGAGGGTCAATGAAGTTCCACCAGGACCTATTCTTCCTCTCCAGTACTAAGGATTGCGCTCCCCCAGGGTGCAGCACTGAGAATGGGGAAGGACCAGGAGTTGCTCCAGGCTGTCAAGGCTGAGGACCTAGGCATGGTTCAGAATGTGCTGTAGAGCTCCAATGCGGGCAAAGTCAGTAAGTAGACCCACCTACCCACCAATCTACCCACTGACCAATCTACCTACTTACTGTGATCATAATGGGTTTAATAGGATCAGTCATTAGATCAGAGTATACCAGACAGGGAGATGCAGATCAGGACAAGCTGTGGGCAGGGGATTGACCATTTGGGCAATTTGGAAGTGTAGAGGAATGGTGCTAGAAAGGATGGGTTGGGGGGAAAGGGGGGTTGTGCTAGAAAGGGGAAGAGAATTTGCTGACCAACCATTAAATCAGTAGTCAGCATCCCCCATTAGAGACCCCAATTATATCAGTGCCATCTTATATCAGCACCCCCTTCCCCCCTAAGAGACTCCCCTCCATTAGCTCAGAGTCCCCTTATATCAGTGCCCCCCTCCCCCTTACAGACCATTAGATTAGAGTCTTGTAAAGGTGTGCAGTATTTTAGTGGTTGTTGGGCTTTAACCAAAAGAATAATTAATAGAAAGCTCTATTTGTATGAAAAAAATATAAAAATGTTATTTGGATACAGTGTTGAATGACACCCAGCATCATTCAACCCACTGAGACCAGGTTGTCAAAAGTACAACTCCTGACTGTATATCATCATGGGCTCTTAATATACCTGTGCAGAAAGGAGTAATGCCGCGTACACACGAGCGGATTGTATGGCGTACTTAGTCCGTCGAAACACATTTCAGCGGACAATCCGCTCGTGTGTGGGCTTCAGCTGACTTTTTCAGCGTGCAGTCCGGAGTACTAAGAATTTTGGTTTTTTCGAAATTCTGTCCGTCGTACTTTGGTTTCAGCGGACAATACGGTCGTCAGTATGCTAGTTCGACGGACTAAGAATGGCGCATGCCCAGAAAGGATTTACATGGCGGAAGGGTGCTTTGCTGTGTCTTGGACTTCCTATTTCTAGTCCCGTCGTACGTGCTGTACAGGTCATCGCGCAAGCTTTCGACGGACTATTTGTGTATCCGTGTGTGGTCAAGTTCGTTCAGTGGAAACTACGACGGTTTGTCCGTCGGATTGTATGACGGACAAAGTACGCCATACAATCCGCTCGTGTGTACGCGGCATTAGGAACACCCTAGATTAGAAATTTTGCATAGTGTATATACTACAAAAAAAAAAGAAAAATTCCATTCACCGCTAAATTGTTCCAGTTTGGCTTGAAGAAAAGATGGCAACCCTACCCACAGTGCCAATATGAAGTAAATATGTAAAACTGGAAGTGGACTACAGAACAAAATCCAGCAAAGCATGTCAACAATGCGAGAAAACACATTTTTTTAGAGGGTCAACATGACCAACTGGAAAAGACAGAAATATATGCATATAACCAGCCATTTCTGGGGAAACGCCTTGTTAATTGCGAAGATTACCATCTTTACCTGTTGTTGCTGCCCACCCTATATCTCTATTTTAAACATGCATTTAAATATTTGTGTGGAGTTTCATTACAAAGTTGGAGCACATGCAATTTTACAATGTTACCAAGTTTAACAGCAATGTTCACATCCACTACTTAAGGAGGAAGTAAACTTCCTCAGCTTACATTTCCCTATAGGTAAGCCTACAATAAGGTTTACCTATCGGTAGTGAAAATATGTCCTAAACATTTACCATTTAGTAGATATTTAGTATACATGCAACCAGCAACATCACTTGAGCATACACTCTGAAGGAACGGGCACCTGTGCCGTTCCTTCTGGGCTCCGTGCCATGATTGGCGGCTCCCGAGTGACGTTATTGTGGCTCCGGCCAATCACAGCACCAGAGCCAGTGAACCAGGAAGAAACTCCAGGAAAAATGTCAGCCGTTTCAGCAGTGTGCGGCCACTGCTGAGATAGCTTTGTTCTAAGGTAAGTATTACATAATAAGCTAGTATAGGATGCATACTAGCTCATTATGCCTTTGTCTTACAGGTTATTTTTTTCTTTAAACAGGGTTTACAACCTCTTTAATGGCCCTGTAAACTATTTTTCATTAAAGTGATTGTAAAGGTTTGGTTTTTATTTTTTTAACCAGTTCCGGACCAGCTGCCACAGTTCTGCTTCGGCAGGTTGGCCCAGCTGCACAAAGTGTCCAAGGTATACGTTGCGGCCAAATTGATCGGATTTGCTACAGAACCGATCAATCCCCAGGCCAAGGCCAATGGTTTATGGCCTGGACCTGGTGATCGGTCCTGGCAAATGAAATCCTTCCCCTGCATATGTAAGTGTAAATACAGCAAGGGAAGTGGAACTCGTGGAACTCTTTTCCCTTCCAGAGAGAGGAGAGAAGACATCCCAGAGTAAGTGCATCAACATTACACTGACACCAGTTAACGTAGGTACACTTGTCACGCCCGATCACCTCCCCCAGTTAACCCCATTCACCCCCTGTCATTGTCTCACCCATTGCAGTGTTCATATTTTTTTTGATCACTGTACTGATATCATTAGTGACAAAAATCAGTGTTAGGGTACTTAGTGGTAGGCCCAGATAGGTATAGCCCTAACCCCCCTAATAAAGGTTTAATCCCTTGATCACCCCCGTCACCATTGATCACTGTATTAGCTTCACAGGTGATGCTAGTTAGCTATTTTTTTAATAGCGTCAGGGCACCCGCCGTATATTACTTAAACAAATATTTAACCCCCTGATCACCTGGTGCGTAATATCATTTAGGTGTTAGTGTCAGATAGGGTCTGCATCACCCCAGGCAGTGTCAGATTAGTGCCAGTAGTGCTAACACCCATGCACGCACCATACATCTCCCTTAGTAGTATAGTATCTGATAAGATCTATATTAGCATCCCCAGCCGTTTAGGGTTTCCAAAAACATAGCATTAGCAGGATCAGCCCAGGTACCTGCTAGCACCTGGGCTTAGCCCCTCTGCCCACCCCAGCCCAGCCCACCCAAGTGCAGTATCAATCGATCACTGTCACTTACAAAAACACTAAACACATAACTGCAGCATTTGCTGAGTCAGGCCTGATCCCTGCTAACGCTAACAGTTGCAAGAACAGTGAAAGAACCACAGGGCTCTTGTATGGAGCAGAGAGCCAGTACTAGTGCCGCTCATCCTTCTGGTGAACTGGCAAGCACCAGCGGCCTAGTACATCCTGGTCGTACATCCAGCACTGCAGTATCACTTGGTGACATGGCGAGTCCTATAAGTGCAGTTCAAGCTGATGAGGTGGCTAGCATGAGTTGAGTCCCACAGCCACCAAGCCCCTCAAGCCCATAGTGCCCTTCCTGCTGCATTTGTCAATCCTAATTGGGAGCCCACCACTTCTGCAGCACCCGTACTTCCCCCATTTACTTGCCAGCCCGGAAATCAGGTGGTAAAATGGTTGATTTCACTTCCTCACTACCTATCACAGTTTTGGAGACCATTTTGGAGACCATTACCCCATTTTGGAAAGAAAGTATTTTTTGTTTAGTTTAGTATTTTGCAGATCTTGCTTTTTGTCACAAAGTTTTGAAAACTGAAAAAAGAAAAAAAAAATCTGTTTTTATTTTCTTTCTTCATTTTCAAAAACAAATGAGAGCTTAAAAATACTCACAATGCCTATAAGCAAATACCTTTGCGTGTCTACTTTCCAAAATGGGGTAATTTGGGGGGGGGGGGGGGGTCTGTGCTATCTGTACATTTCAGGGCCTCCGTAACTGTGAGGAGTAAAATCACCATTTTACGCCCTTATGCCGCGTACACACGTAGCCGACTATCCGATGGACTTAGTCTGGCGGACTCGCTGCCAGACTGTCCATTGGACTTTCCGAACTTGCCCACACACGGCACTTTTTCAGCGGACTAATATGGCGTACTAAGTCCGCCGTACTATCCGTCCTACTTTTGAAATTAACGGACTCGCCCACTCACGCGGAGGAAAGTCCGCTCATTTCGAGCGCGTCTCCAGGTAGGCGGGGGCCGCGAAGGAGACGTCGCTGGCCCCGCAACCTGGTATGGACTTAAAGGGGAACCCCACCGCCGAAAAAAATCGGCGTGTGTGTCCCCCCCAGGTCCACATTAGACCCTTGTCCGAGCACGCTACCCGGCCGGCCAGGAAAGGGGGGGACGAGCGAGCGCCCCCCCCCTCCTGAGCCATACCAGGGCGCGTGCCCTCAACATGGGGGGTGCCTTGGGGAAGGGGGGGCCGCGCGCCCCCCCACCCCAAAGCACCTTGTCCCCATGTTGATGAGGACAAGGGACTCTTCCCGACAACCCTGGCCGTTGGTTGTCAGGGGTCTGCGTGCGGGGGGCTTATCGGAATCCGGGAGCCCCCTTTAATAAGGGGGCCCCCGGATACCGGCCCCCTACCCTATGTGAATGAGTATGGGGTACAATATACCCCTACCCATTCACCTGTAAAATAAAGTACAAAAAAAAACAACACACAAGATAAAATAGTTTATTGCACACCCCCGGGGGTCTTCCGTCTTCGGGGGTCTTCTCGCCGGACTCCTCCGCTATCTTCTTGTAGCTCTTTTGCTAGCGGAGGAGCCCGGCTTTCTTCCTCGCCGCCGCCCTTCTTCCGACTTCGGGGGTCTTGTCCCCCTCTTCTGTCGCCGCTGTCGCCGCCACCGCCTTCTATTCTTCTCTTCTTCTTCTTCTTCTTCAGATGTTGACTCGTCGAGTCCTCCGCTCACAATGACGGGAACCGGGCACGCGGCGACTTATATAGGGACATCACCGGCTGATGTCCCCGTCTATTATGATGTCACAGTCCCAGCATCCTCTGGGACTGTGACACCATAATGGGCGGGGACATCATCCGGGATGTCACTATATAAGTCGCCACGCGCCCGGTCAGAGCCATTGTGAGCGGAGGATCCGACGAGGCAACATCTGAAGAAGAAGAAGAAGAAGAGAAGAACAGAAGAACAGAAGGCGGCGGAGGCGACAGCGGCGACAGAAGACCGGGTCACCGCCTGTAAAAGAGCTAGAAGAAGGTGCGGTGGCCCGGCAGAAGAACCGAAGAGGGGTGGGACAAGACCCCCGAAGTCAGAAGAAGAGGCCGCGGTGAGGAAGAAAGCTGGGCTCCTCCACTAGTAAAAGAGCTACAAGAAGATAGCGGAGGAGTCCGGCGAGAAGACCCCCGAAGACGGAAGACCCCCGGAGCTGTGCAATAAACTATTTTATCTTGTGTGTTGTGTTTTTTTTGTACTTTATTTTACAGGTGAATGGGTAGGGGTACATTGCACCCCATACTCATTCACATAGGGTGGGGGGCCGGTATCCGGGGGCCCCCTTATTAAAGGGGGCTCCCGAGTTCCAATAAGCCCCTCGCCCGCAGACCCCGACAACCAACGGTCAGGGTTGTCGGGAAGAGGCCCTTGTCCTCATCAGCATGGGGACAAGGTGCTTTGGGGTGGGGGCCACGCGGCCCCCCCTTCCCCAAGGCACCCCCTATGTTGAGGGTACGCAGCCTGGTACGGCTCAGGAGGGGGGGCGCTCGCTTGTCCCCCCTTTCCTGGCCGGCCGGGTAGCGAGCTCGGATAAGGGTCTGATGTGGACCTGGGGGGACCCCCACACCGATGTTTTTCAGCGTTGGGGTTCCCCTTTAAGTCCATACCAGGTGGCGGGGCCAGTGACGTCTCCTTCGCGGGCCCCGCCTACCTGGAGACCCGCTCGAAATGAGCGGACTTTTCTCCGGGCGGGAAAAGTCCGCTCATTTCAAAAGTACGGCGGACTGGCACACACACGGCCGGATTGTCCGCCGAAATGCGAGTCCGGCGGGAAGATTGGAGTGCAAAACTTTGAGAAGAAGATTTTAGTGACAACTTTGTGCAAAAAAAAAAAAGAAATTATAATTTTCCCACAACTTGTGGAAAAATATAAAATATTCCATGGACTCAAGATGCCTCTCAGCAAATAGATTGGGGTCTACTTCCCAAAATGTGGTCATTTTGGGGGTTGTGCTATCTGGGCTGTACTGCCCTGCCATTTTAGCACCTCAAGAAATAAGATAGGCAGTCATAAACTAAAAGCTGCTCAAATTCCAAAAAATGTACTCTAGTTTGTAGACGCTATAACTTTTGCGTAAGCCAATAAATATACACTTATTGAATTTTTTTTTTACCAAAGACATGTGGCTGAATACATTTTGGCCTAAATGTATGACTAAAATTGAGTCTATTGGATTTTTCTTATAACAAAAAGTAGAAAATATCATTTATTTTCTAAATTTCCACTTATATCGCAAAAAATAGAATTGCGGAGTCAATCAAATACCATCAAAAGAAACGCTATGTGTGGGAAAAAAAGGACACAAATTTTGTTTGGTTACAGCATTGTATGACCATGCAATTACCAGTTAAAGCAGTGCAGTGCCAAATTGTACAAAGTGCTCTGGTCATTGAGCAGCCTAATCTTCTGGGACTGAAGTGGTTAAATAATAAACATGCCATACTTACCTGCTATGTCCAATGTCCCCAATCCTCCTCTCCTTGGGTCCCCCGCCAGTGCTCCCTTCTCAACTCCCCCCCCCCCACACTGAATGCCCCCATAGGAAGATGCTTCCTCTGAGGGCACTCGTAAGTGGTTGATCCTGAACCTGGCTGCTTTCATCTATTCGGACACACAGACTGGTTTAGACTGCCCCCCTACCTCCCCTCTACTGACAAGTTTTGATTGACAGCATGAGATGCCAATGGCTCTGAATGCTCTCAGCCAAGCTTCTAAGAACAGGGACTGAGGAGAAGAGCTGCTGCAGACGTGCCCAGCGCTGAATCCAGGGGGGCTGTGTTACCATTTAAAGGTTTTTTACCATTAAAAGATTTTTTTACCATAAAGCAGAGAATGCATTAAGGATAAGAAAAAAAACTTTTTGCAGTTACAACTACTTTAAATGGTTTCTGTGTTTTTATGCAACCTTCTAATACCCTCCATTAGGTCCCAAACCTCTTTTTTTCCCACTCAGGTCCATGTCTTTGTCACAAGCAGTGCATGCTAGTTCTGATCATGTTCATTGCTCTATGCAAACTGTAAATCCCATAGTCCATTGATCAAGAAAGGGTGGCTACATTCCTGTACAGTGGAACCATGGAAAACACACATAGCCACCTCCTAACAGGAAATTGGAACATAGCAGCAAAAAAAGGAATCTGGAGATTTAGAGGAGGCCGAGCGTAATAGAAAGTACTTTTCTGAGTTAACTATATATATTTGAATAGAATTAAAAAAATAAATAAACAGAGTTTAGTGACGCTTTACGGTAACCCAAGTAGAATTGCTGACTTAAAGCGGGAGTCCACCGGGACTCCGCGTTTTTTTTTTTTTTTTTTAAAGCCAGCAGCTACAAATACTGCAGCTGCTGACTTTTAAAATAGTGACACTTACCTGTCCAGCGCGCCCGCGATGTCGGCACCCGAAGCCGATCGCTAGGTCGTCTGTCGGGTCCTGCCGCCGCCATCTTGGGTATGGGAATCAGGAAATGGAGCCTTTCGGCTTCATTTCCCGGTTCCCTACTGCGCGAATTGCGCTGCGCAATAAGGACGCTCTGCCTCTGGGAGCTGTGTGTTTCCCAGCAGGCAGCGGGGCACTTGCGGGAAGGGGCGGGCACTTGCGGAAAGGGGCGTAAGTTACGCCCCTTTCCGCAGAGAGCTGTCCCGGAAGTGGGTGCAGTTACCTGGATTATCCAGGTAACTGCACCCCCCTCCCCCCTGAAAGGTGCCGATTGTGGCACCGGAGGGGGGGAGGGTTCCGATGAGCGGAAGGTCCACTTTAGGGTGGACCTCCGCTTTAAACACAGTTACTAAGTTTACTGTATAGCTTTAACAGCTCACTGAGTACCAATAACAGGTCTAGTACACACAGTAGAGCTGCACAATTAATCATTAAAAAATCATGATCTCGATTCACCCCCTCTGACAATCTCTCCTACAGAGTTTGCCGATTCTTTCATATAACCAATGGAGAGACTTATCTGCTCTCTCAGCTGTCAAAAGAAAACATGCGGGCAGTCTGTCAAGTCTTTAATTTGAAACATTGTAACTAACGCTTCCTTCTTAGATCAAAGGGATAGAACTTCTGTGTAAATAAATAATCCGGGCAGTCTGCCAAGTTTTCAATAACGTGTAAATGCAGGAAATTTAACCACTTAAAGTCTAAATCTTTTTTTGACACTTGTTTCTTAAGTTAAAATCAATATTTTTTGCTAGAAAATTACTTGGAACCCCCAAACATTATATTATATATATTTTAGGAGAGACCCTAGGGAATAAAATGGCAATTGCTGCAATATTTTATGTCCCACTGTATTTGCCCAGCGGTCTTTTAAATGCATTTTTTCGGGAAAAAATACACTTCAAGGAAAAAAAAAAAACGAAACAGTAAAGTTAGCCCATTTTTTTTTGTTTTAATATGAAACATGTTACACCATGAGAATCATGAGAGAATCGTGATCTATCTTCTAAGCAAAAAAATAGCGATTCTCATTTTAGCTGGAATTGTGCAGCTCTAACACACAGCCGACAATTGCAGCATGTGCCTTGGATGCAAGAATAGAGAGAACCCACTCCAGACCTTGTGCACTAATAGAAGACATACTTGTATTACAGCCATTCAATGGGAACAACTCAGTAGAAAGTAATAGTGAAAGAGCCACTTCATAAACTTGATGTCAGTGTATATGAATGGTAACAAATATTATGGACTTCATAACAAGATTAGACTTGATGTGTTCTGTATGAGGATATTAACGCAAAGGTTATTGAAGTGTGTTTTTTCTACTACTTGCACCATACTCCTTGCATTTAAACACATTTGGAAAGCCCTGTTTAGTCGATTACCCCATACACATTATTTTATGAAGATTTTTGTCTTCAGATTTACCAAAAGCATATAATATGAGGTCAAAACTTAGGAGTTTCAATTTGTATGCAATCAGGCAGGCCCTTGCACTACATGGTTTTGGTAAATCTGAAGACAAAAATCTGTAGAAAATCTAATTGCGTGTATGGGGTCTTCAGGGTTTAATTACATAAATCACAAACTAAGGTAAACCAAGCAAACCTTTTGACTTTAGTGCAGTTGAAATCTGCTATGAAACACATAAGCAGCTCACTATTGTGTTTGTGTATGTATGCACTTTATTATTCGGCAGTATTTGCACATGTGTTTGCACTGTATTGTGTTATTTGCACATTTGTTTGCACTGTATTGTGTTATTTATGATTGTTAATCATAGGTAGTAGACATAGGTAGTTTCACTATAGATAGCGCCACATATAACTTCCCCCCCTTACAATCTGATCAGAAATCAGTTCAACAGAATGGTCAGTCATCCAAATGATTGAACACAATGGGGTTGATTTACTAAAGGCTAATCCACTTTGCACTACAAGTGTACTTGGAAGTGCAGTCGCTTTAGATGTGACCGGAAGATCTGAAATGAGGGGAAGCTCTGCTGATTTCTACCATCCAATCATGTACAAACAAAAGTGCTCTTTTTTTATTTTCCTTGCATGTCCCCCTCAGATCTACAGCGACTGAACTTCTAAGTGCACTTGTAGTGCAAAGTGGATTTGCCTTTTGTAAATAATCCCCAATGTCTCTGTGACTTAATCAGGGAAACATGTGGCTGCGAAGCATACTCTCTATAAGAATCTATAACAACAGAGAGTCAAGATGAGAATCACTAATTCAGCAAAACAGCGCTTCTGCATAAAAACCAATCAGCCTCTAACCTCAGCTTGTTCAATTAAGCTTTGGTGATAAAGTTGATTGGTTCCCATGCAGAAGTGAGCCTGATTTTGCACTCTCCAGCTTTAGTAAAACCCACAGTGACATAGCAGGGCCATTTTTATACACCTGAGAACATTTGCACATCATATCAAAGGGGGTTATTTATGAAAGGCAAATCCACTTTGCACTGAAAGCGCACTTGGAAGTGCAGTCGCTCTAAATCTAAGGGGTAGATCTGAAATGAGGGAACCTCTACTGATTTTATCATCTAATCATGTGCAAGCTAAAATGCTGTTTTTTATTTTCCTTGCATGTCCCCCTCGGATCTACAGCGACTTTACCTCCAAGTACACTTTCAGTGCAAAGTGGATTTTTCTTTAGTAAATAACCTGCTATGGAGGTTATTTCTTTAGTAAATTACTGCTATGGAGGCAGAATGTTGTCTGGTTTATATGCAGGGCAACTTTACAACTGTACAGACCATCCAACAACAAAAGGTGTAAAAAATAGAAAGTGTAAAAAAAAAATATATATATATATTTTTTGTTATATTTCACTGTGGACGTTGTTTTTTTTTGAAAAATAAAATAAAGAATGTTTAAAAAAAGAGGAAGGAGAGATAGTTTTAAGTTTTATTATATCCTATTGACACCCATAGAGCCCCTTTACCCACAAATGTCTAGAGGCAAAAAAAGTTATTGTTTGAAGCATGGTGCTACCCCTTCTAACTTTGCTGCCCTAGGTATTGACCCACAAGTGGCATATCTAGTCCTGGGGGCAAGCATTTGGAAACCCAATGCACGGTGGTTGAGCAGGCATCTGATTCAGAAATGGGTCAGATGCCAAAAATTCTTCTGCCAGTGTAGGTTACCAAAACAGAAAAAAAACTGTCATGGGTGATGGGACAGGCGAGTATTAATACATTACTCCACCCATTACTTTAGGGGTGTTTTGTTTTATATATATATTTTTAAACATGTGCAGAAGTCATTATAAGCTGTCGTACAGTTACAATTAAAGCCTAACTCCAGGACATAAGGGGGAGGAGGGAGGATAGGAAAAATAGAGTTGAGGCTTTCAGTAAAAAATAAAATCAGTTGTGTCATAAACTGATTGTTTCGTTGTGACCAGCTCTTCCTAACTGTACTACTCACTTTCATGTTGATATATATGTTTGCTACACTATCCTACCATGGGTAAAACCATCTGGTATCCAGCTATCAGACTCAAAGTGCTCAGGTTAAAAAAAAAAAAAGTACACTGTGTCTGAGACTGATTATTGATAGAGTAATCTCACTTCCCTAGAATAGTCTTTTCCTCCCTTAGTAAATGCTTTGTATGTCAACATCTGTTCTTTCACAGTTGCAAAATATTCTATGTCATCTGCAGTTCTGTTATTGCTGTTTTCTGTATAGCGACGTTCATTGCACGTATGAAATAAATATTAAAAGATTATCCGTACCCTTAACCTGTCATAAAAGATGAAGAGCGTTGCTCTGCTCTAATTAGATCAGTACAATAACATACTAATACATTTACTACAGCAACCATACAAAGAAACTAATAATAGCTATAACACTTAATTTGCTTCACGGTACTTCCTGGAAGTCTGCAGTCCTTAAAGAAACTCTATTCCTGTAAATAATATCTTACAATAAATCTCTGTCACTATTGCCCTTACAAGCGTAGCCAATATTACGCTCACGTTCAAATAAATGTATGCTCATTGAAGATGTCAGAATATCAGTGCCAGAATCAGACTAAAAAAGCCCTGACCTGTAAAGCCAACTAGCTCCTATCTTCTTATGTTTCCATAGTTTACTAAGCCCAGTGGAGCAGCAATACTGGCTTAACTACAGGTAATCCCCGAGTTACAAGCAAGGTAGGTTAATTGTAAGAAAGATATAGTGTGGACTGAGACTGAAATGTCATATCATGTTGTGTTCTCATTGGCATCACCCCAAATTGAATGGAAGAGAGAAAAGACACAGGTAAAAGGGGTAGGACTTTACATATGCCTTTGAGAACACATCACACAATCCATATCGATTCTAAAGGTTCTTATTAAGTTTATACAGATAAAAGATCCCTAATAGCATACAACAATGCAGTTAATACCATACAGTATAGAGTGCATATCATGAGAGCGTGGTCGGATTATCTGACAACACGGTCCAATCGGACATTTTCCGTCGGAATGTCCGACCGTGTGTACAAGGGCTAAGAGTATGTAGCTTCTACAGGCATCATAAAAAAAAAAAGCGTTAACATGGACCTCCTGATGGGGATATTGCCTACCGGCCCATGGGAATAGCCCACCACATCCAGATCTGCAAAATAGGTATAATATATATGGGATCAGAATATGGGACCAGGAATTCTGAACACAGAAGGCAGCAGACACAGGTATTAATCTGCATATATAGTCAGTAATGCTTATGCTCCCAAAGTGTTCTCTATTAGCAATCAAAGTCCATATCAAATAGATGGGAAATGAGGGAAATAAGATTAGGATAAGATAATGTTCTGTAGGTTTGTTCTTAATTTGAATTTGTATGTAAGTTGGAAGAGATACATTTTTTAAGTGAAATAGCATTTTGGATAGCATAGGTAAGGTTTAACACCCCTGTAACATTTGTTTTGCTGTCTGTGCCCCTGATCAGAAAATTTCACCTCACTTTATGTCCCTGTGACCATTGGATTTTTGAAAATTTGGGGTTTTTGTGGAAACAAGGGTTGGTGATAAAGCTTCAGTGGAGACACCTTTTTCCCATAATAACTCTTACAAGAGTGAATTTCCCTTTCTTGGGGTTGATTTCCTCTCAATTCCTGTTGTCTTCCTCCATAAGTAAGTATGAGTCGTTTGTAAATCGGATGTTTGTAACTCTGGGACTTTGGAAAAAGTAAAGCGGATTAAATGTGGGTTACCACTTTACACTACCTGGACAAGTAATTGTATTATTGGGGTAGTAAAGGGATCCCTTTGACCTTTTCTCAGTTAGTTTTTACATCCAGTAACCCTTTTTTATTCCAGCTATAATAACACAAATCAGATATAATTCCACAAATCAGCCCCATAATCCCCTGCACCCTCTGCTTAAAAAAGAAATGTGGAATAAATGTTAGCTCATTTTGCTGATCATAGGGCAGCAGTGAGGGGTGGAGGTCCATGCACTGTCATGGAGCCCAGGTTCTTCATAATTTATGCCAGAGTATTGTGAATATTCTCTCCGCTAAGCAATTCTCTGTGGCTGTTTCACCAAATCATCAACAGAGCAAAACCAATCTGCTAATCTTCAATTACTTTTTGTATCTCTACAGAATTGATAGTCAGGTGCAAAGGCTGCACTTCAATGTTTTCTTATCAAACAGTATTGATTGAGGTTAATAAGCCCAAGGAATTAACATCAGTATACAAAATCAATTACCACGCTGGCAAATGACAGAGCAGCCAGATTACCCTTGCAGGCCTGAAGAAGTTACCATTTGAATTTTAGACTAAAGTATTTATACCAAAGAACAACAAAAAAAAATCATTACAATGTAGTTAACAAAACTTTAGGCCAGACTACATTTCATCATGGTGCATTATTTCTCTAAATTCTATAGGATATTACAGCAGAGTTCCTTTGGCACAAGTTACCCTGTTCTGTCTACAGTGGCAGTAGTGCATTAAATGTAACTACTACAAAGCATTGGGTGATTTTTAACAACACTGTTATGCACTTGAATATATAAAATACGCTATTCCTTAAAATAAATGAAGGTGGGTGTTACATGTTAGCAAGGTTACTGGCACTTATCACTTGAAGTACTTTGATTAAAGTATAACTAAAGGCAAAACTTTATTAGGTTTTTGGACAGAATGGAGCTGAATTAGAACACCTATTATGTTTTTGTTGCTGTCAATGATTTTTGAAATTCATCCCTCTGGTTTACCATTACCATGTAAAAGAAAATCCCATATTTTGGATTGTTCCCAGAAAAGTAATAAAGGGCAAACCTTCCAATGGGGTTACTAGTTCTGGTGACCTGGGGGGGGGGGGGTCCCAGCGGATCACCTTAATTTGTAGGATTTTCCTCTTACTTCCTGTTTTGGCTAGGGAATGGGAAGTGAAGGTAAATCTCCCCAATGGGACACAGATGGCAAAAAAAAAAAAACTGACAGGGGTACAATCCTCCCTGACTTCATCCAAAATAAACAAAAAGATAATGTTTTGCCTATAGTTCTATTTTAATTGTGGGCTCCAGCAAACAGATCAAACTAACATGATATCGCTCAATAGGGCCGCTGCAGATCGCTTATGTAATATATTCCCAAGGTTAGATATTTATTTGTGATTAAAGTTGCAACTGATTACTGCTGCCCATTAAAGGGATTTCGGAAATCCCTTTAATGGGAAAATCGATTTAATTTACAAATCCTATTTGTAAATACATAAAAGCTTCTGATGCATAAGGTTCTGACGTCCTCTAAAATCATTAAAAATATATCAATATGCCAACGCACTAGATGCTATTTCTTAGCTACATTTCAGTTTTATGAAAAAAAAAATGATGTTTAGAATTGTAGATCCATTGAGTACCAGCACCCTCTAGAGGTCGACCGATATATCGGCCGGCCGATATATCGGCCGATATTTGCCGTTTTTTAAATAATCGGCATCGGCCGATTTGTGCTGATAAAAAGCCGATTTAGAACTACAGCAGGACTTTGAAATGACTTCTGTATAGAATGGTCTAAGTTGACTGAGTCGTCATAGCAACCCTTTCCTCCACTCTGGGCAGACTGCCAAGAAAAGAACAGAAAGATACAATGTTTACACTTGAATGAATTAAGTCATCTCTGTGTGTAGAAGTTCTCAGTTTAACCATTTAAAGACTAAATCTTTTCTGACACTTGTTGCTTACAAGTAAAAAATCCTGTATTTTCTGCCAGAAAATCACTTAGACCCCCCAAAAATTATATATAATTTTTTTAGCAGAGACCCTAGGGAATAAAATAGCGAATGTTGCAATATTTTATGTCACACGGCATTTGCACAGAGGTCTTTCAAATGCATTTTTTTGGGAAAAAAATACACCATTTAAAAAATAAAATAAAAACAGTAAAGTTAGCCCATTTTTTTTTTTGTCCAAAAGTTTTGACTACCTGTTTTTATTTTATATATATATATATATATATATATATATATATATATATATATATATATATATATATATATATATATATATCTTAATCATACATACAAGTAAACTGATTGGAGGTTTGTTTTGTTTAATAAATGTTTAAGTGTAAGAAATTTTCTGTATCACGTATGAAGGCCGCTTTCACACTGGAGCGGGTAGGCGTTGATGGTAAAACGCAAGTTTTAGCGGCTCTTTACCATCATTTTAGCGGTGCTATTTGGCTGCTAGTGGGGCACATATAACCCAGCTAGCGGCCAAGGAAGAGGTTAAATGCGCCCATGAAGCACCGCTGCCAAATCGCATTGCATGCGCTTCGGCAGTGGTGCCCATTCATATCAATGGGCAGGAGTGGTGGATGAGCGGTATACACCACTCCAAACGTGCTGCTTGCAGGACTTTTTTTTAAGATCCTGCCAGCGCATCGCCTCAGTGTGAAAGCACTCTGTCTTTCACACAGACTGCAGGGGAGCCATTTTACAGGCACTTTACAGGCGCTATTTTTAGCCCAAAAGCGCCTTAAAACGCCCCAGTGGGGAAGGTGTGTTAGATCAAGGGGGATTAAAAATAAATAAATAAATAAAATCGGCCTAACATATCGGCCCAAAAAAAATCGGCATCATATATCGGCTATCGGCCGCCATGATTTCTAAATATCGGCATCGGCCAGAGAAAAACCCATATCGGTCGACCTCTAGCACCCTCCCAAACTGCCAAACAGTTTACAGAATATTAAACTCCAAACAAGGTTGAAAACTTCAAACCCGGCAGCGCCTCTCAATGTCTTCTTGATGCCAACATGCCAATCCACAAACACAATCAGGAGGCAGTTCCCAAAAGAGCACATTCTCATTCCATGGTACGTTGACAGGATAGAATGGAGCCATAGTCTAGTAGCATCACCAACTTTTATTCAAACCAAGAGGGTTTGCTACATCTGTCCCCACCCATTAGCTATGCCCCTCTGAGGCATTTCACCCCAATTGGGATTATCTGTAGAGCTTTGGGTGAAACACATCAGAAGGGCAAGGCCAAAGGGCTGGGACTGGTATAGCAATCTGTCTTGGTTTGAATAAATGTACCTCCTGATATTACCAGAGTGCAGCTCTGTTATATCCTTCAAGTGGGGAAAAAATATTTTTTTATTCACTGAGCCCCCTCCTTTGCTAAAATGTTGCATTAAAGTGAAAAAGAAAAAAACTTTGGTGAAATGAATATTGGAATGAACCTATCTGTAGCTACTGTACTCCTCTTTCTCTACTGCAGGTGGTGATGTCACCATCTTTCTACTGAAATCCTGTAGAACAGTCTTTTTCAACCAGGGTGCCCAGACACCCTGGGGTACTTTGAGGTTTCTTCGGGGGTGCCTTGTAAAAATGCCTAAAAATGTATAAAAAAATGTATACAAGCCAGTAGGTGGATAAAACCTGCCTTTTTTTTTTTTTTTTTTTTTTTAACTTCAACTTTTATTATGAAAGGAAGAGTCAGAAAAAGAGGTACATAGCCAAACGGGCATACCCTGGCAGTAAACTTGGCAAGGAAGTAAGGTACATACAGATACAGGTATGCAGGTATGGTGTACAATACAGTAACATATCAAAATTTTATCAGGATACACGACTTTATAGGGAGGGGAGGTTTGCAATGGGGAGGAGTGAGGATATATAAGAGTACAAATAAAAAGCAGGTATACCCTGAGTTTGACTTGCACGCTTGATATAGGCAATACCTGAGTGGAGGAGAAATGTCAGAAAAGAAATGCATGGGTAAGTTTAGTATAGGTACCTTGGGTTTACTCTGAGTACAGGTGGCATTAACCCTTGGGAACAGATAGAAAATAAATATGATAGCCAGGGAAGTTCAGTGTAGTGGGCTACTCCTGGGGAAAACCTGCGTTTTATATACACAAAGCCTCAGGTTTTCATTATGCACCATTACACCTTTCTAGACACTGGCATCCTAACAACCAATGACATTCTCTGTTAATAAGGAGGATGTCTGTTGGCTCTGCAGCATCCTTGTTTGATTCCCCCCTTTCCCCTCTGCATGGGAACTGGGGTGACATTAGCTGACTGATGGAGAGAAAGTAAAGGAGAAGAGAAACATTGGAATGCTAGTCAGTGCCAGTGTGCAAAAGTGTATTTGCTTTGGAAGAATAAATCACCTCTAACATTGAGCATCCTATGTGTGGATAATGTTGCATTATGTAAAGCTATTAGAATAGATTTTTACATTTTAGAATGGGGTGCCTGAAGGCTGTCCATAATTTTAAAGGATGTCTTGACTGAAAAAAGGTTGAGAAACAATACTGTAGAATATTGGAGTAGACCAAGTGAGAAAAATTAGATGCACACCAACATCCATCCAACAGGTTTATTGAAAGTCTGCCACCAGTACTAAAACAACGGACCAACGGACGGTCTGTTGTTTTAGTCCTGGAGGCAGTCTTTTAACCTCCCTGGCGCTATAATTATTTCAGATTTTAGGTGCTGAAAGTGGCACAATTATTTTGCATGAAAATTTGGCGTTTTATATTGTAGTCCTGTAATTCTTAGGAATAACTCACTTAAATCTGCCCAAACCAGAGTCTAGCAGACATCCCGGGTATGATAAAGTTTGAAAAATGAAATCATAAATTATATTATAATAAATAACTATAAATAATTATACCAAATAATAATATAACAATAATAAAAATTATTCAATAATGTAATCAAATCAAAAACACTGAAATTTGCTCAGTTGCAGAATTGTCACTGTCATTACTTTTCAGTATTTGATGACGGATCTTCCCACAAATCGATATCGCTCAATTCTGCGAGTGATTCTAATTTATTATCGCTGTTTTCTAGCTGGTCTAAAATCATTTTTGATGTAAAGGGACAGTTTTGGTTGCTATGGACAATATCCAGTTTCCAGGCATATAGAACAGTTTTTATCATATAAAACTGCATGCAGGACACTGGACAGACCACTAGGGACAAAAGGTATGTGAAATTATTACATACAGCAATGTAATCTGTAAGATTACATTATACTGTATGTATACTGTGTGTTTCACTTTTTGAATTTTGCGCCGATCTCCGTCCCCGTGCATCGCAACGCTCGCAGGGAACGGAGATCGGCTCCGTGATGAATCGAGCGGAGAACGAGCCGCTCGTACAGCGGGGGGACATCGCTGGATCCAGGGGAGAAGGTAAGTAACCTCCTCCTACATACAGCGATGTGGTCCCGAGTCTGGCTCGGGGTTACTGCTTTTGGTATAAAACTTCCACCCCGAGCCAGACTCGGGAATACCGCCAGGGGGGTTAATAAACCTGTTGGACGGACGTTGGCGTGCAGCTAATTTTTCTCACTTGGTCTACGTGTTAACGGTTGTGAACCGGAGCTAGCACCCAGCCCTTCCTGTTTGTTTGATTATTATACACACCCAGAATATTGAGTAGCCAAATCTTGCAGGATGTCCAACACAATGTAGTAACATCTAAAATTCGGGCTTCTCAAAATGTTCCCTGAGATTTCACCGGAAGTTGTGCCTCACCTACCTAGGAGTAGTCGGAAGAAGGATGGGTAATGTAGGTACATTGACTAACAATTTCTCATATAGATTTTTCATTTCAGTGCAGCATTTTGGCATAGGGTGGAAGCCCTCACTAAATAATAGATTTTTTTAGTGCAAGGTCCACTTTAATATATTTTAAAACAACATCTTTACCTGACTGCTTGCTTTTCAAGTTATTTTGGAATATTACCGTATATGACTAAAAGTTAGGTAATAGAACATATATCTATGGAATGCTATGTGTGGATTATAGTGGGTGACTAGACAGCTTGAAGCAGTCTAAGGCTCAAATTAGCACTGTCATAGCAATTAACATTATAATGTGACAAATGGGTCTCAGCCTGGCAAACATACTGATGGCAAATATGCTTTATAAATGCAGTGAATGATCTGATGGACAAATGTGTGGCAAATACATATCAAATGATTGATGAACTAATTGTGTCTTTGGATCAATTACTACTACAGATGTTCTCATTGAGGATATTTTTAGGCCCTGTTCACAATGGCTTTAGCTTGTACGATAGCAGTGTGTACAGAAAACTTTTAAAAAGCATCTTCAAAGCTCCTGGCAAGCTTTAAGCCCTTGTACACACGGTCGGACATTCCGAAAACAACCAAATCCGTCAGATTTTGTCTGATGGATTTTGTCCAAAACTGTTGCATACACACAGTCGGACAAAATGTCAGAAAATCCGATCGTACTTAACGTGATGACGTTATTTTGTTAGAACGGCACTACGTTCAAGCTAGTAGCCAATAGCTTTGGTCTCGTACTTTGATCTGAGCATGCGTGGCACTTTGTCCGATCGGAATTCTCTACACAAGATCAGACAAAGTTTTATAGCCCAGCTGGAAAACTTGGTCCGTCGGATACTCCGACGGAAACAGTCCGATAGAGCCCACACACTGTCGGATAATCCGACAACACGGTCCTATCGGACATTGTAAATCGGAATGTCCGACCGTGTGTACAAGGGCTTAAAGTACAGATCACTTTCAATTTGGTAATGTTAAAGTGCGTCTGGGGTCAAAATGTAAAATCATATATTAATTTCCACATCAAATTTCAATTATTTATAGCTTATGCCTATTGATATGATTGATATTAAAGTTTGTAAATGTACTTTGTGATGACCCCGGACATTTCTGTGACACATATTCACTATGTCCTGTGAGTAGGCATGGCTGTGTCACACATTTCACAGAGCCTGTCTTCTAAACTACAGAGGAGCCCAGAAGAGGAGTTTCAGGGGTCAGTAAAGGAATCACAGCTTACAGGCAGCAAGGTACAATGGGATATGTAGTCCATAGAAAAGTTGTGGAAGGAGATGACCAGCTGACAGGCAGACTTCACAATATTAAAGGAGATTTTTAAGTTTATATTGGATTGTTAAAAATCAGAAAAAAAAAAAAAAGTTTGTGTTGGAGTGTTAAAAATCACTGTTATTGTTTGTATTATTATTACAGTGTGGAGATTTCCCTATCGCTTCCTGTACTTACAGGATGTGAAGGGAAATCTCCTCAGTGGGAACACAGACCACAATAGAACCCTTATTGGGGTTCTGTCCCTTCCTCGCTGTCTACAATTAAGAAAATATGTTTTTGACTGGAGTTAGAATTAAAGCGGCTGTAAATGCTAAAGCATTTTTACCTTAAGGCATTCTTAAGGCAACTCCCCCCGCCCCCCTGAATACTTGCCTGAGCCTAATCTCGATCCAGCGCTGCTTTATTTCTCCCTCCTTGGCTCCTGCTGCTTTCAATCAAATCTGGTACTGAGGTAGTGGGTGGCAGGGCCAAACCACACTGTACATGTCAGTAGATGCACACAGTGCACCTCGGGATTGAGCCTGCAGGAGTGCACCCCTAGCAAGCAGCTTTCTGGGGGGGGGGGCACTCAGTGCACAGTAGGAGCCAGGAGCACCAGAGGGGGACAGCAAAAGAGCCTCAGAGCTGCTCTGTGCAAAACCACGAAAAAAAAAAAAAGATCCTTTACAATAACTTTAATCATGATGTAATGAGATATCTGAAGTGTAACTCAAGTCACTGCCTTTGAATGAAGAGGGTTATATCATTCATTCCTTTGTATTACAGTTTGTGTACCCGAGACCTCCCCTCGTCCTCTCACAGTTATAACTTAATAGTCTCTGGGACAGGGGGTGAGGGAAAATCCCTGAATAGGGGCATAGCCACCGATAAAAATCTTACAACGGGATTAGCAGGTCTATTTCAGGATCCACAGATTACATGCCAAATGGAATGGGTTGTCTGGATGGAAAACTGAAATATGCACCATGTAGAATGTGTTCCTTCCCTGCATCTCAAGGTTTAGCCTTCAGTATATGACTAAAGTGTACCATTAACGCAATAATCATAAAATATTGCTGGTCAATATTTATCTGCCAGTGCTAACTGAATTGAACATGGGAAATAAATATGAAATACTTTACTGTGTGTGTGTGCATATATATATATATATATATATATATATATATATATATATATATACACACACTATATTACCAAAAGTATTGAGATGTCTGCCTTTACACGCACATTAACTTTAATGGCATCCCAGTGTTATTCCGTAGGGTTTAATATTGAATTGGTCCACCCTTTGCAGCTATAACAGCAGTGTGTCTATGGGAATGTTTGATAATTTTTTCAGGAGTGCACTCCTAAAACCTTGTGAACAGTCTTCCCAGAAGAGTTGAAGCGTTATAGCTGCAAAAGGTGGTCCAACTCAAGATTGAACCCTAGGGACTAAGACTGAGATGCTATTAATGTTAATG
The DNA here is from genome assembly GCF_037356315.1 of Lithobates pipiens. NCBI lineage: Eukaryota > Metazoa > Chordata > Amphibia > Anura > Ranidae > Lithobates > Lithobates pipiens. The sequence continues at coordinate 398,614,956 of NW_027507748.1, read as the reverse complement.
TGCGTGTGAAGGCAGGTGTCCTAATACTTTTGCTCATATAGCATATATATAGTATATATATATATATATATATATATATATATATATATATATATATATATATATATTCAACTGTTTCACCTGCCATATATTTTGACAATCTGTGCAATCAGTCTTGTGATCCAGGCAACACTGCCATACAGCATAGTCAGGTCGGTTCACTGACCATAATACAACCTAACTGACCTACATCAAACCTTCTTCTACCATTCTGAGAGCTGCTTTGAATGGGAATTACAGTAAGATTACACAAATACAGATTTGGCTACACATACTAGCTGTTTTTCACAGAATAAATGGTAATTATTATGTTTTCTCCCTAGTCTTCAGCTTTAACTTGTTTGTTATAACCCCATTTATGCATAATTCTCTGAACCTTTCTAGATAGACTATTCTGTTATAAAGTAATGGGGATCATTTGTATAGCGTTTTTAGGTGCACACATAATAAACAGGACCACATGTATGGCATATAGTACAATAGTTGCATATGTTCTTCACCAAGGCTGACATATAGAGCTGCCCTTTAAATGCCATATCAAAAGGTACATTACATTTTGCCAACATTTGTAAGTAAGGGAACATTAGTATATGTGAATAGATAGTTAGCCAAGTATAGGTAAGCATTTTTCCTCATGAATAGAACTAAAGCATATTACGTTGTATGAGATGCTGCTCATGCTACTTTCGATTTACCAGTATAAATAGCATTCAATACTTGGTTTCACCTGCCAGCTTGACAAATGTTAGGTTTCCAAAAACAAGTTTCCAGAAAGAGGAAAGCATAGAACAAGGGTATTGTGCAATGCATCTCCATTGTACTATTAGGTAGGGACAGTGTTTCTAGAAAATGGGGGTTATTTTAGGGTTGCCACCGGTCGAGGATTCATCCGGACAGTTTGGGTTTGGAATCCTGCATCCGGGTTTTAGACTGAAACCCAGACACATCATTCAGACAGGACTACGGCTTCCTAGTAAGGTTGCTGGCTATAGTCGTCGAAACCGAGAGTGTCTGTTACGCTCTATTTCACGCTGCCCAAAGCCAGTACTAACAATCCCCCCCCAACACAGATGGGAGAGGAGAGGAGAGAGGGCTCGATCTGCTCCTCTTCCTCCCACCAATCTGTGTCTGCCCACACTCCTCAGAAAAGGAAATTGGGGGGCCAGAAATGTGAAGTCCAGCAGTCTCAGATACATCCGATTGTGTGTATGCAATTCGACGAGCAAAAACGAATGCGTGCTCAGATTCAACAAGAGGGAAGCTATTGGCTAGGTATTGAACTTCCTTTTTCTAGTCCCGTCATACGTGTTGTACGTCACCGCGTTTTTGGTGGTCGGAATTTGGTGTGACTGTGTGTAGGCAATTCATACGGAATTCCGACGGGAAAACCATCAGAGCTTAAGACATTCAGCAATTTCAATGTTGGTTTTCTGATGGTGATAAAAATGGATAGTGCCTCCATATTATGTGTTCAATGGCCTCTTGGAAACCTTTTAGGACAAAGTGACAATGCATGAGAATAATTGTGAGAAAAAGGGGTGTTACCACTCTATAAAAGGAAGTGCTAAAGAAGGGTCTTCATGATAGGATCGCCAGGTACTATTTTTAAGAAAGTTGCAGATTTAAAAATATTGACACTGTCTTTCGAAATTGCATTACCATTTACCAGCTTAAATAAAATATATAATTAGTTTTACCTATATTTTAACTTTAGAGATGATCATACTCTAACATAAATGCTCCTACCAATAGAAAAAAACACTACTGGATAAAAATTAAACACATTAAAGCAGTACTTAACCCCCCCCCCCCCCCCCCATTTTTTTTGGTTAATCTTCTTACCTGTGTTGTGTGTTCTCTTCTAAATACATACTCTTCGGCACAGTGACTCCAGCGCCATCCTGCTACAATCCACTATTTGGGTTATAAAGACCTAGGCCTGTCCTGCCATTTTGGTGCCCTTTAGCTAATTGCCTCTTCTGGGTTAAGGCTGCCAGCTACCGATGATGCGCCGAGTCCACCCTCCAGTTTGCCCTCCAGCCAATCTGTCTGCCCGATCCTACAGCCTTCTGGGAGAAGTAATTTAACTATCCCAGGAGTATGTAGGACCAGGGACAAGGCTGGAATGATTGCAGGAACGGAGCCAGGGGAAAAATAGCACAAAAAAAAAATAGACAAACGGAACAAACTTCCTTTTAGAAGTTAAATTCCGCCTTAAGAAGTACATTTTATTTTAAATGTGTTTAGCGTACATTTGGGCACCACTGAAAATAAGCAGATTGGTCAAACTAAGGCAGCCCATAAATGCTGATTGAGCAGCAAAAATCCAACAGGGTGGTTGAACGGAAGTTGATTGGTATATCGACTTTTGTTCTACCTCCCTCCCCATACATGAAACAAAATTTGTCCGGTCCCTGCTAAACCGGCCAAATTTTGATCTATGTTTGGGCAGCTTAACTAAATACAAAACTTTTTTTTTTTTGTTTTTAGTTTTGGCTGGAGTGGAGAGAGATCAGAACACCTGTCAGTTTTTATTGCTGTCTGTGCCCCGTTAAGGAGATTCAACCTCTCTATTTGTTCTGTTTACCATTATCATTGAAAGTGAAAGTAAAAAAAAATCCCCAAATTTTGGGTTGTCTCCAGAAAAGTAATAGAAGGGAAATGTTCCAACGGGGACACTAGTTCTGGTGACTTGAGAGTCCCCAAAGAATTCTCTTAATTTGCAGGGATTTCCTATAACTTCCTGTTTGGCTATGGGACAGGAAGTAAAGGTAAATCTCTGCAATAGGACACAAATTATGAAAATAAATATAGCACCTTTAGAGCCATTTCACACTGAGACGACTTGTCAGGCGACTTAGCTGCCTGACAAGTCGCGTCCCGTTCTGTACTATGGAACCTTTCTAATATGAGCGGCCCAAGTCTCTCCGAATTAAAAAAAGGTACCTGTACTACTTTTGGGGGGACTTCAGGCGACTTGCATTGACTTCTATACAGAAGTCATTTTGCAAGCCGCCGCTGAAGTCCTGTGCAGGTCGCCTGAGGCAGTCACGCTACAAGTCGTGCTGCCCCTGTGTGACCCGGCTCTAAAGGGTTACGATTTACCTGCGATGACAAATGCTCCCACTTAGCATGGGACTGCTTTGTCTTTGGATGGGTATAGCAAGTAATATCTATCAATACAAGGCCCTATGAAGAAAAGTGTGCAGCTATTTTACATTTACATTGCATGTTCTGTCTTTTCAAATTTCACAATTAAAATGTAATCTTAATGTAACTGTTGATGCGTAACATAATAACAAATGTAATACAATTTATTAAACAATCATGCACCCCAGAGATTAGTATCAAATATTTACAATTTAAAACAAGCCAACATGATTCCTTGTGATCAGACATATATGCAGACACTGGAACAGATAGAGTAGGGTAGCCATTGCAAGTAAACATAATGCCATACTCAGCTTTCATTTGCCTATAATGTTCTACTTCACAAGGTTAAATCCAAGATCACACTGACAACAAACTCTGATATGTATATGTGCGGATGCCTGTATGGCCATTAGAAGATAGTTCTGGATAGGACATCATTTCCAAAGACTTGCCTGGGCAAATGATGACCTATTTGCTTATCATGCACAATTTCTATTGTAAATAGTATGCATATTAGGAAGAATATGCAAATGCTATTGTAAACTTCACACAGCTGCTCAAAGAAAGACAAGAGCGCAAGAATAGCGTGAAAGAAAAAACGCGCGTTGTACTTCCCAGCAGTGTTTTATTTTCAGCCACTGTGATAATATCCCGCTATTATCAATATAGTAAATATTGAGTTCCTGGAAAGCCCCATATGCATATTTCATGATTACTGCACCTGCAAAGTAGTCTTCCTGAGATGATTTAAAGTCACGCAAAATTGCATGCATTTCTTCCATTGGAAGAGTAATTACTGTGGGCAAACCTTAATATTACCTTTGCATTAATTCAGTTTATAGACAAAATAAAACAAATAGAATGCTATTAAAGTGGCTCACAATGCTAGAATATAATTAACTGCTCGTAAAATGATGCTATAATGATTGTGATGTTACTAAGATGTTATAGCAACTGATAAGAAAAACTGACCATTTAGCTTTACAATGATGCATAATAAGATTTGCAGCTAATAGCACAGCCCTGCTTTAGCTGTTATTGCTTATTTTTCTATATTTTCAGCACCGTTCTTCTACTTACACCTACAACACAGATTCCCTGTGTAGTTTTGGGAGTGATAGATAACAGAGGTCAGAGGCATTTCTGAAATGTCATGGAGCTGGGGCTAGAAAGGAGAGGGCCCCTGGAAGATTATAAGCAACATTCAGTTTGTTTTTAGGTGTCAGTAACAAATAGGACAATGCCATTTATCAAAGCAGGCGATGTTTGTGGGAAATTGAGTAACCTGGTTAGATGCAATTAGCACTTAGCCTTAAAGTCAGCCAACTAAAAATGTTTTTGCATATTGCATAATCTTTGAAGCATAATCACATCATAAAGTGTACCTATAAAAAATGCATGAATCAGACAAAGTGACTTCTATACTTCACTAGTAAAGCCATTAGAAATGGATTTTATTTTTATTATGGTATTTACTATAAATGTAAAAGCTTCCACTCCTTATGTAATGTTGTGACATCACTGTATTACCAGATTTTGTACATTTCTATATAATTCATGTATATATATATATATATATATATATATATATATATATATATATATATACCCCACTTTTAAGTACACAATGGGGTTTATTTACTAAAGCTGGAGAGTGCAAACTCAGGCTCACTTCTGCATAGAAACCAATGAGCTTCTAAACCCAGCTTGTTCAATTAAGCTTTGATATTAAAACCTGGAAGCTCATTGGTTTCTTTGCAGAAGTGAGCCTGATTTTGCACTTCCCATCTTTAGTGAATAAACCCCAATGTGTACTTAAAAGTGGGGTATGCCTGTATGTATATGTGTATATGTATATATATATATATATATATATATATATATATATATATATATATATATATATATATGTGTGTGTCTATAATGAGATTACTAACTACCAATGCTTCACTGTAATGGGCACTACTTCACATTATAAATAATGGGGGGAATTTACAAAAACTGGAGCAAACAGAATCTGGAGCAGCTGTTCATAGTAACCAATCAGCTTCCAGCATCAGCTTGTTCAATTAAACAAGAAGTGTGGGCTACATAAAAAAATAAATATATATGGTGGAAGCACGCTATTCTTTTTTCCTTTAAAACTACATATGGTGAGTTTATCAGAGTTTATAAAGGAAAAGGGAATAGCGCACTTCGACCATATATATTCCTTGCTCAATGTGTTTGCATGCTGCCCTGTGGAAGGTTAATAGCATTGCACAGGTGTTACAATTATTGACTACACATCAAAAAATATATATTCACCTACATGGCTACAGCATCAGTGTGATGCGGCAGCGGTCTCTCTTTGGCTCTAACACCAAGAACTGAGCGATCACATGACCATTGATTGCTCAGTTTTCAGTCCTCACTGAACAGAAAGCAGTGACTGTCAGTCACTCGCTCTCTGCTCTGCCCCTTCTGTGCTCACTGGACCCGGGCTGGGGAGGGGGTGGGGTGGGAGCAGCTGACTTAGGCTGTCAGTGGTGGATGAGCCAGCTGGCAGCTGCCAGTCTGGCATCTGGGTGGATACCGACATTGTTGGCAGGATCTTTCCAGAGCCTGGAGCAGCTCCGTGGTGTCAGTTGGCAGTGGGCTTTAGCCCACTGCTCACGGATTCTGGGCCACAGGAGTGCAAAACTAAGAGGACTCCTGTGACCCAGAAGAGAAGTACGGCCAAAAGAACTTTGGTCATACTTTTCTTTTAAGCTTTGCAAATGAAAGCTAGAAGCTGGTTGTCATTCACAGCTGCTGCACATTCCTCTTGTACAGTCTTAATACATGTCCCCCATACTCATTTAGTGTGGGAGTTCCATCAGGACTGGCGCTACCACTAGGCGAACTAGGCAGCCGCCCAGGGTACACTGCTTAGTGTGCAGCCACAGCCATTGGTTTCCCTATTCTCTGTGATAGCAGGAGGAGGATATAGTGGCATCTCCTCCAGGTGGGCTGGGGTCAGAACATATCTGCAGTGCCTGCTGATCTCCCTCACCATCTCCTGAGATTAGGTGTGATCGCTGCTGATCCTCCCTGCACTGTGGCTTTCTGTATGCTTTCTCCCTCCTGGTGCAGGGTGGCCCCTTTGCTTGGCGGCAGCAGTGGAGGGCCCTTGCAGGCTAATGCATGGAGATCACTGTCCTCTGTCTGTCCTTCCATGGGGGGGGGGTAATGTCACCATCCAGAGCCCCTACTCCCATCCAATGCCACCCGCACCACCCGCCGATAACTGTCCGCTTCCAGCGATTCCATAGAGATTACCCCATATTTCCCATCAAACACTCCCAGCACTGCACCCCCAACCCTCACCTGTCATCTCAAAAACTGGCTGATCAATGTCACTAATCATAAAGTCTCATCACCGCTATCAAAATTATTTCTGAAATCCTCTAAGATTTAGCATGTGGTGCTGTAGGGCACTACCCCTTAGCATCACTCCTATCTACGTTTTAAATCTGCCAGGATAGGTCATCTCAGCGTTGTCTGCATTTTCAAAATTATCTGATTATCAAGAATGTTTATTGAATGTCATATCGGCAAAAATTCGGCACCTCTGTGTCTGGAAGCTCAATTGTCCATGTTGCGCAGAATGATTGTGTTTCCTTTAGAGGGGTCGATGATTATTATTTCTATGTTATATTATTAGGACTCTGCTATAAATAGCCATATGCCATAATAAAAGACAATATGTGGCACAAGGGGCTTATGCGTACAGTTGTATAAAATATACACAAGATTGCGGGTCTGTACTGCGTCTGAACTCACACTAGACCTAAACGCACTTATGTCTGTATGAGCTGTGGTGTGTAGATTCCACACTGTAACTGATGATTACACATTGTTGGTGTTTACATTTCCCCCCGAGTACGGGCCTGCAGACCACAGCTGAAAAAAAAAGGTGGAGGGGCACCGCAAAAAAATTCCACCCCGCCACCGCCATCGTATACATAGGCAGGGCAAAGGGGCTAGAGTCAGGGGTGGAGCCAAGAGGGCAGCAAAATTAGGTTTCAACCTAGGATGTCAAAAATCCTTGCACCAGCCCTGAGTTCCATGACCTAAAAGCACTTCCCCCAGTACTTTCTGGGGGTTCATTTACGAAAGGCAAATAGGTTTAAGTAGGAAGTAGCAAGCACATTGCAAGGGAATTTTCCCCAGAGCTTTGTAAATAAGCGAAGCTCTGTTGATTTCCATTATCCAATCAAGTGTAAGCAAAAACCCATTTTTTTCTTATTTATTCTTAAATGTGATTGGGGATTCTTTGCAAAGCGAGTTTTAACCACATTCACTAACCTCTAGAGAAAACTTTGCAACTGAAAAAGATAACAACCTATTTGCCTTTAGTAAATCAGCCCTTGTGTGTAATGCCAGGGCATAGAGCCCCTCTCTCATCTATGTAGATACAATTTGCCTTATATCATCTATATTACCATTACTATATTGGCATGCAGTCCTACCATTGAGTTGTCTGTAGACTATATCCTCTAAAAGGGAAAGCCTTTTCAGCACTGCCTCTTGGATAGGGCTGACCCCATGGTTAGTCAAGTTGGTCACCTCTGCCCTTGGATGGACCTCATGGAAGGTCTCCCCACCTTTCACCGTAATTGGTCTACACTTGGCCAAAAACAGCACAAATCCAGCGACAGCAATCAGGTTCAATACCAACAGGATTTTAACTCTTCTCAAAGAAGCCATCAAACTCCACAATCCCGACTCTTTAGTGTATCCTTGAATAAGTGTGACTCCTTAACGTAGTGCCAATGTCTCTGCTGATCTGGAGACAGGTAACCATCCCTGTGGGTGTCAACTTTACACCAGGGAGTTATATTTAGAAGAATAAGAGTAACCAGTGAGAGATGAAACCTCCCAGCACTACTGATGGTGAGAAGAACACCATCTGACATGAGTCGGGACCGACTTCAGATCTGGAATCCAAGCTGGCCAACCAATCAGCGTGCAGGAAGCAGGAGCTGGTGCCCGTAAAAACATTTGGTGAGGACCATCTGCAGACCCAGCATGTCCACAAGCAGATCCAATGAAAGTTTACAAAGTGGGGGGGACAATTCCAAAGATCCTGCTCAGATGATGGATCCAAGCCAAGCAGTCAGCGTGGCGTATGTGTCTTAATAGTCCAGAAAAATGAGAATTATTGACTTGCAGGGTTCACACACTTCAGTGCCATTGAGCAGCAGACATTGGAAGCACGGCTCTGGAATTGCTATTAGAAATCCCCATGGCAGAGAGATGCAAAGCAGGAGCCGTCCACATCCCCAGATCGTGTAGAAATGGAAAGTTTGTCAATAGCGATGATCATGACAAGTGCAAGGAATCCCTGACAGCAGTGGCTTGGCAGAGGACACACCACCTCTGATGAGCGATCATCAGGCAGAGATCTTCATCATTCACAACACACAAGGACAAGTGTGAATGTGGGAAGTGAGGATTGCAGGGGAAATTGACAATGCGGCAAAGCTTGCTGACCGCACTTCCCTGAAAACTGAACTCCTTGCTTCTCTCTCCCCCCCTCTCCACCCCTGAGCAGATCCTGTGGTCTTCCTTCAGATGATCTTCACATCCCTCTGCTGTCACATCAGCAGCAGCAGCAACCTTCCCCTGTCACTGTGCAAGCCTTGCTGAGCCTGGCAGAGGAAGCAGGCTCAGGTGATGGGGAGAGTGGTGTCTCTGCTCTGCTACTGCAGCTGCTGCTACTGATACTGGAAGAAGCTGATCCTCTCTCCTGTGCTCCCATTTCTCTTAGCTGCTTATTTCTGTGCTGAGACATCCTCCCGTGTGCTGCCTGAATCCCAGTTTACATGCCTACTACAAGGCTGCAAGGAAATTGTGGTCTGGATAAATGGATCTGCAGCTGGAGACATTCACTACTGCTGGGAACAAGGCATTATTGTCCTGTGTACACTATGACAGTGGCCGTTCAATGACAAGATCAGCACTGCTCTAAAAAAAAACAACACACACACATATATATATATATATATATATAGATATAATTTTTTAGATATATACAGATATACATATCTATATATGGCTATATCTATATATACATATCTATCTATCTATCTATCTATCTATCTATCTATCTATCTATCTATCTATCTATCTATCTATCTATCTATCTATCTATATCTATATATACATATCTATCTATCTATCTATCTATCTATCTATCTATCTATCTATCTATCTATCTATCTATCTATCTATCTATCTATCTATCTATATCTATATATACATATCTATCTATCTATCTATCTATCTATCTATCTATCTATCTATCTATCTATCTATCTATCTATCTATCTATCTATATATATATATATATATACAGAGAGAGAGCGAGATCTCTCTCTCTCTCTCTCTCTCTCTCTATATATATATATATATATATATATATACCGTATTTATTGGTGTATAACATGCACAGGCGTATAACACGTACATTCATTTAAAGAGGGAAATATCAGGAAAAAGACTTACAGCGGGGTTCCACCCTAAAGTCGAACCTCCGCTGATTGGATCCCTCCCCCCCTCCGGTGTCACAATTGACACCTTTCAGGGGGGAGGGGGGTGGAGATACCTGTCAAAGACAGGTATTTTCACCCACTTCCGGGCATAGACTCCCGTGGGAGTCTACGCCATTTCCTGCCCTGCCGCGCTGTCTGCTGGGACACACACGGGTCCCAGTGACAGCGCGGAGATTTCCTATTGCGCGGCGCGGCTCGCGCATGCGCAGTAGGGAACCGGGAAGTGAAGCCGATTCGCTTCACTTCCTGATTCCCTCACCTAGAATGGTGACTGCAGCAGCCGAGAGCCAAGCGATCGATCGGCCTCGGCTGCCGGCATCGCTGGAACCCGGGACAGGTGAGTGTCCATTTATTAAAAGTCAGCAGCTGTAGTATTTATAGCTGCTGGCTTTTATTTTTACTTTTTTGGTGGAATCCCTCTTTAAATTTTAAATAAGGAACTCTGAAACAAAATAAGGGTCAGTGCCCATCTGCAGCCTCACCACTGCCATCAATGCAGCCTCATCAGTACACATAAATACAGCCTCACCATTGCCATCAATGCAGCATCCTCACTATTTCCATCAATGCAGCACCCTCACCATTGCCATCAATGCAGCCTCATCAGTCCATATAAATACAGCCTCACCATTGCCATCAATGCAGCATCCTCACCATTTCCATCAATGCAGCCCCCTCACCATTGCCATCAATGCAGCCTCATCAGTCCACATAAATACAGCCTCACCATTGCCATCAATGTAGCATCCTCACTATTTCCATCAATGCAGCACCCTCACCATTGCCATCAATGCAGCCTCATCAGTCCACATAAATGTAGCCTCACCGTCACCATTGCCATCAATGCAGCACCCTCACCATTGCCATCAATGCAGCTTGATCGATGTCCATCTGCAGCCTAGAGGGGATAGGGAAGGGAAGCAGGGCGACGCTGACAGATTACATACAGTGAGAATCTCCTATGATAGACAGAACAATGGTCCAATGACGGCCCAGGAGACGGAACTTCCTATTACAGAGGCCGCCAAGTAAACAGGAGATTCTCCTGTATGTAATCTGATTGCACTCGTCACGCCCCTCTCCTTGTCCCCTCCGAGGCAGCTCAAATTGAAGCATTAGCGTATAACACGCACCTGCTATTTGCACCGGATTTTTATTGTGAAAAAGTGAGTGGTATACGCCAATAAATACAGTATATATATATATATATATATATGATGTATATGTAAGTGCGTCATTCATGGAGATGTAGAAAGTGTCAGCTATCATTAATTATTTTCTAATAATAGTATGTACAGCAAAAAGATAAACCATGGAAGATGCTCTACATAACTATATAGTGTAAAAATACTTTTTGGTAATTTAGAAAAAAAAAAGCATCACGCGTGCAGAGTGTTTTTATAATAGGGTTGATTTTGCTAAAATTGGAGAATGAAAAATCTGGTGAAACTAAACATGGCAGCCAATCAGCTTCTAACTTCAGTTTCTCCAATTAGGCTGGGTTCACACTTATGCAAATTGAATGTGGGTTTTCACCGCATTCAATTTGCACGACAGGAGATTGTGACTGATGTTTTATCGAATAGTGCCCACTGTCAAAAAACTGTGCAGTACGGAAGGGCACTCCAGCTGATTTCCCGCTCAGCTGGCATGACGTCACCATAGCGCATGCGCATATTGTAGAAGGCATTTTTTGACAGGAGATAGCATTTGACGGACAGAATTGAAAGCTAACAGCGGAGGGAGACGATAGTTGTGAGATTGTGCCTCACTGTTGCAGGGTGGGTTTTGGTTTTGTCTGGGTTGTACCCACCCTTAGACACAGGCAAAACCCGCCGTTCAACACACCAAACCTGCCCTGCAATACAGACAAAGCCTGACCTTGAGCACACTGTAAACTCGCCCCGCAACAGCGAGGCACATTCAGACAACTACGGTCTCCCTCCACTGTTTGCATAGCTTTAAAATCTGCCCATCAATTGTTGTCTTCTGTCGAAAAATGCCTCCTACGGCATGTGCATGGGCTACGGTGATGTCATGCCAGCTGATCGTGAAATCAGCTGGAGTGCCCCTCCGTACTGTGCATGCACGAGCACTTTTCGACAGTGGGAACTATTCGATCTCTATGGAGTTGGTTCACATATTTCCGTTGCGGCTATGGAGCAGCTTGCACAGGAACGCTGTGCGTCGTTGGCTCAGAATTAAGGCAAAAATTTGGCCCTGACTCATCCCTGAAACGGAGAACAGGGACGTACCGGACCCGCTGTGCGAGCCGCAACAGTCGGAGGTGTGAACCCAGCCTTAAAGAGGAGGGGGGCCCAGCCCCCCCATGAAAAAAAGTAAATATTGTAGCTGCTGACATTTAATATTAGAACACTTGCCTGTCCTGGAACTCAGCGATGTCGGCACCCTAGCTGATGTTTCCATTGGCTCTTGGGTGCTGCCACCGCTATTGCCTTCATGGAACACTGGCAGTGAACCAGTTCCCTACTGCGTATGCGTGAAGCACGCTGGGCTTTGTGAATGGCAAACGCTTTGTGGTCTGGACAAATGGATCAGCAGCTGGAGACATTCACTACTGCTGGGAACAAGGCATTACTGTCCTGTGTACACTATGACAGTGGGCATTCAATGACAAGATCAACGCTGCTTTAAAAAAAAAAAAAGGTATATATAAGTGCATTATACTTGAGTATAGAGATGTAGACATAGGGGTTTATTTACTAAAGGCAAATCCACTTTGCACTGCAAGTGTACTTGAAAGTGCAGTCGCTGTAAATCTGAAGGTGATATGCAAGGAAAATAAAAAAATCATTCTTTTTGCTTGTACATGATTGGATGATAAAATCAGCAGAGCTTCACCTCATTTCAGATCCCCCCCCCCCCCTCACTTCTACAGCGACTGAACTTCCAAGTGCACTTGCAATGCAAAGTTGATTTGCCTTTAGTAAATCAACCCCATTGTCAGCTATAATTAATTATTTTATAATAATAGTATGCACAGCAAAAAGATTAAAAAAAAAAGATAAAAAGATAAGATAAAAATCCTCTACGTAACTATATACTATAAAAATACTTTTTGGTTAATTTAGAAAAAAAAAATCACCATGTGGAGAGTGTGTCTAATGGGGCTGATTTACTAAAACTGGAGAGTGCAAAATCTGGTGCAACTGTACACGCTAGCCAATCAGCTGCTAACTTCAGCTTCTTCAATTAAAGAGGAGGTCCACCACCCCCCCCCCCCCCCCCACAAAAAAAAAATAAAAGTCAGCGGCTACAAATAGTGTAGCCACTGACGTTTAATATTAGGACACTTACCTGTCCTGGAATTCAGCGATGTCAGCACCCCAGCTGATGTTTCTATTGACTCTCGGGTGCTTCTGCCGCCATTGCCTGTAAAGTAAACCAGCAGTGAACTAGCCGCTGGTACCCTACTGTGCCTGCGCAAAGTGTGCTGCACTTTGTGAATGGCCCAGAGGAGAGGGAAAACCTGGAGCCTGATTGGTTTCTATGCAGAGCTGGAGATCCCTCTCGATATATTCAATTTAAAGGGAAAATAAATCTACAGTTATCGAATTGGCGTGATAACCTTTATTTAAAACTACATAAAAAAAAGATAAAGGTGTCCACTTACATGTAAAAGTGCCATAACCTGGCACCAGGCATAATCTGCCAATAAATTGTTGTAAACCACCGCTGCTCCACGATCCTCTGGAGCCAGCGTGCATTACACTAGGAAGAAGTGACGAGACACATGACCAAGGTGCCCGCCTCTATGCATTTCGTCACCCAGACGTCATCTGGATGAATTGCAAAGCTTATTAGACAGACCTTAGTATAAGCCTCTAGGGCAGGGGTGCTCAACCTGTTGCTCTCCAGCTGTTGCAGAACTACAAGTCCCATGAGGCATTGCAAGGCTGTCAGTTACACAAGCATGACTCCCGAAAGCAGCAGCATGATGGGACTTGTAGTTCTGCAACAGCTGGAGAGCCACAGGTTGAGCACCCCTGCTCTAGGGGGATTTCCAGGGTGTGGATTTTGGAGTGGAAAATTGCAAGCACACAGAGCACTTTATCTGGAACTTTTTGGATGCAAATCCATTCACTACTTTCACTGGGAGCATACTTGTTTTTATGTTTATGGACTGTCTATTCATTTCATATACAAGGTCTCATATTAATTGAATTATTTACATGTATTTATGATTTAGTGGTCACGAGATTTGCCTTATAGCACTATTGCACGTTATTATTGCAATTCACATATGGTATATTATTTATATATAATATAAGAGTAGCACAGCATTGTTTTAAAAGAATTACATGCATGGGTACCACACACTATTAAACTGCAGCAAACTACACACTGTTTTTTTTTGGTTTAATGTTGATTTAATTGACTATACCTTTGCACGAGTGACACATAAGAAGGCCAGTATGGTGGCCTGAATTTATGGGAGAAGCCCGGGGGTATATATGCATTCCACTCACCTGCATCCCTTGTCGGTTCCAGTGCATGATACCCTCCCACCCATTCCCATTTTCAGGGCACAGCCTTGCATATCCCTCTTCTACAATCATCCATTACGTATCTTGGGTATTCCCCCTTTTTTTGGCATACTGACCAGCTGACTAGGGCACACCTCAGGTCTGCTTTATGCTGTGAGTCTTGTGGCGCCTTTATGTGGTTCCATGTCTGTCTTGGTTGAAGGACTTTGACCATAAATAAATAATATCTATGCAGAGGTGCATGAGATTTTGCACTCTCCACTTTTAGTAAATTAACCCCATAGTTTTTTAAAGCTTTTTAAGTCAACCTTTATTCTATCAAATGTGCATTTCCATCCCACATTTTGTTTTGGGGCAGGGGTAGGCAACCTTGAATAGGTGGAGATGTACCTGAACAATATGGAAAAGATCAAAGATAACTAGGGTGCAGCGCAGAGGCGTAACTAGAACCTTCAGGGCCCCGTGCAAGAAACTATGAAGGGCCCCCCTGACCTCTGGCCAGTGACCTTCCCTGTGAGCCGGTGGCAGAAAGCCAGGGAACAGTCGTGTGAACTTTGTGACCCTGGTAGTTCCACCACTGTTGTCAGTGTTTTCTTGTATTTTTGTTATTTTATTTTTTATTATTTCTTACCATTTTAGGTTGTTATTTTTTTTGTACAATTTTATTTTTTTGTATATTTTACAATTGTTTTTAGGAACCCCGTTAGTTTAGTAGTCAGTAGTATGTAATGCACAGTGCAGGGGTCAAGGGTAACACACAGTGCAGAAGTTAGCAATTTGTAATGCACATGCAGGGCTCAGCAAGTCATACAGAGTACAGAGGTCATTAGTATGTAACACACAGTGCAGGGGTCGGAAGTAAGGAAGTTAGAATGCACATTTCAGTAGTATGTAATGCATGATGCAGGGGTCAGATGTAAGCAATGCAGAATGCAGTGGTCAGTAGTATGTAATTAACAGTGGAGGGGTCAGGAGTAAGTAACATAGTATGCAAAGGTCAGTAGTTATTGTACAGTTCAGAGGGCAGTAGTAACTAGCACAGAATTCAGAGATTAATAGTAAGTAACACAGAGTGCAGGGATCTGTAGTAGGTTAAGCAACCTATTTTTTAAGTTTAGAGATCAGTAGCATGTAATGCAGAGTGTGGGGGGTCAGTAGCAAGTAATGCAGAGTTCAGAGGTTATTAGCAAGTAACACAAAGTGAAGATATCAGTAGTAAGTTATACAGGTTCTAAAGATCAGTAGCATATAATGCAGAGTGCAGGGGTCAGTAGCAAGTAACACAGATTGTAGGGGTCAGTAGTAAGCAATGCAGAGGTTAGTAGCAAGTAACTGTCAGAAACCATGAATCAGACTGAGACAGAAGTACAGTTCCATTTTTTAATTTCACTTATAATAATAATAAAAAAAGATAAACAGAGTAAACGTACTCAAAACACAGCCAGAGTTCAGGAATCGGAAAGGATAGTCAGAGATGAGCATAGTAGAACAGCAAGCAGGATCTGGAGCCAGAAGGAATGTCAGCCAAGCAAGTCTTTAACAGGAACACAGGCTAGCATCTCTAGAGATATGACCAAGGAGAAGGCAGAGATCATCTGGGCTGGACGGCTTAAGTTGGCAGGACTGAAGAGCAGGATATCAACAGGTGAGTAACTGTGGAGAGATAGGAGTTGGCAATTAGCCGACAGCTGAGCGGCCAGCTCAGAGAAGGAAGGGCTGAGCCCAGCCCTGACAGTAACACAGAGTGCAGAGATCAGTAGTAAGTTATGCAGTATTTAAAGATCAGTATCATAATAGGTTAGTAGTATTTATTTCAAAGTTAAGGGGTCACTAGTAAGCAAGTCAGAGTTTAAAGATCAGCAGTATGTAATGCACAGAGGTCACTAGTTTAGGGGTCACTAGTAAGCACAACCCCCCCCCCCCCCCCTCTCTTTAAAATTCACTCACCAGACCTTAGATGCAATGGCACTTGGCAGAGAGGGGAAAGTCTTCCCAGGTCTCCCCTTGGTTGTGTCATAGGACATGTCAGAGCTGAGTAGAAGCCTAGGACTTCCCCTGGCTCTGCATTCACATGGCAGATCTGATTTAAGGCTGAGAGGCATCAGCAGCATGGCGGGGGCCCTGCATCCTATATGGTCTAAACATCTCTTTGGTCTATGTTGTCACCAGAGCAGTGCAAGAGGAAAAGTAAAGTATAGTAACTCATAGCTAAGATCACTAATCAGTGGCAATCGATTGTTTGAACGTGAAAAAAAAAAACAGCTGGAAAAAGTCATACTGCGAATAGACTCTTCAAGCCAACCCATGCTATGCCACCCCCAACTCCCCATGCCACTCTGTTTGGCCTTCAGGAACCAAGTAAAATACATAGTATCAGGGAGCATCAAACCCACTCCACTCCCTCCTGCAGCTCTGTAACATGGTGCTAGGTCTTCCCTGCTGTGGTGGCCAGATTGATTAGTGGCAGATCAAAGAAGATCATCTCCATCTGGAGGGCTGCCGTTAAAGTGAACCTGCTGCTTTGAGGTCCATGGTTCATTTTAATGTGGTCAGCATTCTTAGTCAAAAATAGCAACAGTAAGCTGCTCTGTTTTCTGCTTTGTCATCCCAGTGTGTTTAAGCTCTTTCAATTAATAAGCAAAAAAGACAATATTTAAGTAAAGTTCAAAGTACTACAGGGAAGCATTAAAAATACATACTTGTTTCTAACATGTCATAAACATTTGCAGTGAATGTTATAGGCTAAAAGCAAGTTGTTGCATAATGAATGATGATGCATTATTATGACAACACTTTGTCGGCATACAGATATAACAAACACATGTATTCTCTGTATCTACTGATTGTAATCTGATGCAATAGCGCCACTATGAAATTAAAATAATTACAAATTTCTAGAGACAGAGTTGCTTGCTGGTCTAGAAACAGTCTAAAATATCTACAAGAAGGGTCATTAAAAACATGTAATATGTAGAAAAAATATATATTTTTGGGACAACATACATTATTCTGACACAGTTTGAAAAGCAAGGCTATATTTATTTTAGTGCATTTAGTAGGGCAATTACTTGTCATCTGATCCTACGTGCATACGACACCCTAATGAATGCAGGAACCACATTTTGTCATATATATATATATATATATATATATATATATATATATATATATATATATATATATATATAGTGGAGTCCTTCCTTACCCACCTATTTCAGTGGTGAGTGCAGGTTCTTTTCATTTATTTTCCCAACAATCGAGTGAGCTTCCACATTCCTCTGGGTTCCTAAAAATCCCAGGACATGCCCATATATAGGCTTCAGAGATTCCTGCCCTTGTCAGTCCTGAAAGGCTGCCCCGAATAAAACAGAGTTTACTGGGCATAGAATCTGTTACCAGGTGTTCCACCTTTTATCTGCCTGGTGGGACTGGTTTGGGGTGAAATAAGCACACAGCTTCAAGAGAAGATGCCTGTGTGTTGCTGCTTGAAGCTCTATATACTATCCCAGAAGTTAGATATTTTCACATTCAGTCTGTTAGCTTACTCTGTTGTGAATGACTTTGCTGACCCATTTTTCCCATTATCTTTTGCTTTGCCTTGCTATCCCCAGACTTGTTCTGCTGTTCTCTGTTAGACACAGTTTTGATCTGCCCCACACAGTTAGTCCTGCTCTTCTTGTTTCTGACAGTGGTGAGCCCCATTTATGCATGTGAATTAGTCCGCACATGTTGCATAGGTTTAATTTGCCCTTAGTGCTGTTCATAGGCCAATATTGTATAATATTTGCTGGCTTGTTTATTAACTTGCCTAACACAGTGTTTCTCAACCTTTTTTAGTCAACGCACCCTTTATAATTATGGGCAGTCTCAAGGAACCCTTTAGAATTATGGACAGTCTCAAGGCACCCATTCAAAAATGTAAAAAACTATTCTAATAGTTTTACATAATGCGTCAGCATTAACACACATAGGACAGCTAACATTAAAGTTGATTTATTCTTACAAAGCAAATACATTTTTGCACACTAGTGCAGACTATTATTTTAGTATTTCTCCTCAACCTCAGTTTCTCTCCATCACTCAGATAATGTGACACCAGTGTTAATGGAGAGGGACAGGGGAGAGTCAAACAAGGATGCTGGGCAAGCGATCAACACCCTTCTTATCAACACTGACATCACTCGTGGTTAGGATGCCGGTAGCTGGAAGGCCAAAATGGTGCACAATAAAAACCTGTGGCTTTGTATAAATAATAGGTAGGCTTGATCCACCTGCTGGCTTGTATGTTTTGGGCAATTTTTAGGCATTTTGCAAAAGGAACCTCAAGGCACCCCAGGGTGCCTGGGCACCCTGGTTCAAAAAGGCTGGCCTAACATGTTGCTCTTTTTAGTTCATGAATATGCCCAATTGCAAAGCAAAAGTGCTACACTTGTTTCTGTTCAACTGCCCTGATCTTTCCCCACTGTCAGAATACATTAGCTCAGCAGGAGAATTCCCCCATCCACATCGAATGTGTGGATGGGGAAATTGAGACATTTCTTTTGTTCGACCCCCTTGTTGAAAAAACAAACCAAAAGACTCATCTATGAACTGCCTTAGTATACCTGTCTCACACCCTTCCATTCATCTATTGGATATCAGTTCTTTTAACCATGGAGGCTCAGCACATGTTAATATTAAATAGAGAAGTGTGCATGCAAACGCAGCTTTTCTGAGGAATGTTGACTCCTACAGACATCCACCTCTAAAGGCATTTTGTAATTTGCCTCATTGAAAGATCCAGTCCACTGCTTGCATCAAGATTTAGAGTACTTGAGAGGAGTACTGAGGCAGGGTGCTGTATTTTTTTTTTACTGAAGCTATGTATAGCACCCTGTCAGTCCTGAATGAAATATTTGTATAGCGCACAATGCGAACTGAATCACCTCTATGGTAATGAGCAGTGGAGGCCGCTCATGTAGGGCGCCGCCCCCCTAATCCATGTGCCCGGCCCCTAATTTGCATGCAGGGAGACATACACATGGATTCCAATTTTTTTTTTCTTAGAAGTACATGATTAGAGCCTGAGGCTCTAATTGGCTTCAAAACGGGTGCGCTTGTGGTGCAGGGCACTGCTCCCGGCGCCCACCCAGTTGTGTGATATTAACGAAATAATATTCACGAATGTCTTCCTGTTTCTCCTCCTGGCCAATCAGGAAGTGGGTCCTGAGACCCAATTGTCCGGAAGTCCTAATGCCCAATTGGATCATGAGTACTAAGTCCTGATTGGCTGAGAGGAGAAGCGACCTCCGGTACTCGTGAGGAGACACAGAGGGGACGTCGCCAAAGTCATGGCCTGGATGGGGTAAGTGTGGCAATCGAGCGACTGGGGGGAAGCGGCGATCGAAGGATCGAGCGCCAGGAGAGTTGGTTGGTTAGCTGACTGGGGGGGGCGACCCCTAAGAAAATTGAGCACCAGTCACCATTGTTAATGAGGGGAAAAATGTGGAACCAGGGAAGGCACAGTACAAACAGATATTTTTGGAAACTTACGTATATATAATTGTCTTCAAGCGTTCTTGTACACTAAGTCAGAAAACTAGACACTAATGATGCGTGTCTGCTGAGCTCTAAATAATTATTCTAGCTGAAAACTGTAAACAATGTTGAATTTCTAGCTAAATCTTACAGTTTACGTAGAGGTGTGCCAGAAAGTACATAAAAATTGCAATGCTGTGAAGTAAAGGATTGCTTTTTAACACAGAAAAAGTTCACATATCTTAACTTCTATTACAAGATGCATTTTTATGAATATTGTGGAGGAGGCTAATAATTTACATTGGAATAATGGAAATGTGAATATACAAATGTTTTTTCATTTTAAGTGGAACCTGTCAGGATAGAAATATAGAAGATGCCATTGTTGACCTGTTTTTAAAACTTTAAAGAGAAACCATTACCTTGCCTATGTAGGACAGAGTGACAGTTCCTCTAGAAATGCCTACACCCAGAACCCCCAGACCCCCTTACCCTCCCTTTACTTCTCTGATGCACCTCACAGCTACTAGTTTACAGTGAGCAGTGCCGTTATTTGTGGTTATATGCTCCACTCTATGTGTATTACAATTCCCATAGAGCGGAATGTGTCTGCATGTAACCGGTGGCTAGCTTCACATACACGAAGGAGGCATGGAGAACGAACGTAGCAACCCTAGAAAAGGAAGCCTGAGAATAACAGAAAAAAAGTTTGCATTTGAGAGATTAAACAAAGAAAGAGAGAGAGAGATAGATGATACATTCTACCTATATTTAAACATATTGCATTTATTTTGTTTTAAAAAAAAATGAGTTTAGTGTCACTTACAGTATTTTCTTAGCCCTTGTACACACGGTCGGATATTCCGATGGAAGGTGTCCGATCGGACCGTGTTGTCGGATAATCCGACTGTGTGTGGGCTCCATCGGACTGTTACTCCGACAGACCAAGTTTTACAACTTGTCTATAACATTTTCCGACAACATGATCCGATCGGACTTCGTCCGATCATGTGTAGAGAATTCCAATCGGACAAAGTGCCACGCATGCTCAGATCAAATTCCTAAACCAAAGCCATTGGCTACTAGCCTGAAAGTAGTCCCGTCCTAACGTCATCACGTTAAGTACGAACAGATTTTCTGACAACTTTGTCCAACTGTGTGTATGCAACAGTTTCGGACAAAATCCGACGGATTTGGTTGTCGGAATGTCCGACCGTGTGTACAAGGGCTTACTGCTCCTTGCTCCTCCACAGCTGACACTGAAATGACTTATATGGGATTCACTTCTAGACCTGAACACTCTCATAGGGGAAGAGATCATGCTGTTTCATACTCTGAGAATCATGGTTGCCTGCGGAGGAGGAACCAGCAAAAGAGGAGAGTTAATAAAGTGAGTGTTGGAGAAGGGGTTTCTTTTCACATACACTGACACTTTTCCCCGCATGGGCAAAGTGACAGTGTCTCTTTAACCACGTCCAATGTATGTATAAATGTCCCGATGGGAGTTGGTTAACGCATGCAGCCAAGAATCTGGTAGTGGTTTTTATTTTTTAGCTGTCAATCAGCTGTCAGGTAAAAGGGATCCGGGAGACTTTACAGCCACCCAATCCCTTTTGCAGAGCTTTGAAAGACCCCTGCCTACTGCCAGAGAGCACAGGACCATAGTAAGTGGTTGGGATAGCTTCCTGCAGAGGAGATGGAGAGACAGCCTTTTCCACCATCTCCTCTGTGATGAATGAAGCCAGAAGCAACAAGGATTTCATCACTTCTTGTTTCCGAGTTTTCATTCCCTTAGCTGCTTTAACCAGTGATTCAGTTCATCAAACACAATCTTTTTTTGGTAATGGAGTTTGTTGCCATTTCACGGGCGTGCAGAGTTTTACATTTTGTAATGTTTAGTATCTATTTACTCGATACAAAATCATCTTTTATATTTTACCAAAAATCTGTTAAAATCAGTATTTTTTGCTAGAAAGCTACTTTTAAACCCCCAAATATTATATATTTTATGAAAGCAGAGACTCTGGAGAACAAAATGGCTACTGTTGCAACTTTTTTATGTCACACATTTTTTTCACATCTGTTTATTAAATGCAAATTAGTATTATATTGTGTCTGTGTGCACTAAAACTCATTTAAGTGTATTTTCTTCTGAAAATTTGCATTTTATAAACAGATGTGAAAAAAAACGTGTGACATAAAAAATTGCAACAGTTCCCATTTTGTTCTCCAGAGTCTCTGCTTTCATAAAATATATAACATGTTGGGGTTTAAAAGTAGCTTTCTAGCAAAAAGTTCTGATTTTAACAGATAAGTTCACCTTTTTGCAGGTAACAAAATGTGCATTTATTATTTTTTGCACTGGAGCCTGTAAAGCATTGCATCAGATATGGGTAGGCAGTTACTGAATTTCAGGAAGAATCAATGAACTATAAGAACGCTCATCAGTGCTCTCATAGTTTATTGAGAACTTGGAGTCATCGGCTGCAGTGGGCGACGGTACTTGTAGTTCACCCATTCACAGAACTCTTTAAATAAATGATGCGGCCATGTAGACAGAGTCCTGCATGGCCATGATGTTTTTAAATTGTGACAACAGTTGCAGGGAGAAGATCCCCCTGCCTGCTGTCACAGGAAGAGAGGATTGGGGGGAGAGGAGGCAGGAGCTTGAACATGTTACATGTTCCACCTTAAATATGGGTGTAACGTTACAAAATGTGAACTTAGCTTTTAACATGTATGTGACAAATATAAAAATTGCCCTGGACGCCTCCACGGCAACCGCAGACTGAGTATGTACATAAAATAAAACTCTACGGGTGGATGTGATTTTGATACATTGGGTGACTTCTTTGTGTTGCAATCTCTGATATCGGTTTATTTGATATCTGTTCTTGGGTCTTGATTGAAAGATCTGATCCTTAGATACTTCAATTGAGCAAGAGCCAATACAGAATTAAGTTGTTTGTATGTTCTTTACTTGTAGATGTGTTACAGCAGTATGTCACTAATGATGGAAGCAGCCCAATTCCCGGCTGACTCCTGCGTGGTTCTAGTCCCAATGCTGTGGCAGGTTTACTGTTTTTTGTCTGTTTGTATGTTTTATACTCAATAAAAAGATTTAAAAAAAAAATTGCCCTGGACAACTAATGGTTAAGCTCCAAAGCAATCCTTTTGCTCGGCCACAATTTTTAAGAGGGTAATGCTGCTGTCTTCCCGACGGACTTTCGACGGAGTTACGACGGACTTCCGAACGAACGGACTTGCCCACACATGAACGGACTAAAGTCCGCTCGAAAGTCTGTTTGTTTTGAACGTGATGACGTACGACGGGACTAGAAAAGGAAGATCAATAGCCAGTAGCCAATAGCTGCCCTTGCATCGTATTTTTCCCGATAGGAATTGAGTCTGTCGGACAGATTTGAAACATGTTCTATTTCTAGGGCCGTTTGAATTTCTTAAAGAAAATCGGATTATCCCACACACAATCGGACTATCCAATGGAATGATTCCGTCTGACCTATTCTGCCGGAAAGTCGTGTGTACGCGCCATTAGTCTATACGTTACTGAATTTCCAGGAAAGTGTTAATAAATACCGACATTTGCCTTGACCATATAATAAAACTGTCTCTATGGTGATGCTTGCCTACATTGCTCCAATAAGCCATCAAGTAAAGGATCGCTAAAATATAGGCAGTTGCAAAGAAGAGCTATTTTAGACATAAACCCAAATAATGCATCTCGGTGAGCAATTTATCAATCAAAAAAACCCTGCACTATACTTTTTAAAACTATTATAAATAAAATATTACTCTACAAAATGGTATGATCATGTTTAAAATGTATTTCTATCTTTTTTACTTATTTACAAAGCACTGACAATATTTCCATGAAGCTTAAAAGAGAATATTGAACCATTAGCATGAGATGTTTTGCATAATTCCGTCATCTGCCTAAAATGACACAATTCTCAAGCTTTCCAATACAAGAATCCTTGAAAAGTATACTGAAAACACTTGGGATGTGTCCAGTGTAAAGCTTGTGCTGCATCGTTTTTCTCATGCATCGGTTTCTTAAAAACCCTTTCCTAATGAACTGCATGGCTTTGTCACACAGGTCATATTTTCTGCTCTGATGGAAAAGTATTTTTCTCAATCTGTCACATGAACAGTTAAACAGCTGTTGGAAAGCTGCTTAGCTGCAATGGAGAATTCCAAGGAACTCCTTTTAGCCAGCTGGAAAAATCTACCGTCTAGTGAAAAAAATGCTTTCCTAAAAATGCTAAAAAGTGCAGCTAAGATAAGGTACAGCAAAGCCTTCTTAAAACATCAGGTGTGTATACAATATGACTTCCATCACATTACTCATATAGGGATTTATACATTATACATGCATTCACACATGCATGTCAAATGGGTCATGGCCTGGTGAATGTTGTGTAGAGCCAATGCCTTATGTTGTTGTCACAAACCTACATATACGGCAGCAAGGCGGCTCTTCTGCACAGGATCACGTATCTAGTACATGATCCTGCACCTCCGGGTCTATTACGCACATGCGCGCCACCGGTGACCCGTTCCCACTGTGATTAAACACAGTGGGAGCTTATCTGAAGCTATCGTGGACACGATGTCTACTTGCACCCGCTGATCATTAAGCAGAGAGCCAGAACGGTGATCTGCCTTTGTAAACAATGTCAGTAGGGTAGGCAATGATCCCATGTTCTTGCAAAGCAGGAACATGGATCAATTCCTTCCCCTAGTAAAAGCATCTTCCACACAGTACACAATAGTGGCCGAATACATATTGTCCTATATTTTTCACTTTTTTTTCATTTTGGATATGTTTTATAGCAAAAAGTAAAAAAAGGACATGAATTCCATTTGGGTACAGTGGGAAATTGTAGTTTAAGTAACACAATACCGTATCGAAAAAAAAGGTCTGGTCATTGGGGGGGCATTACATCTATTTCCATGCACTGCAGCGGAGGTGCAGTGCACTTAGAAAAAATGCAGCATATATGTAATGCAACTCACCACAAAGCAGCAATGTGGTATGAATGGGGCACACAGAAAAAAATGGTTTTCTGTGTGTCCTGGCATTGAACCTGCACTGATATGTGCATATTAGGGATGAGCCGAACACCCCCCGGTTTGGTTCGCACCAGAACCTGCGAACGGACCGAAAATTCGTGCAAACTTTAGAACCCCATTAAAGTCTATGGACTCGAACGTTTGAAATCAAAAGTGCTAATTTTAAAGGCTAATATGCAAGTTATTGTCCTAAAAAGGTCCATCCTAAAAATATTGTCCTAAAAAGGGTTTTGGGACCTGGCTCCTGCCCCAGGGGACATGTATCAATGCAAAAAAAAGTTTTAAAAATGGCAGTTTTTCCGGGAGCACTGATTTTAATGACGCTTAAAGTGAAAAAAAAGTGAAATATTCCTTTAAATATCGTGCCTGGGAGGTGTCTATAGTATGCCTGTGAAGTGGCATGTGTTTCCTGTGTTTAGAACAGTCCCTGCACAAAATGACATTTCTAACGGAAAAAAAGTCATTTAAGACTGCTTGCAGTTTTAATGTAATGTCTGGTCCCGGCAATATGGATGAAAATCATTGAGAAAAATGGCATGGGTAGCCCCCCTTGCCCATTAGCAGCCCCTTTGGTTCTTGTATGGATATTAAGGGGAACCCCATATCCAAATTAAAATAATGAAAGGCATGGGGCCCCCAGGCCCTATATACTCAGAACAGC
This sequence comes from Lithobates pipiens, assembly GCF_037356315.1. NCBI lineage: Eukaryota > Metazoa > Chordata > Amphibia > Anura > Ranidae > Lithobates > Lithobates pipiens. Next base: position 398,589,406 of record NW_027507748.1, on the reverse strand, counting down.
AGTATACAGGTGGTGCAAACCAGACATGGACTGTGCAGGTTTGTTGTTAAGTAGAATCTGTTTGTAAAAAATCTATTTTTAAGCTTTTTGGAAAATATAGGGAAGGGTTATCACCCCTGTAACATATTTTTTTTTCCATCTGTGCACCTCTTCAGAAGATTTCACCTCACTTTCTGTCCCAATGACAAATGTTTTTTTGAAAATTTGGGTTTTTTAGTAAAACAAGGATTGGGATAAAGCATCAGTGGAGAGCAGACACGTTTTTCCCATATCAACTCTTACAGGAGAGAATTTCCCTTCCTAGGGGTAGATTTCTTCCTGTTTTCTCCTTCCGTTTGCAAGTAGGAGACGTTTGTAAGTTTGATGTTTGAAAGTAGGGGCCTGCCCTATATGCTCTGCAGAAATTTGGGCCTAAGGTGTTGGTGTTGCCACAAAACTGTAAGCCCTTAAAGTGACTCTTGCTAGGCGCTGGAACACCCTGCTGTGAATTATTAGATCAAGAATTGTAATTACATGCCATTGTTGAACAGTGGTAGAAAAATTGGGCCTTTGGTGGTGGTGCTGGTGCCACAACACTGTAAGTCCTCACAGTTACTCTTGGTGGGCGCTGGAACGGGCCCTGCTGTGAAATATTATATCAAGAATTATAATTACATGCACCTGTTGAACAGGGGCTGAAAAATTGGGCCTTAGGCACTGGTGCCACAACACTGCAACACCTCCCAGAAACTCAAGTTGGAGAGAAGGAATGAGCCCTGCTGCAAAGAATTGCATCAAAAATTGTAATTACACACCATTGTTAAACAGAGGCTGAAAAATTGGGCCTTAGGCACTGGTGCCACGACACTGCAACCCCTCACAGATTCTCTGGTTGGAGTGCAGGAATGAGCCCTGCTGCAAAGTATTGCATCAAAAATTGTAATTACATGCCCCTGTTAAACAGGGGCTGAAAAATTGGGCCTTAGCCACTGGTGGCGGTGCCCAAAACCAAAAATGTTCTTCCAAGCTATCATCAGGATCATTGAGGAGGAAGAGGATAGTCAGTCAGCATAACAAGATAGTAATTCAGCATAGGCAGTCTTGAAGGGATCTGACATTTAAAAAAAATTATTTGGTTACATCAGCTTCAGGTGCTAGTGGTGATCCAAGACTGATTAATCTTTATGAAGGTCAGTTAATCAACCGAGTCGGTGGACAGGCACACCCTGTGATCGGTTACAAAGCCTCCAGCAGCACTGAATGTGCGTTCCGAAAGAACGCTGGATGCAGGACAGGCCAGTAGCTCAATTGCATACTGTGCAAGCTCTGGCCAGTGATCCATCCTCAAGACCCAGTAACCCAGAGGATTTTCAGTGGGAAAGGTGTCCATGTCTGATCTTGCCCCTAGGTATTCCTGCTGGAACTGATCATACCTTGGGGCTACTGACTAAAAAATTGCCTGAACGCATTGGTCAGATGGCCACCTTCTCCACCGTTCCTTCTATGACTGACCGAAGCCTCAGCAACACGTTGTCCAGGACCAGGAATTTGTAACCTCCCAGTCTGTGGGAACACGTTGCACAGACCTTTCTGCAAGGCCTCCCGAAGATGTCTCATCCCCTGCGACGGATCAAGGAGAGTTGCCAGCCAGTAATGATCCCTCTCCTTGATCCGCTAAATACGAGGATCCTTCCACAGGCTTTGCAGGATCAGGGAGGCCATGCAGCATAGGCTAGCTGAGGCATTCGGTCCGGAGTCCTCTGGGTCACTAAGGACGTCATGATCCACAGCCACCTCCTCCCAGCCACGTACAAGTCCACAGGTTTTTTGGGACTGTAAATGATCCCTAATAGACTGCTGCTGATGCTGAGTGCCAGGCTCCACCTCCATGCTGACACAATCCTCCTCCTCCCCTTCCTGTGCAATCGGCGGGACAGCAGGAACACTGTCTGGATAAAGGGGGCCTTGAAAGGCAAGGACGTCCTCCTCTTCCTGCGTCTCTTCTGCCTCAAGTGCCCTGTCCATTATTTCATGCAGCGTGTGCTCCAACAGGTGGACAAGAGGTACAGTGTCACTGATGCATGCACTGTCACTGCTCACCATCCTCGTGGCCTCCTCAAATAGTGACAGGACAGTGCACGCATCCCTGATCATGGCCCACTGGCGTGGGGAAAAAACTGAGCTCCCCTTACCCTGTCCTGGTGCCGTAGTCGCACGGGTACTCATTGATGGCTCTCTGCTGCGTGTGCAGCTGCTGCAGCATGGCCGAAGTTGAGTTCCACCTGGTGTGCATGTCACAGATTAGGCGGTTCTTGGGCAGGTTCAATTCCTTTTGGAGGTCAGCCAGCCGAGCACTGGCATTATATGACTGGCGGAAATGCATACAGACTTTCTTGGCCTGCCTCCGGACATCCTGTAAGCCTGGGTACCTGCCCAAGAACCACTGCACCACCAAGTTAAGGACGTGAGCCACACAGGGCACATGGGTCGGTTGTCCCTGTCGGAGGGCGGAGAGGAGGTTCGTGCCATTGTCGCAAACCACCATTCCTGGCTTAACCTGGCATGGCGTCAACCACCTCTCAGCCTGCCCCTGCAGAGATGACAGAATCTCTGCCCCAGTGTGGCGCCTGTCTCCCAAGCACACCAGCGCAAGCACTGCATGACATTTTTTTGCCTTCGTAATTGCGTAGCCCCTTGAACGCCTACGGAGCACCGCTGGTTTCCAAGGACAAAGCACAGGAAGAGGAAGAAGAGGCGGGGTGGAGGAGAGACGTGTGTTACAATCACCAGTAGTAGCATTTTGGAAGCGTGGTGGTGGAACAACATCCAACACTACCGCACCTTGTCCTGCATCCTTCCCAGCTGCCAGAAGAGTCACCCAATTTGCCTTAAAAGATAGGTAATGCCCCTGTCCATGACTGCTGGGCCATGAGTCAGTGGTAATATGCACCTTACCACTGACCACCCTGTCCAGCGAGGCATGGACATTGCCTTCCACATGCTGGTAGAGAGCCAGAATCTTCTTCCGTGAGAAAAAGGGGCGTTTGGGAACCTGCCGCTGAGAACCGCACATTGCACAAACTCACGAAAGGAGGCCGAGTCTCCCAACTAAAAAGGTAGCAGTTGAAGTGCTAGCAATTTAGCCAAGCTAGCATTCAACCACTGGGCATGTGGATGGCTGGGAGTGAACTTCTTTCGACGGTCCAGCAGCTGGGACAGGGAAATTTTCCTGGTACATTCAGACATCGGTGTACCTCTAGCAGATTGCCCACACGTACTTGGCTATGACACACCTAATTCTATACCTTCATTCCTCTCAGTGCAGGTTTCAGAGAGGACTGAAGGTATAGTGGGGTTGGAGATCCCAGCTGATGAGGAGCAAGGAGAGGTCTGCTTTGTTCTTTGGTGTGGGTCTTTTAGGTACGCTTGTCAACGAACTGCATGGCAGGTCGACATATGTCTGGTCAAGCATGTGGTGCCCAAGCGGCTGATGTTTTGGCCACGCGAGATACGCTTGAGACATATGTTGCAAACAGCAGCTGTGCGATCTGATGCACTCGTCTCAAAAAAGGCCCACACCAAAGAACTTTTGGAATAACGCGCTGCGCCCCTACGCAGGCGCAGCTATGCAGTGTGATGCAGTCGGTGTGCTGCCCTTAAGCTGGCCCCTGCCTCATTGGAGATGTGCCTTCTCCTTCTCCTCCTCTCTCCTATCAGGCACCCTCATGCAGTCAGTGACTTCATCATCCCCTCCCTCCTCATCACTGGAACAAACCTGGCAGTATGCTGCAGCTGGGGGAACATGACTGCGAGATTGCTGTCCTTCTTGGGCATCCCCTCTCTCTGGGCTCATGTTACTGCCTTCCTCTAGCTGGGTATCATCATCAAAGCCTTGAAAACGCTGGGCATCCTCATGGAGAATGTACCCAACACTGTGTTCAAACAGTTCGGGGGACTCCTCAGGAGGAGGATATGGTGGGGCTAGGGAAGGAGTGACTGATGCCATTGAAACAAGGGAAGAGGCCGCGTTGGCAGCTGCTTTGCCAGTACCCTGAGCCTAGGTGAGAGAGGATGAGGAGGATGAGGAGTGCTTGGTCATCCACTCTACCAAGTCTTCGGTATGTTGCTGCCTAACACATACAGCTGCCGAAAATAAGGAGAAGCGCGTCCCATGGCCACTTGCTGATGAGGATGCACCATGTCCACAACCAGAACTGTTGCCTCTAGACACAGAACCTGCTTGCCCTCTTTTATTGGCCCGTGACTGTCTGCCTCTCCTTGTTGGCCTTCCAGACATACTAATGGCCCACAGGGAGATGTAGCTGCACAAAGCTGTGACGTATATACTGATTATACTGCAGCTAGCAGAATCAACTGCCTGCCTGTAGTATTATTTCTATGAGAACACCAGCAATTGGAGCAGCTTTAGGCGTACACTGTGCAGATGCCAAAATACACCGACTGTAACTGCTGCAGCTGCCTGCCTGTGTTATAGAATCAGCAGAACACCAGCAATTGGGGTAGCTTTAGGTGCACACTGTGCAGATGGCACAATACACCGGCTGTAATTACTGCAGCTGCCTGCCTGTGGTATAGGATCTGAAGAACACCAGCAATTGGGGTAGCTTTAGGCATACACTGTGCAGATGACACAATACACCAACTGTAATTACTGGAGCTGCCTGCGGTATAGAATCAGCAGAACACCAGCAATTGGGGTAGCTTTAGGTGCAAACTGTGTAGATGACACAGTACACCAACTGTAATTGCTACAGCTCCCTGCGGATAGAATCAGCAGAACACCAGCAATTGGGGTATCTTTAGGCGTACACTGTGCAGATGACACAATACACCAACTGTAATTACTGAAGCTGCCTGCAGTATAGGATCAGCAGAACACCAGCAATTGGGGTAGCTTTATGCGTACACTGTGCAGATGACACAATACACCGACTGTAATTGCTGCAGCAGCTGCCTGTGGTATAGGATCAGAAGAACACCAGCAATTGGGGTAGCTTTAGGTGTACACTGTGCAGATGACACAATATACTGACTGTAATTGCTACAGCTGCCTGTGGTATAGGACAAGCAGAACACCAGCAATTGGGGTAGCTTTAGTTGTACACTGTGCAGATGGCACAATACACCGACTGTGATTGCTACAGCTGACTGTGATATAGGACAAGCAGAACACTAGCAATTGGGGTAGCTTTAGCTGTACACTGTGCAGGTGTCACAATACACTGACTGTAATTGCTACAGCTGCCTGTGGTATAGGACAAGCAGAACACCAGCAATTGGAGTCGTTTTAGCTGTACACTGTGCAGGTGGCACAATACACCTGGAGGTCCCCAGATGATGGCTTTTTTGTTGAAACACATCGGGTGGATTCCTCTGCAGACACCGCTATTTCTGTATTCATGTACATTTCACTTTTTGATACAAACAAAATGTGAGTTTTTTTCTAATTTTAATTATTCAAATTTTCTACGTGACAATATTATGCTATGTCGGGTTTCTGCTTTTATGGTTCTATGTACGAGATTATCATTCCATCTCACATTGGACAGTAACAACTTGTTCACCCAATTTGATGTGGCTCTACAAGCTCAGTCCAAGGAATATCCATACCATCTGATAGATCCCATATACAAAGCCCATAAGACTTGGGGGACATATGTCTCACCAAGTCCAAGTCCTCTGGTAAGCCTCCTCTATTGCCACGGTGGTGGTGGTGTTGCATGTTAGAAGAGCACGTAGTTTCTGAAAGCAACTTTTGGAAAAATTGACCTCTCTACTTACCCACCATTGGACATTATATTTCTGAGACTTGTTTGGCACGAGTACTTTTTTAATATTTTTTTCCTTTTTTTTAATATTACAATTTTTTTTCACTTTTATATTTTCATACATATATTTGTTCACTTATATTTTATGCTTATTCAATCCTTTTGAAAAAGTTTCTGGTCCTTATGTTTAACTACTATTAAGGAATATGTTTTTTCCTCTTTTTTGAATGATTTATATGGTGATCCGTATAAGTTGATTCTTTTATCATAGCGCTACACATTAATTTCTTTTTTGATATAATTAATATCCCCATTTAAAAAAAAAAAAAAAAAGCTATTTTTTTGCTCAGTTTAGGCCGATATGTACTCTTCTACATATTTTTTTGGTGATAAAAATCACAATAACTGTATATTGATTGGTTTTGCGCAAAAGTTATCGTGTCTACTGTAAAAATTTCACTGAAAGGAAGTGATTAATACTAGGGGGCGATCAAGGGGTTAATTGTGTTCCCTGTGTGTGTTTCTAACTGTAGGGAGAGGGGACTGACCTAGAGGAAATGACAGATCCTGATTCCTAACTATTAGGAACTCACAATCTGTCTCTCCTCACAGAACAGAACAGGGATGTGTGTGTTTACACACACACATCCCTGTTTTGCCTCTTGTGCCCGCGAGCACTCATGGCTGGAAGTCATTGCGACCATGGGCCACGAGCATTGGCACCCCCGCAGGGCAGGAAGCGCATGCCTCCGGCAACACACGTGCGCCTGCTATCCCTCTTAAAGGAGCCAATGTATAGCTATGAGAGATAGTGCTTACCTGCTACAGTATAATGATGGCGGCTGGTCAGCAAGCAGTTAAAATACACCACTACAGTCACTTGTTGCATTTGGGAGGAATATGCAGAGCCGATGTCGACCTGCCTAACTACCTTACTCCCAGTAATGGAGGGGGGTCCCGCCACGCATGTAGCGTGGACTCCATGCATGCACTCATTTAAAGTGGAAGTAAACTCCCCTATCGTTTTCACCCAAGGAAGCTGCCATCTTTGCCTCTGTTTAATCTTCAACTGCTATGGTGCTGCACATGTGATTCGTTATGACACCAGCCATTGGATGGTTTGATAGTTTGACTGAGAGCACAGCCAATGTGCCTTTTTTTTAAACTGTTTAAATCGATGGGTTTACTTCCACTTTAACTCTTCCTCTTCTGTATTTGTGGACAGACTGAGGACCTCTGCAGCGCTGATCTGCTCCCATTGATATGGAAGACAGACTGCTCACAGAGAGAGGGCTGACAGCAACTCCTCCTGCAAAAATCTCACCTGCCACAGAGACACACTTTTGACAGGCAGCTTGAAAAACCTTTGTTATCCTTGGTAACCACTTGTGTTTTCATACCCCAGTGTGTTTAGACTGTAGACTATGTATGCTAGTTACTTGCATTGCACCCCCTTAGTAACTTCAGACCAGGCAAGGACAATGTTTTAAAATCTTTACTTAAATATCTTGGCATGACAAGGCAGCGGTCTTTCCCTAAACAAAGCCTTTAACTCAGCCTTGTGTCTGCCCCAGCATACCTGCACAGGTAAGAGTGAATTTTTGGCAAAGTGCAAGTTGGCAGTATCTAGGGTTGGCATCTTCAGGGCAGACTGCAGATTTCAGCAATTCCCCTTCACTGTTGAAAGTTGCATTACTAGGTACTCCGGACTTGCCATGATACAGCAGGCAGGCAGAACAGACTCCAGCAATGGCATCAATAGTTAAGAACTCTCAAAACCCCAGAATTCTCTCGGCAACAGTGACAAACTCTGGGATCCGGATCCCTACCCCTTTTATAATCACACAGGTCTGCATATATTTGAATGAAATTGTACGGGTTCGGTAGTTGGCCCATGGATCCGGATTTATACAGTATTTGCTCCTTGATATGGTAAAAGTGGACTCTTAAGAAGACGTCAAGTGGGACCTGTTGTGGCAAGAAGGGCAGTTTTTATATACAGTTGTATTGTTGTATGCGGTCGATCGTGAGTTCTATGGCTGGTGTTTCAGGTAGCAAAATGGAAAAGAGATCAGTGACATATTTTTTAACCACCTCAATACAGGACACTTAAACCCCCTTCCTTCCCAGACCAATTTTCAGCTTTCAGTGCTCTCTCACTTTGAATGACAATTACTCAGTCATGCTACACTGTAACCAAATGAATTTTTTATCATTTTGTTCACACAAATAGAGCTTTCTTTTGGTGGTATTTATTCACCACTTCATTTATTATTTTTTGTAATATAAGCGAAAAAAGAGCAAATTTTTTGAAAAAAAAACAAAATTTTCTACTTTCTCTTTTAAAAGAAACCAAAAAAATCGAATTTTGGTGAAAATTTAGGCCAAAATGTATTCTACTACATGTCTTTGGTAAAAAAAATCCTGATAAGTGTATGATCATTGGTTTGTGTGAAAGTTATAGAGCCTACAAGCCATGCTATGCATAATTGAAAATGTATCAATCCTAATGCACTGATGGCCTATCTCAGTTCTTGAGGCCCTAAAATGTCAGGACAGTACAATAACCCCCCAAATGACCCCTTTTTGGAAAGAAGACAGTCTGCGGTAATTGGTAAGAGGCGTAGTGAATTTTTTGAAGTTGCAATTTTTTCCCCACAATGCTTTGGAAAATTAAGAAATATATATATTTTTTTTTTTCTTGACTAAATTATCATATTTACAAGTTATTTCTCACACATGGTGCAGGCATAATTGCAATTACACCCCAAAATACATTCTGCTATTCGTCCTGAGTATGGAGATACCCCATGTGTCAGACTTTTCCACAGCCTGGCCACATACAGAGGCCCAACATCCATGTAGCACCATCAGGCGCTCTAAAGGCATAAATTAACACATTTCAACACATGAAACACATTTCATTTCCTGAGTACCTATTACATTTTTGAAGGCCCTGGAGCACCAGGACAATGGAATTACCCACAAAGTGACCCCATTTTGGAAAGAAAACAACCCAATGTATATTCTGTGAGGCATAATGAGTCTTTTGAACATATAATTTCTTTCCACAAGTTTTTGGAAAACGTGGAAAGAAAATGAAAACCTATTTTTTTTTCACAAAGTTGTCAATTTAGAAGATCTTTCTAACACATAACATGTACATAGCCAAAATGACACCCCAAAATACATTCTGCTACTCGTCCTGAGTATGGCGATACCCCATGTGTCAGACTTTTCCACAGCCTAGCAACATACAGAGGCCCAACATCCATATAGCACCATCAGGCGTTCTAAAGGCATAAATTACACATTTCATTTCCTGAGTACCTATTACATTTTTGAAGGCCCTGGAGCACCAGGACAATGGAATTACCCACAAAGTGACCCCATTTTGGAAAGAAAACAACCTAATGTATATTCTATGAGGCATAATGAGTCTTTTGAACATGTAATTTCTTTCCACAAGTTTTTGGAATACGTGGAAAGAAAATGAAAACCTATTTTTTTTTCACAAAGTTGTCAATTTAGAAGATCTTTCTAACACATAACATGTACATAGCCAAAATGACACCCCAAAATACATTCTGCTACTCGTCCTGAGTATGGCGATACCCCATGTGTCAGACTTTTCCACAGCCTGGCCGCATACAGAAGCCCAACATACAAGTACCACCTTCAGGCTTCTAACATATAGCATGTACACACCAAGAATTACACACCAAAATACATTCTGCTGAGCAAAGGGTAAAAAAAAGGCTCACCTGTGGTTTTAGCAGGCAGGGACACCGTTCCAGAGCAGTCAAAGCATTTTCTAGACAGCCAAAGGAAATGTCCAGGAATTGTCCAGGCAGCAGACAGATATGGAAAATTATGAACATGGTTCAGTACAGTCCAAGGTTTAGCAGGCAGTTCAGGCATAGGCATGTCCAGTTCAGGTGGCAGGCACAGGCATGGCCAGTTCAGGTGGCAGGCAAAGGCAGGGCCAGTTCAGATGGCAGCAGGCGGCACTTTGTACATTGGGCCTTGGTCAGGTAAGACCCGAGGACAGGGGTAGAGACTTCTTCCCACCCAAATCTCTACGAAGCCTCCGAGTCTCCAGACCCTAATCAGAGAAAACGAAAAACATGGAGAAAAAGGTTTTCTCCACTCGGAAAACTTTTTCTGGAGCCCCTCACATGTGAGACCCCTGTGCTGTACAGTGGCAGGGCAAATGATCAGTTCAGGAGGCAGGCAAAAAGCTTGGTCATTTAACAGGCCGAGGTCAATTCACGTTGAAGGCAGAAATATGTTTGGCAGAGGCATAGTCATTTAACAGTCCGGGTCATACACAGAAATGGCAGAAAGTGGAAACTGGAAAGAAATCATCTTCACTTTACTAATAGTTTACTGAAGTATGATAGCTTCGATAGCAAGTTCCAATGCAGAGTCCTGGCTGGGAGGGACAGTCTGGACAGTAGTATCGGGTGTCACGGCGAATTCCTCTACTTGTACACACACAGCATTTTTTTGGGGGTTTGCGACCTGTTTGGGTAGGAGGGAGGATGTCGGGAAAGTGCCTTTCATGGAGTCTGGCTACTGCATCAGACCGAATTAGTTGAGTGGGTTGGCCATGGGGATAGACAAGGGCTGTGATGACATCTTCTTGAAATCTTAGATAGGTCAGGGAACTTTGGGTGCTCTTAGAAAAAATAATATACGAATTGAACATGGCCAGTTGCATCAAATAAACGGCGACTTTCTTGTACCAAAACAGTGATCTCCTGGTGGCCAAGTAGGGCTGCATCATCTGGTCATTCATATCCACCCCCCCATGTATAAGTTATACTCATGGATACATTTTGGCTTCTGGATGGGGCCTTTTCTTCTTTGCAGTTCCACCAAGGTGTCATTGTGTATTGTGGAAAGGATGTAGACATCTCTTTTTTTATCTCTCCACTTCACCGCTAGTACCTCGTCAGTCCGCATACTGGCCATTTCACCCGGTTTCAATTTCTTGGTGACCAATATCTGTGGGAAGCCTTTGCGGTTGGTCCGTGCTGTCCCACAGGCCACAGTCTGCTTTAGGTACAGATGGCGGAAAAGTGGGAGACTTGTGTAGAAATTGTCTACATATAGGTGGTAACCTTTCCCAAGCAATGGTTGGATCAGCTGCCAGACAATTTTGCCACTTGTTCCCATGTAGGTAGGGCATCCAGGGGGGTTTAGCTGTCGGTCTTTTCCCTCATAAATTATGAAGTCATATGTGTAACCCGTGGCCCTGTCACACGCCTTATAAAATTTTACCCCACATCTGGCTCTTTTACTGGGCATGTATTGTTGTATTCCAAGTCGCCCAGTGAAGTGTAATAGGGATTCATCCACACAAATATTTTTATCAGGGGTAAACATCTGTTTGAAACTGGCTGAAAAAAAATTGATTAGGGGCCGAATTTTGAATAATTTATCATAACTGGGATGATTTCGAGGGAGGCATTGGGCATTGTTATTGAAATGTAAAAATCTCATGATCATCTCATAACGGTTTCTGGGCATAATTGATGAATAGACCGGCATGTGGTGGATCGGTTGGGTAGACCAGTAGGAATGGACTTCATTTTTTTTTGTTAGCCCCATGTTGAGGGTTAGGCCAAGGAAAATTTTAAATTCTTCCACATTGAGGGGTTTCCAAAAAAAAGGACGGGCATAGGAAGAACTAGGATTGTTGGCTATATGTTGGCTGGCATATAGATTACATTGCTCCACAATGTCGGTTAGGAGATCATTGGTAAAAAATAAATGAAAATAATAAAGTGGGGTTACATTTTCCGTCTGTATCTGAGGGCCTGGCTGGGATGTAAAAAGGGGAATAACAGGTTTTACTGACGTATCGGGCAGCCATGTTGGATACAGCAGAACATCTGGAAGGCTAGTATGGGCACTGCCTCGTTGATGGGATGCTCCGTTGCTAGTATCTGGCCTATCTTCAAGGAAGGTTGCAGAACTGCTGGTGGATGCCTGCCTATCCCGGAGTGCTGCGCTGCTGGTGGATGCCTGCATATCATCCTGGAGTGGTGCGCTGCTGTTTGATGTCTGCGCCTGCTCATTTCTCCCGTTTCTCCTTGTTAGGATTCTATCTTCCTCGGTTTCCATCTCGGAGCCACTGCTTTCCACTGGCTCATAATCAATATCCGAGTCTGACGGAGAGAGTTCCCCGCTACTCTCGTCCGACATACTCTGGAGCATCTGGAAAGCCTCCTCTGCGCTGTACGACCTTTTAGTCATGTTGACAGGCAGATGTCAGATGGCGGGCGGAAGATGTCAGATGGCGGGCGTCAGATGGGCCTGGTGATGGTGGGCGTCAGATGGGCCTGGTGATGGCGGGCGTCAGATGGGCCTGGTGATGGCGGGCGTCAGATGGGCCTGGTGATGGCGGGCGTCAGATGCGCCTGGTGATGGCGGGGCAGATGCGCCTGGTGATGGCGGGCAGATGCGCCTGGTGATGGTGGGCAGATGCGCCTGGTGATGGCGAGTCAGATGCGCCTGGTGATGGCGGGTCAGATGCGCCTGGTGATGGCGGGTCAGATGCGCCTGGTGATGGCTGGTCAGATGCGCCTGGTGATGGCGGGCGTCAGATGCACCTGGTGATGGCGGGGCAGATGCGCCTGGTGATGGCGGGGCACATGTGCCTGGTGATGGCGGGGCAGATGCGCCTGGTGATGGCCGGGCAGATGCGCCTGGTGATGGCGAGGCAGATGCGCCTGGTGATGGCGGGCAGATGCGCCTGGTGATGGCGGGGCAGATGCGCCTGGTGATGGCAGGCAGATGCGCCTGGTGATGGCGGGGCAGATGCGCCTGGTGATGGCGGGCAGATGCGCCTGGTGATGGCGGGTCAGATGCGCCTGGTGATGGCGGGTCAGATGCGCCTGGTGATGGCGGGTCAGATGCGCCTGGTGATGGCCGGGTCAGATGCGCCTGGTGATGGCCGGGCAGATGCGCCTGGTGATGGCCGGGCAGATGCGCCTGGTGATGGCCCTCCTGGTGCCCTCCTGGTGATGCGCCTGGTGATCACATGGCCCTCCTGTTGTATTTTTCTCTCCGGTCTCCGGGGGTGTCAGGCAGATCGAGATCGCGCCGCTGCGCGGGCACGTGGCGGCGTGATCACCGGTTTTCTGCCGCCCATCCCCCCTTTGTTTACTTATGATGGCTGTGATTAGACACAGCCATCGTGCGGATCAGGAGGGCAAATTACATTGCCCTCCTGCCGATCCGAGATGCGGCGTGTGCGGGGGACACGCGCGCATCGGGATCGCGCAGCTGCGCGGGAGCGCGCCCGCGCGATCCCGCTTCTTTGACAGGACGTTCGGGAACGTCCTGTCAGGAGTAGAGAGCTCCCACCCGGCCGTTTATATGCAGTGGCCGGGTGGGAAGTGGTTAAGGTCTGGTGGTTGGATCGCTTCAGGAATACCTCTGGGTTGGAGGTTATGCTTCTTCGAGTGGTCCTCTAAGTCGGCTATTTTTGCTTTGAGCCATGCTCGTTCTTCTATGTTTTCGTCATGGGCTTCCACTAGGTCGTTAAAGTGGTTGTAAACCCTTACAACACACTTTGACCTACAGGTAAGCCTAGATTAAGGCTTACCTGTAGGTCCAAGAAATATCTACACGGTTTAGGAGATATTTGCTGAAAGACAGGAACCACTGTCTACAGCGCATGCACCGTAGACAGCAGCGCGCAGGTGCACTGAGCGCGGCACCGTCAACGTCGAATATGCCGCGCGTGGTGGCTCCCGTGCGCATGCGTGGGAGTGACGTAATCGCGGCTTCGCCAAATGACAGTGGCGGAGCAGCAACACCACACCAAGAAGATGGATGCGCCGGACTACAGGGGACAGCGGTGACTTCGCTGGCTCCTGTGTCAGGTAAGTGACACATAATGGACTACTATGCGATGCATAGTAGTCCATTATGCTTTACCTTTGCAGGGAATGAAAGAGGAAGTAAACTCATCAGGGTTTACTTCCTCTTTAATGGTAGTGGTCATTTCTCCCATAGATTGCTCTATAGTGTGTACTCTGTTGACCAGTGAGTAAACTTCCCTGGAGAATTTCTTGGTTAGAGTAAGAATGTCAGCATGGGGTGACTTATGAAGGGTTAACAGCATCTGTTTGAGTTGGATGTCCATTACTGGCTGGTTAGTAGTTGGGAATGAGGCTATTGGTGACACTTCAATCATGCTGGGGTCTAGGGGATCAGCATCGTGGCTTACCTTCTGTTCCTGGTTAGCAAGGTCCAGCTTCAGACGTGCCTTTGCTGGGCTGCAGCAGGAAGGGCTGAGGGAGTCCACTCTGGAAGGGGATAGGTGTCCGTCTGCATCCTCCGTAGCCGCGGGTGTCTCATCCAGCATATCTGTCTAGTGAGCACTGATGGTGTGAGAGGTAGCAGGGGCCGTGCAGCCAGCGCCATCTTGTCTGCTACCTTGCGCTGGTAAGGGGAAAAGGCTGTCAGTTTTTGAGGTCCCTGTTCCTCCTTGCGAGGGTAGTGGGTGTATGTCCCCTGATGATCTTGTGCGGAATCGCTGCTTTTTGATGTTGTTTGTCGCTGTAATCCTTGCTAGTGCTTCAGAGCTCTCTCCTCGGACATCTATGCAGATCGTGCATTGGCCATGCCCCCCCCCCCTTTTATAAGCACACAGGACCCAGGGGCAGATCCAGAGCCTAGTCTCGGGAGGGGCACTGCCAGAAAACTTTGCAGGCAATTTGTCTGGCGCAATGGCTGGTGTTGGTGCTTCAATCACCACGCCGCTATGGTTGATATGGTGTCAGGATGATTGAAATGCATTATTTCTATTATTACATTGTAATATAAAATTAAATGATTTAACTTTAGAAGAAGGCTAATTTATTAAATACTTTCTTCAGCTCTGTGTACACAAAAGAGCATGGGGGAGCGCATGTCCATAATGGGGGTGATATTGACACAGCCCCAAATTATCCACAATGGCTCAAAAGTGATATGGTCCAGAAATATTTAGACAGAATAAAGGTGGATAAAGCACCTGGCCCTGATGGCATCCACCCACGGATCCTAAAAGAATTGAGCTCTGTAATTTCAGAGCCATTGTATCTAATTTTTAGGGACTCATTAATGATGGGAATAGTCCCACTGGATTGGCGCAGGGCGAACGTGGTGCCTATATTTAAAAAGGGATCAAAGTCTTTACCAAGTAACTATAGACCTGTTAGCTTAACTTCTATAGCTGGGAAGATACTGGAGCATTTAATAAAAGACCACATCGACTAGTTCTTGCTGAACAAAAACACTTTAAGCAACAGACAACATGGATTCATGAAAGACAGAAGTTGTCAGACAAATCTGATTTCTTTTTATGAGGAGGTAAGTAAAACCTTGGACAGAGGGGTGGCGGTGGACGTGGTATACTTGGATTTTGCAAAAGCGTTCGATACAGTTCCCCACACACGGCTCATGTGTAAGGTAAAGTCTACAGGTTTGGAAATATCAGTTTGTAAATGGATAGAAAACTGGCTAAAAGACAGAATTCAGAGAGTAGTGATTAATGATTCTTACTCTGAATAGTCTAAGGTTATCAGTGGTGTACCCCAAGGTTCAGTGCTGGGACCCTTACTTTTTAACATCTTTATAAATGATATTGGGTCTGGGATCAAAAGTAACATTTCTGTCTTTGCAGATGACACCAAGATATGCAGTGGAATAAACTCCTTACAGGATGTCTCCAATTTACAAGCCAACCTCAATACACTGTCTAATTGGGCGACTATGTGGCAGATGAGGTTTAATGTTGATAAATGTAAAGTTATGCACTTGGGGGCTAAGAATATGCATGCATCATACATGCTAGGGGGAGTACAACTGGGGGGATCCATAGTGGAGAAGGATCTGGGGGTTTTGGTAGATCATAAGCTCAATAATAGCATGCAATGCCAAGCTGCTGTTTCCAAAGCGAGCAAAGTCCTTTCTTGTATTAAGAGAGGTATGGACTCCAGAGAGAGAGATATCATTTTGCCCCTGTTCAAATCATTAGTAAGACCTCATCTGGAATATGCAGTTCAGTTTTGGGCACCAGTTCTCAAAAAGGATATCGGGGAACTGGAGAAAGTGCAGAGAAGGGCAACCAAACTGATAAGAGGCATGAAGGAACTCAGCTATGAGGAAAGATTAGAGGAACTGAATTTATTCACTCTTGAGAAGAGGAGAATAAGGGGGGATATGATCAACATGTTCAAATATATAAGGGGTCCATATAGTGAACTTGGTGTTGAGTTGTTCTCTGTACGGTCAACCCAGAGGACAAGGGGGCACTCTTTACGTCTAGAGGAAAAGAGATTTCATCTTCAAGTACGGAAAGGTTTCTTCACAGTTAGAGCTGTGAAAATGTGGAATAGACTCCCGCCAGAGGTGGTTCTGGCCAGCTCAGTAGATTGCTTTAAGAAAGGCCTGGATACTTTCCTGAATGTACATAATATAACTGGGTACTAACATAGGTAAAGTTGATCCAGGAAAAATCCGATCGCCTCTTGGGGGATCAGGAAGGAATTTTTTTCCCCTGCTGTAGCAAATTGGAGCATGCTCTGCTGGGTTTTTTTTTCGCCTTCCTCTGGATCAATTGTGGGCATAAAATTGGGTATTTGGATTGTACGATTATTTTTTATTTTATTTATTTGTTTTTAAGGTTGAACTGGATGGACTTGTGTCTTTTTTCAACCTGACTAACTATGTAACTATGTAACTCATCATAATGCAGAATCAGTGGGAGCCCTGTGCGTGTTACTTGCTAGCGTCGCCTGCCACCAGATGCAGCATGTCACTTGCCACCGTTGGCTGCCACCAAATGCAGATTGTCACTTGCCATGTCACTTGCCACATCCCCTGCCACCAGATGTGGATTGTCACTTGCCAATGTCGCCTGCCACAAGATGCGGATTGTCACAAAGTGATGTTGCATTGTGGCCATCTTGGTACACCCTCACTTGTCTGCAGTAACCCTAGAGTTAGAAGTTGGCAAGCGGACATCTTTATACACCCACTGGACTTCAACGTCCCTTCAGTCACATATTCAGATGGGTAGCGGCTTCCTGAAAACACCTGGCTGCTTGCTCAGTCACACGCCAGCCCAACCCCCAGCCAGCATGATTGCCCATCCGCTCGCTCACTTGCCAGCCTGCTCAGTCACCCGCTCATTATTTACTCGGGGGCAGCAATTTCCCCATTGCCCCCTCCCCCCCGGGTCCGCCCCTGACAGGACCAGTGGGTAGGACCCAAGAATCCCACCAAGAAAGACCTAGGAAACATAATTAACCACTTCAATACCAGGCACTTTCGCCCCTTCCTGCCCAGGACAAATTTGAGCATTCAGTGCTGTCTCACTTTGACAATTGCGCGATCATACAACTCTGTACCCAAACTGAATTTGTATCATTTTCTTCCCACAAATAGAGCTTTCTTTTGGTGGTATTTGATCACCTCTGCGCTTTTTATTTTTTGCTAAACAAACTAAAAAAGAGAGACTTTTTTTATTCGTTTCTGTTATAAAATTTTGTTTTCTCTTTCACTGACGGGCACTGATGAGTCAGCACTGATGGGCACTGATGAGGTGGCACCAATGGGCACTGATGAGTTGACACTGATAAGGTGATACTGATGAGGAGTCCCTGATATGTAGAATTGATGTGCACTGATAGGCAGCACTGATATGCAGCACTGATGGGCACTGATAGGTGGCACTGATATGCGGTACTGTTGGGCAATGACAGGCAGCACTGATGGGCACTGACAGGCGGCATTGATGTTATGCTGCTGGATGTCATATGACGCCCAGTCAGGATAACAGAACCACTTCCCGGCCCTCATTCCGTTTTAGGCCTGGGCGGGAAGTGGTTAATTCTAACTCTCCCAGCTGTTGCAGCACCTAATTAGGCTGAAATAGGTAACCTGCCTACAAGGACACTGCGCCGCTGTACAGTGACATGAATTAATTGTACTTTTGTACACTTCAAATGGAACTAGAACAGACAGATCCCGTATAGGAAACTGTTGTGGTTTACCTCTCTGGAAGCTGTCCATAGCCTTAAAGTAAGGTTGCTTGTTTTGGAATTGTTTGCTTTGTTACATGTGTGCCAGGGCATTGCCCAGCTCCCCATGCCACGTGTTTGACAATTCCATTTTTAAATATTCAGCTCCCATTGACTTTATTATTATTGCACAGGTTTTAAATAGCGGCAACAGTTTTAGCAGCACTTTACAATACAGGGTAAGGATTTGACACCCAAAGTTTAGTCATGTTCTGCAAACCTGTCTCAAACTCAATCTAGATATGTTCAGCCCATTCCTAATCTGCAGTATATAGAGGGCCTATAGAATCTGATAATGCTATTTGATATACCGTATATCAGGGGTAGGCAACCTCAACCCTCCAGCTGTGGTGAAACTACAAATCCCATCATGCCACTGCCTCTAGGAGTCATGCCTGTGATTGTCAGGATCTTGCAATGTCTCATGGGCCTTGTAGTTTCAAAACAGCTGGAGGGTGTTTTGAGGGTCGCATATACTATGGGAGATTTAAAGATACCCTCTACTCTAGGGAAAGCTTATTAGAGTCTTCAATTCTCAACGCTTATTTCTTGTGGGTAACATGTTCAGCCTTACTGCAGGTTATGTGGCCTTTCCAAAATAAACATAGGCATTTAGGACATCAAAATACATAGACAAAAAATGGCTGGTTTGCTTACAGGGCACATGATTTTCCATGCTCTTTATTGAGTAGAAGCAGAATGATCACACTTTTTTAACCTGCAAGATAAAAGCTACCTTCTAAATCTAAATTTTCATTTCTCTGCATAAAATAATCCACCAGGCGCTTCAGCAGCGGTGCCCATTCATTTCAAATGGCAGGGTGCGGTGGAGGCGCACTGTATACAGCGCTCCTCCACTGCCCCAATGCTGCTTGCAGGACTTTTTCTAACATACTGCAAGCGCACCGCCGAAGTGTGAAAGCACTCGGGCTCTCACACTGTGGCTGCAGAGGAGGCGTTTTTCATGCACTTTACAGGTGCTATTTTTAGCCCCAAAGCCTGAAAAACGCCCCCCAGTGTGAAAGGGGTCTTAAGGTAGATATTAAGGCAAAAAACATATTTCTTATTTCATTTTCAATATAGTAAATAGGTAGCTAAGGGACAGGACTCAGGAGGGCAATAAATTAGAATGGGCAGGCACACACATGATGACATTGACACTAACAGTGACACTGACAGCAGTGTGCAGCAGTACAGATAATGATGACACGTCACCGACATGACACGTCCCCACCTCACTCACAGTGACAGTCTCTCTCCACGCCAGGTGGTCCCTTCAGTCCACTCCAGTCCAAACATCACTCACAGTCCTGCTCCCGGCTTGCCCTGCTCCAGTCCCGCAGACCCGCACGCTCTGCTCTGCCTGCTCTGCTCTGCTCCCTTGCACCATGACATTACAAGACACGCTCAGACACTACCTCCGCCAGACCCACTGGTACCGCCCGAACACACTATAGGAGACACTGAGATGGTCTTGGCTGGCTCCGGACCAGAACTGCGCTTGTGCAGTTCTGAGCCAAGCATTGCAGCCATGTTTTTTATTGGCAACCTTTTCCTGTCACTGGCATTTACTGGCAGGAGAAAAGTGCCCGTTTTTTACTGGCTCCCAGTAAAAATATTGATGGTTGGCAACACAGTTGCTAGTGCACCTTTCTTGTTGTTTTTTTGTTTAGAATTAAAGATCTCCCCATTCTAAAGAGGGCTGCAAATCCCAGAGTGGATCTTAGGCACTGTGCAGATTTGACTGGTGAACAAGCTTCAAGACCTTTTATCATATCCTCTATAACTTGAGTGCGGGTGTGGTGTTTCACTCATTTCTCATGCACACAGATAACCGGGGGTGGCACAATGTACTTGCAAAAGCATGCGCATGCCTATGGACATACTGTATACTCTTGGACACTGACAGCCTGTTTTGAAGGTCCTACATCTGTATGCGTGTGTGTGGATTCATTTTTATGGGCGGCTTTGCACAGCACCTGTGGCTCCCAGGTGGAGAAATACCCCCAAATGTCGCATTGCTTGGCCCCAGATGCCTATGTGCATGAGGCCAAAGTCTGTAACGTATGCGGTAAGCATACAGGTGGACAGAATATGGCTCAGGTGGGCACCGCTAGATCTACCTTAGATCTATGTTAAGTGTATATTAGAAGGACATTTCAGGAGAGCGCATGCGCGGGGTCTCCTAAGATGGCCGCCGGCATCTAGAGCTCCGCTCCACCGCCGCCCTGATCTATCTACCGGAGCCTTCCGAGCGCCCCCACGCCTTACCGGACAGCTAATCCTGGTGGGGGAACACTCAGGGAACCCGCGGATGGCGTCCCCAAGCGCCAGAAAGGACTTATCGGGCCGTATGAAGGCCGAAACCGGCCCTGTCAGTTACGCCAAGATGGCGGCGGCTACACGTTGCCTCCCAGTCACAGCTCCTCAGGAGGAATCCATAGCGGACCAGGACCAGGATCGGATGCCTTTTCAAGGTACAGACTGTGCCCCTCTACCTTCAGTTCATTCTCCCTCCTCCACTGAGTCATTGCTAGGGGGATTGAGTGCAGGATATCCCACTACACCTATGAGGGATCCCCATACAGGCATGCTGCTGGCAGTCAGTGAGGCACAGGAAGATTTCCCTCCCCCCACAGACTTTCCTTCCATGATGACAGCTTTTTCACATATGCTTTCCAAAAGCCTTGCTATTCAGGCTACTCAGATCACTACCTCCATACATGCAGATCTGCAGCAAATAGGTCTGAGACTGGACACTGTGGAACGGAAAACTGACCAGGCTGTATTACGGATCAATCAAAATTCTGCTAGATTGGAGGAGGTTCAGGACCAACTAGAGACTGCGTTTGCAAAAATCGATGACCTCGAAAACAGGTCAAGAAGATACAATTTTAGGGTACGGGGGATACCAGAATCTGAAAAAGAGGTTCACAAGGTGGTGAGATCTCTCATTAAGAATTTGATCCCTGACATCCCAGATCGCCATCTGGAACTGGATAGAGCACACAGGGCTCTCCAGGCCCCCCGCTCTGACGGTTTACCCAGGGACATTATAGTCAAGCCGCACTATTACTCGGTGAAGGAGGAGGTCATGCGAAAATCCAGATATGCAGAAAATCTATCGTTCCAGGGTCACAAGATCCAGCTATTCACTGACCTCTCCCCATACACTATACAGAGGAGAAGGTCGTTTAAACCTTTACTACAAGTTTTGATGGACAAGGAAATCGCATACAGATGGTCGTTCCCTTTGAGGCTGAACTTTTCTTACAAGAAGGACATTTCAAATTTGCTACTTGTAGTGTTATCTAGAGACGTTTACTTTTTCTTTGTCAAAGAGCATTGGCCACTGATATTCTTATCAAGTCAAACACGTTCTGTAGGAGCTACAAGAAAATAATGGCCAACTGCACTGGTCAAACCACCATGACCCAAGGGGCCTGGAGACCCTGGGCTCTATGGTCTGGAGCTGCGAAATTCCTATAACACCCAAGTTTAGCATTCCTTCCTTCTTGAACGAGCAATCTGATTAGCCATGGGAGTTTTGTCTTATTTAAGCGCAATAGAGACTATACGATGCCCATATAACAAGCATACTATTCATAATGAGTAGCAGTGGGGTGGGCGCTCTCGCTCCTTGGGGCACAAAAGAGCTGCTTGGGTGCCCTGAGGAGTGAGAGGGCTTACGTTATTACCAGGTATAGATATGATGAAGTGAGACGTGTGAGCCATACATGGCTCAATCCTTCAGCTATTATGTTAGTTCATAACATGTTCCTTATGTTAATTCTTTCATGTACAACTACGTTGTAATGCAGCTTACAATGTCCACATTGTTAACTTGTTTACCTGTGAAAATATACTATTAAAAATCGATTGAAGAGAAACACGTTCTATAGGGTCATACATTACAAAATTGACTGCAAATTATTGTCTTGTCTTCAGGTTACATTTAAAATTTGTTAAGCAATTTGAGCTTTGTTTTTTAACCTGTGCTATTAACACACATTTTTCTATAATTTTTCTATAATGAAATACAGTTAGGGGATTTACCACATATTTTTGCATGTATACATTTCATCTAGCTACTAAGAGCTATACTTTGGATTTCCTCTTTCTGTTTGTCTTATTGACATGCAAATTGATACAAATTGGTACATGTCCATTTGGGAGGGATGCGCTCAGGCAAGAGCACTGACTGCCCAGGTGCATTCAAGGTAAGTAGATAGAAACGGTCCAGCAGAAGAAGCACTTTTGAGTCTTGAACTGAAGCAAGATAAACAGAATCAAGAAAGACTGCCTGTCTTTCTAAAGAGAAGTAGTTTCAACCAAGAAATCTGTTAATGGTATTTCAATACAAGACCCACTACTCCACTTAGCTGTATGTGTATATATATTTGCTTATGGTGAACAAGGTTTTCCATCCTCTTTATTGAGATAAAAGCTACCTTCCAAATCAGAATGTTCATTTCTCTGCATAAAATAATTCACCAGCTTCTGAAAAGTACATCATTTTCAGTAATGTCAATCATTAACCTGCAGGTTGTACTGGAACTAGATGAGTGGGAACAAAGCATACACACTGCAGCTGAATGCTAGAATGTTTTAGATAAAAGCATAGCAATTTTAATTATGCCAGCTTGCCATATGGAGCCAGTAAAATAGTTATTAGATCATTTATACTCAAATGCAAGACATGGCTCAGAGAAGCCATTAGGGCCTATGCAGATGCATTTGTTGCTGTATTGTTACTGCAGTAACTTTAAAACTTTATAATACCAATACCAATAAGTCCCCTTTCACACGCATGCGACTTTTCCTGCAACATTGGACATCATAATCACGCAAGTCATACCCCATGATTCTCAATGATAACCATTCATAGCTGTGCGACTTCAAGTCGCACCGACTTCATAGTAGTCCTTGTACTACTTTGGTCTGACTTTAAAGAGAGTTGAGATCCATAGACCTCAAGTTTACACAGGCATTCCCTGAAATCATGGCAAAATTGCGGTAAAATCGCACATTTCAAGTCGTGGCAGTGTGAAAGGGGCCTAATACAAGTGACATCATCGCTTGTGCTTTAATGTAATAAGGGATGGAATAGAGATTAGATCCCTTAGGCTTGCACTTGGTATACCTGGAGTTAAGAGGGAGAGAGGTTAACTGAATAGTGATGGAGAGGCACCCAGTGTCCAGAATAGCACAACACTTGATGGGAGAATACAATTGTTTAAATTGTTTATTGAAACTCTAAAAAAACATACAGATCAAGCCATTGCATTTCAGGGGAGTTGCCTCCCCCTTTTTCAGGGCCGTTGGTATGCCCTAATGGAGAAGTGTGGGCTCCATGGTGGTACCAGAATTTCTTGTATTGGCAGAATGCTGGTTTGTGTACATAATTATTGCCATCTTCTGAACAGGCAGTTAATGTCCAAACTTGCAGCTTGGATCACTGTATCCTTTCAACAAAAAAAATAATTTTTTTACTGTCAAATGGCATAATTTTCACACTGAATTATCAAAAGTATCACCAGAAAGAGAGCAGTTCCATGTAAACACAATTTCAGAAATCAAAAGAATATCCATGATATATTTACTGTTTGGTTAATCAGTGCTCCAGGCACTAAAGCTGCATCAGATTGGTCATGTAGTATTAATAGCAAGCTGAGCAATAGTTCACATATCACAGCTCTATGAACAAAAGTATTCCTTCCACAGAAAACAATTTTGGAACAGTTGCTGAGGCCCAGATTATTATAGAAAGGAATAACAAATTCATTGTACTCGTAAGCTTGTTTCTGGTATGTCATACTGCTGTTTGAATGTGCTAGTTAACAGTTTTGCCCTAGGGGAAATCAACATAAAAGAGACATAAATGAGCATCCAGTATACATTTTGCTTATGTTAGGTTTTTGTGTGATTTGTGCATGTCCTTTTCGGACATGTTAATAGATTGTACTCTGAGAAATTCAATGAAATCTATGGCCACTATCGAAGAGCTTAGGTTCGGACCAAACTTTTGCCGTTCAGGATGAACACCCAAACATGTTTGGGCCCCCTGTTTAGTATGAACAGTGCAGTTTGGCTAATCAATAATGGTCACAGCATATTTGCATTGTATAGCATTGTAATGGTAATAAAAACAATAGTTAATATTGACAATCCAACATAAGTTTACGTGAAAAATTGACTTTCCCTGACAGACTCCATGGCAGCCTACCAGTGGGTTAACCCCACCTCCTCTCCAATGCTATAGGACCCCATTCACATAAATGAACACTCACCACTCCACATGATGTTCCTTTTTTGTCCTCCTCCATATGGACCTGCACATGCTGTTCATTTGGATTTCGGATCTTTCCTTTTGGCATACCTGTGCGGTGCAACTCAGTACCCAGCCATGGGCGGGCGAGTAGCTTTGAGGCTGGATGTTCCCCTGTGTGTGGGTGGTTGCCTCTGTATGCCCCTCAGATGAACAATCAGGACGGCAACGGCTGGCAAGGTCTGCAGTATTTTCTCCTTTCTCCATGGCAGCCATATATCTGTGTATGTTATTTTGTCTCCCTGGCATCCTGTTTTTTCCCCCTGTATGGCGGCTGGAGCACTTCTGTGTTCCAGCTCGCCGCTGTGACTTCCACATTCTGACCGGCTCAGGTTGCCACACATGCGCAGTAGCCTCTCTCGAAACCGAGGCTTGGTTGGCGCGTGCGCGGTTTGGCTGAGTAGACAGCGGCCGCGCAAGCGCAGTTGGCCATCTCTCCACAGCGCAGGTTGAGATACAGTCGCATCTGTTTGCGTTTTTTGATGCCACTTTCTCCCTTTCCCCCTGTTTGTTGTTTGCTTTAGCCCTTTCAGGTCAGATCCGCAAAATAAAGACCTTGCCAGGCCACAACATTCGTCATCTAGATCCAGACGAGGTTCTCCACATGGATCTCACCACCAGAGGATAGGTTAACATTCCTCCTCCAGACACTGCTCCCACCGCCATGATGGTCGCTCTGGTCGCAGAGCCTGCTGGGGATGTGGGACTCGAGTCTCGGAGGGCAAATCTCTATGTGATCGATGTTATGCCCAGGCGGTTGGGGAAAAGGAATCAGAAAGCCAGCGTATGGAAGCCCTGGTGAAACGTGTGGTGCAGCAGTCTCTGAGAGACATGGACAATTCTCACATGCTGAGTCAATCCACCTCTCTGTCTGGCCCTCAGGCTGATGAGGCCCGTGATGATCTGGGTACTTCCCAGCCCTACGCAGCATCTAATGCGTGCTCAGAGGATGAGCTCCTAGGGGAAGAGGAGATTGGGGGCTTTGACTTTGCCATGGTTTCTCCACTGATTAAAGCAGTTAAGGAGGCCCTTAAGTGGGAAGACTCATCTACCCCTCCAGCCAAACAGAATAAATTCTTCAAACAGTTGGGGAAAGAACGTCCAAGTTTTCCTTTTCTTGCTGAGGTCAAGGATATTTTTGAGGAAGAATGGAGTAAAGTGGATAAAAAATCCTCTATGACCAATAAAACGTCCAGATCGTATCCGTTTAAATCAGAAGACGTTAAACACTTAGAAAACGCTCCACTAGTGGAATGCGGCTTTGATGCATTTGGCCAAACACGTCTCCCATTGGAAGATTCAGTGTCCTTCAAGGATGGTCTGGAGAGGAAGATAGACCGGGATCTCAGGAGGATTTACGGTCTGGCTGGGATGGCCTGTAAACCAGTTCAAGCACTAGTAGGCTATGTCTAAGGCCATGGAAGCCTGGGCCGAAAACGTAGATTCATTCCTGAAAGGCGTTTCTGAGGAGCTGGCTAGAAGTTCAGCAGCAGCAGAGCTGAAGCTGGCGGCAGTTTTCCTGGGGGAGGCGTCCATTGATCTGATCCGTCTGCTGGAGCGCGTTATGCTGTCATCAGTTACGGCTAAGAGAGCCTTGTGGTTACATCCCTGACTAGCTGACCCAGTCTCTAAGCAGGCATGGTGCAAGATTCCCTTTGAGGGCTCTACACTTTTTGGCAACAAGCTTGATGACGCAACATGACGCGTGCTACGGGTGGTAAGTCAGGTTTCCTTCCCCAGGACAGAAGATTATTGGGTTGGAAGTGACCCCAGTATAAGAAACGCAGTCCAGAGCGTTCGAGGGATGCTCGCTCCTACAAACCTGGTCGGGATTTCAGGAGGAATTGGTACAGAGGGCAAGCTTCCTTTCATAAGCCCAGTAAAAACCAGTCATCCAGTGGTCCTGACCAGAACAAGTCATTCTGAGGTCGCGCCCGCCCAGGTGGGTCGAGTGGGAGCCCGTCTATCCCTTTTTCGCCATGTCTGGGTGGCCTCGATCTCAGATTACTGGGTAATCAGGATGGTCTCATCAGGTCACAGATGGACCTTCTCCAGCACCCCTCCTCCCAGATTCGTGTCTACCCTGCTCCCTCACTCAGAACAACAAAATCAAGTACTGTCCTCCTACGTGGATCTGTTAAAAGCTCAGGGTGCAGTAGTTCAGGTACCAAAGGAAGAGCGGCTCGTGGCGCCCGGTTATAGATCTCACTTATCTGAACAAGTTCATAGAGTACGGGAAGTTCAAGATGGAAACTCTCTCGACTATTCAGCGAGCCATACATTCAGGGGATTGGATGATTTCGATCGACCTGAAGGACACTCATTTCCACGTCCCAGTAGAAAAAGATTTCCAAAAGTTCCTAAGATTCCACGTTGGTCAAGACCATCTCCAATTTATTTGCCTCCCCTTTGGGTTGACGACCTCTCCCGAGTTTTTTCAAAAGTCCTCCTGGCCGTAGTGGCTCTTATCAGGTTAAAGGGTATTCATCTATACCATTACCTGGACGACCTACTGTTTCTGTCCCAAAGCAAAGAACAGTTGCTGGAACATCGGGAGCAAGTGATTTCTACTCTTTCCAGTTTTGGGTGGCTTCTGAACTTGGCAAAAAGTCATCTAGACCCGGTTCAGCAGCTAATATATCTAGGAGCCCAATTCGACACTCTGCAGAGTACTATCTTTCTTCCGGACGAGAAAATTCCAGTTATATGGGAAACGGTCTCTCGAGCCCTACACACTCAACATCTGAAAGCTTCTCAGTGTCTCAAGATCATAGGTACAATGGTCTCAACGGCCCGATGGTGAAGTGGGCTTTGTGTAGGCTACGCCCCTTCCAGGCAGGTTTTCTCAAGCAGTGGAGGTCAGGAGACAAAAATCTAAGTATTCGCATATCCACAACCATGAGGGAGAGCCTCTTTTGGTGGCTACAGTGCGAGAACCTGCTGAAATGTCACTCCATCATTCCCATCTCTTGGGTCACAGTCACGACCGATGCCAGTGGGACCGGTTGGGGGGGCTCTCTGCAGATCAAATCTTGCGCAGGGCAAGTGGAATGCTCATCTCCCTCTAACAGGGTCGAATGTCTTGGAACTCTGAGCTGCCTGGTGTGCTCTCCAGCACTTCTCTCATCTTCTGAAGGGGAAATCGTGTTATTAAGGATGGACAACACCACGGCAGTCTCCTATGTGAAATGACAAGGGGGCACTCGGAGCTCTACGCTTCTCCGGGAGGTCGAACTCATCCTATCATGGGCACAGAAAAACCTAGTGAACATCTCAGCGGTTTTTGTACCAGGGGTTCAGAACTCTCAAGCGGATTTTCTGTCCAGGACTCAGCTGGACAACAACGAATGGTCCCTTCATGCTCAAACCTTCAGGTGGATTCTGTCATTAGGGGTGGCTCCGGAGGTAGATCTGTTTGCCTCTCCCTGCAACTTCAAGATGGAGAAATTCTACACACAAAGTCGTTGCAGTCAGGCCTGTGGGACGGATGCCCTGACCGACCAGTGGAGGTTCAGGAGGGCATATGCCTTCCCTCCACTTCCCGTGATCCTCAGATTCCATCAGAGGCTCAGAGTCGAAACAGTGGAGATCGTGACAGTAGCTCCTTATTGGCCCAACAGGCCTTGGTTTCCCCTCCTGGTCCAACTCAGTGTTCGGGATCACATACCTCTCCCTCTCAGGCCGGACCTTCTCTCTCAGGGTGCAGTCCTGCACCCTTGCCCGCCAGTTCTGAGACTGATGGTCTGGTTCTTGAGAGGAAGAGGCTGGAATCCATTGGGTGTGCCTCAAGTGTAATTTCCACCCTCATGACTGCAAGGAGATCAAGTACGAACAAAGTGTATGGTAGAATCTGGATCAAATTCGTTGATTTCTGTTCATCCTCGAGTAGCTCTTTTGAACATCCAGGAGTCCAGGACATTCTCGACTTCTTGCAGAAAAAAAAAATCTCTCCTATGGCAGGAACCTGGATTACCTCCGCCATCTTTACATTCTCTCACGCCATTACCTTACAGCTAGGTAAGGGACCACCTTGCACAGATGTATAATTTACACTGAAGAATTCTATCACTAAGTCACCAAGTCACCAATAATTTCCCCTGATCTGCACTATTTGGAATAGCATGTCACTACTCTAGTTCACCCTTATATGGACTTCCTTTATACTGTTAGCACTTTAATATTTAGCTGAAGAATTACCTATGTGTTTTTTTCATTATTGTAACAGTTTAACAGAGTTTCTTTCACTACTGTCATTTTAGCACCTGCACTTTATATTTATTAATTTATTGGCTACTCCTTAGCACTGTGTGATTACTACCTGGGATTTTATTCCATATGTGTTTTATTGTATATCTACTTAGCCAATACCTAGAGCGTTACATCACACATTGATTTTTATACTATTTAATATTTGGGTTGTGATTGACCTACTTGTTTGCTGCAACTAGGATTTTATCCCTGCTATTATAGGCAGCGCGGGATTACTCCTTCCTCGCACTTTGCAAACTGCAGTTGCACTCTGAAAGAGCAGTTGCTCCAGAGCCTAGTAAATGAGTAGAAGCTCTGCTTACTTCCATCATCCAATCATGAGCAAGCAAAAATGCTGTTTTTTCGTTCCTTGTATGTGTTTGGGTATTCTTTGTAGTGAAGCTTTACCTCATTTACTAAGCTCTGGAGCAACTGCACTTGCAGAGGGCAACTGCACTTTGCAAAATACACAACCTATTTGCCTTTAGTAAATCAACCCCAGAATGACAAAACATGCTGGAAAGTTAAAACACACCAGCTAATGCCGCGTACACACGATCAAATTGTCCAGCGTACTTAGTCTGCCGGACCGCATTTGACCGGACAATCCGATCGTGTGTGGGCTTCAGCTGACTTTTTCAGACTTGGGTTTCAGCGGACAATACGTTCGTGAGTATGCTAGTCCGGCGGACTAAGAATGACGCATGCTCAGAAGCAAGTACGAAAAGGAAGCTATTGGCTACTGGCTGTTGAACTTCCTTTTTCTAGTCCCGTCGTACGTGCTGTACGCCATCGCGCTAGCAATCTCCAGACTTTTCGTGCGTCCGTGTGTGTCCAAGTCCATTCGGTAGAAAGTCTGTCGGACTATCCGCCGGATTGTTTGCTGGACTAAGTACCCTGGACAATTCGATCATGTGTACGCGGCATTAGATTGACTAAGAGGTAAAGCACATCATAATTGTGACAAGCAGCTTCTATGTTTCTCCTATGACTGGTTTCCCTAAAGAAATGCCATTAGTTGTACACTCACATTCAGATACACTATTGCAGATCTTACAATGTCCGCAAGTACTGTCATGGCGTTAGCCAGTATTCAATACTTTTTTGTTTCTGCATGAAATAACGTAGGATGCAAACTGCATAAACTCCAGTTACAAATGTAAAGAAGTATGGAAAATGTAGAATATGTTGGCTAAAATCCACAAAGTATGTGTCATAATATTTAGGCACGTCTGCAACTATAAACTTTTTTTCTCCCTCCTTGTGAAAAATATATTTAATTCAGAGCAAAAGCCTTATCCACTACAAGAAATGATCAAAGCGTTTCTGCAGTTTATTTATAATTCACAATTACTGGGACAACTCAAGCTCAACAAGCCCAAACAGTGCACTTTGCAGGGGCAATAGTAATATATTAGAAAAAAGGGACAGGCAGTCCAAATGCAATTACAGCTGTAGTGCAATCGCATTCCATTTTTTGTTTTATGCATATTGCAGAGACACTTCAAAAGAAAAGCGTTATTTCAGCATTTCAGGGGAACATGTGTTTCCTGTGGCATTTGGAATGTGAAGCTCACCTTATTTCAGTGCATTTGTTGTGCTTGTTGGGCAATAGAAAATGACAGCAGTGACAGTAACATCAATACACCAGCGCAACTTCCTCTCCATTGACCAGGGAATCACAGATGTATCATTCTCTTAAGCTACATGAAAACTAAATTCATAGTTACATAATATTTTTTTTAGATTTCAGAAACAGAAAATGCTGCCTTTATATTCATGAAGTGTGCATACTAAAACACTTGTTTGTACAGATCGAACAAAAGTGAGTACACCTCTCACATTTTTGTAAATATTTTATTCTATGTTTTCATGTGACAACACTGAAGAAATTACACTTTGTTACAATGTAAAGTAGTGAGTGTTGTATAAAAGTGTAAATTTGCTGTCCCCTCAAAGTAACTCAACATAGCCATTTGTCTAAACCGCTGGCAACAAAAGTGAGTACACCCCTAAGTGAAAATGTCCAAATTTGGCCCAATTAGCCATTTACCCTCCTTGATGTCATGTGAATTGTTAGTGTTAAAAAGTCTTGGTGTGAATGGGGAGCAGGTGTGTTAAATTTGGTGTTATTGCTCTCTCTCATACTGGTCACTGGAAGTTCAACTTGGCACCTCATGGCAAAAAACTCTCTGAGCATCTGAAAAAAAAAGAATTATTGCTCTATATAAAGATGGCCTAGGCTATAAGAAGATCGCCAAGACCCTGAAACTGTGCTGCAGCATGGTGGCCAAGACCATACAGCGGTTCAACGGGACAGGTTCCATTCAGAACAGGCCTGGCCATGGTTGACCAAAGAAGTTGAATGCATGTGCTCAGCATCAAATCCAGAGGTTGTCTTTGGGAAATAGACACATGAGTGCTGCCAGCGTTGCTGCAGAGGTTGAAGGGGTGGGGGCGGCCTGTCAGTTCTCAGACCATACGCTGCACACTGCATCAAATTGGTCTGCATGGCTGTCTTCCCAGAAGGAAGACTCTTCTAAAGCTGATGCACAAGAAAGCCCACAATCAGTTTGCTTAAGACAAGCGGACTAAGGACTTGGATTACTGAAACCATGTCCTGTGGTCTGATGAGACCAAGATAAACTTATTTGGTTCAGATGGTGTCGTGTGTGTGTGGCGGCAACCAGGTGAGGAGTACAAAGACACATGTGTCTTGCCTACAGTCAAGCATGGTGGTGGGAGTGTCATGGTCTGGGGCTGCATGAGTTCTGCCGGCACTGGGAAGCTACAGGTCATTGAGGGAACCATGAATGTCAACATATACTGTGACATACTGAAGCAGAGCACGATCCCCTCCCTTCAGAGACTGGGCCGCAGGGCAGAATTCCAACATGACAATGACCCAAAACACACCTCCAATACGACCACTGCCTTGCTAAAGAAGTTGAGTATAAAGGTGATTTACTGGCCAAGCATGTCTCCAGACCTAAACCATATTGAGAATCTGTGGGGCATCCTCAAATGGAAGGTGGGGGAGCGCAAGGTCTCTAACATCCACCAGCTCCGTGATGTTGTCATGGAGGAGTGGAAGAGGTTTCCAGTGACCACCTGTGAAGCTCTGGTGAACTCCATGCCCAAGAGGGTTAAGGCAGTGCTGGAAAATAATGGTGGCCACACAAAATATTGATACTTTGGGCCCAATTTGGACATTTTGGACATTCACTTAGGGGTGTACTCACTTTTGCTGCCAGCGGTTTAGACATTAATGGCTGTGCGTTGAGTTTTTTTTGAGGGAACAGCACATTTACACTGTTATACAAGCTGTACAATTACTACTTTACATTGTAGAAAAGTGTAATTTCTTCAGTGTTCACATGAAAAGATAATAAAAATATTTACAAAAATGTGAGGGGTGTACTCACTTTTGTGATATACTGTATATAATATATATATATATATATATATATATATATATATATATATATATATATATATATATATATATACAGTATTTGTGGGTATACTGTATAAATACAGTATATATAGTGCAAATAATCCCTGCATATCTATTTGAAAGTGTTACAAGTTAAAATGTAACTTGTCTCTCAGATTTTCTTCTCCTTACTATGATGTTGTTCTGAGTGGATACTGCTGGCATTCATAAAGGTGTACTGTGCATTTTCAACTGCTTTCTGAATGGTGTTGAGTAAAAAAATCTCCTGACAACATTTGGAAGCACGCAATAGATTGCTCTTGAATAGAACAGTGGTATGTGTTTGCTTGCTAGATATGTGTTAGCATGGGAGGGCAACAGTTGACAGCCTGAGACCAAGTAAATAGCAGCAATACTGCCAACCAGCTCATTTTTATTTTTTGGAACCTATCCAAAACTAAAGGAAGAAAATCCTGAGCTGCACTCAGTTGTAGTGAAACTTTTTTTCTCAGTATTGTTTATATTTTTCAATGGATCAATCTCTGTTTCTTAAAGTGCACCCAAACCGAAATAGCAATCTGGTGGTATATAAAGAGCATATACTTTAAAAGAGTACTGTACCTTTGTCTTGAATTGCACACCTACTCTTATAGCCTCATAGCTGTATATCTGTGATCTAAATCATGTAAGGCACTGCTGCCTCTGCCTACAAACTTCATGGGATTTGGAGAAATATTTAGGTCCGGTTTACACATGGTCCACGTCCATGTGCAATTCCTATGCAACTCAGCACAGTGCGATTTCAAGGCCATTTATTTTCATGGGCTGAAATCACACTGGACCGCACCAAAAGTAATGCAAGCACTACTTTTCAAAAACGCACTATACCTGATGTGTGGTACCATGGGATAAGGCACAGGCAAACACACTGCGTCTGCAATCTACAGTATGTTTGGGGTGTCGTTAGGATTATATTGACACCCACAGCAGATCATATATCCAGTGCATTCGGAACGTAATGTAGGAAACGCGCACTAAGACCCCTTTCACACTGTTTTCAGGCGTTTTAGCTCTAGAAATAGCATCTGTAAAGCGTCTGAAAACTGTCTCCCATTAACTGTCTCCCATTAACTTTTCACACTGGGACGGTGCACTTGTGGGACATTATGAAAAGTCCTGCAAGCAGCATCTTTTGGGAGCTCTATATTTAGAACTGAACATTGAACTGAATGGCCAGAGCACCCATTACTGTACACCTTGGCTTCTGGCCATTTCCTATACATGCTGGTTATATTACTTGACCTCACTGCAGGATTCTAGGAAAGTTAAGGACCCCAAAACTTACGGGAACCATACTGTGCATTCTCCCAGTATCTCTTTGAGATCTATAGCTTTCCCAGGATCCTGCAAGAAGGCCCAATGACACCGACCTTGCCTAGGCAGGACCTCCATAGCCCAGGGTATAAGGCATCATTGTTTATTTATTTATTTTTCTTTTCATTTTTCTTTTCTTTTTTTGTATGACTTTCCCTGAGGGGTTTTTAATCAGGAAGTGGGGGGCTCCTAGATTTGTGAACCTTTCCATCTAATATATTAGTGCAACAAAGTACCAAAATGAATGGTATCTAAAGCTACAGCAGGTACATTTTGTTATGAACAAAAACTTTCAGAATTCTGCTGCCCCTTCAAGGTCCACTGAACTTTCCACAGACATGTTGTATTTCATTTTTTGTTATATTATTATTATTATTATAAAAGCCAATTCGCAGAGATTATCATATACATTATTTCTACTTATAAATACCACTATCTTTTAATTGGGTAGTGTGTGAATTACTGTGAGGCATCTATTGAGGACAGTTAAAAGAAGACAAATTTTAAATGGTTAAAAAACATTTTCACATTCCAATACTTCAATAATGATCCCACAGATAAGTGATACTAATATTTGTGAATTGTTTATCTTGATGAGAAAATTGTCATGAGAAAAATTAACAGTCATAGTTATTGTAACCTACATCTGCATTAATCCACACTCCAGAGAACACGCTGTGTTAGTGAACTTGCATCTCCAAGCATTTCTTCTGACATTTTTCTTTAAGGGGAAAACCATTGGCGTTGTCTATTGGATAATGCAGCA
This sequence comes from Lithobates pipiens, assembly GCF_037356315.1. NCBI lineage: Eukaryota > Metazoa > Chordata > Amphibia > Anura > Ranidae > Lithobates > Lithobates pipiens. Next base: position 398,555,400 of record NW_027507748.1, on the reverse strand, counting down.
TTGTTAATAATGAGTAACAGGGTTTAAATAATATACCAGCCACCCCCATCAAATCATTCCTGCATCTATTACCTTTTTTACCACCACACCCTCTATTTAATGTAATATTTGAGCATATGCAAAACCTTAAAATGTAAAAGTTCTTTAGTCTTTAGAATGTTTGATAGATGATCAAACACTGATATCTTTCCCTCAATGCTCAATGATCCACCTGCTGTTGAATATTTGAAGAGTACAATTAAGCAGCAGCCCAAGATGTCCAAACAAATCAGTTTGTGAACTGCTCTTGTTATCCAGAAAGATAATGTTAAAGCTAACTGGTCATAAGAATAACACATACAGTACTTGACCAGCTACTCTTGGCTGGTCCCACGCTATTATATGCCCAGCTTCTGGGTTGGACAGGCATGTATTGGCCATTGGGACTACAGGGAGTTTCCAGGTGGGCCAATGGCTCAGTGGGCCAGTTTCAATGACAAAGTAATGGCTGCGCGGCTCGCCCTCAACTTCACGCAGTGATGTGAGAAAGATGAGAAAAAATTAACCACCCAGGCCAATTCTGACACTTCTCTCCTACATGTAAAAATAATTATTTTTTTGCTAAAAAATTACTCAGAACCTCCAAACATTATATATATATATATATATATATATATATATATATATATATATATATATATATATATATATATATATATATATATAAATTTTATCAGACACTCTATGGAATAAAATGGTGGGCATTGCAACCTTTTACGTCACATGGTAATTGTGCAGCATTTTTTCAAACGTGTTTTTACATGAATTAAAAAAAATATCTTGTTTGCAGCATCAACAAAAAGGGTGACTGAAAAACATCTTAACTGGTTGCTGACCGCCGGCCATCAAATGACGGCCAGGCGGCGCACCTATTGTGGGGGGAGGCCGTCATACGACGGCCTCCCGTTTAAACAGGAAATGCGCGTGATCGTGCGCGCGCATCCCTGTTTCTTCGGTGGCGGCGTGTCACGGAGACACCGCTCGCCACCGAAGGGGGTGAACAGCCATTGGTTATGGCTGTTTACCACGTGATCGGCTGTGATGAAGTCACGGCCGATCACAGATGGTCACACCCCGGCTGTGCACGGCGCATGCGCGCGATCGCGAGCGCGCTGCGAGTGCATGCCGGTGGCGGCGTGTTCCCCCGGGAACACTGCTCGTCACCGACGCTGGTAAACAGCCATTGGCTGGCTGTTTACCCACGTGATCGGCTGTGATCCTTTCACATCTGATCTATAAAATGTAAACAAACCGTGGTAACGAGATGTTACCGGGTTGTTCTCCTCCTCACATACTGATCGTGTGTGAGGAGGAGATTGCGGTAACATCTCGTCACCGTCTAGTGTACACCAATCACACTGATTGCCCCCCCCCCAATAAAGAGGACCTGTCACCGCCCCTCATAGTATCTGTCAATCACAGTCCATCAGAGTACCTGTCACAGTCCATCAGAGTATTTGAGTACCTGTCACAGCCAATCAGAGTACCCGAGTACCTGTCCCAGTCCATCTGAGTACCCGAGTACCTGTCACAGTCCATCAGAGTGCCCAAGTACCTGTCCCAGCCCATCAGAGTACCCGAGTACCTGTCACGGCACATCAGAGTACCCGAGTACTTGTCACGGAACATCAGAGTACCCGAGTACCTGTCACGGCACATCAGAGTACCCGAGTACCTGTCACGGCACATCAGAGTACCCGAGTACCTGTCACGGCCCATCAGAGTACCCGAGTACCTGTCACGGCCCATCAGAGTACCCAAGTACCTGTCACGGCACATCAGGGTACCCGAGTACCTGTCACGGTCCATCAGAGTACCCGAGTACCTTTCACGGTCCATCAGAGTACCCGAGTACCTTTCACAGTCCATCAGGGTACCCGAGTACCTGTCACAGTCCATAAGAGTACCCGAGTACCTGTCACAGTCCATCATGGTACCCAAGTATCTGTCACGGTCCAACAGTGTACCCGAGTACCTGTCACAGCCCATCAAAGTACCTGAGTACCTGTCACAGCCCATCAAAGTACCCGAGTAGCTGTCACAGCCCATTAGAGTACCCGAGTACCTGTCACAGCCCATCTGAGTACCCGAGTACCTGTCATAGCCCATCTGAGTACCTGAGTACCTGTCACAGTTCATCTGAGTACCCGAGTACCTGTCACAGTTCATCTGAGTACCCAAGTACCCGTCACAGTTCATCTGAGTACCCGAGTACCTGTCACAGTTCATCTGAGTACCCGAGTACCTGTCACAGTTCACCTGACTACCTGAGTACCTGTCACAGTTCATCTGAGTACCTGAGTACCTATCACAGTTAATCTGATTACCCGAGTGCCTGGCACAGTTCATCTGAGTACCTGAGTACCTGTCACAGTCCATATGAGTACCTGTCACAGCCCTTCAGAGTACCCAAATACCAGTCACCGAGCCATCAGAGTACCTGTCACCAGGCCATCAGAGTACCCGAGTACCTGTCACCAGGCCATCAGAGTACCCGAGTACCTGTCACCAGGCCATCAGAGTACCCGTGTACCTGTCACAGGCCATCAGAGTACCCGAGTACCTGTCGCCATGCCATCAGAGTACCAGAGCACCTATCTCTAGCCCATCAGAGTACCCGAGTACCTATTTGCAGCCCATGTCTCATAGAATATACGCTGGGATGTTTGCTTTCCAAAATGGGGTCATTTTGTGGGTAATTTCACTGTCCTGGTGGTCCAGGACCTTCAAAAGTGTGATGGGTAGGAATCAAATGAGATGTGTCATTTATGCTCCTAGAACGCCTGAACGTACTACTTCAATGTTTGGCCTCTCTATGTGGCCAGGCTGTGTAAAAGTCCTACACATGTGGTATCGCCATACTCGGGAGGAGTAGCAGAATGTGTTTTCGGTTTTAATTTTTGCTATATACATGCTATGTGTTAGAAATATCTTATAAATTGACAATTTTGTGTAAAAAAAAAATGCGTTTTAATTTTTTTCCACATATTCCAAAAACTTCTGGAAAAAAATTAACCGTTCAAAAGATTCATTATGCCTCACAGATTATACGTTGGGGTGTTTGCTTTCCAAAATGGGGTAATTTAATGGGAAATTCTATTGTCCTGGTACTCCAGGGCCTTCAAAAGTGTAATAGGTGGTTGAGAAATGAGATGCGTCATTTTTGCTCGTAGAACGTCTGAAGGTACTGCATCAATGTTGGTGCTCTGTATGTGGCCAGGCTGTGTAAAAGTCTCACACATGTGGTATCGCCGTACTCGGGAAGAGTAGCAGAATGTATTTTGGGGTGGAATTTGTTGTATGCATATGCTGTGTGTGAGAAATAACCTGATGATATGACAATTTTGTAAAAAAAAATAATAATAAAAAAAAAAATCTTCATTTTGCAAAGAATTGTGGGAAAAAATGACAACTTAAAAAAACTCATCATGCTACTTACTTAATACCTTGGAATGTCTACTTTGTAAAAAGGGGTCATTTGGGGGGTATTTGTACTTTTCTGACTTGTTAGTGTCTCAAGAAATGAGATACACCTGATGTACTGAAGGCCTGATCAGAAGTGATCAATTTTCAGTGATTGGCACCATAATTTGTAGACTCTATAACTTTCACAAAGACCAAATAATATACACTAATGTGGATTATTTTTACCAAAGATATGTAGCAGTATAAATTTTGGCCAACATGTATGAAGAAAAATTACTAATTAGCAAACATTTATGACAGAAACAAAGAAAAAGGCATTTTTTTCACAAAATTTTAGATTTTTTTATTTATAGCACAAAAAATAAAAAACTCACTAGTGATTAAATACCACTAAAAGAAAGCTCTATTTGTGTGGAAAAAAGGACGCAAGTTTCATATGGGTACAGTGTTGCATGACTGAGTAATTGTCATTCAATTGTGAGAGCGCTGAAAGCAGAAAATTGGTTTGGTCAGGAAGGGGGTGTAACTGCACTGAATTGAGGTGGTTAAAGGGACAGGGTTTGTAAATATTTTTGTTAAATGAGTAGAACTAGTAGAACTTGTAGAATCTGCAATCTCCTACATAATGAGAATTGAATATGTAACTTGTGAATATGTACCCTGTGTGTATCTGGCTCTGATACTAGCCAGTGCCTCACCAGCCACTGACCTCACCACACATCCCTGACTATGATACAAATTTAATTGGGTTTAAATAGGATATAATAATAATATTTAAAAAAATAAAATGCCTATGGCAACTGTTGGTCAAACTTCCAAGGACCAAGGACTAAACTGCAGGATGTTTTTTTTTCTAAGGAGGTTGTGGAAGGAAACCTGTTTTTTCAATATATATATATATATATATATATATATATATATATATATATATATATATATTGTATAAATGCAAACAAAACAACAAAGAAAGCAAAAAAGAATATGAAATGAGAAATAAAGTTCCTAATAATAAAGCCAACCAACTGTGCGAAAAATATGATCTTTAATCTGAATGCAAATGACATAGGTCAAAAGGTCCTTCAGTTTTTAAAGTACCATTAAAGTGCAATAGCAAGGTATCCTGTTAAAAAAAATAATACCATATTGCTAGATTTGGAAGCATTCTGTAAAAGCACATGGCTGCACTAAACTGCGTATATGTGAATAAGCAATAAGAGTATCCAAAAGTATTAAAGCAGTAGATTTGTTAATTTATTTGCATCATATTATTACTTATTTTATATACCAAAGTAGGCTTAATTAAAATGCAAGGTCTGCCTTTCTGGGAGCCTTCTGCTCACTGATTAAAATGTTCCCAATAAAAGGGATTTAAAGAAATTGAAAGAAAAATGAATTACTGTACACCTTGGCTTCTGGCCATTTCCTATACATGCTGGTTATATTACTTGACCTCACTGCAGGATTCTAGGAAAGTTAAGGACCCCAAAACTTACGGGAACCATACTATGCATTCTCCCAGTATCTCTTTGAGATCTATAGCTTTCCCAGGATCCTGCAAGAAGGCCCAATGACACCGACCTTGCCTAGGCAGGACCTCCATAGCCCAGGGTATAAGGCATCATTGTTTATTTATTTATTTTTCTTTTCATTTTTCTTTTCTTTTTTTGTATGACTTTCCCTGAGGGGTTTTTAATCAGGAAGTGGGGGGCTCCTAGATTTGTGAACCTTTTCATCTAATATATTAGTGCAACAAAGTACCAAAATGAATGGTATCTAAAGCTACAGCAGGTACATTTTGTTATGAACAAAAACTTTCAGAATTCTGCTGCCCCTTCAAGGTCCACTGAACTTTCCACAGACATGTTGTATTTCATTTTTTGTTATATTATTATTATTATTATTATAAAAGCCAATTCGCAGAGATTATCATATACGTTATTTCTACTTATAAATACCACTATCTTTTAATTGGGTAGTGTGTGAATTACTGTGAGGCATCTATTGAGGACAGTTAAAAGAAGACAAATTTTAAATGGTTAAAAAACATTTTCACATTCCAATACTTCAATAATGATCCCACAGAGAAGTGATACTAATATTTGTGAATTGTTTATCTTGATGAGAAAATTGTCATGAGAAAAATTAACAGTCATAGTTATTGTAACCTACATCTGCATTAATCCACACTCCAGAGAACACGCTGTGTTAGTGAACTTGCATCTCCAAGCATTTCTTCTGACATTTTTCTTTAAGGGGAAAACCATTGGCGTTGTCTATTGGATAATGCAGCATTGTTAATAATGAGTAACAGGGTTTAAATAATATACCAGCCACCCCTATCAAATCATTCCTGCATCTATTACCTTTTCTACCACCACACCCTCTAGTTAATGTAATATTTGAGCATATGCAAAACCTTAAAATGTAAAAGTTCTTTAGTCTTTAGAATGTTTGATAGATGATCAAACACTGATATCTTTCCCTCAATGCTCAATGATCCACCTGCTGTTGAATATTTGAAGAGTACAATTAAGCAGCAGTCCAAGATGTCCAAACAAATCAGTTTGTGAACTGCTCTTGTTATCCAGAAAGATAATGTTAAAGCTAACTGGTCATAAGAATAACACATACAGTACTTGACCAGCTACTCTTGGCTGGTCCCACGCTATTATATGCCCAGCTTCTGGGTTGGACAGGCATGTATTGGCCATTGGGACTACAGGGAGTTTCCAGGTGGGCCAATGGCTCAGTGGGCCAGTTTCAATGACAAAGTAATGGCTGCGCGGCTCGCCCTCAACTTCACGCAGTGATGTGAGAAAGATGAGAAAAAATACAGAGGAGAATAAGTGAAATAATGAAAGAGGTTAGTGAGGACTCCTTATGTTACGCTACTTATGTTTTTTTTTTTTTTTTGCACAATTGCGTATATACGGTTTTTGTGCTTGTTTGCAAAATTAAAGTGGGCTGGTCTGGATGAAGTCCAGGGCCAAATTTTTGACCCAGTCCAGCCCTGGGGTTGGATCTATGTATTCTGTCCATGTAAGTGCTTCTTGAATGGCAGCATAAAGGACTAGAGACTAGGAATATACATATGGGAACAGGAGCTGAATTGTGGGCAAAGCTGGTATGTAGAATGGAGGCTCGTAAGAGCAGATTGCAAGCAAGTTGTTATAAGCAGGAATGGAGTCAAAACGTCATAGTGGAAATGGTTGTAGGAGGATGATTCACCTGATACAATGTAAATCCTACAACCCCTACAAAGAATGTGATACAGTGTGTGAGCTGCAGAATACCCATGATATTTACAGCCTTAAAGTGCCTTTCAAAAGTATTCACCCCCTTGGCATTTTTTGTGTTTTGCCTGGATTGTTTGCATGGATTGTTTGAGGATTTGCATCATTTATTGCATCAATACAGAACATGGCCACAATTTTGAAGATTTTTTTATTATTATTATGAAGCAAACAACAAATAGGACAAAATAACAGAAAAAGTCAATGTGCATAACTATTCACCCCCTAAAGTCAATACTTTGTAGAGCCACCTTTTGCAGCTCCAAGTCGCTTTGGATAAGTCTCTATGAGCGTGCCACATCTTACCACTGGGATTTTTGCCCATTCCTCCTTGCAAAACTGCTCCTGCTCCTCCAAGTTGGATGGTTTGCGCTTATGAACAGCAATCTTTAAGTCTGCCCACAGTTTTTCTATTGGATTGAGATCTGGGCTTTGACTAGGCCATTCCAACACATTTACATGTTTCCCATTAAACAACTCAAGTGTTGCTTTAGCAGTGTGTTTGGGGTTATTATCCTGCTGGAAGGTGAACCTTCCTCCTAGCCTCAAATTACACACAGAGTGGTACAGGTTTTGAACCAAGAATAAATCTGTATTTAGCACCATCCATCTTTCCCTCTACTCTGTCCAGTTTCCCAGTCCCGACTGCTGAAAAAAAGACTGCTGATAGTGTTCTTTGGGTGATGTGATGTGTTGGGTTTGCGCCAGACATAGAGTTTTCTTTGATGGCAAAAAAGTTCCATTTTAGTCTCATCAGACCAAAGCACCTTCCTCCATACTTTTTGGGAGTCTCCCACATGCCTTTTTGCAAACTCAAAATGGGCCATTTTGTTTTTACTGAAAGTAATATCTTTCTACTGGCCACTCTGCCATAAAGTCTAACTCTATGGAGCGTACAGCTTATTGTCGTCCTATGTACAGATACTCCAGTTTCTGTTGTGGAACACTGCAGCTCCTCCAGGGTTATCTTAGGCCTCTGTGCTGCCTCTCTGATTAATTGCCCTCCTTGCCTGGTCCCCGAGTTTTGGTGTGCGACCGTATCTTAGCAGGTTTGCTGTTGTGCCATGTTCTTTCCATTTGGTTATGATAGATTTGATGGTGCTCCTAGGGATCATCAAAGATTTACATATTTTTTCATAACCTAACCCTGACTTGAAATACCCAACAACATTGTCCCTTACTTGTTTGGAGAGTTCCTTGGTCTTCAGGGCAGTGTTTGGTTAGTGGTGCCTCTTGCTTAGGTGTTGCAGCCTCTGGGGCCTTTCAAAAAGGTGTGTATATGTAATGACAGCTCATGTGACACTTAGATTGCACACAGGCAGACATAATTTCACTAATTATGTGACTTCTGAAGGTAATTGGTTGTACCAGAGCTTTTTATGGGCTTCACAACAAAGGGGGTGAATACATACTCACATGCCAATTATAATTTTTTTATTTCTGAAAAATAGTTTTATGTATATATTTTTTTAATTTTACTTCACCAACTTAGACTATTGTGTTCGATCCATCACATATAATTCAGATTAAAAAGCATTGAACTAAAGGCTATAATGTAACAAAATAGGTAAAAAGCCAAGGGGGATGAATACTTTTGCAAGGCACTGTACATTTGACTAAAAGATGGCTTTAAGGTTATTTACTGGTAATGTTGACAGATAAACATTTTGATTCTGAACAATTATTTATTTGCACAGTATGAACATAGTAAGATTACAATTTAAAAAATTCCTATTTATTTAACTGCTATTTATAATTCTCAGAACAGTTATATTGATGCTTTACATTCCACATTGGTTACATTGTCAATCAATAAAGTAAAAAAGCAGCATCCTTATTCTACCTTGAATAGGAGTTTATGTTACCATGGCAGCAGAGCTGGTGACATTATTAAGTACAGTTCTAAGATTATTTCTTTACTGATTAGGTGTGGGGGTTTATATCTAATAACAAGTGAACAGGGAAATATACATTGTTAAATGTACATGCAACACATACTGTTTGAAAAAAATATTGAAATAGTGATATCATTTTCTATTAACAAAAAGTTCATAAATAATACAATAATTGTGTTTTGGAGGCTATTTATGAAGAGGTGGTGCACTGACATTTGTACACTATTTCCCCATATGTCACTTTTGGGAGCATGTGCGCAGAGCTTTTTTCAGCATGTTAAGGAATCAAATATTGAACTGGTCAACTAAGAAAATAGTTACTGTACTGTACAGGTACTGTGTTTTAAGAAAAAGTAGAGGTGCAGAGATAGTAGGACATCATTAATCAAATGTGGCCACATATTTACTTAATTTTAAAGCAGGGCCTGAGACATGTCATTTGATGCTGGCCAGCGATGGGATCAGATGTGTCTTTCCGTGGGTGGGATTTTCTCTTTTGGTGGGTGTTGGATGTCATTCATAATGACTGAAATGGATCTGCATTAATGGATGAAGTGATTGACAATGGATATACATTACAAGACTTTTTCTTTCTTTCTTTCTTGGTATTGTTCCGGTCGGAACAGGGGGTACATTTTCATCCCTCCTTTTCTGGCCTACCAGGCTGCTGACTCAGAGGAGGGTCTGGTATGGATTTTTAAGGCTATACTCCATGTGTTTTTTCTTTCAAACTGGGTTACCCATTCAACAAAAATTCCCATGCATAAAAATGCATGAAGGGTCTGGTCTGAAATTAAGGGGAGATCCTATACTGTTTTTTTTTCTTGTTTTTTGTTGTTGCATGGGGTTACCCTTGACATCCAAAGAAGACCCTCGTCAAGTATAAAGGCTTGGTATGTACTTTTAGAGGGAACCCCATTACATTTTCTTATTTTTTGTGGGGACCCTTATTAACATGTATATCAGACCGTCATATAGAATTAGGGCCTGTTGTAGATAAAGGAAATCTCAACCAGTTACTTACAAACAGGAGTTTCAATTAAAGGCAATTTAAACAGCATTTTATTTGCTACTTTGTACGTGTTATTTTTGCTAAAGTATGTTGTATTTGTTGTACAGATGCACCACTCCATAGACAGTTTAAGAGCACTCCTTATTTAATAGAATTAGGCATTTTTAATATTGACCCTAAAGCACACAAATACATCCACTCCTGCCACTTCTCTACGAATAGCATTTTTTTGTCTGACTGTTGGTTTGTAAACAAAGAGGTAAATGATGATGATGGATGTCATTGACCAGATATCTTCATGGAAAGTTGACATCTGTGGTATGTTAAGGTCATATAGTATAGTTCGGAGGGGGGGGGCATGCCTGTCCCCCCTTACCTGAATATAGAGGGGAAACTTTTTTTTCCCCGCAAAACCCCTACTAGACATGTAGATAGAAAAACTCTACTCTCAACAAATCTTTTCTGTAGGTAGGTGGTGGGGGGGGGGGGGGCTGACGAGGCCCAAAACTGGGCTTTTGGGTAAGTTTTTATTTGCTATGACTTCCAGATAAGTAGTTTCTAGCACACTTAATAAGTTTTACATGAAAACATAACTGGTTGCAGAATTCACTTAAGCAGATAATCTAAAGGACAACTGGCTTTAACTATTTTAACAGTGTACAATGTATGATATTTTTGGCAAGCAGTATATGATTTTTGGCAACAAGTATTTTCAGTCTATTTACTTTACTTTGTAATTACGATTATCAGCTGCAGACCCATTCAAATTCCAAATCTTGCAAATGAATCTGTAATATAGAGTGTGATAAAGCAACATGTTAGGGATCTTTCTTTACAAAAGCTGGTTATAAACAATTTGAGGTTGATTTATTAAAAGCTGTTTACCTTAAAAGGGATTTTCACTTTGCAACGTAATTATTTAAAAGATTTCTGTTGTTGTAGATTGGAGGTCAAAATATCACATTGCATACACTAGGAAATAAATGCTTACCACTTCCTGTCATTCTGGGAGTGCTATGTATGGAAAAGAACTAGTGACTGAAAGAAAAGGAGAAGCAGGTGTTATTTAGCTGTGTGTTCCCAGCCAAGTTGATGTAATCGCAATGCAATCATTTCAGCTACCAGTGGAAGCTATATATGGATGACTGCATACACTACTGAGTATTTATGTCATTCAGTTCATTATGAGATTTTTTAAATATCACTGTGTAATTACATGAGAATTCATAGCCTGTGATTGAATTACACTACAGTTTACATTATGTTCAAAACAAGCATAAAAAATGGAAAAAATAAAAATAAAAATTGATAAACAAAAGAAACAAATTACTAAGTGATAACATATCAAGCCATAATTTATTTGTAAATTCATTTGTAAACTGATTACAAACACTGGAATATACTTTAGGCAGGCCATAGCCAGAGGAAATTGATTTTCTGCAACCACGGGTGGCTGGAAAGAAATTTGCACGGTTCCCCCATTAACATAGATAGTGCCGACGGGGGAATCCCTCCTGCCGAGACATTGTACTCTCAAGGCGGGGGTGGGTGAAGAAGTTCAAGCCAGGAGAAGACAGTGATTTTTGCTAGCGGCAATAGCAGCAGCTAGATATAATCGCAAGTAATGATCTGGCATGCCAGTTGTACCCATGTTGATTAACCAATCAACTTGGTACATTCATTCAAATCCCTGGGGATTCCTGCTGAATCAAACAAGATTCAAACTGTCTATGGCTGGCCTTACAAAAGGCAAAATGATTATATTATGTATTTAAAAGAATTTAGAACAAACACAACTGAAGACTTTAAGGCTAAGTTCACACTGGTGCAATGGTAGACATCGCATGTGATTTGCACCACACTGCAGTGCAGACCACATGCGATGTCTGTGCAATGAGAATTCAGCCATAGAGATTGTATGGCTGAATTTGCATCGTATTTGCATCAAAATTGTGCAGGACCCTTTTTTTTATCGTCGGCACTGGAATCAGATCACATGGGTGTTCAAATTCATGCAATCCGATCCCTGCACCATTTGACAGTTCACACTGCAATATTTGCAAAGGGCAGTGTGAACTGCCCAAGAGTCCAATGTGATGGGAGAACCGGCATTGGAGTCCCGCCAGTTGCCGCATCGTGCTAGTGTGAACTGGCACTTAAGGTATACATGCACATAAAATCCCTTTCATCCAACACATATAATGTTATCACATTCAAATAAGAATAGGGAGGTACTGACTTTTGAAGAGTATAAGTTAACTGTGAAACCCTCACATTACAAGAAGTCTACTCAGTGGAAATTGTTGGCTAATAGACCAGTGTTACCACTGTTTTTCCATTAAGTTGGAGACAAAAAAAGCAATATAGGCATACCCTACTTTTAAGTACACAATTGTGTTTATTTACTAAAGCTGGAAAGTGCAAAATCAGGCTCACTTCTGCATAGAAACCAATGAGCATCTAACCCCAGCTTGTTCAATTAAGCGTTGGTAATAAAACCTGGAAGCTCATTGGTTTCTATGCAGAAGTGAGCCTGATTTTGCACTTTCCAGCTTCAAGTGGGGTATGCCTGCAATGGCTTGGTTGGTAAGAAGTGGGACGATAGTAATAGCTCAAAAACAGATGGAAGTATACCAAACATATCTACTCTGTTGCCAATGTTCCTTGATTCTGATCCTAAATTGTTAGGTTCTTATGAATCAGCAGTTAACTATTTTTGTACATATTTCCCTGTTTTCTGATTGATTATTAAGTTATTTTGTTAAATCGTTGTGAACCGTTGTGGTTGCATTGTGTTAATATTTTTAATAAACAGTTGCATGTATTCACAAACTTCTGTGACACTGCAAGTGATTTACTAAAGAAAAATAAACTATTCACAAGGGAAGTTGCATTTTACAAGGGAATTGATATCAGAGTTTAGTAAATGGGGTGAAGCTCTGCTGACTTCCATCATCCAATTATAGGCAAGCAAAAAGACTTTGCTAGACGTGCACAAAGCTATTGTGCAAACAGTGACGTCATCAGCTTCTGTTGACGTCATGCTTGATGACAAAATGCATAAGTCTGAAACACACGTTGCGCTATGTCACTTCTGGTGGAACGAACGCTGACTTTGGTGTGGGTCTTGTAGTTTTCCACAGCCTCAATAGGTTATTACAGTTACTCACATTGCGGTTACTCTCATTGGAGGTCTATAGATTGTTTTTAATTTGTTACTTGCTGTAGCCATTTTAGGCTTTAATAAAACTACCTATACAGTTTCACACTATGAGGAGTCTATCCGCTTTTTTTTTTCCTGCTCATATTGCTGGTGAGACCCCGTTTGAAGATACGTCCTACTTGGAAGAGATCGGAGGAATTGCTGAATGAGATCGAAGAGGCTGGGGAGACCCCACAAGTCCTTTATGATCCTTCCTGTCATAAGGCAGGGGGATCTACAACATCTAGTGAGTGTACCTCTACACCAAATCTTTCACTGTATGATCCAGGCAAGAGTAACCTTTTTCATTGGGTTATTCTAAAGATTTTTTTGCAACTTTATTTATTCACAATTGAATTAACTCTTGATGAACTTGTTTGAACTATATTTACTTTTTGGGAACTTTATGTTTTTATAGTCTGGGGTCTATTTATGAAAACAGTCCCCCCCTTTGCTCTATATTACTGTTTGTTATTTCTTTGTTTGCACTAAGCACATGCAGTTCACATTTTATCATTATTTATGTGGTATTGGCAATCACTGTTTGCACAATAGCTTTGTGCACGTCTAGCAATTCACTTATTAATTTTGGAACAGCAGCTGTCATTTAGTTTAATTGAATCACTTTGGCGCAGAGGTATTTATTTACATAGTAAGCAAAAAGGCTTGTTTTTTTATTTTTCTTGCATGTAATTGGGTATTCTTTGGGTATTTTTTGCAAAGTGAAACCTTACCACATCCACTAAGCTCTGGCACAATATTCCTTGCAAAGTGCAACTTCCGTTGCAAAATGAACAGCACATTTGCTTTTGGTAAGTTGACACCACTCATACTCTTAAAGTGTATTTCCACTTTTTTCATCCAAATTGGGAAAACATCTACTTTATATCTGTTATAGCTACATATTCTCATTAATATAGCTTCAGTAAAAAAAGAAATCCAATTACCTTTTTTAGGTGCATTTTACTTGCTTAACCACTTGCCTACCACCATATTGTAAAATGACGGCGGCAGGGACCCTTCCTCTCTCCGGGCGGACGTCATATGACGTCTTTGTCTTCCCAGCATTGTGGAGAGTGTGTGCGCGCGTGCTCACCACATCACTGGGGACCCGGGAAAACATGCCCGGTAGCCGCAACATCCGCCGGGCACCCGCGATTGCTCATCACAGAGCAGGGATGTGGATCTATGTGTAAACACACAGATCCACGTCCTGTCAGGGGGAGAGGAGAACTGATCGTATGTTCCTTGTATATACGAACACTGACCGGTTTCCTCCCCTCATCAGTCCCCTCTCCCCACAGTTAGAATCACTCCCTAGGACACACATTTAACCCCTTCGCTGCCAGTGACATGTATACAGTAATCAATGCATTTTTATAGCACTGATTGCTTTATAAATGTCAGTGGTCCCAAAATAGTGTCAAAAGTGTCTGATCTGTCTGCCGAAATGTCACAGTCACAATAAAAAGCCGATCGCTGCCATTAGTAGTAAAAAAATAAGTTAATAATAAAAATGACATAAATCTATCCCTATTTTGTAGATGCTATAACTTTTGCGCAAACCAATCAATATATGCTTATTGCGATTTTTTTTTACCAAAAATATGTAGAAGAATAAATATTGGCCTAAACTGAGAACAAAAATTTTTTTTTTTTTAAATGGGATATTTATTATAGCAAAAAGTAATAATTTTTGTGTTTTTTTTGTTTATAGCGAAAAAAAATTCTAATTTAATTTAGGTACAATGTCGCATGGCCGTGCAATTGTCATTCAAAGTGCGGCAACACTGAAAGATGAAAATTGACATTTGCAGGAAGGGGGTGAAAATGCCCTGTATTGAAGTGGTTAACCACTTCAGCCTCAGAAGGTTTTACCCACTTCCTGACCAAGCCATTTTTTGCGATACTGCACTACGTTACTTTAACTGACAATTGCGCAGTTGTGCAACGCTGTACCCAAATAAATTTGATGTCCCTTTTTCCTACAAATAGAGCTTTCTTTTGATGGTATTTGATCACCTCTGCGTTTTTTATTTTTTGCACTATAAACAAAAAAAGACTGACAATTTTGAAAAAAAAAAAATAAAAACAATATTTTTAACTTTTTGCTATAATACATGTTCAAAAAAAACAAAAACAAACTGTTTGTACCATGTTTGCACTTCTATATTATCAGCTATGATCTATATTTGAGCACTGTCTGTCCTAACAAAAGGTTAAACATTTAGAAACCATCTTTCTAGTCAGAAATCAGTACTTTACTATGATCAGGACCAAAAATGTAATCATTGAACACTGGCCTGCCTTTTATTAGCCTGCTGCTTGTCAGTCTTTTGCTCTTTAGCACATTTGCTGGTGCCCTTGGGCTTCCTAAGTTATACCTCTTTCTCTAACCTTGGACCACCTGCAGGGTATAACAAAGTCTTCATTGCAAGAAAAACATGCAGGCAATAAAAACTTTCTTTTAGATGCTCTGAAGGGACTGAGTACTCGTTGTCTGTATCTTCAGGTAGGCCTTACTGTGCACTAGCAGTTCTGGTGCCCAGCTGACTAAGCCAGAGCTTCTTCATGCTACATTATAAATACTAGACCTGTTCCACTTTAGAATATCTAAATAACCTTGCCACCTATGACATATTTGCCATTCTTCCATCTGGACACCCTCTGTATCTAACCTCTGAGGTTCCTAGACTAAAAATATTTAGAAATGTAGTCTTTGAAACTTTGGCTACTAACAAGGCATGTGATAGTTTGTACATTCATGTTGGATAATTTGTGGCTATATTGTCCAGATTAGTGCCCTGGGAAAAGGAATATGGCCTGGTGGACCCAACATGAGGTCTCCTGCATCTCCTGCATTCCTATCTCCATACCAGACAAGGTAAAAAGTTCTAATTCAATGACCCGAATGGACTGGCTAGCCTTTTCTTTGGCTATATCTGCTTATGTCTGTGTGCCATAATTGTATAGTTAAAATTTTCTCAAGTTATACAGCAATGACATAGCACAGAATAATGTCAACATCTGTAGCCTAGCCTCTAATGATGGAAGAAGATGGAAGACATAAAGCACAGGTGAAGCATAGAAGAAGGTTTTAGATTTCTATGTTATCTTTTACATAAAAGCAAATATAAAATGGAAAAATAAACCTTTTGTATTTAGTTTTAGAAGTATTTAGTAAGGAATAAGGTTTTTGTGTGGATATACCGGTAATTCTGTTATTATAGTTTCATATCTATACATTCAGGACTAGAAGATTGTATGTAATTATTTTTAATATAGTCAGTGAACAGCAGATACTAGGATCCTAGAGACACAATACCTGACATTGCTTAGACAAAAAAAGAGGCCAGGAAAATGTTGTATTAAATATTTTTTCTAAGACTTAACATATCTTAAAATTGATGTTTTCAATGGAACTTTAGGTTGTTATAGCCATCTATCTGTTTATGCTATTCAGAAACCACTAATACTATTTTGACTTAATTTACCTTAATTTACCTTACCTAGGACCACTACATAACCCACTACAGATTTACTACTTTTTTGCTGTGTGCCTGTCTGGATATGCAAGCTCATTTAAAGTGGCTGTAAAGGCAGCCGTTTTTTTATCTTATGCATTAAGATAAAAAGCCTTTTGTGTGCCTCACCCCCCCTAATACTCACCTGAGGTCCATCTAGATCCAGTGATGTTGAAGGAATGTATCAGCTGCCCGGGACTCCCCTCATCATTGGCCAAGACAGCAGCATGGTGCCATTGGATCCCGCTGTTGTCAATTAAAGTTAGTCAGCCAATAATGAGAAGGGGCAGGGGTGGGAATGTGTCTGAATGGACACAGGGAGCAGTGGCTTGGCTCAGGTGCCCCCATAACAAGCTGCTTGCTGTAGGGGCACTCGACAGGAGGAAGGGGTCAGAAGCACCGAGGAGGGATCCATGAAGAGGAGGATCTGGGCTGCTCTGTGCAAATTCATTGCACAAGACAGATAAGTATAACATGTTTGTTATTTTTATCTTAAAAAAATGAGACTTTACAATCACTTTGAGTTTAAATTCTAATACTTCAGCCAATCAAAATCCACACTGTAATTTCTCTACTTTGGTATAGTGAATTTTGATTGGCTGATCGTGCTGTTGCACACCAACCCCGCCACCTAACACCCAGCACTATATGTGTTTTTAGGTACTAACTATATGTATGGGGATGGGCATGATGCCATTTCCAATGACACCCATTTTTATCTGCTGGGCTTTATGGATCACCATTGCTCACTGTGCACTATTTTATGGCAGAAAGAATGCAAAGCAATTGGGTTGATCTACCTAACCTAGAGAGTGCAAAATCTAGTGAAGGTGATTGATGATTGATAATAAATTGATCAGCTTCTATTTTTTTTTTGTCAAAGATTAATTGAACAAGTTGAAGATAGACGCTTATTGGCTACCATGCACAGCTGAACCAGATTTTGCACTCTCCTTTTTAGTAAATCAACCCCAATTTTCTAATTTATAAGTTCTCCAAGTTCTAGGACAAATAAGGAATATTATTCTGTTTTGATATAACTCACATACAAATAAACTAATAGGTTTCTGAAAAAGGACAAATGTCAATTAGTAAGGTACAATAAAAACAACAATAATGATTTACCAATCATTATGGATTGGGATCTCTCATGCTGGGGGGATTAAAAAGGATTTTGATTTGGGATGTTTTCTAAGCAACCAATAAAGGGATGCTGATTCATCATCATTGGGTTTGAGGGTACAAGTGTGCCATTGGACCCTCGTGGTAATAAATCACACACCACCTTGGACACAATGACATAGAGCCAGAATGATGGGAGGGCATATATTTTCTGTACCCCATAACCAGTTGTCACTGTACGTATCACTAGATTTAAGATTCAGCAGGCACATGTGACATATAAAGCCTTTTTTTGGTTAATAGCGATACACTATGTTACGCCAGGGCACACCCTTAGGGGTTCACACACCCCATCAGGAGGTATTTTGTAACATTGGGTTGGATGCTTTGTATGTTTACCAATGTAGATGAAATGCAGAGAGGAGTGAGTACAATGATGCACCTACCCATGGTAATGTTTTTTACAGATGTCTCAGGTGCATAGGGGGACTTATTTAGAGTTATAGTATATAAAGGATATCAAAGTAGGATAATAGAACAGGGAGCTAGGAGGGGTGGGAGTTCATGTGTATGTTTTTATGGGTGGTGGAGATTTATTGAAATTTATTGTTGTATATATGTTGTCAAATATCAACTAGAGATGCACACCTGCACAGGAATTAGGCACTGCATTGTTTATAGCAAGATTGACAGTAGGGGATCTTAAATAGGTCACTGGGAAAATGGTAGTGCAGCCGAACTCCAAACAGATGTATGTAAGCTTATTTGTACCATAATAAAATGGTGCCTATCCGAATACATATTATTACAAACAAGCTGAATTGTACTACAACAAAATGGCAGAGGTCCGGACCACAATAAAATTGTGCCTAGTCAGTTATGAATAAATAGATGTATGCCACACCGTCCAATAGAAATCCCCCTGTGGAAGACATGTGACCATGGGTCGACACGCGTAGGGGAGAGATGAGGGTGGTGCCGGGACCCATACCCGTGTTATGACTATAGTTGTCACAATATGGAAGCAGTCATTGCAGACTGGTTTTTGAAAGTGAATGGTCCAAGAATGTCATTCTTATCATATCTTCACTACTTAGATAAAGCTGCCCGGGTTTGATTTGTGGGAGGGCCAGTGGACTCCTCAATAAATTTGCAAATTTAGAACGTTAATTTAAATAGAAAGTCAAAGGAAGATGAATCTTGAACATCAATTTGGGCCATTTTCAAAACTAACAGGAAAGGAACCGCAGAACAAGGGCATAGGGGGCTATATATATATATATATATATATATATTGCATGCACCAATGCAAATTTAAAAAAAAATGTAGACCAGTGAGCAGCACTTTTTAAAAAGCCAAAAGAATTGGAAAAGCACTTTGCCTCCATGCTAGTGGGGGCAAGGGCCTCTTCGACACATTTCTGGCCCAGTAGATGTGGGGGAGAATTATTTGAATTTTGGAAGGGGGCTTCCAGATATTTTCGCCCTTAATACCTGAATTGAATGAGTAAGGACATAGTACCTTTGATTACAGATTCACCAATAAGTATAGTAGTAAATAAACACACAACACCATGATAAAGCATTTTTTTAGGAACTACTTTACTGGTGTAAATCTATCATCAATCATATCGTTCTGCAATGTACATACATGTCAATCATGATGAACACTGCCCATAGACCCACTGAAACAAAACATGCTGACTGTCAAGATGATTTCCTTCCACCACACTCTTAATCACACCATTAATAGCATTTCTCAAGCTGGCAGCTCAATGTAAACAAAGGAATAAGGATCTCTGGTGATGTCATTAGCTAAATTTGGTCATGAACATATTTGGTAAATGACATAAGCTAGCATCTCCCACCGCTTTCTGTACATTCAGCTGCCAGCTAGGGAAATTGTCATCCGTAGTAAGAGTTCATCAGACATGGAACATCAGGATAGTCATCAGGTCACTGGGTGTTGTCTATAGTGACTGCCATGGATCTACATCATTTGACAATGTTGATTAATGTTTAGCCAGGCGGGTTGAATGGTGTCCATAACCAATATTTGGCCAGCTTGTTTAACATTTGAAACAGTGGCAGTGGTATCCTTGGTTGCTTAGGATGTTGACAGGAAAACAGGACAAAATGGCCATTTAATCTGCCTGGGCCATGAACACAGCAATATATATATATATATATACATATATACATGTATATGTATATATGTATATACATATGTATCAGAAATTGGAAAACACCTGATATACACATACTTGCTATAAGTGCCAACCTTTGGTGAATATGAATGGTCCTAAATAGCTGAAAAATAATGAATGTTCGAGATGTCTGTTATTGCCTTTATGTTGTTGTAGGGAAGAAAGAATCAGCCCTGTAGACTGGACCAGCACATGATTTTGTGCCAGTAGTGCACGGACGTACAATAATCTTTTCCAAATTTTACATATTGCAGGTAAAATTCATTCAGCTCTTTGTGTTCTCCTCTCGCAATATGCTCTTGACATCATCATGCATCTAGTGTGCTGTTGATAAGACACTAAAAGGTGTAAATTATATGAAAAAAAAATACACTTATTTAAGATATTCGTATAGTGTTAATTATTCCTGCACTATGGTAAGTGTGTGGATACTTTTATATATTGACTGCTGCTGAGGAAAAGTAAACAAGATGTCCTCAACATTAAATAATATATATGACCTCAGCACTGTCTGTTTCCCAAACAAAACCAAAAAAATATTTCAAATTACTAGTGACATGATCATTCAACATCCCTTATGAACCAAGTGTAACACAATTCACATTTAAACAAAACATGTTACTACATGAAATAAACCAAAACATGAAAAATAAAAAATTGTCCGTAATTTGACAATATGCTGAAATTATTCACAAAGTGCAGTCCGTGCTGGTATTATCTTGATAATAGTGAACAAAGAGTGCAAATCCTTGCTCCCCTCCTTATGTGCCCTCACTCGCCAACTCCAGGTGGGCCATGTGCCTGTAATATGTATATGAGATTCATTGAATGTCTGGCAACCAGCTCCAAAATCTTTAGCTTTTCCCAGCAAGTTAGTAACTCGGGCAGATTTACATGGAGGAGATTAGAGAGTAGTCGTAGTGTGAATTTGCTTTTATTAAGGTTAAACATGTGTTAAAAACAGTAAATATTACACTCACATTTAATACTAGGTTATCAGGTATAAAAAACAGGTTAGCAATCCAGTACTCGTGATTTGCATTCCATTGAACGGATATGACATTACAAGAAGTTCCACCTTAAGATATACAGTGCATTATTGAACTAAATATCATCCATTTAGGGCTTAGATCTACCTTAACTACATGTACTGACAGATGTGATCATCATACAACCTAATTTTCTATCTGGCTTTTTAATATATAAGGAAGGGCTGTGGGAGCAATTTTGACCCCTAAGGCACAATAATCCATTCATTATCACCAAGGCATGAGCAGCTTTCTGATATGTGATTACATTGTGGTATTTACAATAGTATACTATTATCAGCTAAAGGCCACTTTAATGATAAAGATCAAACTAATTTTGCTAACATAAAATTCTCTAGAACTAACACAGTTTGTCCCATTAAAATTAATTAACTTATCCATTCTGGTTCATTGTGTTGCTCCTTCTGAACTAATCAGATATAAAGCAATCTCAAAATCACAAGAAGAATTGCAAGAATTGTTATGGTTTGCTTATACAGTGATTGCTTTAGAGCCATTAGAATTCTGGGAACATTGTTGGCAAATTTGTATATTAAGCATGAAACGACTTTGCTAATAAATGTATGTGCTGCTTGGCTTGGTTTTTCAATCAATAGGAGTGGGAAGTTTTCAAAATGATTTTAGAACATTTAATCTGTAACCGCAAGCAAAAACGTTGGCATCCATATCAATAACATTGATACAGTTAAGTTTGCTAAATGTAAATGATGCATAGCGGACTTTTGTTTGTCTTCACACTTGTGACACCTCTTCAGAAATATTTTTTTTGGTAAGTGTGGTTAAACAAGGCCTAATTTAAGTGAGCGTTTTCCAGATTAAGGATCATGTTAGAATAGCAATTTTATAGCAGCAATCCCTCGCCATTGCAAATCTCAAATTCCAGTGATTAACAGCAATTTATAGCTAGTGGTATAATTCTTGTATCTGCTGGCAATGTGTCGCTAAGAAACAATTTGTTGATGCTGTAGCTAAAAAATAATGCTACATCATTAGATTGGCATGCTCTGCTACAAAAAGCTTTCCTTCAGTGATTTGTAGCTAAGCTATAAAATACAATGGTGGGGCAGGGAAGATCTCTGTATCAACATTGCTTGTGTGGGTGCTGGGATCTCTGAGTATACTCTATGTGTATACCCATATGCAATGGTTAACATCAGCAATATACATGTTTTTAGGCATATTAAACCAATGCATGATTATCCTTTTTCAATGCAATGTATACAGTATATAAGCCAGGCCAGGAGGAGAACGTGCTAGTGTGTTGATTTGAGCACAAATGGACCAATCTCTCAGTTCAGGATGTTCTGTTTCTTACTAAATACTAAGTTATTAAACGATTTTAACTCAAAGAACAGTTTGCAAAGAATAAAATTGCATAAAAACTCAAAAATCCTGAAATGTTTCTATGAAAGCAAATTCCAAATAACAGGCAAAATTACAGTTACTTATCACTCCATAGATAGGGTTGTATTTACAGCAAAGATTCCCAATGTGATGGCAAAAATATGCAATTACTTTTAAAGCTGTAATTCTGTAATTTTTCTTGTTTTGAGCAGATTTTGTTTTGTTTTTTGCTGAACATGTTCTCTTTGTGCATACTGACTCGTAGTTTCCAGAGCTGGGCACCTAATGTTAGACAACCGTCAAAAGAGTATTCTCTTCAGTCTAACTAATCTATTGAGATATATCTAAGGCCCAATTCTCACTCCCTTCCTGTTGTGTCAACAAGACAAGAAATGAGGGGAACCAAATGAATCAGGAAGCAGCAATTAAAAGCCAAGGTTCTAACCCTTCCCAGCTCTATCCAGAACTCGATGAAAAAGATTTTGACTAGAATTAAATTTTTATTCATTTACTGAAATAATATAATTATAAAGAAAAATGGCAGTATGTAATGCATTCAGTTACTTCATATGGGGCCTAAAAAGACTGTGCAAGGTCTTGATAAGTGAATTAAAAAAAATGTTTGATAACTAGGTACCCTAGCAAAAAAAATCCTAACATTTAACCCTTTGCTGTCACCATCACAAAGCAGGAATGCGCCTGTTTTAAAATGTATAATCTTGGTTTCTCCTATTGAAGAAGAAATTATTTGGGCTGACCCCTCTTTCCTTTCCTGATTTGGACTTATCCTTCCCTTTCCTGTCCTTCCTCACCTGCTGGCTGAAGAGTCTCATCTACATTGATTGTACACAGGAGCACTCGGCTCTGAGCACTTCTGAGATTAGTATCAATGGATTCTGATTCTTTGATCTGCCTGGGTTGAAGGTAGAGTATCTCTCACTGATATTGCATATAAGGAGCTTGTCAGAACCTCTATGAATATAATACACTTGAGCATAAAAAATTTTATAAAATGTATAAAAATGGTAAAATGATAAAAATGGTAAAATTATTAAAAAAAAAATGTTTTTTTTTAAATACCTATACTTGTGCACACACACACACAAACACACAATAATTTGTGCGTGATGTATAATTCTAAAAACTGGACAGATGATCTGAAAAGGAGCTCTATAAAGAGTTATCCATCGACCTTTCCCCAATTGGTCCATTTTGGATCTATGGAGAAAAATCCTAATCAGATCTTCCATAACAGAGATATCTAAAAACCACTAAAAAGAGGAAGAAGCTTTATTTGGTGCTGTGAGCTCCCCAATTATAAAAGCACCAAAAAAGGCAATAACGGAAGCTGTCCTGGAAAGCAAAGTCTCAAATGAGGAGGAACAAATTGATTCCAGTGCAGACATCAGTTTTGCAAATAATTCAGAAGAAATTGGGCGTCTACTGTCAATAGCTGGGGAAGACCTTCTGACACCTTTCAGCACTTGTTTGACTGTAAAAAAGGAAGAAAGAGCAGGAAGTCTAGAAAATTTAAGAAAAAATGAGGCTCCCACTAAAATTTTGTTAACCGAAGAAGGACTAAATTTAGCTTGGAATAGAGAGGAAACAAAGAATAAAGCCATATAGGCATTAACTGAATTCAAAGAAAGATTAGACCAAGCTTGTAAGTATTCTTCCCTAGTTTTTGGAGTGATGTAATTCTTGATTAGTCCCATATCAGTCACCAGAGAATTTCCAGGCAAGGAAATCCTTCCTGATCTGCCTCTAGAGCGAGCTCCCAAAACCTCTGGAACTGAGAATGAGATAATGAATCGGCGATCTCATTAGTAAAACCAGGGACAAGCTTTGCTTTAAGCCAAATGTTATAAGTCATACATTGCATACCAAAAAAAACTGAGTAATTTTCATACTAATTTAGATTTTAATGATAAACAGTTTACAGCAAATAATACTCCTTCACTATCCGTATGAAGAATAACACGTTTATTCTCAAAATGTATGTGCCAAATAGTAATAGCTACCACCACAGGGAATAACTCTAATAAAACCAAATTATGGTTAATATCTGGTGACCTCCAAGACTCAGGCCATTCATCAGCACACCAATGACCACCCAGGAAGGCGGCAAAGCGAACTGATCCAGATGTATCAGTAGATAATAGAATATCAAAATCTTTAATGAAACCACTCTGCCATGCCGCACGACCATTGAAATTGATCAGTAATTGGTCCCAAACCTTCAAATCCTCCTTAATGGGATGGGTAATAGAAACATGGGAAAGAGGATTTTTAAGCCCCCTAGTGGCTAGAGCAAATCTCTGAGAAAAGATTCTGGGTACTGGGATTACTCTAGACGCAAATGTGAAGAGTCCCAACAAGGACTGAACGTCACACAGAATAACTTCTTGGCAAAAAAATAGAAATAAGTAACCTAATTTTTATAATTTTAGACATTAACAAATAGAATTCCATGGTGACCGAATCAATTGTGATGCCCAGGAATTCAATTACCGTCACTGGGCTCAACGTTTTCTCGCTAAGGGAATGCCAAAGGACTCACAGATGTTGAAAAAACAATTCAACATATCAGAACAAACTTGAACTTCAGCTGGACCTATAAATAAAAAATCATCTAAATAATGGATGGCGCCACCCTGGGAGGAATTCTGTGACAAAACTCACAAAAAGAAACAAAAGTCAAAAAGGCCTCAAAATAAAAACAGGACTTGGAAAAACTCATGGGCATGCACTTATCAAAATAAAAATTATCCTAAAAATAGAAACTGAGGGAATTAAAACCTGTGGGATTGACAGGTATGAGGCAAAATGTGGATTTTATGTACACTTTAGCCATTAAAGATGCTTCGCCATATCACTTTAACAGATACAACGCTTCGTCAAAGGAAGCAAACAATCCAGATGACTCAAATTCTGCTATTTCATCATTCAAGAAATTGCCATGAAATTGATAAATGATGAATCAAAGGAAAGGAACCTGGCTCCCTTTTGGGACCAGGCCTAAAGGGGATACATTTATAAAGGGGGGAGAAGAAAAAGGTCTAAAGGTCCAGTTATTCTACCTTCCTGTAATTCTTTTAAAATATTTTCTTTATGTCAGGTGTGCAAGGACAGAACATAATTGTTTTACTGGAAGACAATCTTAACCTACAAAAGAAGGGACTAAAAAAACCAAACTTGAATCCTTCATAAAGTAGATCCGCCATCTTGCGGTCTGGGTATTTTTCTAGCCAGTACTGCATTTTTGACAATTTCACTGGCATCCATGCCTTTTGCATTAATGTCTCTTTACTGAGATATACTGGCAGATTTTTTAAAACAGGTCTCCGCAGGCAGTGAACAGAATGGGAAAGCTGGCGGCTTTTATAACCTATGCCTGGCTCAATCCCTAAGCAACCTAAAATGAGAAGAGGGAAGGGGGTGAGAGAACTGGGGAAGGAAGGCAGCCCTCTGTACTGTCCCATGAAGTCCTGCATAAGTGCTAGGGGCTCGGTCACTCTAACACACACTTAGCCCTTGTACACACGGTCGGAGATTCCGACGGAATGTGTCCTATCGGACCATTTTGTCAGATAATCCGACTGTGTGTGGTATGCATCGGACTGTTTCCGTCGGAATATCCGTCGGACCCAATTTTCCAACTTGTTGGAAATATTTTCCGACTAACTGGTCCGATCGGACATACTCCGATCATGTGTAGAGAATTCCCGATCGGACAAAGTGCCACGCATGCTCAGATCAAATTCCTACACCAAAGCTATTGGCTACTAGCGTGAACGTAGTCCCGTCGTAACGAAATAACGTCATCACGTTCTGAACGATCTGATTTTCCGACAACTTGGTCCGACCGTGTGTATGCAACAGTTTCAAACACAATCCATCGGACACAATCCGTCGGACAAAATCAGTCGGACAAAATACAACGGATTTGGTTGGCAGAATGTCAGACCGTGTGTACAAGAGCTGAGGGGTTTATTTATAAAAATAAAAAAATGCTGTGTCCATGTCTCAGTATTCACACAAAGGTAATGACAAATACTTGTAACGTTTGTAATATTTGTGAAATGTCAGTTTCTATTTGCATCTTTTGCAGGGAGAATGTAACATTGCCTAACATTTGATCCTTATAGCAAAATAGAGCTTAACAACATTCAACTAGAATTAACAGTCACATGGCCAATAGAGAAAATGGCCTAACACTATACGTTAAGAACAGCAGGGGAAATAATATGAGAGAGACCTCTACACTGTAAGGGGTTGGTTTATAAAAAAATTACATAGGAAATCACTCAGTGAAAGTGCATACTGTATACATTTGTTCTGTGCAAAAAGGGTAAAAATGAAATAGGTTATATTATGAGCTGTTTGAATGTACATTGCTGTTTAAAAAAAAAAAAAAAAAACTGCATTTAGCAACTAGATGGGGCTACTGGGCTATGGGCACCAACAATGTAATGAATCAGTTACTGCAGAGGCCTTGTTTAGAATTGGAGTTCTGTTTCTGAAACATTGTTTCAGTTCTGTATAGCAGTTTACTCTCTGCAGTAGCAGATACATATACATGTTGATGGTAAGCCCAGGAATCTTTATACAGTACACTCAGCTTACAGTGCAGATGTGTCCCTCATTATTTCCTTTTCCGGTTTAATCTTAGAATTTAGTGTTATGCTTTTCTTTTTTTCTGTTGGTCAACTATTCTTAAACGTGATTGTAAAGCCAATTTTTACTTAAAATAAAAAAGTATATACTGAACTGCAATTATATTGCCTCCTCTTATGGGGTCCCCTGCCAATGCTGCCCTCCTCAACTGCGAGCACTCCCTCAGCAAGCTGTGTGCTGAGGGGGCACCAATGCAGGTGTGCTTAGCATGCCAGACTGTGTGCGTAAATAGACACACATAGTGCTGCTCAGTCATACCCCCTGGTACCTCCTCATAGGGATTTGACTCACAGCAGCAGAAACCATTGACTGCTTCTTCTTTCAGAGTCTCCTATGAGAGCAGGGAGTGAAGAGTAAAGAGCTGCAGCTGAGACAGTGCTGGATTGTGAAATTAGACAGGTAAGTATTTATAGGAGGGGGGGGGGGGGGGGCAAGAGGTGAAAGGGTTTTTAGCTCAATGCAGGAATGCATTACCTGCTTTCTGTCCAGCCAATGTAAATAAACAGCCACGTAGGTGCTCTGTTAATCTGGGAGGAAGCTATTTGCTGAGAGGTATGGTGAGTATTTTGCAGATCTCGCTTTTTGCTACAAAGTTACATTTTTATTTTCTTTGTTCATTTTCAAAAACAAATGAGAGCTGCAAAATACTCATCGTGCCTCTCAGCAAATAGCCTGAGGTGTCATCTTTCCGAAATGGGGTAATTTGGGTTTTTTTGTGCCACCTTGGCAATTTATGGCCTTTGAAACTGTGATAGGTAGTGAGGAGTGAAATCAAAAATTTACGCCCTTAGATATCCTGAAGGTAGTGATTGGTATTTTGGGGCCCCATACGCGGCTAGGCTCACAATAAGTCCCAGACATGTGGTAGCCCCTTACTCAGGAGAAGTGGTAGAATGTATTTTGGGGTGTAATTCCACATATGTCCATGGCATGTTTGAGCAATATATAATTTAGTGACAACTTTGTGCAAAAAAAAAAAGAAAAGTTTGTAATTTTCCCGCAACTTGTGGCAAAATATAAAATATTTCATGGACTCAGCATGTCTACTTTCCAAAATGGGGTCATTGGGGGGGGGGGGGGGGGTTGTGCTATCTTGGCATTTTATGGCCTTTAAAACTGTGATCGGTAGTGAGGAGTGAAATCAAAAATTTACGCCCTTAGAAATCCTGAAGGCAGTGCTTGGTTTTCGATGCATTGGTTTATGTATATGACTGTGATAGGTCCTTATGCAACCCCTCTCTCCATTTTATTGTTGTACACAATTTAACCTCCCTGGCGGTACCATTATTTCGGATTTTAGGTGCTAAAAGCGGTACCATTATTTTGCATGAAAATTTGGCGTTTTATATTGTAGTCCTGTAATTCTTAGGAATAACTCTCTTAAATCTGTCCAAACCAGAGTCTAGCAGACATCCCGGGTATGATAAAGTTTGAAAAATTAAATCATAAATTATAATATAAGAAATAATTATAAATAATTGTACCAAATAATAATATAACAATAATAAAAATTATTCAATAATGTAATCACATCAAAAACACTGAAATTTGCTCGGTTGCAGAATTGTCACTGTCATTACTTTTCAGTATTTGATGACGAATCTCCCCACAAATCGCTATCGCTCAATTCTGCGAGTGATTCTAATTTATTATCGCTGTTTTCTAGCTGCTCTAAAATCATTTTTGATGTACAGTGACAGTTTTGGTTGCTATGGACAATCTCCAGTTTCCAGGTATAAAGAACAGCTTTTATTATATAAAACTACATGCAGGACACTGGGCAGACCACTAGGGACAACGGGGATGTGAAATGTTTACATACAGCAATGTAATCTGTAAGATTACATTATACTGTATGTTTACTGTGTGTTTCACTTTTTGAATTTGGCGCCGATCTCCGTGCCCGTGCGTCGCAACGCTCGCAGGGCACGGAGATCGCCGATGTGATAGATCGAGCGAGACACGGCTCGCTCGTACAGCGGGGAGACGACGCTGGATCCGAGGGAGAAGGTGAGTATTCCTCCTCCTGGATCCAGCGATGCAGTCCCGAGTCTGACTCGGGGATACCGCTAATGGTATAAAAAATCCACCCCGAGTCAGACTCGGGAAAACCGTCAGGGGGGTTAATATATTCACAATATTTTTTCACAAACACTATTAGTGAATATTCTTCCTATTAGTGAATATTCTTCCCTAAGAAGTGTCCTTCTGGGGTAGACTTATTCTTTTAGCGCTGCATTTTTATTTTCTGAATACATTTTGGCATAAATGTATGACTAAAATTGAATTTATTGGATTTTTCTTATAACAAAAGTACAAAGTATCATTTTTTTTTTTCGGTCTTTTTCCATTCATGTCGCAAAAAATGAAAATAGCAGAGGCAATCAAATACCATCAAAAGAAAGCTCTATTTGTGGGAAAAAAGGACGCTAATTTTGTTTGGGTACAACATTGCATGACTGCGCAATTGCCAGTTAAAGCAGCGCAGTGCCAAATTATAAAAAGTCCTCTGGTCTTTAGGCAGCCAAATGGTTTGGGGCTTAAGTGGTTAAGCTATATTCCCTGACCACTAGTATAGAGGAGACCATTACAGTACATTGTTTTTGATACAATTGGTTGATTTGTGTGATACAAAAGATGCAATGGGGGTTACTTACTAAAGGCAAATCCACTTTGTACTGCAAGTGCACTTGTAATTAACCACTACAATACAGGGCACTTTCGCCCCCTTCCTTCCCAGCCCAATTTTCAGCATTCATCGCTCTCGCACTTTCAATGACAATTATGCGGTCATGCTACACTGTACCCAAATTAATTTTTTATCATTTTGTTCACACAAATAGAGCTTTATTTTGGTGGTATTTATTCATGACTACGTTTTTTATTTTTTGCGATATAAGCGCAAAAAAGCGGAAATTTGGAAAAAAAACTATATTTTCTTTTTTCTATTTTAAAAGAAATCCAATAAAATCAAATTTTGTCATAAATTTAAGCCAAAATGTATTCTGCTACATGTTTTTGGTAAAAAAAAATCCGTTAAGTGTATAATAATTGGTTTGTGTGATCACAGACATTTGTACGCAAATGATCATGTACATATGTGTGCAGATAATCATTGGAACATGTGATTTTAGTGGTACACATGTGGGGGACATGTGTTTTTTTATTTGGGGACATGTCTTTTTATTATTTGGGGACATGTGTGTTTTGGGGACATGTGTGGTGACATGTGTGTTTACTCTGTAGGTTTATACTAGACTAGTGATCAGTGAGTAAAAAGCTGTAAAAACAGCTCATACTCACTGATCACCAGCCGGCTGCAGCGATCTGCTCTCCTCTCCTCTCCTCAGTGATGACTTCTGTGTGAGGAGAGGAGAGCCGATTGCCGAGCAACCGGCTGTTTGTTTACATCACATGACGGCCATGATTGGACACGGCCATCATGTGATCAGGAGGGCCAATCACAGAGCCCTCCTGCCGATCTGAGATGCGCCGTGTCCGGGTGACATGAGCGCATCAGGATTGCGCCGCTGCGCGGGCACGCGTGTGTGCGATACCCCTCCTTCTGATGGACGTTCATGAACGTCCAGTCAGAAGGAGGCGGCTCCCACCCGGCCGTATATGTACATTGGCCGGGTGGGAAGTGGTTAAAGTCACTGTAGACCCGAAGGGGATATGCAATGAAAATAAAAAACAGGCTTTTAATTTGAACATCATTGGATGATAAAGTCAGCAGAGCTTTCACTCATTTCAGATCTACCCCTCAGATTTAGAGAGACTGCACTTCCAAGTGCACTTTCAGTGTACTTTCAAGTGCACTTACAGTGCAAAATGGATTTACCTTTCGTAAATAACCCCCATGGTCTGGTACATAATCGGCCCAGCCACTGAAAAAGTCTCACACATGAGGTATTGCCATACTCAGAAAGCAGAATGTGGTTTGAGTTGGAATTGTAAGTGTGCCCATGCTGTATGTGAGAAATATCCTATTAAATTGACAACTTTATGTAAAAAAATAATTTTCATTTTCATTCCACATCTTTAAAAACGTGTGGAAAAAAAATTAAGTCTTCAAGAGACTCAAAATGCCTCTTAGAAGATACATTTGGTTGTTTGCTTTCCAAAATGTGGTCATTTTATGGATGTTTCCACTGTGTGGTGCTCAAGGGCCTCTAAAAATGTGATATGTAGTCAAGAAATTAGATGTATAATTTATGCCCCTAGAAAGCCTGAAGGTGCCTCTTAGATTTCGGCCCTTCTGTGAGGTTAGGCTTTGAAAAAGTTTCACACATAGGGTATCCCCATACTTGGGAGGAATAACAGAATGTGTTCTGGGGTTTGATTTTAAGTGTGCCTATGATATGTGTTAGAAATATCTTATTAACTGGTTCCCGACCAGCCGCCGCAGTTATACTGTGCCAGGATGTCTTCTTTGGGCGACCCGTCGTAGCTGTACATCAACCCTTTAAGACACTGTAAGAGGCATGCGCAGTGTGTCCAAAGGGCCAATGCAAGAGACCACCAGGCTCGATGACTGCCTGGCACCCACGATCACTCATGACAGAGCGAGAACCGGGATCTGTGTGTGTAAGCACACAAATCCTGGTTCTCTCAGGGGGGAGGAGACAGATTGTTTGTTCATACTAAGTATAAACACTGATCTGTCTCCTTCCCTAGTCAGTCCCATCCCCCCTACAGTTAGAACACACCTAGGGAACACTGTTAACCCCTTGATTGCCCCCTAGTGTTAACCCCTTCCCTGCCAGTGACATGTATACAGTAATCAGTGCATGTTTATAGCACTGATCGCTGTATAAATATCACTGGTCCCAAAAATGTGTCAAAAGTATCTAATTTGTTTGCCGCAATATTGCAGTCCCAATAACAAAAAATCACTGATCACCGCCATTACTAGTAAAAAAATAATAATAATAAAAATGTCATAAATCTATCCTCTATTTTGTAGACGCTATAACTTTTGCGCAAACCAATCAATATATGCTTATTGTGTTTTTTTTAAAAAAATATGTAGAATATATGTCGGCCTAAACTAAGGGAATTTTTTTTTTTAATAAAAGATATTGTGTTTTTTTCAAAATTGTTGTTCTTTTTTTTATAGTGCAAAAAATAAAAACCACAGAGGTGATGAAATGCCACCAAAAGAAAGCTCTATTTGTGGAAAAAAAGGACGTAAATTTTGTTTGGGTCCAGTGTCGCATGACCGTGCAATTGTTGGTTAAATCGACGCAGTGCTGTATTGCAAAAGGCTGTGAAAAAGAATGAATAACAGAATGTGTTTTTTAATTATAAGTATGCCTATGCCTATGCCTATGTTGCATGTGAGACATAATTTGTTAAAATTACAACATTGTGAAAATTTGTATTTAATTTCTTAATTTTCTAAAAAATTGTGACAAAAACTTTTTTGCAACATTAACCAATTTCAGACTGGACCATTTTGCTGGTCAAAGGCCGCGTACACACGCGCGGACTGTTTGCCCAACCTTGTTCGTCAAACAGTTTCGGCAAACAGTCCGCTCAAAATTTGCATGAGCGGACTTGCCCACACACGAGCGGACTGTTTCAGCAAACTGTTTGCCAAACAGTTCGCTCAACTTTTGAAATGAACGGACTCGCCCACGTAAGGAGGAGGCAAATCCGCCCATTTTGAGCGCGTGTACAGGTAGGCGGGGCCCGCGAAGGAGACGTCGCGGGCTCCGCCGCCTGGAATGGGCTTAAAGGGGAACCCCAACGCCGAAAAAAATCGGCGTGGGGGTTCCCCCAAAGTGCACACCAGACCCTTGCCCGAGCACGCTACCCGGCCGGCCAGGAAAGGGGGGCGAGCGAGCGCGCCCCCCCTCCTGAGCCGTACCAGGCCGCGTGCCCTCAACATGGGGGGG
The DNA here is from genome assembly GCF_037356315.1 of Lithobates pipiens. Taxonomy (NCBI): domain Eukaryota; kingdom Metazoa; phylum Chordata; class Amphibia; order Anura; family Ranidae; genus Lithobates; species Lithobates pipiens. The sequence continues at coordinate 398,522,710 of NW_027507748.1, read as the reverse complement.
TGCCTTGGGGAAGGGGGGGCCGCGCGGCCCCCCCACCCCAAAGCACCTTGTCCCCATGTTGATGAGGACAAGGGCCTCTTCCCGACAACCCTGGCCGTTGGTTGTCGGGGTCTGCGGGCGGGGGGCTTATCGGAATCCGGGAGCCCCCTTTAAGAAGGGGGCCCCCGGATACCGGCCCCCCACCCTATGTGAATGAGTATGGGGTACAATGTACCCCTACCCATTCACCTGTGAAATAAAGTACAAAAAAAAACACAACACAGGGAAAAAATATTTTATTGCACAGCTCCGGGGGTCTTCCGTCTTCGGGGGTCTTCTCGCCGGACTCCTCCGCTATCTGTGTGTAGCTCTTTTACTAGCGGAGGAGTCCGGCTTTCTTCCTCCCCGCCGCCGGCCTCTTCTCCCGACTTCGGGGGTCTTGTCCCCCTCTTCGGTTCTTCTGCCGGGCCACCGCGCCTTCTTCTAGCTCTTTTACAGGCGGTGGCCCGGTCTTCTGTCGCCGCTGCCTTCCGTTCTTCTGTCGCCGCCTTCGGTTCTTCTGCCGGGCCACCGCGCCTTCTTGTAGCTCTTTTACAGGCGGTGGCCCGGTCTTCTGTCGCCGCTGTCGTCGCCGCCGCCGCCGCCTTCCGTTCTTGTTCTTCTTCTTCTTCTTCTCCTGGAGATGTTGACTCGACGAGCTCTCCGGCCGGAATGCCAGAGCCGCGCTGTGCGGTCACTTATATAGTGACAATGGGGCGGTGTCACATGGTATATGTCACATGGGTTGGTCACATGGGTTGATGTCACATGGGGACTATGACATCGTAAGGGGGCGGGGTCACCATGTGCAATAAAATATTTTTTCCCTGTGTTGTGTTTTTTTTGTACTTTATTTCACAGGTGAATGGGTAGGGGTACATTGTACCCCATACTCATTCACATAGGGTGGGGGGCCGGTATCCGGGGGCCCCCTTCTTAAAGGGGGCTCCCGGATTCCGATAAGCCCCCCGCCCGCAGACCCCGACAACCAACGGCCAGGGTTGTCGGGAAGAGGCCCTTGTCCTCATCAACATGGGGACAAGGTGCTTTGGGGTGGGGGGGCCGCGCGCCCCCCCCTTCCCCAAGGCACCCCCCCATGTTGAGGGCACGCGGCCTGGTACGGCTCAGGAGGGGGGGCGCGCTCGCTCGCCCCCCTTTCCTGTCCGGCCGGGTAGCGTGCTCGGACAAGGGTCTGGTGTGGACTTTGGGGGAACCCCCACGCCGATTTTTTTCGGCGTTGGGGTTCCCCTTTAAGCCCATTCCAGGCGGCGGAGCACGCGACGTCTCCTTCGCGGGCCCCGCCTACCTGTACACGCGCTCGAAATGGGCGGACTTTCCGAGCGGGAACAGTCCGCTCATTTCGAAAGTACAGCGGACAGGCCCACACACGGGCGGACTGTTCGCTCAAACACAGTTTCAGCGGACAGTTTTTCGGAATTTCCGAAAGACTTTGTCCGTCCAACTGTCCGCTGAAACTGTCCGCTGAAAGCCCACACACGAGCGGACTGTCCGCCCAAACACTGTTCAGCGGACAAGGTTGGGCGAACAGTCCGCCCGTGTGTACGCGGCCAAAGACTTTTTGCAATTTGGCACTGCGGCACTTTAACTGACAATTGCGCGGTCGTGCGACGTGGCTCCCAAACAAAATTGACGTCCTTTTTTTCCCACAAATAGAGCTTTCTTTTGCTGGTATTTGATCACCCCTGCGGTTTTTATTTTCTGCGCTATAAACAAAAATAGAGCGACAATTTTGAAAAAAATGCATTATTTTTTACTTTTTTGTTATAATAAATATCCTCCAAAAATATATATAAAAAAATGTTTCCCTCAGTTTAGGCCGATACGTATTCTTCTACATATTTTTGGTAAAAAAATCGCAATAAGCGATTATTGATTGGTTTGCGCAAAAGTTATATCGTTTACAAAATAGGGATAGTTTTATAGCATTTTTATTAATAATTTTTTATTATTTTTCTTTTACTAGTAATGGTGGCAATCAGCGATTTTTATTGTGACTGCGACATTGTGGGGACCCATCGGACATTTTTGACACATTTTTGGGACCATTGTCATTTATACAGTAATCACTGCTATATAAATGCAGTGATTCCTGTGTAAATGACACTGGCAGTGAAAGGGTTAACCAGTGGGTGGCAGTGTAGGGGTTAAGTGTTCATAGGGGTGTGTTACTAACTGTGGGGGGGTTGGGCTTTCATTTAGTGAACACTGATCTCTGCTCCAATCACATGGAGCAGAGATCAGGGTCACTAGTTGCTAGGCAGAATGGAGAAATGCTGTTTACACGGCATTTCCTCCATTCAGCCGTCCCGTGAGACAATCGCGGGGATGCCCGCGGCGATCGAGTCCGCGGGTCCCGCGACTGGACGCACGGGGGTCCCGACCAGCGCGGGAGCGCGCTCCCGATGGCAGGGCGGCATTGAAGATTGGACGTACATGTACGCCAATATGCCTGCCCGTGCCATTCTGTCGACGTACATCATCGTGCGCTGGTCGGGAAGTGGTTAAAAAACTCACAATGTCTCTGTCTAAATACCTTGGGCCATCTACATTCCATTGGGGGGGGGGAGGGGTTGTACTTTCCTAGCATTTCAATTAGACAGGCAGTCAGTACATCAGGATTAATCAATTTTCTAATGTGTATATATATATATATATATATATATATATCATTGTTTGTAGACGCTATGACTTTCACGCAGACAAAATTGTATACACTGATTTGTGTTATTTTTATGTAGCAGAATGCATATTGGCCTAAAGTTATGAAGAACCTTTTTTTTTCCTTGCAAAATTGTATAACAGAAACGAAGAAAACCTGACTGCGCTGAAAACTTAAAAATGGCCTGGGCAGTAAGGGGATGAAAGTGTCTGAATTAATGAGGTTAAGGTAAAAAATGTTTTAACTTCAGAACCCCTTTAACTCTTCTGGTTGAATGTTCGTAAGCCTTTTTTCTCTAAGGATCAAATGTTAAGAAAAGTTATATTCAACCTGTGAAAAGCAGCAAACAGAAAATTCCATTTTACGCATAATACAAACATTAAGGGTATTATTCAGGACTTCTGTGTGAATAAATATGTGTTAAATAATGTATATTAGAGGGGTGGAAAGAGCCTCCACACATGAAAATGAGCACTTAGAGATTTAGTAGAAGTGGTAAAAATAGAATCTATAGGTAACAATCACAGGTGCCAGTTTACACATTTAGATCTTTACGAGTGAAAGACTATCAGATTATTAGCTAAATTCTGACCAATGTGTGAAGTTTAGGACTAACTTTATTCTAGTTAAAGTAGCATGAATGTGCAAGCAAGCCCAACTGAAAACAACAAAAAATGAAAATGAAAATCTCCAATACTTTCCCCAGTCAGAACCCATTGTTGTTCAGTGACCTGACCTTTGTTTAACTATGTCCTCGACAAAAGTCTTTAAAGATAAAGTTCCTCCTTTTGTTTTATATATCTCTGCACTAAGCCTTCTGTTATTTTAAAGCCCCTCAGCCATATTATTAATCTCACTCTTATAAATAATTGATGTTGCATGCTACAATGCCCATTCTGATATACTGAAATGTAAAAATGTATTAGCCTTTTTTTTTTTTTTTTTTTTTTTTTAGAATTCTGGCATGGCAACATGTACTTCTGCACTAGAGAGTTTCTCCATATCTTGGCAGTCTTTTGAGATGCATTTTCATTAGATAACATGGGCATATTTCCAAAGGCACTTCCAGTTATGGAACATCTGGTTTCCAGGTGCCACAGCAGGGAATTAACCACTTTTCTATTGCAGAAATACATGGTTTTCTGTGTGGAGCTGCACATTGCACTTTTCTACTGTTACATGCATTAAGCATTACTTGACTTGGATTGCAATGTAGCTTCTTAGTGCTCACTGGTTTTAATTGCCAAATGTTATTGCACATTAAATATACAATATTAGGAACAGAACTTTAATGCCAGTAGAATTTATGATAAATTAAATATTCAATGATCTCACATAGCATCATTCCTTATGAACTTTTAGTTATAGCATATGTATAAAAAGTAATATAAAGTAGAAGATGCATTGGAAAAATTAGCCTTACTGCTCAGTCAGGAGACTGCATAGAGAACATCAAGGGGTATGCCAGTCCTGGGCATTCTGCAACCCTAATTGTGGACCTAGAAGTTTGCTATTTTGGACTTCAGTGGACATTTGGAGAGAACAATGTTCAAAAAGAAGAGAGGTGAGACATGTCTACCAATATGTTGTGGAACAAAATGCCAAGACCAGCACTGAAAATGGTATGTTGTCATATTTCTCAGTCATCATGTGTACGTACATTGAAGGTCCATATCACTTTTGCTCTTGCTTAACTAGTTGTTGAATTACTGACCCTGAATAAGTATACGGGTCCTGGGTTGTGACTTTGGTCCTCCATATTTATTTTTGGGCAGTGATTCATATTAGGGCATGTAAAGGTAATTTATAAATCTGGCCAAATCCAAGCATATACATGTGTTAGAGGACTTTGGATTTGTGTCAATGGCATCAGTTTGCGACACAGGAGATCATTCACAATTTATTGACGGGTGCAATCAACCTGCAGTTGACCTCCTTCTGACTGGAATTCGATCTGCTTCAAGCAGATGTTACACTCCCACAGACTTGTATGGGAATGCAAAATCCATCTAATGTGAGCAAAAACCTGTCAACACAGGCCTTAATAATGCTTGCATTCACCTTCCAGATAGATAGTAGTTATGCAGACTAGCTTAGTTATACAGATTGCATATACTGTAGAAGGGTTAGGAAAAATACATATTTAAGTATTTTAGCCAAAAATCTATAAATGAACAGCTAATGTAAACTTAGATGATGAAGCCCACTGGATTATCTGAGAAGCACTTTATGCACTGGAGCACTTCTATATTTCTGAACAAAGACTCTTAAGGCACATGGACAGTTTATAATGGATTATTAATTTATCCAATATGAACTTTGAATGTTTGATTTGCTGATACATTTTACTTAGTGGTTATTGATTTTGCACTTTTTAAAAGGCATTGATTTATAGGGGTATATTAGTATAAAAATGGTTTCACTGATTATCTATTTTTATTACTTGTGTGCTATAATTTGTATTCCCTTAAATAAGGGCATTGCATTGTATTATTTTTTTTTTTAATTTAAAAGGACAGCATAACTTTTTATCGGGTCCAGTATTCAGGCTTAAGTTGCAGCAGTCCAATAACTAAAACTAAACAAGTGCAAGGTTTTATTATATATAGCTAAATGCATGTTACCTTGACCTGGGATTTCCACTGATGCATGGGAAAATCAGGACATTGGTCTTTACTGGGTGAACATGCAGGATAATTTGATCAATTAATTTGTGTTAAATGTGGGGCACACCATATAGTAGTTAGAATCCAGGAAAATATCTCGTCCATAGGGTAGTAAGAGCAGTGGTAAACATAAAACGCTTCAAAGGCCATCTGTAGAAGTCTCCATAGACGTAAAGTGTGAGATGGTATCCTAATGTCAGCACCCTTCATGGAACCTATATGAGTGCTATCTGCAGAAGCATGGATGGCGCTAGTGGTCTCTGTTGAGGAAGATTTATTACAGAGTGGTGATTTTATGTGTACTGCTGTTCTTACTCAATGTAAGCGCATTTACTTTTTTCTTTATTAAACTGACAGAGAGCACTGTGAGCTGTTTTTTATTTCCTTATATGCAATGTGATTTATGAGTGGAGGAGAGTATGAGAAGTCTAAAGTGGTTCTAAAGCCTAAACCTTTTTACCCTAATGCATTTCTTGCATTAAGGTAAAAAATGTTTAGGCATCAGTATCCCCCCCTTAACTCCCTTTTAATTACCTGAGCCCTTCCTTCAAACCAGCGCTGTGCACAACCTCAGCTCTTCTCTCCCCTCACTTCCAAGTCTCACTAGCTTTGCTGGGGTACTGAGGCTGATTCCTGCTGTCTGTGTCAATAGATGCAGACGCAGAGCTCAGGAACAAGCATGCGTAAGTTCCCCCATGGGAAGCGGCTTTATATGGGAGCACTGAACATAGAGGAGGAGCCAGGAGCACCAGCAGGGGATTCGAGAAGAAGAGGTTTGTGCCAACTCTGTGCATTTCCATTTCACAGAGCAGGTAAACATGACATGTTTGTTATTTAAAAAAAAACAAAAAAACCCTTCACAACAACTTTAACCCTGTAAGGGTATTCGGATCTGCATGTCTATTTCGGTCTCAGTCCTGTGTTTTTAAGGGGGAGATTGGTAAAGTAGCACTAATCCAGTGGTGCCCTGAAACCTCCTATAATAAAGGGTTCCTACTGCCAAAGTAAGCAGACACCTGTCATCACGGGTGGATCTTTTTATATGGTGTGTGTGGTATCACGTATGAAGTATATAGAAGTATATGAAGTCCTATTTAACCACTTCAATACAGGGCACTTTCGCCCCCTTCCTTCCCAGCCCAATTTTCAGCTTTCATCGCTCTAGCGCTTTCAGTGACAATTGCGCGGTCATGCTACACTGTACCCAAATGAAATTTTTATCATTTTGTTCACACAAATAGAGCTTTATTTTGATGGTATTTATTCACGACTCCGTTTTTAATTTTTTGCGATATAAGCGCAAAAAAAGCGGAAATTTGGAAAAAAAACAATATTTTCTTTTCTCTATTTTAAAAGAAATCCAATAAAAGCAAATTTTGTCATAAATTTAAGCCAAAATGTATACTGCTACATGTTTTTGGTAAAAAAAATCCATTAAGTGTATAATAATTGGTTTGTGTGATCATGGACATATGTACGCAAATGATCATGTGCATATGTGTGCAGGTGATCACGTACATATGTGTGCAGATAATCATTGGGACATGTGATTTTAGTGGGACATATGTGGGGGACATGTTTTTATTATTAGGGGCATGTGTTTTTATTATTTGGGGACATGTATGTTCTGGGGACATGTATGTTTTGGGGACATATGTGGGGACATTGTGTTTATACTGTGTGGTGTGTTGTGTGTTTACACTAGACTGATGATCAGTGAGTAAAAAGCTGTAAAAAACAGCTCATACTCACTGATCATCAGCCGGCTGCAGCGATCTGCTCTCCTCAGCGATGACTTCTGTGTGAGGAGAGGAGGAGCCGATTGCCTAGCAACCGGCTGTTTGTTTACATCACATGACGGCCGTGATTGGACACGGCCGTCATGTGATCAGGAGGGCCAATCACAGAGCTCTCCTGCCGATCTGAGATGCGCCATGTCCGGGTGACACAAGCATATCGGGATCACGCCGCTCCTTCTGAAGGACGTTCCTGAACATCCTATCAGAAGTAGACGGCTCCCACCCAGCCGTATATGTGCATTGGCCGGGTGGGAAGTGGTTAAAGTGGAAGTAAACTCCCCTATCGTTTTCAGCCAAGGAAGCTGCCATCTTTGCCTCTGTTTAATCTTCAACTGCTATGGTGCTGCACATATGATTAGTTATGACACCAGCCATTGGATGGTTTGATAGTTTGGCTGAGAGCACAGTCAATGTGCAGTTAGCATTCCCGGCATGCCTTTTTTTTTAACTGTTTAAATCGATGGGTTTACTTCCACTTTAAAAAAGCACTGAAGTCTTTTTTTATGGACCTCTTTCACAAATGAATTGTATTACTTCTGAATTTCGAATGCACATTTTTTTTCTGAATTATCATTAAATTGGTATTGGATTTATATTTACCAGGAGGTCTATTAAAAACTGATTTGGCATGTTATGTGTTGTTAATAGATTGCTGGTATAGCGCTGCACTATAACCTTTTTGCACTTTTTGCTTACCTCTCATAGATATTGTGGGGTCAATTCAAAAGAGATAAATATCAAATAAATTTTTGCATTAACTAACTCATGTGATATTTATCTCAGGAGCAGGCAATTTACTAAAAAAAATTAGTAAATATTGCATGGATTAATTTTGTTATTTTGTGGAATTCAGCACATTTTTTACACCTTACACCAGCAACAGGAACCCAGAGATGTCATATGGGCAGAAGGAAGCATCGGGTCAGATGTGCATTTCTGGGTCCCCACTCCTAAAGTAAACAAGTTGGGGTCACCCATGCGATGTCACTGACCAAATACCAACATCTACATATTTAGCTAAAGATTTCATCTGGATGACCCTACCCCTTTGTTACTTTAGCGGCAAGGATTCAAAAATGTAATTTGGCATGCAGGAAGTGATGGGATCAAACGTGTTTCGGTCAGTGTTGTTTTTTTTTCTTTTGGATGGGTATTGTTCAAGTGGCTTCCAGACAAGACATTGGGACAAGGTGCATTGTCAGGGGTTGGTCTCTTGCATTGCAAAGTACCCACTGTATTGATAGCATGTGGATAGTATAGTTTAGGAGGGGAGCCAATATAATATGTTTCCAACCCTGTCATGTCACGAGTATGTGCGTTCCATCTTTTTTTTTTAGAAAAAAACTAAAACTAGTTGAATAACCCAGGAAAAAAATCCAACCCAAGGGATGTCCGCATTCAGCGTCACTTTGGGTGTGAAATGGATATTTTATAGATATGTAACTCCTATCCTCATATTGATTAGTGGTTCCAAATTAATAATAACTACTGCAGTAGGGAACAGACACAAAAGATACGCTCAGCATCTTTTCAAATAACCGTTCTCCTTTATTATGACGCATTTGAAGGTTTTTATGCACATGATTACGTAGGTATCACATTAATATTACAATTGTACGTTTATGATAACAAGGGGCGTTACAGGCTAAATCTAATCAGGACTCGAAAGAATGCAAAACATGTACTGAAAACATTATTAGTGCCGTGTGCACAGTGAGGGCATTGTTCAATACATATAAAATAGAATACAATTATATACAGAACCTACAAATTTCCATTACAGTCTCCGCTCTTTTGATCAATATTTTGATCACTAACCATACCTGCTATCACCTTTAACCTGGAACCTCCACATGCTTAGGTGGAGGTAGTCCTGGCCAAAGAGGCAAAAACTCCATTGTGGAGAAAACAATAGCTGAGCAGCTTTTTTATTACTAAATGACTTTTCATTGTGAAAAACAAAGACCTATTTACAGAGTACTGGCTGTACACTCCTATGGCCAGAATGGCCTTCTAGCTTAATTGTTTGTATGATGACTTATCAGCATATGTAAACACAGAAAATTCTACACGAAATGGAAGAGGTACAAAAGACAAATATGACTTCAACATGGCTAAACTACTTTTCAAATATATATATCTCTTACAATTAAAGTAATTGAATCAAAAAGTACCCTAGACTGTGATCGCAAGAGGGAAACAAATCAAACACAGAGATTTCTTTCATTTAGTCATTTTTGCAGTGTCTGGTGTGGATCCAGGTGACATTTCCTTCAAGTTTTGCAAAACTGTACATGAAATAACGCTGTATTGAGTCTTCAAACATTTCCTTATATATAAATGTCTCTTAACAATCCACAAGTCATCTGGCTTTAGTTTTAGATCCTTCCAAAATTTTTGGATCTGGAATTGGGGAGAAAACACATAAATGAGTTTGTCAAAAACCTTAAAAGATCAGCAACATTCTCTGTGAGATCCAAATGGAGGACTTCAGCTGCTGAGACAAAATATAAGCAAGTGAGTAACACACTCCCAAACCAAATCCCATAGGGAGAGAGTCCAACATCCACTTAGGGGCTTGATAAAATATAATAAAACATTCAGGCAAAAGTTTTCTAGTTTCTTACTCTACTTTGTCCTCTACATTGTAGACAGCAGGGGGTGTAAAAATAAAACCTAAAAACTTCTAGTAAGGACTCTCCTATAAAAATGATTTCCTCTGTTACTCTATGTAGATTCTGCACTCTGTATTTACAAACTACTTCTGATAACACTTTTTAATGTGGCCTTTGCGGTAGCATTTGCCACTAGACATCCAGAAAACATGTCCATACAAAAAAAAAACATACTCGTAAGATCCTGACTTGGGCATCTGGATATATATTTTTGTTATCTCTGGAAGGGATGTTCAGCTTTTGGTAACACCTTTGGTAACAGGTAAAACAAGAAGTGATATGTTATAAAAACAAACTGTGGTGAACCCTGGCTCTATCCCACGCTCATTTACTAAGGCAGCCATAACTGCTCGTGACTGATGACACGGTCCATGTGTCAAGCTGAAGGGAAAAGAGTGTCTGGCAGAAATAAATGATCACCTTTTCCAAAGTCTTGTTTCGTAAGAAGTTGCCCTCTGTGGACTACTTGTTCTTCTCGTTCTGGGGTCCTTAAAGTTGAATTATTAATCCCAGCTATACTGGGCCAGAACTAGTGTGGAATCTGTGAGTTGCACAGACCCAGCAAGTGTCCAGGGCTGTAAATGCAGCATCCTTAGAGTGGCCTGGTCTGCTTCCATGTGTGAGTTTTACTGTTAGTATGGCTACCTCAGAAAGAACCTGGAAGGCTGAAAACAGCCGATCATATTAACTTGGCGTGCTTGATTGATTTACCGGCCGAAGTATAAACAAACTTCTGGCCCTTCAAATGGAACCAAAAGCTCTCTCTATCTCAACTATCTATATAAATATACTCTTTTTATAGCTCACAGACTTTGCTAAAACATGGAGATCTGCTTCTTGAGCTGGAGAAAAAGGATCCAATGACTCTGAATACAGAGAATCCTTCTGAATGATAAACTTCATCCTCAGTATAAAACCGGGAATAACACTACAAAAAAGTAAATACTCGGGTCTTCAGGGAGTGTGTCCAGCACTGGGCTCACAGCAGCTGATTCCTATATCATCAATTTAACACATGTGGTTTTTCTTTGTCTCCAGCCTCCTCCAATAGAGGCAATAAGGTGGCTGGATTCAAATGTACGCATTTTTCATTGTTAGATTTGTACATAAACAAACAAAACAAATTCATATTTTGAACCTTTCGTTAGACAAACATTTAGTTAGCTATATATTTGCTGTGCAGAATGTCGGACTATTAAAAATTAAATATTCAACCAAAATAATGTCTGTAACTTTGTCTAATAGCAACTTTACATAAAGCTACAGCTCTGATATATCGGGGTGAACCCTTCATTACTGGGCCCAGCTTGCATAAATATAACAATGGCTTGTTTTCTATCATGCTGTTTGTGTAAGAACTCCAGTTTCATGTTTCAAAAAGACAACTTTTTCCTGGCAATATTATAATAAATGATAAGAATACCCTGCAGTCATGCAGAGATGTCCATAAACCCTAAGTATTCTTCTACTTATACCCACTGCACTTACAAGGAAAAGGGGCACACCATTTCAAAATCCACATACTTTGCTTTGGATTTCAAAAATAAAAATACATAAAAACAAAAGGACCAACAATATGTATGATGGACCAGAAAGCACTCGCCCATCAAAAACTATAAACCAACTGGCTGCAGGCAGCATCTATCCTAACAGGGTGTGTGGACTTGATGTGATGGGTCTATTATATTTACATTTTATTTATTATTACTCTCACATCATGGACTGAACATCGAGTTATTATCAGACTTTAAGATTTCATTCCTGTAGAAAAACTTTTTATATATCCCATTCATCTTGGCTTTGTTAAACATTATTGCAGCTTTATTCAAATTAACAACCTCATCTTCATCTTTTTTTTTCCCTTCCACTCAATAAATGTAAAATTACAAAATTGTTATATTAATCTAAACTAATCCCATTTTTACCAATTTCCCATTAACCTGGATTTCATTTCCAACCAAAGGTTTTCTAAACCAGTTTCAATATATCTATATTTATTAATAAAATTGTTAAACTCATATTAGAACTTAATACTCATATGATAATTTCAATATCACACACTAATATATATGCACAGATAAATGTCCTTAAAGGGGGACATAATACTTAATTTTACTCAATTACTCTCTTTTTTTTTAATGCACTGTTTCCACTATTACAGGATATTCAATTTGTGTAAGACACAGTTAAATGTAACCTTCATTATACCATGTTTGGAAAACAGATTCAAAAATAATTGTGATCACATTGTTTATCATTAGATTCATTAACCCGGCACATTTTGTTATAAATGTTTTGTCTAAAAAACTGAAATTGGCATGGTGTCCTTCCAGCTTATCACCAATATCTCATCCCAGCTACATTCTTTCAGGAGAGCACAAAGGAGGGGGCCACATCTGTGTACATGACACAAGCGATAGAACTAAAGGTTCCAGCATTCACAAACATACACAAATATATCTCTAAAATCGCTTCCTTGCTTAAACTTCTGCTTTCCTTATTTTGCTGCAATATCCTTTGCATCCAATGTATTGTAATACCATACTTCACATACTGTACCTTCTATGATCAGACGGGCAGCCATAGTGTGTGCTCATCCCATCTTCCCTCTATGGCAACATATAAAGCATTCTGTTTTAACTCTCATTTCTCTGTTTCCTGACTTTACTAGTTGTAGTGCCTGACCTCAAATTTATCCCACAACTTAACATCAAAAAGTCCCTTTCTGTCTAGTGTTAATTGTCACCCTTGATACATCCTGCTCACATAGATAGCTGTTTCTCTAGCTGTATACTCTGCATGATTATTTGTCTCTGTGGACTTTGGTGGTAACCCAGTTACCCTTTGTGGATCCTTGTCCACTTTAACCATTAATCTAGGGGCTCAGTATAGGTGGAACCGCACCTTCAGTTCATATATAGAGCTCCTCTTGCACTGGGCATTTTTCAGGGCCTCGTACTCTTCATTCCCTTACTTAATTTAATGCCCATAATGACTGGCCAGTCTTCTCTACGTGTGCCTATACCCTCTTGCCTCTAAACTACTTTATCTAGCAGATGTACTACATATACTTGTGAACAGCACTATTCTTCCCTTTCTCTATAACACTCCGATGTACAGTAGACAGTGATAACATAACATATAACCACCAATCAATACAGTTCAATTAAGGGGAGTAAAATAGGTACCCTTTGTCCCGAAAATGCCTTACCGATCAAGGAAGTCTGATAACTCAAATCTAAGCAAAAGGCTTACCTCAGCCGGCTGATTATCAGAAATTCCCAGATCGTCCATTGCCAAGTTTTGTCTTGGTTACAGAATAGGACAACCTCAGGTACTCAATTTATTACGGAAGTGTGGGATTTCCTGACCTCGTCTACTTCCAAAACTAAGGGTATCTCATTAATGTACGATTTATTAGGTGCGAAATCTCATTTTTTTAGATTTGGACATTTGGAGAAATGGGAAAAAGATTTAGGTCAGAAATTTACTGAGCTACAATGGTTGCAGGCCTTTAGGACTAATGTTAGTTTTTCGAAATGTGCAAATTATGAGGAACTGGCTGCGAAGATTACGGCAAGATGGCACCTCACCCCTTATATCATAGCCAAATTTTCAGGTGACGGTTCAAGCGAGTGTTGGAGGGGATGTGGCCAAGTGGGGACACTACTGCACATGTGGTGGAGATGCCCGCACCTGCGGAGCTTTTGGAACGAGGTATTTAGATTGCTTGCCTGTATCACAGGTGTTCTAATTAAGCCCTCCCCAGAAAAAGCCCTTCTCAGTATTGGTATGTCGTCATATCCAGTTCCCAAGAGGACAATAGCAATGCATGTTATCTTCGCGGCCAGGACCTTGATAGTATATAAATGGAAAATGAACGACACCCCTAACATATCAGAATTGATTAGGAAAGTGACCATCATCTCAGAATACGAGAAAATTTTAGCGTATAGAGATGGGTCCATTAAGAAATATTTAAATAATTGGTCTGCATGGAATGCCTCCATTAGGAATAGGGCTATGTAATGGTCAAATATAAGCTAGGTCGTCCCTCGATACCCTCGATTCTCTTCTTCTTTTGTTCTTTTTATTCTATTCTTTTCTCTATCACTCTTTTTCCTTTTTTATTTCCTTTCAGATTAACCTTCGTTTAAGATGGTTATTAGTAGTATTGTACATGTCTGGGCTGGAGAGTAGTATATTATATGAGGCATACTATTCACGCATGTGATAGATTTGAAGTGGAGACTTTTGTAAAGCGCCTTACATATGTATGTTATACCTTGGATACTTGATTATAGATTGTCATTATGACTGATGTGTTTTTTTATACATTACTGCCTGGTGTGGGCGTGTACTTGCTATTGTTCTGTTTTCTCTTTCTTGCAAAATCCTAATAAAAACCATTTAAATAGAAATTCCCAGATCGTCTCAAGCTCCTCGTTTCGGATACTCAGGGTCACCCGGTAACCCCTGCTGGCCAAGCTCGCCACCTGAAATGGATATTTTATAGATAGGCAACTCCTATCCTCATATTGATTAGTGGTTCCAAATTAATAATAACTACTGCAGTAGGGAACAGACACAAAAGATACGCTCAGCATCTTTCCAAATAACCGTTCTCCTTTATTATGACGCATTTGAAGGTTTTTATACACATGTAGGTATCACATTAATATTACAATTGTACGTTTATGATAACAAGGGGTGTTACATAGGCAGGCTAATTCTAATCAGGACTCGAAAGAATGCAAAACATGTACTGAAAACATTATTAGTGCTGTGTGCACAGTGAGGGCATTGTGCAATACATATAAAATAGAATACAATTATATACAGAACCTACACATTTCCATTACAGGTAGAATGGAGATAGTGCACCCCTGTTTATACTAAAAAAATCACTTTCTTCCTTCTGTCTAAGTTTCAAGAAGGAGTAAGTCTACGCAATCAAATGCCCTATTCTCTCTCTTCCTCCAATGTATTTTCGGAGTCAACCCATCTAAACCATACTTTTCTAAACTGCTTGGGGGCTCCCCTAGCCTGACAGATCATTCTATACATCAACACTAAGGATGAGCCGAACACCCCCCTGTTCGGTTCACACCAGAACCTGAACAGACCTAAATTTTGTGTGAACTTTAGAACCCTATTAAAGTGTATGGGACTCGAATGTTCAAAATCTAAAGTGATAATTTTAAAGGCTAATATGCAAGTTACTGTCCTTTTTTTTTTTTTCAATATTTTTTATTGAGTTTATATATGAAAGAACATACAAATACAGCCAACTAGGATATGTGTAGAGCTAGTATCTGCCAAATAGTGAACAACCAACATGAAAGAGTGGAGTAACATAGCATAACATAACAACAATAAAGCAATAGCAATAATAAGGCAAATGACGGATATGCTGTGGCTAGAGAGATAATCAGGAAGAAGGAATCCTGCACTCACTTACTGGCACCCCAATGGGATCACACTGTGCCAGCAAGGGTGGAGACCCATTTCCCTGCCAAAAATGGTACATAAACCAAAACAATGAAAGGGAGGAACAGACACAAAGAGAGGATAAGTGAGGGGGGGAGGGGAATAGGTCACCATTTGTAACACGAAGAACAGGTGTAGAGTAAATATCCCAACAGGGTATAAATTGGATTGCATTCGTAAACCAAGTTATCAATCTTTGAACTCAATCTTTAACCAAACAGCTGGGGTGGGATAGCCAGCTACTCCATTTAAGCCTAAACAGCGTGGCTTTGAAATGTATAAAGGCTAAGAGTCTCTCCATCTCGCACTGATGGTTGAGGGTGAGAACAGCATCAGAGCGAGATGGAGAATACCTTGAATTCCACAATCGTGTGATAGTGAGTTTGGCCGCAAGCAATATTTGTGTGAGCACTACTCTAATCTTAGAAACTCATGTATTGTTAGATATAATAAGGCTAGCTCAGGTGTGGGATCCACATGTTTAGCACATATATCAGATATCACTGTGAAAACCTTATTCCAGAAGGATCGGACTGATTTGCACGTCCACAGGATATGGTGCAATGTACCAACATCTCCGCATCCCCTCCAACATAAGGCTGTACGATCTGGGCAAAATTTACTAAGTTTATAAGGTGTGAGGTACCAGAAGTGAACTACTTTAGAAAAATTTTCCCAATGAATGGCGCATCTGGAAGAAGTATATGTAGTGGAAAACGCAGACTTCCAATGATCACCAGAAAAAGTTTTACCAAGGATGTTTTCCCACTTAGCAATAGTAGTTGTTTTGGAAAAGGAATGTTGGGCGTTATAGATGTTGTAAAATAAAGATATGCCTTTAATAGGGCCATTAGGATCCCGGAGGAATTTGTTTAGTAGTGAAGGTATTTGCAGGTAAAAAGGTAGAGATTGCTTCCGTAGAAAAGAGGAAACTTGTAGGTAGGGAAAATAGGCTGAAGCAGGGAGTTGAAATCTCCATACTAAATGATCAAACGTACAAACGGACAAGTTATGATACAGATCTTGGAGCAAGGTTATGCCTTTGGAGATCCATATTTTCAAATCAAGGCATGGAATAAAGTGTCGGAGGACTGAGAGCGGGATAGGAATTTTACAGAACGATTGGTCATGTATGGAAGAGATGGGAAGTTCAGACCATAATTTTGTGGAGATTTGAATCATAGGTATAAAGGAAGTAGGGATTGGTGCACCTAACATAATAGCAATAAGAGTGGATTTGAGGTCCCAGTGCAGAGTGCCATCAACTTCCATGGCTATCCATGTTTTGTGTTCGGAGGGGGTCCACCAATATTTAAGTTGGTCCAAGACACAAGCTTTATAATATGCTATTACATTAGGAGCACCCATACCCCCATGCTTCCTATGTGTCTGCAAAATCGTAGCAGAACACCTAGGTGGTTTACGATTCCAGATGTATTGATTAAATACCGTTTGTACCGAGGAAAGGAAAGTACGTGGGATGGGGATAGCCAGTGTGCGAAATAGATAAAGGAGTTCCGGGAGTATAATCATTTTAAGTGCTGCTATTCTACCTGCTGTCGATAGATCCTGAGTATGTAGATGCGACAATTGCTGAGGTAAAGACTCTAAAAAGGGTTTAAAATTATATGTATACAATTGTGAGGTCTGCCTAGTCAGATGAGTACCCAAAAAGGGTATAGAGTGAGAAGACCAAGTAAAAGGGAAATCCCTAGTCAAAGCTAATTGCATGGGGGCTGACACATGGATACCTAGAATTTGAGATTTAGTAGCATTCAGTTTATAATAAGAAACGGCGCTAAAGTCCTGCAGTACTTTCTGTGTCTCAGACAATGATGTCAAGGGGTTAGAGAGTATGAGCATAACATCATCAGCGAATAAGCTGATTATATGTTCTCTACCAGCTATAGTAAGCCCAGTGATGTTATGATGGGATCTAATATGTTTTGCTAAGGGTTCCATGAGAAGCGTAAAAATTATCGGTGAAAGGTAGCATCTTTGTCTCGTCCCATTAGTTATATGTATCAATTTAGAGGCAATGCCCGAGGTGAGTACTGTGGCCGAGGGGTTGGAGTACAGTGCCATGATGGCTGTCTGAATCCATCCCACAAATCCAAATTTATTGAGTACCGCATTTAGGTATCCCCAATGTACCCTGTCAAATGCCTTCTCTGCATCCAAAGAGAGAAGCAGAGAAGGCATTCGAGAGGATCCAGCCTGGGAAATTAGATTAATAAGACGTCTAGTGCCATCCGGGGCCTGTCGTCCGGGTACAAAGCCCACTTGATCTGGATGGACAAGATCAGGTAAAACCGTCTGTAACCGGGTAGCTAAAAGTTTAGCAAAGAGTTTCACATCTGTATTGAGAAGGGATATGGGTCTATAATTTGCAGGTTTAGTAAGATCCTTGTCGGATTTTGGCAAAGTCACTATCACCGCTTTAAGCATTTCAGGTGGAAAAGTGCCAGAGGACAAAGCCAGACTGAAAACTGATTGTAAATGAGGAGCAAGGTCAGTAGAGAAGAGTTTATAATACTCATTTATGAAACCGTTCACACCTGGAGACTTACGGTTGGGAAGTCTTTGGATGGCCAAACAGATCTCTGAAACTGTATATGGGTGAGAGATGGAGTCAAGTTGATCCTTAGAAAGGGTGGGAAGTTTTATTTTCTGTAAAAACTCGTCAATAAGGGTTGGTGAGGGTTGGTGGGTATCCCCATCATTACGAAGGTCATATAGTGATTGGTAATAATCCACAAAGACATTGACTATGTCTTTAGGATTCGTGACATGCTTTTTAGTGAATGGATGAGTAAGAGTAGCTATCCCACGTTTGATCTGTTTGGCCTTCACTATTCTAGCCAACCAAGCTCTGGCTTTGTTATGCAAACCGTAATAAGAAGCTTTAAGGAACTTAACATGGTTTGCTTGTTTGTAAAGGAGTAAAGATCTCAGCTGTTGTCTATCTTTAAGAATATCTTGAGTAAGCAAGGGAGTAGGCGTAATTTTATTAACCCTTTCTTTAGAGGAAGACATCGATCTGCTTCGTCCTCTTTTTTTAACAACTGACGCTAATTTAAACAATACCCCTCTCATGTACACTTTGTAAGTATTCCACAATGTGAACCGGTTAACATCAGGAGTGTCGTTATAGAGAAAGAAATCACGATGTTCTTGCTGGATCGTTTGGCACAATAGCTTGTCTCCCAGAAGTGAGGCGTTCAACCTCCAAATAGGAGGAGGAGTATTTTTTAAGGTATCATCAAATTCCAATAGAATTGGTGCATGATCCGACCAAGATATTGTGCCAATGTCCGAGCTTAATACATTTTGGAGTGGCATTTTCCCTGTCAGAAAAAAGTCAATATGGGAGTAAGAAGAGTGCACTGCTGACAAGAACATGTAATCCCTTTCAGAGCCGTGAAAACATCGCCAGACATCATACAGTTCATACTTTGCAAGCAGAGGAACAATAGAGCGTAGGGGTCTCCTGGTCCAGGCGGAGGAATCCATAGTGGGATCCAAGACTGTATTGAAGTCCCCCCCCCGATAAGGAGGGTGCCTTGAACAATGTCCGAAATCTTGGCAAGCAAAGGTGCAAGGAAACTTCTTTGTTTGGAGTTAGGGGCGTACAGGTTTACCAATGTAAACACGGTGTGGTTGAGTTCACAAATAAGAATCAAATACCGGCCCAGTGGGTCTTGGATCGTGCGAATGGGGCGGAACAGGACCGAATCTCTAATAGCAATCATAACTCCCCTGGCTTTTTTGGGATCGTTGGATGTAAAAACTTGAGAGTAACCTCGGAAGTTCAACTTAGGGCATTTATGGGCAGCAAAGTGTGTCTCTTGGGCGAAGACGACATCCGCCTTAAGCGAGCGGGCTTCCTTTAGAAGGGCAGATCGCTTAAATGGGCTGTTAAGGCCCTTTGCATTAAGGGACACAAATTTCAATGGCATGTCAGCTTGGGGTTACATGATGGAATGTAGCAGAACAGGAGATGTGCTTCCCACGGGAGGGTACTACAACTCATCTCTGAAATAGGGCAACGTTCCTGTAGATTAATAGAGAACAACGCTGTTGCTGCGGCAATCCATATAAGCGTTATACACCATACATCACTCTCATCTGTAGGGAAAAGAATACTATAGATGGTGACCCAGAAAAAAGGGGAAAGGAGAAACCACAAAAGGAAGGGAAAGGGAAGGATGAAGGACAACATCAGTAAAAAGGACCTGAGCATTCAGGGCAATGGGCAGCCGAAGCTGCTTTGGCAGAAAAGGGGGGTATAGAAACCACTAGTGCCATGCACTAGGCACAGAAAAAAAAAGAGTAGTAGGCCTCAGTGCCTCATGCTACAGGTGTGTAGCAAAGGTAGGGAGAGGTTTGCTGAGTTTCTTAAAGACAGATCAAGTCCATTCTGAACACAGGCGGTTTGGAGCCGGCGGAGCAGGAGATGGAGCATCCTCAGGGAGCAGATTCCATTGCTTGAACAGTTGCAGTCCTTTTTCCACACTGTGTATAGGGACCACACTGCCGTTCCACGAAACGAGTAGTTTTGTGGGAAATCCCCATGTATTCATTATGGTATTGTTACGTAGAATCTTTGTAAGCAGATTATGCTTCTTTCTGTTCAATGCGGTCTGTTGTGAAATGTCGGTATATAGAGATATACCTGTGAATTCATCCGGGACCACTGGATTTTGTTTAGCAGCCGCCATGACCCTTTCTTTTACATGGTAGTAGTGAATGTGCACCAGAATGTCTCTAGGTGCTGTGTCAGGAAGACATTTCGGTTTAGGAATGCGATGAGCCCTATCCACGCACAATTCAATGTCCGTCAGAGATGGTATAAGGGCTTTCATAAGGCGTTGGACGAAATTAGTGAGTTCACTCGGAGGGATGGTTTCAGGGATGCCTCTGAATTTTATATTATTGCGCCTTGAGAGGTCTTCCAAATCCGATAATTTATTTTGAAGGTGTTTAAGGCAGATTCTTGGCCAGCATATGCATCGACTAGGTCATTATGGGCAGTATAGAGATCAGCCATTTTAGATTCTAAGTGCTGGATTTGGGTAGAATGAGTGTGGACAGTATTATTCACTGAGGCAAACATGTCAGAAAAATCATTAAACAATGTTCTCCTGAGGGACAAGAGCATGTTTTTCATAGTGCTCTCTGAAATAGCCTGGTCTGAAGCAGGAAATCCTTCTATGAGGGGCTCAGTATGAATGCCCTGTGAGGAGATCTGTGTGGAGACAGGCTGTGTATGGAGATGCTGCAGGCCCAGCAGACAGAGCATCTTCTTCCCTGCATGGCCTGGTTTTAGCTGGGCTATGCATAGTGGGAGTAGGAGTGGGTGATACATCCCCCGTGACTGCCATCAGGAGAGGCGCCCGACTCACCCCGTCGTGTGGAAGGCCAGTGTGCTGTCCGTTCCCTTCATTGTGGGAAGCGCCGGCGCCATCTTGGGAATTCGACGGAGTCACCGCCTGATAGAAATCCGTGAGCCGCTGCGGCGGTTTAGAACCTTTTCCTTGTTTTGTCATCTCCGCCTGTGATGTCCTTCGGGTCAGGAACGAATGTGTAGCAGCGGAAACCTCGCCGGTATGTCGCTATGAGCCGCTATGTAGCGTGAGGCGGCGGGAGCTCACAGCTATGCAGCCATCTTCTCCGCCGGCCGGACACGCCCCCCCGCAAAAAAAAAGTTTTTAAAACGGCCGTTTTTTCAGGAGCAGTGATTTTAATAATGATTAAAGTGAAACAATAAAAGTGTAATATTCCTTTAAATTTCATACCTGGGGGGTGTCTATAGTATGCCTGTGAAGGGGCACATGTTTCCAGTGCTTAGAACTGTCCCTGCACAAAGTGTCATTTCTGCAGGAAAAAAAAGTCTTTTAAAATCACTTGCGGCTATATGAATTGTCAGCTCCCGTAATACAGAGAACACTCAATGAGTGTTCTCTGTATTATGGGAGCCGACAATTCATTCATTGATAAAAAAAAAGCGTGGGGTTCCCTTGAATTCAATTACCAGGCCCTTCAGGTCTGGTATGGATATTAAGGGGAACCCCGCATCAAATAAAAAAAAATTGACGTGGGGGTCCCCCTAAAAATCCATACCAGACCCTTTATCTGAGCACGCAACCTGGCAGGCTGCAGGAAAAGAAGGGGGGACGAGAGAGCGCCCCCCCCTCCTGAACCATACCAGGCCACATGCCCTCAACATTGAGAGGATGCTTTGGGGGTCTGTGACCCCTCAAAGCACCATGTCCCCATGTTGATGGGGACAAGGGCCTCTTCCCCACAACCCTGGCAGGTGGTTGTGGGGGTCTGCGGGCGGGGGTCTTATCAGAATCTGAAAGCCCATTTTAACAAGGGGACCCCCAGATCCCGGCCCCCCTGTTTGAAATGGTAAGGGGGTACAAAAGTACCCCTACCATTTCACAAAGAAAATGTAAAAAATTGTTAAATAAGACAAACACACTTTTGAAAAATTCCTTTATTAAAAAAATTAAAAAATAAATAAAAAATATTCCAGCGGTGCTAATCCACTCTTGCTATCCAGTGATGGATGATCATCTCTCCGGGGTCCAGCGATGGCTGATCTGATCCAGCGACGGGTGATTTTCAGTCCAGTGCAGTCCATCCATGCATCCGTCTTCTGTCTCCACTTAGGAGACACTGCGGGGATCCCAGCGCTGACGTTTCTTATATTAGGAGTGCGGGGCCACCCGTCACCTGACCCCACCCCCTCTGATGCTAGTGAGGGAAGCCAGGGGTTCCCCAATGATGTATGGGTGACCCCGCCCCCCTCTGATGTAACGCAGGTTTCCGTTACATCAGAGGGGGCGGGGTCACCCATACGTCAGCGCTGGGATACGGCCGTTTTTAAAACTTTTTTTTGCATTGATCCATGTCCCCTGGGGCAGGACCCAGGTCCCCAAACACTTTTAGGACAGTAACTTTCATATTAGCCTTTAAAATTAGCACTTTAGATTTCTTCCATAGACTTGTACAAGGGTGTTCCGGGTTTTCGAATTTGCCGCGAACAGCCCAAATTGTTCACTGTTCACTGAACAGGCGAACAGACAATGTTCGAGTCGAACATGAGTTCGACTCGAACTCGAAGCTCCCAGGAGACATCTCAGAGGAGTACAGATGTTGGGGAGATCAAAATGGTCCGAAATAAACTCAGTCACCTGGGACATAATGGCTGCACTTTTTCACATTCCCAGACCATATGAAGGAAAGTACCTTCTGCCCCCTTGCATTTACGTCAATTAGCCGAGTCCCTCCACTGCATTCGGTAAAGTCTAGATGGTGTATAATATTGCTGATGCAGGTAGCGGAACTGAATCATTTTGTCAGTGGAGGAGACAACAGACTCTCAATAATACTTTACAGTTAATCGAATATTAAGAACCTATCAAGTAGTGATACAGCAACCCTATGAACCTGAAGCACATTTAGAAAAACTAGAAGACTACAGAAGAATGTTTTTGACTGTGATGGGAGGCAAAAACAAACAAAATACTGTAAATTTGAACAATATGATATTTAATTCAACATAACATGACCCTTCCTGAAAAGAAGGCAGCTTGAATTACTTGAAAAAAGTGGGTTGAACAACTTTTTTGAACAATAAACCTAAACAGCAAATATTACAATGTGACACATTATCGCCGACCTATCATCATAAATGGAACTATTTTCTACAAAAAATATAGAGCTGTGCTATAAAAAAAAGCAGATTTAATTATGTTGTAGATTAGGAGGAAAGTACATTAAAATCAATTAAGGTACAATTATAGCATATTTCAAGTATAAATTAAGATTTAATTGATTTGTACTTTTCACCTAAGGTGCATACCTTTAAAATATAATTAACAAAGAAATTTTTCATGGTATCTTGCATAGCTGAAAAATGTTACTAAATATTTCACATCTGGAATGTTAAGAAATAATGTTGTTTCTAATGAAATCCATGTATTATTTTTAAGGTACTTGAAATGAAAGGGAAGGGAAGCTATTATGCAGCTCAGTGTCTGACACCCAAACAGTGATATTAAAGCCTCAATTGTTTTAAGACATTTCAGCAGCTGATTTAAATACTTAAAGGGTAACTACTTTTGTGGGAAAAAATAGCACATAAAATATATACAGTATCTCACAAAAGCGAGTAGACCCCTCACATTTTTGTAAATATTTTATTATATCTTTTCATGTGACAACACTGAAGAAATTATACTTTGCTACAATGTAAAGTAGTGATTGTACAGCTTGTATAACAGTGTAAATTTGCTGTCCCCTCAAAATAACTCAACACAGTCATTAATGTCTAAACCGCTGGCAACAAAAATGAGTACACCAAGTAAAAATGTCCAAATTGGGGTGTTATCACTCTCACTCTTTCATACTGGTCACTGGAAGTTCTACATGGCACCTCATGGCAAAGAACTTTCTGAGGATCTGAAAAAAAGAACAGTTGCTTTACATAAAGATGGCTTAGGCTATAAGAAGTTTGCCAAGACCCTGAAACTGAGCTGCAGCATGGTGGCCAAGATCATACAGTGGTTTAACAGGACAGGTTCCACTCAGAACAGGCCTCGACATGATCTACCAAAGAAGTTGAGTGCACATGCTCAGCATCATATCCAGAGGTTGTCTTTGGGAGATAGACGTATGAGTGCTTCCAGCATTGCTGCAGAGGTTGAAGGGTCAGCCTGTCAGTGCTCAGACCATATGCTGCACACTGCAACAAATTGGTCTGCATGGCTGTCATTCTAGAAGGAAGCCTCTTCTAAAGATGATGCAAAAGAAAGCCCACAAACAATTTGCTGAAGACAAGCAGACTAAGGACATGGATTACTGGAACCACGTCCTGTGGTCTGATGAGACCAAGATGAACTTATTTGGTTCAGATGGTGTCAAGCGTGTGTGGCGGCAACCAGGTAAGGAGTACAAAATCAAGTGTGTCTTGCCTAAAGTCAAGCATGGTGGTGGGAATGTCATGGTCTGGGGATGCATGAGTGCTGTTGGCACTGGGTAGCTACAGTTCATTGAGGGAACCATGAATGCCAACATATACTGCGACATACTGAAGCAGAGCATGATCCCCTCCCTTCGGAAACTGGGCTGCAGGGCAGTATACCAACATGATAACGACCCCAAACACACCTCCAACATAACCCCTGCCTTGCTAAAGAAGCTGAGGGTAAAGGTGATGGACTAGCCAAGCATTTCTACAGACCTAAACTCTATAGAGCATCTGCGGGGCATCCTCAAACGGAAGGAGGTGGAGTGCAAGGTCTCTAACATCCACCAGCTCTATGTTGTCATCATGGAGGAGTGGAAGAGGACACCAGTGGCAACCTGTGAAGCTCTGGTGAACTCCATGCCCAAGAGGGTTAAGGCAGTGCTGGAAAATTATGGCAGCCACACGAAATATTGACACTTTGGGCCCTACAGTGACCTGAAGGTCTGCACTACTTTGCTAGGCCGACTTCAATGCAACTTAGAAGAAACTTCAGGGAATTCCTGGGTAATCTTCATGTAATGATGGATCCAAATCGCATCAGATAAGGATCTGACTTGGAGGCAATGTCCATTGAAATCTATGGGTACAAGTCAGTCAGAAGTCATCTTGAAGTAGTACAGGAACCTTTTCTGAAGTCGGAGCGACTTAAGTAGTGTACATTAAGACATCCCAGTTGAAGTCCTATTGATGACGTAACGCGTAGGAACCGGAAGTGACGTTTACATCCGAGCAAGGCGCTCGGCGGTCTGCTGTATACTGTGCATATTCCCCACTTCCCCTGTGAGTAGATATTTTATCTTTAATAAAACTCTATGTTTAAACTACTACACCATGGTGGATTTTTCTGGTTTATCCCCTTGAGCCTGTTTACCATCTACCATTAACGAGGAAATCGGAGGAATTTGTGTTATTTCCAAGAATCTGCCGTACAGCCATCCTCTGGATCATCCTCTGCTATCTGGTTGCCCTGTGTGTTTTTTCGCTGCTTACCTTGCAGCGGTGAGGTAATTACCTAGCGCTAGCACTACTGGCACGGATCATCACCAGAGGATTGTCTCTTTGGCACATTGCACTTTATAATTTTTTGCGATCATCTGAGTTGCACGATTGCATCCTATATGGGACACTTTAGTGTGATGCACTGATGTCACTTTGATTTATTTATATGGTTTTACCATATCTTATTTCACCATTTGTTGCCATTTCTTTACAATTTACTTATTTGCTGCTATTTGAATTTTGTTTGGAACATTTATGTTATTTAGTTATCTTCACACAGATATATGCATTTTCCTTGCATGCAGCAAACCTCACTTAAATTATGCACTAAGTCACTTTCTATTTATATTTAATTATTTGTGATTGTTCACAATTACACGTATATTTACACCTTGTTGTTATTTAGGGTGTCTTATATTTATTATTCTCTCATATTTTTGGTTTTTAAAGTTAGCGCACACATCCCCACTTTATTTTAAGTTTACATACTGAGAGTTAACTCATACAGTGATTGCTGCTTCTTTTTTACCTCCCTCTTCTATTTCTCATAGAGCGCAGAAGCCCATAGATACATATAGTGTACATTAAGACAGCTCTCATTTACTTTAATGGATTTTCTTATGTCCAGCGACTTGGGGTGACTTGAAGTCTGACCAGTCAGATCCCAAGTCGCTGTAGTGTGAACCGACACTTAGTGCTTAGTCAAGAATGCTAAAAATGTATTTATTTATTTATGTATTTATTTATTAGGCTAAATGTGTTACAGTAAAAACAAAAGATTAGTGATTAAAATTACTTTATTATTAAAGTGGTTGTAAAAGATAAAGATTTTTTACCTTAGAGCATTCTCTGCATTACGTAAAAACCTTTTGGATGCAGCTCCCCACTGCACCCCCCCTAAATACTTACCTAAACCTGATCTCGATCCAGCACTGGACCTGAGAGCAGCCTCGCTGCTCTCTCTCCCCACTCACTGGAATCAGCGAGAGCAGCAGGAGCCATCGTATGTAGTTTGCACTCACTGCTTTTATCTGCCCTCTGTCAATCCCTTTCCTATCCCTTTGTTATACTTGCTATACTTACCTGCTCTATGCAATGGTATTGCAAACATTCTTTTCTGAGTCCTCCACCAGCGTTCTCTGCTCCTCCAATTCTGTGTCTGCCCCATAACAAGCCACTTGCTATAGATGCAGATACGCAAGCTCATTCCCAACCTGGGCTGTGTAGGCACACACAGTGTAGCTTGTCCCCACCCCTACTCTCTACTCACAAAACCCTGCAGAGATGATCAAATACCACCAAAAGAAAATAAGGGAAATAAAGGATGTCAATTTTGTTTGGGTACAACGTGGCACGACCGCGCAATTGTCAGTTAAAGCAATGCAGTGCCGTATCGCAAAAAATGGCTTGGTCATTGAGCAGCCAAATCTTCCGGGGCTGAAGTGGTTAATATGTAGCAAGCATTCATTCATATGTACCTCAATCTTCTTCCGTGTACTCTTTTCCTTGCCCTTTTGTTTTTCTTTTATGTTATGACATACTGTACGCTGTGACTATCTGCAGGCAAATCATTTTACCTGATGCTGTTTGTTCAATGTGAAACCACGCACCGCTAAATACCAGGGAAACAAATTGTGTTCTATTGAAAGCTGAATATTTACATGGTTTAATCTATACCCATTTATTTTAGCTATTCAAGAAATGCTGAACCACTGAAATATTTTGGCAGGGCAATGAAATAATCACATTTTTAAATTAGATAATGAATTATTTTTTAACAAATTATGCCCAATCAAGTTTATAAAGTAACAATTGTATTTCAATAAAAAGTATTTTTTTAACAATGTAGGAAACAAAAACACAGCAACTCCTAAGAAATGCTTTAACATTCACAAATTCCAGATTTTGTAGACAATACTGTCCACAATTTACTATGACAAGAGGCAGGATGCTAATATCCTTAACATGCATAATGAATTATTCAACAAGTTTCCAAAAAGGAGGAAACAAGACAGATACGGTATTTACGAATAATAAAGTTGTCAGTTTTCAGCCCTGCCTGCTGCCTTACAGTATTTTGTAAATGGCTAGAATCTAGCTTTAAATTCTCTAATTTAAATTTTTATTTTTTAAGGAAGACATATTCATATATGGATATAACCTTTTAAAAATAGACGGTCGTTTTGATCCGAATTTCCAATGTTTAAAGGGTTTCAAGAGTGTGAAGTTTTTATGTTTGACTCCCTACATAGCAATGCAATTGGAGATGTCTGGTAATACACTGTATGTGACCAAGAAAACAGCAGGAATCCTATCTCACTACATAATGAATTCTGGCAATTGGGCTGTTTTACATTTCCATTGCAGCACTCTGTTTTCTCATCTCCACCATCATTAGTTGGCTCATGAGGAGTTGAAGATAAAATTATTGCTTAGAATCATATGGTATTTGAAAACAAATGTTAGATTTTAGGTTTAGTGTTGATTTTGTAACTTTAGATTTCAAAACGTTATTGTCATTTTATGTTTTCCTATACACATAATGTCATAGTACATTTGGTGCAATTGTATGAATATAGAAAAACTTTAGTAAGTAGTAGGTTGTATTTAGCACATTTTTTAAACTGCTTTTTGTGGTACAAGTGCTGAAATTTTATATGCAAGAAATGTTTTACTAATCTGTGGAATCAGAAAGAAAATCAGAAATGTAACTCTGATTATTAAGTTAATGTGCTAGTTATAAAGATATAAAAATGATGTAACACAAAATATCTTCCTCGTTATATGATAATTTCCAGTATCAAAAACGTGCAGTCTTCCATGGTCTTCCTCTACTTCTTATTCTTTAACTTAGTGCAATATGTGCTCACCTCCCTCGACCGCCATTAGGAACCTGCAATCCACCACTCGTTCACTCACCACACAGGATGGCGCAATACAAGATCGAGGAACAGGAGAACCGCAACAGGCGAGGCCACGGGAGATGAAGACCTTCTCCCATCTGTGCGAGGCATCTTTAATGGCCTGCTAGGCCAGGCACCGGGTCATCCCCTGAAAATCGACCACGTGCACAGGGCCCTCCGTCCTCACAATCTCACAGCTGACACTCCCCAGGATGTGATATGCAGAGTTCACTACTTCGAGAAGAAGGAAAGCATCATACAAAAGGCAAGAGTTGCTACATTCCTAGACTTTGACGATGCAACATTTGCGTTTTTCCCTGCCATAGCCAGAGAAACATTAAAACTTTGCAGGGCTCTGCGTCCCCTGACTGAGAAGCTGTGCGCAGCCTCCATCAACTACCAATGGGGCTTCCCGGCAGCCCTGATTGCGCACAGAGACGGGAAGACAGCAGTCCTCAGGTTTCCAGAAGACTTGGACTTTGCATGGACGTTAACATCTCCCCACCGGAACTAGCTGGCTGGCAAGACACCATCCCGCCTCTCCCCAACATCCCGCCTCTCCCCAACATTTCGGAACCAAGATGGCAAAAGGTGGATTGGAAACACTGCAACCCAACTACAGACGTTTCACCTCAACTTCAGAGGCCAAAATGTATACTGCTACATATCTTTGGTAAAAATAACCCACATTAGTGTATATTATTTGGTCTTTGTGAAAGTTATAGAGTCTACAAACTATGGTGCCAATCACTGAAAATTGATCACATCTGATCAGGCCTTCAGTACATCAGGTGTATCTCATTTCTTGAGACACTAACATGTCAGGAAAGTACAAATACCTCCCAAATGACCCAAATTACCCCTTTTTATAAAGTAGACATTCCAAGGTATTAAGTAAGTAGCATGGTGAGTTTTTTTAAGTTGTCATTTTTTCCCACAATTCTTTTTTTTTACCAAATTATCATATTATCAGGTTATTTCTCACACACGGCATATGCATACAACAAATGACACCTCAAAATACATTCTGCTAGTCTTCCCGAGTATGGTGATACCACATGTGTGACACTTTTACACAGCCTGGCCACATACAGAGCACCAACATTGAAGTAGCACCTTCAGCCGTTCACAACCACCTATTACACTTTTGAAGGCCCTGGAGCACCAGGACAATGGAATTTCCCACAAAATTACCCCATTTTGGAAAGCAAACACCCCAATGTATAATCTATGAGGCAGAATGAGTCTTTTGAATGGTTCATTTTTTTCCAGAAGTTTTTGGAAAATGTGGAAAAAAAAGAAAATTTATGTTTTTTTACACAAAGTTGGGTACTCTGATGGGCTGCAGATAGGTACTCGGGTACTCTGATGGGCTGGTGACAGGTATTCGGGTACTCTGATGGGCTGGTGACAGGTACTCGGGTACTCTGATGGCCTGGTGACAGGTACTCGGGTACTCTGATGGCCTGTTGACAGGTACTCGGGTACTCTTATGGCCTGGTGACAGGTACTCTGATGGCCTGGTGACTGGTATTTGGGTACTCTGAAGGGAGGTGATAGGTACTCAGGTACTCAGATGGACTGACAGGTTCTCAGGGACTCAGATGAACTGTGACAGGTACTTGGGTACTCTGATGGACTTTGACAGGTACTCGGGTACTCTGATGGACTGTGACAGGTACTCGGGTACTCTGATGGACTGTAACAGGTACTGAGATGGACTGTGACAGGTACTCGGGTACTCTGATGGACTGTGACAGGTACTCGGGTACTCAGATGGACTGTGACAGGTACTCAGGTACTCTGATGGACTGTGACAGGTACTCAGATGGACTGACAGGTACTTGGGTACTCATATGGAGTGTGACGGGTTCTTGGGTACTTTGATGGACTGTGACAGGTACTCGGGTATTCTGATGGACTGTGACAGGTACTTGGGTACTCATATGGAGTGTGACGGGTTCTCGGGTACTCTGATGGACTATGACAGGTACTCGGGTATTCTGATGGACTGTGACAGGTACTTGGGTACTCTGATGGACTGTGACAGGTACTCAGGTACTCGGATGGACTGTGACAGGTACTCAGATGGACTGACAGGTACTCGGGTACTCTGATGGACTGTGACAGGTACTTGGGTACTCATATGGAGTGTGACGGGTTCTCGGGTACTCTGATGGACTGTGACGGGTTCTCGGGTACTCTGATGGACTGTGACAGGTACTCAGGTATTCTGATGGACTGTGACAGGTACTTGGGTACTCTGATGGACTGTGACAGGTACTCAGGTACTCTGATGGACTGTGACAGGTACTCAGGTACTCTGATGGATTGTGACAGGTACTCTGATGGACTGTGAGTGACAGGTTCTATGATGGGTGGGGACAGGTCTTCTTTATTAGGGGGGCAATCAGTGTGATTGGTGTGTACAGAAAGCGGTAACGAGATGTTACCGCAATCTCCTTCTCACACACGATTGGTGTGTGAGGAGGAGAACCCGGTAACACCTCGTTACCGCAGTTTGTTTACATTTAGTGATCGGCTGTGAAAGGATCACAGCCACTCATGTGGGTAAACAGCCGGCCAATGGCTGTTTACCAGCTACTCAGGTACTCAGGTACTCTGATGGACTGTGACAGGTACTCAGATGGACTGACAGGTACCCGGGTACTCTGATGGACTGTGACAGGTACTCTGATGGATTGTGACAGGTACTTGGGTACTCATATGGAGTGTGACGGGTTCTTGGGTACTTTGATGAACTGTGACAGGTACTTGGGTACTCTGATGGACTGTAACAGGTACTCGGGTATTCTGATGGACTGTGACAGGTACTTGGGTACTCTGATGGACTGTAACAGGTACTTGGGTATTCTGATGGACTGTGACAGGTACTTGGGTACTCATATGGAGTGTGACGGGTTCTCGGGTACTCTGATGGACTGTGACAGGTACTTGGGTATTCTGATGGACTGTGACAGATACCTGGGTACTCATATGAAGTATGACAGGTTCTCGGGTACTTTGATGAACTGTGACAGGTACTTGGGTACTCTGATGGACTGTGACAGGTACTCAGATGGACTGACAGATACACGGGTACTCTGATGGACTGTGACAGGTACTCTGATGGATTGTGACAGGTACTCTGATGGATTGTGACAGGTACTCTGATGGACTGTGAGTGACAGGTACTATGATGGGTGGTGACAGGTCTTCTTTATTAGGGGGGCAATCAGTGTGATTGGTGTGTACAGAAAGCGGTAACGAGATGTTACCGCAATCTCCTTCTCACACACGATCATTGCGTGAGGAGGAGAACCCGGTAACACCTCGTTACCGCAGTTTGTTTACATTTAGTGATCGGCAGTGAAAGGATCACAGCCGCTCATGTGGGTAAACAGCCGGCCAATGGCTGTTTACTAGCGACAGTGACGAGCAGTGTTCCCGGGAACACACCGCCTACTACGTGCAGGTGCAGCGCCCGATCGTGCACATGCGCCATGCACAGTGGGGATGGAACCATCCGTGATCGGCCGTGATGAAGATCACGTGGTAAACAGCCATACCCAATGACTGTTCACCTCCCTCGGTGGTGAGCGGTGTCTCTGTGACACGCCGCCACTGAAGGAACAGGGATGCGCGTGCACGATCACGCGAAATCCCTGTTTAAATGGGAGGCCATTATATGACGGCATCCCGTCATAAGAGCCGCGCTGCCTGGCCCTCATTTGACAGCTGGCGGTCAGCAAGCAGTTAAAGGATAACTAAACCTTAGTTTTTTTTTTAAATGTCATACTTACCTCCTCTGTGCAGTTGGTTTTGCACAGAGTGGCCCCAATCCTCCTCTTCTGGGGTCCCTCAGCGGTGCTCCTGACTCCTCCTCTTCTCGAGTGTCCCATTGGAGAAGCGGGGCACACATGTGGGCATGCTCCCGTGTCCTACTGCTGTGTCTATTGACACACACAGCAGGACTCGCCCCCACCCCCCGGCTCCCACGCCATTGGATGTGATTGGATGTGATTGATAGCAGCCAATGGCTACGCTGCTATAAATCTATCCAATCGGGACCTGAGACACCGGCTGGAGCTGGTGAGCCCGTTCTCAGCGATGGAAAGACCGGCTCAGGTGAGTAAAAGGGGGGGCTCTGGGGGGTTCTACATTAAAGAAGGTTTTTCACCTTAATGCATATGCATTAAGGTGAAAAACCACAAGGGTTTACAACCCGTTTAATGATATAATGTGTGTGAAATTTAGCAGATTTTCCATCACCTTCCTTAATACAGTACAGAGAGCACTAGATATTTTTTTTTTGATTGTATCCATACTTGTGAGTAGGGGTGAGCTCGGTGTTCGACTCGAACATCGGCCGTTCGTCTGTTCTGCGAATTTAGAACTTTGTGGACCGTTGGCACCAAATTCGTGTGGCACGGAATGCACTTCGCCATCGTAGTGCATTGCTGGCTCATGATTGGCCAAGCATGCACTGTGACCCTGCATGCTTGGCCAATCACAGTGCCAGCAGCGAGGAGAGCCATAATTGACCACAGGATGCCTGTAGCCAATTATAGCTCAGGGGGTTTAATACACGCCCCACACTATATAAGGCCGCCTTGTGTAGTGTGTTCCAGCGTGCAGGGAAAGAGAAAGATAGGCAGGGACAGTGTGTTCTTTTCTCAGGCATCTGCAGGAGTTAAAGTGGGTGTTGTGTGCCTCTAGCACAGTATACACCTGTAGCTACCCTTTTTTGCTGGTGTTCTCTAATACAGGCATTTGCAGGAGTTAGTGGGTGTTGTGTGCCTCCAGCACAGTATACACCTGTATCTACCCTTTTATGCTGGTGTTCTCTAATACAGGCATCTGCAGGAGTTGAAGTGGGTGCTGTGTGCCTCCAGCACAGTATACACCTGAACATTGCTGGTGTTGTCTGTTGCATATCTTGCATATTAGCCTTTAAAATTAGCACTTTTGATTTCGAACGTTCGAGTCCCATAGACTTTAATAGGGTTCTTAAATTCATACAAATTTTCGGTCCGTTCAAAGGTTCTGGTGTGAACTGAACCTGGGGGTGTTCGGCTCATCCCTACTCGTGAGAGGGGTATTTCGACAGGTGGAGGAGGAAAAGACACATAGAGTGTGGTTGAAGCTTCCTTGTGGTCTTGAGGACACATGAGTTTATGAACCTGAGGTCCACTGAGGGAGGTGAGCATATGTTACACAAGTTAAAGTAGAGGAAGTAGAGGAAGACCATGGAAGATTGCACATACACTAAATTACCAAACGTATTGGGACGCCTGCCTGTACCCACACATGAACTTTAATGGCATTATTGTTTGACCATTCTTCTAGAAGTGCAATTGTGAGGTCAGGCATCGATGATTGACCAGAAGGCCTGGCTTGTAGTCTCAGCTCTAATTCATCCTAAAGGTGTTCTATTGGGTTAAGGTCAGGACTCTGTGCAGGCCAGTCAAGTTCCTCCACCCCAAACTTTGTCTTTATAAGCCTTGCTTCGTGCACTGGTCAAAATCATTCGATGGGGAGAGGATTTTGGTTTGAAGTTGTTTTTCCGGGGTTGGGCTTGGCCCTTTAGTTTCAGTGAAGGTGTCAGCATACCAAGACATTTTGGGAGCGATTTCATGCTCCAAACATTGAGGGAACAGTTTGTGGATGGCCTCTTTTTTGTCCAACATGACTGCACACCAGTGCACAAAGCAAGGTCTATAAAGAAATGGATGAGCGAGTTTGGGGTGGGGGAACTTGATTGACCTGCACAGAGTCCTGACCTCAACCTGAAAGAACACCTCTGAGATGAATTGGAGCAGAGACTGTGAGCCAGGCCTTCTTGTCAATCATCAATGCCTGACCTCACAAATGTGCTTCTT
The DNA here is from genome assembly GCF_037356315.1 of Lithobates pipiens. Classification (NCBI taxonomy): domain Eukaryota; kingdom Metazoa; phylum Chordata; class Amphibia; order Anura; family Ranidae; genus Lithobates; species Lithobates pipiens. The sequence continues at coordinate 398,488,558 of NW_027507748.1, read as the reverse complement.
GAAGAATCATCAAACATTCCCATAGACACACTCTTAAACCATGTGGATAGCCTTCCCAGAGGAGTTGAAGCTGTTATAGCTGCAAATTAAATTAAATGGGACTGTCCTGTCACCAAATCCACAACATCAATTGCACTTAAAAAGCATTAATTTTATTACAAATTAGTAAAGTATCACAAGTAGAAAAATATAATGTGTATCAATAGAAAACATGTAGGCCATACAAGGAGCCCAATAAACAGTAACACAAACTTCTGAACAACAATTCCTGTTTGGATAAAACCTGATCATACAGTATAGATAAATCACAGCATATGTCATGGTGGAATTGTTCTTACTATATGTATTTCATGGAAATAATCTACTTCCTCAGAAGAGGAAGATGGAGTTGTGTATATATAGTGCACTTATAGAGAAAGGCCTATGGTTAAAAAGAGCTTCACATACCTGTAGTTACAGCAACTCAGTATATCTGAGAGCACACAATGTTATGGTGGGGCCAAAGAGGATACAGGGCAATAGGACCACGTAAAGTGCCCAATCAAATGTAGAATGTGTAATACAGGACTTAAAGGCAAAGTTGACCTTGTTTTCAAAATTTTAGCTAACCTTTGTACCAATATATAGCATCAATGTACCTATTTTGCAAAAATAAAACAGCTTTCCATTTATCCTACACACACTTACCTCCCTCTCTTAATGGATGTTTTAAAACCTTGCTCCATTACTTCTGCCTTACTTCCTGAACAGACTTTAGGTCATGGAACAGGAAGGAGTTGACCAGCTGAGTGTAGATGATGCAGGGTGTGTGCTAATGAGATCAGGTGGTCAACTCCTTCCTGTGTCATGACCTATAGTCTGTCCAGGAAGTAAGGCAGACGTAATCGAGCAGTGTTTTTAAACATCCCTGAAGAAAGTGAGGTAAGCCTGTGTACAATTAATTGAAAGCTGTTTTAGTTTTGCAAAAAAGTACATTAACCACTTAAGGACCAGGCCTCTTTTTCAGACTTGGTGTTTACATTTTTAAAACAGTTTTTTTTGCTAGAAAATTACTTAGAACCCCCAAACATTTTATATTGTTTTTTTTCTAACACCCTAGAGAATAAAATGGCGGTCATTGAAATACTTTTTTTCACACTGTATTTGCGCAGCGGTCTTACAAGCGCACTTTTTTTGGAAAAAATTCACTTTTTTGAATAAAAAATAAGACAACAGTAAAATTAGCCCAATTTTTTTTATATTGTGAAAGATAATGGTACACCAAGTAAATTGATACCCAACATGTCACACTTCAAAATTGCGCCCGCTCGTGGAATGGCGTCAAACTTTTAGCCTCAAAAATCTCCATAAGCGACATTTAAAAAATTCTACAGGTTGCATTTTTTGCGTTACAGAGGAGGTCTAGGGCTAGAATTATTGCTCTCGCTCTACCGATCGCCGCGATACCTCACATGTGTGGTTTGACCACCGTTTTCATATGCGGGCGCTACTCACGTATGCGCTCGCTTCTGTGCGCAAGCTCGTCGTGACGGGGTGTTTTAAAAAAAAAAATTTTTCTTATTTATTTTAATTGATTTTATTTATTTTTACACTGTTTTAAAAAAAAAAAAAATGGATCACTTTTATTCCTATTACAAGGAATGTAAACATCCCTTGTAATAGGAAAAAGCATGACAGGTCCTCTTAAATATGAGATCTGGGGTCAAAAAGTCCTCAGATCTCATATTTGGGCTAAAATGCAAAAAAAAAAAAAGAAAATTTGACATTTAAAAAAAATATACCTTTAAGAGGTATGGGTGGAAGTGACGTTTTGACGTCGCTTCCGCCCTCCTATGGTATAGAGACGAGTGGGGGCCATCTTAGCCTCACTTGTCTCTATGCCCAGCAGATGAAAGGACTCGATCGCCTCCACCGCTACCGACGGCTCCGGTAAGCGGCGGAAGGTGCGGGAGGGCGGCGGGAGGGGGGGTGGCACCTCTCCCGCCGCCGATAGCGGTGATCTTGCGGTGAATCCGCTGCGGAGACCACCGTTATCGTACAGCCGACCGCCGCCTGAAGAGATGGATATCTCGGTTGTGGCAGCAGCTGCTGCCGTTACCGAGATATCCCTCTTCAAAAATAGGACATACATCGTCGTGCGGCGGTCGGCAAGTGGTTAATGCTATATTGGTACATATGGGAGTTGAAATTTAGAAAAGAAAAAGGTGATCAAAGGTGAATTTTGCCTTTAGGCTCCATGCACACTGGCCTTAAAAAAAAAGTCTGTTCTCTCAGGAGTAAAAAAAAAAGCTCATATAGAGCATTTTTTGTAAAAAGTTTAGAGTTTAGTAGAGTTTTATGTTTTTTCTGCCTCCAAGCTCCAATCAGAAACACGAAAACAGCTGTTTTTTTTTCTGCCTCTAAAGGTTAAACTCAAAATATGCCTCCTAACGTCCTAATGTGCATGGACACATAGGATAAAATTGAGCTACTTCTACAGGTAGAACACAAAACTCCTATAGAAGCAATGTTTTTTAAGCCAGTGTGCATGGAGCCTAAATGAAAATCTCATGCCCATATGAAACCAGTTGTAGTGTATAACATTTTGAATCCAAGGTTGTTGTCAGTGGAACTTAGTTGCCAGCTTTCCTTTGGGACTTCATTAACTCATTAACTCTGGTAACATATGCAAAGTCCTGTATTACAAGATGTACATTGGTCTTCTTAGCCACTCTTCCACAGTATTTGTATTTGTTTATTTTTAGTATATAAAATGATACATTTACTAAAATAGAGTCTTCAAAAATGTGATAAAACCATGGTTGCAATATGAACTAAAAACAAAGCAAGACTTTTACTTTTACAAATTAAACTTTAGATATTATCAATAATTAATTAATAATTAGAAATTGAATTTCTTGAAAATCTTTATTTTTTTAATAACTTAATTTAAGTCCAAACAGTTCAAGTATATTTAGAAAGCATAATATTGAATGTGTAAAGTAATAAACATAGTTAAATGGGTTAACATATAAATTTTGCCTGGGTAACACAATAAAACTTTGCTGGAAAGGTAAATATGGACAGATATATATTTTGGATAAGCCAATTCATTCAAAAATGAAAGAATAGAAAAAAATAACAAAACCAGATGATGTAAATTGTGAAGTGCAGGAGGGGAAGACAGAAAAAAATGGAGGGGGCTGAGGGGAAAAAGGGGGAGTGACGAACAAACCATGAAACAAAAGAAGGGTTGGAGAAGTAGAGAGAGGAGAAGAGTGCTGCTGAAATATCATATATAGGTCCCACTTAAATTTTTCTCCAGCCTCTGGAAATTAAGAGAGTAAGTCTTGTGTAAAAATTCAAAGGCAGTGACAACTCACTCTTTGCTCGTGTATGATAGAGCTAGGCCAATCACCAAAAACCAGCAATGTCCCTTATATCACAAGGTTCTCCCATATTTGGGAATAACAGTAGAGTAATAGTTCTTTTTACTACCAGAGGTGAAAGGGAGTGGTGAGGCATTAAAGTGAAGCTGAAAATATGTTGCCGTATTAGGGGAAGTAAAGTGAACCTGTTACTTTACCCTACATGGACAAGCCATATCACATAAATATGAATGTTTTCCTAGTGGTACATACTGTTAATGGGATTTCAAAGTATGAACAGTGGATGAATTCATGGCTATGGGAAGAGTGCTGTACCTTTGTTGGTGTTCATCAAAGCAGGAAAGGCCACTACAAAATCATTCTCATTAAAATAATGAAAAAAGATGAGGAGGATTTTAAGATACTCCCATTCCAGAAAACAGGCCTCAGTCATGCAGTAACACAACAAAGGAATAAAAAAATTCCACTTATTTAAATGTCAAGGGGAAAAAATATATAATCAGAAAGGGGCTTTGTACCAAGTACAGTGTTGTAAAAATGTGTATACATGGCAATTCATCTGATGTACAGTATTTACATTTGAAAACATCAGCTATTGCTTTTAACTCTTAACCCTTTTGGGAACAGAGTTCATCAATGCCTAGATGTTTATGAATAATTAGGCATCAGATAGGTTGACAAAAATTATTGACCAATTTACCTATTCTTTTTTTTTTTAGTTGACACATACAGCTTTTATTTGTTACAACCCCACTCCTTCTCCAACAACTCCTACAACAAAACTCCTCAGCCATGCACCTGCCAATGTGATGGCACAGTGGCTGGGCAGAGAATGAACTATTATGGACACTCTGACCTTGTACTGAATAGTGGTTATAAATCCACCCACTGCCATGCACCATCTATCAACAGAAAGGCAGACATGATGGGGAGCTAGCCTTTCAGTTTCCCATCAGGCTCTGCCCACTCCTACTACAGAACTCCCCAACCATGCACCTGTCAGTTTAATGGGAACAGTGGGGTTAGGAGGTAGTGCACTATTATGGGCACTCTGACCTTGGTGTTTCTGACAGGTACATGACTCAGGCATAGGTACTGACATTTTGATGGAATTCTAAAGGATGAGATTCAAAAGTGCCCATAATGTTGCCATTTAAAACAAAAAGGCTATTCTATATCTTATTTTATATCCTTAAAATAAGGAAACTGGTAGATTTTATCTTTAACTTTGGAAAGTTTTAAAACAATGTTTCCTAAATGCCAATAGGGGATATATATTCAGTATATAAAAGTAGTGATATAGCTATATTAATCAATATACATTAAACCAACCAACCAAATGAATAGTCACAAGGTTTAGGTCTATGATCTATGCAAGATTTTGAAAATTGCAAGCTTTTTTTCTGTTAAACCATTTGCATGTTTACGACAAGAAATAAAGAACGACCTATAATGCAATACTTAGCCTGTGCCGGCCAGCAAGAGCAAATAAGTTGAATATGGAATAACAGATATGGATAGCAGAGACCCTTTTTTTTTACAGCACCTATATTTTTAGTGTGTGTTGGAACTGTTAGAGCATTTTTCATTGTTAGTATTCTGTTCTTTTTTTAACTTTCGGAATAGGTGCATGCCCATTATGTACTGCCCATCAACTCTTGTCTTTTGTTTGACAATGGCCAGAATTGAATAAGATTACCCCCAACAGACATAATTTGGGTTTACCAAAATGCTCACAAACTACAAACACTGGGCAAAATTTAAACAACAACTGATCACCCACCAAACTCAGTTTGCTAATTCCTTTAAATCAGATGGTCAGTTACCTTCTCAATCTACACTCATCTTGTAAGTATCTTCCCTGGCAGCACATGTGCAATGCATTGGATCCTCACTCTGACTCCCACTTTCCCTGTCAGAGTCTGTTCAGGGGATTGACAAAGGCTGATAAAAATACATTGACGTTTGTACACTAGTTACCATTCATTAACATTTTTATTCTATAAATACACAACTACATAAGTTAGGGTTTTTCTATTTCACTGGCAAAAATATTTATCTCTACAATATGTTTTTGCATGTAATTTTGCACATCCAGGACAAACTTACACCAGCTCTGTTAAGCACTTGCTGACCGCACTATAGCTGCATGGCAGCTACAGAGTGACCAGCTAGTTCTGGTAGGCCGTCATATGACGGCCTCCTGTGATAGTGCCCACCATGAGCCTGCACTGATCACTGTAATCATGGCACTGGTGATGTCAGTGGCATCTTATGGTACGCCCCAGATGACGTCAGAGTGATGAAACATGCAGGGCGGAGTCAGCACACGTTCTTGCATCACTTCTGGTCGTTGAAGATAGTGTCAGCAATACATGCTTTACATGTTTTATTGTGTATACCAAAATGTGAGTACATCTCCACATTTTCTTTAATTGTAATAAAAAGTTTTAAATAGTATTACACTATTGTGGTCCCTCTCTCCTTTACATGGTAAATGAGCAGAATGGTAACAAGACATCCTGGACTGGCCAGGCTTTAGGGTGTTACACAGTGGCATATATTGTGAATGCCTCATACCCCAGGCAGGGAAGAAATTTCTGGTGAGTGCAGCCACAATAAGAGCACGGATAAGTCACGCATGCTGTGATCACTTTGTGAAGAGAAATTCAAACCAGCGCTATTATATTTCATTTCTTCACCAGCACTAAGCACTTTTTGAGCACTAATTATTAGACTTTAAGGGAAACCTATCCCTAATTTAACTTTATTTATTTTATTTCAACATTAATATTTTTTCATATTTACATTTGGGATTGATGTTTACCAATGTGTGTTATACATGTTTTTGCATATAACTACATTAAAGCGGAGGTCCACCCTAAAGTGGACCTTCCGCTCATCGGAACCCTCCCCCCCTCCGGCGCCACAATTGGCACCTTTCAGGGGGGAGGGGGGTGCAGATACCTGTACAGTACAGGTATCTGCACCCACTTCCGGGATAGCTCTCTGCGGAAAGGGGCGTAGATTACGCCCCTTTCCGCAAGTGCCCCGCTGCCTGCTGGGAAACACACAGATCCCAGAGGCAGCGGGGACCGTCCTTATTGCGCAGCGCGACTCGCGCATGCGCAGTAGGGAACCGGGAAATGAACCCGAAAGGCTCCATTTCCTGATCCCCATACCCAAGATGGCGGCGGCAGCACCCGCGAGGCGATCTAGAGATCGGCTTCGGGTGCCGACATCGCGGGCGCGCTGGACAGGTAAGTGTCACTATTTTAAAAGTCAGCAGCTGCAGTATTTGTAGCTGCTGGCTTTTAAAAAAAAAAAAAAAAACGCGGAGTCCCGGCGGACTCCCGCTTTAAGTTGTTTGGTTTTAAGATTGATGGTAGTATTTGTATAACAATACTGGTAGTACACGTTTGATCTCAGGTGGATGAGATCACACCCCACAGAGACTACACATTATTTCAACATAACACATCACTAATAATTATTCGAATATCTTTAGCTAATTATATTTTAGATATATGAAATTGTATGAATCATATGAGCAGCGTCACATCTACTTTCATTCCCTTTCATCAATGACAACTTGTTAGTTCCCCCCAGTGTCAGTTAGTGTCAGATTTCCCGCTGCACCAGCGCGGTCCCCTTATAAGTCACTGATCGCCACCATTACTAGTATAGAAAAAAAATGACATTATATATCTCATAGTTTGTAGATGCTATAACTTTCACACAAACCAATCAATGTACACGTACCGGTATACACTTATTGGGATTTTTTTTTTTTTACCAAAGAAATGTAGCAGAATACATTTTGGCCAAAATGTATTAAAAGATTTGATTTTTTTTCTTATGGGACATGTTTTATAGCAGAAAGTTAAAAATATTGTCTTTTTTTCTAAAAACCCAGGTGAGATCAAATACCACTAAAAGAAAGCTCTATTTTTGTGAAAAAATTATATAAATGTGGGTAATTTGTTTGGGTACAGAATTGCATGACTGCTTAATTGTCAGTTAAAGTAGCACAGTACTTAATAGCCAAAAAACCTTCTGGAGCTGAAGTGACTCATGATTCCTGAAACAGTTCCATAACTCACAGATTTTTAGGTATGTTCTCAAGGATATTATATTTTCTCTCTTCAGAACCTCTTCTCTTTTTTTTTAAAACAACCTTTGCTGCATAGTAAAACATTTTCAATTACATAGCAGAATATGTAAAATTCAGATCCAGTACTGGCAGATGAAATGCGTTAGTGACATTTAACATGAATGGGATAGTTGAAAAGGAAACTTACTTCCATTTAGTAACATTTGTAGCCAGGAGCAACAGCTTTTGTGTCACTTAATCATACGTTTTCTGTCTGTCATCCTTTCTTGATATACATATTGCCTGTGTTACCTATAGTATTTTTAAAAGTGATGTTATTACAAAATTTGAAACCTTAACTCCAGACAAAAAGCTAAATAAGTGAGTGTACTTATTTTAAACCACTGTAGTTTCGTATTTAATTAAGTACTTGGTCATCAACCTGCTGATTAGACATTGAAGAAACATCAGCACACTGAGGTCACCATATTTTTCATTTGATGATGCACTGGCAAAGATCAAACTGGCAGAAGACTTTCTTGTTCCCTACTCCTTTATTTTCCCTGTCTTTCAGGTAGATGTTTTTGTTTCTTTTATTGATAGATGTTTGCCTATGTGCTGCTCACTTGTGTGTTCTTATTTTTAATATTTTTCAAGTGTTTTTTAATGAGTTGTTATTTAAGCATTTGCTGTTGATTTTGTGGATAATTCTCTGCATGGTTTTTTGTTTATCAGCTCTTTTGGTTCCCTCCTCTGTGGCTTGCTATTACCCTTGTTTTGTTGCATATGCAAGTTTTTGGCGTGCCTTTAGTAGTTCAGAAAATAATCTCTCCTACAGTTTGTTTGGAACTTCTGTTCATTTCTGCAGACACTTGTTCAATTTAATGTAAATGGCTAAAGTAGTTGTGAATCTTAAGCTGGCCATAGATGGTGCAATTTTATTTCCTGCAACCCCACTGACTATAGAATATACAGACACATTGGGGGATATTTACGAAAGGCAAATCCACTCTGCACTGCAAGTGAACTTGAAATTGCACTGAATATTGCACTTGGAAGTGCAGTCGCTCCAAATCTAAGGGGTAGATCTGAAATGAGTGGAAGCTCTGCTGATTTTATCATCCAATCATGTGCAAGCTAAAAGGCTGTTTTTTATCTTCCTTGCATGTCCCCATCGGATCTACAGCGACGTTGCTTTCAAGTGCACTTTCAGTGTACTTTCAAGTGCACTTGCAGTGCAAAGTGGAGTTTCTTTTAGTAAATAACCCCCATTGGCTCTTGCACAGCGGTGTTTATTTACAAAATCTAGACTGCAAGATCAGTCTCAGATCTGCATATAAACCAATGAGCTTCCAGGTGTTCTTGTCATAGCTTAATTAAACAAGCTGAGGTTAGAAGTTGATTGGGTTCTCTGCAAAAGTGAGCCTGATTTTGCACTCTACAGCTTTAGTAAATAAACCCCAAATGTGCCTATCTTCAATGGGATGACACAGGATGTAAACTGACCATGTTAACGTGGATCAGCTGCCATGCCACGTCAGTTTACTTGTATGAGGAGCGGCACAGGTAGGATCGCCTAGGTAAAATAGAACATGGGCAGGCAGAAAAAAAAGACTAACCAGTGCAAGGTTTTTTGCTTTTTTAGGTTTACAAGCAAATAAAGTTTAAACATCTCAAGGTCAAAAGATCCTTTTTCTTGTGAAGGAAAAAATGTTATTGAAAGATTTGAAATCTTTAGCCTTTTGTCATGTATGTAATGCTGTTTCTCTAGATGTTTATTCTTTGCTTCTTCTGGTATGAAATCACAAATTTTTCATATTAAATTACCCAAAGATATTAAGGAGGATTTATCAATATGGGCCCAATTTTTAAATGACTTTAATGGTTGGTGAATGTGACAAGAGTATTTAATTTTAGACAAAGACTTTGAATTACTTACTAATTCAGGTGCTACGGTTTTGCAGCAAGACGGCATACACATTGGTACTGAGGTCAGTTACCTTTCTCTTGGATCACAAGATATACAACCAGGAAAATTGTTCTCTTGGAATTATTTCCAGTGACTGTAGCTCCTGAAGTCTAGGGTCAATGTTTGACCAATATACAAATTTTAATTCAATCAAACAACCTTAAATGGAACTTAAAGAACTATCTTAAAAGAGAAGTTCTGCTTTAACATCTCCTTCCCTCTTCCTCTCCCACTTTTGGAGGTTTGTTTTATTTTTTGGGGAGCCCAAATTTAGCAGATACTCACTAGAGCTTCTTCTCCAACCACCTAAGCGATCAGAGTAGAGGTGTTTCACTCCCCCCCCCCGCGCATCCTTCTGGGACATATCACAGGTCCCACAAGGCTGCAGGTCCATTCAGAATGAGCAGCGCAATTCGTGCATGTGCAATGGGAAGGCAGCTGTGAACCTGCAAGGAATCACAGCCGGTTTCCCTTTGTAAAAATGCCAGCACTGGGAAGCCAGTGAGGAACCGGCTTGGGTGAGGATGCAACTGAATCCTTGGACCGGTAAGTGTCCTTTTTTTTAAGTTAGCAACTACAGCATTTGTAGCTGCTAAATGTATTTTTTTTTAAGCCTGAAGATTCTCTTTAGGTTACTGTGATAGTTAGTCCATTTATATTTGAAATGCAATATATAGACCAAGGTAATATGTAACTGGAAATAAAATAATTTAGCTGACTCCTAGTCTTGATTTTAGAAGGGTCAATACAAAGTGTTGTTGCTGGATATGGATCCAAATGGTATTTTATGTTTAGATTACTTGTGGGACTTGATCTGAATTTAGTTTCTTTTTCTCTGTATCCCTAACACAAGTGATGAAGTTTCGGTCACATAGCTCAATTGGCTCTTCTTTAAGAAACATTTCTGAGCATCTGATCTTTACTTTTTTATGTTGGTTAATTCCGTTTATTCATTCATATAGCCACTTAGTAAAGGTTTTAGCTGGTGTTTCTTTCTTTTTGAATATGTAGGAACATGTCTTTACACTTATTTTTCCAGACATCAAGTTCTAAAAGGCTATAAAAATTCAATTTTATTTATAACTGTTGGACGATTATCATTTCCAATTTACACCAGCTTTGCTCTATAACGTCTCTATTTGCTTGAATATATATAAATTTATTTTGTTTAATATAGCCTTTTCTTTAGCCTTTTCCTCTTCTTTTTTTTTGCAGTGCTTAGAATATCTGAATTAGTTCCTAGCTATAAGTCGGGTGGTTCAGGTATTATATTGCAAGATTTTGATTATGATACAAGATCCTTCATGAAAATATGGTTTATCTTTTATCTTTCTCCCTGTAAGTTAAAATGTGATTAATTTGATAAAGGCTGATTGACTGATTGATTTTTTGGTTAACTTATAATTTTCCCTGTGCTAGTAGTTAGCAAGGTTCTAACCATTAGACTAATCATTGCATGCAATTTCCCTCTCTATGGTGATGATCCCTCACTTCATAAATTGCAATTAATTTCTGTTCTTCACAAATGCCTGCAATTCATGAGCCTTGATTCACTGAAACTCACATTGCCTTCCTCCTGCATAGGGGCCAGAACTGAGGCTGCTAGATTGGGATTGGATTACTTCATAATTTAAAAAAAAATGGTAGATGGGACTCTCACTTGTATATCCACTTTAGCTTTTCTATTTTAGGTATCAGGCCAGTGGTATGGATTGTTGGACACTTGCTCATATTTTGGGCTCATGAAAGAGGATCTCTGTGAGTTTGCACGGAGAACTTGAATTTTGATCCCGACAAATATAATTTGTTTTGGAAAGGATTTAAAGGTTTGTGTTTGGAAGATTATATCAGATTTGGCCAGCAACTGATATTTTGTTCATACATCTTGGCTGCAATGACATTGACTGAATCAAAACATTGGATTTCTTGTATAAAAATAAAAGAGGTTGCACCCATTCTAAAATGTTTTCCCTTAAGCCTGATATCTAAATGTATTCCTTCCATATCTGGTGTTTTATTTAATTACACAAATTAGAAGGGATTCTTCCAGGTTTTTATTGTGCAGATGGCATACCTTTGGTGAGATACTGGCCTAGACATATTTAGTTTGGGATTGCAAACATCAATTAAATTGGCCATGGTGGTGCCAGACTTGTAGATACATTGCTTGGTAGGTTTGATATTCCAATTTGTAGCTTGAGTCTAACTGACTATGCTATTAGTAATTGTATTTAAAGTATAACTAAAGGCATAAAGTATAACTATTAAGTATATAAAGTATAACTAAATGTTTTATTGCTGTCTGTGTCTCTGTTAGGGGCATTCACCCTTGCTATTTGCCTTGTTTACAATTACCATTGAAAGTTAAAGAATATCCCATATTTTGATCAGCTGTCACATCGGTCACATGATTGGAATGTTCCTAATCGGGGTAGGAGCGTGTAAGGTGCACTCATTCAGTATAGAAAATTGTTTACATAGGGCCGCATATATGCTGCCTCTTGGTGTTAAAGCTCATCTGCTGAGAGGCTGCATCAGTATGTATGCCACATTAGCGGGAATTGAATAATGTTAATATTTGTTGACTAAAGCATTTGTTCAGACTGAATAAGTGGGTGGGTGGGGGTCTGAACATATACATATCTTGGTGTGAAGGGAACCTTTTTATGTTGGTGAATATTATTTTTTCTTATAGTAACTTTATGGGGCAACATCAAAGCCACCACAAACACCACAGTTACTATGGCAGTTTTTTTTTTCAAGAAAAGGTAGGCAATAGGAGTAACTTAACCAAAGAAGGCAACAAACTGATGTAAAAAAGCACAGTGCAGTAATAAGATGGTTACTTTCCCTGACACCTATTGTACTGTATTGTACTGTAGAATTTATCCTAACATCTTTGTAAGTCAGATATTTTCCTGGCTACCATCCACTCAAAAAAATCTTCCACAAGCTATAAAAACAAGGGCAAAATAAGGGTATTTGAGGCTGCATTCACACCTAAGCGTTTTAAAGACGCAGGTTTATTACCGCAATTTTGCTATGTTTTTGCCGCAATTTTGTTCAGGTCACCAATGTAAATGGCAGAAAAATGCCTGTAATCTGCCCCAAAGAAGCTCATGTTCTTTTTTGGAGCTGAGGGCGTTTTTCAGGCGTTTTGCTTTAGGTGACAAAATTACCATCAATAAATACTTCTTGTATGGTGCTTTATCATCCTTAAGTATGTAAACAATGTACCATTTGAAATGCCTAATTAGATAAACAGGCTATTCACCAAATACCAAAGTGACCTTGCATAACATTAACATAGAGAAGAGTCATTAGCTATCCTTCTGTTAAGTAGAATATAGTTGGCTTACATGTCTTGATACAGAGAAAAGAATGTGTAAATATAAACCCATTGGCTAATCTAAAAATTAATTGCACTCTGTCTGACAAGGTCCTCATAAACAATGGTACCAGACAGGGGTGCCCACTATCCCCTCTTTTATTCATACTCTCCCTAGAACCATTTATTTGGATGGTCAAGGCTAAGGCCGCGTACACACGGGCGGATTGTCTGCCCAACTTAGTCCGCTGAAACGTGTTTCAGCGGACAATCCGCTCGTGTGTGGGCTTCAGCGGACTTTTTCAGCGGACAGTCTGATGGACTAAGTCTTTCGTAATTTCCGTAATTTTGTCCGTCCAACTTTGTTTTCAGCGGACAGTCCGCTCGTGAGTAGGCAAGTTGGACGGACTAAATATGACGCATGCCCAGAAAGAATTTACAGGGCGGACAGGGCGGAAGCGCTCGGTCTTGTAAAACTAGTGTTCGTATTGAAGCTAGCATATTCGTTATGCTGCTAATTTTGTGTTTTTTTTAATATAGCCCATTCTTTTCTTCTTCATAATGCAAGAAAAGTGAAGTAGCTTTGCTGCTTATATTCACACAGAGTTATACCAAATGTTTTTATTCATCCTCATCCTATGATTAATCTTCCAATTTTAGATAAATATAAAAAAAAAATATATATATATATATATATATATATATATATATATATATAAATATATATATAATATATATATATATATATATATATATATATATATATATATATATATATATATATATATATATATATATATATATAATATTATATATATATATATATATATATATATATATATATATATATTTAAAAAATATATATACAATTTATCTATTACTATATATTTTTGGAACTACTATTGTCAGTTTAAATTTTTTTTTTTTTTTGTGTGGGGGGGGGGGGGGGGGGGGTTTGAAACAAGATGGACTTGCATTTTTTTTGGCCAAGAAGGACTATGTAAGTAGAGATAGATAGATAGATAGATAGATAGATAGATAGATAGATAGATAGATAGATAGATAGATAGATAGATAGATAGATAGATACCCAAACCAACATTTTAGCTTACACATGATTGCATGTTCAAAATCAGCAGAGCTTCCCCTCATTTCAAATGTTAAGCCTCAAATTTACAGCGACTGCACTTCCAAGTGCACTTGCAGTGCTTTAAAAATTGCACTTGAAGTTAGCATATTTATATTAACATGAACGTGTGTTTTGTAAATAACCCCCAGAGTCTTTTGACATGTACCTGCCTACTCACAAATAAACTCTGTTTTTTAAGCCAAAATAACAAAAAAAAACATACAATATTTTTGGAAATAATAAATATTTATTTTTCGTCAGAACAAAACTAAATCAAGAGGGAGGCAACACTGGAGACAATTTTGACGTTTGTGAAGCCTTTTGTCCCCCAGGCACACATCAAGTGAGTGGCCACCAAAATTCAGAACCTGTGTAGCATGTAAATAGGGAGCACAACCAGGTCCTAGAATCCCACAGACCAGGAACAGCAGCAGATGAGATCTATGTCCCCAGACTGTGGTACTACAACAGCCTGCGTCTTCTTTCAGAGCAGACTGAAGCCAGGCAGTCACTTCCAACTCTTCCGTCTAGCCTTCCCTCCACGCTTCGCTGGAGGCTGTGCCTCTGGTGATGGACTTGTGGTAGGAGGAGGAGGAGGAGGAGGAGGAGGAGGAGGAGGAGCAGTAGGGTCTGTGTTATACAGTTTGGTGGTCGGTGTTAGCTCACCCTTCAGACCCCGTTGAATGGCATAAAAAAAATGGCTTCGCACAAGTTGCGCTGTGCCTTCTCCATTTCTAGCAACTTGCTTGCCAAGTATGTACCGTAGGCCTCCTCAGGATTGGGGGGTTTGCTCAGCACTTGGGTGGCTTGGCGTATAAGTGCCAAGGACTCCTCCTCTGTCCGTGTCATCCTCCTGGGCCTTTTACTGGCTAGGCGGAGGGGAGGGACCCGGCTTTCGGTCCGACTCCTGCTGGACCCAGCTAGCTCCTGCGTGTGGCTGGTCTCCTCCTCCATACCACTGGCCCCGGCCTCCTCCTGGGTGAGCTCATCCTGTGTAAAAAACAAAGAAATCAATAAATAAAATATGTCTATATTTTGAAATCATCAATCACTAACAATTTTACAGTTCTCACTTGCAAATACATTTGTCTTGAAATACAAAAGGCTATCATTTTGACACCATCATTTTTCCATCAGTTCACCAAGATTTGAGCCACATTTGTGGAAACTACTGTATCCTTATATCTAATTTAATTTGTGATGAAATCCTAGATTTGGAAGCAATTCAAACATTGAACTTTACATCATTAATATTTGAGCAATGCTAACTTTAGAAACTAAAATATACCTGGCTCCAGCTGGGCGCATCAACTTCGTCCAGCAAGGAAGGGTCTGGATCTTCCAGGGATGGCTCACCTGAGGTGGAGGGAAGGATGGAGGGAAGGGTAGATGGAAGAGTGGAAAGTGACTGCCTGGCTTCTGACGTGTCATCCAGAAAACGCAGCCTGTCATAATACCACAGCCTAGGTACATAGACCTGACCTGCTGCTGATCCTGATGTTTGGGAGTCTAGGATCTTTTTGCGCTCCCGCCTATACACGCTACGCAGGTTCTGAATTTTGGAGTTCACAAAGTCAATGTCTGCCTGGGGGAGTCGGGTTTTCACAAACGTCAAAACTGTCTCCAGTGTCTTCCTCCGGCCAGGACGGCTGGAATATTGTGGGTGTTTTGAATTCCAAAGGCACCTGTGTGACTCTATTAGATCAATAAATGTGGAGAGGAAGGCCTCCTCCTTAAAGGGGTCTGGGTTATACTTTTGCATTTTGATTTCTGAAAAAAAACAAAAAAAAAACAAAAAAAAATAATGTCAGACCAAATGCACACTATTTATATTGTGACAATGTAGGCGAGACACACACTACACCCACACACACACACTACCACACACGCTACCCCCCCACACACACACTACCCCCCCACACACCCACACTACCACACACGCTACCCCACACACACACACACTACCCCCACACACTACCCCCCCACACACACACTACCCCCCCATACACCCACCTCCCCCCACACACACACACACACACACACACACTACCCCCCCATACACCCACCCCCACCCCCACACTACCACACAAAACACCAACCCCACTCAACCACCAACCCACATAAAAATCAATTAACCATCAATAAGGTGAAATTTCACTATATACATCCCTAACGCAGGCTTAAAATTAAAATAAAAAGATAACTATCTTACCGTCGCGTGTAGCACTCGCTGCTTCCGTTCGGACATGCGTACGGCCTCGCGGTAATGCTTTATATACAGCGCATGCGTTCAAGCTCCGCCTGCGTCGCCCGCCCCTGACGTTCCGTGTGACCGTATTTCCCCGCCCCATTTACCCTCATTCCGCTGTGGGAGATTGATAGGTGAAAATGACGGACGGAAATTCAGTGAGCAGCGCGGAGGAAAGCCCTGAACCCCATGCTTCCGGAGCAAGGAAGAGATATAAGGCCACAAACATGGCCTTTGAAGAGATGGTGGAGATGGTGGATATATTGAGAAGGGAGGATTATGATGGGGAAAATGGCCCGTACCCCACACCCAATATCCGCAAAAGCGGCATCATGGATATGGTCGTCACAACTTTGCAGAGCAAATTTGGGGTACGAAGAGGCAAGGACGAGCTCCGGAAACGATGGTCCGACATCAAGTCCAGGGAGCCGGACCAATATCATCGCATCAAAAAGGCCCTGAAAAAAAGTGAGTAAACTCCGCGTTTATCGTGACTGTCGGACATAATCGTTCGTATAGGTATTATATGTAAATCTGGTGAATTTGATCGTGTCTGTCGGACATAATCGTTCGTATAGGTATTATATGTAAATCTGGCGAATTTGATCGTTCGTGTAGTTAATAGTTCATGTAATGAGCGAATATGCTTGTTCGTATATGTGGACGTAAATAGCATGAATTTGTATATGGTGTAAATTTATCTGGTGTTGGATTAGATTTTAATTAGTTAGTAATTTTTTTGTATTGTTCATGATAAACTGAATTGTCACACTCAGTTTAGGATATAAATTTTTAATAAAGTTTCATAAATGTATTCAGTGCAATGTAGTCTCAATAAAAAAATGAGATAGATAGATAGATAGATAGATAGATAGATAGATAGATAGATAGATAGATAGATAGATAGATAGATAGATAGATAGATAGATAGATAAAATGCTGGTTCAACATCTGGACTGGGAATCATTTAGTGTAGTTTGGGACATCATAGAACATTTTTTGACATAATCACACACAGGTACTCCAGGGGATGATTCGAGTGTGTCCGTCTGTGAAACTTGGACAAAAGATATAAAGTATCACAGTTTGGTTAAAGGCTAGGTTCACATTGCTGCAATGTACGAGATCAAATGTGATTTGCACCGCACTGCAGTGCAAATCACATGTGATCTCTGTGTGATGCGATTTCAGCCATACATATAGTATGGCTGAATTCGCATCGCATCCGGCCCAAACTTGTACATGGCCCTTTTTTTAGTCCACAGCCGAATCGGATCACATGGGTGTTCACACCATGTGGTCCGATTCCTGTCCGAGTTTAAAGATTGCACTGTGATATGAGAACTAATTTGGAGGTGTCAATAAAACTTTACACTGATACTCCCAGCAGGTCACATAGGGCAGTGCGAACTGCCTCCGGGAGGCATGCGATGCGTGAAACCACAGTAGATTTGCAGCGTTCGCACATCGCAGCAGTCTGAACACAGCCTAACTAAAAAAATGTCATTTTAATGATGTATTAAACTAGGAGCTTGTAATAACCAGCTAATAATTGTACACCACTTCAAACCAATGTTTCATATTCCAATTTCTGAACTCAAATATCACTATGCTTAAAAGCATACCTTTTTTTGTTTGTTTTTTCATTCTCATAGGGGAACAAAGACTCAGACAAGAGGCGGAGCAGCCCAGGACCCCCCGACCTCACCAGCCTGATTGGGCAGTTAGCCCCAGCCCCGTGTCCGTGATGGAGCTGCCCAGCCCCGTGTCCGTGAGGGAGCAGCCAAGCCCAGTGTCCGAGCTGGATCAGCCCAGCCCAGGGCTAGATGTGGAGGAGGAAGAGGTGGTGGAGATACACACCCCACAAAGTGAGTGTCTGACATCCCAGCTTAAGGTAAACAATTAATGGCTGTATATTTTAACCAATTTTTTATCTACACATGTTTTTAGGTGATGATCTGGTTGTGGAAGGACAAGCCGTGGAGCCATTTTCCACAGACAGTGCCCAGAGGCTGATTGGGCAGATCATGGCCTGGAATGGCAGGATTGATTTAATGGAGAACAACATCCATGCCATGCAACACCAAATCCATGCCATGCAACAACAACTGGACACTATGAGGCAGGAAATGAAGAACATGATCGATGTTTTAGGGAGAATCTAAGCCCCTTTTCCCTAAAATGGAAGATCATGTTCTTCATTTCCTTGCCAAAAAGTTTTTAATGTTTTTAGAACATTGTTTTTAGAGGCCAAATTTTGAAGATGCACACGGTGTGTCAACATGTGCTATGTGCCATCAGAGGATCGCAATGGACGCATTTGGTGTTTGCAAACCCTTCCTCATTCTAGTATGTGAGAGGAAGGGATTGCACCCACCAAACACGTCCATTGATCACTCATGATGGTACATAGCACATGTTGACATTACCAATTTTTGGTGTGCATCTTCAAAATTTGGCTTTACCCCTTGTTTTCTGTAAATAGTTAAAAATTAGATTTTATGTATTTTTTTTATAATTTTATTTTATATATATATATATATATATATATATATATATATATATATATATATATATATATATATATATATATATATATATAGATATAGCTATATATTTATATGTTTCCAAAAAAAAAAATTACCAAAAAAACAAAAAACAAAAAGAAAAATATCTAAAAAAGAGGCACTGGTTGGAATGTGCACTATTAAAAATTCCAAAAAAAAGATGTGTGTGTGTGTGTGTGTCTTCTTCTTTCAATACTCAATACCAGTTTGGGAAGTCATTTTGTGTTTTCTGTCACAAAGGGCCTTATTTACTATTGGCAAAAACCACTTTGCAATACAAATGCACTAGGACAGGAATATGCAATTAGTGGAAATCCAGCTGTTGCAGAACTACAAGTCCCATGAAGCATAGCAAGACTGACAGCCACAAGCATGAGACCAAGAGGCATGATTGACTTGTAGTTTTGCACCAGCTGGAGATTGGCCAATTGCATATCCCTGAATTAGGAGAATGTAGGAGACAAGCACCGTGAAAAGCAAACAAGAACCAAACTTAAAAATTTGAGCAGACAATACATATTTCAAGAAAAATAATTTTTTATTGGTCAGCTAGCATTGGAATAGCCCCCCTACCATTAAAATAGCTGACATAGCGGTCACGCACCTCACGTGCTGTTTGGGGGGCTAAGCCAGGAAGGGCATGATCCAGCCCTGTGAGTTCTGGTAATATTAGTCCGGCCTCAGGCCCAATAGGTTGCAGGTACTGGTTCCCTGAAAGTTTGCGGAGAAAATTGTGCAAAATGCAGCAGCAAAGTATTACATAGTTCAGTTTATACTCTGCTAGGTTGATGGCTGTCAGTAACAGACGGAACCGGCTGGCCATAATGCCAAAGGCACTCTCCACAACCCTTCTTGCTCTGGCCAGCCGGTAATTAAAAACCCTCCTCTCCGGGGTGAGGGTCCTTTGGGGGAAGGGTTTCATCAGATGGCCACTCAGACCGAACGCTTCTTAAGCTAGAAACACAAAAGGTAGACCCTCCACATTCTCGGCATCTGGTGGCAAGTCCAGGCCACCAGTGATGAGACGGTGGCAGAACTCGGTCTGCCTAAAGACTCCTCCGTCAGACATCCGGCCGTTCTTCCCCACATCCACATAAAGAAAGTCACATTGTGCTGACACCACCGCCATTAGCACCACACTATGGAACCCCTTATAATTCCAATAGTAGGACCCCGAATGGGGTGGGGGCACAATCCTCACATGTTTCCCGTCGATCGCCCCTCTGCAGTTGGGAAAGTCCCAATGGGCAGCGTATCTATCTATCTATATCTATCTATCTATCTATATCTATCTATCTATATCTATCTATCTATCTATATCTATATCTATCTATCTATATCTATATATCTATTACTATCTATCTATCTCTATATCTATCTCTATCTCTATCTCTATCTCTATCTCTATCTCTATCTATCTATCTATATCTATCTATCTATTACTATCTATCTATATCTCTATCTATATCTATATCTATATCTATATCTATATCTATCTATCTATATCTATCTATCTATCTATTACTATCTATCTATCTCTATATCTATCTCTATCTCTATCTATATCTATATCGATCTATCTATATCTATCTATCTATCTATTACTATCTATCTCTATCTCTATCTCTATCTCTATCTCTATCTATCTATCTATCTATCTATCTATCTATCTATCTATCTATCTATCTATCTATCTATCTATCTATATATATATATATATATACACACACACATACACACAAAGGGTGTATACAAAGAGTATACAAAGGGTGGGGGGGCAGTAAAATAGTACAATGGAGCTGACAATATGAATTATTGAGAAAAACAGTCTCGGCTGTGGGTGTATAGGGGCCCAGGATTGAATGCTGAGGACGTTAGTGAAAGCAAATATGCACGTGGGACACAAAAAGGTAAAAAGCTCAAAAAAAATGACACAAAAAAAATCAAATAAAATAAAAAACCATCAAAAAAAAAAAATAAATAAAAAAAAAATGATGCATTCATATAAAGGGGACATTCACATCATATTCCTGTCATGGATATTAAAAGTCATGATGAAATGAATACACACATACAATGCATATAATGCAATATTAAAAGAACAAACTTACCTTCATATATTCCTTCTGCAGGACCCGAATAATGGCAGAACAGGTCTCTGGAATAATGATCCCCAGAGCCTGGGGGGAGATGCCTGTCGAGAACTTGAGGTCCTGAAGGCTTCTCCCTGTCGCCAAGTAGCGCAACGTGGCGACGAGCCTCTGCTCCGGAGTGATGGCTTGCCGCATGCAGGTATCCTGCCTGCTGATATAAGGGGTCAGCAAAGCCAGCAGACGGTGAAAAACGGGGTCCGTCATCCTGAGATAATTCCTGAAATCATCAGGATTATTCTCACGGATCTCACGGAGTAAAGGCATATGCGAGAATTGGTCACGCTGGCGCAACCAATTCTTTGTCCATGAACTCCTCCTCACCCTGTTCACAGACTGGGCTCGGGTCAAAGTATTAACCCCAACACCAAGCCCCAATATAGCACGAACTCGTTCCCGAGTACGTCCACTCTCCATGGCTTTGAAACGGTCGGCTGGACAAACAAGCTCAACTGAACGCACTGAAGAACAGCCAGACCTATGAAGAACGACCTGAAACCCAGAAACGAGCGGACCAGAAGCGCCTAACAACAGGTACAACTGATCCACGCATACCGAAAGACAGATACAAACCTCACAGACAGACTGCACCGCAGTAAACGGACAAATTAAGCTGAAGTCTGAAAAGCGCGAATCGTCTCTAACCAAACTTCTACTAACGCAAAGTCAGCAGAAGGAGCCCAAAGGGTGCTTTGCTGTGTCTTGGACTTCCTATTTCTAGTCCCGTCGTACGTGCCGTACGTCATCGCGCAAGCTTTCAGCGGACTGTCTGTTCATCGTGTGTGGTCAAGTCCGTTCATTCAAAATTAGGACGGATTGTCTGTCGGATTGTCTGACGAACTTAGTTGGGCAGACAATCCGCCCGTGTGTACACGGCCTAACACTGACATTACAGGCTCTGGGGTTCAGGACAGAGAGTTCATGATATTCGCCTATGATGATGATTTACTATTCTTCCTCACAAACCTGGTGACTACCCTGCCCAATTTAATGAAAGAATTTGCTCACTATAGTTACGTCTCCAATCGTAAGATAAACTACTCAAAATCTGAAGCCATGAATATATCCCTCCCAGAGCAGACACTTACAGTGACCAAAGCTAACTCCCCCTTTAAATGGAACCCAAGGGCACTGAAGTACCTGGCTTACACCCCTACTAACCTCTACGTATGAGAAGAATTCCCCCCCACTCATCAAAAACATTGAGAAGGACTTTAATTAATGGCATATAGTGGCGGCACAAAGGGTGACTATTGCTGTGGATGCAGGAATCACATATGAGCAAATAGGAGCGTTTGATTGTTCACAAAAAAACTTTTATTCATTTTGGACTGCAATGAAGGAACTGTATTTTTTTTATTTATATTTTGGAATTGATTTTTTTTCATTCATGAATTATCACTATCATTGGGCTCATTAATCTGAGGATTGCTTCAGGCACTGAAAGTATTTAATTGTTAATTTTTTGGATGAATAGCACTGGTAGTATTATTATAGTTGTGCACATATATATTGTATTGAAATACAGCGGTAAAAATATATACACATAATTATTAGATATTTTTGGTAGTTAGCGCAGTCCATATTCTATTACATTTTTTACCCCTAATTAAGGGGTTTTGTTTGACTGCAGCACACCTTTATGTAATATATATTTTGGGTGCTGGTATCCTTTTTTTATTTTCTCTTAAATCAATGGCAGCCTGGATATTTCTCCTGGTTCGGCCGTGCGGCCGTAATCAAAATGACTATCATGCCTAGGTTGCTCTACCTTCTACAAACGTTACCAGTCAAAATTCCCTCAAACGTCTTTAACTCACTAAGATCTATCCTATTAAGGTTTCTTTGGAACCGCCAGAAACCAAGAATTAAGTTCACCCTTCTGACAAAACCAAAAGAACATGGAGGAATGGGTATACATGACCTTCGAAAATATTACCAGGCATCTCACTTAACCAGAATAATCGACTGGCACTATCACGGGACGGTGAAGGACTGGGTCTCCCTGGAAATGGATTTGAATCAAATTCCATTAAAATATTCCCCATGGATTCCCTGGGGGAGCAGCTCCCTTATTCTACAATGACATCCACTAATGGGAAACACCTTGGAAATTTTCCATAAGTTGGCTACAAATTCAGACGTCATTTCATCACTCAGCCCTCTAACTCCAGTAAAAGAAAATCCTGACTTTACACCTGGCCTAGGTAACCTAGCGTTACAACCAAATAAACAAAGGCAAAGAAAATTTCCATAGACCCCTTACAGAACTGGAGTCAGTACGTCATAAGGGTACTCAGTTAGTTAAAGCCACCTATCTACTGCTTACTCATGGCTAGAGATGAGCCGAACACCCCCGGTTCGGTTCGCACCAGAACGTTCCAATTGCCCCCTCAAATTCGTACGAATGTTAGAACCCCATTGAAGTCTATGGGACTCGAACGTTCGACATTAAAAGTGCTCATTTTAAGGGCTAATATGCAAGATACTGTCCTAAAAAAGGTTTGGGGACCTGGCTCCTGCCCCAGGGGACATGGGTCAATGCCTAAAATGTTTTTTAAAATGGCCCTTTTGGCGGGAGCACTGATTTTAATGACGATTAAAGTGGAGAATTCCTTTAAATATCATGCCTGGGGGGTGTCTATAGTATGCCTGTGAAGTGCCACGTGTTTCCCGTGTTTAGAACAGTCCCTGCACAAAATGACATTTAACGGAATTAACGTAATTTAAAACTGCTTGTGGTTTTAATGTTATATCTGGTTCCTGCAATATGGTTGAAAATCATTGAGAAAAATGGCATGGGTAGCCCTCCCTGGCCATTACAAGCCCCTTTGGGTCTTGTACGGATATCAAGGGGAACCCCATACCCATATTAAAAAAAGGAAATACGTGTGGCCCCAGGCCCTATATACTCAGAACAGCAGTATACAGGCGGTGCAAACAAGACAGGGACTGTGTAGATTTGTTGTGTTAAGTTGAATCTGTTTGTAATTTTCAACTGGTACATTTTTAAAGTGTAGCTCCAGTCGAAAAATCTATTTTTAAGCTTTTTGGAAAACATAGGGAAGGGTTATCACGCCTGTATAATTTGTTTTGCCGTCCGTCTTTTTTCATTTCACTTGTTGTTGTCTCCTTCCGTTTGCAAGTAGGAGGTGTTTGTAAGTTGGATGTTTGAAAGTAGGGGCCTGCCCTATATGCTCTGCAGAAATGGCGGAACAAGGTGTTGGTTTTGCCACAACATTGTAAGCCCTCAAAGTGTCTCTTGGTGGGCGCTGGAGTGCCTTGCTTTGAACGATTATATCAAGAATTGTAATTACATGCCATTGTTGAACAGTGATAGAAAAATTGACCTTTGGTGGTTGTGGTGCTGGTGCCACAACACTATAAGTCATCACAGTTACTCTGGGTGGGCACAGGTGCTAGTGCCACGACACTGCAACCTCTCCCATATACTCTAGTTGTAGTGCAGGAATGAGCCCTGCTGCAAAGCATTGCATCTTAAATTGTAATTAAACACCCCTGTTAAACAGGGGCAGAAAAATTGGGCTGGTGGCATTACCCAGAACCAAAAATGTTCTTCCAACATATCAGCGGAGGAGGAAGAGGATAGACAATCAACATAACAGGACAGTCACTCAGCATCAGCATAGGCAGTCTTGAAGGGATGTGATATTTCTAAAAAAATTATTCGGTTACATCAGCTTCAGGTGCTTGGTAGCTGTGGGTGATCCAAGACTGATTCATCTTGATGAAGGTCAGTCGATCAACTGAGTCGGTGGACAGGCGCACCCTGTGATCGGTAACAAAGCCACCAGCAGCACTGAAGGTGCGTTCCGAAAGAATGCTGGATGCAGGACAGGCCAGTAGCTCAATTGCATACTGTGCCAGCTCTGGCCAGTGATCCATCCTCAAGACCCAGTAAGCCAGAAGATTTTCGGTGGGAAAGGTGTCCATTCTGACCTTGCCCCTAGGTATTCCTGCACCATGTAAATCAGATGCTGGCAATGGTTGCTGGAACCGATCATACCTTGGGGCTGCGGACTAAAAAATTGTCTGAAAGCATCGGTCAGACGGCCACCTTCTCCACCGCTCCTTCTGACCGATGCCTCAGCAAAATGTTGTCCAGAACCAGGAGTTTGTAACCTCCCAGTCTCTGGGAACGCGTTGCACAGACCTTTCTGCAAGGCCTCCCGGAGATGTCTCATCCTCTGCTCCCTCTGCGATGGCAAGATAAGGTCGGCAACCTTACCCTTGTACCATGGATCAAGGAGAGTGGCCAGCCAGTAATGGTCCCTCTCCTTGATCCGAAGAATACGAGGATCCTTCCGCAGGATCAGGGGGGTCATGCAGCGTAAGTTAGCTGAGGCATTCAGTCCGGAGTCCTCTGGATCACTAAGGACAACATGATCCGCAGCTACCTCCTCCCAGCCACGTACAAGTCCACGGGTTTCTTGGGACTGTAAATCATCCCTACAAGACTGCTGCTGCTGCTGATGCTGAGTGCCAGCCTCCACCTCCATGCTGACTCAATCATCCTCCTCCTCCTCCTCCTCATCCTCTTCCTGTGTGATGGGTGGCACAGCAGGGACACTGTCTGGATAAAGGGGGCCTTGAGAGGCAAGGAAGTCCTCCTCTTCCTGCCTCTGTTCTGCCTCAAGTGCCCTGTCCATTTTTCCACGCAGCATATGCTCCAAGAGGTACAGTGTCACTGATGCATGCACTGTCACTGCTCACCATCCTTGTGGCCTCCTCAAACAGTGACAGGACAGTGCATGCATCCCTGATCATGCCCCACTGGCGTGGTGAGAAAAAAACTAGCTCCCCTGACCCTGTCCTGGTGCCACAGGTACTCATTGATGGCCCTCTGCTGCATGTGCAGCCGCTGCAGCATGGCCAACGTTGAGTTCCACCTGGTGGGCATGTCACATATAAGGCGGTTCTTGGGCAGGTTCAACTCCTTTTGGAGCTCAGCCAGCCGAGCACAGGCATTAAATGATCAGCGGAAATGCACACAGACTTTCCTGGCCTGCTTCAGGACATCCTGTAAGCCCGGGTACCTGCCCAAGAACCGCTGCCCCACCAGGTTAAGGACGTGAGCCACACAGGGCACATGGGTCAGTTGTCCCTGTCGGAGGGCGGAGAGGAGGTTGGTGCCATTGTTGCAAACCACCATTCCTGGCTTAAGCTGGCGTGGCATCCACCACCTCTTGGCCTGCCCCTGCAGAGCTGACAAAACATCCGCCCTAGTGTGGCTCCTGTGCCCCAAACAAACCAGCGCAAGCACGGCATGGCATTGTTTTGCCTGCGTACTTGCGTAGCCCCTGGAACGCCTACGGAGCACCGCTGGTTCTGAGGACAGAGCACCGGAAGAGGCCATGGAGGAAGAAGAAGAGGAGGGGTGGAGGAGAGAGGTGTGTCACAACCAATAGTAGCATTTTGGAGGTGTGGTGGCGCAACAACCTCCAACACTACTGTACCTTGTCCTTCATCCTTCCCAGCTGCCAGAAGAGTGATCCAATGGGCCGTGAAAGACAGGTAACATCCCAGTCCATGCCTGCTGGACCATGAGTCAGCGGTAATATGCACCTTACCGGTGACCGCCCTGTCCAGCGAGGCATGGACATTGCCTTCCACATGCCGGTTGAGAGCCGGAATCGCCTTCCGTGAGAAAAAGTGGCGTTTGGGGACCTGCCACTGAGGAACCGCACATTGTACAAACTCATGGAAGGGGGCCGAGTCTACCAACTGAAAAGGCAGCAGTTGAAGTGCTAGCAATTTAGCCAAGCTAGCATTCAACCGCTGGGCATGTGGATGGCTGGGAGTGAACTTCTTTCGCCGGTCCAGCAGCTGGGGCAGGGACATTTGCCTGCTATAATCGGACGTGGGTGTATTGCTAGCAGAGTGCCCGGAAGCACTTGGCTGTGACACACCTAATTCTACACCTTCATTCCTCTCAGAGCAGGTTTCAGAGAGGACTGAAGGTCTAGTGGGGTTGGAGATCCCAGCTGATGAGGAGCAAGGAGAGGTCCGCTTTGTTCTTTGGTGTGGGTCTTTGAGGTACGCTTTCCTACAAGCCGCATGGCAGGTCAACATGTCTGGTCAAGCATGTGGTGCCCAAGCGGCTGATGTTTTGGCCACGCGAGATACGCTTGAGACATATGTTGCAAATAGCAGCGGTACGATCTGATGCACTGGTCTCAAAAAAGGCCCACACCAAAGAACTTTTAGAATAACGCGCAGAGGCAGCGCCCTGCACAGGCGGAGCTCTGCGGTGTGATTCAGTCGGTGTGCTGCCCCTAAGCTGGCCCCCGGAGGGCATCCTGACTCGTTGGACATGTGCCTCATCCTCCTCCTCCTCCTCCTCTCTCCTACCAGGCACCCACGTGGAGTCAGTACCCTCATCATCCCCTCCCTCTTCATCGCTGGAGCAAACCTGGCAGTATGCTGCAGCTTGTGGAACATGACTGCCAGATTGCTGTCCTTCTTGAGCATCCCCCCTCTCTGCATTCACGCTACTGCCTTCCTCTAGCTGAGTATCATCATCAGAGCCTACAAAACACTGGGCATCCTCCTGGAGCATGTACCCAACACTGTGTTCAAGGAGTTCAGGAGACTCCTTGGGAGGACATGGTGGGTCTAGGGAAGGAGTCACTGATGATGACATTGAGAGGAGGGAAGACGATGCATTGGCAGCTGCTTTGCTAGTACCCTGAGCCTGGGTGAGAGAGGATGAGGAGGATGAAGAGGGCTTGGTCATCCACTCTACCAAGTCGTTGGCATGTTGCGGCTCAACATGTCCAGCTGCCGAAAAGAAGGACAAGCGTGTCCCATGGCCACGTGCTGATGATGACGATGCACCACGTCCACGACCAGCACTGTTGTCTCTAGATACAGAGCCTGCTTTCCCTCTTTTATCGGCTCGCGCCTGTCTGCCTCTCCTTGCTGGCCTTCCAGACATGGTAATGGCCTGAAGGGAGTTGGGAAAACCAGCAATTGGGTAGTGTATATTGTGCTGGAGGCACACACAACATCCACTAACTTCTGCAGATGGCAGATGGCTCAATTAGAGAAGAGCTATGTAGGTGGATATAACGGTGTATACTGGGTTCAGGGCACGCACAATCTCCTACAACTGACTGCAAGCTCTATTTAAAACGAGCAAGATAGTTAGCTATATAGGTGGATATAGCGGTGTATACTGGGTTCAGAGCACGCAGACAGCACGCACAATCTCCTACAACTGACTGCAAGCTCTATTTAAAAGGAGCAAGATAGTTAGCTATATAGGTGGATATAGCGGTGTATACTGGGTTCAGAGTATGCAGACAGCAAGCACAATCTCCTACAACTGACTGCAAGCTCTATTTAAAAGGAGCAAGATAGCTAGCTATATAGATGGATATAGCGGTGTATACTGGGTTCAGAGCACGCAGACAGCACGTAAATCTTATGCAACTGACTGCAAGCTCTATTTAAAAAGAACAAGATAGTTAGCTATATAGGTGGATATAGCGGTGTATACTGGGTTCAGGGCATGCAGGCAGCACGCACAATCTCCTACAACTGACTGCAAGCTCTATTTAAAACGAGCAAGATAGCTAGCTATATAGATGGATATAGCTGTCACGAGGATCCTGCCAGCAGTGGTCAGCCCGGACCTTCCGCTGCGCGTCCGTGCGCGTGCACGCGCACGCGGTCGTGCGCACGTGTGTGCGCTCGTTGGCGCCAGGCGGGCTATTTAGCTCAGTTGGTCACATCCAGTTCTTGCTGTCTGATCTACAGCGTGCGAGTACCCTGATTCTGAGAACCTGCCTTCTGTGACCTGTTGACCCGGCTTGTTTACCTACTGCTCCTGCTATGCGCCTGCATCTGACCTCGGCCTGCCTGACCTTCCTTCTGCTTGTTCCTTCGGTGCCTTGCTGCCTGCCCGTTTACCGACCCGGCTCGTCCGACCATCCACCTGCCTGATCCTTGGTACTTCTGCTGACCGCCTGACCTCCGACCCGGCTTGCCTGGCTACTCTGCTTCCAGCCTTCTGTTCCGGTGCCGTCTGCTGCTCTATCTCCAATAGTGGTTCCAGCACCTGCCTGAAGTCCTGCCTCTGCCAGAGTTCCTGCATTGGTGTCCTGGTTCAGCCTCTCTGCCTGCTGCCCTGCTTCAGCTTCCTGCACCTGCCTGCTGATCCAGTTTCCCTCCGATTCCAGCACTCCCTGATCCAGCTGTTGATCCTGCCAGACACTCGTGCCCCTCTTGACTCTTGTGTTACCTGTATACACTACCAGGGCCCTTGAGTCTGAGCCGCAAGAGAGGTCTCCTTCTGCAAGTTGGGCTCTACCACCAGGTACGTGACAGTATCAGACAGTGATGTCCGAGCCTGCGCAGGGAGCCTCTCCCATGGACAAACTTTGTCTGCATCTGGCTGGCCTCACCCAGGCTGTTAAGAGTCTCCAGGGGGGATACACGCGTTTGGAGGAAAGGGTCCAAGCTCTCACTTCGCCCACAACCGCTCAGGGGCCTTTTCCGTCCACTGCCGGCTCTAGCACCTCTTCTCCGACAGTGGTAATGCTGCCTCCCGAACCCAGGGTTCCCACGCCTGAAAAGTTTTCTGGAGAGCGAAGTAAATTCAGAGCGTTCCAGAACTCTTGCGAACTGTACTTTGCCCTTCAGCCTCGCACCTTCTCACTTGAGGCCACCAAGGTGGGATTCGTGGTGTCCTTGCTCCTGGGAGATCCTCAAGCTTGGGCTCATCGTTTACTGGAACAGAAAGCAGAGGTCCTAACCAACCTGACCACCTTCTTCGATACGATGGCCCAGCTCTACGAGGACCCTCAACTCTCCGCCACGGCCGAAGCCGCCCTGCATACCCTTCAACAGGGGCGTAGGGCCGTAGAGGACTATGTCGCTGAGTTCCGCTGTTGGAGTACTGATACGGAGTGGAACGATGCGGCCCTTTGCTACCAGTTTCGGATGGGGCTCTCAGACCCACTGAAAGATGAACTGGCTCGTGTGGGAGTCCCACAAACTCTGGATGCCTTGATTAATCTGGCCATTCAAATTGATCGACGGCTGAGGGAGCAAAGAGCTGAAAGAGGTGCTGGGCCTACTCGCCCCACCTGGATGCTGCCTCGGGTACCTAACTACTCTCATCCGGCTCCCATTCCTAGTCCTGTTCCAGCACCTGATACTTCTGAACCTATGCAGCTCGGAGTCCTTCGCCCTGCTCTCACGATGGAGGAGCGCCAACGTCGTCGGGTCAACAACTTGTGCCTTTACTGCGGGGAACCTGGGCACTACGTCAGGAACTGTCCTGCCAAGCTCCGTAAGTGCATGTCTGTCTCGTCTGGCTCTACTACTGCTTGGCTTAAGACCTCTTCTCACCTCGCCCTTTCTGTCTCGTTGCAGCTCCCAGGAAAGACTTTGCAGGTCCCCGCTATCATTGACTCGGGGGCTTGTAATTGTTTCATGGACTCTTCTTTTGCCAGTAAACACCAAATCCCTTTGCTGTACAAGGCTCAAGGGCTCTCTATCCACCTGGCCGATGGCTCCACGATAAAATCTGGACCAGTTACGCAAGAGACTACCCCCTTTCAGTTTCTGTCTCTAATCTGCATCAGGAACTGCTTCGCTTGGACATTATTCCATCTCCTTTGTTTCCAATCATCCTTGGCATGCCATGGTTGCAGGCCCATAACCCTGCTATAAACTGGGTGACCGGGGAGATCCCATTTTTCTCTCCTTATTGCCAGCAGTACTGTCTCCTGAAGAATCCTGGCGAATCCTCTGCCTTACTATGTCTGGATTCTGATTCTGAGCTTCGCCAAGCAGTTCCCGAAGTATACCATGACTACCTAGATGTCTTCAGTAAGAAGGGGGCAGAAACTCTGCCGCCCCATCGGGCATATGACTGCCCCATCGAACTTCTCCCCGGGGCTGAAATTCCCTTTGGCAGGATCTTCCCACTGACCGAACTGGAACAGGAGACTCTAAAAATGTACATAGACGAAAACCTGAAGAAAGGCTTCATTCGACCCTCCACTTCCCCAGCGGGTGCAGGCATCTTCTTTGTGGAAAAAAAAGACCATACCCTCCGGCCCTGTGTTGACTACAGAGAGTTAAATAAGATAACAGTAAAGAATCGATACCCGCTTCCTCTGGTACCAGAATTATTTCAGAGACTGGGAACTGCCTCTACCTTCACTAAGCTGGATCTCAGAGGGGCCTACAATCTGGTTCGTATCAGAAGTGGGGACGAGTGGAAGACAGCTTTTCGTACCCGCTTTGGGCATTTCGAATATCTGGTGATGCCCTTCGGATTGTGCAATGCTCCCGCTACCTTCCAGTATTTTATTAATGATGTCTTCCAGGACTATTTAGACTTGTTTGTCATTGTCTACCTTGACGATATCCTAATTTTTTCCCCTTCTCTAGACTCTCATCGCAAACATGTTAAATGTGTCCTGGACCGGCTCCAGCAACACGGGCTGTACGCCAAGGCTGAAAAATGTGCTTTTGAACAAGAAAGTATCTCATTTCTGGGCCTAGTTATTTCTGTTGAAGGAATAAGGATGGATCCACAAAAGATTTCTGCAATTCTTGACTGGCCAGCTCCCACTGACAAGAAAGGGGTCCAACGTTTTGTTGGCTTCGCCAATTTTTACAGGAAATTTATCAAGGGGTTCTCCGCTATCATCTGCCCAATCACGCAACTAACCAAGCAAGGGGTGCGTTTTCATTGGTCCCCGGAAGCTCAAGTCGCTTTTGAGTCCCTCAAGAGACTGTTTACCTCCGCGGATGTCTTAAAACATCCCGATTCTTCTCTACCATTTGTCCTGGAAGTAGACGCCTCTGAAATCGCTGTTGGAGCTGTTCTCTCCCAACGACAAGGTACCAAAGCTTCACTTTTTCCAGTTGCCTTCTTTTCCCGAAAGCTGTCCCCCGCGGAGAGAAATTATGACGTAGGCGATCGGGAATTACTGGCCATAAAATCTGCCCTGGAAGAATGGCGATACCTGTTAGAAGGAGCTGCTCATCCTATCCTGATCTACACAGATCACAAGAACTTGGAATACCTGAAGTCTGCAAAGAGGCTGAGACCGCGACAAGCTAGGTGGGCCTTGTTCTTTTCCAGGTTCTCATTCCATGTTACTTACCGGCCCGGCTCCAAGAACACGAAACCCGATGCCCTCTCTAGGATGTTTCACAAATCCGAAGAAACTTCACCCCCTGACACTATCCTGGCCCCAGGGAACTTTCTCCTGTTACAGGAAGATCTGCTCTCGCGGTTGAAACAAGCTTCCATGGGGTCAACACCCACCGTTGGAACTGAGTTACAGGTCAGGGATGGACTGTTTTGGTACGGCAGCAAAATCTTTGTACCCGAATGCTTACGAGTGGCCATTCTCGAACTTTGCCATGATCATGCACTAGCAGGGCACTTTGGTGCCTATAAGACTGCTGATCTTGTTCAGCGTACTTTCTGGTGGCCCCAAGTACTTAAGGACTGTAGGAGTTACGTGGAGTCCTGCACCACCTGTGCCCGGAGCAAAACCCGTAGGTCCAGAGCCTGGGGGTTACTGAAACCTCTGCCCATTCCAGATAGGCCTTGGAAGATGTTGTCTATGGACTTCATCGTCGACCTGCCCCCCGCAGCTGGGCATACTGCCATCTTTGTGGTGGTAGATCGGCTGTCTAAAATGGCCCATTTCATCCCGATGAAGGGTACCCCTCTGCTTCCGAGACTGCCCAGATGTTTATCAGGGAAATAATTAGACTTCATGGAATTCCGACCAATATAGTTTCTGACCGCGGAGTGCAATTTACCTCGCGGTTTTGGAAAGCGCTGTGTAAAGTCCTGGGAATTACGCTATCATTCTCCACCGCTTACCATCCTCAGACGAATGGTCAGACCAAGAGGACCAATCAGACCCTCGAGCAATACCTGCGTTGTTTTTCATCCTTTTCCCAAGATGACTGGGTCACACTGCTTCCGTTGGCCGAATTTGCTTATAATAATTCCATGCATTCTGCTACCAAGCAAAGTCAGTTTTTTGCTAATTATGGTTTTCATCCAGCTTTCCTTCCT
This sequence comes from Lithobates pipiens, assembly GCF_037356315.1. Classification (NCBI taxonomy): domain Eukaryota; kingdom Metazoa; phylum Chordata; class Amphibia; order Anura; family Ranidae; genus Lithobates; species Lithobates pipiens. Next base: position 398,455,624 of record NW_027507748.1, on the reverse strand, counting down.
AATTCCATTCCCGAATGTTCTGTGCCAGCAGTCTTGGAAACTATAAATTTTTTCTCTTCGAACAACCAATTATTACAGAAGACCATGGCAAGATCCCGGGAACAGAATAAGGAAGTGTTCCACAGGAAGAAGCGGGGTGAATTGCTGCTCGAACCAGGTGACCGTGTATGGTTATCCTCTGCGAACCTTAGATTGTCTTGTCCTTCCAGGAAATTGGGTCCCAAATTCCTGGGCCCTTTCCCTGTAAAGAGGAGAATTAACGAGGTGGCTTATGAGCTGGAGCTCCCGGATTCACTCAGAATCCACCCTGTCTTTCACGTCTCCCTGTTGAAACCCTTTGTCCCCAATCCTTTTCCTGACCGGAATGTGAATCCTCCAGACCCTGTAATGGTGAATGGGGAGGAAGAATTTGAAATTGAAGCTATCCTGGATTGTAGGAAAAGGAATAACCAAGCTCAATTTTTAATTAAATGGAAAGGTTATGGCCCGGAGGAGAATTCTTGGGAGCCTGTGGAGAATATTCATGCAAAGACTTTAATCCAAGCTTTCAGGAGATTGCACCCTGAAAGATTGGCCCGGTTGGGCATCCGGAGGCTGCCCCTTGAGGGGGGGCAATGTCACGAGGATCCTGCCAGCAGTGGTCAGCCCGGACCTTCCGCTGCGCGTCCGCGTCCGTGCGCGTGCGCGCATGTGCGTCCGTGCACGTGCGCGCGCGGTCGTGCGCGCGTGTGTGCGCTGGTTGGCGCCAGGCGGGCTATTTAGCTCAGTTGGTCACATCCAGTTCTTGCTGTCTGATCTACAGCGTGCGAGTACCCTGATTCTGAGAACCTGCCTTCTGTGACCTGTTGACCCGGCTTGTTTACCTACTGCTCCTGCTATCCGCCTGCATCTGACCTCGGCCTGCCTGACCTTCCTTCTGCTTGTTCCTTCGGTGCCTTGCTGCCTGCCCGTTTACCGACCCGGCTCGTCCGACCATCCACCTGCCTGATCCTTGGTACTTCTGCTGACCGCCTGACCTCCGACCCGGCTTGCCTGACTACTCTGCTTCCAGCCTTCTGTTCCAGTGCCGTCTGCTGCTCTATCTCCAATAGTGGTTCCAGCACCTGCCTGAAGTCCTGCCTCTGCCAGAGTTCCTGCATTGGTGTCCTGGTTCAGCCTCTCTGCCTGCTGCCCTGCTTCAGCTTCCTGCACCTGCCTGCTGATCCAGTTTCCCTCCGATTCCAGCACTCCCTGATCCAGCTGTTGATCCTGCCAGACACTCGTGCCCCTCTTGACTCTTGTGTTACCTGTATACACTACCAGGGCCCTTGAGTCTGAGCCGCAAGAGAGGTCTCCTTCTGCAAGTCGGGCTCTACCACCAGGTACGTGACAATAGCGGTGTATACTGGGTTCAGAGCACGCAGACAGCATGCATAATCTCCTACAACTGACTGCAAGCTCTATTTAAAACGAGCAAGATAGCTAGCTATATAGATGGATATAGCGGTGTATACTGGGTTCAGAGCACGCAGACAGCACGCACAATCTCCTACAACTGACTGCAAGCTGTATTTAAAAAGAGCAAGATAGTTAGCTATATAGGTGGATATAGCGGTGTATACTGGGTTCAGAGCACGCAGACAGCATGCACAATCTCCTACAACTGACTGCAAGCTCTATTAAAAAAGAGCAAGATAGCTATATAGGTGGATATAGCGGTGTATACTGGGTTCAGGGCAGGCAGACAGCACGCACAATCTCCTACAACTGACTGCAAGCTCTATTAAAAAAGAGAAATATAGCTAGCTATATAGGTGGATATAGCGGTGTATACTGCGGTCAGGGCACACAGACAACAACCACTACAGAAGAGCAAGAACGAAAAATCGGCCGATAACGATCGGTGTATACTGTGTTGAAGGTACACAGAACACCCACTAACTCCTACAGACGCCAACACACTACACAAGGCCGCTGCGCTGGCGGCCTTATATAGTGTGGGGTGTGTGCTACACAGCCTGAGCTATGATTGGCCAGAGGCATCCTGCCTGTGACCAATCATGGCTCTCCTTGCTGCCGGCGCTGTGATTGGCCAAGCATGCGGGGTCACAGTGCATGCTTGGCCAATCATGAGCCAGCAATGCACTGTGATGGCGTAGTGCATTGTGGGCCGTGAGCGCCACACGAATTTGGCGTGAACGGCCCATAACGTTCAGAATTCGCCCAACGGGTGAACAGCCGATGTTCGAGTCGAACGTATGTTCGACTCGAACACGAAGCTCATCCCTACTCATGGCTACAAAACTCAAAACTCACTGGTTCGTACGGACTCAGGAGGAAATGGTCAGAGGAACTGCAAGTGGAGATAACTGCCAAACAATGGAGGTATGCTTGTATCTTTACTCACAAATGCTCCATTAGCACTAAAATGCAGGAAACAGCATATTAGCTTATGGCACACTGGTACAACACCCCGGTGAAGTTGCATGTTTGGAACCCACAGACTTCTGTGGCTTGCTAGGGGTGTCAAAAAGAGAGGCACATTGTCCCATATATGGTGGCATTGTCCAATAATTGTCCACTAATCGTGCCATATTGGGACAGTGTCAAATCCTTGCTCAAACAAATAGCAGAAACCAAGCATACCTTGAACGTGGCAAGTTGTTTATTGCACATGAAGCACTAACCCCCGAAGGTGCTGCTGGATAGATTTGGGCTTACCATTACCTTCTGTCTTCTTCGTTGCACGTCTAGGGGTGTCCCGTGGTAAATGGTCCAGTAACTTGAGAGACCGACAACAGATCCACTTGAATGGATTTTATTTGCAAAACATAGACAACGAACAGTCTCTTAAATTGGGATCAGAAGGTTTAAAAGGAAATTCAGGTACTCTTAAGCCCCGTACACACGAGAGGACTTATGTCCGACAGACTTCCGAAGGAATTCTGCCAGAGTTCTGCCGGAGTTCCGACAGAGTTCTGACGGACTTTTTTCGAATGAGCGGACTTGGCCACACACAATCACACTAAACTCCGACGGATTCGAACGTGATGACGTACGACTGGACTCGAATAAGGAAGTTCATAGCCAGTAGCCAATAGCTGCCCTAGCGTCGGTTTTAGTCCGTCGAAATAGCATACACACGAGCAAATTTTTCGAAGGGACCGGGTCCGGCGGAGTTCCGTCGGAAAAATTTGAAGCATGTTCCATATTCTAAAGTCCGTCAGACTTTGGCGAATCAAAAGTCCGTTGCAGCCCACACACGATCGAATAGTCTGACGGAATCAGTCCGTCGGACTTTGGATGTTGAAAAGTCCGCTCGTGTGTACGCGGCATTAGTGGCAAAGTCAAAATGTTGAAGAACTTGCTTACTTTGACTGCATCCAGAGAATAGCAATTCGCAACTGGATGATTACTCAGGTTGGACGGTCCCTCTCTCACAAGGCCTAGCAGCCAACAAGGTGCTTACTCAGGAACAAGTCTCTGCCACAGACGTTGTTGTAGAATGTACAAGATAATGTCTCTGCCACAGACGTTGTTGTAGAACACGTAGGAAAACACTCGTAGGATACCTGGATCTTTCAGCCAGCTTGGTGATATCCACAAAACCGGTACTTCAGCCCTTCCAGGCTCTTACTAAGAAACCAACCCGTACTTGGTCTTCTTCCGAAGAGTCCTCCCCTGGAATGCTTAAAGTCACTGGGTCTCTCCCAAACCGGAGACGGCACCCAACCACCTCAGAATGCTTTCTCAGTTTCCTTGTCTTCGGGTTAGCCAGCCCAGAGACATCAAAATCGGGTGGATCCGCACCCCAGGCCATAGCCTTCCTGGGGGCTGGTCAGGAGGACCAGGACCATGAAGTCAGTACATCATTATGGACCGGAAAACCCCGAACCACGTGACGACTGCATCTTAAATACCCTCTCCCAGAAAGCACTGTGAGAGCGCCACTCCCACTGGGTGGGCTCCGAGAGAGAGTAAATTAAGCACCTAACCAGACCATAGTTACATGCCTGCCAGAAGAGACAGTGCCCCCTGTGGCCAGGCTGAACATCTCACAGTCCAGTCAGACTGATGCCGAAGTCTAAATTTAGACAATTGTATCCAAACCAAACTGCAGTTTAGGCATAACTTTAACTTTGAAATTCTTCAGGAGCCGTTGCTACACATGTAACCACTTTCTCATTTACGAGATATAACCACTCTCTATCAAAACACCTACTGAATGCTGCCAAGTCCTTAATTCCTTTACATTGGAATTCTCATGGGGTTCCCTCCATTGCAGACTGGCTGTGCAAGGTATCAGAGGCCAACAATAGGGTTGGTAGGTTCCATAAGGCCGCGTACACACGCGGGGACTGTTCGCTCAACTTTGTCCGTCAAACAGTTTCAGCAAACAGTCCGCTCAAAATTAGCATGGACGGACTTGCCCACACACGACGAACGAACAGTTTGCTGAAACCGTGTGCGATGACGTGAACGGCACGTACGACGGGACGGAAAATACGACGTCCTATACACTGCATTACAACTTTCAGCATGTAAATCCTTTCTGAGCATGCGCGGAACTTAGTTTGACGAACAAGCCTACACACGAGGGGACTGTTCGCTGAAACCAAGTTTCAGCGGACAGTTTTTCGGAATTTCCGAAAAACTTTGTTCAGCAGACTGTTCGCTGAAACTGTCCGCTGAAAGCCCACACACGGGCGGACTGTCCGCCGAAACACTGTTCAGCGGACAAAGTTGGACGAACAGTCCCCGCGTGTGTACGCGGCCTAAGACTTGGCAACCCTGGATCTCCTTCAAATACTCCCAAGCCTATGGAGACACCCTCACTTCCCTGAATACATAGACAGCATGTACAATGGTGACCTCACAGACACCTTCTGTTCTTCTCATGAATATCCACATGGATATTTATACTTACAGAGACATATCTGATGCCATTCTTCTCTATCACTCTCTACATTTTCTTCTTCTCTTTCTTTTCCTCAAAATCTAGCTAGCAATAGCAAATAATGCTGTTTGTCAAGATCTAATAAGGCTATAAATGCACCATAGTCCTGCTCCCACAGGAATATTTTGACTGTAAGTCAAATAGTCGAACTGTTTATGCATTTGAGCAATGAAATGCTACCCGGCTATGAAGACTTTAATAACAGTTACTGTTCAGTCATTAATGTACCCAGGCTATCTGTATCTGTATGTTTGTTATCACCTTCACCAACACATTTTCCAAAACAAGTAGTTGCATCTGCAAATACTATGTTATATATTCAATTTTATTTCAATAAACTTTGAATAAAGATGGCCTAGGCTATAAGAAGATTGCCAAAATCCTAAAACTGAGCTGCAGCACAGTGGCCAAGACCATACAGTGGTTTAACAGGACAAGTTCCATTCAGAACAGACCTTGCCATGGTCAACCAAAGGAGTTGAGTACACGTGCTCAGCTTCATATCCAGAGATTATATTTGAGAAATAGAGTATGAGTGCTGCCAGCTGCAGAGGTTTAAGGGGTGGGGGGGTCAGCTTGTCAGTGCTCAGACCATATGCCCAGAAGGAAGCCTCTACTAACGATGATGTACAAGAAAGCCCACAGTTTGCTGAAGACAAGCAGACTAAGGACATGGATTACTGGAACCATGTCCTGTGGTCTGATGAGACCAAGATAAATGTATTTGGTTCAGATGGTGTCAAGCTTGTGTGGTGGAAACCAGGTGAGCAGTACAAAGACAAGTTTGTCTTGTCTATGGTCAAGCATAGTGGTGGGAGTGTCTTGGTCTGGGGCTGCATGAGTGTTGCCGGCAGTGGGGAGCTACAGTTCATTGAGGGAACCATGACTGCCAACATGTACTGTAACATACTGAAACAGAGCATGATCCTCTCCCTTCGGAGACACACCTCCAAGACTACCACTGCCTTGCAAAAGAAGCTGAGGGTAAAGGTGATGGACTGGCCAAGCTTGTCTCCAGACCTATACTCTATTGAGCATGTGTGGGGCATCCTCAATTGGAAGGTGGAGGAGCGCAAGGTCTCTAACATCCACCAGCTTTGTGATGTCGTCATGGAGGAGTGGAAGAGGACAGTGGCAACCTGTAAAGCTCTGGTTTACTCCATGCCCAAGAGGGTTAAGGCAGTGCTAGAAAATAATGGTGGCTACACAAAATATTGAAACTTTGGGCCTAATTTGGCTATTTTCACTTTGGGGTGTACTCACTTTTGTTGCCAGCGATTTAGACATTAATGGCTGCGTGTTGAGTTATTTTTAGGAGACAGCAAATTTATACTGTTACACTGTATTTGCACATACTAGCTGTACACTCACTACATTACATTGAAGCAAAGTGTAATTTCCTCAGTGTCACGTGAAAAGATATAATAAAATATTTACAAAAATGTGAGGGGTGTACTCACTTTTGTGAGATACTGTACATACACAAAGAAAGGACCACTGTAGTGTATTTAAATGTTTCTTCTTGTATTAGTTGCCAAAAAATGTAGACTTTATAAAAAGAAAGGACAGCCATTGCATTTCATTCTCTCATTATTGGGGAAGTGCCAGGATAATAATTTCATACATGTTTAAATATTCCAAAAGTGTATTAATGCTTTTTAGTAACAATGTAAGTAAATATCATCTTGGGCTTTCATTTCTGCTGTGCTTTTAGTTTGTGAGCTAAAGGATTTAAAGTTTAATATTCATCTCTCATCTATTATTAAAATCTTTTGGTGATAACTATTATAAGGGCTCTATAGCTTGTTTGCCAGAGGTTGTTTTTTTTTTTGTTTGTATTATTTCATTTTGATGATATACATTTTTCAATTATAGTCTAATCTGAAGTGACCATGCATAATTCTCATATCTAATAAACCACTCCTCCACAATGAAAACCAGACCATTAAAACTGTATATATATACGTGTGTGTGTGTGTGTGTGTGTGTGTGTGTGTGTGTGTGTGTGTGTGTGTGTGTGTGTGTGTGTGTGTGTGTGTGTGTGTGTGTGTGTGTGTGTGTGTGTGTGTGTGTGTGCTACAATGCAAAGTAATGAGTGTACAGATTGTATAACAGTGTAAATTTGATGTCCCTTCAAAATATTGGGATTTTGACCCCCGGAGCTGTGCAATAAATTATTTTAAACCCTTGTGTGTTGTGTTTTATTTACATTTTTTTCACAGGTGAATGGGTAGGGGTACATTGTACCCCATACTCATTCATATAGGGTGGGGGGCCGGTATCAAAGGGGGCTCCCAAATTCCGATAAGCCCCCTGTCCGCAGACCCCAACAACCAACGGCCAGGGTTGTCGGGAAGAGGCCCTTGTCTTCATCAACATGGGGACAAGGTGCTTTGGGGTGGGGGTGCTGCAGGGTCCCCTTTCCCCAAAGCACCCCCCCATGTTGAGGGCACACGGCCTGTTACGGCTTAGGAGGGGGGGCTCGCTCGTCCCCACCCCCTTTCATGACCGGCCTGGCTGCGAGCTCGGATAAGGGTCTTATATGGACCGTTTTTTCGGCGTAGGGCTTCCCCTTTAAGTCCATACCAGGTGACGGGGCCAGCGATGTGTCAATCTTGCCGCCGAAGGGACTTCCTTCGCTAGTCCCGGCTACCTGGAGCCGCGTTCAAAATGAACAGACTTTCCTCTGTGTGTGGGTAAGTCCGTTCATTTTCAAAAGTACTCCTGCCATAGTCAAAAGTCTGGTTGTGTGTGGACAGGTCCGCTCGTCTGGAAAGTCCGGCGGACTTACTGGCGGTTTGTCTGCCAGAGTAAGTCTGCCGGATAGTCTGATCATGTGTACGCGGCATTACTGACACTTGCCTCCTTAATGACTAGGTAATTTTTTTGCGATAAGGCACTGTGTCGCTTTAACTGACAGTTGCACGGTTGTGCGATGCTGTATCCAGACAAATTGATGTCCTTTCTTTTCCCACAAATAGAGCTTTCTTTTGGTGGTATTTGATCACCTCTGCCATTTTTATTTTTATACTATAAACAAAAAAAGAGCGACAATTTTGAAAAAAAGCAATATTTTTTTACTTTTTGCTATAATAAATATATCTCCCCCCCAAAAATATATCAAAACAATTTTCTTCCTCAGTTTAGGCTGATATGTATTCTTCTAAATATTTTTGGTAAAAAAATTCACAATAAGCGTATATTGATTGGTTTGTACAAAAGTTATAGCGTCGCCAAAATAGGGGATATATTTATGGCATTTGTATTATTATTATTTTTTTACTAGTAATGGTGGTGATCTACAATTTTTTAGTCGGTCTGCAACATTGCGGTGGACACTTTTGGCATGTTTTTGGGACCACTGACATTTATATAGTGATCAGAGCTAAAAACAGACACTGGTTACAGTATAAATGTCACTGGCAGGGAAGGGTTAACACTAGGGGGAGATCAAGGGGTTAAATGTGTGTCCTAGGGAGTGTTTCTGACTGTGGGGGATGGGACTGCCTGGAGGAGGATCATTGACATTGACAGATCTGCATTCTGTCTCTCTCTGGAGTGATCGCAGGTGTCCGGCGGACTTCGGGGTCGCCGGTCACGCACATCGGCTCCGTCATCATGCCATGGGCAATGCGCGCACCCCCTAGTGGTCTTAAAGCGGCTGATGTACAGCTATGGAAATTTGCCCAGGGGAGCCAACCTGCCTTGGCTGGTCCTTAAAGTGATTGTAAAGGCTCATTTTTTGTTTTTTTAATAACAAGCATATCACACCTCCACTGTGAAGCTTGTTTTGCACAGAGTGGCCTCGATCCTGGACTTCTGGGGTCCCCCGTCGGCTCTCACGGCTCCTCCCCGCATCAGATAACCCCCTAGGAGAAGCGTTCTCCCGGGGGAGTTAGTGTGCAGGCGCACACCTGAGTCCAGCATTTGCGTCCATAGACACGAATGCCAGACTCAGTCCGCCCCCCGGTGCCCGCATCATTGGATTTGATTTACAGCAGTGGGAGCCAATGGCTGTGTTGCTATCAATCTATCCAATCAAGAGCTGGTACCCTGTGGAGAGAGTGCGTCTCCGCCGACAGAAATACGAGGCTCCAGTAAGTAAAACGGGGGGGGGGGGGGCTGGGGGGCTGGTCACTGACAGGTGTTTTTTCACCTTAATTTAATACATAGGATGCATTAAGGTGAAAAAACACGAGGGTTTACAACCCCTTTAAGTCGTTAAAAAAAATCCTGCCCGAAAAAATATTGACCCTGACCTTTAACCATGGCCTTGACCTTTGACCATGACCTTGACCCAAACACTAACCCTGGCACTGACCTAGATCAAACCTTGATATACTGTAGGTATATTGTTAAAAAAAAAAAATTTAATTTTTAAATTAAAATTTTTTTCTACACACACTTATCTTTTTATCTCTGCAAGGTCAGAGAGTGATACAATATATCTTTCTCATCCTTTATCAGAGACAGAAAACATGGGGGCGGGCTCTCGCAGAAAAGATTTTGCATGTGCAGTGACATAAACTGGAACTGCACCGAGCCCACAGAGCACTTGCCTATCACGTACCTGGTAGCAGGGTCTGAAATTATGAGGAAGGTTTCTCATACACCTCTGACTCAGGGCCCCTGCTCGTGTGAACAGAAGACACAGGAGTGCAGAATGGCATGAGTGATGAATAAATAATGAGGATAATCAGCGCTGTTGATAAAGCTAAATTAAAGAGGTATATCAATATAGCACTGGGCAAATCTCTATACAGATGTAAGAGAAATCCACTATATATATATATATATATATATATATATATATATATATATATACTAAACTTGCTGTGCAAAAAAATCTATGTGCAAATAATCTCTGCGATACTGTAAACAATAAACATTAAGCATATGCAGCAAACTCAAACATATATGACCATATAAGTGTACGTATCTCTGTGCAATTTGAGTGCCAATAATATGAAATCAACCAAAACCACTATAGTGAGTGGCACAAATTAAAGTGACTAGTGCTCAATAATATGTATAAATCACTTGCATTACTATAAATCCATCACTTGCAATATTCTAAATAAACATATCACTTGCAGTATAAAAAATCTAATCATAAACAAGGTGATGAATGTTCACAGTTCATCAAAACGTGCAAAAAAGCCAAAATTGTGAACTGCAAAATGTACATAAAGTGCTTCAATCACTGTCCTCAATGTGGGTTTTCCAATGTGCGTTCTTCGTGCATGCCACACTGTGGTCACTATGTTCTTACTTCTATATGGATGGTAATAGACTTTAGAGGTATAGCAGTGGTGGGGTCTCCCCAAATTCTAATGGTAATGGTGGGTTTCTCTTTTTAATCCTATATGCCAAAAATTGCCTTTCAATGTGTGGCGTTCACACACAGCACATGTGAATAGGGGATAAAACAGAATCTCCCATTGCGCAGTATGTATGAACAAATTCATTTATTAATAAAAACAAACAGCCAAGTGGACGCTTACAACAATAAAATAAATAGCAGAGCTTGTAATAATAGCGGCGTGCAGATGCCTCTTATAGCACTTCTGGTTCTCACAGCATTCCGGTTACTTCCTCTGGTTATTAGGTAACGGGTGACCCCACCCCCTCTGACGTCATTGGAAAAGCCATAGGGAAGTCCCCGTCAAGTCAGATGGGGGGGGTCACCGGGTGGCCACGCCCATTATTATATTAGGAGTGTCAAAAGAAAAGTAGCGTCACAAAGCAGAAGCCTCCCATGGATGCAGAGCAGCCCAAGAACGAAGCGGGGAAGAAGGCGCCACGGAGGAAGATGCCGGACGAGAACAGTGGAGCAAGAAGCAGAGGATCGGAGGAAGAAGCAGAGGAAGAAGAAGATGAAGGAAGAAACCGAAGGAATAGGAAGGAAGAAGACCTGAAGAAGATGGAAAAAAGAATTGTCAAAAACTGTCTCTTGTCATTTTTAAAATTTTTGACACTTTTTTGTGAAATGGTAGGGGTTCTTTTGTACCCCATTACCATTTCACATGGGGGGCGGGTTCTGGGGGCTTTCGATAAGCCCCCCAGCCGTAGACTCCCACAACCACTGGGCAAGGGTTGTGGGGATGAGGCCCTTGTCCCCATCAACATTGGGACAAAGTGCTTTGAGGGCAGGTGGCCTGGTATGGTTCAGGAGGGGGGCTCTCTCTCATCCCCCCTCTTTTCCCACGGCCTGCCAGGTTGCGTGCTCGCATAAGGGTCTGGTATGGATTTTGAGGGGGACCCCCATGCCATTTTATTTTTACATTTTGGCGCGGGGTTCCCCTTAATATCCATAAAAGACCTGAAGGTATGGAATTTCAGGGGACATTTTTTTCCTTCATTTTGGTTCAGGGTTCCCCTGTGGGGAAATCTCCATGCCGTTTTTATCAATGAACTGTTATGTGTATTGTCGGACCGGACAATTCATTGTAGCTGCAAGTAGTTTTAAATTAGTTTTATTGCTTTAGAAATGTCATTTTGCTGTCAGACTGTTCTAAACACGGGAAACATGTGCCCCTTTACAGGCAGACTATAGACACCCCCCAGGTACGACGTTTAAAGGAATATTACACTTTTATTGTTTCACTTTAAGCATTATTAAAATCACTGCTCCAAAAAAAAGTCTGTTTTAAAACTTTTTTTTGCATTGATACATGTCCCCTGGGGCAGGACCCCGCTCCCCAAACACTTTTTATGACAATAACTTGCATATAAGCCTTTAAAATTAGCACTTTTGATTATTCATGTTCAAGTCCCATAGACTTTAACGGTGTTCGCGTGTTCATTTTGCCTGTTCGCATGTTCTGGTGTGAACCGAACAGGGGGGTGTTCGGCTCATCCCTAATGGTAAATGTTAGATGATGTTCAGCACAGGCTGTTTTGGCAAATCCAGAGCCTCTACTGTAACCTTTCCTGTATAAAGGGATCAAATAAAGATGGCTGTTTCAGATCTAACATTCACTTACCAAGGCAAATCTTACACATTCTCTATTCTTACTGAAGGAGAATCTGTGATCTGCTAAGGTCTCACACCTTATCTTCTGGGGGCGAAGATAGAACTGGGTCGGTGTTACACTCTACAGTTTTAGCAAATTAACTCCACTGCATTTTTTTTCTCACCCTCTGGAAATCATTTGTCCAACACTTGCAATTGAGGTTCTTCTTTTCATTCTTTTTTTCTCCCTTCTCTTTGCCTGCCCGGGATCCCCTCTGCACCTTCCTTTGCCCAAACAAGTATGCTCTTTTGGCAACACAGCTGTTGGGGTAAGTGATATACTTTTGTTTACTCTCCCATAGCTAACATGTCCACTTTGAGCCCAGTTACTTGTTAACCCATAATGTTCAGGAACTGAACTTGCCCATTAAGCTCCTTAAGGCCTTTCATTATTTCTATTCTGTGGGGGGGGGGGGGGGGGGTGTTTGTCTGTACAGGAAACTCATTTTCCAGCCTCATGTAAACCAAATTCTTTGCACAATACCCTCTATTTCAGATAAAATTAAAGGGATTGCCATTTGTATATCAAAACGCTTAACTTTTTCACCTACATAGATAGTTAAGGACCCAGAAGGTATATATCTTTTGGTAAAAGGAGATCTAGAGGGGACCGCAGTGACTTTACTTACATATTACGCTCCACATAAGGATCAATTATCGTACTTCAAGTTGCTTTTAACACTCTCTGCCCACATTTTGAGAGCACACTCTTGATAGGAGGACACTCCAATATAGCCTAAGGCCGCGTACACACGCGGGGACTGTTCGCCCAACTTTGTCCGTCAAACAGTTTCGGCAAACAGTCCGCTCAAAATTAGCATGGACGGACATGGCCACACACGACGGACGAACAGTTTGCTGAAACCGTGCGCGATGACGTGAACGGCACGTACGACGGGACGAAAAATACGACGTCCTATACACTGCATTATAACTTTCGGCGTGTAAATCCTTTCTGAGCATGCGCGGAACTTAGTTTGACGAACAAGCCTACACACGAGGGGACTGTTCGCTGAAACAAGGTTTCAGCGGACAGTTTTTCGGAATTTCCGAAAAACCTTGTTCAGCGAACTGTTCGCTGAAACTGTCCGCTGAAAGCCCACACACGAGCGGACTGTTTGCCGAAACACTGTTCAGCGGACAAAGTTGGGCGAACAGTCCCCGCGTGTGTACGCGGCCTTAGATTCAGTGCTTGATAAAAAACGAGGCCCCTGGTTACCCAACTACATAGACCAACTAATTTAGGCACTAAATTCGCTAAGCTACTCCATCAATATGTCCTTATCTTGTCTACTATGGTACATTTGTACCAAAATTCTGGAACTTTAATAGACTTACTTCAAAAGTGGAGAAACATTTACAGTGAACTTAGTCTAGATTTTACTCCCAGGCTAACAAACCAGGCAGACTCTTGGCCAGGAAACATACTCCAAGACAGCCAGTTCTCTCCATCCCTAAAAATAGCAAACCTGATGCCTCCTTTATAAAAAACCTTCATTCAATCTTAAAATGGTTGTAAACCCTCACATATACCCAGTGAAGTGAGCAGCTTCGGATCATAAACAGAGATGAAACTAATCATCCGACATAGATTTTACTTGTATATCTACTGTCAACCCCTCTGCCACCCTGTTCTGTTCTGAGCTTTTCCTCCCCCTCCCTACCGACACAAATTAATCTCATGTGTCGGGAAAAACATCTCAGAAGTGACTCATGCTAATAACAGAGGAACAAAGCATGAGAGAGTAAATACACTTAGAGTTTGGAGAGATATAAGTAAACACCACAGATATATGTGCTTTGCTCTGATCCCGTGACCACTGGTGGACTGCCCACAGTATATATACTATACATCATTACTTTGATGTTTAATACCGGGGTTAAGCAGCAGCTAGCTGCCAAAAACACAGTATAATTTTTTTCTGTGGGCAATTCAGGAATCTGCTAAAAGTGATCTTGGTGGTGGATTTGCCACTGAATCACTTTTAGGGGTGGCGGGAGCTGTGCCCCCCTACTACTTTACGCCCATTTTCGCTTTTTACCAGAGTCACCAATAAACCCGTAAGCGACCCGATCCATTTTGTAGATAGGCAGGAAGTCGAGTGATAGCAAGATGAACCCCACTCGGCTCTATGCCCTCCTTGGAAGACTAGAGTGACCTCCGTCGTCACTTCAGGTTCTTGGGCAGATTGACAGAATTTTTTTTTCTTAAAGTCAAAATTCTAGTGTCAATAGTATTGGTGAGCAGATGGAAGCCCACCTTGAGCACATACACTAAAGAGACACTGCATACAGACATATTTTTTTATCCTCTCATCAGAGCCTCTTCAGTAGACACTTTATACACGTTATCCCTTGTTACTGGGCCTTATTGCACAGCGCTCTCTATGGGCCCTTGTTGAGCTAGCTGAAGATACCAGATATCTCATGACACCCACATTTCTTTCTTCTATAAACTCTAAGAATTCAGTGCAACATACTGGTAAACATTATGGGAGACTCCCACTGAAAAAGTTTAATGTTGCATATTGTTGTTTATTGCACTGCACATTTATGTTCTGGGCCAGTGGTCTCAGGATTTTAAGGAAATAGATTGACATACGAGAAGTAATTCTTTCTCCCTTTTATACTTGTGTTCATAGGCCACCTCAGGGCCTGTGGGCTGGTTAAACAGTGATTTACTTATGTTGCATATTTCCTTGTGCCCAGTTGCCTAATATCAGAGGTTACTACAGGTAAACTACCTGTTTCAAGTTATTACTGTCTTGTTTTGCTGCAAAGTCTCTTAGTGAAATATGCTTTGACCTGCTACATTCAGGTGACCTTTTACCATTATGGCTACAGTAATATTTGTTTACTAGGTGTGCCAGAGGGGCTGAGACTGTTCTTGGGGTTGAGAGGCAGAATGTAGAGCCTAAAATTTTCAAGCATTTCCTAGGGGGGTGGGGCTACATTTAGACATACAGTGAAATGGCCAGACTTTCCTACAGAAAAGGTCCGATTGGATTATGTTGTCTGAAAATCCGATCGTGTGTGGGCTCTATCAGACTTTTTACATTAGAAATCCCGATGGAAAAAGTTTGAGAGCTGGATCTAAAATTTTCGACAACAAAATCCGATCAGACTTTTTCCGATTGTTTGTAGAGAATTCCGATGAACAAAGTGCCATGCATGCTCAGATTAAATTATGAGGCCAAAGCTATTGGCTACTAGCCTCTATGTAGTCCCGTCGTATGCAACGAACGTCACCTCGTTGCGAACAGTCAGATTTTCCGATAACTTTGTTCGACCATATGTATGCAACATAAGTTGTAGATTTGGATTTTTTGGTCGGAATGTCCGACCGTGTGTACAGGGCAAAGGATTAATGGTGTAGATGACAAGTGCAGTAGATCATTATTAACCTCTTGCCAACTGCATAATGCATATACAACGTGTATGTGGCAGCAAGAAAAGTGGGTTGGGCTCCTGATAATGTTACTGCTGTGGGAGGAAAACAGAGCAGCCACATGACATAAAAGTTGTGCCGTCTCCTAGCAGTGTGCTTTAATGCTTGGGATGCAGTGCATCTTCTGAATTAAATGACCCTTAAGGGATTAAAGGGTTAAAGCATTCTTTAAGTAAAGGGTGTATGTTCAGCAAGTAGCATGGTGCATATACATTTTGCAATAATTCCCTCATATTCCTTTTCTACTTCCTTCCTGTATATTGGCAATGGCATACATATTGCTTTATATAGTATTCGAGAAATGTTTCAATGTACAGTACCTGTAATGATAATACAGGTAAAAGTTATGTTGTTGTGAAGCAAAATCGATACAGTGTAAGATAGGGCTGAGAATGATGGCTGCTTGACAGTTGCTTTGTGAAGTGTTTTAGCATAAAATAATAGCCTAAGAACATTCTATGAGAAAAGAAAATACCCTAAGAACATACAATTTTGCTGAATTCTTAAAATAGCTGCTTATTTCACACAGAACAAATATACATGCATTTATTTTTAATAGATCCCTATGTGTGCTGTCTTAGTAGGCAGTTTCACAGGTAGACAACAGGCAGGTTTGTAATCAATAAATCAAAATTAAAGTATCACATAAAGAAGCCAGTGAAATTGTACTGACTTCATGCACAGTATTTAACACTTTTTACTAGTTTGGGTTTTAAAAAGGACAGAAAAATAGACAGAAAAGACAGATACATATTGTATTGCCTGCATGCACAGTGTTAAAGTGGTATTAAACCCAAAAGTAAACATTTATAATATTGTAGTGTACCAATTCTTATAGTTGATAGTCGGATTGTTTTTCAGTTTTTTTGCTTTCTTTTGTGTATTTTCACCTGGTGATCTGGCCATTTTCTTTATCCCAAAAGCAAAACAACTATTGCTGTAACTGCTTTTAAAATGTTAGCTGGAGTTTGGCTTCAATGTGTTAGCCCTAGTACACACGGTCGAATATTCCGGCGGAAAATGTCCGATTGGACCATGTTGTCAGATAATCCGACTGTTTCCGTCGGAATGTCCGACCAACCAAGTTTGAGAGCTGGCTATGAAATTTTCCAACAAAATTATCCGATGCGCGTCAGTTCTGATCGTGTGTAGCCTAGTCCGACGGACAAGGTGCCACGCATGCTCAGGATAAATTCTGAGATGGAAGCGCTCGGTCAGGCAAAACTACCGTTCGTAATCGATATAGCACATTCGTCACGCTGCAATGTTAAAAATTCTTTAATGCAGCGCATTTCTTTTTCTTTAGAATGCTACAAGAATGAAGTTGTTTTGCTGCTTATATTCACACACACTTCTCCAAAACGTATTCTTTATTCTTTTTCCTCATTTCATGAATACAATTTTTTAATTCGTCACAACTCCCCAATCATTTTTTTTTACTTTTTTTATTTTGTGGTTGGTTTTTTTAATCAAGATTTCCTTTTTTGACAGTTTGCTAATTTTCGGAATTTTTCTGGTGTGTTTTGTGTGTCAATTTACCACAACACCATTATTATCTTTTTATTTTATTGTTTTATTTTTTAATCTCTAGGAGGTTGTTTGGTGTTGGTTCCCCTTGTTATTAATTTGACTTTGTATTTTTGAAATGCACCTGCCTACTCACAAATAAACTGTCCTTTTTGAAGTAAAACACATAGGCAAGTATTTCTTGAACCCACAAAAACCTTTATTTAGGTGTCAGAAACAAATAAAGAGGGAGGCAGCGCTGGAGAAACTGGGGAGATTAGCGAAGCCTTTGGCCCCCAGGGCACACATCAACTATTTAAATGCAAAAATTGGTGGGCAGAGGAGTGCATATTTGAGGGAGAACAGTCTGGTCCTGAAGTCCAAGAAATCTGGAACAGCAGCAGATGGCATCTATGTCCCCAGGCTGTGGTCCTACAAGAGCATGCATCTTCTGTCAGACCAGACTGAACCCAGGCCATCACTCTCTGGTCTTCCTTCCACGCTTCCTTCCAGGCTGTGGCTGTGGTGCTGGAGGTGTGGCAGAAGGAGGAGGAGGAGCATGGTCCAAATCACACAAGTGTGTGGTTTGTGTGATTTGGCCCAACAACCCCTTATTCAGTGTGTGGATAATGAGCTCCTCACACATGAGGTGTTGGCCCTCCTCCATTTGCTGGAGTTTTCAGGCAGCCAAGGTGGCAAAGGCCTCTTGATATGTGGAGGTGGCTGTGAGGGCTGCTGAAGCCTCCCCAATTAGCTTCAGAGCCGACTCCTCCACATTTCCCCCCTTTCTGGCCCTTTTGGGTGGAAGGCGGAGGGGAGGGACCTGTGATTGAGTCAGGCTCCTTGGCCTGCCCACCTCTTGGCTGCCACTTGCCCCTGCCTCCTCCTGGCTGCCACATTCCACAGCCACCTCCTGGCTGCTGCATTCCACACCCTCCTCCTGGCTGAGGTATTCCTGTGTATGAAAAAGGGACCTAGTTTTAGTTTTTGGTTCATCAAACACACACAATTTTCAGCTCTTGACTGTTGCAAATTGTTAACAAATAGAAAAGACTATCATTCTGAGCCCAGCATTTTTCATTCTTGGCCCAAATGTTTTGGCCACTACTGTCTATTGATATGTGAAACACTTTCTAAAATCAGCAATTAGTGAGCAAAAATCAAGTTAACATCATTCATTTTTACTCCAAAAATATGTAGAACCATACTATACCTGGCTCAAGCTGGGCTCTCCCAGTTCTTCCTGTCTGGAAGGCCCAGGTTGGGCATCGGAAGACTCAGCAGGGGTGGAATGAAGCGTAGAAGGAAGCATGACCTCAGCCTGGTCTGACAGAAACTGCATCCTCTCATAGTACCACAGCTTGGGGATATAAACTTCATCTGTTGCTTCTCCAGTTTGCATGGACTTCAGCACCTTCTTGCGCTTCCTCAGATATGTACTCCTCAGGCCACCAATTTTCATTCTTAAATAGGTGATGTCTGCCCTGGGGACCTCCAGCTTCACCAACTCCAGCAGTTTCTCCATTCCTGCCTGCCTCTTTAATTTGTTGCTGTAGTGGGGATGTGTAGCTTTCCACAGACAGGGCCGCTCTCTGTACTTGTCGGTGAACAGGGGGAGAAAGCTGTGGTCGTTAAACCCATCCATACTATCTGCAAGACACAACACAAGACAAACCCTAATGTGAGGCTAAACTCTCCTAATCTTGACCCAATACAGGCCTCAATCTAGAAGCAGTATAGGCTAGTGATGTACCAAGTTAAAATTGTACCTTCATTTGAATGATCGGTGCGTCAGCTACTCCCTCTGCTTACAGATCGTATGTACGACACACGCGTGTTGCGTTTTATATACAGTGCGCATGAGTGAAACTCCGCCCGCCCCTAAAGTTCTTTCTAGTCTATTCCCCGACCTTTCTCTTTTGGCACAGTGGTGAGAGCATATGGCGGAGACACAGCAGGAGCATGATCAGAATTCTACTAAGGAGGAAGAGGACAAGGAAAGCCCAGAGCCTGAAACGTCCTGATCCTGGAGGAGAAGATTTAAGGCCTCAAATATGTCTTTTGGAGAGATGTTGGAGATGGTGGACATATTGAAGAGGAATGACTATGATGGGAAGTATGGACCTTACCCAAACCCAAATGTCAGAAATGCCAAGATCATGACTAGAGTTGTGAAGAGTCTTCAGAAGAATTTTGGGGTACGACGATCCAAGGATCAACTAAGGAAACACTGGTCAGACCTGAAACTGACGGAGCACGATCAGTGCGGAAGGATCAAGCGAGTTCTTCAAAAAAGTAAGTAGTTGTCGTGTGTTCATATTATTATTATTGCTTGCATACTGCTCCATGTGCTTTGATTTAATGTTGTACAGTTTAAAATGGCCACTTTCATGTTCATGGTTTCAATCGTTCGTAATAAACATAGTTCGTTAGCCTACTCCAAAAACGATGTTTTGCCAAGTTGCACTTGACTACATTTTTTCACACAACAGGTAAGTATTCCAGCTTTAGAAAGTGTCAAAAATAATTTTGTCACCTTTGAACTCTGCCAAAAAACACAATTGTACGACACTTCCGAGCAATGTTTTATATTCCTATTTCTGGCCTCAAATATCTGTGTGCTAAGTATTCCTTTTTTACATTCTCATAGGGGAGAGAAGACTCAGGACGTCTGAGGACACCAGGGACCCCACACCTCCCAAAAAAGGGGAAATACCAACACCAGAAGCAGAGGAGGAGGTGGAAGGAGAGATTGTCAAAATCTGTGAAATTGGCACCACAACAGGTGAGTGTCAGAGAACACAGCTTCAGGTAAGCTAATCAATGTATGCCTGTATATATATATATAATACATGGTGTGTTTTTTTTGTTTTTTGTTGTGGATGTTGTGGAAGAAGAATCACATTTTACCAGTGAAAGTGCCCAGATCCTCATTGGGGAGATAATGGGGTGCAATCGCGATTTAGAGAATATCCAGAAAAACATCAATGATGTTCAGCAAAAAATGAAAAACATCATTGATGTTTTAGGGAGAGTCTGACACACCCAAAACTAGCTAGCATCCATTTTAATTTTTCAAAAACACTTTTATATTTTTAGAAAAGCCAAATTTGGAAAATGCACACAGTGTGTCAACATGTACTATCTCCCATCATGAGGATCAATGTACGTGTTTTGGGGGTGCAACCCCTTCCTTGCTACTAAAGTGGCTGAGATGAAGGGGTTGCACCCCCAAAACACGTAAATTGATACCCCATGATGGGAGATAGCACATGTTGACATTAGGCATGGGAACAGGAGGAAACTGGCCACTTTTTGATTCTCAATTTGTGTGCATCTTCCAAATTTGGCTTTTCCAGGGGTGACACCCCATCTGATGAAGGTAATATCAGCACAGTTTGTACATACTCATGTCTGATATTGTCTTCACTTTTCAAAAGTTGAACATTGTAAGTTCCTGTGTTCTGTATGTTATGCTTTGATACATGCCTGTTTACACAAAAACGGCAAGTTAAGCCGCGTACACACGGGCGGACTGTCTGGACTACTTAGTCCGCCGAAACACATTTCAGCGGACAGTCCGCTCGTGTGTGGGCTTCAGGGGACTTTTTCAGCGTGCAGTCTGGCGGACTAAGTATTTCGGAATGTTGGAAACACTGTCCGCTGGACTCGCATTTCGGCGGACAATCCGCCCGTGTGTGTGCCAGTCCGCCGTACTTTTGAAATGAGCGGACTTTTCCCGCCCGGAGAAAAGTCCGCTCATTTCGAGCGGGTATCCAGGTAGGCGGGGCCCGCGACGGAGACGTCGCTGGCCCCGCCGCCTGGTATGGACTTAAAGGGGAACCCCAACGCCGAAAAAAATTGGCGGGGGGTCCCCCCAAGTCCACAACAGACCCTTGTCCGAGCACGCTACCCGGCTGGCCAGGAAAGGGGGCGAGCGAGCGCCCCCCCCTCCTGAGCTGTACCAGGCCGCGTGCCCTCAACATGGGGGGTGCCACCCCAAAGCACCTTGTCCCCATGTTGATGAGGACAAGGGCCTCTTCCCGACAACCCTGGCCGTTGGTTGTCGGGGTCTGCGGGCGGGGGGCTTATCGGAATCCGGGAGCCCCCTTTAATAAGGGGGCCCCCGGATACCGGCCCCCCACCCTATGTGAATGAGTATGGGGTACAATGTACCCCTACCCATTCACCTGTGAAAAAAAGTCCAAAAAAAACACAACACAGGGTTAAAATATTTTATTGCACAGCTCCGGGGGGTCTTCCGTCTTCAGGGGTCTTCTCGCCGGACTCCTCCGCTATCTTCTTGTAGCTCTTTTGCTAGCGGAGGAGTCCGGCTTTCTTCCTCGCCGCCGGCCTCTTCTCCCGACTTCGGGGGTCTTGTCCCCCTCTTCGGTTCTTCTGCCGGGCCACCGCGCCTTCTTATAGCTCTTTTACAGGCGGTGGCCCGGTCTTCTGTCGCCGCCATCGCCACCGCCTTCCGTTCTTCTTCTTCTTCTTCTTCTCCAGGAGATGTTGCCTCGACGATCTCTCCGGCCGGAATGCCAGGGACACGCTCCGCTGCCACTTATGTAGGGACAATGGGGCGGTGTCACATGGCTTTATGTCACATGGGTTGATCACATAGGTTGATGTCACATGGGGACTATGACATCGTAAGGGGGCGGGGTCACCATGTGACCAACCCATGTGACATAAAGCCATGTGACACCGCCCCATTGTCCCTATATAAGTGGCAGCGGAGCGCATCCCTGGCATTCCGGCCGGAGAGATCGTCGAGGCAACATCTCCTGGAGAAGAAGAAGAAGAAGAAGAAGAAGAAGAAGAAGAACGGAAGGCGGCGGCGACGGCGGCGACAGAAGACCGGGCCACCGCCTGTAAAAGAGCTATAAGAAGGCGCGGTGGCCCGGCAGAAGAACCGAAGAGGGGGACAAGACCCCCGAAGTCGGGAGAAGAGGCCGGCGGCGAGGAAGAAAGCCGGACTCCTCTGCTAGCAAAAGAGCTACAAGAAGATAGCGGAGGAGTCCGGCGAGAAGACCCCCGAAGACGGAAGACCCCCGGAGCTGTGCAATAAAATATTTTAACCCTGTGTTGTGTTTTTTTTGTACTTTTTTTCACAGGTGAATGGGTAGGGGTACATTGTACCCCATACTCATTCACATAGGGTGGGGGGCCGGTATCCGGGGGCCCCCTTATTAAAGGGGGCTCCCGGATTCCGATAAGCCCCCCGCCCGCAGACCCCGACAACCAACGGCCAGGGTTGTCGGGAAGAGGCCCTTGTCCTCATCAACATGGGGACAAGGTGCTTTGGGGTGGGGGGGGGGCGCGCGGCCCTCCTTCCCCAAGGCACCCCCCCATGTTGAGGGCACGCGGCCTGGTACGGATCAGGAGGGGGGGCGCTCGCTCGCCCCCCTTTCCTGGCCGGCCGGGTAGCGTGCTCGAACAAGGGTCTGTTGTGGACTTGGGGGGGACCCCCACGCCGATTTTTTTCGGCGTTGGGGTTCCCCTTTAAGTCCATACCAGGCAGCGGGGTCAGCGACGTCTCCTTCGTGGGCCCCGCCTACCTGGAGACGCGCTCGAAATGAGCGGACTTTCCTCCGCGTGTGTGGGCGAGTCCGTTCATTTCAAAAGTAGGGCGGATAGTATGGCGGACTTAGGCCGCCGTATTAGTCCGCTCAAAAAGTGCCGTGTGTGGGCAAGTCCGTTCATTCGAAAGTATGACGGACTGTCCATCGGATTGTCTGACGGACTAAGTTGGCCAGACAGTCCGCCACGTGTGTACGCGGCTTTAGAAAAATGTTACCAAAAATAATGTTTTATATACACCAAATATGTTGGTTTGTTGTAAAACCCTTTTCTAAACGCACACGTGAATGTGCTTTGAGTAAAAAGTTAAATTATCAACAATGTGTGGCTTCCTTTTTCAATGTGCAAAAGCGCAAAAGCAGGATCTGTAGTAAAGTTGTTGTTTTCTGTGGCAATGGGTGGTATTTACTAAAAGAAAATCCACTTTGCACTCCAAGTGCAATTTCAGGTGCACTTTTGCAGTGCAGTTGTAGTGCATAGTGGATTTGCCTTTAGTAAATAACACTCACAGTGATGTTTAAATTTCCCCAATCACACCATTTTCATGACCTCACATATTTCTGCCATGGTGCTGAAAATGAGCAATATTTTAGTCAGTAATGCACTACATACATTAACAACAAAAACAAGGTGTGTGTGTAGTAGACCCACAACATAATAAGATGATCTGAAGAAGAGACTGTCACCTCATCTCGCTCGGATATTGGGTTTGCATTGTTGTAGAAAAAGTCCCAAAAAACCCCCAAATAAAACCTAGGAGACACCTAAAACAAGACAAAGCAGTAAATGAAAACAAAGATTGTTGGAGTTTCAAAGAAAAATGTATTAAAAAAATGCCTCTCAGACATTGTCTGGCATATCAATGACCCCCCCTACCCACAAAGTACTCCACATATCTTGATCTGACCTTGCGGGCACTTTTAAGAGAGCAAGCCAGGACAACCAGCTTCAAGGGCCGTCAGGTTGACATTTTCCGGCAAGTCTCCATTAGGCCCAACTGAGGCCACATAGTTTGCTGAGTGTTTTTTAAAAAAATTGTGCAGAATGCAGCACGAAATCCCAATATGATTGAGTTTATATTCCGCCATGTGGATTGGGGTCAAAAATAGGTGGAACCGGCTGGGCATTATCCCGAAAGTGTTCTCCACTACTCTTCTGGCTCTGGCCAGCTGCAAATTAAAGATCCTCTGATCCGGGGTGAGGGTCCTCATCGGGAAAGGCCGCATCACATGGTTTGCCAGAGCAAGCGCCTCATCCGTGACAAAAACAAAGGGGAGTCCTTCGACATTTTCCTCTGGAGGTGGCAAGCCCAGACTGCCCCTCTGGAAACACCAGTAGAACTCTGTCCGTGCGAAAACTCCACCATCCAACATACGGCCATTTTTCCCCACGTCCACATACAGGAAGTCATATGTCACTGACACCACCGCCAACATCACGATACTATTATACCCCTTGTAATTATAATAGTAGGGCCTCAAGTTGTGGGGTGGGACGATGCAGACGTGTTTCCCATTAATTGTACCTCCACAATTGGGAAAGTCTCAATGACTGGCAAAGTGGGAGGCCACAGTCTGCCATTCCTGTGGCGTTGAAGGAAACTGTGAAGTCAATCAAGAAAATTTTATTTTAAATTTTGCACATCAACATTGCAAGCAGATTAGACACAAACATTTTTGGCCAAGATCAGTATAACATTTTTAGAAGTGAGTATTTAAAGCCAAAAGTATAAGGTCCCCTTATCCTCGCCCCCCCCCCCCCCCCATCTGATGGCCCATTGCAAAAAATTAGGGGGGGGGGGTGTTTTGGACAGGTAACCCTCTCTACTTCATTGAGAGCTGAATGCAGAAATAATGTGTGATACTTTGGCCAGCCTCTCCTTACTTACACTATTGGCAGCCCACTGGACAGGTAAGAAGTATCATAATACAAAAAAAAGGAACAAATGGAAGCACATTTTGACATTCTGCTATTACCTATCAAGATAATAATAGAAGAAAAAAAAACTTTAAACTGTAGCATTTGAAAGTATTGAGGCAGGCCCTGGCACTACATGGATGGTGAATTCATCCATAAATCCGACCAGAAAAAAGGTAGGTATAGTGTGTATTGGGTTTGGCAAAGTCAACAGATAGAGGATTGCTATCAGCTGACCTAGCAGTTGGGGGAAGGGGGGTTCCTAATGAGTTTGACCCACCAAAAAAAAAACTCTGGCACTCTGCATGAATTTAAGCATGCACATAACATTTGTACACATTTTAGGGGTGTTTAGGGAAAAGCAATACTATGGAGCTGACACAATACATTGCTAAGTGACTAGGCCATAGGTTTATGGGCCCAGGAGAGCATGCTGGGGAAGTTAGTGAAGGCAAATATGCATGAAGGACAAAAAGGAACTTGAAAAGCTTCCAGCATGCAGGAGGACAAAGTCAAAAGCATATCAATTACAGCATATTGCAAGCATGGTAATTAGGGAATGAGGAAAGAAATCCAATACATTAGCAAACATTAAATACATAGAATCTGATGTTAAAGCAGAAAACTTACCTTAACTACTTTCCGACCACCAGCTGTCAAATGACGGCCAGGCGGCGGACCTCCCATTTAAACAGGGAAGGCACGCGATCGTGCGCACACGCATCCCTATTTGTTCGGTGGCGGCGTGTCATGGAGACACCGCTCGCCACCGAAGGGGGTGAACAGCCATTGCGCATGTTCTCCTCCTCACACACCGATCATGTGTGAGGAGGAGATTGCGGTAACATCTTGTTACCGCTTACAGTGTACACCAATCACACTGATTGCCCCCCAATAAAGAGGACCTGTTACCACCCCTCATAGTACATGTCACTCACAGTCCATCAGAGTACCCGAGTACCTGTCACAGTCCATCAGAGTACTTGAGTACCTGTCACAGTCCATCAGAGTACTTGAGTACCTGTCACAGTCTATCAGAGTACCCGAGTACCTGTCACAGTCCATCAGAGTGCCCGAGTACCTGTCACAGTCCATCAGAGTACCCAAGTACCTGTCACAGCCCATCAGCGTACCCGAGTACCTGTCACAGCCCATCAGAGTACCCGAGTACCTGTCCCAGTCCATCTGAGTACCCGAGTACCTGTCACAGTTCATCTGAGTACCTGAGTACCTGTCCCAGTCCATCTGAGTACCTGAGTACTTGTTACAGTTCATCTGAGTACCTGTCACAGTTCATATGAGTACCTGAGTACCTGTCACAGTTCATATGAGTACCCGAGTACCTGTCACAGTCCATATGAGTACCTGAGTACCTATCATCACCCTTCAGAGTACCCAAATTCTAGTCACCAGGCCATCAGAGAACCTGTCACCAGGCCATAAGAGTACCCAAGTACCTGTCACCAGGCCATCAGAGTACCCGAGTACCTGTCACCAGGCCATCAGAGTACCCGAGTACCTGTCACCAGGCCATTAGAGTACCTGTCACCAGGCCATCAGAGTACTCAAGTACCTATCACTAGGCCATCAGAGTACTCAAGTACCTGTCACCAGCCCCATCAGAGTACCTATCTGCAGCCCATCAAAGTACCCGAGTACCTATTTGCAGCCCATGCCTCATAGAATATACATTGGGGTGTTTGCTTTCCAAAATGGGGTCATTTTGTGGGTAATTGCCCTGTCCTGGTGCTCCAGGACCTTCAAAAGTGTGATAGGTAGGAATGAAATGAGATGTGTCATTTATGCTCCTAGAATGCCTGAAGGTACTACTTCAATGTTCGGCCTCTCTATGTAACCAGGCTGTGTAAAAGTTCTACACATGTGGTATCGCCATACTCAGGAGGAGTAGCAGAATGTGTTTTGGGGTGTAATTTTTGCTATATACATGCTATGTGTTAGAAATATCTTATAAATTGACAACTTTGTGTAAAAAAAAATGCGTTTTCATTTTTTTCCACATAGTCCAAAAACTTCTGGAAAAAAATTAACCATTCAAAAGACTCATTATGCCTCACAGATTATACGTTGGAGTATTTTCTTTCCAAAATGGGGTCATTTTACGGGAAATTCCATTGTCCTGGTACTCCATGGCCTTCAAAATTGTAATAGGTGGCTGTGAGATGCGTAATTTTTGCTCGTAGAACGTCTGAAGGTACTACTTCAATGTTGGTGTTCTGTATGTGGCCAGGCTATGTAAAAGTCACACACATGTGGTATCGCTATACTCGGAAAGAGTAGCAGAATGTATTTTGGGATGTAATTTGTTGTATGCATACAGTAGGTGACCACGATATTGTGTCAAGCTCGCCGCTTCTAGCGGTGAGATTGACACCCTACGAGCTCCGTCACGGGAGCCAGTGCCGAGCTGACTCGCATCGGGAAAGGAAAAATGTTTCTTTTCCTTTTCCGATAAGCGACAAGCATCGCTGGCCAGGTTGACACTGGTGCGGGGATCCGAATTGGATTCCTGCCAATACCAGGTACTGTTTGGTATGAATCCTAAGGGAGAACTCCATGCCAAATATATAAAAAAAAGGCATGGGTTCCCCCTTGGGAGGCATACCAGGCCCTTAGGTCCAGTAGGGATTTTAAGGGGAATCCCCTTCGCCGAAAAAAATGGCGTGGGGCTCCCCAAAATCCATACCAGACCCCTATCCGAGCACGCAGCCCGGTCGGTCAGGAAAGGGGGTGGGGACGAGTGAGCGCCCCCCCCCTCCTGAGCCATACCAGTGCCCTCAACATGGGGGTGCCTTGGGGAAGGTGGGGCGCGCGGCCCCCCCACCCCAAAGCACATTGTCTCCATGTTGATGAGGACAAGGGCCTCTTCCCGACAACCCTGGCCGTTGGTTGTTGGGGTCTGCGGGGGGGGGGCTTATCGGAATCCGGGAGCCCCCTTTAATAAGGGGGCCCCAGAGATTCCGGCCCCCCACCCTATGTGAATGAGTATGGGGTACAATGTACCCCTACCCATTCACCTGTGGAAAAAAATGTACAAAAAAACACACACACAAGGATTAAAATTGTTTATTGCACAGCTCCGGGGGTCTTCCGTCTTCGGGGGTCTTCTCGCCGGACTCCTTCGCTATCTTCTGTTGGCTCTTTTGCTAGCGGAGGAGCCCGGCATTCTTCTTCGCCGCCGCCGCCCTCTTCTTCCGACTTCGGGGGTCTTGTCCCCTTCTTCGGTTCTTCTTGCCGGCGCTTGACTCGACGCTCTCTCCGGCCGCAATGCCAGGGACGGGGTGCGCGGCGACTTATATAGGGACAAGGGGCGGGGTCATCGGTTGATGCCACATGGTGACCCCACCCCTTACGATGTCACAGTCTCAGCATCCTCCGGGTCTGTGACATCGTAAGGGGGCGGGGTCACCAAGTGACATCAACCGTTGACCCAGCCCCTTGTCCCTATATAAGTCACCGCGCATCCCGTCCCTGGCATTGCGGCCGGAGAGAGCGTCGAGTCAACATCTCTAAAAGAACAATGTTATTTTTTTTTACCATTTGACACTTTTTTTGTGAAATGGTAGGAGTACTTGTACCCCAGAGGGGGTCCAGATTACAATAAGCCCCCTACCCACATACCCCCACAACCTTCGGCAAGGATTGTGGGGATGAGGCCCTTGTCCCCATAAACATGGGGACAAGGTGCTTTGGGGGGCTACCCCAAAGCACCCTCCCCATGTTGTGGGCATGTGGCCTGGTACAGTTCAGGAGGGGGGCTGCTCTCTCCCCCCTCGTTTCCTGCAGTCTGCCAGGTTGCGTGCTTGGATAAGAGTCTGGTATGGATTTTGAGGGGGACCCCTACACCATTTTTTTACATTTTGGCACAGGGTTCCCCTTAAAATCCATACCCAACCTGAAGGGTCTAGTATGGATTTTGAGGGGGATCCCTACACAATTAAAAAAAAAAATTGGCGCAGGGTTCCCCTTAGTTTCCATATCAGAGCTGAAGGGCCTGGTATGGATTTTATGGGGACCCCCACGCAATTTTTTTTTACATTTTGGTTCGGGGTTCCCCTTAATATTCATAATAGACCCAAAGGGCCTGTGTCAGGGAAATTGGCGCAATCTCACGAGGTACGGTCGTGTTAGCGCGCGTCGGCGCCTACGAAAGCGCAAAGTAGTTTCTAGACGAACGACCGACGCTACGTCTAACCGGGCGGGCATACGCGGTGATGTTACGAATACACAACGTACTCGACGTAGCCGTACGATCGCCCCGACGCGCTCACGACGTGACCTGGTTACCTCGCCTATTTAAACGTTCACCTGACAGTGCCGCATCGCTGGATTATCGTCAGCTCTCCTGTGAACCTGTACCCGTGTTTCCTGTTATCCGACCTCCTGTGTACCGACCCGGCTTGCTTGACCTACTCCTGTTATTCTCCTGGCTCTGACTCCTGGCTTGCTCCCGACGCTCCTGGTCTGCTTCCTGCACCTGATCCCGGCTTGTTTTGACCACTCTCTGGACTTCTGCTGCCCACTCTCGGACTTCCTAGCACGGTTGCCCCTAGAGACTTGCTTACCCGCTACCTGACCTCTGCTGCTGCTACCTGGCAACCTGTGCTACTGTGGGCACTGCATCCCTGTGTCAACTTCAGGGTTGTGCTGCACTCGGCCGCAAGGGGAGCCCTCTCAGCATCTCGGCCTCGCTCTTGACCGTGACAGCCTGGTAATGGACTGGGGGGAATCCCATGCTCTTTTTTTCAATGATTTTATCTATATTGCTGTGACCCGACAATTCATTATCAGTTTTCAATGACAATTTTTCCTTTAGAAATGTAATTTTGCTGTAGTACTGTTCTAAACATGGAAAAAATGCACCACTTTACATACATACTATAGACACCCCCAAGGCATGATATTTAAAGGAAATTTTAAGTAAATTTTTTTTGTTTCACTTTAAGCATTAAAAAAATCACTGCTCCCAAAAAAAAGACAGTTTAAAAAAAGAAATCATTGATACATGTCCCCTGGGGCAGGACCCGGGTGGCAATACTGATGGCAATGGTGTGTACCCTGTGACCATTCCCACAACACACAATTATGACCCCCCCCCACCCCTAAAGGTAATTCATACCAACAAAGGGGTAATTAACTTCTGCAAAGATGTAGGTTTTCAAGTCATCATGCCCCTATTAGAGTTAGAGATTATCCAGCACCCCACGATATAGACCCCTGTTATGAACATCCATTGGTCCCTGTTTATTATAGGTTTGCTCCATTGTATAATACCAAGAATGGAGGAGACCAAACACATGCGAGATACGATTATGATTGATCCTCGTACAACCAGAGCTCTGACACCTTGCATGATTTTCATCAGGAATCATTGGTACGAAGAAGGCCTTTGGAACCAAGAGAGGGTCTAGAGGGGGGAGCGGAATCCAGAAAAGAAAAGAGAAGAAGAACGTGATAGGAAAGGAAGGAGTATTCAACCTTAGCATGAAAGAATTAACTACTCAACAACTGTCTATACTTGATAAGGGTCTCAAATTTGCCCCTCAAAAAAGATTGCACAAATTTCATACCTTTATAGATAGTCACAAGTTTTTGAGGAAAATCAATATCCAATGGTATATTGCTTCTACCTTTCCACATGAGTTTGAAAGAGCTGCAACCTCAGGTACGGTACACTCTGGGCTAACCCCTCTTTATTTAGCCCACCTGTACCAGCTGCTCCACCTGTCATCATGTTTAGGGATTTGGTTTTGAAGGATCTAGATAAACTACCTCCTAAGAAAACTTACAATCAATCCTTCCCTATGGTGGGTTTTAAGTCACTCTGTGATAGGAAGGACTTAGTAGTCCGCCCAGTGGACAAAGGTGGCGGCCATACATGACAGATCCGACCATTTTAAAGAGATGTACTGGTTACTCAGTGATCAGGATACTTATTGAGAATTGCCCAATAACCCTACTAGTTCATTCAAAAAGGAATTGGGCAAATTGATTTTAAAAGGTTTTAACTTGCATATTTCAAATAAGAAAGAGATGGCTTATTTGGTACTGATTCACCTAGGATCCCTATTATGTACCATTTACCTAAAATCCATAAGGATTCTTTACATCCCCCAGGACGTCCAGTTATAAGTCGGATCGATTCAGTTACATCTCAAATTGGTCGTTATATTGACTTCTATCTCTTGTGAAACATACTCCTTCGTATTTGAAGGATACCACTGATACCCTCAGACTTCTGGAGAGAGTAAAGATATATGGAGATTTGATAATGGCCACCGCAGATGTGGCATCCTTATATACCTTTATATCTCATGCTAGATGTATAGAGGCAAAATTTGCCCCCAGCCTCGCCAGAGGATGTCATCTATTCTGAACACAGACAATCTCTTGTTCTGTGGGCCAGATATATAGATGACATCCTCCTCCTATCGGAAGGCACACCTCAATCCCTTAAGGACTTTTTTCATCTGTCTTAATGGCAATGATACTGGCATCTCATTGTCGTATGAATTTAGTTCTTCCGAAATACATGTTTTAGATCTTGAGATAGAAATAGCTTCAGGAAAATTCAAATTTCAGACCCACTTTAAGAATACTGATCATAATAGTTTTATTTCTAAAGATAGTTACCATCATCTATCATGGCTGGAGTCAGTTCCTCGCAGCCAATTCCTCAGACTGAGTATGAATTGTACAGATGTTGACAGTTTATTTGTTCAGGCTTCTATTCTTAAACAAAGGTTTATTGAAATATCATTAAACTCGGAATTACACAGGGGGGTGTTGTTGGATAGGAACTCTCTCCTTGTACCAAAACCTCCACGTGAATCCGATGATGCCTACAAGTGTTCTATGCTCGTGACTTTTTCTGTTCAACGCAAAGATATAAAGAATATTATTATTCGTCATTGAGGTATTCTTAAAAATTACCATATTCTGGATACCATTCTTCCAGAACATCCTAAGGTTATCGTTAAAGGTGCACCTTCACTTTGGGGAAAAATTGCCCCTAATGTTATTAACCCCCCCCACATGCCCATCCTTTTTTCACAATATGGTTGGTTACTTTCCCTGTAAAAAATGTGTGGATTGTAAACACAATTCATGTGGGAGATGTAAGAGTTCAGAATTTAGGTCTAAATTCACTAACTAGACTTACCCATCAAAATATTCTGTACTTGTGCCACTACACACGTTGGGTATATGATCACCTGCCCTTGCGGAAAACAGTATGTGGGATGTACTATTCTTTCCTTTTCCATAAGGGTAGCCGAACATATTGCCAGGATTAAGGCTGGCGATATTAAACACAATTTGCCTAGGCACTATCGAAAACAACCGAGACCCCTGTGCTTTCTAATTTGTCATTATTGACAAACATACCACCTCACGGAGAGGGGTTACTATGACCAGAGGTGTCTCACGTCTAGAAACTTATTGAATATACCAGCTACAGACTCATTCCCCTCTTGGTTTAAATATAGAGTGGGATATTAATTCTTTTATTAATCAAGGCTAACACACGTTTTGTTGGGTTGGCATACCTAGGTGTAATCGATATTTTTCCATTTCTTTATTTTTTTATTTTTCTCATTTTTTATTCAGTTGATTTTATCACCCCTATTTTTATTACATTTTTGTAAAATAATTATTAACAATTTTTTAGGTTTTGCTCATATTTACAGTATTTATGTACGACTTAATAAATATGATTGTACTGTTTATAAATTAATATGGGCCACCATTCTGCACATCAGCATCAGCTTTGAGATATATTATTTTCATTTAACTTTTAATATTTCTTAATTGAAGTCATTTTTATAGAATATTGTTCATTAATATTCTTTATTTTCATTTAAATCACTCAATTCACATATTGAACTATTTGCATCCCTTTTAAAATGGATACCATTGTTTTGGTTATTACTTTACTGCAATTTGGTTCTTTTTTTTTAATTTCTTTTTTATCTCACAATATGTTCACTAATTAAGATTGTTTTTTATTTTTGCTGTCACTCCACCTGGCTGCTTATGCGATTATGAGTAAGCCCTTGTACACACGGTCGGAGATTCCGACGGAATGTGTCCGATTGGACCGTTTTGTTGGATATTCCGACTGTGTGTGGTCTACATCAGACTTGTTGGTAAAATTTTCCGACAAAATGCTCCGATCAGACATACTCCGATCATGTGTAGAGAATTCCGATCGGACAAAGTGCCACGCATGCTCACATCAAATTCCTACACCAAAGCTATTGGCTACTAGCGTGAATGTAGTCCCGTCGTAACGAAATAACGTAATCACGTCGGATTTTCCGTCAACTTTCGACGGATTTGGTTGTCGGAATCTCCGACCGTGTGTACAAGGGCTTAGTGTCAGCGCTTATATTACTATCTATGTGGTATATTCAGATCGGTTTTCTTTGTGATATTGGGCCATTTCCTGTTTCATCATTTTAGAATGAGGCTTGCAACACACATGTCAGAGCCATTTTCTAAACGGAAATTACCTATTAACCATCTGGATCCACTTCCTGTGTTTCAGAATGAGACTTGAAACACATGCGGTGGCGCCATCTTTCCCAAAAACAGGAAGTGACCTCAGCAAGTGTCAGCAATTGGTGTCAGAGCTTCTGTTCATTATGGGGGGCTCATATATCTATATAAAAGCGTTAATTACCATGGAACAGCACCCCAGATGATGCCTATTAAGGTGAAACGCGTCAATTTGTTACGCTGATCCCCTAGTTACTGTCTATTTTGAAGCGCTTATTTTTACTCTGGAAAATGTAAGTGCAACTCTTATGCTTACAACAATAAATATTCCTTACCGAATTACACTATGTGCCCTGTTCTTCCTTTCTTTTCTCTTTATAGTTGGGCTGTATGAGTCTATCCTTTCTGGTAAGCGACTGGTGCTTTTGGTGGCGGATCTTCTATGTTAACTCTGTCACATTTTGGATGTTCACTCAGGATTTCTGTGACTGTTACCCATTTATGTTTTGAGCTTTACCTTTTTGGAATACATTTGGTACTTGTCTGTGTCCCCTTTTTTTGTTTGCACCTTGGACATTAATTTCTCACAGAATACGTGTCACTATTTATATTGCATTTTTTCATGTGTCAATTTTATTTTTGATATCGATCATTATTTGCTTAGAGCTGCACATTTTCCATATATATAGCCAAGGGTTAATACTGCATGCCACTGAGAGACCCCCAGTACTGGGAGACAACTTCAATGAACAGAATAATACATGGAGTGAGTTCAAAAAAGTGTCAGATTTTTATTGAGCGGGTATACAGCTTATACTTGGTTCAACTTTACCAATCATAACCGATCACATTGAATATCATTAAAAATTAAAAAGTTCATCATTATATGGTTATACACACCTAGAACCTCTAAAAACATGGCTGCCATAAGGTTACCAGAGTGAACACACCATCTGGTGATGAATAATAAGTCATCCTCCCGTCACTTTCCTGTCCCATGGTCATGTCCCCTGAAACAGGAAGGCAGGCTAGACCGCATTTTATTTATATATTATTAAATTCTTCTGAATGCCTATGCAAGCAGTTTCTTGTGTGCTCTTGTAAAATGTAGCTATAAGCTGAAATGTCAGAATAAGCTAAAACTAAGTCTTGGACCTAAATGAAAGGTATATAAACTATAGCTGCCAAGATGGAGTCACTGTTGTTCGGTCATATTATTTCAATTCCCTCTTTAAGTCATGAAGGTGACTTACTTCTTCTCATTATGACATACTCATCTTAGTGACCATAATAAAAATTGAGGTACATCCTATTAGCTGTAGCTGGGTCGGGAGGCCGAATACCTTGGGAAATCATGCACATAACAAACTTAATGTAGGCATACAGAAGTAATGCCAAAAGCAAAATCATTACAATAAACATAGCAATAACCTTGATGTGGGAAAAAACTCCACCAAAACCAAGCCCCCCCCCCCCCCCCCCCGCCCGCTCGTTACCCAGGGGGTTCTAAGTCTTAGCAAGGTCCCCAACTTCAACATGTAATTTGTCAACCTCCTTCCTGTGGTGAGCAATTATGTCAAAATAATCGATCACCTCCACACTGGTATTGTGTATCCAGGTGCAACACTGAAAATCCTTTGTTACTTTGCATAACCCCTGTGATTGCTGCACTAATGCTTTCAATGGCCAAATCATGAAGCTCTAGCTGCTTTCTTATTGCTCTAGTTTCCAGGTTAAGGCTGGCAATGTGAAAATAATTCTTATTTAGTATCTCAAGTAGAATCCCAGAGTAATTATTTAGCCTTTTCATCATGTCAATTCCCCATCTGGTACCAGGCTATGTCCTTTTCCAAAAACAATGACCTGGCATAACGGTGTTCAAGGGGGTATTTGGGATGAACACCAGCCTTTAGCAAGTGACTTCCCTCATTGTCTCAGAGAATTCCCATTATCAGGACTAATGAGGCTAAGTAACAGCATCCCTGGGGATCACTAGAAATCCATAGATGGCCCGTCCTTCTGCAACAAATGTATGTGCTGTTGCCCAAGGCTAGTGGCTGTCTGCTAAGGATTTGTTGGGTATCTTCAGAGAATCCTGCAATGGCAAGCTGTTGTGCCATGTACACACGACTGGACTTTTCGATGGACTAGGTCCGACGGACTAGGTCCAGCGGTGTTCCCGACGGACTTTCGGCAGGTGACATCACCCGGTGACCCCGCCCCTTATGCCTATATAAGTTGTCACGTACAATGTCGACTGCATTATAGCAGGATAGAGAGTCATGTCAACGATGATGACGAAGGAGAAAGCCAGGCCACCGCTAGCAAAAGAGTGTCAAAAGAGCAGAAGATAGTGGAGGAGCCCAGGAGAAGAACCGGAAAGCGCGGAGAAAGTGGATGTCCCCCGAAGTAGGAAGAAGACCCCCAGAGCTGCCTAATAAACTACTGTAAAAACCTGTGTAGTGTGTTTTTTTATTGACACTTTTTGCCCCAGGTGAATGGGTAGGGGTACAATGTACCCCATACTTATTCATATAGGGTGGTGGGCCAGGATCTGGGGGCCCCCTTATTAAAGGGGGCTCCCGTATTCCGATAAGCCCCCCGTCCGCAGACCCCAACAACCAATGGCCAGGGTTGTCAGGAAGAGGCTCTTGTCCTCATCAACGTGGGGACAAGGTGCTTTGGGGTGGGTTCCCCAAAGCACCCACCCCCCATGTTCAGGGCAGTTTAGGGGGGTGCTTGCTCGTCTCCACCCCCTTTCCTGACCGGCCGGGCTGCGTGCTCCGATAAGGGTCTGGTAAGGATTTTGGGTGGACCCCACGCCTTTTTTTGGCATAGGGGGTTCCCCTTAAAATCCATACCAGACCTAAGGGCCTGGTGTACAGTATCCTGTAGCCGAGAACCAGCCCAATAGGATGGATCCAAGCCTGCTGTCCCTCTACCAGGATGGCTATTCAGGTCAATGTGATCACTGTAGTTGGGGGTCCAAATGGGTACTCTTGCTTCTTGGTATGGTTCAAGGACTGGACCACCACAATGTTTCCCACCTGGAATGGGAGAGCTGGTTCCTGTGAAGAAAAAGGAGAGGTGTGAGCGACACATTTTTCAACTCTGTCCAAAGTTTAAATCAACTTCCAAACATACTCTTCCTGTATGAGATCAAAATCCCCTCTTTCTAACATTAAGGGCTGTCTGGCCCATGGGGTGGGGAAAGGCCTTCCCATTAAGACTTCAAATGGAGAGAAACCTTTAGCTTTGCAGGGAGTCATTTTTATCTCTGCAAGGACTGCAG
This sequence comes from Lithobates pipiens, assembly GCF_037356315.1. Classification (NCBI taxonomy): domain Eukaryota; kingdom Metazoa; phylum Chordata; class Amphibia; order Anura; family Ranidae; genus Lithobates; species Lithobates pipiens. Next base: position 398,419,410 of record NW_027507748.1, on the reverse strand, counting down.
GCAGTACCTTCTTCCATCTGTTGAAAGTTCCCCCTGTGGCCTTTTTTTTGATTTTTTGGATTGTTCCTAAAACATGTAATACATCTCGCAACAAATTACTTTACTAATGAAGGAAGTCCTGGAATGAAAAAAAAATTGTCTAGTAATTCACATGTCATCTGCCAGCCTCCCATCTATGTCCCACCCCATGATATTGCAAGATAAATAAAGGTGTGCTAGCTACAGGTATCCATGGCTTCCCCTCGTGGCAAATAAGTCCTGATTCAGGGCTCTGCACTCCTGATATGTTCCACTGTTTAATGGCCTGTGGGGTGGCATGTACCTAGAGGTCAGACAAGGTCTGGTCCAGAAGGGGCATCTCTGGAGCCAGGGAGGGCATCTGTATTGTGGCCACTTGCCTGCTAGCTACTTCTTTAGCTATTCTATCTGCCAATGCATTCCACCTAGCAATGTCATCCTGCTGTCCTGTATGTGCTCTGCAATGTAGGATAGCTATTGATTTTGGAAGTTTTATTACCTCTAAAAGATTTGTAACCAAAGTAGAATGTGAGATGCATTTCCCATCGGCTGCTATGCAGCCTCTCCTTTTCCAGATGACTCCAAAATCACGTGCTGCACTAAATGTATATTTGGAATCAGTGTAGATTTTTACATCATGTTCAAAGAGCTGACAGGCTCTTGTGAGTGCGATCAGTTCTGCTCCCTGTGCTGACTGAAAGAGAACTGAGTTTGCTTCTAATATTATATCAGACAGCTGAACTACTGCATAGCCTGCATTATATGTGGTATCATTTGGTCTTGAACAAGAGCCATCCACAAATACATTTTGTGCATTAGGGAGAGCAATTGAAGACATGTCAGATCTGGGAGATGTATCATGGTGTATGGGATCCATACACTTATGCTGGGGTAACACCTCATCCTCCTCACCTTTCAGCCCTAATAAGGCATTCAGGATAGGAACGGGACCAGAACGGGAGCAGAGTTTGGCGACACATATTTTATCTCAAGCTTTGGGTTGGACTGCAAAATCACCTCATAGCTGCTCAGCCTCTAAACTGACATATGTTGGGTGTGAATATTCTTGAGTTGTGGCTAGTATGTAATGTAGTTGCATGACCTACAGTGAATGAAGTAGACATCTCCACAACCATTGCACAGGATGCTAGAGCCTGGAGACATGCCAGCATGCCCTGTATCAGCATCTGCATTACCCTTGCAAAAAATGCAACAGTCCCACAGAAATTCCGCCATAGTTTTACAGTTTTCAGTACACAGGTAATCCAAGACTAGGAGCCATAACCATTGCAGTTTCAAGGTTTACAAAAGCATTACACATTTCATCTCATCTTCATTTCATCATTCCATTTTATTCAGTCTGGCAGGTCAACATTTGTGGCTGGTATCAGGAGGTTATCATAGTAGGAACAATCATACCAAGAAAAGACAACCTATCTTTCTTAGTAAGTGGGCGGGGCAGGCCCACTAGAGCTGTGGCTCTCTTTTAGACTAATTTTCCTCTCTCCTTTGGTGAGCACAATCCCAAGGTACGCTACAGTTTCCTGACACCAATGTAACTTTTTTTAGAGACCTTGTGACTATTGTCTGCTAACCAAAGTAATAGGTCTACACCATCCTCTTTGCATGCAATCTGGCTTGGATTACACAACAAAAAATCATCAACATACTATAACAAGACTGAACCATGGTGGGAAGTCCAGGACCACAAGGTTGCCTGGAGTACTACCGAGTAAACTACAGGGGAATCCACATACCCCTGGGGCAATCTACACCATGTCATTTTGCGATTTCTAAAACAAAATGCGAGAAGTGGCTGCGTCTCCTGGTCCACTAAGACCGAAAAATATGCATTCATCAAATCAATGACAGAAAAATATTCAGTGGAATGGAGGTTAAAAGCGATGGTACATCAGGCACTTTAGGTGCGATGGGCACAATGAAGTTGTTTACCTATAACTGCCTTGGCTTTTTTGCTGGATTTATAGGTATGTTAAAGGGTAAGACTGTGTCTTTTCGAATTCCCTTTTTAAGAAAGTGCTCCACCATCGGAGCAATTCCTTCCTCTTTATCTTTTGACAGGGGATATTGTTTGTGATAGACAGTGCCTGTGTCTCTGGAGCTTTCTGTGGTTTGTAATAGATTGTTCCACTCTTTGTGTGAGGTGGGGTGCTCACAACAGGAGTTGTAGCTTCCCTAATGGCTTTTCTCTTTTGACTTTCTTTACATTTGGCTGGACTTTCTTTACTGTACGAGCAGGTGGTGTGGGTGCTTCCCCCGAAGCCTCGGTCTCACAGTCCTCTTCCCCTGCATCAGACATGTCACACGTAGTAGAGGTACAATGTCCGGATGCCACCTCAGAATCAGCTCCCCCCACCTGCTGTACCTGTGCTTTTTGTTGCACAGCAATCTGTACTGCCTGTGGGGCAGACACCTGCACAACCCGTGACTCTGGAGCTGATGCCTGTGCCTGTCTCCTATGTGCGGCATGGTGCCCAGCCAGCAGGTCTATTTCCTCATTCGTAAGACTCGGCTAGATCTGTGTAGCATACGGCGGAGGATTAGTGTTAAATGGGAAAGGAAGAACAGTTGGATCTAATTTCTTTTATCTGCTTCACCCCTATGGATTTTCTTAGTGTTCTCATCACGTCGTTTGGGGACGGATTTCTTCTGTTTCTTATTATTTCTTTGAAATCAATTAGAGGCATATTGCAACCAAATCTCACCTCCTTTCCTCATATACTCCATGTTCCACTGAGGGTCACCTGAATACCCTTCTGGGAAACCTTTCTTATCACCCAGACACAAACCCTTTACCATGTCCATGTGAAATTCACTATCCCACTCCTGAGGGAATGAATCACTACTGTGCATGTTCTCCGTCCATTGAGCCATGTTAGACACACAGGGATTCACAAACTCATAACTAGTCCCACATACTCTAGCTACATAATACTTACAATTTTCTCCAGGATTTGGAGGGAATCTTTCCCTGTGACCAACCCATTATAACAGTGAAAGTAGAACTGCCTCACCTTGCAGCCGTGTTTCACACAACAGATATCTTATACTGTAATCTTTATATTTTATGCAATGTGATAGACAAGAAAACCCAGATAGAGCAAGAGTTTGCGGGCCCCAGCGGTGAGTACCATATTAACACTTTTTCCTCCTTCCCAAAAGGAGTGTAGTACTACTTATTAAAACTTCTTGACATGCATACAAAATCCGGGCTTACCAAAAGCCACTATAAGGCATGGTCCATCTCCCTTCTTAAATAAAATTTAAGAGACTAAAGTTTTATCAGAGCTGAGGCAAGAAACAATTTGTCAGAAAAAGACAAAAAAATTTACTCACCAAAGTTGATCACCTTATCTCAGCAGTGCCTCCATCTGAAAAGAAAATTAAGGTACTCCAGGTTAATACTGCATACCACTGTGAGACCTCCAGTACTGGGAGACAAGTTTAGTGAACAGAAGAATACACGGAGTGAGTTCAAAAAAGTGTCTGAGTTTTATTGGGCTGGTATACAGCTTATATTTGGTTAAACTTTACCAATCATAACCAATCACAATAAGGGGGGGGGAGGTAATGTCACAGTGCATTATGGGGTGCTCTGCGCAAATGCCCCATATGTTTAGTTTGTTTGCGAACAAACGAACACCCGATGTTCGACTGGAACGTACGTTTGATTCGAACATAGAGACCCTCTATAATACCAACCAAATTGTTTGTCTTTGTTCCTCCCAAGACCTCCTGCTTTCTAGCTCCCTTGTCACCTCCTCCCATGCTTACCTCCAGGACTTCTACAGAACATCTTCCATTTTTCTGGAACTCCTTACCCCAATCTGTCCGACTATCTCCTACTCTGTCCACTTTTAGGCGATTCCTGGAAACCCTTCCCTTTTAGATTGTAATCTCTAACAAGCAGGGCCCTTTGATTCCTCTTGTATTGAATCATATTGTAACTGAACTGTCTGATTTTATGTGTGAAGTGCTGCACTAGCTGTTGGTGCTATATAAACCCGGAATAGCAAAAATATTATTAATAATAATAGTAACAATTTTCTTGTACTGTGAACTACTTGGGTTCAGGTTGATCTCATGTTCAACCCAAAGCTGAAGCGAATCCCTAAAGACAGCAGTGGCTAGTCTTTGTACTGAAGCTGTCTTAATTACATTATTTTAGACCTGCTACAAGTACATTTTCTCTTGATGAGGTGGATTTATTAACTGGCACTGATTTTACTGCTGCCTTGAAGGTTTCCAGCTCCACTAACGGGATGCCAGGTTTTGCTGTTCTTGTCTGTAACAACTTTAAAAAAGCAAACGTTTCAATGTAATATTATAGTAATTAAAGCTGACTGGTTGTCCAATTTCTTATTTTGTCAGCTTGGTCTCAGTAAATGAATTCATTAAATATACAATAAAAAAATCAATCTTTTCTGAATCCAATATCTAAAAGATGTAATAGATTTGTGCCTTAGTAATTGTAAACACTGCCTTTTAGAAGCAGAAAATGCAAAATCCTTTATTTAAATGCAAGCAAACATACCGTTGTACTAATATGTTGCAGGATATCATTTTTTCAAGTGCCTCAAAGAGACAGTGGATTGGCTAGTTCAAGTATGTATAGTCACTGGATTAGAGGCTTAACCTAGATAATGTAAAAGAACGTGGCAGTTGAATTTATGGTTATTTATTTATATTTTACTACAACGGTAGTCAGCAGCATGCATTTCTGCCTAACAGAATGTAATGTATTTGTATAATGTATTTGTTGGATAGAGTAGCTATAGCATTTGCTGCCATTGTTTATGAATTTACGTTATGATTGAATATTGGCTCTTCAGTAGAATATATTATTAATCTTATTATGGACATAGTAAGTTATGACAAATATGACCTAATAAACATTACTCTGTGGTGCCTTAATCATTTGAATGAGCCTTAAATGATCAGTGAGATTGTCTAACATTCTGTTAAAAGTCTACACATAAGATATAAAACTGTTGCATTATTTTAAGAAAATGGAGACGATGCAGTGATGTGTGCTACATAAAGGCACCTTTGAAAATAGAAAGAATTAAAGTATCAAAAACCATAGCCCAGCACCAACACAACACTGAGGCTTTTCTCACACACTGTCTCTCTTTACCCCCCTTTCCTTTTTTCTCTACGGCCTATTTGTATTTGAATATTTTGGTTTCTTTTTGGTTCCCTTTCTCTAGGTCTTCATATAACTTCAAGTCTGTTCATCTCCAATTATTTTCTTCCATTCACAAAATAACTTCTCAAGCACAATCAGGTAAGACTTCAATGATGATAATACAGCATAGCTAGTGCTCACATGTCCACTTGTTCTCACTATGTTACATTTGCAAAGACCTTTGTTCACAGCAACTCAACAATGTGCCCTACAGGCAGGTTGAATGTAACGATCCCTTGGTTTCAGTGTAATGTTCTAGCTTTCAAATGAATGCATAAATTAATCTACTCAGTATGTTGGCTGCCCTTTATTTTGTTCAATATCATATCAAGAGAGTAGGACAAGACGCCATGCCTGACCTCCCCTCCTACACGCTATCTTGGGAAAGGGAACTCCAAACAACTATCGCTCTTCCAGATTGGGAGAAGTGCTTTAACCTGACTCATAAATTTTCATAAGCAACCAAGATACAGGAAAAAGGGAAGCATAGTAAACACAGTTAACTTTTTCTCCCATTGAAGTCCTATTGACTTCAATGCAGAATCGTGTCCCATTGACTTTAATGCATGCAACATTGTGTTTACCACTGAAGATTTAAATGCAAAAATGCCCACTATTGACTGCAATGCAAAAACGCCCTGTATTGACTGCTATAAAAAATCACGGCCCATTGACTTGAAAGCAAAATTGCGTCCCATTGACTGCAATGCAAAAACGCCCCCTATTGACATTGACTTAAAATGTACCTGTTTTCTGATCCCTCTGTAATCTTTCTTTCTGTTAAATCTGTTATTTTTAATGCAAAAATCTTCTCAAAATAAGATTTAACCAAAAGATTAAAAAAAGGATATAAAAAGTATAGTAGCTTTTAACTGCAAAACATTGAAGGTATGTAATTGCAGGCTTGATACACGAAAATCAGACAGGATGTATCCTGGTATACTACTTGTTGAGAAACATAAGACCATTTCTGGCAGTAATCGATTGATATTCTCATGGAAAAGATCTTAGGTATAACGTACATCCGTGATCAAAAGTTTTGAGAATAACACAAATATACATTTTCACAAAGTCTGCTGCCTCAATTTTTATGATGGCAATTTGCATATCCTCCAGAATGTGATGAAGAGTGATCAGTTGAATTATCCCTTTGCCATGAAAATTAACTTAATCCCATAAAAAAGCATTTTCACTACATTTGTTAAGAAGGCCCGAGAAAGTCCAGCCAGTGCCAGGACCGTCTCATACAGTTGATTTGGCTGAGGGATTGGGGGGTTACCAGTGCAGAGCTTGCTCAGGAATTGCAGCAGATAGGTGTGAGTGCATCTGCATGCACAGTGAGGCAAAGACTTTTGGAGGATGGCCTGGTGTCAAGAAGGGGAGCAAAGAAGCCACTTCTCTCCAGGAAAAACATCATAGACAGACAGATATTCTGCAAAAGGTACAGGGATTGGACTGCTGAGGACTGGGGTAAAGTCATTTTCACTGATGAATCTCCTTTCTGTTTGGGGCACCCAGGAAAAAACCTTGTCCGAAGAAGAAAAGGTGAGCGCTACCATCAGTCCTGTGTCATGCTAACAATAAAGCATCATGAGGCCATTCATGCGTGGGGCTTCTTCTCAGCCAAGGGAGTGGGCTCACTCAAAATTTTGCCTAAGAACATAGCCATGAATAAAGAATGGAAAAAAAACATTTTTAGAGAGCAACTTCTCCCAACCATCCAAGAAAAGTTTGTTGAGAAACAATGCCTTTTCCAGCATGATGGAGCACCTTCCCATTAGGCAAAAGTAATAACTAAGTGGCTTGGGGAACAAAACATCAACATTTTGGGTCCAAGGACAGGAAACTTCCCATACCTTAATCCCATTCAGAACTTATGGTCAATCCTCAAGAGGTGGGTTAACAAAAAAAAAAACACAAATTCTGACAAACTCCAAGCATTGATTATGCTAGAATGGGCTGCTATCAGGATGTGGTCCAGAAGTTGATTGACAGCATGCCAGGGCGAACTGCAGAGCTTTTGAAAAAGAAGGGTCAACCCCTGATGATGTTATATATAACAAAACAGTCATAGGGACGATACAACCATGCTGCTGTACAGATGCTTTTTGAATTAATGACTGTTTGAAGGCCAGCACTGGCTATAGTGAAGAGATTTACAGCCAGTATCATCTTTGTTTTATTTGTAAGTGCACTGATTTTAAGATAAAACGGTTGAGACCATGCTACAAAATGAAGAGTTTCCCTGTTTTTCTACCCATTTCAATTCTGAGGATTCATCCATCCATTCCATCTGAGACATTAAGCTGGATCATCTTGTAACCATAAGAGAAACACAGTGAGGTTGGCGTGGGAATACTTACGGATTTCCATCTGAGGATCAGAGATCTCAATAAGCGCTGAAAGTTGGTGGTCTGGTAAGCCCCCATCTGATTTATTGTGACGGTGTCACAATGTTGAATGTCTGAGCACTGTGCCATCAGGATTGATCTATCCAGTGTAAGACACTGTCATGCATGAACTGTTTGCACAGGAGCACTTTAGTGATCAATTTATGAACTTTGCACTTTATGAATATATTTTCACTTTTGCATAAGGACATTTTTGGATTGAATAATATTTTGATTGGATTTTTGTTCACTTCAAAGGTTTTGCATTTATGTCATGTATGGTGTTTTGCACATGCTAATTTTATTTAGCTCTCCACTTTTAGGATATACATATTTGATTAACCTTGTATTTAAGTTTTGGTGCACATGCTGTATTTACTTTTGATAACACACTAGCGTGGATTTTTCTCTATATAGTCAACAGTGCAAATATTGACTCTTTTGCATAAACTTAATGTAATTGTCAATAAAAACCTTTGACACTTATGAAATGCTTGTAATTATACTTCAGTATACCATAGAAACATCTGAGAAAAACATCTAAAAACACTGAAGCTGCAGACTTTGTGAAAATTAATATTTGTGTCATTCTCAAAACTTTTGGCCATGGCTTTAGGCCCCTAAAGGGAAGCATTGGTCTTCTTGGCAGTGACAATGATATTCAGTGGGATCGCAATATGAAGACACTGATGAAATTTTCCTTTAAAGCAGTATTAAACTGTTTGTTAACCCACTAGGTTAAAATTACATAATCCTCTCTTTGTATTATTGTAATGTGCCCTGTGTCTATGCCTTATAAAAACAATGCTACAATATACCGGTTTCAGAGCTCTGATCGGTAGTCATGTGATCTCTCTCTCGGCCTGACAGCTGCACTGGCCGGGCTGAGGATCCTCCACTGACATCAGCCAGGAGGGGAGAAGGAGAGGAGGAGAGGCAGCCCCTCCCACTGCAGCTGTCATGCGAGGGAGGAAAGAGATGGCGGGTCACATGACTACCAATCAGTGCTCTGAAACAGGTACAGTATATTGCAGCATTATTTTTTATAAGGCATAGATACAGGGCACATTACATTTATACATAGAGAGGATTATGTAATTTTAACCATAATTTGAGTAGCAGGAGGGGAAGGGGTAGGGAGCAAAGCAGCATGGCCAAGGAGCTGACAGACAGGGAGGGAGGGGGGAGAGAGCTTAGACGAGCCTGCAGGGCTGGGGATGATGAAGGCACGTAAACTGACCATAGTGTCAGGGCTCAGCAGCCATGATACACTGTGTCAGTTTACAGGGGGGAGGGTATAGCCAGGCTGTATCAGCCAGATATTGCAGGGGATAGAGGGGTCCAAATGACACAGCACAAACACTATGCTGTATAACATGCTTTAAGGGAACAGAATTTTTTTTGGGGGTTATCAAACACTTTAACTAGATGCTGATCGCCGGCTGTCAAATGCCAGCCAGGCGGCGCACCTATTGTGGCGGGAGGCCGTCTTATGACGGCCTTCCGTTTCAACAGGGAATGTGCGCGATCGTGCGCGCGCATCCCTGTTTCTTCGGTGGCGGCGTGTCACGGAGACACGGCTCACCACCGAAGGGGGTGAACAGCCATTGGTTATGGCTGTTTACCACGTGATCGGCCGTGATGAAGTCACGGCCGATCACAGATGGTCACACCCCGACTGTGCACGGCGCATGCGCGCGATCGTGAGCACGCTGCGCGTGCACGTCTGCTCGTCACCGACGCTGGTAAACAAACCGCGGTAACGAGATGTTACCGGGTTCTCCTCCTCACACACCGATCGCGTGTGAGGAGGAGATTGCGGTAACATCTTGTTACCGCCTACAGTGTACACCAATCATACTGATTGCCCCCCCAATAAACATGTCACCACCCCTCATAGTACCTGTCAATCACAGTCCATAGAATCTGATGTTAAAGGAGAAAACTTACCTTAACTACTTTCCGACCACCAGCTGTCAAATGACGGCCAGGCGGCGGACCTCCCATTTAAACAGGGAATGCACGCGATCGTGCGCACACGCATCCCTATTTGTTCGGTGGCGGCGTGTCATGGAGACACCGCTCGCCACCGAAGGGGGTGAACAGCCATTGAGCATGTTCTCCTCCTCACACACCGATCATGTGTGAGGAGGAGATTGCGGTAACATCTCGTTACCGCCTACAGTGTACACCAATCATACTGATTGCCCCCCCAATAAACATGTCACCACCCCTCATAGTACCTGTCAATCACAGTCCATCAGAGTACCTGTCACAGTCCATTAGAGTATTTGAGTACCTGTCACAGCCCATCAGAGTACCCGAGTACCTTTCACAGCCCATCAGAGTACACGAGTACCTGTCGCAGCCCATCAGAGTACCCGAGTACCTGTCCCAGCCCATCAGAGTACCTGAGTACCTGTCCCAGCCCATCAGAGTACCCGAGTACCTGTCCCAGCCCATCAGAGTACCCGAGTACCTGTCACGGCCCATCTGAGTACCCAAGTACCTGTCACGGTCCATCAGAGTACCCGAGTACCTGTCACGGTCCATCAGGGTACCCGGGTACCTGTCACGGTCCATCAGGGTACCCGAGTACCTGTCACAGTCCATCAGAGTACCGAGTACCTGTCACAGTCCATCAGGGTACACGAGTATCTGTCACCGTCCATCAGAGTACCCGAGTACCTGTCCCAGCCCATCAGAGTACCCGAGTACCTGTCACAGCCCATCAGAGTACCTGAGTGCCTGTCACGGCCCATCTGAGTACCCGAGTACCTGTCACAGCCCATCTGAGTACCTGAGTACCTGTTCCAGAGTACCCGAGTACCTGTCATGGCCCATCAGAGTACCCGAGTACCTGTCACGGCCCATCCGAGTACCCGAGTACCTGTCACGGTCCATCAGCGTACCCGAGTACCTGTCACGGTCCATAAGAGTACCGGAGTACCTGTCACGGTCCATCAGAGTACCCGAGTACCTGTCACGGTCCATCCGAGTACCCGAGTAGCTGTCACAGCCCACCAAAGTACCCGATTACCTGTCGCGGTTCATCCGAGTACCCGAGTACCTGTCACAGCCCATCTGAGTACCCGAGTACCTGTCACAGTCCATCTGAGTACCCGAGTACCTGTCACAGTTCATCTGAGTACCCGAGTACCTGTCACAGTTCATCTGAGTACCTTGTCTCTACTTGTGTGACAGAGGATCAGGAGGACGAGGAATGTTTTGTAAGTCAGTCCACCACCTCCTCTGCATGCTGTGGCCGGATATCATGGGCAAACTCACTAAACAGATGAAATTATGCCCTGCCTGAGGATTAACCACCCCATCCACCTTTTCCTGTGAACACATTTGTTGCTGGCCCCCTTACAGTGCCAAGGTAAAGTCTGCCTCTCCTTGTTGTCCTCCCAGACATTATTGGGAGGAGGGGCAGTGCTTATAAACAAATGTAAAGAAGAAGTTGAAATCTGTACGAAGATGCTCTTTAATCAACGTAAAGAGGTGTTTGGTGTACTTTCATTTGAGTACTACTACAGAGACACACTTCATGGATACACTATAATATACTGCAATATAATGTACCAAATGTACAGTAATGCACAAAACTATATGGTGTTAAACTGGCAGTAACGCACACAAAATGATATGGTGTTAAACTGGCAATAACACACACAAAACAATATGGCATTAAACTGGCAGTAACGCACACAGAAGTAAATGGCTTTAAACTGCCAGTAATGCAATCAAATAGATGGAGTTCAACCCTCACTACACTGATGCTATCTGAACTGTCCCTACTCTAGCTATACACTAATGTCAAGATTACTGACACAGTCTCACTACACTACACTGAAACTATATGAGCTGTCGCTACTCCTAACTAATGTATGTATGAATGACACGGTCTCACTACACTACAGTATCTGAGCTGTCCCTACACTAGCTGAACACTATACAAAGCTGAATGATGGTCCTCCTCACTACACTCACACTATCCCTAGACTGACACTAAACTAAAATTCTACACTGACAATTGAAGCAAAATAGCACAGTATAGCACACTAACTAACTGATAGCACCGAATAGAGCCCTGTTCAATCTCTCTCCATGCCAAAGTCACTCTAAAAATGACTGCCATTGAAAGAATACTTTTATGCTGTGAGGCGGGAATGAGCCATGATTGGATAAAGTCATGATGACAGTGTCCAATCATAACTCTGACAGTGCTCTGTGACCTGATTGGCTAAAGCTTTCACTACTTCAGCCAATCAGGGCTTGCAATGCAGGATCCACATTGGAGCAGAGATTCTTGCAGCTCTGCAGGGACAGGTCCAGAGGTGGTTCACACTATGCCAGCTGGAGCCAGGAATGGTGGTGTCTAATAATAGCACAAGCCTCCTGTCCGCCCATAGATAGGGAAAGTTGACATATGTGCCATGTCGTCAATTTGGTGGTGCAGTGTTTCCTAAGTATGTACCCAGGGTTGCAAGATGTACCTAAAACAGGCTAGAATAGTCTGTAGCCATTTCAGGCAGTCATACATAGCCAGTGCTCGGTTGGCTGAAACTAAGCAGGAATTCCACCTGCCCGTAAACCTTTGTGACATGCCCACCAGATGGAACTCAACTTTGGGAATGTTGCATAGGCTATACATGCAGCAGAGGGCCGTCAATGAGTACCTGTGCCAGTACGGCACAAAGAAAGGCTCAGGCCACCTCAGCTTTTTTTCCCCACACCAATGGCTGATTATTAAGGATGCATGCACTGTACTGTCACCATTTGATGAGGCCACAAGGATGGTGAGCAGTGCATGCATCAGTGACACAATCCCTGTTGTGTTCCTTCTGGAGCAGACTCTGTGTGGCATTATGGACAGGGCACTGGATGCAGAGCAGCAGAGGAAAAGGAGGACTTCCTTTCCTCTCAAGTGCCACTTTATCTAGACACCATCATTCATATGTCACAGAACACACAGGATGAGAGGGGGGGGGGGGGTTCTGGCACTTTCATAGGCTTTGAAGAAGAGGAAGACATGCATCAATCTGTAAGTGATGGCTTTCCAACCACATGACCCTTGGGAGCAGCACGTGGCTGGGAGGAGGAAGTTTCAGATGCTGTCATCCTGAATGACCCCAAGGAGTCTGCTTCTCAAGCCTCTGCAAATTTGAGGCACATGGGCAACCTCATGCTTCGAAGCCTGAAAAAAGGATCCAAGAATACGTGGCATAAAGGAGAAGGATGATTACCGGTTGGCAACCCTCCTTGACACCATTATAAAGGGAAGGTCTCAGAACTCATCCCATCCCCACAGAGAGTGCAGAAGATAAAATCTCTTGAGGACACATTAAAGAGGATTTTATTGAATGTTTTTCCTGACTCCAGTAGGTTACAGCGTGGTGGAAAATGTCCTTTTGAGTCTTCTGTTGGTCAAGAGAGGAGCGTTGGAGAAGTAGTCTGCCTAAGTGAGGCATTTCGGATTTTTTTTTAGTCCTTGTCGCTCAGTGGTGTCGGCTTCCACATCCCATCGGCAGCGTCTGCATCACACGGTGGATGATTACCTCTGGGCCAAAACAGAGATGGAGAGCTTTCCAGCTGAAGATCCATTGACTTACTGGGTCATGAGAATAGACCACTGGCCAGAACTTGCCCATTATGCTATTGAGTTGTTGGGCTGCCCTGTATTCAGCCTGCTTTCAGAATGGGCACTCAGTGCTGTAGGAGGTTTCGTTACTGATCATAGAAGGTGTCTGTCCACAGACTCCGTGGACCGTTTGACTTTTATAAAAATGAATCAATCCTGGATTACAAACTATTAAGCCTCTGATGTCGATGTCACTGATGAAGTCTTTTTGGGATGTGAAATCTCTGCAGAACTTCAAGGCTGCCTAGCTGTGAGGGTGTTCAATCATTTAATCTGGGAGAATCTTTTTGGTATACAGTAGGTTCCATGGGCACAATTAACAACAAAAGACCAATTTTATAGGTGCATACCATTGCAATTTTTTACAGCAAGGCCAATTCTTGCTTTCATCAAGAGTATCTCTATAGGGTTATGGTGGGAAGGCACCACCGACACCCAAAGACCAATTTTTCAGCACCTGGTCCTCGTCCCCTTCTGACAGTTCTCCCTCCAATCTGATGATTTTCTCCTCCAGTCGAACGACCGCTGGCTGCACCCCAGAGGGTACTGCTCTGGTTGCCAGGGGTCTGCATTGCTGTTCCCATCCTGTCACACCAGACCCACTCGCTGCCCACCTTGATAGACTTCTGTTCCTTCTCTTAGTCTGAGCATCCGTTGCTCGCCCTCTGCCCTCGCTCATCATGTGATGAGCTGGGCTCCCCCACCGCTGTGCTCCTGCCTCTGCGCTGGGTCCTTCTTAGGTCACCACTCCCGGGTCCCTAGGGCTGCTGGATACTGGGAGATGGAGGTTCTCTCTCCCTCCTTTGCAGCTGCTGTTGCCTCTGTCCACCAGGGGAGGTGTCAGGGCTGAAGCACTCCGGCGGCCGACGCCCGTGACTGCCGAGCACGTGGAGTCACTGGCCCCCCGTTCAGCGCCGCTCTCCCTTTATTGGTGATGGCCGCTACCTGTGCCTGCACCCAGTCTGTGCCCTGTGTGGCTCATAGCTGTGTGACTATTTCATCCATCACCGCCGTTACAGTGTGTACAGTGTGGGACAGAGAGCGGTTATCGGTGAGCATGTGTAATCTTCTCCTCCGCCGCTCACCAGTGATGTCACTCCCCTTCCTCCTCTTCTTACTGAACCCGAGCACCTCCCTGCTCCAGGCCCTACCCCTTTTCTTAAAGGGGACAACTTTTCCCTTTCTAAAAGCATGAATGTGATGTCCACATTTGTCATGCCGTCCCTGTGCTCATCCTCTCCTATCCTACTCCGGGACTCCCTTGATAGGAAATTTTGGATGCTCCATAGAGCCTTCCAGAACACAGAACACCAATAGCTGATACAAAGGTGAGTTACCTGAGCCCATGCTCAATGGCAGTGGGTTCTTTAATTGTTTCACGAGGCATCTCTCACAGCAAATCTATTCTCACAGAAAAAGCCAACTTATTGTCCCTTATGCAGCAGATACCTAAAATTTCAGACTTGCAGTCTGCTGCAGAGGATATAAAACACATTCTATCTGCAGCAATATCAGATCTGAAAGGAGATATGCACTAGTTGTGGCTAGACTAGAGAAGGTGGAAGAGATAACAACCTGCCATGATGCCACACTGAAGGATCTACAACAGGCTTTGCCTAGTAACAACCATCTACTCATCGAGTTGCATAAGAACATAGAAGATCTGAACAGCAGAGGCTGCCAGAAAAACCTGAGGGTAAAGGTCATTCCTGAATTGATAGAATATGACCACATCCTGCAAGCCCTGCAAACCCTATTAAAGTAGTTGTTTGAGAGACTAAGGGACTTTCCAGGGGAACTGGATTGAGCACACAGGGAGTTGAAACCACACAGAAGAGACTCTGCCCCACAAAGAGACATTGTGGTGGAATTACTAAAACTGATGCTCTCTGGTACAGCTGTGCATGGTAGCCAATCAACTTCTAACCTCAGCTTGTTTAATAATGCTTTGGCAACAAAACCTGAAAGCTCACTGGTCTCTATGCAGCATTGCACCAGATTTTGCACTCTCCAGCTTTTGTAAATAACCCCCACTGTCTGCTGTTTTGTAAGCTTTCAACTAAAGGAAGAAGTGATACAGAAGGCTAGAATCCAGCAACTGCTTACATTCAATGAAGAGAAGGTTAAAATATTTTAAGATCTCTTAATCTCAGATTACTCTTTGAAATCATAGAGCCTTGTGTTCACTTCTCACAGCCGTAAAAGAACACCACATCCAGTAAAAATGTCAGTTCCCCTTTGGTCTATTTGAAATGAATCATGGGCACACAGCTCTGCTTAGAAGCCTGGAGGATATGCCCTTATTTTGTGAGGCTATTCAGATTCCAGAAGTTGAAACGTCAGAATGGTATAGTGAATTTCAGCTATCTGACCCCTGCAACCTCTAGGGACTGGTAGAGGAAACAGACACAAAGTGGCTCTGAAGACCATGCTTTTTGTGAGAGGCAGGAGAATGCCCCCGGAGAGGCTGATGATTGAGAGGTGGCCTCACCCTGAGAAGGCCTCTTGGATACCTAAGCCTATTGCTTGGCCTCTGCCGCCATCATTGACATAAGTATTTTCTTAACTATCTTTCACTGTCAATGTAGATAGAACTAATGCTTCCATCCGTGGGCTACTAGAAAACACCTTGACTCCAATACTGGTGGAGCACACTCATCACCCAGTAAAGTGCAGGTGAACACATTCACACCCACTGTTATGTTTTGCCCCAATCTGGGTGTATTCACAGCTCAACGGCTCATACACCTACCCCCCCCCCCCCCCCCCAGATATCAACACCTATTTGTTTATCCTGCACCAGCACCAACTGACTTGGAATTATGGCTTTTTTGTTGCTGTTACCTCAGCTAACCTATTCATTGATCTAAGTGAGTACTATACATTCCAGGAAATTACTACAAACACTAATAAGGAAGACAAATAAAAAGAAGGGAGAAAAATACTTTGCTTGCCTAAAACCAACACCCAAAGATACTCTAAATATTTAAAGCCGCAATTATTATGATGCTATACACATCAAGGATCAATATAAAACAAAAAATACAACTGCGCTATCCTACAAATCCTACTACTACCCCAGTAGTAGCTTACACCTATATTGACATATATTACCATATGGACATGTGATCTCCAGCAATATTTAGCATTCACATCAATGTTAGTTCTGAGATAATAATAAAATAAATAAATAAATAATACTAATCCCTTAATCATATAAAAAAATATCAATGTGCCCCACATAAAAATAGTTATATATACCAATAAATAAACATTAATAGCTTAAACATATGATATAAAAATAGATTAATCTTATTAAATCAAAAAATTTGATCTTAGTGAATAAATAATTGAAGTTGTAAATATAAATAAATAAAAAACTCTATGAGTCCAAAGTGATGAATTAAATAAATAAATATATGAATGTGCCCAATAAAGTGCTCCAGAAAAAAAGAGTGCAACAGTTCGTTTAAATGAATGAAGAAGTGATTCTTTCAGTAGATTTCAGTGCACCAAAAAATCTTCCTTCACCACGATGTGCTGATTATCAATCTAAATGCGCGCTTCCCAAACAGAAAAAAATCCAGGCTCACAATCAATGCCACTAAAACTCCCGGAAGGACCATCAAGGTGGGGCAGAAAAACTTCTCCAAACGGCCTCCACTAGCAAGATCGCTCATAGGGTATAGACAAGAAAAGCTCCCATAGTGTAAATCCAAATATGTAAAACTTTATTAAAAATGAAATAAAATACTCACAAACAAAATAGTAGAAGCAGCAGCGGCAGGCAAAACGAGCGCCCATTTGCTCCTGTCACATGATGGTATCAACACGTCAAGACCACCCAACGCACGTTTCGTCATAGGTGACGTCGTCTGGGGTGGTCATAGATGACAAAATTGTAGAATTAGTGCAAGTCCAAAACAATATAGATAAAAATAAAATCACAAATATATAAACATTGCGAGTGATATCCCCCCCCCCCTTTCATATGTGACAACAGGTTTCTAAAGTGACAATGTGCATCAACCTATCACATATATATATATATATATATATATGATGAAAAAAAATATAAAGGAATGCAAACAATCAAGTCATCAAGTCCAATCAAGTCCAACCTATGTGTGTGATTATATGTAAGTATTACATTGTATTACATTGTGTACACCTGTATGCTGCGGTCGTTCAGTTGCTTATCTAATCGTTTTTTTAAACTATCAATGCTCCCCGCTGAGACTACCACCTGTGGAAGGGAACTGCAAATCCTTGCCGCTCTTAGGCCGCGTACACACGGGCGGACTGTTCGCCCAACTTTGTCCGCTGAACAGTGTTTGGGCGGACAGTCCGCTCGTGTGTGGGCTTTCAGCGGACAGTTTCAGCGGACAGTTTGACGAACAAGGTTTTTCGGAAATTCCGTAAAACTGTCCGCTGAAACCTTGTTTCAGCGAACAGTCCGCTCGTGTGTAGGCTTGTTCGTCAAACAAAGTTGCGCGCATGCTCAGAAAGGATTTTCACGCCGAAAGTTATAATGCAGTGTATAGGACGTCGTATTTTTCGTCCCGTCGTACGTGCCGTTCACGTCATCACGCACGGTTTCAGCAAACTGTTCGTTCGTCGTGTGTGGCCATGTCCGTCCATGCTAATTTTGAGCGGACTGTTTGCCGAAACTGTTTGACGGACAAAGTTAGGCGAACAGTCCGCCCGTGTGTACGCGGCCTTACAGTAAATAACCCTCTACGTATTTTACGGTTAAACCTCTTTTCTTCTAATTTTAATGAGTGCCCATGTGTCTTGTTAAACTCCCTTCTGCCAAAAAGATGTATCCCTATTGTGGGGTTACCAGTACGGTATTTGTACATTTAAATCATGTCTCCTCTCAAGTGTCTCTTCTCCAGAGAGAATAAGTTCAGTACTTGCAACCTTTCCTCATAACTAATATCCTCCAGACCCTTTATTAGCTTTGTTGCCCTTCTTTATACTCGCTCCATTTCCAGTACATCCTTCCTGAGAACTGATGACCAGAACTGGACAGCATACTCTAGGTGTGGCTGGACCATAGTCTTGTAATATGGGAGAATTATCGTTTTATTTTTTTTTCATAAAGATTTTATTAATGTTTGCAGATAAACAGCTTATACAACGTGCACATAACACAGAGATGTTGCATGCAGATTTCCAGAGCATGAATATGAATCATGAATATTAAGTAGTTGATAAACCAACTGGAGAACCTGCTACAAAATCCAAAACTAGTACTATATAACGAAATGTCCCTCTCTGATAATGGGAGAAGGAAGAGCAATTTGTTCCATTGAAGAGGGAAGAAAGCGAAAGAACAGGGTATAGAGGGAGTAAGTAGAATAGGGCAAGAGGGAATAAAAAGTCTAGAGGAAAAGAAGGGAGAGCAAGTAAGAAGGAGAAAGAGGGGGTGGGGAGGGGGGGCGGTGGGGTGGTAGGGGAAAGAGCAATACTCAAGAGAAGGAGGGAGTACAAGGTATAGGGGTTAGCGGGGTCCATGTTCAATCCCCAATTGGAACCAGCCACCTCGGTACATTTTCTTTTACCACCTGCAGCTAACCTGGTAGTGCTTATGGTTTAAGGGCCATAGGCTTGGAAGCCCTCTGTTGTTTTAAAGTGAGTCCAACAGGCCCATGTTGTTGTAAATTGTTGAATATGTTCTTGGGAAATGTTCACTAACTCTTTCATTTCTTCAATTTTGGAGATCCTCAAGAACCATTCGCCAATCGTCAGAGTGTGTGTGGATCGCCAATACACTGGGATGCATGGCCAAGACTTATAATATTCCATTTTGGTTAGGTGAGTATGGTGGAGGAGGTACTGTGCAGGGGAGTAATCCAAAGTATACGTGGTGATATGAGAGATAAGCTCATGAACCTCTTTCCAGAATGGAGTTGCAGTCCCACCAAATGTGGAGCATGGTTTCCTCCGCCTTCCTGCGTCTCCAGCATGTATCTGGAATGGATGGGGAAAATTTATGTAGGCGTGATGGGGTTCTATACTACCGAGTGTCTATTTTATAACAGTTTTCCTGTATGGCGACATTAAGGGAACCCTTATGAACATACTCATTGATACGGGCCCAATCATCGTCAGTGAAGGGAATCTGAAGGTCAGACGTCCATGCTATGCGCGCTGGGTCTTGGGCGCTGAGGTTTTCGTCCAAAAGTATATTATGTATGAGTGAGATCAAGTGCCTTTGTCGAGGAGGTCGTGAGCACAATATTTCAAATGGTGTCAACTGTCTTGTCCATATCTCTGCCGTCGTCTGAGTGGAGAGGAAGTGTCTAATCTGTCTATATGACCAAAATGAGAAGAAGTTGCAACGGGAGGAAGAAACAAAGTCCTCATAGGATCGGGAAGAACCGTGGGCAAAGAATTGATGTGCTGGAACTTTGTCGTATGGCCATTCCTGACTGAGAAAGGAGATCAAGACTCCCGGTGTGAAATCGGGATTTCCCCTCAGTGGGGTTAGGGGACTGGGGACCGAGGATATTGTTGCCATTTTTGTTACACGTCTGAAGATACTAAGGGACGAATAAATGAGAGGGTGTGCCAAGATCTCTGAGGGCCAAAGTCGAGGTAGTAACCAGGGTACGGATCTGAGGGAGAGTCGTGTGAATGATTTTTCTGGGGTTACCCAAACCTTTCCAGCCTCATGAATGTTCCAATCAATGACCCGAGGTAAATGACTTGCCAGGAAGTATTTATAAAGGTCTGGGAGTCCAATACCACCGTTAAGTTTAGGGCATGTGAGACGAGTGTATTTAATAGGGGATGGAGCATTCCTCCATATGAATAATGAAGATGCTTTCTTGTATGTTGCATAGAAGAATGTTGGCAGGGTGATGGGAATGTGCTGGATAAGATATAGAAGATGCGGTAGAATTATCATTTTCAGAAGGGCCGATCGGCCAAACCACAAGACATTGAGATTTCCCCATTCTTTCAGATCATGTGGGCTTTTTTCAGGTCTACCAGAAAATTGTCATTATATAGATCGGTCAATTTTGCCGTGATTTGTATACCCAGATACGTGATGGCCTTCTGATTCTATAAGAAGGGGAAGGAGCTCTGGCAACATTCTACCTCTTTATTTGTAAGGGAGACATTCAGGGCTTGTGATTTTCCGTAATTGATCTTTAGACATTATAGGGACCCAAAGTGTTCTGTGTCTTTCAGCAAGTTAGGTATAGAAGTGAGTGGGGAGGTGAGGGACAGGAGAATGTCATCTGCAAAGTTGGCAACTTTATATTCACTGTCTCGTATCACAAGACTTTAATATTGGGGTTATCTCTTAGTCTGTTAAGGAAGGGTTCTAGTAGTAGGCGAAAAATGAAGGGGGACAGAGGACAACCCTTAGCGGGTACCATTACTTATGGTGAAAGTGTTCGACAGGTGGCCATTAACTCTTACACTCGCACTCAGAGAGGAATATAAAGCTGAGATATGAGCCAACATGCGAGAACGAAGGCCAATTGCCCTCAGAATTTCGTGCATGTAGTCCCAGGCCACTCTGTCGAACACCTTCTCGGCATCTAGGGACAAAAAAAACCTTAGGTTTTTGAAGTGGTGAGCCAGTGGTGAAGATTTAACACTCTAATGGTGTTGACTGTTACAGATCAGCTGCGGAGCTGATCTGTGTCTCACCTTTACTGCAGTGGGTCGGCTGGCATCTGTTGTTCCACTGTCGGGTGTTCAGCTCTGTGCACTCTGCAGCTATGGGTGTCACTGCCCTTCACCTGTTGCCTAATATATGTTTCCTTCCTGCTACTTCCTGTCCAGCTCCTCATGTGCTTCTCTTCCTAACCTGCTACCATTGCTTGAGCAACGTTTGTTTCTGAAGCTCCCCTGTGTAACCTGTATTACCTGACCTCTCGTGAACTGACCTTTTGTGTACCGACCCAGCTTGTTCTGATTACGTTGTCTGCAGCCCCCCCTAACCTTGGCTTACTATCTGGCTCTCCTTGCTTCATTCATCCATCCTTGTCTAACAGTGTCTTCTGGTACTTCCCTAGTGAGCAGGGTGAACCCGGGGGTCGTGACCTGGGGTCATCACGCAGCTAAGTCCAAACCTTTGTGAGAGGGTCCCTGGCGGAACACCGGCTGGCTCTTAGATTCCACGCCCTGGGGGATCCCGTGTCACCTGCTCACCTGTGGGTTCACTGTAAGTAGTACCGTGACATTGACCCTGGCCTCCCTTCCTGGGACAAAGCCCACCTGGTCTAAAGAGATAATGTTGGGTAGGAGTGGGGATAGTCTATTGGTTAAAAATTTGGCTTAAAGTTTAATATCCACTTTAAGGAGGGAAATGGGTCTATAATTCTGTACCAGCGTGGCATCTTTGCCTTCTTTTGGTATGACCGTAATGTGGGCCTCTAGCATATGACGAACCGAAGTCTTGGGGCTTGCCATGGCATTGAAGGTGATTATCAGCTTTGGGGACAGCACAGTGGAAAAGCATTTGTAGTATTGCAATGTAAACCCATCAGAGCCCGGACTCTTCCCCATTTTCATTGTTTTAAGGTGACTTGGAGCTCTTCTATAGATAGAGGTTGTTCCATATCCTCAGTTTGTGATCGAGAAAGGGGTTCCGGACAGTATTGGGCTAGAAAGTTTCTGATGGCTTCTGATCTCCTTCCTGCTCGATCTGGGTTCTGGGTGGTGGATTTTAGACTATATAGTTTTTTATAATAATGTTCAAAGCATCTTGCAATATCTTTATTTTAGGACAGGGATGTACCTTGTGAGTTTTGAATTTGATGGATTGTATTGGAGGGTCTGGAGGCTCTTACTACTCGTGCCAACATCCTCCCACATTTATTGCCCTGCTCGTAAAAAAACTCTCTGATGGAGGACATATCAGCCTCTAGTGCATTTCCCTAGTTCTTCTAGTAGCAAGGAACAATAATGGGACAAGTCTTGTAAGGACTGCTGTGAGTGGGAGCATTTGTGTGAGGCTTCTAGATGTTTAATTTTATCAATTAATCTTGCTATAGTATCCTGATGTTGTCTTTTGACTTTCGCAGCTTGCACCATTAGTTCCCCCCGGATGACACATTTATGTGCCTCCCAGAGGGTGATTGGGGATATGTCTGGGGCAGTATTTTCTATGAAGTATTCTCCGATTTGAGATTCTAGGCGTATAGCAAATTCCACATCCTTAAGTAAGGCTGAGTTTAGCTGCCAGATTTTAGTTCTCGGGTCCGGAACAATCAGGGTCACCGAGATAGGGTGATGATCTGAAAGGTACATTGGGTCCATTGTCGCGTGTGTGAGGTAAGTCAGGTCAAGTTGGGAGAGGAAGAAATAGTCTATGCATGAATAATTTTGGAATGGATTGGACTAGAAAGTATAGTCTTTGGTTGAGGGAAATAATGTGTGCCAAGTGTCGTGCAGCCCCAGGTTTTGAAGTTGTAGTTTGATTTGGCAAAGGGCTCGATAGGACAGCGTAGAGGTGCCTGAAGAGGTATCAATAGCAGGGTTCAATGGGACATTAACCACTTCCCGACCAGCGCACGACGATGTACGTCGACAGCATGGCACGGGCAGGCATATTGGCGTACATGTACGTCCAATATTCGTTGCCGCCGTGCCATCGGGAGTGCGCCGCCGGCGGCGCGCTCCCGCGCTGGTCGGGACCTCCGTGAGTCCGGTCGTGGGACCCGCGGACTCGATCGCCGCGGGCATCCCCGCGATCGTCTCACGGAGCGGCGGAATGGAGGAAATGCTGTATAAACAACATTTTCTCATTCTGCCTAGCAACTAGTGACGCTGATCTCTGCTCCATGTGATTGGAGCAGAGATCAGTGTACACTAAATGAAAGCCCAACCCCCCCACAGTTAGTAACACACCCCTAGGAACACTTAACCCCTACACTGCCACCCACAGGTTAACCCTTTCACTGCCAGTGTCATTTACACAGGAATCACTGCATTTATATAGCAGTGATTACTGTATAAATGACAATGGTCCCAAAAATGTGTCAAAAATGTCCGATGGGTCCCCGACAATGTCGCAGTCACAATAAAAATCGCAGATCGCCGCCATTACTAGTAAAAAAAAAAAATAATAAAAAATTATTAATAAAAATGCTATAAAACTATCCCTATTTTGTAAACGCTATAACTTTTGCGCAAACCAATCAATAATCGCTTATTGCGATTTTTTTTACCAAAAATATGTAGAAGAATACGTATCGGCCTAAATTGAGGGAAAAAAATGTTTTTTTATATATTTTTGGGGGATATTTATTATAACAAAAAGTAAAAAATAATGCGTTTTTTTCAAAATTGTCGCTCTATTTTTGTTTATAGCACAAAAAATAAAAACCGCAGGGGTGATCAAATACCACTAAAAGAAAGCTCTATTTGTGGGAAAAAAAGGACGTCAATTTTGTTTGGGAGCCACGTCGCACGACCGCGCAATTGTCAGTTAAAGCGACGCAGTGCCGAATCGCAAAAAGTGGTCTGGTCTTTGACCAGCAAATTGGTCCGGTCTGAAAGTGGTTAAAGTTCCCCCCAAGAAGGACCATGCCCTCCCTAAAGGAGAATAAGAGATCGCAGATTTTCCTGAAGAAGGAAACTTGATGTTCATTTAGGGAATAATTGTTCACCAGTGTAAGCGGCCTGGAGGCATATAAGCCTTTAATAAAAGCTAATCTTTTAGTCTACTAGAGAATCTGACATTTGAAAGGGAGCACATTTAGATATTAATATAGAGGCCCCTTTAGTCTTTGCAGTAGGATTTGTGGAATGGACAGCCGTATGATAAAGATGGTGTGTCATTTTGGGGATAGAGTTCGACTGAAAATGGGTTTCCTGGAGGAAAATATACTGGGCTTTCTGCTTAGTGAGGGCAGATAGGACTTTTGAGCATTTTTTGGGTACATTTAGGCCTTTCACATTAATTGACACACACTTCAACGATAAAGAGTCATGGGCCCCTGAGTCTTTCTGCATGATACGAGGGAATCGAGAAGAGGAGTTAAAAAAAAAAATTCCACTTGCCTTTGTTTACTGATTACTTGCCTTTTCTATGGTGGATGAGCTAAAGGGAGAGCTAATGCAGTCAGGGGGGGGGGGAGTTTGAGGAGTGTGGAATAAGAGTGAGGGGTATGTGATAGTAGGGCAGGGGAGTGTGGAGAAGGGGAGAGAGGGAGAAGCGAAGGATAGTTGAAAGGGGAGGTAAAGAGAGGGGAAAGAGAGAAGGGTAAAGGAAAAGGAGAGGGGGGAAGATGAGAGGAAAGAAGGTCAGAGATAGGAAAATACCGGAGATGAGGAGGGGGAAGAGACCCCGAGAGTAAGAGTAGAAAGAACAAGAGAGAGGAAGGAATTTGTGGATATCACAAGATAAAGAGAAAGAAGGGTAACAGAGGTGGCGGCAGGAATACCCGCTCACCTAGAGAGAAGTAGGCTGGATGGGCAGCAGACTAGTTTAAAAGACTGCTGCAGGGGGAGAGTGAGACTGCCTGGGATCAAATGTTGCTGCAGTATGGAGGACCTTGTGTATAGTAGGGTAGTGGGGAACATCAAGACCAGAAGGGGGGGAGGGGGCATACAAATCAGGTCAACAACATCCAGAGACAGAGGAAACATAAACAACAATTCAACTATATTTAACCATAAGTAAAGGAAAGATGACCCCAATAGCCCTTCCATCGCATATCCTGTTTTACAGTCCTTATATAGAAAGGATATATCTAAGCTTGGGTAGAGTACTGTTGGGCACAGTATAGGGCAATGTTTAGTTCCCTTCGGAATGTGGCCCAGGTGTAAATGTGGCCCTGGTTGGAGGGGAATCATGTGCGCTAGAGATTCTGGTGGTTTTCACTTTTATGACCAACTAGTAGAGATAAAACTAAACCCATGATAAGGTTAAGACGGTACCACTCCATTCAGATTGAGAAGGAAATGGTGATCTTGTGCGCCTAGGTTGAAGAACCATAATCCCTCCCCCCTAAGGCTTAATTGCAGCACCTCCACATTCTAGAGGGAAACTTTTTCCCCCTTTTATCTTCCCTTCCTCCTTGCTAAGAGCTACTTGTAGGTTATGGAGTGCCCCTGGAGCGTCAATGTTCATTTTAAACAAGAAAGCACAAGCCGTAACCAACTATAGCTTAAAGCTGACAAGTATAGGGGGTATTTCACATTCATCTAAACAGTGGGCCTCTGCAAAAATCCCTTCTGTAGAGAAACACTGTGGGATCCCATCACATTTCCCTGCATGACCTATGCAGAGACTGATTGTGGCAATTTTACATTATTGAGGGAAGGGCTGAGACTTGCCAGGGACAGGGCCAGATTATGAGCATCATGGGCCTGGTGCTGAGGATTTTTAAGGGCCATTTTTATGGTCAATAAATAAAATTAAACACAATTTTTTTTATTATAACAAATTATGTATTTTAACCACTAGGGATCTGCACTATAGCCAAATGACGGCTACAGCGCGGACCTCCTTTGCCGGGACATTGTCTATTGACGTCTTCCCATGCACGAGCGGCCTGAGCGCCCCCTGAGATCAGCGAGTCTATGAGACTTGCCCGATCACGGATCAAAGCAAGGGGTCGATCCCGACCCCTTACCACGTGATCAGCTGTCAGCCAATGACAGCTGATCATGTGATACAACAGAGCCGGTAATCAGCTATTTTTCCTCCTCGCGCTGTCAGCGCGAGGAGAAAAAAAAAGAGCCGATCACCGGCGGCCGTGATCGGGACATCAGTCCCAATCACGGCCAGCTTACCAGTGCCCACCTGCCCCCTGCCAGTGCCACCTCAGTAATAAAAAAGTGCCCCCATCAGTGCCACCCATCAGTGCCCATAGTGCCACACATCAGTGCCCACAGTGCCACCCAACAGTGCCCACAGTGCCACCCATCAGTGCCCACAATCTGCCTCAACAACGGTGCTGCACCCCAGTGCCAAATATCTGTGCCCATCAGTGTCATCTACCAGTGCCCATCAGTGCCGCCCATCAGTGTCCAGCAGTGCCACCTATCAGAGCCACCTATTAGTGCCACCTATCAGTGTTCATCAGTCCCATTTATCAGTGGTACCTATCAGTGCACCTTAGTGCCACCCATCCGTGTCACCCATCTGTGCCACCCATCCGTGCCATCTTATCTGTGCCCATCTTTACCCATCAGTGCCGCCTTATCTGTGCCCATCAGTACTGCCTTATCTGTGCCTATCAGTGCCACCTTATCTGTGCCTATTAGTGCTGCCTTAACTATGCCTATCAGTGCCCCCCAGTGCAGCCTATCAGTGCCCACCAGTGCCGCCTCATCAGCGCACTTAAATGAAGGAGAAAAATTACCTGTTTGCAAAATTTTATAACAAACTATTAAACATGAATTTTTTATTTTTTTATTTTGCATCTTTTTTTGTTTGTTTAGAAAAAAATAAAACTCCCAGCTGTAATTAAATACCACCAAAAGAAAGCTCTATTTGTGGGAAAAAAATGGTAAAAATTTAATTTGGGTACGGTGTTGTATGGCCGCGCAATTGTCATTCAAAGTGCATCAGCACTGAAAGCTGAAAATTGGTCTGGGCAGGAGGGGGGTTTAAGTGCCCAGTAAGCAAGTGGTTAAACAAACTGCTCATTCACACTGTATGTGCAAGAGAACCCGTTTGAATGAGCCCAAATTTTACATTTATACACTTTTTTGAATTATTTGTTGCAATCTTTTATTGTAAACATTGTTATTTTTGTTTTTTATTTGATTTTTTTTACAATTGAACCTTTTTTTTCCCACAGTGCTTGGGGGGGGGGGGGAGGCATGGAGTCAGTAGAGTAGTGGATGGTGTCAGCATTTTTTTAAATATTTTTATTTCATTTTTTTTAATTCTTTTTTACAATTTCATTTTTATTTCATTTTTTTTTTCAAAATGCATTTGGGGCTGAGTTTGGCAGTGGGTGGCATCAGTAGGGCAATGGCAGTGCCCAAATGGTCAGTGCAACCCTGCTGGGCCTATATTAAAGTAGGGGCCTGGAGCTGCAGCTCCAATAGCCCCTACGTTAATCTGGCCCTGGCCAGGGAGTGGAGAGGACTACCTCAATATATCGACTCAAGATGCCTAAAATATTTCTAATTGCTAATACTAGAAGGTGTGTATAGCGAAATGCGATAAGGCATGTAGAGAGAAAGGAATTGCATTAGCTCTTTGATGCCTTCCACTCTTTGCAAAGCAACTATGTATGTGGCTACAATTGCTTATATTAGTTACCCTGCGGTTCAGTTTATACAAGCCTACTAAACTGCACTTGAAAATTTTCTGTTACAACATGTTCATTAACAGGTGCAGATATGGGGTATTTATATCTTTAGGAGGTTCATATTCTGAGCCTGATTTTGTCAGTAAGTCCCTCTCGCTCTCAGCTGACATACTCAGAATCCTATAGGCCTCTTCACTAGTGCACCTTTCTTTGGACATTTTGGCCACTAATTTTATAAGTGCTTAGTTCAACTCACAGGAAAAGAGCTCTTGGCTGTCAGGGACTGCTTAAACCTCTAGAAATAGCAAGTGCTAGCAGAGATCAGGACTGATTCTGCTAATGCTGTGGTTTTGTGTACAATACAATGTATCAGAGGTGACAGTGATCTACTGACACTGTTGGGGGGGGGGGAGAGGGGCTAAAGTGCTAGCAGCGAACTGATCCTTCTAATCAATATATTGATCCCTATAGACACTATTCTAGCAGTGGTGGTAAGCAGTGACTTATAGCGTGAATGCAATAGTGTGTGGGCAATTTACTTACTGCTGGGATGGACGTTAACTGACCATGACACTATCTGATGTCACTAATCACAGTAATACAGTAATCAGTGAAAAATACTGCACAATGAAACTGTTCTAATGTCACTGGCTGAGTGACCAGGGTGATCAAAGGGTTAATGAGGGCCATCAGAGGGTTAACTGTGAATAACTAAGGTGTGTGGGTGCATAGTGTGATGCTTTACTCACAGTAATGTTGTCTCTGACCAGTTAGATCAAATGCCTTTGTTTATTAACATAGGCACAGGCTGATCTGTCATTGGCTGCAAGCAATCAGCAGGGTCACAGGCAAATATCATTGGCCAGAACCCGCTGACAAACTGGTTCTGCAGCCAATGACATTAGGAGTTTTGCCTGGAAGAAGCCACCGACATACAGGTAAGTGGTTGTGCCTGTATGAGCTGTATACTTTTACTGCGGATGGTTGGTAAGATGTTAACCACTTCCAGAATGCCCCAATGCAGATATACTTCTGTGCAGAATCACACCATCACACACACACACACATATATATATATATATATATATATATATATATATATATATATATATATATATATATATATATATATATATATATATATATATATATATATATATATATATATGTATATATATATATAGTGGCGGGGTACTTCTGCTGTCATTACTCACAACAAAAGCCAATCTGTGAGTGTAGGGCAATGGATGTCTACTGGCACCCGCTGATCGTTGGGCAGAGAAACAGAATGGAGCTTTGTCAATCTAAACAAGGCAGAAATATGTTCTGACAGGGGGAAAGTCATGGATTTTGTAATAAAGTCCATCATTTCCCTTAGTAAAAGCAGCACACAAAGTACCGAAAACATTGGCTAGGCACACAATTAACCCTTTCATTGCCCCAGATGTTTATGTCACTGTATTAGTGTCACTGGTTCCCACAAAGCGTCAAAAGTGCAGTGGTGATCAAACCACCAAAAGAAAACTCTATTTGTGGGGAAAAAAATTACATACATTTTATTTAGGTACAGCATTGCATGACAGCGCAATTGTCAGTAAATTTTTTGTTAAAGTAACGCAGTACTGTATCACAAAAAATGGCCTGGTCATGAAGGGGGGTAGATCTTCTAGAGGTCAAGTGGTTAACAAGACTTGGGCCCATTGGTTACATTATAAAGCTACCCCATAAAATAATGCAAGTAGTTGCAGCTAGTCTTCCTGCAGGTTTGCCTAGTGACATTGGAGATATTCACTGTTAAGCCCTCATGCCCATGGGTGTTTTTTACAGCCACTTTTAGGAGCATTTTTCCAGCTTAACCACTTACCTACTGGGCACTTAAACCCCCCTCCTGCCCAGACCAATTTTCAGCTTTCAGTGCTCTCACACTTTGAATGACAATTACTCAGTCATGCAATACTGTACTCAAATTAATTTTTTGTCCTTTTTTTCCCACAAATAGAGCTTTCTTTTGGTGGTATTTGATCACTTCTGTGTTTTTTATTTTGTGCGCTATAAATGAAAAAAGACCAACATTTTTTTTTTTAAACACATTTTTCTTTGTTTCTGTGATAAAATTTTGCACATTATTAATTTTTCTTCATAAATTTTGGCCACAATTTATACTGCTACATATCTTTGTTAAAAATAACCCATATTAGTGGATATTATTTGGTCTTTGTGAAAGTTATAGAGTCTACTAGCTGTGGTGCAAATCATACAAAATTGATCACATCTGATGTACTGGTGGCCTATCTCATTTCTTGCAACCCGAACAAGTCAGGAAAGTACAAATACCCCCCAAATGACCCCTTTTTTGAAAGTAGGCATTCCAATGTATTTAGTAAGAGGAATGGTGAGCTTTTTGATGTTGCAAAATTAAGATTTATTTTATTTTTTTCCACAAAATTTTCATTGTAATAGGTTATTTCTCTCACTTGGCATGTGTATACCACAAATAATGCCCCAAAATAAATTATGCTACTCCTCCTGAGTATTACCATACCACATGTGTGGGACTTTTCCACAGCCTGGCCACTTAGAGAGGGCCAACATGCAGGGAGCACCGTCACGTGTTCTAGGAGCATAAATTACACATCTAACTTGTTGACTACCTATTACCCTTTTGAAGGCCCTGGAGCACCAGAACAATGACACGTGACACCGACGTGGCACTGATGACAGATGGCACTGACACATGGTACTAATGACAGATGCCACTAATACGTGGCACTGATGACACGTGACACTGATGACAGATGGTACTAATATGTGGCACTGATGACACGCGGCACTAATACGTGGCACTGATGACACGTGACACTGATGAAAGATGGCACTTATACGTGGCACTGATGACACGTGTCACTGATGACACGTGGCACTAAAACATGGCACTGATGATGCATGGCACTAATACGTGGCACCGATGACACGTGACACTAGGACAGATGGCACTGATACCTGGCATGACATGTGACACTGATAACAGATGGCACATGACACTGACAGGTGGCATTGATGACAAATGGCACTGATGCGTGACACTGATGACAGATGGCACTAATATGTGGCACTGATGACACGTGACACTGATATGGCACTGATGACAGATGGCACTATGTGGCACTGATGACAGATGGCACTATGTGGCACTGATGACATGTGGCACTTATACATGGCACTGATGACAGATGGCACTTATACGTGGCACTGGAGACAGATGGCACTGACAACAGGTGGCACTGGGGACAGATGACAATTAAATGTGGCACTGGGGACAGATGGCACTGACGACAGGTGGCACTGGGGACAGATGGCACTGATGACAGGTGGCACTGGGGGCAGATGGCACTGATGACAGGTGGCACTGGGAGCAGATGGCACTAACAGGTGGGAGTGGGGACAGATGGCAGTGGGGGCAGTGGGGACAGGTGGCAGTGGGGACATTTTATTTTCGTTTTTTTATTTTTATTATTTCTTTTTTTTACACTAACCACTGCATCTCTCAGCGGTTCATCTCTCCCTGCTCACACGCCTTCTGTGTGAGGAGGGAGAGCCCATGATGAGAGATGATCTCATATGTTTACATATGAGATCATCTCTCATTGGACACGCCGATCGCGCTGTTAAAGGGCGGGCGCTGTGATTGGCCATTTACAGCGATCTGTGACTGGCTGTGTCCAAGGGACACGGGCAGCACAGAACTTCACAGATGCACACCCGCTGCAGCGTGCAGAGGGGAAGTAAACAGGAGGACGTCCAGGGAAGCTCTCCTGGCAGTTACCTTCCGCGCTGTAGCCGTCTTTTGGCTATAGCGCAGGCGCAAATTGGTTAAAAACACCTCAACATGTTATTCTATGGCCTCATGCCCACACAGACGTTAAGGAGTTGTAAGTGGCATAGGCGTTTTTGAGCTCCAAAAAAACCCAGGACCAGCGCATTCTGAGGCTCCAGCGCTAGAGCTGTAAAAAAACACCAGTAAAAGCTGTTAAATGAGGTTTAACGCTGTATACAAAGTGTTAAAGCCTCATCAGGCGTTTCTCTCCATCTATTTCAAATCAATGGTTCCCTATGGGAACCCATTCATTTGAATAGAAGTGGCACCAAAAGTCAGATCTTTATGATCCAATTTGCGATGCGACTTGTGTTCTGAAGATTTTGAAGGGGAACCCCCACCAAAATGAAAACAAAAATTGGCATTAATGGTCAAATATTCCCATAGACACACTCCTAAACCTTGTGGACAGCCTTCCCAGAAGAGTTGAAGCTGTTATAACTGCAAAGGGACCTTTTCAAAATTGAACCCTACGGACTAAGCCTGGAGTGCCATTAAAGTTCATGTGTGTGTAAAGGCAGGTGTCTCAATACTTTTGGTAATATAGTGTATATTGGATATGAAAAAAGAGTTAAAAAATCAGTAAGACTGCAGATTGAAATTTATATATATTTTTTCATTATTGCCCTTGATTAACATGGAGCTTTTATACATCTCAGTGAATGTTTTCAGCTAGAGACAGCTTCATATCCAAGCAAAGGGCAAATCCATGACCTGTGACACTCGAACTTATCAATGAGTTTGTGATAGATAATGCCAGTTCTATTTAATATCAGAAAGCTGATAATATTGATATTGTTGAGAAGTGCAGGTGCAAATTATGCTTATATGTCCTCATACATTTTATTATTAGCGAGTTTTGTTACCAGTAATTTCTGCAGAGCATGCACTATACAGTAAATATATCATGTAACCCTTAGAGACTATCCACTTGCAATTTATTAACCACTTAAGCCCCGGACCATTTTGCAGGCCAAAGACCAGACCACTTTTTGAGATTCGGCACTGCCTTGCTTTAACTGACAATAGCGCGGTCATGCGATGTGGCTCGCAAGCAAAATTGACATCCTTTTTTTCTCACAAATAGAGCTTTCTTTTGGTGGTATTTAATCACCTCTGCGGTTTTTATTTTTTGCGCTATTGTCATGGTTATGCAATAGAGTTTGTCTGCTTACCTGTTTCCATGTGTTCATCACCAGCTGACCCTCACCTGACTGCTTTTGTAATCCATCCTCTGGCATGGCTCCACCCTAGCTCCTATCAGAGAACTCTATATTAACCTGTGCACTGCAGGCCAATCCTGCTGATCAACCTTTGTGTGTTTAGCTTCCTGTTACCTGCCGCATGCTCTTCTGTTGTTCCGTTACCGACTTTGGCACGTCCTTGACTATCCCTGTTTGCCTGTGATCCTGACCTATTGGCCTGTCCCTGACTATTCCTGTCTGCTTGTGGCCCCGACCTTGGCTTTATCCCTCACTATCCCTATCCTCCTGGGGGTCGTGACCTGGAGCCAGTTGCAGCCTAGTCCATCCTCACCACTAGAGGCTCTGGTGAACACCTGCTGGCTCTTAGACTCCGCTCCCCAGGGAATCTTACGCGCTAACCCCGGTGGGATCTGTGTTGGTGTTCTGGCACCCCTGTCTTCCTTATCACCTTGACTCCCGTCCGCAGCAGTCAGCCATAGGGTCCACAACCTTGCGGTGCACTCCTGATCCCTACGGTGTGCATCTGTCACCTGGCCTCAAGGTGACCTGACAGCTATAAACAAAAAAAGAGCGAGAATTTCGAAAAAAACACATTATTTTTTACATTTTGCAATAATAAATATCCCCCAAAAATATATAAAAAAACATTTTTTTCCCTCAGTTTAGGCCGATACGTATTCTTCAACATATTTTTGTTAAAAAAAATCGCAATAAACGATTATTGATTGATTTGCGCAAAAGTTATAGCGTTTACCAAATAGGGGATAGTTTTGTGGCATTTTTATTAATCATTTTTTTTTACTAGTAATGGCGGCGATCAGTGATTTTTATCATGACTGCGACATTATGGTGGACACATCGGACACTTTTGACACATTTTGGGATCATTGTCATTTATACAGCAATCAGTGCTCTACAAATTCACTGATTCCTGTGTAAATGACATTGGCAGTGAAGGGGTTAACCACTAGGTGGCAGTGTAGGGTGTTAAGTGTGTCCTAGGGGCGTGTTTGTCTATGGCACGTCACTGATCTCTGCTCCGATCACACGGAGCAGAGATCAGTGACACTGTCACTAGACAGAACGGGGAGATGCTTGTTTACTTTAGCATCTCCCCATTCTTCCTCCCATGAGTCGATCACGGGTATCCCCACGGCGATCTAGTCCGCAGGACCCACGATCGGACTCATGGAGGTTCCGACCAACACACGATGGCTGGGCAGCAAATTTAAAGGGAGGTACCTGTACACCCATTTTCCTGTCTGTGCCATTCTGCCGACGTACATCGGCGTGCGCCAGTCAGCATGTGGTTAATATTTACTTGAGGCATGTTTGTTGATGCCATCAAAGGATTCATTGACTGATATTAGGTATCTATGTGATAAGTGAAAAATGTTTACTTTAACAATGGCCAGGCCATTTTTTGCGATATGGCACTGCGTCACTTACTGACAAATGCGCGGTCATGCGACGCTGTACCCAAACAAAATTGACGTCCTTTTTTCCCCACAAATAGAGCTTTCTCTTTTGGTATTTGATCACCTCTGCGGTTTTTTTTTGTGCCATAAACGAAAGAATTGCGACAATTTTGAAAAAACACAATAGGGGTTATTTACTAAAGGAAAATCCACTTTGCACTGCAAGTGCACTTGGAATTAAAGTCGCTGTAGATCTGAGGGGGACATGCAAGGAAAATAAAAAACAGCATTTTAGCTTGCACATGATTGGATGATAAAATCAGCAGAGCTTCCACTATTTCAGATCTACCCCTTAGATTTACAGTAACTGCACTTCCAAGTGCACTTTCAGTGCAAAGTGGATTTGCCTTTTCGTAAATAACCCCCAATATCTTTTACTTTTTGCTATAATAAATATCCCAAATTTAAAAAAAAATAAAAATGTTCTCAGTTTAGGCCAAAATGTATTCTTCTACATATTTTTGGTAAAAAGAAATTGCAATAATAGTATATTGATTAGTTTGCACAAAAGTTATAGCATCTACAAAATAGGGGATAAACTTATAGCATTTTTATTATTTATTTATTATTATTAATATATTTTTTTTACTAGCAATGGCGGCAATCTGCAATTTTTATCGGGACTGCGATATTGCGGGGGACAAATTGAACACTTTTGACACATTTTTGGGACCATTGACAATTATACAGCGATCAGTGCTAGAAAAATGCACTGATTACTGTATAAATGACACTGGCAAGGAAGGGGCTAACTCTAGGGGGCAATCAAGGGGTTAACTGTGTTCCCTAGGTGTGTTCTAACTGTGGGAGGGATGGGACTGACTAGGGGAAGAGAGAGATCGGTGTTCATACTTAATATGAACACACAATCTATCTCTTCTACCCTGAAAGAACTAGGATTTGTGTGTTTACACACACAGATCCCAGTTCTCGCTCTGTCAAGAGCGATCGCGGGAGCCTGGTGGTCGTCGCTGTGGGCCCCTAGTGGCCAAAAGATGAAGCTACTTAAGGTAACATTGTTTTGCCCAGCCATGCCATTCTGCCACAGTAAAACTGCGGTGGCTGGTCAGCAAGCAGTAAAAATTCAAGATTTTTTAAAGCTTTTCTTAGGTATTTTAGAAATGCTTAATGTTGTACAACAGTGATAAAACTTTAAGTATCGTGATGTTTAGAGTGTTTAGAACTAGCATCTGAACACATTCATTTAGCATACCAAATACTCATTATAAGACTTGAAAATGTATTTCAATATGCAATTGTGCAATTGTATTTAGTTACACTTCTGAAAGATAACTTAAAGAAAGAAACTTTAAAAAAAGATATATGTTTTTGTTCTTCTATTCTGCTTGCTCTTTTTTTTTTTGATACTGAAGATGCTTGCTAAATTCCTTTTTAACTTCACTATATAATGCTCAAAATTCAGAAGTGTTATCAGTATGTTTCCAATAGTTGTACAAACAGAGCCAGAAGTAATGTAAAACCATTAAAGATTGGCCTGCAAAAGAAGGATTATTTCTTATCCCACTGCGATGCTGCAATGCAGGACACATGCAAACACATGCTGAGATAATGAGACTATTCACTTACAATTTGTTCTTCATGTCTCTTGGTAGTGATCCCATAGCATCATTAAAAAAAGAAAAAGTAATAGACATTACAACCAACTCAGGTCATTTGCTGGGATGGCAGTAAACACCCAAGTGGGAATTTTGTAAAAAATATATATAAAGTCCATCTGACCAAACTGGCTGAATAGAAAGTGATGAAAGCCCTAATAATAACACAATACATCTCCCTCTAAAGAGTTTTAACAAACATATCTACTAAACTATGTGTATAATTTTACATTCAAAATATAGCAAGATATGGGCTCAGTGAGTTGATTTGTGATGTAGCCAACCACTCCACTAAGTTACACTTTTTTGAGAACTATTTTACATGTTAATATATTTAAATATATACAGGTGCGGGTCAATTTATATTGTTCTCATGCAAAATAAATAACATGATATCAATTTACACTAAATAAATTAATTCCCAGGTGTTACTTCTGTACACAAGCACACAAGGACAATTTAGTTAATGTTTGATTAATGAGAAGGCATTGATGATAAACACCTGCTGTCCTTAGCTAACTTGCAGTAATGGACACATTACATTTTGGCATACATCAGTCTTCATAGGTGCTGATAAGTGTCAGTCTGTCTAACATTTATTACTTCTTGTTTTTTTTGTCTTTGAATATTTATAGAGAGACAAAAATTATCACACAAAAATTATGTCATTCTGATTCAAAGAGTTCTATCAGAAGAACAGCACGGCACTGTGACCAAGCACAATCTTCCCTTCTGTTTCAAAATAATTTGTTACGTTAATTCTTCCAACATCACATCGGGGTATCATGAGAACAATCAGACCTTAAATCATTGTTTGTCCAGTTTATTAATCTACTGCATATAACAAATCCTCTCAGATTGGTTTAAAAAGTACCAGTCAAAGAGCTATTATGGTATGTTCAACTAAAACCTCAATGTTCAACATTCATCGCTGCATATGTGGTGAGATTATGACACTATTGTCCACATAACACACTTATTGAAGCTTTAGAGGCAAGTTAATTTGCCTCACATTGTCCAATGATAAAGTTAATCACTAAAATATGGCAAACAACGAAGGTCATATTAGGCTATCAAGGAATATCAGAACTGGCTCCCTTGTGGGATAATAAAAATCTAGTTGAGTTGAGTGGAATTGTGAGATCTAGGGAATGGGTGAATCAAGGTATTATCCGATTGAATCAAATGTTTGCAGGTGATGTTATTAAATCATTCGCAAATTTGAAGCAGGAATTTAATTTGTCAAATAATTTGTTCTATAAATATCTCCAGGTCAGGCATGCAATCCAGACACAGTTTGGATCTCAAATCGTTCAATGGATTCAAATACCTATTCTGTCACAGATAATGACTCTAGATTTGCCCAAGGGGCTAATTTCTTGGTTGTATGCCAGACATGGAGATAGAACAATAGATCGTGCTAGTCCTATTATGAATTAGAAAAGTTGGGAG
Organism: Lithobates pipiens; assembly: GCF_037356315.1. Classification (NCBI taxonomy): domain Eukaryota; kingdom Metazoa; phylum Chordata; class Amphibia; order Anura; family Ranidae; genus Lithobates; species Lithobates pipiens. Next base: position 398,382,284 of record NW_027507748.1, on the reverse strand, counting down.
GGAGATGTTGGGCCACTATCCACTGAGGAATGGGAGCGAATCCTAAAACAAGTAACACTTGTCTCAATTTCCCCCTCACAGAAGATGCCACATCTTTATTTCCTCTATGGAGTATACTATACCCCTAAGAAAATGTTCAAACTGGGATGGCGGGACAATGACCAGTGTCCCAGGTGTGGGGCACCTGGAGATTTTATTCATATGCTCTGGAGGTGTCCTAAGCTATTCAGATACTGGACTAAGATTGTAGAGGAGATTAATAAAACTTTTAAGATAACATTAGAAATGACGGTTAAGATCTGTCTTTTGGGCTTAATAGAGAGGTGCAGTGTTCCGAGAGACACCGCCGTACCAGTAATAAGATGCCTATTCCAAGCAAGGGAAACTATTGCCCAACAGTGGCAGTCGCACCAGCCCCCGCTCGCAGAGACCTGGTTAGCGACTGTCAATCTAACAATAGGAAATAAGAGAGTGTTTTTTACCAAACAGGGCAATTATAACAAGTTTATAAGGATGTGGGGGCCTTGGCTGGAGAAACTGGGGCTCCCCCCAAAGACTGGGAGGAGGCTACAGTATCAGCCGCTAATATATATTGCGACTCCCCTTTCTAGGTCTTGCTTCTTCCCGATCTTCTCTCCCAGTATTCCTTTTCCTTTTCCTCTTTTTTCTTTTTCTTCTCTACTTAAATTCTTCAATGTTACAACAAGAAAACTCAACACAGCTATGGAAAAAACGTGGTGTAAAATGGGTGTAGAATAAGTGGTGTTGCGATGGGGGGTGGGTTAGAAGGGGGGATAGCAAGAGTAAAGAAAGTGGAATAGCAACCAATAGCATAGCTACTATATCAAATGCTGCAATCTAAAGGTATATTTCCCTTCTTTTTCTCTGTAAAATGTCTGGATGCTTGGATTGTAATGTTTTATTGTATAAATAAAAAAAATTGTGTCAGAAACCTTCAGTTCAATTTGATTCTCATTATGAATGCCTTAAAGCTAAATAATGAAAACAAGCATATTTATATGTGCCGTGTTGAACGTCATGCATTGCAAGGTAATTTTGGCACACATAGCAAACTGTCTGAACTGGCTGTTCTTATGGGTCCTATACACACAGGGAGGTTTTAGTGTGCATTGAAGGAGGAGTGCATATTAGGCAACAAAACTAAGTACTCAAAATATTGTTTGTCAAACACACTCATATTGTGGTATCCTTATTACAGAATTTCAGTTGTGTCTTCCGCTATAGGTGATATATTTGTTGCTTCCCCAAACTGTGGCCAGTTTTATGTACTTTTGGAATTCTTCTACCTTTCACTTAAGGCTTGTTCACACCTGAACACTGGGTATGCGGCTATGTAATCATAATAACACCCCAAATGCAGTGTGTTTGCCTTCACCAGATGTTTCCACAGTACCATGCCATCAGATGCAGTGCATTTTGAAACGTAGTGCATACCCTACTATTGGTGTACCTGTCCTCTCATTGCAATATGCAATAAGTATACAGTACCTCTGATCTGATCAAAAACAAAACATGAGATATTTATTGTGCATTTAAGGCCAAAACATTTTGTTTTGTATAGCGTGGGGAGGTATTAGAACTGTTTTGGTGACCACTGTCCCTGGGACTGAAAGTGGTGGAAAAGCCAATATTTGGAGTTGTCACTAAAAGAAGAACAGAGGGGGAATCTTTTGAGGGGGACACATGTTCCAGTGACAACTGTGTAAAGGCCCATACACACGATCTGACCTTTTGAAAACAAACATGCAAATTAGCTGTTTTAAGGCAACATCCAACCATGTGTATGGTCCATCAGACAAACTTTTTTGGTTTTCATCAGACTTTTGTTGGCTGTGCGAACGGACAAACTTTTTAACAACATAAGTCCGATGGAGCAAAGTCCGATCGTGTGTACAGAAAAACATCGGACTTTACAAACACGCATGCTCAGAACCAATGCAAAAGATCAGACAACAATACAGAAGTTGATCAAAGGTTGATTTGGTGAAAGTTGGCTGAAAAAGTCATATCGTGTGTGTGCTTAACAAGTTCAGGGCCAACGCCCTTTGTACAAAAGTCCACAGGAAAGTTTGTATAAAGTCCGATTGTATGTTTGAGGCTTAAGAAGGCATTTCCCTCCCTTTGGAAAGATATCTTTTCACTTCCTGTTGAATCTGTGGGACAGGAATCACAAGTTAACACAGGTGGGAAAGAAAACCTCAGAGAGGTTATAACCATTCCTAACTACCCAATCCAAAATGAAAAAGTGTTAACTTTAAAAATATATATATGTGTACTATTTGATCAATTCATCCTGTAAATTTCCAGTAGTGTATTTAAGCAAAACCAAGGCTGTTTTTCTTCAGCCTCTTCACCGCAGAGGACTGGAGTTAAGACAATTTGGAGGTATGTATAAAAGCTAAAATCATGCATTGTAATTGCTGTAAAATGTTCTACAGACATGAGAGAAAATTTACCATTTAACTTGGTTGGGCATATTTAATTGTACTGAAGACAAAGTAACCTACATTTATGAATATACATATTCACTTGTCATGTGTAGAATGAAGATAACCTTGACTGCCCTACAATTATTCAATTAATTTATCAAGGGGTTGGCCACAAAGCAGAAAAAGGAAAAGTAAGAAAAAGCTCAGTGATTGCCTGAAGTATAAGGTCTTCTTTAGGCTCATAAATATTCATTATAACACATTCTTATAATCAGCTGAAAAGTTTTACCACCCTTGAAAACTGGTAAAAAGCCAGAAAAGGCACAAAGCTGAATGACACTGTGTGGGGGAAACAGAGGAGTTTCTTTGAGGAAAATTCATTATGTTTTTTATGATCATATTGTAATATGCTCTAATGCAAAACAATGCTCGGAGTCAGCCAAACAATCTATCATTTATATCCTTATCTATCCTATTTATATTCAATGTTGTCTGCAGATGCAGAAGGTCATCTTGCTCATGGCAGTAGGTTTTTTTAAATATTTTTAAGCAAGTTTTTGGTTTGAAATATGATTTAACCACCTCTGTACTAGTAAGTTTTACCGCCTTTCATTACCATTTTTTCAGTTTTTGCCACTGCGATAATTTGACTGACAGTTACTCGGTCATGCAACACTGTACCCAAATTAAATTTATATTATTTTTTGAGACAGATAAAGCTTTATTTTGGTGTTCTTTTTAAATCTATTGAGTTTTTTATTTTATTTTTATAAAAAAAAGAAAATGAAAAAAAGCCTAACCTTACATTATATTTTGGATTTTTGACACAATCTTTTGGAAATGAAAAAACATGCCAGTATACAATTTAAATGATGAAGGCGAAGGAGTTAATGTACAGATAGGTTAGTGAGGGGTTAATATACAAGTCGGATCAGAGACAGGATGGGGCTGACATCTACAGGAGAGGGGTGAATGACTGCTTTCATTGTACTGAATGGAATTGGTGCTGTCTGGTGGAGGCTTTCCTTCCTTATGCACACTGATCAATTTGTGAGGGCAAACAGTGCTCCTTTGTACCAGACAGTAAGTGAATCACTGCTGCTAACTTCAGCCTGTGTTTATATTCTGTGATGCTGTAATTGGTCACAGCGATCATGTGGTGCAGACCCACTCTCCTTTTTCCTGTGATCCACTATGCCTAGTCACAGCAGGATCACAGCAATGTGCAAATGCAGGTACACAAAGGAGTGCAGTTCTCAGGGGACATACCTGTACATCCTTCTGGAACAACAGAGGAGCAGACCAGCCACATATATATATATATATATATATATATATATATATATATATATATATATATATATATATATCTATTATATAAATGTGTTCCAGTGCTACTCCTAACCCTCAGTCATGAATGCTTTCAGCAAAAACACAGTGTACGTGTGATACTTTATGGACTTCACTTATTTAAATTGTTCATGTTAGCTGTGGTGTTATTTTAATATATATATCTCCTCACATTTTTGTAAATATTTTATCATATCTTTTCATGTGACAACACTGAAGAAATTGCACTTTGCTACAATGTAAAGTAGTGAGTGTACAGCTTGTATAATAGTGTAAATTTGCTGTCCCCTTAAAATAACTCAACACACCCAATTAGCTATTTGCCCTCCCCGGGGTCATGTGTCATTACAAGGTCTAAGGTGTGAATGGGGAGTAGGTATGTTCAATTTTGTGTTATCGCTCACACTCTCCCATACTGGTTACTGGAAGTTCAACATGGCACCTCATGCAAAGAACTGAGAAACTCAGAGAGGATCTGAAAAAAAAAATTGTTGCTCTACATAAAGATGGCATAAACTATAGGAAGTTTGCCAAGATCCTGAAACTGAGCTGCAGCATGGTGGCCAAGACCATACAGTGGTTTAACAGGACAGATTCCACTCAGAACAGGCCTCGCCATGATTGACCAAAGAAGTTGAGTGCACGTGCTCAGCATCATATCCAGAGGTTGTCTTTGGGAGATAGATGTATGAGTGCTGCCAGCATTGCCGCAAGGGTCGGGGGGGGGGGGGGGTTCAGTGCTCAGACCATACACCGCACACTGCAGTAAAATGGTCTGCATGGCTGTGGTCCCAGAAGGAAGCCTCTTCTAAAGATGATGCACAAGAAAGCCTGCAAATAGTTTGCTGAAGGCAAGCAGACTAAGGACATGGATTACTGGAACCATGTCCTGTGGTCTGATGAGACCAAGATAAACTTATTTAGTTCAGATGGTGTCAAACGTGTGTGGTGGCAACCAGGTGAGGAGTACAAAGACAAGTGTGTCTTGCCTACAGTCAGACATGGTGGTAGAAGTGTCATGGTCTGGGGGTACATAAGTGCTGCCGGTACTGGGGAGCTACAGTTCATTGAGGGAACCATGAATGCCAACATGTAATGTGACATCCACCAGCTCTGTGATGTCGTTATGGAGGAGTGAATGAGGACTCCAGTGGCAACCTGTGAAGCTCTGGGGAACTCCATGCGCAATAAGGTTAAGGCAGTGCTGGAAAATAATGGTGGCCACACAAAATACTAACACTTTGGACTCAATTTGGACATTTTCACTTAGGGATGTACACTTTTGTTGCCAGTGGTTTAGACATTAATGGCTGTGTGTTAAATTATTTTGAAGGGACAGCAAATTTACACTGTTATACAAGCTGTACACTCACTATTTTATATTGTAGCAAAGTGTAATTTCTTCACTGTTGTCACATGAAAAGGTATAATAAAATATTTACAAAAATGTGAGGTACTGTGTGTGTACTCACTTTTGTGAGATGTACTGTATATGTTAACCCAAAAAATAAATCAAAAATAAACTGCGCTTAAAGATGTGATGAAACGTCCATATACTGAGATGGTTTTCAAAGGATACCTTATAGTGGATATCTTCACCAAAGGAATAGTGCCCATAGAAAAGAGATCACCTCCACCTAATTGGCCACTTACCGGCTCCTGAGTCCTCCTATCATGGGAGGTCTCAACGCTTGTGGCTCTAAACCCAGCCAGGGATTTTAATCGTCTGAGGGGGGGGCGTGGCTTGACGGCTTGTGCGGATGGCTGCCTGATTCTTCAGCTCCGCAGAAACCCAGCCACAGCGACTTCTATAGCGGCTATAGAGAAGGGAAAACTATCTCCCGACCACCCGACGGTCCCCACACAGTGAGCGGCCATGCTAAAGAGATGAAAGGGAACATCTCTGCCCAGAAAACTGATGGACTACTTCCCCTCACCTGACGTGCTGAGCGGCCAAAATGGCACCGGCGGCGGCCGAGAATCCTCAGCGCGGTCCTCTTCCTCACAGGCACATCAGAGCTCCCTGCTGTCCTCGGGACTCCAGCATCTGCCCACCACACAGGGTGAGTGTTCTCCTCCTAATTCGCCCACCACCTCCAGCCCTGCTAAGTCCAGGCTCAGGACGGAAGAGCCATTACAGCCTCCTTCAGCTCCCAGCTTGTTCTCCCTCCCCCCACCACAACAAGCCTCTGTGTTAGAGGCCTATCCTGCCTCAGACCAGCATATTGTCTGAAAACACTATGAAGAGCATGCTGCTCTCACTGAGGCAAACACTTTATAATGACCAATGATAATTCAGCGGTCTCATCCCTCTCCATTGTAGTGAATCAACATGATAATGCTATCACACATATAGAGGCTAAAATGGGGGACGTGCTTACTGCACATAATTAATTGGTTGACGGCTTTGCGGATCATGAAGATGAACTCCAATTAATCAACCTAAAAATCGCAGATTTGGAAGATTGTTCCAGAAGGAACAATATTAAATTTCGCAATGTCCCAGAGTCGATTCAACAATCTGAGATTATACAATTTATACAAGCATTGATGCAGGCTCTTCTACCTGACCTGACTACCCGAGACCTGGAAATTGACAGAGCACACAGACTTCCCAAGCCTTCCCAGCTCCCTAACTCTACTCCCAGAGATGTATTGGCTTGCAGTCCTGAACGCAGCCAAACGAGCAACAAATCTCCCAGACCCTTTCACTAACATTGCGCTGTATGCGGATCTCTCCAAAACAACGATGGACAATAGTAGACAGCTGGCGACAATAACTAAAGCACTTCGGAATCATAACATACCCTATAAATGGGGCTTCCCTACTAAGCTTCTTATCACACACCAAAACAAGACCTATGCAGTGCGCACCCTCCCTATGGGGCTCTCACTCCTGAGGCAATGGCGCATCATCCCAGAAGACACACCGAGCCCTACTGCCCAAATGCCGACTCTCATGGAAACCGGAGTAGATTCTTCTGCTGGTCATCCAGCGTAATCTTCACCCTTCTCTACAAACGCATTATGGCTGGCTAACTGCAGCATTTCTATCCAGCACTTGCCTGCCTGATCAGAGATCCCTGTCCCACATTGTGGACGTAAGATCTCTTTACCCCACTTTATTTTTGCAGTAGTGTCTGCACATTGAGCTCAGACCCTTTTTGTTACTGGGCTCTCATTTTTTTTCTCTGCTATTATCGTTAGATGCAGAGAAGGCGTTCGACAGGGTCATTGGGGATTCCTGAGAGAGGTACTATCCAAATTCGGCATCACAGGATGGTTCCAAACGGCCATACTCTCATTGTACTCAAATCCTTCAGCCAGAGTACTGACTAATGGTACACTATCTAAACCCTTTGAGATTTCTAATGGCATTCACCAAGGATGTCCGCTCTCCCCTCTCATTTTTTGCCCTGATAATGGAACCCCTTGCGGCTAAGATCAGAGAGGACAAGTGCATCTCAGGAATTATACATAATGACATGGAACATAAAATCAGCCTCTTTGCTGATGATGTCATTTTAATGATCACAAACCCGACTATTTCCATGCCCGCAATCCAAGACATCATCAGCCAATTTAGCTCTGCCTCTTTCTACAAACTTAACTCCTCTAAATCCCTAATCCTTCCACTTAATCTACCGCATAGACAACAATCTCTCCTAGAGAGTACTCTCCCCTACTCTTGGTCTAACAACTCCCTTCCATATCTAGGAATATACTTAGCCCCATCCCTATCCTAACTTTATGACCTCAATTATCGTGCCTTCCAAAAACGACTACCCCAACTATTAAATCAGCTGCGCACAACAGGTCTCTCCAAACTAGGTTGCATCGCATCCTTTAAAATGCTAATTCTCCCCAAGCTACTTTATCTTTTTCGGACTGTAATATTACCAATACCCCACTCCTTCTTCACCTCCATTCAAAAACAACTCTCCAGATTTGTATGGGACATAAAACCGCCTAGATGCGCTCAATATATCTTAACCAGGCATCATAAAAAAGGAGGGACAAGCCTTCCTCATATTCAGAACTATTACTACGCCTCCATTCTAGACCAACTATTCTATTGGTGGCATGCAAACCCTAATAAGGCTTAGTCTATCTTATGCCGCGTACACACGGGCGGACTGTATGGCGTACTTAGTCCGTCTAAACACATTTCAGCAGACAGTCCACTCGTGTGTGGGCTTCAGCGGACTTTTTCAGCGTGCAGTCCGGCGTACTAAGAATTTCGGATTTTTCGAAATTCTGTCCGTCGTACTCGCATTTCGGCGGACAATCCGGCCGTGTGTATGTCAGTCCACCGTACTTTTGAAATGAGCGGACTTTTCCCGCCCGGAGAAAAGTCCGCTCATTTCGAGTGGGTCTCCAGGTAGGCGGGGCTGGCCCCGCCGCCTGGTATGGACTTAAATGGGAACCCCAACGCCGAAAAAAATCGGCGTGGGGGTCCCCCCCAAGTCCACAACAGACCCTTGTCCGAGCACGTTACCCGGCCGGCCAGGAAAGGGGGGCGAGCGAGCTCCCCCCTCCTGAGCCGTACCAGGCCGCGTGCCCTCAACATGGGGGGGTGCCCCACCCCAAAGCACCTTGTCCCCATGTTGATGAGGACAAGGGCCTCTTCCCGACAACCCTGGCCGTTGGTTGTCGGGGTCTGCGGGCGAGGGGCTTATCGGAATCCGGGAGCCCCCTTTAATAAGGGGGCCCCGGATACCGGCCCCCCACCCTATGTGAATGAGTGTGGGGTACAATGTACCCCTACCCATTCACCTGTAAAAAAAAAAGTACAAAAAAAAAAACACAACACACGAGATAAAATACTTTATTGCACAGCTCCGGGGGTCTTCCGTCTTCGGGGGTCTTCTCGCCGGTCTCCTCCGCTATCTTATTGTAGCTCTTTTGCTAGCGGAGGAGTCCGGCTTTCTTCCTCACCGCAGGCCTCTTCTCCCGACTTCGGGGGTCTTGTCCCCCTCTTCGGTTCTTCTGCTGGGCCACCGCGCCTTCTTATAGCTCTTTTACAGGCGGTGGCCCGGTCTTCCGTTCTTCTTCTTCTTCTCCAGGAGATGTTGACTCGACGCCCTCTCCGGCCACAATGCCAGGGACGCACTGCGCGGCCACTTATATAGGGACAAGGGGCGGTGTCACATGGCTTTATGTCAAATGGGTTGGTGTCACATGGTGACCCCGCCCCCTTACAATGTCACAGTCCCCATGTGACATCAACCCATGTGACCAACCCATGTGACATAAAGCCATGTGACACCGCCCCTTGTCCCTATATAAGTGGCAGCACAGCGCGTCCCTGGCATTGTGGCCGGAGAGAACGTTGAGTCAACATCTCCTGGAGAAGAAGGAGAAGAAGAAGAAGAAGAAGAAGAACGGAAGGCGGCGGCGGCGACAGAAGACCGGGCCACCGCCTGTAAAAGAGCTATAAGAAGGCGCGGTGGCCCGGCAGAAGAACCGAAGAGGGGGACAAGACCCCCGAAGTCGGGAGAAGAGGCCGGCGGCGAGGAAGAAAGCCGGACTCCTCCGCTAGCAAAAGAGCTACAAGAAGATAGCGGAGGAGTCCGGCGAGAAGACCCCCGAAGACGGAAGACCCCCGGAGCTGTGCAATAAAGTATTTTATCTCGTGTGTTGTGTTTTTTTTTGTACTTTTTTTTTTACAGGTGAATGGGTAGGGGTACATTGTACCCCATACTCATTCACATAGGGTGGGGGGGCCGGTATCCGGGGGCCCCCTTATTAAAGGGGGCTCCCGGATTCCGATAAGCCCCCCGTCCGCAGACCCCGACAACCAACGGCCAGGGTTGTCGGGAAGAGGCCCTTGTCCTCATCAACATGGGGACAAGGTGCTTTGGGGTGGGGGGGCCGCGCGGCCCCCCCCTTCCCCAAGGCACCCCCCCATGTTGAGGGCACGCGGCCTGGTACGGCTCAGGAGGGGGGGCGCTCGCTCGCCCCCCTTTCCTGGCCGGCCGGGTAGCGTGCTCGGACAAGGGTCTGCTGTGGACTTGGGGGGGGGCCCCACGCCGATTTTTTTCGGCGTTGGGGTTCCCCTTTAAGTCCATACCAGGCGGCGGGGCCAGCGACGTCTCCTTCGCGGGCCCCGCCTACCTGGAGACGCGCTCGAAATGAGCGGACTTTCCTCCGCGTGTGTGGGCGAGTCCGTTCATTTCAAAAGTAGGGCGGATAGTACGGCGGACTTAGTACGCCGTATTAGTCCGCTCAAAAAGTGCCGTGTGTGGACAAGTAGCCCGTTCGGAAAGTCAGACGGACAGTCTGGCGGAAAGTACGCCAGACTAAGTACGTCATACAGTTCGCTCGTGTGTACGCGGCATTAGAATCCTCGTCCTTCCATCCAAACACCTTACGTGATTTACTTCTCGCTACCTCAGCAGGCTTCCCTCTTCTTTCAGTACATAAGTCTCCATCAATAACGGCTTCTTTAACAGTCTGGAAGAAAGTCACCCAGACGAAAATATTAGACCAACCGTATCATACATTACAAATTCCCCTCAGATCGTTAATGTCACAAATACCTAACCTAAACTTAAGAAAATGGTTGAAACTGAAAATATCTACTCTAACAGATCACTACCACGCTAACCACACCCTGAAAACCTTTACTACTCTCCAAAATGAATTTGACCTTCCCCATATCGAAACCTTCACATATGTTAGGATCTCACACCTTCTCCGCCAATTTAAACTTTCTACGGTAACAACTATTCCTGAGAAATTACACAACTTTTACACCAACTCGACATATCCGAAACATGGTATCTCGTTAATGTACTCTATCCTGAATGACAATCGGCCTTATTCGCATATACCGTCTCTCTCCAGATGGACGGAAGAACTAAACACTACGATCACACCTGACATGTGGACACGTGCCTTTAGACTCACCTACACAGCTTCCCACTGCTCTAATCACTGGGAGTCTTATCAAAAAACACTCCATAGATGGTATCTCACACCTTATCGTCTTTCTAAATTCTTCCCAGACCATCCTGTTGGAGGTCCTGTGGAAGTACCGGTACTATAGCACACATCTTATGGTTTTACAAATCTTTGAGCTCCTTCTGGAAACAAATTTTTGCTTTGATATCCACCATATCACAGGTCCCAACATCTCCCGACCCTTCACTGGCTCTATTACACCTTGGCGTTGACAAATTTCCGCCAAACACACGAGTAGTGATCATCCACCTACTTCTTGCAGCGAAATTGAACATCACTAAACTTTGGAAAGCCACTACTTCTCCATCTCTCACACACACGATCTCTGACCTAAACTTTCAATGCGAGATGGAAAGACTAGTAGCTCGGAAACACTTAAGTATGAAAAAGTTTTTATCTGAATGGCGTATCTGGCTTACGCACCCAAAATGTACGGTAACCGCGTAATATTATTTCCTGCTTGTTATTCTTTACTATTGTTATTATGCGACCGATGTATTCTCCTATGTAACCATCGCCTCTGGTGTAACTATTATACTTTCTAGCTGGTGCTCTCCTATCCATACCTTCTTCCCCCCCGACTGGAGATATTGCATTAATATGTTATTGTTCTAATAGTTAACCTCAATTCACTTTTAGTTAGTCTGCATTGTGGACTGGTCATTACTTTACTCTACTTTGCCTCTATTTGCTCTAGTCGGAACATCCGATATGCTGTTGCAAATGTTTATTTTGTTGAACTCACTGAAAATCAATAAAGAAATATTGAAACTAATCGTCTAAGGGGATCGAGCTGTTATGACTTCACTGCCCAATAGGAATCGATCACAGAGGGGTTTCATAAAACAAATAAAACCTCTATAGTGTAAAATCTTAAGGGTTTGAAAAAGATATTGCACATACATTTTGTGAGATACTGTCTATATATATATATATATATATATATATATATATATATATATATATATATATACACCCCAAGAGGATATACATACCTAAAGCTTACAGAGTAACCAATAGAGTTTTCTGGAATTAAAAGCTTTGGCTGGCAAATACTGTAGGTAACTGGAATTCCTGTAATATAGGCAAAATATCTTTAACGTGAACTTGTGCTTTGGCTATGTAGAGCAAAGAAACAGGTTTTCTACAATATAATTATATATATTTGTTTTGCTCTTCCACAGGGAATGAGTTTGCGGTCTTCCCTCCTCCCCCCCACTCTGCGTTACTACCTTCGGGCAATAGACGCTCAAGAGACTTTGTAAAGGCTTCGAAAGTGTGAAACCGTTCAGGTACAAGAAGGAAGCCGCCTAATGCTGCGTATACACGAGCGGAATGTCCGACAGAAAAAGTCAGACGGGAGCTTTTCATCGTATATTCCGATCGTGTGTATGGCCCATCTGACTTTTTACCTTGAAAATTCTGACAGACCTAGAAATGGAACATGTTCTAAATATTTCCAATGGAACCAATTCCTATCGGTTAAACCACTAGTCTGTATGCTGTTCTGACAGACCAAAAACTATGCATGCTCTGAAGCAAGTACGAGACGGAAGTGATTGGTGTGGTAAAACTAGTGTTTGTAATGGAGCTAGCAAATTCCTCACACAGAAAATTCTTTTAATTCAGCGCATTCTTTTGTTCTTTATAATGCTCGAACAATGAAGTTGTTTTGCTGCTCACATTCACACAGAGTTCTCACAAACTTATTTCTTCATTATTTCTCCTGATCTCATGAATAATATTGTATTTTTTTAAATCACGATCTCCATAATAATGTTTACAATCATTTTTTATAGTCATATTTTATTTTTATTTTATTTCATCAAGATCTCCTTTTTTTTTGGATTATTGAAAAATTCTTTTCTAGTGATCTCCAAATATAATTAAATTTTTTGTGTGTCAAGTTCCCACAATAACATTATTATCTTGTATTTTTTATTAACGTCGAGGAGGTTGGTGTCCCTTGTTAATTACACATTGTCTTTTAGAAATGTACCTGCCTACTCACAAACAAACTGTTCTATTTTTAGAAAAACACATAAGCAAGTATTTTTTAGAAAATAAAATCTCCATTTATTCTGGGTAACAAAATAAAGAGGGAGGCAACCCTGGAGAAACTTTTGGAATTTGCAAATCCTTTTGACCCCCAGGGCACACATCAAGTCTGTGGAAAAGAAAATTTGTAGCTTGAGGAGTCCATATAATTTGGAGCACAATCTGGTCCAGGAATCCCAGAGATTAGGACCAGCAACAGATGACATATATGTCCCCAGGCTGTGGTACTACAACAGCCTGTGTCTTCTGTCAGACCAGACTAGACTGAGGAGAGGTCATCACATTCTTCTCTTCGCTACAGCCTTCCCTGCACCCATTTTTTGGAGGCTATGCCCCTGGTGGTAAACTTGTGGCAGGAGGATGAGAAGGATGGGCTTGCTCATATATGTGGCTGTTCTCAGTCAGCTGGCCCCTCAACCCCATCTGAAGGGCCTCAAAAATAATTCCCTCACAGAGGATGCATTGGCCCTCCTCCAATTTAAGCAATCTAGTTGACCTAGCTGAGGACAGTGCTTGCTTCCCTAATGAGGCCCAGTGCTGCCTCCTTCGTCATCATCCCCTTCCTGGGCCTTTTGGTTCGTTTGGTTGTAAGGCGGGGGGGCATGGAAAGGAACAGAAAAACTCTGGATAGCCGCACTCCGGATCAAGTAAAATAAATCGTGCCTTTATTGTTTCCACTCAAAAAATCTTCACATCATACAGGTCACAACAGCAAAGGGATAAAGAAAATAGAGCAAAAAACTGACGCGTTTCACGCTAAAATTAGCACTTATTCATAGTTAGTTATTGCTCTAAACAAAAAGCATATATATATTAAATGAATGTCATCATGTGATAGTGTAATTAAGGCTTAAGTGATTATAGCCACCAGTAATTCATTAACCTGGAGTCTCCACACATGTGAACCCCACACCCAATTAATAAATAATGAGTAATGAAAAACAACATGAGGAGAAAAGAAGTGAAAAGACAAAAAAAAAGTGTGACGAGAAAAGTGGTAGGAAGAAAACAATCAATAGGATGGGTGTGTGAAAAAATGAGAATAAAAAATAAAAAATGGATTAAAATATAAAATATGAGAAAAAGAAAAATAAATATGAAAAATAAGAACTAGGAAGTGCGACTGAAAAAACGAAAAAGTACTTAAAAAATGGAAAATGTGTGAGTGAAATGGTGTACGTGATGTCATGTGCATAAAACAAAAACAATGAGAAATTAAAAAAATATGTGAGTGAAATGGGGTATGTGATATCATATAAAAAAAAAAACTGAAACTATGAGAATAAATGAGAAGATAGAAATATGTGCCAGAGACAGAATGGAAACTAAGTGTACATAAAATGAGATGTGAGTAGAATGGGTGTGTGTGATGTCAAGTGAATAAAACAAGGACAAAAAAAAAATTATTTTTGAGTGTGGAGAGTGAATATGAGTGTAAGTGTAAAATGTAAGTATGTGTCAAAAGATGAAAAAGAGAATGAATAGCGTATGCATCTAGAAATTCAAAAATGCTCATCTATGGTTATATGAGAACCTGATGAGGCTAAATTTTGTATGAAAAGTAAGAGAGTTTATTAGCCTTAGAATTGAGTTAAACACCTCTCCTCCATGTCAATTATTTAGTATTATTTTTATAAACTGCCAGATGTTGACTTGCAGTGGGAGAGGAATGGTGTGAAAAAGAAGCACAGCATAATTGTACTGAGTTGTTCACATGTCTAGAGGCTCCGAAGCTTCAATTGAACCAATCAAGAGCCAATCGCCAATCTGTGGCAAGAAACCCTCATACACAGATCGATCATGATCGATCTTAAACTATAATCAATAATACACAAAATCATCATCATATTATGATTATGGATGCATATTAAAAAACAAATGAATTAATAAAGGGTGTGACTCCTTATTATACATATGAAAAAACCCATAGTACATTGTAAAAGCACACATTATAGGTAAAATCATTAATCAATCCGTTCTTAACGTTCTCTAATCGGATCTAGATCAGATGCAGTATTGTTCGGCTGTAAATCCTAGATGGAACCCAGACATATGAGTATTGTAAATACCCCATAACCAACTTAGAAAACTTACTTGTATATATATGTTTAAAGACATTACATATAGACAAACGGCCTAGATCATTATGTCCGTGTCTGTAAGGGTGTAGGTGTTACTCAGCTACGTCATACAGATGTCATAAAGATAAGAGACAACCGAACAAGAAAAATTTGTGAAAATAAAAATGAAAAAAAAAAACGAGAAAAAGGGAGAAAAGAAAAAGGGAAAAAGAAAAGGAATAGGAAATTGCAGGATCCTTACTGGCAATAATTGCTTCAACAGAAGTCTGGAAGTGCAAAAGGCACAAAGTTGAACTTAAGGGAAAAGAAGAGCCAGCCAGATCTTTCTTAATGAACTCCAAAGCACACACTGTCTTAATTATAATGTCTCAAGAAAAGCCATCTATATGAATGAGATTGTGAAAAACCAAAAAGTGAATAAAAATCTCAATCAACCTAAGAGTGTGCATGTGTCTATATGGACACCCATGCACTGTCCACAATGATAACAACCAGAAAAGTAAATAAATAATTTTTGATGTAAATGTGAATTTAATAATTTTGAGGACATACTAGGGTATCGATAGGGGTGCAGTGCATGAGGAGATGAAAAGATATATATTAATATGGGCATATTAATGTTAAAGACGCACTGGGGTATCACTAGGGGTGCAGCACATGAGTAGATGAAAAAATTTATATTGATGGAAACATTGCAAATAAAGCGCGATCGGCGATCGCCATGTACACACACACACACAGACATCCCATCTCAAGGTGCGCCAATCCATGCACCCATGCAGAATCCCCAACATGGAGATACAAAGAAAAATTTGCCATCCAATATATAAGCATGTCGACCTGAGTGCATGCATGGGTGTCCATAACGACACGGCACAAAGATGGCTGTGGAGATATATAGATTGTTATAATGTATTATATGAAAGTCATACTAATGTGGAAGTCCGTGAGACAATTATAAAAAAAAAAATAATAAGTAAAGGATGAGTAAATAACACCCTTCTTTGATCTAATTGTAAAAAAGGGGGGGGGGGGTTAATATCCGTATTGAACCCGTATATCGTGATAAACCTCATATATACTTCATGAATTAAAGCTTGCATGAAGGGGGGGGGGGGCAGCAACTTTATGGCTATCCTGTTTCTCATATATAGATTCCACCCTATTTAAAAGTAAAAAGAAGAAAAAGCATATGGCGATCAATCATAGTAATATGAAACATCCCATTCGAAATTTAATCCTGACGGAATTCTGGTTTCTAAAAAGAATATCCAGAATACCTCGCGCCTACAGAGTATACGAAATCTGTCCCCCCCTCGTTTGGGGGTGACTATTTTCTCAATGCCTTGTATGAAAAGACTTGAAACATCTTTATGATGTACTGTATTCCAATGCTTGGCTACATTGGTGGGCTTGTTTTTCTCAATGTCATGAAGATGATCGTATAAACGATCTTTGAGTCTGCGTGTGGTGCGTCCCACATACTGGACATGACAGGAGATACAGGTGATAATATAGACTAGAAAGTTGGTATTGCAATTGATAAAAGATGTAATATCTGCATTTCTATTGTTAGTAGGGAGATATCTGGTGACTATTTTCTTTATGTCCATAAATTCTGAACTATAAGGTGTGGAAAAAACAGGAATTTTATTTTCAATGAAGGAAGATTTATGTTTATTCTTAATGTGTCTGTTTTGCAACAATGTATCTCCTGGAATATCACTCGCTAGGGTTAAAGCTTTGTGTATGTTGGCAGTGCTGTATCCTCTATCTTTAAATGTATTGGCCATCTCAAAAGCTTCTAATTGGAATGTGTCAGGTGTACTACATAGGTGTCTAAGTCTTAAAAATTGTCCATATGGAATTCCTCTAATGGTGTGCCCAGGGTGTTCTGAGTCTGCCCGCAGCAGACCAGACTATTGCCGGTTTTCTATATAGGCTGGTGGTGATTTTTCCTTCCAAGCCGATAAGTTTTACGTCTAGGAATTCAATGGTGTCCTCTTTTAGGGCCCCAGTAAATTGTAA
Organism: Lithobates pipiens; assembly: GCF_037356315.1. Lineage (NCBI taxonomy): Eukaryota > Metazoa > Chordata > Amphibia > Anura > Ranidae > Lithobates > Lithobates pipiens. The sequence goes on along the minus strand of NW_027507748.1, from coordinate 398,365,351 downwards.
ATTCAAAGTGTTGTTGTTGAAATAAGTAAGCCATTCTTCCAGATTGGCCAATTCATTAGATGTAATAAATAACAGGTCAGCTATATAGCGACCGAAAAATACGGTATCTTTACGGCGGGGGCTATCATGTCCAAGGATGCAGGACCTCTCCCACCAGCCCATATATAGGTTGGCTAATGAGGGCAAAAATTTTGCCCCCATGGAGGCCCCACATTCCTGGAGATATGAGTGAGTAGATATTCCAAAGACAACAGAATGAACTCTTGAAGCAGAAGAGAATATTTGCCAGAAGTCCTTAGAAACCAAGCAACTGCCCTTAAACCTGATTGATGTGGAATACTTGAATACAGGCTTGTAACATCGCAACTTATCCATCTATAGGTGGAATGCCACGTAAAATTTTGTAGTTTACACAAAAGATGGCCTGTGTCCCTGAGGTAACCCGGCAGATCAAGAACTAGGGGTTGAAGTTGGGTATCTATCCATTCCCCCAGACATTTGTTGAGGGAACTTATACCTGCCACTATTGGCCGACCCACAAGGGGATTTAACCCCTTGTGGACCTTAGGTAGGTAATGAAAGATAGGCATAATAGGGTTCTCAGGAATAAAGGAATCTCTGTCTCTCTCAGAAAGGAGACCAGCAGTAACCGCTCTACTCAATAAGCTGAAAAGTTCTCGTTTAAAGGGGGCGGTGGGATCTGATCTAAGTAAACGATAAGTTTTAATATCTGAGAGTTGGCGCAAGGCCTCTGCTCTGTAATCTTCTGAATTCAAAATTACTACACTGCCACCCTTGTTGGAGTTCTTAATGATATTTTTATATTCTTATTCTTCAATATTCTTATCTAATGACAGATTTTTAAGAGCAATTCTTTCAACATTAGTTAAATTGTGTGTAGCAGGTCTGTTGTTACCAGTGCGAGCGAGGCGGGTCAGGTCCCTCTCCACCATCTTTTGAAATAAATCCAGATCCTTGCCCCTTGACTCAATGGGATAGAAATTTGACATGATATTAAATTTGATTCTATTGCCTTCAGCCACTGGGTCAATGGGGGGAGGGTCAGACTCTAAGGCCAGATCATGGGGGGGGCATCTGGGATTGGATGAGGTTCCTACTGGGCCCAGCCACCTCCTGGCTGCCACTGGGCCCGCCCTCCTCCTAGCTGCCACTGGACACTCCATCCCATCTTCCTGGCTGCCACTTTTCAGACCCTCCTCTTGGATGAGCTCATCCTGTGTATAAAAAAATTGACATAGTTTTAGTTTTTGGTTCATCAATCACACACAATTTTCAGCTCATTACTTGCAAATTGAATGTTAAGAAATAGAAAAAACATCGATCATTCTGACCCCAACATTTTTCATTCTTTTCCCAAACATTTTTGGCCCTTACTGTCTATTGATATGTATACATCACTTTTTTAAATCATTAATTTGTTATCAATTGCAGTATAACATCTAGTTAACATAATTAATATTAGGACAAAAAATATGTCTAAAAATAATATATCTGGCTCCAGCTGGGCACATACACTTCTTCCAGGATGGAAGGCCCAGGTTGTTCCTCGTCAGTCTCTGCTGGGGTTGAGGGAAGGGTGGAGGGAAAGCTGAGGGAAGGGTAGAAAGTGATTCCCTGCCTTCAGTCTGGTCTTCCAGAAACCGCAGTTTGTTGAAGTACCACAGCCTGAATCTGAGTGATTTCTGTATCTTATTATGCTCCTTCTTATACATGTTCCTCAAGATCCCAATTTTATTTTCCAAGAACACAATGGTTGCATCGGGAACCAGAGTCTTCACAAATTCCAGAAGTTTCTCCAGTGTTCACCTCCTAGCTTGTTTATTATAATATAAACTGTGTTTCACCTCCCAAAAATTCCTCATCTCTCTGTACTTATCAATGAAACTGGCCATAAATTCTGGGTCCTTAAAGTGATTCATATTTTCTGTAAGACAAGACAAAAACACTAATGTCAGCCTAAACTCTCATAATCTTATCCCAATATAGGCCTCAATCTTGAAGCAGTATAGGCCACTGATGTACCAAAGTTAAGATTTTACCTTTGTTAGAACGTTTGTCCTCCTTCCACAGCACACCGAACGTACGTACGACCTATGCGTGTTACTTTATATACACTGCGCATGCGTCCCCTGCGTTGCCCACCCTGACATTCTTTCTAGTGCATTCCCCACCCCTTCTCTTCGGCACACAATAGGAGTGACATGGTGGAGACAGAGCAGGTGTCTGTTATAAAGTGGAGAAATAACGAGGAGGAGGGAAGCCCAGAGGCATAAACGTCCCGATCCTGGAGGTGACGCTTTAAGGCTACAAAGATGGCCTTTCTTGAGATTATGGAGATCACTTCCTGGATCTCTTCCATGAAGGGAAAATTCACTGCTTCCCTTTTCATGTTTGTGAAATACTTAATTTGTTTCTTCTGTGGTTCTTCTGCCACATCTTCCCACATCTAATCTCTTTCACAAAGGGTTGAACCAAGGCAAAGTCTAATCCATCATACTGGGTTTCCTCTTCTTCCACAGAAGATGCATCTGAGACCGACAGTGCTTGGGCCTCTGAGACACCCTGAGCAGCCGGAAGTATTTGAGGTGACAGGGAGTGAGAGGTAGAAGGCACTGGAGCAGTTGAAGCATGCGCCTGCTTGGCAAATTACTTCAGTGTTTCCTCAAACGCCTGTTTCATTAATGATACCAGCTCCTTCTTATCAGGTTCCTGGCTTTTTCTTAGCTTCTTTGAAGCAATCCACACAAGCCATCTTACCCGCCATGGCCTTTTTTAAGGCAAGCTCAGCAACCTCCTGGCCTGGGCTGTTCATGATGCATATCCCTGAGGTGATGCGATGGATGCGATGGACAACATTGACACCTTGAGGGGGAGCGGGACCGAGGAGCCTCTCTTCTTCAGTGGGAGCATTGATCTTCCTGTGAGGATAAGTGTCTATCATTCCTTCACAAGCTTCCCGAGCTTCTATCCTCTGATCGCCGAGAAGGGCCATGACCGAGACCTGAGGAGCTGGAAAAATGTTATAGAATCTTGCCATTTGCAAGGAATACCTGAGGGGAAGGCTGTAGGAGGCACAGGCAGCCTTGGAGCACACAGAGCACAGCAGCTGCCACAGCAGATGTTGCTTTAGGTAGAAGCACTTTTTTAAAACTGCTTCCCTTTAGGCTTGCTCCACCCCCTCCCCTGATTGGACAGGTGGCTCTGCAAATGCCCAGAGCGGCCGTCCAGCATGCATTGCACACTGGCTTGTATCTCCAGCTCTGGAACACATAAAAGGCAGAGAATGAGCTTGGCTCGCCCCTAACAGGCACAGTGATCCAGCACTCTAAGGAGAGAGACAGCACGCCGCCCAGCTCACCCATGCAGCCGCCCCAAGTATCAGCAGCGGGGCTTCCTGACAAGGTTGCTATTAGGGCCTCACTCATCTGTGCTGACATGGAGCCATCAAGAAAAAGCTGTTAGAGCTCAGTGGTTGGGTTAACATATACTTTAAGTGGATTTAGTCACTTGAGCACAGCTGCACATTTTGGATAGTATTACAAGCACTACGAGTTCCTTCACGGATTACACATAATTCAACTGATCGTTAATATTGTTGTAAACATCATGTTCACCCATAATCTACAATTAGCTAAGCCTAAAATTCAAAGAATTACACTAATCAAACAATACAAAATGACCAAATAATTCACACTTTTTATTGCTACTAATTATAAAGAACAAGCTGTGGTGTATTCATTACTTTAGAAGATCAGCTAAGTAAGGACTTCAGTCATTGTGTCTCAGTTTCCAGATTTTTTGTGTTTCTGTGGTTAATAGCTCTGAATGTTGTATTTTTATTCCTGGAGCCACCATCTGGGAAGCGAGTTAGAAAAGCTGCACAGAATGTTTCCAGGGGAGTTTCTATTTTTGTCTTAACAGGTGTTCTGGAAATTAAGTGTACAGGTTCCTTCCTGTTATTTTACGGTATGTGGTTTCAGAGCAGGTCACCTGGTAAGGTTAAGAATAAATAAATTGCTTGAGAATCTATGTAATCCCAGAACATGTTCCTGTTTATTTATTTTGATGTATTTCTTTACAGTTTAGTTACAGTTATGTTAATGGCAACACAGAGAAAATGACCATACTCTTATTATCAACTTAAAAAATCCATAAAGATACTTAAAAAATTAATGAATCAATTAATAAAAATGTGGTTGGTTGCAAACAGTGTATTGGTAAGTTGTTGTTTTTTTTTTTGTGTTCTTTTGTTTTTTTCAGAGAATTTGAATAAAAGTAAAGAGATATGCTTAGCTAAATGACACTAGGATCCTTTTTGCTATTTAAGATAATGACTGCTATTTTCAACTATGTAACTGGAATTGTCATATATGATTGGTCGGCATTAATGTAAATTATAGTAGTTATAGCAAATAAAACAGAAAATTTACTATCAAATACTTACCGTTATTTTCCTTACCTGGTGGACTCCATGGCAGCATACGTTTGGGTAGCCCTGCCCTCGCTCCTACCCCATAGGCCCCCCTATCCAAAAAAATGTTAGGCTGAGCCAGATGCCGTGTTCCGTAACTAGCCTACTCATGACTATGGGCGGGAACTCCTGCGGCCACGGAGTCCAGCAGAAAAGGAAAATTATGGTAAGTATTTGATAGCAAATTTTCAGTTTTATTGACAGACTTCCATGGCAGCATACATTTGGGAGTGAACTAGTAAAAAAAAAAAACAAGAGTGGCATGTCAGGAAAAGTCATAGCCAACAGAAACCCTATGGATAGATATAAGTTAGGAAGTTAGCTACACTCAACAATGAGCCAGAACAGCTGATGTTGATGGAAAACATGTCATCCTCCTACAACTATTCCTAGCTCCCTTTCACAGGGAGCCCATGAAGCTTACACACTCATGGATGAGTGTGTGGTGACTGGTTCTGTAGGGACCAAACTCTAAGCTTTATAGGCCTAATGGCTAGCTGGAATGACCCATCCAGCGAAAAATTCTGGATGACATCTCCGTCCCATTGGTTCTGCTAGAGAAAATGTCAAATATGTCCTAAAACTCTGAGTAAAGTTGTAGCTGTAGCTTGAGAGCATGCTCAAACTTGAGAGCATGCTCAAAGTATCCCAATATTCATAGCATGGAATCATTTATCCTCGATGGTCCTGCATATGGGAGGAACAAATCTTTTGTAATCACAGAATGCGAAGCCACCTCAGATTGCCTCCCAGTATGGATATAAACACTACCCATACTGGGCAGTAAGCCACAAGTATTCCTCTCGGCACAAGGCCCAGAACCCATCATACCTCCTGATGGAGGAAGAAGAGATTGACATAATGGCTCAGTCATTACTCTAACTGCACTGAGGGGATCCCACCTGGAGCTGTAAGTCACCAAAGGATCCTTCCTAGCCTAAGGCCCCTTTCACACGGGATGGATCAGTAATTATCCGCCCCGTGATGATCCACTCGCTCAGCGGGTATCGCTCCATTGTCCCCGCTGAGCCGGCGGCGGACAGGGCGGTCCCGACACACTGTGCAGGGTCAGCTCTCCGTTCTCCTCTATGGGGGATCGGATGAGCACGGACTGTCTGTCCATGTTCATCCGATCCGCTCTGCAGACGGATAGAAAAATAGGATTTTCCTCCGTCTGCAGATTCGGACAATTGCGGAGGCGGACAATAGCAGGTGTCTGCGGATGTTCATCCGCAGACACCCGCTATCCCATAGGGATGTATGTATGTCCGTATTTCATCCGCAAACGGATGGATGAAATACGGACATACTGTCCGCATGTGTGAAAGGGGCCTAAAGCTTTGATGTTTGCAAACTTCCTGGCTGAAGAGATAGCCTTTAGAGTTCATGTCTTCATAGCTCAGTCTTTACCCAAGCTGGACTGCAAAGAGCCAGCAAGGAAGCCCAGAGTAAGTAGTAAACCCCACATAGAGAGTCTTGGCTCTCCTTTGAATCTAATATTCAACCCCCATCAAAGTATTGGATGAGTAAGGGATAGTCTACCCATAAGACATTGGATATGACAGGGACTGCAGAGGTCTGCCCTCTAAGAGAGCTTTGAGATTATTTGATGTCTAGAATGTACCTGGCCAGAGGACTGAAGCAAAAAAAAAACAAAGCAGTCCAAACTGAACCAGCTCCATTCAAATCCTTTTGTAAGATTCATAGATATTAGCTTAGGGAAACAAAAGCCAAGTCTGATCAGTTTCTTCCTGCCAGGAGGAGAAACTGGAAGAGAATAACAAGGGTGGAATATTTCTCTCTACGACAGAAGATCTCACCTGAGAGAAAGAACTTCAATCCGAAGGCAGGAACCAAGGCCTGTTTGGCTAAGTTCGTTCTGACCAACCGACCATTTTGAAACCATGTTGCAGGTACGTAATCATTGTAGAGTTCATGCTGTGTTAGGGCTTGGTGTTGGGGTTTATACTTTGACCCAAGCCCAGTCCAGGAACAGGGTGGGGAGGAGTTCATGGACCAAGAATCGGTTACTCCAGCGTAACCAATTCTCTCATATCTCTGCTGCGTGAGATCTAGGAGAATAATCCTAATGATTTCAGGAACTTTCTCAGGATGATGGACCCCGTTTTTTCACCTTCTGTTGGCTTTGCTCACCCCTTATATTATGAAGCAGGACACCTGCATGCAGCAAGCCATCACTCCGAAGCAGAGGCTAGTTGCCACTTTGCAGTACTTGGCGACTGGGAGAAGTCTACAGGACCTTAAATTCTCTACAGGCATCTCCCCCAGGCTCTGGGGATCATTATTCCAGAGACCTGTTCTGCTTTTATTCAGGTCCTGCAGAAGGACTTTATTAGGGTAAGTTTTCTCATTTAACATCACATTATATGTATTTAATGTTTGCTAATGTATTGTATTTATTTCATCATTCCCTAATTACCATGATTGGAATATGCTGTGAATGTCTCCTTTGTTCGTACGCATACTGTAAGCTTTTAATGCTCCCTTTTGGCCTTCATGCATATTTGCCTTCACCAACTTCCCCAGCATGCTCAGCTCCATTGTAGTGCTTTAACCAAAACACCCCCTAAAATATACACATGTTATGTGTGTCCTTAAAGTCAGGTACTGGAGGCTTTTTTTTGGCTCCCAAAGTCACCTCAAACCCTCCCCCTCCCTAAATTTTTACAACGGGCCATCAGAGGGGGGAGGAATATGATATTAGTGGACCTTAGATTTTTGTCTTGAAATACTCCTTTAAAAAAAGTTATGTCCACATCATGCCATCACCCCATTTGGGGTCTTACTATTATAACTATAAGGGGTTTAATAGTATAGTGTTAATAGCGGGTTGTCGGCACAATATGAGTTTCTCTATGTGGATGTGGGGAAGAATGGCCGGATGGAGGAGTCTTCGCCCAGACGGAGTTTTACCAACGTCTCCAGACTGGTGGCCTAGCATTGCCACCTGATGTGGACAACGTGGAAATATTCCCCTTCGTCTTTCTTGCTGATGAAGTGTTTGGTCTGGGTGAGTACCTGATGATGCCATTCCCCCAAAGAACCCTTACCCCAGAGAGGAGGGTTTTTAACTACCGGCTGGCCAGACCAAGAAGAGTTGTTATAAATACCTTTGGGATAATGGTCTGCCGGTTCTGCCTGTTTCTGACAGCAATCGATATGGCAGACTACATAATCAACCATATTGTCCTATCCTGCTGCATATTGCACAATTTTTTTAATTATATTGCCTCAGTTGGGCCTGGCAGAGCATGTAGACCATCAAAGGCATCGGCCGCCATTCCTAAGGCCATGGAGGTCTGGATGCCCAAAGAACTGGGTGGAGAATGACCTGGGCAAAGCTGAGGTCCTAGCTTCATTTATGGCCGAAGTATCCATCGACCTAATCAAGATTCTGGTGAAATTTATGCTAAATACAGCAACTGCCAGAAGAGCCCTGCCTGTGGCTGAGGCCCTGGGTGGCTGACCCAGCATCCAAGAAGGAAGAGGGTCACTCCCTGTTTGGGAATAAATTAGACACGGCCATCGCAAAGGCAACTGGTGGGAAATCTGGATTTATCCTGCATGATCTGAGGTTGCTTAATAAAAATAAAACAGCCTTCAGAAACTCTGCAAGACCTAGAGGCAGAGATGCCAGGTCCTACAAGTCAGGAACGCAGTTTCCAGGCAGTGGCCAAATTCTGTAACAAACCGCAAATCTAGAAGACCAACCTCTTTCTTGGGTCAAGAACCTCAGAAGTCCTTTTGACTACCCACCAGCTCACACTTACCAGGTAGGAGCCATGTTATTCAGGTTCCGTTAAGTGTGGCAAAAAGGAGTGAGTCGTGGGTGATATCGACCATCAGGTAAGGCTACAACTGGAAATTCCTCAAGCAGCCCCACAGAGTCTTTGTCTCAACAAAGATGCCTCTAGAAAAGGGAAAACTGGATGTCTTCTGGAAGTACATATGGACCCTCCTGAAGCAAGAAGTGATAGTCGCTGTTCCTCAACAGGAGCGTTTTTGCCTCTGTTCTTGGTTTGGAAAAAGTTGGAGGCCGGTAATAGACCTCAGGGACCTCAATAGGTCCATCAAAAAGGAGTGATTCAGGATAGAGTCACTTCAAACAATCCTGAAGGTCATTCAACCAGGCTGGCTACTGTCAGTGGGCCTCAGAGATGTTTACTTCCATGTACCCATGGCGCCGTTCTACCAGAGGTTTCTTCGATTTACAGTAAGACAGTAGGACAACTTCACTATCAGTTTGTATGCCCGCCCTTTGGACTGACCCCATCCCTCAGGGTATTCCCGAAGGTCCTGATGGCACACCTATGATTGCACGGAATCCATATACATTACTATTTGGATGCCATTTTACTTCTAAGCCAAGACCAGGACACGCTCTTGACACACTGGGAGATGATCTTGTTGACGTTGGAGAGTTTTGGTTGGCTGGTCAATCAGGAAAATAGTCACCTCGTATCGACTCAGTCTCTGGTGTACTTAGGTGCAAAGATAGATACTCCAACGGCATCAGTGGCATTACCCAGAGACAAGATGTCCTGTATCCTGAAAACGATGTTGGAAGCCCAAAAGAAGCTGTACCTGCCAACAATAGACCGCATGTGACTTCTCAGTATAATGATCTCAACCACTCCGATGGTCAAATGGACTCAATGGAATTTGCGCCTCTTCTAAATGGGTCTCCTAGATCAATGGAGATTGAGGGATCTTGGTCAGAAAATCCAGATCACAACTCAGATGAGGGTCAACTTGGATAGGTGGTAGAGGCAGGGGAATCATCTTCGTTGCCACTCCTTATTCACAACAAGGTGGCAAATAGTCCAGTCGGATGCCAGCGGAACAGGCTGGGAAGGCCTATACAAAGACCACTGGGCCCAAGGCCATTGGCCTTTTGAGGCTGCTAATGTAGTTTCCAATATATTGGAATTGAGGGCAGCCTTCCAGGCCCTCCTGGCATTCAAGAGTCATATTCAAGGAGAGCCCATTCATTTTAAGCTAGACAATGTGCATCCAAAGGCAGGGAGGCACTCGCAACAGTGCTCTCCTGAGAGAGGTGACCCCTGATCATGGATTGGGCTCAAACCAACTTACAGCTGCTAACAGCAGTGTATGTGCCCGGTCAACTGAACACTCAAGCAGACTACCTGTCCAAAGCGGACTTGGACAACAATGAGTGGGCCCTGTCACCACAAATTTTTCGTAACTTGATAACATGGGCCTTCCTTCCAGAAGTGGATCTGTTTGACTGTCCGATCAATACCAAACTACCACAGTTTTTTGCCAAGTCCAATCACCCCCCAAACAACGGGGGTGTATGCCCTAACAGCAGAATGGAATTTCAGAATAGCATATGCCTTCCCTCTGATACCGGTGATCCTCCTCTTTTTACGCAGGTTGCGGCAGGAGAAGGTGTCCATTTATCCTATGCTCCTCTCATTGAGCAGGGGGAACCACACCCTCTACCAGTAACATCGGACCTGCTGAAGCAGGGGCCAATCTGCCACCCAGCCCCAGAGAGCCTGAAATTGATAGCATGGGCCATGAGAGGCGAAGGCTAATCAGTCTGGGTTGCTCAGCCAGAGTCACAAGTACCCTAGTGAAAGCTAGGAAAGACAGTACCAACAATGCCTATACCAGAACTTGGAATATGTTTGTGGAATTTGCATACAGACGTGATTTTTTGCCAGATTCACCAACAGTCTGCCACATTCGGGAGTTCTTCCAGGTGGGATTGGAACTAGGCCTCTCCCCAAGCACTTAGAAGGCCCACATGTCTGCTATCTCAGCTTTCACTGGTACCCAATGGGCCGTGAATAAGTTGGTGATCAGAGCGGCCATCCACTTAAGACTGTCGAGGTCTCTATGATTTCCAAAATGTGACTTGCCTCTAATCTTGGATTTCCTTTCATCAGACACCTTTGTTTCTTTTGTCTCTCTATGGCATCTCTCATTGAAGACCGCTTTTCTTGTGGCAATAACTTCAGCCAGAAGTGTATCCGAGATAGCGGCATTGGGGTTTAAAGAACCCTTCCCCTCTTTCTTCCCGGATACAGTGGTGCTCAGGCCAATGGTGGGATTCATCCCGAAGGTAGCCTCTAGTTTCCATGACACAGGAAATCACACTCCCAATGTTTCTCGCAGAAAACTCTCAGAATCCAAATCCACTTAATATGGGGTCTTCACTAAAAGCCTAATTTGAAGCGACGGATGAACTTAGAAAGTTAGACCATCTCTTCGTCATCCTGAATGGGGCTCGGAAGGGCCTGAGAGCTTCTGGTAGGGTGATAGCCTTATGGCTAGTCAAGACTATTTCGTTGGCCTACAGAATTCAATTTCCGTTATCACATTAATGTAATTACAAAAGTAATTTTAAATCTACAGCTTTCATAATAATAATACCAGGTAATCCTGTCATAAATGTCCTTGTTCAGGCTATACCTGTAAACTTTGAGCTTGAAAAACAGGGACACCTTAGGATGGAGAAAACATTAGGCAGTGGGGGGGCAATATTGCCCAGTGGGTGGTGAGAGTGGATAGTAATGCACAGCAGGGGCTGATGATGAAAAGTAGTACCCAGTGGGAGGAGGAAAGGAACAATAATGCATCCAAAGGGCCGAGTAAACATTGGTGTTAGTGGAAAACATTTTATATGTCAATACACAGTGCCGTTTCTACAGATAAATAATATACAGTATCTATCCACTCAAAAAAAATATGCACTCACCAGCCACTTTATTAGGTACACCTGTTCAATTGCTTGGTAACACAAATTGCAAATCAGCCAATCTCATGGTAGAAACTCAATGCATTTAGGCATATAGACGTGGTGAAGATGACTTACTGACATTCAAACTGAGCATCAGAATGGGGAAGAAAGGGGATTTAAGTTACTTTGAATGTGGCATAGTTGTTAATGCCAGACAAGCTATTTTCATGCACAACCATCTCTAGGGTTTACAGTGAATGATCCAAAAAAGAGAAAATATCCAGTGAGCGGGAGTTGTATGGAGGAAAATGCCTTATTAATATCAGAGTTCAGAGGAGAATGGGCAGACTGGTTTGAAATGATAGAAAGGCAGCAGTACCTCAAATAACCAAGGTTACAACCAAGGTATGCAGATTACCATCACTGAATGCACAACACATTGAATCTTGAAGCAGATGGGCTACAGCAGCAGAGAACCACACTGGGTAACACCCATGTCATCTAAGAACAGGAAACTGATGCTAAAATTCACACAGGCTGCTCAAAATTGGACAATAGAAGATTGGGAAAACGTTGCCTGGTCTGATGAGTCTTAATTTCAGCTGCTACATTCAGATGGTAGGGTCAAAATTAAACAACATGAAACCATGGATCCATCCTGCCTTGTATTAATACTTCAGGTTGGTGGTGTAATGGTGTGGGGATATTTTATTGGCATGCTTTGGGCCCCTTATCACCAATTAAGCATTGTTTAAACACTATGGCCTACCTGAGCATTATTGTTGACCATGTCCATCTCTTTATGACTACGGTGTACTCATCCTCTGATGGCAACTTCCAACTGGATAATGCACCATGTCACAAAGTTCAAATCATCTCAAACTGGTTTCTTGAACATGACAATGAGTTCACTGTACTCCAATGGCCTCTACTGTGACCAGATCTCAATCCAATAGATTACAGGCATACCACACTTTTAAGAACACAATGGGGTACTAGCAAGGTGTACCTAATAAAGTGGCCGGTGAGTGTATTTTTAAGACTCCATTCACAGGGAACACTATGCTCCTTTAAAGTGGATGTATACCCATTTATTTTATTTTATTTTTACCTACAGGTAAGCCTATAATAGGGCTTACCTGTAGGTAAAATTAAATATCTCCTAAACCTGTACAGTTTAGGAGATATTCACTTTGCATGCTCTCTGGATCTCCTCTGCTGCGTGAGATCCAGGAGAATAATCCTGATGATTTCAGGAATTTTCTCTGGATAATGGACCCCATTTTTCATCCTTTGTTGGCTTTGCTCACCCCTTATATTAGCAGGCAGGACACCTGCATAGCAGAGGCTAGTCGCCACCTTGCGGTACTTGGCGAATGGGAGAAGTCTACAGGACCTCAAGTTCTCTACAGGCATCTCCCCCCAGGCTCTGGGGATCATTATTCCAGAGACCTGTTCTTCCATCATTCAGGTCCTGCAGAAGGACTATATTAGGGTAAGTTTTATCCTTTAACATCACATTCTATGTATTTAATGTTTGCTAATGTTTTGTATTTATTTCATCATTCCATAATTACCCTGATTGTAATATGCTGTGAATGTCCTCTTTGTCCTCATGCATGCGTGAATCTTTTAATGCTCCTTTTTTGGCCTACATGGATATTTGCCTTCACTAACCTCCCCAGCATGCTATCCTGGGCCCATACACACCTAGCCTAGTCACGTAGTCACGTAACAATGTATTTTGTCAGCTCCATTGTAATGCTTTACCCTAAACACCCGCATAATGTGTATAAATGTTATTGTTGTTCTTAAATTCATGCAGTGTCAGAGGCTTTTTTTGGCGTTCACAAACTCATTTAGAGCCCCCCCCCCCCCTAAAATTTGGACAGTGGGCCATCAGGTGAGGAATCTTATAAGTGGACCTTATTTTTTTGTCTTTAAATATGCATTAAAATTAATGTTATACTGATGTTGACCAAGAATGTTTGTGTCTAATCTGCTTGCAATGTTTATGTGCAAAATTGCTAATTTTGTTTTCTTCTGTTTTGACTCCACAGTTTCCTTCAACGCCACAGGAATGGCAGACTGTAGCATCCCACTTTGCCCAACGTTGGGACTTTCCCAACTTCGGAGGGGCAATAGATGGGAAGCATGTCCACACCATCCCACCACCCCATTTGGGGTCATAATATTTTAACTATAAGGGGTTTCATAGTATCGTGTTTATGGTGGTAGTGTCGGCGACATATGGGTTTCTATATGTGGACGTGGGGAAGAATTGTCAGATGGTGGAGTGTTTGCCCAGACCGAGTTCTACGGACGTCTCCAGACCAGTGGTTTGGGATTGCCACCTGCGGATGAGAACATCGATGGACTTACTTTTGTTTTTCTTGCTGATGAAGCCTTTGGTCTAGGAAATCATGTGATGAGGCCATTCCCCCACAGGACCCTCACCCCGGAGAAGAGTGTTTTTAATTACCGGCTGGCCAGAGCCCAAAGAGTCGTGGAGAATACCTTTGGGATAATGGCCAGCCGGTTCCGCCTATTTCTAACGGCAATCAACCTGGCGGAGTACAAACTGAACCAAATTGTTTTATGCATCCTGCACAACCTTTTACAAAGAAATGCTCCAAATTATATAGCCTCAGTTGGGCCTGAGGCTGGACTGCAGGAACCAACACTGATGGCCCTGGAAGCTGTAAGTCCTGGCTTGCCCCCCCAAAGCGCCTGTGAAGTGCATCAAAAATATGTGGAATATTTTATGGGTAGTGGGGCCATTGCTATGCTAGCTAATTTGTAAATATTTTTAACAAAAAAAAACTGATATGATAAAATCTTGATTTGGATTTACTGCTTGTGTTTATTTTATCTGTCTCCTAGGTTCTCCTAGTGCACTTATAGTGCCAAGTGGTTTTCGCATTATTTAAATAACACCCATTGTCACTGTAAACACCAACATAATACAAAATATGTTATTGAGCATTGAACGAAGAAGCCACACATTGTTGAGTAGAATCCTTTTACTCCGTGCACATTCACATGTGCATTTTATAAAACATTTGGCGGTACAAAAATACATCTTTTTTTTTCAAAGTTTTACCTTGAAATTTGTTAACAAATACAGAAACAGGCATATTTCCAAGCATAACATACACAACTCTGGAACTTATAAAGTTCAACATTGCAAAAAAGAAGGCAATATCAGACATTTTATAGTGTGAAAAAGGTCTTGATCTTAGCTTCATCAGATTGGTGAAGTCATCCCTGTAAAAGCCAAATTTAGAAGATGCACACAAATTGTGAGTCAAAATGGGGATTTCCTTTCTGATCCCATACCTAATGTCAACATGTGCTATCTCCCATCATGGGGGATCAATGGACGTATTTTGGGGGTGCAACCACTTCCTCTCACCTACTAGAGTTGGGAGGAAGGGGTTGTACCCTCAAAACGCATACATTTAAATCCCCTGATGGCAGATAGCACATGTTGACACACTGTGTGCATCTTCCAAATTTGGCATTTAAACTGTATTAAAACTTTGGATAAAATATTTAGCAAATAAAAACAGGAATCTATTTAGGATTTATATTCTCCCTAGTACATCAATCATGTTCCTCAGTCTTTGTTCAATCTCCTTGTTTTTTTCTTTAATAAGGTCCAAATCCCAACTACAAGAAATGATTTCCTGGATAAGCTGATGTGTACTGTCACTGGTAGGGATGAGCTTGATGTTCGAGTCAAATGCATGTTCAACTTGAACACCGGCTGTTCGCCCGTTCAGCGAATCCAGAAGTCTGTGGGCTGTTCGCGCCAAATTCACATGGCGCTCATGGCCCACAATGCACTGCGCCATCGCAGTGCATTGCTGGCTCATGATTGGCCAAGCCTGCACTGTGACCCCGCATTCTTGGCCAATCACAGCGCCGGCAGCGAGGAGAGCCATAATTGGCCACAGGCAGGATGCCTGTGGCCAATTATAGCTCAGGCTGTTTAGTACATGCCCCACACTATATAAGGCCGCCAGCACAGCGGCCTTGTGTAGTGTTCCAGCTTCTGCAGGAGTTAGTGGGTGTTGTGTGCCTCCAGCGCAGTATACACCTGTATCTACCTTTATTGCTGTTCTCTAATAGAGCCATCTGCAGGAGTTAGTGGGTGTTGTGTGCTTCCAGCGCAGTATACACCTGTATCTACCTTTATTGCTGTTCTCTATTAGAGCCATATGCAGGAGTTAGTGGGTGATGTGTGCTTCCAGTGCAGTATACAACTGTATCTACCTTTATTGCTGTTCTCTAATAGAGCCATCTTCAGGAGTTAGTGGGTGTTGTGTGCCTCCAGTACAGCACAATCTACACCTGTATCTACCCTTTATTGCTGGTGTTCTCTAATACAGCCATCTGCAGGAGTTAGTTGGTGTTGTGTGCCTCCAGCGCAGTATACACCTGTATCTACCCTTTATTGCTGTTCTCTAATAGAGCCATCTGCAGGAGTTAGTGGGTGTTTTGTGCCTCCAGCACAGCACAGTATACACCTGTATCTACCCTTTAATTGCTGGTGTTCTATAATAAAGGCACCTGCAGGAGTTAGTGGGTGTTGTGTACCTCCAGCACAGCACAATATACACCTGTATCTACCCTTTATTGCTGGTGTTCTCTAATACAGCCATCTGCAGGAGTTAGTGGGTGTTGTGTGCCTCCAGCGCAGTATACACCTGTATCTACCCTTTATTGCTGGTGTTCTCTCATACAAAGAGAGGGGATGCTCAATAAGGACAGTAATCTGGCAGTCATGTTCCACAAGCTGCAGCATACTGCCAGGTTTGCTCCAGTGATGAAGAAGGAGGGGATGATGAGGTCACTGACTCCATGTGGGTGCCTGGTAGGAGAGAGGAGGAGGAAGAGGAGGAGAATGCACATCTCCAACGAGGCAGGATGCCCACTGGGGGACAGCTTATCGGCAGCATACCAACTGAATCACACCGCAGAGCTCCGCCTGTGCAGGGCGCTGCCTCTGCGTGTTATTCCAAAAGTTCTTTGGTGTGGGCCTTTTTTGAGACGAGTGCATCAGATCGCACTGCTGCTATTTGCAACATATGTCTCAAGCGTATCTCACGTGGCCAAAACATCAGCCACTTGGGCACCACATGCTTGACCAGACATATGTTGACCTGCCATGCAGCTCGTTGGCAAGCGTACCTTAAAAACCCACACCAAAGAACAAAGCGGACATCTCCTTGCTCCTCATCAGCTGGGATCTCAAACCCCACTAGACCTTCAGTCCTCTCTGAAACCTGCACTGAGAGGAATGAAGGTGTAGAATTAGGTGTGTCACAGCCAAGGGCTTGTGGTCACTCTGCTAGCAGTACACCCACGTCTGATTGTAGCAGGCAAATTTCCCTGCCCCAGCTGCTGGACCGTCGAAAGAAGTTCACTCCCAGCCATCCACATGCCCAGCGGTTGAATGCTAGCTTCGCTAAATTGCTAGCACTTCGACTGCTGCCTTTTCAGTTGGTAGACTCTGCCCCCTTCCGTGAGTTTGTGCAATGTGCGGTTCCTCAGTGGCAGGTCCCCAAACGCCACTTTTTCTCACGGATGGTGATTACGGCTCTCGACCGGCATGGGGAAGGCAATGTCCTTGCCTTGCTGGACAGGGCAGTCAGTGGTAAGGTGCATATTACCGCTGACTCATGGTCAAGCAGGCATGGACAGGGACGTTACCTGTCTTTCACGGACCATTAGGTCGCTCTTCTGGCAGCTGGGAAGGATGCAGGACAAGGTGCAGTAGTGTTGGAGGTTGTTCCACCACCATGCCTCCAAAATGCTACTACTGGTTGTGACACACCTCTCTCCTCCACCCCCTCCTCTTCTTCTTCCTCCATGGCCTCTTTCAGTGTTCTGTCCTCTGAACCAGCGGTGCTCCGTAGGCGTTCAAGAGACTACGCAAGTACGCAGGCAAAACTATGCCATGCCGTGCTTGTGCTGGTTTGTTTGGGGGACAGGAGCCACACTGGGGCAGATATTTTGTCAGCTCTGCAGGGGCAGGCCGAGAGGTGGTTGACGCCACGCCAGCTTAAGCCAGGAATGGTGGTTTACGACAATGGCACCAACCTCCTCTCCGCTGTCCGACAGGGACAACTGACCCATGTGCCCTGTGTGGCTCACGTCCTTAACCTGGTGGTGCAGCGGTTCTTGAGCAGGTACCCGGGCTTACAGGATGTCATGAAGCAGGCCAGGAAAGTCTGTGTGCATTTCCGCCGATCATTTAATGCCAGTGCTCGGCTGGCTGAGCTCCAAAAGGAGTTGAACCTGCCCAAGAACTGCCTTATATGTAACATGCCCACCAGGTGGAACTCAACGTTGGCCATGCTGCAGTGGCTGCACACGCAGCAGAGGGCCATCAATGAGTACCTGTGCGACTACGGCACCAGGACAGGGTCAGGGGAGCTCGGTTTTTTCTCACCACGTCAGTGGAGCATTATCAGGGATGCATGCACTGTCCTGTCACCGTTTGAGGAGGCCACAAGGATGGTGAGCAGTGACAGTGCATGCATCAGTGACACTGTACCTCTTGTCCAGCTGTTGGAGCATACACTGCGTGGAATAATGGACAGGGAACTTGAGGCAGAACAGAGGCAGGAAGAGGAGGACTTCCTTGCTTCTTAAGGCCCCCTTTATCCAGACAGTGTTCCTGCTGTCCCACCCATCACACAGGAAGAGGACGAGGAGGAGGAGGAGGGGTGTGTCAGCATGGAGGAGGAGCCTGGCACTCAGCATCAGCAGCAGCAGTCTTGTAGGGATGATTTACAGTCCCAAGAAACCCGTGGACTTCTAAGTGGCTGGGAGGAGGTGGCTGCGGATCATGTTGTCCTTAGTGACCCAGAGGACTCCGGACTGAATGTCTCAGCTAACCTATGCTGCACAGCCTCCCTGATCCTGCAAAGTCTGCGGAAAGATCCTTGTATTCTTCGGATCAAGGAGAGGGACCATTACTGGCTGAACACTCTCCTTGATCCACGGTACAAGGGTAAGGTTGCCGACCTTATCTTGTCGTCGCAGAGGAAGCAGAGGATGAGACATCTCCGGGAGGCCTTGCAGAAAGGTCTGTGCAAGGCATTCCCAGAGACTGGGAGATTACAAACTCCTGGTCCTGGACAAAGTGTTGCTGAGGCTTCGGTCAGAAGGAGCAGTGGAGAAGGTGGCCGTCTGACCGATACGGTCAGACAATTTTTTAGTCTGCATCCCCAAGGTATGATCGGTTCCAGCAACCTTCGCCAGCATCTGATTTACATGGTGCAGGAATACCTAGGATAAGGTCAGACTTGTACACCTTTAACACCAAAAATCCTCTGGCTTACTGGGTCTTGAGGATGGATCACTGGCCAGAGCTTGCACAGTATGCAATTGGGCTACTGGCCTGTCCTGCATCCAGTGTACTTTCGGAACGCATCTTCAGTGCTGCTGGTGGCTTTGTAACCGATCACAGGGTGCGCCTGTCCACCGACTCGGTTGAACGACTGACCTTCATAAAGATGAATCAGTCTTGTATCACCACCAGCTACCAAGCACCTGAAGCTAATGTAATAATATTTTTTGAAATATCACATCCCTTCAAGACCGCCTATGCTGATGCTGAGTGACTGTTCTGTAATGTTGACTGTCTATCCTCTTCCTCCTCCACTGATATATTGGAAGAACATTTTTGGTTCTGGGTGATGCCACCAGCCCAATTTTTCAGCCCTGTTTTACAGGGGCATGTAATTAAAATTTTTGATGCAATGCTTTGCAGCAGGGCTCATTCCTGCACTACAAATAGAGTATATGGGAGAGGTTGCAGTGTCGTGGCACCAGCACCAGTGCCTAAGGCCCAATTTTTCAGCCCCTTTTAACAGGGGCATGTAATTACAATTTTTGATGCAATGCTTTGCAGAAGGGCTCATTCCTGCACTCCAACAAGAGTATATGGTAGAGGTTGCAGTGTATAGACACAATTTTTCAGCCCCTGTTTATCAGGGGCATGTAATACAATTTTTGATGCAATGCTTTGCAGCAGGGCTCATTCCTGCACTCCAACTAGAGTATCTGGGAGAGGTTGCAGTGTTGTGGCACCAGCAAGAAGGGCCTAAGGCCCAATTTTTCAGCCCCTGTTTAACAGGGGCACGTAATTACAATTCTTGATATAATATTTCACAGCAGGGCCTGTTCTTGTGCCCACCGAGAGTAACTGTGAGGACTTATAGTGTTGTGGCACCAGCACCACCACCACAACCACCAAAGGCCCAATTTTTCTACCACTGTTCAACAATGGCATGTAATTACAATTCTTGATATAATCGTTCACAGCAGGGCGCTCAAGCGCCCACCAAGAGTCACTTTGAGGGCTTACAGTGTTGTAGCAACACCAACACCTTAGGCCCCCATTTCTGCAGAGCATATAGGGCAGGCCCCTACTTTCAAACATCCAACTTACAAACGTATCCTACTTGCAAATGGAAGAAGACAACAGGAAGTGAGATAAAAAAAGACGGACGGCAAAAAAAATTATGCAGGGGTGATAACCGTTCCCTATATTTTCCTAAAAGCTTAAAATAGATTTTTTGACTGGAGCTTTAAAAATGTACCAGTTCAAAATTACAAACAGATTCTACTTAACACAACAAACCTACACAGTCCCTATCTTGTTTTCACCGCCTGTATATTCCTGCTCTGAGTATATAGGGCCTTGGGTCCCCACATCTTTCCTTTTTTTAATATGGGTTCCCCTTATATCCGTACAAGACCCAAAGGGACTGGTAATGGGCAGGGGGGGCTACCTATGCCATTTTTCTCAATGATTTTCATCCATATTGCTGGAACCAGATATTACATTAAAACCGCAAGCAGTTTTAAATGACTTTTTTTTCCGTTAAATGTAATTTTGTACAGGGACTGTTCTAAGCACGGGAAACACATGCCACTTCACAGGCATACTATAGACACCCCCAGGCACAATATTTAAAGTGAATATTTCACTTTTTTTCATTTTAATCGTCATTAAAATCAGTGCTCCCGAAAAAACTGCAATTTTTAAAAACATTTTAGGCATTGATCCATGTCCCCTGGGGCAGGAGCCAGGTCCCTAAACCATTTTTAGGACAATATCTTGCATATTAGCCATTCAAATTAGCACTTTTTATTTCGAACGTTCAAGTCCCATAGACTTCAATGGGGTTCTAAAGTTTGCGCAAATTTTCGGTCCCTTCGAAAGTTCTGGTGCGAACCGAACCGAGGGGGGGTTCGGCTCATCCCAAGTCACTAGTGAAATGACTGGATTTTGGTACCACAACCTGAACATCACCTAAAATAAAATACACACCATGTATTAAAAATATGCAGGCAAACATCTACAGTATTACCTGAATCTGTGGTGTCCGACACTGACCTGTTGTGGTGCCAAATTCCAGCACTTCTTCCACCTCTCCTTCCTCCACATACTGAGGTACCGCACTACTCTCCTCCCCTTCTTGAGGAGGTGGGGGTTCATGTTGTCCTCTGTC
Source organism: Lithobates pipiens (assembly GCF_037356315.1). Classification (NCBI taxonomy): domain Eukaryota; kingdom Metazoa; phylum Chordata; class Amphibia; order Anura; family Ranidae; genus Lithobates; species Lithobates pipiens. The sequence continues at coordinate 398,344,596 of NW_027507748.1, read as the reverse complement.
TTTTCTCCCCTATGAGAATGAAACAAAAGGTATACTTAGCACACAGATATTTGTGGCCAGAAATATGAATGTGAAACATTGCTTGGAAGTGGGGTACAATTGTTTGGGCAGAGTTCCAAGTTGGTCAACTCCCTTTTAACCAAGCTGGAATACTTACCCTTTTTGGACATGTTTCACACATGGAGACGCCCCAAGTATCCACCAGAGCACCTGTGTGGGTCACCCTAAAAAATGTGCTCTGGTGTCCCACACTAGTGCTCCTGAGTGCAGATGTGTAAACAGCTGCAGAGTGTTCTCTCCTTACATTACACTGAATCAAGTTTGCAATTCATTCTAGTTTCAAAGACATCTAGACAACAATGTTCTAAACTTTTTTAATACAAATTAGCATGACCAAATGTAGTTAACCCTGTATCAGCTAAAAACATTGTATTTAGTTGGCAAACAAACAATGTTTCCTATGAACATTTTACTGTGCCCATGAACATGAAATAGCCATTTAAAACTGTACAACAGTAATGAAAACACATGGAGCAGCATGCAAGTTAATAATCATAATAGGAACACAACAAGTACTTACTTTTTAGAAGCACTTTCTTTATCCTTCTGTACTGATCTTGCTCCCTTCATTTTAGGTCTGACCAGCATTTCCTTAATTGCTCCTCGGATCATCGTATCCCAAATTTCTGGGGCAGACTCTTCCCCACTTTTTTTCCATGATTTTGGCCTTTTGCAGATTGGGGTTTAGGTACAGCCCATTCTTTCCATCATAGTTGGCCCTCTTCAATATGTGGACCACCTCCACCATCTCCTCAAAGGACATATTGGAGGCCTTAAACTTCCTCCTGGATCTGGATTTTTTGGCCTCCAGGCTTTCCTCCTCGTTACTACTAGTAGTAGTGACCACCTGCTGTGTCTCCGCCATGTTCCTCTCCCACTGCAACGAAAGAGACGGGGCGGGGAATATTCGAGAAAGAACGTCAGGGCCTGGCAATGCGGGCAGAGTTTCATGTATGCGCAGTGTATATAAATTGAAGACGTTTGTGTCGTATGTACGTTCCATGTGTTGAGGAAGGACGAATGTTCTAACGAAGGTAACATCTTAACTTTGGTACATCAGTGGCCTATACTGATTCTAGATTGAGGCCTATATTGGGATAAATTTAGGAGAGTTTAGCCTGATATTTAGTGTTTTTGTCTTGTGTTTTGTCTTGCAGCAAATATGAAACAGTTCAAAGATCCTGGATTCATGGGCCACTTCATAGACAAATACAGGGATATGTGAAATTTGTGGGAGGTTAAACACCCCTTATATCAAAATAAGCCATCTAGGAAGGCATTACTGGAGAATCTGCTGGAATATGTGAAGACGCAGGTCCCCGATGCAGACATCAAGTTTGTGGAGAAGAAAATTGGTAACTTGATAAGTACATGTAGGTAGGAGCTTAATAAGGTCCAGGCTTCCATGAGATCAGGAGCTGCAGCAGAGGATGTGTATGTACACAGTATGTGGTACTACAGCAGGATGGAAGCCAGGGAATCACTTTCTACACTTCCATCCACCCTTCCCTCAACCCCAGCTGAGGCTTCCGAGGACCAACCTGGGCCTTCCATCCTGGAAGAAGTTGAGGAGCCCTGCTGGAGCCAGGTATAGTATTTTTTAACATCTTTATTGTCCGAAAATGATTGTTGTTAACTAGATGTTATTCTTGCTAACAAATGAATGATTTAAAAAAAAGTGTTTGACATATCAATTGACAGTAGGGGCCAAAAATGAGTGTGACAAGACTGAAAAATGCTGGGGTCAGAATGATAGTCTTTTCTATTTATTAACATTCAATTTGCAACAGTCATGAGCTGAAATTTGGGTGTGATTGATGAACCAAAAACTAAAATTATGTCCCTTTTTCATACACAGGAAGACCTCAGCCAGGATGAGGCTCTGGGATGTGGCAGGCAGGAGGAGGCAAGGGTAAGTGGCAGCCAGGAGGAGTGTCACGTACCTGGTGAAGGAGCCCAGAATGCAGGGAGCGGCGTCTCGTAAGCCTCTGGCTCGAGAACCCCTGAAAGTGGGGACAGGGACTCTAGAGTTCAGAGGGCACAAGTGCCAAGCAAGTATAGGACTGGTCCGGACCTCCGGGGAAGCGTGGGTAACGCAGAACCGCAGAATCAGCAGGCAGCTGGTGATGCACAGGAGCTTGGCAGAGGCACTGGAACAGCTGGCAGGAAGGAGATGTCCTGAAGCACAGAAAAAGCCGGTGGCCGGAAAGACGACCAGAAGACAGGCTGGAGCGGCTGGTGGCAGAAGAAGCACAGCAGACAAGCAGGAACAGCGGATAGCCAGGGATAGTCAAGGTACAAGCCGGGTCGGTAACAGGCGGGCAGCAAACAGTTCCAAGGGAGAGGCAGAAGCGTAGTCAGACAGGCCAAAAGGTCGGAGGCTGGCAGCAAACAGACGTCGTCAGGAACAGGCCGGGTAAGCAGGGATCAAGGTAACTGAGTAGCAAGAGCAGGAACACCGGACACGCTGTAGACTGGAGAGCAAGGAGGCACAGTGACAGGTTCCTTAAGTAGCCCTTCGAGCGCCAAAAACGGTCTCACGGCGTGTCTGCGTGCCCCAGCGTGTAACCGTGCGCCCGTTCGTGACCCCGCGCACCCGCGTGCGTCAATTCGCACCATCGCGCACCCGCGTGCGCACGTTCGTACCAACACACACCCGCGTGCGTCCGTTCGTGCTAACGCGCGCCCATGGATAACGACTAGTTCTTAACATGGGGATTCTGCGGGCAGGTCTCCCATATGCCACTGGGTTACCGGAAAGACCATGACATTTCCTCCCCCAAGGGGCAGCCTCTGGATGCCCAACTGTGCCATCTTACCCGGATGGGACCTCTCAAAGGCAAGGATCAATCTTCTGGCATGGATATTAGATTCCGGCTCCCAGGAATTTTCCTCAGGCCCATACCCCTTCCATTTCACCAGAAATTGAATCTGATTACGTCTTCTCCTACAGTCCAAAATTGATTCGACCTCATATTCGATTTCTCCATCGACAATCACAGGTTCCGGGGGACCGACATTTCGGTTGGCAAAGGAATCCAGAACTGCAGGTTTGAGTAGGGCCACATGAAAAACCGGATGAATCCGAAACGATTCTGGTAGCTTCAGCTCATATGCCACGCTATTCACCTTCCTTACAATCGGAAAAGGACCCACAAACCTTGGACCCAATTTCTTGGACAGGCAAGCCAGTTTCAAGTTCAAGGTGGATAACCAAACCTGATCCCCGACCTTGAGATCAAGTTCCCCCCTTCTTTTCCTGTCAAACACCTCCTTATTGTAGTTCTGTGTCTTAGTCATGGTCTCCTGCAGAAGCCTATTGTTTGCCTTGAAGAAGTTAAGGTTTCCTTGAACAGCTGGTACCGGCATTCACGGAGGTTGTTAGATAGAAACAGTGGATGAAAGCCGTAATTTACAAAAAACGGGGATTGCTTCATGGCAGAATGAACAGAATTGTTGTACGCAAATTCAGCAAGGGGTAGGAGCAAAGCCCAGTCATCTTGAGAGAACGAAGAAAAGCAGCGCAAATACTGCTCCAGCGTCTGATTCGTCCTCTCAGTTTGGCCATTGGTCTGGGGGTGATAGGCAGAGGAGAAGCAGAGTTCAATCTTCAGAGACCCACAAAGTGCTCTCCAGAACTTGGAAATGAATTGCACCCCCCTATCTGACGTGATATTTGCGGGGATGCCATGGAGCCTTACAATCTCCCTGATGAACGTCTTGGCCGTCTCCACGTCATTGGCAAAAAGTGGGCCATTTTAGAAAGTCTGTCCACCACCACAAAGATTGTGGAATAACTCTCCGACAGTGGCAACTCAACAATGAAGTCCATGGAGATCATCCTCCGTGGTCTGTCCGGGACAGGTAACGGCTTCAACAGGCCCCATGCTCTTGACTTGCTGCCCTTGTTCTGAATGCAGGTGACACATGCCTCCACATACTTCCTGCAGTCCTTCTTCAACTGTGGCCACCAGAACGTACGTTGAAGCAATTCAACTGTCTTATGTACCCCAAAATGGCCAGCCAGCAAATGGTCATGACAGGAACTCAGAACCGAAACTCGCATTTCCTGAGGGACGTAGATCTTGTCTTTGTACCATAGGAGGTCATCCCTGGCCAATAGAGGGGTGTCAGGCGGGAGAACAGTACTCGTGGACGCCTGCTTGATTTGGGACAGTAAGTCCCCCTGGAGCAGAAGGAAGTTCCCTGAGGATAGGATGGTGTCTGGGGACGAAGGAGTTTCAAGTCCGCTGTACATACGTGACAAGGCGTCAGGTTTGGTGTTCTTTGATCCAGGGCAATAGGTGATGTGAAACAAGAATCTGGTGAAAAAAAGTGCCCATCTGGCCTGTCGTGGTCTCAGTCTCTTAGCAGTCTTCAAGTATTCCAGATTCTTATGGTCAGTATACACAAGGATCGGATGGGTAGCACCCTCCAGAAGATAGCGCCATTCTTCGAGTGCCGCCTTAATTGCCAGTAGCTCACGATCTCCAACGTCGTAATTCCTCTCTGCCTCAGATAACTTGCGAGAGAAGAAAGCGACTGGGTGCAAAAGGGATTTAGGCCCTTGCCTCTGAGAAAGCACTGCCCCAACCGCTATTTCTGAGGCATCCACTTCCAGAATATATGGCATGGTCGAGTCAGGGTGCTTTAGGACTGAGGCTGAGGTAAACAAGTCTTTCAGAGTTGTAAAGGCCTCTTGAGCTTCGGGAGTCCATTGGAACTTTAGACCCTGCTTGGTCAGTCCTGTGATGGGAGAAATGATGGAGGAAAACTCCTTGATGAATTTCCTATAAAAATTTGCAAAACCCACAAACCGTTCGATCCCCTTCCTGTCAGAAGGAGCGAGCCAGTCCCGGATGGCAGAAACTTTCTGGGGGTCCATCTTAATGCCTTCCACAGAGATGATCAGACCGAGGAACTGGATACTTCGTTGCTCGAAGACACACTTTTCAGGCTTGGCGTATAGACCGTGAAGTCGTAGTCGAGATAGGACATTCCTTACATGTTCCCGATGTTCAGCTAGAGAGGAGGAAAAGATCAGAATATCATCCAAATAGATAATTACAAATAGTTCAAGGTAGTCTCTGAAAATATCGTTCACAAAGTGTTGGAACGTGGCAGGGGCGTTGCACAGACTAAAAGGCATAACTAAATATTCAAAGTGCCCGAAACGTGTGCGGAAGGCGGTCTTCCATTCATCACCCTTCCGAATGCGGACAAGATTGTAGGCACCCCGAAGATCCAACTTGGAAAATACTACAGCTGATCCCAGTCTTTGAAACAATTCGGGCACTAAAGGCAAGGGATATCGGTTCTTGATAGTGACTTTATTAAGTGCCCGATAATCGACACACGGACGCAGGGAGTGGTCTTTCTTCTCAACGAAGAAGATCCCTGCACCCGCCGGGGAAGTGGAGGGTCAGATGAACCCTTTCTCCAGGTTGTCGTCCAGGTAAGATCTCAGGGTCCCCAATTCCGTTTCTGATAATGGAAAAATTCTTCCGAAAGGAATCCCTGCCCCGGGAAGCAATTCTATCAGACAGTCATATGGCCTATGTGGAGGTAGGGTTTCAGCACCCTTCTTACTAAAAACATCCAAGAAGCTGTGATAGGCTTCGGGTACAGCTTGTCGGACCTCTGCGTCAGCCTCCAAGCAGAGTAGGGAAGAAGAGGCTTCGTTGACACCCGAAAGACAATGCTGAAGGCAGTAAGATGAAAGAAATTCGATTTCTCCCGAGATCCAATTGATTTGTGGATTGTGAGTTCTCAACCAGGGCATGCCTAGTATGATAGGAAACAGAGGAAACTTGATGACGTCTAGGCATAGTAGCTCCTGGTGAGTCCCGGCAATGGTAGTAAGTAGCGGTAAAGTCTCCTGGGTTACTGGTCCAGATTTAAGGGTAGAGCCGTCAGCCAGATACACCGAAAGTCCTTTTGCCCTAGGCCGGAGGGGAACATTATATTTAGAGGCTAAGGACAAGTCCACAAAGCCACTGCAAGCCCCAGAGTCAATTATTGCGCTGGTTTGGATAGTCCCTCCTGGGAGCTGCAAGAGAATAGGTACAGCCAGGTGAGAAACATTGTTCGGCACAACGGGAGGAGGAGCAGGAGAGATGGAAAAGCACTTACGAGGTTTAGAAGGGCAAGTGCAAACATAATGTCCCGGTTCTCCGCAGTAGAGGCAAAGGTTGCTGGCCCGACAACGTTGGCGCTCCTCAGGTGTCAATGAAGGTCGGAGCAAACCCAGCTGCATGGGTTCTGGAGAGTCCAGAGCGGTCGTAGCAAGAGCAGAGGGGGCTGAATGGAGGGAACTTGGCACTCGTGGTAGCATCCAAACGGGACGAGAGTTTGTGGATGAATGTTCCAGGCGACGTTCTCTTAGGCGTCTGTCTATCTGAATGGATAGATCTATGAGGGCTTCCAAAGTCTCAGGGGTGCCCACTCAGGCCAGTTCATCTTTCAAAGGCTCTGAAAGACCCATGCAGAAACTGGTATCGTAAGGCAGAATTATTCCAGTCCATGTCGGAGCTCCAACGTCTAAATTCCGACACATAGTCCTCCACAGGTCTGCGGCCTTGCTGTAATGCATGCAAAGCTGCCTCTGTGGTGGCAGTTAGCTGAGGGTCTTCGTACAACCGTGACATTCTTGAAAGAAGGCTCCAGGAGACGGTGGGCCCAGGCCTGGGGTTCATCTGCCAGCAGAGAGATGACAAACCCCACTTTGGTAGCCTCGAGAGAAAAGGTCTTTCGGTTGCAAGGCAAAGAAAAGTTCACAGGAGTTACGAAAAGCCCTGAATTTACTCCGGTTGCCAGATAATCTTTCTGGTGTAGGAACCCTGGGTTCAGGCGGCATCATCACCACAGAAGGTGGAGCAGAAGATCCGGGAACAGCTGGCGTAGATGCAGATAGGGCCTGGACTCGTTCCTCCAGTCGACCGTAGCCTTCCTGCAGGCTCTTCACCGCCTGAGTAAGTCCAGCTAAGTGGCGGCAAAGCTCGTCCATAGGGGAGGCTCCCTGCATGGGCTCGGACATGGCTGTCCAGTACTGTCACGTACCTGGTGAAGGAGCCCAGAATGCAGGGAGCGGCCTCTCGTAAGCCTCTGGCTCGAGAACCCCTGAAAGTGGGGACAGGGACTCTAGAGTTCAGAGGGCACAAGTGCCAAGCAAGTATAGGACTGGTCCGGACCTCCGGGGAAGCGTGGGTAGCGCAGAACCGCAGAATCAGCAGGCAGCTGGTGATGCACAGGAGCTTGGCAGAGGCACTGGAACAGCTGGTAGGAAGGAGCTGTCCTGAAGCACAGAAAAAGCCGGTGGCCGGGACGACCAGAAGACAGGCTGGAGCGGCTGGTGGCAGAAGAAGCACAGCAGACAAGCAGGAACAGCGGATAGCCAGGGATAGTCAAGGTACAAGCCGGGTCGTTAACAGGCGGGCAGCAAACAGTTCCAAGGGAGAGGCAGAAGCGTAGTCAGACAGGCCAAAAGGTCGGAGGCTGGCAGCAAACAGACATCGTCAGGAACAGGCCGGGTAAGCAGGGATCAAGGTAACTGAGTAGCAAGAGCAGGAACACCGGACGCGCTGTAGACTGGACAGCAAGGAGGCACGGTGACAGGTTCCTTAAGTAGCCCTTCGGGCGCCAAAAACGGTGTCACGGCGTGTCTACGCGCCCCCATGTGTAACCGTGCGCCCGTTCGTGACCTCCGCACCCGCGTGCATCCGTTCGCACCATTGCGCACCCGCATGCGCCCGTTCGTACCAACACGCACCCGCGTGTGTCCGTTCGCGCTAACGCGCGCCCATGGATAATGACTAGTTCCTAACATGGGGATTCTGCGGGCAGGTCTCCCATATGCCACTGGGTTACCGGGACGACCATGACAAGGAGGTGGGGTAAGTGTCAGCCAGGAGGTGGCAGGGCCCTGTAGCCTCACCCAATCCCAGGTGCCTCCCCTCCGCTTTCCAAAAAAAAGGGCCAGGAAAGGGAGAAACGTGGAGGAGGCAGCACTGGGTTTCATTAAGGATGCCGTGTGGCCCTGAACCCCCCCCCCCAGTGCTGAAGAGGCCTTTGGCTGCTATGTAGCTGCTAAATTGCAGCAAATGGAGGATGGCCAAATGCCTCAGGTGAGAGAAATTTGAATATTGAGGCCATTCAGAAGGGGTTGACTGGCCAAATAAGTGGTAATATGCACTTGTGTATGCTCATCCACCTCCAGAGCCACAGCCTCCAAGGAAGGCTGCAAGGAAGGCTGCAGGGAAGACTGCAAGGAAGACAAGAAAGTTATGGCCTGGGTTCAGTCTGGTCTGACAGAAGATGCAGGCTGTGTAGTACCACAGCCTGGGGACATATATGTCATCTGCTGCTGTTTATGATCTCTGGGAGTCCTAGACCAGATTGTGCTCCCCATTATATGGACCTCTCAGGCCGCGTACACACGGGCGGACTGTCTGCCCAACTTAGTCTGCTGAACAGTGTTTCAGCGGACAATCCGCTCGTGTGTGGGCTTCAGCGGACTTTTTCAGCAGACAGTCTGACGAACAAAGTCTTACGGAATTTCCATAAGACAGTCCGTTCAAACTTGGTTTTGTCCGTCCAAACTTGGTTTCAGCGGACAGTCCGCTCGTGTGTAGGCAAGTTGGACGGACTAAGTATGGCGCATGCTCAGAAAGGGTTTACACGGCCGAAGGTTGCATTGCAGTGTATAGGACGTCGTTTTTCTAGTCCCGTCGTACGTGCTGTACACGTCATCACGCACGCTTTCAGCGGACTGTCTGCTCATCGTGTGTGGTCAAGTCCGTTCATGCAAATTTTGAACGGACTGTCTGTCGGATTGTCTGCCGAACTTAGTTGGGCAGACAATCCGCCCGTGTGTACGCGGCCTTAGGCTATCAATTTTATTTTCCAAATAGTTGATGTGTGCCCTGGGGTAAAAAGGCTTCACAAATTCCAGCAGTTTCTCCAGTTTTGCCTTCTTTAGTTTGTTATCAGCCAGAATAAATGGAGATTTTTTTTTAATACTTTAATATGTGTTTTTCTTTAAATAGGACAGTTTGTTTGTGAGTAGACAGGTACATTTCAAAAATAGAATCTCAAATTAACAAGGGACACCAACCAACCTCCTTGCGCTTTCAAAAGACAAGCTAATAATGTTGTTGTGTAATTTTGACACATAAAAAAAATGATGGAGATGACTTCTGCTTTGGGCAGAAGCAGCCTTTATAGGGAAGGGGGCTATCGGAAAGGTTTGGTGTGTATGAAGATGGCTTGAAGTTGAGCTAGGAACATATTGTTATGTAACATCTTACTAAACTTATCCAGATGTGTTACTTAGTTGGGAGAAGTCTGAAGTTGTCTGGAAGTGAGTCCAGCGTGCCCATTTCAAATTACATTTTGTGGACATATGTGTGTATCAGTTCTTCCATTTCTGCTATTTGCAGATTCTATGGAGCCATTCTTTAATTGAGGGAGGGTGAGGAGAGCCCCAGTGTAGTGGTAAACATTGTTTCGCTGAATTGACCATATGCATGGCTAAGGATTTGTGATAAGTTTTGTGTGGAAGAGGTGAGTGATCGAGGAGAAATTGTGCAGGAGAGTGTTCTATTTCATAAGAGGATACTTGTGTAATGATGCGCCTCACTTCATTCCAGAAAGGTTGGAGTCAAGGGCATGACCACCAGATGTGTAACAATGTACCCTGTTCTGACTGGCATCGACAGCACATCTCAGGAACTTCTGGGTGAATTTTATATAGAAGCGTTAGGGTGCAGTACCATCGTGTTTGAATTTTTATTCAATTTTCTTGAGTGGAAACGTTAATTGAGCCTTTGTGGATATTTAGATAGATTTGTTCCCAATCATCTTGAGAGAGGGATTGGGATAGGTCTCTTTCCGACGATGCACAGACCTTGCTCTCATTCAAGGAGTATTCTGCAAAGAGCAAGGAGTGTATAGTGGAGATGAGGTAGTGTTGTGGGATCTTCTTAAGGCACAGTGTTTCAAATGGTATGAGTTTTCTCGAACAGGCTGATTTTGTATCAAGAGAGCATAAATAATGTGTAAGTAGGAGGTACATCCAGTGAGAGATGGGCGTTTTCTTCACACGGGATGGTAGATCAGTGTTAGATAAGAATGTACCCATGTTAAAAAAGTGGGATGCAATTACAGTGCCTTGAAAACGGTATTCATACCCCCTTGAAATTCTCAATTGGATTTAGGTCTGGACTTTGACTGGGCCATTCTAAGACGTGAATATGCTTTGATCTAAACCATTCTATTGTAGCTTTGGCTGTATGTTTAGGGTTGTTTCATGCTGGAAGGTGAACCTCCGCCCCAGTCTTAAGTCTTTGTAGACAGGTAACAGGTTTTCTTCTAAGATTGCCCTTTTTTGCTCCATCCATCGTCCCATCAACTCTGACCAGCATCCCTGCCCCTGCTGCAGAAAAGCATCCCCACAACACGATGATGCCACGACCATATTTCACAGTGGGGATGGTGTATTCAGGATGATGTGCAGTGTTAGTTTTCCACCACACATAGCGTTTTGTGCACCTTCTTCCACATGTTTGCCCTGTCTCCCACATGGCTTCTCGCAAATTGCAAAAAGGACTTCTTATGGCTTTCTTTCAACAATAGCTTTCTTCTTGCCACTCTTCCATAAAGGCCAGATTTGTGGAGGGCACAACTAATAATTGCCCTGTGGATAGATTCTCCCACCATTTCCGTGTTATTAGTAAGTAATTATCCTGTTGGGGTGTGTAGTTGCTGGATTGTCGCTTTTGTTAATTACCTTGTCCCCAGGATCCTGCAATGTCTCCCTGCTGTGTGTGTGAGCTGTTCTCTGCCGGATCTATCACAGCGCTGAGCTCCATTCCCTGCAAGCGTTGCAACGCAAGGGGACGGAGCACGGCACCAAATTCAAAAAGTGAAAAACACAATACACATACAGTACACCATAATCTAGCAGATTACATTACTGTATCACATTATTTCACCTCCCTTTTGTCCCTAATGCTTTGTCCAGTGCCCTGCATGCAGTTTTATTTTATAAGTACTGTTCTTTCTGCCTGGAAACTGGAGATTGTTCATAGTAACCAAGCATCCATTTATATCAAAAGCAGTTTTATACCAGCTAGAAAACAGTGATAATAAATTTGAATCACTTACAGAATTGAGCGATAGTGATTTGTGGGGAAATCCGTCATCAAACACTGAAAGTTAATGACATCGACAATTCTGCAACTGAGAAAATTTCAGTGTCTTTGATTTGATTACATTATTGAATCATTTTTATTATTATTATATTGTTGTTTTTTTATAATTATTTATAGTTATTTATTATATTATAATTTATGATTTTGTATTTCAAACTTTATCATACCCGGGATGTCTTCTAGACTCTTATTCGGACAGATTTAAGTGTGTTTTTCCTAAGAATTACAGGCCTACAATATAAAACGCCAAATTTCCATGCAAAACATTGTACCACTTTTGAGCATCAAAAAGCTGAAATAATCATATCGTCAGGGAGGTTAAATAGTTGAGGTCTTGTTGTGTGAGAAAAAAATAATCTAGACATCAGTACCTATTGTGGAGGGTTGAGAAGAAGGTCTTTGTCTTTTGGATGGAGGGTACACCAGGTATCGTGAAGGAAGAGTTCTTGGAGGCTTCGTTTAATTTACTTTATTGCTCGGTATGGGTGGTATTATGTTCCAGAGGATGTATCTAGTAAAGGTTCAAGGGGGACTTTGAAGTTTCCTCCTAAGAGCAAGATGCTCTTTGGAAAGGCAGTTAGAATTTGGGAGATGGATCTAAAGAGGGCGATTTGAAAAAAATTAGGGATGTAAATATTTACTAACGTGATTGGGGTGTCTTTGAGAGTGCCTTTGATAAAAACGTATTGACTCTGGTCATCTATTATGATATCTGAGAACTGGAGGGTCGTATTCTTTGAAATAAGTATTGAGACAAATTTAGATTTGGATGGTGTGGAGATGGCATGATAAGCATTAGGAAAGAATACATTTTCTAGTTTAGGGATGGAATTAGAACAAAATGTGTCTCTTGTACAAACACTATGGGGGTTATTTACGAAAGGAAAATCCACTTTTCACTGCAAGTGCACTTGAAAGTGCAGTCGCCCTAAATCTAAAGCCGCGTACACACGGGCGGACTGTCTGGCCAACTAAGTACGTCAGACAATCCGACAGACAGTCTGTCCTACTTTTGAATGAACGGACTTGACCACACACGATGAACAGACAGTACGTTGAAAGCTTGCGCGATGACGTGTACAGCACGACGGGACTAGAAATAGGATGTCCAATACACAGCAATGCAACCTTTCGCCGTGTAAATCCTTTCTGAGCATGCGCCATACTTAGTCCGTCCAACTTGCCTACTCACGAGCGGACTGTCCGCTGAAACCAAAGTTGGACGGACAATATTACGGAAATTCCGAAAGACTTAGTCCGCCAGACAGTCCACTGAAAAAGTCCGCTGAAGCCCACACACGAGCGGACTGTCCGCTGAAATGTGTTTTAGCGGACTAAGTTGGACAGACAGTCCGCCCGTGTGTACGCAGCTTTAGGGGTAGATCTGAAATGAGTGGAATCTCTGCTGATTTTATCATTCAATCATGTGCAAGCTAAAATGCTGTTTTTTATTTTCCTTGCATGTTTCCCTCGGATCTACTGCGACTTTACTTCCAAGTACACTTTCAGTGCACATTCAAGTGCACTTGCAGTGCAAAGTGGATTTTGATTTAGTAAATTACCCCCTATGTCTACTTTCAAGCTGCACATGCTTGACAGTAGTTGTGTATGTTTCTCAGGTATGTTGAGGTCTTTCGTTTTTATGGATACTAGTTTTAAAGTGTGTGCTTTGGTCATAGCGTTAGGTGAGGACATTATGATGGTGGGTTGGGAAGAGTTTGTTCAATGTAACTGGTATCTTAGGGAGAGTGGGCACTTTGGTAGTGTTGTCTATTGGTAGGGCTAGTTAAGGACTTTGGTAGCTAGAGGGTTGAGGGGAGCAAGAGAGGCTGTAGGGGAGGGAGAAAAGGGTAGTAGGTGGGAGAGGGACAAAAAAACAAGCGAGGGAGGAAAAAAGAGGGAAGTACTAGACTGGATCTAGAGAGGTATGGGGGTATGGGGGGTAGGTATCCAGTGGATGTGAATATATCTAGAGGTGGGTTTAGGCCTGCAACCCAACCCTGGGTATCCTGAAATTGTCAGAAAGGTCTTCCAGAGTTCGCTGGTTGTGGGGGTGGTAAGAGTAGGTCGTCTGTAGGGGATAGTCTTGATTCCCTTATCGGTCGGAGAGAAAAAAGGTTGATATGGATGCCAAGGAAGGCAGGCAGGGGTTCTTTATACTTCCCTGCCTTCTCCCTCCTCTATACAACTGGGTATTAGTTGGTTTAGTAACAGACGAGATCTTTCATGGAGAGTTGTTTTTTGGGTGACCATAGGGTAGTACCGAGGTACTGCTATAGGCAGTTAGTGGGTGTACAGATCAGTCCCCAGGGGGATGTCATGACACGTGGCATTAAAAAGGGGTTGTATTTCCATTTGAGAGGCCCACCTGTGCTTGGTTCAGAACCATTATAACTCCTTGTTGCTGTGTGCAGTTGTGTTCCTTAACCAGGATGTGGGGTAGGGATAATGTAGGTTCATGATGTATAAGGGAGAAGATTGATGTTAGTGTATTGATATGTATTTCATTCAGTTAACATATAGGGTAGCAATATTCAAAGGGGGAAAACACTGCGCTATGCTAAACCAACACAGAAAAAAGATTCTAAAACAGCTGCCAACACTTAATGGATGCTGGGGAGACTTCGGAAGATATGAGCCCATGGTGGACGTCTCTCGAAGCGTCTCTCAGGGTATCAGGATTGGGTATGTCGCATTTAGGGTTCCAACCCCAAATGTTGAAGAGGGTCCACAAAAATGTAATAAAGGTAAAAAAGAAAGCTCCAAATGGTGCAGGTCAGAGGGTAACCATTGGGTTTTATTTAAAAAGTCATAAAAATAAACAAAAGTTATGACATGTGATCACAAAAAAGTACTGAATAAAAGCAATGTGGGGTGCCAGATGCGAGCCCGGCGCGTTTCGACAAAATATGTCTTCAACAGGTGAGAGACGCTTCGAGAGACGTCCACCATGGGCTCATATCTTCCGAAGTCTCCCCAGCATCCGGTTTGACTATCTACAACCCATCATTTGGTTCCATGTTTGGATCCCAAGCGCTTTTGACTCAACTGTCGTAAGACTGATGAGTCCATCTTCTCTGGTAAGAGTATTCTATCTATCTTTTATATTACTTCAGACAAGTTGATACACTTGGTTTCATCTGATCTGTGGATTCCCAGATTTCCCTGTGAGGAATACCTACCACAACATTTGTGCACTATCTAATACATGTGGACTTTTTTCACTGGGACTCACTAATTTAGTTACTAATGGTTTGCAGCATTCACAGCTTTCATATTTTTGTATACTCATATTTTGCTTTTGTTTTGTCACAATCATATCATCTTTTATATACAAATTTGTTATTCAATTTAGCGCTACACTATTTGTTGTTTTAAAACATATAGGGTAACCTGTCAAGAATACAATTATATGTAAAACTTTAAGTAGGCTAAAGGAGTCCAAGGGTGGCATATAGGTACATGTGTTAAAGGGAGATGCCAGAAGCCTGTCTCCTCTTTAAATTGTAGTTTGTAATTTTGGGTGAAATAAATGGGGGGGGGGGGAGTGGATTGTGAAAGGTAATAAGCAATAGGAGAGAGAGGAAATTGTTGTGTCTCTTGTAGAGAAACTACCATCCTCGGAGTTCAAGCGCAGTACCATGATATGCATTGATAACAGTTAAATAAAAAGACAACAGTCTTAACAAGTAGAAATCAGGGCTGTGCTATGATAAACTAAGCTATGCATGCCTCTTTAGCCTAGAACAGAATTGGTAAATCAACAGTGCAGTAAGTGTTTGTTTAATAACCAATAATTCAATAGCTTAGTCATCTACCGGCCCCTTAAGATCTTCCACAGTGAATCCCTTGCATGTCAGGCTAGTGGGGAGGGAGCTGGAGGAAAGGAGGAGCACATAGATTAAGGGAGGTAAGTGAATGCAGTAGGGGAGGCTGGGGAATGTTAAGGGAAGAAAGGGGGAGAGTAGGTCAAAGTGTGAGGGGGGTAGTTAGAAGAGGAGGGAGAGTATTGAGAGACAGATGTGGAGGAAGTTGGAGGAAGAGTGATGGAAATGTAGCATTTTACCCTTATTTCAGACCACTGTTAGAAGAAGAATAGTTTCTTACAGTAAGAGAAGTCTCTAAGCCCTTGTACACACGGTCGGAGATTCGGTCGGAATGTGTCCGATCGGAGCGTTTTGTCGGATATTCCGACTGTGTGTGGTCTGTATCAGACTGTTTCTGTTGGAATATCCTTCGGACCAACTTTTCCAACTTGCCGGAAATATTTTCCGACAAAATTCTCCGTTTGGACATACTCCGATCATGTGTAGAGAATTCCGATTGGACAAAGTGCCACGCATGCTCAGATTAAATTCCTACACCAAAGCTATTGGCTACTAGCGTGAACATAGTCCCGTCGTAACGAAATAACACCATCACGTCAGATTTTCCCACAACTTTGTCCGACCGTGTGTATACAATCAGTTTCGGACAAAATCCGTCGGACAAAATCCGACGGACAAAATCAGACAGATTTGGTTGTCGGAATTTCCGACCGTGTGTACAAGGGCTAAGAGCTTTTCTACAGTGCTTACTTAGACCTTGGGGAGAAATTCCTGTATAATGGGGTAGAGCAGTTCTTAGCTACAAGACAGTCATAAAGAACAGTAATTAATGTGAGGAAAAAGTAGCTTTCCTGGTGAAGCAGAAGGGCTTCTGTTCCTTGGTGCCTCCATGGCTGATGAAGGTGGGGAGGATGGATGGTGGATGCAGCGGCACCAAAGGCTAAAGTTGCCTTCTTACCGAACACCGTCCATTGATGTGGACCCCTCAGTGGTGGTAATCTAAAGTCTCTGTACCAGTTGGGCAGCTCAATGAGTGGGATATCAAGAGTGCTGCAAAAGTGATCTTAGTCTTCTGGTACTTTGAAGAGTGCTGTACACCTCTGAGTTGTAGCCGAAAGGCAGAAGGGGAATTTCCATCGATATGTGATGTCCCTGGAGTGCAGTAGCTCTAATAGAGGTCACAGTTCTCTTCTGCGCTGTTGCGCAATGTTCGACAGGTCTTGAAATATCTTCACCTCCATCCTCTGGCAGGTTAGATGGTTTCATAGTCTGGCATTACGCAGGATCTCTTCTTTAAGAGGGAAGCTGGTGAGACAGCACACTACATCTCTTGGGAGATCCGTATCTTTTCCCTTGCGGCACAAAGCGCAATGGAGGCATTCCATAGCTATGGGAGCTTCAGGGGTTGTTCCTAGGAGATCATTGAAAATAGCAATCACAGCTTGGGAGAGGTGATTGTGTTCAATTGTCTCAAGGACACCTCTTACCCTGAGGTTTCTGCAGCGGCCACAATTGTCCAGGTCTTCTATGTGCCTGTTAAACTCTCTCAAGTGTATAGCATGGGATTCTGTCGGTTGTTGCACATGGCAGAGTGAGGTATCATGGTGGGTGATCACTGATTCCACTTCTTCCACTCTTGATGCTATAGCCTGTATGTCTGATCTCAGATCAGATATAGCTGCGAAGAGAGTGTTTTTTATATCAGCTGCCAGTGTAGGCTCTGAGGATCAGTGCAAGAGCTGATCGGAAACTTGATGGCTGGGTGCTCTGACTCTGAGAGTGAAAGGTGCACCTGCTTTGTGAGCGAGACTGGCAGTAGGAGGCCTGGGAGGGCTGCATGGTGCTCCTAGTCCTAAAAATCTCTGGGATATTGTGGCTCAGTTGTGTTCCGAGATTGTGGGGGGACCTGGACCTCATCGCTGACATGCTCCATGAGGTTTTCCCCATTTCTGGTGAGTAGATTGCTTCTGCTCTGCTGGTTGCAGGATCTCAAGGTGCAGGAGCTTGAGACTAAGGATCCATATTGGATTGGGACCAAACCACGCCCCCCAAACATACCTTCGTTGGCAGGTGGGAGAGAACTCTGTCCTGTCAGTTAAGAGCTGGCCTGAAAAAATAAGCACCTTTCTGTGTTTTGGCTGTACTGAGGAATTGTATGCAACAATGTAGTCACCAGTATTCATGATCTGGCCTTGGGGGGATGCTGGGGATCTCTTCAGGATGGTCCCAGCAAAATTCTGATCTTTATTAGGAAGAATAATATTTTGGAGACCCATTTGGTGGTAATTGGTTATTCTGAGTTAGCCGAAAAACAATGTTTATAAGGAGTGGGTTGATGTTTTAGTTACATATTGAAGACTCTCCTAATAAAGTTCAGCTTTTTCTTTTTCTGTCAATTTAAGTTGTGATCACTACCTCAGCAGTACCATAATAAAGGACTTATGTGTGATGAGAAGGAGATGCAAGTATATTGAGCAAGTATGAAGTATGAAACACTGAAGACAAATAAGAGGCATCTGATATCCCTGAGTTTACTAGGGAGTCAGTTAACTATGATGTACAGTACACAGCAATAGCTAATCGATTAAGCCTGCCCACTGCAAATGACAACTAATTATACCCATAAGAACGCATATCTGGTACACAGAGGGAAGAAAAGTTTGTCTCAGAATGCCTTAAAATGTTAAAGAGACCCTGTATATTGTGCAATAAAGAGTAGAGCAGTGACATAAGTGGTATGAGTGAAATTATTAGGGATACTGGCATAATGCATCATCCAAAAATGTGCACTTGGGTCCTTCATGTCAGTGCTCAATCGTTATTTCCCCTGTAACATATAGAAAATTAATGAAGGTAATGTTTTTTTCAAACAACTAAAGGAAAACCCAAAGCTCCTCGTCTGTAAAAGCAGACAATTTTTTATTAATGCCACATTTGCTACGAGGCATTTTGAACACATATGACACACAGTGGCAAACAGTTTTTGGGAACTAATAATCCCTCATGCAAGTGGCACCTATTCTTACCAACAAATGGGTGGAATGCATCAGTCAGCGAGGCTGATTCATTATGTTTACTGTGCAAAATTAATTGAGAAAAACTCAGCAGTCAACTATAAAACAAGATGGTATTAGCCTCTGCCATGCCAACATCCCGTGTAGTAAGAGCATCATTCCTGTTTCTCTTTTTTCAACTCTTCTCCTGTGAAGTGAAAATACACATGTGTATACATGTTAGTGAACTATGGTACTAGTTTCAGCTCTATGAAAGTCACAAAAAAAAACAGTTTTGACTATTTACCCCGTATTTGCTAATATTTGTCATTTAAATTGATACAAAAAAAAAAGACAAACAAAACTGTAAAAAAAAGTCACCCTCTAATAAAAACCCATTGTTCTCTCCACTGTTACGGACATTGGAATTAGGACTGTATTAGGCCATGTTTGGGCTAGCGGAAATGTGGAATACTAACAAGAAGATCACTGTATAAAAATAATATGCCATAAACTTGCACAATCATTTTGATAAGCATATACTGTATGTTTATGCACCCATAATACTGTCATTATCCCATGAGAACAATGACGATTGGAAAGATCCATTCTGGGCAATTTGTTTTCTTTGTTTTCTTACCATGAGATCTGTCTTCCAGACATTTTTGCAGAGGTTGAACATTACCCACAGACATCAATTGTTTCCTGATCGGAATATTATTGACAAGATTAGGGCATTATCATCATAAATCTATAAGCAGGCTTATGGTGGCCATCCATGGAATGAAATATATACTCCCATAGTATTGATAAATTTACAGTCCAATCAGAAATACGTTCAGAAAATGTAAAAGATTGTTTGACGAACCACACTGAATAATCAGATGGAGTTATTTAAATTCCTACATTTGGATTTTCCATCCTGGATTTCAAATAAATCGATCAGTTTGCTTGAAATTGATTGATGACAAATTTGAAATAAAATAAACTACAAACAATGGATTTGCATCAATTACTGTTATTCTTTACATTTTGGTTAACTGCTTTGGTAAATTGCTTACTTTTACTTATCTCAGTGTATTTTACACATTATAAAGTAATTGTAGTTATTCAGCTGGAAAGTGTTGCAGGCCTACTTTCGATTTTCTGGATATTCTTAAAAAAGGCAATTAAATGTTCATGCTGATTTACACAACTTTCCTTAATTAAGGTTTGTTGACAATTAACTGAGATGCTATATTTAATTAGTTCATTTTCTGTACCCGAAAAATATCAGCATTAAAAAAGTCCATATATCTTAACTATTCACTGGATGAAATTAGATTTACATTTAAAAAAAAAAAGTATTTGTAACAAACATGTATTTACTTTAAGAAATGGTATCTTCTTAAAGCTCAACCCTAGATTAAAAAAATATTTAAAAATGTATTGTCATGCAACAGTTAAAATGGGGAAAAAAAATGTTAATCCTGCAAAAATCTTATCTCTGATGCTGTTCACCACAGGCTCACTGCTCTAGTTCTAGTCCTCTTTCAGGTTGAATGACAGCTAGTACCAATAAACCCACTCCTGTATACCCACACCCTATGGGGCACAGCATTGGCTGAGAGGGCTGATCGGATGCCAAGCAGCAGACCTTTTTCAGCTATGCCCCTTTGAAAGAATCCAGATATCTGGCTGGCTCCTGTTGGACTGGCTGCCGTACACACGGGCCAAATGTTGGATGGTTTCTATTGCACTGCCCGATAATAGCAAAAAAGTATTTTACTTTCTATAAAAATGTATAGACAAAAATTCACTTTTTTTTCTAGTGGCCAGTGTTTTGTACTGTTTACGATACTAAAATTGTATTCCTATTACAAAGCATGGAAAAATAATTTACAAATGCAATAATTTTTTTTTGTCCCTAAAAAAAGATGATACAAATAAAAATGCCATGTAAACAATAATGGTAAAAAAATTGCAGTAAAACAGTATCTAAGAGGATAAGGAGTTACATGATAATTCTCATTGAGACTGTAGACACTGTTCTGTGTAGACACAATTTACAAAGGAGCAACTGCAAGGTTTCTTTACCTAACAACATATTCAGATCAGAATAAGGAAAATGTAAAAACAATGTTATTACAGCAAGATTCTTATTAATGCTGCTGACACTGTTTTGCAAATGTCAGTTAACACTGGAGCAGCCTGTCTGACAAAATAACAGAAAGGATTTCTCTGTAATTGTGGCCATGAAGCTCCAGGCAAGGAAGAGAATGCATGTGTCCTAAGTACTAGGCTTTTAATTGTGTTCACTAGCTACAACTAGTTAAGGCTGAAGGTGTTTTACCTTCATGCATTTTATGCATGAAGGTAAAACACCTTCTGTGTGTTGCTCCCCCCACAGCCCCTCTCAATACTCACCTGAGCCCCCTCTTGATCCAGCCTCGGCTGTTCCGGGTCTCACTCTCCTCATTGGTTGAGACACAGCAGTGGAAAACATTGGTTCCCTCCCACTGCTGTCAATTGTAGCCAGTGAGCCAATGAGGATAGAGGCTAAGCCATGGCTCTATGTGTCTCATGGATGCATAGAGCAGGGCTCAGGAACGAGCATGCACCAAACGGCTTGCAATTGGGGGCACTGGTAAAGCGTGAGGAGCCAGGAACACTGTAGAGGACCCAAAAAGGAGGATTGGGGTTGCCCTTTACAAAACCAGCAGGTAAGTATGGCATGTTTTTTTTTGTTTTGTTTTTTTTGTTTTTTTAAGCTGAAGCTTTAATATCACTTTAAAGTTAACATTTAAGTAAAAGTTCACTTAATAATTAAAATAAGTAAAGCGTAAAACATATTATAGGTTATATGTTTCTATATAATTTAGTATGATTTAGTATTAAGTCCAAGGCAGGTGGCAATGCTCTCTAACTCATGGTTAAGCACTGTATTGCTTAAGGACAACTTTGGATGAAAGGCATTTAACCTACCAGCATATTTATAGGTTATAAGAGAAACCCAAAACACCTGGGGGAAACCCACACATACAAAGATGAAAGAGACACTAGTAGAAATGGATGCAAGCTATAGGACCTAACCAGTAAACTGCATTATTTGAGACAGCTATATATTTCAGCATATCATAATTACTAATATTTTATAAAAGTAGAATTAAAAAATTAAGCCGGTTAAGCCTCACTGTCACATTGTGTAAACAGTCTATAAGTTAGGATAATTTAATGGAAGTCGTATAGTACATCTGGTCAATGATCCTGTACCGGTGTGTTATTTTCCAATAGTATATTTGTCCTTTCTTTGTCCTCATCTGCACTATAACACAATTAAACTTGACATATAAACTCTTTTCTTGAACTCCAGTCATAGCATGATTCTTATACCAATGAGGGATCTGGACATATCAAGGGAAAATGTTTTACTTGGTTTTAAACAGCATTCAAAACATTGTTTCTAAATATTATTTCCAACTGAATGGAATTAAGGTGTTACACACCATCTTCTATTAACTGCTTCTGTTACTGATATGCTGTTAATTGCCTCCTGAGGAGAGATATATAAGAGTCTTTCTGGGAACAGCATAGACTGCTGATTAGGAAGCAATTATTCTGACACTAAATTATTTTATATCCTTGGGGCTACATAAAACTATGTTTATAATTAAATAGAATGGATGTAGTTAGATTCCTTTATTGCAATTTAAAATAAGGTGTTTTTTTTGTCAAAATTATCATCTAAAATATTATAAAGCCAACAAAAAAAAAGATAGCTTAACCTGTAGTATGCATTTCTGCAAATGTGTAATTATAAATTGTAAAGATGTAATTATAATTTACCCAATTGTGCAGTTAACAAGTTGGTAAAGTTTTTCTACACCTGAAAATCACACATTTTTGATGCCACTTATTTTACTGTACATTCAGAACCCCTGGTTTGTAGCACAGACACAGCCTAATATGATAGATCAATTTATTCCATACTGAAAACAGCTTTATCAGGTTTGTTGCTTATTATCATTGTAGTACATCAAAACAATGGCTTCTATGGAATGGGGCTATATATTTTTAGACATATGAGATATATAACTGTTATCAGTTAAATATATAATCATGTAAGTGAGTTTTAAGAGTGTGTTAGCCCAATTGCATAATTTTAATCTACTGCCACTTGCCAGTACTTAGATGTGGTGGCTCACTTTTTGTACTATATTCAAGAAAAAGCAGTATTGTAACCCCAGGGCAGTAGATGTGTTAATACTAAAGACCAGTGTTCTGTAGTCATTAAAACCTTTTCTGATAATGTTCTCAACCATCAAACCATCAAATTGACGCCCTTATGGATGTCCTTGAACTGTGTAACTGAAGAAAGGCCACCATACCAGGAAAGGTTTTGAGAAGGTTCGTGGAGCTAAATTGAGATGAAATGGAAGGCATACAAACTGGTTGCATAACCTGTAACGACAGAAGACTCATCCTAAAATTTGCTGGCTTAATAAAAGAGATAACAAATTTTAGATACAATTCTTCAACAATTTCCTTAACAGAAAAATGTTTCTTGGATCTCATCCCTGAGCAAAAGGGCTGTTGCTTTCTTCTTCTCGCCTGTGAAATCAATCCTGACTTTCCACATGTGACCCAGTTTATAGCCTGTTCAAAGGTCTTGCCAATTAGGACTTTTTCTATATAAGGCACAGAGCAGAGTCCCTAATGCAAAGTGGAATTCGCCATTCAATGTTTCAGCCATAAGACTACTTTGATCAACGTCAATAGTATCATTATTCTAGCAGACAACTAAACTAGGTTCATTGCTGCACCCATAGTCTCTGGCCACAGATTTCAAGGCCACCACATGCTTACAGGCACCGCCTGCTGCCATGTAAATTGCCATTTTAAATCCCTCATCCAATCTTCTATCCATCACATTCCTAAAAGCCATAGGTATCTAAGAGAAATATGACATGTCATGCCAGCCTTTGGAATGCCACATCAACCTTAAAGTAATTGTACACCTAATAAAAAAAAAAAGTCACACTTACCTGCCTTGTGCAATGGCTTTGCACACAGCACCCCCAATTCTCTTCTCGAGTCCCCAACCAGCGCTCATGGCTCTCCCTCTTTTAAGCATGTCACCATAGGAAGCTGCTTTCTATTGTGCCACTCCTGCAGGCTCAATCCTATGCCATGGTGTCAGCCTCTATTAACATAGACAGTGTTTCTTGGCCTCACCCCACCCCTCTGCTCTCTCATCACAGCATTTGACTGATAGTAGTAGGAGGCAATGCCTTCCACTGCTTTCAACCTGCCCTGTGGGGAGAGAGAGAGCAGTGAGAGCCACTGCTCTTGAGCACAAAGCTTGATTGAGAATGGGCTTAGATACAACCACTTTAAGCGCATCACCTTATGTCTTTGAATCACCCGGGTGAAATTAATAAACATTTTTGCAGTCTTGTCTGGCTTTCCCAATCTCTCCTCAATCATTTTCCTGATCTCAAAAATCACCATAAAAGTTGGTTATACCTTCTTCAGATTGGATAAATAGTTCATCAACTTCTTCAGAGTCTGGCAAGGATACTCTTAACAGTCAAAATCTTGTTTCACTGCTATAATAAAATATGGTATACAACCCTGCCGGTTCTTTCATATCCAAAAGGTACTGTCCTGAAATGCTGTTGTTTGACATGCCCCTACCTGTGGATAGCTGAACAGTCTCCCAACTGACAAACTTCAGACCTTGTCCCCTCCAATAGTCCTTTAAAAGATCTGCCTCAATAGGAATGAAGGACTTGTTCCAGCAAGCCACACTACCTCCCAGCATTAACGTTGCCACAGAAACCTGACTTCTAATTTTTGTGGAAGTGACTTCTAATTTTTGTGGAGTAAAATGGTGGGAGAAGAGGAAAACCCAGGAAACCTCTAAGCCACAGACCACAGACACTGGGATCCAACTGGCAGCAGCAGACTGAGATCGTTGTTAGAGTGGCACCTATATTTAGGCCACATGCAGAACCCCAGACTTAGCCGGAGGATGCCAACCTGGAGAGGCTGAACCAGGATAGGAGGATAGGGAACATTTTCTTGGCTAAATACGGAGTCCTGGAGCGAAGATAAAATGAGAACCTTGTGGAGAAGGAAACCTCTAACTTTATGCCTTTGAAGGGGGTGGTCCCGAGGGGCCATGGGGAGTGAGCTGACATGATGTGCTCCAGGAAAAGGGGTTTGTTCTTAATTAAACCTAAGTAAATGTTCTGATATATCTGTGTGGCCTACTGAGCATCTATAACTGTTGGCTTATAGCACAGCTGCACCTAAGAAAAAAATATACTATTTATCAAATATAGCTATATATAAATTCAATGCATATTTTGTGCATACATATGCCACTACAAGAATGATGTAATGGTAATGATGCCAAACACTACACAATAACATTAGTGGATTGCACATTTTTATCCTTATAACAATGTCATTTGATGGTATAACACAAACAGGATGGTGTGTTGTTTAATAACTTTAGGGAAATTATTTATACAAGTTTTTGTTTTTTTGTGACAGAGAAATTCAATATAGTTTTGCAATTTTGCATTCCATTTAAACTCTGTTCAGCCTCACAGCATTTGTTCCTATAATGTTTTCAAGGGTTCAAGTAGACATGACATCACTGCTATCTTGTCTCACCATGAGAACCTGGAAAGGCATCCCGTTAATAATTCTATGAACAGAGCTGGGAATGTAATTTTCTATGTCCCCAGCAATCGACTTTTATCTGTATGTAGTCATCCCCCAAAGGCTTTAAATTATTTCATTAGATGAAGCTTGCTGCAAGAATGCTGCAAAGGTACTTTGATGTAACAGGGGAATGAGCCAACATAAAATAAAATCGATCTATTTCCAAACAATACTGTTTATGAGGAGCAAAAAAAACCTCTGCAAACTATGGCGCCAGCGATTTCTTCTTTGACCATTAGAGACAAGTTTCCGAGCAGTGACTCATAGTCTGTGCAAAGATTAGGACTGTTTGGTTGTTGTTTACATATATTTTTTGGGGCGTTTTTTAGAGAATGTTTTTAGTTTTACCCTGTGATTGGGCATTTACATTTTTATGCAAGCATTTCTACATGTTATTTGTATTGTGTGTATATACCCTTTTTGTAACTGTGGTGTGTCATCTGATGATCTGTGGTTTCAATAAATGGCTTTAAAACTAAACTTCAGGCTAAATTTAGTTTTTCCTTTTTTTTTTCCTTTAATCTCTTATGCTCTATATGGGTAAAACCAGTATATCCATATACAGTATATTACAGAAGGGTGATACTTTACACTTACAGCTTTGATGTGGATTATCTAGTATTATTATCACATAAACTTCTTAGTGCTGATTCAAGTAAACAACACTAGATAGAAAGTACCATGCAGTAAAGCATATAGAAAGTGCCTGTATCAATGGGTTTCAGCCACCATTTTGGATCGATCTGGTATGCAATGTAACTTACATTGGCTGCTGTGAAGCACAGTTCATCAGCAAGGTCTCAGGGTTAGTATAAGGGAAAGTCCCTGAACTGAACCCAAGTATGTTTGGTTTATCAATAGTTCTGCTAAGGATTTAACAAAACTTTCCATCCTCGTGGCCCTGAAAATTATATTGACCTAGCTATATGACATGAATAGATGTGTGCCACCCACTGTTTGTGTTTCTGCCGGGAGATCAGACCTGTGCATACAGAAGATGTTGCCCTTAGAGATCCCACACTATTTTCCACTGCAAACTCTCAGCAGTGGGTGTTGGTGCTCCTAACAGATAAGTTACATGCTTTCTCAAAGCACTTGGATCAACTTCTATAGATTATCCAAGTATCTTGAAAAAGTGTGCATTACATGCAAAATAGTTGTTGGTTTGACTTTTTAAATGGAAAATTATTATTTTTTCCTCATAAAATGGTAGGGTTGTCTTTTTATATATTTTTTTTCTGTTAAAAAAAAAAAAGTGTTGGGTTCTCTTTGATATGTAGGAGCCCCCTTCCCATATCATATCAGGTCATATGCCTTTCAATATTTGAGGGGGCACCTTGAAAGGAGGTGGAGGGTGTCAAATAAAATGCATATTTACTGGCTTTTAAAATGAAAGAAGATCTATAACCAGAAGAAATGTGTTTTTCTTCTTTAAGTTTATTAAAGTGGTTGTAAACCCTTACAGCACACTTTGGCCTACAGGTAAGCCTAGATTAAGGCTTACCCGTAGGTCCAAGAAATATCTCCTACACCTATACGGTGTAGGAGATATTTGCCCGTAGACAGCGGCACGCAGGCGCACTGAGCGTGGCATCGTCAACGACGAAGATGTCACGCGTGTCTGCTCCCTGCGCATGCGCGGGAGTGACGTCATCGCGGCTTCGCCAAATGACAGCGGCGGAGCTGTGAGAAGATGGATGCGACTACAAGGGACAGCGGTGACTTCGCTGGCTCCTGTGTCAGGTAAGTGACACATAATGGACTACTATGCGATGCATAGTAGTCCATTATGCTTTGCCTTTGCAGGGAATGAAAGAGGAAGCAAACACATCAGGGTTTACTTCCTCTTTAATGTCCCATAATTAAATCCAACATCATTCATTGTGCCCAATGATGTATCAATCAATCAAGTCATCCAGCGAGGTTGCCCATACCAATCAAGATAACTCATTGCTCCATCTGTAAATGCTGCACTCCCAATGCTAAATAACATATTCCCTGCTGCAGTATTACAAGAAATAGTGGGTGATGTCACTGACCAAATGTAGTCATTGCTATCACACAGGATTTCCAACAATATATTGAAATCACTATTACACTCAATAAATAATGCAGCTCTACAAATTGAAACCTTTTAAAAATTAAATGGCATCCTCTTGTGTTTAACCACTTCCCACCCGGCCAATGCATATATACGGCCGGGTGGGAGCCGTCTACTTCTGATAGGACGTTCAGGAACGTCCTTCAGAAGTAGCGGGATCGCGCGCGCTCGTGCCCGCGCGCGTGCCCGCGCAGCGGCACGATCCCGATGTGCTCGTGTCACCCGGACACGGCACATCTCAGATCGGCAGGAGGGCTCTGTGATTGGCCCTCCTGATCACATGATGGCCGTGTCCAATCACGGTCGTCATGTGATGTAAACAAACAGCCGGTTGCTAGGCAATCGGCTCTCCTCTCCTCACACGGAAGTCATCGCTGAGGAGAGGAGAGCAGAACGCTGCAGCCAGCTGATGATCAGTGAGTATGAGCTGTTTTTTTACAGCTTTTTACTCACTGATCATCAGTCTAGTGTAAACACACAACACACAACATAGTGTAAACACAGTCCCCACATATGTCCCCAAAACACACATGTCCCCAAAACATACATGTCCCCAAATAATAAAAACACATGTCCCTAATAATAAAAACATGTCCCCCACATATGTCCCACTAAAATCACATGTCCCAATGATTATCTGCACACATATGTACGTGATCACCTGCACACATATGTACATGATCATTTGCGTACATATGTCCGTGATCACACAAACCAATTATTATACACTTAACGGAATTTTTTTTTACCAAAAACATGTAGCAGAATAAATTTTGGCTTAAATTTATGACAAAATTTGATTTTATTGGATTTCTTTTAAAATAGAAAAAAGAAAATATAGCTTTTTTTTCCAAATTCCCGCGTTTTTGCGCTTATATCGCAAAAAATTTAAAACGGAGTCGTGAATAAATAACACCAAAATAAAGCTCTATTTGTGCGAACAAAATGATAACAATTTCATTTGAGTACAGTGTAGCATGACCGCGCAATTGTCACTGAAAGCGCTAGAGCGATGGAAGCTGAAAATTGGGCTGGGAAGGAAGGGGGCAAAGGTGCCCTTTATTGTAGTGGTTAATATACACCTAAAAGTAATGATATTGTGCAAAATAATAGATTCTCAAATATTCATTCACTGCTGTACTCTTTTTCCAAATATATGAAAAAAAAGTGCTGGAAAATGAATATCCTTGCATGAAGGTCCCTTCTGTGTCGACCACCTCTTGGTCAATCTTCATCCAGGCTGTGCTCTCACCTTAATATATCAACTTGTTTGTTATAGAGGTCAATCTGAGTCTTTCCTCCTAAGGTTCAAATCATATCATTCACCTTTCCTCCTCTGTATGGCCTTTTCAAAATATGAAAATATTACACTCACATTTCAATGTGCGCCAAACATTGGGGTACATAGGTAAAGCACATGTTAAACATCAATCCACCCTCCAAAAGCATTAAAAATGAACTGTCACCTGGTGTATACCAGTTACTTCCTGGAACAATGTGGTGATGTCACCCAGCCCAGCCCTACATGTTACATCAAATCACGTAAATTTATGAGGGTCCCAGGGTTGGGTAACATCTAATGGGTTTTATTAGTCTCTGTGTGTATTATTACCAAGGTTACCCAAGTGTCACCTTGATACTATTATATAACCAGTGTACAGCAATACTTGTATTAAAATGTTTAGATAATATGGATATTTTAAAACTAGCATTATTTTTAAAAAAGAACCCCACAAAAAAATTCAATAACCCATATTTAATATTATATGAATTAATATACAAATTAATTACACTTTAAAAAATGGCATTTATTTTGCAAAAGTACACTCTAAGCCTCCTCATTGCTAAAAATATTAATACAAATAAATATCAAACTATATATTAGATCCCTTTGGTGCTAGTGTTTTTAATTTGTGGATCCATTTTTTCATTTTTTTTTTTCATTTTATTTGCCCTCCCCCATTGCATCTAATACTTCTCTATTTCCCAGAATTGGATTCCTCTTGGATCTTTAATATGACACTTAATAAAATGTTTGAAAATATTGTGCTTATTGAATCCCAATGGGATGTTGTAATATGCCCTCTTTAGGACTGTTATCATACTAACAATATTTTTTTACTTTTTGCTATAATAAATATCCCCCAAATAAAAGAAAAAAAATCTTCATCAGTTTAGGCTGATATATATTCTTCTACATATTTTGTTAAAAAAAAATCACAATAAGCGTATATTGATTGGTTTGTGCAAAAGTTATAGCGTCTACAAACTATGGGAAATATTTATGCCATTTTTATTATATATATTATTTTACTAGTAATGGTGGAGATCTACAACATTTCGATGGACAGATTGGACACTTTTGATACATTTTTGGGACCATTGACATTTATACAGCGATCAGTGCTATAAAAATGCACTGCTAACTCTGTAAATGTCACTGGCTGGGAAGGGGTTAATACTAGGGGGCAATCAAGGGGTTAAATGTGTGTTCTCTCGGTGTCTTCTAACTGTATAGGGATAGGACTGAGTAGGAGAGGAGACATATCGCTGTTCTTACTTACTAGGAACAAACGACATGTCTCCCCTCCTCTGAGTGCACAGGGATTTGTATGTTTACACACACAAATCCCCACGCTGGTGCTCGTGGACGTGAGCATGGAACATGCATTCCCACCCTCTGGTGGCCGAATAGGGGAAGGATGTACCCATACAGGATTTCGCCCAGGAGAGCCATTCTGCCGCAGTATATCTGCGCAAGCCGGTTGGGAACCGGTTAAACCCTAACTAATGCCACTAAATACCGGGCTATGTCTTAATTCTTGTAACCAAAGCTTATGTTGTTATTTGAGAAATTTTTGAAGTTACTTACTTTGAATTCTTAACAGTATGTAATGACATATTCTATGTTACTTGGTATTATTGCTCTTCCTTTGTTATTGTATATTAAACTTAATAAAGAAAAAGTGAAAATAAGTAATAGGTTCTCCTTTTCTTTACGCTAAAGGTCTCTTTGTGTGCCCCACATATTGCATATTGACATGAAATAAACTCTCTGACATACTCTTTTCCCATTATGTTAGAATTAAAACAAGAGAATTATATTTTTGAAAGGTTTTTCTTTGAAGTACAGCATTTATTTATTGGGTATAATTGTTAGTTGTTTACGTGGGAAGCACATAAAAGTGTGAGCAAGCTACTAGTACAAATAAGAGATAGGCAACAATGCAGGAGTTTAAACAAAATCGTTTAAATTACTGCCTGTTTAGATGCACATGCTGTTTATCACTTAATTGTGAATGAAAAGTGATTTCTCTATGAATCTAAATTTAAATATTCAGGTAAAGATCAATCAAGACGTAGGTTATCTGGGTAAGTAAGTCTGAGAAGTGTGGTGGGGTGTTTAGCATAATGAATGACCAATGTCAAGTATGTGTGTTACTGTCACTAGTTTCCTGCATTCTAGAAAACTATTACTTTGCCGCCCCGTTATTTATGATAGTATACTTATTGCTTGTACTTGCAGTTTGCAACCTGTGCCATGATGGCTAATTTATTTGCAAGTACATTAACCTCCACTAAAATCTTCACTTCAAGCAAATGCAATGTAACAGCCCTATGCAATGATTGCCTTATTTATTATATATATATTATTTTGGTTTATTGGTCCCAAGTAAGGTTTAACCACTTTCAGACCGGACCATTTTGCTGGTCAATGACCAGAGGTCTTTTTACAATTTGGCACTGCGCTGCTTTAACTGGTAATTGCGCGGTCATGCAATGTTGTACCCAAGCAAAATTTGCGTCCTTTTTTTCCCACAAATAGAGCTTTCTTTTAAAGGTATTTGACTGACTCTGCGATTTTTATTTTTTGCGATATAAACGTAAAAAGACCGCAAATTTTGAAAAAAAATGATATTTTCTACTTTTTGTTATTAGAAAAATCCAATAAACTCAATTTCAGTCATACATTTAGGCCAAAATTTATTCAGCCACATGTCTTTGGTAAAAAAAAAGTCAATAACTGTATATTTATTGGTTTGCGCAAAAGTTGTCACATCTACAAACTAAGGTACGTTTTCTGGAATTTACGCAGCTTTTAGTTTATGACTGCCTATCTCATTTCTTGAGGTGCTAAAATGGCAGGGCAGTACAAAACCCCCCCCAAATGACCCCATTTTGGAAAGTAGACACCCTAAGGAAATTGATAAGAGGCATGTTGAGCCCATTGAATATTTTATTTTTTTGCCTCAAGCGATTGAATAATGACAAAAAAAAAATTTTTTTTTTTTTTTTACACAAAGTTGTCACTAAATGATATATTGCTCACACATGCCATGGTTATATGTGGAATTGTACCCCAAAATACATTCTGCTGCTTCTCCTGAGTATGGGGATACCACATGTGGTCGACTTTTTGGAAGCCTAGCCGCGTACGGGGCCCCGAAAAACAATCACCGCCTTCAGGCTTTCTAAGGGCGTAAATTTTTGACTTCACTCCTCACTACCTATTACAGTTTTGAAGGCCATAAAATGCCAAGATGGCACAAAACACCCACAAATGACCCCATTTTAGAAAGTAGACACCCCAAGCTATTTGCTGAGAGGCATGTTAAGTCCATGGAATATTTTATATTTTGCCACAAGTTGCGGGAAAATTACAAACTTTTTTTTTTTTTTTTCACAAAGTTGTCACTAAATGATATATTGCTCACACATGCTATGGGCATATGTGAAATGACACCCCAAAATAAATTCTGCTGCTTCTCCTGAGTATGGGGATACCACATATGTGGGACATTTTGGGAGCCTAGCCGCGTACGGGGCCCCGAAAACCAAGCACCGCCTTCAGGCTTTCTAAGGGCGTAAATTTTTGACTTCACTCCTTACTACCTATTACAGTTTTGAAGGCCATAAAATGGCAAGATGGCACAAAACCCCCACAAATGACCGCATTTTAGAAAGTAGACACCCCAAGCTATTTGCTGAGAGGCATGTTGAGTCCATGGAATATTTTATATTTTGCCACAAGTTGCGGGAATATTACAAACTTTTTTTTTTTTTCACAAAGTTGTCACTAAATGATATATTGGGTGTAAATTTTTGATTTTACTCCTCACTACCTATCGCAGTTTTGAAGGCCATAAAATGCCAAGATGGCACAACCCCCCCCCCCCCCAAATGACCCCATTTTGGAAAGTAGACACCCCTAAATTTAGGGGTACACTAGTGAGACTCACAGGCACCTAGGCTGTCAGCTACTGTATCAAAACGCTACAAAAAAAACTGTTAGCGATCGCAGGGATCAGGCCTGACTCTGCGAACGCTGCAGTTATGTGTGTTGTGTTTTGTAAGTGACAGTGATCGATCGATACTGCACTTGGGTGGGCTGGGCTGGGCTTGGCGGAGGGGCTAAACGCAGGTGCTAGCAGGTATCTGGGCTGATCCCGCTAACAATGCGTTTTGGGAAACCTAAACTGCTGGCGACACTAATATAGATCTGATCAGATTCTATATTACTAAGGGAGGTGTATGCTTTGTGCGTGGGTGTTAGCGGTACTGGCACTAACTTGACGCTGCCTGGGGCGACGCAGACCTTATCTGACCCTCAAACTTATATCACGGGTGATCAGGGGGTTAAACCTTTATTAGGTAATAAATGGCGGGTGCCCTGAAACTATAAAAAAATAACTAACCAACCAGGGTCACCTGTAACAGTTATATGGTGAGCACTGGTGAAAGGGTTAACTAGGGGGCAATCAGGGGGCTTTATGCGGTAGTATATGGGGGTCCCTGGCGCTATAAAAAGCTGCGGCGAACCTAAATACCTACCTGCCTAACTAGCGTCACCTGTGACACTAATACAGCGATCAGAAAAACGATCGCTTATTAGGCTGGGTTCACACTGGAGCGATGCGGGAACGCCACGAATCCGCGGCGGGTTCCCGCATCACACAGCCCTATGCGAACTGCTGGGAGTGTCAGTGAAATGTTAATGACACCCCCAGATCAGTTCGCATATCGCAGTGCGATCTGCAAACTCGGACAGGAATCGGATCGCATGGTGTGAACACCCATGCGATCCGATTCTGCTGCGGACCAAAAAAAGGGTCACATGCGAGTTTGCGGCGGGTGCGGCGGGTGCGATGCGAATTCAGCCATACTATCTGTATGGCTGAACTCGAATCGCACAGAGATCGGATGTGATTTGCACTGCAGTGCGGTGCGAATCACATCCGTTCTCATAAACCGCTGCAATGAGAACCCAGCCTTAGTGACACTGGCAACGGGGGGTGATCACGGGGTTAAACCTTTATTGGGGGGGTTAGGGGGGTACCCTAGAACTAAAGGGGGCTAACCCTAACTGCCCTAACAGTTATTACAGTCACAAATGACACCAATGCAAAAAAAATAAAATGCAATTGGTGTCACTGTGACTGGGGGTGCAGGGGTGATTGGGGGGGGGGGTGATCGGGGGGTGAAGGGGGGGTGAGAGTGTGCCTGGCATGTTCTACTGTGTAGTGTAGTGTTGGTGCAACTCACCGATCCTCTCTCCTCGGTGCCGGAACGAGAAATACCGACACGGAGGAGAGATTACATCACTTCCTCGGCCTGTGTTCTCATCCCGGATCGCTCCTGAACGGATTCCGACCGCCGCTGGCACCCGGCCAATGCATATATACGGCCGGGTGGGAGCCGTCTACTTCTGATAGGACGTTCAGGAACGTCCTTCAGAAGTAGCGGGATCGCGCGCGCTCGTGCCCGCGCGCGTGCCCGCGCAGCGGCACGATCCCGATGTGCTCGTGTCACCCGGACACGGCACATCTCAGATCGGCAGGAGGGCTCTGTGATTGGCCCTCCTGATCACATGATGGCCGTGTCCAATCACGGTCGTCATGTGATGTAAACAAACAGCCGGTTGCTAGGCAATCGGCTCTCCTCTCCTCACACGGAAGTCATCGCTGAGGAGAGGAGAGCAGAACGCTGCAGCCAGCTGATGATCAGTGAGTATGAGCTGTTTTTTTACAGCTTTTTACTCACTGATCATCAGTCTAGTGTAAACACACAACACACAACATAGTGTAAACACAGTCCCCACATATGTCCCCAAAACACACATGTCCCCAAAACATACATGTCCCCAAATAATAAAAACACATGTCCCTAATAATAAAAACATGTCCCCCACATATGTCCCACTAAAATCACATGTCCCAATGATTATCTGCACACATATGTACGTGATCACCTGCACACATATGTACATGATCATTTGCGTACATATGTCCGTGATCACACAAACCAATTATTATACACTTAACGGAATTTTTTTTTACCAAAAACATGTAGCAGAATAAATTTTGGCTTAAATTTATGACAAAATTTGATTTTATTGGATTTCTTTTAAAATAGAAAAAAGAAAATATAGCTTTTTTTTCCAAATTCCCGCTTTTTTGCGCTTATATCGCAAAAAATTTAAAACGGAGTCGTGAATAAATAACACCAAAATAAAGCTCTATTTGTGCGAACAAAATGATAACAATTTCATTTGAGTACAGTGTAGCATGACCGCGCAATTGTCACTGAAAGCGCTAGAGCGATGGAAGCTGAAAATTGGGCTGGGAAGGAAGGGGGCAAAGGTGCCCTTTATTGTAGTGGTTAATATACACCTAAAAGTAATGATATTGTGCAAAATAATAGATTCTCAAATATTCATTCACTGCTGTACTCTTTTTCCAAATATATGAAAAAAAAGTGCTGGAAAATGAATATCCTTGCATGAAGGTCCCTTCTGTGTCGACCACCTCTTGGTCAATCTTCATCCAGGCTGTGCTCTCACCTTAATATATCAACTTGTTTGTTATAGAGGTCAATCTGAGTCTTTCCTCCTAAGGTTCAAATCATATCATTCACCTTTCCTCCTCTGTATGGCCTTTTCAAAATATGAAAATATTACACTCACATTTCAATGTGCGCCAAACATTGGGGTACATAGGTAAAGCACATGTTAAACATCAATCCACCCTCCAAAAGCATTAAAAATGAACTGTCACCTGGTGTATACCAGTTACTTCCTGGAACAATGTGGTGATGTCACCCAGCCCAGCCCTACATGTTACATCAAATCACGTAAATTTATGAGGGTCCCAGGGTTGGGTAACATCTAATGGGTTTTATTAGTCTCTGTGTGTATTATTACCAAGGTTACCCAAGTGTCACCTTGATACTATTATATAACCAGTGTACAGCAATACTTGTATTAAAATGTTTAGATAATATGGATATTTTAAAACTAGCATTATTTTTAAAAAAGAACCCCACAAAAAAATTCAATAACCCATATTTAATATTATATGAATTAATATACAAATTAATTACACTTTAAAAAATGGCATTTATTTTGCAAAAGTACACTCTAAGCCTCCTCATTGCTAAAAATATTAATACAAATAAATATCAAACTATATATTAGATCCCTTTGGTGCTAGTGTTTTTAATTTGTGGATCCATTTTTTCATTTTTTTTTTCATTTTATTTGCCCTCCCCCATTGCATCTAATACTTCTCTATTTCCCAGAATTGGATTCCTCTTGGATCTTTAATATGACACTTAATAAAATGTTTGAAAATATTGTGCTTATTGAATCCCAATGGGATGTTGTAATATGCCCTCTTTAGGACTGTTATCATACTAACAATATTTTTTTACTTTTTGCTATAATAAATATCCCCCAAATAAAAGAAAAAAAATCTTCATCAGTTTAGGCTGATATATATTCTTCTACATATTTTGTTAAAAAAAAATCACAATAAGCGTATATTGATTGGTTTGTGCAAAAGTTATAGCGTCTACAAACTATGGGAAATATTTATGCCATTTTTATTATATATATTATTTTACTAGTAATGGTGGAGATCTACAACATTTCGATGGACAGATTGGACACTTTTGATACATTTTTGGGACCATTGACATTTATACAGCGATCAGTGCTATAAAAATGCACTGCTAACTCTGTAAATGTCACTGGCTGGGAAGGGGTTAATACTAGGGGGCAATCAAGGGGTTAAATGTGTGTTCTCTCGGTGTCTTCTAACTGTATAGGGATAGGACTGAGTAGGAGAGGAGACATATCGCTGTTCTTACTTACTAGGAACAAACGACATGTCTCCCCTCCTCTGAGTGCACAGGGATTTGTATGTTTACACACACAAATCCCCACGCTGGTGCTCGTGGACGTGAGCATGGAACATGCATTCCCACCCTCTGGTGGCCGAATAGGGGAAGGATGTACCCATACAGGATTTCGCCCAGGAGAGCCATTCTGCCGCAGTATATCTGCGCAAGCCGGTTGGGAACCGGTTAAACCCTAACTAATGCCACTAAATACCGGGCTATGTCTTAATTCTTGTAACCAAAGCTTATGTTGTTATTTGAGAAATTTTTGAAGTTACTTACTTTGAATTCTTAACAGTATGTAATGACATATTCTATGTTACTTGGTATTATTGCTCTTCCTTTGTTATTGTATATTAAACTTAATAAAGAAAAAGTGAAAATAAGTAATAGGTTCTCCTTTTCTTTACGCTAAAGGTCTCTTTGTGTGCCCCACATATTGCATATTGACATGAAATAAACTCTCTGATATACTCTTTTCCCATTATGTTAGAATTAAAACAAGAGAATTATATTTTTGAAAGGTTTTTCTTTGAAGTACAGCATTTATTTATTGGGTATAATTGTTAGTTGTTTACGTGGGAAGCACATAAAAGTGTGAGCAAGCTACTAGTACAAATAAGAGATGGGCAACAATGCAGGAGTTTAAACAAAATCGTTTAAATTACTGCCTGTTTAGATGCACATGCTGTTTATCACTTAATTGTGAATGAAAAGTGATTTCTCTATGAATCTAAATTTAAATATTCAGGTAAAGATCAATCAAGACGTAGGTTATCTGGGTAAGTAAGTCTGAGAAGTGTGGTGGGGTGTTTAGCATAATGAATGACCAATGTCAAGTATGTGTGTTACTGTCACTAGTTTCCTGCATTCTAGAAAACTATTACTTTGCCGCCCCGTTATTTATGATAGTATACTTATTGCTTGTACTTGCAGTTTGCAACCTGTGCCATGATGGCTAATTTATTTGCAAGTACATTAACCTCCACTAAAATCTTCACTTCAAGCAAATTCAATGTAACAGCCCTATGCAATGATTGCCTTATTTATTATATATATATTATTTTGGTTTATTGGTCCCAAGTAAGGTTTAACCACTTTCAGACCGGACCATTTTGCTGGTCAATGACCAGAGGTCTTTTTACAATTTGGCACTGCGCTGCTTTAACTGGTAATTGCGCGGTCATGCAATGTTGTACCCAAACAAAATTTGCGTCCTTTTTTTCCCACAAATAGAGCTTTCTTTTAAAGGTATTCGACTGACTCTGCGATTTTTATTTTTTGCGATATAAACGTAAAAAGACCGCAAATTTTGAAAAAAAATGATATTTTCTACTTTTTGTTATTAGAAAAATCCAATAAACTCAATTTTAGTCATACATTTAGGCCAAAATTTATTCAGCCACATGTCTTTGGTAAAAAAAAAGTCAATAACTGTATATTTATTGGTTTGCGCAAAAGTTGTCACATCTACAAACTAAGGTACGTTTTCTGGAATTTACGCAGCTTTTAGTTTATGACTGCCTATCTCATTTCTTGAGGTGCTAAAATGGCAGGGCAGTACAAAACCCCCCCCAAATGACCCCATTTTGGAAAGTAGACACCCTAAGGAAATTGATAAGAGGCATGTTGAGCCCATTGAATATTTTATTTTTTTGCCTCAAGCGATTGAATAATGACAAAAAAAAATTTTTTTTTTTTTTTTTACACAAAGTTGTCACTAAATGATATATTGCTCACACATGCCATGGTTATATGTGGAATTGTACCCCAAAATACATTCTGCTGCTTCTCCTGAGTATGGGGATACCACATGTGGTCGACTTTTTGGAAGCCTAGCCGCGTACGGGGCCCCGAAAAACAAGCACCGCCTTCAGGCTTTCTAAGGGCGTAAATTTTTGACTTCACTCCTCACTACCTATTACAGTTTTGAAGGCCATAAAATGCCAAGATGGCACAAAACACCCACAAATGACCCCATTTTAGAAAGTAGACACCCCAAGCTATTTGCTGAGAGGCATGTTAAGTCCATGGAATATTTTATATTTTGCCACAAGTTGCGGGAAAATTACAAACTTTTTTTTTTTTTTTTCACAAAGTTGTCACTAAATGATATATTGCTCACACATGCTATGGGCATATGTGAAATGACACCCCAAAATAAATTCTGCTGCTTCTCCTGAGTACGGGGATACCACATATGTGGGACATTTTGGGAGCCTAGCCGCGTACGGGGCCCCGAAAACCAAGCACCGCCTTCAGGCTTTCTAAGGGCGTAAATTTTTGACTTCACTCCTTACTACCTATTACAGTTTTGAAGGCCATAAAATGGCAAGATGGCACAAAACCCCCACAAATGACCGCATTTTAGAAAGTAGACACCCCAAGCTATTTGCTGAGAGGCATGTTGAGTCCATGGAATATTTTATATTTTGCCACAAGTTGCGGGAATATTACAAACTTTTTTTTTTTTTCACAAAGTTGTCACTAAATGATATATTGGGTGTAAATTTTTGATTTTACTCCTCACTACCTATCGCAGTTTTGAAGGCCATAAAATGCCAAGATGGCACAACCCCCCCCCCCCCAAATGACCCCATTTTGGAAAGTAGACACCCCTAAATTTAGGGGTACACTAGTGAGACTCACAGGCACCTAGGCTGTCAGCTACTGTATCAAAACGCTACAAAAAAAACTGTTAGCGATCGCAGGGATCAGGCCTGACTCTGCGAACGCTGCAGTTATGTGTGTTGTGTTTTGTAAGTGACAGTGATCGATCGATACTGCACTTGGGTGGGCTGGGCTGGGCTTGGCGGAGGGGCTAAACGCAGGTGCTAGCAGGTATCTGGGCTGATCCCGCTAACAATGCGTTTTGGGAAACCTAAACTGCTGGCGACACTAATATAGATCTGATCAGATTCTATATTACTAAGGGAGGTGTATGCTTTGTGCGTGGGTGTTAGCGGTACTGGCACTAACTTGACGCTGCCTGGGGCGACGCAGACCTTATCTGACCCTCAAACTTATATCACGGGTGATCAGGGGGTTAAACCTTTATTAGGTAATAAATGGCGGGTGCCCTGAAACTATAAAAAAATAACTAACCAACCAGGGTCACCTGTAACAGTTATATGGTGAGCACTGGTGAAAGGGTTAACTAGGGGGCAATCAGGGGGCTTTATGCGGTAGTATATGGGGGTCCCTGGCGCTATAAAAAGCTGCGGCGAACCTAAATACCTACCTGCCTAACTAGCGTCACCTGTGACACTAATACAGCGATCAGAAAAACGATCGCTTATTAGGCTGGGTTCACACTGGAGCGATGCGGGAACGCCACGAATCCGCGGCGGGTTCCCGCATCACACAGCCCTATGCGAACTGCTGGGAGTGTCAGTGAAATGTTAATGACACCCCCAGATCAGTTCGCATATCGCAGTGCGATCTGCAAACTCGGACAGGAATCGGATCGCATGGTGTGAACACCCATGCGATCCGATTCTGCTGCGGACCAAAAAAAGGGTCACATGTGAGTTTGCGGCGGGTGCGGCGGGTGCGATGCGAATTCAGCCATACTATCTGTATGGCTGAACTCGAATCGCACAGAGATCGGATGTGATTTGCACTGCAGTGCGGTGCGAATCACATCCGTTCTCATAAACCGCTGCAATGAGAACCCAGCCTTAGTGACACTGGCAACGGGGGGTGATCACGGGGTTAAACCTTTATTGGGGGGGTTAGGGGGGTACCCTAGAACTAAAGGGGGCTAACCCTAACTGCCCTAACAGTTATTACAGTCACAAATGACACCAATGCAAAAAAAATAAAATGCAATTGGTGTCACTGTGACTGGGGGTGCAGGGGTGATTGGGGGGGGGGGGGTGATCGGGGGGTGAAGGGGGGGTGAGAGTGTGCCTGGCATGTTCTACTGTGTAGTGTAGTGTTGGTGCAACTCACCGATCCTCTCTCCTCGGTGCCGGAACGAGAAATACCGACACGGAGGAGAGATTACATCACTTCCTCGGCCTGTGTTCTCATCCCGGATCGCTCCTGAACGGATTCCGACCGCCGCTGGCACCGGGGGGGGCGATCGGGCCCCCCACCCGCGGGAAGGCAGGGACGTACATGTACATGTACGCCCATATGCCTGCCCGTGCCATTCTGTCGACGTACATCGTCGTGCGGCGGTCGGCAACTGGTTAAAGTGGTTTTAAAGGTATTTATTTTCTTTTTTTTACTTACCTGAACCTCCTCTTTCTGCCAGTGCTCTAGGCTCCCTTCCTATTGGATTTGATTGACAATGGCAGAAACCAGTGGATCCCACTGCTCACAGCCAAGCCTGTTGAGAGAGCAGACAAGCACAGTGATGGATCAATAAATGACTCAGGTTAGTATTTGGGGGGGCAGGGGGTCAGGCACTAAAAGGCGTTTTACCTTTATGCGTAGAATAAATTAAGGTAAAAAAAAAAATCTTATTACTTTAGAACCACTTTCAATATGCCAATGAATAAAAAAGGCTATAAGAAACAACATTACTTTTGTTGATGGTAAGATAAAATGTGTGCCTGATAATTGTACAGGAATGAGCTGCCTCTTCCTATGTCACCTAGAAGCATGAACCTGCTGTGTCTTATATAAAAAGAGAAAAGGTTGGGACTTTAAATGAGGCAAATACAGTGGGGCGGGGCTAAAAAATTAGTCAATTCAAAAATGTATATGTATTTTTTAATATCTAAATAGTAAATTACATAACATAATACAGTGTATACATGCATAAATTGTGAACATACAACTAGTGTATTGCAGACCATATTCATTAAGAAAGATCCTAACATCATAGCACAATATATTATGTGCTCCATGCTTTAAAGTCCCTTGAAAGAGAAGATGGTGCAATAAAATCAAAATTTATGAAATACTTAAACAAGATGTATTCAGATATGCCCAATGCGTTTTGTGGACCAAGAAACTTCCTAAGGGGTGGGTGCATCCATGTCTATAAAAGAATACAAATGTAACAAATATGGTCTAATTTATAACCATATATTAGAAAAAATAATAATATATGGGAGAAAGGAATCACCCATTCTTCATATACTAACATGTAAGTGCAGTCTGAAACCTGTGGGCTGCTTAAGATGTTCTATCCTGGCAACTGTGGTAGGGGTAACCAGAAAATGAGCGCACACATGTATTTCCCAAGCCAAGGAAGAGACAGGGTATCCAATTAATGGTCTGTGTGGGCTCCATTTCCAAAGAATCCAAAGAGTTGATAAATAACTATAAATAGGTACTAGTGATGATAATAAAAGGAAAAGGATTGGAACCCAACACCCAGGTAAAAGATAATAAAATGTGTGGCATCAAGCCAAATACAGTATATAGGACACCAGCAAAACGTTAAGTACCTAATAAGGAACAGCTTACAAAAAAATTATTCTAGTGCTGCAGTGAACCACGGTCCAGCTCAAAACAAACTGTGGGTGTGAGCAGTACTGTCAAAAGGAAGGGCTGACATCAAAAGGGGCATGTTATATGCGCTCAAAAACCCATCTGGTCCCTCCCATTGTCACGCCAGTGTGACAGAAGAGGAGAGGCAGTACCACCAGAATGGTAACCGCTGCCCATGGAGGCTCACCTCCTCATGTGTCAGCCAAGATGATAGAACAAGCACGCCAGCGTTAGGAAGCACAGAAAGGGCATCACACACACAGCATGAGGGCATGTCACCAATGCGCAAGGGGACATGCCCACCCATTCCCTCACATCATGACGACGCACATGGAGAGGAGTGGCGCATTGCAGCTCCTGGTTGCTTTAGTGTTTTGAGGTGACATTCAAAATTATTGGCGCCACAGCACACCAAGGAACATAACATGTGTCACTGCAATGCAGTAGTGTGAAACTGCCCTTAAAGGGAGAAAGACAAAAAAGGAGGAGGAAAAGTACAAAATGTTTAGATTTGGGGTCAAAATTATATATCTAACCTTAGCCCTGACTATTTACCACTAAACAAACAATCATCTTTGTTGGGTATATAAGCCTTTAATCCTAGATACAGCCATGCCTGTGTACCTAAAAACAAAATATGTGCATTGCTGCCTTCATCAATTTGAATATTCTAATTTAGTTCCTCAGTAAGTTACGACTACAGTTGTTCAGTAGCTATGAAAACTTTTCTGATCCATAATGGTCTGTTTATTGGAAAAGCTGATGATTCATCTGGTGAAATGATGGACAATTATTTCTCATATTAGTCTAGCAAGAGAAATAATTTACACTTTGGTAGCGAAGCATTGACAGTGGCTAATGGTAGAATCAAAAACAAACATCATTCTTGCTATAGCAATACTCAGTAAATATTGTATTTTACAGGAAGATGTATAGTGCATCTGGATCCTCTTAATATAGCTTTCCACAGGCTAATTAATGGCTACCTGTAAGTGTAGTTCTTTGTTTGGCATACCCACTTTGCAATAAACATTAGTGATTCTATTATATGCCTCAAATTGCAA
Source organism: Lithobates pipiens (assembly GCF_037356315.1). NCBI lineage: Eukaryota > Metazoa > Chordata > Amphibia > Anura > Ranidae > Lithobates > Lithobates pipiens. The sequence goes on along the minus strand of NW_027507748.1, from coordinate 398,302,002 downwards.
CAGTAAAGTGTCTTAGAAAATATTTAATGTGTATTGCAATGCTACATTTATTATACTCAGAGCTCAGGCACTAAATATTACAAGAAAGAAAGAAAAACATTAATTCAAAGTTTTAAATATTTGATTTGAAGCATAATGCCTTAATGAGTTGAAAAAGAGATATAAGGCTGACAGGTGTATAATAAAGCAAGGGGAGCTTCTTTCTCTCTTTATAGTAGTGGTCTACAGCCATTCTCTTCTGATAACTAGAAATACACAATGTATAAATGCTTAAAGTGGTTGTAAACCCTTACAGACCACTTTGACCTACAGGTAAGTCTAGATTAAGGCTTACCTGTAGGTCCAAGAAATATCTCCTAAACCTATACGGTTTAGGAGATATTTACAAAAAGACAGCCACCGCTGTCTATGGCGCATGCGGCAGGCAGGCCGCAGATCGCGGCGATATGTCGCGAGTGTCGGCTCCCATGCACATGCACGGGAGTGACGTCATCACTTCTCCGGCGAATCACAGCCCCGGAGCAGCAAGATCCGGAAGTCACTCCGGGATCCATGGCAGCGGCGGACATGAAGACGTAGGACCGCTTCGGGGGCTTAGTTCTCAGGCAAGTTATTCATAATGAGCTAGTATGCTATGCATACTAGCTCATTATGCCTTTGCCTTGCAGGTTGCTTTTTTTTCCCATGGGTTTACAACCACTTTAAAAGACTTGCTTGGCTGACATCCCTTCTGGCTCCAAATGCTGCTTGCTGTTTTACTATGCTTATCTCCGGCTCCCTGACGTTTGGTTTGTCTGACTATCCATTCTGGTTCCTGAACTCTGGCTATATTTTGAATACTATTTATTTTTATTATTAAATGTGTGATTTAACTGTACTTCTGTCTCGGTCTGATTTCATGGTTTCTGACAGTTAATGTTCTATTGTGTCTTTGTTTTATTGTTGCTTTCTTTGCAGGAATGCCATTCAGCTGCAGCACTGATCTGTGTATTTTAACAGCTACATGGTTAAGGAGATATTTTACAAAAAAAGGCACCACTATCTACGCAAGTGAAGGTGAACATGCCGTCGATGACGGATCCCGTGCGCATGTACCAGAGTGACGTCATTGTGGCTTTGGCCAATCACAGTGCCGGAGCCGCGAGACCCGGAAGACACTCCGGGATACATGGCAGTGGCGGAGATGAAGATTGAGGACCGCTTCGGGGGCTTCAATCTCAGGTAAGTTATTCATAATGAGCTAGTATGCTATGCATACTAGCCCATTATGCCTTTGCCTTGCCTTGGCTTTTTATTTTGTTCAGGGTTAACTTACTCTTTAACCAAGCATGAATGGAAATATCCATAACTTTAACCAATTAAATGGTATTAATGGTATTAAATGGTACCATGGTATCATGGTTGTTAACTCACTGTACTAACATAATCTTATTCCCTCTGTATCATATTAACATTTGTCCCTGTGTCTGTGTAATGTAAAAAATCTGCTGCTCTGTATCTGTATAAGCTGTGCTTCGGGAGCTCAGCTGACATGTTAGCTCCTTTGTTTCTCTGGCTCACAGCTCTAGTGGGCAGGGACGAGCTGTCTCGCTGATGTCAGCCGGTGTATGTGGGGGAAAGAGGTGAGAGATAGGGCCGACAATCAGCTGGCAATCAGCTGGGCGTCAGGAGCCATTTATACAGGTACAGATCAGCTGAGTTTTTACATTACACAGTTGCAGGAACAAATTTTCTAATGATAGAGTGGATAAGAAGATTTATGATCAGATACGAAAGGAGCAGGAGCGGGGGGGTGCAGGTATGAGCAGGGATGGGAGGAGAGGTGGGAGGACGACAGCGGAGACAGACACAGGAGAGCTGCTGCAGCTGATGCAATCATGCAAACGGACCACAATGTCAGGGCTCAGCAGTCATGATCATGGTCTGTTTTCAGAAGGGAGGGTATGGCCAGGCAGGATCAGCCAGGTTTTTTTAGGGTATACAGGGGGCCAAATGACACAGCACAAGCGCTATGCTGTATAACATGCTTTAAGGGAACATGATCAGTTTTTTTTAGGGAGTTAACAAGTCCTGCTGTCACCACTAATGATATCAGACTTTTTTAATAATAGTAAAATAATATAAAACAGGCATTAAAAACAAACACATTTTACAAAATAAAGAAAAAAAAACATTGACCCCAAACCATTAAGTCTCCTTTAGACTAGTGCACTGTGCATTTTAAATGGCATCCTTAAGTACAGTAAATCCACAATGCGCAAAGTCCTGATCTCAACCCGATAGAACACCTTTGGGATGAATTAGAGTGGAGACTGCAAGTGCCTGACCCCACAAATGCACTTCTTGAAAATTGGTCGCACATTCCCATAGACACACTGCTAAACCATGGGGAGCCTTCCCAGAATAGTTGAAGCTGTTATAGATGTAAAGGGTGGCCAACTCAATATTGAACCCTACGGACTAAGACTGGGATGCCATTAAAGTTCATGTGCGTGAAAAGGCAAGCATCCAAAACCTTTGGCAATATAGTGTAATTATGTTTTGGTTTAAGTTTCTTTTAACGCAACAAAGGTTCTAAGAAGTGCATGCTATACAGTATGTGTTTGGTTTGAGTTAGCGGAATTTGATTATTGGTATTTAAGTAGACAAAATATTGTTAATTAAGTTGTTTGTTAGTTCTGTGATGTATCTTGCTAAGCCAACAGCCTTCTCTTCCCCACCCCCTCTTATAGATAATGAGAGGACTCTGTACTGATAATATTTTTCTCTTACAGGGAAAAATGTAAAGATACAGTATGTTGAGTTGGTTAATGTGATAGTAAACAATGTGGTTTAATAATGTGAAATAATGTTTTCTTTGAATTGTTCAAATTCAACCATTGTGAAACAAGTCATCACTTTATAGATTTCCTTCAAAGAAATTGTATGCCATGCTAAATTAATTGTGAAAAATCTAAATGGTACTACATATACAGTATACAAACTCATTAAATATTTTCTGGTATCATAAAAAGTGCACTAAAAGAAAAAGGTTCCTTAGAAGTTGTTTCTGAGTGACTCATTTGCTTGAGTTGTTTTTGTATCTAACCATGAGTTTTCAGGAGGGAAGCTGAAATATTCTGCTAAAGATGGTTCCAATGGGATATATTCAAGCGGCTCTAGGAATTCAATTCTTATTTATATAATACTGTATATATACAGTATATATGTATTATGTCTGCACCACACAATGTGCTTTGTGTGCTACAAACTTCCTAAAACACTAAAATCATATATACACACACATATAATAGTTGCAAAAGCAAAACATTCTGTGCTAAATATAAAAAAAGAATTGTTTGCAAACTTCTTTGATGCAAAGCTCTGCCACAAGCTGTGCATAAACACCAGTTTCTAAACCATAGTCACAGTGGTGCTACTGTGCAAATAACCAGTGCAATCTTCAACCACATCAAAGGTGCAACCTTCAAATGCTTCACACTGTGCCACTCATCAGATTTCAATACCCTTAAAACTTTTGCTCTGTCTAGCATCTCCCTGCAGCAGTAGATCACTGCTATAGTGATCAACTGAATCTATTGAAGAAAGGAAAAAACGGTCCACTGCACTCCCACACAATGCAATTTCAGCTTTATTGTGTCATAAAAAATATAAAAACAAACAAAAAGACAGGGGAGACAAAAGGTATAGTGATCTATTGCTGGCTGATTGCAACTAATTCATTTTCATTTCCTAAAAATTCATAAAAAAAACAAACAAAATGCCCTCCAATAAAAATCCCCAGGTCTCAAAAATGACATTGGATGATCTGGATGACATTTGTGATTATTATATAAGCATCAAAACACGTAAATAAACATAATTTAATTTGCAAATACATCAAAAAATGTCTGTTCTGTGTCCTTGCCAACCCAACTTGATCTTCCATTAATGTTATGTTACCAATTTATTCAAACTATTTTTTCCCCTGTGTGCATCACTATGTAACTTTGAAAGGGGAATAAATCTCTCCTAATGTGAAATGCAAATGTTTATTTTAATCTTTACTATTTTACCATGTTACATAAAAAAAAAAAAATCACCCTTTTGCAAGGGACCCTAGTGCTCAGCAGGACCCCATGGGAGAGTGCAAAGGACCATGGTTTCCACTCTCCCTCTCTCACTCTAATTGCAGGTTGCCATTGGTCATTACAGTGGATTTTCTCCCCTAGCAACAAGCTGCCATTAATCTAAAATGGCAGGCACTCAGCCTGCACTTGTTGTGCCTAATGTGCCACTACTTTCCTGCTCTGTCTCAGTTTCTCTGAAATGGACTGTGGCTCCCAGCCACCCTGCTCTCTTCATTAATAAATCCTTGTTGTGGTGTTCACATTGTGGTGATTAAGTCATCCATGGATGGACAACATGAATGTATTTTAAAGTTGAAACATTGGTTTTCGCCATTTAATGGCTATTTTTTTTTTTCCTAAAAGTCTTTTATTAAAGGTTACAGTAAACACAGTAGACAAAGGTAAGTAAAAGGGCCACATTTAAGCCCAGCACATAGAGTACAAAGGTGTTTAAACATCATAGAGACCTGTGAGTGGCAATAAAACACAACTATAAATTCGACAAGGTGCTAATGCGTAACTATTAGATGCCGATGCAGGGGCTTGGCGCACCTCCCCCCGGAGCTTATTCCACAAAAACACTTATCTGGAAGTAAAATTATGGGGAAGATCCTAACCAATGAGAGACTAACATTATATAATTGAATCTTGTGCCAACGAATAGTAGCATCAATAAAGGACCCAAGTAAACCGGGAAGTCTAGGGGAGGGGACAGGATAGGAGGGATAGGATCCTACAAATAAGGAGATACTGCAACCTGGTTCTAAGGTGGGGGGACTCCATTTAATAGTTGAGTACATTCATCTGAGGTTCTAAAGTGGTGCCAGCAAGCCCAAGTAGCCCAGAATTTAGATGGGGTGTCTTTGGCTTGGCAAATCAAGTTTTCTATTTCTTCTATTTTGGATACTCTCTTAATCCAATTAGAGACAGAAGGGGAAGAAGTGGATTTCCATAACGGTGGAATGCACATCTTAGCGGCATTTAGCAGGTGTTGTGCTAGAGAGCGGTGGTACGTTTTCAGAGGGATAGCTGAGTGGTGTAGAAGCATTGCTGCAGGGGAAAATTCAATGGAGAACGTGGTGATATGACATATGAGGCGATGAATCTCCTTCCAAAAGGGTTGGAGGCGGGGGCACGCCCACCAAACGTGTAGAAAAGAGCCTATATTATCTGAACATCTCCAGCAAGAGGGTGTAACACTGGAGTCACGTTTATGAAGTTTGACAGGCGTGAGGTACCATTTAGTGAATATTTTAAAGTTCGTTTCTTGGACCGATACGTTGGAGGAGCCTTTATGAATGTGCACAAAAATGGTAGTCCAGTCAGACTCCGTCAGGGACTGGGAAAAATCTGTTTCCCAACTGCGAGCGGCTAGGTTGGCTTTTGGGCTGCCTGAGGCGAAAAACATCCCGTAAATGCTGGATATGACATGACGTTGAGGTTCTGTTTGGTTGCACAGTGTTTCAAATGGCGTAAGTGGTCTAGAGAAATCAATTGTAAATTGTCTGTTAAGTAAAAAGTGTCTAATTTGAAAATACACCCACAACGGGAAGGGGCGCCCCGAGGGAAGAGTGGGGAGTTCTGAAAGAGGCTGGAATTGAGTATTTGAAAAAAAAAGTAGAGCTCTAATGTCAGAAGAGGGCCACAGACCCGAGAGAAAAGTGTCCGCACTACCTGCAGGGAATGCAGGATTATGTTTTATTGGGGTCATCGGACTATGGGTGGAGGAAATGAGGTGTGCGAAGCAGGCAGAGCGAAAGGCCTGCAAAGAATGGCTATTTATATATTTGATAAGGTATTTATTATTTATGTAAGGTTACCTCTTGAATGGCACTATGACCAATAAAATATTCCAGTAAAGATTGAATGAGTTGAATTGTTATGGTGTGTTGTATTATCATCATTATTATGGTTTTCTTCTGCCTCCTTTGTGCTATCCCATGTGGTTTCATATATGACTTTGAGGCTTATATTTTTGGGTAAATGTTTGGAGGTGTGCGCATTGTATCAATGTTGTTTTGAAAAGTACGGGGAAATAAATGTTTTCATTTTTAATATATAAATACAATACTATTTAAAGCCTATTTAAATCTCTTCTGATAAAGTATATATAAGTTAAGAAAGAATCCAAAAGTTAAAAGCATAAAAGGTATATGACATCTCCTAAAAAAATAAAAATAAATTGGGACTGGGACTGGGACTAAGGATTGGGACTGGGATTAACAAAGAAAAAGGTCCTGAAACTCAAGTGGTTAAGACAAGTTGAGTATTCCACCCCCTCCTACACCCCACTCCACTCCCTTTTTTCATAGTGTAAACAGAGAAAGTCTTTTTCCTTATCTTCCAACTTTTTTGGATGGGTTCGCTAGAGTTCTGATGTGGAGATGTGAAATCTTAAGAATATAACTGAAGTAATGCTTAAATGTGTGTGCATCAGGTAAATATTTAATCTGCTGGATTTATATAAGCTTCTCAAAATTAGCTATTGGTCTAAATAATAGTTGGTGATCATTTACAGTGATTTTAACAACTTCAGCTCCAGAAGGTTCTACCCACTTCCTGACCAGGCCAATTTTTGTGATATGGCACTGCGTCGCTTTAACTAACAATTGCGCAGTCATGCAATGCTGTACCCAAATAAAATTGATGTCCTTTTTTCCCACAAATAGAGCTTTCTTTTGGTGGTATTTGATCAAATCTGCGTTTATGTTTTGCGCTATAAACAAAAAAGAGCGACAATTTTGAATAAAAAACAATATTCCTGCTATAAAACATTCACACACACAAAAAAAATCTATTTATAGTTCTTAATCAGTTTAGGCCAATATATATTCTGCTACATATTTTTGGCAAAATCCCAATAAGCATTTATTGATTGGTTTGTGCAAAAGTTATTGCACCTACAAACTATGGATTAGATTTATGGCATTTTTTTTTTTTTTTTTACTAGTAATGGTGGTAATTAGTGATTTTTAGCATGACTGTGACATTGTGAGAGACAAATCTGACCCTAAGTGACTTTTTGGGGACTAGTGACCAATACAGTGATCAGTGCTAAAAAAAAAATGCACAGATCCCTGTATAAAATGACACTGGCAGGGGAAGAGTTTACCAGGGGTGATTAAGGGGTTAAGTGTGTCCTAGGGAGGTACTTTCTAACGGTGGGGGGGAGAATGCTACACTGGAGGAGAACAGAGATTGTTCATGGCTACCATCATGGCTACTGGACCCAATGATTGTCTCCCACTGTGTCTAATTATAGCAGAAGCGGCACTTCTGTGCAGCACACCTGCCCCCTACACCGTGTGCACAAAATCACATACAGGTACGTGATTTTTGTGCAGCCAGCCGGGCCGCCCTGCCACAGCATATGTAGAAGCGGTTAAAGAACTGTAGGAAAAAAGGTCAGAGCAATCTGTGAAATGTCTTGCCTTGTTGCTGACATGGAAAGTGACGTGTTTGACATCACTTCTGGGTACGCATCTCGGTGCCCCCGTCCAGCATACATGAGAATGAATGTATTGCAATGCCATTGCAATGCGATCTGCATTGCATTACATTCAGTGGAGCACAGGGGAGACATCCAGGGACTTTAAGACCCTGAATGTCTCATTAGAGATAACCTGCCACCAAAAAAAAAAAAATCAAATTTCTAGAACCAGACTTCCTTCTTAACACTACACTGATGACCTATAGGGGGCTTTTAAAGTGTTGCCTTTAGAAAATATAGGGTACTGAAGTTTGTCACCTTTTTACGGGCACATGCAAATTTAGCGTTTGACATCTATTTACTTGGTGCAACCTCATCTTTTATATTTTTTTGGGGTAATTCATTGCATTTGAGTGTGCTCTAAACTCAACTTTTGTGTAATTTTTACTGAAATGTTGTGTTTCCTAGACCTTTGTGACATAAAAAATTTAAACTACCACTATTTAATTCTCTAGGATGTCTCTTTTCTGAAAATATATCAAGTTTAGGGGGGTTTATGGCCTAAAATTATTTTTAATGCGTGTGTGCAAATAAATTGCAAAAACAGCTCTGTCAGCAAAAGGGTTAAATGGACTGAAGCGTGTATGACCATCAGGCACACATCTAGAAAACCTTTGAACACTTTGCCTTTTTTGAATGTTCATTGGAGATTGAACTTTGTTTTCCTCATGAGTCTCCTCTTTTCCTTGCTTATGGAGCTTTGGCTTAACTTGTAATGTGTTTGCATAATACATTAGCTGACCTGCATTTTCTTAATTTTCTGATCCCGAGACAAGAACACTCAACATTACCTTAAGATGGGCATACATTGGTCAGTTTTTTTAATCAGCCAGTGAGCAACCAGACACACAAGTGAAGTGGATAGAGGAATCCTCCCAGCTGTGTTATTGTGTTAAAGAAAAATGTTTTCCAACAAGCATGTTTGTTAGCCCTTGTACACACGGTCGGAGATTCAGACGGAATGTGTCCGATCGGACAGTTTTGTCAGATACTCCGACGGACCAAGTTTTCCAACTTGTTGGTAACATTTTCCGACAAAATGCTCAGATCGGACATACTCCGATCAGACAAAGTGCCACGCATGCTCAGATCAAATTCCTACACCAAAGCTATTGGCTACTAGCATGAATGTAGTCCCGTCGTAACGAAATAACGTAATCACGTCGGATTTTCCAACAACTTTGTCCGACCGTGTGTATGCAACAGTTTCGGACAAAATCCATCGGACAAAATCCGACTGACAAAATCCGACGGATTTGGCTGTCGGAATCTCCGACCATGTGTACAAGGGCTAGGACGTTGATCATTGGATCGACTTCTCACTAATGGGAATGGCCCCTGCTGAACCGGCTGAATTTTGATCCATCTAGGCCAGTTCTGGAGACTGGGAAATAGCTAGGTGTCTTCCACTGCAAAAAGACTTCATGCCTCCTCTCTTTGACATAAGCACTCCAGGTGGTTTCTGTGACTGGGTAATTAGCGAAGGAGGAGTCAGTGTTCTGTATAAAAGCCATTTCCTAAGCCAGTTCTGGCTTTTGGCCCAGGCTCAGTTGGCCTCTTGTGTCTTATCTAGTTCTGCGTCTAGGCCTTTCATTGAAAATCAATATCTTTTTTCTTGTTTCTTTTTCAGCTATTGCTAAAGCTCAAGGAACTGACTATACTTTGGTGCCACTACACAATACTTTGACTTGAATTGCTGGGTATACCTGTAACTGTTTTTGGTAAACTGATCGGACTTTCCAACAGACTAGGTGAGAAGGGATCAGTCCATCGGACAATGCAATCTTGTGTGGGCTAGTCCGACCGCTTTTTATAAAAAAAAAAAAAAAAAAATCAGACGGACCAAGAGGTAGAACATGTTTCAAATATATCTGATGGACTCAAGTCCGATGGACTAAAAATCAGGAAAACCGTTTGTCTGTGTGCTAGTCCAACGGACCAAATACGATGCAAGGGCAGCTATTGGCTACTGACTAATGAACTTCCTTGTTTAGTCCCATTTATGTCATCACGTCAAAATGAATGGACTTTCCAATAAACTTAGTCCGGTCGTGTGTGCCCAAGTCTGCTTGTTCAGAAAGTCTGTCGGACCTCCGCCAAAAGTCAGTCGGGAAGACCGTCGGACCTAGTCCAGTTGTGTGTACGTGACATTACCTTGCCTCCGAGTGAACTAATTTGTTTTCCAGATTATGTTTTTCATCCCTGGGGACATCACAATGCTTGCATTAAGTTGCTCACTCCACTGCAGACGGTAACTCCCAGCCATCGATTAAGAACCGATTAAAGCAGCTGATATATACCAAACCTAAGGCTTGCATTTTAGAGGCATCTGGTGAGTTTGACCCCCTGGGGGAGTGTGGTGCACATGGTGGATTACGGATCTCTCTATTCTCTAGTGGAAAGCACGCTAACAACTATAGATTACCTTTAATACCTCGAATATGTTGAGCTGTTCCTTACACAGTCTGCTACATATGAATTGGACTAGGGTGTTTGCCACTGGTTTATAATATTACTATATTATTAATATAATTATTTTTATAATTTAGTTTTAGTATTTATAATATCCAGTGTTTTGAACGGTTTACATTTATACTACCTGTACCAGTTGAATATATATATATATATATATATATATATATATATATATATATATATATATATATATATAATTTTTTTTATTTTTTTTGTGTATATTTTTATTTTATCTACAAATCTTGTAGACCCGCTATGAATTTTTATCTTGTATCTTTCTCTCTACATATTAGCCATGAAGGGGGTTGAGGCAATTCCTCTTAAACGTATTGGCTCTAGTAAAGTGGGCTACTAGTAAGATGCTCTATAAAATTTTGGCCAAAAATATAAAGATATCCTAATCCTGAGCTCACAAGCTGCATTGACCCTTCTAGATCACTACACAAAAGCTGTGCAGTGTCCACTAGGAGGAAAATTGTCTTAACTCTGTGTTATGGCAGCACATGTTCTTGTTAGGGGTTCTTCTGAGCTGTCCTTCTTGCTCTGGACATCACTGAGAAGATAGCATTTAATTGCACCCAAGTCTCAAGTTCTCAAAAAAAGGCCGACTGAAATGATGTTTTATAGTCTAAATGCTGAGTTGTAATACCAGGGGCCCTATATCAAAGACAGTACAAAGACAGCACAAAGAATGATAATTCAGTACAACAGTACAAAGAATGATAATTCATAAAATACAGTAGCCTATTGCAACCAAACAACTTTTAATTTAATAAAGTCAGATCTGTGAAAGATAAAAGCCTTTGTTTATATTTTGTGCAAAAAAAATTTAAGCCTCACCCACAACCCTTAAACAATAACGTACATACAAAAAAAAATCACTGGATTGTTAAAGATGGATCTTTACAAAGTGAATACTTTTTTCCTGAAATACAGTAGTTAAAGTTAAATTAACCCTCCTAATCATTGTTGTCCTCTAAACAAAACAATCCTTCTAGGTGTCTAGAAAATCATATAATTTTATAATGACAGGTGAAATTTGACTTGATTTTAGTGTATTTTATTTCACAGAACAGTTTGTATCTTTCTCAGAAGCACTCTGACTTTAATGTAACATGTTACTGCTGGAATAAGTGAAAAACACATGTAGAATGAAACTATTTATTGTTTTTCGTTGTTTTAATACCTCATTCCTTCTTTTGAAGGATCAGTCTTATTACTTTGGTTTTACAAGGGAGAATATTAGCACTGCTTCCTAGAGTAAGGTTTGCTGTAAAAAAATACAAAGGCATCAGCATTTTATTGTGCATTGGAGAATTTTTAATGCTCATATGTAAACTTTCATGAATCATGAACTACTGTATTAGAAATTCCCTATAAATAGGACTACTAAAATAATGGCGTGAGCAAGAAAAAAAGAAAAAACACAAAAAAAAAAAATCATCCTTGTTAGCTGACAGCTTTGCCAAGACATCTCGTTTATTATCACCTACACTGGTATGAGAATACACTACCTACACAAACTGTGCAACATCTTAAAAATTATAACTAAAAATGTCAATTGGACATATTTCACATACCAATAAAAGAGCACAAGCATTGCTTAAAAAAAGTACAGGCAGCATAAATGTAGAAATATATTATAAGTCACAAAACACAACTGACATAAATACAGTACAGTATAAATAACATCTCCTAAAAATATGTTGTCTTATTATTTTGAGAGCAGTCATACCTTTAACACATATCATACATGTTATGGTTAAATCATACCAATAAAAAAATATACATTTGAAAAATTAGAGGCCAAAATATTGGCAGTGGCTTTGGTATCCAATAACTAATTTATAAACCTTAAACTGGTTTATAAACCATAACCATAATTTATCAGGCATAACTGTATGACAACCTAACTAATATTTATTCCCATTTTTCCGACCAAAAACAGCCCCTGTTAGCATCAAAAGAGCCCTGACCCATTAAGGAATGGACGCTGCTAGATCTCTGAAGGTATCCCGTAGAATCTGGCACCAAGCCATCAGTAGCAGATCCTTTAAGTCCTGTAAGTTGTCAAGTGGGGCCTTCATGGATCGGACTTGTTTTTGCAGCACATCCCACAGATGCTTGATTGGATGGAAATATGGAGAATTTTAAGACCAAGTCGACACCTCAAACCCATTGTCGTGTTCCTTAACCACTTAAGGACCGCCCACCATATATACTGCAGCAAGGTGGCCCTATTGTGTGAAACAATGTACCCGTACAAGAGACACTGCGCTCGCGCGCACTGAAAGCCGTGGGGAGCTGATTCAGCCACTCGCAAACGCTCCTCAGAGAGGCAGAATGGGGATCTGTAAACAAAGCATATCCCCATTATGACAGGGGAGTACAGAGAGATCATCTGTTCCTAGCGATCAGGAACAGCGATCTCTCTGTACTCCCCGTCAGTTCACTCCCCCCACAGTTAGAAAGCACTTCCCTCAATTGGCGAGGGAATCAGGAAGTGAATTGTTACGGCTTCACTTCCCGGTTCCCTACTGCGCATGCGCGAGTCACGCTGCATGTCCTAAATGGTCCAGCTATCTCCTGGGACCTGTGTGTTTCCAAGGAGACAGCGGGGGGGGGGGGGGGGTTCGGGAAGGGGCGTGACTCCCGCGGCAGTCTATTCCCGGAAGTGGGTGCAGATACCTGTATTATGCAGGTATCCGCACCCCCTCCCCCCTGAAAGGTGCAAATTGTGGCACCAGAGGGGGGGGGGAGGAATCAGATGAGTGGAAGTTCCACTTTTGGGTGGAACTCCGCTTTAAGGGGGTAAATCCTTCCGGGGCCAAAGTAGTTAAGCCATGCTCAAACTATTTTTGCAGTGTGGCAGGGTGCATTATCTTGCAAAAACAAGGATACAGGGAATACTATTTACAGGGGTGTACTTGGTCAGCAGTTGGTACATGTCAAGTAACATCTACATGAATGACAGGACCAAGATTTCCCATCAAAACATTTCCCAAAGCATCACAATGCCTTTGCTGGCTTGCCCTTTTCCCATACTGCATCCTGGTGCCATATTTTCCCCAGGAAATAGATGCACACACACACAGCCATCCACACTAAATGTTCCTATTTATTTATGTGCATGACTATAGGTTTAATATTTGGGATTTTAGATGATTACATTGTCTGATTGACACCACTGTAATAGATGGGTCACCTCTATGATTCATTCAAAATATGTTCTTGAAGGATGATGGTGAGAAATTCTAACAGCCACAGATCACAGGCGAGTTACATCACACTCCCTTCACCACAAAGGCCTACCACCACCATACGGACAAGATATACTCTTGCTCCGTAACCCTAGCTACAGGCAATTCTGGCAAGCTTTTGGGAACTCACTTTTAAATCCACATTCCGTTGTGACCCCTTGAGCGGGGGTAGATACCACTTTACAGTTTACATCCAATGGACATCCAGAGCCAGCTCAGGTCTGAGCCGCTGTGATAAAAATGTGATGTTAGTACAGCAATATCCCCTTCTGTGTTATTGTGTTCTGACCGGCAGACAGTCCACCCCCCCCCCCCCCCACCCCCCAAGAGTCAGCGCTCTCAGCCAACGGCCGCTGGTCGACAGACCTTTTTCAGTCATAACCCTTTGACAGAAACAGGCCAAACAGCCAGCTTCTGTCGAACCAGCTGCCATGCACATGGGCCGAATGTCTGCTGGTTTCTATTGAAATCTTTTTCAGAACAAGGATTTGCAAAAAAAGAAAAAAAAAAGTTCAATCCCGACATTGCCTACTGAATAGAAATGCATGATCCCATCGAAAAATGCAATTTTCAATATTTTTAAATCTGCAACTTTTTTTAAATAAAAAATCATGGAATTATTTTGCTCCTCTGCACAATAAATGTCTCACAAAGTATTCATGGCAGCTTCCCAGCACAAAACCTCAGAGCCCTGGCATCTTCCTGTAGGCCAACTCAGAGTTGGTCCTAATTACTGCCAGTTTGCATAAAAGTCCTTCTAAAGCCCCGTACACACGAGAGGACTTATGTCCGACAGACTTCCAAAGGAGTTCCGTCGGAGTTCTGCTGGAATTCCGACGGAGTTCTGACAGACTTTTCGGCCGAACGGACTTGGCCACACACGATCACACTAAACTCCGACGGATTCGAACGTGATGACGTACGACCCGACTCGAATAAGGAAGTTCATAGCCAGTAGCCAATAGCTGCCCTAGCGTCGGTTTTAGTCCGTCGGAGTAGCATACACACGAGCGGATTTTTCGAAGGGGACCGGGTCCGGCGGAGTTCCTTCGGAAAAATGTGAAGCATGTTCCATATTCTAAAGTCCTTCGGACTTTGGTGAGTCAAAAGTCCGTTGCAGCCCACACACGATCGGATAGTCTGACGGACTCAGTCCTTCGGACTTTGGATGTTGAAAAGTCCGCTCGTGTGTACGCGGCATTAGGGAATTTCATGTTATAGAATGACAGCACTCTGTTCTTGTCTTCTTTCACCTGCGTTGTCTCCTTGTTAGACAGGATGCTGAGGGAGTCTACAAGTGGTTGTTTCAACACATATTATACATCAGAAAACCTGCCCTGAAAAATGCCATGAAACCATCATTGAAGTGCTTATATGTAGACAGAAAGTGGATGCAAATAGGCTTCAGGAGATCAGCAGAATACCAATGTAGCAAGGGATATAAACATGTAGACACAGTTATACCGTATATGGTAAACAATGTTTTAGCACAATAAAAAGTAATTCACTTATAGCTGTTTATACAAATTCTTCTTTTAGTCAAACCTGCCTAGGTACATATGTCATCTAGTAATTAGAATTCAGTAGCAGTTTTTTAGTGTGTTATGAGGAAATGTATGCAAAAGTTGACCTCGCCCCCCCCCCCCCCCACTACCACTTGCTGCTTCCACTGTCCAGCAAGATACTCCCACTGTGTGCCAAGATATTCCCAGTGGCTAAAGAGAAATTTTAGATCTTTATTTGCATATATTTATTTAAAAGAAAACCATTATTAGCGGACACAAACACAACATAACTTTCAAAATTCCTGCTAAATCTAAAAGATAAAACTGTATTGAGGCAATAAATAAAGCTCTGTATGTGATCTTGAAGCTCATTCACATGGGTTCTGTGCATGCAGCTTATGGTACGCTATGGAGATGCAGCAATTAATAATTTGGTCCCAATAGTGGATGCATATGTAGGACTCCAAACACAGACCATGTGCAATTGGGGCCATTCACCCGCACCTGTCAAATGAGGACCTACAACTGCTTTCGAACACAGTCGCTGTGTCCTCATAGAGTAAAAGGCAGATCTTCAGCCGCAGAGAAAGGGACTGAGGAAAAGCATTCTCCAGTTCCTTTCTGCAGATTGAGCTGTACAGAATGAATGAACAGAAAGAGCTCTGCACAGCCCTCCTGTTCATTCATAAATTGAAACATAGTAAACAGAGTTGGTTGAAGGGCCAGGGCAGCAGGGTGAATCTGACAGTGGACAGCAGGGGATGATCGGCTATTAGAGGAACCGATCTCCTGTATGGCTCTCAGCTGGAATCAGTAGGATGGAGAGGAGGAGATGCTGGCTTTCAGCTGCTGCAGGCGAACCCTACAGGGGATTGGATCCTATAATTTCACAACAATCCCCCTCACCCCCCCACCTACCAACATTTAAAGTTGAGAAAGAGGGACAATCTGGAAAGGAATAAAACATGCTGCACATGGAGCATACTGGGTGAAAAGTGGTTGTAGTAAATTGCACTGAATATTTAGCATGGCTGTGGCCTAAAGGAACATGGTTTAAATGTAGTCTAACAACAAAGCCTGAGGAATGCCCAGTGAAAAAACCCAAGCCTACTTGCCAACCAGCTCGCAGACAACCAAATTAACCTGTCTAACAGTATGCATTAAAAATAGGGGTTTAGTCCGCACACATTTGCAAGCGCATGCATAAGCCACAGAGCCTCGTCATGGCAACCTGTTATCTGTTACCCTAACACTAAAATATGGGTGTCCCCACAGTGCAGGCACATGCATTCTGATGGATAAATGAGGACAGGTGGCTGAAGGAGAGAGCCTATCCCTTCTTAAAGGTGCAGGAGCACACCAAACACCCAGCAGGTAGCACAATGGCAGCAAAGGTGTTGGTGCATTGCTGGACCAATACAAATACCAAGATGATAACAAAATGAGGGCAGTGGAATTTTTTTTGTTATCACGTTTAAATGTAGTCTTATGCCCTGTACACACGGTCGGACTTTCTGACGGAAAATGTGCAATCGGATCATGTTGGAAAATCCAATCGTGTGTGGGATCCATCGGACTTTTTCAGTTGGAATTTCCGACACACAAAGTTTGAGAGCTGGATCTAAAATTTTTCAACAACAAAATCAGATCGTTTAAATTCCGATCGTGTGTAGACAATTCCGACGGACAAAGTGCCACGCATGCTCAGAAAAAATTTGGAGATGAAAGCTATTGGCTACTGGCCTCTACGTAGTCCCATCATACTTGATTACGTCACCTCATTCCGAACGATCGGATTTTCCGTCAACTTTGTGCGACCGTGTGTATGCAAGCTTTGGCCAAAATCCGTCAGAAAAAAAATCAGATGGATTTTATGGTCAGAATGTCTGACCGTGTATATGGGGCATAAGCCTCCTTACATTATAGATAGCACATATACCTAAACATAAACCTAAAGGATCATCTTTAAAAAAATAAAACAGAAAATGAACAGATAGAACTTTTTCTGGGCCTACCTTAAAGAAGGCCTCCAATTAAATAGTTGAAAACTATTTGGCAACTAGCAACTATTAAGACAACAAATATGCTGGTCAAGAATATGGGATATAAGCACCTTGCTATGTACAAAACACTGTATTAATTGCAGTGGTCAGCAGTTTGTGTCATGTGCTTTGCTTTGTGCATTCCATGGTTGGGGAGAAAAATTGCTCACTTCTGTGGACAGCAAAAGGCAAAATAGCCGAATATTCGTAGTTAATGGTAGGAAAAATGTCTGGTGTCTCTAGTCAGAACCAGGTATTAATGTCCAGTGTTGGTGGTTACGGGAGGGAAATAGCTGGAAATAGCTAGTGTTGGTAGACAGTAGCAGAGAAAAAAAGGCCAGTGTTGGTGGTCAGTGGGGTAATAAAAAAGCCTGACATTGGTGGTTGGAAGAGGAACAAATGCCTAGAATTGGTGGTCAGTGGGAGGAAGAAAATGTTCAGCGTTGTCTGAGAGCACAGTCTTTCTCGGCATGCCAGGCAGGAAGCGGTGCTAGTGATTCACTCTTGCCTATACCCTTCAGCTGCTTGCATGCAGTGGTTGGCTTAAGGGGAGAAATGCCTAGCTCAGACAAACAAACCACGATGCTGCATACACTGAATCCTGGACAGCTATCATTTCTACCATTAGCTCTGGTGGCTGAGGTCTAAAAGGGAATCAGATTTGTGTGATGCCGTGATTTTTTTTAAGAGACTGTTGGGAGGTATACTAATTTGACAGGGAGGCCACTAGGGCCCCCTGGAGCAATAGTAGGGTTACCATTGTGACCCCTGAAGCTAGACCAGTAGTTAAATAGCTGGACAGGAAGCAGCAGGTCCATCAGAAATTAGTAAATTGATCTATCTAAACCAAGATTTACCTTGAAGGCAGATTCACAGATCCCCAGATATCAGCAAAATGTATATGTTAATTTTGGTTGAATTCATTCTTTTCATTCACTTGTGAAGTGAATTGGTTAAAGCGCACCTAAAAAAAAAATTAAAAGCCAGCAGCTACTAATATTGCAGCTGTTGACTTTTAATAAATTGACACTTACCTGTCCCAGGGTCCAGCGATGTCGGCAGCAGATGACGAGCGATCACTCGTCTCTCTGCTGCCCCGCCACCATCCTCTGTCAGGGAATCGGAAAGTGAATCGTTGCGGCTTCACTGCCCGGTTCCCTACTGCACATGCGCGAGTCGCGCTGCGCGTCTCTTCTGGTCCCCGCTGTGTCCTGGGAACTGTGTGTTTCCCAGAACACAACGGGGGGAGGGGCATCTGCGGGGGTCTGCGGCGGTCTGTCCCGGAAGTGGGTGCAGATACCTGTATTATCCAGGTAACTGCACCCCCCTCCCCCCTGAAAGGTGCCGATTGTGGCACCAGGGGGGGGGGAGGGATCAGATTAGCGGAACTTCCACTTTAGGGTGGAGAACCGCTTTAAGGGAGTATTTTGGATATCTCTCCTGTTTAGTCCTGTACTGTAAGGGCTTGTCACAGGGGCTATCGGGCAGTAAAAGCAGGTGGTTGAGCCTCCTTGCCTCCCACCTAAAGAAGGGTATGCAGCCACTCCAGGGATGTAAACATGTCACTGCAATGATGTATTGATTCTCGACCGCAGTGAAAATAAAGTGCCTCCTCACGGACTGTCAAACACTCTCTGAAAAGCAACCCATTACACATGAGAACAAGCCCTAAAAGACCACAGACAGGGTCCAGAAGTACTTCTTTACTGTCACTGTTATAACTGTATCATACGCAGCAATCAATTAAACAAACAGGAAATCTGTCTGGCTTTCGTCATCCTCTGAATGCAGATCGCAGAATTAGAATTTATGAAGCCATATACGAATTCCTGACCTGAAGCTTGCAGGCAGACTTTTCTATCATGTGATTAAGCTGGAAAGGGGTTCCATAAACTCCTTTACTAGTTAATTTCACGATGGATGGTGGTGACAAAATGTTCTAAAAACATTATAAAAAGCAATATGCAATGCTAATACCAAAGCTGCAACTGACAGATCAACAGCTGAGATCATTTCTGAGAAATTGATCTTCTTTAATTGATGTTTGAACAATGACTAAAAAATAAAAACAAAAATATGTTTATCAAATCAGTACAAAAATGGCTTTGAGATTTCATTGTGTATTGTGTTTGTGCTGTGCTGAACACATAATTTGTTCCTACAGTTCATTGGGCACACACACACACACACACACACACACACACACACACACACACACACACACACACACACACACACACACACTATAAACTGCAGAAAGTTAATTCCTGATATTCTAATTTTCACTTTGATCATTAAAATTTAATTGAATAGATTTAAACACAGCAATCCTTCATGCATCAGTTTGCATTTGCAGAGCTCACTGGGATGTTACTGGTAATGGTAAAAGATATTTCACTTTAGTCACTGATTTGGAAACAAAGTCAAAGACACTGACAAAATAACTGTGGCATGTTAGAGATTAATCATTTGAAATATAAAAGTTATTGGGCTGGAAATGACAAGCAAATATCTCAGTTAAATACCATATTACTTGCTATTAGTGATGAGCCGAACACCCCCCGGTTCGGTTCGCAGCAGAACATGCGAACAGGCAAAAAATGTGTTCAAACACACAAACACCATTTAAAGTCTAATCAAAAGTGCTAATTTTAAAGGCTTATATGCAAGTTATTGCCTTAAAAAATGTTTGGGGACCCCGAGTCCTGCCCCAGGGGACATGTACCAATACAAAAAAAATCTTTAAAAACGTATGTTTTTTCAGGAGCAGTGATTTTAATAATGCTTAAAGTGAAACAATAAAAATGAAATACTACTTTAAATATCGTGCCTCTGGGTGTCCTTAGTATGCCTGTAAAGTAGCGCATCTCTCCCATGTTTGTAACAGTGCCACAGCAAAATTACATTTCTAAAGGAAAAAATTTCATTCAAAACTGCTTGCTGCTGTCATGTATTGTCAGATCCCAGCAATATAGATAAAAATTCCAAAAAAATGGCATGGATGCCTCCCCAAAATCCATACCAGGCCCTTCAAGGGGAACTCTGCACCAAACTTTTTAACAGAATGGCATGGGGGTCCCCCAGACTCCCAGACACTATATACTCTGAACAGCAGTATATATACTATACAGCCTTCCCTATATACTCTGCAGAAAATTGGGCCTTAGGTGTTGGTGGTACCAGAACACTGTAAGCCCTCACAGTCAGGCATGTACTGGCCATTGGGACTGCCGGGAGTTTCCCGGTAGGCCGATGGCTCAGTGGGCCGGTCAGGTGCAGTCCTGGAGCTGCTCCTTTCCGACAGGGACTGATCGTGATTTCACTCCTGTCAGGAGGAGCAGCTGCTGTCACTTGCTGGAGAGGATTAGGCTTTCTGCTCCCTCCAGTCTGCAAGGGGAGATAGACAGCCGGCAGACTTTCCTTCCTCTCTCCCCTTAACACTTGTCAGATGACTGGAGAGAGGAACAATGAGATGCTGCCTTCAGAACTGTGAGTACATGTGGGAGAGGGAGGAGAGGGAGGACACTCTGCTGAAAGGGGGCTGCTGGTAATGGGGGCACTCTGCTAAAAGGGGGCTGCTGGTAATGGGGACACTCTGAGGAAAAGGAGCTGCTTGTTATGGGGACACTCTGAGGAAAGGGGGCTGCTGGTAATGGAGACACTCTGAGGAAAGGGGGCTGCTGGTAATGGGGACACTCTGATGAAAGGGGGCTGCTAGTAATGGGGACACAATCTGATTGAAGGGGCTACTGGTAATGGGGACATTCTGATTTAAGGGAGCTGCTGGTAATGGGGACATTCTGATTTAAGGGAGCTGCTGGTAATGGGGACATTCTGATGAAAGGGGGCTGCTGGTGATGAGGACACTCTGATGAAAGGGGGCTGCTGATGAGGACACTCTGATGAAAGGGGGCTGCTGGTTATGGGGACACTCTGATGGAAGGGGGCTGTTGGTGATGGGGACACTCTGATGGAAGGGGGCTGCTGGTGATGAGGACACTGATGAAAGGTGACTGCTGATGGGAACACTCAAAATTAAAGGCCGGTCTGGGTGAAGTCCAGGGCCAAATTTTCGTTCCAGTCCAGCCCTGCTCACAGTTACTCATAGGGACAGGCCCTGCTGTGAACTATTATATCAAGAATTGTAATGGGATCATAGTCAGAACTTAATAACAATTGATATTTAATAAAATATTCCACTAGTTAAATAAAGAATGCAAATACTTTAATGATTACCTGTGGTTTTTGTTGGCCGTGGCCTTTTATTTATAGGTATAAATATCAAAATTAATTTATATAAATTTAAAATATATTCTAAAACAATGAATACATTTAGCATGTATCAAAATCTTCTTAAACATAAAACCATATATAATTATATATTTAAATAACTTAGCCATTTAAGCTCAAGCTATAACTATAACAGCAATTTTAATATCCCCATACGCCAGGCCCAAATTTTATGGAGCCTGGCATCCCACCATGGCAACAGCCAATTCAACACAGGTTTGAAAATCCAAATTCAAGATGTCAAGAGCAATATCGGATAAATGCACATTGTATGGTCTATAAAAACCAGGCAAACCGCCTTCTAAGTCCACATGTCGAAATGACAAACCATGAACAGAAGGCATGAATTTATCCAAAGCCCTATTAGTTATTTTACGAATCTTTTCCAAATACTGATGCTCGGAGCAGAGCAACCAGTCAAGTCGAGGAATCACTTCAGAAAAGACTAAAATAGTATCAGGTAAAACAGTATGTAAGCATAACAGATCAAGCTTAATCTGAGAAATCAACTCCAACGTCTTGTGTTTACCAAGATCGTTACCAGATAGATGTAAAATAATGATCTGAGGTACTGGCCGGCAATCATATAATTGAGTCAAAACATGACGTAAATCACTCCAATGCATACCACGCTGTCCATATCAATGAACATTAAAATTAGTAGAAGGTAATCCCAGATTATTGCCATAGACTTTCCACTCAGCTCTCTTCTGAGCCCAAAAAACATAAGAGTGTCCAATAATCCATATGTAAAAAGGAGTGCCTAACACAAATAACTAAAATTTGGCCCAACATAAGATCTATAACAGTTAGACCGCCAAACCACAGTTTGCTTAATCACAGTTTCATCGAGACCAATCAAAGCTGCCTCAGTGGCTGCACCAATACGAAATGAGTGGGATGAAATTCAAAGATGTTCCAAACACAATGCTTTAAGGCATCTACATAGAACAGAATTGAACTGATAAATAGTTACCGATGCACCTGTGTAATGAATCAAAAATTGTTTGGAAGATACAGGCCTTACTCTTAAAAATTGCTTAATCAACGAGAAAATACAATAGTGAAAAATGGGATAAGCTCGTAAAGTAATCCACCAACTATGACCCAGAGGATCAGTCTTACTCTTACGAAGCAAAACTTGAATAGAATCCTGGTGAACAAAAACATCTTGAAAAGATTGACCAGTGTCGTCAGAGACTTTATGTGGCAGCAATTTAGAAACTCGAAAGGCCCCAAAAAACAACATAAACAAAAGGCCAAAGTAAATAATAAAGACTCATAAGGCGAAAAACAGACACTTTTAGAAACATCACAAAGACGTCCCAAAAGGTCAATAGAGATAAACAATCTCATATCAGCAAGCATGTGTTTCCTCCTGTATCCCTTTAAGGCAGGTTGAACTGAGAAAAAGGACATACAGGATCTGCCGCCTTGGACCTGTATAAAAAAGGAAACACTCGACACCACGAGACATTAAATAATGAAGACATTACAAAAATATTCCTTCAGAAAAAACGGGTGGACTATATCCAGAAGAAAGCAAGAAGGAACACCATAAAGACCACGTGGCTTTATACGACACCCATGTGGAAGGTGCCAAAGAAGACCTAATAGCAACAAAGACAGGATTCACTGAAGGTCCCATAAGTGTTGATGGCACAAAAGGCCAGTATGATCCGCATCCGGCACTAGGCATCTGAATTCTTTAATCTGGGATCGGGACAAAGCATCAGCAATTAGATTCTCTTTACCAGGAACGTATTTGGCTTTAAACTATATATTAAGGTCCAAACATTTAAATACTAACAGTCTAAGTACAGCTAGAACAGGATAAGATTTAGAGGACAAGCAATTAAGAGCAAAAGTTGTTTTTGAGCCCTTATTGTCAGAATATAGCAAAATACGACATTTCCTAAATTATCACCTCACAACTCCAAAGCTACCAAGACAGGGAAAAGCTCTAATAAAACAACATTAGATGTGAAACCTGAATCTATCCAAGATGCTGGCCATATATCAGCAGACCAATGGCCATCCCAATAAGCACCATAACCGCAAGATCCAGCAGCATCAGTATGAAGATGCAATGCCGAACAAAAAGGAGCCTGCCATAACCAATGACCACTAAATGTAGACAAAAAACTACGCCATACATGAAGGTTGTCCCTAATACCAGATGTAATCCGTACAAAATGAGAAGGAGAAGAAACACCAGAAATGGCAGGATACAATCTCTTCGAAAAAACGCGACCCATAGGCAAGACTCTAGACGCAAACGCCAACAAACCAAGCAAAGACTGTAAGATTTTCAATTTAACCTTACATTTAGAAAGAACATAATCCAATAAAATCCTAATTTTAATAACTTTCTTATCAGGCAAACGAAACTCCATTAAAATCATATCTATCCGAATACCGAGAAAATCAAGACAAGGAGGTAGGGTAGACATACTTTTCGTCAGCTAATGGAATACCAAAATCGCCAATACAATCCTAAATTCGGTAAATAAATATAAACAAACAATCAGACAAACCAGCACTACCAATAAAAAGAAAATCATCTAAATAGTGTAACAGATTATCTGAACCTGTACGAAAACTAACAACCCATTCAATAAATGTATAAAAATTTCAAAATAATAACACGAAAGAGAACAACCTATTGGGAGACACTTATCAAAGTATTAAGAATATTGAAAATAAAAACCCAAAGAGTTAAATGCAGATGGGTGAATAGGAAGTAACCGAAAAGCAGACTTAATATCGGCTTTAGCCAATAATGCGGACGCACCAACATTTCTCATTTTAAATAAAGCATCATCAAAAGAAGAATACTGTACAGAACACCATGTCGGATCAATATCATCACTTAAAGAAAACCCAACGGGAAAAGATAGATGGTGTATCAATCTAAAAGTGTTTGGTTCCTTTTTAGAAACAATACCCAGTGGAGAAATACAAAAGTTAACAAAAGGAGGAGAAGGAAATGGACCTGCAATTCTACCCTTATGCAATTCCTTCAATCTTATCACGAACAATGGCTAACTGAAAAGAAACCGAAGGCAGATTCTGAAAAATGCGGCAACCAATTCCAGAAAAAGAAGGCAAAACGAAAACCAAATAAGAAACCATCACGCAAGATGAGAGCCTTCTGTGGCTCTGGATACATTTGAAGCCATGGCAACATGCTTAGTATTTTCACCGGTGTTGTGGCTTTTAAGAAAAAGCTCCTTAGACGGAGCAGAAGCACTAGAAGACAATTTTTTAAAGCATCGCAAAGCAGGATGAGAACCAGAACAATGACTACATTCATGTTTATATTTACATGTGTTAGGCCACTTACATAAACCATCATTGAAATGAAAACACACCCCTTTGCGATACACACTAGTATTATTGGAAACATTAGCCAATGGCTTCTGAGGTAACAACAAAT
Organism: Lithobates pipiens; assembly: GCF_037356315.1. Lineage (NCBI taxonomy): Eukaryota > Metazoa > Chordata > Amphibia > Anura > Ranidae > Lithobates > Lithobates pipiens. The sequence continues at coordinate 398,277,392 of NW_027507748.1, read as the reverse complement.
TGAGCCAAAGGCCAACATCTTTCGACCCCCACTTCATAGATTTGTGCACAGACAATTTCTGTTGAAAGGCCTCTTCATAATAAAATCATGAGAAACCAGGAACATTTTTATACGCTTCAAGATTAATTTCAACATGCTGGAATAAGCCACAACACAAATCAGGGTGATTTTCACCAAGCACGCTGGCATAAATGCAAAAGGCTTGCAGCCAGTTGTTAAGAGCGTGGTGCATTTTTCCTTTTATCATCATCACTACGGTCACCTTCCCTCTTATTCAATATATTATCATGATGGGATGGAAGTAAAGATAAAATCTCGATATAATCCCCTTTCCAAATCCTCTCCTTCAGGGCTCCAGGTAAATGAAAACCCAGAGGGGACAATTCACATGTTAAAACCTCCCGTAAGCAAGATTCCGGGACTAGCATAAGAACCATTACATTAGGAGCATCAGTAACCAGAGTCGTCGTAGCAACCGAGGTAGAGATAGGGACACTATGAGGGTCAGATAAAGGATCCAACCATACAGCAGCAGCGGTAGGAGTAAACTGGGGCTGATTAACAGCATCAAAAGAATCAGCAAATGTAAACATAAATTGAGAAAAACACGACAATTCTTTAAACTGAGTGGAATTACAAAACTCACCAGCAGGAGTGGATACCATCGCAGATGGAGCATTAACAGACCCTGCTGGCAGCGTATTATGCGAAATTTGAAAATTAGGAATTTTTTGAATATGACCCGTTGTAACGCGATCAGCCATTAAAGATGGATCAATAGGAGATGTCACCTGTGGAAAAACTGGAGTGACAAAACTAGGATGATTAAATTGAGGATTTGAACATTCAGAATCAAGCATAAACAGCCGAAGGCATTGAAATACCTTTAGATTTACATAGTCACTTTTTTCCAGGTGACATATGTTTACTCCCAGGCGCCATGACAACAGGATCCACAGTCCCATAGAAGCCTTTGGTGACATACCAGCTGAAGCAACAGCACTAGAATGGGTTAAATTGGAATCAAAATAAGTAGTACAATTAATCAAAACATTTTCAGAATTGCCATCATTCACAGCATGCAATAACCTTTTTTTTGCAATATCCCCAGTGACATGACCAGCTGGGGGATCGAACCTGCGAGGACGCTTATACATTCTCTTTGTTGATCTTCCAGGCCTCACTGCGCATGTACCAGTGAACCCAGCCAAAGTTGAAGGCCGAGCGTCATCGTGAACAGGAGGAGGGCCGAAACAAACGAAGAAAGCGGAGATGACGACACTAGAAGCTGAGGCACAGAGGATCCGTCTGACAGCCGGTTAGAAGGGAGCAGGGAGGAATGTCCATTCCAGGAAGCCGGAAGATCACCAATGAAAAGGGCAGGAGCGGCGGCGGAGGCAGATGTAAAAGGGGAAGGCTGGCTACAGGAAGAAGACCCAGGCAGGGAGAGACACTGCCACATCCAAACATCCCTGTCCTCAGCAGCAGCCCGAGCCATTATCTTGCGAAGCAACTGCTCCATGACAGGCAAGTGCAGATGAGCTCCTCTTCTAATCTTCGCCGCCTTCTGCCCCACTAATAACGCATCCTCTTTCTTTTTATAGGCTGAGGCTCGAACCAAGGAGGACTGTTTTGGAGCAACTGTCATTTTTCTAACCAATCTCTGGTAAGTTCTGACAGTTCTGTGCTGATGTCACTGCTGAACATCTTCCGATGTTGAAGAGAAGTAAGCAGGAGGTGTCTTTCAACTGCTGCATTAGGTTTCCTTTGCCTACTGCTGCCTCTATGGTCCTCAACATCTATGGTGCTTGATATCTATGGTCCTCAACATTGCCTGTTTCTTTGTGCTTTTTCAAAAGACATTGAACAATGTCCTGAAGGGTCTGGTATGGATATTTGGGGGGAACCCCACGCCTTTTTTGGTTTTTATTTGATGCGGGGTTCCCCTTAATATCCATACCAGACCTAAAGGGCCTGGTAATTGAATTTGGGGGAACTCCACACTTTTTTTTTTATCAATGACTTTCAATGAGTGTTTTCATTCCCTTCACAGTCATACTATACACACCCCCCAGGTATGAAATTTAAAGGAATATTACATTTTTATTGTTTCACTTTAAGCATTATTAAAATCACTGCTCCCGAAAAAAAGGCAGTTTTTAAAACTTTTTTTGCATTGATACATGTCCCCTGGGGCAGGACCCAGGTCCCCAAACACTTTTTATGACAATAACTTGCATATAAGTCTTTAAATTAGCACTTTATATTTCGCCCATAGACTTGTACAGGGTGTTCCGTGGCTTTTTGAATTTGCCGCAAACACCCCAAATTGTTCGCTGTTCGGTGAACAGGCAAGCTCATCTCTACTGGAGATTAGTGGCGATGAATTGACCAGCATACAAATTGTTTTGGTCTGCAATAGATCCATAGAGATCTTCCGTAAAAAACAGCGAGTAAATGGGGGAAGTACAGGCACTGCAGAAGTGGCGGGCTCCCAATTTGGATTGACAAATGCAGCAGGAAGGGCACTATTGCCTCGATGGGCCTGTTTTTGTCTTCTTGATGGCTTTGAGACACTACTTGCTAGCCACTGCACTAGCTTGAAGTGCACTTATGGAACTCGCCACGTCACCAAGTGTTACTGCAGTGTTGGATGAACAACCAGGATGTAATAGGTCGCTGGTGATTGCCAGTTTCCCAGAAGGATGAGCGGCACTAGTACTGGCTCTCTACTCCATAAGAGAGCCCTGTGGTTTTTGCACCTCAATAACAGAAAAATTGGGTCGGGTACGCCTGACCTTGGCAGGGACCACTACTCCATCATCAGACCTATCTGTCAAGGTGCCGCTGCTGTCTACCAGCTCGTATTCTGAGCCTGAATCTGACAGATGGGTGACTCCCTCTTCACTCTCATCTGTCATGTTCAGAAATGTGTAGGCCTCTTCACTACTGTACCTTCAATTGGACATTATGACCTCAAAATTTTACTGGTACAACTAGTGAAACTCCCAGGAAAAAAGAGCACCTGATTGTCAACAACTGCTTAAAAAAAACGGTTAGCATTCGCAGGGATCAGGCCTGACTCTGCAAACGCTGCAGTTATATGTTTAGTGTTTTGTAATTGACAGTGATTGATTGATACTGCACCTGGGTGGACTGAGCTGGGTTGGGCTGGGCTGGGCGGAGGGGCTAAACACAGGTACTAGCAGGTATCTGGGCTGGTCCTGCTAATGCTGCATTTTTGGGAACCCTAAACTACTGGGGCACTAGTATAGATTTGATTAGATCAAATATATTGATCCATTCAAATACTATACTACTAAGGGAGGTGTATGGTGCGTGTGTTGGTGTCAGCGCTACTAGCACTAATCTGACGCTGCCTGGGGCTGACGTGGACCCTAACTGATGCTAAACTGAGGTGACCCACCGGGCGATCAGGGGGTTAAACCTTTATTCAGCAATATATGGTGAGTACCCTGACACTATAAAAAAAAGGCTAACTACACACTGACAAGGGGGAAAGGGTTAACTGGAGGGTGATCAAGGGGTTAAACCTTTGTTAGGGGGGTCCCTAGACCTATCTTGGCCTACTAAAGTACCCCAACGCTGATTAGTGTCACAAATGACACCAGTACAGTGAGCAAAGAAAAATGAGGGACCAGACTGAAATGGCCGTCTGAGCTCGGAGTTCCGTCCTGCTCTGCTCGTCTGACGCTCCCTGCACAGAGCAACATCACCCATAACGGGACCTAGACTGCAGGGGAAGCCTGCAGGCATACTTTCATGCTGGTGGGGATGGCAAAGAGAAGCCTGGAAGCTTAGTTTTGATCCACCTCAGCAGAGTTCCATATGGAGGCCAAACAGCTGCTACACGAGGCAGTCATCTCAAAGGCTCCCCTCTCCTCTCCATGGCTTGACACCCTTCATGAAGAGGTATGTGGCAGAGCTCCAACCACCACCCCCACTGGGGGACCTTTATCTCCAGTCACCACAGTGACCCTTCTTAATCATACCCTGGATGAGATGCTGATGTCCCCCTCAGCTGCAGCATCCCCTGGACAGATTGTGATATACCAGGACAGGGAGCCTCACACGCCCCAGCTCTAGGATATCTCCCTTATGTTTGCCCGATATTCTGAAATGTTAGATAGAGGGTTAGCACAGACTACAGCCAGAATCACCACTGACATTAAAATGGATCTCCAGATTCTAGGTACTCGCATTGAAACCACTGAGAACAGAGTGGTTTCCGCAATCACAAGGGTAAAGGAAAATACTGATCGTATACAAGATTTACATGACCAGCTAGACCCTGCCATGGCTAAAATTGACGACCTTGAAAATAGGTCCAGGAGGCTTAACTTTAGGATCAGAGGCCTGCCTGAGACCATTACAGACATACCGGCAGCAGTGCACTCCCTCATTAAATCCCTCATTCCTGATGTCAGAGCACACAAAATGGAGTTTGATAGGGCTCATAGAGCTCTGGAATCCCCCTGTCCTGATGGTCTATCCCGAGATATTGTGGTCAAACCATACTACTATAATATCAAGGAAGAAGTTATGCGGAAAGCTCGTTAAACCCCACAAATCCAAATTATGGGTCACCCAGTTCAAATTTCCGCAGATATCTCGCCATACACGATCCAGAAACGGCGGGTGCTTAAACCTCTACTGACGGTACAATAACAAGCCCTTCGGATTTTCCTCATTCCAGGAAGGTGCACATTTGCTACAGAAACTGGGCCTCATTTCTACGGATCCACCCTCTCCAATGCAAACCTCATCCTCAAGTTTATCCAAGTGCCCACCCCATCTAGCCCCTATGGCAGAAGCCTAAAAGCAAGAAGGCTAAAGAAGGACTACCTCCCTGAGTTAGTGGTCTGCACTTCATCTTTTCTACATTCCCTTCACAGGGACTGGGTCCATTTGACCCTCTTGGCATTAATACCCACCTGGACTCATGCCCACACTCTACGGTTGGAATCTACTGACCCCCCTGATTCTTTAATCCTCACCCATTGATTACCAGTTTGTAGCCTAACCTCCTACAAGAATCCTACTATCTGGGTTATGGACACGCTCAAGAATTTCCTCTAATTCCTGGACTTTCCGGACTCTGCATTAACCTACAAGCCAAGGTTTTACCCCCTCACCCCTCCCCCAGATAGACCTGGGTGTTATCTGCAATCCATGCGGACTTCTTGAGGACTACCACAACCCCTCTTCAGGATCTGTCTGCAATCTGACATTTGGACTGCCTTTCTCGTCACCCTCTGCAGTCAACCCCTGCTTCCTACTCCACGTCCACCCGGGAGCTTGGATTTCCCTCTCCTACTCAGCAAACTTGATAACTCCCCACCATTAGCTCATTTTACTACCCCTGCACCCCCCGTTGTAGTTTAGCTTTATTCAGCTCAACCCTCATTGACTGCTTGTATATTCTAGTTACTAATGGTGATGTTCCCTGTTTAAATTGCATTCACAAGTTTAAAGATAGGAGTGCCATGAACGGAGTGATACCTTTGCACCTCTTCCTGTAATCAGAGATTTTTTCTTTGCCCTCCTAGTCTGTACCTTCCCCGCTGGTTGGGGGGCACTGAATTTGTTTCTACTTTTTTTCCACTTCCTCAGGACTGGATGGTTATATTCCACATCCACTCGGAGGATTATCTCCCTTTTTTATCCACTTTTACTTGTACTAATTATTTTATTCTTCTAGTGACGTGTGTGAACTCGTGCTCCTGCCGAATCCTGGAGGCTGCTTCCCCTGACATTGCTGTCCATCTGAACTCCGGGTATCCCACTGAGCGGAAGGTAGGTGACTGGGAATCACTAGCAATTACCTCTATTCTGCTTCATGGCTGACCACGACACCTGTCCCTCTCTGCGCATTGCTTTGCATAATATTCGTGAGGCTAAATTCCCGTCAAATGCCGAAAAATTTTCCAGTCCTTCCAAGACCATAAAATAGACATATTGTTCCTCCAGGAGACACATTTTCCCAAATCATATTCTCCCTCCTTTATACATGCTAAATTCCTCAAATTTTACCTGGCAAATTCTGACAACAAATCTAAAGGGCATATTTTTCTCCCGCAATACCCAGTTCTCTCTTCTCTCAGAGTTTAGGGATCCGGAGGGCAGGTTCTTGCTGGTGAAAGGTTTCACTGATGAACAGTCCTTCATTTCCCAATATGCTCCAAATAGGGGCAATCCAAATTTTTCAAGAACCTCTTTCATACCTTGAACCCACTTACCGAGGGCCTGATTGTGTATGGAGGAGACTTTAATACTGCCTTTCACACAGGACTGGATAAATCCCGCCCACCAGGCAGGGACCATATCTGTCCCACCAGGCAGAGCCTCACTATAACGAGACATATTTTTTGCTGGGGGCTGCTGGATGTGTGGAGAGAGATGAATCCACATGCACGAGACTACACGCACTTTTCTAACCCCCCACAACACCTATGTAACAATTGATTTCTTTATGCGGTTGGCCCATATCCTGCTGGTGAAGAAGTCTGTCATAAAAGACTTCGCCTGGTCAGAGCATGCTCATCCTCACCATAGACAGACCGTCGGGACACGGTAAAGGGTTTTGCTGGAGACTTAATGCCTCAATTCTTAGTAATTGCGCTCAGGCTCTTGAAATTGAAAAGGGATTGCAGGAATACTTTTTATTAAATTATGTCAATAATATCTCCCCCACTACACTATGGGCAGCACACAAGGCCTTTATTAGGGGTAAAATTATCCAAATAGCCTCTAGGATTCGTAGGTCTCAGAAAGCAGATGTTTAAATGGTTGGATAAGGAATTTCAGCTTTTAAGTAAACTACACAAATGCAACCCCTGTCCAGCCTCAGCGAAAAGACTTGATAAGGTACATACCGCCCTGAATCTCTCCCTCGCCGCCATAGGGGGCGGTTTTATCACCAGAAGGATAAGACGGGTACCCCCTAGCTAATAGGCTGACCCCTAAAATCAAATGTCACACCTTGCCCAATATTAGACTTCGTCATGGCACCCTCTCACAAAACCCTCAAAAGATCCTGGAGGTCTTCCACACCTTTTATAGCTTTTATAGCTCCCTATATGGTAACGAAGGAAAGGTAGCTTCAGCTATCTTTCGGGACTCATTTCTTAACTCACTAAACATACCTAAGATCACAGACCAACACAGGGCTGAACTGGAATCTCCGATCTCAGCTGAGGAAACGGCTCAAGTCGTTAAGAACCTCTGACCCCCGATGGCTTTTCCATTCCATACTACAAATATTTTTCCACCACCTAACTGCTTATCTAGCTAGATTCTACAGCCAATTACGAGCGGGAACTGCGCTTGATAAGGCCTTAAACTCCACCTTCATCACAGTTATTCCCAAACCTGGCAAGCACACTAGTCATCTTACAAAACTACCACCCTATATCATTAATTAATAATGACCTTAAAATTTTGACAATTCTAGCCGACAGAATCTCTAATTTTATCAGTCTTTACATACATAAGGACCAGGTCATATTGATACATGGGAGACAAGGCCCTGACCAGATCAGGCAGGCGATTGACATTGTCTCTCTTCTTCAGTCAGGATGGGACGGGGATTCTCCTTAGGCAGGGTTTCTGCCCTCATTAGATCTGATGAAAGCGTTTTATTCTGTCTCCTGGTCTTGCCTGACTCCAATTCTGCAGAGGTGGCGATTCAAACAATCCTTCCTTAACATAATTGGGGCCCTCTATGCCAATCTGGAGGCAAAGATCAATATGCAAGGTTTTTACTCAGAATCCTTCTCAATCTGCAAGGGTACGAGGCAGGGAGGTCACCTTTCCCCACAGATTTTTGCCATTGTCATTGAGACCCTAGCCATCACCATAAGGGACAACCCTGATATCAGCGGAGTGAGTTGTGCCCCTCTTTGCTGACGATGTACTGCTCTTTGTCACTTCGCCATTGACTTCACTGCTGAATATCTGCAGGGTGCTCAATGACTTTGGTAAAATCTCTGGTCTTTGGGTTAATTATGCGAAATCTCTAGCCTTGAACGTTAACTTACCCACCAGCTTGGTCACACAACTATAAGAGAACTTTCAATTTCAATGGCATGACAAGGTCCCTTACCTAGGGATTAACCTGATGGCCTCAATTGACAGTCTATGAGATGCTAACTTCCCCTCAATGTTTCGCAAACTAGGAAATTATCTTAAACAATGGGATACCTTGGGGATTTCATGGTTGGGTAGGGTTAACTCCATTAAGATGACCCTTTTGCCATGCATTTTATACTTGTTTAGGTCCCTGCCCATCCCTATTCCTAGGGACCAGATTAGAAATTTCCAATCAAAGATAGTCCGTTTTATTTGGGGATCAAAAGGGCATAGGGTGGCTAAGGGGAACCTCTATCGCACCAGGGATCAGGGAAGGATTGGACTTCCGGAACTTCTCTGGTACCATCATGCAGCTCAATTGTCTCAACTCTTTGTCGTTTACTCTAAAATAGCACACCCTGACTGGGTATATATGGAGCAGCAGGCAGTCCCCTAATACACCCTGGATTTCCTCCTATGGTGCCCTGCCGAAACTATACCAGCCGTAATGGCCCCAACTCCTCAACTCCCTAAGTATTTGGTACTCGCTCAAAGGAAACCCACTTTTGACATCACATTGGCACCCACTTTCACATATCTTCCGAAAACCCTCTCTTTCCCCCGGATATGGACATTAAGGCATTCCAATGGTGGCTTGATAGGGGGCTTTATAGAATCTGAAACGTTGTCACCTCTGCGGAGCCCATAACACCTGCTCAATGCCCAGCATGGAGAGGTTCAGACTTCACCAGATCTCTCATTTTGTCCATTCTCTGAGGTCCTCTAAGCCCAACTCTCTGACGGTTATGGCATATGAAGTGTGGTGTGGTCAGACTATGGAACAGTGGGAAGGGATAACGGTGATAGACCGAACACCCACCTCAGCTGATTCCAAAACTCTCTACATGAGGGAATAGGAAAAAGACCTGTCACAGAGCTGGAATCTGGAGGAATGGCATAAAGCATCAACCATCGCATACAAGGGATTACCGAACATAACACTGATTGAGGTTAATCTGAAAGTTCTGATGAGGTGGTATCTCGTTCCACTAAGAATTGCTAAATTTTATCCAAATGCATCTCCACTATGCTTCTGTAATTGCAGACACATGGGGTTGATGTTACACACCTGGTGGGAGTGTCCCAAGCTCAGAGGACTCTGGGATAAGGTTTTCCGAAACATTTAGAAAGACCCATCCCTCAGACTCCTCAAAAGCTCTTTGTTCTATCTCCCAGGAACACCTAAACTGACTCCACGCCTCATTATGTTCATTCTACTTGGTAGTAAACTGACCATCACTCGAGCCTGGAAGCAGCCTTCAGTTTCTCTCACCATGGTTAAAAGAAAAATGTAATGGATAATGACCCAGAAAAAGACAACTAGCATCCTTTTGGATACAATTGCCAAACATGATGCCATCTGGGAATGTCCCTGGTACCTGCCACCTCCACTTCCTCCGGTACTGAGTAGGGAAGCAGGTTTTGCACCATCACTGAAGATCTTCTTCTTGCCGCTTCTATCTCTCTTTACTCCCCTTCTCCCTCTTTTTTCTGCCTCCTCACTTTCTTATCTCCTCGGGTCTCTGGACCCGTACTCTCCTCTTGTTTGTTCTCTGGTTTTGTTTTGCCTTATCTTATGTGATTTATCACAGTTGATGCACAGGATTATTTTTTTAAGGACATGGTCTGTTGGGAGCAGCGGAGGCACCGAGGTTGGGTCAACTAATGTGACCGCTGACTATCAGTCGCACTGATTACTAGGCTAACGTCTATTGGCCCGCAGACATACTTACCTTCGACCTCCACTGACTCACAGGGGACAATTCGGGTGTTTGGTCATTGACACCACATGAGGTGCATCTATGTCCTTCTCATATGGGCTCAGTCACTGACACATTTATTGTTTATACTGCATTATCCACAAGTGATAACTCTGATGCCTATTGGATCTCCCGATCTGATTCTGGAACAACCTTTTTCACAGTTTACCAACACACATAGTGCAATTGAATAATGGTTTGCTATGGCTTCGGCCTGGACCAGGTCCACATCATTCCTCTTCCACAATGTTACTTCCTTGGGGGGGGGGGGGGTGGCCCTCTCCCCCGGCACAGCTAGATCCCATTGGGGTGCCAGGGGGGAGTTGCCACCTTCCTCACCCATGTTTGAGGCACGATTGGGGATTGTGTCAGAGTCAGGCGGGAGACCACAGTATACTGCTGTATTTCTGGTGAATACCGATTGTACTTTATGAACTTTGTGCCTAAAAAAGTTTTTTTGGTACTTGTATATCTATGTTGCTTTTGATAAAGTGAATAAAAAACTATTGAAAGTAAAAAAAAAAATGATGAAACCTGCAAAACTGCACTTGGTGGCACTGTAACAAGGAGTGAAGGGGTTAACTGGGGGGGGGGGGGGGGCGATCGGGGGGTGAAAATTGTGCCTATGTGTACTGCGTCAGTGTAGTGTTGGTGCAACTCATGTTTGAATGTCTTCTCTTCTCTCTCTGGAACGGAAAATAATTCCAGAGAGGGAGATGACATCAATTTTCCTGCCTTTGTTTACACTTACAGGCAGGGGACAGTCTCCCATTGCCAGAACTGATCACCAGGTCCAGCCCACAAATCATTGGCCTGGGCCAGAAAACTCTCTCTGAAGCAAATATGATTGACACCGGTGTGCCGGGTGCAAAAACAAATCCAATGACTCAAGCACTGGGGGCCCGCAAGGTAAGCCCCTCGGGAGAGCGCTTCACCTAGGGGGATATCTGATGCATTGAGGAACCGTGAGAGCCACTGGCGGACTCCAGAAGAGGATGACCGGGACCACTCTGTGCAAAAGGAGCTGCACAGTGGAGGTAAATATGGCATGTTTGTTATTTAAAAAAAACTAAGATTTACAATCACTTTAACTTTTGCACAATATTTTACCTCTTCAACAGCCTCATAAATATTACAGGGGTAGCTAAATATGATTTGTCAGTTATGAAGTTTTTAGAAAAGAGCATGTTAAAAGTTAAGCTACAATTTTCAAAATATTATTTTCAGGTTATACTGTGTTAATTGGAACACAGAAGTAATATAAAGTAAGTGTTATCTCAACTTGGCTGTAAAGATGGAAATACACTTAAAGCAATGACAAAATTATTGTTGAATCAGTAGGCCCAGAGCTAAAATTACTTTTACAGGAAAATGGATAGAATGGAAAATGGACTCCTAAAATGCCAATAGGAAGTTAGTTAATAGGAGAAGGAGATAGTTGTTAGGTGTGGAATCAAGTGAAAAACACACATTATGCAGGAACCGCTTAAGGGCTGCCCCTGTACATATACTGCAGCAGGGCAGCCCTTTAGCACAAAATCACGTACCTGTACGTGATTTCCTCCATCGGCTCTGGGGTGTGCACGTGCCAACCACCCATGATCATTCTCTGAAGAGATAGAATGGTGGTAAACAAGGCAGACCATCGATCTGTCAGTGAGGTAGAAAGATCTGTGATTCCTGCTAATCAGGAACATATATGTGTCTCTTCCTTGAGTCAGTCCATCTCCCACACAGTAAGAAAGCACACCCAGGACACAGTTAACCCTTTAATTGCCCCTGACCCTAACCTCTTCCCTGCCAACGTCATTTATACAGAGAGCGTGCATTTTTTTTAGCACTCATCACTGTATTGGTGTCACTGGTCCCCAAAAAGTGTAGAAATTTGTCCACCGCAATGTCGCAGTCCCTCTAAAAATCGCTGATTGCCGCCATTACTAGTAAAAACAATAAAAATGTTAAATAGTCTATAAATCTATCCCATAGTTTGTAACCTGTAAAGTGGCACAGTTTTCCCATGTTTAGAACAGTAACACAGCAATATGACTTTTCTAAAGGAAGAAAGTCATATAAAACTGCAGCTCTAATGAATTGATGGGTCTCGGTAATATAGCTAAAACTCATTGAACAAAAACAGCATGCCCCCCCCCCACCCCAGTCCGTTTCCAGGCTCTTTAGGTCTTGTATGAATATTAAGGGAAACCCCGAACCAATTTTTTTTTTTAATTGTGTGAGGATCCCCCAAAATCCCTACCAGCCCTTCAGGTATGGTATGGATATTAAGGGGAACCCTGCATCATTTTTTTTTAAATGGTGTAGACGCCACCCCCCCCCCCCCAAAATTCATACCAAACCCAAAGGGAAACCCTGTGCTAAAATAAAAAAAATGGCACGAGGGTCCCCCCCAAAATGCATACCAGACCCTCATCTGATCATGCAACCTGACAGGCTGCAGGAAAAGAGGGGGGTGAGAGAGCGCCCCCCCTCCTGAACTGTACCAGGACACACGCCCTCAACATAGGGAGGAAGCTTTGGAGTAGCCCCCCAAAGCACCTTGTCCCCATGTTGATGGGGACAAGGGCCTCATCCCCACAACCCAAGTGGTCGTGGGGTCTGTGGAGGGAGCTTATTGGAATCTGGAAGCACCCTTTAACAAGAGGACCCCCGGCCTCCCCCCCTATGTGAATTGGTAATGGGTACATTGTACCCCTACCATTTCACAAAAAAGTGTCAAAAATAGTAAAAGACAGGAGACACTTTGGGATCCTTTGTTAAAAAAAAAAAAAAAAAAATTTCCTGCGATTTAGATCCATTTCACGCCACCCAAGGAGCCAAAAAAAGAGAAAAAAGCCGTAACAGCTCCACCTCCTTGGGAGGCTCCCGCCGAGTGACGCTTCTTCTCCATGACAGCTGTTATATAGCTGAGGGCAGGGCCACATGTTGACATAAACAGATGACCCCGCCTTCCTCTGACATCACACGACCTCAGAGGGGTGTTGGGAGATGGATCTACATCGTGGGACATTTTTATTTTTTATTTTTTAATAAAGAACTTGTCCCAAAGTGTCTCCTGTCTTTTTTACTATTTTTGACACTTTTTTGTGAAATGGTTGGGGTACAATGTACCCGTTACCTGTTCACATGGAGGGGAGGCCAGAATCTGAGGGTCCCCTTGTTAAAGGGGACTTCCAGATTCCGATAAGCCCCCCGCCACAGACAAGGTGCTTTGGGGGGCTACTCCAAAGCACCCTCCCCATGTTGAGGGCAATGGGCCTGGTAAGGTTCAGGAGGGGGGGGCGCTCTCTTGTCTCCCTCTTTTCCTGCGGCCTGCTAGGTTGCGTGCTCAGATAAGGGTCTGGTATGGATTTTGAAGGGACCCCTATGCCATTTTTTTGGTGCAGAGTTCCCCTTAAAATCCATACCAGACTTGAAGGGCTGGTACTACTACTCCATTTATTTTTTAATTTGGCACAAGGCCCCCCCTTATATTGATACCAGACCTAAAGGGCCCTGCTATGGATTTTGGGGTGACCCCCCACTCTTTTTTTTTACTTTTGGTTTGGAGTTACCCTTAATATTCATACCAGGCCCAGAGGGCCTGGTAATGGACTGGGGGGGCCCATGCCATTTTTTTCAATGAGTTTTGTTTATATTGCCGAGACCTGACAATTCATTACAACCATGATCAGTTTTAAATTACTTTTTTTCCTTTAGAAATGTCATTTTGCTGTGGTACTGTTCTAAACACGGGAAAACTGTGCCACTTTACAGGCATAATATAGACATCCCCCAGGCATTATATTTAAAGGAATATTTAATTTTTATTGTTTCACTTTAAGTATTAAAATCACTGCTCCTGAAAAAACTTTTTTGGCATTGATACATGTCACCTGGGTCCCCAAACACTTTTTATGACAATAACTTGCCAATGAGCCTTTAAAATGAGCACTTTTGGTTTTTCATGTTAGTGTCCCACAGAATTTAATTCGGTTCTGCAGCTCTCGATTTTGCGTGAACACCGCATAATGTTTGTTGTTCACCGAACGTCTAAAGAACCAAAGTTCAGCCTAAACTTATGCTCGTTCCAAACCGTTCACCCATCCCTATTAAAAAACCTGACATGGCCCTAACATTAATTATAAAAAGTATTTAAAGTGATTCTGAATGCATTCCCTCCATTACAGTAAAAAACCTTTTACTACAGTACTTGTTGTGCTCCCCCCCTCCCTAAACACTCATATGAGTCCTCTCGCAATCCAGCATTGTGCCCAGCTGCATCTCTTTTCTTCACTCTTCTTCTTCTCAGTGGAGGCTCAGGCAGCCAAGGATGCCATTGGCTTCTTCTGCTGTCAGTCAAATTGTGTGAGAAGGGAGGGGCAGCGTGACTGAGTCATCCTGTGTGTGTCTATGGACGCACACAGTCTGGCCTGAGAGCACACCTGCACATGTGCCCCCATAGCACATCGCCGGTAAGTATAAACTTTTATATATTTTATCTATAAAAACATTGTAACTATCATTTTAATTCATTTTAAAATTCCTTAATAACTACAATCATGAGTATAATCTTGCAAACAAGAACACTGTCCCATGACCAAAGAAATACCCAAACTCAGCTTGCATATTTCAAGTTTACCATTAATATATATATGTAAGTTACTCTGCAGCATCACCGAATCCAGAGAACACCTCTGGTAATTCAAATCTAAAAGGTTTCTGTATATATTCTATAGTTTTAAGCGGCTGTGGGATATATATATATATATATATATATATATATATATATATATATATAACACTTTTAGCCATGTACATTGTGTACATTTTCATTTTCTGCAACCCTAAAGAAAGTTTTATCTGTACACGGACCAATGGCTTTGCATTCATCAATGGCATTAAAGCTGAATATTGTTAAATGTTTCTTTCACAGTGAGTCTGTTCCACTTAGCTTGAATTGAGGCTAATGGCCCTTCATTTACTTTCTTATGTTTGCATTCTAATTGAATTCCATTGGTGGGTGACTGTCTCTGCTGGATAATGGTGCTTAAATAAAGAAATAGTACTTGCACTACTAAAATTAAACTTTTTTCATAATGACTGACCTTGATGTAAATGGAAATCCTTCAATTTACATAGACAAAAAAAAAAAAAAAAAAGATGCACTCAGAATAAGTACTTACAAATACAAATGTCAGTAGTTAATTTTAAGAAATTGAAAAGATACAATGTTCTAATTTGTGTTGAGTTGTACTTCTTTATGTATTTTTGGTTCATTTTTTACAAACTATGCTAGGAATGACTGCTAAAGAAAAAAGTACTAACCATGTACTTTGGAGGCGGTGTAACTAGTTGGCAGTGGTCTTCAGATAATTGGTTAGATTTTTATTCAGTCACCTCTAAAGAAGCTATTATATAAGGTGAGTATTATTACACAACTTCTATGATATGCTTGGACAGTGCTTCTTTATATCACCAGATGCAAGTGAATTCAGCAGTAGTATTTTCAAGGGATGTTGCACATTTTAGTGCAATGGGCAGAGGAACTATGTAAGCAGATTGTAAATAAACTAATCTTTTTAGTATATTCTCTGTGCCAGTAACATATGTAGTGCTGGCTCCTGATGAGCAGGCGCTATGGTTTTTGAAAAGTTAATTTTCCTGAAGTCACAGTTGGGTTTCTGGTTTCAGTACCAGTCCAGCTGGGTTGCACTGGGTTCTCCGTGACCGCAGGTGCCGCTGTCACCGCCGACAAGAGTAGAAATGCAGTCTAGCTGGGTGCATTGAATGCCACTATTCTCTCTGAACCAGCCCAGTGGGAGTGTTTTCCTGCTGTGCATTCTGGGGGATGGTATTTAAGGTACCGATGCCACGTTTGCGGGGTTCTTGTGCGATTATATTCTGTCTATTCGGTTCTGGTGGTCCTCCTGACCCAGCCCCACGGCCCTCCTGGCCTAGGGTGCGGAACCATGCATTCTGAGTCTCAGGGCCAGCTGGCCCGAGGCGACGTAACTGAGGGGACAGGCCCAAGTGGATTTCTGAGCCTACTGATCCAAGGGTGGTCTGGTGCCATCTCATCTGAAGGGAGAGGCCCAGCAACTGCAGAACCCCAGGGGAAGACACTTTCAGGAGAAGACTGTGAGCAAGGTTGGTTTCTCAGAAGGATCCTGGAGGCTTAGTTGAAGGACGCAACCTGGATCAACATGCATACGGTATCGCTGGATCGGCTAAGAGAACCTGGTACAGTATGTCAGTTCTTTAAATTTGTCCACATCCCTCAGTAACGCTCAAGTGTATCTCACAAGTCTGTGGCAGAGACTTTGTCGAGCACCCCACCGGCTGCTAGGCCTAGTGAGAGAGGTCTATCCGAGGGTTGTTAAATCCAGTAAACGGTCTCTATTCTCTGGATTTTCTCTAAAGACTTCCATTTTTGCAATCCAAGTACCTGAACTCACTCCTAACCCTCTACCCTTTATTGAAAGACTCTGTTTCTGTTCTAAATAAATAACCCAAAAGAGGATTCAATGTCAGTTTCCACATTCTTTGGTCCATCTACCACGGGAGCCCCAAAATGGAGAAGCAAACAAGGAGGTAACGGTAAGCCTAAATAAAACTAGCAGCTCCTTCGGGGGTCAGTACTACACATACATTTCCTCTTCATCAATTGGGACATTATCAACAATTAGAACAGAAATGGGAATACTGTACACTGAAAATTAAATGTGCAGCTGAACTAGGAGTGCAGGATGACAGCCACAATTAAGCAAAATATGTACAATAGTAACCAGTTGATGGTTAAAAATTTCACAGTTTTAATCATAAATACATACATGTACTGTATATCTTAAGTTTTACATTTCTCTGTCTACTTTAACAGCTTGGATTATAGTTTTTATAATCAATTTTTCATAGGTCTATCAATTTGGTTCATTTTCTATTGAGTACTTTGGATTCAGCTTATATGTTTTAACTCTATGCCTTATTATGTTTATTTTTGTAAACAAATTTCATATGTACTACTTTGCGACACTGTTTAAAAACTGTATTATTTTTAATAGTCATTTAAGATCATGGTTACAATCCAGTGGCTATAGATACTGTATATATTTTGACCTTTTAAGATACAGCCATTATTTTAATATTTGCTTTTAATACTTTATATTGTGTATTTTTTCTTAAATACAGCCAAGTAAACTGTCAATTATTTACTCTGCAAGTGTAAGGGTGCCTTCACACTTCCTTGGTGTAGTCCCATTGTACTTTGGGCAAAGTTCAACTAACCCATGTTTTTTTGTGTGAGTTTGCTCCCTTTTCCATAGACTTATATATGGTCCTGCAGTTTTTGTGCAATTTTAGAAAGTGCATCTCAGATGCAGTATACAGGACTTTTGGTGCACTTTCTGAAACCGCACCAAAACCACAGGACCTCATCGAAGTCTATGGGGAAGTCCAGCTAATCTGCACAAAAACTGCTGGTTAGCTGATCTTTAGAAAAAGCCCAAGGGGGCAGTTTGAAGCGACACTTATTATTTTGACCATATTTTGTCCAATTATTATTTTTTATGCTAATTTAAATATGTGTAGAATGGTAGAAATGTCTTTCCATGCAAATGAAATATGCCCCTTCAAAAAACAGTTTTGTTTTTTCATAAACCCAAATTTTGCATTCTATACATATATATACTGTATATAGTATATATTTGGTGAGGACAGGATTAAAGAGACACTAAACTCTAGTTGAAAAAAATGTTAACTGCTCTCAATCGCTTATAAATTGCCAAATTGCTGCTGTGATTCGACTTCCTGTTAGTCCTTGTACACCCGGTCGGACATTCCGATGGAAAATGTCCGATCGGAATGTGTTGTTGGATAATCCGACCGTGTGTGGGCTCCATCGGACTGCTTCAGTCGGAATATCCAACTGACAACGTTTTACAGCATTTTACATTCCGATCGGACACGCATGCTCAGATCAAATTACAAGACCAAAGCTATTGGCTACTAGCCTGAACGTAGTCCCGTCATAAGGAAATAACATCATCATGTTCTGAACGTTCGGATTTTCCGACAACTTTGTCCGACCGTGTGTATGCAACATGAGTTTCAGACAAAATCCGTCGGACAAAATCCGATGGATTTTGTTGTCGGAATGTCCAACCGTGTGTACAAGGGCTGAGAGTGGCTAAAACCATTCTCCATGACCCCACTGTATGTAGCGCATAGCCACCTTCTCTTGCTTGCTCTCGAGATGGACTATAAAGTACTGACTATGGAATTTTTTAGTTCCCTATAGAGCAAAAGCACATGACCACAAAAAATGTGCACTTCCCTTCCAAAATAATGAAAAAGGGCGGAAACAGGCAAGCCTATGGAGGACATTACAGGAAGGCAGAACCACACAGTAAGAAAAGATTTATGTGGATGTGAATGAGATATTTTTGGAGAATAAAGGAACTATTAAGTATGACTTCAAGTTGTTGAGGTGAAGGTTTTTGATATGAAAAGCTAAAGCTTCCATTTTCACCTCTGCTCTAATGAAGGATAGGGTGGCAGGAACTGCTTAAACAGGCATTTGTGTGACCTAAAGGTGGAAAGATGG
Organism: Lithobates pipiens; assembly: GCF_037356315.1. Lineage (NCBI taxonomy): Eukaryota > Metazoa > Chordata > Amphibia > Anura > Ranidae > Lithobates > Lithobates pipiens. The sequence goes on along the minus strand of NW_027507748.1, from coordinate 398,258,885 downwards.
TCTGCACTGCTTTACTCGCCTCCCTCAGGATTTATCACTACAGCAAGAGAGAGATACAGGTTTAAATTAGCAGCTATTTTGGTCTGTGAACGTTTTAGTCTAAATTTAGACAACACAAATTTGACAATAATTCCTAGAAGCTAATTGGTTACTATGCACAGCTGCAGCGGATTCTGTATGCTCCATTTTTAGTACCCCCCCATTTACATTCAAAGATGCATAAAGTACCTGGAGGTGCCTGCATTCTGCATGTGGTACCACTTAAGTATATAAGGTAAGAGCGCAGGTTCACTTTAATAAAATATTTTTGTGTTGTTGCTTACACATACAGCTGAAACAGAAAATGCAAAAACTGAAAAAAAAAAAACAACTTCCCTAAGAAATATTTACTATACTTAAAGACTATTTGGAGATTCAGTAAAATCTTTACTAAAACTGGCAATCAAGAAGACAGTGCTGATGAAGGTACAGTAGAAAATCATTTAATTGAATACATTTATTGTACACCCATATAGTATAAAACTGTTCAATTGCTGGAGCTGTATTTTTGTCTCCAAGTACATAACACCTTGGTGTTAGATCATATTGATTTGCAATTACAGGCTTTACGAATGTAGCAACACTTGTCTTAAAAAAAAGTGATAAAATCTTTCTGCTGGTTCACTGCTGCTTCATCAGTTTTGTATGTAGTAGTAATCCCAGAGCAGAAACAAAATGTAATTTCTCAAAGCAAAGTAACACACAGCACATCAGTTAAAAGTTAAAAAGTGCCAAGAAATTGTATATACATTTTAACAAGGCATATTTTTTTTCTTGCCATGCTTTTTTTTTTTAAATAACAAGAGAATAAGAAAAGTGCAAGGCTAAGTAACACATTGCAACTAGTCCAAAATCCACTTCAAGTGAAAACCTATTGTTACTAGGTTGGGTTGCTATCTGCATTTGATAATGGAGATGATCAATAAAGCTTACAGTGGTGTATAAGACCCCTTTTATACTGGGGCCGCCCGAGCATTAGCGCTAAAGCTCCGCTCATTTTAAAAGCACCCCACTAGTGGCTGAAGAAGGGTTTAAAAGTGCATTTGTTATGGCACCTCCAAAGCACTTTTCAGGTTCTTTGGAAGCATTGCCCATTCATTTCAATGGGCAGGGTGTTTTGTGAGCGCTGTATACAATGCTCGCAAACTTCCCCAAAGATGCTGCTTGCAAGACTTTTCCTAACGTCCCACAAGCACACCACCCCAGTGTGAAAAGTCACACTGAAATGAATGAGAGACGGTCTTTAGGTGCTTTACAGGCGCTATTTCTAGTGCTAAAACACCTGAAAACTGCCTCAGTGTGAAAGGGGTCTAAGGGAAATTAAACCAACTTAATCAAGTTTTGAGTATTCTGTGCATGGATATTTTTTGCACAGAAGTTTTGTAATAACAAATGGTGTCAAATTGTCAATGGTAAATGATATTAAAGCGGAGTTCCGCCTTAAAGTGGAACTTCCGCTCATCGGGAAAAACCCTCCCCCCTCCGGTGCTACAATTGGCACCTTTCAGGGGGGAAGCGGGGTACAGATACCTGTATAATTCAGGTATCTGCACCCACTTCGGGGCATAGATAGCCGCAGAATCTGCGGGCATTTACGTCACTTCCTGCGGGGCCCCTGCTGTCTGCGGATCCCAGAGACAGCAGGGACCGTCCTTATTGCGCAGCGTGACTCACTTCCTGATTCCCACACCGAAGATGGCGGCGGCAGAACCCGAGAGTCGATCGGCAGATCGGCTTTGGATGCCGACATTGCAGGCACGTTTTAAAAGCCAGCAACTGCAGTATTTGTAGCTACTGACTTTTTTTTTAAAAACGGCGGAACTCCCGCTTTAAGATTTTTTAAAAACATTGACTCTTTAACTGCTTGCCTGCGTTGAAGTCATATGACATCAGAGGAAGGTGGGGTTACCTGTTTAAGTTATCGAGTGGCGCCGCCCTCAGCTATATAACACCTGTCATCGAGAAGAAGCGTCATTCTGCAGGAGCCTCCCCTGGAGGCGGAGCTGTTGCGGCTTTTTTTTTCTTTGACTCGTTGGGCGGCTTAAAATGACTCTACATCGTGGGACATTTTTATTTTTTTTATTTCTTAATAAAGGACTTGTCCTAAAAGGGTCTCCAGTCCTCTTTACAATTTTTTTACACTTTTTTTGTGAAATGGTAGGGGTACAATGTACCTGTTACCAATTCACATGGGAGGGTGGGATCTGGGGTCCCCTTGTTAAAGGGGGCTTCCAGATTTCGATAAGCTCCCCCACCCGCAGACCCCCAGAACCACCAGAGAAGAGTTGTGGGGATGAGGCCCTTGTCCCCATCAACATGGGGACAAGGTGCTTTAGGGGGCTACTCCAAAGCACCCTCCCCATGTTGAGGGCATGTGGCCTGGTACGGTTCGGGAGGGGAGGGGGGAGCTCTCTCATCCTCCCTCTTTTCCTGTGGCCTGGCAGGTTGCATGCTGGAATAAGGGTCTGGTATGGATTTTGGGGGCCCCTACACTGTTTTAAAAAAAAATTGGCACAGGGTTCCCCTTAATATTCATACCAGACCCAAAGAGCCTGTTAATGGACTGGGGGGGAACCCATGACGTTTTTTTCAATGAGTTTTATCTATACTCCCGAGACACATCAATTCATTACAGCCGTGATCATTTTTAAATGACTTTTTTGCATTGATACATGTCCCCTGGGGCAGGACCCAGATCCCCAAGCACTTTTTATGACAATAACTTGCATATAAGCCTTTAAAATGAGCACTTTTGGTTTTTCATGTTAGTGTCCCATAGATTTGAATGGGGTTCCGCGGCTTTCGAATTTGCCGCGAACACCACACAATGCTCATCGAACAGCCATAGTTTGCCCATCCCTAATGGTGACGGAAATACTAAAGTAATTAATCATCAGGAAATAGTGTCTATCTACAAAATTGACTGCAGTAGACACTTTGGACATTTGAGACAGTAGTCTTAAAGTGGTTGTAAACCCTTACAAACCACTTTGACCTACAGGTAAGCCTAGATTAAGGCTTACCTGTAGGTCCAAGAAATATCTCCTAAACCTATACGGTTTAGGAGATATTTGCCCGAAGACAGGCACCGCTGTCTACGGCGCATGCGCCGTAGACAGCGGCGCGCAGGTGCACTGAGCGCGGCATTTCCAATAATGGAGCTGCCGCACGCGTCGGCTCCCATGCGCATGCGCGGGAGTGACGTCATCGCGGCTCCGTCGAATGACAGCGGCGGAGCTGCGAGACCCCACCGAAAAGATGGATGCGCCGGACTACAGGGGACAGCGGTGACATCGCTGGCTCCTGTGTCAGGTAAGTGACACATAATGGGCTACTATGCGATGCATAGTAGTCCATTATGCTTTGCCTTTGCAGGGAATGAAAGAGGAAGTAAACCCATCAGGGTTTACTTCCTCTTTAAAAATTTGTTATCCCTGATGATTCTGTAAACAGATACAAATTTTGATGCAAATGTCTCAACACAAGATACCTGGTGCTAATATTGACATGGAGTGAAGTGGAAATGTCATGTATGTGTATATATATGTGAACAGTTGTGCTCATAAGTTTACATACCCTGGCAGAATTTATGATTTCTTGGCATTTTTCTGAGAATATATATGATAACACAAAATCTTTTCTTTCACTCATGGTTAGTGTTTAGCTGAAGCCATTTATTATCAGTCAACCGTGTTTATTCTTTTTTTTTTTTTTTTTTTTTTTTTTTTTTTTTGTTCAATGGTTTTTATTGAAAAGTTTTCAAGTAACAATATTCAAAAGTATTTTAAGCAGTAAAAATACAGGTAGTAAGTGGTAATGAAAAAAAAAAGAAAAATAATAAAACAAATATTGATACAAAAGAAAATAGAAATTCCACTCATGTAGTACTCGATATACACAATATGGAAGTATGTAATAAGGTCAAAAGTGTATCATTGTTTTATAAAGAACAAGTATAGGTAACATGAAGTATCCATAGAGTTCGATATCAGTGAGAATTATATTTAACCCAAGTAACCCATTGTTTATCAAATTTTTGGCCCTGGGGGGGCGTGGCGACCGAGCTTCATGGTGGACGCATAGTGTAAGCGCTCCGATCGCCCGCCGGAGAAATCCATCGACATCCGACTCTACCGTCCGAATCTACAATCATACCTGCTATCATCGGGTTGCTCATCTGCTGGAGCATCGATCGGAAATGGGCCGAAGACGAAAGCTCGCACAGCAGCCGAGTAAACTGGACTCGTACTTTACCTCAGGTCAAGGAGGGCCGCGGCAAAATGGCGGAGACACGCGCGCATACCAGGCGCGTCATCCGGACGAACGAAACGTACACCGGATCCAGATGCATCCCGCAGCCTCCGAACTTACCGTCTCTCACAGCGGCTCATCTTCGGAATCCTCTAGCCCCTCAACACGTAGTCCAGCGAAAGCCAAGCCACGGAGGGACTCTCCTACTAGGCCGCAGAGCGTGCCAGATCCAGCAATGGAGGTAAGCGGGCCGCACCACACCTCTCAACAAAGCAGTTCTGGAGGAGATCCTATCTCTGACTTCCCTACCACAGATGCCCCTGTTTCAGAGAACACCTTGAAAGAAATGCTGCTGTCATTGCGGGCATCCCTCCATTCAGATATGATGAGGGGCATTAATAATTGTCATAAAGAAGTGCAAGTACTAGGCGCCAGAGTAGACAGAGTGGAACAGAAAATGGGTGAATACACATCTTCCTACAATGTCATGGTGGAAGCACATGCTGCCCAAGGGGATGATATCCAATGGCTAAAAGATAAAATCGCAGACCTTGAGGACAGGTCCAGAAGGAATAACCTCAAACTGCGTGGCATACCTGAATCTATTCCATCTACCCAACTACTACAGTATGCCCAAACTATGTTTTCTACTCTGGTGCCGGAATTGTCAGTACAAGACCTTATAATAGACAGGATACATAGAGTACCCAAACCCACCTTTCTTCCTGTGGAAATACCAAGAGATGTGCTATTGAGAGTCCATTATTACCATATAAAGGAAAAAATCCTGATGGCATCTCGCAATCCAGACAATGTACCTCCGCAGTACGCTGATATCAGGATGCTACCTGACTTATCCAGACATACCCTACAGCGTCGCAGAAATCTGGCATCCCTCACTAAAGCACTAAGGAACCATAGCATTCCCCATAAGTGGAAGTACCCAGCTACGCTTTGTATTACGCATAAGGGGGCTACAGTGATGATTTCCAAGTTAGAAGATGGAATCTCAACCCTAAGAAAATGGGGCATCTTGGCTGAGCTGACAGATGTAAACATGCCGCAGGGACACCCAACGCTCATGCAGGAAGAATGGCAGGTAGTTTCCCGCAAACGTTCTCAAAAGAAACCAACTGGTGGAAATTCGGAACAAAACAACTGAATATCTCCTTAATTTCTCCGGGGTCGGAAGACATATTGTTAGTTCTTCCTTATCCACCCCTAGTCTCCAGTAGCAGATGATTCTGCACGTGGATCGGTTTTTAGATCCTTTTCTTATGGTTTATATGTTCATTTTTCTTATTTGTTTTGTCTTTCTACCCAATACTCCTCCTATTTGTCTTTTGCTCGATATACGCAGATTTCCAACTGAATGCAGCCTTTCTGTCATGAGAACCATTAAATACGCAGCCACGGTGTCCAGATGGCAGTCTCCCACCACTAGAACATTCCTTCGAATTGTGAGTAAACAAAGCACATGCATAAGTTCCAATATTCATCACCCCAACCATGTCACTCCAGTGTTTGTCTATTAATGCTAGGGGCCTAAACCACCCCGTCAAACGATACTCTTTATGGAAGGAAGCCGTGACACAAAAAGCGGACATACTCTGTGTCCAGGAAACACACTTCCAAAAAAATAAAATTCCATATTGTTCCCATAAAAAATACCCACATATCTTCATAGCCAGCACGCCTGACCGTAAGAAGGGAGGGGTCCTTATGGCCATAAGTGACTCGGTATCTTTCCAACTTAAGGAAGTTTTCTTAGACGAAAATGGAAGGTATATCGTTCTTACTGGTGATGTTAATTCCAAACCCTATACATTAATTACACTTTATTCTCCCAACTCCCACCAACTTCGCTTCCTACGGAAAGTCTTCAAAAAGGCGGACACTATGAAATATGGCAATATGCTGATTTGCGGAGACTTTAATGTAGTTCCGGATCTGACAATGGATACATCTACGACCAGATCTAAAGGTACAGCTTCTCTCCAATCCTTACTGCAATCTGAGGAACTCTTTGATGTGTGGAGATGCCATCATGCAAACGAGAAAGACTACACCTTTTTTTCACATAGACATGCCTCATACTCACGGATTGACTTTTTCCTCACAGACAAATGGCTTCTACAATGTGTAGACTCTACTAAGATTCATAGTATAACGTGGTCAGACCACGCCGCTGTTTCCTTATCTGTTTCAGAGAAGGGTGTCTCCTCTTCACCCCCCATCTGGCGCTGTAATACCCGTCTACTACAAGAACACGATACTCATAATAAGATTCTAAACCACATCCTCAATTTTTTTTCTGACAATAATAATTCGGTACAAGACCCCTATGTCCTATGGAATTCTCATAAAGCATTTATGAGAGGTATACTTATTCAAATAGGGGCCCAAGAAAAAAAGAAATGCACACAACAATTGAACACCTTATTACAAAAAATTCATGATACTGAATGCCTCCATAAAAAATCCCCAACTTATAGCTTAACTACTGAGCTCTCAAATCTCAGGGAATCACTGCGCATTCATCTCTCCCAACAATATGATAAACACTTACGTCGTCTACAACTTAACTTCTATGCTAATGCCAATAGAGCAGGTAAATACTTGGCGAATAGATTAAAAGCTGCACGTAGGAAGACTAGGATACCATTTCTCTTCCACCCGGTGTCCCAACATAAAATAGTAGACCCACAAGCCATTGCTAACCAATTTGCAGAGTATTACCACAAATTATACAACCTACACGAAGATTCCACTACAGTCCAACCTACCACGACCAAGATCCAATCTTTTCTAGATCATCTAAAACTCCCTTGTCTGTCCACACAACAATTATCAGACCTTAACGCCACTATGTCGGCACAAGAGATAGAGAGAGTAATAGACAGCCTTCCCAATGGTAAATCCCCAGGGCCAGACGGATTCACCAATGAATATCTTAAAACGTTTAAACTCACGTTAATCCCTTACCTGACACAAGTTTTTCAAAAAGCTGCAGACACTGCCTCTTTCCCGCAAGAAATGCTCAAGGCTCACATAGTCACACTCCCCAAACCTGGGAAGGATCCCACTACACCGGCAAACTTTCGACCCATATCTTTGCTTAATTCAGATGTAAAGGTATATGCGAAGGTTTTGGCCAAAAGATTGATGTTTATAATACCAACACTTATACAACGTGACCAGATGGGCTTTGTGAAGGGGAGACAAACTTCTGACGCCACTAGGCGTATAATAAATGTGATACATGCTGCGAGAGTAAACAAAACGCCTTCTCTGCTGTTATCTATTGACGCAGAGAAGGCGTTTGACCGGGTTCATTGGGTTTATATGCAAATGGTTCTGGAAAAATTTGGTTTTCAGGGTACTATCCTATCGGCAATTTTAGCTCTCTATTCCTGTCCATCAGCTCAAGTACAATCTGCAGGGTTTTTATCCACCACTTTCAATATAAAAAATGGGACCAGGCAGGGATGTCCATTGTCGCCCACTATTTTTAATCTCATGATTGAACCCTTAGCCGAAACAATTAGAACCCACCCTCTCATACAAGGGTTTTCGTATGGAGCCACCATGCATTCGATTAATCTCTTTGCAGATGATGTCATCCTACTCTTGACTGATCCGAAACATTCGCTGCCACAAGCACATAACATCTTAGTAGTATTTGGGGAAGTATCATATTACAAAGTGAATTTTGGAAAATCCCACATTTTGGATCTAGGAGTACCCCCTAATATACAACACATACTGAAAACACAATTACCCTACACTTGGAGTGAGCGCGGTATTGTGTATCTAGGCATTACCCTAACTAACAACATCTCTACTCTCATAAAAACTAATATGGCTCAGCTCCTCCCCAAATTAGACTCCCAATTTAAGGAGATATCCAAGAGAGAACTCTCCTGGATGGGAAGGGTCTCGGCATATAAAATGCTGATTTTACCTCAGATCCTCTACCTCTTTCGTACAATTTCTGTCCCTATACCTACCAAATACCTTACCAAGCTTTCGAATATGGCATGGACATTTATCTGGGGAGGGAAAAGAGCAAGGTGTTCCCGAAATAATCTAATCGCTCACAGGAGAGTAGGGGGTGCAGGACTGGTGGATATACAAGACTACCTGTACGCAGTCAGACTTGACAGCATTAAACATTGGTTCACCACTCTAGATACACCTTTATGGGTCAGTATTGAACAATCAATTGCACCTATTGAGGATTTAAAACTCTTCCTTTTGAGTGATGCATGGGTCCCGTGGAATTTATCCTCTCTATCACCACCTTTGCAAACCTCTTTATTAGCCTGGAGACTCTACCAAAAATCAACCAGTGACATAACCCAAACCATAACGTATCAACTACCTCTAACCCTCCTTGAAGCCAAAATCCCAATGCTATCAGTGAAAGAACTCACTAACAAGGGTATATCCTGGATATCAGATTTCTTCGATGGACACAAACCTAAGTCCATAGAACAATTAATAACCCAATACAACCTGCCTACCACTATATGGTTCTCTTGCTTGCGCATTATGAACTTCCTCAAACTTCATCCGACCCCAGTAGTTCATGCCCCTTCCAAACCTTGGCAATTTTACACGAGCACGGAAACTAATAAGAAAGGTATTTCCTTTTTCTATAACCATCTACAAAACAAACTTATATTTAAAAAAACAACAGCAATGTGCAAATGGGAGATTGATCTCAATACTACTTTTTCAGATACTCAATGGAAATCGGCTTTCAACGCTATATACGCCTCGACACATTGTGTTCAACATTGGGAGATGACCATAAAAATAGTCCACAGGTGGCAATACACGCCTTATAGATTATCCAAATACTTTCTAGGATCCTTACCGTATTGTTGGAGACAATGCGGTCAAATAGGAAATCTGTTACATATGTTTTGGGAATGCCCAAATGTTCGCAGTTTATGGAATCAAGTGTTTAGCCTAATCTCTTCTATCACTGGGGTGATAACCGCCCCTTCGCCAGCTCTGGCATTATTACATATAGGCATTGACAAATTTCCACGTGAACATAGTCAGGTTGTTAGCCATATTCTCTTAGAGGCCCGAGCGTCCGTATTGCGCACGTGGAAAACGAACGCTACCATTAATATTGCTGATATCTCCAAAGCAGTCCATTTAAACTACACCTTTGAACGTCTCCTTGCTATCAATATCTTACATTGTAAGAACTTTGATAAAAGATGGTCCATATGGCCAAAGAGTGATAAATCTTGAGAGGTGGTCAGTACATTTGATATCTAGTTACACGTTGTTATAGTATAGCCTTTTTTTTTTTTTTTTTTTTTTTTTTTTTTTTTTTTTTGCTTCTGCTTACTTATGATGGAATTTTACCCTACTGTTTTATATAATAAGTAAGGAATAACTGTGTATATCGCAATACTTTTTGTTATTGTGTTTTGTCTATTGTACTGTTATAAAATTCAATAAAAACGTATTGAAATAAAAAAAATATTATAGGGCTATATACCATTGCATAATAAACAAAATGTGAAATAAATTTTTGGCCCTGCATAGCGTTAAGTGCAATAAGACGTTCAAAAGTGTAATTTCTATGTACAGCCCTGGTCACATCAGAGAGGTTTATCACTGTGTTGGATTTCCAATGGCGTAAAATTAAAGCTCTAGTTTCCAATAGAATGTGGCTAACCATTTGTCTATATTTGGCAGGAAAGTCTTCTTTACCAATGTGTAATAATGCCAATGCTGGTGATGAGGTACAACATTTCTCTGTGAGGGAGGAAATTAATTTGAATACCTGGTTCCAGAGACTTCTAATGTCTGGGCAATTCCAGAACATGTGTAACAGATTGCCTACCCCGCCACAGTCTCTCCAACACTGTGAAGACACCCCCAAAAAATATTTGGACAATCTAAAGGGTGTATATTGCCACCTATTCACAATCTTTAGAGTCATCTCCCAGTGCTTAATACAATGTGTCGATGAGTGGATGGACTTGAAGGCCGTCCTCCACTGAATATCAGAGAAGACAGCCTGCAAGTCCCCCTCCCAACTGGTCATTGCTCTCGTCCTTTTAAAAGTAAGTTTATCTTGCAGTTGGGTATAACAAAACGAGATGCCCCTAGTTTGCTCAGTATGACCAGAGTAAAAGTGCCACAGTAGTCTTGGGCCATAAATTTCTGGATAGGGAAGTGATTTGAGGAAGTTAATAATGCATAAGCAAGTGAACAATTCTGTATGCGGTAGATTATAGTGTGTAGATAATTGATCTACGCTTCTGAGCTTGTTTCCGATGTAAATATCTTATAAGGACTCTATACCATATTTCATGAGGGATTTAACCGATATCAGTGGTATTTTCAACCGTGTTTATTCTTTTTAAATCACAATGGCAACAGCCACAAACTACCCAAATGACCCTGATCAAAAGTTTACATACTCCAGTTCTTAATACCGTGTATTGCCCTCTATAACTACAATGACAGCTTGAAGTCTTTTGTGGTATTTGTGGATGAGGCTCTTTGCCTTCTCAGATGGTAAAGTTCCTTTTGGCAAAAAGTCTCCAATTCCTGTAAATTCTTAGGCTGTCTTGAGATTTACCGTGGTTTGGTTTCAACAGAACCACTGATTTTCCACTTCTTGATAAGAGTTTGAACACTGCTGATTGGCATTCTCAATTCCTTGGATTTGTTTTATATCCCTTTCCTGTTTTATACAGTTCAACTACCTTTTCCCGCAAATCCTTTTAAAATTATTTTGCTTTCCCCATAACTCAGAATCCAGAAACATCAGTGTAGCACTGGATGAAAGATGCCAGGGTCTGTCATGAGCCCAGAAACACATTGAACTTTTATAGATACACACGAAATTACAAGCAAACAGATCACAGGTGAGGATGGTTACCTTTAATAGCCATTCAAACTCCTTTGTGTCAACTTGTGTGCATGTTATCAGGCCAAAATCACCAGGGTATGTAAACTTTTGATAAGGATAATTTGGGTAGTTTCTTTTGCCATTATGATTTAAAAAGAGTAAACATGGTTAATTGATATTAAATGGCTTCAGCCAAACACTAAACATGAGTGAAAGAAAAATGTATGTGTTATCATTCATATTCTCTGAAAAATGGGCAAGAAATCATAAATTATGCCAGTGTATTATATATATACTGTATACTGTGTAGCGGCCATAACCCTTTGCAGGGCGGCCTTAACTTTTTGGGCTTACCGGTTACCTCTGCTTGGCTTGTTCTTCCACGTCTAGAGGTTCCCAGGGTTGATACCCAACAACTTTGGGGTGAAGAAACTCAGGCACCTTGAACTGCAGATATAACAAAGTCTCTAGGACCACCCAGAGAGTAGCCACTCGCAGCTGGGCACTTCAAGGCTGAACAAATATCTATCCAGAGATTATGTAAATCAGCGCTTTCACTCAGAACTTGTGAAATCTCTGACCTTGAACAAGTTGTAACTGAAAGGGAACAGGAACCTTTTTCCTCAGTACCTGGAATGTTCTCTGTCTCCTTGGTAGTACTGGAAAAAGCATAAATTCATCAGTGTCCTTCACAACTCAGCAACCAGGCACTTTTCAGGATGCCAGCTTGTTGGCCCTCCTCCGAAGAGTCCTCCCCCGGTCGCTTACATGAGCTGAGGTGCCCCTCCAAGCTAAGAGCACACACGGATGCCTTGAATCCTCCCTCAGTTACTGTGCCTCGGACCAGCCGGCTCCGAGACTCGGGAACAGATGGATCCCTACCCCAGACCAGACAGGTCCATTGGGCTTAACCAACCAAAGCATGTTGCGGAGCGACGAACGCTCCAGTGACCGAGACCCCCCATGGGGCTACCCCGGTCCAGAAACAGGGACAGACTGCTCGGGTCTCACGAACAAACTCCCCTCATGTCACCTCAACATCTTAAGTACCCCTCCCCAGTCTCCTCAGCGGGGCCTGGCACACCCACTGATTGGCTCAGAGGAAGCTGATACCCAAAACGTCCACCCAGACCTGGTTCTGGCCTGTCATGTGCACCTCACTGTGCACATGACCAGGCAGAACTCTTAAGCCTTGTACACACGGTCGGAGAATCCGTCGGAATGTGTCCTATAGGACCGTGTCGTCGGATAATAATGTGTGTGGTATGCATCGGACTGATTCTGTCCGAATCTCCGTCGGATCCAATTTTCCAACATGTTGGAAATATTTCCCGACCAACTGAGCCGGTCGGACCTAATCCGATCATGTGTAGAGCATTTTGATCGGACCAAGTGCCACGCATGCTCAGATCAAATTCCTACATCAAAGCTATTGGCTACTAGCCTGAATGTAGTCCCATCGTAACGAAATTACGTCATCACGTTCTGAAAGATCGGATTTTTCGCCAACTTTGTCCGACCGTGTGTATGCAACAGTTTCGGACAAGATCCGACGGACAAAATCTGACGGGCAGAATCCGACGGATTTGGTTGTGGAAATCTCCGACTGTGTGTACAGGGGCTAACACAGCCCAGCCAAACTGATGTCAAAGTTAACCTACATAATTAACCCTCATAACCCCATTACCGTTCTGAGGCAAAAACAAAATTTACACATGAATGACACTTTGTCTAAAATGTCATCTGCTACAACTGTATATACTGTTAAGGTTATATCATGTAATTTTTACTCATGCATGAATACTTATTTTCTGCCTGCCTAGGAAAATAATACTCAAGAATTGTCACAAACCCCACAGGCTAGAGCACCCCAATGAGGCAAAAATAGAAAAGTGGAAGAGTATGATACCAAAAGATTTCACTGGGAAGCGCCTGCTGCACTTATGGAAGACACAGATGACTGTGATATCTTTGGAAATCATATTGCTGCAAGACTTTGCATGATGTCTCCTCAACAACGTGATATTATTGAGCCTTTAATGTATCAACTTCTTAGCATTGGACAAATGGAGCAAGATACACTTTCCTCCCATATTGTAGGGTTTAAGTCTCCTACATCTCAGTACATTAATAATTGTTAAATGCAAACTCACAGCAGATCGGTACCAGAACCAACATGGTGATTAAATATGAATATGCACACTCCTTCACCAACTGAACCATCTTGGCAATGGCATATGCCCTCCCAATCACAGCCAGAACCCACATGGCAGCACAATATAAGTATGCCCTCCCAGTCACAACCAGAATCCACATGGCAACACAATATGAATATGGCCTCCTAATCACAATGAGAACCCACATGGCAACATAATGTCAACATGCCCTCCCACTCACAAGTTCAAAACACATGGCAATAAAATATGCAAAGTCAATAACAGGAAAAAGAGTTCCTGGACACAAGATCAAAATTTCACAAACCTATAGGTCTTTGGTGGTTTATTCGTTCAATAATAATTTTTTTTCAATGGTGCAGAGTGTACAGGTTTGGTTTCTGATTGATATTCCGTTAAAGTTTACAAATAAACCATTAAATTATTTATAAAATATTACCAACCTTCACATACTCATTCTTTAAGACATTGGTGATAGCCTTGTATGCTTCAGGAATATTCCTGCACAGTGACTGCTCTGAAATAATTTAAAATCTTCCAGGGTTCTTCCTGTTGCTAAAAAACACAACAAGTCTCTGTTTTGGGCTGATTACTTTCCTCATTAATGAATTTTGCTTCTTAAAATGAGGAACAACCAGTTGAAGTAGAATGTCAAAGGTTTATTGGGACATTCTGAGATAATTCCAGTCAGGTTAATGTTCCCTCAAGTTGGTTAGCAAAGGCATATGGGACAATTCTTGTCTCAGAAGCCAACCCTTGCTCAAAACTTACATTTCTTTTCTTCTTTCTTTGTTCCTCCTTTTCCAGTGCCATTGTTACCAGAATTGCAATTGTTACTTTACTCTTCTTTTGAGCATCCAAAAAAGAAGATACGAATGTGCCAATGGAACAATGGCTTAAACAACAGATATGTCGTATACAGGAGTGATGTATCTCACATGTGCTTGGTTAGCTTGCAAAACAAATAAAGATTAAGAGTGGGAGGATTCTCAAAGGTCAAAAACCTTCACATAATTTCTGCAGATTGTGCGATTGATTGACAAAAATTGTACCATTTATGGTTTAATTTAACGATTTAATGATCGATAATATGGGGACAAGTGGGGAAATGTTGTTACAGTGATGGCATTACCACACACGCATTCAACAGATCTTTATCAAAAACAAACGTTTTTTTGGAACAATTTTCTATCCATGTATGGACAACATAAGGAATGCTAGAACCACTGGCACATTGTTTTATCTTTGTCTGTGTTCCTTTTGTGGATATTTTCCTCATTTCTTGTCAGGAGAAACTGCTGTCAGCAGAACAGGAAGTGAGAGTAAAACTCTCTAAAGGAACCCTAGATAGCAGTGTACACACAAAACTCCCAACTCCATCCAAAACTAGAAAAATGTTTCTGGCTTTACACTTTAATACACTTCATAGTTACATAGTTACATAGTTAGTCAGGTTGAAAAAAGACACAAATCCATCAAATTCATCCAAGAAAAAAAAAAAAATATATATATATATAATCCCATATACACAAACCTATACCCACAGTTGATCCAAAGGAAGGTGAAAAATCCCAGCAAAGCATGCTCCAATTTGCTACAGCAGGGGAAAAAAATCCTTTCTGATCCCCAAGAGGCAATTGGATTTTCTCTGGTTCAACTTTACCTATAAATGTTAGTACCCAGTTATATTGTG
Source organism: Lithobates pipiens (assembly GCF_037356315.1). NCBI lineage: Eukaryota > Metazoa > Chordata > Amphibia > Anura > Ranidae > Lithobates > Lithobates pipiens. The sequence goes on along the minus strand of NW_027507748.1, from coordinate 398,243,839 downwards.
TACATTTAGGAAATAATCCAGGCCTTTTTTAAAGCAATCTACTGAGCTTGCCAGAACCACCTCTGAAGGGGCGTCTATTTCACATTTTTACAGCTCTTACTGCGAAGAAACCTTTCCATATTTGGAGATGAAATCTTTTCTCCTCTAGACATAAAGAATGCCCCCTTGTCCTCTGTGATGACCTTAAAGTGAATAAATCAGAACCACTTATTTATTTGTACATGTTGATCATATCCCCCCTTATTCTACTGAATAAATTCAGTTCCTCTAATCTTTCCTCATATCTGAGTTCCTCTATGCCTATTATCAGTTTGGTTGTCCTTCTCTGCACTTTCTCCAGTTCCCTGATATCCATTTTGAGAACTGGTGCCCAAAACTGAAGTGCATATTCCAGATTAGGCCTTACTAATGATTTGTACAGCTAATTTTCTATCCATTTACAAATTGATCTTTCCAAAATGTTGACTTTACCTTACACATGAGCCTCATGTGGGGAACTGTGTCAAGCGCTTTTGCAAAGTCCAGGTATACCACAGCCGCTCCTCTGCCCAAGGATTTACTTATCTCCTCATAAAAAGAAATCAGGTTTGTTTGACAACTTCTGTCTTTCATGAATCCATGCTGTCTGGTGCTTAACCACTTGCTTACTAGGCACCTAAACCCCCCTCCTGCCCAGACCAATTTTCAGCTTTAAGCGCTGTCACTCTTTGAATAATTGCGTGGTCACACAACATTGTACCCAAATGAAATTTTTCCCTACGGATGGTGCTTTCTTTTGGTGGTATTTGATCACTTCTGGGTTTTTTATTTTTTGTTAAACAAATTCAAAAAGACAGATTAAAAAAAAAAATACAAAACCGTTTTATATTTTGGTAATAAATTTTGCAAACAGGTAGTTTTTCTCCTTCATTGATGTACGCTGATGAGGCTACACTGATGGGCACTGATAGGCTGCCCCCATGGGCACTGATAGGCTGCACTGATGGGCACTGATAAGGTGACACTAATGGGCACTGATAAGATGGCACTGATGGGCACTATAAGGTGGCACTGGTGGCCACTGATGAGGTGGCACTGGTGGGCACTGATAGGTGGCACTGATAGGTGGCACTGATATCTGGAATTGATGGACACTGATGGGTGTCAGTGATGGGCACTGATTGGCACTGGTAGGTGACACTGATAGGCAGTACTGCTAGGTGGCACTGATGAGCTACTGGTGGGCACTGGTGGGCATTGATAAGTGGCACCCGCGAGCATTGATAGGTGACACTGATTGCTGGCACTGATGTACTGGTGGGCACTGATTGGTGGGCACTGTGGGCACTGATTTGTGACACTGGCAGATGGCACTGGCAGGGGATACTGGTGCGTACATATGAAGCAGCTTTGCCTCTTCCTCTTCAGGATTGATGTCCCTTCAACAGAAGCCAGCACCTGGATGACGCAATTTTGTTGCGAAATGCGTAGGGCTGAGCGGTGCGCTACTTATCACCTCGGTTTTGTGACGGGTTCCAGGAGAACGAGTCTGTCCGTGTGCGTCCGGCCGGCGCCACGGACTTAAGGCGCTTTTTTCTTTTACACACTTGTAAGTGTATTTTTATATTTTTATCTTAAAATAAAAAGGGTTTTACACCATTTTGAGTTTTATCTTTCCCCTATGGTTTTGATGCCCCTGGCTCTGAGTCTGTTTGGACTACTGAGTTGAGTGTCCGGGAGTGATTTTTCTTTCCAAGAGTTCCTAAAAGAGCAAAGCCAGGAAGACATCGAAGAACCCCTTTTACCTTGTGGTTGGAAGTGACGTCCATTCCTATAAAGCCCCGTGTGACCCTCTGTAGTGGGGGGTCATTCATATCTGGTAAGCAGTAAATCTTATCGTGTGTTGGTGGTGGATTGAACACAACTGCTCCCATATTTGGATTTCCAGGAATAGTGTGGTTTTTACTCAGAGGACTTTTATTTGGTCTCACGTTAACCCCTTCTTGTTTTTTATACGGACTCATTGTTCATACACTGGGTGTTTATACTTTATATATTTATTTTTATTATAGGTGTATGTCACTGACTCTTATTATATGTGGCCATCAGCATTTGTGGGTTTTTGGGATCAGAAATTTTAATACTTATATGTTTTGTATCACGTATATGTATATACACATATAAGGTTGCTATACCCTATATAATATCTATTTCAATATTTACTTGTATATTTTGCACAAGCAGTTGGTTGTATTTACTAATATCTATTTCAACATTTACTTTTATATTATTGCACAAATAGTTGGTTGTATTTTCTTTGGTATCTATTTAGCGCGGCTTATGATTTTTCGTTTTCTTATTTGCATGCATGTGACATAGCGAAGCCGCAGCTGAACATCCTCACAGGAATTTCTTTATATATTTACACATTCACATATTCACATTTTTAACCTTAGCGCAGTTATTTTCTTTTTCCTCTGAACACTGCTACCCAGATGCTCTTTTATATGAATATTGGTAATAAGCTCTGCGTGGTTTGAGATTACCAGGTCCAGCATAGCGTCATTCCATGTCGGGGCCTCAATAGACTGGACCATAAAATGTTCTTGTAATAGGTTTATACATTTTTGCCCTTTGACTGTCCCAGCAGTGCCATTACTCCAGTCAATTTCCGAGTAGTTAAAAAATCTCCCATTATTATCACTATCCCAGCCCTTTCCATCTGTGCAAGAAGCTGAGTCTCCCCCTTCTCATTAACACTGGGAGGTCTATAACAAACTCCAATGACAACCTTTGTAGTATGCACACACATGTACAGTTCCACCCATAATGCTGCAGACTCATCACACTCTCCATCAACTAGGTCCTCTTTCACATTCACTTTGAGATTACTTCTCACATAGAGACAGACACCAGCACCCCTCCGTTTAACCTGTCTTTCCGAAAGAGAGCATAGCCAGAAATATTAATAGCCCAGTCATGAGAAGAATGAAGCCAAGAGTCAGCAATACCAATTAGATCATAGTTTTCCTCATGCAACATAGCTTCTAACTCACCTATTTTGCTTGGCAGACTTCTGGCATTGCTGAACAAACACTTTAATTCATTGTCACATTTTGCAAATGTATGTTGCATATTTTTTTATTTTATTACAAAGAGTACCAACTTGTAAACTTTAACCACTTGCTCCCTGGACAATTTTACCCCCTTCCTAACCAAGTCAATTTTCAGTTTTCAGTGCTCTTACACTTTGAATGACAATTACTCAGTCATACAACACTTTACCCGTGTGAAATTTGTGTCCTTTTTTCACACAAATAGAGCTTTCTTTTGGTGGTATTTAATCACCACTGTGTTTTTTATTTTTTGCGCTATAAAAAAAGACCAAGAATTTTGTAAAAACTTGCATTTTTCTTCATTTCTGTCATAAAATTTAGCAAATTTATTTGGTAAAATGAACCCACACCAGTGTATGGGTATGGGTTGTGAAGGTTATAGAGTCTATAAGCTATGGTGCCATTTTCTTGTGGAAACTTGGCCACAACAGAGAGACAAGTGTTGTTAAATATTAAAATCCATAAGTGTGTTAAAAATAACACTCATGTGATGGTTGCAATGGCACTGATGAGCACTGTAGCGGCATCGTAGGGCACTGATGAGCACTGTAGTGGCACAGATGGGCACTGTAGTGGCACTGAATAGCACCGTAGTGGCACTGATGAGCACTGTAGTGGCACTAATGGGCACTGTAGTGGCACTGTTGAGAACAGTTGTCACTGATGTGGCATTGATGGCAAGGTAGGGCACTGAGGGCACTGATGTGGCACTGATGAGCACTGTTGGCACTGGACGGATTGATCCCATGGTAAAGGGCCGCTATGATTGGCTCTTTACCCTGATCTGGGATGTGCTGCCATCCACAGACATCCTCCCATGAATGCGCTGCTCGGTTGATCACATATCAAATGATAGCTGATCACAGAAGTAAACAAAAGCTGGTTATCATAAGAAAGCCTGTAAAACGGCTTCTGTTACAGGGACATCGGTTCCAACATCTGCCCACCAGTGCTGTTAATCAGTGTCCACCAGTGCCACCTATCAGTGCCCATCAGTACTGCTAATCAGTGCCCATCAGTACTGCAAATTAGTTCCCACCAGTGCTACCTACCAGAGCTGTCCACCAGTGCCACCTATCAGTGCCAATCAGTACTGCTAACCAGTGCCCATTAGTACTGCCAATCAGTGCCCATCAGTGCCCCCTATCAGGGTCGCCTACCAGTGCACACCAGAGGCAATCAGTGCCGCCTATTAGTGCCCATCAGTGCCCATCAGTACCACATACCAATGCCCATCATTGCCATCTATCAACGCCCATCAATGCCACCTATCAATGCAGCCTGATGAGTGCCCACCAGTGCTTCCTCATCAGTGCCGATCAGTCCCGCCCCATCAGTGCCCATCAGTGCCACATATGAGTGCCTATCAGTGCTACCTCATCAGCGCCACCTCACCAGTGCTTATCAGTGTCCATCAGTGCAGCATATCAGTGCCCATTAGTGCCCATCAGTGCAGCCTCATTAGTGCACATCAGTGAAGGAGAAAAATTACCCGCTTGCAAAATTGTATAACAAACTATGAAAAAATGTTGTTTTTTCCAAAATATTTTCATTTTTTTCAATGACTTTTTTTATTTCATTATCAAAAAATAAAAAACTCAGTGGTGATTAAATACTACCAAAAGAAAACTATATTTGTGTGCAAAAAAAATGATAAAAATGTAATTTGGGTACAGTGTTGCATGGGCGTGCAATTGTCATTCAAACTGTGACAGCGCTGAAAGCTGAAAATTGGTCTGGGCAAGAAGGGGATAAAAGTACCAAGTAAGCAAGTGGTTAATAACACATTATTAAACTGCAAATGTTTAGAGGTTGACTTTTCTCAAATGAATCAAGAATGGACAAGCAATCAATTCTAACAACCCCTCTTGGTACTAATGAATAAATAGATTCATCAGTCAATGAATAGCTTCATGTGCCATCACCACCATCACCACCACCAAATACCAAGGAACTCTTAGTTACCAATCACCCAGTGCAAGCTGAATTACATCCTGTTCTTTCATCTACATACTCTATTTTTGATGTTCCAAAACCAATTTTGCTATCATTAGTTTTAGATAGAGGCAGACAGGTCAGATTTATACAATAATAAGTGAACCATGTTTCCCCTGGTATGCATTGGCAGCAAAAGAATGGCAAAAACATTTTTTAATGTAGAAAACAGTGGCGGTGTGTCCATAAGGTTGCACAGGCACCGCCCCCTCTCTCCAGCCATCCCCTCTATATCCAATGGATAGATTCATGCATAGGCGGGGGTGTTTTTGAGGCACCTGATTAGAGCCATAGGCTCTAATATGCTTCAAAATAGGTGAACGGCGAGCACCAGGTGTGTTAGAAAAGCAAATGAAACTGAACCGCCTATCCGCCAGTCAGGTGTTCGGGTCTGTTACCCATTCCCTGATTGGCTGAAACTACAGGCGCTGTGATTGGACCCCTATCAGGAGGAGAGGACGGGAGCAGAGGATGGGAGGAGACGCATGAAGGACACTGCTCGCCACCGTCAACCGCTGTCCCACCAAGACAGGGTAAGTGCTGGGCAGACGACAAGTGAATAAGGGGGTCACAGTGTCGGCATTTGATGGCACAGTGGTAGCATTGGATGGCACAGTAGCAGCATTTGATGAGCACAATGGCTGCGTTTTATGGGCATGGTGGCAGAATTTTATGGCACAGTGGCTGCATTTGATGGCACAGTGGCAGCATTTGATGGCACAGTGCGGGATTTGATGGCACAGTGGCAGCATTTTATGGCACATTGGCGGCATTTGATGGCACAGTGGTGGCATTTGATGGCACAGTGGCAGCATTTTATGGCACAGTGGCGGCATTTGATGGCACAGTGGTGGCATTTGATGGCACAGTGGCAGCATTTTATGGCACAGTGGAAGCATTTGATGGGCACAGTGGCAGCATTTTATGGCATAGTGGCTACAATTAATGGGCACAGTGAGGCTGCAATTGATGTGTCCCCCCCCCCCCCTCCCAAAAAAAAATTTGAGCACCAGCCATCACTGGTAGAAACTATTATTGTAAGTACTTAAATAGCACTGTCAATTTATATATACTGTATATATTGTACATTCACATCAGTCCCTGCTTTCAATGATCTTACAATCTAAGGCCCTTAATGCACATTCTAGTGCCAGTCTAGACAGGAGCCAATTAACCTACCAGTACATCTTTGGAGTATTGCAGTAAAACTGGAGTACACAGAGGCATAGGGAGAACATTCAAACTGTGTGCAGGTAACGCTGTGGTCGAGCCAACGGTCCTAGTGCTGCTAATCCGATGTGCTAACCATGTAGCCACTATGCTGCCAGTAATATATATGAAAAATTTGCATAAAATTTGCATGCATATATATGAAAAATTTGAAAAACAATTCTTGCCTATTTCTTCATCATCACATTTATTATCAGCCATTCTGCTTAGCCCTTGATGCTGATGTTTCTGAATGCTACTAATTGAATCAAAAGCTAATTTACCCCAATGCCCCATAGCACAACATGCTCAAGTTTCAGTTTAATTAAATATATTGATTACGTTTTGCTTGATATGCATAGCTAGTAGTGCAGTTCTACACAATGGCTCTATCCCACAGATGTATCCACATTTGTGGATTCTAGAGCTAAGTAGTCTGTATTTTATTTTCTCACCGTAGCTACCATTTTTTTTTTTTTTCATTATGTCCTTAAAGATTCTCAAATTCATTCCTCTCTATTTTGGCCCGTTCTTGAAACCTTTAAATGAGTTATATTTCTTTTGGTTTATTTTCATGTTGCTACAATATAAGTTGTATTCATTGTAAGGTATATGACATTTTACATGCACTGTATTTATGTATAGATTCAGTATATGCTTGTGTATTATTCTGAAATCATGGATTGTTTATGTATGAATTTAGTCTCTGTAACAGTACTTTGCACTTTATTGTCAAGCACCTACCATCAGACTTTGTGGATAGTCCTTTATTTTTAGAAGTGGTGATTCACAAAATGACATAAAGAGTTTTGTCTTGAATGTCTTTATATTTTGATTTTAGGTTTTAATCATATTAAAGATATGTAGAGGCTGATTTACTAAAGGAATTAAAGATACTCACTCAAAAAACGTATGCGAGTATTTACAGTAGTTCATCCTAACTAAACATTTAACTATAATTAATGATATGTATAATGGTGACATAATTCTGACTACCCCAGCCAGCTATCATAAAGGGTCAAATGCTGAAAAAGGTATGGCACATAAGAGTCTATCAAGATCATAGGGAACTGAAAATAAACACGTGCAGTGAAACAAAACTTTCTTTCAATCTTTGTCATTTTTGTTTAGAGGACTTGAATTACATCAGTTGTGCCCAAAGAAGGCCAAGCAGGCAAAACACTATTTACTAATATGCATGTGTGTCACGATCAGGGGTCAGGCTTGAAGACTAGTTTCTATAGCAATTGTGGGACTACCACCTACCAGCAGGATAGGTACACGGGCAGTCACCCTGGTAGATGAAGCAGGCTTATCTGAGGTGCAGAGTCTAAGTACTAACTGGTGTTCACCAGAGCTCCTGATGGTGGAGATAGATTTTGCTGCCTGTTAGTACCAGGTTGTGGTCCTCGGAATCTACCCAACAGGAAGGTCTAGTAGCAGATAAGCAGGTAAGGATCAAACAGAGGTGTAGTCAGTAAACAAGCCAAAACATCAGTATTGAGTATTTGCAGATTGGGATCAGGCAGAAGTGTAGTTGAAGAACAAGCCTAGGGTCGATAACGAGTGATAGAAAAATATGGATGGTAGCAGGGAATACAAGAGTGAGATACTGCCTCACACTATGTAAGGCTGCTTACATAGCAGCCATACATAGTGTAATGAATGAGAGCAGAAAAATTACATTTCTAAAGGAAAAAAAATAATTTAAAACTCTCGCGGCTGTAATATATTGCCGGACCCTGGCAATATACATAAAAATCATTGAAAAAATGGCATGGGTTCCCCTCAGTCCATTACCAGGCCCTTCAGTTCAGATATGGATTTTAAGGGGAACCCCGTGCCAAAATAAAAAAAATGGTGTGGGGGTCCACCCCAAAATACATACCAGACCCTTATCTGGGCATGCAACCTGGCAGGCCACAGTAAAAGAGGGGGGTGATAGAGCCCCCCCCCTGAACCATACCAGGCCACATGCCCTCAACATGGGGAAGATGCTTTGGGGTCCCCCCAAAACACCTTGTCCCAATGTTGATGCGCACGAGGGTTTGTTCCCCACAGCCCTTGCCTGGTGGTTGTGGGGGTCTGTGGGGTCTTATCGTAATCTGGAAGCCCCTGTTAACAAGGGGGCCCCCAGATCCTGCCCCCCCATGTGAATTGGTATCGGGTACATTGTACCCCTACACATTCACCAAAAAAAGTGTCAAAAAGGAGACAGTTTTGGACAATTCCATTATTTTAAAAAAAAGTGTCCTGTGATGTCCATCCATCTTCAATCACGGCGTGCAATGGTCCAAAGAAAAAAGAAAAGAAAAACTCTGCCTCCATGGGAGGCGTCCCACATACTGCAGCTTTTTCACGATGATAGCTGTTAGATACCTGGTGCCAAAACTGGGTGATCCCTCCCCTTCTGATGTCAGCTATATAACAGCTGTCATTGTGAAAGGGCTGCAGTCGGTGGAACGCCTCTCATGGAGGCGGAGTTTTTCCATTTTTTTGGGATCCATAGGTGCTGTGACTGAAGATGGATTTACATTGTGGGACACCTTTTCAGTAAAGGTCTTATCAAAAACTCCTGTCCTTTTTACTTTTTTGAGACTTTTTTTGGTGAATGAGTAGGGGTACAATGTACCCCTCCTCATGGTGGGCAGAATCTAGCAGAGTGTTAAAGGGGGCTTCCAGATTCCGATAAGCACCCCGCCCGCAGAGCCCCACAACCACCAGGCAAGGGTTGTGGGGAAGAGGCCCTTGTCCCCATAAACATAGGACCCCAAAGCATCCTCCTCATGTTGAGGGCATGTAGCCTGGTATGATTCTCTCGCCTCCCCCCTTTTCTTGTGGCTCTGATAAGCTTGTGCTTGGATAATATTCATACCAGATCCAAAGGGCCTGGTAATGCACTGGAGGGGAACCCACACCATTTTTTCAATGATTTTATTTATATTGCTGGGATCCAACAATACATTACAGCCGCAAGCAGTTTTGAATTACATTTTTTCCTTTAGAAATGTAATTTTGCTGTGGTACTGTTATGAACATGGAAAAGAAGCGCTACTTTACAGGCAGACTAAGGAGACCCCCCAGGCACGATATTTAAAGGAATATTTTATTTTTATTGTCTCACTTTAAGCATTATTAAAATCACTGCTTCTGAAAAAAATGATTGTTTTTAAAACTTTTTTTTGCATTGATACATGTCCCCTGGGGCAGGACCCGGGTCCCCATACACTTTTTATAGAAATAACTTGCATAGAAGCCTTTAAAAGGAGCACTTTTGATTTTTCACATTCGTGTCCCATAGACATTAACAGTGTTCGAGTGTTCGCATAAATTTTTTGCCTGGGGTGTTCAGCTCATCCCTAATGGCCAGGTCTTCTCTGTTTCTATCCACAATCCCTGTGCCTGTCCTTACTGCCTCCTCACAATCTTTTTAGGTAATTTTAATTATATTAAATTCCTTTGTTCAGAACAGCTAAAAAAAATGACGACAGTTACAAACTATATTAGTATTTCAGTTAAACTCAGCCAAACTCTTTAATGAAGTTTATTGTTTCCTATATTTGCAACAAAATAATTTCAAAGGAAAATGGTCAATACTATTTTACATGTGTCATGTGTACAAATTTGGAAATTTATGTTTTCTCTTTAGGATATTTATTTTACAAATACACATTTTTATACAACATGCTTCCATGGTACTAGTAAGAAAGTGCAGCGCTAGCTCAACACTTTATATTGCTCTTGTAGATAAAAAATGATTGCGTAAACATTAGGAGTGGAATGTCACTCCTCTGGCTCATTAAGCTGTGTGTTTTTTTTTTTAAGCAAAGGTGGTACACATAATCACTTAAGACGTTACAACAAAAAGAAAAAACCCTTCTTGTTTTTCTCAGGGTAATATACATATACCAACAGTCAAGGCACTTAGAAAAACATAACAGATGTGTACATGGAACTGAGATTAGAAAAAAAAATGAAAGGTAACTCAAAACATAACTGCCATGTCACCAAAACTGGATGGATCTAGAGTAAGGAACCTTGTGAGCTACAAGCGGTACCATAAAAAGAAAAGAAAAGAAAAGGGAGAGGGGGTACAGTGTTGTTCATAAGTTCTTGTAGACACACTCTGAAGGAGTCAAAGATGAAATTGCTTTACTATTGTTCTGGCTAGGAGACCGAGACAGAGACAGATTTGGGTTGATTTTTCAGATGCATCATTGAAGTGGTTGAGTTTGACAGAGGTGAGACAGGGTAAGTATGTTGAGGGAGATCTTGAACATCGGAGACAGCTGGCTCCTCATTGGAAGGGTCGAGGATTGGGTCGTCAGCTTCTTCAGGAGGATAGGTAGGGGGAGCATAGTATGAGAAAGAGAAGTTTTTGAAGTTGGAAGCTTCTTCACTTGAGAGGTTCGAACACATGAAAGCCAACCATTTGGAGTAGAAACGTTGTATGGATTTCACATGTTTGAAGTCGGTGTTGAGTTTTTCCTTGTGGAGTAGATGCAGGAGATCCCTTTTGAGAAGTGATATCGGTGGGCAGCGAGGAGATGTCCAGTGTTTTAAGATAAACCGTCGGGCTATTAAAATAGCAGTCAAGGCCCAGGCTTTGTTACCGAGGTGGGATGAGGGGGACCACAGCAACAGATGGTCATCCCAATAGCGGAAGATGAGTAGAAGAGGGTCCTTAGGTATTATTCGCAACGTTATTTCAAAGATGAATTCCATGACCTGGTCCCAGAAGGTGGAGATAATGGTGCAGCCCCAGAACGGAGGGTTAGAGAAGGTTTTGATTGGTGACACATGGGACAGGTAGAAGCTCCTGCGACCTTCTTATCAGAGAGAAATGGTATGTAAGCTCGGTGCAGTATTTTTAATTGGGTTTCTCTCCAAATCTCATTGGGGATCAGCTGATGCATTTTATTGTAGCCAGATAGAAGTTTATCCACTAAGTCTGGATCTGGGAAATCTTTAGCCCAGTTAGCAACTGATGATGAGGAAATAGAAGGGGTGGATTTCAACAAGAGGTTTGTAGATGTCCGAAATTTTGTAAGTGGCACCTTGGAGTAGCTGATTCAGAAAGGAAGAGCGAAATCTTTTGCGTTCATCTCTGCAGGAGTCCCTCAAGAAACTGATACATTGGGCATGGTGGAATGCATGTGAAAGAGGGAGGGAGAAGGTTTCTGCAACCGAAGAGAAGGGGAAGGAGCGACCTGAGTCCATGTTACACAGAGAGGAGACATTTTTTAGGCCTTTTTGACGCCATTCAAGGAAATGTTTATGCTCCATCCCTGGCGGGAAGCTAGAGTGACCTTGTATCGGGAGATATCTGGATGTAAAGGGATATAGTTTGAGTGTTTTCCGCACTTCCCTCCAAGCAATGGCTGTATCTCTGAGAAGAAGATTGTGTTGTGGGGTGGGGGTAGATTGCCATTTGCAGTGGAGGAGGGCCACCAAGGAGTAGGGGTGTGCCATTGATGATTCAAAAGAGTAATTGGAGTAGTAGGAGAGTTGTGAGATCCAGTCTAGGCTAATTCACAATAAGCAGGAGAGGTTATAGGTTCTAAAATTCAGTAGGCTAATCCCTCCCTTGCTCCGGGGAAGAAACAATTTTGCAAATGCGATGCGTGGTCTTTTGTTTTGCCAAAGGAATTTTGATATGGCTTTATTTAGGAGTAAAGTATCGTTGTGTTTTAGAAGCAGAGGAATTGTTTGGAGAGGGTATAGTAATCGAGCAAAACTGACCATCTGTACTAAGTGACATCTTCCCAGAAGCGAAAGAGGCAGATCCATCCAGTTACTTAATTCCTGCGTAATTTTTGTTATCAAAGGGGGGTAGTTTAGGTGATATAAAGAGGAGGGCAGTTTCCCTATCTTAATACCTAGATAAGTTATATGGGAGTTGGCCACGAGAGGATTTCGCTTTTGCTGTCGTTTATGTGAAGGCCCACGCAAAGTCTAAATTAATCGAAGATAGTTGAGGTAACGGGAGAGTGGTTCTAGTGCAATGTTAAAGAGAAGAGGGGAAAGGGGGAAACCCTATCTTGTACCTTTATAGAGACGGAATTCATCCGAGAGGAAGCTGTGTGTTTTTAATCTAATATTCTATTTACAACAGGGAAAGTCAAACTTGATGATGAGCTGGCTCGGTTACCTCATGTTTGCCACTTTCTAGTATTTGTGGTGAGCATTAAATTTGAATACATGCAAAATGTAAAATGTATCTGTCCTAAAAGAATATTTAAACATTAAAAAAAATATATAATAAATTATATAGTAAAAAAAAAAAAAAAGCTTTACACTCCTTTTTAGATAAAATTCACAAAGAATCCTATGCTACTTTACTTATAATAGATTATTTTTATAAACTTTTCTAGAAATAAGCACATTTTGAAACGTCAATATGATACATTAAAATACTAAGTGTGTAACTACAAAACACCAAACCAGCAAGAAAAGTTTACATCCATTTATTAATGTGAAGGCCATGCAGCTGTGAAACACCAAATAAAGACCAACCTTCTCTTATGGGAACAGAATTTAACTAATAGAGTTTAATTAATTGGACTACATTAAATATCTAATACTGAAATGTTTAAGTGCTGTTTTTTTAAATGGCCAATATTTAATAACCTTTTAATAGCATGCCAAATGTGATCAAACTAAATTAAACAACCCTATTTGAAATGTTTTATTTCAGCATTCTATTACTACATTTTGCAAAAGGCCATTCAGGATGCATACATATTAAGATGGGTTTTCTGATTGAATTAACCTCCTCACCCTCAAGAGCTTCGCTGTAGATGAATGATTGCCAAATAAAGATTTCGGCATTAGTTTAGATCAAGTACCAACAATCCAAAAACTGACCTTGAAAAATAACCACTTCTATCCCATGGCCTCATCTGAGAGAATTTATTTTTGAGCTCATAAACATCCAAAAACAATATCTAAGTGTGGTTAGTTAAATAATATCTGTTATTAAGAAAATTACACACACACAAATAGTATTTTCTGGGATAAAATGCATCATTTATACTGTTCTGTCACCAGTAAGATATTAGTCACCGGTAAGATATTAATTATGTTGTCCAACCATATAAACCTACAGTAATAGTCGTCAAGTGCTTTTATCCAGATAATAAAACTGCACAATATAAGTTTCAGTAAGGCTCTGCAGGCAACTTTTTGTACTTTAAAGGGATTGTAAACCCTTTTCTTCTTTTTTTTTTTTTAATAACAGACATGTCATACTTACCTCCACTGTGCAGTTTGTTTTGCACAGAGTGGCCCCAAACCTCCTCTTCAGGGGTCCGATGGCGGCGCTGGTGGACATTCGGGCAGGCACACTCCTGAGTCACACCCCACCCCTGGTGCCACATCATTAGATTTGATTGACAGCAGGGGGAGCCAATGGCTGCACTGCTATCAATCTATCCAATCGGGACACGAGGCACCAGCTACAGATGGTGTGCTAATTCCCAGACAGAGGAAGACAGCGTCCAGGTAAGTAAAACGGGGGGCTCGGGGGGGCTGCAGCACTAAAAAGGGGTTTTCACCTTAATGCATAGAATTCATTAACGTTTTTGCTAAAATAGCCTCAATTCTAATAAAGCTTCTAAGGGGGCAGTCTATGTAAAACCCGAGTACCGCTGCCCTCTCATTAGGGAGAAGAACAACAAGCTTTTTTTCCCCCCTCCAAAAAAATGATCAATGCACCTCTAATGACATACACAATGACTTAATAAAATTGGAGAGTGCCAAATCTAGTGAAGCTGTGCATGGTAACAGATCTGTTTCTAATGCCCCATACACATGATCAGAAATTCTGCCAGCAAAAGTTGGATGTGAGCTTTTGGTCAGAAATTTTGACCATGTGTATGCTCCATCAGACTTTTTCTGGCAGAATTCCAGTCAGTAAAAGATGGAGAGCATGTTCTGTACAAATTCAGATGCACAAAATTCCTATATATGCTCAGAAACGCATTTGACGCATGCTTGGAAGCATTGAACTTCATTTTCTCGGCTCGTCGTAGTGTTGCACGTCACCGCATTGTTGACGGTCGAAAGGTCAGAGAACTTTTGTGTGATCGTGTGTATGCAAGCAAAGCTTGAGCAAAAATCCATCGGAAAAAAACAACATCTAAGTTTTTTCTGACGGAAAATCCGCTCGTGTTTACAGGGCATTACTTCACTTGTTCAACTAAGCTTTGGCAAAAAAAATGGAAGCTGACTGGTTTCTATGCTGCACCGGATTTTGCACTGTAAAGTTTTAGTAAATCAAGCCATGCTTTTATATATGGATGTAATCCATCTCTATTGATGTCCCCAAATACACATACATGAGCAGCACCCGCATATGAAAACGGCGTTCAAACCACACATGTGAGGTATCGCTGCAATTGGTAGAGCAAGAGCAATAATTGTAGCCCTAGACCTCCTCTGTAACGTAAAACATGCAACCTGTAGAATTTTTTAAATGTCACCTATGGAGATTTGTAAGGGTAAAAGCTTGTCGCCATTCCACGAGCGGGCGCAATTTTGATTTTTTATCTTTCACAAGATAAAAAATTGGGCTAACTTCACTGCTGTCTCATTTTTTAATTAAAAAAAGTGTAATTTTTAATTTAAAAAAAGTGTAATTTTTAATTAAAAAAAGTGTATTTTTTTAAAACAAATGTATGCTTGTAAGACCGCTGTGCAAATACGGTGTGACAGAAAGTATTGCAACAACCACCATTTTATTCTCTAGGGTGTTAGAAAAAAAATGTATAATGTTTGGGGGTTCTAAGTAATTTTCTAGCAAAAACAAAAGTTTTTAACTTGTAAACAACACATCTAAAAAGAGGCCTCGTCCTTATGTGGTTAATGTGTTTCTTCTTAAGCCACTCCTTTGTTGCCTTGGCTGTGTGTTTTGGGTCATTGTCATGCTGGAATACCCATCCATGACCTATTTTCAATGCCCTGGCTGAGGGAAGGAGGTCCTCACCCAAGATTTGATGGCACATCCATTGTCCCTTTGATTCTGAGAATTTGTCCTGTCCCCGTAGAAGCAAAACACCCCCAAAGCATAATGTTTCCAGCTCCGTGTTTAATGATGGGGATGGTGTTCTTGGGGTCATAGGCAGCTTTCCTCCTCCTCCAAACATGGCGAGTTGAGTTGATGTCAAAGAGCTTGATTTTGGTCTCATCTGACCACAACACTTTCACTCAGTTCTCCTCTGAATCATTCCAATGTTCATTAGCAAACTTCAGATTGGCCTGTATATGTGCTTTCTTGATTAATGGCATATTTCAGGTCGCTTCAGGATTTCAGTCCTTTACAGCGTAGTGTGTTACCAATTGTTTTCTTGGTGAATATGGTCCCAGCTGCCTTGAGATTATTGACAAGATTCTTCCATGTAATTCTGGGTTAATTGCTCACAATTCTAATGTTCATTGAAACTCCACGAGGTGAGATCTTGCATGGAGCCCCAAACCAAGGGAAATTGACAGTTATTTTGTATTTCCAAATAATCACACCAACTGTTGTCACCCTATCACCAAGCTGCTTGGTGATGGTCTTGTAGCCCATTTCAGCCTTGTGTAGGTCTATCTTGTCCCTGGCATCCTTGGACAGCTTTTTGTTTGTGGCCATGGTGGGGAGATTGGAATATGATTGATTGAATGCTTCTGTGGACAGGTGTCTTTTATAAAAGTATCAAGCTGAGAATAGTAGCACTCCCAGAGACTGCTCCAAATCTCAACTTGTTACCTGTATAGAAGACACCTCAGAGACAGAAATCTTGCTGATTGATAGGGGATCAAATACTTATTTCACTCATTAAAATGCAAATCAATTTATAACTTTTTTGAAATACGCTTTTCTGGATATTTTTGTTGTTATTCTGTCTCTCACTGTTAAAATACCATTAAAATTATAGACTGATCATTTCTTTGTCAGTGGGCAAATGAACAAAATCAACAGGGGATCAAATACTTTTTTCCCTCACTATATATTGGCAATAGAATGCTTGTGATAAATAAACAGGCTCTATTAGCTGCCTGGGGAGCTGCTACCTAAATGGAGATGTTGCAAAGGAAGAAAATGGATACAAAAATTGAAGACTTCATAGTAAATTACTGCACCCTGGTGTTTGCATGGAAAACTCTCTCTGAGAAATATGAGATAGATTCCAATATGGTACCCGGGGTTATCAAGAAGAAGAATGATCAGTGGTTGATTGAACCACAAATTGGACAAGAACTAAACTGTGATAATGATAATGTCAATTTCAGGGGAGCAGGAGAAAGTAGTACATGATAGTGCAAGATGTTATCTGTTATCTACAGTAATAAAACAAAATTGTGGTACAGTGCTTTGCCAAGTTTTATTTCTAAGATTATGTATTTTAGCAGTTAAGTTTACTAGTAAAATTGCTAAAAATTAAGCCTGGGGAAGTGTAAGGGGGGTCGTTTGACTTTATATATCTATATCTATCTTTATATATCTATATCAATATCTATATATATATATATATATATATATATATATATATATATATATATATATGGATATAGATATCTATATATCTATATATATATATATATATATATATATATATATATATATATATATATATATATATATATATATATATATATATATCTATATATAAAGATATATAGATATATATATATATACTGTGTACAGTATATTACTTTTATTGAACTTTTTATTGTTTGTGGGCTAGTATGAGGGCACTAATAGATATGGAGAACAGAAACCCAACCAATCAGTCAGTGAAAACAACAACAAAAGAACAAATTGCTTGTAAAGAAAGGATAAGAGATGTTAAAACTCATTCTGAAATAAAGAAACGTTTTTGGTGCACTGAAACAAACATCTCACTGTTCATTTATTTTCTTTTTTGTAATACATTCATTTATGTGAAAAACTGACTGTCACTAGTGTTAGCTGTTGCTTTTAGAATACAGTTCTTCCTTCTTAACAGGGATGAGCTGAACATCCCCTGGTTCGGTTCGCACCAGAACCTTCGAACGGACCGAAAATTTGTATGAACTTTAGAACCCCCTTAAAGTCTATGGGACTCGAATGTTCACATCAAAAGTGATCATTTTAAAGGCTAATATGCAAGATATTGTCCCAAAAAGGGTTTGGGGACCCAGCTCCTGCCCCAGGGGACATAGATCAATGCAAAGAATTTTTTTAAAAACTGTCATTTTTTTGGGAGCACTGATATAAATGATGCTTAAAGTGAAAAAAAATGTGAAATATTCCTTTAAATATCATGCCTGGGGGGTGTCTATAGTATGCCTGTGAAGTGGTACGTGTTTCCCGTGTTTAGAACAGTCCCTGCACAAAATGACATTTAATGGAAAAAAAGTCATTTAAAACTGCTTGCTGTTTTAATGTAATGTCTGGTTCCTTCAATATGGATGAAAATCAGTGAGAAAAATGGCATGAGTAGCCCCCCGCCCATTACCAGCCCCTTTGGGTCTTGTACGGATATTAAGGGGAACCCCATACCCAAATAAAAAAAAAGGAAAGGCGTGGGGCCCCCATACCCTATATACTCAGAACAGCAGTAAACAGGCAGTGCAAACAAGGGACAGGGACAGGGACTGTGTAGGTTTGTTGTGTTAAGTAGAATCTGTTTTTAATTTTGAAGTGGTACATTTTTAAAGTGTAGCTCCAGTCAAAAAATCTATTTTTAAGCCTTTTGGAAAACATAGGGAAGGGTTATCACCCCTGTATAATTTTTATGGCCGTCCATCGTTTTTTCACCTCGCTTCTAGTTGGAGAGCAGGAATGAGCCCTGCTGCAAAGTATTGCATCACTAATTGTAATTACACGCCCCTGTTAAACAGGGGCTGAAAAATTGGGCCTTAGGCACTGGTGCTGGTGCCACGACACTGCAACCTATCCCAGATACTCTAGTTGGAGTGCAGGAATGTGCCCTGCTGCAAAGCGTTGCATCAAAAATTGTAATTACATGCCCCTGTTAAACATAGGCAGAAAAATTGGGCATTGGGCAATGGTTCTGGTGCCACGACACTACAACCTCTCCCAGATACTCTAGTTGGAGTGCAGGAATGAGCCCTGCTACAAAGTATTGCATCAAAAATCGTAATTACATGCCCCTGTTAAACAGGGGCTGAAAAATTGGGCCTTAGCCACTGGTGGCATCACACAGAACCAAAAATGTTCTTCCAAGCTGTCAGCAGGATCATTGAGTAGGAAGAGGATAGTCAGTCAACATAACAGGATAGTCACTCAGCATCAGCATAGGTAGTCTTGAAGGGATGTGACATTTCAAAAAAAATATTCGGTTACATAAGCTTCAGGTGCTTGGTAGCTGGTGGTGATCCAAGACTGATTCATCTTTATGGAGGTCAGTCGATCAACTGAGTCGGTGGACAGGCACACCCTGTGATCGGTTACAAAGCCTCCAGCAGCACTGAATGTGCATTCTGAAAGAACGCTGGATGCAGGACAGGCCAGTAGCTCAATTGCATACTGTGCAAGCTCTGGCCAGTGATCCATCCTCAAGACCCAGTAACCCAGAGGATTTTTGATGGGAAAGATGTCCAAGTCTGACCTTGCCCCTAGGTATTCCTGCCCCATGTAAATCATGTAAATCGTGGCCATGGTTGCTGGAACCGACCATACCTTGGGGCTGCGGACTAAAAAATTGTCTGAACGCATCGGTCAGATGGCCACCTTCTCCACCGCTCCTTCTGTGACTGACCGAAGCCTCAGCAACACGTTATCCAGGACCAGGAGTTTGTAACCTCCCAGTCTCTGGGAACACGTTGCACAGACCTTTCTGCAAGGCCTCCCGGAGATGTCTCATCCTCTGCTCCCTCTGAGATGGCAAGATAAGGTCCAAAACCTTACCCTTGTACCGTGGATCAATGAGAGTTGTCAGCTAGTAATGATCCCTCTCCTTGATCCAAAGAATACGACGATCCTTCCACAGGCTTTTCGGGATCAGGGAGGGCATGCAGCGTAGGTTAGCTGAGGCATATGATCCGGAGTCCGCTGGGTCACTAAGGACGACATGATCCGCAGCCACCTCCTTCCAGCCACGTACAAGTCCACGGGTTTCTTGGGACTGTAAATCATCCCTAAAAGACTGCTGCTGATGATGCTGAGTGCCAGGCTCCACCTCCATGCTGACACAATCCTCCTCCTCCTCTTCCTGTGTGATCGACGGGACAGCCGGAACACTGTCCAGATAAAGGGGGCCTTGAGAGGCAAGGAAGTCCTCCTCTTTCTGCCTCTGTTCTGCCTCAAGTGCCCTGTCCATTATTCCATGCAGCATATACTCCAACAGGTGGACAAGAGGTACAGTGTCACTGATGCATGCACTGTCACTGCTCACCATCCTCGTGGCCTCCTCAAATGATGACTGGACAGTGCATGCATCCCTGATCATGCTCCACTGGCATGGTGAAAAAAAAACAAGCTCCCCTGACCCTGTCCTGGTGCCGTAGTCGCACAGGTACTCATTGATGGTCCTTTGCTGCGTGTGCAGCCACTGCAGCATGGCCAATGTTGAGTTCCACCTGGTGGGCATGCCACAGATAGGGCGGTTCTTGGCCAGGTTCAACTCCTTTGGAGCTCAGCCAGCCGAGCACTGGCATTATATTATCGGCAGAAATGCGCAAATACTTTCCTGGCCTGCCTCAGGACATTCTGTAAGCCTGGGTACCTGCCCAAGAACCATTGCACCACCAAGTTAAGGACGTGAGCCACACAGGGCACATGGGTCAGTTGTCCCTGTCGGAGGGCGGCGAGGAGGTTGGTGCCATTGTTGCAAACCATTCCTGGCTTAAGCTGGCGTGGCATCAACCACCTCTCGGCCTGCCCCTGCAGAGCTGACAAAATATCTGCCCCAGTGTGGATCCTGTCCCCCAAGCACACCAGCGCATGGCATCTTTTTGCCTGCATACTTGTGTAGCCTCTTGAATGCCTACGGAGCACCGCTGGTTCCGAGGAAAAAGCACAGAAAGAGGCCATGGAGGAAGAAGAAGAGGAGGGGGTGGAGGAGAGGGTTGTGTCACAACCAGTAGTAGCATTTTGGAGGCATGGTGGTGGAACAACCTCAAACACTACTACACCTTGTCCTGCATCCTTCCCAGCTGCCAGAAGAGTGACCCATTGCACAGTGAAAAATAGGTAATGTCCCTCTCCATGCCTGCTAGACCATGAGTCAGCGGTAATATGCACCTTACCGCTGACAGCCTTGTCTAGCGAGGCATGGACATTGCCTTCCACATGCTGGTAGAGAGCCAGAATCGCCTTCCGTGAGAAAAAGTGACGTTTGGGAACCTGCCACTGAGGAACCACACATTGCACAAACTCACGGAAGGGGGCCAAGTCTACCAACTGAAAAGGCAGCAGTTGAAGTGTTAGCAATTTAACCAAGCTAGCATTCAACCACTGGGCATGTGGATGGCTGGGAGTGAACTTCTTTTGAGGATCCAGCAGCTGGGGCAGGCAAATTTGCCTGGTACAATCGGACATCGTTGTAGTGCTAGCAGAGTGCATGCAAGTACTTGGCTGTGACACACCTAATTCTACACCTTCATTGCTCTCAGTGCAGGTTTTAGAGAGGACTGAAAGTCTAGTGGGGTTGGAGATCCCAGCTGATGAGGAGGAAGGAGATCCCCTCCCTCTTCATCACTGGAGCAAACCTGGCACTATGCTACAGCTGGTGGAACATGACTGTTAGATTGCTGTCTTTCTTAAGCATCCCCTCTCTCTGGGCTCATGCTACTGCCTTGCTCTAGCTGGGTATCATCATCAGAGCCTTCAAAACGCTGGGCATCCTCTTGAAGCATGTACCCAACACTGTACTCAAATAGTTTGGGGGACTCCTCAGGAGGACATGGTGGGTCTAGAGAAGGAGTGACTGATGACATTGAGACAAGGGAAGAGGACACGTTGGCAGCTGCTTTGCCAGTACCCTGAGCCTGGGTGAGAGGATGAGGAAGATGAGGAGGGCTTGGTCATCCACTCTACCAAGTCTTCGGCATGTTGCAGCTCAACACATCCAGCTGCCGAAAATAAGGACAAGCATTTCCCATGGCCACGTGCTGATGAGAATGCACCTCGCCCACGACCAGCACTGTTGCCTCTAGATACAGAGCCTGCTTGCCCTCTTTTATTAGCTCGTGACTGTCTGCCTTTCCTTGTTGCCCTTCAAGACATACTAATGGCCTGCAGGGAGATGAGAACACCAGCAATTGGGGGTAGCTTCAGGTGTATACTGTGCAGGAGGCCCAATACACCCACTGTAACTGCTGCAGCTTCCTGTGGTATAGGAACAGAACAACACCAGCAATCGGGGGTAGTTTCAGGTGAATATTGTGCAGGTTTGCACAATACACCCACTGTAACTGCTCCAGATGCCTGTGGAATGGAAAACGGAACAACACCAGCAATTGGGAGTAGCTTCAGGTGTATACTGTTGCATAAGGCACAATACACCGACTGTAACTGCTGCAGCTGCCTGTGGTATAGGAACAGAACAACACCAGCAATTGGGGGTAGCTTCAGGTGTATACTGTGCAGGAGGCCCAATACACACACTGTAACTGCTGCAGATGCCTGTGGTATAGAAACAGAACAACACCGGCATTTGGGGGGTAGCTTCAGGTGTATACTGTGCAGGAGGCACAATATACCAACTGTAACTGCTGCAGCTGCCTGTGGTATAGGAACAGAACAACACTAGCAATTGGGGGTAGCTTCAGGTGTATACTGTGCAGGAGGCACAATACACCCACTGTAATTGCTGCAGATGCCTGTGGTATAGAAACAGAACAACACCAGCAATTGGAGGTAGCTTCATGTGTATACGGTGCAGGAGGCACAATACAACCACTGTAACTGCTGCAGCTGCCTGTGGTATAGGAACAGAACAACACTAGCAATTGGGGGTAGCTTCAGGCGTATACGGTGCAGGAGGCACAATGCATACACTGTAACTGCTGCAGATGTCTGTGGTTTAGAAACAGAACAACACCAGCAATTGGGGGTAGCTTCAGGTGAATACAGTGCAGGAAGCCCAATACACCCACTGTAACTTCTGCAGATGCCTGTGGTATAGAAACAGAACAACACCAGCAATTGTGGGTAGCTTCAGGTGCATACTGTGCAGGAGGCACAATACATCAACTCTAACTGCTGCAGCTGCCTGTGGTATAGGAACAGAACAACACTAGCAAATGGGGGTAGCTTCAGGTGTATACTGTGCAGGAGGCCCAATACACCCACTGTAACTGCTGCATATGCCTGTGGTATAGAAACAGAACAACACCAGTAATTGGGGGAGCTTCAGGTGTATAGAAACAGAACACCAGCAATTGGGGGAGCTTCAGGTGTATACAGAGCAGGAGGCCCAATACACCCACTGTAATTGCTGCAGCTGCCTGTGGTATAGGAACAGAACAACACTAGCAAATGGGGGTAGCTTCAGGTGTATACGGTGCAGGAGGCCCAGTACACCCACTGTAACTGCTGCAGCTGCTTGTGGTATAGGAACAGAACAACATCAACAATTGGGGGTAGCTTCAGGTGTGTAAGGTGCAGGAGGCCCAATACACCCACTGTAACTGCTGCAGATGCCTGTGGTATAGAAACATAACAACACCAGCAATTGGAGGTAGCTTCAGGTGTATACAGAGCAGGAGGCCCAATACACCCACTGTAATTGCTGCAGCTGCCTGTGGTATAGGAACAGAACAACATCAACAATTGGGGGTAGCTTCAGGTGTGTAAGGTGCAGGAGGCCCAATACACCCACTGTAACTGCTGCAGATGCCTATGGTATAGAAACAGAACAACACCAGCAATTGGAGGTAGCTTCAGGTGTATACAGAGCAGGAGGCCCAATACAGCCACTGTAACTCTGTAACTGCTACAGCTGCCTGTGGTATAGGAAAATAACAACACCAGCAATTGTGGGTAGCTTCAGGTATATACGGTGCAGGAGGCCCAATACACCCACTGTAACTGCTGCAGATGCCTGTGGTATAGAAACAGAACAACACCAGCAATTGGGGTAGCTTCGGGTTTATACTGTGCAGGAGGCACAATACACCAACTCTAACTGCGCTATGTTCAATCACAAGAAAAGAAGACACTGTCCCTGCCTATCCTATCTCCCTGAAAGCAGCAACACACTACACAAGGCCGCTGCACAGGCAACCTTATATAGTGTGGGGTGTGTACTAAACCCCCTGAGCTATAATTGGCCGCAGGCATCCTGCCTGTGGCCAATTATGTCTCTACTCACTGCCCGCACTGTGATTGGCAAAGCATGCGGGTCACAGTGCATGCTTGGCC
This sequence comes from Lithobates pipiens, assembly GCF_037356315.1. Lineage (NCBI taxonomy): Eukaryota > Metazoa > Chordata > Amphibia > Anura > Ranidae > Lithobates > Lithobates pipiens. The sequence goes on along the minus strand of NW_027507748.1, from coordinate 398,220,184 downwards.
AATCATCAGCCAGCAATGCACTGCAATGGGACAGTGCATTGTGGACCGTGAGCACCACACGAATATGGCGCGAATGGCCCACAAAGTTCTGGCTTCGCCAAACAGGCGAACAGCTGGTGTTTGAGTCGAACATGCATTCGACTCGAACACCCAGCTCATCCCTACTTCTTAATGTACACTAATAAAATACTAAGAGAAAAATAAAAAAAACACAGTGAATCTGGCTGTGGATATACACTACTTCTGGGAAAAAATATATATATGTTAATTTACAGTACTTGTGTACAACATTTTTATGTAAAAATAGATTATCTAGCTGGCTTTATCTAGCAAGGTCTCTCTGCACTCATTAGTTAGTTAATCAGATCTGAAAGGTCTATTTATAAAGTTTACCAGTTTGTGTCCTGTTCTGCATAAATAATGAGACTTCTGTGCAGTTTCACTTATAGTATCTACCGTTCCCTTAAAATGATTGTAAAGGTTCGTATTTTTTCTCAAAACATTTTGAAAAAAAATGTTTTTCTTAGTTTATTTCAGTACATTTTGTAAATAAGTAATTTTTTCACTGATGGGCGCTGATGAGGCGGCACTGATGGGCACTGATAGGCTGCACTGGCGGACAGTGATGAAGTGGCACTTATAGGCACTGATGAGGTGGCACTTATGGGCACTGATAAGGTGGCACTGATGAGGAGGCATGAATATGCTGTACTTATGGACACTGATAGGTGGCATTGATATGTGGCACTGATGAGCACTGATAGGCAGCACTGATGGGTGGCACTAGTGGGCACAGATAGGCAGCACTGGTGGGCACAGATAGGAGGCATGGATAGGCAGTACAGACGGGCGGCACTGATGGGCATTGATGGGTGACATTGATGGGCAGCAGTGATGGTTATTAAGGGCAGCAATAATAGCCAGCACTGACTGGCATCACTAATGGCCACTGCTTGCTGGCACTTGTGGGCACTGATTGCTGGCACTTGTGGGCACAGATTGGTGGCAATTGTGGGCACTGGTTTGCACTGATTGTTGGCAGTGGTGGACAATCATTTCTGGCACTGGTTGGCACTTAATTGTAATCAGGGCACTGATGATTAGTGCCCTGATTACATACCTAGCTTACCCCTGTGATGAGATGCTGCTGATTGGCTCTCCTCTTCTCCCACTCTGTCAGTGTGAGACGAGGAGCGCCGATTACCGGCATTTCTGTGTTTACATGTGAGACAGCTGATCACATGGTTAAAGAACTGTGGCGCTTTACACAGATCGGGATCACACCATGTCCTAGCAACACAGTGCAGCTACAATCGCCATGCTGCCCGCCCCCAGGGGTGCGCAAGAGCAGTCATTCTGGGAAGCCGTCATATGACGTCCACCCAGAACGAGAGCCACACCATCCAGCTGTCGGTGGACTGGCAGCAAGTGGTTAAAAAGTGTTAGCTAGAGTTAGGCTTTTATTTGTTAGTCACTTATATAAAGTCTATCTAAATATACTAGTCCATCTAACACTACCAACTCCAGACAGTGGTGCTGTACAAGGGTAACTTTGTTGCTCCTCCATCTTAATCAATGTTGGGACAAGGTCATTCAGTGCCCAGGGCGAAGGTGCAAAACTGTGTCCTCTCCAAGTGATGTGCTCACCAGCTACCAGTACACTTGTCTCAACATCACTGCACAGCTCCAGACCCACCATTCAGGTTTCATGTGTACCCATAAATATGCAGTGAGGTCATTGGGCCTCACTGCTGTGTGTTCTTTTGCCTGTGTTGGTCTTCTTGCACTGACTGTAAATAGCACTGGACCAGCCAAAGACAAATTGAAAGGCAGGGCACACATGAAGTGAGGAAGATACAACTTACCACTCAGTACCTCCCTCGCCACATGAAGACACTGTATGCGGAGACGCTGTCCCACCATGTCTCGGCCTTTGTGGTGGGCATCCTATCTGATTTAGAGTGAACTTTGCCAACTTGGAGACTCCAGACATAAGAACACATCTAGCCAGAAGTGTCCCACGGCTTCCTGGAGCTGCACTGGTATAGGTGACACAGCATTCACACTGTACATACAGCTGGGGAAGTATGCTCTGGCCTGGAATCATTAACTGAAATCATTTTGTGATCACACTAGTAACTCTTCCTATACATAGCGCTTTCCTGTAGATTTTTCTATAGACTATGCTGTGTCAGCCATTTTACCTTGTGATTAATGAGTTCTGCAGGATCTCTTTCACAGATGATATTTGCATAACTGTGATGATCCTCAGCAGCCCCCCCCAGGAACATACAAAGTATTTCAAAGTAGGAATAGTATGCTAGAGTGACCAGGACAAGAAACTGGCTGGACACAAAGCTTGAAAGGGTCAAGATAGGCAGCAAGCAATAACAGAGTTTATTATCCAAACTAAGTTGTGAGCAGGTGACTATCAGGAGTGCAATCCAGGCAAGGGTCAGGGCAGATGGCAATCAATAGTGTAATTTGTTTTCCAGGTGGAGTTTGGTAACAAAGACCCTGGGCTTATGACATTTAAATAATTTGTCACAGCTCTGCCAGCAAAGGAAAAAAGAGTAGGCTGGGACAAATGGAGATGAGGCAGAGGCTAGGCTTAGCAATGTGGATGCCACCACCGGCCTATAGGAGAATAGGCATCACCGCCAATACAGAGATGCTCCAGCTGTGGAAGGGAGAGTGGCCAAGGGGCAGCTGCAGGAAGCATAGAAGCTGCAGGGAGAAAGACAGCGGCAGGTTTCAAAGTGCCTGGTGCTCCTAACATTATTTAGAAAGGTACACATTGCTATTTTGTCATTGTTTACCTTAGGAATTATCAGCTTCATTTTTTAACTTCACTTTTGTCAATTTCTCCAGTTATTTTTATCGTAAATTGACTTATGTGAAAACAGTCTAATGAAATCTATTTTGCATATAGTTATCACTTTATATTGAATCTTTGCTGTTTTTATTCTGTTTTGGTAGTCTACCCTTCATATTTTTTATGATTTACATTACCATAACAACTTCCCATTTAAAAAATATTTAAAATGAAAAATAAATTAGGCCCCAGATCTCTCCATAAAGAGGACCTGTTATGGCCCATACTGTACAATTACAATGGTTGTGGTTCATCCCTTGCGATAGCAATAAATTTCAATAAAAAATAAAATAAAATAAGTAACAATAATTATAATAAATGTAATGTTTTCCTGTCCCCCGTGCTCATGTGCAAATGCAAACACACATGTAGGTCCCGAACACATAGGTAAACAGTGATATCACACATGTGAGGTATTGCCATGCATTACATCAGAGTGAGAGTAATAATTCTAGCACTAGACTTCCTGCGTAACTTCAAACTGGTAACCTGTAAAGTCTTTTAACCACTTACAGACCGGACCATTTTGCTGGTCAAAGACCAGACCACTTTTTGCGATTCGGCACTGCATCGCTTTAACTGACAATTGTGCGGTCGTGCGACATGGCTCCCAAACAAAATTGACGTCATTTTTTTCCCACAAATAGCGCTTTCTTTTGGTGGTATTTGATCACCCCTGCAGTTTTTATTTTTTGCGCTATAAACAAAAATAGAGCGACAATTTTGAAAAAAACGCATTATTTTTTACTTTTTGTTATAATAAATATCCCCCAAAAATATATAAAAAAACATTTTTTTCCCTCAGTTTAGGCCGATACGTATTCTTCTACATATTTTTGGTAAAAAAATTGCAATAAGCGATTATTAATTGGTTTGTGCAAAAGTTATAGCTTTTACAAAATAGGGGATAGTTTTATAGCATTTTTATTAATCATTTTTTATTATTTTTTTTTTTTACTAGTAATGGAGGCGATCAGCGATTTTTATTGTGACTGCGACATTGTGGGGGACCCATTGGACATTTTTGACACATTTTTGGGACCATTGTAATTTATACAGTAATCACTGCTATATAAATGCAGTGATTCCTGTGTAAATGACACTGGCAGTGAAGGGGTTAACCAGTGGGTGGCAGTGTAGGGGTTAAGTGTTCCTAGGGGTGTGTTACTAACTGTGGGGGGGTTGGGCTTTCATTTAGTGAACACTGATCTCTGCTCCAATCACATGGAGCAGAGATCAGCATCACTAGTTGCTAGGCAGAATGGAGAAATGCTGTTTACACGGCATTTCTTCCACTCAGCCGTCCCGTGAGACGATCGCGGGTGTGCCCGCTGCGATCGAGTCCGCGTGTCCCGCGACCGGACTCACGGGGGTCCCGACCAGCGCAGGAGCGCGCCGCCGGCGGCGCACTCCCGATGGCAGGGCGGCATTAAAGATTGGATGTACCTGTACGCCAATATGCCTGCCCGTGCCAATCTGTCGACGTACATCGTCGTGCGCTGGTCGGGAACCGGTTAAAGTGTCGCCTATGAATAAATGATTTTACCGTAGTTTGCCGCCATTCCACAGGTGTGCACTGTTTTAAAGTGTGACATGTTGGGTATCTGTTTACTCAGCATAACATCATCTTTTATATTGTACCCACAAAGTGCGTATTGTGTTGTGTTTGTGTACACTAAAATTCATTATAGTGTATTTTTCCTGAAAATTTGTTTTGATAAACAGCTGTGCAATTGTTGTGCAACATTGCAACATTGTTTGGGGGTTCTAAAGAATTTTCTAGCAAACAGATGCAGATTTTTACACGTATGAGAGAAATGTCAGAATTGCCCCTTACTAGAGATGGTTAACAAATCACAATGCCATGAGAGATTTATTAAATCGGGAGTCCGCCGGGACTCCACGTTTTTTTTTTTTTTTAAAAGCCAGCAGCTACAAATACTGCAGCTGCTGACTTTTAAAATAGTGACACTTACCTGTCCAGCGTGCCCGCGATGTCGGCACCCGAAGCTGATCTCTCGATCGTCTCTCGGGTGCTGCCGCCGCCATCTTGGGTATGGGAATCAGGAAGTGGAGCCTTTCGGCTTCATTTCCTGGTTCCCTACTGCGCATGCGCGAGTCGCGCTGCGCAATAAGGATGGACCCGCTGCCTCTGGGATCTGTGTGTTTCCCAGCAGGCAGCGGGGGACTTTCGGAAAGGGGCGTAATCTACGCCCCTTTCCGCAGAGAGCTATCCCGGAAGTGGGTGCAGATACCTGTACTGTACAGGTACCTGCACCACCCTCCCCCCTGAAAGGTGCCAATTGTGGCGCCGGAGGGGGGAGGGTTCCGATGAGCGGAAGGTCCACTTTAGGGTGGACCTCCGCTTTAAAGGTAAATAGATTGTTCTCTTTGCAAAGGAAGTTGCACTTTGCAAGGGAAGCTTAGTGAATATGATGGTGTTTCACTTTGCAAAGAATACCCAATCACATGCAAGGAAAATAAGAAACAAAATGTATTTTTGTTTGCAGAGAATTGTATGATGAAAGTCAGCAGAGCTATGCTTAATTTTCTGGGCTCTGGGGCAAATTCCCTTGCAAATAGCAACTTCCTTTGCAAAGTGAACAGCCTTTTGCCATTTAGTAAATCAACCCCGGTGAGTATTGGGGTGGGACTAAAAATCATTCAAGCAGCCAGTTTCGGGTGTTGACTAATCACTATGATCTGCTGGCTTTTGGAAGATGCCTGTTGGTGGACACTAGAATTAGAATATTTTAGTCCAAGGACCACTGTTTCCCCAGAAGATGTTCTGGCTATTCTACATACTTCTGACAACCGTTACAAACAAAAAATGTAATTCTGTTTTTTAACATTTCTACAATTCAAACTATACTCACACAAATCTTCTAGAATAATATAGCTACTCGTAGTAGTAGTGTTAGTAGTAGTAGTAGTAGTAGTAGTAGTAGTAGTAGTAGTAGTAGTAGTAGTAGTAGTAGTAGTAGTAGTAGTAGCATTTTTAATGAAGCTTAAATGAAAGGATGTTTCATTCCTCAAACAAGTAGATTCCTCAGGTCTAATGAGTAAAATAAATACTCTAGCATTTATAGCCATATGGTTCACCTTCATCCATTCATCCCAATGTCAGTAAATATTCTAAAAACATTGGGGCTTTCTAAAAGCAGTATTTGGCATAAAAGGCTGTTTCCAATCAGCAATACTTTCCCTTTATCCCAACCCATCAGCTGGAGTCGGATAGAACTCAGTCTAGCCCATTTGAGATCACCAGTGGCACCCGACAGGGATGTCCTTTGTCTCCCTTTATGTTTGTACTGCTAATGGAGCCACTGGCAGAGAAAATAAGGAAGGACGATCGCATTTCAGGTATCACAAGTAATTATACGGACCATAGAATAAGGTCTCTTGCCGCTGACGTCACTTCCAGGATCCTCGTGTTTTGAGACTGTGATTGCCGGCTGGCCTGTCAGTTCTCTTGGAGCTCCCTGCTGTTTTTCCTGTTGGCATCCCCTGGACCTCCCTGCTACTGGACACACGCAGCCTAAAGAACTGGTATATGCCAGTGACCACTGCATTCATGCCAGGCCACCTACATGGATATTAATGATATGCTCTGCCAGTCTACATATCTTGTAAGTGTTTTAACCCTTTTTGGGGAAATTAAACAGCTTTTAATTCTACACTTAGAGGCACTTTTTCTTTGATTTTCTGGACCATAGAATAAGTCTCTTTGCTGTTGAAGTCACACTGACATGATCCCTAACCCTCTCCAATCCATACCTGTCATCCAAGATATCCTCAATCAATTTTTGGCCTCCTTTTACAAGCTCAACTCCTCTACTTCCCTAATCCTTCCACTAAAACTCACAAATAAACAGGAATCTCTCCTAAAAGAAAGTCTCTCCTATACATAGACAAAACATCCCATCCCATACCTAGGAATAAAACTGTCTCCTACAATATTCCATTTATATGATCTTAACTATCGAACCATTCTGAAACAGCTTCCTCAGCTGCTAACCCAAATGCGAACAACTAACCTATCCAAACTAGGGAAAATTGGCTCCTTTAGGATTATTATTTTGAATTGTAATAATACCTGTCCCCACTATCTTCTTTGCCTCAATCCAAAAACAGCTTGATACCTCTAGGATTAAAAACCACCCAGAGGCACCAAACATATATTAACTAGACACCACAACCAAGGCGGAGTGGGCCTCTCCCACATACTGGTGGCACCCTACCTCCAATAAGACCTGGTCCACTATGGAGTAGACATGTGCATTAGTTTTTGTCCGAATTAGTTTTCGTCCGAATGCATTTTCGTTCGAATTTCAGGTATTTTTGTTAACGTTTTGACAAACGATAACAAAAAGCACAGAATCCGAAAACGAAAGATCCGACATAAATAAATGTTTTATTTTTGTTTTGACACAGTTCGATATATAATAGGAGATTCTACATGACTCTGACAATAGCAATCTGTGTTTATTGAACTTGTATCATAACAGTCCATTCACACAGGGGCAACACGACTTCCAGCGTGACTTTGGGAGGCAACTTGGACATGACTTGAGTGTGAATCACAGTATGACTTGAGGCGACTTACAACACGACTTTAAGTTAAAAACAAACGCATGGGTTTCCCTTCAAGAGCATACCAGGCCCTTCAGGTCTGGTATGGATATTAAGGGCAACCCCACAAATGGCGTGGGGGTCCCCCTCAAAATCCATACCAGGCCCTTCAGGTCTGTCATGGATTTTAAGGGGAACCCCGTGCCCTTATCTGAGCACGCAACCTGGCAGGCCGCAGGAAAAGAGGGGGGATGAGAGAGCGCCCCCCTCCTCAACCATACCAGGCCACATGCCCTCAACATTGGGAGGATGCTTTGGGGTCCCTTATTAAAGTGTTCTTTCATCTTCTTTCTTCTGGTCTTCTTCCTTCTTCTTTTCTTCATCCTTTGGTTTCTTCATTTTCTTCCTCCATCTCCTTCCTCCAACACGCTTCTTCTTGCTCCGGTGTTCTCATCCGGCATCTTCCTCCACGGCGTCTCATCTTCGTTCTCGGGCTGCTCTGCGCAATGGGAGGCTACCGCTGTGTGACACTTCCCTTCTTCTGACAGTCCTTATATAATGGAGGGCGGGGCCCCCCGGCCTGAGAACGAAGAAGAGACACCGTGGAGGAAGATGCCGGACGAGATCACTGGAGCAAGAAGAAGCGGATTGGAGGAAGAAGAGGATCGGAGGAAGAAGAAGATGGAGGAAGAAACCGAAGGATGAAGAAAAGAAGAAGGAAGAAGACCAGAAGAAAGAAGATGAAAGAAGACTTTAATAAAGGCCTTGTCAAAGACTGTTTCTTGTCATTTTTAACACTTTTGTCACTTTTTTGGTGAAATGGTAGGGATACTTTTGTACCCCCTTATCATTTCACATGGGGGGAGGCCAGGATCTGAGGGTCCCCTTGATAAAGGGGGCTTCCAGATTCCGAAAAGCTCCCCATCCGCAGACCCCCACAACCCCCAGCCAGGGTTGTGGGGATGAGGCCCTTGTCCTCATCAACATGGGGACAAGGTGCTCTGGGGGGGACCCCAAAGCATCCTCCCAATGTTGAGGGCATGTGGCCTTTTCCTGCAGCCTGCCAGGTTGCATGCTCGGATAAGGGTCTGGTATGGATTTTGAGGGGGACCCCCACGCCATTTTCTTTTTTGGCACGGGGTTCCCCTTAAAATCCATGCCAGACCTGAAGGGCCTGGTATGGATTTTGAGGGGGGCCCCCCACACCATTTTTTTTTGGCGCGGGGTTCCCCTTAATATCCATACCAGACTTGAAGGGCCTGGTATGCTCTTGAAGGGGAACCCATCCCGTTTTTTTTTTTTACATTAAAGTCGTGTTGTAAGTCGCGCTGTTCACACTCAAGTCATGTCCAAGTTGCCTTGCCTCCCAAAGTCGTGCTGGAAGTCGTGTTGCCCCTGTGTGAATGGACTGACACAGATTGTTATTGTCAGAGTCACGTCGAATCTCCTATCTGTATCGAACTGTGTCAAAATGAAAACGAAAATAAAGCATTTATTTATGTCGGATCTTTTGTTTTTCGGACTCTGTGCTTTCATTATCGTTTGTCAAAACGATAACGAAAATACCTGAAATTCGGACGAAAATGTATTCGGACAAAAACGAATGCACATGTCTAGAAACAAGCACTAAGCCCTTGTACACACGGTTGGAGATTCCAACAGCCAAATCCGTCGGAGTAATTCCGACGGATTAATTCCGGAAGAGGTCCAGAAGTGATGTTGCATACACACGGTCGGACTAAGTTGTCGGAAAATCCGATTGTACATAACGTGATGACGTTATTTCGTTACGACGGGACTACGTTCAGGCTAGTAGCCAATAGCTTTGGTCTAGGAATTTGATCTGAGCATGCGTGGCACTTTGTCCGTCGGAGTAGGCTACACATGATCGGAGTATGTCCGATAGGAGCATTTTGTTGGAAAATTTTACCGGCAAGTTGGAAAACTTGGTCGGTCGGATATTCCGACAGAAACAGTCTGATGCAGACCACACACAGTCAGAATATCTGACAAAATGGTCCAATAGGAAACATTCCGTTGGAATCTCCGACCGTGTGTACAAGGGCTTAGACTCATCCACTCAACTTCCCACTGCTCAAACCCCTGGAAATCATACCAAATAACCCTGCATAGATGGTATTTGACAGCCTACTGACTTTCGAGAATTTACTCAGGACATTCGGCTACATGTTGGAGGTTCTGAGGAAGCACTGGTACAATTGCGCATATCTTATGGTTCTGCAGATCTTTAAGCTCCTTCTGGAGACAAGTGTTTTCTATGATCTCTGCAATTTTACATAGCATCACTGCACCTAACCCAGCTCTAGCTTTACTGCACTTAGGCATAGAGAATTTCCCATCTAGCTCATGAGCTGTGGTAATACATCTATTACTTTCAGCAAAACTAACCATCACCAAACTCTGGAAAACATCAGAATCCCCCTCCATTCTTGCTAAGGTTGCAGACCTGAATCATCAATGTGAGATGGAGAAAATACTGGGGAGAAAAAAAATCTAAATATGAAAAAGTTTATTTTCAATTGTTCCTCTTGGTTATCCCATTCAAAAGGTACTGTGACATAATGATGTACACCATCTTTGTACATACCAAATTAATATGTATTTGTTACTGTCTGTTCTCAATACTCCAGTCGGAACATATAACTTTCTGTACAAATGTGCACTATGTTCTTTATATGAAAAATGGAATAAAGAAATATTGACTTATACAGTGCCTTGCAAAAGTATTCAACCCCCCCCCCCCCCCAGCATTTTTCGTGTTTTGTTGCCTCACAACCTGGAATTAACATGGATTGTTTGAGGATTTGCCTCATTTAATTTACAGAACATGCCCACAACTTTGAAGATTTTTTTTTTTTATTGTGAAGCAAACAACAAATAGGACAAAATAACAGAAAAAGTCAATGTGCATAACTATTCACCCCCCCCCCTAAATTCAATACTTTGTAGAGCCAACTTTTGTGGCTATCACAGCTCCAAGTCACTTTGGATAAGCTTTCCACATCTTACCACTGGGATTTTTGCCAATTTCTCCTTGCAAAACTGCTCCAGCTCCATCAAGTTGAATGGTTTGCTTGTGAACAGCAATCTTTAAGTCTGACCACAGATTTTCTATTGGATTGAGGTCTGGACTGTTTCTCCTTAAACCACTCAAGTGTTGCTTTAGCAGTGTGTTTGAGGTCATGGTCTTGCTGGAAAGTGAACCTCAGTCCTAGCCTCAAATCACACACAGAGTAGTGCATGTTTTGCTCAAGAATATCCCTGTATTTAGCACCATCCATCTTTCCTTCAACTCTGACTTTTTGCAAACTCAAAATGAGCTATTTTCTTTTTTTGCTGAAAGTAATGGCTTTCTTATGGCCACTCTGCCATAAAGCCCAACGATATGGAGCGTACAGCTTATTGTCGTCCTATGTACAGATACTCCAGTCTCTGCTGTGGAACTCTGCAGCTCCTCCACAGTTACCTTAGGTCTCTGTGCTGCCTCTCTGATTAATGCCCTCCTTGCCCGGTCTGTGAGTTTTAGTGTGCGGTTGTCTCTTGGCGGGTATGTTGTTGCTAAATCAGCATTATATATGGCTTACAAACAAAGTCATAGACTGGAATGGTTGTTCCAGTTTATCATTCATGCCCTCTTTCCCACCTGGTGTTTAGATGTGCACGTTTCAAATGGTTGGCATTGCACAGAAGCATTTTTATTTTCCATTGGAGAGGGTTATTTGCCAAAAAGGAGTAGAAAATCCCAGTGGGCATGACTTAAAATAATTGATCTGATTATTATTTTATTTTTAACTACTTAATTTCAGTATTTATTAGCAAATCTACACTTTACCACAGAATGTAACTGCTTCAGCCCTGAAAGATTTTACCCTCTTCATGACCAGAGCACATTTTGCGATTCGGCACTGCGTCGTTTTAAATGACAATTGCGTGGTTGTGCAACGTGGCTCCCAAACAAAATTGACGTCCTTTTTTTCCACAAATAGAGCTTTCTTTTGGTGGTATTTGATCACCTCTGCGGTTTTTATTTTTTGCACTATAAAACAAAAAAGAGCGACAATTTTGAAAAAAAAACATTATTGTTTACATTTTGCTATAATAAATATTACCCCAAAAATATATAAAAAAATGTTTTTCCTCAGTTTATACCGATACGTATTCATCTACATATTTTTGGTAAAAAAAAATCACAATAAGCATTTATTGATTGGTTTGCGCAAACGTTATAGTGTTTACAAAATAAGGGATAGTTTTATGGCATTTTTATAAAAAAAAATGTTTTACTAGTAATGGCGGCAATCAGTGATTTTTATCGTGACTGTGACATTATGGCGGACACATAGGACATTTTTGACACATTTTTGGGACCATTGTCATTTACACAGCAATCCGTGCTATACAAATGCACTGATTCCTGTGTAAATGACACTAGCAGTGAAGGGTTAACCACTAGGGGGCAGGGTAAGGGTTAAGTGTGTCCTGGGGGGTGTTTCTAACTGTGGGGGGCGTGGCTACGTGTGACATGTCACTGATCTCTACTCCCGATCACAGGGAGCAGAGATCAGTGACACTGTCACTAGGCAGAACGGCGAGATGCTTGTTTATGTTAGCATCTCCCCGTTCTTCCTCCCCGTGAGACGATCGTGGGTATCCCCATGGCGCGTGGGACCTCCGTGATTGGGGTTGATTGGGGTTAACAAAGGGTTCAAAAGGATGAAATAGGAACTCAATGCATTAATTTATTTAACTTGTAAGGTCACCGAATGAGTGAATTCATATGCAGATCAAAAGTCACATTTTGAACTGCTTTAAATGAATGAGAGAAGTTACAATGAAGCATTGAACAGTGCTACTTCATAACTGTCCTTGACACTACAGACATTGCATGTTTCAATTTACACAGGGGAATCAAGAGTTGCAGATATGGTAACTAACAACTGTTAGTTAGCATAACTAGCTGTTATTTTGTCAATAGCCAATAAATGCAGTCAGGGTGCTGTGAGGAAGGTGGGGAAGCAGGTTGTACTACATACACTCAAATTTGAATTTTTTGTGGTGTGTGTAAAGAAAGTCTAAGGTCTACAAATGGGAATTAAAATTATCCATAAAACAGTTAAATGTATATGGTTTTGTTAAATGCTACACTTACAATGGGTACATTGAAGGTCCCTGATTATTAATACATAGATTAGTGCTTTTTATTTTCTTTACAAGGTTTATTTGTTATTAGATTGCAAAAACCCAACTTTTCAATGAACATTTCTGTTCTTCTTGAACTTCTCAACAGTGCTATTTTTGCAATTACAATGTTATTAAAGCAGGGCTTAGCTTCAAATAAAATGTAAGGTTTGCACTTTGAAAATTTTAATAAAAAAGCTTGTATTATTGACTACATTGTGCAATGATATTTTCTTTCAGCATATTTTCTCTATCTATAGTCACTGGATAAAACATTAAACATGTTTTGAATGAACTGTGATATTTGACTTTTACCTTCAAAATATCACAGTATACATAATTATTATTTCTGCTTGTTTATGTATGTCTGATTAACAGTTCACATTGTTGTAGAAATGTCAATTTATCCAAATTTGTGTTTGGTATGCTTTGTGCTATTGAATCGCTGATTAGTGCAAAATAGCACCTTTTATTAAAAAATAAAAATAAGACTGAATATGTTTCATAAACATATTTTAATTCACAGTTAGGTTGAAAATGATATTTCTGTGTAGGTGATAGTTTGGGATATTTAAAGACAATGTTTTCTCTTCAATTCATCTAAAAATTGTGTGCTTGGAGTGTTGTAGGATTAAATGCAGAGACCGTTGGGCGGATGGTGAGTGAATTATTTATCATTTTATACATATATTTATAGGAAGAAACTGCAGAAGCAGAATTGGATTTGAGGTTGTCTCCTTTTGATGCAGTCACTTCTGAGAAACTTGAATATTCTAAGTTTCAGAAAAATGTGTCCAAAGACAACTATACTTTTAAATCAAAAATAAAAATTTTGGTCAGAATAGCAAGAATAACTGAACTAACTATGGAGAAAAGGAGAGCAAACATTTAAAGCTTTGCATTCCTTTATCAGTTTACAATTTTAAAGTAAAGTAAACTGACATAGAAGTGAAAAATTGGCCAGCAGCGGGAAATTTTAAATACGCGTTTTGCCAAAATGTACTAGATGTAAAAAGCCAGACAAACTATAGTTTTTCACAGTTTATTTCACACACATGTTACATACTTGACTTGTGCCAAATAAACAGCAGAGTGTACCTACTGATGAGACTTTGAAGAAAATTTGCAACATGATTTTTTGTTTTTTCTTAGAGGCTGCCAGGGTGATAATTCTGAGGCATTGGAAATCCCAGCACATCTCTTCAATAGATGGATAACTGAATTATATAAGCATATGAGAATGAAAGAACTATCGGCGCACCTACACAGCCGATATCCCCATTTCCAGGACAAATGGTTTCCCTGGATATCTTTTATGAAAAACCCTGACTTTGCAACCTTATTATCCTAGAATTCCTCCATCTGATCTTAAAACCACTAATTTTTTTATATACGGTATTGGAGAAGTTGTTGAGAGGCCCATGTTGTCGCCCACCCCCCTTTTTTAATTTATTCATGGTTTTCCATGCTTTATTTTATAAGGTACAAATGTAATTCTATTATAAAAAATGTTTTATGGTAATCTACATTAAGATACATAGGTATATCATTAAACATATTTAACAAATTAAGGACCAAGCCTCTTTCTGAGATTTGTTATTTACAAGTTAAAAACAGTTTTTTTGATAGAAAATTACTTAGAACCCCCAAACATTATACTTTTTTTTCTAACATCCTAGAGAAAATGGCAGTTGTTGCAATAGTTTCTGCCAAACCATATTTGCGCAGCAGTCTTATAAGTACGTATTTTTCAATTAAAAAATAAGACAACAGTAAAGTTAGCCCAATTTTTTTATATTGTGAAAGATAATGTTACACAGAGTAAATTGATACCCAACATGTCATGCTTCAAAATTGCGCCCACTCTTGGAATGGCGACAAACTTTTACCCTTAAAAATCCCCATAGGTGACATTTAAATAATTATACAGGTTGCATGTTTTGAGTTACAGAGGAGGCTTAGGACTAGTGTTATTGCTCTTGCTCTACTGATTGCGGCAATACCTCACATGTGTGGTTTGAACACTGTTTTCATATGTGGGCGATACTCACATATGCGTTCGCTTCTGCACGCAAGCTCGGCCGGAGGGGGCGCATTAAAATTTTTATTTATTTTACCTTTTCTTTTTTTTTACACTGTTCTCTAAAAAAAAAATTGTGTCACTTTTATTCCTCTTACAAGGAATGTAAACATCCCTTGTAATAGAAAAAAAGCATCACTGGACCTCTTAAATATGATATCTGGGGTCAAAAAAGACATCAGATCTCATATTTACACTAAAATGCAATAAAAAAATTGTCATTTGAAAAAAATAAAAATAAAAATGGCCCTTTAACCACTTAACAACCGCCCATTGCCGATTAACGGCTTCAGGGCGGTTGTTTAACTCTGAGAGGCCGTTAATTAACGGCCTCCCAGAATTCTGCTCTCGGGCGCCAGGGGGCGCGCACACGAGATCATCCGTGATCCGCCGGGTCCAGTGGACCCGGCGCATCACAGATCATGGAAAACAGCTGCTCGTCGCGGCCGTTTACCACGTGATCGCTCCGTCAAATGATGGAGTGATCACTTGTAAACAAACCGGTGTCATGTTATGACGCCGGTTCCTCCCTCCCCCTCTCTGTACCGATCGGTACAGCGGAGGGGAAAGAGATCGGTGTTAGTAGCGCTGTGGGCTGCATCTGCAGTGCCCACATCGCTGTTCACCGAATTTAACCCCTCAATTCCTTGCCAATACTCTGCAATACCCTGCAATACTCTGCAGTACCCTGCCATTACTCTGCAGTACCCCCCATTACTCTGCAATACCCTGCCATTACTCTGCAGTACCCTGCCAATACTCTGCAGTACCCTGCCATTACTCTGCAGTACCCCCCATTACTCTGCAGTACCCTGTCATTACTCTGCAATACCCTGCCATTACTCTGCAATACCCTGCCATTACTCTGCAATACCCTGCCATTACTCTGCAGTACCCCCCATTACTCTGCAATACCCTGCCATTACTCTGCAGTACCCTGCCTTTACTCTGCAGTACCCTGCCATTACTCTGCAGTACCCCCCATTACTCTGCAGTACCCTGCCATTACTCTGCAGTACCCTCCCAATACTCTGCAGTACCCTGCCATTACTCTGCAGTACCCCCCAATACTCTGCAGTACCCTGCCATTACTCTGCAGTACCCCCAATACTCTGCAGTACCCCCAATACTCTGCAATACCCCCCAATACTCTGCAATACCCGCCAATACTCTGCAATACCCCCAATACCCCGCCAATACCTTCCAATACCCTGCCATAAATTGCCATACCCAGCCATACTTGGAGATACCCTGCAATATCCAGCCATACTCGGAGATATCCAGCCATACTCAGTGATACCCTGCAATACCCAGCCATAGTCGCCCCCCCCACCCCTCACCGCCCTCCGGTGCTTCTACCAACTCGCCAATATGATCAAAGCCAGAATCTTTTTTTTATTTTTTTATTTCAGGCTTCCCAGCCTAGAGGTGAGATGTGGGGTCATATTGACCCCCAGATTTCACTGTAAAGAGGACCTGTCATCCCATATTCCTATTACAAGGGATGTTTACATTCCTTGTAATAGGAATAAAAGTGATCAAAAATTTATTTTTGGGGAAAAAAATGTCAAACTAAAATAAATAAAGTAAAATGAACAATAAAAAAAAAATTTTTTTTAAAGTGCCCCTGTCCCCATGTGCTCGCATGCAGAAGCGAACGCATACATAAGCCCCGTCCACATATGAAAACGGGGTTCAAACCACACATGTGAGGTATCGCCGTGAACGTTAGAGCGAGAGCAATAATTCTAGCCCTAGACCTCCTCTGTAACTCAAAACATGTAACCAGTAAAAAAAATGTAAAGCAGCGCCTATGGGGATTTTTAAGTAGCGACATTTGGCGCCATTCCACGGGCATGTGCAATTTTGAAGAGTGACATGTTTAATATCTATTTACTCAGCATAACTTCATCTTTCACTTTATGCAAAAATTGGGCTAACTTTACTGTTTTTATTTTTTAAGCACAAAACTGTTTTTTCCCCAAAAAAAACGCATTCGAAAAATTGCTGCGCAAATACCGTGTGAGATAAAAATTTGCAACGACCACCATTGTATTCTCCAGGGTCTTTGCTAAAAAAAATATATATATAATGTTTTGGGGTTCTGTGTAATTTTCTAGCAAATAAATGATGATTTTTACATGTAGGAGAGAAATGTCAGAATTGTCCTGGGTGCTCCAGAATGCCTGATGGCGCTCCCTGCATTTTGGGCCTCTGTATGTGGCCACGCTGCGTAAAAGTCCCACACATGTGGTATCGCTGTACTCGGGAGTAATAGCAGAATGTGTTTTGGGGTGTAATTTGTGGTATGCATATGCTGTGTATGAGAAATAACCTGATAATATGACAATTTTGTGAAAAAAAAAAAAAGGAAAAAAAATCTTGATTTTGCAAAGAATTGTGGGAAAAAATGACAACTCATCATGCCTCTTACTAAATACATTGGAATGTCTTCTTTCCAAAAAGGGGTCATTTGGGGGGTATTTGTCCTTTTCTGGCATGTTAGGGTCTCAAGAATTGAAATAGGCCATCAGTACTTCAGGTGTGATCAATTTTCAGATATTGGCACCATAGTTTGTGGACTCTAGAACTTTCACAAAGACCAAATAATATCCACCAATTTGTACTTATTTTTACCAAAGATATGTAGTAGCATAAATTTTGGCCAAAATTTATGAAGAAAAAATTACTAATCTGCTAAATTTTATAACAGAAACGAAGAAAAATTAATTTTTTTCACAGAATTTTCGGTCTTTTTTCTTTTATAGCACAAAAAATAAAAAACTGAGAGGTGCTTAAATACCACCAAAAGAAAGCTCTATTGGTGTGAAGAAAAGGACAAAAAATTTCATATGGGTACAGTGTTGCATGACTGAGTAATTGTCATTCAAAATGTGAGAGCACCAAAAGCTGAAAATTGGTCTGGTTATTAAAGGTGTTTAAGTGCCCAGTGGTCAAGTGGTTAAGCAGAAGTGATGTTTTGACGTCACTTCCGCCCTGCAATGGTATGGAGATGGGTGGGGGCCATCTTCCCCTCACTCATCTCCATACCCAGGAAGGAGAAGGCTCGGAGGCCGATAAAAGTGATCTTGTGGCAAATCCGCCGCAGAGACCACTATTATTGGAAACCGAACTGCCCACCGAAGAAGAGGATACCAGGGTTATGGCAGCTAGCTGCTGCCATAACAAAGATATCCCTCTTCAAATGGAGAGAAAGAGAGCAAGTATTTAAAGCTTAACATCCCCTAAACAGTTTACATTTTTTAAGTAAAGTAACCTGATATAGAAGTGAAAACTTGGCCAGCAGTGGGTAATTTTAAATAAGGGATTTGCCAAAATTTACTAGATGCAAACAGCCAGATAAACTATTGTTTTTCATGCAGTTTTTTACACATATGATATATACTTGATATGTACCAAATAAACAACACAGTGCACCTACTGATGAGAATTTGAAGAAAATTTGCAACATGTATCACAGAAACCTGAAATCACAAATGACACCTTATAAATGAATATCTGTGTTACAATGTGATGCAGATATTAGCTACATATTTATTTCTGGTCTGACCAGGTGCAGATCTGCTGACTTCATCTGATAAGCATCTGTACAGATGCTTTCCAAAGGGAAACTGAGCCATGAGAAGTAGCCTTCTTCCTCTGCCCAGACAGACAGACACTCATCAGAGAAAGCAGGCAGCTCTGTGCTACTCTGCTGCTTGCACTTTTTTCATCCCCAGAAAATCACCTCCTGATTATGAGGGAGAAAAGAAAGCAAGCAATACAGTGATCTCCCTGCACAGTGATAGCGCACCTTACAAGGCTTTTGTTTATTAGAGGGAGTATGCCTTGAAGTGGCGGCTGGTGGTAAACTTTTGGGGGGGGGGGCAAACAGTGCACCCACAGCCACCCCCTCCGGTCGGTCGGTTACCAGCCCCACACTTACTCCATCTATGGCATGGGCAGTGCTGTGCTCCTGGTGATGGGTGGTGGCATCCCCCTCGGCATCACAGCAGCTTCTGACATGCATTTTCTCCCTCCTCCTCCTAGGCTAATATGGTCGCTTCTCATTTTGGCCAATTGGAAAATGGGTCTCAGGACCCGCTTCCTGATTGGCTGGGAAGAGAATCAGGAAGACAATAGCCAGTATTCATTCTCTACTGTCACACAAGTGGGTGGGCTCAGGATGCAATGCCCTTTGCCCCGAGCCCAACCTTTTTTGAAGCCTACTAGAGCCTCTAGCTCTAATCACATGCTTAAAAAAAACCCTGATTGGAATGCATGCATCCGATGCCCCGCATATAGATTGGGGGGTCAGACGCATTGATGGGGGGCCTGTGCACCCTGCATTATGGGCCTTCACTGATGCCATGTATAATTTTTGCAGAGATTACAGGCTGGTGGTTTACTACAAAATCCTTGGAGACTTAAGATGATACAGTAGTATAAAATTAGACAGAAGAACAATTATTATGGGTCGGGCTAGGCCCAGATTTACTGAAGAGAATGATCACAGGCTAGGATATTATTGCATGAATTAGGATAATGCAAAGGATACAGCAATGTAAAATTGGCCAGTTGCAGGACAGTTTAAATACTGATAATAGGATCGACCAAAGTACTACTATTATTACTGGGGGGACAGGAGTTTTGGTGAAATTTGATGATGGAATGTAAGGAGGTTTAAGTGCACACTGTTTTTCCACTTTGTTTTATTCTTCTTGATGCAATGGCCTGCTGTAAACAAATGGTTAGCAATGAGTAAATGTGTACCTTGAGCACCCCAAACTTAAAAAAGCGTCTTATTAAAAAAAAAAAAAAAAAAAATCAATGTAACCTAAAACTAACCTAAGTTAAGAATCAGTTCAGCCTAAAAAAAAGCCCTAACAACATACAACCAAAAACAATAAAAACCAAAAATAAATGAAAAAAGCTCCCCAAATGCCTCCCCGAAATATAAGCTGTGCAGCAAAAAAAAATTGTTGTTATGAGTGGGACAGCAGATTTAGGTGATCACTAGTCTTAAACCAAAAACAAAATGGAATTAAAGACTAGCTATGTATATTTGCATGGTTATGTATCAAAACAGGTTAAAAAGAGACACAAGTTCACTTTTATGATGGCCCCACCAACTTATACAGTACTTACTTTCCTTTTACTCCTCACTCCATTTATCCATTGAAAGCAAAGAGAATTGGCGATTTGTAAGTACTTATGCCACGTACACAAAATGGGAATTATGGTCGGAAGAAGGTCTGACGGTTTTCCCGACGGAAGTCCGGCAGAATTCTGCTCAAGCTGTCTTGCCTACACATGGTCACACCAAATTCCGACCACCAAGAACGCGGTTATGTACACCATGTACGACTATAAAAGGGAGGTTCAGTAGCACGTGCGCCACCCTTTGGGCTCCTTCTGCTAATCTCGTGTTTATCTGGCGTGCCCAGAAAAAAACTCAAATTATATCAGAGGTACATACATGATATCATCATAGTGTGGGGGGGCACACCAGAAGAACTACAAGATTTTTTTGATGGAATTAATCAAAACATCTATGACATCAAATTTATGGGAAACTGGAGCAGTCAGAATATAGACTACCTAGACCTACAAATTTACAAACAGGAGGGATCTTTGGGCACACGTACCTTCTTTAAGACCACTGATCGTAATGGGTATATCCCAACCACTAGCTGCCACCATCCACAGTGGATTGGGAATATACCCAAAGGCCAACTTATGAGGCTGTGCAGAAATTGTAGTAATAAGGCTGATTTTGAACAACAGGCCGAAATAATTATAAAAAGAGTCAAAATGAAAGGATACAAAGAAAAAGAACTTTGAAACTTAAAAGAAAAGGTCCAAAAGATGGAGAGAAACGCATTGATCGAAGAAACAGTGAGGAAGAAACCAAAGAGACAGAAAAATCTGGAAACAGCCTTCCTCACAGGATATAACAAACAATATAGGGAGGTGGAACATATTGTAAAAAAACATTGACCTATTCTACAATCGGATCATGTGCTCAACACCATACTACCGAGAAAACCCTCATTTATTTATAAAAAGGCACCCACCTTGAGAAACAAACTGGTAAAAAACACCATTGACCCACTGAAACAAATTAAAGTATTCAAAAATTGAAAAGGGTTTTTTAAATGTGGTAAATGCCTTCCATGCAAAAGGAGTAAACAAACGAGTAGGAAGAGGACTACATTCAAGTCAATCACCAATGGTAGAGAATATAAAATAAATGAACTAATCACCTGCAGCAGCACACGTCATCGAATGCCCGTGCCAAAAACAATACGTGGGTAGAACCACGCGGGAACTAAACGCCAGAATAAGAGAGCACATCACTAATATAAAGAACGAATTCCATAAACATAGCATCTCAAGACATTTCAGAGACTTTCATAACCGAGATCCAAAACAAATGGTCTTCTACGGAATAGATAAAATAAGAGGCCATTGGAGATCCCCCCTTGATGCTGTAAAGGCCCATGGCTACCAAAATAGCCTCTAATTTACAGAAAATGGAGGAGGGCCAACGCCTCAACTGTGAAAAAATATTATATGAGGCCATCCACAAGGGGTTGAGAGGCCAAATGATGGATGATATCCACCTGTGTGCGCTCTCCCATCCTCCTCCTACTCCTCCTCCTCCTTCCACAAGTTCACCTCCAGAGCCATAGCCTCCAGGGAAAGCTGCAGGGAAAGCTGCAGGGAAGGCTGCAGGGAAGGTTGCATGGAAGAGTCAAAAGTGATTGCCTGGCTTCAGGCTGGTCTGACAGAACATGCAGCTTGTTGTAGGACCACAATCTGTGGACATACATGGCATCTGCCACTGTTCCTGTTCTCAGGGAGTCCTGGACCAGACTGTACTCCCTTCTATATGGACTTCTCAAGCTACCAAGTTTAGCCACAAAGTTGATGTCTGCCTTGGGGGCCAAATTGTGTTTTTCTTCAAATAGCAAATAGCTAATTTTGTTGGTGAGTAGGCAGTTACATTTCATAAATACAATGTCAAAATTAACAAGGGACACCAACACCAAACAACCTCTTTGCCCTTGTACACATGGTCGGATATTCCGATGGACAATGTCCGATAGGACCGTGTTGTCGGATAATCCGACAGTGTGGGGGCTCCATCGGACTATTTCCATCGGAGTATCCGACGGACCAAGTTTTCCAACTTGTCTATAAAATTTTCTGACAACATGCTCCGATCGGACTTTGTCCGATCATGTGTAGAGAATTCCGATTGGTCAAAGTGCCACGCATGCTCAGATCAATTTCCTAGACCAAAGCTATTGGCTACTAGCCTGAACGTAGTCCCGTCGTAACGAAATAACGTCATCACGTTAAGTACGATCGGATTTTCTGACAACTTTGTCTGACTGTGTGTATGCAACAGTTTCAGACAAAATCCGTCAGACAAAATCTGACGGATTTGGTTGCCGGAATGTCCGACTGTGTGTACGGGGGCTTTGAGGTTTACAAATACAAGATAATAATGGTGATGTGGAAACGTGGCATAAATAAATAAGGAGGTCACGAGAAAATAATAACAAAAAAAATGTTGATTAAAAAAAAAGGACTTTAAAAAAAAAAGTAAACTTTATTATTGAGATCTGGCTTTAATTAAAATAAAGATTATTCAGGAGATCCCTAGAAATAATAAAGAAAGAAGTTTGTGAGAACTCTGTGTGAATATGAGCAGCAAAACAACTTCATTCTTTGAGCATTATAAAGAAGAAGAGAATGCGCAGCATTGAAAGATTAAAAAATTTGCAGCGTGAAGAATTTGCTATCTCCATTACGAACGTTAGTTTTTCCAGACCAAGCGGATCCGTCTCGTGCTTGATTCTGAGCATGCGTGATTTTTGGCGTGTTGGAATTGCATACACATGATCGAAATTTCCATCGGGAAAATTGAGAACGTGCTCTCAAATTTTTGCTGGCGGGAATTTGGCCAGCTAAATTCCGATGGAGAATACACATGGTCGCATTTTCCAATGAAAAGCTCTCATCGGTCTTTTGCTGGCCGAAATTCCGATCGTGTGTCCGTGGCATTAGAGGTAGTTGGATATTACACAGGGATTTGGACTCCCTACTTGTGCCGATTGGACAGTTCTGCCTGCCTAAGCAATGGTGGTGCTGCCACTAAAGTGAAACTGATGTTTTTGTCTGTATGAATAAATCACAGGTTTGCATTTACTACTAGGGATGGGCGAATGGTTTGGCTCGAGCATAAGTTCAGGCTGAACTTTGGCTGTTCGAATATTCTGCGAACACCAAACAATATGTGGTGTTCAGGGGAAAATCCGAAAGCTGCCGGAATACCATTATAGTCTATGGGACGAGGTGCGCATGCACCGGCGTTCCGACATGGCTGCTTAAGCCTGGAGCTCCGCATCACCTCCGCTGAATGAACGCCACAGCGGACACAGCACACACCAGACTGGGACCCCGCTCTCCATCCTAGAGGGGGGACACCACCGGGAATCCCCCTGTATGCCAGGGCCGGCAGCGAGGCGTGATTTGGGGCCGGAATTCGACCAAGCAGGCCGCGGAGGGTGTACCAAGATGGCCACCGAACTTTCCTCAGCACAGCAACATGCGGCCTACACAGACAGGCAGCCAGAGTACAGGCAAGTGATAGCCCCAGCAACACTTACATATTCCCAGGTTGCCCAGGGAGCACAACAAGGTCAGCAAGCTCCTTCCCCAGCATCTACAGAATCCCTCTTAAGCAGGCTGCTGCAGGACTACAACCTGTCCCCCGCGGGGCCTGCTCCTCCATCCCAGCAGTCCACACCATCTCCCAGTATGACGGACCAGGATGTCCCATCCCCTCAGGGCGATCTGTTTCACAAATTTTCTGCCCTTTTGGGGAGAGGTCTGGCAAATACGGCAGCTCAAATCACCAGAGACATAAAATCTGATTTTGCCAACCTTGGTACTAGAATAGAAGCTATTGAAAATAAACTGGATAATACTGTGGCCCACACCAACCAGAACGCGTCCCACATACAGACTCTCCAGGACCAACTGGAAACTGCCCTGGGCAAGCATCCATTACGGATATCCCCCTGGCTATACAAGACCTCATCAAGGATCTAGTCCCAAATGTTCCGATGCACCGCCTGGAACTGGACAGAGCCCACAGAGCCCTGGGACCCCCCAGGAAGGATAGCTCCCCGAGGGACATTATAATAAAGCCCAGCCCCACTTTTATGTGGTTAAGAAGGAAGTGATGAGACAAGCCCGCATTAAACAGCATCTTGCATTCTGTGGTCACCAAATACAAATATTCGCAGATTTAGCCCCGTCGACCATACAAAAAAGAAGATCCCTCAAGCCTCTATTAACGGTCCTGTCCCAACAAGACATCAAATATCGTTGGACATTCCCCTTCGGGTAGAAATTTAGTGTTCAAGGGAAAATGTACACATTTTCCTCTCTACCAGAAGGAGAAAAACTTTTCCTCCACCTTAAATTGATCTCCCAGGAAGCACCCATGGACTTCTCCACTACGACTGGAAGTTCTGCTAAGAGACCTCCACCAGCAAGCCCGGTTTCCCCGCTCTGGAACAGGGTCAAGACAAAGAAGCCCAAGGAAACCAAGCCCCCTTAAGATTTCTTCACCGAAACCTTCCAACATACCGCGCTCACCTGGGCATCCCGACTCGGGATAGTTCTCCCCAAAGTTGAGGGAGCTTAAAGCTCCCAATGTTATTCCTGTTGCCCAATGTTAGACCACCCAGTGCGCCACAGGCCCTCTTGGTTTTCGCTTGTCCTCCTACAATACCTGAGACACTAGGCCTAAGACTCAGTTTAAAGTTGGCCTAACAGAGATGCTCAATCTAGGGCAGCCTTGCCGGATAGGAGGTCATTAACAATTTTTTTAATTTTTTCTTTTTCTTTTATTTTTCTGTCTCGGTTCCTGAGACTGCTGCAAGTTTGATATAGTGGACCTGGCCCTGAGGTTCTTTTTGACACCAGCGGTACTCCTGTTCTCGGGAGAACCCCTTCCCAGAATTCCCCCCAGGCCTGGGAGGGGAAAAGTAGAAGACAATGTCACACAAGGGCCCCCCCCCCCCAGGGTTATGGCACCCTGATCCGTGGGTTCTACTATAACTTCAATGTGGTCTGGTTTTGAATGCTTACCAAGTTGACTTTACGCTGTGTTATTCTCTGCTATTATATTTCATGCATTAGTAAAGGTAAGGGGTGATACCCCTGCACCTCCACTCATACCGCAGACGAGGATACTTCCCCTCTGTGGTATAGGTCTTCGGCCCTCTTATAGAGGCCGCCGAAGCCGAAGTGTTGATGTCTGGTGGGTCTCCCTCCCATCGGACACTGTTCGTTATTCTAGTGGATGTCGTACTATGTTTTGGTTTTTCTCTATTTCGCTTTCCCCCCTAACTTTCTCCTTCTTTTGAGCCGTCTGACAGGTATCCCGGTATCCCTGATAACAATGGAGCTTGGTGGGCACCCCCTTCCACACCTTGGGCCCGGGAGGAGAAACCGGCTGCGGGTAAGTGGCGGTAGCCTGAGCAACTTTCCACCCCTCTGATCTAATGGCTTCGATCAACACGTATGGTAATGATCTCAGAGTGGCCACACATAATACTCAGGGCCTGAACTCACCGAGTAAACGCAGGATAGCTTTCGATCTCTACCGCTCCCTGAAGATAGACATAGTTCTGGTCCAAGAAACCCATTTCCCGATCCGGTACAACCCCAAATTCCTTCATGCCCATTTCCCCCTCTTCTATTTGGCAAATGCCTCAAACAAAACCAAAGGAGTAGCGATACTGTTTTCAAAACTTAGTAATTTCTCATATATCTCTGATTACAGAGACCTGGAGGGTAGATTTACCCTAGTTAAAGGGTCCATTGGGGGCAATATCTACTCTGCGATCTCGTATTATGCCCCTAATAAAGGACAGACAACATTTTTCCAAACCCTCCTTAACACCCTTCTCCCTCTAGTAGATGGCAAAGTCATTTTTGGAGGGGATTCAAACGTGGCGTTTGACTAAGGACTTGACAAATTGAGACCCCCCCAAGGCCCAACTGACACGCCCCACTAAAGCCAGCCTGACCATCACGAAACTCCTAGATTCACACAGGCTCATCGACATATGGTGAGAACTTAACCCATCGAAAAGGGATTACACCCACTTTTCGCCCCCTCATAAGTCGTATGCCAGAATAGACCACATTTTAGTCCCCCCCTCCCTTATCTCATCGACACGTAAATCGTCCATTCTTGACACGGCGTGTCAGACCATTCTATAATCCTCCTTAACATGGAAAACCCCCTCACCAGACCGTCAAGCACCCACTGGCATCTACATGAATCCATTCTGAGCGATCCCGCAAATATTACGGAATTAGATAATTCTCTGAAGGAATATTTCCTTTTAAACAACATAGACAATATTTCCCCAGAGTCCCTTTGGGCCGCCCACAAAGCCACCATCAGGGGCAAAATCATCAGCTTAGCCACACGACAAAAGAAAGAAAGGTCATTAGATATTCTTAAACTTGAGAAGAAGTTTGCCTCCCTTAAACATCAACACAAGAGGAACCCCTCCAAAGCACTATTAGACCAATTAGACGCTACTAGATTAGAACTGAATCTAGCCCTCACGGTAAAAGTGGAGAAACGTATCCGCTTCTGTATCATCATCCGCTTCCGTATCACCATAAGGATAAAATCGGGACGATGTTGGCCTCCAAAATTTCCCCACAACCACGCTACTGTTTCCCAAAGATTAGGGTAGCAGGTCACCCCCCCCATGATGGACCCCGATAAGCTATAGATCATGGCCAACCGCTTGTCCTCTTTCATCAACCGTTACATTCACAAGGACCAAGTGGGATTTATTCCAGGCAGGCAGGGACCGGACCAGGTTAGAAGAGCCATTGACCTGGTCTCCCTCCTACAATCCAGTTGGGATGGGAGTCCCAGACAAGAAGGACTGTTACTCTCCTTGGACATCCACAAGGCCTTCGACACTGTCGAATGGCCATATCTATTCGCCCTTCTGGAGCGGTGGGGCTTTGGTAGCCGCTCTCTAGGAACCTTACATTCCCTATACTCAAAACCCCCAGCACTCATCCGCCTTAATGGATATCACTCTATAGGGATGAGCTTCGTGTTCGAGTCGAACGTACGTTCGACTCGAACATTGGCTGTTCGTCCGTTCGGCGAAATCCGAACATTTTGGTCCGTTCGCGTCAAATTCGTGTGGCGCTCACGGCCCACAATGCACTGCGATGGCGCAGTGCATTGCTGGCTCATGATTGGCCAAGCATGCACTGTGACCCCGCATGCTTGGCCAATCGCAGCGCCAGCAGCGAGGAGAGCCATGATTGGCCACAGGCAGGATGCCTGTGGCCAATCATAACTCAGGCTGTGTAGTGCACGCCCCGCACTATATAAGGCCGCCATCGTGGCGGCCTCGTGTAGTGTGTTGGCGTTTGAAGCAGTGGGTGTTCTGTATACCTTCATCACAGTACACACCGATCGTTTTCGGCCGATTTTCTATCTTGCTGTTGTGTAGTGGTTATTGTCTGCCTGCCCTGACCGCAGTATACACCGCTATATTCACCTCACCTATATAGCTAGTGATCTATCTTTAATAATAGAGCTTGCAGTCAGTAGTGTTAGGAGATGCGTGCTGTCTGCGTGCTCTGTACCCAGTACATACCGCTATATCCACCTACATAGCTGTTCTCTATTTGAGACCACTTGCCATCTGCAGGAGTTATTGGAAGTTGTGTGTGCCTCCAGCACAGCACAGTATACATCTGTATATACCCCTTTATCTCTGGTGTTCTCTGGTTATTGTCTGCGTGCCCTGACCGCAGTATACACCACTATATTCACCTCACCTATATAGCTAGTGATCTATCTTTAATAATAGAGCTTGCAGTCAGTACTGTTAGGAGATAGTGCGTGCTGTCTGCGTGCTCTGTACCCAGTACATACCGCTATAATCCACCTACATAGCTGTTCTCTATTTGGGCCCAATTGTCATCTGCAGGAGTTATTGGAAGTTGTGTGTGCTTCCAGCACAGCACAGTATACATCTGTATATACCCCTTTATCTCTGCTGTTTTCTGGTTATTGTCTGCGTGCCCTGAACGCAGTATACACCGTGATATTCACCTCACCTATATAGCTAGTGGTCCATCTTTAATAATAGAGCTTGCAGTCAGTAGTGTCAGGAAATAGTGCGTGCTGTCTGCGTGCTCTGTACCCAGTACATACCGCTATAATCCACCTACATAGCTGTTCTCTATTTGGGCCCAATTGTCATCTGCAGGAGTTATTGGAAGTTGTGTGTGCTTCCAGCACAGCACAGTATACATCTGTATATACCCCTTTAACTCTGCTGTTTTCTGGTTATTGTCTGCGTGCCCTGACCGCAGTATACACCGTGATATTCACCTCACCTATATAGCTAGTGGCCCATCTTTAATAATAGAGCTTGCAGTCAGTAGTGTTAGGAGATAGTGCGTGCTGTCTGCGTGCTCTGTACCCAGTACATACCGCTATAATCCACCTACATAGCTGTTCTCTATTTGGGCCCAATTGTCATCTGCAGGAGTTATTGGAAGTTGTGTGTGCTTCCAGCACAGCACAGTATACATCTGTATATACCCCTTTATCTCTGGTGTTCTATAATAAAGGCATCTGCAGGAGTTAGTGGGTGTTGTGTGCCTCCAGCACAATATACACTACCCAACTGCTGTTTTACCCAACTCCCTTCAGGCCATTACCATGTCTGGAAGGCCAGCAAGGAGAGGCAGACAGGCGCGAGCCGATAAAAGAGGGCAAGCAGGCTGTGTCTAGAGACAACAGTGCTGGTCGTGGACGCGGTGCATTGTCATCAGCACGTGGCCATGGGACATGCTTGTCCTTCTTTTCGGCAGCTGGACATGTTGAACCGCAACATGCCAACGACTTGGTAGAGTGGATGACCAAGCCCTCTTCATCCTCCTCATCCTCTCTCACCCAGTCTCAGGGTAGTAGCAAAGCAGCTGCCAACGCATCGTCTTCCCTCCTCTCAATGTCATCATCAGTGACTCCTTCCCTAGACCCACCACGTCCTCCTGAGGAGTCTCCTGAACTCTTTGAGCACAGTGTTGGGTACATGCTCCAGGAGGATGCCCAGTGTTTTGTGGGCTCTGATGATGACACTCAGCTAGAGGAAGGCAGTAGCGTGAGCGCAGAGAGAGGGGATGCTCAAGAAGGACAGCAATCTGGCAGTCATGTTCCACAAGCTGCAGCATACTGCCAGGTTTGCTACAGCAATGAAGAGGGAGGGGATGATGAGGGCACTGACTCCACGTGGGTGCCTGGAAGGAGGGAGGAGGAGGAGGAGGAGGAGGAGGCACATGTCCAACGAGGCAGGATGCCCTCCGGGGGCCAGCTTAGGGGCAGCACACCGACTGAATCACACCGCAGAGCTCCGCCTGTGCAGAGCGCTGCCTCTGCGCGTTATTCTAAAAGTTCTTTGGTGTGGGCCTTTTTTGAGACGAGTGCATCAGATCGCACCGCTGCTATTTGCAACATATGTCTCAAGCGTATCTCACGTGGCCAAAACATCAGCCGCTTGGGCACCACATGCTTGACCAGACATATGTTGACCTGCCTTGCAGCTCATTGGCAAGCGTACCTCAAAGACCCACACCAAAGAACAAAGCGGACCTCTCCTTGCTCCTCATCAGCTGGCATCTCCAACCCCACTAGACCTTCAGTCCTCTCTGAAACCTGCTCTGAGAGGAATGAAGTTGTAGAATTAGGTGTGTCACAGCCAAGTGCTTCCGGAAACTCTGCTAGCGGTACACCCACGTCCGATTATAGCAGGCAAATGTCCCTGCCCCAGCTGCTGGACCGGCGGAAGAAGTTCACTCCCAGCCATCCACATGCCCAGCGGTTGAATGCTAGCTTGGCTAAATTGCTAGCACTTCAACTGCTGCCTTTTCAGTTGGTAGACTCGGCCCCCTTCCGTGAGTTTGTACAATGTGCGGTTCCTCAGTGGCAGTTCCCCAAACGCCACTTTTTCTCACGGAAGGCGATTCCGGCTCTCTATCGGCATGTGGAAGGCAATGTCCTTGCCTCGCTGGACAGGGCGGTCAGCGGAAAGGTGCATATTACCGCTGACTCATGGTCCAGCAGGCATGGACAGGGACGTTACCTGTCTTTCACGGCCCATTGGGTCACTCTTCTGGCAGCTGGGAAGGATGCAGGACAAGGTGCAGTAGTGTTGGAGGTTGTTCCGCCACCACGCCTCCAAAATGCTACTATTGGTTGTGACACACCTCTCTCCTCCACCCCCTCCTCTTCTTCTTCCTCCATGGCCTCTTCCAGTGCTCTGTCCTCAGAACCAGTGGTGCTCCGTAAGCATTCCAGGGGCTACGCAAGTACGCAGGCAAAACGATTCCATGCCGTGCTTGCGCTGGTTTGTTTGGGGGACAGGAGCCACACTGGGGCGGATGTTTTGTCAGCTCTGCAGGGGCAGGCCGAGAGGTGGTTGACGCCACTCCAGCTTAAGCCAGGAATGGTGGTTTGCGACAATGGCACCAACCTCCTCTCCGCCCTCTGACAGGGACAACTGACCCATGTGCCCTGTGTAGCTCACGTCCTTAACCTGGTGGTGCAGCGGTTCTTGGGCAGGTACCCCGGCTTACAGGATGTCCTGAAGCAGGCCAGGAAAGTCTGTGTGCATTTCCGCCGATCATTTAATGCCTGTGCTCGGCTGGCTGAGCTCCAAAAGGAGTTGAACCTGCCCAAGAACCGCCTTATATGTGACATGCCCACCAGATGGAACTCAACATTGGCCATGCTGCAGCGGCTGCACACGCAGCAGAGGGCCATCAATGAGTACCTGTGCGACTACGGCACCAGGACAGGGTCAGGGGAGCTCAGTTTTTTCTCACCACGCCAGTGGGGCATGATCAGGGATGCATGCACTGTCCTGTCACCGTTTGAGGAGGCCACAAGGATGGTGAGCAGTGACAGTGCATGCATCAGTGACACTGTACCTCTTGTCCACCTCTTGGAGCATACGCTGCGTGGAATAATGGACAGGGCACTTGAGGCAGAACAGAGGCAGGAAGAGGAGGACTTCCTTGCCTCTCAAGGCCCCCTTTATCCAGACAGTGTTCCTGCTGTGCCACCCATCACACAGGAAGAGGATGAGGAGGAGGAAGAGGAGGAGGAGGATGATTGTGTCAGCATGGAGGTGGAGGCTGGCACTCAGCATCAGCATCAGCAGCAGCAGCAGCAGTCTTGTAGGGATGATTTACAGTCCCAAGAAACACGTGGACTTGTACGTGGCTGGGAGGAGGTAGCTGCTGATCATGTTGTCCTTAGTGACCCAGAGGACTCCGGACCGAATGCCTCAGCTAACCTACGCTGCATGGCCTCCCTGATCCTGCAAAGCCTGCGGAAGGATCCTCGTATTCTTCGGATCAAGGAGAGGGACCATTACTGGCTGGCCACTCTCCTTGATCCACGGTACAAGGGTAAGGTTGCCGACCTTATCTTGCCATCGCAGAGGGAGCAGAGGATGAGACATCTCCGGGAGGCCTTGCAGAAAGGTCTGTGCAACGCGTTCCCAGAGACTGGGAGGTTACAAACTCCTGGTCCTGGACAACGTGTTGCTGAGGCATCGGTCAGAAGGAGCGGTGGAGAAGGTGGCCGTCTGACTGATGCTTTCAGACAATTTTTTAGTCCGCAGCCCCAAGGTATGATCGGTTCCAGCACCCATCGCCAGCGTCTGATTTACATGGTGCAGGAATACCTAGGGGCAAGGTCAGACTTGGACACCTTTCCCACCGAAAATCCTCTGGCTTACTGGGTCTTGAGGATGGATCACTGGCCAGAGCTTGCACAGTATGCAATTGAGCTACTGGCCTGTCCTGCATCCAGCGTTCTTTCGGAACGCACCTTCAGTGCTGCTGGTGGCTTTGTTACCGATCACAGGGTGCGCCTTTCCACCGAATCAGTTGATCGACTGACCTTCATCAAGATGAATCAGTCTTGGATCACCCACAGCTACCAAGCACCTGAAGCTGATGTAACCCAAAAAATTTTTTTGAAATACCACATCCCTTCAAGACTGCCTATGCTGATGCTGAGTGACTGTCCTGTTATGTTGATTGTCTATCCTCTTCCTCCTCCGCTGATATGTTGGAAGAACATTTCTGGTTCTGGTTGATGCCATCAGCCCAATTTTTCTGCCCCTGTTTAACAGGGGCGTTTAAGTACAATTTTTGATGCAATGCTTTGCAGCAGGGCTAATTCCTGCAATCAAACAAGAGTATATGGGAGAGGTTGCAGTGTGGTGGCACCAGCACCAGTGCCTAAGGCCCAATTTTTCTGCCCCTGTTTAACAGGGGCATTTAAGTACAATTTTTGATGCAATGCTTTGCAGCAGGGCTAATTCCTGCAATAAAACTAGAGTATATGGCAGAGGTTGCAGTGTGGTGGCACCAGCACCAGTGCCTAAGGCCCAATTTTTCTGCCCCTGTTTAACAGGGGCGTTTAAGTACAATTTTTGATGCAATGCTTTGCAGCAGGGCTAATTCCTGCAATAAAACTAGAGTATATGGAAGAGGTTGCAGTGTGGTGGCACCAGCAGCAGTGCCTAAGGCCACATTTTTCTGCCCCTGTTTAACAGGGACATGTAATTACAATTCTTGATATAATATTTCACAGGAGGGCCCCTTCCTGTGCCCACCCAGAGTAACGGTGAGGACTTATAGTGTTGTGGCACCAGCACCACAACCACCAAAGGTCAATTTTTCTACCACTGTTCAACAATGGCATGTAATTACAATTCTTGATATAATCGTTCACAGCAGGGCGCTCCAGCGCCCACCAAGAATCACTTTGAGGGCTTACAATGTTGTGGCAAAACCAACACCTTGTTCCGCCATTTCTGCAGAGCATATAGGGCAGGCCCCTACTTTCAAACATCCAACTTACAAACATCTCCTACTTGCAAACGGAAGGAGACAACAGCAAGTGAGATGAAAAAAGATGGACGACAAAACAAATTATACAGGGGTGATAACCCTTCCCTATGTTTTCCAAAAAGCTTAAAAATAGTTTTTTTGACTGGAGCTACACTTTAAAAATGTACCAGTTGAAAATTACAAACAGATTCAACTTAACACAACAAACCTACACAGTCCCTGTCTTGTTTGCACCGCCTGTATACTGCTGTTTTGAGTATATAGGGCCTGGGGGCCACACGCATTTCCTTTTTTTAATATGGGTACAGGGGTCCTCTTAATATGCGTACAAGACCCAAATAGGCTGGTAATGGGCAGGGAGGGCTACCCATGCCATTTTTCTCAATGATTTTCAATCATATTGCAGGAACCAGATATAACATTAAAACCGCAAGCAGTTTTAAATGGTGTTATTTCCGTTTAATGTCATTTTGTGCAGGGACTGTTCTAAACACGGGAAACACGTGGCACTTCACAGGCATACTACAGACACCCCCCAGGCACCATATTTAAAGGAATATTTCACTTTTTTTTCACTTTAATCGTCATTAAAATCAGTGCTCCCGCCAAAACGGCCATTTTAAAAAACATTTTAGGCATTGACCCATGTCCCCTGGGGCAGGAGCCAGGTCCCCAAACCCTTTTTAGGACAGTATCTTGCATATTAGCCGTTAAAATTAGCACTTTTCATTTTGAACGTTCGAGTCCCATAGACTTCAATGGGGTTCTAACGTTCGTTCGAATTTGGGGTCCGTTCGAAAGTTCTGGTGCGAACCGAACCGGGGGGTGTTCGGCTCATCCCTATCACTCTATGCCCCTTGGCATACAGAGGGGCACCAGACAGGGATGCCCCCTATCTCCCTTAATTTTCGCCATAGCAATTGAGACGTTAGCAATAGTGATTCGCTCAAACCCCAATATCCGTGGGGTCACCTACGGCTCACAGAAGCACAAATGTGGTCTCTTCGTAGAGGATATGCTGCTATTTGTAACCTCCCCTATCACATCGCTCCCTAACCTTTGCCAAACTTTGAATGACTTTGATAAGGTATCGGGTCTCAGGGTAAACTACGACAAGTCCCACGCCCTTAACGTCTCACTTCCATCCTCTATAGTTGAAAATTTGAAGAGCTCCTTTGAATTCTGATGGAACGACTCACACATAGAATATTTGGGGATCCATCTCACCTCCAAAATTGACCAGCTGTACCCGGTAAACTTCCCTTCCGCCTACAAAAGACTTGATATGGAACTGAAGACATAGGCCAAAAAAGATCTCTCCTGGCTTGGCAAGGTCCATTCGATAAAATTATGCTTCTTCCCAGACTTCTCTACTTGTTCAGGGCTATCCCAATCAACCTGAGAAGGGACCATCTGCAATCCCTTCAAAAGAAAATAAATGGGTTTATATGGGGCAGAAAAGGCCATAGACTACCGAAAAACACTCTATACAGACAGCGCACTCAGGGTGGTCTGGGGCTCCCTAGATTAGAGCATTACTTCCAGGCGGCGAGAATGGCCCAACTTTCAACGGTCTACACCAGAAGGGAAAAGCCAGACTGGATTCATATTGAGAGACAGGCGGTCCCCTTATATACTTTTTATACTGGATTATTTGCTTTGGCTCCCCCCCCAAGGACAGACCCCCTATACTCTCCCCAATCCTCTCGCAATTCCTGTCCCTATGGGATAAACTGAGGAGCCTCCCCTCCCTTACCTCTGACTGTTGCCCATTGGCCCATGTCTTAAATAACCCCAAGTTTCCCCTGGTACAAGACATAAAAGCTTTCAAATGGTGGTTGGTCAAGGGGTTGTACAACACTTCCTTTGTGAACTGTGGAAGGGAAAACCCACCCCGCCCAGATTCACCCCATACGAGCTATGGTCAGGTCAGGCCGGGGATCAGAGGGGTGGAATTTCAGTTATCTACCAAGCCCTTGCTAATCAGGTGTTTAAAACCCCCTACATGACAGCGTGGGAAAGTGAACTCCAAATTAACTGGGACATAGAACAGTGGCGGACATCCTTCTCCAGAGCCTACAAGGGTATTAAGAATATTTCCCTAATAGAAGCGAACCTCAAAATTATGACGAGATGGTATCTCACTCCGTATAAATTGGCCTGCATGTTCCCCACTGCAAATCCCCTGTGCTTCAGGGGTTGTGCCCTGTATGGAACCATGGTTCATATCTGGTGGGAATGCCCCAAAATCAGATCTTTCTGGAGGAGGGTGTTCGCCTTAATTCACATGGTAACAGGTCTTCAATTGGCCAGAACTCCAGCAGTAGCCCTATTGAATGCCGATGTGTCTGGGGCTTCCAGGCGGAGCCACCGACTGATCCACTTTATTCTCCTGGGCGCTAAGATAACTAATGCCAAGGCCTGGAAAAAAACAGAGGTTTCAATCAAAGCAGCCAAACATAAAATATCTTGGATTATGTCCCAGGAGAAACTGTCCAGTGTACTTCTTGACTCCAAAGCACAGTTTGAGTCTGTCTGGGAGCCCTGGGCAAATTTCGTTGGCATCTCCCTTTTCCCCAGTATTCAATGGTAACCCACAAGCTTATTCTTGTTCCCCTAGACCTATCGCCTGTCGGACGGCTCCCCCTTCTCTAATCTTTCCTTCCCTTCTCATCTGCCTCTTCTATTCTTTCCCTTATTGATTCTCAGGTACTGAAGAGTATATTTTCAGGTCTGCCTCGAGAGGGCGAGATGTGGCCTTGGAGTGGGCACAGCTTGTTTTGTGGAGCGGGGGCCCAGGGAACTGGGGGTTTACCCCTCCCTGGGGACGACTGCTTTGATTGCACCCCACTTTGGAACTCACATGACCACATGAGCCTTCATGTTATTTTGCTAGTGTTTCAAAGGTGCTGGGGGGACAGGCCCGGAACAGTTATATACCATTAGGGGTGTCGGGAGGTCCTCCTGGTACTAGATCTTTCATAGAGGGATTCGGGGTAACCTCTGGGGGACCTAGGTATAGCAGTTTGCGGCAATATTGGGCCGACGAACGGGGTATATCTATGACCGGTCCATGATCCTGCCCAATTGGGATTTTAATTTGTAACTGTTTTCAGTACGAGGCGAATCGCCTCTTTTCATTTACTCTTTGTAACTTGATGTTTTTGTTTTTGTATTTTTGTTGTCTTTGATAACCAATAACAATTTTGAAAGTAAAGTCTATGGGACACTAACATGAAAAATCAAAAGTGCAAATTTTAAAGGCTTATATGCAAGTTATTGTGATAAAAAGTGTTTGGGGACCTGGGTCCTGCCCCAGGGGAAATGTATTAATGCAAATAGTTTATTTTTTAAAAACTGCAGTTTTTTTCGGGAGCAGTGATTTTTTTAATGCCTAAAGTGAAACAATAAAAATGAAATAATCCTTTAAATGTCGTGTCTGGGGGGTGTATATAGTATGCCTGTAAAGTGGCGCATGTCTCCCATGTTTAGAACAGTACCACAGCAAAATGACTTTTCTAAAGGAAAAATTGTCATTTAAAACTGATCGCGGCTGTAATGAATTGTTAGGTCTCGGCAATATAGCTAAAACTCATTGAAAAAAAGAGCTTGGGATCCACTCCCCAGTCCATTACCAGGCTCTTTGGGTCTGATATGTAAATTAAGGGGAACCCTACATCAATTTTTTTTTTTAAATGGCGTAGGGGTCCCCCCAAAATCCATACCAGACCCTTCAAAGCACCCTCCCCATGTTGAGGGCATGTGGCCTGGTATGGTTCAGGGGGGGCACTCTCTCACCCCCCTCTTTTCCTGCGGCCTGCCAGGGTGTGTGCTCGGATAGGGGACTGGTATGGATTTTGGGGGGGCCTATGCCATTTTTTTTTACATTTTGGTGTAGGGTTCCCCTTAAAATCCATACCAGATCTGAAGGGTCTGCTATGGATTTTGGGGGGAATCCGATGCCATTTTTTTTTATTTGGTGCAGGGTTACCCTTAATTTCCATATCAGACCCAAAGAGTCTGGTATGGATTTTAGGGGACCCGCATGCAATTTTGTTTCAAATTTTTGTTCGGGGTTCACCTTAATATTCATACCAGACCCAAAGGGCCTGGTAATGGACTGGGGGGGGATCCCATGCTCTCTTTTTCAATGAGTTTCATCGATATTGTCAAGACCCAACAATTCATTACAGCCAGGATCAGTTTTAAATGACAATTTTTCCGTTGGAAATATAATTTTGCTGTGGTACTGTTCTAAACAAGGGAAAAATGTGCCACTTTACAGGCATACTATAGACACCCCCCAGGCATGATATTTAAAGGAATATTTCATTTTATTGTTTCACTTTAAGCATTGAAAAAATCACTGCTCCTGAAAAAAACTGCCTTTTAAAAAAAAAAAATGCATTGATACATGTTCCCTGGGGTAGGACCCTGGTCCCCAAACACTTTTTATGACAATAACTTGCATATAAGCCTTTAAAATTAGTACTTTTGATTATTCATGTTCGTGCCCCCTAAACTTTAATGCCACGTATACACAACTGGACTTTCCGGCAGACTAGGTCCGACAGT
This sequence comes from Lithobates pipiens, assembly GCF_037356315.1. Classification (NCBI taxonomy): domain Eukaryota; kingdom Metazoa; phylum Chordata; class Amphibia; order Anura; family Ranidae; genus Lithobates; species Lithobates pipiens. The sequence goes on along the minus strand of NW_027507748.1, from coordinate 398,182,871 downwards.
CTTCCTGATGAACTTTCGGTGGAGTTCTGATGGACTTCCGAACAAACTGACTTGTCCACAGATGAACGGACTAAGTCCGTTCGAAAGTCCGGTCGTTTTGAATGTGATGACGTTAGACGGGACTAAAAAAGAAAATTCAATATCCAGTAGCCAATAGCTTCCCTTGCGTCGTATTTGGTCCATGAGACCAGCACGCAGACGAACCTTTTTCCCGATTGGAATTGAGTCCATTGAACAGATTTGAAACATGTTCTATTTCTAGGTCCGTCTGATTTTTTAAATGAAAAACGATTGGATTAGCCTACACACGATCAGAATTTCCGATGGACTGATTCTGTCTGACCTAGTCTGCCGGAAAGTCCAGTTGTGTGTACGCGGCATTATGGTGTTCGTGTGTTCTGCCAAATTTTTTGCTTGTTCGGTATGTTCCAGTGCGAACCAAACTAGGGGGTGTTCGGCTCAACTCTATTTTCTACTACTTTAGCCTTAGTATCTTGCCCGGCTTTCCTGATCATTCCTATAGCTATCAGGCCCCATTGCTGGTCTCATATCTTGACATCTGAGTTGCCTAAATGTGTTTCTTTGCTTAAAGAAGGGCTTACACAAACCAAAAAGTATTGGGCTTTCTGCAACACACTTACTTTTTTAACATAAATCATTAAGTGCTGCAATCACTTGCCTTTTCTTTACAGTATATATACACACATAAAATCATAATCTATACATAATGCATTTTGGCACAAAACCAATTTTTTCATTTTTCATGTATGAAATTGCCTGCAGGTTCTTCCTGAAACTAATATTAATTGTGCAGTTTTATTATCTGGATGAAAGCAATCGACACCTATTACTGTAGGTTTGTATAGTTGGACAACATAACTAATATCTAACTGGTGACTAATATCTTACTGGTGACAGAACAGTATAAATGATGCCTTTTATCACAAAAACTTACAATTTGCTTAAAATAGGAAAAAAGAAGTTGTACAATTATGACATCTGCTGGTTAGTTTGTAAAAATGCATCCAGAGAGATTTTTTTTTTTATATTTAGTTGTTGCTATAAGAATGGCTGTAACGTCTGTCTAAACAAGTAAGTATCTATAGATAAAATTGCTTAAAACCCATCCTTGGAAAACTTGAAAATTATCCTTTGAGGTGGTTCTGCACACACACTGCAAGGGTTAGATGCTTGTTTGTTCTAGACTATAGTCCCTGCATTGGTTGGTCTGGATGATGTCAGGACCTTAGACTGTTGGAGCATAGGATAGAAGACATTGCAGAGACCAGTTTATCTGTGCAGAGGGGTGTACAGTCAAGTAAGTAAATTTACTACCCTAGTCTTAAGCAAGCAATTAACCCTTACAGTGTGGAATTCAGCCGCACTGTGAGGGATAATTTTTCCCAGTATTAGGATTTAAAACATCAAGCATAACTTTTGCATCTGCACTTGACTGGATAATTAAAGTGAAGAGCTGCACAGTTTATTGTGCGGAGATTCTCAATTCCTTTATTCAATCAACCCAATAGTTTTGGAAGTTTCTTTATTGTTAGACAGAAGATTAGAAGTTAAGTAATGATTAGGAGGGTGTGCCCTGAATGCTTAAAAATCTGAAGTGTTTTTTTTTTTTTACCAGTTCCTGGTTTCCTACTCTGTCCATCCTGTGCCAGGCCCAGTGTTGTGTCAATCTCACTTGTTCAATGGCAGTGGCTTTGTCTTCTCTAGATTTCCCTTGGATCTCCCTGCCTCTGAACCTTATTAGTGGAGGCATACTCTATAACTGTGCTTGCTGATCTCTAAGACAAAGTTACTAAATAGTAAGTGACCAGCAACAGGTTTATGGTTGTAGTTGTCAGGGATATGCCAAGGTAATTCCTATGTGCTGTTTAAGCTGTTTGTGGAAATGTATATGCCTAAGCTGTATGGGAAACTGTGTTGCTGGTGAGGCATATAGGAGGGCTGCAGTCTTTTATATTATATTATTTATGAAAGTTCTGGCCTGTGGGTGTAACTTCAGGTGCAGATTCTAAACAGATTGCAAGTGTCTTTTATGTTCTCCTTGTTTCTCTCTGTTATCTGAGGGTGAGTTTTTGGTTACCAAGGAAGATGCTAAAAAAAACAAAGGGAAGATTTGCATACACCAATAGGACAATCACAGGATGGTTTGAGGAAGCTGATCGGTGAGAATTCATAAAAAAAGGGGGATGGAGATGGCAGCCAACAGAGGTGTATCTAGTGAAAATATGGCAAGCACTGAAACTGCTCCCCTGTCAAAACATTTGAAACCCATCTTTCAGATAACCTTAACAAATAAACAGCTAACAAAACTACAAGTCAAGATCTGATGCCTGTAATAATAAGACCTCTCATGGCACGCTGCTCCCTCCCTTCTCGTCCATCCTGGGTGGTGTAATGTACAGTACAAGCACCTGGGGTGGATGGTAGGGAAGGAGGGGCCGGCGGAGAGCAGCACGCCATGAGAGCTCTTATTACAGCCACTGCTCGTGCTAGACTGTATGTGTTGCAGTCTTGCAGAGTCTCCTACGGGGCTCCCTTAATGGCCCCAGGCCCTCGGGCACTGGCTGAGTGCCCGATGGGTCAGTCTGCCCCATGTCAGAAAACACGAATCAGACCAAGGCAAAAGTACAGTTAAAAAACACTTGTTTAATAATAAAAGTAAAAAGAACAAACGTAGTCAAAACATAGCCAAAGTTCCGTAAGCGGAACGGATAGCCAGCCAAGCCAGATGTCAGGGATCAAAGCAGTGGAACAGCAAGCAGGATCCGGAGCCAGAAGGGATGTCAGCAAAGCCAGTCTTTAAACAAGAATGCAGGAGATGTTTCTTGTGATGTTGACCAAGGCGAAGGCCATGCTCCTCTGGACTGGGTGGCTTAAGTAGGCAGGACTGAAGAGCAGGATATCATCAACAGCTGAGTAACTGTGGAGAGATAGAAGCTGGCAATTAGCCGACAGCTGAACGGCCAGCTCAGAGAAGGAAGGGCTGAGCCCTTTCTTCCTTCCAAACTTTGCAGTACATGAATTTTCACTGAATGTGGACTGTTTAATGAGCTTGAGCTAGGAGAGACCCCCCATGATGTACTTTTTAGGCACACCTAATTAAAATGGAAGTATTTGAGAGTAATTTAGTAAGAAATGGTATTGCTTATTAAACACATTGAATAAAATATACATATGAAAATTTAATATATTGCTAATTCATAACATTATCAATATATATTCTAAAATGATGAATATAATCCTCTTGCATCCAACGCATTTCAGAGTACAAATATCTCCTTCTTTAGGGATGAGTACTAAAGAGAAAAATATATCTATAATATAATTTGAAAAACAGTAAGCATCTAACAATATGAAAATACATTGTAAATAACAATTGTAACATTAATTTATGGATACACTTACATATTCTTTTTGATGACGTGGTAGATTAACATTCCATCATATTACATTTAAAAACAAGAAAAAGAAAAAACATCAAAAGGGACTGTGCTTGCTGACTTTCTGCTTCAATATCTCAACCATCACAGGAAGTGTTGGAACTGTATAGTATATTTATCCACCTCCGCCCCCTCTATACCCCACAAAGAAAGATTGATTTAAATGTAATAAATCTTTTGTCACAAAATCTGTCAGAAGATAAAATAACAGTCCTTAGAAAGGGACTAAACTTTTGTCAAAATCTGGAAAAATTTTAAATATATAAGGATCTTCAATTATTTGTCCGCAAACTAATTTAAAAAAAAATGATATAAAAAACAAGGGGTAAACACAGACCACACCCCACAAGAAAATCAAGCACTTGACCAGCTCGTTTCCCTCCTTGAGGAAAATGATACAGCTGACCTCATTGATTGTATTGATCTTCCACAGATTTTAGAATTAGTGGAGGAACAAAGTCAATCCACTAAAACACATTAAAATAGATTGACACTGAAGAAAAAATCTGACTTCTGTCCAGCGCCCAGTACTAATCCAAATGCTCCCGCTTTTCTCAAATTAGTTAATAAAGATCTATAAAAATTAAAAACACGTACAAAATGTCCCACATACCTAAGCGAGTAAGAAGCCTTGGCCCTAAATCAACTGTCTGACAACAATCAAACTACAATAACACCTGCATTTGATATTTGATTGGCTGCTTGTGCTTGGCACACAATCACAATCGCACATGATGATGACTTAAAACATTTAAGTCATCATCATGTGCAATTTATTGTGCGTGTATGCCAGGCGCAAGTAGAAGCAAGCAGCCAATCAAATATAGTGCTCAATATGGATTAAATAGCACTTGTCCTAGTGCGTTCAATTTTTTAACCATATGTGGGCATATTAGTGGAAATAAACTTTTAAAATACTGCAGAGAGAACCCAGCTGGGCGCTGCAGATACTTCTTTGTTATTGGAGACTCTAATTTTCTTCAAGCCAGAGAAGGCAGTCTCGCTAAGTGTGAGGATTCTAGATATTCTTTCAACATTGAGGGAGACTGGGAAGGCACTGGAAGATTATACAATGAAGTATAATACTTTCTAAATTCCTCTACAATATCTTACGGTATTGAAGATTTTAGACCACCTTTTGTTTTCATATGAGGAATGTATGAACGTAGTTCTTGTTTTTTAAATTTTCTAGCCACTACCTTACCACACTTGTCTCCTGATTCATATATTAACCTCCTCCCTTGTTGTAGTATTGCCATTGCCTTATACTGGAGGAGATCAGAGAGTTGTCTTCTTAGGTGTGCTAATTCTATTCCCATTTCCTTCCCCAATGTCTTCTTATGTTGTATCTCTATTTCCCTTATCCTTTCCAATAACCTACTTGTCTGCTGTTCTCTAGCCTTCTTTACTTGAGATCCATGTTTTATTAAAATTCCTCTAATTACCGCCTTATGAGCTTCCCATACTATCCCCATGTCAGTCTCGCCATTGTCATTGATTTGAAAATACGAATAGATTCCTTTGACCAAATCTTCTCTAATTTCAGGACACTGCAAAAGGCTTTCGTTTAGCCGCCAGTTCCAATCCATCTTATGGGTGGCGCCCTTCAAAAATACTAATTATAACTGGCGCATGATCAGACCATGTTTCCTATTAGTGTATCCTGTACTAACGGGAGGATTTGTTGTGGTAGTAAAAAGAAATTGATTTGTGAGTATCGTTGGTGGGCATTTGAGAAATATGTATAATCCCTCTCTTCTGTATGAAAGGCCCTCCAGGCATCGACCAGTTTGAATTCATCCAACTTCTGAAGGATATTTTTCCTGGTTCCCCCGGGAACAGATGATGTCCCATTGGAGGTGTCTAATTTAGGATCTAGGGGGACATTGAAGTCCCCCCTAGAATCAATTTTCCCTCGCTGAATTCCATTAATTTGAATAGAGCATTGTTCAAAAAAACTATCTTGATGTACATTTGGGATGTAGACTATTGCTAGAGTCACCTTAACATTTCCTATAAGCCCTTTAAGGAATATATATCTTCCCGCTGGGTCTTGGCAGTTATCCAGCAGTAACCACACAATACGGTTATTAATTAAGATGGCCATGCCCTTAGTTTTAGCCTCTTGATTTGAAGCATGATAAACATTTTGGAAAATATCTGTTTTGGAGATAGGGGAATGTACCTGCCTTCAGATGTGTTTCTTGCACCATACCAATATCAATTTTAAGACGTTTTAGATCATTTAATAACATTCTACGTTTTTCAGGGATATTGAGTCCTCTAGTGTTTAATGATGTGACACGTAATCCCTCCATCTTCTCCTGGGCGGGGGCGACACACAAAGAAGAGAAGAAAAAAAAGAAAAAGAGACAAAAGACAAAAAAAAATCCACCTCTGTGGGGAATATCTACCTAAATTCCCCAACACCTACTTAAGGGTACACAGTTTCCCATAGGTGTTGGATACTGGGGGTGGTGAACAAGTGCAGAGTAAGTAGAACACTGCCTACCCTCCAGGAAGTCCCTTTATATTAACATCCATTAAGGCAGCATCTCTGGTTTATTCTCCTCTGTTCCTCCCTATCCCCCTTTCTATTTAATATTGCATAACTCATAATATAACCAAGTTTACCACAACACCAACCCATATTTCCATTTCAAATCAGCCTATAATGCCCCACCCTAAGTCAGTGACCATGTCCTCCCTTTGGGGGCAAGTACCCTTCATCCCCTCCCCCCCATCCTCCCCTCAACATAACAAAACGGCAATCTCCAACACACACGTATTCCTTTTTTTTCTTGTTATTTATTCCAATCCCCCCCCCCCCCCAGTGGGGGAGAAAGAAAAAGGTAGAAAAACATTGACCTAAACATCCTACTTATGCACAGAAGGCTAAAAAAATAAAAAATAAAATAAATATAACATTGTGCTTCCAGTGTTATAATATCTTGTGTACTGTATTTATGAATACCTCTCATCATAACATCTTCTCTCCCACTTCCTAGATGTGTATGTGTTTATGATCTTATTCTGCCCCCCCCCAACCCCCTGACCACAGAGCTGGCCAAACTGGCCTTCCTTCCAGGTATATAATTTCTAAGCCCCCCAGAAGAAATAAATAAACGCATATATATATATATATATATATATATATATATATATATATATATATATTATATAAATGTGTTTATTTATATATTTATGTGTTTTCAAATCCACCCCCAAACCCTGTCCAATATATTATTTCTCCCCCTCTTCCAACACATAAGCCCCCCCCCCCATCTATCCCCCAACTCTTAACCCTCCCTTCCGATACCTATCTTCAGATCCACCCTAAACATGACACACCAACCCCCATAAGAAAAAAAAAAAGGGAAAAACCCGCAAAGGGAGGAAGAAAGAAGAAAAAAGTGAGAGCAGGATTTCAGAGACGAGAGTAGAAGGACGCAATAGGTGACAATGTGCAGACCACTGATCTTGAATAATCCCACCTTAGAAAGCACATAGCATCTAATTTTCAAAATAAGCATCTTCAAATCTTACTGGCTTTAGTTCAAGGACCCCACGCACAGGAAAAAATAAATAAAAAAAGGGGGGGGGGGGAAGAAAGGGCGGGAAAACAACGGGTTGGGGGCAATCAAATATGTTATGGAAAATGAATTTATCTACAGTTCCTCCTAAATCAGAACTCTTTACTCAAGGTGGGGGAAGCCCTTATTCCCTTATGACACAATGTCCCTGGGCAAAAAGCCTGCTCCTGCTGTTTGCTGTAGTTCCACTTCTTTACTGCCCAGTGAGGTGATTTCGGCCGCCGTTCTTAGGGCCCCCTCTTTTAACTGTCTTTTCTTTATTGGCTGAAGCCAGTCCTGTACCTCACAAGGATTGACCTCCAAAAATGAGAATAAGGCTGGTAGATCCTTCGGAGACAAAACCATGAAGGAAGCTGAACCCCTTCTGACTGTCAGGGATATTGGATATCTCCAACGCTAAGTGCCACCTGATAACTTTATCTTCTCCAATAGTGGGCGCAGTTGCGCCCTCCTCTGTAGGGTGGCTCGCGATAGGTCTGATAATATGCTGATCCTGGCTCCCTCGTATAATAACGGGCCTGTTTCCCAAGCTTTCCGACTAATCATCTCCTTGTGTGAGTATCTATATAGACGCCCGATTACATCCCTAGGTCTAGCCAAGTCTGTGTAACGTGGTCCTGGAGCTCTGTGCAATCTATCAAATTAAATCTCTCTTGGGGCAGTACTAACCCCCAAGTTTTTACATATAGTGACCACAGTCCTATATAATTGATCCTTCTCAATGTTTTCGGTAATGCCTCTAAATCTGAGGTTGTTCCTCCTACTCCGATCTTCAGCTGCTTCCAATTTTAATATTGTATAGAGGAGGCCTGGGCTATTTGTTCCCTTTCTTACTTAGACACCCTTTCCTCCAAACTATTGACAATGGATGCTTCCACATTTACCCTATCTGTCAATGCCTGTACCTCCAAACGTACTAGCTGCATTTCCCTTCTGTGCCCCTCTTCCAAGTGGGACACCAGGGCTTCCATCTCTTGGTGGGTTTGGAGAGCCTGCATAATTGTTCTCAGGGCCTCTATCTCTTGATGGGTAGGGAGGGCCTGCATTACTGACATTACTAACCTCAAGTCCATGTCCCCTATGGACACGTCCATTGCTCCCCGACATCCTGCCTCCAGCCCTGCATCCAAACCCTCCTGTACCTGTGTTATATTTGGGGTTAGCGGGAGGCTCATCTGGGGTGCTGCCATCGGGATCTCGGTGCCGGCCAACTCCCTGGTCTCTAACGTAGAAGCCCGAGCTGTGGCCGCTTGTGTATGCAGGAAGGAACCTTTAATCTGCTGAGAGAGATACTTTTGTAGTGGCTTTTCCTCCCTCCTTTTCCTTGTGCTGTGCATCCCCCAGCAAAGAGCTGGGTCTGGATGGGATTGGAGGGAGAGCTCTGCCCCAGCTGACCAATACTTCACCATCGCTGCTTCACAACACTCCGCCAAGCCACCACACCACAATGGCACTGCGCCACTTCTACGCCTCTGCCTCCTCTCACGCTTCTCTACTCTTCCGCCCCTTCTCCGCTCCTCCACTCACCCGCACGTCCCGCGGTACCCATTGTATCGGGATCTGCTACAGCGGGAGTGCAGTGCTCTTGGGCTACAGGGGTGATGGGACAAGTTAGCTGCCTTGTTGCCGCAAATAATTGAGCGGGACGCTGGAGAGGAACGGTCAGTGCTCCATGCTTGAGTCTCCCTACTCCTCCATCGCTATGCCACGCCCCAAAAAAATTTCACAGGTAAAGTTAAAGGTGATCTGTAGTAACATTATACATTTTGATTTTATTTGACATGATCAGTGTGGGACTTTCTGCTTTCCTGCTGAGTTTGTGGGCCATGGTTGGCCTCCCTTTCATCTGCCTTTGAGTTCCAGAGGCCAGGGATTCTTACACACTCTTGGAGTCATGGCATCTCTCTACATGTCTACTGGTCCTAGTTTATGTTGAAATGTTATCAGCAACTACTGAGAAGCTAACATGCAGCTTCTTCTCTATCCCTGAACAGCAGTATTCACTATGGAGAAAGGAGGATATCAGTGAATATAGTGCAAAGAAAAAATCAATTACCCCTAGGTATGATTTAGGTTTGTGATATATGACTACGTTTCCATAGGATGGGATAATTACCTTGATAATTGTTACAATATTTTTTTGATTAGCTATTTGATATTTGATTGAATCAACTTGTATGTGTGTGTGCGTTTGTTAGAGTCGTGACAGTTAGTGTTGGGGAATGGTTTAGCCTGAGCATGAGTTCGGGCTGAGCATTAGCTGTTTGCCCTGTCCATGAACACCCGAATTTGCAGGGTGTTTGGCGGGTGTTCGCCCTGCCGTACAGGCCTGCAATACACTATGCGATGAACAGTGCATTCTGTGCCTTAATTGGGCAAACCTTTGCCCAATCCATGCATAGTAAAAGCTGTTTGGGAAAAAGCAGTGGCGGGAAGCTATGGCGTTTTTAACAAACAATGAGTCATTAGCTGTCAATGGGCTTCCCCACTGACAGCTGAATGTAAAAAAAAAAATTTACCTTCGGGTTTTGTATGTATTTTAAGGGGAACCCTATGCTATTTTAAAAAAGAAAAATGGCATGAGGCCCCCCAAAATCCATACCAGACCCTTATTTGAGCATCGACTCTGGCAGGCCAGGAAAGGGGGGGACGATAAAGCGCCCCACCTGAATAATACCAGGCCACATGCCCTCAACATGGGGGGAGTGCTTTCTGCTCCCCCTGCCCAAAAGCACCTTGTTCCCATGTTGATGGGGACAATGGTCTCTTCCCCACAACCCTGGGTTGTGGGAGTCTGTAGGGGGGGCTTATTGTAATCTGGAAGCCCTCTCTAACATGGGGGCCCCAAGATCCCACCCCCCTCTATGTGAATGAGTATGGAGTACATAGTACCCCTACCCATTCACCAAAAAAAAATTAAAAAAGTAATAAAAACACAGAGACATTTTTTGACAATTGTTTTAATAAAAAATGAAAAAAAAATAAAAAACAGTGTCACCCAATGTAAATCCATCATCAATTACGACACTGCTGCATTTACAGCTGACCACATAATGCCTCCTCCAGCGTTTGACAGCTATTATATAGGTAAGGGCAGGCCCACCTGGATACTTCACCTGGTGGCAGCACTCCCCTTGTGACATCACAGGCCAGTGTATGCTGGGTCAGTGTCCCCACAACTGAAGGGTAGAGAAATCACCTCTGCCATCAAAATGACAGGGGTCAGTCCTCTTTCCCTTATGTATCCCCACTGCTCATTGTGCTCACACCTGTCAGACTTGGCATCTGATGTAATTGCATTGAGACAGTAGGTCAGATCCAGTGGCTCCTCCCATCCCCTGACCATTCAAAGGCACAGGGAAGAGGGTGGGACACTGCCAACTCTGGCAGGGATCTCACCAGTTTCTCACCCCACAGTGGATGACACTGTCACAGAACAGAGATGTGTGGCACAGTATTGACGGGGTACGTGATTATCAGCTCATGGCTGCTACACATGTCCCTGTATGTGCATTCACCCCAATGGGTGTCTGTCCCCCTGGGCCACAACTGGACAGCCAAACAACCCCCCCTCAGGGGTGAGTGCTGGCTCCTCTCATGCCACCTAAGCATTTTAATGGCAGTGTAACTAGATGCTACTGAGGTACAACACATTTCACAAATTCACGAAAGGGGGCAGAGTCTACCAGCTGAAAAGGCAGCAGTTGCTGTGCTAGCAATGTGGCCAAGGTAGCATTTAGATGCTGAGCCATCTCAGTGCAGGTTTTTGAGAGGACTGTAGATATAGTAGGGTTGGAGGTACCAGATGAGGAGCAAGGAGAAGTCCACCTTTTTCTTTGATGTCTGGTCAAGCATGTGGTCCCTAAGAGGCTGCTGTTCTGGCCATGTTTGATCCTCTTCAGGCATAGGTTGAAAACAGCAATGGTGCAATCTGCTGCACACATGTTGAAAAAGGCCCACACCAAGGAAGTTTTAAAGGCAGCTGGAAATCAGCAGTGCCCTACACCTGCGGAGCTCTGCTGGTGGAGCTACAAAAAGAGTGACTGGGGACAAGGAGCAGGTGGAATAGGCCACTTTGGCAGCTACTGGCAAACTACTCTGAGCCTAGGTGATAGAGGATGAGGAGGATAAGGACGGCTTTGTTATCCACTCCACCAACTCTTCTGCATGTTCTGGCTCAATAACATGTCCAGCAGCACAAAAAAAGGACAAGCATGCTCCACAGCCACCTGCAGAGGATGCACCATGTCCACGAACTGTATTGTATACTGTTTACACCACCAAAAATGTAGTAGAAACTGTACACACTGTATTAAATATTGTGTAAACCACCAGAAAAGTAGTAGAAACTGTACTATGACTGCACTGTATTGTGTACTGTGTATACCACCATAAGTGTGGTAGAAACTGTACACACTGTATTAGATACTGTGTACACCACCAGAAAAGTAGTAAAAACTGTACCACGGCTGCACTGTATTATGTACTGTGTGCACCACTAGAAGTGTAGTAGAAACTGTACCTACTATATTAGATACTGTGTACACTCCCAGAAAAGTAGTAGAAACTGTACACACTGTATTTGATACTGTGTACACCGCCTGCACTGTATTAGAAGAAACTGTACAACAAATGCACTGTATTTTATACTGTGTACACCACCAGAAGTTTAGTAGAAATTGTGCACATTGTATTAGATACTGTGTACACTGCCTAAAGTGTATTAGAAACAGTACACCACGGAATGCACTGTAGATATAGGCTACCCCGGATGCAGAGTATATATATATATATTATATATATATATATATATATATATATATTAATACACCGCCTGAAGTGTATTAGAAACAGTACACCACATAATGCACTGTCGATATAGGCTATAGGGATGGGTGAACGATTCGGCCCGAGCATAAGTTCTGGCCGAACTTTGGCTATTCGGATGTTCTGCGAACACCGAACAATATGCGGTGTTTGAGAAAAATTGGGGATACCGTTAAAATCAAAAGTGTTAATTTTAAAGGCTTACATGCAAGTTGTCTATGGGAGAAATCAAAAGTTCTAATTTTAAACACTCATATGCATGGTATTGTCATAAAAAATGTTTGGAGACCTGGGCCTTGCCCCATGGGACATGTATCAATGCAAAAAAAAGTTTTAAAAACGTCAGTTTATTAGGGAGCAGTGATTTTAATAATGCTTAAAGTGAAACAATAAAAGTAAAATATTCCTTTAAAATTCATGTCTGGGGGTGTCTATAGTATGTCTGTGAAGTGGCATATTTTTCCCATGACAATAGTCCCTGCACAAAGTGACATTTCTAAAGGAAAATAAGTCATTTAAAAGTACTAGTGGCTATAATGAATTGTTGGTCCTGGCAATACAGATTAAAGTCATTGAAAAAAACGGCATTGGATCCCCCCACAGTCCACTACCAGGCTCTTTGGGTCTGGCATGAATATTAGGGGAAACCTCAAACCAAAATTTAAAAAAAAATTGCCTGGGGACCCCCCAAATTCCATACCAGGCCCTTCAGGTCTGCTATGGATATTAAGGGGAACCCTGTGCAATTTTTTTTTTAAATGGTGTAGGGCCCCCCTCAAAATCCATACCTGATTCTTTAGGTCTAGTATGGATTTTAAGGGAAACTCTGTGCTAAAATAAAAAAAATTATGTGGGGTCCCCCAAAAATTCAATACCAGACCCGTATCCAAGCATACAACCTGGCAGGCCACAGGAAAAGGAGATGAGAGAGCGCCCCCCCTCCTGAACCGTACCAGGCCACATGCCCCCAACATGGGGAGGGTGCTTTTGGGTAGGCCCCAAAGTACCTTGTCCCTGTTGATGGGGACAGGGGCCTCATCCCCACAACCCTTGCCCGGTGGTTGTGGGGGTCTGTGGGCAGGGGGCTTATCAGAATCTGGAAGCCCCTTTTAACAAGGGGACCCTCAGATCCAGGCCCCCCTGTTTGAAATGGTAATGGTACATTGTACCTGTACCATTTCATAAAAAATGTCAAAATTAAAAAAACACAAGACACACTTTGGGACAAGTCATTTAAAAAAAAAATGCCCCACAAATTCCATTCCTCTTCTCTTGCTCCGCCGACAGACTGAAACAAAAACCCGCAAGCCGCCACCAATCTGCCTCCATGGGAGGCACCTGCCATATAACGCGTCCTTGCAAGTGACATTTCTTTTATAATTGGGGGGCCACGTGTTGATGTACCCGGATGACTCCGCCCCCCTCTGACTCACGGGGACTTCCCCATGGCTTTCCTGGGGCATCAGAGGGGGACAGGGCCACTCGTAAAAGGGCTCTTCAATTCATAGCAGAAGTCGATCCGTGGGTGCCAGACACTCTATGTCCTCTGGCACCAGCCAATCGTTAACACTACATAGAGTACTGAGATATGCATAAGTAAAAAAGGCATATCTCAGTTCTGACAAGGGGGAAGGAATGGGTTCTGTGTTCCTGCAAAACAGGGGCTAGAATCCATTACTTTCCCTAGTAAAAGCAACACACAGTTAACACACAAACACTGGCTAGGCACACAGTTAACCCCTTGATTGCTCTAGATGTTAACCCCTTCCCAGGCAGTATCATTAATACAGTGACAGTATTTAGCACTGATCACTATATTAGTGTCACTGGATCCAGGCAAAGTGTCAAAAGTGTCAGTTAGTGTCAAAATGTTCGCCGCAATATCGCAGTGCCACTAGTTGTTCATCGCCACCATTACTAGTATACAAAAAATAAATACATCAAAATTCCATAAATATATCCCATAATTTGTAGACGCAATAACATTCACGTAAACCTATTGCATTTTTACCAAAAACATAGCAGAATGCATATTGGCCCAAATTTATGAAGAAATTTGATTCTTTACATATTTGTATTGAATGTGTTTTATAACCGAAAGTAAAACATTTTGTTTTTCTTTCAAAATTGTCAGCCTTTATCTGTTTATGGAGCAAAAATAAATAAATAGATGCAGTGATACAGTGATACCACCAGACGAAAGCTCTATTTGTGGGGGAAAAAAAATAAAAATTTTATTTGGATTTGGTGTTGCACTACCATCCAATTGTCAGTTAAAGTAATGCAGTGCTGCATTGCAAAAAATGACTTGTCATGAAGGGGGGTAAATTTTCCGGAGGTCAAGTGGTTAAAGTAGTTACAGTTTTCAGGCACATACTATAATTACAGTACATTGACATTTTACACAGATGTTTCTCAAGAAAAATCGAAAATTTAAAAAAATCCCTAACAAGTTTAAATTAATTTCTACCTCTTCCTTCTCTCCTAAGCCAGTTTATTTTGTCAAATTTAATATATTTTTTATGCTGTTCCAACAAAATTTGTCTATGTTTTTCATTTGTTCATTTTATTTAGCATAAGGAATAAATTTATACACAACATAAGCAAAAACATATGCAATTTTATTTGTCGACAACTTCACACTACTTTGTGCTGTACATTTAAATTTAGTGTCCTAATGATCTTAAGAAAGCATGTGGTTACATGGAAATAATCTGTGGTTTTGGGGATGTCATAATGTTTTATTTTTTTATTTTTTTATGGAGTGATTTTCTCTTTACAATAAAAGATCATAGAGACTGCAAGAATACAATTCATTTTATATCTTTAGTAACACGAGTTGTTTTAAAATGATCATTTAAAATGATCAATGTTTAAAAAAGTAATAAATACTTGGAAGATAATACCACCAAAAACACAATTAATAGGCCCCTAGGAAAGTACCTCTAGGAATTTGGGCTCTGAAAGGACAAGACTGAATGCTGGGGAATTTGCTTTTTCATATGTAATAAGTTATTTTATGCACCTTTTGTTGGGTACAAATTTATGATTATCTACATTTTCCACTTTTTTTTCTGAAAACATTTACCTTTTTATCTCCACTAGATGGTGGTCTTACTCTACATATGAGAGCTGTAACTTCAACGGTAGTAAACAAAGGAACATCATGGAGGCAGAAGACATTTCGATATGTGCCTTTTGTTCAATGCTGCAATTTTGTTAATTTAGAAAAATACTCCAGATTTGATAATATTTACACATTTTTGTTTCCTAATGTCTTTTTAACAAATCATAAGATAATAACCTGAGCTTTTATAAAACATTAAAGCCAAACGTATGGGGTCATATTTATAAAGCAGTGTATATGGTTAGGGATGAGCAGATCTGACTTTGGGATTATATTTCATTTTTTTACACTATTAATACACATTATTAGCAGGGTCCAGGTAATTCTTAGTGGTGTATGGCATTGATGTGATGGGACATGTCTAAATAACTGAATATAGCATCAAAACTAGGGTTACCACCTTTTCTTCAAGACAAACCCGAGCACTTTAGCGGCCTGGGACACCTTTGGGTACCCCAAGGAGAGTAGTAATGCGGTGTGCATAGTATGCCACAGTGAAAAGTGGGTGTGGACAAATTACTCTGGCTGACATAATCGCTCTGCCCCCCCCTCCCCCAGTGATACTGAACCTGCCCCCAGATAGCCGGACAAACCCGCACTGTATGGGTGAATCCCTGACAAGTGGCAATCCTTATCAAAACATGCTTTTTATCAAGTGTAACATTCACACATTGACTCGCATGCAAAAGTTTTATCAAGCTGCCCTCAATGATCAATTTCTATCAAACCCTTATTAAACTCTCATTGGGAATTATGGGTAACTCCACTTTTATGAGGAAAAATAGCAAATAAAAAATAATATAATAGCATATACAACTGCTATTCAAGTATTTCTGTAAATAAATGGTTTTCCTTTTCAATCTGCAGCGCTTTAATTTGCTGTAAAATTCAATGCAATATGGCAAACTGGAGGCGCTCTGTACACAGTTGGTATATAGAATACCTTCAAAATGTCACTTTCTGCTTGTGTGATTAGCTCACTGATTTTCCCAAACATTTACACTTCTGGGGTGCTCCCCTGCAATAGAAATATATGTTTTGGTGAGATACTCCCCAAGGGTTAACAAGTTCACGACCACACTATAGCAGTTTTACTGCTACAGGGCAGCTGGTGTGTGCAAGATCACGTATTAGGAATTATCATTGCCATCATATTTATAATGTAAGCACAAAAGCATAATGTTAGAGCCAGAATATTAGATATGCATGACCATTAAATGTAAATGTCCTCCTGCATCTCCATGCAGACTATTGTTCCTCCTCTGCTCTCCTCCCGCAGACTATTTGCTTCCAAGGTCTCCTCATTCATTAGCGTGTTAGAGAATGAAGACACTACTTCTGACCTTGTAGAAATGACGTTCCCAGAAACATCTTCCCTCCTGCACAAAGCTTGATTACTTCTACCCAAATACATTGGTTTCCTCCTGAACACACTTGTAGTTACTGAAATGAAGTATGTCACATCTTTTTCTATTGGGTCAGGGGCCCACTCTGAATAAGTCCCTTTACTGGCTCTGGTTGCTAGCTGCTACTAGACCTGAGGTCTGCAGTACCTCTTCTCAGAGGCCTAGTAGGCTAAAAGCAGTCTTTTGGATAATGGACTACTGTTCCCCCTCCAGCCCAACTTGCAAATCATGTGCCAGCAGGCCACATCGATTTGACACAGATCCCCACAGTCTCTTCTCTGATTCAGGACCCCCCATCATCCACCGTGTGTTTGATGAAGGCTCTGCTAATAATTGTGTAAAAGCAGAGTTCCCTCACAGACTCCTTGGCACCTCCAGCACTCCACTGTGGTAACACTCATCGACCTTCCATAGCCCTGAGCCATTGATGAGGAACTTGACTGGACCATGCATTCTGACAGCTTCACCCGCCCCTCTGCTCCAGTAGTTTCCTGCCATCCAAACGTGTGGTGGCAGAGACATTGCCAATGACCGTGTAGAGGCAATGTTCCCTCATAGTTCTCCCCAGGCCTCCTCCTGCAATCGGTGCACCCCCCTCCAGATGGGGATGGCCTCCTGCTTCTGTCTAGCACTCCATTCCTCACTTCACTCAGCCGACTTCTCCCCCCAGTGGCATATCACATCAACATATATATGAGGCCCGCCCCCTTCTAATACCAATTGGGGATTGGTCAGGGCTCACACGCAAGCTGTCTGCTACTCCAGTTCCAGGCCCAGCCCCTCTTCCAGAATCTTCTCCCTGGAAGCAGGGGAGGTGCCTCAGAACTGAAGTGAAGGTGGTCACACCCACTGCTATGCTGACCACTCCCAACCCCCAGATCAAAACAAAGAGGCCTAGCTTATAGCATAGGCCTGCCTAAATTTGCCTGTGCTGGACAAACCCTAGTAAAATAACCCTAATGTCACGTACACACAACCTGACTTTCCAGCAGACTAGGTCTGATGGAATCAGTCCGTTGGACAATCCTATCGTGTGTGGGCTAATCCAATCGCTTTTCACGCAAAAAAATCAGACGGACCTAGAAATAGACCAAATACAACAAAAGGGGAGCTATTGGCTACTGGCTATTGAACTTTTTTAGTCCCGTCTTACGTCATCACTCTCAAAACAAATGGACTTTCGAATGGACTTAGTCCATCCATGTGTGGACAAGTCCGTTCGTTTGGAAGGTCTGTCAGAACTTTGCCGAGAGTCAGTCGGGAAGATCGTTGGACCTAGTCTGCCAGAAAGTCCGGTCGTGTGTACGTGGCATTACTAGCACCTACCAATTGGTAGAGGGTGCTACACAAATATGAACATTAAAACACATTTTGAGATTTAAGCCAGCCATAGACGGTTAAAATGTTGGCTGGTTCAGCAGGGACTGGCCGAGATTGAACCATGCATGGGCAGGCTAAAGCCGCGTACACACGGGCGGACTGTATGGCCAACTTAGTCCGTCAGACAATCCGACGGACAGTCCGTCCTACTTTCGAATGAACGGACTTGACCACACACGGATGCACAAACAGTCCGTCGAAAGCTTGCGCGATGACGTGTACAGCACGTACGACGGGACTAGAAATAGGAAGTCCAATACACAGCAATACAACCTTTCGCCGTGTAAATCCTTTCTGAGCATGCGCCATACTTAGTCCGTCGAACTAGCCTACTGATGAGCGGATTGTCCGCTGAAACCAAAGTATGACGGACAGTATTTCGGAAATTCCGAAATACTTAGTCCGCCAGACTGCACGCTGAAAAAGTCCACTGAAGCCCACATACGAGCGGACTGTCCGCTGAAATGTTTTTTCGACGGACTAAGTTGGCCAGACAGTCCGCCCGTGTGTACGCGGCTTAAGTGTACCCAAGTTGATCAATCAATCAGCATGGGTACAGCCAGCCTGTCAGATTTTATATGTGATTATTGTTAGCAGCTGTTATAGCCGCTAGTAATATTAACTGTATTCTCTCTGCAGGAATGGCTTCCCCTGACCCTCCGCTGGAAGAACATAATGGCTCCGCGCGAGGGATTCCCCGGACAACACTGTCTGTTGTGTGGTTGCAGGAAAGGAATTCTCCCTGTCCTTACTGATGAAAAAAGCATTCTGCTTTATTCATTTCTTACAATGCAGCATTCAAATAAATGTCATTGTTAAGTGAACACTGAAGAAATTACACTTTTCTACCACGTAAAGTAGTAAATGTACAGTGTAAATTTGCTATCCCCTCAAAATAACTTAATACACAGCCATTAATGTCTAAACCGCTGCCAACAAAAGTGAGTACACCCCTAAGTGAAAATGTCCAAATTAGTCATTTTCTCTCCCCGGTGTCATGAGTCTCCTTAGTGTTACAAGGTCTCAGGTGTGAATGGGGAGCAGGTGTGTTAATTTTGGTGTTATCGCTCAAACTCTCTCATACTGGTCACTGGAAGTTCAACATGGCATTTCATGACAAAGAATTCTCTGAGGATCTGAAAAAAAGAATTGTTGCTCTGCATAAGCTGGCCTAGGCTATAAGAAGATTGCCAAGACCCTGAAACGGAGCTGCAGCATGGTGGCCAAGACCATACAGCGGTTTAACAGAACAGGTTCCACTCAGAACAGGCCTCAACATGGTCGACCAAAGAAGTTGAGTGCACATGCTTAGTGTCATATCCAGAGGTTGTCTTTGGGAAATAGACTTATGAGTGTTGCCAGCATTGTTGTGAAATTGAATGGGTGGGGGTCAGTCCACTGACCATATGCCGCACACTGCATCAAATTGGGCTGCATGACTGTTGTCCCAGAAGGAAGCCTCTTCTAAAGATGATGCACAAGAAAGCCGCAAACAGTCTGCTGAAGACAAACAGATTAAGGACATGGATTACTGGAACCATGTCCTGTGGTTTGATGAGACCAAGATAAACTTATTTGGTTCAGATGGAGTGTGTGGTGGCAACTAAGTGAGGAGTACAAAGACAAGTATGTCTTGCCTACAGTCAAGCAAGGTAGTCGGAGTGTCATGGTCTGGGGCTGCATGAGTGCTGCCGGGACTGGGGAGCTACAGTTCATTGAGAGAACCATGAATGTCAACATGTACTGCATGTACTGTGACATACTGAAGCAGAGCATGACTCCCTCCCTTCAGAGACTGGGCCACAGGGCAGTATTCCAGCATGATAACGACTCCAAACACAACTCCAAGACAACCACTTGCCTTAATAAGCTGAGGGTAAATGTGATTGACTGGCCAAGCATGTCTCCAGACCTAACCCCTATTGAGCATCTGTAGGGCATCCTCAAACAGAAGGTGGAGGAGCGCAAGGTCTCTAATATCCACCATCTTCGTGATGTCGTCATGGAGGAGTGGAAGAGGACTTTAGTGGCAACCTGTAAAGCTCTGGTGAACGCCATGCCCAAGAGACTTAGGGCAGTGCTGTAAAATAATGGTGGCTACACAAACTATTGACACTTTGGGCCCAATTTGGACATTTTCACTTAGGGGTGTACTTACTTTTGTTGCCAGCGTTTTAGACATTAATGGCTGTGTGTTGAGTTATTTTGAGGGGACAGAAACTTTACACTGTTATACAAGCTGTACACTAATTACTTTACATTTTAGCAAAGTGTAATTTCTTCAGTGTTTTCACATGAAAAGATATATATATATATATATATATATACTAGACTGCCTGCACTGTATATATATATATATATATATATATATATATATATATATATATATATATATATATATATATATATATATATATATATATATATATATATTAGACTGGGCTCAGCCCTTCCTTCTCTGAGCTGGCCGCTCAGCTGTCGGCTAATTGCCAGCTCCTATGGCTCCACAGTTACTCAGCTGTTGCTGATATCCTGCTCATCAGTTCTGTCACTTAAAGCGGCTGTATAGTCTTTTTTTTTTTTTTACTTTTGCCTACAGGTAAGCCTATAATAAGGCTTACCTCTAGGTAAAAAAAATATCCTGTATGGTTTAGGAGATATTCCCCTTGCAATGAGCCGCTGACTGCAGCGGTGCATGCGCACAGGGGATTCTTGGCTGGAAGCCTGGCAGACGCAATAAGAAATCTCCTGTGCATGCGTGACGATATTGCTGCTCTGGCCACTCACAGTTCCGGGGCCGCGATACCCGGAAAACACGCAGAGGGAACATGTCAGCTCCCTTGGCATGTATCAGGTGAGATGTCGTGGCCTCGTTCTAAGGTAAGTATTTCATAATGAGCTAGTATGCACCGAATACTAGCTCATTATGCCTTTTCCCTTGCAGGTCTGAAAAAAACAAAACATTTCACCGGGTTTACTCCCGCTTTAAATTATCCAGTCCAGAGGATCTCTGTCTTCACCTTAGTCAACATCACAGAGACATTCTCCTGCATTCCTGTTAAAAGACTTGCTTGGCTGACATCCCTTCTGGCTCCAGATCCTGCTTGCTGTTTTACTACACTCATCTCTGGCTCCCTGACGTTTGGCTTGTCTGACTATCTATTCCAGTTCCTGAACTCTGGCTATGTTTGGAATATGTTCCGTTTACTTTTATTATTAAATACTAGTATTTAATAATAAAAGTATATATTTAAGTATTAATAATACTGTGATTTAACTGTACTTCTGTCTTGGTCTGATTTCATGGTTTCTGACACACTGTATATATAGTCTACACTGAATGCACAGCATATATATATATATATATATATATATACTGCCTAACATTCTCTCGCCGCCGTGTAAACAGCCTTATATAGTGTGGGGCATGGATTTAGCCCCCTGAGCCATGATTGGCAAAAGGCATGGCTCTCACAGCAGAGTGCGCTGTGATTGGCCAAAGCATGCAGGTCAGGTGCATGCATTGGCCAATCAGCAGCAGCCAATGCACTGCGATATCACAGAGCATTATAGGGCACTCCACTGCGCTCAAATTTGCCGCAAACGCCCCATATGTTTGTTTGTTCTGTTAACCTCCCTGGCGGTGATCCTGAGTCTGCCTCGGGTTGGGATTTTACTATCATAAGCGGTAACCCCGAGCCAGATTGCATCGCTGGATACAGGGAGAGTTACTTACCTTGTCCCCTGGATACAGCGATGTCCTCCGCGCTGTGTGATCGAGCTGTCCTCCGCTCGATTCACACAGTGGCCGAGTGCCGCCGCGCTCCGCTCCCTGCGAAGTTACAGCGCATGGGAGCAGAGATCGGCAACAAATTCAAAAAAGTAAAAACACACAAAACACGCACAGTACTGTAATCTTACAGATTACAGTACTGTATAAAAAAATTACACACCCCCTTTGTCCCTAGTGTTCTGTCCAGTGCAGTGCATGCGCTTTTATATTATAAATACAGTTTTTTCTGCCTGGAATTTGGAGATTGTCCATAACAACCAAAAACTGTCCCTTTATGTCAAAAGGGATTTTAGGCCAACTAGAAAACAGCGATAATAAATTATAATCACTTGCAGAATTAAGCGATAGCGATTTGTGGGGAAATTCGTCATCAAATACTAAATCTAAGGACAGCGACAATTCTGCAAATGAGCAAATTTCTGTGTTTTTGGATTTGATTACATTATTGAATACTTTTTATTATTATTTATTATATTATAAACTTTATCATTCCCGGGATGTCTGCTAGACTCTTGTTTGAACAGATTTAAGAGAGTTATTCCTAAGAATTACAGGACTACAAAATAAAACGCCAAATTTCTATGCAAAATAATTGTACCGCTTTCAGCACCTAAAACCAGAACTAATCATCCTGCCAGGGAGGTTAACAAATACCTGATGTTTGAGTCAAATTTATGTTCGACTCAAACATCGGGACCATCCCTACTGAGGACTCCTGACAAGTTCTCCGTCACATATGATAAAAGCAGCCTGAGTTTTGTGTTGGGGAGGATGCTATTAATAGAATAGCAGAGCCCTGAACTATTCAACAAACAGAGCTGAAAGTCTCTAACTATGAGGAGTGGGGTGTGTGTGCCTTTCCTCCAATCAGCTGTCTTGGCTGTATGCTCAAACTTCACTGCAGTGTTAACCAGGAAGAGAAAATCCCCTAACACAATGTGCACCTTCTAAACCGTGTATAGAGATGAAAACAGAAGATATATATGTAAAATTTATGATGGGGGGTTTGTTTCATCTCTCTTTATCATTTGAGGCAGTTCACTTCACTGGTTATATGTGAGGGTTTACATCCAAGAATTACCTTTTACTTCTTTACAGTAATAAAAAAAAAAAAGAGATGAAAACCATTAGCTAATATTTTACTTTGGAAAGATGTTGTTACTCTAAATAATCGACCATATTTTGATCATCTGCTTAGGACTAGAGTTGGTGTTTGTTTTGGGAAAATGCTAATTTTAGCTCAAATTTCATCACAGGTTCAGTTCTACAAAGCTAGAAATTAACACCGGCAATGTTTAAGTGCACTGAATCCAGCAAAAAAAAAGTGTTACCTTAACAGACAATTGCATGGTCGTGTGACGCTATACCCAAATAAAATAGTTTTCCTTTTTTCCCCACAAATAGAGCTTTTATTTGGTGGCATTTGATCACCTCTGATTTTAATTTTTGAGCTATAAACAAAAACAGAGTGACAATTTTGAAAAAGAAAAATATATTTAATTTTCTGCTATAAAAAAAAATCCAACAAAAACATTTTTAAAAATGGAATTTCTTCATCAATTTAGCCAATATGTATTCTGCTACATATTTTTGGTAAAAAAAAATCCCAAAAAGCGTATGCTGATTGGTTTGCGCAAAAGTGGGCTCGTGGGCTCATGGGCTATTTTTATGGCATTTTCATTTATTAATTTATTTTTTACTAGTAATGATCAGTGATCAGCGATTTTTACAGGTACGTGATTTTGTGCAATAGAGCTGACCTATTGCAGTAAAAATGCAGTAGGCGGTCGGCAAGTGGATAAAGACAGATGATGTCTATTTTCACTGTTAAATTATAAAGGATTCAGCTTGTTCAATTAAGCTTTGGCAATAAAACCTAGAAGCGGATTGGTTTCTATGCAGTTTTGCACCAGCTTTAGCAAATAACCCCCTTTGTGTTCTTAATTGAGACAAGTCCACACTATGTAGGGGGATATGCTTTGCCCATATTTCAGATTTGAGGTTTACAACCACTTTAATTTAGGGGAAGAAGAAAATCTTACAGCTGGAGTCCCATAGAGATACTGAAACATCAATTTTAAGTGGACTTATTCTTTAAGTCTTTAAAAATATATCACATGCACAGAGGACTACCTGGCCCAGTATTTAGCAGATCTAAATTTTGTTAGACTATATCTAAATAGTCTGATTAAGCAGATCCCGTTCAGAACTTTAGGTTCATGCAGAGAATAATAGCTGACTGTCAGCCTGTAAAATCAGGGGCTGCCTATACATTGCCTGATTATCATAATGCTAGATCTGAAATAAGTTAATATGTTTGATATTAGGAACACATATGGCCCCCCTCTAGGCTTTAAAGTAGCTTTAGAAGGATTTTTGCTATCAGTCATCCCTACATGAAAATTGACATTTGACAGGTTTAATTACCTGCTGACAAAAGTATAAAAATGTACTTTATAGCAATGTCACATTTATAGTGTTCTGAGGAAAAGTACAACTTTTAAATTATCTTACAACACCATTGTAATTCTATGCAACAAATGAAAAAAATTAGCACATTGCTAATGCAATCCAACAAACATTACAGCTGTTAAAACTAGAGCTTTTCAATAGTTACCTGGATCTTTAATGGGGGAACAGGAAAGTATGGGCCAAAACTAAAGTGGAAAATCTCTCTCTAAAAAAAAAGGAGACACATCCACAAAAAATACCCACAACGTTTTAGAAGAGTGCGACAAGTCTAACATCACAAGCTTTGAGAATGTTTTAATTGTCTTTTTCCTTCCTGATCCTGTAAAGACATTTCCTCAGAACAGGATTTGGGGAAAAAAATCTTCTTAATTAGGTCACAAACAAAAATAAAAAGGGAAAAAATAGAAAAGAGAAAGGTAAGAAGGCAGAACAGGGATAAGACAGGGGAAAAAAAAGAGAAAGGAAATGAGGATAAAGAGAGGAGGTGGAAAGGCCAGCTGAGATCCATGATGTTCCACAAAATGATTCCGTCATATTGTTTATTACAGGCTGCACACAATGTGACATCAATTACATATCTTGTCTTGCAGTTGACTAATAGCCTGATTTCAAATGAACCACCAATGACACGTGAACAGATAATGTGAACATTCCCCAAGAATTGACAACATGAACATTGGGTGGATCCACATCTATGTATGCCCATAGTATTAAGACAGGTGTATCTTTTTTTTTTTTGTCGTTTATACAGGATCAATTCTGAGGTCCAATTCTACATCAATTTAAGTATCTAAGAGTAGTGTTGGATGAAAGGTTCGGGCCAAATATAAGTTTGGCCCAAACATTGGTTGTTTGCCCGTTTGGCAAACACCTGAATTGGAAGGGTGTTCAACTGTTTGCCTGACCTGCCAAATGCTCCACAATGCACTGTGTGCTGCACAGTGCATTCTAAGCCCTGATTGGCTGAAGCAATAAAGGCTTTTCCCAATCAGGGTGAGAACACTGTCAGAGCCATGATTGGAGAAAGTCATGATGACTTACAGCAATCATAGCTCATTGCTCATAGGCCTACCCCACACTATAAAATGTTTCTTCCCAGAGAAACCATTTGCAGTGTGATATTGGAGTGGAGATAAAACAGGGCTCTGTTCATTGCTACTAGCGAGTTAGTGTACTATAGTGTGCTATTGTGATTCTATTGTGAGTGTAGAGTGTCAGTGTACTGCAAATATAGTGATAGTGCTGCATCAGTGCAGTGTGTCCATGCAGTTTTACTGCAGTATATTGAAGAATGCCAGTGTAGTGCATCTGTGCAGTTTTACGGTGGTATACGGTGGTATATTGATGTTTGTCAGTGTAGTGCATCTGTGCAGCTTTACTGCAGTATAATATAGCCAGAGGATCTCTGCCTTCGCCTTAGTCAACATCAAAGAGATGCTCTTTACAACCCTTACAAACCACTTTGACCTACAGGTAAGCCTCGATTAAGGCTTACCTGTAGGTCCAAGAAATATCTCCTAAACCTATACGGTTTAGGAGATATTTACAAAAAGACAGCCACAGCTGTCTACGGTGCATGCACCGTAGACAGCGGCACACGGGCGCACTGGGCAGGCCACAGATCGCGGCGATATGCCGCGAGTGTCGTCTCCTGTGCACATACGTGGGATTGATGTCATTGCTGCTCCGGCGAATCACAGCGCCGGGGCAGCGAGACCCGGAAGTCACTCCGGATCCATGGCAGTGGCGGACATGAAGATGGAGGACCGATTCAGGGGCTTCGTTCTCAGGTAAGTTATTCATAATGAGCTAGTATGCTATGCATACTGGCTCATTATGCCTTTGCCTTGCAGGTTGCTTTTTTTTTTTTTCATGGGTTTACAACCACTTTAAAAGACTTGCTTGGCTGACATCCCTTCTGGCTCCAAATGCTGCTTGCTGTTTTACTATGCTTATCTCCGGCTCCCTGACATTTGGCTTGTCTGACTATCCGTTCTGGTTCCTGAACTCTGGCTATATTTTGAATACTATTTATTTTTATTATTAAACAAGTGTGATTTAACTGTACTTCTGTCTCAGTCTGATTTCATGGTTTCTGACAGTTAATGTTCTATTGTGTCTTTGTTTTATCGTTGCTTGCTTTGCAGGAATGCCATTCAGCTGCAGCACTGATCTGTGTATTCTGACAGCAGCAGGGTGTGCTTTCAGAATACATATATCTGCGATTGCAGCCCTGCAGGGGAGAGTTCTTATCAGCAGTTAAAAAAGAGAATGTATATGCCCAAGCATGAGGGCCTGGGGTGGTCAGTGGGTGGATCGGTATATATATATATATTTTGGGACATAATTTAACTAAAAAAAAGTTGTTGACTTATTGAGTTAATGTTCTATTGTTACTGTGTTTTTTTAACAACAATAATTTTTATTGGTATTGATTGGAGTCATACAGTATTCAATTAACATACATGTTGGTGAACACATAAGCCATGTGTATCGAGTATACATTCCTTGTGTCAGTCATCATATAGTGTTAAACATATAACAGGAAACATAAAAAAAAAACATAAATAGAACCTGAGATAGTACAAAAGGAGGATAGGAGATGTACAATGGAAGCACAAAGGTAGAATCAATATTCTTTAGTAAGGGTTTCATATGATGAGGTTATCAGATAATTATAATTTTCCTAGTGAAGACAGGGTCGCTGAACTGGTTACAATATGTAGGTTATGTAGTAGTTCTAGTTAGGGTTGTGTAGATGTATACCATGTGGACCAGGTGGCCCATTTTGATTTCATTTTGCCATAGTTGCCTTGGGTAGCGGCAAACATCGCTTCGTAAGTTGCGTGGGTATTAACTGTCTCTATTACTTCCTTGAAATTTGGGGGAGTAGTGCTCATCCAGTTTCGTAAAATCACTAGTCTCGTGCCCAGGAGGATGTGAGTAATTACAGTTCTCCCCGGATGGTATGTTTTCTATGCCAAGTGATAAGAGTGCCAAGGGTGCGTTTGGAGTGATAGGAGTCCCAACTAATGTAGAGATAAGGGTAAAAATTCCAGCCCAAAGTCGGTGAAGCCCAGGGCATCCCCACAGGACATGGTACAATGTGCCTACATTGGCGCATTTCCTCCAGCACATGGGAAAGTTTTGGGGGTTGAA
Organism: Lithobates pipiens; assembly: GCF_037356315.1. Taxonomy (NCBI): domain Eukaryota; kingdom Metazoa; phylum Chordata; class Amphibia; order Anura; family Ranidae; genus Lithobates; species Lithobates pipiens. Next base: position 398,155,656 of record NW_027507748.1, on the reverse strand, counting down.
TTTGGACAGTCTTTGTGGAGTTAGGTACCAACGTAGAGTTATCTTGCGGGGGATTTCCCAAAGATTAGCACTTTTGGTCTCATTAAGATTGGTTTGTAAGGCTTTTTGCCACTGGGCTTCAGTGTACCCCGTGTCCAGATCCTGCTCCCATGCCCTGATGTTGTTAGATTTTTGAAATTTAGTTTTAGAGTGGATAAGGGAGTAGAAAAGTGATATCCCTTTGATGTTAGTAGTTGCATTTGTAAGGTAAAGTGTTACCCTCTATGGCAGTGAAGTGCCATGAATGGAGGTTTTTTTGAGTAAATGAGCTATCTGGAGGTATCTGTAATAGTCACTATCTTCTAAATTATATTCCAACTGAAGCGACTTAAAGGTTTTAGGAGAAGGGCCTATCGTCAGGTAATTTACTGTGCTTATGCCTTTGGTCCTCCAGTGTGCTATTTTTAAATCTGGTATGGTTTTTAGGGGATAGTCTAAAAATTCCAGAGACACGAAAGTGTTCCAGGTGTGGAGAGTGGCCCTGATAGTTGGAGAGAGGTGTGGCGGGGCCCGTGGGGAGTACCTGCTGGTAAGAAGTAGGTCAACCAAGCTGTGTCATGAGATTTGTGATTGTTCTAGTTCTAACCATCTGGGTCCCTGCGATTGGGAGAACCATGTCCTGGTTTGCGCAAGGATAGCGGCCGAGTGATAGTCTTTCAGCATCATATGCCCTATACTCCTGCAGTTTTAGCTTTTAACAGATGTTTAAAGGCGCACCTCACCCTTTTACCTTGCCAGAGGTAGTTGTTTAGAGTGGATTGGGCCTTGGTAAAAAAGGAATTGTTGATCGGAATAGGTAAGGATCTATATAAATACAGCAGTTGTGGAAGCATCAGCATTTTAAATGCCGCTAGACGGCCAGTCCATGACATTTCTATTTTGGATAGCTCTAACAGTTTGTTGCGCAATAGGGTAAGGAATGGAGAGTAATTAGCTGCATACAGATCGTCAGTATGTGATGTGAGAATGATCCCCAAGTACTGCCACCCATCTTGTTTCCATACATATGGATATTTAGCACTTAGTCTTGCTTGTGTGATTGTGTCTACCCCAATTCCCATTATATAAGACTTACTTTCATTGACTTTATAATAAGAAAGCCTATTGAACATTTCTAGGGTCTTATGAACCGAACCAAGGAAGATTCCACATCTGTTAAGGTCATAATAATATTATAATAATATCATAATAATATAATCTGCGAATAGACTAATAGTATGGGTATGATTGGCCATGGTGAATCCTGTGATTTTAGTGTGTGTGCGGATGTAAACAGCTAAAGGTTCCATTAAGAGATTAAAGATTAGGGGTGACAAAGGGCATCCTTGACTAGTGCCATTTGTTATAGCAAAGGGTTTAGAGAGGACTCCCGATGTGAGAACTTGTGCTGAGGGTTCAGAGTATAGGGATAATATAGCCTGCAATATAGTTCCTGAGAAGCCAAATTTCTGCAGGACTAGGGTAAGATACTGCCAATGTATATGGTCAAAGGCCTTCTCTGCGTCCAAGGCCAACAGCAGAGAAGGCCTTTTGTGTACTCTAGCTAAGTGTATGATATTCGTCAGTCTGCATGTAGCATCAGACGTCTGGGGGCCCTTGGTAAACCCCTTTTTGTCTGGGTTTATGAGGAGAGGCAGTATATCAACTAGGCGGGAAGCTATGACTTTCATGAGGTCTAAAGTTGGAGGGTGTATTAGGTTCCTTCCCTGGCTTCGGTAGTGCCACAACTACAGCAATCAGCATCTCAAGAGGGAAGGAGGTCGAGGCAGCAGCAGAATTAAATATCCGTTCCAAATATGGGACTAGTATTTGTGAAAATGTTTTATAATAGTCACCAGAAAACCCGTCTGGCCCAGGGGATCTATTGGCAGGTAAAGAGTCAATGGCTGTTTGGATCTCACTGGCATTGATTGGCTGGTTTAAGGACTGCAGTTGGTCCTGTGTTTTTAGTGATAGGGTGTAGTATATACGGGATTTTGTTTTTTTTGTCTGAGGCCCTTGATACGTTGTGATAGTGTCTTGCCAGCCTTGTTACCTGTGGCATAATTTTTTTTTGGGCTGATTTGTCAAAGTTCTCCAATAGGAGAAGTCTCAGTTCATATCTCAGTTGGGAAATTTGGGTGGAAAATGTGGTAGAGGTTTTACGTTTGTTATCAGTTTCTAGTAGAAATATTTTATCAGTCAGATCTTTTTTTGCGCTGCTACCTCTTAGACCTCACAACCAGCTGGATGAGAATGCCTCTGATAAATGCCTTTTGGGTGTTCCATAAAACAAAATTATCTTGTACAGAGGGTTCATTGAGAGCAAAGAATTCTTTCAGCTGTGTTGCAATTGTTAGCTTAGAGTCCAAATTTTGTAAAAGAAAAGAGTTAATCCACCAAGGCGGTGGGACACTGGTCCCTGCATCGCCCGGAGTCAATGCAACCGATGCATGGTCTGACCATGTGATAGCATTGATGTTTGCAGACGACACATTGACCAGGGTGCTCTGGTCCACCAAAATGAGATCAATATGGGAGTATGCTCTATGCGGTGAGGAAAAGAATGTAGTCTCATTCCCCTGCGTGCAGGCACCTCCAAGCATCAAATAGGCCCTGTTCATGGAGTGAAGGTAGGAGAGAAGGCCTTGTTCATCTGGCTCCTGATATGGAGTCTGCAACAGGGTCAGGGGTGGCGTTGAAGTCTCCACATATTATTAGTCTGCCTTTTTGGTGTTTCCTAGTGATCTTCATCAGTTTGTAAAAAAAGCGAATCTGATACTTATTCGGTGAGTAGGCGTTAACAATAGTGTATGTGGCAGAGTCAACATCACAGACCAGAATAATGTACCGGCCGTTGATATCCATGACCAGCTCATGAAGGGTAAAGGTGACAGAGTCCTTCACTGCAATGAGTACTCCCTTAGTTTTGTTGAGAGCATTTGCAGTGCATATATGTGGGAAGTTCCTATGAAAACAAGCCTGAGGGGCTGATGCTGAAAAGTGCGTTTCCTGGGCGCATACTATCTTAGCCTTAGTGGAGAGAGCTTCAGACCATAGGGATCTCCTTTCTGCTGGGTGGTTAAGGCTCTGTGAGTTAATTGATAAAATCTTCAGGCCCATGTGTGGAAGAAAAGGAAGCTGAGTGTTGAGCTTGTTGGTAGATATGCGCTGTGAAAGGATTTCGAGAGTACTCACTGGTGCTGTGAATGCCAGTGTTCCAGTGGACCAAAAGGGGAGCATACCGGTTGAAGTGTCCCAATTTCAGAGTGGACTCCGTTTATTGTAGAAAAGGAGAAGTGAAACAGAAACAAAAAAAAGAAAAAGAAAAGCAAAACAATGTCATACTTATAATAGAACAACATGTAGGGACCAGTGTGAATCGGAAAAAGGGTCCTGATACCCGTGTGCAGCCTAGTGCTGCTCAGAACGGTGGGGGTAAAGTTCAGGCCTATTTATTTCCCCTGAGCTCACCCAGTGACAACATAGAAATGTTGGTGATGTTACTCATCGGCTATACGTGTGTCTTGGCGTTCCCGTTGGTAACAGTCAGCCAGTCAGGAACAGACAAACGTTTTGGGTTGGGAGTGCTGCGTTCAGTCGTCTGCTCTGGTAGGATCTTCCACTCTTCCAGGAGAGAGAGGCCTTTCTCCAAAGAGTCTATTGTGAAGGTGCAGTCGTCCCTAACCACTGATAATTTAGTGGGATATCCCCATCTGTAAGTGATCTGGTGGTTTCTAAGCACTTTGGTGATGGTATTTAAATTCTTCCTCTTTTGGAGGGTATACTGGGACAGATCAGCATAGAACTGCAGTTTTTGATACTGTGCAGGGATCAACTCTCCTTTACGCATAACTGTCATCAGCTGTTCCTTTGCGTGGTAAAAGTGGAGACGCAGTATGACATCTCTGGGGACTTGGTCTGAAAGGAAGGATGGCTTGGGTAGGTGGTGTATTCTGTCAATGGTTAGATCAAGGTCAGAGAGACTAGGGATAAGAGCTCTAAACAGGGAGGCAGCATATGAGTGCAGCTCAGATTGCTGGATCGACTCTGGGATCCCCCTGATCTTTAAATTGTTCCTCCTGTTCCGATCTTCGATGTCTGCAAGCTTTGTCTTAATCCACTCTGTGTCCCCTTCCCTCTCCTCGTGCGAGTCCACCAGGTCATTAATAGTATCAGCAAGGTCACCCATCTTGTGCTCAATATGATCAACACATGCCTCCACTGCCTGTATGTCCTGATTAAACTTGTGCATGCATTTAGCCATATCAGATTGCAGTGAACTTCTCAAAGACAGAAGCGTGTCTTTTAGGACAGTATCAACTACAGGCTGATGCATAGTTGGGAAGGATTCTATTGAATCAGGCAACTCATGCGTCTCATCCCCAGAGTCAGTGGCATGGTTGGTCGGATTGCATCCCACTCAATTCAGTCTGAATCTGGCCTTAGCGGGGCTCCCAGAAATAATGGATGGTGAGTAGTGCTGAGCGCTAACAGGGGAGCCATTATTACTGTGCCCTGAGTCTGTTTTGGGGAGAAGTGCTGGCCATTTTGTCAGTGGGGGAAGTGGGGGAAGATAATGGCCGGTGGCCATCTTGCCTACCATGCTGTTGCTTGTGTGGATAGAAGTCCATCAAACGCTGAGACTTGTGCTGCTCCTTTCTTTTCCTGGACATGCTGCGGGAGTAGTCCGGAGGCGGTTCGCCGTTTAGGAGGGGTGTTTTCAGGTCCCGATGGGGTGATTTGAGCCGCTATAGCTGGGTGATCACAGGAGCTCCGGATCTATGCAACCATCCGTTTTTCCACACAGGCCACGCCCTCTGTTACTGTGTTTTTTAACCATTGTGTGCATTGCAGGAATGCCATTCAGCACTGATCTGTTTATTCTGATAGTGTAAGGTCACCTGAGTCCATGTGACAGATGCATACAGGGAGATAGAGAGGAAGCAGCAGACTGTGGCAACAAGCAGATAAGTATAGTCAGGAACAAACCAAGATTGGTAACTGGAATCAGACGCAGCACACAGAGCAAGTAGCACATGGAAGCCAAAAACACAATATTGATCACCAAGGCAGACTTGCAGTGCACAGGTCAATATAGAGTTCCTTGATAGAGGCTGGGGTGGAGCCATACTTTGAGGAGAGATTACTTAACCAGCCAGGTGGGAATGGCTGGAGTCTAAAGCTGAGCACATGGAGAGGTAAGCTGACAGAAAAACATTACTGTATATCCATGACAGATAGTGTAGTAATATGATTGAGCAGAGGTGACTCCATTTTTGATTCATGTATCTTAACTTGTATATTCAGACTCTAGATAAAGTCAACTAGTTAATAACAGGTTATCTATAAAGCACACATATAAGAAAATATAGCTTATAGCAGCATCTTTCTATATAAAGATTCTTGGGGTAAGAGATGTCTGGGCCCTTTCCTGTGTAATGAGACATGAAACAGGGAAGCAGGACCCGTGACTATGAGTCATGAAAACAGATGGCATAATTAATGATATGTAATGATATGTAATGATGTGAAATGTACACCTCTATATTAACCACGCCCATGTTCTATGCAATGATTGGTTAACGATAACGTATATAAGTCGCATGTCACCGAGAATTAAGTTAGATAGCTTTAAACATCGATTTTGACTCATCTTTTCTTGTGTTTCCAAAGAAGCTATCTCCTCGGTACTGCAGTGCTGAGTGGGTTTTGTGAGTGTGGTAATTGCCATTATTATACCTAGCTGGTCTTGTCAGGTATATAAAAATACCATTTAATTCCACTTCAGTTTGGAGGCACCACTTGAGATTTTTGAATTTAGGACTGAATTTAGATAAGGCTCACCTGGGGTAAGGTTTTTCTTGTCTCAGTTCTGTTAAAACCTAAGTCCTTTGAAAAAAAAAAAAAAAAGAGAGAAGTGTGAGACGGACCATGCTGTTAAGAAGTGGCTTTTGGGAAGCCCCTGGCTTTAGGTAAGTCTTTTAAGCAGTTTAAAATGTAGTGTGGCTTTTGGGAATCTCCTGGCTTTAGGTAATCCTTTTAAGAAGTCCTTTGGTAGGACTGTTGAGAAGTTTAAAAACGTAATATTACGCTCCTTTTGGCAAGGAGAATAAGATAAGGGTGCAATAAGGCAATTACTACCGTGACCCACAAACTTTTGCTCTATCTGGCTTTTCTTGTCTATCGCATTGGCATAAAAGTATAAGATATATGTTGTTCTGTTGTGTGAAACATGGCTGCGAGGTAAGGCAATCCTGTTTCACTGTGTTATATGATGTCCCAAAAGAGGCAAATTAAATTAGAGTGAAGTAAATGTCCCTTGTTATGTTCAGGTATCGTGGAAGGGGTGAGTACTGTTATATGCATGTTCATATAAGTTTGCTAAGGTTTTCTTTGAAGAGACAATGGTATAGTATGTAAATAATATGAATTCTTTCCTTTGCTAGTATGTTGGTTATAGAGCTTTAGAATGATAAGTGGTTGATTCTGCTTGAAAAATGCATAATTTGTTTGTTCATGTTTAACGTGTTTTGGTGACTCTTGGAATGGTATCGGAGTGGTATTTTGAAGTTTGTGGAAGAAATGTGTTTAGATGGAAGGGGGTTGTTGTAAGGTAAGGGAATGTTTCGGAAAATGCCCTAAGGTGTGATGAGATAAGTAAGTAGTGTAAAATGTGTTTTTTAATAAAAACATCCTACATTGTAGAAGGTAAAGCAAGTGAATTTAGAAGGTAAAAGAGAGTTTTGAGTTATTTATTAAAAGAAGGTTTGCATTTTGCAAGTTTTTTTCAATGCATTGTTCTTTTTAGACAAGCCAATTTCAAATCTGTTTGAAAACTGACACATAGAGAAATGAAAAAAAAAGTGAAAAAAAAACAGAAAGTTAGCAGTCAGAGTGTAAGGGCTTACCTAGATTGGAGTCCATGTTGCAGAGATGTAGGCTCACCCTTGCAAATAAACACAGCCCACAGTAACAAACAGATAAGCTACCTGGGCTGTGAATCTGTGCACGGGGGCTTGACAGGAATTTGCCAAAGGATTGTCCAGGTAAAGCCGTAGTCAGGGATTCCAGAAGACAGAATAAACGATATACAAGCCAGGGTCGGTAGCCGGGGTCAGTCTTGGAACTCAGGAACTCAGGAACCTTTGGCAACAAGAGACAATGAACTGACAAAGCCCTCAGAGTGAGGCAGTGTTTTATACCCTAGCTGATTAGGTAACCTGCCACAGCTGATCCAAGAGTGAAAGGTACAAACAGAATTGCCCACAGTACTAATGCAAAACTAGACATGGCTGGAAAGCAGGCAGAATAGAACTGAGGTGTGGCTCAGAGGTAAGGTAACGGGAACAACTACTGGCAGTCATGAGTTCAATACCACCCAGAGCCACTTGAGGTGTGACTACACCTGGCTGTCCAAAATACACGGTAGGGACCGTGACACAGAGTTGTTTGAGATTTAAAGGGGAAATTTTTACCATCATTGCTTGCATACCAGGCTTGAAAGGATTTTTTTCATGATTGCTGTAGCAATGTGGAGATATTCGCTTTTATGTATTTATTGATTACGAAGTATCTTTGAGGAAACGATTTTAAAGGACAGCCGAGATAGGAGGTTTTGGGCAGTTAAAAGAATTAACACAGAAAGAGTTTTGTTTAAAATAAGGATTTTAAAGAGTCACAGCTAGTTTAATTTGGATTATCAGATAAAAGGTGTTGTTAAAATAAGGATTTATTTGTAGACTTACCCTGTTTGTCTGTTTGTTTGTTTGTTTGTCTGTTTGTTTGTTGATTGTTGTTTGCTGAAGTTATAATGGGTCGGTACAGGTGGGTGGGTAGAATGTGCAGATCAGCGCAGATCACTATTCAGGAACAGGCACAGGAACAGAGGGTGGTGGGAGCTGATTTCCGGGTGGCATAGGGGCAAGGTGCCTCTACTACACCAGACATATCTGGTGTGGGGGAGGAGGACTGTGGGACCAAACGCTTCGGGGGGGGGGGCCCACACCTTCTTGTACAGGAAAAGGTTCAACCAACGGTAAAAAGAGAGAGAGCTGGTGGGGAGGCTAGAACCCTTGTTGAAAGCACCCCACCTCGTGCAATGAGCAGCCCCTGATGCTGGGATCTCGTGGGACTTTTCAGGATTACGGTACCAGAGATTCACAGAAATACCAAGATGTTAGTTTATTTGACAGTGATAAAATTGTTGCTGCTGGGTACACATAAAGGGGGGCATGGTTACTGTTTTGCGGGGTCTGAGTGAGGTAAAGGGAAGTTATAAATCTTCCTCCTTCCCCCTCAGATTCCCCCAGATTTCCTCTTTTCTCCCCGATTCTCCACCTCTGGGCTGGTAAGTTTGGGGATGTGAGTTCTGATTCGGATTGCCAGTGAGGTGCTAGGATTGCTGCTGTTCGTGGTTTCATAAGACGAACACCTAGGTAGAGAAAAGTTGTTGCTAGTAGAGAGAAATGCTTAATTTTGTGTATGTGAATTTTTGTCTTTTCTTGGAATTCCAATTTAGAGTATAAGTTGTTTTTGTCTTCTGAATGAAGATGAATTGTTGGGTAGTTGATATGTCCTATGATCCTGCCAAGACAGAGAGCTTTGCTAAAGTGGGCAGGTGAGAGGGACAGAGTAGGGTACTCATCTATGTGTGATGCTTTAAGAAGATTGAATCACAGATTTGGATAAGGAGAGTTACTATAACAGTGATTCCTCCTGTCCAAAGTACTGTTTAGCAGAATGCATGGAGGTACAAATCCGCTTGCAGAGATCTGCTATTTTTTCTACAAGTGGAAGAGGAGATCAAACCACCAACCATGCTTTCCCCACCGCTTTTGTGGAGAGCATACTGCTATATTTGCATTCCATAGTCAGTGAGTCAGAGAGACTTGCTGAGGTGGGGAATGAATGTTAAAAAGGATTTGATTCAGAAACATTATCTATAAAAAGTACATGTTTGTTGTTAAAATGTTGCAACTATCGTCAGTCTATTCATGAAATGTGTTGGACACATATTAAGCCCATGCCAACTGCATAGTAAATTGGGAACATTAAAAGGGGACTGTGACATGTCACTGATAAATTATATGTATGCGCTGATATCAATTTTTTTTTGAGAAATCTGATCAGATACAAATTTTTAAAAGTAGTAGTTCAATTAATGTATAGGGTATCTTGATTATTTCGGTTAGAGTCTGACTTTAAGGACTGTTTTAGTTGTAGTTTCCTATCCTTACATTATTGAAGTTAATTCAATATTTTAAGTGTTTTTTTTTATAACAACAAATGTGCTATATTTTTGCAAATTCTTTTAATTGTGTTTAAGTTGTATTAACAATGAATGTGGAATGAGAAAGTGGTTGTATTGTGTTTAATGAACGCATAGGGTATCATTTCGATTAGTAAAGTATTTTAACTGTGTGTTTAGAATGTACAGGTTGTTTCATATTGTGTTCAGGCCCATGTTATATTTTCCCTAAAAGTTTGGGGTTAAATAAAAAAAATTGATAAAGGGATTTTGGTAACAGAAGGGTGAAATTTGGAAAAATGTTTGAAGAGTTACTGAAATTAAGTAACCGGGATCAAAATACATTGCTACATATATTGAGTCCATGGGGTAGAGCATTCATGTCTGTACATATGAATGATCACAGAATTGGAATCAAAGGTTTTGGGAAAAGTTGAGGAGAATGAGAGTTATAATATGGACATTTCTTTTCTTTTCTTTTTTTGCAAATTTAATGGACATTCAGAAGCCATCCAAGAGACTTTTCCTTTTGAGCTTTTCTTTGGGACTATTTCTATTTGGCCTAAAGGCTGTCATGCCCCTCCCACTTGTTTTTATGGACTGTCACGCCCCTTTCCTACCTTTTGCATTCCATGGACAATTGCAGCTGAGATTATGTGTTTGTTGTTTTCTATTTTTGCATGTTTAGAAGGTGGTCTGGGTGAGGGTTGGGGGCATATTGGGATTGATGTTGTAGTGTGCCAAGGACGTGCTCGACCACTTCAGTGTGTATAATGTTTGGAGGGAGGCTGCCATGAGCACTGTACTATATATGTATTGGTTCACTTGTCATCTACCAGTCTCTGTGTTCTAGGGGGGGGGGGGGGGGGGGGGGGGCTTAAGGTTATATGTGGCCCACCCATATAACATCACTAATAACACGCCCAAATAACATCACTAATAACACATTCATTGGACATAGAGGGGATGTGTATTCAAACTCTGAGGGAACTCTACAGTGGTTGACACTTTAGATAGTGCCCTGCATTACACTATATATGCCTTTGTGCATGCCTCTGACCCCCATACTGAGATGGCTAGGCTACTCTCACAGCTTGCCCTTGCAGGATTCTCTAAAGGTGCCCAATGGGTCCTTAAGCAGATAGCCACTGGCCTTGGGCGACAGCACGTACATTTGTTCACATACATTTGTTGTGGAAGAACATGCCATCCATGGATTCTGAATGATTCCAGGGAATGGTGTTACTTGGACTCATTGGTTCCGATAATGGGAATTCTCAGGAACAGTGAGGAACGTCACTTGCTCAAGGCTAGTGTTCATCCTAAATACCCCTCAAACACTGCAATGCCAGGTTGTTGTACAAAGGAGAGAAGTCATATTATTTACATACTATACCATTGTCTCTTCAAAGAAAACCTTAGCAAACTTATATGAACATGCATATAACAGTACTCACCCCCTCCACGATACCTGCAGGCATCATCCTGGTATTGTTTTTTTCATGTAAAAGCAATCTTAGCAGCTAGCCACTAGATGGCTTTTATAAGCACTAGAAGGGGAGGTCCCCCCTCCCACCACCTTCCATGATTTTCTTGGGCCCTCCTGTCCCACCCCGAGAATGCAGCTGGCGGTTTCGCCAACTGACCATAGAGCTGATCAGAGACCAGAATGGCTCTAATCATCTCTATGGTCTAAGAAACTGGAAGCTATGAAAATTTCATCACCTCGGTTTAGCTGCATATAAACAGCACCTTTTTTAAATTTTGAAAGCAACTGATCACACTGATCTTGATGTGATCAGATACTATAAGGGCAGAGGAGAGATCCAGAGTCTAATAGACCCTAGATTTCTCCAAAAAAGAGTACCTGTCACTGCCTATAGCTATCACAAGAAATATTTATATTAAAAGTGATCTAAATAAAAACAATTAAAGGGACAGTGTAAAAATAAAAAAGCAAATAAATAATAATAAAAAAATTAAAGCACCCCCGTCCCCCTGTGCTCACATGCAAAGGTAAAAGCAAGCATTGATGGTAGGTGAACAGCAATTGCACCGTGCATGTGATGTATCACCACAAATGTCAGATCAAGGGCAGTAATTCTAGCACTAGAGCTCCTGTGTTCATGTGTACCATATGTTCATGGTAACTTTCAAAGCATCACTTATGGCTATAAAAAATTTACATAGTTTGTCACCATTGAATGGGCATGCCCAATTTTAAAGCATGTCATGTTTGGTATCTATTTACTCAGCATAAGATTATCTTTTAAATTTTACCAAACAATTGGCAATATATTGTGTTTTTGGCCAGTAAAAATCAATAAGTATAATTTTCCCCAAAATTGGCTGCACAAATACTGTGTGATATAAAAATTGCAACACCTGGGGGGGTGTGGCCTGGCCGCTGCTGAAGATGGCTGCTTGAATCCTCTGCTCCGCTCCTCCATGGAACAGACAAGAATTACCAGCGTCTTCATACCCAGCCTCCACCCTTAAGAACAGAGGGCTATACTCTGAGCATCCCCCAGGCTATGTCCTGAAAGAAACTCCATCACAAGGGATCCTGCAGGCTCTTGGATTTCTATATTCAGCTCGTACAGCAGGGAAACCAACATGGCCCCAGCCGGTAGCAAGAAGACCCAGAGCAGCCACTGGAACAGAAGGATGCAGATAGTGCTACTCCCTCTGGCATAGAGCATAAGGTAAGAGACTGGCTGACTCTCCCGCTAACTCTCCCGCTCACTCCCCTGACAAACAGCCTCCTATGGAAAAATCAACAGGCCACCATGTTTACCCCTAAAGAGGGTGTCAAACAGCTTAACAATTGGGGTTTAACCACACATGCACCTCTGCCCACCCCCAAAGCGAGATCATCATCTAGAATCCTCAATCCTTGGGACTCTAAAGCTCTGCCATAACTATAGTATGCTCACATAGCCATCATTCTCTGCCATAGAGATACATACCTAAGGCTAGATACTACCTTTGTTAACTGTTTGATTTAGTAGTGGAGGAGAGGAAAGCTTTATGATTTCCCCTCCACGCTTCACTGCTTTAGTGTGCCAAGCACACTTCCTGTTTCTGGTTTAACTGCGTAAATTTGCCATATATACCAATATCTAGTTTATTTTTCTGAGTTATAACTGCAATTAAGATCTGATTGTTGTATGCTCAGATCAAGACCTCTACGGCATAGAGAATCTTGATCTGCCCATACTTACTTTGTCTATAGCATTGTCTTTGCAATAGCTTTGTTCCTACCCTCAACCTTTGTTTTCTCTTTAATTTTCAGAGCTTGTCCACCTCAGTACCGCTACATCACCTATACCCAAACTCATTCTCACCTAAGATATGATGTTCACAATAATCTCCCTAAAAGCTAAGGTCCTCAACAGTCCCTTAAGCGCACACTTCTTTGGAGAGAGGCTATCTCCAAGAAGGGAGACATCATTTGTGTTCAGGAAACGCACTTTTCAGAAAATAAATACCCCCAATGTTCCCACAAACTATTTCACAATGCGATCCTCAATATCCTTTATCTTCAACCATATAGATCAGGACCTCTCAAGCAGATACCTGATTCTGTCAGCCACCTTCAATAATCACCCTCTTATCAGTATGAATGTTTACACCCCAAACACCCACCAGAAATCCTTTTATAAGACCAATCTGCAAAAAATCCAACACTACCCTAGAGACCAAATTATACTTTGTGATGACTTTAATCTTTCAATTAATACCAAATGTAGGAAGTCCACAGCTCTATCCTCACTGCTTTCCCTTGAGGATCTTTACGACCCTTGGAGGTATCAACACAGTACTGAGAGGGACTACTCTTTCTACTCAAACACCCAAAAATCATATTCAAGGATCGACCAGTTTTTGACATCCAAAGCCCTGCTGCAAAAAAAAAACAGATCTACAATTGGACTTATCACATGGCCGGACCATGCTCCAATATCCATCACCATTTCTATCTCTCCTTCTACTCCCAGACATATCTGAGATATTCTCTTACTTTACCTTTAATATTGGCACCGTTACATAGTTACATAGTAGGTGAGGTTGAAAAAAGACACAAGTCCATCAAGTCCAACCTATTTGTGTGATTATATGTCAGTATTACATTGTATATCCCTGTATGTTGTGGTCATTCAGGTGCTTATCTAATAGTTGTTTGAAACTACCGATGCTCCCCACTGAGACCACCGCCCATGGAAGGGAATTCCATATCCTTGCTGCTCTTACAGTAAAGAACCCTCTACGTAGTTTAAGGTTAAACCTCTTTTCTTCTAATTTTAATCAGTGGCCACGTGTCTTGTTAAATTCCCTTCCTCAAAAAAGTTTTATCCCTATTGTGGGGTCACCAGTACAGTAGTTATACATTGAAATCATATCACCTCTCAAGCATCTCTTCTGCAGAGAGAATAAGTTCAGTGCTCACAGCCTTTCCTCATAGCTAATATCCTCCAGACCCTTTATTAGCTTAGTTGTCCTTCTTTGTACTCGCTCAATTAGTGCCTAGAACTGGACAGCATACTCTAGGTGCAACCGGACCAGAGTCTTGTAGAGCGGGAGAATTATTGTTTTATTTCTGGAGTTGATCCCCTTTTTAATGCATGCCAATATTCTGTTTTCTATGTTAGCAGCAGCTTGGCATTGCGTGTCATTGCTGAGCCTATCAACTACGAGGACCCCCAGATCCTTTTCCATCCTAGATTCCCCCAGAGGTTTTCCCCCCAGTGTATAGATTGCATTCATATTTTTGGCACCCAAATGCATTATTTTACATTTTTCCACAGTAAACCTCATTTGCCATGTAGTTGCCCACTGCATTCATTTGTTCAGATCTTTTTGCAAGGTTTCCACATCCTGCGGAGAAGTTATTGCCCTGCTTAGCTTAGTATCATCTGCAAATACAGAGATTGAACTGTTTACTCCATCCTCCAGGTTGTTTATAAACAAAATAATATGCAAATTATTGTACTAAAAAGGGTTTGGGGACCCGGCTCCTGCCCCAGGGGACATGTATTAATGAAAAAAAAGTTTAAAAATGGCAGTTTTTTCGGGAGCACTGATTTTAATGACGCTTAAAATTAAAAAAAGTGAAATTTTTCTTAATATTGTGTGTGTGTGTGTGTGTGTGTGTGTGGGGGGGGGGGGGGGGGGTGTCTATAGTATGCCTGTGAAGTGGCACATGTTTCCCATGTTTAGAACAGTCCGTGCACAAAATGACATTTCTAACGGAAAAAGGTAATATAAAACTGCTTGTGGTTTTAATGAAATGTCTGGTTCCGGCAATATGGATGAAAATGATTGAGAAAAATGGCATGGGTATCCCCCTGTCCAATACCAGCCCCTTTGGGTCTTGTACGGATATTAAGGGGAACCCCGTACCCAAATTAAAAAAAGGAAAGGCGTGGGGCCCCCAGGCCCTATATACTCAGAACAGCAGTATACAGGTGGTGCAAACAAGACAGGCACTGTGCAGGTTTGTTGTTAAGTAGAATCTGTTTGTAATTTTGAACTGGTACATTTTTAAAGTGTAGCTCCAGTCAAAAAATCAATTTTTAAGATTTTTGGAAAACATAGGGAAGGGTTATCACCCCTGTAACATTTTTTTTTCCGTCTGTGCACCTCTTCAGAAGATTTCACCTCACTGTCCCAATGACCAATGGTTTTTGAAAATTTGGAGTTTTTAGTAAAACAAGGATTGGGATAAAGCAGCAGTGGAGAGGAGACACGTTTTTTCCATATCAACTCTTACAGGAGAGAATTTCCCTTCCTAGGGGTAGATTTCATCTGACTTCCTGTTGTCTCCTTCTGTTTGTAAGTAGGAGACATTTGTAAGTTGGATGTTTGAAAGTAGGGGCCTGCCCTATATGCTCTGCAGAAATTTTGGCCTAAGGTGTTGGTGTTGCCACAAGTTAACACTATAAGCCCTCAAAGTGACTCTTGGTGGGCGCTGGAGCGCCCTGCTGTGAACTATTATATCAAGAATTGTAATTACATTAGATTGTTGAAAAGTGGTAGAAAAATTGGGCCTTTGGTGGTTGTGGTGGTGGTGGTGCTCGTTCACAACACCGTAAGTCCTCACAGTTACTCTTGGTAGGCGGTGTAAAGGGCCCTGCTGTGAAATATTATATCAAGAATTGTAATTACATGCACCTGTTAAACAGGGGCTGAAAAATTGGGCCTTAGGCACTGGTGCCACAACACTGCAAAACCTCACAGAAACTCTAGTTGGAGAGCAGGAATGAGCCCTGCTGCAAAGTATTGCATCAAAAATTGTAATTACACGCCCCTGTTAAACAGGGGCTGAAAAATTGGGCCTTAGGCACTGGTGCTGGTGACAAGACACTGCAACCTCTCACAGATACTCTAGTTGGAGTGGAGGAATGAGCCCTGCTGCAAAGTATTGCATCAAAAATTCAAATTACACGCCCCTGTTCAACAGGGGCTGAAAAATTGGGCCTTAGTCACTGGTACTGGTTCCACGACACTGCAACCTCTCACAGATACTCTAGGTAGAGCGCAGGAATAAGCCCTGCTGCAAAGTATTGCATCAAAAATTGTAATTACACGCCCCTGTTAAACAGGGGCTGAAAAATTGGGCCTTAGGCACTGGTGCCACAACACTGCAACCACTCACAAATATTGTAGTTGAGCGCAGCAACGAACCCTCCTGCAAAATATTGCATCAAAAATTGTAATTACATGCCCCTGTTAAACAGGGGCATGTAATTACAATTTTTGATACCAGTAGTAGCAACAGCTGCCAGAAGAGTCAGCCAATGCGCTGTGAAAGATAGGTAATGTCCCTGTCCATGCCTGCTGGACCATGAGTTAGCGGTAATATGCACCTTACCACTGACCGCCCTGTCCAGGGAGGCATGGACATTGCTTTCCACATGCCGATAGAGAGCCGGAATCGCCTTCCATGAGAAAAAGTGGCGTTTGGGAACCTGTCATTGAGGAACCGCACATTGCACAAACTCACGGAAGGGGGCCGAGTCTACCAACTGAAAAGGCAGCAGTTGAAGTGCTAGCAATTTAGCCAAGCTTGCATTCAACTGCTGGGCATGTAAATGACTGGGAGTGAACTTCTTTCGATGGTCCAGCAGCTGGGGCAGGGAGATTTGCCTGCTACAATCGGATGTCGGTGTACCGCTAGCAGATTGCCTGCAAGTACTTGGCTGTGACACACCTAATTTTACAACTTCATTCCTCTCAGTGCAGGTTTTATGGAGGACTGAATGTATAGTGGGGTTGGAGATCCCAGCTGATAAGGAGCAAGGAGAGGTCCGCTTTGTTCTTTGGTGTGGGTCTTTAAGGTACGCTTGCCAACGAACTGCCTGGCAGGTCAACATATGTCTGGTCAAGCATGTGGTGCCCAAGCGGCTGATGTTTTGGCCACGTGAGATACGCTTGAGACATATGTTACAAATAGCAGCGGTGCGATCTGATGCACTCGTCTCAAAAACATGGAGTCAGTGACCTCATCATCCCCTCCCTCCTCATCACTGGAGTAAACCTGGCAGTATGCTGCAGCTGCTGGAACATGACTGCCAGATTGCTGTCCTTCTTGGGCACCCCCTCTCTCTGGGCTCATGCTATTGCCTTCCTCTAGCTGGGTATCATCATCAGAGCCTGCAAAACGCTGGGCATCTTCCTGGAGCATTTACCCAACACTGTGCTCAAACAGTTCGGGGGACTCCTCAGGAGGACATGGTGGGTCTAGGGAAGGAGTGACTGATGCCATTGAGACGAGGGAAGAGGCTGTGTTGACAGCTGCTTTTCCAGTACCCTGAACCTGGGTCAGAGAGGATGAGGAGGATGAGGAGGGCTTGATCATCCACTCTACCAAGTCTTCGGCATGTTGTGGCTCAACACGTCCAGCTGCCTAAAATAAGGACAAGCATGCCCCATGGCCACGTGCTGATGATGATGCACCGTGTCCACGATCAGCACTTTTGCCTCTAGACACAGAGCCTGCTTGCCCTCTTTTATTGGCTCGTGACTGTCTGCCTCTCCTTGTTGGCCTTCCAGACATACTAATGGCCTGCAGGGAGATGCGAACACCAGCAATTGGGGTAGATTTAGGTGCACACTGAGCAGATGACACAGTACACCAACTGTAATTACTGCAGCTGCCTGCGGTATAGGATCAGCAGAACACCAGCAATTGGGGTAGCTTTAGGTGCACACTGTGCAGGTGGCACAATACACCAACTGTAACTGCTACAGCTGCCTGTGGTATAGGACCAGAACAACACCAGCAATTGGGGTAACTTCAGGTGTACACTGTGCAGGTGGCACAATACACCGACTGTAACTGCTGCAGCTGCCTGTAGTATAGAACCAGAACAACACCAGCAATTGGGGTAGCTTCAGGTGTACACTGTGCAGGAGGCACAATACACTGACTGTAATTGCACTAGGTTCAAAGGAAATTAAGACACCGTCTCTGCCTATCTGTCTATGAGCCGCCCGCAACACACTACGCAAGGCCACCGCGCAGGTGGCCTTATATAGCGTGGGGCATGTACTAAACCCCTTGAGCCATAATTGGCCACAGGCATCCTGCCTGTGGCCAATTATGGCTCTCCTCACTGACGGCGCTGTGATTGGCCAAGCATGCAGGTCATAGTGCATGCTTGGCCAATCATCAGCCAGCAATGCACTGCGATGCCGCAGTGCATTATGGGCCGTGAGCGCGACACGAATTTGGCACGAACGGCCCATAAAGTTCTGGTTTTGCCAAACGGGCGTACACCCAGCTCATCTCTACTGCTAATGATGCCGTTCTCGTTACTAAAATCTTGTACATAGTCCCTTATCATCCCCTCCAACAGCTTGCATACTATTGATGTCAGGCTAACTCATCAGTAATTCCCAGGGATGTATTGTGGGCCCATTTTAAATATTGGTGCTGCATTGGATTTTCTCCAATCACCTGGTACCATTCCAGTCAGTAGACTGTCAGTAAAAATTAGGAACAATGCTCTGAGAATTACTTGACTAAGTTCCCTGAGTACCCTCAGACGCAAACCATCTGGTCCCAGTGATTTATTAATGTTAAGTTTCCCAAGTCAAATTTTAATTCTGTCCTCTGTTAACCATGGAGGTGCTTTCTGTGATGTGTTATAAGGATAAACACTGCAGTTTTGGTTACTGAAGCACCCCAATTCCCTCATTCTTTATGGGGCCAATATGGTCTGTCGTCCCTTTTTTACTGTTTACGTACTTTCGCTCTCCTCCGCTATGTGTCTTTTGTGTTCTATCTTAGCCTCCTTATTGAACCCTTACATTTCTTGTTGCATCCTTTATAAAGTCTGAATGCTGATGATGATCCTTCAGCCTTGTATTTTTTTTAAGGCATTTTTACACTGCAGCTAGGCCATCCAGGACTTTTGTTTGCTCTTTTAAATGTATTACCCAATTGGATGCATTGACTAATGCCCTTGTTTAATATGCTCCTAAAGCAAACCCCTGTCTCCTCCGTGTTCTTTGTTCCTCAGATTTTATCCCAATTCATGCCTTCTAACAAGGTCCTTAGTTTAGGGAAGTTGGCTCTTTTGAAATTCAGTGTATTTGTATTCCCCTTATGTTTCCTATTGTGTGATTTATACTGAAGCCAATTGACCTGTGATCGTTGTTTCCTGAATTGCCCCGTATTTCCACAGCCATGATCAGGTCTGTATTGTTGGTAATCAGTAGATCCAGTAAAGCTTTATTTCTAGTTGGTGCATCTACCATCTGACCCATGAAATTGTTCTGCAAAATGTTTAGGAACTGGCAAGCCTTAAACGAATACATGGTTGACTCCGCCCAGTTTGGATAATTAAAATGCCCTATTATGATAACACTTCCGTCCTTGCTGTTAATCCAACTTGTGATAGGAGATCCATCTCCCCCCTCCTCCCTCAGGTTAGGGGGCCTATAGCATACTCCCAGTAATATTTTCCCCTTAGCTTCATCCCTTTGTAGCTCTACCCATAAGGATTACCCTTGAATGGTTGCCAGCCAATCGTGAGAACTTTTTAACCAGTCTCTGAAATTCCGTCAAAATCCAAATCCTCCTTGTACAACAGTATCTATATTTCACCCATCTTGTCCGCCAGGCTCCTGGCATTGGTGAATATGCCACATAGTTTAGACCGGTCACATACTATGCTCTTATTAGGTGTTCCGAGATTGCAACTAGGACTTGTTACTATACTTAGCTTGGGTTTATGTGCTTTAGTCAACCTACCACTAATGCCCCCAATACTACCCTTTGAAATCAGGGGGGAGGCTTCCAGGCACAGATTGCTCCCAATTGGGGTGCCGGGGGTCCTCTCTCTAGGATCCAGTATATAAACACAAACAATGGCCAGGGATTTAAGATGTAACGGTACCAATACCAGGTTAATTGTTTTAATCCTGTAAGCTCACACACAGCTGCGGCCTGTTTGAAATGTCTTCATATTTTTGCATTGACTGTACTTACTGTCTATGTTTTTTTTGTTTCTGTATATATTCAATAAAAACTTTGAAAGTAAAAAAAAGTGACAGAAAAGGGTGTTAAAAAGCTCCCATTAGTGTGCTTGAATCTCTAAATAAAACCCGTCCCAATCTAACTCTGAAGAATTGAGTAAACTGAAGAACGACCTCAGCTCTCACTTGCGGAAAGGACATGACTTTTACCTTACCGATTACATTTGACCTGGTACTCTTAGGGAAATAAAGTTGGGAAACTACTAGCCCAGCAGAATAAACATAGAGTCGCGCAATCTAGAATTCCATTCCTTCTCAACGAGCAGGGATATAAATGAACAAACCCAAAAGACTTTAGCTCCTATTCTAAACAATATCATTTGTCACTCTCCCCATCTGAGCCCCACCCTACTCGACAGATTATACAAGAATTCCTTGGACCCCCTAACTCCCATCAATTTCCTCGTCTCAGCTTGCTTCTCTGTCCCAACCGTTTTCCACTCAAGAGGTTATCAAAGCCATCAAAGATCTCACATCTCATAAAGCCCTGGGACCAGACGGTTTTGTAAACGAATACTAAAAAACATATGTTGATCAATTAGTACCCCACCTATGTAAAGTTTTTAACAGATTTCAATCCGTTTGAGAGGAATCCCTTGAAGCGATGATAGCCATCATCCATAAATCAGGTAAACCCCTCCATGATCCCGCCAACTATCACCCAATATTTCTCCTCAACACTGATTTTAAGCTCTACACAAAATTATTGGCTACCCGCTTAGCAACCTATATGCCCAATCTCGTCCATCTGGATCAAGTAGGTTTCATTCCTTTCGGGCAGGCCTTAGATGGTACTCGCAGATTTATAATCTTATTCACTGGGCATGGAATCACTGCACGCCTTCTCTACTGATTTCTTTAGATGCAGAGAAGGCATTCAATGGTCAATTGGCTATATCTGGACTCAGTCCTAAAAAAAATTGGCATTCAAGATCCCCTCCTCCAAGCCATCTTAGGCCTATATTCCACACCCAGCGCAAAAGTCCACTCCCTTCCCTATTACAAAGGGGACCTGACAAGGTTACCCCCTATCCCCCCTTATATTTGCCCTAGTAATTGAACCACTAGCACAAGCCATAAGATCACACCCGACATAGCCAGCTTATCGATTGACCAAACCTCCCACAAAATTGACCTTAATGCCAATGACATAATCATCTGGCTCATGGATCCACTGAAATCTCTGCCCCCGCTCTGTGATCTACTACAGCGTCATCGTGTATCCATGTACAGGCTGAATCATTCTAATTCGGCTATGCTGGGTGTCTTCTTATCCCCGTGACTCAAGACAGCTATTATAACCACCTCTCTCTTTTCCTGGGTCCCCAACTCATCCATGAACTACTTAGGTATTCAGCTCACCTCCCCTTACGCTATGCTTCTCTGTACTAATATTACTCTGCTGGGTCAAAAACTGCAGGATACAGCCAAAAAACTCCTCTCAGTCAATGCCTCTTGGGCAGGGTGTAAAGCCCTATTCAAGATGTTTCTACTACCGCACATCTTATAGACATCACTACTTTCTGACTATGTTATTACGATTGAACCAAATGTGAGTGTAATTTTATTATTATTTTTTAATAAATTGGATGTTAAAACAGTATCACGCTATGCTAGTTTTTTACTTCCATGTTCTTTGATACCTGAGCCCCCTATTTTCGTGGGATGAGCACTATAGGAGGATCGCTACAGATGATTTCATGACCTGAAGACTTGCGGGAGATTACACACTAGATGTATGATTATCTGATTTGCTAACCTACATGCCCATATGACTCGAGAGGCGTAAGCCTTCCTCTGAGTCCACGTCATTTGGTAAGCCTCCTCTCCCCTTCTTTATCATGGTGGTGGTGGTATTATTCTACTCATCAGAAGTTAAATTTCACCTTTTTTACGTCACCTCAAGTTTGGAATTGTGATTGATATTACACATTTCAAGGACTGTTAGACGTTCACTTGATGGACTGTATATGTTAAATAAATTTTATTTACTTTAACCTTTTGTGTGCATGAGGTTCATGCACTCTTCCACCTGGGAGTAAGATCTCTTGATATATAACGGAATTTACATATATTTTATTTTTTTTGAAGTGTATGCAATTTTCTTTGCTTGAATTAGTGCCTTACTGGTTCATGTGGTTTGTTGCCACCTAAGCGCCACACTTTTTTGTTTTAATTTTTGCATGTTACTGTGTAGTCTTCAGTAGTGTTGGCAGCTGGGTAGAGCACCTTTTCACAGCGCAGTATTTTTTTAAACCTTTATTTCTTCTTTGGACACATTGACAAAGTTCATGGAATATTCAACTTTTATGGGTTACTACTAAAGCTTAAACAGGAGAAGCACTTGCCAACTTTAGCTCATTGGGAATCCACACTACAAATTCAAATTCCTCCTCACACTTGGTACCAAGCAATCGGTGCCTCTGCAATTTATTCTGGGAACATTTCTCACTGGGAAACACTGATGATAATGCCAACCTATCGCTATATTCTGGGCAAGCATCACCGCCCTTATTTAGGATGTCACTAACTCTCAACCCCCCAAATGGCTCTCTTAGGTCTTGGCCTCTCACACTGGCCCTTAAAATATCATCCTATAATTACTCATATATTATTTGCTGCCCAACCATCTATTGCTCATTTCTGGAAACAGCCTGATGGACCTAAAATCCGCAGCACCATTGATATACTTAATGATCACCTATTAATGGAATTCCTATTTGCCAGAGCACAGCTGACACAGGACAAATTCTACAATCACTGGACATTTTGGCCATCTGACCCCAGAGCCTCATTTAGTTCTTGACTCACCACCTAAATGCCATCTCCTATTGGTTGCCCTGAACCCTGGTAATTTGGGGAGTTTTTGTGCTATCTTGGCATTTCAGGGCCTCCAAAACCGTGATAAGTAGTGAGGAAGTGAAAGTGAAAATTGCGCCTTGAAGATGTGCATTGGTTTTCGACCGTAATGCCATTCAGCTACAACACCGATTTGTGTATTTTGACAGCAGCAGGGTGTGCTTTCAAAATACGTTAGTGTTTACAGTGCTGCAGGAGGAGATTTCTCATCAGCAGTTAAAAAACAAAAGAATGTATGAATGCCCAAGCATGGGGGCCTGGGGTGAGCAGTGGGTGAATGCTTTGGCATATACATTTTTCTTTTTTTTTCTTTTTTAGCACAAATTTCAATAAAAAAGTTGTTGTTTTTATTGTTACTGTGTTTTATTGTTAACTGTTGTTTGCTTTGCAGGGATGCCATTCAGCTGCAGCACTGATCTGTTTATCTGATCTATTTATTCTGACAGCAGCGGAGTGTTATGCAGTGCTGCTTGACGAGATTTCTCATCCACAGTTAAAAAAGAATGCATACACAGCTCCTGACTGATATGCGCAGAGGCAAAACTCAAGTGGCATTTCTCCAAGAAACGCACTTCCGTGCTGACAGTATACCGAAACTGACCAATGGGACATTTCTGCTGGCCTACCACAGTGTCTCTCCGATTTCCAAGTTGAAAGGGGTAAGCATCCTGCTAGCCAAATCAATACCATGGGCGTTCAAGGCAGATCGGTCGGATCCACAGGGCCGCTTTATCTTTCTGAAGGGGAGGGTGTTTGATGTGCGGGTCACTTTCGCTAATGTCTATTTCCCCAACATAAGCCATTCGCAATTCTTACGCAGAAAACTCCCTGAGCTCCTAAAATTTGCAGAGGGAGTGCTAATCTTTGGCGGGGACCTTAATTTTGCGATGGACCCCACCCTTGATGTCTCTCGAGGGGCCTCTCATTTGGCTTTCTCACGCCTGAAACGCTTGAAGGCAGACCTCCACACTCTTCACCTAGAAGACCCCTGGCGACTGCTCCATGTGCAAGACCAAGACTACACCTTTTTCTCTCAGGTGCATCACACATACTCAAGGTTAGACTATCCGCTGATAACGCACAAGGATTTATCTAGAGTAGTGTCTACCTCCATCGATGTTATTTCATTTTCGGACCATGTGCCAGTTCATATGACACTGCAGCTCGGAGCGGAGACCCGGCCCCCCCTATCTTGGAAACTGAACGAAGCCCTGTTACAATCAGAGGAAACCCGCATGGAGATATTTAACACCCTGCGCGAGTACTTCTCCATCAACAGGAGGTCCGTCGCCAACCCCTTTTGTTTCATAAAACGAGGCAGAAACTAGCATGGGCACACGGCACCATGTATGAATTCTCAAACAAACCTGGATCACTGCTGGCTAGGGTCCTATGAGGCCCACGCACCAAAACGTTCATCTCGCATATTTTAACCTCAACGGGACAACAGATTAACACCTCCTCAGATATAGCAATGGAGTTCCGCTCCTTCTATGAAGGTCTCTACAATCTAGACAGGTCCCCTTCCGCTGTTCCCCGGGCCAATGGCAGTTTAACCCCACAGTTGTACGTAGCTACCTTAGGTATGTTATCACTCCCCAGCGCCGTACTGGAGGAGCTGGAGGAGCCCATCACGGTCGCTGAACTGGGAGCGACTGAACTAGCCACCTTGAAACCAAGGAAGGCCCCTGGTCCCGATGGGTTGACCCCAACTTACTTTAAAACCTTTTTTGAGCTGTCACAACCCTTAGTCTCCACCCTCAATTCCATCACGGAGGGTAATCCCTTTCTGGTAGACTCCCTAAGGGCCTACATCTCCCTCATTCCAAAGGAGGGGAAGGACCTGCTGCGGTGTGGGAGTTACCGCCCGATCGCACTTCTCAACACAGACCTGAAACTCTGCTAAAATTCTGGCAAGCAGGCTCCTTTCTCACATCCCCAATCTCGTCCATAGAGACCAAGCGGGCTTTGTGCCGCTAAGGGAGCCACGGGACAATACCATCCGAGTGGTGAACTTGATCCATGTGGCCAGGACCTCCAAACGAGCCCTTCTCCTGCAGTCTACCGATGCAGATAAGGCTTTCGACCGCGTGGATTGGTCTTTCATTCAAGCCACGCTGGAGCATATTGGCCTCTGCTCATCGATGATGATGTGGATACTGTCCCTTTATTCTCATCCCACTGCAGCAGTCAAGGTAAATGAGACACGGTCCGATCTTTTCAATATTCGGAATGGAACACGGCAGGGCTGCCCTCTGTCCCCCATGATTTTCATATTATCACTGGAACCACTCCTATGTAGGATAAGGGCAGGCACGGGCATCATTGGCTACCCGAAAACTTCCGGGCCCAACAAAAGTGGCCACATTTGCGGACAACCTAATTTTCTTTCTAACAGAGCCACTCACCTCCATTCCTAATTTGCTTCAATCCCTCCAAGAATATGGGGCACTGTCTCTCTTTAAAATCAATTTGACCAAATCCTCCATTCTCAACATATCGGCGGGTGCAGACGTGGTCCAACGTCTGCATTCGACCTTCCCACTGAGATGGGCACCTGACCATATCCGATACCTGGAAGTGGACATTACCCTCGATCCCGCTGACCTATATTCAGCAAACTTCTCGCCAATGCTTCTCCGTCTAAAGATGGACCTTCTTCACTGGCACACTCTCACGCTGACGTGGTTTGGTTGTTGCAACACCCTTAAAATTACTTTGCTACCTAAGGTGCTGTATCTGATGCAGGCACTTCCTATCCGCCTACCCCCAGCATTTTTCAAACCAATTAACTCTTTGTGCCGTGCATTTGTTTGGTCTCATCGCCAGCCCCGCATTAGGCTGCAACACCTTCATCTGGCGAAAAGTAGTGGTGGGGTTAGACTTCCGGATATGAAAGTCTAACACAGGGCGGTCCACCTCACTAGAATAGTGGACTGGCACTGCCATGCGGAAGCAAAGCACTGGGTAGCCATGGAGATGGAGGATCACCACATCCTTACCGCAAGGCTTAGCGGACCAACCTACGCTGGGCGGCACTTTATCAGTGGCCAGAGATACCTACCAGTGCTCCTCGGTGTCTCCACTGCCATCTCCGATGGTGGCAGTCTTGGGCAACCCGGAATTTGAACCCGGCCTACGAAACCCCCACCTCCAACGACTGGCAATGAGCAATAGGCACCGCTTGTATGACTTCTTAGGGCTGGATGGTCGGCTCTCCATGGGGCCGGGATATTGGCGACGGAACCCTCCCTTTGACTTTTGGAGCGGCTTGCAGTTGCACAACTTTTTGTGTAGCTGCCTGCGGCGACCGAGCATCTCCCGTCAACTTACTGACCTAGAGCTCATTTGTCACAGAGGAGAGCCAACGCGACACTGCCTCTCACGTATCTACTCCTCTCTGACCCAACCTGCAGAGGGGTTTGTCCCTCTGTACCTCGCCAAGTGGGAAACGGAACTTGGCACCCAGAAGATTCTCCACTTTGCCCAGAAATCCTCTATAGCCACCAGAGTCCAGGAGACCTGCTATAAAATAACAACTCGCTGGTATAGAGTACCCACTACTCGCCACCATTTCTTTCCGCAGGTCTCCATCCGCTGCTGGCGTTGTGGCACCGCAGAAGGGACGATGCTACATGTATTCTGGGCATGCCCCAAACTCACCCCATTTTGGATGGAGGTGACCCGCGTAATCAAGCACCTGACCAACGTCTCTCTAGAGGGGAACCCTGCGGCCTGTTTGCTGCATCTGTTGGAATGACCCACCAAGAAATACAAGAATTCCTTGACCATTCAGCTTCTAAATGCTGCTAAAGCATGCATTCCCCTGTGCTGGAGATCGGAGGACCCACCGGCAAAGTCCCTGTGGTTTTCCAAAGCAAACAAACTGAGGGACATGGAGAACCTTACGGCCACCCTGTAAAACAGAGAGGAGACCTTCCGGGAGACATGGAGACCCTGGCAGCACTTTATTTACACAGACCCCTATCTCCAGGAGACTAACTGACCCACTGGGCTGATCCCCCTTCTCCAGGCAGAGGGCACTACCTCACCCCACACTGGTCTGCTTCACGTTGCACCCCTGACCTTACTCCTCCGTTCTGGACCTTCCCCACCCTCCCGCCCCCTTTTTTCTTTTTAAGCTCTCTCCTTCCTTTCCCCCCTTCTGGTCTTTCCTGAACTAACCCCCTCCTTCACTGATCCCTAAACCCCCTTCACAGCTCCAGCCCACGCATGAGTTCCTGATCAGATATTGTGCATATCCTAAACTGTACCACCTCTTTACATGTCTCATGCTTGGGCTCACTAGATGTCTGAGTTATCTTAGACCCTTATCGCAGACAAAATGGTTAATATGTTACCACCAGACACAACTTAGTATGTGCCTTCATTAAACACAGGTTGGGCAGTCGACGGTCGGGACGATTCCTGGCCACGTATGTTAGAGCATGGCTACATCGGGGCTTCTCCCCAATACGCTCTATATACGATGCATAGCCAGTAAGCCGGAACTGTTGATTGTATTTTGTACTTTATTCTGTATCCTCAACGTGACCTATGCTCCGTGCCTTTGTTGGTTATGCTGACTGTATTGTATAACTTTATGAAAATACAAGAATAAAAAAAAAATAGAATGTATATACCCATGGTCATTATTAAAAACTTGTGACAAAAAATAAAATCTTCAGTGGGCTCAACGTGCCTCTCTGCAAATTCCTTGGGGATCATTTGGGGGGTGTTTATACTGCCCTGGCATTTTAGCACCTGAAGAGATGTGATAAGCTGTCAAAAAGTAAAAGCTGTGTAAATTTCAGTATATATATCATAGTTTATAGACGCTATAACTGTCACCCAAACCAGTTAATATACACTTACTGTGTTTTTTTTTTTTTTTTTGACCAAATACATGTAGCAGAATACATTTCTGCCTAAATTCATGTTGAAATTTGAGTTTGTTGGATATTTTTTATAACAGTAGAATTTTTTTTTTGTTTATCGCAAAAAGATAAAAAAAAACCCAGTGGTCAAATACCACCAAGAGAAAGATCTATTTGTGTGAAAAAAAGGACATACATTTTGTTTGGGTACAGTGTTGCATGACCGCTCAATTGCCAGTTAAAGTCAATTGACTGAGAACTTTACCTCAGCACAATTTTACTATATTGTGGCATTTTGTCAATTATTTTATTTATTTAATTTTTTTTTTGCAATATATAGAATATTTGTATTTATGCTAATATCTTATTCACAAGAATGTTTTCATATGTGCATACGTGGAGGTGACAGCATTGTTATTTCAGTCACAGGGGTAGCACAGCACCATTTATGGTTTGCAGTTATAGTAGTCATTGTGGGAGCAAAATTGGTGTTAACAGCTGCCATATATTTATTTATGTATTTATTATTTTGGTTGTTTTCTGGTGGTGCAGGAGTTAATTCTTACTTTATATGGTATTTGCTTGATGTATCTTTGCTTGGTTTTGATATGAAAATATGAAAATTTATGTTCAATATTTCCATGCTAAATATAACATGGTTGGTGAATGCTAAAAATACCACCCACTGTAATTTTTTACTGTATGTTCAGCTATTTTTTTTTTCATAAAGTAGTGTAGGTTCTGAATCTTGTTTTTTTTTTCTGCTATCTGGAAATCCATTACAGAGATTGTATCTCACTTTTTGTCCTGGTTACAGCATTTTCACCAGAGAGTAAGCAAGAAAAAATCTTCTGTAGGTCACAGATAGCAATAAAAAGATGATAGGTTCTTACTTTTCTCTCCTCACTACATTTTCTTATACAGTAATTGACGTTGACATTCAGATTTGATCTACAGGTTAAAACAGAATATTGCTTATCCTTCAGAGGCTCAGCTGTTTGTGGGTGCACTGGTAAAAAAGATGCAAGAACAGCCAGGATTCCCCACCCCCTTCCCTCTGGATGTCAGGAGCCCAGACCAGTTCACTGCCCTCACTCCTTGTGGTTACACCCTGGTAGGGATGAGCCGAACTCTGCCCGGTTCAGTTCGGATCCAGAACCTGCGAATGGACCAAAAGTTTGTGCGAACTTTATAACCCCGTTAAAGTCTATGGGATCGAACGATCAAAATCAAAAGTGCTAATTTTAAAGGCTAATATGCAAGTTATTGTCCTAAAAAGGGTTTGGGGACCTGGGTCCTGCCCCAGGGGACATGTATCAATGCAAAAAAAGTTTTAAAAACAGCTGTTTTTCGGGAGCAGTGATTTTAAAGATGCTTAAGGTGAAAAAAAAGGTGAAATATTCCTTCAAATATCGTTCCTGGGGGGTGTCTATAGTATGCCTGTAAAGTGGCACATGTTTCCTGTGCTTAGAACAGTGCCTGCACAAAATTACATTTTTTAAAGGAATAAAAGTAATTTAAAACTGCTTGCGGCTTTAATGTAATGTCTGATGAGACAAACGGCATGGGTACCCCCCCAGCCCATTACCAGGCCCTTTGGATCTTGTATGGATATTAAGGGGAACCCCGCACCCAAATAAAAAAAGGAAAGGCGTGGGGCCCCCAGGCCCTATATACTCTGAATAGCAGTATACAGGTGGTGCAAACAAGACAGGGACTGTAGGTTTGTTGTGAAGTAGAATCTGTTTGAAATTTTGAACTGGTACGTTTTTAAAGTGTAGCTCCAACCAAAAAATAGGGAAGGCTTATCACCCCTTTAACATTTGTTTTGCTGTCTGTGCACCTCTTCAGAAGATTTCACCTCACTTTCTGTCCCAATGACAAATGTTTTTTGAAAATTTGGGATTTTTACTGAAACAAGGATTGGTTATAAAGCATCAGTGGAGAGGAGACATGTTTTTCCCATATCAACTCTTACAGGAGAGAATTTCCCTTCCTAAGGGTTGATTTCATCTCACTTCCTGTTGTCTCCTTCTGTTTGCAAGTAGGAGTAATTTGTAAGTTGGATGTTTGAAAGTAGGGGCCTGCCCTATATGCGCTGCAAAAAAGTGGGCCTTAGGTGTTGCCACAACACTGTAAGCCTTCACAGTTACTCTTGGTGGGTGCAGGAACGCCCTGCTGTGAACTATTATATCAAGAATTGTAATTACATGCCATTGTTGAACAGTAGTAGAAAAATTGAGCCTTTGGTGGTGGTGGTGCTGGTGCCACAACACTGTAAGTCCTCACAGTTACTCTTGGTGGGCGCTGGAACGTGCCCTGTTGTGAAAAATTAGATCAAGAATTGAAGTTACATGTCCCTGTTGAATAGGGGGAGAAAAATTGGGCCTTAGGCACTAGTGCCACAACACCTCACAGAAACTCTAGTTGGAGCACAGGAATGAGCCCTGATGCAAAGTATTGCATCAAAAATTGTAAGTACACTCCCCTGTTAAACAGGCTGACAAATTGGGCCTTAGGCACTGGTGCTGGTGCCTCGACACTGCAACCCCTCACAGATACTCTAGTTTGAGCGCAGGAATGAGCCCTGCTGCAAAGTATTGCATCAAAAATTGTAATTACACGCACCTGTTAAACAGGGGCTGAAAAATTGGGCCTTAGCCACTGGTGGTGGCGCCCAGAACCAAAAATGTTTTTCCAAGCTATCAGCAGGATCATTGAGGAGGAAGAGGATAGTCAGTCAGCATAACATAATAGTCACTCAGCATCAGCATAGGCAGTCTTGAAGGAATGTGATATTTCAAAAGAATTATTTGGTTACATCAGCTTCAGGTGCTTGGTAGCTGGCGGTGATCCGAGACTGATTCATCTTTATGAAGGTCAGTTGATCAACCGAGTCGGTGGACAGGCTGTGATCGGTAACAAAGCCTCCAGCAGCACTGAATGTGCATTCCGAAAGAACGCTAGATGCAGGACAGGCCAGTAGCTCAATTGCATACTGTGTAAGCTCTGGCCAGTGATCCATCCTCAAGACCCAGTAACCCAGAGGATTTTTGGTGGGAAAGATGTCCAAGTCTGATCTTGCCCCTAGGTATTCCTGCACCATGTAAATCAGATGCTGGCGATGGTTGCTGGAACCGATCATACCTTGAGGCTGCAGACTAAAAAATTGTCTGAACGCATCGGTCAGGCGGCCACCTCCTCCACCGCTCCTTCTGTGACTGACCGAAGCCTCAGCAACACGTTGTCCAGGACAAGGAATTTGTAACCTCTCAGTCTCTGGGAAGGCGTTGCACAGACCTTTCTGCAAGGCTTCCCGAAGATGTCTCATCCTCTGCTCCCTCTGCGATGGCAAGATAAGTTCTGCAACCTTACCCTTGTACTGTGGATCAAGGAGAGTTGCTAGCCAGTAATGATCCTTCTCCTTGATCCGCTGAATACGGGGACACTTTCCGCAGGCTTTGCAGGATCAGGGAGGCCATGCAGTGTAGGTTAGCTGAGGCATTCGGTCCAGAGTCCTCTGGGTCACTAAGGAGGACATGATCCGCATCCACCTCCTCCCAGCCATGTACAAGTTCATGGGTTTCTTGGGACTGTGAATGACTGCTGCTGATGTTGAGTGCTAGGCTCCACCTCCATGCTGACACAATCCTCCTCATCCTCTTCCTGTGTAATCGGCAGGCCAGCAGGAACACTGTCTGGATAAAGGGGGGCCTTGAGAAATAAGGAAGTCCTCCTCTTTCTGCCTCTGTTCTGCCTCAAGTACCCTATCCATTGTTCTGTGCAGCGTGTGCTCCAACAGGTGAACAAGAGGTACAATGTCACTGATGCATGCACTGCCACTGCTCCCAATCCTCATGGCTCCTCAAATAGTGACAGGACAGTGCATGCATCCCTGATCATGGCCCACTGGTGTGGGGAAAAAAACCAGGCTCCCTGACCCTGTCCTGGTGCCATAGTCGCACAGGTACTCATCGATGACCCTCTGCTGCGTGTGCAGTCGCAGCAGCATGGTGGGCCTGGTTGGCATGTCACAGATTAGGCGGTTCTTGGGCAGGTTAAAATCCTTTTGGAGGTCAGCCAGCCCAGAACTGGTATTATATGACCAGCGTAAATGCACACAGACTTTCCTGGCCTGTCTCAGGACATCCTGTAAGCCCGGGTACTTGCCCAAGAACCGCTGCATCACCAAGTTAAGAATGTGAGCCAAACAGGGCACATGGGTCAGTTGTCCCTTACGGAGGGCGGAGAGGAGGTTGGTGCCATTGTTGCAAACCACCATTCCTGGCTAAAGCTGGCATGGTGTCAACCACCTCAGCCTGCCCCTGCGGAGCTGACAGAATATCTGCTCCATTGTGGCTCCTGCCCCCAAAGCACACAGAGCAAGCACTGCATGGCATCTTTTTGCCTGCGTACTTGCGTAGCCCCTTGAACACCTACAGAGCACTGCTGGTTCTGAGGCCAAAGTACAGGAAGAGGCCATGGAGGAAGAAGAAGAGGAGGGGTGGAAGAGAGAGGTTTGTCAGAATCACCAGTAGTAGCATTTTGGAGGAGTGGTGGCAGAACAACCTCCAACACTACTGCACCTTGTCCTGCATCCTTCCCAGCTGCCAGCAAAGTCACCCAATGCTCTGAGAAAGATAGATAACTTCCCTGTCCATGCCTGCTGGACCATGAGTCAGTGGTAATATGCACCTTACCGTTGACCGCCATGTCCAGTGAGGCCAGACATTGCCTTCAACATGCCGGTAGAGAGCCGGGATCGCCTTTCCTGGCATTTGGGAACCTGCCACTAAAGAACCGCACATTCCACAAACTCACGGAAGGGGGCAGAATCTACCAACTGAAAGGGCAGCAGTTGAAGTGCTAGCAATTTAGCCAAGCTAGTATTCAACCGCTGGGCATGTGGATGGCTGGCAATGGACTTCTTTCAGCGGTGCAACAGCTGGGGCAGAGAAATTTGCCTGGTACAATCTGACGTCTGTGTACCGATAGCAGATTGCCCGCAAGTACGTGGCTGTGACACACCTAATTATACACCCTCATTCCTCTCAGTGCAGGTTTCAGAGAGGACTGAAGGTATAGTGGGGTTGGAGATCCCAGCTGATAAGGAGCAAGGAGAGGTCCGCTTTGTTCTTTGGTGTGGGTCTTTTAGGTATGCTTGCCAATGAACTGCATGGCAGGCCGACATATGTCTGGTCAAGCATGTGGTGCCCAAGTGGCTGATGTTTTGGCCACGTGAGATATGCTTGAGACATATGTTGCAAATAGCAGAGGTGCGATCTGATGCACTCATCTCAAAAAAGGCCCACACCAAAGAACTTTTGGAATAACGTGCAGAGACAACAGCGCCCTGCACATGCGGAGCTCTGCGGTGTGATGCAGTGTGCTGCAATTAAGCTGGCCCCTGGAGGGCATCCTGCCTCGTTGGAGATGTGCCTCCTCCTCCTCCTATCAAGCACCCACATAGAGTCAGTGACCTCATCATCCCCTCCCTCCTCATCACTGAAGCAAACCTGGCCATATGCTGCAGCTGGGGGAACATGACTGCCAGATTGATGTCCTTCTTGGGCACCCCCTCTCTCTTGGCTCACGTTACTGCCTTCCTCTAGCTGGTTACCATCATCAAGGCCTTCAAAACGCTGGGCATCCTCCTGGAGCATGTACCCAATACTGTGGTCAAACAGTTCGGGGACTCCTCAGGAGGACATGGTGGGGCTAGAGAAGGAGTGACTGATGCCATTGAGCCAAGGGAAGAGGCCACATTGGCAGCTGCTTTGCCAGACAAAATTACACTGAGCCTGGGTGAGAGAGAATGAGGACGGCTTGGTCATCCACTCTACCAAGTCTTCGGCATGTTGTGGCTCAACACATCCAGCTGCCGAAAAAAAGGACAAGCATGTCCCACAGCAATGTGCTGATGAGGATGCACCATGTCCACTGATGAAGTCATGACCTGTCACGTAATGCATAGGGAAGTTACTGGATTAAGGAACAACCGGAAGTGTGCATAGAGACGTTTGTAACACTGCACATTGTTTGATCTGCCTGTCGTTTTTAGCATTGTTATAAGTAGCCATTTTTTAAACATAAATAAACCTATTTGAGACATACTACGCTATGGGATCTTCCTGCATATTTCCCGCTTTCATTTGCCATGGATGAACGGGTGAACTAACCAACTGGGAGCCATTATTGCAATACAGCACTCTTAAGGACATCATCCCTGGTTACCACACTCAGGAGGACTCATCATTAGAAATATCTGAGTGGCATTTCTTACCCATTTAGAGGTAAGGGCATAGAGAGCACTGAGTGGAGCACACTAAGAGAACACAGCGGATGTCACCTGAAGAATTTGCCTGTCACATTGCTGCACACCAGCACTTTTTGCACGTTTACTGTTTATGGATGGACTTATGGGTATCACTACTCAATATAAATAGGACTGTATTGGTACACCTACACACTTAAAGGTGTACACAAAGGATCATTTGATACTCAGAACTTTATGATAATCTTGCACCATTTAGTGTTCATTCAATTATTATTTAATATTTAGCACCTAATGATGATTTGCACGATTTTAATTATTTGTTTTAATCATCTGCAGAGCAGCAGCCATTTTATTCACTTTATGAATTTATGGTAATGTGTTGTGAATTCTTTTTAAATAATTTATTTGCGTAGTTTGCACAGTAGCAGTTTGCACAGCAGCTAAATAATTGCATGCACAGCAAATATTTTATTTGCGTAGTTTGCACAGTAGCATTTTGCACAGCAGCTAAATAATCGCATGCACAGCGAATAATTTATTTATGTAGTTTGCACAGTAGCAAAATAATTGCGGCAGCAATTTACATTAGGATTCACCATTAGCATCAATATAATTATTGATTTATTGCACTTTATCTATGAAGTAGAATACATATCAAACAAGGATTTTCCATCTTTGTAGTAATATGTGGTATATAGTTTGCGCTGATCACCTTTTTTAATTTATTCCCGGAGCTGCTGTTCCTTGCTTCCTGGCGCTAGAACCGGAAGTCCCAAGTGGATGGTTTTAATTATAAATAATAGGCCTAACTGGTGTATGTCTAACTTGCATTTTAGCAAGGAAATAGAGGGTGTGGTGAATGTTAGTGATATAATGTAAGGTGGTTTAGGCTCACATTATTTTCGTACTTAAAGCGGGGTTCCACCCTAAAGTGGAACCTCATCTCATCAGAACCCTCCCCCCTCCGGTGTCACAGTTGGCACCTTTCAGGGGGGAGGGGGTGCAGATACCCGTCTAAGACAGGTATTTGCACCCAGTTCCAGGCATAGACTCCCACGGGAGTCTATGCTTCTTCCTGTCCCAGCACGCTGTCTGCTGGGACACTCATGAGTCCCAGAGACAGCGTAGACCATTCCCATTGCTCTGAGCGACTCGCGCATGCTCAGTAGGGAACTGGGAAGTGAAGCCACAATGCTTCACTTCCTGATTCCATCACCAAGAATGGCGGCAGCAGCAGCCGAGAGCCGAGCGATCGATTGGCCTCGGCTGCCAACATCGCTGGACCCTGGGACAGGTGAGTGTCCATTTATTAAAAGTCAGCAGCTGTAGTATTTATAGCTGCTGGCTTTTAATCATTTTTTTTTCCAGTGGACTCCCTCTTTAAAGTGATTCTAAAATCTAATTTTTTGGGCTTCAAAATAACAAACATGTTATGTTTACCTGCTCTAAGTAATGGTTTTGCACAGAGCAGCCCAGATCCTCCTCTTCTTGGGTCCCTCTTTGGCACTCCTGGCCCTCCCTCCTGTTGAGTGCTCCCACAGCAAGCAGCTTGCTATGGGGGCACCCGAGGCAAGCCGCAGCTCCATGTGTCCCTGCCCCTCTCTCTCCTCATTGGCTCACAGACTTTGATTGACAACAGTGGGAGCCAATGGCACCACGCTGCCGTCTCAGCCAATGAGGAGGGGAGTCCCGGACAGCCGAGTCTCTCGTGCAACATTGCTGGATAGAGATGGGGCTCAGGTAAGTATTAGGGGGCTGCTGCACACAGAAGGCTTTTTATCCTAATGCATAGAATGCATTAAGATAAAAAACCTGATGCCTTTAAAACCACTTTATTTTCTTTTGTTTTTTCTTTCAAATGATGCAGTAAAAGTTTAACTCAAAATAGAGGTCTTATAAACATAACATAATAAACAATATATCTACTAAATAAATAAAAAAAAAAACAAAGTACAAAACCACCAAAAAGATTATTTTTTTTAAATGGAAGCTTTGCAGCGATAAAAAAAATTCATCCACAAAACACAATTAACCGCTTCAGCCCCGGAAGATTTTACCCCCTTCCTGACCAGAGCACTTTTTGCGATTCGGCACTGGTTTAACGGACAATGATGCGGTCTCATGACATTGCACCCAAACAAAATTGACGACCTTTTTTCCACAAATAGAGCTTTCTTTTGGTGGTATTTGATTACCTCTGCAATTTTTGTTGTTTGCGCTATAAACAAAAAAAGAGCGTCAATTTTTAAAAAAAGCAATATTTTTTACTTTTTGCTATAATAAAGGGGAGTGATTCTAACTGTGGGGGGATGGGCTACAACTCACATGACAGTGATCACTGCTCCCGATGACAGGGGGCAGTGATTTCTGTCATGTCACAAGGAAGAATGGGGAAATAGCCTTGTTTACATGCACTTTCCTGTTCTGTGGCTCTCTGACACGATTCCCGGGAGACTGCCGGACATTGAGTCTGTGGGTCCCGCAGGCACACTAACCCCACCAATTAAAGGGGACGTACAGGTATGTCCATTGCTGCCATTGTGCGGACATATATCGGCACAATGGGACCACTGTTTCATTTGTGTTTGACGTGACTTCTGTAGACATCCAAAGCCATAGTTCTCCCCAAAAGCATTTTAACCTGTGTAAGTCTCTTGTAACAAAGCAGATAATACATATTATTGTTTATGTAAAGGCAAAACTTTTTGAAGTTTTTGGAGTAGAAGTACTTAGAGGAGTAGGTTTTCTTTTTTTCTGTTGATGCCTGTGTCCCATCAGGGAGAATTCCCTTTACTTCTTGTCCCAGAGACACAACAGGAAATAAAAAACACTCTCCTAAGTGAGAGGATGGCTGCTCTTAGACAATTGTCAACAGAACAGGTACCTGTTTAGGGACAACTTTGCATTTCCCATTGCTTTAGGGTTGATTTACTAAAGATAAATAGGCTGTTCACTTTGTAAGGTAATGTACCCAAGCTTTGTGAATGTGGTGATGATTCACTTTGCTAAAAAAAACAAAAAAAAAATGCATTACAGGCCTATTCACTAAAGCAATACAAAGAGCAATGAAGATGTGTTAATCACAACAACCCATAGCAAACAAGCAAATTTCTCCATGCAGGTCAGGTTGCTACTGTACTGCACTTGGCTTACTGCCTTTTCCACTAAGAAATAAACCTGAAATGTTGGAAGTTGAAATTATTGAATTTAGAGAAATCCTAGATAGCTCCTCCCTAATAAATGATGGGCAATTCACACAAATAAGCACCTGAAAAGCTCCTTAGTTCACATTTTTTTAATAACATGGCACAATTTACATAACACAAGTCTTCGCTGATGAGGAACATGCTGAAGATCGAGTTGCTTCATTTTTATGTTTTGATTTTTTTTTCCTTTTCAGGTCTCTTTTTTCCTCTTTACATATGATCTAAAAAGGAAATTTCTTACATACAGGATAAACAGCAAAAGGTTTGTATATAACAATTTCTTTACAATACTGAAAGCTACCACTACTGTTCCAGTGTACATAATCTTTTGGGAGGGTTTGTTCTTT
The DNA here is from genome assembly GCF_037356315.1 of Lithobates pipiens. Lineage (NCBI taxonomy): Eukaryota > Metazoa > Chordata > Amphibia > Anura > Ranidae > Lithobates > Lithobates pipiens. The sequence continues at coordinate 398,118,280 of NW_027507748.1, read as the reverse complement.
AAAAAACACTGCACAACATCTGGAGTTCACAAAATCTGAAGCTCACAACTAAACCTTCAGATGACTACTAAAATAGATCTCTGCTTATTAGAAACAACTGTCTGGAGTTTTATTCAGTATTCAGATTTTTTGCCAAAACAGGATAACAACTTAAGATATCACTTTAATACACTAGAATACCAATGGACTATGTTTATTTCATACATATAATTTACAACCCAGTAAACCAAATGTGTATGGTATTTATTACTGCTAAAGTCATATCCTCCCCGACTGTTTAGATGTAAACAGGTGTTACTATGAGATCATGAACTAAATGTCTAAAACAAAAAAAACAAAAAAACAAATATGGTGGGTGGAGGTGCTTTAAATTTTGTACTTGTCAATTGAGTCAACAATTTAACCAAAATGATAGAATGTGCATCATATTAAAACATCAGTTGCCAAGTGTATATACCCTCAATAACAATGTTATTTTGCTTCCCTTGAGTTGGTTGGCAAATGGGGATGTATTTAATAATGTAGTGCAAAGAGCAATTATGTGAGTAAACCATCAGTCATTTCATTCTAGCTGTTAGAAAGACTAATGCCAAAAACGTGTCTTCTGATTTGTTCATTGACCATAGGAAAATTAGTTTTGTTCTTCCAGTTACAATCCAGTTATAGACATTATAATAGACAGTGTGCTGAAAATGATTGCTGTTGTAGATAAATGCATATTTAAAGTATGTACGTTTGTATGTTGTTCAGTTGTGCATAGATGAAAGGAGCCCTGCACTTTTATGCGTGGAAGTATTATGTTGGCTACCACAAGAAAAAACATTTATTGAAGTTTATACCCATGTAAAAACTTTCGAGCTCCATGATGCATATATACTATTGTTCCATCAAACATGGCAAATGTTGATATTTGGTGTCTTTGGTGGGATTGATTTGCCAAGGCAGCTTTTTACTACCTTGCTAAAACCACTGAGAAACCCACTTTGCATTGAGGGATCCGTTGGTGGAATTGGAATTGAAAGTGCAGCTTTGAGGACCCAATCTCTCTACTTCTGTTTCAGAACAGTTTGCTATGAGTAAGATAACCTACCTGTTCTTTTTACTACATTATTGAATAAGCATCATTCCATTCCACTTAAAAAGATCAACTTAATTATATTAAAATGGCTGCATAACAATTATAGGGCATATCTGTAACATCCTTGTTTAGACTGTTGAAAAAATCTTAAATGCAGATAGATGTCTATAAAGAATGCAATAGGTATTTCAACGTGACTTTCTTAGGGATAGTATGACTTTAATTGTGTGAGTGTGGGAAATAGATCCATTTGTGTTACAATGGCTTTATGTTGAAAGCCTTAATAATAATTGCATAGTTGAGGGGGTTTAGTTGTCTCTAATAACATACACAGTAAGAGCAGACTGTGTTATAAATAGCAAGGTTGTAAACTGCACAGTTTAAGAAGTATTATTGTATTATGTCTATTTACATTTGTACACAGTAAAGCTTTCATCCTATCCTTTTGCATATATGAACCAATAACCAATGAAGCAAATCATTGTAAATACATATTTACATTTTCTTTCAATATCACAAGTCTGATACAGTCCAAATAGATCTAATGAATTATTTCCTTCAGTTCCAATCAAATGCTTTACATTAGTAAAATAAATCGAAGACAAACATTTGAATTGGCTAAAAGATCTGGAAATCTGCAACGTATAATATACAAAAAGTGAAAATCATTGCTCTTAGAGGCTTTACATTTGTACAAAGATTGTATGTCAAGTCTTGCTCTGATTTAAATCAGGTTAATTGTCCTCCAGCTCCATGTATTAGATTCACCGTGCTTCAATATCTTTCAACGTGTGAGAAGGAGGTCTGTCTCTTATCTCTGCAGTCAATGGAGTAGTCCTCCTGGGAGATCCTGGTCGGCCTCCCAAAGTAGAAATTAGGGGAGGGGGGGCACTTAGTGCTGCTGTTGGTGGAGTCTTATTAAGAAGTCCATTTTGATGTCCAGCTGTGGGACTGACCCTGGGATAGTGCATGCTTGGAAGTCCTGGAGTAATTAAACTTGGGTGAGGCAGGTGACCATCCAAAGCAGCTGGATGAACCGAATGTAAACGGGCATGTTCATAGTCCTCTCTAAGCATGTGTAACCGTTCCCTCTCTTCCAGCTGGCTTGCTCTTTCTACATGTTCCCTACGTGGGTCAACAGAAAGATGATGGTGATGATGGTTGTAATCATGAGGTTCCCTGTCTCTAAATGATCTGTCCGTTTCATATATTCTTGGAGTGCCAAGCCTATGAAGTGGATCATTTCGCAGAAAAAAATCTCTTCCAAGGGGATCACGCCTATGAATATCTAGTCCTCTGTAAGGGTCTCTTAATGGATCTCTCATAGGATCCCAATGAAATGATGGATATGGAAAACGTTCACCGCCTGGGATTGGGCTTATACCCATGAAAGGATTCATCATGCGAGTTCTGTCTAAGCCACCAATGCTGTTCATTGGATGCATTCCTGTTACACCCACAGCCATTGGCATGGACCCTAAATGGCTTGGATGAATGTTTGATGTAGATATTGGAGGATGTGGTTCAGAGGACCTATGAACAATTGGTGCCTCAGAAACTAAAACATCATGATCTTCCTTTCTTTCCTCTTTTACTTTGACATCGTTACTTTTCTTTTGACTGTCGTATGTCTCGGTTTTTCTCTCATCTCTATTTGAAGTGCTATTAGGTCTAGTGCTTTCCATCACTGGTGGTCTAACATAAGGGGAGGGTACCCTTGAAATCTGCTTGGCTTCCTCTGCAGCTCTATTGTCATGTACAATGCTTTCCTTTTCAGAAATATGGTTTTCTTTTGCTTTGTGCTCTTCCATGTTAGCTTCTTTCCATGAATCAGCGTGATCCCTTTCGCGGTCCTTGGTCTTTTCTTTGTCTCGTATCTCATTATTTAGATGGCTCCGGCTCTGTTCTGATAAACTGCGATTATGTCCCAATGAATTAACTTGAGTAACAGGTGCTGGTGAAGGATGACTGGAGTGCCTTTTTTCATTGCTTTCCCTAGAGAAACATAATAAGCTTAATGTACTAATAGTAAGAAATATATAACTTTTAACATAAATACACTAAGTTGGGAGCTGAAATACACATATCTGTCTTTTTTTATTATTATTTATTATGATTTTATCCACATAAAAAAAACGAATTCTGTAGATTCCAACTTGATTACATTTAATGTGTACATTTTGAATCCCCCCCATGCATCCTCCCTACCTCTCCCTCTCCCATTCCTCATTCTGTCTCCATCCTCTTCCCTCACCTCCCCATCAATCTCTTAGCTGATTTTTCTCAGTTTCTCCCAGTTCTCCTGATTCACCCTGTCTTATCCTCATACAGCCTCCACATAAACTCATTGTCTTCTTAAACTACTTTTTACCAATCTTTCGATCTGTGTATAATTCCCTCCATCCCCTCCTCTCCACAGTTTCTCAGATATGCCATGTTATATGTCTCTTCTACCCTTCCGAACCAATCCTTTACTGTGGGACTTTCTATTTCTTGCCAGTGTCTTGGTATCTGACTTTTGGCTGCATTGATCAGATGAGGAATCACAGATTCTTTATATTGTTTTATTGAACATTCTCCCATGAAACAAGCACGTCCAAGGTTCTTCTAGTATGTCTCTCTGAGTAATTTCTTTTATTAACTGTAAAATAGATTTCCAGTAATTTTATATTTTTGGGCAATCCCATCATATATGGGCCATCGTTCCCGCTACTTTGCATCCCTGCCAGCAATATGGTAATTTCCCTTTTTCATATTTACTTATTTTGTCTTCGGCTATATACCACCTTGTAAGGCATTTGTAGTTCATCTCAGCTGTGTTGGTGTCTACTGCGGAGCTGTGTACCAGTCTCAATACTTTTCCCATTTTTTTGTTTGTTCCCTCGTGTTTCCCAATCCCTTTCCCAGTTTTTGTATGTATGGTGGAACCTCCAGCCCTTCCATTGCTAACATACATGCAGCACTACAGTTTTTAATGTTTGTCAACCATGTTGAACAAATGAAGATAGATGTAATGTAAAAAATTTTTAGCCAAAGATTGATATTTGCTGATAACAATCAAACATGCGGTAAGTACAAACAGCTACAGGTAATCAACGTAGAATGCCACTGGAAGAAAACGACCTGGTTAGAAATAGTTTACTGATCCTCTATTGCCCTCAAATAATAACTTTTTATAAACCAGTGTTTTCAAAGCTTGCCTATAAGTCCCACAAACAGTGCCAGAATTATTCTCTCAGCCATGCAATTTAACTACTTTTGAGCCCATAAAGATTAAAACATTTGTTAATTGCTTTATTAACATTAATCGCTCCCTCACCTTTCTTTATCATCTTTGGATGATGATTCTCTTTTCTCTGAATCTCGATCATGAGCTGTAACTGAAGAACTGCGTTCAGGCTCCCCAGGTTTAAGCCAGGGTGGAGGTGTTGGGAAAGAAGGTGGTGTTCGATGAAGTCGATTCCATGGTTCATGAGGGTTATTGAAACTCTGAATATTTGGCCCTTCCTTATGGCTAAACATTGCGTTAGATGCTAGAAAAATAAAATAAAACAAAACAAAACTTTAGAGCATTCCTGTTACTCAGATAAAAATTATAAGCAAGGTGCATATTTACTATAAGAATAGGTATTTGATATGTTACACCATTTATAATACAGCTTTTATCTCAGGGTGCTTAATAGTCATCCAAAAAAATAATATTTTAGTTATGGCTGCATGCCAGCAGGTTGATTCTCCCACTAGCAGTTTTTTTTGCAGTGACATTTCTGCACCTAAATGAACAGATCTCCAACTTCCTGACCCCAAAATAAAGGGGACCATTGACTGTGCATGATGATAGGTCATGTGGGCACCGTCAAAGTTTTGATATTATTCTGGAGACAGCTCTGTGTCCCACTATTGTGGTTGTACTTCAATTTTGGCATTGTAAAAGGACAGCTGATAAGGAGCAAGTAATGTTAGGCAGGCCCTGTGCATGTTAGCTTAGTTACATTGTTTTTTAGAAAATTTTGTAGTACACATTTAATATACTATAAATGCATAAGTACACATTTCAGAAAACTGAGGTAACTATATAATAACAAACATGTTATGCATATTCATCATTATATGTAAGTTACAAAGGTATACACTATGTAAAATATATTGTGCTTAAAACCCTGTGTTAGCTCTAAAGCCGCGTACACACAGTCGGAGAATCCGTCGGAATGCGTCTTATCGGACCGTGTCGTCAGATAATCCGACTGTGTGTGGTATGCATCGGACTGATTCTGTCCGAACGTAATCCGATCATGTGTAGAGAATTTTGATCGGACCAAGTGCCACGCATGCTCAGATCAAATTCCTACATCAAATCTATTGGCTACTAGCCTGAATCTAGTCCCATCGTAACAAAATTACGCCATCACGTTCTGAAAGATCGGATTTTTCGACAACTTAGTCCGACCGTTTGTATGCAGCAGTTTCGGACACAATCCGTCAAACTAAATTTGACGGACAAAATCCGACGGATTTGGTTGGCAGAATCTCCGACCATGTGTACAGGGGCTTAGTACATCCATGTTGAAGTTTAAAGTGTTAATTCACCTTCACAGAAAAAGTGTAAAGGTAAACTAACACTGGAGAGACTCCCCATCTTCTCGGTCCCCGTTGTGGTTACCTCCATGGTTACCACCGTGATTGTCGAGCTGTCAGCACCCCTACTGTGGAAATTTGAAATCCTCATTCTTCTCCCACTTCCCCGTCAGTGCATCCAGGTTGGAACAGATGGATTCTGGTTGGAGCTGATCAATCAGAAACCATCTGGTCCATTACAGAAGAACTAGCGGAAAAGACTGAGAAAAACAGGGAATTCAAATCCCTGGACCATTAAAGCTGCTGCGAGGGTGCTGACAGCTCGGCAACCCTAGAAGTAAGTACAGCGGGGACTCTGGGGTAGGGGGAATTGTGTGTCCAGTGTTAGTTCACTTTTACATTTTTTCTGTAGAGGTGAACTAATACTTTAAACAAGACATATGACTTTCCTCCTACCCCATGTGACACTGCTGGGCCAATCATCAAGCACAGGTGCTGTAACATCAGAAGAAAAGGAGTGAGTCACATGCTTCTTTATACCATGAAGTGTCAGTATTTCTCTCTCCTGCTATTGGCAAACATATTTGCAATGAATGTATTAGAGCTGAGCATTAAAGTGTTGCTTTGTTGCATTAATATGTATCCCTATTCCTTTGCTAGGTAATGTTTTAGGCAATACTTTAAATAGGGCTATGCATTTTACAAAGATAGTGAGCAAAATTAATGTGTTTACTGGACAAAACACAAATTTTCTAGTTATCAGCTGGCCAGATGTTACTTAGCTCACTGCAAAAGAAGTTTACCATATACCTAAGCAGTACCCTAAATGTGTTAGTGCTTAATTAGGCCATACAGCCATGTGATAATGAGGCACTCACAACTGTATAGTGATATTAAAGTATATCTAAAGCCAATGCTTTTTTTCATTTTGAATGAAGTGGGGAATGGTTAAACTTCTGTCAGGTTTTCTCGCCATCAGTGCCTCGCTAAAGTTGAACTAACACCATGGATTTAACTGTTTCTCAAAACAGCTATTTTTATTGGGGACAAAGACAGCATTAAAAAAAATCTGACAGTTATTCTATACTATCACCTCTTTATCAAAAAAAAGACTTGTTATTGCATTCTAGACATTCCTCTCTGGGCGCATACTACCCTGAGAGGAGGGGTTAAATCTAGCGCAAACTGTAGTCTATGATGCCAGAAAATCATAAGCTGGTAAACGGTATATAGGCATGGGACAGGGGAATAGATCACAAACTGGATATGATGGATGAAGGATCCAATGATAGGGTTAAAACAGTCCATAGTTCTATCAAACAAAAGGTAAAAAATGTCCGATGTCACCAGAGATGATGTGCCGTGTTTCTGAGCATTGTACCATCTCTGGGGACGTCAGACGCTCCTGCGTTCCATGAGCACTCCAGCTCTGCTCCCTGCTTCCTACCATCAAGGATAGAGCCAGTGGACATCTCGCACAGGGCTGATGAGCTGTTCAGCCAGCGGGACCAGCATGACAGAAGACATGCCGCTGCAGGACCTCTTCCTCCTCATCCCTGCCTATGATGAGCTTCCATTACCTCCATGTTTTAATTCCTATGTAATATTAAATTTACAATGTTTACACTGAGATTACACCTCTCTTTTGCCTTTACATACTGCCCTGAATGTACTGTACATACTTCTCGGTTCACCATTCAGCCCTGTCCAGCTACAGTAGCTGTCGGTCTCTCACAGAGTTTGAAAGGCTGCCTGCAGCAGGCCCATATGGCAAACCTGTGCCCTCCACCCGCAGCTAAATGCTAGAACCTCAAGTACTGGGGATAAATGCCCAGTATGTATGGGGCCTTAAAACTTTTCACAAAATAAACAATATTATAGAAAAGTGTTTATTCATTACAATAACATATCTCATGCTACTGTTACTGAAAGCTGAAGAGTCATATACATGTTACAGATGTTTTCCACCTATTGTTGCAATAGCATTATTCCTAATTTATATTACTTTTGTTTTAACTTAGAAATATTTACTCACTGACTGAGGGATTGCCAAGTCCCCCAAAGGCATTTCCTCCTACAGAGGCAAGACCAGCGAATGTTGATGGACGATTAAATGGTTCTATGAAAACAAAAGATATATAAATGATAAGACTAATTTATGGAAAACATCTGCTTTTTTTTATTTTGTTATGGCTATAATTGTAGTAAACATATACATATCTAAGCCACTATCATTGTTATAGCTTATGCATAATTGCATAAGTGCAAACAAAAATAGCATATATACAAAGCATTCTTGCAAAGTAAAAATACTGTTAAAACAATTATCAATGTAACCCACTTCAAATGTGTATACTAAAGGTTTCATACACCAAGTGCTCCAAATCAGTTGTGTAACATATATAAATAAATGCATGCCAATTCCATTCAATTTACCTCTGTGGCAGAAAATTGACCAGCAAAAAAATTACATTTTTTTTTTTCATTTTGGATAGCGTAAGGGAAGATTATGACCCGTCAGGTTGTTTTGTTTTGCCATCTGTGTCCCAAGAGATTTCCCTTCACTTCCTGTCCCATAGCCAAAACAGGAAGTGAGGAAATCCCTCCAAAGTGAGGCAATCTTGGGGTGTTACCAGTGTCACCAGAATTAGTGTTCCCTTTGGAAGATTTCCTGTCTATTACTGTTCTGGTGTCAACCCAAAATTTGGAGTTTTCTTTTACATTAACTTTCAATGATAACTATAAACAGGACAAATAGAGAGGGTAAATCTCTCTAACGGGGCACAAACAGCAAAAACAACTGACAGGTGTTCTAATCACTCTCCAATCTAACCAAAACGAATAAAAAAATGCATTTAGTTAAGTAATAGTTTAAAATCCTTAAACCCTTTTATATTTAAAAATAGCATTAAAATGCACATTGGGTGATGCTCAGACAGCACAGTTGTCAAGATGGGCATGCCAATAGACAACTTCTGTGCCTCTTCACAAGCTAATTCATAGTTCCTCTCGTGGACATAGGAATTTGGCTAATACTTATGTGCATGCGTGCACATGTGCCCGTACCCATGCACATTGGCGTGTGCATGTGTACTTGTGACAGATGCTGGCGCCAAATGGGCTATTTAAACTGTATCAGTGCTCAGGATCAGTGCTGCTTTGTCTTCAGCCTTCCCTGTATCCTGTGATCCTGTGATTCTGCATCCCGATTCCAGTTGCTGACCTGGTTTATCTGACTACTCTCTGAACTCCGCCTGCAATGACTATGGCTTGTTCTTGAACACCACTCTTGCCTGCTTCATTTGCTTCTGTTCCACTGACTGGCTCTTCACCCGGCTTGTACCCATACCATGCTCTTGCCTTCTCCTCTGTACCTGATCCATCCTGTAGCATATGACCCAGCCTGCCTGACTCTGCTAATCTTCCTGAGGGGGGTTCCAGTACTCACCTTACATCCTGCTGTGCCTGCTGTTCTGCATTCTGCTACCGGTTTATGCCTTACCTGCCTGCTGTCTCCAGTACCAGCTTGCTTCAGTCTACCACCCACCAGCTGTCTACCAGCCCTCCTGCTTCACTGAAGACTACTGATGACTCCCTGGCGTGGATAACTGCTCTGCTACTAGCAAGAATTAGAAGCACACGTGCCACTCTGCACTCTTGCACCTTCTGTTCACACTAGCAGGCCCCTGAGATAGAGGTGTAAGAGAGGCCTTCCTCATCATCTCAGGCTCTGCTACCAGGTATGTGATAACAATTTAAACAGTGTGTGCACAGCTTGTATAGCCAATGCTCTCCAAAGCTGGCGAGTGTACCTGTGAGAAGTCTAGCACAGGGTTGGATTGAAGTGAATTGGCGTGCATTTATTAAATACATATATTAAATGCCCACTGATTTGGAGAACTGTATGGAAGCTATTTGTACCTTAAATGAATTTCAAGGACTGTGCGTTTTGTTCATTTATTTGCTATTATGCAGTCAAGCTATAATCTAACAGCTTGCTATGTGTAACAAATACAATTATTCAAAACCATCCCAATCGCAATAATGGACACTCTTAGGCCGCGTACACACGGGCGGACTGTCTGTCCAACTTAGTACGCTGAAACGTGTTTCAGCGGACAGTCCGCTCGTGTGTGGGCTTCAGCAGACTTTTTCAGCGGACAGTCTGGCGGACTAAGTCTTTCGGAATTTCCGTAATATTGTCCGTCCAAACTTGGTTTCAGCGGACAGTCCGCTCGTGAGTAGGCAAGTTGGACGGACTAAGTATGGCGCATGCTCACAAAGGATTTACACGGCCGAAGGTTGCATTGCAGTGTATTGGACGTCGTATTTCTAGTCCCGTCGTACGTTCTGTACACGTCATCGCGCAAGCTTTCAGCGGACTGTCTGTTCATCGTGTGTGGTCAAGTCCGTTCATTCAAAAGTAGGACGGACTGTCTGTCGGATTGTCTGACGGACTTAGTTGGCCAGACAATCCTCTCGTGTGTACGCGGCCTTACAAATGTAATACCTCAGAACAGACATTTTAAACACAGCTGTCCTTCACTCATATTATTTTCAATCACTTTATTTTTCAAACCATTCACTTCTTTTTCAAATAAATTCTGCTGAGTAAATGATGCTTTTTCAATAAATGTAATTAATGCAACATATGTTGTTTCATTTACCAAGATGAGCAGAGTGGTTAAGAAAATTACTGTGGTGAGGTGGAGGACCAAAAGGTGCGCCAGCTGGGTGTGTTCCACCTAGAAGCAAAATAATTAATATGAATAAGGGAACGATTCATATAGGTTTCCATATCACAATTTATTCAATTATAGTAAAATTACAAAAATAGTTCTTGATTTAAACCATCACCAGAAGGGTATTTGTTTCTTTCTAATGAAAACAGAATTCCAGGCAAAAAGACAACTCGGTCTCAAACAATTCACCCCCCCCCCCCCATTTTTGGATTATTTAAATTATTTAAATTTATTTCTATTTGGTATTTTTTGCATTTTTTCTTCGGGACTTCCGTCCTATGTCGCTGCGGCGAGGTACGTCCCTTCCGCGGTTGCATTCAGCCCTCCTCCTTCCCCTGCCGCCTTCTGGGACCTGTGTGTGTCTTAGAAGACGGCGGGACCATTCAGAAAGAGCCACGCAACTTGCACACGTGCAGTAGGAAACCAGCTGTGAAGTTTCCCTTACTTGCAATGCCAGCGCCTGCACCAGAAGTTGACGCATGGATCGGCTTGGGGTGCCGACATCATGGGAACCCTGGACAGATTCTTAATAAGTGTCCTTTTTCTTAAAATCAGCAGTTACAGTATTAGTAGCTGCTGACTTTTTTTTTTCCCCCAGGCTGGAACACTGCTTTAATACAGTAAGAAAATAAAAATATTTGTCTTTTTTTACAATCTGTCAATAGTTATCTACACATTAGTCACCCTCCTCCAACTAGATTTAAAAATATATTTCATTAAAATGCCCATAATTTAAAAGGCTCACATACTTTGTGGCTAAAAGCAGCCAAATACAAAAGCATCAAATAACTTTGTGAATAACGTTGTTCAGTATATGAGCAGTACTAATCATGGCTATGCATTCGTATGAGATTACCTACACAGCTTAGCTGGAAAAACAGTGTAGAATGGTTGGACTGTTTAGAAAATGAATGCAGGCAAAAGGAAGCTAATAAATGTCCTTTGCAAACTGCTGCTTGTTGGTGGGGGTCTTCCTGGTGGGAAACCTTGCTAGTCATCTATTGTAACAGTACCGGCAATAAAATCTGAGTGTTTAGGCAATTTTCTTTGAAACATAGCCTGCCTTTGGAAAGCCTATAGTTTTATAGAAGATTAAGAGTAGCAGGGGCAGTACACCGTTGGAAATCCACGGAATAGCAATTCACTGAAAATTAAATTTTCACTTAAAAATTCACTAAAATGAATTTAAAAGCAATTCAAGTTGAAGTGAAGAAGGGGGTAGTTCCACGTTTTGGAAACCCAAGAGCTGGTAGGCAGGGGATCTGAAAGGAGAGGCCCCATCCAATCAAAAGTAGAGGGTTTAATAGGCAGGACAGCTCCCTTCTCTATGATACATGGGGCCCGATAACTTGAATGTATATATATATATATGTATATATTTGTGTATATATATATATATATATATATATATATATATATATATATATATTTTTTTTTTTTTATTGTTTGTTTTTATCAGTTTACATAGTTTTTTTTAACAATTTATAAAATGCAAAATGCTGACAGATGAAAGATCTAAATCACATCAATATTTGGTATGACTATCCTTTGGCTTCAAACCAGCATCAATTCTTACACTTGCACACTTTGTACATTTGCACAGAGTCAGGGATTTTGTAGAATTAGAGTCGGTGTATGATTAACTAATTATACCAAGCAGATGCTGATGATCATCAATTTCATATGTAGGTTAAAACACAGTCATTAACTGAAAAAGAAACAGCTGTGTAGGAGGCTTAACATTGGGTGAAGAACAGCCAAACTCTGCTACTAAGGTGGGGTTGTGGAAGACACAGGTCATACACCATGGCAAGACTGAGCACACCAAAAAGACACAAGGTAGTTATAATGCATCAGCAATGCCTCCCCCAGGGAAATATTTCAAAGAGGACTGGGGTTTCAAGATGTGTTGTTCAAGCTCTTTTGAAGAAACACAAAGAAATGGGCAACACTGAGGACTGTAGTCACAGTGGTTAGCCAAGGAAACTTAATGCAGCAGATGAAAGACACATTATGATTACTTCCCTTTAACATTGGAAGATGTCCAGCAGTGCCATCAGCATAGAACTGGTGGAAACCAGTGGAACTTCTTCGGAGAAGTCTGGCCAGAAGGGGTCTTCATGGAAGAATTGTGGCCAAAAAGCCATACCTCCGTAGTGTAAACAAGGCTAAGCGACTCAACTATGCACAAAACATAGGAACTGGGGTGCAGAAAATGGCTGCAGGTGCTCTGGACTGATGAGTCAAAATTTCAAAATATTTGGCCGTAACAGGAAGCAGTTTGTTCGCCGAAGGGCTGGAGAGTGGTACAATAATGGGTGTCTGCAGGCAACAGTGAAGTATGGTGGAGGTTCCTTGCAAGTTTGGGGCTGCATTTCTGCAAATAAAGTTGGAGATTTGGTCAGGATCAATGGTTTCCTCAATGCTGAAAAATACAAGCAAATACTTATCCATCATGCCATACCATGGAGGCATGTGATTGGCCCCAAATTTATTCTGCAGCAGGACAACCACCCCAAACATACAGTCAATGTCATTAAGAACTATCATCAGTGTAAAGAAGAATAAGGGGTATTGGAAGCAATAGTTTGGCCTCCACAGAGCCCTGGTCTCAAAATCATTGATTCTGTCTGGGATTACATGAAGAAACAGAAGGATGTGAGGCAGCCTACATCCACAGAAGATCAGTGGTTAGTTCTCCAAGATGTTTGGAACAACCTACCTGCCAAAAGCCTTCAAAAACTGTGTGCAAGGCAAGTTTACCTAGAAGAATTTATGTTGTTTTGAAGGAAAACGGTGGTCACACCAAATATTGATTTGATCTGATTCTGTTCATTTACTTTCTATTTTGCTAATTGATAAAAATTAACTAAACAACACTTCTATTTCTGAAAGCACTCTTAATTTATAGCATTTTTTCACACTTGTGAGTACACCCCTCACATTTTTGTAAATATTTTATTATATCTTTTCATGTGACAACACTGAAGAAATTACACTTTGCTACAATGTAAAGTAGTGAGTCTACAGCTTGTATTACCGTGTAAATTTGCTGTCCCTCCAAAATAACTCAGCACACTGCCATTATTGTCGAAACCGCTGGCAACAAAAGTGTGTAAACCCCTAAGGGAAAATGTCCAAATTTGGGCCAAAGTGTCAGTATTTTGTATGGCCACCATTATTTTCCTAAAATGCCTTAACCCACTTGGGCATGGACTTCATCAGAGCTTCACCCAAGGTTCACCATCACTGGCCATCTTTATGTAGAGCAACAATTATTTTTGTCCCGATCCTCAGAGAGTTCTTTGCCATGAGGTGCCATGTTGAACTTCCAGGGACAGGTATGAGAGAGTGAGAGTGATAACAACAATTTTAACACACTGTCTCCCCATTCACACCTGAGACATTGTAACATTAACAAGTCACATGACACTGGGGAGGTTAATTGGGCACAATTTGGACATTTTCACTTAGGGGTGTACTCACTTTTGTTGCCAGCAGTTTAGACATTAATGGCTGTGTGTTGAGTTACTTTAAGGGGACAGCAAATATACACTGTTATACAAGCTGTACACTCACTACTTTACATTGCAGCAAAGTGTAATTCTATTTAAAAAAATGTGAGGGGTGTACTCACTTTTGTGAGATACTGTATATATATATATATATATATATATATATATATATATATATCACTAAAGTTTATGTCCAGTGTTAAAATTATATTACAAAGCACTGAAATATATTTTAGAATAACTTCTCCCAAGCATGTGTTAACCATATAGGTTTTAATGAACAATGGTATACATAATCTGGAAATGCTAATTAAACTCCCTTTATTCAGAGATAGTATAATAGTTTAGGCTAGCTCACTATGGCCCTTTTTTAATAGACTATAAGCTCAATAACTGTATATGCAATTAGATTTATACCCACCAGCAACGGAGAACAGCGTTGAAGGGCGTGCCAACTCATGGGGGTGTGGATGGTGATGATGAATAGCTCCAAAGAGGCTTGGACCTGGTGGCCTGCTCAAAAACTCAGGCTTTAGGCCAAAATCCAGCTTGTGCGGATCTGTCTGCATCTGTTTCTAAAATAGAAAGCATATCAAGAATTGAGATTTCCCCGGTGGGTGGATAAAAATAAGAAGACTTCAAAGACCATACAAAATGGCACATTCACACCTTGAAATTGCAAAAACGATCTTTGTGTGTGCTATAATTGAAAATAACACTTTTTTAAATCTGATATTATCAGAAGTGACAGACGGAGTAAGACAGAATAAATTTCTGAAACATGACTTGAAGGCACAATAGTAAACACATATCCACACAAAAGTTTACCCTGTGCAGAACCAGTAATACAAAAATAATATGACAGAATTTATTTGTGTTACATACTGTATCTCAATATTGCAAAGCAAGCGAATATGTTAATTTTAAACTAGGAATTTTCCATTGTGTATATTTGGCATAACATAGCAGCACTAGGACTTAAGAGAACAACAGCAAGCTCCTGCATTGCTAACATGTGCCGATTGCTCTACAATAAGAGATAGGAGTCTTGCATGTAGATATAGGCAGAAAATAGTCTTCTGAAAGGTGAACGAGCTTTATTAGGCTGGCCTGAAGTATCACTAAGGTAGTTTAGATTTTTGAGGGTTCTACTGGTCAGTTTTATTATTTTCTATTAGGTGGTGCTAGCAATCATTATGGGAGTCACATATTTCTATGTTTTTAATTTGCCTAGGACAGTCTCAAAGTGTTATTACGTTGAAATGGTGAACTTACACTCATAACTTTTTTTTTGCTAAGTCTTGTAAACTGCATAAGTTAGATAGATAGATAGATAGATAGATAGATAGATAGATAGATAGATAGATAGATAGATAGATAGATAGATAGATAGATAGATAGATAGATAGATAGATAGATGGATGTTATGTTTATGGTACAGATTCAGGATAGCTGGCTTTACGCTTTTGCTTTAGGGAAAACACAAAAGCGATCATTGGAGTCTATTTATGAACTCCTGTGTGAATAAGCTGTTATTTTAATAGTTTTTCTCATTTGGTTACTGCTGTCTCTGAGGGCAAATTTTACTTGCTTAAATTAAACAGAAACATACATTCCAGCTCTGGATAATTAAACGTAAATAAATAGTATTCTGGGGCAAAGAGGCCAAGCAGCAACCCATGGAATCGCAAATTTATGTATTTGAAGAAAATGATCCATGTTCATTAAATCGGCTCGTAATGGCTGTGCATTTCAAAGTGCTTACATTTGGAGGAAGTATGTATTTCTGCACATATAGTAATCAGTTTCAATGTTTCATACTAAAGTGTGCAGGAATTAATATTTGATAAAGGTACCATCTAAATTAGTTTTCAGTTTAAAACAACTTCCACTGAGGGCTTTATACAATGTTTATGTGACTCTGTCAGGACAGAAATACATATATTACCACTGCTGGTTTTAAAGATGATGGTTCTGGTGTTGTTATTCTCATACTGGATTTACTATTGTTTTTTGGCCAGGAAAAAGCATGCTCCCAGTAAAGCCTCAACTTTCATCCTGCATTTTTGTTCCAGTCCAGTGACTCAGCATGTAGATAGGCATGACTGGGGTGGCAGCTGTGGAGACTGCACTTTTAAAATCTATATCCGCACTGGCAGCTCCAATATTTCTGTCTCTATCCTGTTAAGACAGCCTTAACTAGTCTAGTTATGGTCTAACCAGCTAATAAAATCAGTGCTTGCTTCTATAAATTTTGAAACATACTTTACATCACTTGGTAAATAAATGTTTATCTGTTGGCACATAATGTTAATTTTCATATTGCAGTGGATTAGCGTTTTTGCATGCACACTTTAGCCACAGAAAGAGATTTCTTATGCTGGTCCTTGCAAATGCATGTTGTAATGGTATATACCAGTACTTGCGTATTTGCTTAGAGAGCACAGCACAATGGGGAACGCAGACCTTTCTTGTGTGTATAGACCGTTCTTACTTCAGTGATCAATCCCAGTGCTTGTCACTGTATAGTTCTTTTTTTTTTTTCATACAGAATGTAAACACATACATACTTTGTGCACCTTATCTGCATATGAGGCACAAAAAAAGCATTGTTTCAATGCACACTGCAAAGAACTACTCCACCCTATGCATTGAACATCAATGTACAAGTTAGCAGATAACTTAAAGCCCATATGTATGCAAACATTAAATGGCCTGCCACCTCCTCATTTCTCCTGTTTTTTAAATTCTCTGTTGAAGTAAAGTTTTACTCACCTAAGTCTCTCAATCAGGTCCATTGTCTGCACCATTTCAGGGGACTGGTAATCCACCACTGCAGATGTGCTCATAGAGGCCAGTCCTGAAAAGCCCCCTCATGCTAATATAATTGACGACAGACCCTCTTCTGAATCATGAGAGGATACCGTGGGTGGAAAGCCAAAAAGAAGTGTCTATGTCACGCAGGCAGTGATGTAGACACTTGAAGAACAATGATCCAATGCAGAGAAGAGAAGAAGGACTTGAACGTCACATGACCACAGATCTAGTTGAGTTAATGGGGCATTTAGGTAAGGTTTTTCTTAAGCTAGCAATTAGCTAAATGGATGGAGGGGTGTGTGGGAGGGGAGCTGCAGCCCAGTGTAGAGGTTTGAGAGGTTGTGTACACTGTGTGCACAAACATCCACATGTTCCTGCAGACTGGCAACACAAGCATGGCAATTATCTTCATAATGACTCCTCCACCCTAAAGCCCCGTACACATGACCCGAATGTCGGGCAGCATTAGCCTGTTCAATAGAAACCAGCCGACTTTCAACCCGTGTACACTGCAGCTGGTCCAACAGATGCCAGCCGTTCGGTCAGCGTCTGTCAAAGGGGCATGACCAAAAAAGTTCTGCCGACTGGCTCCAGATCAGAGCTCTCAGCCACTGCCTGACAGTGCTGACTGGAGTGTTCTGGTGGAGGGTCCCTATCAGAACACAATAAAACAGCAGGGAAGATTGTTGTACTAACATTGGATTGTTACTATAGAGGCTGCGACCTGAGCTGTCAGGTTTTTTTTTTTCGTCCAGCCTGCTGGGTTGATGAAAAAAAAAAAAACTATCAGTGTGTACTAGGCTTTATTTCCTATACATTTTCTTGCAGTAAATAAGGCCCAATGTATGGTTTGCACTAACATGAGACATAGAAACGATGAATTTGTAGTTGCAGTATAGTAATACACAGCAGATCACCTTCGTAAGATGAGAAAATGTGCTTTCAAATTCCATTATGTATTAAATGAACAGAAAGGAAGTTAATTAATGTTTCTACATAGCCTCTGGGAGCTATAAAGTACCAGCAAGCATTATTTATAGTCTACTATCTCACAAACATGAAATTGTACATGAAAGGTATGGCATACTTGGGGAGATACTCTGTTTATATTTTTAATGAAAATGTAATCAGATTTTTACCATAGGTAAAATCAAGAAATATCTGATAATAGTATAATAATTCAAACTCAGATACATTTCTAATGCCTACACTAATACCATAACAATGCTGTAAAAGTGTATAATTGCAAGGGCAAATTTTATTTTTATTTTTTTAACTTGATAGCTGATTATACACTTGACAATTTTGGAAACTTTCTATTAGCTTTCCATCAAACATTAATATTGTGGAATTAAAACGTCAGCAGTAGAATGCCACCCACTGTTTTCCTGGGATTGCTCACTGAAGTATGAAAGGCTTGTGCATAGTGACCACATTTCCTTTTACAACCTAAATATGGTTGTACCATGAAACATGCTCTGAAAGATGGAGTTAGCTTTTAAGAAGGGACAATTGTTTTAGTGTTTGTTTTTATAATCCAGTTTTCATTATTGGTTCAGGTCTGCCATGCTCCTAAGAGCCATGTAAAGTCCAAATAAATAATAAAAAAAAAACTAAATAGTATATATGAATCAAAAAAAAAAAAAAAAAAAACAGGCTGATACTTACTTTGACCTTTTGTTGATGATGATATATCTGCCAGGCAATATGCACGTGCATGGCACACCATTTTCCAGGTTTCTGGTAGATGAAAAAGAAATACAGTTACATTACATTTTGAAGATCTGATTTACTAAAATACCACAAGTCTGTCTGTAGCAGACTGTGAAGACAGTCATTAAAGTGTAACTAAAGGCTAACTTTTTTTTTTCATTTTGGATAGAGTAAGGAGGGTTTATAGTTATGTCAGTCTTTTTGCCACCTGTGTCCAATAGAGGAGATTTCCCTTCCCTTCCTGCCCCATTATCAAAACTGGAAGTAAGAAGAAATCTTTCCAAAGTTAGGATTAGAATTATGGCATGTCAACAGGGTCACCAAAACTAGCCTCTCCACCAGAAGATTTCCCCTCTATTACTGTGCTGATGTCAACCCAAAATGTAAGATTTTCTTTTACTTTCATTCCTAATGATAATAGTAAACAGGAAAAATAGACAGGGTGAATATCCCTAACGGGGCACAGACAGCTATAAAAACTAAAAGGTGTAATTTCTCTCTATTCTCCAAAACTAAAAAAAAAATGACTTTTTTGACTTTATGTTTTTAGCATTTACATTTAATGTTTTTATTTTATTTTATTTTTTTAAGTATTTTGCAATGCAAAGAGTTTTTTTTTTTTAATGTGTACTACAAGTGTGTTATAGCTAAATATGAGGATGATGAGAATGAGAACAACTTTTCTTGTTTACTTCAAGAAAGAAGGTGACTATATACATAATATTATTGTGTAAAGAGTTGTACTGTAAATGCAGATAAATTTTCAATAGCCTGGCCACCATAAAGATGGCCATTTATGAGTAATTCTTCAGATATGATGTAATATATCTAAAAAATTACCTACCCATTCTGTCTATGCTCACAAAATTTTAGATCAGATCAGCAGTCCCTGACATTATCAAAAGGCTATCACAGTTATTACAGACACTTTACAAACCAATGCTGCCACGTTTGTGCTCTCTAGAGACCCCTTAAAATTATGTGTGCCCCATTTGATATTTCTCATTTCTAAAAAAAAAAAAAAACATAACTCAAACAATTTAACTAATGGATGTACTGTACGTCTAAGCCCTTGTACACACGTTCGGACATTTCGACGGAAAATGTCCGATCGGACCGTGTTGTCAGATAATCCGACCATGTGTGGGCTCCATCAGACTGTTTCCGTCGGAATATCCGACCGACAAAGTTTTAGAGCTGGGCTATAAAATTTTCTGACAACATGATCCGATCAGACTTTGTCCGATCGTTTGTAGAGAATTCCGATCGGACAAAGTGCCACGCATGTTCATATCAAATTCCTAGACCAAAGCTATTGGCTACTAGCCTGAACGTAGTCCCGTTGTAACGTTCTGAACGATCGGATTTTCCGACAACTTTGTCCGACCGTGTGTATGCAACACCAGTTTTGGACTGGGCTAAAATTGTTTTCCTTCACTGGCCTGGGTAAGTACCTGGGTAAACACCGAAACACAGACTAATGTCATCAAGGGCTCAGAGAGTAACATACCCCGTTTCCCCGAAAAATAGCATTTGGGGGTAGGGTTTATATTGCAGTCATCACCGACAATCGCGCTAGGTCTTATTTTCAGGGAAACAGGGTAGTAACTGCCAAAGGGAAGCTTTGAGCACCAGGGCTTTCATTTCCATTATGCAGGTAATACTTCTGATTTCTTGGTGTGATCAAATGCTTCCTATTCCTTTTCCCTTGAATGATGCATTGCCTGGTTATGGCAAATGGATGTTTACACACTACTGCTCTTTACAAAGTGATTTAAACAAGCCCACTTATCTTCTGTTCAGGTAATTAAAACAATGATAAGAACCATAAGGTGGGTTATATGAAAAAGCTAATAAAAGTCAAAGTGACTTTTGTCATGGCAGATTTGTGATGAATTTGTGACATCTTTTATTTAAAACTGGACACGTGTCCCATATTTAAAATTTACAGTAGAAATGCCTGCACTATGGTCATAATCAGAAATGTGTTTATCCAATAAAATCCATGAATTTATCCATGTTTCGTATGCCAAAAAAAGCTTACCCTCAACATAGGTCTGAAGGGATCTGCCAACTGTGAAGAGAAAATGACAACTTGGTTACATGCTTGTCACTCAGACAATCATTTTAATTAGCACATGCTTATTGGTTTATAATGAAAAGGTATTGAAATGCTGCAATTGTATTTTCAAATATAACATTAAAAAAAAAATAGTCAGCTTCCACAAAATAACATCCAATATAAACTCAATTAGTAAAGGCTTCTTCAAAGAATAAAATATACAGTTATTACTAAAGTGAAATAATTGTGTTAGCAAAGAAAATATATTGTTAAATTATATCTGCATCCTTCTACATTCTAGTCTGTATTTGTATGATATCCAAGGCCACTGGCTTGTTTTCCACAATATGCCTTTTTTTCTCTAATACAATGTGGGATGCTTGGCATTGACAAGTATGACATGCTGGGTTGTCAACACTTGACAGCTGCTGTTTTGATATTCAGAGATTTTTCAGCAGTCTTTATTGATGTATGTATTAGACAAGGACAATCTTTCTTAATTGAGACTAATGTACTTACAGTATATGGAATTTGTGTTAGTATATATATATATATATATATATATATATATATATATATAAAATCTCCTAGAGTTTATAAAGAACAAAACTAATTGAATTGAAAATGTTTTGCCTTTGTTTCCACAGAAGAGACAGAAGGAAGATTTCAAAGCACTTGGTTCTAGAGACAGTCATACCTTGATCCAAACACTATAATATACATTTACAACCAATTGACAAAATTCATGTGCTTGCTGACATGTGTTGTTTATCATGGGGATGTGCCCTGTTCATTCATTTAACACATGTCTACAGGACAAAAATGCACCTGACTCACTTTTTTCCACTGTATTGTAAGGTACTATATGTATTTTTTTATTACATGTGTTGTGGTGCACTGACGGATGAGTTCATTTGTTTATTCTGAATAGGTATGCCATTCAAAATGTATGTCAAAGCACCACCATACGTATACACAGTGCATTCTGGTACTGCACGTTAACGCACATATTAGTGTCTGATCAGGCCTGCCTGTTCGTTTTTCAGGTGGACCTGATCAGACCCTCCATTCACCCCTATTGAGCAACTGATGTCAGAGGTGACATGTTCGCTGACACCCGCCACTATCTGATCCGATCCTGTCCATCAAATCCAGATGGATGGTGCTTCTATTTTCCATCTGTCTGGTGGATCGGATGGGATCGGGTGAAAACAGAGAGAGTGGGTCTGGGTCCATCTCTGCTCTGCACAGTGAGCTGAGATAGACCTGTCATCAAAGTGATCCCCCGCTCAGCAACGGAGTCCAGCAAGCAGAGGAGACCATGTTAAAGGGGCCTAACAGAGAAGTATGGCTTTTAAAAAATATACTTACCTAGATGGCTGGAGCACCAACCCCAGCTGCAACTATCCCCTGCTAATTCTAAGACCGCAAACTGATAGTTTAAAAACCACTGATCGCTCAGCTCCCGGTCTTCAGCCTGCAGAGAGCAGATGACTGTCAGTCACTGGCTCTCTGCTCTGCACCTCCAGCACTCACTGAAGCACTGGGCTGTGGAGGGGGTGGGAGCGTCTGGTGCAGGCTCTCTGCAGCTCGCTGAGAAGCTAGGGCTGCTGCCAGTCCAGGCATCTGGGTGGATCCTGACTGTAAAGTCTGGATCTTTGCTGAGCCAGGATCAGCTGAGTGATATTAGCCGGCATCGAGCTTTAGTCCCCTTTCCTGCCTGTAAAAGCAACCCAGTGGCTAATTAGCCTCTAGGATTGCTTTCACACTACAGAGCATCAGACGTAAAAAAAAACATAACTGGATGATGAATATAGTATAACTCCTTTAACCTGGTGGTGGCGCATACAGGTCAAAGACAAATAAAAACATCTACAGCCAAAAATGTATTTTATTTTTTAGGGAAGTGTTAAAATCCCTGTCAGTTTTTTTGCTGTCTGTGTACCAAACTGCCTTTCACTTCCTGTCCTAGAGATACAAGAGGAGAGTTACAGGAAATCTTCCAAGTAATGTCGCATACACACGACTGGACTTTCTGGCAGAAGAAAAGGTCCGATGGAATCATTTCATCGGATGTTCCGATCGTGTATGGGCTTCATCTGACTTTTTTGTTTTCAAAAATTCTGACGGACCTAGAAATAGAACGTTTTAAATCTTTCCGATGGAATCAATTCCTTTCAGACAGAAGAAAAGATCCGACGGAATCATTTCATCGGATGTTCCGATCGTGTGTGGGCTTCATCTGACTTTTTTGTTTTCAAAAATTCTGATGGACCTAGAAATAGAACGTTTTAAATCTTTCCAAGGGATTCAATTCCATTCAGGAAAACTGTTCATCTGTATGCTGTTCCGACGGACCAAAAACGACGCATGGGCAGCTATTGAACTTCCTTTTTCCAGTCCCGTCATACATCATTGCGTTCTAAACTAACTGACTTTGGTGTGATCATGTGTAGGCAAGTCCGTTTCAGCAGAACTCCATCAGAACTCCGTCAGAAAGACCGTCAGAGTTTATTCTGGTGGAAAAAAACTGTCATGTCTACACGGCATAAATGAAAT
The DNA here is from genome assembly GCF_037356315.1 of Lithobates pipiens. Classification (NCBI taxonomy): domain Eukaryota; kingdom Metazoa; phylum Chordata; class Amphibia; order Anura; family Ranidae; genus Lithobates; species Lithobates pipiens. Next base: position 398,095,219 of record NW_027507748.1, on the reverse strand, counting down.
TCCCCTCTTAAACATTTGCCCCTGGAACAGGTGTCCCCAATCATAGGTTTTCCCCTTACCTCTTGTTCTTGGCACAACTCTAAAATTTGGTATTTCTACTTTTCAGTGACAATCATCACCAGTACAAATAAAGTGCAAAAATAGACAGGAAAAAAATGACATAGGATATAACCTTTCCCCTTCTATCTAAAAAAAAGAAAAATGCTTTGCCTAAAGGTACACTTTATATAGATCTGTAAAGGACATATGAAAATGTTAACCTCTTACAGACTCTTGGGCTATGCTTTAACAACAAATCAATAGTTATAGAAAAGTGGTTTGGAACACTGACAAGTGGCCACATAGCTGCTGCCACATAAGCATTTCAGCTGTAAAAATATGCATGCTTAAATAAAGCTCCTGCAATATTCTGGAACAATATTTTCCTGTAACATGCAGCATGTGGTTCAGAAAGAAAATGAAGAAATAGCATGCCTAATTCCTTAGCTGTCAATTTACTAAAACTATATTTTTCACTGCTCACCAGCCACTTTAGCGTTAATGACTGTCAGTCTAACAACAGCTGCAGAGGAAAGATGGGCACAGATTCATCTTCATACAATACAGAGAAAGAAAATTATATAGTTTTTAAAATGAACATAAATACCACTTGCCATTGTCTGCATAGCTAAATCCTTTGAATACATACTCCTGTTTGTACAAACCAGACTTGGAAATCAAGAGACTCCAATCCACCAATTACATCAATATTTCATCAGCACACTCAATAATACAGCAGCTCTGGGAATACGGGACTGTATCATTACAACAACAACAAATACTGCATTTCATGCACAAACTCTTTCCACTCCATCACCACAGGGAACCTGCCTTGCTTTGGAAAGAAAAAAGCGCAATGGACAACAGGCTTAAAGACAAAAAAATGTATTTGTTACAGCTAGATAAAGACACTAATTTTTCTTCTGCATACAGTACAATACTGTCATATCAATCTACTGATCGCAATTTATAGCTGTTTACAATTATACCATCCTACAAATTATCATAAAAAATGAACGAAAATATCAAAACAAAGCACACAATCCAATTGACTTATTTAGGTATTTTTTTTATATTCTAATTGATTGGATCAGTTGCCCAGAGTTTTATGGCATTGGCAACTGACATTTTTTTTTTAGCCTGACAGATCAGAGTTTGCACTGGCAATGGCTAGCTGTCAAGGTCAAGGGCCAACTACAGACATAAGGCTTTCACCCTATGGCTGTTTCTTTAAGCCACCTGAGGAACACTTGCACCTATGTCTTTCCTTCCTTAAGCTCCCTGAAGAGTAGTCCATGTTTCTACCTCATACTAGCAAGCTGCAGCCATGTGCATTGCATGAGGTTGGGGGCAGTTGCAGGGGCCCCCATACATTTGAGTGGATCATATTAAACAAGTGGTACTGCCAGCTGAATGTGACAGTGGGGATAATGTTTGCAAAGCATCCTGGCCTTGGCATATGTAACCCCCCCACCACCACCACCACCACTGACTTTATAGCATAAGAGTGGTAAAAAAATGTTCTCAGCTGCTTCTACTACCAAAACACAAGACCAAACCAGCCCTATATGTCAACAATCTCTCCATAAGCAGAGAGAGAGGCCCAACCTCTAGTGCTCAGTGGTGGAAGAATATAATTCGACATGCCTGAAATTTTTTTGCACTGGAACTTTCAACCTAAAGATCAGAGATGGAAGATGTGCTGTATTTATCTCTCTGGTAACATAGTATTTTTTTTCTGTGTAAGATTCTCTAGATAAGTTGAAAATGTGACAAAGGCCAATTGATGTATAATCAATGTTATATAATGCCAGGACATTTATCATGATCTTATCTAAAGGTGTTTGTGGTCAAAGGGGGACAATTGGCTCTAAAAGAACATTCTGAATGTTCCTGTTTATATCAAAGGAAAGAGAAGGGGGTAGGAGATGAGTAGTGTTGGTGGCACCATGTAGCTCAGGGGGAACAACAGTGTTCTGAAAATTTTTGCACTGAAAAATAGTGAGGTCAATTCATCTGTATAGGGAAGTCCTAGGATATGATCAGAACCATATTCAAATAAATTAATCAATCAATCCAGTCTTTTGTGGGTCTGAAGTTATTTAATAACGCAGTCCAAAATAACAAACCCCACCACACAGGATATGCTACCAGCCAATACACACTTCAAACCCACTGTATAAATAATGCTACCACATAACCTGACTGAACTGGCAGCCACAAAGGCCAACAAAAACACATTATACAGACTGCAGGATTAGTCCCCAAGTTAAACCCCATCACACTGACCATAATGCAAGCAGCAAAAACACAATTTTTCATGTGGCATGGCGAGCCTAGTTCAATTAAACAGAGACTAGATCAGGACCAACATATTGTAGTAGTAAGAAATAGAATCTGTCTACAGCCTACAGCTTCTGTAAACGTGGCTTTATAAGTATTTCTTGTACTAAACACTGGATTGACTGTTACTGGATACCAATGGAATGTTTTTTAAACAGAAGCCAAATTAATACTATTCTACATATTGTTTTATAACTATACTGTAAATTATATTGGTGATAATATTAGTAGTTATCACATTTCTAACTTAAAGCAATCCACTTATGACGAATTTGATGGGCAGACCTATGGACACAATGACGAAACAAATAAGGGTAGCTATATGAATCATTGGCAAACAGGATCTATGAATGGAAAGGGAGGACCTATTAATCACATCCATTCATAGAGCATATTTCATTTATAGAAGCTGGCATGGACTTAGGGGGATTTTCTACTAAAAGAACAGCTGATTTTATTGTTTTTTTATGTTATATACACTTAAAGGAGAAGTATAGCCAAATGAGCTTTGGCTGTACTTCTCCTTTAAAGAGGAAGTAAACCCTGATGGGTTTTACTTCCTTCCATTGCTCCTGCAAAAGTAAAGGCATAATGTGCTAGTATGCATCGCATACTATCACATTATGTGACCTTAAGCTACAAACGAAGTCCGCGCAGTCCCCATTGCAGGCCGCATCCATGTTCGCCCTCTTCCTTCCGGGGCCGTGGACACCGGCTCTGTGACTAGCCGGAGCCGCGTGATTTCACTCCAGTGGATGCACACGGTAGTCGCCAGTTACGGCACTCGCTTGTGGAGAAATGGCACAGGGGGCCGTTTCTTCACAGCACATGCGCTGATGACATCATCAGCACAAAATACAGTAAATATCTCGTAAATGGTGCATGTTTAGGAGAGATTTATAGTACCTATAGGTAAGCCTTTATTCTAGGCTTACCTATAGGTACAACTTCCACAGAGAGGTTTACAGCCTCTTTAAGTGTGTATAAACATTTTAAAAAAAGTTTACAGCCTCTTTAACCCCCCTGACGGTATTCCCGAGTCTGACTCGGGGTGGATTTTTTATACCAAGAGCGGTATCCCCGAGTCAGACTCGGGACTGCATCGCTGGATCCAGGAGGAGGATTACTTACCTTCTCCCTCGGATCCAGCGTTGTCTCCCCGCTGTACGAGCGAGCCGTGTCTCGCTCGATGCATTACATCGCCGATCTCCGTGCCCTGCGAGCGTTGCGACGCACGGGCACGGAGATCGGCGCCAAATTCAAAAAGTGAAACAAACAGTATACATACAGTATAATGTAATCTTACAGATTACATTGCTGTATGTAAATATTTCACATCCCCGTTGTCCCTAGTGGTCTGCCCAGTGTCCTGCATGCAGTTTTATATAATAAAAACTGTTCTTTATGCCTGGAAACTGGAGATTGTCCATAGCAACCAAAACTGTCATTTTACATCAAAAATGATTTTAGACCAGCTAGAAAACAGCGATAATAAATTAGAATCACTCGCAGAATTGAGCGATAGCGATTTGTGGGGAGATCCGTCATCAAATACTGAAAAGTAATGACAGTGACAATTCTGCAACTGAGCAAATTTCAGTGTTTTTGATTTGATTACATTATTGAATAATTTTTATTATTGTTATATTATTATTTGGTACAATTATTTATAATTATTTATTATATTATAATTTATGATTTAATTTTTCAAACTTTATCATACCCGGGATGTCTGCTAGACTCTGGTTTGGACAGATTTAAGAGAGTTATTCCTAAGAATTGCAGGACTACAATATAAAACGCCAAATTTTCATGCAAAATAATGGTACCGCTTTTAGCACCTAAAATCCGAAATAATCGTACCGCCAGGGAGGTTAAGTGTGTCTAAAATTAAAAAAAAAAAGGTTTACAGCCTCTTTAATGCCCCGTACACACGAGAGGACTTATGTCCGACAGACTTCCAAAGGAGTTCCGCCGGAGTTCCGCCGGAGTTCTGACAGACTTTTCGGCCGAACGGACTTGGCCACACACGATCACACTAAACTCCGACGGATTCGAACGTGATGACGTACGACCCGACTCGAATAAGGAAGTTCATAGCCAGTAGCCAATAGCTGCCCTATCGTCGGTTTTAGTCCGTCGGAGTAGCATACACACGAGCGGATTTTTCGAAGGGGACCGGGTCCGGCGGAGTTCCGTCGGGAAAATTTGAAGCATGCTTCATTTCTAAAGTCCGTCAGACTTTTGCGAAGCTAAAGTCCGTTGCAGCCCACACACGATCGGATAGTCTGACGGACTCGGCCTGACGGACTTTGGATGTTGAAAAGTCCGCTCGTGTGTACGGGGCTTAAGTGTATCTAAAATAAAAAACAGAAAAATCTGAAAAAGGGAAATAACTTTTTTTTCTGCTTTTTATTTTAGATACACTTAACCTCCTTAGCGGTAATCCCGAGTCTGGCTCGGGTTGGGAATTTCATTACAATAGCGGTAACCCCGAGCCAGACTCGGGCTTGCACCGCTCGATGCAGGGGAGGACACAGGGAGAGTTACTTACCTTGTCCCCTGGATCCAGCGATGTCTGCCGCGCTGTGTGATAGAGCCGTCCTGCGCTCGATTCACAGTGCCGAATGCCGCCGAGCTCCGTTCCCTGCGACGTTACGACGCACGGGAGCGGAGAACGGCGGCAAATTCAAAAATGTAAAAAGACACAAAACACACACAGCACTGTAATCTTACAGATTACAGTGCTGTAGTAAAAAATACACACCCCCTTTGTCCCTAGTGGTTTGTGCAATGCCCTGTATGCACTTTTATATTATAAATACTGTTTTTTACTGCTTGGAATTTGGAGATTGTCCATAGCAACCAAAACATGTCCCTTTTTCATTTTTTTTTGGATTTGATTACATTATTGAATAATTTTTATTATTCTTTATTATATTATAAACTTTATCATACCCGGGATGTCCGCTAGACTCTGGTTTGAAGAGATTTCAGTGCGTTATTCCTAAGAATTACAGGACTACAAAATAAAAGCCAGATTTCCATGCAAAATAATTGTACCGCTTTCAGCACCTTATTCCAGACTGAATCATACCGCCAGGGAGGTTAAAGGAGAAGTACAGCCAAAGCTCATTTGTCTGTACTTCTCCTGGGGATCACAGGAGTGCAGTTCGTTCTGACCTGTTTTCAGCAGACAGCGGACTGAAGTCCACTGTCTGCTGATGTCACAGAGCCAGTCCATGCTTGGAAAAGACAACGACCATATGGCTGGGATCCACCCACATGCCTGGACAGGCACCACGCTCAGCCTCACAGCAACTGACAGTCACCATCTCTCTGCTCACGGAGCTGTGAGAACCGAGCAATTGGCGTTATTTGATTGTTCAGTTCTCAGTGTAAGAGCCGATGGGGGACAGATGCAGCATTCGACTGATGCTTCATCCAGCTAGGTAAGTATGATTCTACAAAAAAAACCTGATTCCTGTACTTCTTTTTAAACAACAAGGATATTAATATTGGATATCAATATTAGAAATTATCACACGTCAAGTCTATAGTTAAAGTTTTCCATTTCTGGCCAACAAAATAGTCCACAGATGTTGATAATCATTCGCTTACCTGCCATACTACTGCAAACTGAACCTTATAATGCTATTATAACACACTATTTCTATATTTCATCTGTTTCCATTATTAGATTTCATATGTCACCAAAATGGCGACAGCAATAAATGTAATTATTGTAAATGAAATCATAGAATGTGGATTGTATGACAGCAATTAAAAGAGAATAGTAAGTACAAGTAGATAAAAGAGACCTGCATACATTTTCTGCACACAGCAATTAGCAGCAATACAGGCTTTTGGCTTGATTTGTGAGATATTCATATAGATCAGCTTGAAAGAGACTGTGCAATTCTTCTAATAATGATTAAGCTACAGACATTTTGTACATGTCCTGGAGATGCATATACCTTATATATGCCAAAAATTGCTATTTCTTGCTGTCAGCTAATTCAAGCATACTTCCTATGAAAAGCTGCATCCCTCGAGAGTGCAAACTGTGTTAGTCTTTAGTTCAACATTGCATGCAGAAAAATTATGCCAAAAAGCTACACTAAATAATTTACAGATAGCCTAAACATGAGACTTTCAGTAGCTGCTCTGCAGTAAAATAATCAGAGGTTGAAATGCACATGATGGTAGGAGAGCAGCATTTGACTGGGTCAAGGAACAGCCTAGGTTACTTAAAGGAGCTTAAAAACCAAAAATAAACATTACATTGCAGATTACCAGTTCGCAGATGCGATGACTGCAATTGTTTTCTTTTTTTATGCTTTCTTTCTTCCAATTTCAATTTCTGATCTGGCCAGTAAGTCTGTTATTTTTCAAAAGAACAAGCTCTCTTGCAGATATATCAGTTACATGGATGAGACAAACCAGTTACCACTGACAGGGGTGCTTATAATGATCAGATTTTATTTATTTATGTAAAGCATTTATCTTAAAAGGAACAAACAGTTTGCTGTAACTGTTTAGAAAGTATTATCTGGAGTTTAGCTTTGATTTTTTGGTGTATTTATATCTGCTAGTGCGTTCCCTCAGACCAACAATGCTGCTATCCAAAGGTGCCACCCATGCTCATTCATCAAGAAGGGGGCACTGTAATACAGGTGATGTATTACTGGCCAGATCATCAAGTAAAAACAGAGGTAAAAAGCCTAAATTAAGAAAATGAATGCAGACACTACATCTAATGGTTAAGTAAGCTTCAGTAAATTACATTTGTGTTTTTGGGTTTAATACCACTGTAAGTGAGAATGTGCAAGAATCCTCAGGATAAAGATCTACTCTCTGACAGACCCGAATTTATAGTGATGGGTATGTAACACCACTTTAAAATAGTGGCTGTGTAATCTTCACTGGCATTATACACTAATGCTCTTTGTTAAGCCATCATGAAGGGTTGCTTTTTGTGCCCTCCCATGTGCTCCTTGCGAGAGGTTTAAACATTTTACTGCAAAACCGAGACAATGAAATGGACTATGGGGACACAATGACCTTTTGGTTATTCAGCATCTGAATTAATTGTTTTAGAGGTATTTTATTGAGAATAGATACGCTGTGCCTCTCCTGACTGAAGCCAACAGCTGTGTCTTAAATATATACCTAAACTTCATATCATGCATGCAAAGGAAGTGACATATTCTAAGCAAGTGTTAATTATCTAGAGGACATTTTACATTTCTAACGAGGACAAACCACACTTTCTATAATCCTAATTAGCTCTTTAGTAATTTGAATCCAGTCCCTCTCATCCTTGCTGAGTTAATAATTTTCATTCCAATCCTTACTCTCAAGTTCTAAATATAATAGGAAGCTTGTCCTTTGAACACTAAATTATGTCAAACAGCCTATAGGATCCCCTGTGAGCTCTGCAACCCACACTAGCATAAGGGTGAGCATCAAGTGACAGGAATAATGATAAAATGACATTAAAAATGATCAAGAAAGACTTCAGTCTGAGAATCAAGATAATATGGAACATGTCCCTTAAGCAAGAAAACAGAAACAAAGTCTATGGAAAGCGCAAGGTGTAAGGCTGACTAGCTCTTTGTGACAAGGACATTTATCACTCCCAGGAGGGCCAGAAAGATGTTGACATAATGGTGACACTAAGGACTGAGTTTCTCTCCCTTACACTTACCCTTGGGTCTTTCTGCAACAGAGTGTGTGGGACAGTTCCAGGTCTAGCTCCGACATCAATGGGATTGGAAGTCTGAGAAAGAGACAACATGTGAAATTAATTGGAAACGACAAAATAGTTTTCTTCCCTGTGATACTTCGTATCTCTTTAGCTTGTGTTTGACAAGCCCCTCTGCTTGGCAGTTTCTTTTTTTTATTTTCAGGCAGCTCAGGCCTAATGGTGTGTGACTTTCCTTGATAAGTGAAGCTCAACATCATCTGTTTTGGCAGTAGGAACGAGGGGCAATATTAACATGAATCTTTCCAGGGTTCACCCTTCTGTCAACCTTTAAGCTGTAACATAAAGCCCTGGCCTTCTAAACTCCAGATCATACGGAAGGTTAGTATTACCTTTCCATAGGTTGTACACTCGTGTCATTGTACAATTCTTTATTTCAAGTGTCAGTAGGTTGAGTATCTTAGACAATATTCCCCTAGGGACAGTGATAATGAGAAAAGCTCCCATCTCTAACCTAGATGAAATTACACACGGATGCTTCAGCACTACCGCAAAGTTATCAGTTCAACTGCTCAGCTTCTGAGATGTCCTGTATTGCCAATTACCACTGGGCTGCAAGCTCAGCTATATTAAAATGTTCAGCTTGCTAACAGAGTAATTTGTTTTCCTTTTAGAAAATGGATCTGTAGTCTCTTTACACAACATGATCCAACAGCAGTGGCCAAAAAGAGATACAATGCTCGTAGCGTAATGTATCATTAAACCTGTAAAAGCTGGTACCTTTTCACATTTACACTTTAGGATAAAGAAGGAAATCATACCTTCCTCTGGTCCTACATAATTTATTGTGAACTTTGACCATCTAGCTAACAGGCTGCTGTTACATTCACAGACCATTAAGGGTGCACATTGACTTTGAATATCACATCACGAAAGCAGGTTAAGTCCATTGCAATGACCTTGGGTCAGCACTGTATTAGATTGCAGGTACAGATTGTACTTTCAGAGTCACTTTGCTGTCACAAGCAATGGAGACACAAAGAGCTCAAGTATGTTTTGCTAAAGGATGGAATACTTAAACTGTAACGTGCTTAGCAATTAGTACTGAGATACACAACTGATAATAAAAAGCTGTTTAAAGACACAAAAGACAAAGATACAAAATGCACAAAGCATGGCAAATACAATTTATAGATCAACGATTAGAACATATGAGTGTAACAAATATGTATATACAATATCATGACTACAATTGACTTTTAATGAAATGCTGAGCATTTATTAACTATTTTTCTTCAAAAATAATATTAGTAAAAAGATATTGCGAAAATCAAGTAACAAATACGATTTTGATATCCAAATACAGTACGTATTCAGAGACCATTTAAACTCCAAACCCATGATTTGCGTTTTGTTTTTTTTACTCTTAAGGTACTAATCCTCATAGTACAATACAAATTACGTAAACCATGCTACAACGATAATAGTAACAAAGCAAGCAAGATGGTTTTATTATTTTAGAAAAAAATGTAAAGATAAACTACATTAACATATAAACACCCTATTTAAAGCCAAACTCTGGGAAAAATCTTTATTTAGCAGACTGTTAAGCTGGGTACACTCTGGCTGAATGTCGGGAGACATCAGCTGGTTAAAAAAACAGGCCCGTCTATATGCCAGGCTGTGTTCTGGCAGGGGGCCATCCCCCTGTCAGAAAAGAACAGCTCAACAGAGGAGATCGCTATACTAACTTCGCAAAATTAGTCCAGCGGCTCCGACCAGAGCTGACAGTTTTTTTGGTTCAGCCCACGGTGTTGAACGGGAAAACTAATAGTATGTACCAGGCTTTAGGCAGATTTATACTATTTACTCTAAACAAAAACTCCTCTAATCTTCTTTTAACCACTTCCCTTCTGGCCTATAGCAGATTGATGGCTGGGCGGTGGTTCAGTTATCCTGCTGGGCGTCATATGACGTCCAGCAGGATAACAAGCAAGGGCGTGCCCGCATGGGCCTGCAGCGTGGCAATTGGAGGTATTGTGTGTCAGTCTGACAAACTGCATCTCCGATCATGGTATGGAGCCTCTGACAGAGGATTCTTACCATGTGATCAGCTGTGATCAATCACAGCTGATCATTGTGTAAACCAGGAAGTGCCGGCAAATGGCATTCCTCAGTGTGCGCTGACAGGGAGAGCCAATCGTCGGCTCTCCCTGTTGGGGGGGGGGGGGGGGGGGTCTGTGCTGATAATCAGCAAATTGATTATCAGCACAGCCCCCATTAGATGTGCCCATCAGCTGCCAATCAGTGCCCAACATCTGCCAGAAGCGCCTCAAACATAAAGTTTGTCAATGCCCACCACAGTGCCAATCAGAGCTGACCATAGTGCCAATCAGTGCCCTTCACAGTGCCAATCAGTGCCCAGCAGTAACACCTGTTAGTACCTCATCATCAGTGCCACCTGTCAGTGCCAATCAGTACCGCCTATCAGTGCCAGTCAGTGCTGCCTGTTGGTGCAAATCATAGCCACCTATCAGTTCCCATCAGAGCCACCTGTTAGTGGCCATCACAGCTGCCTGGAAATTTTGCATTTTATATTCTAGGCCTGTAATTCTTAGGAATAAGATACTTAAATCTGTATAACCCTGTCAAGATTTTGTTTTTCCCATCTGTGTCCAATTGCAGAGATTTCCCTTCACTTCCTATCCCATAGCCAAACAGGAAATGAGAGGAAATTCCTGAAAATTAAAGGATTAATTCACCTTTTGACAAAAAATAATAAATGCACTTTGTTTTGCCTACAAAAAAATTAGCATTTATTATTTTTTGTTTTGGATAAAGCATTGCACCGGTGAACAGCAGATTGCTGATGCCATGCAAGACTCCTGTAGATCTGTGTAGTTTGCAGTAGTCCAGGATCTGACCCTGTTGACAGCCAGGGGTGCCTGGTTGAAAAGACTGGATAAACTAAATTATAAAGACCCTGTCTAGGTTGGCCCTACTATGTGTATGTATGGATGTGTGTTAGGGACCTTAGATTTTAAGCTCCTTGAGGGCAGGGACTGATGCAAATGTACAATATATATATATATGTGTGTGTGTTTGTGTGTAAAGCATTGCGTAAGTGATGGCGCTATATAAGTACCTGTAATAAATAAATCTTTTGGAAGAAAAAAACAATTCATATGTATTTATTTTAGCTGAATATTTAGCTCTTTCTGTAGGACTGGTTTCAAGTAGTTATTGATATTAAATGGGGGTTGGATGTGCAGGAACAATCCTATGTCCTAAAATTGTATTTTTATTACATTTCTATAGACACACACTTGTATTGTCTGAGCATGTAAGTTTAAGCCCTGTTGCAATACATTCTTACTGGTGTATATAGTTGTTAGAACAAAATTTCTATTATTGACCCTAGAGCAAGGTTAAAGGGTTAGGCTCTATGCACACTGACCAGCCGCCGCAGTTGTACTGCGGCAGAATGGCTCGGCTGGGCGAGCCATGTTATGGAAGTCGCCCCCTGCTCGCCCACGGAGCCGATTCAAGTGCCTGGCGGTCTGATCACCGCTGGGCTCTCTCAATCGCTCGGGGCACACAGAGAACCGGCATCTGTGTGTGGGAGAAGTGACAGATTGTCAGTTCATACAGAGTATGAACAGCAATCTATCTATTCCCCTACACTGTCCCCTCCCCCTTTAGTTAGAACACACTCTAGGGAACGCATTAACTCCTTGATCGTCTCCTACTGTTAACCCCTCCCCTGCCAGTGACATTTTTACTTTAATCAATGCATTTTTATAGCACTGATCACTGTAAAAATGCCAGTGGTCCCAAAAATGTGTCAAAATTGTCTGTGTCCGCCATAATGTTGCAGTCCCGATAAAAAATCGCAGATCACTGCCATTACTAGTAAAAAAAAAAGGAAGAATGCCATAAAATTATCCCCTATTTTGTAGATGCTATAATTTTTTGCGCAAACCAATCAATATACGCTTATTGCGATTTTCTTTTACCAAAAATGTGTAGAAGAATACATATCGGCCTAAACTGAGGAAAAAAAATTATATATTTTTGGGGGATATTTATTATATCAAAAATTAAAAAAATATTGTGTTTTTTTCAAAATTTTCACTTTTTTTTGTTTATAGCACAAAAAATAAAATCCCCAGAGGTGATCAAATACCACCAAAAGAAAGCTCTATTTGTGGGAAAAAAATGGACGTCAATTTTGTTTTGATGCAACATCGCATGACCACGCAATTCAGTTAAAGCGACGCAGTGCCGTATTGCAAAAAGTGCTCTGGTTAGGAAGGAGGTAAAATCTTCCGGGGCTGAAGCGGATATAGAGTGTTTTTTTGTACAAAGTTTAGACAAGTTTAGGAGAGTTTTGCGTTTTTTCTGCCAGTAAGTTCCGATCAGAAACGCAAACCAGAAGGTTTTTTTCCTGCCTCTAAACGTTAAGGTCAAAAAATGCCTGTAATCATCCTAATGTGCATGGACACATAGGATAATATTGAGCTGCTTCTACAGACAGAACAAAAAACTCCTGTAGAAGCAGCATTTTTAAGCCAGTGTGCATGGAGTTTTAGAGGTACTACTATGTAGACAGTTTAATGTCATGAAGCATATAAAAAATGTCATACAAAATAGAAAATACCATTTGTTTGACAATTTGTATGTTTTAGAACAATCACAGGACTCCAAGAATTCCATGTAATTTTTGAGTTCGATTTTACTTCTATTTTCTCATTGTTATCCCCTATGTACGCAGATAAACCAACATCTTCTTACCTTAGGTTGAAATGCCCCTTGTAGTGATCCAAAGGGACCAGTGGGAGGAATCATGGGAGGAATGCCAGATACAGCTGGAGGGTATGAATGAAATAACTGAAAAAAAAGAAAAAAAAAAGAAAAACATAATTAAAAAAAACAAACAAACAAAATCAACGTAGCTAGCGATAAATCATACAAAACACAACACAGAACCACAGCACTAGCGCAAAGCCAAAAGCAGACATTGATGCGGGTTGAAAAATGAGTTCCCTCTGTTAAGTCAGGGAATCTGGCTTAATGGGGAACTTTAAGGGTGTTCAGCATTAATTAGCACAGAAATGATACCCTTGATGAATTCCTTTCTTCCAAAATAAAAGGTGATTTTGTAATTATGAATTATTAAATTGGATTGAATGCCTAAGTGGTTTCAGAATTTAGAGTACATCAAAAGCAGGAGGGATGTTAAGCCAAATAAGTCCAAGGGAAATAGCAAGCTAATTAAAAAATGAAGCTTTAAGAGTGCCAGGATTTCACTCCATTAAAACTCAATTACTTTGTTAAAAGGTTTAATGGTGTTGTGTAAGAAATTAAAGAATACGCACAATTATGACTTCATTAGTCTGCTTTGCTGCTTATACTGTCACTGCTAATGCTATCTATGGGCCATTTAAGGAGCAGCTTTATTCTCAAGCAACAACGAGAAGTAGTTATGCTATAAACTCTCCACATACTAAAACACATACACAAAGTGCATCCTTCCTTCTTTTGCTCCCTGACAAAAGAATCTGATAGTAATTACTGACCAATAAAACAATTATAGCGTCTATCAAATCTTTTACTTTCAGATTATTTATACACTGAAATACACCCATACTATATTTTCAGATGAGTAATAATTTTGATCACTGGTTTTACAGTTGATTCCTGCCTGCTTGACTGCCTACCTTCTAGAACATATGGCAAGTTTAAATACACAGGTGTCCAAACGCAAAAGAAAGGCTGTCATATAATGGGCAGGCTCAAAATCATTGCTGTGTGAGCAGCTGGCTTCATACAGCAGTCAAACAGGTCTGGATCACAGTACACCAATCAGCAACAGTTACTGAGGAGACCTAGAGTTGCTATTTGAGCACTTCTAACAATACTTGCATGGCCAGCATACCACAGATTTGCTCAGAGAAACAACATTACTTTGATGGATAGTACTGGATAATTAAAGCATGTTACATGCTTTTGCCCCATTTAAAATGTTGCTTCCGTTGGGCTTTAACAGTCTTGTTGGTATAAATTATGGGCTTTAGAAGGGCTGAAATATTTATATATTCTGAATAAAACTGCTGCTTCAGACTCCCCTAAGTGCTGACACCCATCTGTAGGCCTAGAAAGTTGGTCACATGATTTACTAATGAAGAGGATTACTGACTAGTCTGAATGCTGACTCTACACTTCAGCAGAGATCACAAGTGCCAAGGTATTCAGACATGTGGCCAGTACTGCAGGGAACCTAGCTCCAGGAAAGGTAACTTCCCAGTAACTAACATTTATGTTATGATCTGCATTAAAGTGGCTGTATACCCACAGAATTTTTTTTTTTAAACCTGTAAGGCAAAAGGCATAATGAGCTAGTATGCACCACATATTAGCTCATTAAGAAATATTTACTTTAGAACAAGGTTTCGGCAACTGATCCCGGTCCACGCTGAGGGAGCTAACATTTCTCCACGGCGCGTCTTCCAGATTTGCGGCCCTGGCTCTGTAAATAAAACGGAGCCGCGATGTTGTCACTCCCGCGCATGCGAGCAGGAGACTTCTTTCCAGCAAGGTAAGAGCGCATCAGCTGGCCCTTCAGCCGGACCTTCACAGCGCATGCACCGCTCACGTCAGCGGCTGCATGCAAAATGAATATCTCCTAAACCGTACAGGTTTAGGAGATATTCATTTTACCTACAGGTAAGCCCTATTATAGGCTTACCTGTAGGTAAAAATACAAAAAATGGGTATACTACCACTTTAAAAAAGGGTGATTCTGCAAAAGCAACATAAAAACATCAAAGACAATAAACAAGCCACAAGTTTCTTACATTAAAAACATAATTATACACAGTGAAGAGAAAAGGCAGGTGCAGTGATGTCTTTGGATATCAGTACTGATAATGTTGCTGCTACCTATTAGAGACCATGCTAACATTTTTTGGTTCCTCATGCACATATATTTCAAATGGCTGCTTCATGGAGGATGGAGGGGCGGCACAGTGGTGTAGTGGCTAGCACTCCAACCTAGCAGTAAGAAGGGTCGCTGGCTCGAATCCCAACCACAACACCACCCGCCCGGAGCCCGCACGCCCCCCCCCCCACGCCCGCATGGCGCCCCGTCCCCATCCCCACAATCCAAAGACATGCGGGTGGGCCAATTGGCCTCTGTCCAAAATTGGCCCTAGTATATGAATGAGGACCTTGGATCGTGGGCCCCCGAGGGCAGGGCCGATGCGAATGTGCAAAGTACAGGGATAGGGACAATTGTAGACACTCATTCAGGTCGAACTAGATGGACTGGTGTCTTTATTCAACCTTACTAACTATGAAACTATGACTTCTCACCATACATCACCTTCATTAAATAGATGTGATGCCCTCTCTGCAACCATTGAAATGCTTTGACCAAACTCTTTCCCTTATACAGAAATGATATTCCAGAGGAAATGGTTGTCAGTATATATTACCTATAACCTATAATTACCTATCACCTACAATTAACTGTCTTCATACATGTAGGGCTATACATAGCCCTAGATATTTAATGAAATGATTATAAAGCTATTAAAAGCGATGTGTGCCGTTTGTCAATATAGAGTGAACTACAGGTAATTGACATTGATTAGCACAATCTGAGGTTTGTGGCTAATTTACTAAAGCAGTAAATTTTTCACTTAATTAAGTAATTAAGTGAATCTGTTTACTCTGAATATCTATTCATACCAAAATATATGTAATTGCAAAACATTTGTTGAAAGCTGTGCTTTTGTTAACTATTGTGGCCAAAACAATTAAATTAAAATTAAAAGAAAAACTGATAATCATATATGGAAAAGATAAGGTAATCCAAACCTCATTATGCAGCCATACACACAAGAGTTGATTTACTTGGGCCTCTTTCACACGAACGATCGATTCAGGTACATCTCTCCGTTTTTTAGGCGGACCTGAACGGATGCTGCATAGACCTCTATGGAGCGTCGGATGTCAGCGGTGACATGTCCACTGACATCCGAACCGATCCGATCTGAAAAAGTGTGTCGGAGGAAAACCGTACTTTTCCATCTATCTGCGGATTGGATCGGGTGATGATGGACTTTGCGGTCCGTCGTTATCCGATCTCCCATAGGGGAGAGCGGCGCTCTGACAGTTCTGTCCCTGCACAGTGTGCAGAGACGGATCTGTCCTCTGCAGGCTCAGCGGGGATCGACGCAGCGATCCCCACTGAGCAAGCGGATGTTCGCTGGGGGGATCATCACGGAGCTGTCCCGCGTGAAAGAGGCCTAAAGGAAAACAGACTGTGTAATTTTCAAGTGCAGTTGCACTAACTTTGCCCAGAGCTTAGTAAATGAGGGGAAGCTCTGCTGATTTCCATCATCCAATGATGTGCAAGCAAAAATGCTGTTTTTTATTTTTATTTTCCATGTGGCTGACTGGTTATTTTTTACACAGTGAAGTTTCATCACCTTCACTAAGCCCTGAGAAAAATTAGTGCAACTGCATTTGTAAAGTTCACAGTCTATTTGCCTTTAGTAAATCAACCCCACAGTCAAACTTTTTGGTAAATGTGGGAGAACATAACCTAATCTAGAATAGCAACTCCAAAAGTATACAAAATCGAGTACTATAACCTAAAATGATGCTTATTCTAAATTAAATTAGACATACCAAGTGCGATTGTATGCATATGTTTGAGAACAGACTTAATTAATAGACAGGTATGCTATCTCACTTGCTTAAAATGTCTAAGTCAAAAACATGAAATTACTATATATCACTAAGATTAACAGTAAGACCTAAGGGCGACTGACCTATTTGCGTGACTTAAAGTAATAATCACTTTGTTCATGCTCCTTTTCCTTATATACAGAATTGTCCATTTTGCCAATATTGCTACTTTCAATATGGAAGGTGGGGAGGTATAATTTTTTTTATGTTTCAGCAACCACTTGGAAACCCAACTGTGAAATATAAAAATTTCTTATCCTGTTTCTACAACTTTTCCTACCATTGATAAATGGATAATAATCAGCCCCAAAACCAATGTTTTGGTGGCACCTTCACGGGGGATGGCAGAAAAAAGCTTCTCAGAGAACCTGTTGCCCTTTTCCCAATTTCTCTTATTTTCCATTTAATTATCATAGGAGAGAGTGATGCAGCAAAATGTTAGATGAAGAAATTCCACTTGCTGAACCACTGTACAGGAAATGGTGGCAGAGGAAGTGGCACCAACAGATATATGGCTCATGCTTGTTATTAACATGTTAATGCTCTTGGCAACTCTTGGTAACTATCAACAGTTTCTCCTATCTACCGCTTAGATTTCCATTAGCAAACCCAGTAACTCAATTAGAATCCACATTTGCAATGTAATTCTTCCAGGTTTTGAGAACATCCATAACAAAATCAATTCAGCAGTGCTGACAACTATCTCACCATACATCTCTTCATCTCTCTGGTTCAAACAACTCTTTTGAATCACTGCTCACTTCCTTCTGCTGGAGGGTTTCATAGGAAAAGGTATAACTTAGTAGCTCAGGATGAAAAACCTTTTTTATTGCTAACTCCGAGCCAAGAAGTAATATATTGCTATTTTATTTATTTTTCCATCTACTGCACACCAGAACTATGCCTTGCATCATACAATTTCTGCAAACCTTTAACAAATCTAAATACTTTGTTGGATTATAGACTTTCCATGTGTTGCAGCCATCATTTGATTTGGATGCGAATAACTTAAATTTCATCTTGTAAGTTTTATAACACCCATGAAATCCCTATTTAAAATTCCTAGCTGATCATTATTCTCCCAGTGGGAACAAGCTCACGCTGTATGTATGTCATCTTTCTCGCAGTGAGACTCCTTGTACAGTTTATGAGCACTGACAAATTTTGATTAAAAACAGGATAGTGTATCTCCAGAAGAAATGAATCACATGAATGAAGCTCGTATATTGGCAAAGCTCAAATGATTAGGGGAAGCGTTGAAATCTTGGCAGGTTATTGTGGGGTGATGTTTGCGGCATGCTACAGACAGTGATAAGCCAACATTTTAACACAGCACTTTTAAACTCACACTGTGACGGTAGAAGGGGTCAACTTTTGTAGGGTATTTGTCAAACTGCAAAGGGATCAAAGCAAATGGTTATTATGTGTCTTGGTAAAGTATCTATAAAGATCATGATTTTATCACACTGTTTAACAACCAGCAGCACTAACAGCAGGCCAACATACAGTACTGTGCATTGTGAACAAGCACACGGTTTAACCTACTGCAAGTAAATAGCAAATCTATTATCATTTCTTCCTGTTTTATGAGATAAATAAAACTCTGCACTGAATGTTGTGCACACAAAGACATTTTTATGTCTGCCTTGTATTTTATTTTTATGATAAAAGATGATCCCTATAAATACATTTCCCCACTATAACATTATAATGCTGCAGCGAGACTGCTGTAGTCACCCAAGAGGTGCCTTGTAAGGATATATAGGATTGTGTTCAGAAAAAGGCATCTCTTTTATGAACTTTTTACTGGCGTTGTTCAAACATAGGCTTGTTGTTATTTATATATTGAGCTGATAAACTGGAAGTCCATACACCGAATTGTCTGTGCACTAGAGAACTGGTAAACTATTTTCAATGGATATCTAGCACATCTATAATGTTTTGTTTTTATGGCAAACCCTCACCACTCTTGGTAAAAAAAAAAAAAGAGGAAATAAATATTTAGCTCTTAGGTACCCAAATAAATTAGAGTGAGTCTCATAATTATTTACTGTCTGTGAGGTACCAGCAGATACAACCAGGCTTCTAAAGGGGAACGGACATCAACCAGGTTAGAAATCCATGTCTGATTACTGTTGTATTCCCCTGATATGCCTAAGCTGACCTGAGGACAGTACAATGCCTACTGCCTCCATTTTGCTGCCCTATCTATTGCCAGCTTGCATTAAAGGGTCCTTATAGGGATATATGAAGTCTCCATTGCAGTAACAAGATATAAACATAAGTTAAGGCTAAAGAACGGCACATAAGAGATTCCACATACAGTTCTACCTGTGTCCCTGAAGATTATAAAAAGCCAGTCCATCTAATTTACCAAAACATAAAAAAAAACTGAAAAAAGGGTTTTGGGTGGAGACAGACTTTTCATTTTTGGTGCAATGCCAAAGTTGAAACACCTTATCACTAGCTAACTGTAATCTTTGAAGACAGTCCAATATCTACTCTGAATCAAAATTTTCTTAGGAAATTTGAAAAAATTGTTGAGATTTGATTAGGGATCAAATAACCTAAAATACCAGTTGACATAAATAATAATAAGGTTACAATAAAATGAATAGCGTGCCCAGTTCTCTTGTAAACAGGATAACTGATTTTTATTTTATTTCCCAAGCAACATTTAGCATAAATATTGTCCATCTTATTTTTTTTTTAAATCTACTAGTATTTTGCTGGGAAAAGTAACAGCTTCACTTTACTGGAAGCATTGCAAGCAACCAGTATTTACCTATCCTGTATTCCCCACCATCCTGCCCCTAAAGACTTCCAAAGTTTCCAGCTCATTATCCAGCAGAGTTTGATAAATGAATCCCTAAAAATACGTTGTTTTTATTTATCTCCTAATAGTGCTATGTTTTATGCCATTGATCTTATTTATTTATAGGATAGTGATTAGTTGAAGTTTTCATGTCTTTATTCATACAATAGTTATTTTCTAAAAAACACAAGAATTGGTAACTACATGAAGGAAAAATGTTGGTGGAATGTCTTATGCTCATGCAAATCTAAAAGTACTGAATATTTTTCTGGGCTTCAGGGGCTGATTTGGGAGCCCAGAAAAGATGATAACGCATTGTTTACACTACCTACTAAGCAAATTGGTTATCTTTCCTAGTAAGTGCAATGCATGTTTTTGTAAGATTGTGTATGAAGCACCTCTGTTTCTGTATCAGTGTTGCTAATGCTTTACGAGACCTGACCTTTATTCTTTCAAATTACTTAGACAGGTAATTTCCACTAATTTCGTTACTGTCACACAATTCCCAAGACAAAGATCAGCAGTCATGTACCTTCTTGGAAATTAAAAGGTCAGTGTTGAATAGGGCTGGCCAGGTGTCAAGTTGTAAGCTAAATCTTTATCATTTGTCATCCCATGGGCCCACAAGGCCAAAATATAGATCGGTAGATCGCCTTGTGGTCAACCACAGCAGCCACACATGGATCAAAATTTGGCTGGTCCCTGCTGAAGCAGCCAAATTTTGATGCATGTATGGCCAGTTCAGGGATTAGAATCTACTAACTGCTAATGGGTTTTCATTTATTTTCAAGCAATAATGAAATCCTTATATACTAAAACAATAAAGCTCTGTCTGCCCAAACATACGGAAGCAATAATACTGCAAGACATGCCTGAAGATCTACATTAAATCAAACTGTATCTTTCAGACTCTCATTATTCAAATAAATAAACTGTAAGCTAAGCTTCCCCCATAAATACCAGTAAAAGTAATATAAGGTAGCTAAATCTTTCACATCTGCCTAAAGTATCATATATATTTAGCAATAGTTTTGTCTGTTGATTTACTTGTATTATGAATTGAGTATACATTTCTGGTTCAGCATCCAGGAAATTATGAATAATGATCCCTATAAAAATACATTGTTTTTATTATCTCTTTAAAGTGCTATATTTTATATCAATGGTCTTATTTATTTACAAAATAGTGACTGGTAGCTGCTACTGTTGATCGGTTGTAGTTTTGTTATGTCTTTGTTCACACAACAGTTCTCGCAAATCAATACAATAAAACATATTTCTGGAAGTTTTTGATAAACCCTTTGAAAGATGAGCGGAGTTCACAAAGTTGGCCATTGGATGGAAATGCACATCTTTTTAACCTTTTAACCAAGGACAGTTACTGTAGAAAAACTCTTTTGAGAAATTCTGATCTTAAAAAAGCAGATATGCCTCCCCTTCAGGAACTACAGAAAAATGTACACTTCAAAAGTAAGTAATCCAAAACACAAGTTGGCTTAAAGAGAAGAGATAATAATATCATATACAGATGTACATGGAAAATGTTCAGGACCTAATCTGAACCTAAAATATTACAGACAGAAGTCAAAACATAGAAGAATATGCATATAGCAGTGTCTGCACATAAATCCAGCAGAAAACCCAAAAGTAATCCAATATATAGTCCATATTGGCTGAGCATTTATGATAGTATATCTTGTGCACAACAAATGCAGCCAAGTTGTATTTCACTTCTCCCAAGATATGTGAACATCTACATATTTAGGATCGCTTATATTAATACTTCACTTGCCTAAGGCAACTTCTGTTTTCATTTATTGGCCCCATAGTTGCCATATTATGCAAAACAAATACAGTACATAACATACGTTATTCAATGTGTACCATATTGAAAATCTTGGAACAAATCTGCATAGTCAGGCCACAATTGTCAATAACTGAAAACTCATAAAGCTGCAATTTTTCTGCACTACCATTTAAAGTAGCATGAATTGATCAGAATCAAAGAGGTCATCTTTGATACCGTTTGTATTTTTAAACATAAGTATCACAGTAAAATGTATTTATACAGTTCCATTAATACAGGGCCTGTCATAAAGGCACTACCCATAATGAAAATAATAGAGTTGTGTTCTACTTATCCTCACATTTCTGCCTGGAGTACGCACCATGGGCGGTGCTGGAGTTGGCATGATGGCGGTTGGCGGGATAGCATGCGGAAAAGGTGTAAAGGTGTGCTGGTGTGTATGCTGATGAGTGTGCTGGTGCTGATGCTGGTGCTGGTGTTGGTGAAACTCTGTCCTTAGGTACGGTGGTGGGCCCAATGATGCTCCACGATCTGCACTCTGAGAAGCCAAAAACCGTGTGTTCAGTTCCTGTCTGAGAAGGTCTTGTTCTGAAAAATACCAAAAGAAAAATACATTATATAATACTGTATCAATTCCTTAAAATATTAGACTGACCTGTACTTAAATTATTTTATAAAGTGATTTATTCAATTGTTTTATCAGTAGTACCTGAGTAAGTGCTGTTAGCTGGGTGTCCTGGAACTTGAAGGGCCCCTGAAGTCAGTGGTGGTGGAGGAGGTAAAGCAGCAGGTGGGGCAAACATATTTGGGTGGTGCTGGTGTGCCGGAGGTTGGATGGTGGGTGTAAAGCTATGTAAAGGACTGTGACTTGGTAAAGACAGAGGATACGGAGAAGCTGAAGGATGATGAGACAGGTGAGACGGTGGCACTTGACTTTTGGCAGGAGTGCTGCTTCTGCTGCTGCTGTAGAAAGCAAAAGAATATAAGTATGTAAATAAGCAATAAAATAAGACTACAGCACAATGTATCATTTGGAGGTTGATTCATTAAAACTGGAGAGTAGAAAATCAAAGCCATTACCAAAGGAAACCAACCAGTTTTCACATTTAAACTAATAGTAAAATAAAACAAAACTTCAGACTTATCAAATTTTTTGCTCATTTGCTTTCTTCAACTATCAGATCTGAAAGAAGTAACTTCTGTAAAAATTGGCCATACAAAACAACCTAATTATACTTATAGGAAATTCTTTCCTTGATAAAAATTACTTAATTTAACGCTTACAACATTTCTCTGCTAGGAAATGTGGAAAATGCTGAGCAGATTTGTTACTAAAATGTTACCAATTTTCACACTCACACCAAAACTGGCTAGATGTTACATTAGAAAAAAATGCAATGCCCTTGATTCAGTGAATTATTTAGAAATTGTGTAGTCACTTGCTTGCCTTCAGATCACTGTGAAAGTCTAATAAGGTTGACAAGATGAAAAGTCTGCATTAAGGACACAAGGAATAAATAAATAAAATATTATTATCATACTACTGTATGACCACCAATGCTACTCTGAAGAAAGAAAGAAAAATACACGATTGGCCTTTTTCTTGGAAGAAATACTGCTAAATAACTGGTTACTTCTATTCAAATAGCAATAGTCTATGTCAGAATCTTGACCATAACACCCACTATACAAGCTGAGGAGGAAGCTTGCTTGACAAACTGTTCAGTGAACTGAACAGCCCTTCCAGAAATATACAGTAAATGTAGGTAAATGGGCAGAAAGTGTTGACAAGGGGATACTTTCTTGTAGTGATCTAAAAAAAAACCTGAATGAAAACTTTCAAAGAACTATGTTCCTTTCTCAAACACAATAAAAGAAAGTTGATGTAACAGAATACAAAATATATACACAATGTTAACACATTAATAATAAAAACATCAAGGTAATTTCATCACTCACACAAAAACTCAAATGGAAACTGTGAAGATTTGGCTTGTAGGTAACGGTAATCGAAAACAATACAGTGGAACAAAAACACTTCTCCTTCTAATCATTATAGAAAATAAAATCCTAAAATCTTTTAGTTGTTTTGTCAATTACTGTATAGCACTGAAGTAAAGATGATTGTCAAAAAAATAAAAATAAAATCTGCTAACAGGCATAAAGTGTACTTGTATTAGGCTACTGGTCGAGCTGATATGACCAAATCTAGGAATTTTCAGGCACAACACTTCCTGGTAGTGTTGGGGTTTACTCATTCCCCCCACCTCTAATACATGTCTAGTCATTACTAAGATTGGCTGAATCATTGGATAATAGGAATATGTTTGCAGTAGGGGATGTGTAGGGCAAGCTACAACAGTACCAGAAAGTGTCAGAATTTTCCCAACCATAAGAGCCATGATTTAAAAAGGAAAGGGGGATGGGGATAGTCGGATGCCTGCAGACCATTGCAGGTATGTGTAGGCACCACTGAGCACTTGCACTTCATAATTGCTAGCAGCTTTATTTAGGTGACAGTGACTTAAAATTACCCTTTCATAACAGCATCAAGCTTTTTCATTGGAATGAAGCTCCTCTAAAGCGGTTGACAAATAAGGCTAATGGTATCTAGTATATAGAGGGAAACATAATACTGTATGTTTATTAAAGTAATGTTTCAACAAACCTTAAACTGTTCACACTTAAGCTGCTGCTGTTGTAGTTGCACAAGCTCTGGGGCAATGACTGAGAGGGAGGTCGTGTTTGAACTGCTGGAGAGCTTGGATGAATAGGTTGTTGAGGAAGTGGCTGAGCCTTTTGTGGCAGCTGCACTTGTGGCTGAGGTGGCAATGGTGCTTCTTGCTCTAGAGAAGAATGAGGAAGCTGAGGAGGCTCCTGCTGTGTTTGTGTTGGTGTTGCTGAAAGGGAGATTACAACTGGTCCAGGAGATGAAAGACACGGGTGTGCCTCTATTTCTGGTTGCACTGCAGGCAGAGATGGTGGGCACAGGTCCTTACACACCACCGTGTCAAACTGCAGCTCCTGAGTGCTCTCCTGGCTCTTCTCTTGACTTCTCTCTAGTCCCGACACTTTTGGTAGAACTGGACCTGAAGCATCTTTGCTGCTGTTTGTTGTCAGTAAACTGACACCCAA
Source organism: Lithobates pipiens (assembly GCF_037356315.1). NCBI lineage: Eukaryota > Metazoa > Chordata > Amphibia > Anura > Ranidae > Lithobates > Lithobates pipiens. The sequence continues at coordinate 398,070,616 of NW_027507748.1, read as the reverse complement.
CTCGGAATCTGCACAAAAGAAAATATACATTTATTATAATCAATGCCCTCATAAAAGAAAAACACATAGTTAAATACTAGATACAACTGAGAAAGCCCAAAAATACATAAATATATATTAGAAGCTTATCGGGACATTTCACAGTTTGTGCTGCAGTAACCAAGGACTGCCAAAAGGCTATGAATTGTGACATAATGCTGTATTTTCATGTTATATATCAAACATTAATGTTTCCAAAAATGCAGCCAAATAAATGTTTCTACTTTTATGGATACATAGTTTTAATATGAGCCATGTGACCTTCCACTGGTTTCAACATATATCCACATGGCCAAATCTGAAATCTCTAGATGTTTGATTTGCGAACCATACATCTAGATCACACCTGAAACAAGACATCTCATGGCAAAATTTTCTAAGCCAGAATACTGTTCTTCCACAGGATTCACCTTTGCTATCCAGCCAGTAATTATTCAGTGTATGTTTAAGAATGCATCACAGTTCTGTCAGATTCGATTTAATTACTGAAAAAATTGTTCTACTATAGGTCACAAGGCAATTTGAAACACAGGCATAGCTTTAACGCATATGCAGATGGGCAGAAAAAAAAAACTATGTGAGAAAAGGTAGCCATGTACGTGGGTACTCAGAAGAGTGGTTAATTATTTCAACACCCATGAAAATCGCAATATGTGAACTAGCACTTCGCAAAAAAAAGCTGGATGCATTTACAATATGATTGGTACATAAAATGATCTTCAGCTCAATAGGAAAACATGCCATTGTCTCTTTTGGGAGATGATAATCTATAAACATTAATCCCTAGTGCTGAAAATATGTGTGATTTCACTACCTATTCTCACATATATACATGAAAAGCTGCCTGCTGATGTAGATGTGGTTTTAATGCCAAAACAAAGCCATTAGCTAGCAGTATGCTGCTAGTTATATAGCCACACACCTTAAAACATAAAAGCTTTTGAAGGAACTATGCCTGATCCACATCTGCCTATTGTTAATGCTGATAATACCAAGCTTACAACAAATTTAAAATTACATTTGGTAACCTATTGCCATCTCAAATACAGCTTTTACTGTAACGCAAAAACATAAATAAAGATATATATGAACTAAAATATTCAATCTGCATGGTTGTCAACCCGAATAACACACCTAGCACACTGAAGCAGGTTCTCACCAGTGCAGCTTCCATTGCGACTTGTGTCACACATAACTGCATGACAATGGAAATCACAATATTCTCTAAGGTTCCCACTGACATCCAATGCAGCACAGCATGACACGGTTTTGGAAAAGGTGCCAGTGCTACTAATTTTAGCCCCATAGACTGGAAATACATCAAAAATGCATGTACATATGTTTTAGGCACGCTTTTGCCAGCAGTTTGTGTTGATTGCTAATAGCTATCACCCACTGGTGTCCCAACAACCAGTGATTCATCCTTGCTGTCTGATGGGAATTTCCAAGGACAAGGAGACCTGGGACAAGAGACAGAAATGGTCGTGTGCCATCAGGTGGAAGATTCCTTTTCATGCAGGTCGACAACCATCTTTCATCATTATTGATATGGACCTACATCGCTTGATGACGTGATTGATGATGGATGTACAATGTGGGACATTTTTTTTTTTTTTTTTTTAAAAGGACTTGTCAAAAACTGTGTTTTTTTTTTTTTTACCACTGAATTTTTTTGTGAACGAGTAGGAGTACTATGTACCATATACTCATTTATATGGGTGGAAAAGCCCGTATTTATGGGGCCTCTTATCATTAAAGAGAGGTTTTCCGATTCCAATAAGTCCCCCACACACAGTCCCCCACAACCACCATACCATGGTTGTGGTTAAAAGCCCCTTGTCCTCATTAACCACTTGGGGACCGCCCACCGGGGATGTACGTGATTTTTTTGAAGAGGGATATCTCGGTAACGGCAGCAGCTGCTGCCACAACCGAGATGTCCATCTCTTCAGGCGGCGGTCCTCTGTACGATAACGGTGGTCTCCGCGGCGGATTCGCCGCGAGATCACCGCTATCGGCGGCGGGAGAGGTGCTCCCCCCCCTCCCGCCGCCCTCCCGCACCTTCCGCCGCTTACCGGAGCCGTCGGTAGCGGCGGAGGCGATCGGGTCCTCTTCCTAGCTGGGCATAGAGACAAGTGAGGCTAAGATGGCCCCCACTCGTCTCTATACCATAGCAGGGCGGAAGCGACGTCAAAACGTCACTTCCGCCCATACCTCTTAAAGGTATATTTTTTTTTTTAAATGTCAGTTTTTTTTTTTTTTTTTTTTTTGCATTTTAGCCCAAATATGAGATCTGAGGACTTTTTGACCCCAGATCTCATATTTAAGAGGACCTGTCATGCTTTTTTCTATTACAAGGGATGTTTACATTCCTTGTAATAGGAATAAAAGTGATCCATTTTATTTATTTTTTAAAAACAGTGTAAAAATAAATAAAATCAATTAAAATAAATAAGAAGAAAAAAAAAAAATTTTTTTAAAAACACCCCGTCACGACGAGCTTGCGCACAGAAGCGGGCGCATACGTGAGTAGCGCCCGCATATGAAAACGGTGGTCAAACCACACATGTGAGGTATCGCCGCGATCGGTAGAGCGAGAGCAATAATTCTAGCCCTAGACCTCCTTTGTAACGCAAAAAATGCAACCTGTAGAATTTTTTAAATGCCGCTTATGGAGATTTTTGAGGCTAAAAGTTTGACACCATTCCACGAGCGGGCGCAATTTTGAAGCGTGACATGTTGGGTATCAATTTACTTGGCATACCATTATCTTTCACAATATAAAAACAAATTGGGCTAATTTTACTGTTGTCTTATTTTTTTATTCAAAAAAGTGCATTTTTTCAAAAAAAAGTGCGCTTGTAAGACCGCTGCGCAAATACGGTGTAAAAAAAAGTATTTCAATGACCGCCATTTTATTCTCTAGGGTGTTAGAAAAAAAACAATATAAAATGTTTGGGAGTTCTAAGTAATTTTCTAGCAAAAAAAACAGTTTTAAACATGAAAACACCAAATCTGAAAAAGAGGCCTGGTCCTTAAGTGGTTAACATGAGGACAAGGTGATTTGTCATGGGGAAAATGGGGGGGGGGGGGGGGCTGAAGTCTGGTATGGTTCAGGAGCGGGGCATGCTTGTCTCCCCTTTGCAGGCCTGCCAGGCTGTATGTCTGGATAAGAGTCTGATATAGATTTTTTGGAGGGATCACAACATTTTTTGCGTGGTTCCCCCTTACCACAATACCACACCTAGTATGGATGGTGGGGGGACCACTCCTCCATTTTTTTTTTTTTTAAATAACTGGCTCCTTTGTTTACATTCTGCTGTCAGCCAGGAATCAGTGAGGATGAGTCACTGGTTGTTAGGATGCTGGCAGCTGCTTATTCCTCAACAACCAGTATCTGTGTATTGCGCAGTCTCCTTCCCCTCCAAAAAAATGCAAAAGCATTCAAAACTTGTCAAACAAGCATCAAAATACACCAATGTTGCACTACAAAATCACAGTGAAAACCAGATCAAGTCTCAGCTGCCTAGCCTGACTCAGATACCCTGTAAATGTTTACAAAAATCTAGTATTTACAAGCACAAATTCTACATTACACACATGAATGTAACTTTTCTCCCTCAATAGGAAACTCAAGGAAAAGGACATTTATATCTGAGACAAGTAAGACGTTTACAACAATCTCAGCAATCACTTGTTTTGTTTTTTTTCATTCTAAGGAAAGTTTTCCTTGTGGGCCTAATTGCAGCATGAACATAATAATAAGTGCTGTAAGCTTTCATAAAGGTGATTCAAGTGCGGTCAAATCAATCACAAAGATAGTGCATAGAAATTGAGTAGCAGCAGTAAAGCGCAGTTAACATGACTTTAATCAACATAATTGTAATTGCAATTCAGTTCATTTCCCTTCTTATTATTCCAGAGGGAAACCATTGATTTAAACCTCTATCCTGCAAAGAAACCCAGTTGTACACAAGTAAACTGCCAATAAAGCAATGGGAGTCAGGCTTATTCAGGAAGGCAAAGACTAATGGGCAAAGTGAAAAAATTAAGCCAACCGCTCAGAAATCAACTCTTGAGTGATCTGATTAAAGTTGCTATGGGTTACTAAACTTTGTGCAAGACTTTTTGTACCATTGTATTTGTCAAGCTTGAAATAGGCTGATTTATGCAAAACCAGATTATAAATTGTTTCCTACAGCAATCAATCATATATTTTCTCCCATGGATGAGAAAATGACAGATGGAAACAAACCTATTGCTAGATATCTCCTGTTTAATTTGCTCGGATTTATTTGTATTATTGATGCAAGTGCATGTAAAACAAACCCAGTCTTTGCTTTAATCTCTTAAACTGCAGTAGAATAATAACAAAGCGCTTCACAACTGCCATTTTCACTGTGATCGATATGAGATTGAATATTTCAACTTTGATAACATATATCCAATATGGTTCATATACACCTTACAGTATAAAAAAACAACCTTTTCATATATACATCATTGACCTGAGAAATTAACATTTAAATATAATTTCCATGAATGTTCTGTTGCTGATGCAGAATATAACAGACAATAATACACATTCATGGTAAAATCTCGCTGCCATACTTTCAGACTCTATTCCTGCCCATCTTTGATTAGTCCCTGTATTCTATTGAATTCTTCATAATATAAAATAAATACAATTTCAACATCAAAAGTCAGACCCCAATCGTAAAAGGAATGGATATTAAGACATTTTGATAACATATGATCAGATCAAATAGAATATTGATCAGATAAGGCATATTTCGTCTTCTTTTGACATGCTTGTGAGCTGTTTAGTTGTGATCATGAAGTATCTGTGTTGAACCGCTTTCCTTTAATAGTGTGTGAAGAATTCATTATTTTATCCAGCCATATTCAAAAATATCAAATTAAAAACAAAACATAAAATGTGTATCCATAGCTCTGTCATAGAACAAATAATTGTATACCAAAGGCATTACTGAACTGGTAAACCATTATAGTCTGTATTCAACCTATTGTAAGAAGAATTTCAGGAAATTTAACAGTCTATAGCAGTGGTGGCGAACCCTAGCACCCCAGCACCCCAGATGTTTTGGATCTACACTTCCCATGATGCTCAACTACACTGCAGAGTGCATGAGCATTATGGGGAATGTAGTTCCAAAACATCTGGGGTGCCAAGGTTCGCTATCACTGGTCTATAGTATACCTTCTGGCTCTTAATAGCCAACAGCTAGCAAATATTGTTTTCCTGCAAAGTAGGGGAGGGATTTCACATTATAACTTGTCTCTGTTCCATCATTAAGTAGCAGCACAAGAGAGGATCTCATTTGGAACAAAATCAACTAAATCACCCACAGGGAAAAAAATGACACTTCTGGCTACTGCATGCAAATTGTTCATTTGCAGCTTATATCATTAAATTGTACACCATAAAGGGTTCATGAAATAAAAGAGAAGCCCAGCAAACCAAATATATTCATTTGCGATAGAATGAAAATAGCATTGTTTCAAAGCCTGAAAACTGATCCTTTCCATCAAATAACTGCAAATATTAAGAGGCTGTCAAAAACCTAATATGAGCAGAAGCCGTTGTGTTCCCAATGCTCCTTTCTCACATTCCCAGTAGGTACGTTCTAAATCTGCTTACACAGGTAAAGAATAATGAAATACATATCCTAGCTTTAATTAAGACTCCAGGGCTTTCAGAATGAGTGTAGTCTGTGCATAAGTGGAGTCTCTGGGGATTTAATATGTCAGTTTTTCTAATCTCCATTAAAAAAAATATGGTAATGATAAGCCTGTTTGAAAAATTGTGATTCCTCCCCCCCCCCCAACTACATAATCTTCTATCATTATGCAACAACAATGGTGTCTTCATATCTGTGTATTTGAGAAGGTCTGTGTGCTGCCTTGACAGAACGTGCAATTATCTTTCAAGTCAAAGTAAAGGGCTTGCATACTTGCCAGAAATGGAGAATAAGCATTCCTGTGCTATTCCTGACAAAAATACCATACAGTATATGCTACAGCTGTTATGATTACGTTTCTTTTGTGTAATACGGGCTGATTAATTTAAGAAGACAATTGATTTTAAATGTGGAGACCAGAGAAGATAGTGTAGGAGACCAGAGAAGATAGAGCTAAGAATGAACCCAAGCCTGAACATTTTTTTGTTTTGGATAAAGTGGTGAAGGGTGAGAACCCTTATTGAGGTTTTGCTGTCTGTGTTGTATTAGGGAATAATTCCCTTACTTCCCACCTTGGCAACCCACAGTCCCAAATGGGACACAGACAGTAATATAAACAAAGGTTCTAAATGTTTTTCATGCTGTTATTAAATTGTTTAATTGCTCTCCTATTTGTGGAGATTTCCAAGCCCTCCCTTTCCCCTAGGAGTACAAACAGCAGTAAAATATCTGACAAAGGTTCTAATGCTTGCTGACCCATTCACACTAGGTACATTGGACAACCTTGTCCAGAGTACCCCGAAGCAACCCTCACAAGCACAAAGAGAACATGCAAACTCCATGCAAACAGTGTCTTGACCAGGACTAAAACAATGAATTCTTGTGCTACAAGGCAGAGCTGCTAACTACTTGGCCACTGTGCTCTGCTAAGGTCTTGGTTTAGTGGTACAACAAAAACAAATATGGGGGTTCCCAATATTAGAAAAGTATCCCTTTGCGCAATCAAGCTGCAGCCTAGCATTATCCAAAATCCCAGACTGACCAAAATAAATTTTTAATCTAAGCAAAGGTAAAGTTAAAGTGTTACTAAACCCAGGAGCCTGCATTCACCATATCTGGTCTCCCACAGTACACAGAACATGGAAATACAATTATCTTAGTAAATATAAACTGATAAATAAATACCTTTTATCTTCAGCAATATAGGCAAAATATACAATGGGGTTTATTTACTAAAGCTGAAAAGTGCAAAATCAGGCTCACTTCTGCATAGAAACCAATGAGCTTCCAGGTTTTATTACCAAAGCTTAATCTCATTGGTTTCTATGCAGAAGTAAGCCTTATTTTGCACTTTCCAGCTTTAGTAAATAAACCCTATTGTGTACTGTATGCCTGTATATAGCAGTCTTATGACTTCTATGAGTGTCTGGTTAAAGCTTGTAGGAGGAGTTTTCATTCTACTCCAACTGTCCTATGAGGCTGCAGGACCCCTGACCCTCTGACTGAATAGTGCTCATTGGCCCTGTGCTGATCACATGCACCCTGCCAAGAAAAAAAAAAATAGCAATACACACTAAACTGAGCATGGGCAGAGAGCCCCAAAAGCTCGGTTCCATCAGCAGATGTATTGTGGACTGTGGAAGGAGAGGATCATAGAAGACAGGATCAAAAAGCCTTTTTACACAATGCATTGGATTAACCCCTTATGTTCCACAGTGAGTAAAACAAACATGCTTTACTGCATATACAGACTGATTTTACTGTTGTGGGTTTAGTGACACTTTAAAATCACAATAATGACCCTTTCAGTAAAAATACTTAGAACACGTCACTATTCTTCAAAGAAACACAAAGCAAACACTCAATGATGAATGAAAGTATACATATACTGTACCATAGTATTTAACGTGAATATCTCTTACTTAATACAACTTTGCAAGCAGGGTAAACACAATTTACTTGGAACCTGTGGTCATACAAACCAATTGCATCTTTCTTCATTTCCTGCTATTGCTGCAAGCACAAAACTTTATACAATCAATAGTGAAATAGAAGAAAGTCTCTGAGGTTAATGCATATTCCACCAGAGACAGACGGTGAATCCTGTTCATTTTCGCACAGATACGGTTTCTATTATTTCTTAAACTATCCATTTAAGAACTATAATTTGCTGTCAGCTGTGCAATTCATAAGCACTTTGTTTTGAGCAGTAACTGTACTGTAAGTGTTTATTAAAGCAGACTTCTTGTATTAAATACGCTGGCAGCGTTCCCAACATACAGGCTCAAGGCACACAATTAATATGCTGACATTTAATGTTAATAAAAGGGTCTGAACAATATGCGCCTCTTCAAATTCCTTGTTCATTTGGAATTTAATTTACAGAGAAAATGTGCTCCTCCAGATCAGCTGTGTTGGTAAACATGCATTAAAATTGACAGTCATACAGCCTCTAATCATTTAATAAACTTTTAACCACTGATACTATGTGACAGGATGGATGTTTCCAATAAAGAATTTCTATGAAGCCTGTGTATTAAAAGCATGCGGTTCAGTAAGCTTTCGACTAAAGTCAGTGAGCAATAAAAGAAAGAACACAGAGAGGAACAGACTGTGCAAAATACTGTACTAGATCAGGTCAGAGGACAACGTGTTGTGGAATCAAACGCCATTAATAATGTACACAGCTGTTTCTAGAAATCATTCATACACTTTGTGTTACAGGCTGTGCAGTTGTGAAGATTACTGATTCATGAAGCTTGCAAAAATAATGCCTCAGTTATTGGATAAAAAATAAAATATCTGTCTATACATATTTCTGGGAGCAAACTAGACACAGAGAACAGAACCAAGAAGATACAAAGGAAGGTAAACGAACAGCCAACAAGGAAAAATCAAGGACCCAAGGTTACATCCTGCTTGTGTGCGAAGAAAGTTGGCTTTAATCTGAAAAGCCAGCTTCATGCCGCGTACACACGATCGGAATTTTGGTCGGTAAAAAGCTCTGATGGTTTTCCCGACAGAATTCCGACGGGATTTCGCTGAAGCTGTCTTGTATACACACGAAATTCAGACCGTCAAGAACGTGGTGATGTACAACACGTACGACGGGACTAGAAAAGGGAAGTTCAATAGCCAGTAGCCAATATATTCCATCTTGTAGTTGAATCTGAGCATGCGTGAGTTTTGAGTTGAGTCAAAATTGCATACACACAATCAGAATTTCCGATAGAAACTTTTTTCGTCTGAAAAATTGAGAACCCGCGAAAATTCGGCCAGCAAAATTCTGATGGAGCATACACACGGTCCCATTTTCCGACAAAAAGCTCTCATCAGTCTTTTGCTGGCCAAAATTCCGATTGTGCGTACCGGACATTAGAGTAAACGAACCTTACAGTTCTAAGTCTCTAAGAAGGGATTTGCCTCAGTGCTGCCAGTTAGCAAGCAACCTTTGGTACTCACAGCAGCATATATAAACCTCTTTTACACCAAACATTTTCTTGTTTTACAGGTACTTACAAGACTTATAATATTTAATTTACTAAAGGAGTATTGGCTCGGCTTGTTCGGCAGGGATTCAAACCAGGGACAAGGAGTGGGCAGAAGGGGTGGCTGCCCTGGGCACTGTGATATCATGTGAAGTGGGAGGGAGATTGAGGGGACTGTGTTGGAAGGGGGGATTTGAGGGGGCAGAGGGGAAATGTGTGTGTGTGTTGGGAGGGGGGATGGGGAGAAAAGGTGAGATTGAGGGGCCAATTGTACTGGGAGGAAGGGATTTGGAGTGAGGGGAAGAAAAATGTGTACTAGGAGGAGAAATGTTAGGAGTAGAAAATTTGTGCTAGGGGGTGATTTTTTTGGGCTGGGGGGATTTGGTGGATGGAGGTGAAAGATTTGTAATGGGAGGGGGGTTACAGCAGGGGGGGGGGGGTGGATTTGTACTGGGAAGAGAGGGAATGTATGCTTAGTGCTAAGCATGCAGATCAGTGCTCAGTTTCTTTGTGGGAAAGATTAAGCCAGGAAGACTAGCTTAAAGCAATATTAAACCCAAAAGCAAACATGCATTATATTGCAGATGTAATGGCTATATTAGTTTCTTTTTTAGGCATTCTATTTTCATCTAGTGATCCAGCCAGCAAAGTCTGTTGTTTTTCAAAAGCAAAAGCTCTCTTTTGTGAAATTTGAGAATATACTGCTCTGCAGTGGATGTACAGAGATCTGTGATTGTTTATTTTAAACATATTTATTGCTTGTTAGCAATATGTCAGTATTTAAATGTTCATAGCCTGGCCACTGTTTTAGTTTAAAAAAGAAGGACATGAGCAAAATAAATAAAGAAAATCTATTTAGTTGCTGTTTGCATACAAGATATCATGCAAACAAACAAGACCTGTGTATAAGATATTTATTTCTACTCAAAGTCAGCTTTCACAAACGCTAATGAAAATGCTTCATGTCTAGACCCACTTCATTCCATAGGGTTCCAGCATCTGCCATCAGTTTATCATACTTTCTTCCCCTGGAAAGAACAATATCTTTTCTGTTTCTTTTTCAAATTTAATTAAAAGAAATGCAAAGCTGGAATTCCATTTTTTTTTCATTCTTACCAGTTGCAAGGATTAAAAAATAAATACATTTAGGCAACCTGTTTATTCAAGGCACATTGAATTCCATATTTTTCAGGATGACTTGGCACAGCTAAAGGAAATTTTAATGCAAGTTTGACATGATGTCTAAACATGTATTATATTTGATGGAGATTGGGAGTATTTGGTTTTATTTTTAACTTGTGAATTTTTAACAATGAGCTGATGAAAATGCTGTTTCAAAAATGGGTGTAATGGGAACAATGGGCAAAAAATCAGATATCCTAATTTTACATAATATTTTTGAGTAGATAAGGAAAGCTCCCACTGGGCTTAAGGCAGTTTGTAAAGGAATTTCATGTTGGCTTGTCTGTGATGTTCTAGACCACATATGTCAAACCCAGCGCCTGTGGGCCGAATCCGACTTGCCAGGCCTTGTCATGTGGCCCTTGCACATGAACATGGCTGAACACTATATACCTCCAGGCCAGGGGGGGTATTGCACACTGTGCATAGCGCTCCCCTAAACCCTGCATACCCCTGAACTCTGCACTCTGTACGCAACACACTCTTAGACCCTGTGTCTTGTGCATAGCACACCCCAGTGCCCCACACTCTGTGCATAATGGACCCCTGTACACTGCATTCTGTACCCTGAGATCTGTGCATAGCGCACGCCTGAACCCTGCGCTCTGCGCATGATGGACCCCTGTACCCTGCATTCTGTACCCTGCTCTCTGTGCATAGCGCACCCCTGAACCCTGCGCTCTGTGCATAATGGACCCCTGTACCCTGCCTTCTGTACCCTGCGCTCTGTGCATAGTGCACCCCTGAACCCTGTACCTAACACACTCCTGAACCCTACACTCTGTATGTAGCATATCCCAGATACAACCAGCTCTTTGTGGGCAACCAATATGCTGATGCGGCCCACAATAAAGTTGAGTTTGACACCCCTGCTCTAGACAAAAAGGCATTCTCCCTTAAGCCCCATATACAATATAAGATTTTTTGCTGATTTTTGTCTTCAGATTTACCAAAACCATGTAGTACAAGGGTCTGCCTGATTGCATACAAATTTAAACTCCTAAGGTTTGACCTCATATTATATGGTTTTAGTAAATCTGAAGGAAAAACTCAGCAAAAAATCTGATAGTGTGTATGGGGCTTTAGGCTACTTTCACACTGTGGCGGGGCGTTAGCGGTAAAGTATTGCTAATTTTAGCGGAACTTTACCTCTGAAATAGTGGTGCTTTTTGGCTGCTAGTAGGGCGCTTTTAACCCCCACTAGCGGCTGAATAAAGGAATAATAGCACCTGCAAAGCTGTGGCCATTGATTTCAATGGCAGGGGCGGTGGGGGAGCATTGTATACGTCGCCTCCACAATGCCCGAAAGATGCTGCTTGCAGGACTTTTTCTAACATACTGTAAGTGCACTGCTCCAGTGTGAAAGCACTCGGGCTCTTACACTGAGGCTGCAGGGAAGGCATTTTCAGGTGCTTGACAGGTGCTATTTTTAGCCCTTTAGCACCTGAAAAACGTCTCAGTATGAAAGTAGTCAGAGGGTTAAATGAAGGCTATGAAAAGTGCCAACTCAGATCTGTTCGCACTATAGCAAGAAAAACAGTACATAATTAACTTATAAATAAGGCCATGCATATAAGGACTTACAGTAGGTTTATCAGATTTCTGTAATTGGGGTTCACATGCTGTCTCACTGTTTGCCTGCAGGCCACCATCATTTCAGACTGAACAAGGCACAAAACTTTTCAAAAGCTGGGTATGCACATTTGTTTTTGTTTCATTCAATCAGTAGGTTGAACAAAAAAAATAAAAATGACAGATCCCTACATTAACACAACAATGTGTGATACAGGGATCTCTCTCCGGCTGCACTATTGTAGTCAACCAAGGGGACTCCCACCCTGCCAGAATACACTGATCAGTCCTTGCAGCCATGATGGTGGTTTTCAAGCATGACCGTTTGACATTGCTGCTGAACCGGCCAACTTTCAGTATGTGTATACTGGGAATAAAGCTTGTGAAAGAGTACTATACTATAATTTAAGTAAGCATGTATTTTAAGGCATTATGTAGTGACTAACAGAGTATTTTTTTAAATCACTATCATGATTGGATGATGGAACTGAACACAGGTTCACATTATTGAAAAAGCCAACTTAAAATTTATTTAGTAAAGTAAACATTGTCAGCCTCATTAGTAAGTGACCCCATACACAGGCAGTCCCTGAGTTACAAACATCTGACTTACAAACGACTCATACTTATAAAAAAGAGCTGTAAAGCACTAAACTATGTTGTAGCACTGCAAACCTAAACAACGTAGCCACATTGGTCTTAAAAATGTTTAAAAGAATGTCCATCTGCAATAAATTACATCTGTTTTCTCAAATATAAACTTAGGCCTCATGCACACAGGGCATTTCTTTTATTCCTCTGAACACCAGAAATCCTGGTAGGAAGAGAGCTGTATAAAAAATGCACCTAAAGTCGCATACTGCACAAGCATGTATTAAAGTGTATTTAGGTGCGTCAAGTGTTTGAGCGTTAACGGATTTCACTGGACAGAAAATTAATGTATACATGGGTTAATAAAAAGATGCTTTCACAGAATGAACAAAAAAAAAAACTCCAAATGCCTGTAAAAGCAGTGTTTTTTAAGCCCTATGTTTACCCAGACTGCTCTTGTTTTCTGACTTGAAAATGTAAAAAGATTTTTTTTTTTCCATAAAAGATTTTTATTGTAGAAAGAAAATGGAGTTACATAGTTTTCCTACAAACAGTTTGTATTTGAACAACAGAATCATTTACCATTGTGAGTTACACTTACTCGAAGAAAATTTTGTTCAGTAGATAGCTTGTTTATGTAAACTTTTGAGGTGCACCCTGTTCTTAAACTCGCTACCAAGGCCAGTCAGGTGGCCATTTCAGGGATAAATCCTTATGTATGTATCTTGTTATGTCAAGGTGTTGGGCTTGTATGTGTAGGTCCGGCTGTTTCTACCTAAGTGGGTGTTGTGGCATGTAGCCTTTGAGGTAGGGTAGGACCTTGCATGGGGTAGTCTCTACCGCCTTGTCTGGTGCACAGAGTAAGGGGAGCGAGCTGTCACCTAGGCTAATGTGGTCTAATAGATGAGTAAATGGATCGTCTACGTCAGATTAGGAGACAGTGTGGTAGTACGAAGGTTGAGTAAGCCAGTGAGTGAGTCTTGAGGGGCGGGAAATAGGGGGAGAAGGGGGGTAAGGGAAAGGGGGAACAAGGGGATCACCTCTCAGGACACCACCGCGCACTAGGAATGAACCGAGCCAAGCCCAGGGGGCAAAGATTTTCTGTTTAGCTGAACACATCAAGTTCCTGCAAGGAACACATTAGCTGCAAGGAACATGTGCCACAAGCTCTAAATTGATATATTTGGAGGATGGCTTGGACGATGCCTACACCTGTATACACATGCCCTTAGGCACAAGTTGCTTCCATCCAGTTTTAATAAACAAAATATTTAAAAGTAAATGTGCAATTTACTTGTTATAACCTCTAGTTTGCATTTCCTGTTCCTCTGTCAGCCAACCTCTAACAAGTCCTCTCTATTTGCATGCTTATTTAAACAAGCAAAAACTGTCACACAAAGTGTCAGATTCGGATCAGTGTCATAACATTGTACACAACTAGGTTTACATAGCCAAATAACTGGGCAGGTCAAGCAATAAACATATAACCTGAGATGAACCCTTCAGCATGTTTCTCATTAGACTAAATGTACTGCTCCTTCCTGTTCCGACTATGTAAACTAAACAATTATTCAAGACTATAGACACATAAACAGCAATTAATATTGTGAGTAAACACTCAAAAAAGCACATTGGCCTGATATTGAAAAATAATTTGAATTTTAGTCACAATTACATGTAGTAATTTGAGTCCACAATTCATTGAGATAAAAATGGGCTGCTTAGCTTTTCCATATAAAATATGTGTAGGCTAGCAACAGAAAAATGTATTTCAAGAGGATTTATCTTTGCATAATCTTTCAGTGCAAGACTAAAGAGGTCACTTATACCTTCCCTTTTAATAGATAAAACCATTTTGTTGTATATACTCATTAATACTGGGCATTATGGTACACAAGGTACTCAATGAAAAAATGCTAATCCTTTTCCACTTAACTGGCACTCAATTTAGTTATAATGGTACAAATATATGCAAATTACAATAACAACCAACATTCATTTTACCCACATCATAAGAGGTAAGATTCCTTATGATGAACAAAAAATAGAAAACACAATGGTGTGACCGGCAAAGATAAACACAGCTGCTGGAAACCTAAATAGACATATATATCATATATGCCGCCGCGTTAGTAAAATGATAATAAAGTGCTAAATACAAAAGTCCATATCAGGATGAAATCTGGCAAGATATATAGAATATGTGAAATTATCCAAGTCCAATGTGTATCTTGAAGGTAACATCAGTGAAATTAAGGGAAGGTCATGCTACTCCAATACTGTAGTCCCCACGTGAGCCATCACCATTGTAAGAAATGCATTCTTACCAGACTGAAATGACCCCACTACAGAGTCCAATTCACCTGTTATGAACACCTACCACTGGGAACATTCAGTTCACACCCATTGATTCCAAAATATATGACTGTCTTTCTCTCCAAGGTTAGTAGAGACAATGGTGACCATATATAATCAAATATCTGCTGTGTCTACCTCTAAACCATTATGATACCAAGATTCCTTATGATAGGTTGCTATGTGGTACTCTATTGTACACTCTTTTTCTTTGCACTATTTTGCTAAGTAAGTTTGATAATGTATGATTGTATCCAAGACCAGCAAAATCAGTTTGCATTCACTGCAATACAAGGACCCACCTATAGTCTAAATTTTCTTCAATACTTTTTTTGCAGACATTAAGGATTAGTCAGTCATTGAAAAAATCATGCACACCATCATCTTTTTTTTTTAATCCAATGCTCACATAAACATACATGCTGCTATCCTTCAAGTGTGGTTTATCTGTTAACAGCAATGTAATTCTGTTCTCTTTGACGCTACAAAACAAAGAAGGCCTGGACTGTCAAACTGACATTTACTAGAAGTCCTTGTGTGTCTGATTATTTATGGCCTGGTGTGAACTACTGTAGGATGTAGCCAAATACATATCTATTCCAGACAATCAGCAAAGGAGGGATAATTTCAATGTATCCAGAAAGATTGTAAAAATTTACTTTATCTTCAAATGTCTTAGATTTCACAGCTGTTATCAAGGGATTACCAGAGGGCTGTGATATGGGAGAGGTATTAATCAGGAGCTCACAACATCTTTGTACAGGTACTGTTTGATGAGATAGCAAGAAGAATGGCCATGTTCACACTGCAGATTACAAAGGATCCGGTCCAACCATTTTTGGTTGGATAAGGAGACACATGTCAATATTGATTCCCATTGGAAATAGTGATTGGAGAGGTATAGAAAACCTTGCATGATCCACATGATAGGGATGTGTTGTCCCATATGCTTGAAACCTAGTACACATTACTAGTTTTTTTGCATTCAACCCAGCAGAACTGGAAAAAAAAAAACTGACAGCTCAGGAGGAGCCGCTGTACTAACTATGCAATGTTAGTACAACAATCTCCCCTGCTGTGCTAGTGTGTTCTGATAGGGGAACTGCCCCCCCCCCCCCCAGAACACTCCATTGGCTGAGAGTGCTGATCGGCAGACCTTTTTCAGTCATGCCTCTTCGACAGAGGTCGGCCAAACGGCCAGCTTCAGTCGGACTGGCTGCAGTACACACAGGCCGGATACTGCGTAACATTCGGCCCATGTGTACTAGGCTTAAATGAGCCAGCTGTTCATGCATCAATGAGATTACACTGCTCTGTTGTGATTGCTTTACAATATAATAATTCTAAGGAAGGCGCACTGGGAGTATATCCCATTCCACCTGATAAGGACTTCACCCCAGGTGAATGCAGCACGCCATGGCCTGAAGAATTGATGCACAATGCAACTGTATTTAAAGAAGTGCTGCTGTTACTGCATATCCATTTAATGTCTATGGCCACTTTTACTGGTCGTAACAATTAAAGCTAGTGTAGTTCTTACAGCTTCTCTGTTATTTCATATTTTTATTATCTGAGAACTAACTGGCATTATAAACAGCAAAACATTGAGTGATTTCTTAGATCTGTCACCAGCCAATCTGAGATGTGTGTTTACAATTCCATTTGTATAAGGAGTACAGACACGCTTTATTTCACTACACAGAAAAGCCAGAAAAGCGTAAGTGGCTGCATTTTTTTTAAGATAAGGAGAAAGAGCTTAATTGTAACTAATTCTTTGAGACAAGGCTGGATGCAATTTGCTTTTATTGTGTTACACTAAGCAAAGAAAAATAAAAGGAAGACAGACACACATGATGCTAACTCAGTAATGGCTGGCAGGAAAATTCAAAAACCTTTGTTTTATCAAAGCGGAAAGAAAAGTACAGTTCTGAATTTAATCTTGAGCCTTTTTGTTCCTGTGTTTATTTTGCTGAAATAGTCAGTAAAGTGAAAAACAACATATAAAACCACAATGATGAAAAACTGTCCAGGCTAATGAAATAAATCAACAGTTCACAATGACTAAAAGAAAATTTAGTTTGCGGAAATAGTCAGTAAACTGAAAAAACAACATATAACACCACAATGATGAAAAATTGTCCAGGCTAATGAAACACGGCAATAGTTCACAATGACTAAAATAAAATGTATATCTACAATACTTTAACACTCACAAAGATATGTTCATTTAACACATAGAATATCTTTACAAGGAAGGAACATTTCTAGGCATCCAAAGTTTAGGAGGGCCTCCTACTAAGACCTCTAAAGAATCTGCATAGACTTGACCCAAACGTACCCCCAAAACAAATTTTTTTCTCCTTTAGAGAATATCTCTGCATTAATATTATTATTTTTTTTTTTTTTAACAGGCAAAAAAATAAAAAAATTACTCATCCCCACTCCCCAGGGTCCAGTATTAATCTACAGGAGTGTATGGTCAATGTTACCTTAAAGTGGTAGTAAACCCAATACAACTAAGCCAGTAAAAGCATGATACTAGAATTACATGCAAACATTCCAACACATAGGGTTAATCCAGAGAGGCTGGTAATTGTTCTTACAATTTATGCAGTTTATTATTACTATAGCCTGTTCCGTCTCCTAGTTGAATGTCATGGCCCACCTAGGTGCTTTTACATGATTATATCTTTTTGCCTGATCCTAGTCTCATAATGCCTTGCTGCGATGAACAAAAGATGCCAAAATTGATCAGTTTCATTGAAAGGAGAATGTGTTGTTATGTTACTTAATAGACTTTATGTGTTACATGTTATATCAATAGACTTTACATGTTTTACTAGCCTGGGCATAAAGCTCACATTATTGTTTGTCATTTCCATGAAATCTTTTGCCTCCTACTCTAAAATATTACCTCCATCTACACTACCACATCCATTCCATTGGGGGGGGGGGGGGGGGGTTCTTAACCTTGCATCTGGATTCTCTAGTAATTTATTGTACTATACAAATAATACAAATGAGAATTGGGAGTATGTACTGGACTGTACTACCTAAACAGGAAGCCTAGTCATTCAAGTCAGATACTGCATACCATACATAAGTATACACTTTTATAACCTGAGAGGTTCCTTATCTTCGCATTGATAGGTTCATTTTTTTACCTAGCAAAACAATTCTCCCAGGAGTCTTCCCATATGCTGTGCTGTCTTCCCATATGCTGTGTGTGGGGAAATAGCTCTTGGGACATGTAGTTCTGAGAGCATGCCTTCACCAATATGAACTCTACTTTTCCCTCCTCCCATCAACTAATGACATTACAAGGCATAATAAAAGCTGTTTCTTGATAGAGGAATAAAGTAAGATCAGCAAATCCAAAATAGTATGTCAAAGTTCACTTTTATTTTGGCATAAAAAAAAATCAATATGGCATGTAAAAGATATTCAGCAAACTATATAAAAACATATCCTCTGGATTTGCTTATTTTACCTTTTTGGACTATTGTGATGTTAAAGCTGTAGTAAACTCACCAGTCAGCTTCATGTAAAACAGTATACAATGACTTACTAGTGAGTGTCTTCAAAAGTGCTTTGAGTTGTGCTGTTTAGGAGATGTTGCCTGTTCTGTGTTTCAAATACAGCAGTTGCACATGCACATTGTTTTCCCAATTGATGGCACACCAAGTGTGCCATCAATCAGTACAGCTATGTGCCATGTCTCTGTCAGCATTGTAATCCCATGAGATTGTTGACCGTTCATCAGTTCCTTAGTTTAACTTCACTTCCTATGCACAAGAGTACTGCACTGAAATACCAGAAAGGCAGAAGTTTGGGTGTGGAAGGGAGCCATAGGATTCCACAAAGATGGTGGTACATAAAATCCCAATAAAATACATTTATATTTTTGGTTGGAACATGACAAAATGTGGAAAATTTCAAGGGGTTTGAATACTTTTTCAAGGCACTGTAGATACTTTTTTATATTCACCTGCTCATTCTGCCAGTAACACACTTCCTGTCCTAGCGTGACAACATCCACATGTCACCCTAGGCTGCTAATTCCTGATTTACACTTCCCCTCTTCTCATATCAATAACATAGAGAGAGGTGTTCTGTAGGAGTGAAACCGAGTAGTTCATTGTTAGTGTTTACATTTAAAGATGTATTTGGCCCAGGATTGCTGACTGCCCAGATAGCAAGCAATTGAGCTGCAAGATTAAGGCCCCTTTCACACTGGGGCGGTTTTTAGGCGTTACAGCGCTAAAAATAGCGCCTGTGTAGCGCCTGAAAAAACTGGCCCCTTTCACTCCAGTGTGAAAGCCGGAGGGCTTTCACACTGAAGCGGTGCGCTGGCAGGACAGTGAAAAAAGTCCTGATAGCCGTATCTTTGGAAATCAATGGGACAGCGCGGCAATACCGCCGGCAAAGCGCCGCTGCAGCGGCGCTTTGCTGGCGGTTTTAACCCTTTTTCGGCCGCTAGCGGGGGTTAAAACCACCCCGCTAGCGCCCGCAGACCGCCGCTAAAATGACGGTAAAGCGCCGCTAAAAATAGCGGCGCTTTACCGCCGACGGCCGCACCGCCCCAGTGTGAAAGGGGCCTAAAAATGACTTGCTAGGCTATTACTAGACTTGCTAGGCTTCGCAAGTTTGTTGCACAATTGCAGCAAATGACTACAAATCAATTTTATTTGCAAACATTCTGCAAGTCTGCTGCAAGTTTTGGTTCAGTTGTGTTGTGCAATAGTCATCCCACCACAGGGGTCATTGTGACTTGCAGAGCTCTAAGTGTAGACTCAGCACTGTGACTTTGCTCTTGCTAGAGACTTGCCATGCAAGTTTGCTACAAATTGGAAAAGTGTCAACTAGAAGTTGTGCTTCAAGTGCAAGTGTACAACTTGCCAGTGAAAATGTACAGCAAGTTAACAGACTTATAATTCAATACTACCACACGTTTGCAGCAAGTTTTCCTTGCTTTCTGAGTTTGTTGACATGGCTATGTGGGCATCAAAACTGTTCTACTGTCAAAGTTCAACATTGAGAAGGTATCGACATATGCACACCAGTACCCATATAGCCTAATTTCACTTGATTTTAAATACAGTGGTTAAGTGTTTGAAACCCTTTGTTCTATACAATTAGGTAAATAAGAAAACTGAGGATAAATATAACTTTAAAGAGTTAACTGTGGCTCACCTTATCTACTAAATGTTTCTTTCTACAGCTCCATGAATGACCTAAACCTGTCAGGCATGTAGAGTTTAATGGCCTAATCTGTCTACATTTTACAAAAGACAGATTATCTCCTTTTTTAAATACCCTTGTTCCTAAAATTTCCTCCTTGTCATTTAGCCAAAGGAAGCTCTTAATCTTCCAAAAGAACCAGAACACTTTCCGATGTCTCTGCACAAAAAATAAGATGACAAAAAGCAACCCCGGAATGTAAAAAGAAAGCTGAGGCTTTAGGATAATCTTGAGATTTCGGGGGCTTTCTGTATAGTTGAATCTCAAGTCACATCTGCAATTACTCTCAACAAGGCAGCGGAAGAACAACCTTAACAAGAAACAAAGCTCCTTTCACTGAATCTGTCAGACTTGGAACAACTTACTATTCTTCACTGACCAACTCTAAACACATTTTCTTAATTGCTATTTTCTATCTGCAAAGTCCATTTGGCAGTTGATGAAACAAGCTTGACTCACTTCAGTGAGGTAAATACCTGAATGTCACTCCCTATTTTTTGAAGGGTTAGATTACAATAATAACGTTAAAAAAAAAAAAAAAAATGAGAGGTTGGCTAAGTAGTTTTAAATGTTACAGGCTGGTTTCCAGTTGGCATTCTTATGTCATGACTGAAATTGCTTTGAATAGGGGAATTTATTTTGATACTCTGCAGACAGACCTGCTTAATCTGTGCTTTGTTTAAAAGTCTTAGCAGATACACGTAGCACTAAAGTGATAATATCAACACTATGCAAACCTGTTTTTAACCTGGAGGTGTTGTAATAAAGGATAAAACTAGAATGACTACATTGTGATTTAACCATTCACCTATACTATTTTAATGTGCTTTCCATGCACACAGAAACTGAAGAAAGGAAAAATAAAATCACCAATGAGCAGTAGTTTTCCAATAGGCTGAGTCCATTCCCTGGCTGGAGACAAAAATGAAAGATTTGTCCATCTTTGGTCTACAGGCGTTATTTTTCCAGACTAGCAGTTAAAATATTGATTCATTAGCAGAATAAATTAGGATATGCAGTGCTGTCATTGCATTTTTATTTAGATGCACTTTTGTCTCACTTAGCAGTATGTTCTTTGTGCTTTTTGTATATTTATACACTTTTCAAAATAAAAAGACCCCATATATTATTTTTACTATTATTATACAGAATTTATATAGCGCCAACAGGTTACGCAGTGCTTTACAATATAAAAGGGAGACAATACGGTTACAATTCAATAAAATACAAGAGGATTAAGAGGTGCCTACTATAGATTATAAATCAGTGAGGAACAAGGAACTATGGCCTACTGCTCTCCAGCTCTCTATCAGAGAGTGGACTACATGGTATTAGGCTTGTGCAGCCTTTTGTCTATAGATTTTAAGATTTATAGTTAGACTTTTGTATGGGAAAAGGAAGGGAGCTAATTGGGGTTAAGGCTGTTTTATGCAATCTTAATACTCAAAGAAGACACAAAATTTGACTCTAGGTCCGCTGCTCCCCCTTGCTTCTGACAATATAAAAATCAACAGTTAGACCCTCTAAATACCCATTTGGGACCAATCAGCCACTTCCTTACTTACACCCCTGTCCTGGCAGCATCCAAAGGTGGGCTATGTGTGAGGCAGCAGCTATATCAAGGTAATTATTAAGAACCGCCTTTCTCAACCTTCTCAACACCGCTGAAACCTTGAAATAACTTTCTGGTCTCAGGGAACCCTTGCTAAAAATGGCAATATCTACAACTCATGATACATTAGTGCAACAGTCAATTATAAGAATGCTCTTTACACTTGTGGCTATTGAGAAGAATTACCATCTTACAAATAGATAAGAAGATCAAGGGTATCGCTTGAAACGTATCTGAGAGCAGAAATTGCTTCTTGCTAAAGGATCCCTTAGCAACCTCTGGAGGAACCTTAGGATTCCATGGAGCCTTGGTTGCGAAACCCTAATTTAGAAGGTATATACAGTATGCTATTTTGTATGGCAGGAGCAAAAAGGAACAAAGGGCATAAAAGGCAAAAAAAGTTACAGTAGTTGTATGCCATCTCCCTAAATACTTACTTGAGTCCTATCTTGATACAAGGCTGTGCCTGTCTGCAGTGGCACTGGTCTGTGTTGCTTTCCTCACAGGACACAGAGGCAGCAGCAGGAGCCACTGGCTCCTGCTGCTGTTAAAATGTTGAGGAGGGAGTGAGGGCGTGGGGCCAAGTCCTGCTATTTGGTTTGTGTCTATGGATGCATACAGTCCAGCTCTGCAGAGTGCCTGCAGGTGTACCCCCATGGCAAGCCACTTGCACAGTATATGGTTATTATAGTGCAAAATCAATAGCCACCTAAAGATGCATGATTATCCCCCACACTCTAAACCCCACTCCCTACATAAGTCTGTAAGAGTGTAACTCCAGAAGTCCAAAAAATAATTGTTTCTAGATTTGAATACAATTGGTTGGATCAAGCAACATTAATTTCATGTCAGTGTATAGCTACATTATGTCCTCCAAGTAAATTGACCATCCTGGGTATTCAGTATGTTATCTGAATTCATCAAATGCTGTTTATCAGAAGGGGTCATTGTGCTGATGTGCTCAGGGCTATTTTAGCGCAGTTAGGCCACATTGACTTTATCATTCAAATTATTTTACCTAGAAATAAAACCATTTTTACATCTTTTTTGCAGTACTGCTCAGCTATTTTTGAAAAACATCAACCTTTTAAAAATGCAATTATTGTGTACTTGGGTACAGTTTAAAGCCACAGTATTGGATCTTAGTGTCTAATGCTGTAAGGGTTGAAGTGCATCAGCACTTTTGCCACATCTCTTCTATATCCTGTGTCTATGATGGTTACAATGGTAATATGGTACTTTTCTCTGACAATTTTCCTGAGACTCTAATGGAATATTTATCTGATGGTAATACAAATCCACTTGGCACTTTTATTTTATAGAAGCCAAGTGTCAATTCAGTAAATTCCTAGCTGTCAGCTCATCAAAATGAAATGCTTCTTAAATAGAGATCCATGTACTTTCAGCTCTTTTTACTGCATGTCATTTAGCTACTGTTCAGGTGGAAACATAATTTCAGTATTTTGTGTTTCATATTCTAACTGCATTACTATGCCATTAGCCATTTACAAAAGGGCATATTTAGTGCAAAGTATATAAATATAAGGTAGAAAAATTAGATAAATATGTGTGTACATATATTTGTGTACCCTACCCATAAAAGTCAACATTTCTATCCAAATCAACATAAAAGGCAACTAGCAGTCAGTGGAAATCAGTGGTACTGGCACTCAGTTGTGTAGCTTTAGAGGTATAGGAAGCAGTGCAAAAAATGCCCATTGCCCCCACCTGTAGGGTACTTGTAGGTGTAAAGTCAACTCATCCTTAAAGTGGAACTATGCATTCATAAATGACTTGAGTCAATGATATCACAGATATCACAGTAAATTCACAACACCAAATTATGTAGAATTCAAATGTCTTCCAATATGACTCAAAAAGATGCTGTGTGAAATAAGATCATGGCTGCCAATACATACTGATTTTACAAAATAATTTACAAATAAAATCTCTATTAGGGCAACTATAAATAAATAATAATACATTTTGTGATAACTGTATGTATGCACCTTGTACAATTTTAAACTGATCTGTTGTGATTTTGTATTTGGTGTGTTTCTGAAATATCGTTTAGCCCTGGTTCATACTGGATCATCTTGACATGCAATTTGACATGTCAAATTGCATGTCAAATCGGCGCCATTTGCCATCCAGGGCACCATCCTAATCGCCATCTGCAGCGCTGCACTGATCTCAAAAAGTAGTTTCTGTACTACTTTTTATGATTTCGGCCTGCAATTTACATTGACATCTGTGCAGAAACCTGTCAGTAGTCAACAGTAGGAGGGCAGTAGTAGTGTACCGTATATGCCACCGTGTAACTTCCTCTCTATCTCTGCTTCCTGAATCACCAATTGCATTTACACTTTAATTGCAGGTTTGAATGTGAATAATCTCATAGTATTGTTTTTTTTTTCCCCATCAGTAGCTTGTGCACTACGACAATGTTTTTATCAACAAAACTGAGTGATCCTTTTGGGTAGGCTATGCCTTCTATAGGCATCTTAAAGTTGTGTTAAATTCCAGGGAGTTGAAATACATATACGTTAAATGTTTTTCTTGCCAAGGGATTTATAATTCTGTTCAGATAATCTTGAGATTGAGGCTGGCCATACATTATACAGTTTTCTTGCACAATTTTCCTTTAGATTTACCAAAGCCATATAATATGAGGGTAAGCCTAAACACTTTCAATTTGTATGCAATCAGGTAGGCCCTCACACTACATAGTTGAAGGTAAATCTAAAGGAAATTGAATAAGAAAATTGTATAATGTATTGCCAGCTTTACACACCTCTGCCACATTGCAGAGCAACGTTAATTAGGAAGCCAGCTACTTCCTAGTTTAGATTTGTGGTGCCCTTGAGTTCTTTTCCAGCTGAACAAAAGTAATAAAGGAAATGAACTGTCCAATAAACACGTTGTTGGTAAAAAGGTTATATAGAGAACTGCACTGACGGACCAGGAAATAAATGTGTTACCTGCCCATAGTGTAGTTTGGCAAATGTGTGCAAATCATAAAACTGGTTGCACTGAATTAGAAATCCTTCAGCAGGTGCATGCCAACTGTGAGTCTAGCTGTTTGCAGTAAAGCCTTCTGCAAATTAGCCCATGTATGGACAGACGATTACACCTAAGCTACCCATAAGATGACATATGACAAATAGGGTAGATTGGTCACTAATTTCATAATAATGGGAACCCTGCAACAGCTTAAAAGGAATTTTCTAATTGGTAGCTATTATTTATTTTACATTCTAAGAGTCCACATATGGAAACAAGTTTGTGCTTTGCTTTTTTTCTGTGCATGTCTGGCCACCCTCTCAAATCCATGGCCAGTCTTTAATGAGGCAGAAAAGATACAGATAGATATACATCGTAGGATCTTAAATGTTAAAGGTTTACCAAAGGCTGCGTAATGTCTAAATTAAGCTCTATTGGTCTATAAATCTGTAAAATAACCACAAGCAAATGACTGTGCATGAAATAAAAAAAAATACACATAGTCAAGGGCGATGTAACTCTTCTACATTATTTTACATGTGCTGCATGCTGATTGGAACTACAAAATACCAAAAAATCACTTTCAGATGGTCACTCCTGATCTATAAACATTATAATTTAAATAACGTCAGCATCTGCTTCAGTTATTTTGCACAGTTCCAATTTAGTTTTAGGCTAATTAGGTAATAAAGTGGTGATAAAAGTTTACTTGAAAGACAGATCAATAAACTTCTCACAGATGGACGGTTTATGAACAGTGATGAGGACAGATGTACAGTACTAAAACACATTCTCAGTTAGGCTTTAACAGACTTGTTCTAATCTATACCGTATGCCTTAAGTGTGCAGTATTATGTGCTAAGCAGAAATACTGTACACCTACAACATATCTAATGCTACCTGTTGCCACATATAATGCCACCTGAGACATCTCAATGGTGGACAGCTGGCCATCCACTGCGATGACCAAATATGGGGAGTTTTTTCAGGTTATGACCACAAATATTTAGGGGGAGAAATAAAAACGGTCATCAATGAGCCACATTTATGCATCAAAGCAGTCTTGCAGGGTATGAAAACATATATCTAAATGGAACATATAACCGCTGGGTAAAAAGTAAGCAACGGCGCATATACATACCAGATTCAAGCCAGAATACCAGAAGATAATCTGTATATGGGTAACCAGCTTTAGGGCTCATTCAGACCGAAGCTGAGATCTGTCTTATGTGCTAAGCCACTTTTTTGCTGTGTGTGTGCATCCACTTCAAAGCTGCACACAGGCAGTTACATGTCAAACTTTGGTATACAGGCAGTAATCAGTGCCCATATCCGAGGGTCTATTGTTGCCAAACTGATATGCAACTGTGTCTGTGCATCCACTTCTATGTGCTGCCTGCACGCAACTCCAATGTGGATACACACACAGCAAAAAGCAGCTCAGCACAGAGGATGGATCTCAGCAGCCATCTGAATGAGCCCTTAAAAGAAAAGTCGCTATGCCAACATTATTTGGTCTCTTCTAAAATATTTACAAAAAAATAAGACTATGAATTTATGGATATTTTACATATAATGGGGTTGATTTACTAAAACTGCAAAGTACAAAATCTGGTGCAGCTCTGCATGATAGCCAATCAGCTTCTAACTTCAGCTAGTTCACTTACGCTTTGACAAAAAAAATTGGAAGCGGATTGGTTTCTATGCAGAGCTGCCTCAAATTGTACTGTACACTCTCCAGTTTTAGTAAATCAACCCAATTTTTCCAATTACAGGTTAAAATCTTGTGTAAATAAAGTGTAGTGCTATATATACCAAATATAATCAAATAATAAATAAATACACAAAGAATGTTGAAAATACCATATAAAGCATAAAATATAAAAGTGCTCTTGAAGGTGTGCTCCCAAACATCCAAACACAGTGGCACGCATGCCACTAAACATACAGAATGCAAAACAGGAAAATAAAACAAAAAAAGTCCTCTCAAATATTCCCAAACCAGCCAAAACACTTTGGGTCCATCCAGTGTGCACTAAATCTATTTCCCGGATATATATGACCCCCCTTGTAGGAATGGTCATATAGTGCTTAGGTAGTTCCAGCCACAAAATTTCCATGGTCATCCATGTGCATCACAATATAAGTACTCCAGCACTCCAAAAACTTGTATAGTGTAATACAGTTAGAACGAGGAAGTGCGCACTTACATAAGAACAATATCAAATGGCATCTCGTAATGAACATCCAATCGGTAGCTACATCCCAGTAATTTCGCTTCTTGTATCAGCATGCATGCATGATGATGTCACTTCTGCTGGCCCCGCTAAATTCGCTTTTTCATACCAGACATATTCAGGGGGTGTGGCCAGTTAAAATCTTGGCTGATAGTAGTTAGCATGTAAAGGTTTACAAAAAGGTTTCATATAATGCTGTACATACATTGGGATTGGGGTAGATATCATGGTTGATATACATGATGAAAGAGTTTGTCACAAAAGAAATGTTAGGTTCTCTGTGCACCTGGAGAACGTGACATCAGAACTGTTAATATTACAAGTTGTGGAAGAACTACTTTCTTTAATTAGCAATAATGATATTCAAAGT
Organism: Lithobates pipiens; assembly: GCF_037356315.1. Lineage (NCBI taxonomy): Eukaryota > Metazoa > Chordata > Amphibia > Anura > Ranidae > Lithobates > Lithobates pipiens. The sequence continues at coordinate 398,043,224 of NW_027507748.1, read as the reverse complement.
GTAGTAAGCAAGCACTAGTGGCAGGAATATTCCCTCAGTGTGGACCACAGATCAACTTCTCAGATATTGTACCAGTGTTTTTCTAGTAATGTTTTGGCCTCATTCATATGGGGTACATCAATGTGTATGATCATGTGAGTCCGTGTTTACCTATACTGGAATGCACTTCTTTTTTTTTTTAATAGCAAACATGCCATAATTACCTGCTCTGTGCAATGGCTTTGCACAGAGAAGGCCTGATCCTACTCCTTTGGTGTCCCCCACTAGAACTCCTGGCTCCTACCCCTTTCGGAGTGCCCACATAGCAAGCTTGATTCTGAGACATGCTCTAAGTATCCACTGACAAACATAACATGGCACCACCCCTTCTCTCTCCTCGCAGTCTGTGATTACTGGCAGCAGGTGCCAATGGCTACCACTGTTGCCTCCATGGCCAGTGAGGAGAGAAAAAGTGGATAGGGCTGCTGCTTTTGGACACAGCACTGGATTGAGATTGGGCTCAGGTAAATATAAAGGGGGCTGGGGGGGAGCTGCACACAGATACCTTAATGCAGAGAATACATTAAGGTAAAAAAAAAAAACGACTGCCTTTACAACCACATTAACAAAGAGGGTGGGATCTTCATAAAATAGAGGCATGGACAGTTTGCTCAGACAGAAGTATCCAATCAGCACCTCTATCTAACATATACAAAACAAAGGTCCTATAATATATACATTTTTCAGCCAAAAAAGTATATCTGAAGCTAAAACTTTTTTTTTTTTTTAGGATAGAGAGCAAGGGAGGGTTTGTAATATTTTTTTACCTTTACTTTCTGTCTGTAGACTCATCAGAATGTGATAGAATATCTTTCCAATGTGAGTGAAATCCCCTCTTAGCCCTTGTACACATGGTTGGACATTCCGACCACAAAATCCGTCTGATTTTTTCCGACGGATTTTGTCTGAAACTGGTGTTGTCGGAAAGTCTGATCGTTCGGAACGTGATGATGTTAGTTCGTTACGATGGGACTACGTTCAGGCTAATAGCCAACAGCTTGGTCTTGTAATTTGATCTGAGCATGTGTGGCACTTTGTCGGATCGGAATTCTCTACAAACGATCGGGCAAAGTCCGATTGGATCATGTTGTCGGGAAATTTTATACCCAGCTCTCAAACTTTGTTGGTCGGACATTCCGACGGAAAAAGTCTGATGGAGCCCACACACGGTGGGATTATCTGACAACACGGTCCGATCAGACATTTTCCGTTGGAATGTCCGACTGTGTGTACAAGGGCTTTGACAGTTGTCATCATTGGAAGACTTCCCTTTTATTCCTGTCCTGGTGGTAACAGAAAATTTTGTATTTTTCCCATACTTTTATTCCCATTGATAGTTGGGATTATGACAATTAGGGCTTGTTTACACAAGCAGACGTGAGGCGGTAAAAGCAAGTAAAAGCAGGTAGTTGTAGATGGACTCCCCCAGCAAAAAAACTATACAAGGTCATACATATGCTGCAACCGTGATGCTTTGCTTGGCAGTAGAAGTTAAATGGCATGTCTTATTCGGCAGAGAGTTCAATTGAATGGAGCTGTTCCACAACTGCCCTGCAAAGCACCCAGTTGTCGAACAGTGGTTAGGCATTTTGAAGGTAAAGCAAGCAGTGAGGAGGTGGCGTATTGTCTCCTCACCGTCTGTCAAACGTCCTCTACTGAGCAATGGAAACCTGACAATGGCTCTAACCTCTCACCACTCTATCCAGATCTAAAAAAAAGTTCTGCTTTTAGTTATACTATAACCCAATTATATTGGTATATGTGTATGTTAATCTTTTAGATCAATATTATCTGAAGGTTGTTATGTGTTCTATAAGCACAGTTACCAGTATATGTCCTTAGCAGATCTATTTTTACTACTTGTAAGTAAATGTTATATTTTTCATAGCCTATAAAATGTATTTATAGCCACTTATGCTCCTGACTTTCTGGATTTAGAGCAGACGAGATCTGCAAACTCCTGCCGGCCCATCTTGTGCTAACGTGGTTAATGTTCATGACAAAATGGAAAGGTGATAGGATAATTAAAAGTAAACAGACTACAAATCCAGCCAGATGGCAATATGCCTTGTTTGCACTGTGACTAGATCTTCTCAAGGTAATTCTCCAACTATTATTGTTGATAGTGAGGTGATGCAATGTTAATGCAATATAATTGCCTGTGCTCTTATGTTACGGCCAGGTGTTCAGCAGAGCATCCAGTTGATAGTTTGTTTTATCTCTCATGACAAGTCGAGTTAATATTTCTCATACCTGTATAACCAGCAATTGCCCAAGTGTTAAACAACTTCCCATTTGATGTTAATAACATGCTGTATATGGCACCCATAGAAGGTGACAGGCCGTTGTAGAGAGCGTGTCACTGATGAATAGTGAAAGAGAGAATAACAGTTGCTGGCTGACACAACGACAAGCCAAGGTCAACATGACCACTTGTCTGCCCTGTGCAGCTGTTCCTTAACTGTAGCATTTGTGAACACTGGCTTCCACAAAGCTCTGACATAATTATCACAGAGATACACAATTCAAAGAGCATAATCTGCTTTTCTCTACAAATGGACACTGTTTGAAAAAATAAACAAGTAGATTTTAAACCCAATCACTAACATTTCATATAATCTTTTACATCGTAAAGGTCATTTCAAAAGTCATGGTAAATCTTTTTAAATCTACAGCTTTCTTTATTATTATTATTATTATACAAGATTTATATAGTGCCAACAGTTTGCACAGCGCTTTACAACACGAGGGCAGACAGTACAATTGCAATACAATTCAATACAGGAGGACCCTGCTCCTAAGAGCTTACAATCTTGGAGGGAGGGTCAAGTGATACAAAAGGTAATAACTGTGAGGGATGAGCTGATGAAGAAAATCATAGTTGTTAGGTGTGGGCAGAATAAGCTTCCCTGAAGAGAAGGGTTTTCAGGGATTGTCTTAAAGCAAACAGAGTAGGAGATAATCAGACAGATTGGGGTAGGGCGTTCCATAGGAGAAGCTCAGGAAAAGTCCTGGAGGCGAGCATGGGAGAAGGTAACGATGAAGCTAGAGAGCAGGAGGTCTTGGGTGGAAGACTTGAGGAATTAGACTAAATCCACCCTTGTGGTGCCACCCCACCCAGTAGGGTTAGATACTTGTTATGTCTGTGGGTGCTGGAATAAGGCCCCATTCACACTTGGTGATTTGGAATCATGGCAATCACTGCAAAATATGCAACTTTTTGGGTGGCAATTAATATAAATAACACCCCAAACGCAGTGAGATTTTGCCAGAGATTTTCGCCCGGCAAAACATAACTTATAAATATCACATGAAGCTTATCACCCAAAAAAGAGCAGGAGCTTCTTTTAGGTGATAAACGCACATTGAAGTGAATGGACTCCCCTAAGCATGTCAATTGGAATTGCGTGAAAATCACCCACACAAAATCACAAGCAGGAAAGCGAGATCACACTACACAAAGTGTAAATGGGTCCTAAGGAGTAATATTCTACTTATTCAGTGCTACAGCAGGGTCCCCTTTGTATTGTGACCAGATCTCCACAGCCTCCTCTCTATGACTGCCTTCTCTCTATGACAATCATGAAACTGCAGTGTCATGATTGTCCCCACCATGTACCAGGCAGGGTTAATAGCCCTGCATTGCACATGATGATGCAGAGGGACTGCCCACAGACTGAAGCTTTAGGGAGGAGAGGAACGCAATGGAGCTGCCCAGAATGGGAGAGAGGGTAAATGTATCAATACATTAACCAAAATGAATCAGTCAAAAAGTTGAAAGTTGATCAAGCCATTAACTTTTGTAAAGGAAGGATGGACACGCTGATTGAAAAGGAGATGTTGGAAAATTATTTTCAATTAAGGGCTTCAGACGCTGATTAGTGTATTCTGAGAGCAGGAGGTGCAGTTGTCAGAATACAGTGTCCCAACTTGCTGGCTGGACAAAAACTATCTGAACTAACTAACTGAAAGACTAATGCCGCGTACACACGGGTGGACTGTATGGCCTACTTAGTCCGTCGAAACACATTTCAGCGGACAGTCCGCTCGTGTGTGGGCTTCAGCTGACTTTTTCAGCGTGCAGTCTGGCGTACTAAGTATTTCGGATTTTTCGAAATTCTGTCTGTCATACTTTGGTTTCAGTGGACAATCCGCTCGTCAGTGTGCTAGTTCGACGGACTAAGAATGGCGCATGCCCAGAAAGGATTTACATGGCGGAAGGGTGCTTTGCTGTGTATTGGACTTCCTATTTCTAGTCCCGTCGTACGTGCTGTACACGTCATCGCGCAAGCTTTCGACGGACTGTTTGTGCATCCGTGTGTGGTCAAGTCCGTTCAGTCGAAAGTATGACGGACTGTCCGTCGGATTGTATGACGGACTAAGTATGCCATACATTCCGCTCGTGTGTACGCGGCATAAGGCTGGGTCCACACTGCCAAACAGAATGGCTAACAGCAGGGGTCTGGTGCTTCCCTGTTCACCGATTCAGGTCCAATTTCAGTCTGAATTTTTATGCTGAATTCGGACCTGAAATGGATCAGAAGACGCACAGGACTCCTGGGCAATTCGCTCCGGAGCTGCTCTGGGGATGTGTGAACCAGCTCCATTGAGAGCCGTCACAATCCCCTGTCATGCGAATTGGATGCGGGGAAACCCTCATCCAATTCATAATAGTGTGAACCCAGCCTAACAGTGTATGGCTAGCTTAAATAATTCCTACCTGTTTATCCCCTAGACATAATGAGCATTTAACTCTTGCAGTGCAGTGGGACTCCACTGGAAGGGTAGATTTTTTTTTTACTCATTGAACTGTAAAATACTAGCAGGTAATCCTTCCAGAAGGGTTCTTGTTGAAGCACTTCTTGTTATGAGAGGACAACACTGTCCCTGTCTCCCTATTATCCATCTGCATTGTCAGTCTGTCACATGTGTCTATACCAAGGCTCATTGCACAAGGAAGTTCTGCCACAGTCACAATAGAAAGCCCCCAGTCACTGCTGGATAGGGTTACTTCCTCATCCCTTTAAACCCGAACACATGAATTACACCGGTTCTGAGGCTAATTTAATGCAGATAAGGCACTTGCTTTTTATTACCATCCTTATTAGCCTCAGACCCTGTGTAATTATTATGTGTTTGGGTTTCAAAGGATGAAGTGGCAACCCTACTGTTGGAGCGCATGTGTGTAAGAAGGGCTTGGCTACAACAAGACTGTAAGGCCGCGTACACACGGGCGGACTGTTCGCCCAACTTTGTCCGCTGAACAGTGTTTGGGCGGACAGTCCGCTCGTGTGTGGGCTTTCAGCGGACAGTTTCAGCGGACAGTTTGACGGACAAGGTTTTTCGGAATTTCCGAAAAACTGTCCGCTGAAACCTTGTTTCAGCGAACAGTCCGCTCGTGTGTAGGCTTGTTCGTCAAACAAAGTTGCGCGCATGCTCAGAAAGGATTTTCACGCCGAAAGTTATAATGCAGTGTATAGGACGTCGTATTTTTCGTCCCGTCGTACGTGCCGTTCACGTCATCGCGCACGGTTTCAGCAAACTGTTCGTCCGTCGTGTGTGGCCATGTCCGTCCATGCTAATTTTGAGCGGACTGTTTGCCGAAACTGTTTGACGGACAAAGTTGGGCGAACAGTCCCCGCGTGTGTACGCGGCCTTAGAGGTCAGCAGCACTGAGATGCAAAAGTAAAGTAATCATGTTCTGAGCTTACATCTCCTTTAATAGCTACTCTATAAAAGGGTAAGAAGAAAAAAGGTAGGGGCAGCATCACTTTCAGTTCCAAACCTGCAGCAGGCAGGTGACATTTAGAACTCTGACTGGTTAATGTGGGCAGTGCCTTTACCTTTGTGTGTATTGCAGCATTCATTACAATACATACATACATTATAACAAAAAGTGAAACCGTCCTAAAATGGGTTAAGCCTTTCTGGATTCCTTCATGCCAGAACAATTCTATCTCAGACATCCCAACCTGCAAAACCTAATTTCAGGGAGATGGCAAGCTCATTTTAGGGAGGTCACTCTCCGTGCCGACAACTCCCCCCATTCATAATAACATATTATAATAAAATAATACTTTAATGATAATTAATAATATAATGCCATAATAAAATAATACTTTAAAAGATAATGTTGTGTCACACTCACCAACAATGCACCCTTACTGTGCCCATTTGCAGCCTCATCAGTGCCAACAATGCAGCCTCACTGTGCCAATCTGCAGTCTCACTGTGCCAATCTGCACCCTCACTGTGCCACTCTGCAGCCTCATCAGTGCCCATCAATGCTGCCTCACTGAGTCATCAATACAATCTCACTGTGCCCATATGCAGCCTCATCAGTGCCAACAATGCAGCCTCGTGTCCATCTGCAGCCTCACTGTGCCCATCTGCAGCTTCGTCAGTGTCCATCAATACAGCCTCACTGTGCCCATTTGCAGCCTCATCAGTGCCAACACTGCAGCCTCACTGTGCCCATCTGCAGCCTCACTGTGCCAACAATGCAGCATCACTATGCCAATCTATATCCTCATCAGTGCCCATCTGCAGCCTCGCCAGTACCTTGACTGCATACAGCTGGGTCACGCATCTGCAGTCTTAACTGTTTGGCGGCTCTCCACTGTAACAAAGCCCCACCTCCTCATCCATGATAGACGGTCAACTGAACACTGATACAATGCTAGGAAATTGAATCAGTTTTCCGTCTATCATGGATGAGGGGGCGGGGCTTTGTTACAGTGGGCGGACACTGAACAGTTAAGACTGCAGCTCCATGACACCATGGGAGACACCCGCTGTTTGTGATTACTCCAGGCTGAGTGGCAGTGCAGGCTCAGCCAGGAGATCATGCCACACACACGAGTGTCCGTGAGCTCGCTGTCAAATGCGGGAGTATCCCGCGAGTCACAGGAGACTTGAGATGTCTGCTATCTTAAATACTATGATACATTTAGTGACTTCCTTACCCTGCCGACACCAGCTTGTTATTGTGCAACAGGTGCACAGGAGAGACACAGTAGCAAAGGAAACTTGATAAGTTCTTATTACCCATTCATTCAAGTTAACAGCTGAATACACATTTCACAATTTGGCCAAGTCAGTTAAAGGCCTGGGTACTCCAGCATTTATATCAGACACATTTAAATGTATGTAAATACAGTATATTATCTTTTAGCACTGCCTTTTATTTGAGTTTACATAAGGTTACAGAAACTTCATATTTCATTTATTTACAATCCACAGTTTCATAGTTAACTTGTGAATTTTGGGCATGTTTATTTGAAGACTTCAGTACAGCACTATACGTGTTAAAGAATACTGCTTATCTCCTTCAGAAAAAACAACATGTCTGACTGTCTTTGGCATCAGTGATATTTGAGTCACTGACCTGAAACAGGCATGCAGATTAGCAAAATCAGAGTGAAGTCAGATCTTCTGATTTGCATAGTTCTGGGTCAGTGATTTAGAATGCACTGAATCTTTCAGATCCGCACAACAAAGATAGAAATTACAAGGTTGGGTCAGCAATTAAATCCTATATAGGGGCTTTTAAACACAGTTGTAGAAGACCGTCCTCCAGAATCCAGTGTATTTCTGCACTGAGGTGTTGCAGGTGTTTGCATACTGGCAGAAGCCTGTACATGTCAATGACAGGCTGATGGACGCCATGCCTGCACACAAATTTGAGTAGTTACACATTTACAGGGATGGATGCAGACTGTTTTTGTCTAGTGTCATTTCATGCCTGTACATTTATGGCCAGCTTGGATGTGTGTTCAGCCTTGGCACCTATCAGCCTGTCATTGACTTGTACAGGCTGTTGGCTATGGCAGTGAGCAAACACCTGTGACTCCTAAGCACATAAATAAGCTGAGTTCTGTTGATGTATACTGTAGCCCTTTGTGCCCCAATGAATGAGCCCATAAAACTTTGCTTTGCAAACCATCACTGCCCTTTGTACTCCTCTACTTTATAAGCCTGAAATTGGCAATTCTATAGGGTAGTGCAAATGTAATGTACAAAGTACACTAACCCATGGCAACCAAGACAGCTGACAAGAGTAATTTGAAATATGATTTGTTGCTCTTGGCTACAGTATGACAGTGCTCGATGTCTCTGAAATAATCTGCATGGCATTGTAAAGGAAGTATGGATATATACCTGGAATGTTTCCATGAAGATACAGATGTGGCATCAATTACACAAAGGGATACTGGCAAGAAGTGGAAACAGATGTTCAGGTAAATCTGATTGATAGAACTATCCTTGTTTACTGATGGTTGAATGTCTAGTAGTTCATTTGAAGGTTTCTCCTTTCCTTCCCTGTGTGAGGTAAGAAAACAAAATGCATCTTCCCTTCTGCCTGCTTCCTCATCTCCCTCCAGCCACCTTCACTTTCCCAGCTTACAGCTTTGCTGCTTGCCTGCTTGATCGGTTTTGTTGCCTGAAGCACTGTATAATTGACTTGGCTCAATCAGTGCAGCATCAGCTTGATCTGACACATCTACCAGAATGCCTTGCAGCTCTCTTCTCACATTGTCACAAGGTTTGCATGTGCCTCAGGACAAAACCTTGCTTTCTTGGGTATACAATGTTATAAAAGTATCTCAACAGACATTATTTATGTATTTCCGCAGCCAACCAACAACCCCAAATGCAGTTAACATGCAATTATAAGGCCCTACCAAAAGTGCACAGCCCATGATAATCTTACTATTTGAATACATGTACTGAATAATAACATCGCGTCCTTAGCTGCACAAATCCTTATTTAAAAGCAGTAACGTTTTTGGCTATTCAAGCTATAAATGGCTTTTAAACTGAAAATGATGTGATTTACTTGTCCTCTGAGCTATTGTGGATTGTAGTCAGGATTTTTATTGAAGAGACTTGATATTTGCTGAGTTATTTCCTGGTGCTATGGTTCATGCATATACACATGTGTTTGATTTTTACTGTGTTTTAGATTTCACAAGCTTCGGTTTGAAACAAAGAAAGATTCATTTGAGGTGATTCTTATGTCCAGATGTGATTTACCTTCCATCATAAAACACTTCAAAATGAATCATGTGTTAACAATATACACAATCATATATTTTACTGGTGTGACAACAATAAAAGCAATCACCACTTGCCAAATACACATACGCACATGTGTGAGCACACACATGCGCAAGCACACAGTGTACATTACTGCATATATATATATACCATATATACATCTGAAGCCATCCATATTACACACCCAAGTAGGGAGTGTTCAAGTCCAAGACAAGACAATTCTCTAAGTTAGGTTTAAAATGATACTAAAGTCTAATCTTTTTCCTTAAAAATAATAAACATGTCATACTTACATGATCTGTGCAGTGGTTTAGCTCAGAGCAGCCCCGATCTTCCTCTTCTCTGGTCCCTCGGCGACACTCTTGGAATGCTCCCTCCTGCCGAATGTCCCCACAGCAAGCAGCTTGCTATGGGGGCACCCGAGCTGAGCCGCTGCTCTGTATGTCCATTCAGACATTGAGCCAGGGTTCGCCCCCACTGACTCTCTCTTTTGAATGGCTCACTGACTTTGATTGACAGCAGTGGGAGCCAATGCCACCATACTGTCAAATAATACTTGACTTGTGAATTTCAAAATATCAACATTTTAGAAATATTAGAAAAAGCATTGAGACTGTCAAGAACCAGAAGGCAATAAGACATACCGTATATACAATAGCGGATAGACAAAAAATCCAATCTGGGGATGTTTGAGAGGGTTGGGGAAGAGTGCTTATCGGCATTGCCAGTTTAAATTAAAGGCAAACCAATGAGGGACTCAGGAGGGATGACTCTATAACAACAAATACATATATACAAAAACAAATAAAAAAGTTTACAGGAAAAAAGGGAAAATAAAAAGTGAAAAGAGGGGGATGGGGTTAATAAGGGCTAATAAAATAAGGGTTAGTGATGCGTTGTACAGCTAAAAAGACTTGCTGTGGAGACGAAGGCTGTGGTAGACATTCTACTCCAATCAATGATGAAGGTTTTAATGAGTTTTGAAGTAAAGTAATGTAAAGAAGTAACAATCTTAGCTGTTACTGAGGACATTAAGGTAAAGCTGGGTACACACGGGCCAAACATTGGGAGACATTGGCCTGTTAAAATAAAAAAGAAACGGCCAACATTCAGCGTGTGTATGTCGATGTGTATGTTGATCATGTGCATGCTGGAAATCTAGCTGCCAACTGACTCCCGATCAGCGCTCTCAGCAAATGACAGTTCAGTGGGGGAGATCACTGTACTAATGTCAGATGGTTAGTACAGCGTCTCCGACCAGAGCTGACAGTTTTTTTCATTCAACCCGCTGGGTTGGACAAAAAAAACTTATAGTGTGTACCCAGCTTAAGGCTTAATGTACATAAACTTTTACACATCACCTAAAGCTGGCCATACATGGATCCAAATTCAGTTAATTCAGCAGAGTCAAAGTAAAAGAGCTGACAACTCCAAATCCTTATGAATAATTTATTTGTTAGATGACAAAAGAGTATACAAAGTTCTAACACGTTTCAACAGGTGTCATAGCAACAGCAGTTCAGCAGGAACCAGCCAAATTTCAATCCATGTATGGGCTAGCTGATTGTACACAAGTCGATCTATCATTTGACTTGTGTACAACCAGCTTGTTGTAACTGTTTTTTCCCGAACAATCAGTGCCATCAGTTTCAGCCGGCAACAGTGATCATTTGTATTCTGCTGATGGGGAAGGCTCTAAACCGGCAGAATACAATAGTACAGCAGGAGCAATTCCACCATCCACATTGAATGTGTGAATGGAGGAATCAGATCATTTTTTTTCTCTCAACAGGCTGATTAAAAGTAAAATGTGTTTAAAAGTTTTAGAGCAAGTTAAAATGTTCCTAAAGTTTTGTATAAACTAGTAGGGGTTATAACAAATGCTGTCTGTGTTCCCATTAGTCTAGATTCACACATGCGGGTGAGGGAATGTGTGTAAATGGCAAGCGTTCCTTCACGCACAGGCCCCCACAGCCAAAACGCGCTGCTCTTTAGCAGACCCACTGGGTGCCAGAGAGAGTGGGGGAGAATCCTAAAATTCTGTGTTATTACCAGAATAAAAATGCTGGGTAAATGTTCCAATAAGGACACTTGTACCAGTAACAACAGTCTAAAGCTGATCACACACCTACTGAACTTTTAACCATCTCAACAGGGACTGGCCAAATTTTGATCAGTGTATGGCAGTGGCCTCTTGACAGAAGTCAATTGTTTGACAAGTTGGAAACTTTTCTTGATCACGCTATAGAATACAAAGTTCTGGTGGGGGAAGGAGGGTTGATTCCTCCATCCACTTCATTTGTGTGGGTGGAGGAATCTGTTATTTTTTTATTGTTCAGCCTACTGGATCAAAAAAAATAATAATCAAATAACAGTGCATAGACTAGCTTAAAGGAGAAGTCCATCCCAAGCTTGTTTGTCTGGGCTTGGGTCACAGGAGTGCAATTTTTTTTGCACTCCTGTGACGCCTTTTCAGCAGAGAGCAGACTGAAGTTGGGGGTGGGGTGGGGCAGAGCAGAGAGATGCTGATTGACAGTCAGCAGCTCTCTGCTCAGGAGCTGTGAGAACCGAGCCATTGGCAACATTTGATCTCTCGGTTCTCAGTGCAGAGGCACCGGGGGGGGGACAGATGCAGCATTGGACCTAGGTAAGTATGATTCTGAAAAAACAAAACAACATACTTCTCTTTTGAATGTATGTGTTTCACTTTTAAAATATAGCCTCACTTCCTGTTGTGTCTACAGGACAGAATAACAAAGGAAAATATGTCCATTGAGATATAGATTACTAAAAAGATCTGACAGAGGTTTTAATCATTCCCTACTCTACTCAAAATACTTTTATATTGTTAATCATATGTATTTGAGAAGATAAAATGCATGTGGCTAGGCGTACATTTATTATAAATCTCAAACCTCTGATGTTTGTGCTCTGCAGAATTAAATGATTGATTATCAGATACCACACCAAATCCTTTCAATTAGAAGCTAATTGATATAATTGTTTTATGTGCTACAAGAGAACTAATAAATCTTTGTTCAGAAAATACAAAACCTGCCTGGCTGGACACTTAAACAAGCTGTAAAAATGTCATTAAAAGCCGCATCACGTTGCTTCCTGTGCACTAAGAATCAACTCTCAAAATAGCGTGCTGGCCTCAAAATGGAAAACCGATAGCTCTCAGATTTCCAAACACAGCTCCATTTACTAGGGTAGACAATACGTATACGATGTTTGGCTTATGTCTATGACTGGGGACCTAGACAAACATCTGCAGTAAATTCAATTTAGAAGGCTATGGTAATCTCATTACAAATGAGTAGACTCTTATATCTTATGTATTAAAAATGTGTGTTAATCCAAACTATCTGTGAAAGTAAAGGAAATAATAATGAACAGATGACCTCCGGCACACAGCTCTTGTTATATGTTTCACCTTTCAAAGGTCTTGCTATTCTGTTGAGCTGGTCATTTGATTCTTAGAACTCTTCCCACTATACAGGAAAGCAGGCGGAATAACCCTTTTACTTGGCTCAGATTTGGAACATCATCGTGCTATAAGCAAGAAGTTAAAAAAGGAACAAATGAACCGTGTAGCCTACATTTTTTTTTTCTACATAGAGGATGATTTGCTAAAACCGGAGAGTGCAAAATCTGGTGTAGTTCTGAAAGGTATCCAACCAGCATCTAACTTCAGCTTGTTCAATTAAACTTTGACAAAAAACAAAACAAAAACTGGAAGTTGATTGGTTTCTATGCAGAGCTGCACCGGATTTTGTACTCTGCAGTTTTAGTAAACCTTATAGTGTTGCAGAGGTGTGTGAATCCAAGAGTGGTTGAACGCAGTAAAATCCTTTACAAAGTCCATCCGTGTATCTAAGCAGTTGACTGAATCTATACTTTAATTACTATCTGAACTGGATTGGTTTTCTCTTCATATGATAATACCAGTCTATCTCCTCCATTGCTTTCCAACAAAAAAGAAGAGAAGAATCCTTCAATGGGGACACCTGTTCTGGAGACCACTTCCCTCACTTTGAAGACATTTGGCCTTATTTCCTGTTGCATCTATAGAAAATGGCAAAAAGTCAGACAGGGATTTGAACCACCCCCTACTCAATTTTAAGGGGAAAAAAATGTTTGGCTTTATTTGAAAACTAGTGAAAATAAACCAGATTGTAATACACAACTAGTTAGGGATTTGCTTGCACCTAGAATCTATCCTAATGCCACAAAGTTAAGATGATGTGTACCTATGACTTTTCTTTGTTGTACAGCATTCAGATATTTTGTAAGTGAACACTGAAAAGCGTAACTTCCAACTGCATTCTAAATGCCACCTGTAACTGTTCAAATACATAACCTTTCCCATTACTAAATACAAATTAGTATTTTTTCAACCCAGAGTTCCCATTCTTAAGATAATTCTTAAGTGTAGTAACTCAAAGCAACTCATCTGATGCCATCTTATACTAATGGGACTACTGTAGACTGAGGAGTATCTATGGACTACTGCACTTAAAGTGGAACTTTAGTCAGAAAATTAAGTTCTGCTAGATCACTTCAGGCTGGCCACTTTTGCAGGTATAGCTATGTAAAACATAAAAAATAAGTGCCTATACTGTTTAAAATGGAGTAATACACTGTCTCTCCCTGCTCTGAACATGCTCAGGTGCTCTATATTTTTTGGCACTGTGCCAAAAATCAGAGCCGCTATCTGCTGACAGCCTAAAGATTTTCTGCTTCTCAGGGGGCTTTGGGCTTCAACAAAATGACTGCCTCCAGCAAAAAGGAACAGGAACAATACTGGAGGCAATTTACAGCATAGACTAATTTTGGTAACATAATTATTGATGGGCACTGTATGTTCCTTTGGTAAAGAACATTATTTTTTATGGGTAAAGTTCTGCTTTAAGAATTAGCATTTAAAAATGAGATATATTTGTTGGGTAAAGCCAAATGTGTCATAAGCTCTAACAGTGTTGTTCTACAATCAAATCCAAAAAGGTACTTTTAGTCACTTAGACTGTTTCCATATGTGTTGAGATCTTTCTAAAGCTAGCCAGTGTTAAGCCAACAGCAATGAATCTTATTTCAACAATATTACATCACAGATCTCTGTATAATACAAAGCTTGTAAATCAAGTCCACAAAGTAATACCTAGGCCATCTCTGTCCAAGTAGAAGCAATTTTATGTAGCTTTTACGAGCAAACAATAAATCAGATATGTCATACTAGTGATACTACTGAAAAACACTATGCTGGACAATAATACTGTTTAAAGGTGACTTGCCATTTCAGTTGTAGCAAACCCTATATTAAGTCATAATAACAATGACATCACCACAGGTGACTCATGGATAAAGGGAGACAAATGGCATTGTTAATTGTGTAGGCTTTAACTGTAAATAAATGACAGCATGTATGTTTAAAGGGAACCTGTGGGGGGGGGGGGGGGGGTACCTCCTAAAATGCCTACAGGTCACATCCTTAAAGTATAACTAAAGGCAAAACATTTTTTTTTTCGCTTTGGATAGAGTGGAGAGGAATTAAAACACTTGTCAGTTTTCATTGCTGTCTGTGTCTCCGTTAGAGAGAATCACCCTTTCTATCTGTCCCATTTACCATTATCATTGAAAGTGAAAGCAAAAGAAAATCCCAAATTTTGGGCTGTCCCCAGAAAAGAAATAGAGGGGAAATATTACAATGGGCACATTAGTTCTGGTGACCTGATAAGTCCCCAAGGAATTCTCTTAATTTGCAGGGATTTCCTCTAACTTCCTGTTTGGTTTCCTTGCTCTATCCAAAATGAAAAATGCCTATAGGTCTACCTTAACAGAAAGGCATAGAATGCTGGGGGAAGTTGGCCAAAACCACATACAGGAACCTGTGGTCACCAACTACCCCTCCAGTTTTTGTGGTACCACGGTGCAGCGAAGATGATCTAAGGATGAAAGCATGCATGTGGAGGTGTTTTGGGAGTTAAATACCCCCCACAGGTTTCCTTTAACTCAGACACTGTGGCTATACTGTTTTGTGTTCCTTTAATTGGATAAGTAATTCATAGCAAGTCAAAGCATGCTTTGACTAAGAATGCCATGTTCTCTCTCCAAGTACTGTCTATGTTATAAATGACATGTCACAAAATATGGTTTACTGTAAACCGCAAGTGTGCTTTCTTTTGCAGTCTACAGGCAATGGTTTCATGCTGACCATATGATTAATTTTTTTATCTAATGACCATTTTAATGAAAGAACTGCATTAGAAATCAGGTTCACCAAGTTGCAGTCAATCAATAAACTATCATTTCCATAAAAAATGAATGAGTGATCCCAGCAGAAAATGTAATCATTTCCTCCAAATGAATCCTCTTCTTTGTTGTGTCAAATGAGCATTTTCAATTGGAAGATCGTCTGAATATTCAAATCAACATTTGTTTATCATTATATCTATGACAAGCATTACATAAACTCCTTGTACTGCTGTTTGCCATTAAAATAAAGGAACTGTCACCACACAGACTTGAATAAAAAATTGTCCTAGGCTTACTCAGACATAATATAAACCCTACTAGAGGCACTAACAATGCACAAAGTACACAAAAGGTAGACCAAGAGCTTACATGTTCCTTTAAGTAATCATTTAGCAGCAGTGTGACTAAATTTTTGTGCTATTATATGTAAAATTTGGAGTTTCCACTTCACCAAAGATCTTGGCAAAATCAGGCACACTTCACTGAATTTTTGCTATTTGGCAAAATGACTGGGGTCATGGGGAACTTGAATTTGGTGGTTTTGGAGGTGGGTTTACTTGTAGACATTTAATACCTCAAAATGGACATACAATAAAAGATGCTATCATTATGAATAGGTGACACCCAATAGCCATTTTTTGTTTATTAGAAAATTGTTTCTATTCTTCCATAGGCAAATTTCAGGTCTCCCCTATTCTTAATGGAAAACCTGATTTTCTTTTGTGGTAGCTTTATACTAGGATGCGTTGATTTACAATTCTAGGCACAGTCCCTGTATCTAACTAAAGTAACAGCCATACAATCAAGGGTTAATCCATCCATTCAACTATGTAATCTCCTAGTGAAACAGACAGGAATGTTTTATACTGGGATTTAAGATTTAAGTTTTTTTTTTCTTTGTTGTCATAACAGATGACAGAGGCCTTAAAAGCCTCCCCTTACACTCTGATGTGACACATCACAGGCTGTTAATCCTGCCCCCGGGTCAGGCTAAATTCATCTTTCATGTTCATTTTTATAGGGAAATGGCAGCTGCGGGAGTAGCCTAGGCTCCTTGGGGAAATGTAAAACAGCCTTTAATCATCGAGGATTGTTAAAGAAAACAATCTGTTGTGAGTAAAAGTTGATGAATCAGTTTGAATTCTAATACGCTAATATGTGTATGTTAGGCACAAGTCTGAAAATGCAAATCCTTTATAAGTGACCATCAAATGCTGAAACACAGGGGGAATCTCCTCTGGGATTCTGCTGTTTATGCAAAGCAAAAACAGCGTGAATATGTAACATGGAAAGTAAGCCCAAAATAAATTCTTTTTAGCTGACACATTGCCTTGTTTTTGCAGTTCTGAAGGGCCTGCACTTGTTCCCCACTGTAGATAATTAAACAGTTTTGTTTGTATGTGTTGCCCACATTATTGGGCTTGTTAGATTTAAGCCTATAATATTTGAATATATTTTTAATCTGTACAATGCTATAGTGGTGCCTGGTGCTTCAAATGCCTGGATGATAATGATTGACAGTTGTCTGTACAGATGGTTGCAAGAGTGTCATTACTATGCAGAAACATTCATTTATGGTGATCACATGTGCCTGACCTCAGCCAAGTGATCCATCCAGAGACTAACATTCACTGTGAATTACTGTCTTTGGAAAAGTGTAAACCATTAAAATGTGGATTGCAGAGTTTGAGGAATTTCTAGGTTTCCAGAACAACAGAATATATAGAAAAATCTACTGGCCTCCTATATATCTAGCTGGCCTTGGAACTTCTAGTTTTGCTCACCTTCCTTGGCCATTACAAGAGTCAACACTGAACTCAATTACCTATTCATTTAGTTTACACTATGGGCAACAAAGCATGTGGAAATACCTTGGCAAATAAATGAACGCAAACCTGAAATTCAACCCAATGGCCGTAATGGATGTAATATGCACTTACCACACTTTTGCAGTCTTCTATAAAATCATTAACAATATGGCGCAAGAAGTCACTAGCAGAAAATACGTGATTTGTCTACTTATTGAAACAATATATCTATTCTTTTCACCATTTAATGCATTTAGTAACTGATGCTGAAAGAAAAATATCTTGTTGGCCATAGCAAAATATTTCCTTCTGTCATTTCTGCAGGCCATGTAAGAAATAAAAACAAATCCGATTTGAAGCTATAAGCAACAAGTAATGTTCTAGTTAGTAAGTTTTTCATGCATCAACCTTAAATCTTGATATGCTATGTTTTGTCTTGATAGGCTAATAATATTTAACATTTTGAAGTTGACTCACTATACCCACTGCAATCTGCAGGTCCAGTTATGCAACAGCAATACATTTTAGCCATAGAAATACAAAAACCAGAAAGGCAATTTTCCAACGAGATTGTCCTTAGCCATTACTGAATCTAAAACTCAAGTCTTCCAACCAAGCTTGCAAGAATTTATTGAATATAGCATTAATGAGACTTACGCATACGTTTGACAAAATTAGAACTGTCAGTGTATTCTACAGTAACACCAGGAAATAAAAGTAGCAGATGAGTGATCAACATAGACAGTTTAAATTTCAGACACTTATATAAATTAGGCCTACGTTATCAAATATGTGGAGTGGCAAATTAATAGCATTTTTAGGGCATAATTCCCAAATGCAAATTCTTAGGAGGTTTGCATGGCAGACAGTAAAAGACAGAAAGAACTAATCTCCCCTGCTTATCCAAGCACCTGCCATTCCAAACAAAAGGAACTGTTTTGTTTGCATAATTTACGGTGCTCAAATGGTATAGTTTGAGACCATTTCCAGGCTGATCCTTTAAACAGTGTGATTAAAGGGATTTTGGTGCAGGAAGATAGCAGATATCTAATGTTTGCCCTTCTATGGGATTTTAAAGTTTAATGCCTCCCTATCTAATGGATAGTAACCATCCAACAAACCTTTCCACTCATCATTGAACCATTTTTGTTTGAGGGGATTTCTTTGTCTATACAGGATTATCTCACTGCAGACAGCTGTTAAAATGAGATGAATGAACCAAAATAGTCCTGCATACCATGAACATAAAAAAGATAAAATTTCAATATAAACTTTACAGACTGCAGACATTCACAAAGAAAAAAATAAATACATATAAGAATTTGCTTTTAGTGGATATATTTGTGTTAACAGACTCATGTTATTATGCAGCATTCCACCAAGATTGCGATAAACCGAAAGGCCAAAAGTGACATGTTAAAACAAACTGTTAGTCCACATTATATAAGCCAAGAGTCTGCCTTAATCTCCTACAATTTGTGAATGTAACAATTCAAATCAAAAGAGTAGAAATTTTGTTTATGTAGTCAACAGACTGCTACAGTCTGGGTTATGGTAGTCACATGTTATTACTGGCATGTGGGAATGTAATATTTGAAAAAGGTTTGATAAAACTCTTTTAATTCAGGAGCCAACCAGTCAATTATAGGGCACCAATCTGAGCCAAACGGAAGTTAAAACATGTTCATTCCCGTTTTCACATTTTGCTCCCAGGCATCTAAAGATTCTCAGTAATAACTGACTAGACTGGAAAGCCCATCATCTAAATCTGGCAAAATCATCAGTGTTGGCTAAATTTACAAAGCCGGCCCTTAAAGTCTAGAAGCAACTTATATTAGCAAGATGGTAGGAGGAGAAGGAGTGCACAATAGAGGTTCTCCAGCCTTGCTCAGAAGGACTGATCACTAAGTATTGTGCTTGCAATGTCCTGCCCTAAAAGGGTATCTATGATGTTGGATGTTCCTTGCAAATGGTTCATTTGCAAATTTTGAATACCAGGTAATCTGCAAGGAAAATGTAAAAGTTTTTTTCTTGCAAGTGATTAGATGAAGTGAAGCCTCTGCTTATCTACTAAGCGTAGGGGACATTTACTCTTAAAATGTTTACTCCTTCAGTAAATGAACCATTATGTTCATGAGCAGCTTTGTCAAACACTGCATCTTATCCATCTTTATCAGAAACACCATTATGACAACTGTCATTTTCAGAAATAGACAACAGACCTAAAATTCGTGCCTTAGCTAAAGGTGTTGGGGCTAGTAAAACAAGTAAGGAAGTAACACTAGACATATCAAAAAACAGTAACGCCAACTATAAGAAAATAAACTCTTGTGTTTCCTTTTGATGTTATGGTTACATCAGGTCTGTATATTTGTATATTTTAATACTCAGCAGCCAAATGCATCTACTGTGATCCTGCCAGAGTTGATTACTATCTTAAGTGAAAGCAACTGCTGAATGAGTCGAGCTATATGTTATGATCAGTGAAATAACTCCAGTAAAATGAGTTTGCAACGATTCTGTGTAAATGTGCCATTCTATGCTTTCCAATATCACACATGACCCAAACGCCTCAGCCAGATTTAGGAGTAGCTCCTCCTTTTTTATTTGAAACACTTGTCAACTTTTTCTAGAGCTCATTCCAGAAACTACAAGGCTCTTGACAGAGCTGTCACTGCCTTCTAGTTCTAGTTGTAGTTCTGTAGTTCTTGTAGTTTCGATTGTGTGGATCTCTGGTCACTGTAAACCTGAGAAAATTTTCAGGCAGTCAAGTAGGTGCTTCAAATAGTATATGTGAGTTCCATGTAACTAGCTGATAAAGAACAAGCAACACCTTACTTTGTACAAAGAAGAGAAAGTTGGAGAATTATTCATGCTTAAAACCCCCAAGATTATTTTCTTTTACATTTAATACTTTGAAATACAAATAATCAATCTTAAAGTGGTGTTCCAGCCGCAATTTTTTTTTTTTTTTTAAGTTAGCAGCTACAAACACTGCAAGCCTGCGATGTCGGCCGCCCGAGGCCAATCCGTCCATCGGATTGGCTGCTGGCTCCTCCATCTTAACGAAAGGAAACAGGCCGTGGAGCCTTGAGGCTTCACTGCCTGTTTCCTACTGCGCATGCGGTGCTTTGTGAATAACCCCATTGTTTTCTGGGACACACACATGTGGAATAGGAAGAGGCAGATTAGGAAGACTGCCTAGCAACAGAGGTTTCAGGTAAGGTAAAAAAAATATATATATATATATATATATATATATATATATATATATATATATATATATATATATATATATATATATATATATATATATATATATATATATATATATATATATATTTATTTTTATTTATTTTTAAGAATATTAATGCAATTTTTTTATTTTAGGGTGGCCCTCCACTTTAAAATAGTACTATTCCTTTGCGTTTATTGAATTTGTTTAAGTTAATTGAATCTGTGTATTTAGACATAGAGAGCAGTTTTTTTAAATGATTAATGCAAATGCATTCAATGGCTGTCATAGTGAAACAGATAGTGGTTAAAGCCTAATGCCCCGTACACACAAACGGATTTCCCGTCAGAAAAAACTTGGATGGTTTTTCTAACGGAATTCCACTCAAGCTTGGCTTGCATACACACGGTCACACAAAAGTTCTCTGAACTTTCGCCCGTCAAGAACGCAGTGACGTACAACACCATCACGAGCCGAGAAAATGAAGTTCAATGCTTCTGAGCATGGGTCGAATTGTTTCCGAGCATGCATAGGAATTTGTACAGACGATCGGAAATGTCCGAACAGAACTTTTTCCAACCAAAAAATTTAGAACATGATCTCAATCTTCCGCCAGCAAAAGTCAAATGGAGCATACACACGATCACAATTTCCTACCAAAAGCTCTCATCGGAGTTTTGCTGGCAGAATTTCCAATCGTGTGTATGGGGCATTCGTGTTTTTTTTTTTAACAAGAACAAGGGACAATACCTAAGTTTAATGAGAAATGTCTTTTGTGCTAGTGCAAGCAGATTTGACAAGAGCCGGTGACAGGTCCAGTACTTGTATTAACCACTATCGCACTAGAAAATTATGGGTATGAGGGGGCAGAGGACTTTGGATTTCAAATAGGATGGCTGGCACCAGCACAAAAAACACTTCTTTTTGCTGCTTTTTTGCAAAATGTTGCTTATTTTTGCTCTGGCGCGATAGGATCCTGGGTAATCATGAGAAATGTGTATTTACACATAGATCATGCCTGGTGATTTACATATATTTGTCAGGATTTTCCAGACATGCAAAGCTGATTGGCCTTCAGTGCCAGTGGGTATGACTAACAAAATGTAGGAGTCAGCCCCTTGGGAACATGTGACACACTATTTTGTGTTTATTGAACCATATCATTCAAGGTGTTTTCATTAATTATGTAATCATGCTGTGAAGGGATATAAGATTTTTCTACTGGATCTTTTTCACCATTAAACCCAGATTAAAAATTGTACTGCTATTTTGGTGTCCTTCATGTACCAAATGTATTTGTATGTCACTATACCGTACCTCTTCCTGATGCATTGTTACTCATGTATCTACTTTTTATATTCAATAATGATATAAAGTTAAAAAAAATCTATTTTAACTGGGGATCCACCAGCTAAAACTGATAAAACACCCCAAAACATTTCATAAAGTATATGAATTAGTCTGCCAGTTTTGGGAAACACCAGGCATTTATTAAGGCCTCTTTCACACTAACGTCCCGTTCAGGCCCGCCTGTCAGTTTTTCAGGCGGACCTGAACGGGTGCTCCATAGAGCTCTATGGAGCGTCGGATGTCAGCGGTGACATGTCCGCTGACATCCGACCCGCTCCGATCCGAAAAAGTGTGACGGAGGAAAAAGCTATTTTTCCATCCGTCTGCGGATCGGATCGGGTGACGACGGGCACTGCGGTCCGTCGTCATCCGATCTCCCATAGGGGAGAGCGGCGCTGTGACAGGTCCGTCCCTGCACAGTGTGCAGAGACGGAGCTGTCATCTCCCTGCTCAGCGGGGATCGGCGGAGTGATCCCCGCTGAGCAAACGGACATCCACGGGGCGGATCAGAACTGATCCGCCCCGTGTGAAAGGACCCTTAAGTAGAACTATAGCCAAAATGTATTTTTTTTCAGATTTTTTTTCCCATTGCGGAGATTTCCCTTCACTTCCCATAGCCAAACAGGAAGTGAGAGCAAATCCATGCAACTTAAGGGAATTCCTTGGTGACTCCCAGATCACTAGAACTAGTGTCCCCTTTGTAAAATGTCCCCTCTATTACTTTTAAAGGGACAACCCAAAATTTGTGATTTTCTTTTACTTTCACTTTCAACGATAATGGTAAATAGTACAAATCAAGAGGGTGAATCTCGGAGTATCCGACGGACCAAGTTCTCCAACTTGTCTATAAAATTTTCTGACAACATGCTCTGATCGGACTTTGTCCGATCATGTGTAAAGAATTCCAATCGGACAAAGTGCCACGCATGCTCAGATCAAATTCCTAGACCAAAGCTATTGGCTACTAGCCTGAACGTAGTCCCGTCGTAAGGAAATAACGTCATCACGTTAAGTACGATCGGATTTTCTGACAACTTTGTCCAACTGTGTGTATCCAACAGTTTCGGACAAAATCCGTCTGACAAAATCTGACGGATTTGGTTGTCGAAATGTCTGACCGTGTGTACAAGGGCTAAGAAAAGTGTAGGGGGTGTTGATTTCTCATGGTTGGGAACAGGCAAACCTTGTAAGAACTCCAGCAAAAATTGAGAAAAATGTGTCTTTGTTTTCCCTATATCCCGATATGTCCTATTACATTCATGCCAGGCACAGAGCCTTGTGCCTCTTGACAAAAAAAAAAGCTCTACAAGATGCTAACATGCAGTATTGAAGATAGCTTTCTATGGTGACACACCGAGAAGAGGAGTAGCAGAGAGCACCCACAGGGGACCCCAAAAGGGGGAGAATGGGGGCTGCTCTGTGCAATATCACTGCACAGAGTAGGTAAGTATACCATATGTATAATTTTAAGGGAAAAAAATTGAGCCTTTACCATCACTTTAATCATGTCTGTATGTAAAAAAGCTTAAAGTGGTTGTAAACCTAGTTACACCACTTTTACCTACACTGGAAATATCTCGTAAACCTGCATGGTTTAGGAGACATTTACCATATGAGCTTGCGCCAACCTCATCATGCATGCACACTGAAGAAAGGGCACGATCGTGCCATTTCTAAAGGGCCCGTGCCGTGAGCGTTGGCTCCCGTACGTATGTGAATAAGTGACGTCATGCGACTCCAGCCAGTCACAGAGCTGGAGTCCATGCCCCAGAAGAAAGAGGGGTGAAGATGAGATACCACCACCAGTGGGGACATCACGGGCTTCGTTTGCAGGTAAGTGACACATTATACTTTTACTTTGCAGGAACAAAGCGGAAGTAAAACCCATTGGGGTTTACTTCCTCTTTAAAGGAGTTGTAAAGGAGTTGTAAAGGCAGAAGGTTTTTTTAATCTTAATGCATTCTTTGCATTAAGATAAAAAGCCTTCTGTGTGCAGAAGTCTCCCTCACCCCCCTTATATTTACCTGAGCCCCATCTCTGTCCAGCGATGTCCATGAGCCCCTCGGCCATCCAAGACTGTCCCTCCTGATTGGTTTAAACACAGCAGCAGCATTGGCTCTGCAGCTGTCAATCAAAGTCAGTATGCCAATTAGGAGAGAGAGGGGGTGGGGCCAAACAGCAGCTCCATGTATGACTGGACACACAGAGTTGCAGCTCGGCTCCGGTGCCCCCATAGCAAGCTGTGGGGGCACTCAACAGGGGGGAGGGGCCAGAATCAGAGAAGAGGGACCCAAGAAGAGGAGGATTGGGGCTGCTCTGTGCAAATCCACTGTTTTTTTTTGTTTTTTTTTAACAAGACTTTACAATCACTTTAATAAACCCGTATTTTTAGGAGAATAAAAATGTACCCTTGGTGTATATATCTAAACATAAAAACAAAGAATTAAAACTCAAAATATCAAAACTTTTTTTTTCTGTTTAAAAAAGTATGAAAATTATACTTCACCAGTTTAATTTGTGGGATTTTAAAGCCTTTCTATAACTGTTTATTTAAGAGTAAAAATACAACAAGCATATTCCATAAACTCGAAAAACCCATGTATATTTTATACACCTGAGCACATGTGCAATCTGCTCTAAAAGTTTGACATTTCAAAAAGTTCCGCTACACTTCAATTTACTTTGCCATGTATCTTATCTTACTCAAACAATCTAATTGCCACCCAATCTTTCAACAGCACATCATCTTAGCACCTAGCTGACAGGATCGGCATTCACCTGAGGGCCTCATTAGACTATAGCAGTTCAGTGGGACAAAAATACCTCAACAATACCTGCTCAACACCCAGGCTGCTGACTGACAAGCAAATAATTGGGCTAAACAAACCCAAAAGCACTGTGCAGCTGCCAGAAACCAGTGTGTGCTGTGACTCTTCCACAATAACAGTCAGTAGTGACTGGTTAACGTCACAGCAAATCTTTGAACAGCAGATAGTGGTGACACATGGCAATGACAGCCTTAGAAATGTCATGCTAGTTACTTCAGAGACTGAAGTCTCTTATTCAAAATGGCTTGAGGAAACTGAAAATATTACACTATAGGTAAGCAAAAACCCACATGCATCATTTTATTTTATTTTTTAAACAAATGCACATTACAGAATTTACAGAACACAATTAAACATCACTAATTTACATCAATTTTATTTAAACAATCTGCTTTTGCCGAGACAGTTTTTTCACCAAGCATTGTGGTTATTTAGCCTTCGGACCAGAACTGTGTATGATAACAAAAAAATGTGGCCACCAAAGCTGATTACGCACTGCAGCACTTCTTTAAAGGATCAGCACACAAGGTACACAAGTTTCCTTCATTTTAAACATTTAGAAACAGATTTTGCCTAAAAAATAATTATATCTTCTAAAATGTTCAACCCTGGTTTAAATAAAGAAACAACTATAGAGATAAAATGTTTGACATTTAGTTCAAAGCAACCAAGTACTCTGCCTACAAAAGTCAAACACGTATCAGACACTTTAAAGTGGTTGTTATATGTGTGCTTTTGCCATATGCAGATTTAGCACAGGCATATAAGTGGCAGACAGAAAAACCAACCAGCCAGGCAAAGATCCCTTTAAAGGAACAACAGTAACTGGCAGTTAAAACGCATTCTGGATGATCAATTCTTCCCCTGAGATTGGTTGACCATAGTTACAATTGCCATGAACAATCGCAACAGAAAACCAGGATTCACTTGAATCCTTCTGTACAGCAAGTACAAATCTAAACCCAGTAATCCACACACAGACAGCAGCAGACCACTCTAGCCAGTTGTGCCCAGGGGCAATAGCAATCAACTGAGTTGGATTCTTCCTATGGATTGCAGTGCTTCCTCTGGGATAAGGCCACTGCTGGAGATGTTTATCTGTAATTCCCCCACCCTCAACATTATCATGCAATCTTGAAATGTCTGTATATTAAAATAAATAAAAACATAGACTGCTATGGCTGAGTTCTCTTTTTGAAGATATTATTTGCCTTGCCTTCATCATTTTACTACTTTCTGAGTCATTGTATCCAGATCATCAGTTCAATTCAATTGAAGAAGATTAGCTGTCAAAGCTTACATACAGTACTTCTAACTTGACTATTTGATGATACCTGCATTTTCAACCAAAACATAGTGTATATTGTCTGCTTAATCTCATCCGCATAAGAATGATCTTTGCATGTTATTTCCTAATGATTTCCCATAATGGCACTAACCAATGTTTAAGTGATTTTATTTAGATTTTTCCTAATTGTGACTTCCATCAATTTCTTGGTCAGAAAAGGGATCAAAATGATTTGCTGCTATGTGCATATGTACCAAGAACTTCTGGATATGTGGAGACACATGGCACTACTCATAAAGCAGTGCTTGGTACCTGAGGGGCACAAATCTGTGTAAGTGTTCATTCAGTTAGCAATACTTGCCCAGGAATTTTGGACAGCCTGGCAGCAGATCAGGGTGGCATGGGAGTGTAAGAAAGGTAAGTAGATGCTCCTTATGAAGAAAGGTGAAAATGGGTAAGGGTAAACTACAGTACAGTTTCACTTTAACATTTAAACACCAAAACTACATTACATTTAGATGATCCTTGAAAACCTCTTCAGAGAAGCCTATTCTGCCCACACCTAACAACTGTACTTTGATTTTCTCCATCAGCTCATCCCCCACAGTTATTACCTTTTGGATCATTTGACCCTTCCTTCTAGACTGTAAGCTCTAAGGAGCAGGGCCCTCTGATTCCTCCCGTATTGAATTGTATTGTAACTGTACTGTCTGCCCTCATGTTGTAATGCGCTGCAAAAACTGTTGGCACTATATAAATCTTGTATAATAATAATAAATAATAATAATATTCTTGAACTGAATCTCATAATATCCAAGTTATTAAAAATAATTCTAGGGTTTGTTTATACGTTCACACAAAATTCATACATTTTTCTAATAGAATACATATAGGTAAATGTGTGGATCTGTGTGAAAGTTCTGTGAAGCTTGGGTAAAAAACAAAAATATATAAATACACCCTTACATAATTTATTGTAAATACACAAATTTACATAAAGATAAAAAGTGTATATTTTATACATATTGAAACTTGCAATGGAACAGAAAGATTCTGGGTAGGTGTATTGAGTTGAATCCCATTAAAATATCTTTGTTTCATTGTCATATCTAGAAAATGTGTTTACTGTATGTCTAATTTACATGACTGTACTCAACAGCAAAGCATTGAAAGACATCCAGTTCAATTGTTCCCAACATATGAACAATAATTAATGTGTTGCAAGCTGTATTCATTCCTAGAACTAGTGTTGTTTCACGTTACCATGTTTCAAGCATCGTTTAATGCTGTAACCAAGATGTAGAATATTTAGATGTTCTCCCCCCTGTTAACGGCCAGCCCAAGCTCAATAGGCAAGTCACTCTTGAATGTTCCTCCAGAGCCTGTTTCCAAGGAGACTGTGCCCTCAGAGAATAAGTAACCTGAGCTGCACCAGCCCCCTATTATCTTTTGACAAGATGTTGACTGTTAGAGAATGCCATATCCCTTGGGATTGATAGCTTACTTGGAATCGAAAAATGGTCGTGCCAAACATGTTCTCCATAACTGGCACCCACTTCAACATAACAAAAGAATGACAATTACTGGATTTACAAAGCTTGCGGCAATCTTGCTTGGAGGTGCCCACTTGTGAAAGACTTGTAAGAACTAGCCTCGGTCTTAGTTTCTGATACTGCCGTGTCACCACAACAAGGTAAAACCTATGCACTGCAAAGTATTCTTTGCAATAAAAGAACACTTACCAAGTTTAATAACATTGAACACACAGAGGCATATTTTTTGTAGTGATGCAACCATCAGGTGGTGTAGGAGTTGACAACTGCTCGACTGTGAGCACTAGGGTGAGAACAAAACAACGTAGAAACAGTAATAGGATCTTTTAGGCATTAAAGAAAAAAAGTGTTCATGCAGTGAAATAAAAACTAGATTGGCTAGATTTGAATTTCTTCATTTTTTGTACTGTTCATGTTGTTTCATTTACACAAGGACAACACCAAGGCTGTCCAAACAATCTCTGTCTAACATGAACCTCAAAGTGAGGTAACAGGAATGTTTAACTACTTGCCGACCATCTGCCATCATTATACGGCGGCAGGTTGACTCCCCTGCGTGAATCGCCGTAGCTTTAGGGGTGCATCGCCAGAGCAGATGCATGTGACTGGCGGCCACGATGCCTGCGACATATGTGATCGCTCCTAGGAGAGCCAGAATGGGGAGTAGAGAGAGATCTGCTGTTCCCAGTGATCAGGAACACTCCCCCCACAGTTAGAAACACCTCCCTAGGACACACATAATCCCTTAATTATCGATAGTGTTAACCCCTTCCCTGCCAGTGACATTTATACAGTAATCAGAGACTATTTTTAGCTCGGATTGTTGTATAAATGTCAACAGTCCCAAAAAAGTGTCAAAAGTGTCCAATCTGTCCACCGCAGTCGCAGCCCCACTAAAAATCGCTGATCACTGCCATTACTAGTAAAAAATGAATAATAAAAATGGCATAAATATATCCCCTACCAATCAATATGCACTTATTGCAATTTATTTTACCAAAAATTAGTTTTTTGGATATATATATATTACAGAAAAAAAGTAAAAAATATATTTTTTTTGTGCAAAAATTTTCACTCTTTTTTGTTTATAGTGCAAAAAATAAAAACCGCATGGGTGATCAAATACCACCAAAAGAAAGTTCTAAAATTTTGATTGGGTACAGCATCGCACGATCGCACAATTGTCAGTTAAAGTGATGCAATGCCATAACGCAAAAAATGGTCTGGTCTTTAAGGGGAGAAATCTTCTGGTCCTTAAGTGGTTAATTACTGAAAGCACCAGTTCTCAATGGACAAGCAAAAATTGCATTTGCCACACCTTAGAGGTCAATTACACCCAACATGTATATTTCAGATTTGGATTGGTAGCTGTGGTTTCAGTCATCCAGCAACCTCTAATATCTGATTAAAACTAGTAGTTGTTAACATCTTTGTGCACTTGGCCAAAAAAGGATATCTCTCCCTTGCAACATATTTGCTAAAATATTTGTTATTCTACACTTTAGAGCACCATTTAAGAAAGCCTCATTATTTGGTTTTATCACTGCCACAGTAGGCTCTGAAAGCTCTTATGTCCCATACACACGATCGGATTTTACGACAAACAAATGTTGGATGTGAGCTTGTTAGCTGAAATTCTAACCGTGTGTATGCTCCATCGAACATTTGTTGTCGGACTTTCCGCCAACAAATGTTGGCTAGCAGATTCTCTAATTTTCCGCCAACAAAACGTTGTTGTCGGAATTTCCGATCGTACACAAGTCTGATGCACAAAAGTTTACACATGCTCGGAATCAAGCAGAAGGAGCCACACTGGCTATTGAACTTCCTTTTTCTCGGCTCGTCGTACGCCTTGTACATCATCACGTTCCCACATTCGTAATTGTTGGCCAACATTTGTGAGACTGTGTGCATGCAAGACAAGTTGAAGCCAACAACCTTCAAATAAAATTCCACCCTTTTGTTGTCGGAAAGTCCAATCATGTGCTTGGGGCATTAGTTTCCATCAAGTATTTTTAACCTCTAAAACAAAATGTCAATGTTTCATAGCAGAGGAGATAAAAGGTCCAACATACAGTAATACTGCTATCCCACAGTCTCCAGGGAATAATTTCAATTCCTCGAAGGACTTGCTTACTTAGCGCTATTTTTTAGTAAACAGTACAGGAATTATAATCGCAATATAGTGTTTGCGATTACCTTTCAGATCCCCATACCATTTAGAGAAACCCATACCATGCCATGTTATCAATATAAATATATGGACTAGTTACATCATTAGTAAACATTAGTTATTCTTTGGGTGATCCTTACATTTTAACAGCAAATGCTGTCTGCAAAACATAAGCAAGAGGAAATGTGCTGAGTTGTAACATTCTAAAGCATTATCTATAAAGTTGGATAGTAGGATGCCTTAAAAATGTATAAATTCGTTTAATAAATTTAATAATATTGGTTCAGCATCTATGATACAATGGGTGAAAAGCAACAGATAAGAGAGACTAGTGCTTTCAATGGACTCTTGAAGAAATCCAAATATGTGCACTTACTGCAATCAGCCAATTAATGTGTGCACTCAAGGCTATTCTCCTTCCAAAAGAACACTTGAAAACAATTTGCTTTCCAGCTTGCTATCTTTTAAGCAAAAGTTTGCACTAAGCAATTAAACAGCTCATTCAAGCTTTATTCAACACACCTTATGCAAACAGACATTCTGTAGGAGTCACTCACCAGCTGATAGCTTGAGTGTGTGTGTGTCTGTGTGTGTGTGTGTGTGTGTGTGCGTGTGTGAATACATGTACTCAAAGGTGAAGCAAGAATCATATTCTCCACAAAATCCTAAGAATAATAGCACTGATAACCCTAGGCTCATAAATACTTTGTTGCTGCCTTTGTTCCACTGAGATAAAATACAACTCAGATTAACAATCTAGCTCTTTATATAGCCTTGACAACCATTCACTTGGAATTAGCCTTCACCTCCTGGACAAATTAGAGCATGATGTTGGCTCATTAAAAAACATTGATGAAAGCTATAAAAATCAAAACAGCATGAATCCACAAGCTTAAAATATTGCACCTGATATCAAGCTGTTAGAAACAGTTCTGATACATGGTCAGATCTTCTGACTGATAGAACTAAAGGTCCAGTATTTGGTTGTCTTGTAAATTACTGTTGAGAATCATGGAAATACACAGTATATCCCAGGGAGTTAATAAAATCTTGCAAACCCTGGTCAGATGACTGTGCTTTGCAAGGACTGGGATTCAATAACGACTCACAGAATCATTAATGAATCCTGAAAATGTGCCAGGTATGAGCAGGCATATTTGCTAACTGACCAATTACATTGTAATTAGCCATGACATTAGGGTTGCATCATAGCTAGACCAGTTAAAGGCCACTAGAGGCATAAAGAGAGAGGAATTATGTCTTGCTCAGGGATTCTGGCATTTCCAAAACATTTCCCAGTCTTTTAATTATGTTTTAACACAAGTGAGCCAGTAAAATAAAATGCAAGCTACACATGATGTGCAAATTGCAGTAAACCAAAACAACCAATCCGATATAATCTCTTAACTGATGTGAAAACAGTCAACTAAACTCACAATGCTTGAGATATACTGCATATTATGTAATACACTGTCTAATTCAAATTCCAAACGATAACAAGAACTTGCTTGACAGAACTTCTTTAAAATTTAATGAAATGTTTAAAACTTTTACAAAACTTCTGTAATTGGCCAACAAATATCTTTTCCCTTATAAAAGTGAATAATGCCCTTACAAAACCCCTTCCACATTGGGACATCAACTGAGTCTGAGGAAAATCGTGGTGAATTCAAGATACTGTGAATGAGGCTTGGTATAACTCTTCCTGCCTGGCATTCTAGGTGTTAGATCTAGCCCTGTATGTTTTGCACTTACTGAATCTTGCACATGACCATTACCCTCTGCACTGCCTTACTGTATTATTCCTGGATGTTATCCAGAAATATTCGTTTCTATCCTAAAATACCCATATTTGCTCAGCAAAAATATTATACCTGCTTCTAATGTCGTGTACACACGACCGGACTTCTCGACAGCAAAGGTCCAACGGAACAAATCCGTCGGACAATTTGACTATGTGTGGGCTTCATCAGACCTGTCAAAAAATCAGACAGACTTTGGATTTAGACTCGAAATATCAGTTTGTCTGTATGCTAGTCCAACAGACAAAAACCGACGCTAGGGCAGCTACTGGCTACTGGCTATGAACTTCCTTATTCTAGTCTGGTCGTACATCATCACAGTCAAATCCATCAGACTTTGGTGTGATTATGTGTAGACAAATCCGATTTGATGAAAGTCCATCAAAAATCCGTTGAAGAGTCCAATGGAATTCAGTCCATTAAAAAGTCCAAAGGAATTCAGTCTGTCAAAAAGTCCGGTCATCTGTACATGCATAAGATGACTGCCACTCATGGAAAAAGAATTCCGGATGGCTGCACTACAATTCTGAGATCCAAAATGCCTTTATTTGTATAAAATCATGAATAGCACAAAATGTGCAAGCAGGGGAGGAAAGGCTAACGTGTTTCACACATATACGGTGCTTTATCAAAGCCACTCATGTAGGACTTCTGCCTTGCAGCATGTGGGTCCTCGGTTCCAATTCAAGTTTTACAGAATTTAGATGCTCAAAAGCAAGCATGAAATCATGTTATACTAATACACCATAAGATTATTATAAATGTGTAAACCTTTATTTCAGCGAGAGTAAAGTACAGTAATATACCTGATCCAAAGCCTACGCCACTACTCTAAGCCTAAAATAATTTCAACCAATTTATCCATTTCACTTATTGACCCCACATTCTCTCGGAAACCTAAAAACCTTGGCTAAACCAAGCAGGCTTTTAACATCATCCTTTCGTGACCTGCCTTGCAGGAAGATTCTTTACATAAAAGGACTTAGCTTAGTCTGCCTTGTGCATCTAGCACCTTGTCATGTCATCATCCATATCCGACCTAACCCTGTCCCATTATGCTTAGACCCTGCTCTTAAAGGACCTTGCACTTATCAAACAGCAAATACAATTACCCTTCATTAAGCTGACGACCTCGGCAGCAAAATATATTTGACTAGGATAGTGGGGGATGAAAAAAAAGGAGTACAGAAGTCTTATGTAAACAACCGAACAATACAGCTTTATCTTATCTTGAGAACGTATTGCTGCTTGTCTGTGACTGTGTGCTTTACTGCCAAAATAAAATAAATTGAATCAGCTCACACATGATAGCATGTTCTTTCCTAAGTCATACTAATTGCTTGGCTAATTGATGTTTGTTGAACTTTCTCCATTTCATTGAGTGATTAGGTACAAAGCTAACAGTTGACATCTGTAGGCGCTTAACTGGCGTCTGTAATTACTGTTAATGTTAAATAATTGTTAGTTAATTGGAATGGTAACTGGCTGAATGGAATCCAGATTGTGAAGCAACAAAAAAAGAAATCCTTTTTTAAATAAACATACATATTCAAGAAAAACGTTTTAACACGGCTGTGAAAAGCCACCAATGGCCTTCAAACTTGCAGTGTTGCTTTTCTTTGACAAGGATCAATATGAACCATGGGCAAACTCAAGGTTTAAATGTATATCGCTTAGTATTAGAATATGTCACTTAATAGGCTGTAAATCTAATTCTCGCTTATATGAGGGCAGGTTTCCCAATTTGGAACCTTTCAACGTATGTATTCTTTCCTTATTCACCCTATCTGATAAGTTCCAAAACTTCAACAAACCCCAGTAGCAATAGCAAGATTTTCTCCTGATATAAATGTTTTTTTTTTATAAATGTTTTTTGTTTTTTTTTACAGTTGATCATGAATGTACCAAAAAAAAAAAAATATATATATATTTTTTTATTAGCAAGATGATCATCTAAACACAGGATTTTTTGGAAGATTTTAACAAAACATATTTTCATTGCTACAAAATAATCACTAAAGGCTATTATTGTATCATATTTTTTCTAAAGGAATTGGAGCCCTTGTAACAGCAAGATGCAAACTATTGGTGCAAAACTATTCATGTATACAAGTGTCATTGCTCCCTTAACCAGAAAAAAAAATAATATAACAAAAACATTTTGATCTATCATCTTATACAAAGTACACCAAGTTGGCCTTTCTACTATTTGCTAATGACCATTTTAATAATGCGGTCAGTCCAACTTCAAAACAATGGTACTACATACCCAAAGAAAAAAGAAAATAGCTTGAATCAAAGCCAAGACTGGAAAACATTTATACTAGGAAGAAAACAGTTGTATCGCACAACTGTCTTCCCTCAATGAAATACAGTGTTTCCTTTTCAATCCATCCCCAAAGCTTGTGCACAGGAGGCCAAGTATATTTAACACATGTCAACACTGTAGATATCTACGCTGTACAGATTGCTTTAAAGACAACACGAAAGAGTTAGAAAATGCTGATACAGCAATTAACTAGTCTTCAGATTCCCTAGGATTAAAGAGTGTTAAACTGCTAATCTAGGAAATCTCATTAATCATACATAATGTATTGTTCTAATTGGATATCGATGTCTAAATCCCATTTACAAACCTTGTACATTCAGAATGCCGTGTGAATTGCGGCCTTTTAGAATACAGATATGGTTCAGACAGGAGAAAATTGACCTTCCTTTCAGCGTGTTCTTTGCTCTTGGCAACATAATGCGAAAAAAAAACATGACTTTTAAAAGCAGGCGAACCTGCTTTGTTTAAGAACTTAAACATGATGTTCATCAATCTGACAGCTTCTTGACAGCATTGTCAACTACCTATCTACCAAATCACTGAACACACTGCAGCCAAAACCTTTCTCGTCTCACACAAGCATTACACACAAGAGTACTTGCACCTGTTTTTTTTTAGCTTGAATTGATACTATCAAATAGCAAAGGATTTTCTTTCAAGTTGTTTTAGATTTGATGTTTACAGTGATAATCCTATGAAAAACTCCCCTTAGGCATTTTCTACTCTAATTTTTTTCTCTCCCCAAAAAAAATAATAATAATAATGTGAGTAAGCCTAATTCTGTATACATTTTTTTCTGGCACCTGGGCTATGTATGGAGTACTAACTCCTTTCACAGTACCAGTAAGAATTAGCATATGGCAAGAAAAAGAGGACTCGTGAACAGAGAAGAATAGACCCATTTTAATGGAAATAGAGGCCAAAAGAATCTACCATCCACTAAAAAGCTTATTTGTGTATGGATTCCCAAGCAAAGCCTAGAAGAGCTGATGTTGATTTTAGAATACACAAAGAAGCTTTAATCCTTTCAAGGGAACTAAATCACAACAGAGGAGAGCTTCACAAGAAAGTCTTGCTGTCAAGAATGCTTATTCAAAACCAAATAGATGCCACAAATCAAACCCTGTAAGTAAACACAAATAGAAATATGGGAAATAGGTTTGACAGAAGAAAAAGAAAACTGAGGGAAGGGAACAAGGGATCCTCTTCATCAATCACGCCTCATTCTTAGTGGAGTGGGTCCTTCACCCCAGAAACAAACCATCAGGTAGGAATGTTGATTGACCAGGCTGCCTTTCATTCTAGTTATAGCTTAAAAACCGCCTCAGAAAAACTTCAAATATCTTAGTTCATTTTAAAAAATACAATTAAATGTAATATATACATTCCAAAACTTTTTTATGCGCCATTTACATTGTTGTTTAAACTTCTGTGCCTTTTTTTTCGAATGCTTTTGATTTTTTATTTCCTTTTGTGATTTAGTTTTTTTTTTATTTGATATATTTTTGTGCCATTTCCTTAGTTTATGTCTTTTGTCTATTTGTTAATGAATACAACAGTATAACTAATATGATAAATTTTACACTTACATAACAAACTTGCTTTACAGCATTGTTAAAAGACCCCTGTTGTGGCATTAGTTGAAAGTTCATTGTAGTGTTTATGTCCACCACATGCCCCATTTGACTATGAATATTTTTTATAGGCAAGCAATAAAAATTAAGGATTTTCTTTGCTGGCAAATAGCTTAGCATACATTAAAAGAGGTCTTAAGACAAACTGCCTTAGTCACAGCACTTAAGGCTTTGTGAAAATAGGTAGCACGCCATATACTGCACAAGATATTTAATATAGATAATATGTACAAAGTCAATGGATGCTATTAGTAAATGGATGGAAATCGGCTGAATTTTATTAATCATTTCTGGTTTAATGTGCAGATGACCAGTGCTATAAAGAATGACTTTAATAGACACGGTATTGTGGCTTTATCCCTTTTGGACACATTCAAAAAAACAAATTATATATATATATATATATATATATATATATATATATAAATATATATCTATATATATAGATAGATAAATATATCTACCTATATCTATCTATATATATAATATTTTTTCTACTATCTCTAATAACAAGTGTGCAATTAATCTACACTCTTGTGTAAGTTTGTAGTTCTAACATTATTAGGGTTTATAGTATATAACCAATATTAACTGTGATTTTAACATAGCTACAACAGTCAATGACAGCTGCATCAATATATTACTATTTTGATTATCCATGTGCACGTTAAAGGAATTAATATGACTAAAAGAAAATGGCAAGCTACCCAAAGTTGATGCATATAAAAAGCCAGAAATAATTACAATTAATGACAAACTTACCATTTTTTGAGATGGTGCTGAAGAATTTTTCTGAACTGGCATCTGAAACCTAAAATGTAAACAAAAAAAGGCATTTTACCTTTTCCGATCATGGCCACTTGCATTTTGCATATATATCAATAATGTATCAAATTTACATTTTATTGCAAAATTTCCCATGAATTACACCCTCTTTTATAAAAAAAGTTTTTTTTTTCATATTTTCAGATGTAAAACATTTATTTTTCTTTCACAACAAAGGGTCTAAAGCTGCACTGCCAAGTACATTTCCACACGGTGGTGCTATTTAGCTATGCATTCCACAAAGTGGCTTTCGCCTGAAAAAAGGTTTTACGAACACCAAATGATGTTGTTTCCAGGCCCATGCACTTTCTTGATGTGCTGTGTTACCAAATGTGATACAGCTGAAGTGGTGCAGCGGTGTTGTGGTTTCATAGACACATTATTTTTAATTACTCTGTCTCTCTTGGCTCAGCACATTTCTGTAACTCTGGGATGTTTCTTAACCCACAGCAGTTATGCCAGAATTGTTATTGCATTTGGGAGCTCCTACAAAAATTTGAAATCTCAAACTATTGTGCTTATTTAACAAGACAGTGAAGAGAGCAAAGATGTTCCGTAAAAAGCAGTGATCCATTGTAATGAGTCAAATTTCATCTGTCATTCTATTATGGCAATCTCTTCAAAGAAAAAAAATAAAATCTATTTGCCTGCTATAGGTTAATGCTTATTGTGCAGTGCTCCTAACTAAAAGAGCCTGGAATATGTATTTAGAGAACTATAAAACTGGAAATGATGCATATAAGCCATATTATGCATCATTATATATATCATTATATATTATGCATTTCATCTAAAAACAATAGTTCCTTAAATATTACAATGAAATAAATTATCACACACGTAAAACATGCCCCTCCATTTAAAAACATTCTTAATTTTACTTTGATGAAGGCCTTTAAGGATTATTTCTTTATATAAAATTTTCTATTTTTGACTATGCTTTTATTTGTGGTGGGATTTACACTAGTATACTTTTGCAAGCAGTATTTGCCACTGCGAGAACATGTGCATTTCTAAGGCCGCTCCATAGAAAGATGGAATATTTGAAAAAAAAAAAGAAGCCCTTTCACACCTCCATATGACGACTGACTTCATCAGCAGCATTGATTTGCTGTGATCTGTTGGAGGTCAAGGGTCACTGACTTGACCACAAACTAAGCAGCTCTAGACAGCTGAAGAGGTGCTGGAAATCCTACAGATCTGCAAGCCTGAGTAATCCTTTGTATAATACAACTCATGATTTCTTTTTTTTAAAGAATCAGCCCATAAAATTTTCGGATCACTTGTACCACTATTATTAGAGGTGCTAATTTAACCAATACCCACTAGATGACAAAGAAGAAGAAAGGAGATAAAATTCCAAATGCGTGCTATAAATTGCAATACAAAGCATTTTCTTGTTGTTTTTTATTATGTGCAAAAATATGACAAAATACGATCAAAATTATGCAAACATTATCCTGCATCAATATTAATCCTAATATATAGTGAAGAAAAATATAGCTATGTGTTAAAAGAAAAATGTAATAGAATTAAAACTGGAGACAGCTAACACTCAAACAGAGGCATTTTTGGGTCCAATATATTAACACTATTTTTTATTTTTATTTTTTTCTCAGAAAGGCAAAGAGATATCTGCATATACAACTTTCTTTGCCAAATTCAGAACAATTTATCATATAATACTGAGCTATAACAACATATTTATACACTTATTAACTACTTGTACCAATACTCCACATCTTATCGGGATCTCTTTTCTTTTTCAAGTAAATATACCCATTTACCGATAAAAAAAAAATGTTTTTGTAAACTAATTATAGATTGACCTGATTGCACCACTTAGACCAATTATATTTCATAAAATGTTTTAATGAGAAACAAACAGCAACCAGAGACGGACATGTAACCGGACAGTCACTATTTTTTAAATAAGAAGCAGTGTTTTATGAACTATTATCTAGGTTGGGCCTAGAAGAAATAAAAGTATTTACATCATTCTTCTGAAGCCTCACCAGAAAATAAATGTATTCTCACACTATTATATAGAATTTAAATTTCTCAGTTTTTGCCTGTATGGAACTATTACATTTTTTTACCTTTCATATATATCTTGGAAACCAA
This sequence comes from Lithobates pipiens, assembly GCF_037356315.1. NCBI lineage: Eukaryota > Metazoa > Chordata > Amphibia > Anura > Ranidae > Lithobates > Lithobates pipiens. The sequence goes on along the minus strand of NW_027507748.1, from coordinate 398,004,921 downwards.
AATCCAAACAAATTAATAATCATATAAAATCCCCAATAATTTAAACTATAGTAACGTTTATTTTCGCACCTTAGGCACACTTTATAAGGGATCCCATTTTACATTAATAACAACAATATATTTGTGCTGCATATAAGGGAAAAACTACGAACGATGTCAAGATCGGGTACGGTCAGTAAGTACAGTGTATGTTTCCAGTTCACGTTGGCATACTGTGCCGGCATGGAATATTTAGGTATTGACTAATTAAATACTTGTTTAGAAAAATCACCATCAATGCTATCTATAAGATGTCTAATAATAAATATATAAATCCAGCATTTAAACTCTTTCAATAGGATGGCAGTAAACCACATCAGTCTTAGTTTCCACTGGAACAATTGACGTTAAAAATATTCTATTCATTCAACTATTTGAGGACATTATAATTTTATATCAAGGCATCAGCTCTCTCCCTCTTCTTTCACTCTGAGGCCCATGCCTATTCAAATCACAGTTGTTGAACTGATTGTGACTATTCTCTTGCTGTCAGTTGATATTAATGACTACACTGACAATCACAAATTCATATAGCCAAAATTAGACTTCTTAACGCAATCAGGGAATAGGGTAACCTCATTCCATTCAGCATTATCCTTCCAGAACTTTTCATCAAAGCTATAACAAGGAGTTTTCAGTCCAAAAAAATAAATAAAAAATACTACTTTATATTGATAAATAGAAAGTACTTTCAGCACTAGTACTGGAATTTAAGATAAATAAATTTTATGCAGGCTTGTTTGACCATCAATTGACCAGTGATGCTACTACTGATTGATTAGTCATTGGAAGCTTCCCTTATCTACTGAGCTTGAAAAATGAGTAGTGCATCATGACCTTCTATGACCCACTATCATTTATGCAGTAGATATCGGCAATGCATATATTTGTAGATGTACAGCGTTCTGCGTACAAGCCCAAACCTTAATGTCAATCACAAGTCTGATCAGCGTTTAAGATTTTTAGACTTGTATTTTGCTGGAAAATATGTTCATATTCTGCGGTCAAGTGGTAGACATAGAACTGTGTTTACAATAAATGTGGTATGTTAGTTATTTGTATTTTTTAGGAGTTGAACATCCTTTGTTTATTTCTGCCTAGCATGCATTGTTTATTGTTGGCATATGAAGCCAGGTTTCCAGATTTTTTTTTTTTTTTTTTTTCACAGTACTGTCACCAGAGAACTAGTGCATGATGAGAGACCTTGTGCTGCAGAAGGTAGATAAAAATAGCCAGCTGAGGGTAGAGGAGTGGGAGATGCTAAGAAGGGCAGTCAGGGATAGTGAGGGCAGCTGCCTCTCTGCTTAGCTACAATTCTGTCTTCCCTGCCCAGTTGGGACCCAGATCAAAGAAATCTTTCTAACATATTGTTTTCCGGGAAGTACAGCACGATGAAATACACAAAAGGACGTGGCAAGCAAACACACAAAATGCAGAAAAAAAAAACAAGTACACAAATTCATTGTGGTCTGCATAAACCTCATAAAATAGCTCTGTCTAATATGTATTAAACTTTTATTTTTTTAGTTTTTCAATGAATGAAATAGATATTCTTCTATATTGTACACTCTTTCTTCACGTAGACCACCCATACTCATTCAGGGTTCCGTGAAACCCTAGGGTTCCACCAGAGGTTGCTAGGGGTTCCTTGAGCTGTAGCTGATTGACCTCCCATCTGATGGTGCCTGCATAGTTCCTGGTCCAATGCCATTTGGCAGAGTCAGCTGCATGACTCAAATAATCTTTTTAAATGCCTGTATGGGGGACATTCTGACCATCGCTGTAAGGAGGGAGGGGGGGGTCATTCTTCCCTGATCTCCAATGTCAAGAGACCATTTGTTCCTGATCACCAATGTAAGGGGATCATTCTTTACTGATTACCATTTTAAGAAGGGTTATTCTTCCCTGATCACTAAGGCAAGTGGGTATTCTTCCCTGATCACCAAAGTATCGACGTGCGGGGGCATTTTTCTTTGATCACTAATGAAAAGGAGCATTCTTCCCTGATCACAAAAATAAGGAAGGAATTCTTCACTGATCATCAAAGTAAGGGGTATCCTTCCCTGATCACCAATATAAGGGGGCATTCTGACCAATAATCACAGTAAGGGGGCATTCTTCAGGGATGACCAGAGTAAGACCATCTCTGATCACCAATGTAAGTGTGGTATTCCTCCCTGATCCCCAATATAAAGGGGCATTGTTCCCTGATCACCAGAGTAAGGGGGTAGTCTTCTCTGATTAAAAAGGAAAGAGGGGCATTCTTCCCTGATCACAAATGGAAGTGGGGTATTCTTCCCTGATTGCCAAAGTAAGTGGGGTATTCCTCCCTGCTCCCCAATATAAGGGGGGCATTGTGCCCTGATCACCAGAGCGGGGGGGGGGGTATTCTTCTCTGATTAAAAATGAAAGAGGGGCATTCTTCCCTGATCACCAATGTAAGTGGGGTATTCTTCCCTGATCAAAAAAGTGGGGTATTCTTCCCTGATCCCCAATATAAGGGGGGCATTGTTCCATGATCACCAGAGCAAGGGGTGTATTCTTCTCTGATTAAAAACGAAATAGGGCATTATTCCTTGATCACCAAAGTAAGGGGGTATTCTTCCCTGATCGCCAAAGTAAGTGGGGTATTCATCTCTGATCCCCAATATAAGGGGACATTGTTCCCTGATCACTAGAGCAAGGGGGTATTCTTCCTTGATCCCCAATATAAGGGGGCATTGTTCCCTGATCACTAGAGCAAGGGGGGTATTCTTCCTTGATCCCCAATATAAGGGGGTATTGTTCCCTGATCACCAGAGCAAGGGGGTATTCTTCCTTGATCTCCAATATAAGGGGGTATTGTTCCCTGATCACCAGAGCAAAGGGGTATTCTTCCTTGATCTCCAATATAAGGGGGTAGTGTCCCATGATCACCAGAGCAAGGGGGGCATTCTTCCCTGATTAAAAATAAAAGGAGGACACTCTTCCCTGATTAAAAATGAAGGGGAGGCATTATTATCACTAAAGTAAGTGCTGTATTCTTTCCTGATCACCAACTTAAGTGGGGTATTGTTCCCCCATCCCTGATATAAGGGGGTTCCATGTTGTTCCATGATCACCAGAACAAGGGGGGGTATTCATCCCTGATTTAAAATGAAAGGGGGGTATTCTTCCCTGATCACCAATGTAAGGGGGGGGGGGGCATTCGTCTTAATGACCACCCCTGCAAAAGGGGAGGTGTTTATCTCATTGACCCCCAAAATGAGATTTTAGCAAGGGTTCCTTGCGATCAGAGAATTATTTGAAGGGTTCCTGTGGGGTAAAAAGGTTGAGGAAAGCAGATCTAGCAGACAAAGCCTGAGCAGCTGCTGTGCTGTGTAAAGTGACCAGCATATGTCACCCATTAGCATGCCCCCCTCCCCCATGTCGGGGGTCCTGACAGCACCTAGAAAGCCACGCTGTGTACAGTGACATCCAGAGTCGGTCCCATCAGAGGTAAACAATAACAAAGCAACCTCAATGAGAGACAATCGGAAGAGCTCCCCAAGGTCAGAGTAAGTCCTGATCAGGACCGAGACCCCCACAGCTGTTGGAATAAAACAGGACAAGAGAAGAGACTTTGGACCGTACCTGTTTCCCGGAGCCTCGGATCCTACAAATCCAGATGGACGCTTCCACACCAACAATACAAGATCTCAGCTTCGCAGGAGCACAAAGAATAATCCGTGAAAGGAGGATCCCTTCCAGCCATTGACAATAAATCCACACATCGTTATTTTCACAGGCTAGAGAAGGGAGGGGGCGATGCCAAGTATATACACAATTACATGGAGACAAGTATAAAGTAAGGCGATGAGGAGAAATGGGGCGATCGGGGGTGCCTTTTGCTGAAATCCCGGCTGTACCGTCCAAGGGGGGTGCTAATCAATGTAGAGGAGGCAGAAGGCAATCAGAGCAGCAGGACAAAGAAAGCCATGTGCAGCAAGGCAGATCGTGCCCGCCAGCTCCTCATCCCCCTTCCAGCAGACACACAGACACACACACACACAGACAGACACACAGCAGTAGCAGCAGCTTCTCCTCCCCTGACTGCCTGCTGCTCCTCCTCCGATCACACAGCCTCAGCCCCGAGTGATCCTTCACCCTGCAGCTCCACACAATCCCGGGACACCCCTGTCACCTTCCAGGCGCACTTCTCCCGACAAAAAGCTGCCACAGGGCACACAAATGCCACGAAATAGCCCTCTGTTTTTATTTGCAGCACTTTCCTCCTATCCTTTATTATTCTTATTTTCCTCCCAAGTCAGGAAATCAAGTGAATTCCATTGGGATAGATCCTTCCAGGTTGGAGAATGCCATCAGGTCATCATGAGCTGAGAACTCCCTGTAGAATGTATCCCGTCTTGTGTGCTCAGTGCTGGATCCTCTCCGCCAGGATCTGCAGCCCTCACAGAGACTGCTGGCTTCTTGTGTGTCTCTGGCTGGGTTTCCAGGCTCAATACAAGTGCTTATTCATACACTGCATTCCACACATGGGGACATCCCACTCACTGGTGTAAGACCTCCTTCTACTTCCTGCATCAACCTGACAATCAGAGAGCAGCACCTTCTCCCACTCTCTCCTCTCCTTTCCTCTCCTCCCCTCCCCTCCCCTCCCTCCTCTCCTCTCCTCCCCTCCCTCCTCTCACACCCTTCTCTCTCCTATCCTCCCACCCTCCTCTCACACCCTTCTCTCTCCTCTCCTCCCTCCCTCCTCTCACACCCTTCTCTCTCCTCTCCTCCCACTCTCCTCTCACACCCTTTTCTCTCCTCTCCTCCCTCCCTCCTCTCACACCCTTCTCTCTCCTCTCCTCCTCTCACACCCTTCTCTCTCCTCTTCTCTCCTCCCTCCCTCCTCTCACACCCTTCTCTCTCCTCTCACACCCATCTCTCCCCTCTCCTCCCTCCTCTCACACCCACTATCTCTCCTCTCCCTCCTCTCACACCCTTCTCTCTCCTCTCCTCCCTTCCTCCTCTCACACCCTTCTCTCTCTCTCCTCTCCTCCCTCCTCTCACACCCTTCTCTCTCTCCTCTCACACCCTTCCATCTCTCCTCTCCACCCCTCCCTCCTCTCACACCCTTCTCTCTCCTCTCCCTCCCTCCTCTCACACCCTTCTCTCATCTCCATCCTCTCCTCTCACACCCTTCTCTCTCTCCTCCTCTCAGACCCTTCTCTCTCTCCTCTCCCTCCTCTCCTCCCACACCTTCGCTCTCTACGCTCCCCTCCTCCTCTTACACCCTCCACTCTCTCCTCTCCCTCGCCTCCTCTCACACCATTCTCTCACTCCCCTCCCCCTCCTCTTACACTCTTCTCTCTCTCCCCTCCTCTCACACTCATCTCTCTGCCCCTCCCCTCCTCTCACCCTCTTTCTCACCGCTGCCTCTCCCCTGCTCTCACACTCATCTCTCTCCCTCTCTCTCTGCCTCTCCTCTCCTCTCACACCTTCCTTCTCTCATTCCCTCTCTTTGCACACAGCCTCATGGCTGCCAGGTTGTCTCTCTCTCACTCTCTTTGCCTCTCCCTTCCTTTCACATGCTCTCTTCCTCTCTCTCTCTCTCTCTCTCTCTCTCTCTCTGCCTCTCCCCTCCTCTCACACCCTTCCTTCGCTCTCATTCCCTCTCTCTGCACAGAGCCTCATGGCTGCCAGGGTCTCTCTCTGTCTCCCCTCTCTCTTTCTCTTCTGTCCTCTCTATCTCCCCACTCTCTCTCTGCTCCTCCCCTCCTTTTACACTCTTTTCTCTCCCTCTCCTTGCACACAGCCTCATGGCTGCCAGGGTCTCTCTCTCTACATCTTCCTATCTCTCTCTCTTTCTCCCCCTCTCATTCACCTCTCGTTCTCTCTCCTCCCCTCTCTCTCTCCTCCTCTTACACCCTTCTCTCTCTCTTTCTCTCCCCCTCACTCTCTCTCCTGCCTCCCCCCTCTATTTCTCCCTCTCCTCTCTCTTGCTCTCTCTGTCTCTCTCCCTCCCTGTCTCTCTCCCATCTCTCCCTCTGTGCCTGTGTCTCTCTCTCCCCCTCAGTTTTTCTCTCTTTCCCTCCTCTCACCCTTCTCTCTCCCCTCTCCAACTCTCTCTCTCACTCACGCTCTCTGTCTTTCTCCGTCTCTCTCTCGCTCTCCTTCTGTGTTTCTCCCTCTCTCTCCCCTCTCCCTCTCCCCTGTCTTCCTCTCTCTCCCCATCTCTTCTTCCCCTCTCTTCTCCTCCTCTCTCTCCCACCTCTCTCCTCCTCTCTCTTCCCCTCTCTCCCTCCCCTCTTTCTCCCCCTCTCATCCCCTCTCTCCCCCCCCTCTCTCCTTCCCCTCTTCCCCCCTCTCTCCTTCCCCTCTCTCTCCCTCCCCATCTCCTTCCCCTCTCTCTATCCCTCTCTCTCCCTCCTCTCTCCTTCACCTCTCTCTCTCCCCTCTCTTCCTCTCCTCTCTCTCCCCCTCTCTCCTCCCCCCTCTCCCCTCCCTTCTCTCTCCCCCCCCTCTCTCCCTTCCCCCTCTCTCTCCCCCCTCTCTCTCTCTCCTCCCTCTATCTCCCCCTCTCTCCCCCCTCTCTCTCCCTCTGCCTCCCCCTCCCCCTCCCCTCTCCCCCCCCCTCTCCCTCCCCTCTCTCCCCCCTCTCTCCCCCTCTCTCTGCAGTCAGTCTCATGTCTGCCAGGACACAAGTCTTCCTCTCTCTCTATGATCATTACTCTGTTACCTGTAATCACCTAGGGATGTCCTCTACAACAAAGCTAGGTTCAGTGTTTACAAAATACCCCTCTTGCTTCTGTTTACCATTACATGCTGATTGACAAGCAGTTAGTTCTCTTACTTGGAATAAAGTGTTGCCAAACAATTCTTTGGTGTTTTAAAATACACTGACAGCTCTGTTGTATTTATGTTTTAGGATGAGTACAAGTATCTCTTGTGCCTCTTGCACACAGTACAGCTCTTCAAACGTCAGCATTTCTGGACGTAATTTCAGGCATTTATATCGGGCGTATATGCAATACACGTTTGTTTATGCCAGCATTGTCAACCTACCAGATTGAAATTTACTGACACAACATCCAAAATTTACTGGCACCCCAAATTTTACTGGTATTTGCAAAAGTTGTAAAATTACAGTTTTAAGGGCACATTTCAGTATTTAGGACCAAAAAAGTGCAATATGCAATTAGGGATGTCATTTAAGGTAGTTATTAAAGGAGAATTACTTCTGTGGATCACAGGAGTGCAGTTAGTTTCTCATTTCTGTGACCCGTTTTCAGCAGACAGCAGGTTGAAGCCCGCTGACGTCACAGAGTCAGTCCAGACTCAGACAAGATCGTGACAATGAAGTCGGGATCTGCCCACATGCCTGGACCCGCACCCACCTCAACCTCTCAGAAAGCCTGAGCTGGCTGCTCCCACCCCTATCACAGCCCAGCGCTCCAGTGAGTACAGAGGGGAAGAGCAGAGAGCAGTGATCAATCAATCACTGATTCAATCGCTTAATTCTCAGTGTTAGAGGTGCCGGTGGACACCTCGGTAAGTAGGATTCTTAAAAAAAAATATCACTTTTTAGAAACATATTTCTTATTTTATTTTACATATAGTAAGTAAGAAGCTCAGGGACAGTTGGTAATTAGAATGGGCAGGCACACACACATGTAATTGACACTCACAGTGACACTGACAGCTGTGTGCAGGTGTGATGACACCTCCCCCACATGACACGTCCACTCCTAAGTCACAGCGACCGTCTTTCTTCATGCCAGGTGGTCCCTTCAGTCCACCCCAACCCAAGCAGCGCTGACAGTCCCAATTCCGGCTTGACTTGCTCCCATCCAGCAGACCCATATACAAGGCTCTAGCCACTGTGCCAAACTCCCCTGCACCATGACATCACACGACACACTCAAACATGTCTCCGCCAACCCCACCCCAGCCAGCACCATGTAAACACACCATAGCAGGCACTTGGATGGTCTTGACTGGCTTCACATGTGTCGTTCCTCTCCAAGCACCATATTTTTACTGGCAACTTTTTTCTCTCACTGGCATTTATTGGCAGGGGAAAAGGGCCAATTTTTTACTGGCTGCCAGTAAAGGTACCGACAGTTAGCAACACTGGTTTACACAATGAAAACAATGGGCTACAAATGCTGTATGCCTGAATACTGAGCGTTTTCAGGCAGTAGTGTGCAAGAGGCATTACATGTATCCCATCAGATACAGGGACACATGTTGAGAACATGTGACTATTGCCGCATACACACGGTCGGATTTTCCAACGGAAAATGTTCAATGGGAGCTTTTTGGGGGAAATTCTGACCCTGTGTAGGCTCCAACGGACATTTTCCATCGGAATTTCCAACACACAAAATTTGAGATCTGGATCTCAAATTTTCCGACAACAAAATCCGTTGTCGGAAATTTAGATCGTGTGTACACAATTCCGACGCACAAAGTTCTACGAATGCTCGGAATCAAGCAAAAGAGCCGCACTGGCTATTGAACTTCAATTTTCTCGGCTCGTCGTACGTCACCGCGTTCTTGACATTGGGAATTTCCGACAGCATTGTGTGACCGTGTGTATGCAAAACAAGTTTGAGCCAACATCCGTCGGAAAAAAATCCCATGGATTTTGTTGTCGGAATGCCCAATCGTGTGTACGCGGCATTAGGATCCATTTACAGCTTGCGTTTCTGGAAAGCACAGAATGAGCGTGTTTTGGCATGCATTTTGAAAACATGCCTCGCACGTGCGGTGCCATTCATTGTTAATGGCACCCCAAGCACAGGTAGCAGACGCTCATTTAATTATGCAGAAAACACGCTACAAACGTGCAGTAAAAAAATGCGCCATACTCCACTCCAAGCCATTGTCCACATGAGGCGTTTGCCCAGCTCTCCCAAAAATCTTTCTCCCTGGCAGCAGCATTTTGGCAGAGAAAAAGCCTAACAGGTGTAGTAATAATTTATTCTGGCCATCAAAATTAATTAACGCTCAATCGCTTGACGCACCTAGCATTAATGTACATTTCAACACGTATACATATTTTTTTTTGCCAAGATGCTATTGCTCCTGGATGTACGGGCCATAGTGACACCGCACTGCTCATGGGGCGTTCAGAATTTTTTTTTTTCACACTTTGATAATTATTACTGTAACTGCAATGTTTTGAACTGTCATTAATGGGTTTCATTCATAACAGCTGTGATTACTAGTGATCTGTGATTGCCTACAACGAATCACATGGTACAGGATGCTGTGATTGGCCCAGGTACCATGTGATAGCTGTGGGCCAATCAGAGCATCACAATACTAAGCACAACAGATATAAATGAAACCCATGCATATCAGTTGTGTTGACACTAAGATCATGTGATTCACATGACATCCTGGCCGCTGTTACTGTGATGTGCAATACGCTGTGTTTGGTGGACACAGAAGTTGTGGAAGCACCGTGCTGAAAGCCCTGGGGGGCACCAGTGCACATGTGCTAAGCGACATAAGGGTACGTATACTTTTATTGGTCCAGATTGGCACTATGTAAGCATGAATATCTCATATCTGTGGTACTGTTCTGGAAGCTAACAATCAATGTAGTAGTCAGTGCTACTAGAGTGATAGGCACATTCTTCCTGGCCCTATGCTGAGTGGCTTCCCCCTCTGCACAAGGGAATTGTTTGCCTGGCACTGCCACTATACACAGACATGTTTTTTTTTTTTTTTTTATTAAAACAAGACATTTGATGAGGTGGAGCGAATAAGCTGTGACATCATGATGTCCACCTTGTCCAATCAGAGATCATTTTATATTTAATGAAAAAGCCATTTTCAACCAGGTTTCATGGAACCATCGGGTTCCTCCAGTGGTAATTAGGGGTTCCTTAAACAATGGTGGATTAAACTCCCACCACCTGAGCGTGTCTGTGTAGTTCTGGCACCAAAGCCACTTGGCAGAGCCAGTGGCATGGAACCAGTGGAGCGTCTCTTCCCTTTTCTAGGTAAGTAAAAACTGATACCAGTGACCACATTAGCTGTCTTTAAAAGAGGGCATTCTTTCCAATGACCACCTGTTTAAGGGGAACATCTCTCATTGTCCACCAAAATAATATATGAAAAATAATATTTAGCATTGGTTCGCTGGGCCCTCAACATTATTTTAAGGATTACCCCATAGAAAAGAGTCTGAGAAAGGCTGGTCTGGACAGTCATTCTTGTTGCTCGCTTCACCAGGCATCAGTGCTCTTCTCTAGGGGGGCAGACCCTAGCCATTCGCACGTGCAAGAAGTAACTGTTGGTTTTGCCTCATATGACGTCATCATATGACTACCAGACAAAGTGCCCTAGAGAAGAGACTGTGGGGGAACAGTGGCCCAGTATATACACAGTATTACAGCTTTTTCTTCCACCTCTACACCTAATTAGCATTTAACCCTTGCAGTGCATGGAGACCCGCTGCATTGTTATTTCTTCTGGTATCTAGAGTTGGACCTTAAGTTAGATCTACACCCAATCACTAAACTCTCAATATAAGCTTTTTGCAGGTAAATTTAATTTCAAAAGTTATTGTCCATACTTTTAAATCTGTAGCTTTCATTAAAATAATACTTGGTGGTCCTAACATGAAGGTCCCTATTTAGGCAATTTTTGCTATGGGATGACAATTGTCTCTGATTTGTGCTCCTGCATTGTCACTCTGTCACATGTACCCCTGGTGGAAACTACAGGCCACCATGTCCATACACATTCCACAGGCAGGCTCTATTGTTGGTACTAGCCCAGAGCAATGATGTGCAGCCAATACTGAAGCAAGTGCATTTAGACGGGAACCATCTAAAAGAGGCTGCAGGAGATCAGCAGCACTAAGATGAATAAAGGGGAAAACAGAACCAGCAAATAGCAAAATAAATGCCATCCAGTTAGGGCTAAAGCACCATAAACACTATCAGTTTTTCTGCTTGTCTGAGTTTTTCCTTCAGATTTACCAAAACCATATAATATGAGGTCAAACCTTAGAAGTTTCAATTTGTATGCAATCAGGCAGGCCCTTCTACTACACTGTTTTGGTAAACCTGAAGGAAAAACTCAGCAGAAAAACTGATAGTGTGTATGGGGCTTTAGAGCTACTTTTAAGCTGGTCATAGATAGGAAGTGGCTGAACAAAAATTGTCATGTAATGCATCTGTTAACAGACGTTCAATGAGCAGAACCCCTACACCCTCCTTATCTCCATGTGATTGGCAGCTAAAATCTAACACAGACAGCCGTCTCCCTCTCCTCTGGGTCATAAAGCCCCATACACACAGGGCCATTTTTAAGGCAGGGTAAAAGGGGCAGCTGCCCTGGGCCCTGTCATTGTTGTAGGGCCCAAAGCAGCTGCCTCATACTTGCCAACTATCCCAGTTTAAATTCCCTTGTCCTTTGAAATTTTAGTCCTGTGCAGTGTCCTAATATCTAAGTGTGAAGTGCTGGTACTAATACTGCCCAGCTCTGCCTTATTGTTGTATACAGATGACTCCCCCGCAGACCCTGTGTTTATATGTAAATAACAGACATTCATATGTAAATAGTGGTGGCATTCATAAGTAAATAGCTGTGGCTGGCGGCATTGATATGTAAATAAAGGAGGCATATGTATATCATGCACCCCTGCATTGAGGAGATGATGTGCTGTAACCTCTAGCAACCAATCAGTGAGCAGTAATATTGTACAGTAATCTCTAGCAACCAATTAACAAGCAGAAATCATTTGCTGTAACCTCTAGCAACTAATCAATGAGCCGAAATGTGCGCTGTAACTTCTAGCAACCAGTATGTAAGCAGTAATTATATGCTGTAACCGCTGGCAACCAATCACAACTGCTGCCTGATCCGATATAGTAAACTGATTTTGAGTCTAGCTGCTATGTATTGTATGTCTCAGAGCAGGTGGAGAGTGAAATTTAATGGGCGGGGGGGGGCCCAAGAAATCTTTTGCCCAGGGTCCAATCAATATTAAAAACAGCCCTGCATACACACTATCAGATTTTCTGCTGATTTTTGTCTTCAGATTTACCAAAACCATGTAGTGCAAGGGCCTGCCTGATTGCATACAAATTGAAACTCCTAAGGTTTGGCCTCATATTATATGGTTTTGGTAAATCTGAAGGAAAAACTCTGCAGAAAATCTGATGTCATTAGTGTGTATGGGGCTTTAGAGGTGCCTAATCACATTGCAATCATCACACTATTCAGTAAAAGTAATCAGATGAGGCAAAAGCCATGTAATGTTTATTGGCAGATTAATTCTGTTCCAATATACATAAGGTACTGAATTGGTTAAGCTGTCCATTGGCAGATTTCATTAGTACCTATTAGACCAGTTCATCTATGCCGTGATTGCAGAATTCTAAATGTGGCCATGACTTTGCCTCCTATCTCTGTTTTATTTGAAACAGGCACAGTCTCAGACACCGCACATGCCCCGTTGAAGATGAAATTTAAACTGGTCGCATCGTTAAACTGGGTGGTGTGCATACAGCATTATACACGATGAATAATACATATTCATATATTTAAAAAGGTTCTTTGCATACTCTAAACCAGTTGTTTGAATTGTGTGTTGTTTGCTATCCAACTAGGTATACTTGTATTATTAGTACTGCGTGGATTGGAGATAATGTGAAGCCATTTGAATGAACGCAAGGTATACAGCGTGTAATACAGTAGATTACTGATGCGAAAACAGCATCAGGTAGGAAAGTAATTGTGAGGAGAATGAACTGCCTGCCATTTTAGCTTACAATGGAGGTTGCTGCTCTAATATATTCATAGAAGAAGCATTCAAAAAAATGAAAAAGAAAAATCTCTATGCTAGGCATTGCTAAGCTGATGCAGAGGTGAAAAAAAGGCTTCTTTATCTATTTAGAAATTCATACTGTGCCGCCTTGGATAATCCAATTTAGATTGTTAACTATAATTGTTCTGTGACACGTGGGTAAAAAGCTATGATAATGTTGTAGGTACTTATGGTATAAATATGGGTCGGGACCAGAGTAGGAGTAAAGGGAAGTCCCAGAGTCAGAGCATAGCCTACATTTCTGTGTACTAAAACTGGCCACACACTAGCAGAATTTTGTTTGACATTTTTTGTTTTAAAGATGAATTCCAGGAATTTAGCTACTTTTTAAAATGTACAGGCATACCATGAGTTAGGTTTAACAAGATGCCTGCCACTTTATAGACTTATCTCTGTTATTCACATCTGAGATTGGGGTCACATTAGCTGCATCCACGGCTCACAGCAGGGGGTCCAGTGTATCCCTGCTCTCTGTTTCAGGTGTGAATCAGGTCCAAATTTTTGTCTGAATTTGGACCTGAAACGGAGCTGAAGACGCACAAGATCCTTTACCAGTGCGGACCACGGCTGCCCTGGAGGCGTTTTGCCAGCGGTATCGCAGCGCTGCCCCATTGATTTCAATGGGGAGCAGCGGTGGAGGAGCAGTGAGTTCACCGCTCCAAAGAAGCTTCTGGCAGGACTTTTTCTGATGCCCTGCCAGCACACCGCTCCAGTGTGAAAGCCCTTAGGCTTACACACTGCAGTGCATGGAGCAGCTTTTTGCAGGCACTATTTTTAACGCTATAGCGCCTGCAAAACACCCTCAGTGTGAAAGGGGTCTAAGTGTGAACCAAGCCTGAAAAAGTTTATTGTGCTTCCAGAACGCCAGCACTGCTCACTGTGGTCTCAGTTCCTTCAAGAGCAGAGTTCCTGGAACTGCTATGCCCATCCCTCCCCTCCTTCTGCCCTTTCACAAAAGCCTTCATATTATGTGAACTCATTCACAAAATACAAAGGCTTCTGTGAATAGGCAGCAGAGGGGAGGGGCAGGCATAGCTGCTCTGTGTGCTTCTTTCCTCTCACAGCCAGAGTGTATCCTCAGAGAGTGCAAAAAAACTGCCACATATAAGTAATAGAGGTAAGTCCCAGATGTGATATGCACCTTAGTGAACTTAACTCAGTGTGCTTACATTTTTTGCTAAATTGCTGAATTCCTTTAGTAACACTTTAAAGTGTAGTATGTGACATCACTGATCGTCTTTCCCTATAACAGGGAACAGACGATCGGTGACAGCCACACTAGGAAGCACGGGAGAGGTTTGTTTACACTTACCTCTCCTCGTTCTTCAGCTCTGTGACCCGATCGCGGACACCAGCAGTGATCGGGTCTGTGAGTCCCGCGGCCATGGTCACAGAGCTCAGGACTGGGTCGCGAGCGACCCACAGCTGGGCACTTAAAGAGCCACGTACAGGTACGTGATTGTGCCCAGCCGTGCCATTCTGCTGACGTATATCAGCGTGAGGCAGTCCTTAAGCAGTTAAAGGACAATTAACCAAAAAAAGTTAAATAAATCCAAAAGAGCTTTTTATATCACTATTATTCCTCTATATTGGCTTTTAACATTTACAAATGCAGCAATTTAGAATTTGGATGAAAGGTTTAGCACTGGAAAACACTTTTTGAAAGATAAAAAAGTGCTTTTTATATACTACTATATAGATCAGATCAAAATAAGGGACAAATGAGGGGGGAAGAGGGGCAGAGAGACATTGCTCCAAATCAGGGACAGTCCATCGAAATCAGAGACAGTTGGGAGCTATGAGTAAAGCATGCTTGTTATACTCACTGATGAGCCTAAGGGGTCAATCTTCTGCATTGTGTAAAAAGGCTGTTTGATCCTGTCTTCTCTGATCATCTCCTTCTTCCACTGTTTCCAAAAAATAGTCTTATATTTACAGAGCCAGAGGACAGGCTGAACATGCTAAGACTGGTGTGTTACTGGAGAGTTTTTTTTTTTTTTTCTTGAGAGAGTGCATGTGATTAGCACAGGGCCAATCAGCACTGTCCAACTGCATTCTCATAGGACAATCGTGGGAGAATGAAAACTCCTACAAGCTTTAACCAGACACTCATAGAAGTTACAAGACTGCTCTAACTGCTGATGAGAAAAGGTATTTAGCAGTTTATATTTACTAAAATAAATGCATTTCCATGTTCTGTGTACTGTGGGAGACAAGATTTGTCCCTCATTTTGGTCTGATCTATATAGATGTACATAAAATGCAGATTCTTGCAGGCGGCACATAGAGGCCGCTTCAAAGCTAAAACTTGATAGGGCGGTGAGAGAGAGTAAAGTTTTTACGTTACCTGAGACTAAATAAAGCAATACGCGGGTACTCTTTTGCATACTGATTGAGGCTAAGTAGGCAACAAACATTTAAGGCAACCCAAAGATACTGTCAGGCACATGAGCCCCTCATGTCAGATTTCCCACCCAGGCCTAGATTACAAGGTCAACTTTGCCACCCAAAAATTTCACAAAATTATAACTTATATGTACTGTATATTTGGGTGCAGTCAAACAGCCTGATTCATATTGGGGGTTATTTACTAAAGGAAAATCCACTTTGCACTGCAAGTGCACTTGGAAGTAAAGTCCCTTTAGATCCGAGGGGGACATGCAAGGAAAATAAAAAACAGCATTTTAGCTTGCACATGATTGGATGATAAAATCAGCAGAGCTTCCACTCATTTCAGATCTACTCCACAGATTTACAGCGACTGCACTTCCAAGTGCACTTTCAGTGCAAAGTGGATTTGCCTTTCATAAATAACCCCTATATTGTCTAACATTTTTCTGGGGATAATGAATGGGAAAATAAATCCATGGGTGAGCACTGGCATTTACCCCAGAATGCACAAGCACAGTGTGTTTTGTAATATAGTAAGAAACACACTACACATGAGACTCCTGGATCCTGGAAATATAAGCATATTTTATATTGCATAGCCATATGCCTATATTTACATTTTTTCCGCCTATCCTGAATGTGGTACGCACCAATTCAGTATAATACTGCACCTGTTTTCTGAGCGCCTGGGAGGAGGGGACTATCTCCTCTTCCTCTGACTCATCCGACTGCTCATGATCCCTATCCAAAGATAGGGATCCCTCCTCATTTTCAGAAGATTCATCTGAGAGAGGGATTTCAGCAGAGGGAGGGGATCTACCCCTTTTCCTGCTATTTTTTAGGGAAGCAGAAATAAAATTCATGATTCTCCCTTCAAAACCCTTCAATGTAGCCCTAAGGGAGTCCTCAGTGACATAAACCGGGGCTGCGACATTAGGAGAGGCTGCAAAACCCGACAGGGGCACTGACTCGTCTTGAGAGGCTGGCTCCAGTCTTGCAGGGGGGGATGGTAACTTACAGGCACTTTTGGAACCCCTGGACCTAGGCGGTGATTTACCAGTGCCCTTGCTACCTCCCCCTGAGACCCTCTTACGAGGAGACATAGTACGAGGCTACAAAGCAGAGGTACTAGTACAAGTGCAATCACTGTTGTGCTTAAAGTCTCACAATAATATATATGCTTAAATTGCACAACCTGATGCTGAGTAGGTGTCTAAGGTTTGCCTGGATCCAATCCCCACGGATGCTTACTGCCCACAGCTCCTGTGTCTCCAATTACAGCCCCCTGATGCTCTGGGCTTTTAAAACTGCCGCCTGGTGCCTGCGCAGTACAGCGCCGTGCATACTGACGTGCACGGCTCGCAACCACACCCCCCCTCCTCCATTAGGCCGGGAGCGCGCCCGGCGCGCATGCACGCGCCCGCGCGCTTGCACGAGGACCGCGGAATCCAGGGGGGGGAAGGAGAACCCAAAAACTGAGCTGCGTGGGACCCCTGAACTGCGTGGGACCCCTGTTTACCTTTGTTTGTGGCAGGGACTGCAATGGAGACGTGAGTCAGCTGGAGAACCAGGCTTCACTGAGCGTGTGTATTGAAAGGCATGTAAGTATGCATCAGGCTGCTCTTACTCCCTCTAGTGGTGGAAACCAGGTAAGACATACAACTACTCACAATGAAGAAATCCATTCATATAATTAAATATACAGGATAACTTCCCTTACCTGTCCTCGCCGCAGGAATTGCTGAACCAGACAAATTCCAGCCTTCACCCATCATGGCGGGTATTGTTAGCCAACCTTCAGGTTTATCTGGGGTTCCTTCTCGAAAGAACCTCCCACCTGGGCCATGTAGAAAGCTCTGCCAGAAACGTTTGTGCGCTCTGTATAAACAGTACACCAAGTCTGGTTTTCCCAGAGCCCAGTCTTCCAATGGAGAGGACTTACAGGCAAAACCTCGCTTCTTCGGCTGACGAGGCCCGGGTATCATACCATCTTGGGAGTCAAATATCGGCCCGAGGTATGGATCCGGTTTGTTGTAGCCCTTCGGCCCTCGCAGGGACCTGCATAGAGCTAAAGTTTTTACGTGACCATCACCATAGACACTGGCGAAAAAACTGAGGTGCCTCCCAGATGGGAGGGGTTATATAGGGGAGGAATTCTCCTTAATTGGGGTCAACCAGTGTCCAATCACCAGAGGTGCCTATATAACCCACTATGTAATGAAGCTCCTGTGTCCCGTGATGTACTCTCAAGAAAAGGATTTTACAGGTAAGCTGTATATAAAAATCCCATTTTTATATTGCATAGCCATATGCCTATATTTACATTTTTTTGCACTTGAGCCCTTACAGAAATGCTGTATTTAGAGATTAAATATTCCTGTATTTACAGCACCCGGGAGTCGCCAGTTGTGGCGTATTTCTGCCCATATATGCTATATTTTTCTTAACTGGAGAATGGTGCGTTCATGAAAATATGTTCATGCGCATGTTGCCAGCCTCTGCATTCACACAAGCTTACACGTGTAATACAGTAATATGGGCAGGAATATGCCACAGTTGGGGCACCTGGGCACTGTACATACAAGCAAATGTTATGCTGTACAGTCATACATGTACATGTATGAGCCGTAACCCACTGCACACTACCAAACATCATTATTAGCTATGATTAAACACCAGATCCAGGTGTGAAACATGTAAGCTGCTTGCATCCCCCTCTTTTGTAGCATAGGGATTGACTACTGTATGTTGGATTTTAGTCGAATAAAGGTGTTGTATCTGAGTGCTGCCGTCCAGGCTTATTTGTTTGTTCTCCAAACATCATTATATTATGTATGTACATAAATCACTCGATATCTTGTAGACAATGTGTGAGGTCAGCCAGGTGATAAGGCAGCAACGGCCAAATTACAAGTGACTTCTGATCTATGATTCTGAAGCTGAATAGTCCAGTCTGTCTAAACAGAGTACAGGCATACCCCAATTTTAAGTACACAATGGGGTTTATTTACTAAAGCTAGAAAGTGCAAAATCAGGCTCACTTCTGCATAGAAACCAATGAGCTTCTAACCCCAGCTTGTTCAATGACACTTTGATAATAAAACCTGGAAGCCCATTGGTTTCTATGTAGAAGTGAGCCTGATTTCACACTTTCCAGTTTTAGTAAATAAACCCCATTGTGTACTTAAAAGTGGGGTATGCCTGTAAATAAAGAAACCTTCCATTAGAAAGTCTGCACAGTTGTCAAAACTGCAGTCTCTGATTTATGCATAAAACTAATTATGACTGGTTCTCTTTTAAGGATTTCTATAGGCTTTTTTTTAGTTATATTTGGGAGTGTAAAAAGCTTTACACTTTACAATGTGTTCATGTTTTACCTTTTTTTTTTTTAGACATAGCTTGTAAGTACTAATTGAGGAGAATTAACTAAAAGTGGAGCAGACAGAATCTGGAGCAGCTGTTCCATTATATTCTCACTATATGCATTGACATATCTCCTTAGACTCAGTCTGTCCAGACAGTATGGCTACCTGCTGAATTGGCATAGTCTACAGGCAGCTTAACTCTTCAATAAGACACAGAAGTTGAAGCAAACTCAATTTTACTTCAGCTAATTGCAGTATAGAGGATGTTTTTCTAGTCTTAAAATTTAAGAAGATAATACCCTTTCTAATGCCCTTTCTCTGTGAAGTACTAACATGGAAACAACAAGAGGGGTGGCACAGTGGTGTAGTGGGTAGCACTCTTGCCTAGCAGTAAAAAGGGTTGCTGGTTCGAATCCCAACCGTGATACTACCCGCCTGGAGTGTGCACATTCTCCCTGTGCCTGTGTGGGCCTCCTCCAGGCACTCTGGTTTCCTTACATGCTCCAAAGACATGCTGGTAGGTAAGGTAGGTGGCTTCTGTCTAAATTGGCCCTAGTATATGAATGTGAGGGACTGATGTGAAAGTACAATGTCATACCTCCCAACATTTTGAGATGGGAATGAGGGACACCCACTAGCAAACATATGTAGGCATAGGGTACGCCCTCTTAAAGGAGAATTAATCAAATCCACAAGTGCTTTTACCACTACTATTTCTTTATATTGCCTTTTAAAATTCACAAATGTAGCAATTTAGAAATTGGATAAAAGGTTTAGCATTGAGAAACACTATTTGAACAATAAAAAGTGCAATTTATATACAACTATACAGATCAATCGAAAATGAGGGAAAAATGAGGAGGAAAGAGGGACAGAGGGAGATTGTTCCATATCAGGGACAGTCCCTCGAAATTAGGGACAGTTGGGAGCTATGCAATGTATATGTAAAGCGCTGAGAGAGAAACCAAAATCACATAGTAAACAAGTTGAAGTGGCCCAAAACCTCTACTAGATGTCTGCATACAGACAACAAAACCAACAATAATAGTCTGATGCAGTACAATACAAAACAGAAAAAATGACATAAAGGTTTGGTAGAACAAGCTGAAGATTGAAGCATGCACAGCGGCTCCAGTTTCTTTCTGCTCCAGTTTTAGTAAATTCACCTATTACATATAAAGGTTGTGCTACTTTTTTCTAAACAGTGCAGCATTATTATCGCTCTCTCAAAATTTGTTTAGCAGTCTAGTCAGATTGATTGAAAGTAACGGACTTCAGGTGGCTAAGAGTTTTTTATCCTAAGGGCCCTTTCACATGGGCTTTCCGGTTAGGTCCGCCTGTCAGTCTTTCAGGCGGACCTGATCAGAGCCTCCATTCACTCCTATGGGGCAGCGGATGTCAACGGTGATATGTCCGTGGACACCCGCTACTATCCGATTCCAATCCTGTCCATGAAATCCAGATGGATGGTGCGCCTATTTTCCATCCGTCTGGTGGATAGGATCGGATGAAAATGGACAGGCAGTTCCTTTTCATCCGATCTCCCCATAGAGGAGAGCCGGGCTCTGACAGGTCCATCTCGTCACAGTAAGTAAGTGTTAAAAGACGAGATCTTGTACGCTTGCAAAGAGAAGGGATTATTTTTCTAGTATAGTGTTGATTCTCATTAGCAATCTAAGTGGTGCTCACTAACGTGACAACAATAGGTATGTTTTACAGAGTATTCATAATACTTGTATTTTGCAGATTTCTTCTAATATCTTTATGTTTTAGCTAAACCCCATCGGTATTCTAGGTTCAAACTCCCACACGCGTTATAAGTAACAAGTTATCACATTTGAAGCTGCAAAGATATAGGAGTGGTACAATAGTCCCGCGAGCCATTATCAGTGGCTACCAGGGTGCCACAGTATCAACTCATACGATAAAGCCCTTGGCTGACACCAAGGGAAAAAAAAAAGATAATTCTCTTCCGCCATGAAATCCCCCTCCCACCTTTTTTCACAAGGAGGCTTTTTACACTCATTAAATGCAACCTTATCTCAGAAAGACTGCAATCCTCAGCAAATGACAAGTGCACCTAATCTCATTTCCTGACAAGAGATTCTGACAGCACCTTGCTTTTGATTTCTAAGACACGTAGCTAGACATATATTAATCTGTCAATCATTGCCTATAGCAAGCATGGGGGAGGGGTGGAGTAGGAGAAGGGGGGAGCATTAGGAAGTCTGCGTAAAAAAAAAAAAAAAACAAGTGCGAGAGGAGGAAAAACGGCTAAAGGATTGGGAGCTAAAGAAAAAACGGCGGGTGGGTTTTCATTATTGTTGCAGGATTATGAGATTTTGTACTACATAAGGATGATTGAAGGCAACTATGAGACATTCATTGCGTTCTTATTGTAATGTGTCTTGAGTTGCAATTGTTTAAAGATGAAAACAAGTCATTCTGCAAATTCTTCCTGGCTAGCCACAGATGACCATCATTTTCTTTTTCATAAGAGCAATGAGATATAAAATCCATCCTCATTATATTCCTTCAGCATGTGCATTGCCTTAGGCCCTGTGTTGACATGGGTGGCTGGTTATTTCAAAGAGGAGACTGATGTAAATAGAACGGTATAGGAAATAAATATCCAAATCAGATGGGTTTTTTTTTTTTTAATTCCTGCTGTATATAACACAACTGCAGAGTTGTAAAAAAATATGTTAGATCTTCTATCTTACACAGATTATGGAAATTCTGAAAAGGTTTGTTCTACCCAGCTGCAAAGCTCTCTTTCTTTTAGCTAAGCTGTGTATTGAAAGAGGTGCAAGGATTTGATTAACCATTTCCATAGCTAAATTAACAAACATTTTCATTGTTTTAAAGCGATTGTTCACACTGAAAAAAACTATTAAAGTCAGCAGCTACAAATACTGTAGCTGCTGACTTTAAAAAAAAGAGGACACTTACCTGTCCAAGGATCCAGCGCTGTCCTCACCTGGACCAGTTCTTTGCCGGTCTTGGGGTCCCTGAAGCCTCCTTGCAGCTTTACAGATGGCTTCCCGCTGCACTGTTTGAATGGTCTGCAGCCTACTGGGACCTGTGAGGAGGGTGGGTTGGTTGCTTGCAGAACTTCTCATGGATTTGCCTAGGTGATCCGAGCGAAAGTGGGAGCAGGTACCTAGCAAAACTAGGCACCCATTCCCCCCCCCCCAAAAAAAAGTTCCAAAAGGAGCAGAGGAGGACATAAAGCACAACTTCCTCTTTAGGGTGAAGTTCCATTTTAGCCACTTCCAGCCCAAACCAATTCTGGCATTTCTCTCCTACATGTAAAAAACATTGTATATATATATTTTTAGCAGAGACCCTAAGGAATAAAATGGCAATCGTTGCAATTTTTTATGTCACGCGAATATTTGAGCAGCAATTTTTCAAACACAATTTTCAGGAAAAATATAAATTTTATTGAAATTTTATGCAAGAAAACCCAATCTCCGTTGACAATGCTTTAAAATTTTTTACAGGTTGCCACTTTAGAGTTACAGAGGACATTTAGTGCTAGAAATATTTATCTCATTCCAAGGATCTCAGTGATACCTCACATGTATGGTTTTAATGCCGTTTACATATGCAAGCGCGACCTACGCATGCCTTCGCTTCTGCACGAGGGGATAGGGGTGCTTTAAATTAAAACATTTTTTATTGTTTATTTTATATCAATTTTTAATTTTACACTTTCCTTTAATTTATTTATTTTTTATCACTTGGAGGAAACATCACTTATAATTGGATAGGGCATTAAAGGTCTTCTTTACGGAGAGATCTGGGGTCTATAAGTCAATGCTGGAAAGCGTAAAATTAAAAAGAAAAAGAAAATGATCTCAGGCTTTCCAGCAAAAAAAAATGGCAGTGTTTACATCTGCCAGAGCCTGAAGTGATGTCATGATGTCGCTTCCAGCCTCTGAGGGTCATAGAGATGGCCAAGGACCATCTGATCTATGCCCAACTCCATGGTAAACCGGCACTGCCGCTGGATCCATTCTCCCGATTGCACTGGAGAGACCAGAGAAGCACTGGAGGTCAGCCGGAGTGGGATGCCCCCCTCCCCACCCAGCCATCTGTAAAAGCAATCAAGTGGCTAAACAACCTGTAGCTTCAAACATCATTCAGATATCTCCACTAAAAGTCTAAGGCCGCGTACACACGGGCGGATTGTCTGTCCAACTTAGTCCGCTGAACAGTGTTTCAGCGGACAATCCGCTCGTGTGTGGGCTTCAGCGGACTTTTTCAGCGGACAATCTGACGAACAAAGTCTTACGGAATTTCCGTAAGACAGTCCGTTCGAACTTGGTTTTGTCCGTCCAAACTTGGTTTCAGCGGACAGTCCGCTCGTGTGTAGGCAAGTTGGACGGACTAAGTATGGCACATGCTCAGAAAGGATTTACACGGCCGAAGGTTGCATTGCAGTGTATAGGATGTCGTTTTTCTAGTCCCGTCGTACGTGCTGTAGACGTCATCGCGCACGCTTTCAGTGGACTGTCTGCTCATCGTGTGTGGTCAAGTCCGTTCATGCAAATTTTGAACGGACTGTCTGTCGGATTGTCTGACGAACTTAGTTGGGCAGACAATCCGCCCGTGTGTACGCGGCCTAAGGCATCATATGATGTCCACTTGGGGAAGTGGTTAATGTTTTGATCAGATGTCATGGACCACCAGATGTCAACAACCGGTCTAAAAGAGGAGCTCCACTCTTGCTATCAGAAGTCAAATTGTATATTCCTAATATTTGCCCCTGTATAATTATGAAAAATACTTACCAGTCCATGCAGTCCAGCTGTGTTTTATTAGCAGGTAAAGTTCTGTCTACAGCGTGGTCATCTTGGAGGTGTGGGGTCATTATCATGTGCGAATACTGCCCTGCGGCCCAGTCTCCAAAGGGAGGGGATCATGCTCTGCTTCAGTATGTTGGCACTCATGGTTCCCTTAATCAATTGTAGCTCCCCAGTGCTGGTAGCACTCATGCAGCCCCAGACCATGACATTCCCACCACCATGCTTGACTGTAGGCAAAACCCACTTGTCTTTGTACTCTTCACCTGGTTGTCACCACACACGCTTGACACCATCTGAACCAAATAAGTTTATCTTGGTCTTATCAGACCACAGGACATGGTTCCAGTATCCATGTCCTTAGTGTGCTTGTCTTCAACAAACTGTTTGCGGGCTTCCTTCTGGGATGACAGCCATGCAGACCAATTTGATGCAGTGTGTGGTGCATGGTCTGAGCACTGACAGGCTGACCTCACCCCTATAATCTCTGCAGCAATGCTGGCAAACATCTATTTCCCAAAGAAAACCTTTGGATATGACGCTGAGCACATGCACTCAACTTCTTTGGTCGACCATGGTGAGGCCTGTTCTGAGTGTAACCTGTACTGTTAAGCGCTGTATTGTCTTGGCCACCAGGCTCCAGCTCAGTTTCGGGGTCTTGGCAATTTTCTTATAGCCTAGGCAATCTTTATGTAGAGCAACTATTCTTTTTTTCAGATCCACAGAGAGTTCTTTGCCATGAAGTGCCATGTTGAAATTCCAGTTACCAGTATGAGAGAGTGAGAGCAATAACACCAAATTTAACACACCTCCTTCCCATTCACACCTGAGACCTTGTAACACTAATGAGTCACATGACACCGGGGGGGGGGGGGGGGGGGAATGGCTTATTGGACCCAATTTGGAAATTTTCACTTAGGGGTGTACTCACTTTTGTTGCCAGCGGTTTAGACATTAATGGCTGTGTGTTAAATTATTTTGAGGGGACATCAAATTTACACTGTTATACAAGCTGTGCACTCACTACTTTACATTGTAGCAAAGTGAGATTTCTTCAGTGTCACATGAAAAGATATAATAAAATATTAACAAAAATGTTAGGGGTGTACTCACTATTGGATACTATATCTATCCCCACCAGTATTATGGCCACACTCACCATTGACCAATAATGTTAAGGGAGCATTTACCACTAATATTTTGTGGATATGTACAATTGTCCACCAATGTTTATGGGGCAGCACCACTGACTATCAATGTTTAAAAGGGCAACTAATGCTGACCACAAATGCTTAAAAGAGAACTCCCTACTGACTTCAAATGTTATGGTAGCATTTAGCTCTGACTAATATTGCTTAAGGGGGGCACTGGCCATCAGCATAAGGGGCCACACATTTCTGTCCACTGTACTCTGCAAGCTGTGCGTGAACTAATTACTTCTGAGCATTGCACTGACCACAAAACTCTGCAGTTGAGCTGTACTTTAATATCCATGACTGCTGTACTCTCTATAATATTTTGTACATTACATACTCCTGAGTCCTGACCAAAGCAAGCTTTGTCTCAAAGATGCTGATTGCCAAGTAGTACACAATTATCTTATTAAAGTACTTCTTTAAGGTAGGTTTAGATGAAGTGTTGCTCTCTGTTTGTGTTTTATATATATATATATATATATATATATATATATATAGTGTTTAATTCATTTGTGCTGAGGTTTATGTGTGTCTGTGAGACTTCCACAAGTATAAAGGCATATTTTAATGGAAAAAGAACCATGGTATGTGTATGCAGTGTATAAAGTGAATACACTCGCGTTCTATTTAACTACCCCTTTTTGGATGCTTCTTGTTCAATGCAACCTGGCTACATCCACTTTTTGCCACAGTATGTTATGTGTGCTGCAGAATGTGATCATTCTGGCAGAAAACATGTGAATAACTTGGAATCTAAAGGTGTATTTTGTTTCTCAGCAAATGTCATCATTTTTCTACTATGCGCTAATTACTGTATGCTGTTATGTTGCATACAAGAGAAGAGAAGAATGTCTGTGGAATTCAGATGCCAGCTGTGAGAGAAAGCTGTATTGTTTTTAAATGAAGTTTGTGACATTATTTTAGTTTACTCATATAAAAGAGAATTTGCATAGTTTGACAAAACAGATAATATGATTGTCTTCCAAAGATTTTTTTAGGCCTTTTAAAACTTATAGCACATAATGATCTATGAGAATATCACATATTTACGATGATTCATTAGCATACCATGTTAAAACTACCTGTATTGTCCAAACTTTAAGGTGAAAATGTCCTGCCTTCTATCAGATACCACAGGCCCTGACAAAGAAACAGTGTCATAAGATATTTGTTATTACAAGGTAAAGTTGTACAGGAAAGCTTTGTTATGTTATCATCCATGTGCACTCTCATTGCAAAGGGGGCATGTGTATGCATAGGGCTTAGACTCTAAGCCCTTGTACACACGGTCGGAGATTCTGACAACCAAATTCGTCAGATTTTGTCCGACGGATTTTGTCCAAAACGGTTGCATACACACGGTCGGACAATGTTGTCGGAAAATCCGACGTGATGACGTTATTTCGTTACGACGGGACTACGTTCCCGCTAGTAGCCAAAAGCTTTGGTGTAGGAATTTAATCTGAGCATGCGTGGCACTTTGTCCAATCGGAATTCTCTACACATGATCGGAGTATGTCCGATCGGAGCATTTTGTCGGAAAATTTTACCAACAAGTTGGAAAACTTGGTCCATCGGATACTCCGACGGAAACAGTCCAATGTAGACCACACACAGTCGGAATATCCGACAAAATGGTCTGATCGGACACATTCCGTCGGAATCTCCGACCGTGTGTACAAGGGCTAAGAGAGAAAAAAGAAAGTCAAGCCTGGATAGCATAATGAAAGCCCCCCCCCATCCTCCTCTCTGGGTCCCATAACATGGCCCCCTGTAAGCTCAGCGGACTATGCCTCCACCCAGAGGGGGCGAGGGGAACATGTGGCAGCGATGGGATCACTGGATGGCTATAATCCTGTAATGCTGGTTCATGCGACACGTCCTCATGTCCTCATACACCCATTGGTAATTATATCTCTATATGCATGGAGACATATTTTTGCTTAATTTGAAATATTATACTTATATATATTTTTATATTGTCCAAAGTCTTTAATTAGATATTTTGACATTCCCCTAGAATATAAATCCCCCTGAAGAGACCGGAAATCGCAAGGGTCGAAATGCATCGGGGTTTTTCATGTGGATATATATGTTACGAATACAACTGGCAAACCATGCTTGTACATAGAGTCTTTTGCTATGAGTGATGTTCCATGTTTGTATTTGTCGCACTACCTATATGGATGATGTATTATTGTTCATTTGGAATTACTATTGTCTGTCAAATAAATTATTTTTTTACATCAACTATTTTTATACCAACTCTCTGCTGCTAAAAAACCCCTGGGGAAACTTTTCTGTGTTTTTGTTGTATACTTATGGGTTATGCAGCTTTGGGGGCTCCCTCATTGTGTTATTTTTCCCTTTTAGCATAATGAAAGCATTCTCAGGAAGGGCTCTGAATTTTTTTTATAGAGCCTAGTAGCTAAATAATAATGCCTGCTCAAAAGTGGCACTTTTATCTTCTGACAGAGTGTAGAAAAGGTTCACTTTATTGACCTAAATGTCAAAAAGAAAAATCTAGTTGGTGATTTCAGGAGACACAGATAGAGATTTTTAACACAGAAAAAATGAAGCAGAATGACGATTATTCTTGCGCTACTTTCGTTATCTGTTGACCCAAAACATGCTTGATAGTTTCATAGTTAAAAAATATATAAGGGAAATTGCTAGGGAATAAGAAATTGTCCATGCAGAACGTGATCTTATTTTACTTGTTAATAAGCATGTGTTCATTTAACTGTAAACGTTATACAGGCTAAGATAATGTACAAAAATACAGTATTAAAGGCTGATATTCTTGTGTTTCCTTAGTTCTCATTTCTTGTACCTCATCTTTCAAGGTAAACTCAAGAGACAAACTATCCTCTCCGGCTATGCCTGCTTTTATGTCTCCCCTTAGAATTCTCTGCTCTTTCTGGATCAAATAAGCCAGCTGTAAGAAACATATTAAAAATGTGTCTGAACCAGAGGATATATTCCACTGAGACTGTTCCATGTGGCATGCTTGGGGATAAGCCCACCAACTGTGTTTTCATTTTTCCAATGACAAGTGCTCTAGGGTCACAAACTGGTGACAAGGTTTAAATATCGGCTGGAGACCTGAGACTTTTATTTCCTGCTAAATGACTGCACAAGGGGTAACATAATGCTTTCTGTGAATGTTTAACGTAGACCATTTTACTTGCACACCCAAAGTAATGGCCTGGAGCAGCACACACTGTCCATCATGAGACAAGGTCAGCTGGCCTTTGATGTGTTTGTTGGTCTGAGCTATTTCAAGCTATCAGTATACATATTATATTATCTACACAAAGACAATCTCCAGCCAAATATCATTTTAGAATTCATTTGGAGCTACACATTCAATTTTACCAGCAATAACACATCTTTTTTTTGCTAGTAGCACAAATTAAATTCATATTTTTAAAGGGTACGTGTAATAAAATTATTGCATTATTAACTAGTATAAAACTTGAGTGGGGAAGTCTAAAGCAAGCTAGTGGGTTGAAAGAATAAAATGAACTAATTCCCCCATCCACGCACTCAATGTAAAAGAGGTGAGAGGGAATCTGAGAAACAGGGACATCAATAAAGACCTGGCAGATATTCTAGTCATCCCACTTTCTATTTAAAACTGGTGAAAAAGGTGTTTTGTTAGATATGGACTTTAAAATTATCTTGACTTGCCACCCTTTTGTTGTCTGACACAGTAACCAGATTCTTTTGAAGGGAGAACTCTGAGCCCCTGTACACACGGTTGGAGATTTCCTCAACCAAATCCGTCGGATTTTGCCCATCGGATTTTGTCCGTCGGATCTTGTCCGAAACTGTTGCATACACACGGTCGGGCCAAGTTGGTGAAAAATCCGATCTTTCAGAACATGATGACGTAATTTCGTTACGATGGGACTACATTCAGGCTAGTAGCCAATAGCTTTGATGTAGGAATTTGATCTGAGCATGCGTGGCACTTGGTCCGATCAAAATGCTCTACACATGATCGGATTAGGTCCGTCCAGCCCAGTTGGTCGGGAAATATTTCCAACATGTTGGAAAATTGGGTCGGACGGAGATTTGGACGGAATCAGTCCGATGCATACCACATACAGTCGGATTATCTGACGACACAGTCTGATAAGACTCATTCCGACAGATTCTCCGACCGTGTGTACAAGGGCTGACATGAACAAGATAATACCCTTTATTGGTAACAATGGTGAAAGCCCTAGCATAAATACTGCAAGGTATGGAAGATTATTTGCAGTTTGACTTGAGAAAAGAAAATATTTTCTTTGTTTCACAATTTCTCTAGCTTAAAGCGGGATTCCACCCTAAAGTGGAACCTCCGCTGATCGGATCCCTCCCCCCTCCGGTGTCACAATTGACACCTTTCAGGGGGGAGGGGGGTGGAGATACCTGTCAAAGACAGGTATTTACACCCACTTCCGGGCATAGACTCCCGTGGGAGTCTACGCCATTTCCTGCCCTGCCACGCTGTCTGCTGGGACACACACGGGTCCCAGTGACAGCGCAGAGATTTCCTATTGCACTGCGCGACTCGCGCATGCGCAGTAGGGAACCGGGAAGTGAAGCCGATTCGGTTCACTTCCTGATTCCCTCACCTAGAATGGTGGCGGCAGCAGCCGAGAGCTGAGCGATCGATCGGCCTCGGCTGCCGGCATCGCTGGAACCCGGGACAGGTGAGTGTCCATTTATTAAAAGTCAGCAGCTGTAGTATTTATAGCTGCTGGCTTTTAATATTTTTTTTCGGTGGAATCCCTCTTTAAGTAAAAAATAGGATATCTGTTTGATACCCTGTCTGACTCTTTAGATGAAGGGGGTGAAGTGTATGAAGAAATAATACATAATCAGGTTACCTTTAGTGGAAACCAAATCAAACTGAGCAGTAAATATAGTGCTATAGACAGTTGAAGTCTTATCTCAACTTTTCCTGTAAAGCTTGGTTCTCCCACCCAAGTTTCATTATTAGTCAGTGAAGCAACCCATAACATTAAAGAAATAATAGAGAGGCTTGTGGTGGGAAGGGTGAGGTCAAACCTTCATGGAGTAAGTGGGACTTTGCATATATTTTCAGCTGCCTAATGATTGGATGGCTGGAGTACTTTAAAGTAGGTACAACTGACAGGCCGAGCAAGGAGAGCATTAATCAGAGAAGCAGCCAAGAGGCCCATAGTAACTCTAGAGAAGCTGCCGAGATCCACACCTCAGGTGAGAAAATATGTCCAGAAGACAACTATTAGTGGTGCACTCCACAAGTCTGGCCTTTACGGAAGAGTGGCAAGAAGAAAGCCATTGTTCAAAGAAATCCATAAAAAGTCCCATTTTCAGTTTGCGATAAGCCATGTGGTGGACACAGCAAACATGTGGAAGAAGGTGCTCTGATCAGATGAGACCAACATTTTACTTTTTGACCTAAAAGCAAAACTCTATGTGTGTCGGAAAAGTAACAACCTCACCCTGAACACACCATACCCACCATGAAATATGGTGGCAGCAGCATCATTTTGTGAGGATACTTTTCTTCAGCAGGGTCAGGGAAGCAGGTCGGGGTTAATGGAGAGATGGATGGAGCCAAATACAGGGAAATCTTAAAAGAAATCTGTTGGAGTCTACAAAAGACTTGAGGCGGGGGGGAGGTTCACCTTCCAGCAGGACAACGACCCTAAACATACAGCCAGAGCTACAAAAGAATGGTTTATATCAAAGTATATTCATATGTTAGAATGACCCAGTCAAAGCCCAGACCTAAACCTAATTGAGAATCTGTAGCAAGACTTGAAAATTGCTGTTCATAGATGCTCTCTATCCAATCTGACAGAACTTGAGCTATTTTGCAAAGAAGAATAGGCAAAAATGTCACTCTCTAGATGTGCAGAACTGGTAGAGACATCCCCAAAAAGACTTGGGGCCTTAATTGCAGTGAAAGGTGTTTCTACAAAGTATTGAGTCAGAGGGCTGAATAAAAATGCACGCTACACTTTCCACATATTTATTTGTAAAACATTTTCAAACCCATTTATCATTTTCCTTCTACTTCACAATTATGTGCCACTTTGTGTTGGTCTATCACATAAAATCCCAATAAAATACATTTACATTTTTGGTTGTAACATGACAAAATGTGGAAAATTTCAAGGGGTGTGAATACTTTTTCAAGGCACTGTAGATTCTATATTCTAAATAGACATTCATTTTGCGATGACCGTATACCACTGATAAAACCTCAATTTAGTATACTATCTGGTCCAATACAATGGCCTCTATATATAGTGGACTGGTTCTTGGTAAAACCTTTGTGCTTTAGGGTCTTTTGTACCTGGTAAACCTAGTAGAGTTTATATTGTATAATCCTCCTGTATTCCTCATCATTATCTTGTCTTTGACAGGTGAAAGGAATCACCAGAGTGGCGTAAGCTGTTACAGACTTTGAGTTGACCAACCCTACAATGATGCAATTTTAAGGCTGTATGGGTTAAGAATATACCTCCTACTGCTCTTTGATTAGACCTTGCTCATCAACTTCCCTATATACTGTAAGTCCTAATTTTATATTTTTGCTTAAGGTTGTTACAGTTCTACAGTAATGGGGACTCACTCCCTGCTGCTGTCTTTTTCCTTTATCTGCTCCTGTGGAGTTCCCCTGTGCTCATTCAACAGTGTGGTGGAGAGCCTCCTCATCCAATCTGAGCTTGTGGTAGATTGGAATTTGGCCTTAGTGTGACTGTTTATATTCTATATACCTCAACGTTCTCCTGAAGAATTGAGTCCATACCATTGAACGCGTAGAGGTACATCATAAAAGTGTATGAGGACTCCCTTTTATACAGTATATTGGGGAAATGGGTAACCCATATTGTTGTTTGATACAACCAAGAGGGTTTCTTAACGCAATTCAGTCTAGACTTTAATAATAGAAAAGTTTGTAGCTTTTTTGTTTTTCAGCAACTTTAAAGTGTTCCCTTTTTTGTTTTCTTTTCAGCCTCCTATGCCTCTGGTTCTACCGATGAATTTGTCATGTGGTTTCTACTGAAGGTACAGCATCTGTTGTGCATGCTTTCATTATATGCTTGTTTTTTTTTAAACAAAATGATGACAGGTTTTCTTTAAAAACCATCATTAATGATACTATGGTGCCCCCACACTGATCTATTTTAGTATCATCCATCCTGTCCGTCCAAGGAATGTCCATGTTCTTCTGTATCAAAAGGTGTTCATTATGTAGCCTCTTTTCATGCTTGTTTGTTGACCTCTAAGAAGTTATTAAAAACCTTCCTCCTGAGTCTACATGGCATGCTTGTTTATGATTATAGTTATGACAGCTTGAACATTTTGTGGGATAATAATAATATATAACCTTTTTTTCTAGTACATTAAATTTGAAAATAGTGGATCTGTTCTATCTCAGTGTCAGCACCCGGATCTTGGACGATTACAAAGCACCTGCTGGCTTCCACATTGGATAACCGCTTGAGATCTTTAACAGGCATATCCCACTTTTTTGTATACAATGGGGTTTATTTACTAAAACTGGAAAGAGCAAAATCAGGCTCACTTCTGCACAGAAACCAATGAGCTTCCAGGTTTTATTGCCAAAGCTTAATTGAACAAGCTGAGTTTAGAAGCTCATTGGTCTCTATGCAGAAGTGAGCCTGATTTTGCACATTCCAGCTTTAGTAAATAAACCCCATTGTCTACTTAAAAGTGGGATATGCCTGTAATTTCATCATTTCTGTGTAAATATACACCTCCTATAAAAAAAATGACCCGATCTGAAAAAAAATGTGCCCCAAATTATGAACAATGGAGGATCAGAATTTCAATAAGATACAAAGCTCTGTGCTTGCAGTAAAGCACAGTTGATATATCAGGGATATGTGTGTACTAATATGTCAAACAAAATATAGAGCTTCTTGGATTTACTGTACCCAACTACACAATTCACTGGCTCTTCTAAGTAAGATGAATTCTACAGAATATCAGTTGCCTTGAATTTTTTTCAGAACAGTAAATACATTCATGCTTTCACACTCACACAGGATGTATGAAATTCTAAATACAAACGAGTAAGTTATCTTGATGAATGAAAACAATTCTGTAGAAACTGACTGCAGAATCCCACTGCTCACGTTGAAGAGACTTGTAGCCCCTTTATATCTCACAGCTGGTCTGTGAGTTAAAACATTTTTTTTTGCCTTAGGCCTTTGATTTGTAATTCCTAGCCTTGAATTGTGCATCCAAATAAACATCTTTAATCATTTCGTGCAGTGCAGTGGAGCTTTATGCTGTCTGGATGCATATACAGTCAAATAAACTACTGCAACAATATCAGCTCAAGTTCAGATGTTGCAGTGCTCACAATAACAATTATACATAACCAGAAAATGTTTTACACTTACTGTAAGATTGTACCAGAACACATAAGGACAAAAATAACTAAAGATTATTTTGTTTTTCAAAGTGGGTTCAGCTGTAAAGGCACAATGTGTAATATTAGGAAGCCTATATGGTATATGTGATATGAATGATGTAGCAACTGGACTATACAATTTTTACAAATCACTGCATTATCAATTACTTATTACTTTTAAATTAACGAAGAACTGCAGACTGATATAAAAGACACAATATGTATTATTTAATAATATTTGAATTAAAGCCAACTAGTGCAAGCACTTGAATTTTTGTATCTTTGTATCAGTCACTTGCAATGTTCTATACAATAGGATTTAGATTGTGAGAGGCAGGTATAGATGAAGAAGTCAATTGGGTGTGCTGAATTTTCAAATGTATTGTTCATTTTGAATGGGCTCAAATTGCACTGCAAAAGTTATGGTTTTGGGTATCCGAGCATTTTCACGAGTACAAGTACTCATATATATATATATATATATATATATATATATATATATATATATATATATATATAAATATTCGGTATTGGCACGGATACGTATCGGTGTAACCCTATCTATTTGTGTGAAAAAAATGGTATACATTTTTTTGGGTTCAATCTTGCAATTACCAGTTAAAGTAGCCCAGTGCTAAATAGTAAAACATTTCCTGGTCATGAAGGGGGTAAAATCTTCCAGAGGTCAAGTGGTTAAGTTACATGACTTACAACACATCAAATTTTTCTCTCCATCCTGCTATCCTCCAATCTCTATACATCTTTTACCCAAGATTTTAGGATTGTTAAAGAATGGGTATCACCACAAAGTTAAGATTTTTATAAAATCATGTAGCACTTTGTCCCATTTAGATCTGTCTCATTGTGGCTGAGCAGTATGTTCAGACAGCTCACCCCCCATCCTCCCATCTCTTTCCATACATTCTGCTAGCAGGGTTCTTAAAGGGATTGTAAACAATTACCTTGTAAAACAACCCATTCACTTTAAAATAGAAATGAAAGGCAAAACATTTTTGTATGGAAATAAAAATACATTATAAATAACTTTTTTCCCTTTTGTATAAGTGATCACATTCCCTCTGTTCTCAGCTGCATAAAAGCTGGGGGGAAGAGAAGCAGCAGCAAACTGAGCTTCCCAGTGAACGGCTGTGCAGCAGGGGCATGTCAGGACACGTCAGATCATTGGAGGAGAGCACACTGAGTTCCCAGCATAGGCAGAGAACCGACCATGGTGTGTTCTCCTGCTTAGTGTTCTCAGTTTTTAATAGGAAAGCAGAGGGACTGGCAGGAACACCAGGGATTTCAAATGAAGGAAGCAATACAAAGAGGAGCTAGAAGAAGAAAGCAGAGGAGCCGGCAGAAGAACCGGAAAGCGGGAGAAGATGCTACAGAGCGGGAGAAAAGGCCAGACACTGGAAGAAGAGGCCGAACAGCGCGGAGAAGTCAGAAGAAGCCCCCCGAAGTCAGAAGAAGACCTCCAGAGCTGATTAATAAATTACTTTAAAAACCTGTAGTGTGTTTTTTTATTCACACTTTTTTCCCCAGGTGAATGGTTAGGGGTACGATGTACCCCATACTCATTCACATAGGGTGGGGCCGACATCTGGGGGCCCCCTTATTAAATCCCGGATTCTGATAAGCCCCCCGCTTGCAGACCACGACAACCAATGGCCAGGGTTGTTGGGAAGAGGCCCTTGTCCTCATCAACATGGGGACAATGTTCTTTGGGGTGGGGGGCTGTAGGGCGCCCCCTTCCCCAAAGCACCCACCCCCCTATGTTGATGGCATGTGGTCTGGTACAGTTCAGGAGGGGGGCACTCGCTCGACCCCCCCCCTTTTCTGACCGGCTGGGCTGCGTTCTCGGATAAGGGTCTGGTATGGATTTGGGGGAACCCCCACACAGTTTTTTCAGTGTAGGGGGGTTCCCCTTAAAATCCATACCAGACTTAAGGGCCTGGATTGTCCCTGGAGGGGAACCAATGCAGGTTTTTAATATTAGAGAGGTGACATTGTTGCTTCAATATAGATGGAGATCTGACTTGGAGGCAACTTCCATTGAAATCAATGGGTACAAGTCACCTAGAAGTTGGATTGAAGTCATACAGGAACCTTTTTTGAAGTTTTAGCGACTGCTGTAGTGTACATTAAGATGGCTCCATTCACTACCATTGATTTTCTCAACAGCACGACTTGGGGCGACTTAGGGCAACCTGAAGTCGGATCCCGGGTTGCCCCTGTGTGAACCAGCTCTTACTCTCTTCCTACCATGTATAGTGTCAGTATAGCCTTGTTTTGGAGATCTTGAAAAAGCTTATATGCATGGATTAGGTCATCAGGTAAATAGTTGAGCTGCGGTTTTAATGTCGCCCTTCGACCTTCCCTGGCCACCCAGCCAAAAATCAATTTGGCCACTGGGCATGGTATTTCACACTGCTGAAGTTGCAGTGTGGCAAAAAAATAGACCATAAGTAGTATTTGGTAAGCAATATTAACACTAAATGTGACCTATTCAAGTGAATGGGGCCTTAGAACCACCCTGCAAGAGTGTGTAAGGTGCAAAGCTGTGGCACTATTTTGCAGCCTTTCAAAAGCTTAAAACAGGCACCCAGGAGGCAACATGTTACCTCTGAACTGCCTGTCGAATGCCTCTGAGAGGCATTGCATACTGCAAGTGTAAACAAGGCTTGAAATAAATAGGCCCTAGCAGATGCAAGTCTTTGCCCTTGTACACACGGTCGGACATTCCAACGGAAAATGTCCGATCGGACCGTGTTGTCGGATAATCCGACCGTGTGTGGGCTCCATCGGACTGTTTCTGTAGGAATATCCGACAGACCAAGTTTTCCAGCTTCGCTATAAAACTTTCCTACAACATGATACGATCGGACCTTGTCCGATCATGTGTAGAGAATTCCGATCGGACAAAGTGCCACGCATGCTCAGATCAAATACCTACACCAAAGCTATTGGCTACTAGCCTGAACGTAGTCCCGTCGTAACGAAATAACGTCATCACGTTCTGAACGATCGGACATTCCGACAACTTTGTCCGACCGTGTGTATGCAATAGTTTCGGACAAAATCCTTCGGACAAAATCCGTCGGACAAAATCCATCAGACAAAATCTGACGGATTTGGTTGTCGGAATGTCCGACCGTGTGTACAAGGGCTTTGACTTAGAAAGATGCAATGATAGAGTACTGGTTAACAGAGAAGACTCAGGATTCCTTTTTAGTTTTGGATAACATGGAGAAGGGTGCAAGGTTTTAACTGATATGAGTGCATCTGTTGAAAATTTCAATTTGCCACATAGTCAGCAAGAAAAACTTTGAATCAGGGACAACGAGGGCAATAAAATGTTTTTTTTTATTTTTTTTTATTTTTTTTTTAAAGAGAGGGTAAGATTATAACATTAATCAACTTTCCTGTTGTCTGTGACCCCACTGGAAATGTTACCTTCACTTTTTCCCTGCTCTATCCAGATACTTGAAATTAACCACTTCAGCCCCGGAAGATTTTACCCCTTTCCTGACCAGAGCACTTTTTGTGATTCGGCATTGCGTCGCTTTAACTGACAATTGCGCGGTCATGCGACATGGCTCCCAAACAAAATTGATATTTTTTTTCCCCACAAATAGAGCTTTCTTTTGGTAGTATTTGATCACCCCTGCGGTTTTTATTTTTTGTGCTATAAACAAAAAAAGAGCAACAATTTTGAAAAAATGCATTGTTTTTTACATTTTGCTATAATAAATATCCCCCAAAAATATATAAAAAACATTTTTTTCCCTCAGTTTAGACTGATACATATTCTTCCACATATTTTTGGTAAAGAAAATCACAATAAGTGTTTATTGATTGGTTTGCTCAAAAGTTATAGCGTTTATAAAATAGGGGTTAATATTATGGCATTTTTATTAATAATTTTTTTAAATAATAATGGCGGTGATATGCAATTTTTATTGTGCCTGCGACATTATGGTGGACACGTCAGACATTTTTGACACGTTTTTGGGACCATTGTCATTTATACAGCAATCAGTGCTATACAAATGCACTGATTCCTGTGTAAATGACACTGGCAGTGAAGGGCTTAACCACTATGGGACAGGGTAAGGGTTAAGTGTGTCCTGGGGTGTGTTTCTAACTGTGGGAGGGGCATGACTACATGTGACATGTGAAAGGGAGCAGAGATCAGTGACACTGTCACTAGGCAGAACAGGGAGATGCTTATTTACATTAGCATCTCCCCGTTCTTCCTCCCTGTGAGAGGATCGCGGGTATCACGGCAATCAAGTCCGACTCTCGGACTTACCAAGGGACTTACCTGTACGCCTATTTGCCTGTCCGTGCCATTCTGCTGATGTACATCAGCGTGCGTTGGTTGGGAACCGGTTAAAATGACATTCTGGGATCTGAATTTTTCTGCTTTTAAACTTGAGAATATATTTGAGTGCAGAATATAATTCTTAAATGCTTGTTGAATGATGATCATCTGATGACCCAAGAGGAGCATCACAGGATCCAGAGGAAGCAATGGCAAGGGGGACAGCAACAGGGAATGAAACAGCAATAGGATCCAAGACCCATCATTACTAGAGAATAGCACACTGGGAAGTAAGTGTGCCATAAAGAGCTCACCCCCACCATGATACATTTACATTCACTTTAGGTGAAAATATTCTCATTGATAAAATGTGTGATTACAAAATCAACATGATAACATAGTTATACTGAGGCCATGTGCAGAAATGATATACAAAATTTTTTGCAATAGGAAAGTATATGGCAAAGGCTTATTTGGTATAAAACAAATACCAGTGCCAGCTAGCACATGGAACTATATGCTGTAATCATCAGCATTTAGTAAATTTAGAGAAATTGAAACATTTTTAAACATATATTAACATTTGGTGATGTTTTGTGTGCTGTATTTGTTCTTCTTATTCAGAAAAACAATTGGAACAGAGACATACACCAAGACTTCCAACATAAGGGCAAGATGTATGGTAACATAAGGTGTTCGTGTTCCTAATTACCCTACATCACAATCTGCTTTGCATACATAATTCTTGCCCTAGAGTTGTTATTCAGTCTCTAAAATTCTGTCACAACCACTTTAGCATTTGTTCATATCAAATTGATGACATTGCTAAATTTATAAATATGTCCATACAACTGCTTTTTATTGAGGAAGATATTTCCTGCCTAATCTATTAGTAATTTTCCCCTAAAGGTGAAAAAATATCTCTTTTAAATAAATAAGTATATTATTGGACAATAAAAGATTTATATGATTAGTTGAAATAGTAACATGACCACATGTGTCAGTGTATGAGATAGATAGATAGATAGATAGATAGATAGATAGATAGATAGATAGATAGATAGATAGATAGATAGATACCATATGTATCGGCGTATAACACGCACCTTCTTCCCTTTAAAATCGGGGGAAATCGTGGGTGTGTGTTATATGCCGATCCCCACCAATTGTGAGCCTGTGGGTGGCTTTCAGCCGCTCTCGGCCGTTCCCAGCGGCTTTCGGCCGACTTTGGCCAAAAGCCACCGAGAATGGCCGAGAACAGCCGAAAGCTGCCCAGAATGGCTGAGAGCGGCTGAAAGCTGCTGAGAATGGCCGAAAGCCACAGAGAACAGCCAAAAGCGGCCGAAAGCAGGACATTCAGCTCTATATCTGGGTGGCACAATTTTTAAATGACAAAGCTGAAAATAACACTGACAAGGCTGCATGACAAGGCAGCAAATGACACTGACAAAGCTGCAGATGGACACTGACAAGACTGCAATGATGGACAAGGCTGCAGATGGACACTGATAAGGCTGCATTGATGGGCATTTAAATGTAAGTTTTTTTTCCTTAAACTTCCCTTCTAAAAGTTTTTTTCCTTAAAATTCCCTCCTTAACTTGAGGTGCATGTTATCCGCCGGTGCGTGTTATCCGCCGATAAATATGGTAGATAGATAGATGATACTTGTTTC
This sequence comes from Lithobates pipiens, assembly GCF_037356315.1. Classification (NCBI taxonomy): domain Eukaryota; kingdom Metazoa; phylum Chordata; class Amphibia; order Anura; family Ranidae; genus Lithobates; species Lithobates pipiens. The sequence goes on along the minus strand of NW_027507748.1, from coordinate 397,965,865 downwards.
CAATATAGTATTAGCTATGTGTGTATTTATATTTTCCCATTTTTTTCCATTTTTGCTTTTGTTGATACATGTGGCTACTGTTTAAATGCATCATGCTCGTAATGATTTAAAAGAAAATGTAATTATGTAAATACTAGGTCTAGGCTCCTCTGCTGCAGTATGAATAACTTTCATTCTTTTCTTGTAAGATGTAAAATAGCAAAACATAAAATGCAAAGAAAATCATTTGGATTTCATTTGTATTTCAACAAATGCATTATGAATGAGTAACTAGGTAGTGGATTAGCATGGTAAGGAAATTATGTTTCACTTTTAAATGCTAATTATGGGGCCCCGGTGAAGTTAATGTGCAGGGTGTTCTGTCAATTTTTAATGTTTATGCCAAGTGTAGTCTTCAATTTAACATGAGCTTTTAATCCTTTGAGTACTAAATTGCCTTTTAATGCTTGCAGCACAACAGCATGTTTGCACAAAGTCTGGTTTGAAAAATGTTTTCAGTACATGATGGGGGAGGTAGGTGGGAGTTAAGACAGTGTTTCATTCTTTCAGATGCTACTAGAGCATTAGTAGTTCAGTCTCTGGAAAATATGAAGGCGTTGATTGTTTTCACATAATTTTTGTTCTGCTTTGCCAATATTCTGGACAGGCATACAGTGAAAATGGCATAATGTGCTGGAGCCATACGCAGCTTGATAAGATCAAACATGAGTGAAAAAAAAAACATGGTGGTTATGCATTCATTACACCTTGTAAATAGCAGAGATTGTTTTTTTTTTAGATTGTTATGTTACTAAATGTACTACAGCTAGCACTTGGATGACCAAAAATACAATATGTTGTCAAAAGTATTGGGGTGCCTGCCTTTACACGTACATGAACTTTAATGGCATCCCAGTCTTAGTCCGTAGGGTTCACTATTGAGTTGACCCACTGATTGCAGCTATAACAGCTTCAACTCTTCTGGGAAGGCTGTCCACAAGGTTTGGGAGTGTGTTAATGGAATATCTGACCATTATTCCAGAAGCACATTTGTGAGATCAGGCACTGATGTTGAACAAGAAGGCCTGGCTCGCAATCTCCACTCTAATTCATCCCAAAAGTGTTCTATCAGGTTGAGGTCAGGACTCTGTACAGAACAGTCAAGTTCCTCCACCCCAAACTCACTCTTCCATGTCTTTATGGCCCTTGCTTGTGCACTGGTGCACAGTCATTCATGTTGGAACAGGAAGGGGCCATCCCCAAATGGTTCCCACAAAGTTGGGAGCATGAAATTGTCTAAAATGTCTTGGTATGTTGACGCCTTAGGAGTTCTCTTCACTGGAACTAAGGGGGCAAGCCCAACCCCTGAAAAACAACCCCACACCATAATTCCCCCTCCACCAAATGATTTGGATCAGTGCACAATGCAAGGTCCATAAAGACATGGATGAGTGAGTTTGGGGTTAAGGAACTTGCCTGGCCTGTACAGAGTCCTGACCTCAGGGCTGGTGCAAAAATTTTTGACACTTTAGGCAAAACCTCACCTTGGTTCCTCCCCTGACTCCACCCTTTTGCCCTGTCCATGTATACCCCACCTTTTTAATGAAGCACCCATCAAATGCAGCCTCATCAGCACCCATCAAATGCAGCCTCACCAGCACCCATCAAATGCATCCTCACCAGTGCCCGTCAATGCAGCCTACCAGTGCCCATCAATGAATGTTTACTTACTTCAATTCATTCGGGAGTCGGGACACAGACACAGTCCACTGCACCTATAACTATGTGTGAACAGAGCAGCAGCTGCCTGCTGATGCTGAGACTTAGTTGCTTGCTGCAGAGAGAAGAGAGTAGGAACACCAATGGCTGGGCGTCCTAGACAGCAGTGGGCCCTAGGCGGCTGACTAGTTTTCCTAGTGGTAGCACCGGCCCTGCCTAACCTCAATCCAAAAGAACACCTTTGGGATGAATTAGAGTGGAGACTGCGAGCCAGGCCTTATAGGCCAACATCAGTGCCTGATCTCACAAATGCAGTTCTGGAAGAATGGTCAAACATTCCCATAGGCACACTCCTAAACCTTGTGAATGGCCTTCCCAGAAGAGTTGATGCTGTTATAGCTGCAAAGGGTGGATCAACTCAATATTGAACCCTACAGAATAAGACTGGGATGCCATTAAAGTTCATGTGCATGTAAAGGCAGGCATCCCAATACTTTTGACAATATAGTGTATGTACATGGTTGTTTGATATGTCTAGAACACTAGAGTGGGCCAAATTAGTTTTGAATTGTTGTTATATTACCCGATTACAGAAAAAGGTAGGGTACAGTGTCTCTTGGGGGCAGTCCTTTTGGTAAACTCTAATGACCATTTACAATTTCCTGTTTACAGCAAACCTACATACTTTTTAACAAATAATTCTACTTATCTACCTGTATTTCACAATGTATGATATCAGACCAGAGCTATTTAATGTCTCTTGGCATCTTGATATAAACACAATAAAAAAGAAATAATTGCTTGGAAAAAAAATATTAGTCGCTAATTGCAAAGCTAATGCACATTCAAGTCTAGATTGCAGTTATTGGTACACAATGCACTTTTTTACCTTATAAATGTGAATGATGTGTGAAGGAATGTTCCGTTTATAAATATTTGCCTTAAATGATTAGCCATTATGGAGAAAATAACTACAGATGAATGCAAGATAAATTGGTTTATGATTAAATAATACGTTTCTAAATGTGTGCTTGAAAGGTCATCTTTAAAAATGAAAGCAAATGTGATCGTTTGAAAGCTTCATTGCATCTGGGAAACAAGAAAGGTCCAGAAATAGGAAATCTTCAACATTTTAATTGTAATTCACCATGAAATGGATGGGTTTTACACATTCAATATATGCAAGGGTATTTATTTATCTGCTTATTGTATAATAGCTTTCTTTTTTCGAGCATGCATTTGCTTTACATTTTGCAGTGAAAAGTCACCATCAAATGAAATGTACAACCACTATAATGTTTAATAATGTGCAACATGCAGGGGAAGTTTTTCTGTAAAGGTCATATAAAGGGAAACCGTAGAAATCAATGTCTAAGCTCCTTTGTGAAGTTCATTTCAGTTAATTTATTAAGCAACTGTAGTGACCCTGTTATAGCTTTAGAAAAAAAGAAATAAAATCACTTCTATGGAGGAAGTTAAGTTGCCTGTTAAGGTGCTACAAAAGTCAGTTTGCCATTTTTCTATGCCCTACAAAGATTGGATCCCCAAAATAACCCAATAGATAAGAAACATTTGATTTAACAAAGGAGTAGACTGTTATATTGAGCTTGAAATGTTCACTGTCCACTGAATCCATGTCTATTTCAGTCATCCAATCATTGTAAGGAAAATTCCTATTTTTTTTATATTCCCTTGCCTATAGTTAGCTGTTTTAAGTAAATGCAAGTTCGTTGGGATAAGTGAAGTTTCTGCTTAATATCTCAACTCCTTAGCATTTAATCTAATTATACCAAGACTTTAGAAGTTGGTTGTGTATATTTATTCAGTTTTCCAAACCATGGGTTGCGCAACTATGTTCCTAGAAATGTATAACCTCTGGGTGGAGACCATTTTAGTTGAGTTTTAGTTGGAATTCTCTGTTTTTGAATATATAAAGGCAATGCCAAGCCTGCAAGCTACGGCACAGGTGAACAACCTAAAGGTTGGACCCTAAAAGAGTAAGGGCTCATGCACATGGGCACATTTCTCCTTGGAACATAAACACGCTGGTGTATTTTGGTGTGAGGGAGCCTATGGTGCTGTATACAGCCTCCATAGACAGCAATAGGTGTAGGCAGCTGTACACAGATATGAGCTGCTACTTGCGGAAAGTGACACATGTTTACAGACATGAGTCTCGACATAGGCTCAGGGGCGTACCTAGAGCATTTGGCACCCGGGGCGGATCCTACATCTGGCACCCCCCCCCAATTTTAAATGAAAAAACACCCACGATTTATTTTCCATTTTCTCAAGAATATTTATTGTATACAGCACACGCCTGGATTCTGCACCCTGTATAGAGCACATATCTGCATTTTGCGCCCTGTATATAGCACATATCTGCATTCTGCGCCCTGTATATAGCACATATCTGCATTCTGCGCCCTGTATATAGCACATATCTGCATTCTGCACCCTGTATATAGGACATATCTGCATTCTGCGCCCTGTATATAGGACATATCTGCATTCTGCACCCTGTATATGGCACATATCTGCATTCTGAAATCCCCCCTCCCCCATCAGGTCAGCTACACTCCACACATGGCAGGGGGAGGGGGTAATGGACACAGCAGTCACCCTGACACCCCCCCCCCCCTCAGACCAGCACAGGGTAGACACAATACTCCAGCCTCTTCTTACATAAACACCCCCCCCATCAGCTACACTATACACATGGCAGGGGGAGGGGGACACAGCAATCACCCTGACCCCCCCCCAGACCAGCACATGGCAGGGATAGACACACTCCTCCAGCCCCTTCTTACATCAACCCCCCCCCCCCCAAATCAGGTCAGACAGCTCCACAATACACATGGCAGGGGGAGGGAGTGGTGGACATAGCAATCACAGTCACTGACCCCCCACCTTAGACCAGCACAGGGGTAGACACAATTCTGCAGGCTGCAGCCTCTTCTTACATCAATCCCCCCCCCCCCCCTGCTCACCACCTCGGGCTCTCAGTCGGCTAGGGAGGACTCTGTATTCACTGTGTGGAAGCAGCCACCCCAGCGGAGAGAGATGAGACAGACACACACAGGCAGCAGCAGTGGTGGGTGGAGGCGGAGCTAGCAGGAGGGAATACAGTCACTCACTGAACAGTCTGGAACAGTCCATTGTGGTCACTAAAACTAAAACTAAAGTGAAAATGAGCAACCAGAGACAGCAGGGATGCCCTTGAGATGATCTGACGGTGTCATCCCGACTTGGGTGCGGAATGCACCCCCATATCAAAGTCACTTGGTCACTGACACTCCCCCAAAGTGTGGCACCCGGGGCGGACCACACCCCCCATCCCCTTATTGGTACGCCCCTGCATAGGCTGTCTGTGTTCGGGATCTTTCGTCTGTAAGAAATTAGTTCTCTGACTTGTCTATTATTTATACTTTATATTTGATGCTAAAAATACAATTTTTCTCAGAAAATAGCTCCTATAAACATATATAATAATAAAAAATGACCATCCATTTTACTTAAAATGGTTTGATATCTGCTTATAAGGGACTGGTTAGAGTTATAGTAGCTATAAGTTACAGCTCATATATTATAGCCATTGATTGACAAATGAGCAGTTTGGTGCTGCCACAGACATTGGCAAGCAAAACAAATACCTTGAATGGCCTTCTTGTACCGACTGCTGTTTACCACAATGATGAGCTGTGGTTGGTTGACAGCTTGTCCTATATTTTGATGTTTGAAATTTGCAAATCACTACTATAAATGTTCAGAAGCGTATGAGAGAGATGATGAACTGTATCTAGTTAAGATTTGCTGACTGTATGAACATGCACTTAGTCATGATGTAATTCTTGCATAAAAAAAAAGTTATCAGAAGAGAAAATCCTAAAGTACACCTAAAGCCAAAGCGTTTTCTTAGTTTTGGATAGCGTGAAGAGGGATTAGAACCTCTGTCAGTTTTTATTGCTGTATATGCCCTTGTTAGGGAGATTTGTCCTCTTGATTTGTCCTGTTTATCATTATTATTAAAAGTAAAAGATGATTCCACAATTTAGGTTGCCTCCAGAAAAGTAATAGAGGGGAAATCTTCCAATGGGGACACTAGTTCTGGTGACCTGGGAGACCCCAAAGGATTCCCTCAATTTGTAGGGTTTTCCTCCTACTTCCTGTTTGGTTATGGGACAGGAAATTAAGGGAAATCTCTGAAGTGGGACACAGATGGCGAAAAAAATCTGACACAGTCTAAAACCCTCCCTTGCTCTTTCCAAAATGGGAAAAAACTTTTGCCTATAGCTCTACTTTATGTGAGTGGGCTTGATTTACTAAAGGCAAATAGACAGTGGACTTTGCAAAGTGCAATTGCACTCTACAAGTGCAGTTGCTCCAGAGCTTGGTAAATGAGTTAAAGCTTCACTATGGGAAGAATACCCAATCACATGCAAGGAAAATAAAAAAAGCCGCATTTTTGCTTGCACATGATTGGATGATGGAAGTCAGCAGAGCTTCTGTTCATTTACTAAGCTTTGGAGCAACTGCTCTTGCAGAGTGCAACTACACTTTGCAAAGTGCACAGTCCATTTGCCTTTAGTAAATCAACCCCATTGTGTAAGTGCACATGAAATCTCCTGCCCAGAAGTGTCATAGAACTATCAACAATTTTGTTCATTCCTTTTGCCCTAAAGTTACAAGTCTCTGGGACAATAGTGTGGAGTATTGGCTAGGTTGTGAACATTGGGCGAGGTAAGTATGCACCCGAGGACCATAGGGGAGAAACAGCTGTAAGTATTGAGTGGGATAAGGAGAGAGGCTTTAGCATAGAACAATAGACTGCAAAGTAAGGTTGCAAAAATATAAAAAAAAAAGAAAAAAAAAAAGTATCTTATTTTCTGGTTGGGTGCTTTCAAATGTATCATTTTGAATGTTATTAGTGGTTCTTTAGAGCAAACATTTTTAGGCTTGAAGTAGATAGTAAATTGCACACAGGATGAAATTACAGTCACCTCCTGATGCCTGCACGTTCGTTACTTGTGACATGCCCTGATACTACAAAAAACTAGGTTGGGCTGTCATTACAAACACAGCCACAAACGATGCCTTCCTTTTATCTTGCTAATTCTTGAGGTTTATAGATATATGAATGATACCTGTATGATTCTTATATGTGGTCAACAAATAACTAAGGCAATTATTAGATTCTTACTGATAACTTCACAAGTCCTGTTTTATATCACCTGCCAACTGCAAATGGTATAATAATTGCAACTTGGCTAAAACAAGGTGTAGCCTGAAATATTTTCTTGAGAAAATTATTATAAATGATGTGCTTAGAGCAATTATGCTTCTTTTTACCCTTTAGCTGAAAAACGGTCCTATTTCTTCTTTGGCAGAAAAAGGCTAAATATGCACAGTATTACTGCTTCTGAAAGCATGTTGGCAAAGCAACAATGGAGCTGTCACACAGCAGAACTGAATGTTCATCCCAAAAAACTAATATTTACAGAATGACTTTTTATCACTTCTGGGGCTTGTTAGATTTATGGTACATTTTCCCGTGTTTCTCAGCAGTTCGGCTATAAAGAGGATGAGTCCCTTTAGCTGGGCACATTTCCACTTTGCTTCAAATCTGTCTTTCCATTGCAGAGCTGTAAAAAAATGGCAGTATGGGACTAGTAAATCATGCCAGCTTGATATACAATACTTTCTCTTTTGCCAGAATTTTCAAATGAAGGATGTCTGCAACATGTAGTTTTGGCATTAGTTAGGACTGAGTGTTGGCAGTAGCTTTCAGAATTGTCTTTAGCACCTCCTGGGTAATCTAGAGGTACCATTTTAGGCATACTGACCAACAAAACCTAACAATTCTGGCCTTGATTGCAACATAAATAATTGTAAAATTAATAAGCATCTGCTAATTACATAACAGCAGGAGCTCCCACTGTTACAATTTGTTATATAATTATCTTTCAACGATAAAGTAGTGTTTTCATTTTGGATGTCATAGTTGTGATATTTATGAACTCTTATTTGTTATCTTTGTTTCACAGTTTTTTTTATAGTTATAGCAAACTGTACATCTAGCTTAGGATGCATATATATATATATATATATATATATATATATATATATATATATATATATATATGTGTGTATGTGTGTATATATATATATATATATATATATATATATATATATATATATATATATGTATGTGTATATATATATATATGTATATATATATATATATATATATATATATATATATATATATTTATTTTTAAGAATGAGTGGAATAGAATTAAAGAAGTCTTAAGTGGAGTGCCGGGGGCGTGACCTAGCACCGGAGCAAGCGGGCAGCATAGAAGGAGATCTTTGCTGTCCAGAGCTTCAGATTAGCCTCTCATAAGTGGGAGAACCTCAGCCCTCAGGTGCCAAAATGACCAGGAGAAGCCAGTCTGCCACCCAATCCCAGCTGAGCAAGAACATACCAGCGCTGTTCCGCACACAGCATGCTGACTCGCAGGCGCATCTCAAGCCACTGACCGTAGTGCGGCGTACTACACCGCCACTGCGGACTCCTTAGCTATCCCCACACAGTAGCTCTCATGCTTGTATGACTGCCACACATCCCTCTCCTTTCCTGTGTCTAGCTGATCTCCAACAGGTGGCTGTGGACATAAAAAGCACCTTGTACGCTGCAATCTCAGACTTAAAATCTGATATCAGAGCAGTGGCTTCTCACCTGGAGCACATGGAATCGGCCACCATGACACACAGCGCGCCCATCCAACAGGTCCATGATCCAAAACTGTACAAGCACAGCACCTTTTGGACATGCACAGGCACATGGAAGACCTGGATAATAGGGGTCGCAGACATAATCTGCGTATCAGAGTAGTGGTGTGATTTGGGCGAAGTCGGTGGAAGGTCCCCAGCTGCAAGCTGCAGTGCGGGCCATCTTTAATACCCTGTTAGGCAGGCCGCCCGATGCCCCTGTTGAGATTAAAAGGTGTTACAGAGCACTTAGGCCTAGGGGCAGAGACATTCATCCAAGATCTTTCTGCCATTACTCTCCAGCACAGCAGGGACTTGCCTCTCCTTTAAGTCCTGCGGGAAAGACATATTCTTTTTCGGTGGAAGTTCCCCTTTTGCCTATAAGCGACAACTGGAAATCACACAGCATTGCTGAGAACACCGGCAGATCTACATCCATTTTTGTGATGCCCTGGGCATCCTGGCAATCAATGTTCCTGACTGATATGGAGCATTCCTTCAACCAGAACCCTGGATCCCTACCCAACCTGATGACACCCTAAGGTCGCAAAGAAGCAGACAAAGACATCGCAGACCTTCAGCTACCGCCCCGCCAAGAATTTGAGAAGATATGGAAATGGATGAGAGCCCACGAGTCTCTCGATCGGCCGCTCGCCACAGGACTGATCATTGACTACGCAGATAATGGTGCAGTGAGCTGACCCTTAGAGTTCTCTGTCCTTACTAAGAAATGGTGAATGGTTCGGGCCTGAGCATAAGTTTGGGCCAAACTTTTGCCGTTCTGACATTCAACGAACATCCGAACAAACGGGACAATCGACTGCTTGTTTCGACCCCCCCGAACCGACCACAATACATTGCAGCGCTGAACAGTGGATTGCAAACCTTGATTGGCTGAAGCAGTGAAAGCTTCAGCCAATCAGGGCACAAAGCACTGTCAGAGTCATGGTTGGACACTGTCATCATGACTTTATCCAATCATGGCTCATTCATGCCCCCAGTATAAAAGGATTCTTATCATAGCAGCCATTTTTAGTGTGATTTGGGCGTGGAGAAAGATAGAACAGGGCTCTGTTCAGTGCTATTAGTTAGTTATTGTGCTATACTGTGCTATCTTGATAACATTTTCAGTGCAGAATATTAGTTTAATGTCAGTCTAGGGATAGTGTGAGTGTAGTGGTGAGGACCATCATTCAGCTTTGCTTAGTGTGCAGCTAGAGTAGGGACAGCTCAGATAGTTTCACTGTAGTGTAGTAAGCCTGTGTCATTCACTCTTTCCTCCATCTCTGTTTAAACCCTCTTTTTCCCTCTCCCATCCTCCACGGACCCTCCCAATCTACAACTTGGGGGCGATATTGACACATAACTGCATTCATTGAATATGCCTTTTACTGTGCATTCATCAGCTCCTCTATCTCTCAAGGTGTACTCCTTAAATGCTAAAGGCCTTAATATTCCAGAAAAGCATAGCAGTGTTCTTGCTGAAGCACAACAACATAGAGCTCAAGTTGTATTTCTACAAGAAACCCACTTTAAATTAGGCTCATTCGGATATTCCCTGCTTATCCAATAAGCGCTTCCCAGAGGTCTATCATGCGACCTATGCTGCTTGCAAAACAAAAAGAGTATCAATACTGATTGCAAAGTCGCTCGCGTTTCACCTTGCTGATCATGTGGTTGACCCAGAGGGTAGGATCATTTTCCTAAAAGGCAACTGGAAGGATAGACCTGTGACTCTGGCAAATATATACTGTTCCAACTGTAAACAAGTGACCTTCTTGAAAGATATTCTTGTGAAACTTATGACATTTTGTACAGGTCTTCTAGGGGGTGACTTCAACATGGCCTTAGACTCGCTTCTTGATACATCAACGGGTACCTCCTCATTTCCATTTTCTGCTGTACAACAAGTTAAACTTTCATTTGCTTCTCTCACGCTCCATGATAACTGGTGCACTCTGAACTCGTCAGGGAAAGACTATACATTTTTCTCGTTCCCGCATAATCGCTACTTGAGGCTGGATTACCTCTTCTTACCCCAGACAGACCTGTCCTACCTCTACGACGCAACATTAGAAACCATGGTGTTTACTGACCATTACCTGATTACCCTGACTTTACGATTCCCTTAGAGGGAAACATCTACTAAGATTTGGAGAATGAATGCCTCCCTTCTTACCGATCCTGGTCATTTGGCTACCATCAAACAGACAATTGGCGATTACTTCCGCCACAATGACACACCATATGTGTCCCCCATGACTCAAAAGGGGGCGCATAAGTGCACTGTACACGGCCACTTGCTGACCATCACGGCCAGGAAAAAGCATGAACACCAACTTTGGTCCAAACTTTCTCTGACAAAATATCTAAGCTAGAAGCCCAGAACAAATGTTCACTGGTTGTTAAGGTAACAAACGTCTTAGCTGACACATGGTCACTTCTGCTAGAATAACTGTTTAAGAGGGCACGGAAGCAGCAGATGTTATCACAGAAATTGTTCTATGAACAAGGCAATAAGCCAGGGAGATTTTTAGCAAGGTTCATGCAAAAATGCACCCTCACTTCTACTGTCCATCGTGTAGTAGATAAATTTGGGGTAACTCACTCTAAGAATGAGGACAGCCAGTTCCACTTCTTCTATAGCAAACTATATGATCTTCAATTTAATTAACATAGCCCGGTAACAGCGAATAAACGATCAGATATGATAAGAGACTTTCATGGCAAGTGTAGCCCTTGTGCTCTAGCTGTTAGTGACTGGAAGGCTCTAGAAGCCCTGTTGTCATCAGAGGAATGGGAGGAGGCCTTAAAGGTCACACTATCTGATACCCCTTGCTCCAAAAGGAAGCTTATTAAAGGTATATATTTTGGTAATCCCTAAAGCGAATAAAGACCCCACTAATGTAGCCGATTACCGACCGATCTCTCTTCTGATTGTGGACATCAAACTATTCTCTAAGATTCTTGCAACCTGACAGTCCTACCATGTGCCTGCATGGGTGGGTCTCGACCAAGTTGGCTTCGTCCCTGGCAGAGAAGCTCTGAACTTCACTGGCTTGCCTCTACCCAGGCAATGGGTGCAGAGAGGCATTCGACCAAGTGGCCTGGATGCAGTATTAGAGGACCTGGGACTGAGGAGCTGTATGCAGACCTTTATTGGGTCGCTATACGCCAATCCAAGAGCTAGAATTTGGGTCAATGGCAACTTATCGGGTGCCTTCTCCATCCATAGTGGAACCAGACAAGATTGCTCTCTTTCTCCCTAAGGCCGCGTACACACGGGCGGACTGTCCGCTGAACAGTGTTTGGGCGGACAGTCCGCTCGTGTGTGGGCTTTCAGCGGACAGTTTCAGCGGACAGTTTGACGAACAAGGTTTTTCGGAATTTCCGAAAAACTGTCCGCTGAAACCTTGTTTCAGCGAACAGTCCGCTCGTGTGTAGGCTTGTTCGTCAAACTAAGTTCCGCGCATGCTCAGAAAGGATTTACACGCCGAAAGTTATAATGCATAATAATATTTATTAAATCGGAGCTTCACTCCAAAGGGAAAGTTCCTCCCCCCTCAACTGCCACATTTTCCATCTTTTGGGGGGGTGGGGGGAGCTGGTACAGGGTTTTGACAAGTACCTGCTTTCATTTCTGGCTGAGTTTGCTGCGGTAAACTCAGCTGGAAGTTTGGTCCCTCCCCTCCTTCCCCTGCAGCCGACCCAATCAGAGCAATGTGAGCTTCACACAGTAGAGAACCGACTGTGAAGCCGCAAGGCTTCACTGTCGGCTTCCCATAGAGGAGATGGCGGCGGCAGCACCCGATAACCAATTGGAAAATTGGCTCCACTTGATTCCCGGAGAGGTAAGTGTCCTAATATTAAAAGTCAGCAGCTACAGTATTTGTAGCTGCTGACTTTTATTTTTTTCTGCATGAGCCTGGATCTCCTCTTTAAGTTAAAAGAAATTATATTCTGTCATTAAAGCCCAACTTTGAGATAAGTAAAAACGCCCCTTTTGCAACAGGTCTCTGCACTACAATGGTTTCTGTGCAGATGATGGGAAAAGCACTTTTTATTTTCTGATCTTCTGCTCCCCAGGGAGACGGTGTTCCCCATACTCCAGTGGTGAACTGTTCCACAACGTCCTCACATCCAATGCAGGGCTATAGGCCCTGCATCAGTCTTGATCACATCAAAGGAACTTATACAAGTGCAAAAATAATATTGATGGTTGTCCCAGAAAGTGAAGACAATACAAACAGTTTCAGAAAATAAACACATGAAAATCTTCACCCGCATAATCAGCTGGTACTCCAAATACCACATGAAGCATCTTCCATGCCTGTTTGACTCCCAGGCCCAGTTTATCGTATAAAAGCACTTATTCCTTTTCAATTTATAAGTGGTTAGTAATTTTTAACCACTTCCTGCCTGGACTATAGCAGAATGATGGCTGGGCAGTGATTTTGTTATTCTGACTGGACGTCACATAACGTATTTCAGGATAACATTCCCATGACCTTGCGCAGTTCTAAGTGTATTTGCAGGCGCAGCAGGCTTGTTCACAGAAAGTTACTTTGTCATTCTATTTTGGGCATATTTGTTACTTGGATAGTTATATCTACAGTGGTGTGAAAAAGTGTTTGCCCCCTTCCTCATTTCCTGTTCCTTTGCATGTTTGTCCCACTTAAGTGTTTCGGAACATCAAACCAATTTAAACAATAGTCAAGGACAACACAAGTAAACACAAAATGCAATTTGTAAATGAAGGTGTTTATTATTAAAGGTGAAAAAAAATCCAAACCATCATGGCCCTCTGTGAAAAAGTGATTGCCCCCCTTGTTTAAACATACTATAACTGTGGTTGTCCACACCTGAGTTCAATTTCTCTAGCCACACCCAGGCCTGATTATTGCCACACCTGTTCACAATCAAGGCATCACTTAAATAGGAGCTGCTTGACACAGTAAGGTCCACCAGAAGATCCTTAAAAGCTACACATCATGCCGAGACCCAAAGAAATTCAGGAACAATTGAGAAAGAAAGTAATTGAGATCTATCAGTCTGGAAAGGGTTATAAAGCCATTTCCAAAGCTTTGGGAATCCAGTGAACCACAGGGAAAGCCATTATCCACAAATGGCGAAGACATGGAACAGTGGTGAACCTTCCCAGGAGTGGCCGGCCACCCAAAATTACCCCAAGAGCGCAGCGACGACTCATCCAAGAGGTCACAAAAGACCCCACAACAACGTCCAAGGAACTGCAGGCCTCACTTGCCTCAGTTAAGGTCAGCGTTCATGCCTCCACCATCAGGAAAAGACTGGGCAAAAATGGCCTGCATGGCAGAGTTCCAAGGAGAAAACCACTGCTGAGCAAAAAGAACATCAAAGCTCGTCTCAATTTCTCCACAACACATCTTGATGATCCCCAAGACTTTTGGGACAACATTCTGTGGACCGATGAGACAAAAGTGGAACTCTTTGGAAAGTGTGTGTCCAAGTATATCTGGCGTAGAAGGAACACTGCATTTCATAAAAAGAACATTATACCAACAGTAAAATATGGTGGTGGTAGTGTGATGGTCTGGGGCTGTTTTGCTGCTTCAGGACCTGGAAGACTTGCCGTGATAAAAGGAACTATGAATTCTGCTGTCTACCAAGAAATCCTGAAGGAGAATGTCCGACCATCTGTTCGTGTACTCAAGCTGAAACGAACTTGGGTTCTGCAGCAGGACAATGATCCTAAACACACCAGCAAGTCCACCACCGAATGGCTGAAGAAAAACAAAATGAAGACTTTGGAGTGGCCTAGCCAAAGTCCTGACCTGAATCCTATTGAGATGTTGTAGTATGACCTTAAAAAGGCCGTTCATGCTCGAAAACCCTCTAATGTAACTGAATTAGGACAATTCTGCAAAGATGAGTGGGCCAAAATTCCTCCAGGTCGCTGTAAAAGCCTCATTGCACGTTATCGCAAACGCTTGGTTGCAGTTGTTGCTTCTAAGGGTGGCCCAACCAGTTATTAGGTTTAGGGAGCAATCACTTTTTCACACAGGGCCATGATGGTTTGGATTTTTTTTCACCTTTAATAATAAACACCTTCATTTACAAATTGCATTTTGTGTTTACTTGTGTTGTCCTTGACTATTGTTTAAATTGGTTTGATGTTCCGAAACACTTAAGTGTGACAAACATGCAAAGGAACAGGAAATGAGGAAGGGGGCAAACAGTTTTTCACACCACTGTATACTTCCTCACATCACCCACATCACCCCCATAATATTGGCACTTCCACCTTCTTTTAATTCTGAGTTGAAGAATGCGTAAACCATATCTATAACGGCACACCGATCGTTGCCTCCCGTGCGCCAGCAATATAATAGTAAATGGGGAATTGCGCTGTGTTACAGGCGCTAATGTTTTGTGAATACGAAAACAGCCGTTGCGCATCGGCGTGCACCGCAACTCATGGCGCAAACTGTTTGTAAATCAGCCCCAATGTTTTCTCACAGAAAGGTTAAAAATAATACTATTGATCACCTTCACATTCTTCAGAATGATAATAAACGTTTTCATTGGCCTGAAAGGCCTTCTTGTGATCTGACAGATAAGTATCAGAAAAAAAACAGTTCCAAATCTCTAATAAGAAAGGTTATTTTAAGTGTCATACAGTAAATGTAACATGTACAGCTCTGTGATCTGTGGACCCAACCATACCCACCTTTGCAATATATATATCACATCATTAAATACTTTAACTGTGATATGGACTATGATATGAACTATTATGTCTACCTTCTCAAGTACCCATGTCTGCTAGTGTACTTTGGAAAAACAATATGGCAATTTAAGTATCATCTTCAGTACGGGAAGGAGTGATACCAAGTTGAAATTGAAGTGCCATTGAATGGGAAAATAAATAATTTAGGACAAACCAGTTGCACTACACTTTATACAAACTCAACACCAGACTGATAACCTAGGGTCATGTTCATTGACCGAGACTCTGGTTCAAATTGAAGTGGTGGCAGAAATTGCATCCTTCTCCAAAGACAGTACTTTTGGATTCATTTCTTGCCAACAGTGGCCCTGAAGGGCCCAAACATCATGGTGACACTATGCTTTCTACCATAATGTTAAAAAGGTTATTCTCCTGTCATCTATGTAATTGAAATTGTTCTTATCTTGATTTGATGTAATTCATTAAATATTTTTACAGTCACTGTATTAGAGTTTCCCATGCAGGGTCCTGCCTAGTTCCTTTCTCTTTAAAACAGTTTTAAACTGCTGGCAAATTAAGTCAAACAAGTTCAATTACCTATATACGATTTTCAGAAAATGTAACAGAGAGGAATACAGGGAGGATGATTCCAAAAGGGAAATATTTTAACAGCTGTAAAACCAGCATTCCAGTGTAAGGCTACTGTATATATGGAAAAAGTATTGGACCAAAAAAGATAAGAAAGGGTAGCAGAAAAGAAGGAAAATAAAGAAATAGCTAAGAGAAAAGACAGGAGGAAAGTAGTCTGGTCTGGAGCCACTGCAGTACAAAATCCAAATGAGGTTTCTAAATAGGTTCCTTTAAGTTAGTGCATTGTTGGTTCACTTACCTTTTCCTTTGATTTCCCTTCTAAATGTTTCTTTTCTTTGTCTGAATTTCTCACTTCCTGTTTCTCCTCAGTAAACTTCACACCATCATCCGAGCGGTGTTTAGTCAGCCATAACAGCTTACTGAACAGCTTACTGAGGAAGAACAGGAAGTGAGAAATTCAGACAAAGAAAACAAAGAAAAAAAAATGTTTAGAAGGGAAATCGAAGGAAAAGGTAAGTGAACCAACAATGCACTAGCTTAAAGGAACCTATTTAGAAAAAAAAAAAAACCTTTACAACCCCTTTAAGTATATGGGAGTTGAATGACAGCAATAAGAATGAAAGTAAAGACATTAAACGTATCTATGGAATCTTGATTGTAAGCTAGGGGTTTCTTCAATCTCATGATGCCATAAACTAAGTGTACCCAACTTAAGAGGGAAGGTGAGTGGGTAAGTCTCCATAAAGAAGTTATTGACTGTCTACCTGCAGACAGAAAATCTTGGAAGACTTGTGTTATTTGTCTAGTCAGCGACCCTGGAAGGATGGGCAAAGGCTCAGGTATGACAATTTAAAGTGTATCTATATCCATAACTTTTTATTTAGCTTTGGCTAGGGTAGAAATACTCAAACCCTGTGCCAGATAATCTCTTGCTGTCTATGTCTCATTAGGGAGATTTTCTTTATCTTCCTGTCTCTGAGGTATAACTAAGTAAGGTCTACAAAATGAAGGGGATTATACTGCTAGACTGTTGTCACTGGAACAGACTGAGATTTTCCCTTACCTTTTGTTCTAATAACTACCATTTAGGACTTTCATTTGCCTCCAGTCCCAGCGACAAGTGTCGATACGACAGACAGATATGCTAAATCTCATAGCATGGTCACAGACAGAAATAAAAACCTCATAGAGGTTTTAATCCTTTACTGCTCTATCTAAAAAAAAATAATTGTCTTGGCTACAGATGTACTCTAATGTCTGCTTGTCATAATTACAAATAATCTATTAACATAAAATATGTACAGTGAATGAACTATTTATCATCCACTATCATCCATCATCATACTATACACTGTTTTATTTTTTTAACCCCTTCCTTCCGCAGCCTCCCAGCCCTTAAAGAGGTTTCTAAATGCTGGGAGGCTATGTGATTGGCTGTCACATGATCGGTCACAGTTCCTGATTGCAGGTAGGCATCTGGAACATTCCAGTATCCCCTGGAAACAGTGCTGGGAGCATGCAGGGCACGTGCTCTCAGCATGGAAAAGTTTACATTTGGGATGCATATATGTGGCCTCTCTTCCTTAAAGCTCACCCACCAAGAGGCTGCATATATGTGTACGGCTGGTGGAAAGAGGTTAAAAGCCCACCATTTTTACAGAAAAAATGTGTCTATTAATGTATAAGAGGTATAATGTTATTATTTAAAAAGTATCTGGGTATACTCCATGTTTGATTTTTTTCACTAAACCTGAAAATATTTAAGCTACTGTTATTTTCATATCAAACTTTTAAAATATCCAAATTTTATCTCGTGGGCTTGATAGTGAAAGTTACTGTTATTTTTTTTAAAGCTGAGGTTTACATTTTAAGTAAAACTACAATAGCTAATTCTTTAAAAAGATATTAAAAATGCACTCAAAAGTAATTTTTGTCCAATAAGGTACTGGGCACAGTAGGTGGTTTGGGCATAGGGGGTTCACATCTTTTGGCAGATTTTTCTATGCAAAGTTGCTATACATGACTTAAGCATAAACAGATTTTTTAAACTTAATTTTTGCACCAGCTGCTGTTTTACTTGCCAAGAAAAAGTGTGATATGATTTAAGCATTATCTAAATAAAAAAAAAATGGATAGAATATGATCAATTATGTGTTTTTGCTATATATTTTTTTCTCAACATTAAGACAACATTTGCTTTTTAGTATAATCTGCACTAGACAAAAAGTCAGTTGAAATGTGGTTGCTCATTATGAGAAACTTTCTTCTGTCCAGTTTTTTTTAACCATCTAGAATTCTCTGACTCTAGATAAAGTAGACAAGTAGACACGAAAAGAATTGTAGTAAACTGAACTACATTCCGGTGTTAACATAAATGTTGCACTAAACTGGAATGATGAAAAGAGGTGTGGCTATCAACATTGTCACTGCTGATTTACAAGCTTCAGTACCTGGCCCACCTAGCCCTGCCTATTGCTTTGTGGATTGTCAGCACTGTCTCTGTTGGTGAAACCCTCTCGCTGTGAGCTGCAGTGTGAGCAAAGGAAAGCATTTGAGACACACATAAAGGAAAAATTGGCTTAGTTGAGAAAGGTAAAGGAGGTGTTTTGTTTACTTTATGAGGCTTGGACATCATCTAGTAACTGGAATTGGTTACTTGTTTAGACTGTCATACATGAGACTTTAGTGGTACTTATAGAGTTTCTGTGAGAGCAAGATTATTAGTGTATTGTATACTTGTTTTTAAAGGATTAGTATGTATAGGATGGAAATTGAATAAAAAATAGTTATACTGTAGGGAACCGTGGAATCTCCCTAGCTACATTTGGTGTTTCATCTATCTGCTACACTGTAGTCAGCCTGAGCTTTGTTGACTATATCTCTGCTCTACAGGTTTTTCTCTAAGCTCAGGGTATTGATTGCTTCTGCCTGCTACTGTTAAGGAGGTTCCAGTAGTGAGTGTGGGAAGAATCAATAACTAAATTATGAATATGTATCCTCTCCAGCCACTCACTTAGGAGTTTGATCAGTAGTGAGAGCTGATAGAAAGTAATACATGCTTAGAGAAACCTTTCATAGAACTCCTTTTAGAGAAGTTTCATTCCTGTCATAATCCACACCTTTTGAAATCCACACCTTCTGATTGGCCAGAAGTGTGATGCTTGCAGCAGTTCCCTCTCAGCCTCGTCCACCAATCTGATGCCTCTTGAAATAATTGTTATTGCAAAATTATAAGAAGTGAGTTTATTTCTTTCTTAGTACACTGTTGCATACAGTCATGTGAAAAAGTAAGTATACCTCATGGAAATTTTTCCCTTTTCAACATATTTGAACAGACACACTTTAAATTGTTTGAGAAGTCTGAAGGTATTTTGACTTCAGGCATTCTATGCCTGAAGGTAAAAAAAAAAACCTTCTCTGTGCTGCAGCTCCCCAAGCTCCCCCCCTCCCAAAATACTTACCTGAGCTCCACCGTGATCCAGTGATGTTCACAAGAGCCTCGGCTGCTTGTTTTGGGAGCACCAAGGGGAGGGGCCAGGAACTCTGACAGGGGACCCGAGAAGAGGAGGATCAGTCCTGCTCTGTACAAAACCACTGCATAGTACAGGTAAGTACAACATGTTTGTTATTAAAGAAAAAAATACATGAATATGACTTTAAATTGTTTTGAACCATGCTTACAGAAAAAAGGTGATTATTTATTACTTTCTGCATGAGTTTTGAGTAACTGTCCACCAGAATTTTAAACCGTGGCATGTTTTACCACCTCTAAGGCCGCGTACACACGCGGGGACTGTTCGCCCAACTTTGTCCGCTGAACAGTGTTTCGGCGGACAGTCCGCCCGTGTGTGGGCTTTCAGCGGACAGTTTCAGCGAACAGTCTGCTGAACAAAGTTTTTCGGAAATTCCGAAAAACTGTCCGCTGAAACTTGGTTTCAGCGAACAGTCCCCTCGTGTGTAGGCTTGTTCGTCAAACTAAGTTCCGCGCATGCTCAGAAAGGATTTACACGCCGAAAGTTGTAATGCAGTGTATAGGACGTCGTATTTTCCGTCCCGTCGTACGTGCCGTTCACGTCATCGCGCACGGTTTCAGCAAACTGTTCGTTCGTCGTGTGTGGGCAAGTCCGTCCATGCTAATTTTGAGCGGACTGTTTGCTGAAACTGTTTGACGGACAAAGTTGAGCGAACAGTCCCCGCGTGTGTACGCGGCCTAATGGATTGTAATGGATTTGTTTGCATAAACTGCCACTTATCAATTCCCACCAGTGCCACCTATCAGTGCCCATCAGTGCTGCCCATCAGTGCCTCATCATCAGTGGTACTTATCAGTGTTGCCTATCAGTGTCACCTATCAGTGCCCATCAGTTCCACCTATCAGTGCCCTTCAGTGCCATCCATCAGTGCCACCTATCAGTGCCCATCAGTATCAATTATCAGTGCCCACCAGTGCTGCCTCATCAGTGCCCACCAGTGCCGCCTTATCAGTGCCCACCAGTCCTGCCTTATCAGTACATATTAGTGAAGCCTATTAGTGCCCATCAGTATAGCCTATCAGTGCCCATAAGTGCTGCCTCGTCAGCACACATCAATGAAGGAGAAAAATTACCTGTTTTCAAAATGTTATAACAAACTATGAAACAGTTTTTTTTTTTTTTTTTTTTAAACGTTTGGTCTTTTTTTTATTTTTAGCAAAAAAAACAAAAAAAACAGCAGTGACTAAATACCACCAACAGAAAGCTCTATTTATGTGAAAAAAATGATAAAAATGTCATTTGGGTACAGTCTTGCATGACCGTGCAATTTTCATTCAAAGTGTGAGAGCACTGAAAGATGAAAATTTGCCTGGGCAGGAAGGGGGTTTAGGTGCCCAGTAAGCAAGTGGTTATGTAAGAAAGGTTCTACCTGCATACTTCCTAGAAAGGCTCTAATTATTGTCACCTAATCTGGAACACTGAATTCTAAATTCAGGAATCGTTGGTAAATGTAGGGGTATACTTTGTTTTTCCATGACCATTTTATGTGTCACTTATTTACCTATATCACTGTTATTTGTAGGCACTGTTTGAATGAAGATATAATGTTTGCTTGTTCAAATATGTTGCAAAAAGTCAACAATATTCATGAAGTGTACTTTCTCACATTACTATATATGTATATAGTTTATATATATATATATACAGTATATATATATATATAGATATATATATATATACTGTAGACAATATATATATATATATATATATATATATATATATATATATCTAATACAACAATTTCATAAACAAATCTCACTTTGAATTTTCTTCTGCATATACTAATCCAAGTAATCTGAATCTAAATTAAATGTTACAGTGAATAGCGTTCCTTTAGAAAAGCATTTGCCAGCATAAATCAAAAACCTATGAATCCTGTGTCTTGTCTTGATGGCTAGTCATTAAGAATTTATTTAGTCCAGTGATTACTAAAATACACAACACTGTGTTTACAGGAAATTCTAAAGGGCTGTCATTTAAAAAATGAATCTAGAGGGCAAATCAAGTGCAATAGTTTGGCGACAGCCAGACCAGGCTATAAAATAACATGCAAACAGAAAGGTACCAGTGTTTTATGCTTCTTCATAATATGTCACTTCAGCCATCCTGTAGACGATTGGATAACCGAAATTAGATATTAATTCTGTTGCTTACTCAGTAGATGCTTACTTATAAATCTTTAACCATGGGGTTCTGACTGATGTCTGCATTTTAAAGTTAACCACACTATTTAATATTTCATACAAAAATATGCATGGTCAATAGGGATAATTCTATTCTCAAATGTAATTTTTGAAGTCGGTTATTAAAAGAAAATGATTGGTATGTTTTGACTAGAAGCAGAAAAAAAATATTAGTTGGTTTCTAATTTTTTTGGGCTGCTTAAGCAGGAATTCTATGTTCAGCAAAATATGAAAAATGACATGAACATCATTGAAATGCTTTTAGATACTAAACTGCAAGATTACTTATATAACATACAGTAGCTTTAGCTTGTTCAAATGTTCTACGTGTGTACTGTATATGTTTTATTAGTGATTAAATGTTAAATAAACCTAAAGTGAGAATATTCTTTTGATGTCATTGTTGAACTCTCTTTTTGAAAATGCTAATTTCCTTACATTTATGCCAACCTTAAAGCGTTCATAGTGGGCAAACCATAACAAGTAAGCATATAAAGAGTTCCAACTTTCTCCTGGCTTCACTAGCTGCATGTTTTTTCTAGATCAATAACTCAGAAAGTATAAAAGAGGATCTGAACTCTGGAAGCTCTTCCCAAAAAACAGAAAGTAAAAGTTTAGTTAGCCAGTATTATCCGTAAGCTCCCTGTAACTGATGATACCATGCCTTCTTATGCACTTTGTCTCTGTGTGCAGATGGTCATCTTGGAAGATTCAGGACTTTGCTTCCACATTTCTAAAGTGTCCCCCAATGACCGGTGATCTGGTGACTAATGAAGGAATAATCAAGCAGCAGTAGGAGAAATGCAGAATTCTCAGATCCACAGAATGTATAACATGGAAGCAGAGAGATGCTTGCAATGTGGTTTTCTCTCCAGAAACATTAAGTAGAATAGTAACCATCACTAAATTTAACTCAAAGTCTCTTTTGCAAGAATAGAAGTCAGTGGCAGCGGTGCCTTAGATCAGTGGTCATCAACCCTGTCCCCAGGGCCCACTAACAGGCCAGGTTTGCCAGGTATTCTAGTCTACATCTCCCCAAGGTAATACATAAAACCTGGCCTGTTAGTGGGCCCTGAGGACAGGGTTGATGACCACTGCCTTAGATGATCTGACATGACAGTTATACAGCTATGAGACTAAAGTAGTGCCTAGACACGTAGACACGGGAAGTAATGCAGGGCACTATTAACATTCCTAGATGTTCCATATAAAATAGCAACTCTTCCATTTTAAGACTTCAGGTCCACTTTAAGGTTTCATTATCCATCCAACCTTCTGTTCTGTAGGATTCCCCCAGCCCCCCCCCCCCTTATATTTACCTGAGCCCTATCCTGATACAGCGATTTTCTGTCTCTCTCCTCACTGGGCAGATTGATAGTAGTGGGATCAAATTGCTAGCTGCTGCTGTCAATCAAATGCTGTGATGAAGGTGTGGGGGGACAGTGTCAAGCTGTCTAGTCTATGTCAATAGATGTAGACGTGTCTACACAGGTGCCCCTGTAGAAAGCAGATTTCTATGGGGTCACTCATCGAAAAGGAGCCTGGAACACTGGGAGGGGGGGCAGAAGAGGATTGGTGCTGTTCTGTACAAAACCATTGCACAGAGCGGGTAAACATAACACGTTTATTATTATAATAAAAAATAAAAAAAAACAGAACCTTTAATGTTATTTTAAGGCCAGAGATAAACAGGCATTTTGAAAATGGTTAACAATGGCAGCCTCAGCATTTGTTTCAATAAAAGCTTTTATTGTTGATATCACAAAAATATGGGACAATAGAATTCCCTCACCTAACATTTTGCAGAGTTCAAGAGACCATGTTGCCAGACCATATATTTCAACAATCTTCCCACAAGATTATATGCGTATTCAAATTATATTATGAATGTAATATACAGTAAAACTTTGGATTGCGAGCATAATTCTGAAAGCATGCTTGTAATCCAAAGCACTTGTATATCAAAGCAAATTTCCCCAAAAGAAATAATGGAAACTCAAATGATTCGTTCCACAACCATTTATTCATAAGTCCTTCAGTTTATAGTTTATATAAAAAGATTATAGCAATGTGATAGGTTGTGTAACCATAAAATGGCAACCTCCATAAGGGGATTAGAAGCAAAATCCAGCAGGAGCTAGAAAGTATAAAAGAGAAGGGAGTCGCCTCTAAGTGTAGCAGTATGGCTACATTTAATGAAGGTACAACATTTAGCAACATCTAAGCACATCTAAGTATGTAGGCATCCGGGGTAAAGCAGTCCACATAGACCATCCCCTGCCGGCTCTCACCGCTGTCAGTCTGCAATCATGACTGGGAAAACCACACTGTAGTAGAGCAATCTGATAGTAAGGTTTAAACCGCTCGTGGAGCACAGCGTGGAAGGGAGGACCTCAATGGCAGCGAGGAAAATGGTCTATGTAGACAGCTTTACCCCGGATGCCTGCATACTTAGATGTGCCTGTTTTAATCATCAACCATGTGAGTTTCTAAATCTTGTACCTTCATTAAATGTAACTGTATTGCTACACTTAGAATGTTTTGTGACATGACACTACTTGTATATCAAGACATTGCTTGCATATCAAGTCAAAATGTATTAAAAACTTTTGCTTGTCTTGCAAAATGATCTCAAACCAAGTTACTCTCAAGTACCTGTAAAAGCCTACCTTGTGTAGACATTCAAAAGATTAAAAAATGCTGTTTGGTGCCGCCATCTTGAATGGGATATCAGCAGCCCCAGCTCACTCAAGTTGACACTCTATAGTATTCCTTTTCATTCCTTCCCTTGTGGCTACATAAACGATTATGTAGAAGAAAGAAGAGGAGGGATGGAGAGGGCTTTGCCATGACAGGAGGTAGAGGGCTGTGCTAGGGAATAGTCTCTTCCTAAAGATGTCCAATTTACTAGGAAGTTTAAAGGCACATTGCAAGTGATTAGAGAATAATTAATGGAAAGGAAAAATGCTGTAAGGAAATATTCAAAACTTTAGATTTTTTTTTTTTGTGTATTTACAGTACTTGCAAATTTTTAAGTTGGTAACAGGGTGTCTTTAATATTTCTATGTACAGCAACTTTGGTGTAAACTGAGAAATGAGAATTCCACTCAAGAGCCTTTTTCTTAGTTCCCTGAATTGTCATATCAGCTTGTAGTTTTAACATACAATAGCCCAGGAGGCCACTGCTTTCTTATGGCAGATACTTACATTCTTGGCTGCCATCTTTGGTTTGGCAGCATTTTTTGGTGGCATTATCTACAGCAGGTCACTTCGTATTAGAAAACTGATATGTGTGCTGAAAAAATCAATGCCTTTACTAATTGGTAAATCTGAGAGCAAATCTATGGATTTGCCCACCTATTTGTGGGACCACATTTTGTTGAGGGGCTCTTGTATATTTAGTGAGGAAAAAGCACTTCTGGCAGCAAAGTCATGTGGGGATCCTTACCCTACACAGTGCATTTTTGTAGATTAGCCCTTCTCAGTCAGGATGCTGCTGCACCCTGAAGTGCACTCAGATGTTTCCAGGGGTGCAGCAGCATCCTAGTTGAGAAGGGTATTCAAGGATCAGACTGAGCTCCTGATCCTCTGTCAAACTGTAAATCGACACAGTGGGAGATTGGTAAATGCAGTAAAGTGCAGAGCAGGTAAGGGAGAAGTGTCTTCATAAGTTATGTGCTCTGCACCTCCACCTCCATCTACAGTTCAGTACTGTGACATGCAGTGCCCAGCATTGCTGGTAAAGGTACAGCACTGCACATTTTAAAACTTCTATGAGTGTATGTGTGTGTGTATGTACTTTTTGTGTGTGTGTGTGTGTACACTTTATGCATGTATGTGAGTTTATGTGTATGTATGTGAGTGTGAGATATGTGTGTTTTTGTGTGTGTGTAGGAATCTATGCATGTATGTTTCTTTTTTTTCTTGACCCTTAATCCCATACAATTAGGACTGCCACTCCTCTGAAGAGTGACCCATGCCCAGATGTTTTTTAGAGGCATTTGACAGGTGGGGAAGAGGCACTATGTCCCAGATTAAAAGTAGGATAGTTGCATGCTATTATGCAGGAGACCTGAAATTGCTGCTGCTGTCACTTATGTGCTCCCACAGAAAAACAGTAAATAAAATATTAATGAGACAGCGCTACATCAGTGAAAAACATAAAAATATACAAACTAAACAAAACTAATGTGCAATATAAGTGTTCAAAACAAAAGTCCAATATAAAATTTATAATTTCTACTGTTGACATGCATATGTCCCAGTCACCTTCTGTTTCACCCCCTAAATACAGCGCCACCATGCCGCTACCATGTGCAATGCACACAGTTGCAGAGTGGCCCTACTTCGTGTGGTGGTATACATCCTGCCGCTGCCACAGCATGTGAAGCTAAAGGGGGAGCAGTTGGGGAGTGGTAAAACACAGCTAAACAGCCCAACCCCAACCTCATGTGTAAACGAGCCCATGGATCACATCCTATGCAGCTGCCTGTAGGACAGCCCATTCATTTGGGTGGGCTGTTCTACCTATAGAAATGCAGGGAAAAATGCCCCAGACCCTTTTTTTTTAAACATGCCAATTTGGCACAAGCTAAAACATGCGTAGGGGTAAATTAAATTAAAGTGGGATTCCAGGCAATCAGCTATACAGAAAATTGAAATAGGTTTACCTGCCAGAGTATTTGTAATTCTGCTTAGCTAATGTAGACAAACAAATAAGTACCACTCTAATGCTCCTATTACTGATATCAGCCAATGTGACATGTAATGAACTAGTGCACATCATATAAAACAGCTTGGCAGGCTATAATATGTTACAAAAAAATGGCAAATGATTGTACACAGGATGCTGAATCACAAAACTAAACCAGGTAATGTAAGATGGCCTCAGCACTGCTCTCCATCCGCAGGAGAGGTCCCACAGACGCGTTTCGCCTATTAATGGGCTTAATCATTGAAGCTTAGCTAATATTATGAATCACACACTTCTGCCACTTACATAGTTGCATAGTTAGTCAGGTTGAAAAAAGTCCACCTAGTTTAACCATAAAAATAAATAAATAAATAAATATATCATACAATCCCATATACACAATCCTATACCCACAGTTGACTTACATATGACTTCTCACTCTTCTGGTCCAGATTTACAGTTTACTGTTTAAAGATCTGAATATTACATCTTCAGTTATTGCAGAATATTCTAGCTTAAGCCTAGTCATGATTGCTTTTCTATAAGGCCAAACATACAGAAATACATGTAGGTCAAGGGGCACATAATATAT
Source organism: Lithobates pipiens (assembly GCF_037356315.1). Classification (NCBI taxonomy): domain Eukaryota; kingdom Metazoa; phylum Chordata; class Amphibia; order Anura; family Ranidae; genus Lithobates; species Lithobates pipiens. The sequence goes on along the minus strand of NW_027507748.1, from coordinate 397,939,095 downwards.
ATAGATTTAGAGACTCATGAATTCAGAGACATGTAGGCTTATGGGCATACATACACTAAGGTAAATTATAAAATCTTGGGGAACATTCTATTTCTGCTTATAACTTATGTTGTATATCTTCATTTAACCACTTGCCGACCAGCTCACGCTGATATATGTCGGCAAAGTTGTACGGGTGCACAAAACAAAGTACCTGTATGTCTCTGCATCATATGCGACTAGCGGATGACGCAGACTAGATGTCTGCTGGTGGCCCGCGACTAGGCATTTCCCTGTTCTGCCTAGTAACATGACAGCGGTATTCTGCTCCCGGTGATCAGGAGCAGTGATCTCTGTCATGTTCTAGTAATCGGTAATCAGTGCATTTTTTATAGCATTGATCGCTGTATAAATGCCAGTGGTCCCAAAATGGTGTCAAAAGTGTCCGATCTGTCCATCGCAATGTCACAGTCATGATAAAAATCGCAGATCGCTGCCATTAATAATAAAAACACTTTTTTTAAATAAAAATGCTATAAATCTATCCCATGTTTTGTAGACGCAATAACTTTTGTGCAAACCAAGCAATATACGCTTATTGCGATTTTTTTACCAAAAATATGTAAAAGAATACATATTGGCCCAAAACTGTGGAAGAAATTAGTTTTTTGGGGAATATTTATTATAACAAAAAGTGCAAAATATTGCTTTTTTTAATGAAAATTTACACTCTTTTTTTGTTTATAGCGCAAAAAAATAAAAACCACAGAGGTGATAAAATACCACCAAAAGAAATCTCTATTTGTGAGAAAAAAAGGACATCAATTTTGTTTGAATACAATGTCGCACGACCGCGCAATTGTCAGTTAAAGCGACGCAGTGGCGTATCGCAAAAAAGGGCTTGGTCAAGAAAGGGGTAAATCCTTCTGAGCCTGAAGTGGTTAAACAAATAATTAAAATGGGGTAAAGAATATTATAGGGTTTCTAAAGAAAGAGCACAGCAGAAACTGTTTTCCTTTAGACTATCTGTTTCTGATGGACAATTGCTATGGGCTCATCCTGGACCCCTTCAGTTGTTTCTGAGTATTTGGTGCTAAAAATAGATGATTGAACAAGAATCACACCAATACTGCGAATAACACAACCAGGTTGGTATACTGTATTGAATTTTGCAAAAAATGGCAGTAATGCGGATTGAAATGGAAAGGTAATATTTTAATAACATTAAATAACAATGTGGCTTGCATGCCAATTGCTATATTATTGTGTTTTTTTTTTGTGCCACATTAAGTTCCATAAAATTGGAGTTCAGTGGGAACTGAGTGTCCAAGGATTATAATGCATGCAGCCAATAGAGGAACATGCAATACAGAAATAGTTTTATTTCACTGGCTTTATTAAGAGCATAGAAATACAACTCGGTGTAGAAGAACCCAGCATCTCATAACCTCATCAAGGATTTCTTTATCATCAGAAATTCTTATTGTCTACATTTGTGTCTGAAATTTTTTTAAATATATTTTATGTTTGTTCACTTTAAGTTTGATATCTTATTGCTATAAACACTAGACTGTTGCTGCTAGAATGCTGGGTGTAACCTCCAGTTTCAAATCAATACCGGTGATCAATGTTGCCTGTTTAGCTACTTCTCATCAAATTTGGACTATCTTGGAAAGCTTGCTTTAACTCTGTGTAAAACACAGTAAAGAATTCAAGAAAGAGTAAAGCCATTTTTGTAATCTTTACCCAGTGTTACACAAGCTAGGAGATGAATTATTGATTAAATGTACTTCTAGAAATGCCAGTAACAACTTATCTTCTTTAATAACATTCTTTTAAAAATATTTTCTATCCTTGGGCTAGATTTTTGCTATTTTAAGCTGGTTATAAAAAGAACTGAGATATTTTTCAAAATTACAGCTGGTAACCCTGTACATTATAGACTTCAATATATATTCTACAGCTTTGTTGTTGTTCACTGGGTATGAAGTCCCTGTGCATGTGAATATCGATTGACTTGTCTACATCCAGCCTGTTGGGTTTTTTCCGATTGACCAGTGCCAATAGCTATAGCCGGCAACACTGATCACTGTGTTCTGATGACAGGGAAGGCACCCCACTGTCAGAATACAAAAGCTCAGCAGGAAGGATTCCCCCAACTCCATTGAATGTGGGGATTTTTTGTCTTCCACTCACTGGTTGAATAATACAACAAAAATCTATAATGTTTATTTTACAACCAGAGAGGTTAAAACAGATATAGGGAGATATTTACTAAACGCAAATCCACTTTGCACTACAAGTGCACTGCAAGTGCGCTCAAAAGTGTACTGCATGGCTGAATGGTTTGAATGGCTGAGCTGCAATGATATCACTCCCGCTCATGTGTGTGGGAGTCACAGCCACAGCACAGAGCTTTGAAGAAAAAGCAGTGGTCTGGCGTTCCTTCAGAGTGAAATACGCCGGTGACATCACTGGCTGCTGCTCACTAGAATATCTCCTAAACCACGTAGGTTTAGGAGATATTAATTTAACCTACAGGTAAGCTTTATTATAAGCTTACCTGTAGGTTAAAGTAAAAATTGAGAGTTTACTTACATTTTAAATATGCAAAAGAACTAACAATTTACATTGCAAGGTAGTAAAAGATAGTTTACTACAGTTGTGATTTACAGAAAAATTTAGCCAATTTGACAAGGCTCATGGTCACTGAGGTAGTGCAACATCCCTGAAACATGGTCTACTATTTTAGAATAAAGGACAATTTTTGGAATAATCTTAGTTTTATTACCCATTATTCTAGACAAAGACCTCACACCACCACCTTTTCTCCATGATTACCTCTTCGGTGTCTTCTGGACAGTTTTACTGATCATCTCGATTCTAAGGTGGTTCAAGAACTTCTAATGCCCTGTACACACAGTCGGACTTTCTGACGGAAAATGTGCAATCGGATCTTGTTGTTGGAAAATCCGATCGTGTGTGGATAATTCCGACTGACAAAGTGCCACGCTTGCTCAGACTAAATTACGAGACAAAAGGTATTGGCTACTGCCCTCTTTATAGTCCCATTGTACATGTTCTACATCACTGTGTTCTGAACGATTGGATTTTCCGACAACTTTGCGCGACCGTGTGTATGCAAGACAAGTTTGGGACAAAATCCGTTGGAAAAAATCCGATGGATTTTGTGGTCGGAACATTCCGACCGTGTATACAGGGCATAATAGTTCTACTCAAGGACACTCACAGCGGGCATTCTGCAGCAGCTCTTTTTCGTAGACTCACCTTGTTATCCATTCCTCATGACTGTGTGGATTCAAAGAGGCCACCCTATTTATGAAGGTGCAAGATGGATAGTTTTTCTGTGAGGATAGAATAACGGGGTGGCTAGGCACTGTCACAAGTGCTGATGTGTTCCAATTTTTATATTCTACATACTAAGGGTTTTACTCATGAAAGCATACCAATTAATCCCTGTTAGATATAAAAAAAGGTAATATTTATTCTTATTATCTTTAAAGGAATTGTCATAGGGAAGAACATTTTTAATTCTTCTGTCAAAATAATGTTACTAATGCTACTGTTTAAATCACTCACTCACACTTATAAACAAATGAATCTGATGTAAGGTAGATACAGTAGGCAATCATATTTTATTTTTAATCTGAACCAAGATGGCTGTTGGCACATGCAAAAAAAAACAAAGAACCCATATTTGCAATTTTGCGTATGAAACTGTTTAAAATAAATACATACATGGGCAGATTCTCTTTAAACATATAACTCTTCTTGATAGAGAATCTGGCACAGGAAAATTAATTTCCTGACTCAATGCTTCAGCTTTAAACTTGCAAGATAGTGCTAACAGGCCGTTGTGATTTCTAACTAAATATTTCACTCCTAAGTGAATCGTTTGCATCCGAAGTTCCCTGAAGACTACTTTCCCAAATCTGCCTGTGAAGATGCTCCTTTCTGCCTCCTGCAAGAGAAGCTGCTGAGTTGTAGCTCTCTTATTCCCCGTTAGTGTCTGCTGAACACAGTTTAGAATGTCAAGGAGGGAATTAGCCTCTGTTGTACCATTTTTCACCTAGGAGAGAGCTAAAAAGTCTCTTCACGTGCAGATTTGGGATTTACAGCATAGGTTTCCAACCTCCAGAGGCTAATTATTTCAAGCATTCCTACAGTGCACCTTGGGCAATGCTTTATAGAGTTAGCTTCATGTGGTTGAACACACTTTTCCCATTGGCTGCTGGCTGTCACATTGCAGAAGATGGACTGTTATTTCATGAAGCAGTTTTAAATAGAAGTGGATGATTTTTCAAGCCATTATTAGCAGAAATGTCAAATAGAGAGGCAGAATTGGTTATCCCACTGAGAGGAGCCACTGAGGTGGAAAATGCATGCCGCTGCCAGTGAGAGAAGTACAGTGAGCATGCTGTCAGACAAAGCTTTCCTTTGCTTCAGGAGCTGAATCCTTGATGTGGTGTTCTATTCTCCTTTAATGAGAATGTCTTAGCGACCTCTCTGATGTCTTCCTGTTCAAAACAGCAGATTCCTTTTGCTTGCACCTTTGATGCATATGTACGTAGACCAACCCCAGTTGCCAGAGGAATGGTGACTAGTTATCTTCACCCAAGCTGATATATGACGTGCACACCAATACTGCAGTCTGTTTAGAAACACTGCAAAATGTATCTCTCAAAGTAGGTGAAGTGAGAGCTCAATACTTTTTGATGAGCTTAGTAAACTTCTGCAAATGTGTATTGCTCATACAGGAAATGCAGGACTGCATACAGAGATGTAATGCATAGTTGGTAACACATCGACTATATAGCGTTGATTTATCAAGAATAGAAGATGCGTTCATAGAGAAGTGATTGCTCACGTAGGTTGGTAAATAAAGTGATATAATCAAATAACAGTTATACTGACTAGATCCTTTTCCTAAATATCCTTGCATGGAAGGTTAGCTACTAAGGTATAGTAGGTTTTCCAAATTATTAATTTTTATTGAATATTTTTTACCTTATCCGAAGATACATAAGACACATCACAAAGAACCAAAAGAAGGAAAAAATTACAAATTTCAAAGACATCTGACAAATGTAATCATAGGAAATAAAACAAAAAAAAACTCCAAAGGGCTGCAATGTATTTAAAGAATAAAAAAAAAAAAAGAAGGGAAAAATCACCAATCCAAACCTCTGTGAGCGGAATGAGCCTTATATATAAGTTTGGGCTTAAATATTCCTCACGCAAAAATAACATAAGAAGTAGATATACTGTATAAATATATCACCATGGTAACCTTCTCGAATACCTTCTAGTAGGGTCATTTGAAGCTGGTAGCATGCAAACCCTATTTTTTCAAATTTATTAGGGTATCCTCTTTTTTATACATTAATTTTTTTCCACAAAAAGAAAGACATTAAAGTGGATGTAAACACAATTTTAATTTTTTTTTGATGTCATAATGTAGAGTATACGATTTCCTATCATTTGAGCCCAGTCTTGCCACAAAGAGTTAATCCATCTCTGAGCAATCCTCTTTTATTGTTCAGTCAGATAATTCTTGACAAACAGAGAAAATCTTTGTCAAATCCTCCCCCTTGCTGTGAGTGACAGGTGGTTTACATATCTCATGCACTAGCCTAAGAGACATGCATTATTTTTTTAATTCCCTCCCACTCCTTTCTTCTGCTGCTCTGCAAGGATTGGATGTTCCACACCTCAGCATGATTTGTCATGCTGAAGTCATGTGGTTACTTTCCTGTCTTTTCACTGGATGTTAGAGATCATAGCAGAAGTTCAGTGTAAGAAATACACAGGAGAATATGTATATTGACAAGGGGAGTGTAGAGGTGGGCGGGGAGTCTGACATCACGACTCCACCCACTGATCTCCAGACAACAGACCCACCCACAGAATATGCAGTTTTTCAGGTCTCATAACAGACAGAGGGGAGACATTTGACAGTTAAAGATAAATGCAGGAGGCATGTATATCCTTATAGATAACCCCTATGACAGTAGTTTAGAAAAGATGACATTGGGTTTACATCCACTTTAATCTCCTTAATCCAATCATCCACTGTTGGAGGGGCAGGTGAGAGCCACTTCCTAGCCTTTGACTTCCTTGACAAACACAGGAGACAATTATTAGCCAGCATTGAAGAGTTAGGTGCCCCAAAACATAGCTGAGTGGGACAGAGATAATTTTAATATCATATATAATGTTTATCATATCCACTATTTACATATCCAAATTTTTTGCCAATTTCTAAAATAGTTTGGGACACCGCCAAAACATGTGGATCAGATCACCTGGGTCTCGACAGCATCTAAGACAAAGAGAGGAATCTCTAGATCCATTTTTTTGTAACCACTTAGGTGTCCTATATGTTCTATGTAATATATTTAACTGTGTCATCCTACTTGAGTTGGATAAAGATGTATTAGGGACATTACGCAGAATATATTCCCATTGATCTTTAGTTATAGGATTCACGTCCGGTTCCCATTTAACCTTACACCTTATACCTTACACCGGAGGGATTGAACGTCAAGCATGTTTAAGTATATAAAAGACACATTACCCCTTTTAGAAGAAACAGTGAGCACACTAAACAACTCTTTTGGTGTATATAATTTAATCCAAAGCCTCATAAACATGATCGAATTTTCCGCAGGCAAAATCTTAGACTTCTGTCCTAAGGCGTGTGCTTGGATTTTGTCTTGCTTACAAACAACAAGGAATTACTAGTCAACAAACACAAATGTAGTGACATACTACGTGGTTTTTCAGCTCTTTAGCGCCACCCTTTGGGCTCCTTCTGTTAATTTTTTTTAAGTGAAGTTTGGTGAGTGTTGATTCGTGCTTTTCATTTTGCTCTTTAATTTCGTGCTTTTCATTTTGCGCTTTTCTGTTCGTTTCTCAACGGCTGTAAGTCAACTAGACATGTTGCAGAATTGGAGGAGATAATGTGTTATTTATTATTGACCTTGGAGTTATTGCTTTGACCCAAGTCCAGTCCAGGAACAGGAGGAGGAGGAGGAGTTCTTGGACCAAAAATTGGTTGCTTTATTAATACTTACGAATTATGTTATATGCCTTTGCTGAGGGAGCTCCAGGAGAATAATTCAGATGTTTGTTGGAATTATCTCCAGATGATGGACCCCTGCTTTCACCAACTCTTGGCATTGTTAACCCCTTATATTAAGAAGCAGGACTGTTATATTTTCTATATTTTTGGGTGCATAGAATACACTTTTTTGTTGACAGATAGCATGTCTAATTTTATTTGTTTTCTTTTATTAATGCAAAATAAAAAAAAATTGTGGAGACTAATACTATGTGTTTTACTTAAAAATGACAGTTTGGGAGTAGGCAGTTACATTTAAAAAAATATAAAAATAATGTAATATTGACAAGGGACACCAGCATAGTTGTATCTTTGATTGTAAAAACGACGGGATAATAGTGTTGTGGTAACTTGCCCAAAACAAAAAAAAAAAGCATAATAATATTATTCTTGATATCACTAGAAAAAAAAACCTTAAAAAAAATGGCAATAACTCCATCAGTATCACCAGCAAAGCAGTTATTATTCAGTCATTATGATCCCATTTAAAAAGAAGAGAATGTGTGCTGCATTTCAGTATTTCATAATTTGCCACATCACAAATGTTAATTCTCCATTACGAATGCTAGTTTACAAGACCGACTGCTTCTGGCTCATCCTTGCTTCTGAGCATGCGTGTTTGTACTTTGGACTTTTGTCTGATGGACTTGTGTATACATGCTCGGAAAATCAGACAACGGACATTTGTCTGTAGAAAATTTTAAAACCTGCTATGCAACATTTGTCCGCAAAAAATCTGACAACTGTCCGATGGAGCATAGAAACGGTTGGATTTTCAGCCAACAGCTTGTCATCACACAATTCCTGTCAGAAAATCCGATCGCGTGTACGAGGCTTTAGGCAACTCAGCTTCTGTTGAGCATATATAGTGTGTCGGACTCGGAAATATGAAAGAAATTTGTTTTAGAGATTTGAAACTCATCTTGTAATTGTTGAAAGAGTTTCAAAACATTATTGTTAAAAAGCTAATAGATGTATCTTATGCCTTTGGATTGCCATTTTTCCATGTTACCCAACTTACCGACTTCCGACAGAGTATCATTTCCCCACAGAAAGGTGTATATAGATGTAGCACCTGGCTCCTGAAGAGCACACGCTATGTTTTTGTCAATTTTAATGTTCCTAAGACCATAGTTGGGTTTTAGGGTTAATTACAGTAAATTATTGCCTCAGCATCAGTTTGGCTGGACTGTATTATGTTCTGTCTGGACATAGGTGTGGGTGTCACCTTTGCCAGGCATTAGAACGCAGTCTGGTTGGACGCATTGGGTACCAATCTCTCTCTCGGAGCCAATCAGCAGGTGTGTTGTCTTGCTGTGTATTCCGGGAGAGGGTACTTAAGGTTCTGAGGTCATGTGATTCTGGGTTCTGGTCCAGAAGTATGTTCTGACTCCCTGGTCCTGGTCCTCCTGACCAGCCCCCAGAGGCTCTCATTGCCTGGGGTGTGGATCCATCAGTTTCCGAGTCTCGGGGCTGGCTAGCCCGAGGCACAGTAACTGGAAGGAGGGTTCCAAGGTGGTCCCGTGCCATCTCGGTTTTGGAGAGGCCCAGCCACTGAGAATGTAACCAGGGGAGGACTCTTCAGAAGAGGGCCACACACAAGGCTGGCTGCTCTGTAAGAGCCTGGAAGCTAAGCTGGAAAGGACACCAAGGTGAATCCAGATAATCCACATTCTTACGGTATCGCCGGACAGGCTGAAAGATACTGGTACCATATGAAAGTTCCTAGTTTCATCCTTCAGTTACATCCAAGTCTGTGGCAGAGACTTTTCTCATTCTAAAGTTCTACAACCAAGTCTGTGACAGAGACTTTTCTCATTCTAAATTTCTGCAACCAAGTCTGTGGCAGAGACTGTGCTTTTTGAGTCACCTGTCGGTTGCTAAATCCACAAAAAGGGAATTTATCCGATAGCTGTAACATCCAGTTGCGAATGGCTATTCCCTGGATTGTATAAAGAGAGAGATTCAAGTATTAGCAGTTACAAGAGTACCTGAGCTTTATTACCCATACCCTCTATTCCCTACTGAGAGACTGTGTTCTGTTCAACGTTTTGCAAATAAAAATCCCTAAAGTGCATTCAAATGTCGGTCTCTACAGTTTATTGGGCCATCAACCTCGGTAAACCCCTAGATGAGCACGAGGAGAAGGTAACGGTAAGCCCAAAAATAATTAGCCGCTCCTTCAGGGATCAGTGCTACATAGAGAATCCATCAAAATTAGGCACAAATTTAGCCGTGTCCCAAATTTTTGGAATCAGTCATAAAGTAGGAAAAGACTTCAAATGCAGTAACGGTCTGGCTTCTATCATCAATACCACCCTCACATTACCCAAAATATCTTACATAAGCATATGTGTGGGGTTTATTTTTCCATCCACAAGGAGATCTGTTAAATATCTAATCTGTTCATCCATGTAATATAGTTGCATATTATAGAGTGCCAGTCCTCCTTGATCTAAAGTAAAACTTCTAACCTCACACTTGGTGAGCCTTCCCTCCATATCAGCTCCTGAAATAAAGCATCAGCAATAATAAACCAATTCTTGGGAATCTAGATGAGAGCATTCTGTAACAAATATAGCAACTGGGGGAGTCAGATAATTTTACTGCAATTGAGGTGGTGTGACCAGCTGCTGAAAGTGGGAAGTGGCTCCAACCTTTACACCTAAAGGGCAAAGTACCAATCACTGGGGTCAGATTCATAGTCAAATAATCCTTGTGGCTGCAAGAGATATTAAAGCCCAAATACTGTAATTAATCTACCATTTTAATCATACCTGCATTATCGGGCAGAGGAGCCCTTAGGGCAGACATTCTCTACCAGGGTTCCATGGAACTCCAGAGGTTTCCAGGGGTTCCTTGAGCAATTTATGGCTCTCAGATAAGTTCTCACTGACACCATTGATTCTTTTAGCTATCTGTAAGGGTGTAATTCTTCCCAATGACCACAAGTATAAGGAGCATTCTTTCCACTGACCATCACACTAGTGTATCAATACATGTAGATATAGTCATTTCAAAGGTTCCTCAGTGTTGAAAAGGTAGGGAAAGACTGCCTTCGGGAGTCTAATGGAAGTAGCAAAATCTGTATATCAAAGACATTAAACTAGTTAAGGCGGTGGTAGTATCTCCTAAAAAGAATAAAGTGTCATCAGCATATAATTAAAAATTTTCCTCCAATAAGTAATATATTCAAATAACATCAAAGTTATATTGACTAGATCCTTTTCCTAAATATCCTTGCATGGAAGTTTAGCTACTAAGGTATAATAGGTTTAATAAAATGCTGCTCCAGTTTTTGCCTATTCAATAAGCCATTGCATAAAATACAAATGCATTTACATTCAACAAATGTACTGTAAAGTAAAGAGAGAACTTGTGGCACAATACTGCCCTCTGCACATCCTCATTACTCTATTACACTGTCTTCTTAAAACAAAGACAAATATGGGTTGATTTGTAAAAACTGGAGCTCCAATTATTCAGGTTTACATTTTTAAACTAATCAAGGCATCTCTGGTTGGTTAGAGTGGATGACATGTTTGCTTACATTTTCAAACATAAGTCCCACTCATACGTTTAGGCTCCATGCACACTGAAGCTCCAAACGGCCATTTTTAGGAGTTTTGGCGTTTTTTTTTTTTTAACAGCCCATGAACTCCCCTGTAATCCTATTTATCCATGCACACATAGACGTTTTTAGATGTTTCTCAGCAGTGGATTTCATGGGCTGTTTTCTGAACACCATAAAATCGTGTCCAGGAGTCGTTTTTCTGACGACAAAAATAGGCAAACGCTCAAAAACGCTGATAAACGTCGATAAACGCTCAAAAACTCAAAAAAAGATTTTAATGTTTTTGATCCATTGAAAATTTTTTTTTTATAAATAAATAATAAAAAAAACTAAAAACGCTAACCCTATTTCAAAATCATTAAAAAATTTTGAAAGACTCACTGGCATTTTTATAGTGTTATTTTAACGTCCAGTGTACATAGATCTCTAACAAAGAGAAATAGGAAAGGTTTTTTTTTTTATACATGGCATGATGTGATCGACGCAAGCATTGCTTGTGATAATTGGGTAGTGTAGTGCTTAATGAGCAAGCGATAACAAGCACATGCAAGCTTCATAATTGCTTGCTATAATTCGCTGAGATTTTTCTAAAATCCCTCTGACTAATGAGCAATCATTCCAACATTTCCATAGAATCAAATGCCTGAGAGCAAAGTAGTGGAAGGTCTCTGATCATGACATGGACAGGCAACTGTCTCACTGTTCATCAGTCTCAAAAATAAATATTAAATAACTGAAAAAGTAAATGTTTGAATTATGTGTGGGTTGCGCTAAGACCACAGTATAAATTAAATAAGTGCAAAATATAAAGTCGCTGCTCAAGTTTCCACATCATATACTAGGACAAACAACCAAAATATATACAGTACTTCATTTGTACCTAAACCCAATAATCCAAATCTTGTATTTTGAAGCTTACTAAACCTTAGATGTTGGTGACTGTAATCAGTTTCTTCTTTCAGGCATTTTCCCCCTTTATTTTTACTTGGTGTTCTTGCCAGTAGTACATTTTCTGTGCTAGGGTGATAAGGCCAACTCACTTTGCTGTATCTCATTACTACTATGGTCCACAAAGATAGCTGGGAACAATGCTAACTAACAAGGGTGCAGCACATGCACAGTGCACATGAAGTTATCAGCTCACGAAAGTTCTTGCATAATAAACAAGTATTTTTATGCTAATTAAACAAATGTAACAAAGGGAAGTTTATTGTTAGGGTTTGCATACACATTAAGATACCCTATTACACTTTCACTGATATTCATTTTTTTAAATGTGATAATTAAAATTATAAATTGTGAAATAAATGTGTAATTACAAATCACTGAAGCCCCATACACACTATCAGATTTTCTGCAGATTTTTTTCCTTCAGATTTACCAAAATCATGTAGTGAAGGGCCTGCCTAATTGTATACAAATTGAAGCTCATAAGGTTTGACCTCATATTATATGGTTTTGGTAAATCTGAAGGAAAAACTCAGCAGAAAAACTGATCGTGTGTATGGGGCTTAACATTGCTATAATAAGCCTTTTCAGAAAGACCAAGACCTCTATCATCATGTTTTCTGTTGTGTTTTTATTTTTTATCTTTTTTTTTTAGCAATGAAGAACTAACAGTAATAAAAACTACATTAAACGTTTTATAGTTTCTGTTTAATTATTCGGTGCTATCTACCTTCCTAGCGTTACACAATTTATAACACTCCTATAATGGGCTGTTTTATGTAATGCTTGCTGTAAACTTTTTCCTCCTTTTAATGCACTTTCTTGCAGTTAAATTAAAAAAAATCATTTAAAAGAGTGTAACGTAATTGCTATAGAGGTATAATTATAATGACTTAGGCTGCTTGTTGTCTATTTGCTTACCCTGCCCATGACAGTCAGTCTTCGCAGGGCCAGTGTCAGTTTCTCTTTATCACCTTGTCAACATGTCCCTTATTCTTGACAGAATAACCCTGAAGTAGAACAGCAGTTCTATGGTAATATGATCTGAATTATTGATTCTTCTTTTGAAGCTGTCACTGGGATATAATTCCACTGAGAATTCAAGTGAGACAGTCATGTTAGGTAACCAAATGTTTCCCAAAAACACAACTTATATGTGAATGTCAATGCTCAAGTCTGCAAAATGTGTATACTGTATAAAGGTTTAGGTGAGCAACGAAGGGCAAACATGTTCAAACAGGTTGTTTACATATTTTTCAGAAGAAAAATACAGAATAAAATAACTAGATAAAATATATTTTTACAGTCTTGACGTTATTGTAAAGCTTTGAAAATGTTTTAGTTAAAATAATAAATATGTCATATTTGCCTTTTCTTCGCATTGGTCCTCCTCCTCTGTGGTCCCCTGCCTGCGCTCTTTGCTCTTCCCCTCTGCCGAGTGTCCCATAGGAAGCCACTTCCTATGGAGGCACTTGTATGTGCTCGATCCTGAGCTGGGCTGTTTGCATCTATTCTGACACAAAGCCTAGCTTGGCTCCACCCCCCACTCTCTGCTCACAGATTTCCTATAAATAACAGCACTCATTAGGTATGTTCCCTGTAACCCCTTCTCTACATACTGATGATGGAGCACCTGACTATAGCCTCTGACATCCTTTTTAATTATCAAGCATTGATCCTTGTTAGGCTCATAGGCTGGTATTATAATACCACAGAATATATAGGTGAACAGTTTCTGGCCTTGCTTGACTTATGGGGCCTTAATGTGGATATTAACCACTTCAGCCCCGGAAGGCTTTACCCCCCTGACCAGAGCACTTTTTACAATTTGGCACTGTGTTGCTTTAACTGACAATTGCGTGGTCATGCAATGCTGTACCCAATCTAAATTTGCATCCTTTTTTATCGCAAATAAAGCTTTCTTTTGGTGGTATTTTATCACCTCTGCGGCTTTTATTTTTGCGCTATAAACAAAAAAATAGCGACGATTTTGAAAAAAAAAACAATATATTTTACTTTTTGCTATAATAAATATCCCCAAAAATGTTTTTAAAAATGTCTTCATCAGTGTAGGCCAATATATATTCTTCTAGATATTTTTGGTAAAAAAAAATCTCAATAATCATATATTGATTGGTTTGCGCAAAAGTTATAACATCTACAAACTATGTGAAAGATTCATGGCATTTTACATTTTTTTATTTTTTTTACTAGTTAATGCAGCGATCTGCAATTTTTTGCGGTACTGCGACATTGCGGTGGGCAGATCGGAACACTTTTGACACATTTTTGGGACCATTGACATTTATACAGCGATCAGTGCTATAAAAATTCACTGATTACTGTGTAAATGTCACTGTTGATATCACTGATAGGGAAGGGGTTAATACTTGTGGGCGATCAAGAGGTTAAATGTGTGTTCCCAAGATGTGTTCTAACTGTATGGGGATGTGATTGACTGGGGACATATCGTTGTTCCTACTGTGAGATTGAGGAATTAAACTCAAGTAGCAGGTGCATTTAAAATGAGCTGCACCAGTCCAAACTGCAGTTTTAGGGTGTGGCAGCCCACTTTTATTGAATAAAGGAAAGTTCACTTATACATCGTAACCCACACAGGGGTTTCTTCTACATAACATGAATTAACAAAAATACCAAGCCATCTGGTTACGTGTTGTCAGCGTGTTGTTAGCGTGTTGTCAGCGTGGCTGCTCCTCTTACCAGTCCTTTGACTGTGTCATTCAGCTTTCTCAGAACACTTGGCTCTCTAGCCTTCAGTCCCAGTGCCCTGCTGTGTTGCCCACCTCTGGTCTAAGGATCGGGGGTTCTCCTGAAACCCCTTATAGGAGCTGACTTAAACCCTGGAGACTTCTGTCCCATGGCTTCTGGCTGGGCCCTCTGACCCCTCCATGAGACCTCTGTCTCGTGGCTTTTGGCTGGAGCCCCCTGACCCCGGGTGAGACCTTCCGACTCCCACACTGGGAGCGGCCTCCAAACTGGAAGCCTTGAGAAATTCTCAGACCTGACTATATAATGACCCTGCACACCTGTGTAGTGAGCCAGGTTCCAGGCGTCTAGCAAAACCTGGACCCAGGATTGAATGTTCTGATTCACTACAGAACCTGGAGAGATGCTAATTCTGAACCTTGCATTAACCCTTAATGAGACTCCTGGGTCACCTTTTCCTATAAACTTATAGTGACAAAGCCTCTCTCTGTCACACTACTTAGTAGGAACAAGCAATATGTCTCCTCGCCCCTGATAGGACTGGGATTTGTGTGTTTACACACACAAATCCTTGTGCTGGCACTCGTGCCCATGATCGTGCATGGCCGGCGGCAATCACGCCTGCCCCCCGCGCACATTGGCTCCCCTACCATGCACACCCTCTGGTGGCTCTTAGCGGGAACAACGTACCTATATGGGGTTTCGCTCAGGAGAGACGTTCTGCCGACGTATATTGTGTGAGCCGGTTGGCAAGTGGTTAACCTGATAAAGATTACACTTTATGTTCCAACTATCAGGCAATTTGCCTGATCCTTGTAGATCTTAAAATGCATTTATTTAGTATTTAGTTGATAGCTAACAGATTTCAACCCCAATTAACTAAACATATTCATCTTAACCAAGTGGGGTTGTTCTTGGGCAAGAAGCAGAACAATCCAATTAAAACAACATTACTAATACAACATGCCCAGGTATCCAACGTCCCTATGTACCGCTTTTCAGTTGATGCTGAGAAAGCTTTTGACAGAGGGAGCTGGCTGTTTTTAAAACACACTCTGATGCAAATTATCCTCGGTCCTTAAATTAATTCCAGCATTTTAGGTCTCTATTTATCCCTTTTGGTTAGGGTTTGAGTAAGTGGATCTCTATCACCTAGATTTCATATAAATAACAGCACTCATTAAGATTGTTTCCTGCACCTCCTTCTCTACATACTGATGATGAAGCACCTGGCTATTGCCTCAGGCCACGTTCACATATGAGCTGCATGCTTCTCACAGCAGGGGTACAATGCATCCTGGTTCACTGTTTCAGGTCTCATTTCAGCCCGAATTTTGGGCTGAATTCAGACCTGAAATGGACCAAAAGACGCACAGCATTTTTGTGCAGATCTCACTGGAACCACTGCAGAGCATTGTGAACCGGCTCCATAGAGAGCTGGTCAAAATCTCCTGCTATTGCAAATTGGATGCGGAGAACCCACATCCAATTCGCAATGGTGTGAACCCAGGCTTAAGATGTAATCTGAATATGCCAGAGCTGAGCATAGGCTTGATTTAGACCAAATTGTCCCTATTTGTAGATGACGTCCCTCTATATGTTATTCAACCTCATACAGCCATGCCATCTATACTTCAAGAATTCCAAAGTTAGGTAACTTAACCACTTCAATACAGGGCACTTTCTCCCCTTCCTGCCCAGGACAATTTTCAGCTTTCCACGCTGTCTCATTTTAAATGACAATTGCGTGGTCATGCAACACTGTACCCTAACAAAATTTTTCAAATTTTTTTCCCACAAATAGGGCTTTCTTTTAGTGGTATTTGATCACCACTGTTTTTTTTTTTTTTTGCTAAACAAAGTAAAAAAGGCAGAAAATTTTGAAAAAAACGTTTTTCTTTGTTTTTGTTATAACATTTTGTAAATAAGTTTTCTCCTTCAGTGATGGGCACTGAGGAGGCTGCACTGACGGACACCGATGAGGCAGCACTTATGGGAACTGATGAGGTGGCACTGATATGCAGCACTGATGGGTGTTGATAGGCGGCACTGATGGGTACTCATAGATGACACTGATGGGCACTGATAGGCAACACTGATGGGCACTGAAAGGCCACACTGATGGGCACTTATATGTGGCATTGATGGGCATTTATAGGTGGCACTGATAGGCAGCACTGATGGGTGGCATTGATGTACACTGATGGGTGGCACTGATAGATGGCACCAATATGCACTGATTGGCATATTTAATGGGCACTGATTGGCACCTGTAATGAGTACTGATTGGCATCCCTGGTGGGCACGGTTGGGCATCCCTGGTGAGCTCTAGGGGGCATCCTTGGTGGGTCTGCACTGATAATCAATGCATCAATTATTAGCGCAGACCCCCCCCCCCCCCATCAGGAGAGGAGTCGATAGGCTCCCCTCTATCTTGTCAGCACCAACGGAGGAAAAGCTGATAAACAGCATTTCCAGGTTACCATGTGGTCAGATGTGATTGGACACAGCTGATCACATGATGGCAAAGAGCCTACATCATAGGCTCTTTACCAAGATCAGTGATGCGATGCGTCAGACTGACACAACACACCACCGTCAGACACTCTGCACACTCCCGAGGGCGTGCACAAGGGGCTTATTCTGCTGGACGTCATATGACATCCAGTCAGGGTAATAAAACCACTTTGTGTCTGTCATATTGCTATATGGTGGGTGGGAAGTGGTTTAACAACAAAGTCAGCTTCACCAAAGCCAAAATCCTCAATGTGTCACTTTCTGAGCCAACAATTCAGTTACATAGGACATGCTCTACTTCTTTCAAATACTTCTGAATACACATACCATTGGATCTTTCCTGACCTCAAGGGGCTAAAAATACCTTTCCTAATCTTTTAAACTCCTACTCCACAAGGACAAATCTAACCTTAAGGGTTATAACAGGAAAACATCTTCATGGCTAGGAAGAATAAATATACTCATAATAGACATTACCCCTAAATTCTTATTTCTCTTCCAAACTATTCCAGCCCATATTCAAGGTTTACTACCTTATATGCAGGGTTCAAGGCACCCTAGGCTAAATCACAAAAGACTACCAAGGACACAAAGGAGGAGCTTATGCTTCTGACATCCTTTTGACTTCTCAAGCATTGATCCTTGTTAGGATCATAGACTGGTTTCTTAATACAATAGAAGATACAGGTTCAAATTGAACAGTTCCTGGCCTTGCTTGACCTACAGACCTTAATGTGGATATTATCTCACAAACAGAGGAAGTCATACTCTATTCCAAACCTCACAGAACAAACCCTGGGCCTATGGGATAGCCTGGTCTCAAATTAAAAAATCTCTACATATGTAGGTCCTATGACACTGTTGTCTGATAATCCATTCTTTCCCAAAGCCATTCATAATTCCTCGCTTGGAGCATGGAGTAAAATGACATATCGTCAACTTGTTACAATAAAATCCATTGGATAGTCTCACTTCCAATCTATTTAAACATGTTGATTTGTATCTAGTCTAATTTGAAAATCTGGAACTATTAAATTCTGCCAAGTAGACACATTTTCCGATGTGGGGAATGATTTGATGGGGTTGTTAGGTGGGTTTTGGATAGGCTTCCCAGAATAAGTGCGTTTTCAGGGATCTTCTAAAGGTGGACAGGTTAGGTGCTTATCGGATATGCTGGGGCAGGGAATTCCAGAGGATAGGAGAGGCTCTGGAGAGGCTCTGGAGAAGTCCTGAAGATGAGCATGAGAGGAGGTGACAAGGGGGCTAGAGAGCAGGAGGTCCTGGGAGTAGTGGAAAGGATGATTTGGGTGATATTTGCAGATGAGGTTGGTGATGTAGATGGGGGTGATGTTGTGGATGGCCTTGTATGTTGTGGTTAGAATTTGGAATTTTATACAGCGGGGTAGGGGAAGTCAGTGAAGGGATTGGCAGAGAGGAGCAGCAGTCAAAGAAAGGTTAGTGAGGTTTATTAGTCTAGCAGCAGCATTCATAATAGACTGAAGGTGGGGGGGGGGGTAGCCTGCATAAGGGTAGGCCATTAAGGAGAGAGTTGCAGTTGTCAAGGTAGGAAATAATCAAGGAGTGAATAAGTTGCTTTGTGGTGTCATTAGTCAGGAAGGGAGATGCTGCAGAGGTTAAGGCGGCAGGATTCAGGACTCATATTCTCCTCTTCCATGCTATGTTCCCACACTATTAGTGGTGTACTCCAAGGTTCAGTGTTGGGCTCCTTACTTTTTAACCTATTTATAAATGATATAGAGTTAGGGATTAAAAGTATAATTTTGGTGTTTTCAAATGACACCAAGCTATGCAGTGGAGTAACATTCTTAGCAGATGTCTCCAATTTGCAAGCCAAATTCAATGAATTATTTCACTTATGCAACTACAGTACATGGCAAATGAGGTTTAATGTTGATAAATGTAAAATTATGCACATGCTAGGAGGAGAACAGCTAGGGGAGACAATGGCTGAAAAAGATCTGGGTGTTCTGGTAGGTCATATGCCTTGTACACACGGTCGGACATTCCGACAACAAAATCCGTCGGAATTTGGCCAACGGATTTTGTCCGAAACTTGTGTTGCATACACATGGTCGGACAAAGTTGTTGGAAAATCCGATCGTACGTAACGTGATGACGTTATTTCGTTACGACAAGACTACATTCAGGCTAGTAGCCAATAGCTTTGGTCTAGGAATTTGATCTGAGCATGCGTGTCACTTTGTCCGATCGGAATTCTCTACACACAATCGGACTAAGTCTGATCGGATCATGTTGTTCGAAAAGTTTTAAAGCCCAGCTCTAAAACTTTGTCGGTCGGATATTCCGACGGAAACAGTCCAATGGAGCCCACACACAGTTGGATTATCTGACAACATGGTCCGAAAAAGAAAAAAAATAGATTGAAGAAAAATATAGTGTGTACTTTCTCTTCACATGTCTTTTACAGTTTAAAAAATCAGGTTGCTAAGCAAATTAATATTGCATTGTTGTAATAATGACCTAAGCCCAAGTAGGGTCAATGATGTTACAGGGTATTCAGAGAAGATATCTCCTTAGAGTTTGCTGTGCCATTTAAAAATAAGTGATGGGATAGCCCTCATTTTTCAACAAAGCATGACATGGGGCACTTTTGGACTTCACTGGAACCCGAAAGATAAACATTAGTAAATAGAAACAATTAAATACTTTTATTCAAATTTGGGTCTCTTTATGTATTTAAATGTCATAACGGCATGCGCAATGAACTGATTAGGGAGCCAAAGAACCTTTAAAACCAGTTCACCAGTGAGGCTCAGAACATGTATTTGTTCCCATAGAGGATATGGAGGATTCAACACAGGTTCAACCCTTAAAGGGTAAACTCCAATTATAATCGAATTTTAATGTAAATGAATAAAAACAACCTCCCCACCTACATGTTCCACATGGCCTTTCCGGAACCTCCTCCTGGCAGTAGGGATACAGAAGAGCCCAGGGACATTTTGCATAGGATACTTGTGTTTGGGAGTGGGACCCCTGTTTATTGGAGGAATGCCTCTCCAGGTACTTTCAAAATAAATCAGGGAATGTTGGTTGGTATTAACATAGCAGAGGAGCTGCATAATAAAAATAACAGCTCAAATACCCCGTGTCCATCCTGGTTTTCTTTGGGAGGTGTGGTGGGTAGCTTGTTTTTTTTTCTTTTACATTTCTTGTTCAATAAATGTTTATTGAAGTTTGCAGAATAAGGATAAAAACATTAAGCAGAACCTATACTCTTCGTGAACTTATACATAGTGTAGACATGTCACTGGAGAAGTGATCGAGGGGGTGTACATCTCACCTAGGTTGCTACACAGTGTGAGATGGTAAATCCAGGATGGATCAGTTTCTCAGCAGCGATATGCTGCTGAGTTGTTATTTAATTTTGCCGGGCCTGGGTTTATATGGAATGGCAGGTAGGTTTGGTAGAGGGACCTGTCATTCCACATCCCCCGATCCAGTTCTGGGTTTGGGATCAGGTGAGCTTGGATCCTAATTAGCCTGGGAAGCTAAAGGCTCTGTAGGGTCTGCAGGTGATTGCTTCTCAGCCAGGGAATGAACAATCTGTGTGTTGAAGGAAGCTGCAAGCACAGCCACTGCTGGAGCTAAAACTCACCCTGCGATATCCAGG
Source organism: Lithobates pipiens (assembly GCF_037356315.1). Taxonomy (NCBI): domain Eukaryota; kingdom Metazoa; phylum Chordata; class Amphibia; order Anura; family Ranidae; genus Lithobates; species Lithobates pipiens. The sequence continues at coordinate 397,918,551 of NW_027507748.1, read as the reverse complement.
CGAAAGACGCTGTGTTTGTAAGTGTCAGATAGGTGAGCAGAACCTGTTAGTAAGCGCCCAGCCGGGCTAGGACTTTTATTTTTGTTGTACTTAGAAAGCACGGTGTTGCTGTATATTTTGTTTGCTGGACTGTTTGTACCACGAATAAACGCCAAGATCTGCTTTATCAAATTCCAAGTCTGCTGTGAACTGTGTCCAAACACACCCTACCCCGGGAAGATCCCTTACAATTGGTGGAGAATGCGGGCAAAGTCTGTTGCTAGGGGCAACGGTGTGGACAGACTTGGCTACAGCTGCTTATGTCTTGGGTGAAAGCTGCAATGACACTCCAGGAACAGTCCAGCAACATGGAGGAGATGCTGAAGCAGTTTATGCAAGTGAGTTTGCAACAACAGCAACGACATGAACAGTCCATGGCTGCACAACAGCAGGCTCAGATAGAGGCCAATAGACGACATGAACAGTCCATGGCTGCACAACAACAACTTATTGAGCACCTGATAGCAAATCGAGAGGCGCCTGTGGTGATGGGAGCCGCTCCAGAGATTTTTTCTGGGAGAAGGACTGTGCAGAAAGCGCTGCAAAAGATGACTGCTGAGGACGATGTTGAGGCCTATCTAACAGTATTTGAGCGCGTGGCTGAGCGAGAGAAGTTACCAGCCGCTGAGTGGGCAGAGGTAATTGCGCCCTATTTAACAGGTGAACCTCAAAAGGCCTACTATGACCTCAGTGAGCAAGAGGTTAAGGACTATACTCGGCTAAAAGAGGAGATGCTTGCCCGACTAGGAGTTACTACTGCAGTCCGTGCCCGGAGGGTACGCAACTGGAGCTACAGTCTGGACAAATCAGCGAGGTCCCAGATGTATGACCTAATCCATTTGGCAAGAAAGTGGTTGGAGCCAGACACTTCTACTCCTGCACAAATCCTAGAGAAGGTCGTGATGGATCGCTACCTCCGAGCCCTTCCTACTGACTTGCAACGCTGGGTGGGACAAGGTGATCCTAAGAATGCAAACGAACTTGTCAACCTTGTGGAGAGGTTCCAGGCGACTGAGGACTACCTCCGTGATGTTCCTGCAGCATCTTCACCTCCCCGGAGCGCCAGATCTGTGCCGTCAGCTGGTAAGAGACTTCCATCTATTGGGGGAGTGTGGAGGGGTGCTGATGGGGGGAAAAGGGCTCAAGTGGTGTCTCAGGGACAAAAGACTGGTGATGGTCCCGGGTGGCTAAGGGGCTCTGAAAAGGACTCCTTGCCAAAGAGACCAGGCCCTATCCAGTGTTGGAGATGCCATGAGGCGGGACACGTGTCGGCCCATTGCCCTCTTACCTCTGAACCCATGGAATGTGACGCTAGCCGGCGTCAGTCGCTATTTGCGGAACCATCTTGTGCTGCAGTTCCTGGACTAGAGACTGAACCGCAAATCTGCGATATTACAATCAATGACTTTCCTGTTAAAGCGTTAATGGACTCAGGAAGCCTTGTAACCTTGGTGCATGCTAGCCTGGTGACTGGGGACTTAGAGTCTAAAAAGCATATGAGTGTTGTGTGCATACATGGTGATACAAAAATGTACCCTATAGTGCTGGCTAAAGTCGGGACTGAACAAGGCACCGTACAATATGAAGTGGGTGTGGTTAAAAACCTCATGCATAATGTAATATTGGGGCGCGATTTTCCATTATTCTGGGTTCTCTGGGAAAAAAGAAAAATCCCCAAAAGGAGTGAGGATACCTCTAAGGGGGTTGCCTTGTCCACTGTGAATGATAAAAGTATGCAGGATGAAAATGATTGTTTTCCTTTACAGGTCCTGGCTGGGGAGGAGGAGGCTCCTCCCACTGAGCAAAATATACTAGACTTAGAGGTGTCTAGCGATAATTTTGGGGCTGCACAATTACAGGACCCCACTCTCAAAAATGCGAGAGAGCAGGTTGCTGTAATGAATGGGGTACCTCAGGAACCAGATGCTGAAAAAAGATTTCCACATTTTTCGGTGACTAATGATCTTTTCTATAGGGTTAATAAGGTTAAGGATGAGATTGTGGAACAGCTTCTGGTACCTAAGCCGTACCGGCGTCAGGTGCTTGACATGGCACATAACCATGTTCTTGGGGGACACTTGGGGACTGACAAAACGCGAGAGAGGGTTCTCCAGAGGTTTTTTTGGCCGGCCATATATGATGACATTAAAAAATACTGTGAGTTGTGCCCCACATGTCAGGTTAGTGCCCCAGTGTCACATTTTCGCAGTCCTTTGGTTTCGCTCCCTATTATAGAGGTGCCTTTTGAGCATATTGCCATGGATTTAGTGGGTCCCATTGTAAAGTCAGCTAGAGGACACCAGTATATTTTGGTAGTCCTGGATTATGCGACCCGCTATCCTGAGGCTGTACCCTTAAGAAACACTGCATCTAAAACAATTGCACGTGAGTTGTTTTATATGTTCTCTAGGACTGGGATCCCCAAAGAAATCCTAACTGACCAAGGTACGCCATTTATGTCGAAAGTAATGAAGGAATTATGCAGACTATTTAAAATCTCACACATCCGTACCTCTGTGTACCACCCCCAGACGGACGGATTGGTGGAGAGATTTAATAAAACTTTGAAACATATGTTGAAGAAAGTGGTGGCAAAAGATGGTCGTGACTGGGATCATTTATTACCCTACCTCATGTTTGCTATTAGGGAGGTGCCCCAAGCGTCCACAGGGTTCTCACCATTCGAGTTGGTCTATGGTCATCACCCTAGGGGTCTACTAGACATTGCAAAAGAGACATGGGAGAATGAGTCCACCCCATACAAGAGTGTTATTGAGCATGTAGCACAAATGCAGGACCGTATAGCCACTGTAATGCCCCTGGTAAGGGAACACCTCCAGAGAGCTCAAGAGGCCCAAAGTAGAATTTACAACCGGTCCGCAAGAATCAGGACATTCAACCCAGGCGATAGGGTCCTTATACTAGTCCCCACTGTTGAGAGTAAATTCTTGGCGAAGTGGCAAGGTCCTTATGAAATTGTTGAAAAGATCAGTGAGGTGAACTACAAGGTGCACCAACCAGGTAGAAGGAAGCCTTTCCAAGTTTATCACATAAACTTGATCAAGCCCTGGAAAGACAGGGAATCCTTGGGGGCGACAAATACTGTTAATAATTTGTCACAACCAATCCCTCCAGTCAAGGTAGGTGATACTCTATCAGTGTCACAGAAACAGGAGGCTCAGGAATTTTTACAGAAAAACAAAAACAAGTTCTCTGACCTCCCAGGGCGTACACACCTCATCCATCATCACATTGAAACTGAGCCTAGAAGCAGAGTAAACCTTAAGCCCTATAGGATACCCGAGGCACGTAGGGAAGCCGTATCTGCAGAGGTAAAACGTATGCTTGCTCTGGGGGTAATTGAGGTGTCACAGAGTGAATGGTCCAGCCCAATTGTGCTAATCCCAAAGCCCAATGGAACTTGGAGGTTCTGTAACGATTTCAGAAAGTTGAATGAGATCTCCAAGTTCGATGCGTATCCTATGCCCAGGGTAGATGAGTTGATTGAGAAGTTGGGTAACGCCAGGTACATAACCACCCTCGATCTCACAAAGGGCTATTGGCAGATTCCACTTTCTGACGAGGCTAAAGAGAAAACTGCTTTCTCCACCCCTGATGGGCTATTCCAGTATGTAGTGATGCCGTTCGGGTTACATGGAGCGCCTTTAACTTTCCAGAGGTTGATGGACTTGATTCTGCGACCACATCGTGATTACTCAGCCGCCTACCTCGATGATGTGGTCATTTTTAGCCCTGATTGGGAAAGTCACCTCTGTAAGGTACAGGCCGTGTTGGATGCCATAAGTGATGCAGGGTTGACCATAAATGCCGAGAAGTGTGCTCTAGCCCTAGAAGAGGCCAAATATCTGGGCTACATTGTTGGAAGAGGATTGGTTAGGCCACAGCTAAATAAAATTGAGGCAATACAGAATTGGCCTAGACCCCTGACAAGGAAACAGGTTAGAGCTTTCCTGGGTATTACGGGTTATTACCGTAGATTTGTGCCAAACTTTGCCTCAGTTGCTGCTCCGCTAACTGACTTGACAAAGGGCGGAAAGACAGCAATGGTCACGTGGACCCCAGAGGCCGAGGAGGCTTTCCAAAGCCTTAAGTCTGCCTTGTGCCAACCACCTGTGTTAGTCACCCCCGATTTCAGGCGAGAATTTCTGGTCCAGACAGATGCCTCTAGCACAGGCTTAGGTGCAGTACTCTCACAAGTAGTGAATGGTGAGGAGCATCCGGTGACGTACTTGAGTAGAAAACTAACCCCGGCCGAGAAAAATTATGCCATTGTGGAGCGAGAATGTTTGGCAGTGAAGTGGGCCCTAGAATCTTTAAAGTATTACTTGCTAGGCAGGAAATTCAAGTTGGTGACAGACCATGCCCCCCTAACATGGATGAAGTTAAACAAGGAGAGAAATGCAAGAGTGACTAGATGGTTTCTCTCCCTACAAAACTTTAATTTCACTGTGGAACACAGGCCAGGGAAATTACAGGCAAAGGCTGACGCATTGTCAAGGGTAAGTTGTCTGTGGGGACAAAAGGCTCAGCCCTCCGGTCTGAAAAAGAGGGGGGGGATATGTAGACATGTCACTGGAGAAGTGATCGAGGGGGTGTACATCTCACCTAGGTTGCTACACAGTGTGAGATGGTAAATCCAGGATGGATCAGTTTCTCAGCAGCGATATGCTGCTGAGTTGTTATTTAATTTTGCCGGGCCTGGGTTTATATGGAATGGCAGGTAGGTTTGGTAGAGGGACCTGTCATTCCACATCCCCCGATCCAGTTCTGGGTTTGGGATCAGGTGAGCTTGGATCCTAATTAGCCTGGGAAGCTAAAGGCTCTGTAGGGTCTGCAGGTGATTGCTTCTCAGCCAGGGAATGAACAATCTGTGTGTTGAAGGAAGCTGCAAGCACAGCCACTGCTGGAGCTAAAACTCACCCTGCGATATCCAGGCGAAAGACGCTGTGTTTGTAAGTGTCAGATAGGTGAGCAGAACCTGTTAGTAAGCGCCCAGCCGGGCTAGGACTTTTATTTTTGTTGTACTTAGAAAGCACGGTGTTGCTGTATATTTTGTTTGCTGGACTGTTTGTACCACGAATAAACGCCAAGATCTGCTTTATCAAATTCCAAGTCTGCTGTGAACTGTGTCCAAACACACCCTACCCCGGGAAGATCCCTTACAATAGTAACAATCACAATACAAAACAGTTTGCAGGGCCGTGGGAAGAAACTTAAAGCATAAAGGCCCAACTGCAAGTGTTCAAAGTAATGTAGGATGAAAAACCCCATATGGGAAAAATCAAGGTATTACGAGGGTAGGATTAAGAAGGAAAGGAGAGAGACAAGAAAAGAAGAAAGGGAAGCTCTTGGGATGCTGCATTGTGGTTATCTGATGCTGTCTGAACCCCAATTTCAGAGGCAGGGACAAAACTCCTTTTGATTAGGTTGTGAATAGTCTATCCATGGGATCCAGATTTTCAAAAACCGGTAGTGTTTGACCCCCCACTATGGTCAACAACTTTTCTTTTTGTTTACTTTACAAAAATGAATCAAAAATTCAGTTGACCCTATAAGTGCTGAACCAGAGTTGAAAACACAAGGTCAGTACTGTCCATAGACTTGCACTGCATAAATCAACACTTTGACCAAGATTATTGATTTGTATATAAAACAACCATTTTACTAGTGTTAGGAGATTGGTCCACTGTTCTGAAACTATATATAATTTCCAAAAAAGGACTCCATTTTGATTCTGCTTGATAAGTGCTGACAACTGGTGTTATCTCAGTTATAGGCATGGCCTGGTGGATTCATTCTGCCTCTGGCTTATTACAGATTACATACATTGGTGTAACTGACTTGCATTTATAACTAATTTGAAATTATTCTGATTTGCTTTTGAATTCTTTTTGTATTCACATTGACTTGTATTGGGAAGAAAACCACACACAATAGTCTTTCGTAGATGCTAGTGTTGTTCTCCCGCTACAGTTGACAGTTCTGTTCCTGTCCACTTTGGACTTATAGGTTTTCCCACCCACATTTGGGTGTTCCCACTTTTCCCAAGACCCCAAAAAATTTGACTGCAGATATGCTTTAAATTGCTTTAGTGATAGGGATTTTAGCAACTTCTTATTTTGTAATTGGCTTCTTAATTAGACTTGAGTTCATATTTAATTTGAATCTCTCCTTGATGAGACATACAAAGGAAAATGAAAACCATCATGTCAGAAGATGATTTCTTTCTGCATTTGGAAGTTGTTATGTACCATTTAAAAGCTTGATAAATTGATCGGACAGCAAGATTTACCAAAGTTTAATTTGAACCCATGGTGAAAGAGCTGCTGCTTTTGGCACTTGAGCTGTATGTCTGCCATCACATTTTACAGCTAACAAAATTCAATCTTGGAACAGCAGGAGGGGGAAGGCAGTGCTCTCAGACAACCAAAAATCTCCCCTTCGTCCTGGAAGTTCATTATCGCCTCTCTGAAGCATGACGGTGGTGTGAAATGGGTTAGACGCACGGATGCCTCTGTTAACGGCCAAAGCAGGAAAAAATAAAAAAAAATAAAAAAAAGTCGCACATCATTAGGAATGGAATAAACGACACAGAGGCACAGAGCAGAAATGATTTGATTAGCAATTTCCACTTTTGAAAAGACCTGGAAAAGAACCAAATGACTATAGAGAAGGTGTGATGGAGTTCTTAATTGCTGTAACTGCACAGGGAGAAGCGATGATTTGTGACACATAATACAGCACAGTACGCTAACGCTAATAACTGTTAATTAACTGCGGCAATGATATACTCCAAATGCACATACACGTTACTATAATTTCTAGATTAAAAGCTGCCCCATTAGAATCAGAGGCATGGCGCAGAAATTGAGTGGCACCTCCAGCCTCTTAAATTCCTGTTAACATTCTACACTCAGTGAAGTGTCCAGGATGGCACATATACCCACATGTCAGAGTGAACTGTTACTGAATGAATTCTTGCTCAGGAGAACCACTTATTAATTCTGGAAGGCTGTTTTTGCACCAGACCATCTGGCTTGGTTCTTAAGGTTTCATCAGCAGCCAGAGAGAAGTGATTTGTGTTGGCCTCCATCACAGAATGGCTGCTAGCTATAATATAATCTTCATCAATTTTCTATTATTTTCATTTATAAATCATGTTACTTCACACAGATAAAATAATCTAACAAAATTCAGTCTGCACAAATGGCAATACTCTAACAGTTAAAGAGAAGTTATATATGTCTGCATGATATTATACAAAATACTAAAATATACTAAAAAACAATAACACATACAGCTCACAATATACTACTATACTGTTAAACTATTGGCTTTTCATTAGTGCAATTGTATTTTTTCTAAGAAGGTGATTATGATTGTTTAACTAGTGATACAGTGAAACATAATTTGTTAATGTAAAGACACCCACACATGATATAGGATAGATTTGACACAGTAAAGTCATTACTGGGTCTGATGAGCAAAAGAAGGCAACTTTGAGACCTCAAATTAAAGCGCATTTAAGTGCAAAACATCTTTTTGGATTTGGATTGAATGTAGTAAGTTTTAACCGTTGTCTGTGTCTCTTTTCTATTTGTCTTGGTGACCACTGTCATCAAAACAGAAAGTAAAGGAAGAGCCTAAATATTAGAATTGTCATGAGCGTCAGGGAAAATCTTTTAAAATGTTTCAGTGACAACTGTCTAAAACCGGCCATAAACAGGTCAAATCTTGGCCAGTTTAGCAGGAACCGATTGAGATTCAACCCTTTATGGGTGGGCTGAATGTTGATCGAACAACCTGGGTATGACCAGCCTGTCAGATTTTACAAGTGATTATTGCTAGCAGCTGTTGAAGCCACTACAAATAATCACTGTGTTCTCCCGGTGAGGATGGCTTCCACCGACTGCAACCCCCACCCATGGGAGAACACAATGGCTCTGCTATGGCTGCCTTTACATAGGAATTCCCCTTACTTTGGAGAGATTTCTTCTCCCTACTTGTTACATCACAGAGACAGAAAATAGATAGAATTCTCCCCAGCAGGTCACAGGTAACAAAAAATAACCCATCATAGGCTGTTAATCCTTCCCTACTCTATCTAACTAAGGAAACATATTTTGGCTTTTCATACTCTTTAAGATGAACAGTTCAAAAGGCCAAAAGGGGATTTTTAATTTAATTTGCAAATGACAGTGCAGAGACAGGTTCACAGGCTATTTTATGGTCATATGTTCTTTGTAGATGTCATTGACTTTGTCCCTGTAAAAATGTTTTACATTACAGTTGCATAAATAATGTATGTATAACAATATCAGAAAAGGGTTTGGTGGTGTGTTAATACACTATGAGGAGCTTCATATTCCCTAGACGACGCTGGTAACAGAGAAACGTGTGCTTTGGGAGGGGACTCACATCTGGCGTTATTCCACAAGCTGGCCTGACCGCTTGGACCTTAAACTCCAAATTGGAAGTGTGATTTTATAATTTTATTAAAATTTTGGTGAAATACTACACTATGTGGAGTTTCTTCTACTTTAACTTCCTATATGGAGTCTGATTTGGCTTTGGAGATCTTGGACCCTTTGCATGCAAGCACGTGGTGTATATGCATGCTATGCAGCAAGGCATCTAATAGTCTCCTTGTGGGATTAGAGCAGCTGGTAAGGGGCTCATTTAATCACTTGTGGTGATTCCTTTTGGGAGCACTCTTTTTTCGGTGGTGCAAGTTATAATCATTCCTTCATGGCAAAGAAAGAGGGACTATTGAAGTTTAAAAAATCTGAGCACCTTTTTGCAATATATATATATATATATATATATATATATATATATATATGTTTTTGCACAGTGTTTGCATGGTTTATATGGACATTATTTGCACAGATATGTCAATTTAGGATGATTTCATCATTTGTTTAATGTTTTTTCATGTTTGTTTAATCTCTTATGTGATTTATTAACTTATACCTAGCACAAGGATAGTGCACTTTGTATTGTTTGGTTGGACACTTTTGTGTATGTCTAACCACTTTCCAGCAATTATTTTTTTCTGTTTCTGCAGTAAGTTAACAAGGAACTGAAATGTCAATATAGTCCTAAGTAGGGATGAGCCGAACACCCCCCGGTTCGGTTTGCACCAGAACTTTCGAACGGACCCCAAATTCGAACAAACTTTAGAACCCCATTGAAGTCTATGAGACTCGAACGTTCGAAATTAAAAGTGCTAATTTTAACGGCTAATATGCAAGATACTGTCCTAAAAAGGGTTTGGGGACCTGGCTCCTGCCCCAGGGGACATGGGTCAATGCATAAAATGTTTTTAAAAATGGCCGTTTTGGCGGGAGCACTGATTTTAATGACGATTAAAGTGAAAAAAAAAGTGAAACATTCCTTTAAATATGGTGCCTGGGGGGTGTCTGTAGTATGCCTGTGAAGTGCCACGTGTTTCCCGTGTTTAGAACAGTCCCTGTTTAATGTTATATCTGGTTCCTGCAATATGGGTGAAAATCATTGAGAAAAATGGCATGGGTAGCCCTCCCTGCCCATTACCAGCCTATTTGGGTCTTGTACGCATATTAAGGGGAACCCTGTACCCATATTAAAAAAAGGAAATACGTGTGGCCCCCAGGCCCTATATACTCAGAACAGCAGTATACAGGTGGTGCAAACAAGACAGGGACTGTGTAGGTTTGTTGTGTTAAGTTGAATCTGTTTGTAATTTTCAACTGGTACATTTTTAAAGTGTAGCATAGGGAAGGGTTATCACCACTGTATAATTAGTTTTGTCGTCCATCTTTTTTCATCTCACTTGCTGTTGTCTCCTTCCATTTGCAAGTAGGAGATGTTTGTAAATTGGATGTTTGAAAGTAGGGGCCTGCCCTATATGCTCTGCAGAAATGGCGGAACAAGGTGTTGGTTTTGCCACAACATTGTAAGCCCTCAAAGTGACTCTTGGTGGGCGCTGGAGCGCCCTGCTGTGAACGATTATACAAGAATTGTAATTACATGCCATTGTTGAACAGTGGTAGAAAAATTGACCTTTGGTGATTGTGGTGCTGGTGCCACAACAATATAAGTCCTCACCGTTACTCTGGGTGGGCACAGGAAGGGGCCCTCCTGTGAAATATTATATCAAGAATTGTAATTACATGTCCCTGTTAAACAGGGGCAGAAAAATTTGGCCTTAGGCACTGCTGCTGGTGCCACCACACTGCAACCTCTCCCATATACTCTAGTTTTATTGCAGGAATTAGCCCTGCTGCAAAGCATTGCATCAAAAATTGTACTTAAACGCCCCTGTTAAACAGGGGCAGAAAAATTGGGCCTTAGGCACTGGTGCTGGTGCCACCACACTGCAACCTCTGCCATATACTCTAGTTTTATTGCAGGAATTAGCCCTGCTGCAAAGCATTGCATCAAAAATTGTAATTAAACGTCCTGTTAAACAGGGGCAGAAAAATTGGGCCTTAGGCACTGGTGCTGGTGCCACCACACTGCAACCTCTTCCATATACTCTAGTTTTATTGCAGGAATTAGCCCTGCTGCAAAGCATTGCATCAAAAATTGTACTTAAACGCCCCTGTTAAACAGGGGCAGAAAAATTGGGCCTTAGGCACTGGTGCTGGTGCCACCACACTGCAACCTCTCCCATATACTCTTGTTTGATTGCAGGAATTAGCCCTGCTGCAAAGCATTGCATCAAAAATTGCAATTAAACGCCCCTGTTAAACAGGGGCAGAAAAATTGGGCCTTAGGCACTGGTGCTGGTGCCACCACACTGCAACCTCTCCCATATACTCTTGTTTGATTGCAGGAATTAGCCCTGCTGCAAAGCATTGCATCAAAAATTGTACTTAAACGCCCCTGTTAAACAGGGGCAGAAAAATTGGGCCTTAGGCATCACCCAGAACCAGAAATGTTCTTCCAACATATCAGTGGAGGAGGAAGAGGATAGACAATCAACATAACAGGACAGTCACTCAGCATCAGCATAGGCAGTCTTGAAGGGATGTGATATTTCAAAAAAAATTATTCTGTTACATCAGCTTCAGGTGCTTGGTAGCTGTGGGTGATCCAAGACTGATTCATCTTGATGAAGGTCAGTCGATCAACTGATTCGGTGGACAGGCGCACCCTGTGATCGGTAACAAAGCCACCAGCAGCACTGAAGGTGCGTTCCGAAAGAACGCTGGATGCAGGACAGGCCAGTAGCTCAATTGCATACTGTGCAAGCTCTGGCCAGTGATCCATCCTCAAGACCCAGTAAGCCAGAGGATTTTCGGTGGGAAAGGTGTCCAAGTCTGACCTTGCCCCTAGGTATTCCTGCACCATGTAAATCAGACGCTGGCGATGGGTGCTGGAACTGATCATACCTTGGGGCTGCGGACTAAAAAATTGTCTGAAAGCATCAGTCAGACGGCCACCTTCTCCACCGCTCCTTCTGACCGATGCCTCAGTAACACGTTGTCCAGGACCAGGAGTTTGTAACCTCCCAGTCTCTGGGAACGCGTTGCACAGACCTTTCTGCAAGGCCTCCCGGAGATGTCTCATCCTCTGCTCCCTCTGCGATGGCAAGATAAGGTCGGCAACCTTACCCTTGTACCATGGATCAAGGAGAGTGGCCAGCCAGTAATGGTCCCTCTCCTTGATCCGAAGAATACGAGGATCCTTCCGCAGGCTTTGCAGGATCAGGGAGGCCATGCAGCGTAGGTTAGCTGAGGCATTCGGTCCGGAGTCCTCTGGGTCACTAAGGACAACATGATCCGCAGCTACCTCCTCCCAGCCACGTACAAGTCCACGTGTTTCTTGGGACTGTAAATCATCCCTACAAGACTGCTGCTGCTGATGCTGAGTGCCAGCCTCCACCTCCATGCTGACACAATCATCCTCCTCCTCATTCTCTTCCTGTGTGATGGGTGGCACAGCAGGAACACTGTCTGGATAAAGGGGGCCTTGAGAGGCAAGGAAGTCCTCCTCTTCCTGCCTCTGTTCTGCCTCAAGTGCCCTGTCCATTATTCCACGCAGCGTATGCTCCAAGAGGTGGACAAGAGGTACAGTGTCACTGATACATGCACTGTCACTGCTCACCATCCTTGTGGCCTCCTCAAACGGTGACAGGACAGTGCATGCATCCCTGATCATGCCCCACTGGCGTGGTGAGAAAAAAACCGAGCTCCCCTGACCCTGTCCTGGTGCCGTAGTCGCACAGGTACTCATTGATGGCCCTCTGCTGCGTGTGCAGCCGCTGCAGCATGGCCAATGTTGAGTTCCACCTGGTGGGCATGTCACATATAAGGCGGTTCTTGGGCAGGTTCAACTCCTTTTGGAGCTCAGCCAGCCGAGCACAGGCATTAAATGATCGGCAGAAATGCACACAGACTTTCCTGGCCTGCTTCAGGACATCCTGTAAGCCGGGGTACCTGCCTAAGAACCGCTGCACCACCAGGTTAAGGACGTGAGCTACACAGGGCACATGGGTCAGTTGTCCCTGTCGGAGGGCGGAGAGGAGGTTGGTGCCATTGTCACAAACCACCATTCCTGGCTTAAGCTGGCTTGGCGTCAACCACCTCTCGGCCTGCCCCTGCAGAGCTGACAAAACATCCGCCCCAGTGTGGCTCCTGTTCCCCAAACAAACCAGCGCAAGCACGGCATGGCATCGTTTTGCCTGCGTACTTGCGTAGCCTCTGGAACGCCTACGAAGCACCGCTGGTTCTGAGGACAGAGCACTGGAAGAGGCCATGGAGGAAGAAGAAGAGGAGGGGGTGGAGGAGAGAGGTGTGTCACAACCAATAGTAGCATTTTGGAGGCGTGGTGGCGGAACAACCTCCAACACTACTGAACCTTGTCCTGCATCCTTCCCAGCTGCCAGAAGAGTGACCCAATGGGCCGTGAAAGACAGGTAACGTCCCTGTCCATGCCTGCTGGACCATGAGTCAGCGGTAATATGCACCTTACCGCTGACCGCCCTGTCCAGCGAGGCAAGGACATTGCCTTCCACATGCCGGTAGAGAGCAGGAATCGCCTTCCGTGAGAAAAAGTGGCGTTTGGGGACCTGCCACTGAGGAACCGCACATTGTACAAACTCACGGAAGGGGGCTGAGTCTACCAACTGAAAAGGCAGCAGTTGAAGTGCTAGCAATTTAGCCAAGCTAGCATTCAACCGCTGGGCATGTGGATGGCTGGGAGTGAACTTCTTTCGCTGGTCCAGCAGCTGGGGCAGGGACATTTGCCTGCTATAATCGGACGTGGGTGTACCGCTAGCAGAGTTCCCGGAAGCACTTGGCTGTGACACACCTAATTCTACACCTTCATTCCTCTCAGAGCAGGTTTCAGAGAGGATTGAAGGTCTAGTGGGGTTGGAGATGCCAGCTGATGAGGAGCAAGGAGAGGTCTGCTTTGTTCTTTGGTGTGGGTCTTTGAGGTACGCTTGCCAACGAGCTGCATGGCAGGTCAACATATGTCTGGTCAAGCATGTGGTGCCCAAGCGGCTGATGTTTTTGCCACGCGAGATACGCTTGAGACATATGTTGCAAATAGCAGCGGTGCGATCTGATGCACTCGTCTCAAAAAAGGCCCACACCAAAGAACTTTTAGAATAACGCGCAGAGGCAGCGCCCTGCACAGGCGGAGCTCTGCGGTGTGATTCAGTCGGTGTGCTGCCTCTAAGCTGGCCCCCGGAGGGCATCCTGCCTCGTTGGACATGTGCCTCCTCCTCCTCCTCCTCCTCTCTCCTTCCAGGCACCCACGTGGAGTCAGTGCCCTCATCATCCCCTCCCTCTTCATCGCTGTAGCAAACCTGGCAGTATGCTGCAGCTTGTGGAACATGACTGCCAGATTGCTGTCCTTCTTGAGCATCCCCTCTCTCTGCGCTCATGCTACTGCCTTCCTCTAGCTAAGTGTCATCATCAGAGCCCACAAAACACTGGACATCCTCCTGGAGCATGTACCCAACACTGTGCTCAAAGAGTTCAGGAGACTCCTCAGGAGGACGTGGTGGGTCTAGGGAAGGAGTCACTGATGATGACATTGAGAGGAGGGAAGACGATGCGTTGGCAGCTGCTTTGCTAGTACCCTGAGACTGGGTGAGAGAGGATGAGGAGGATGAAGAGGGCTTGGTCATCCACTCTACCAAGTCGTTGGCATGTTGCGGCTCAACATGTCCAGCTGCCGAAAAGAAGGACAAGCGTGTCCCATGGCCACGTGCTGATGACAATGCACCGCGTCCACGACCAGCACTGTTGTCTCTAGACACAGAGCCTGCTTGCCCTCTTTTATCGGCTCGTGCCTGTCTGCCTCTCCTTGCTGGCCTTCCAGACATGGTAATGGCCTGAAGGGAGTTGGGTAAAACAGCAGTGTAATGGAGTCACACAACACCCACTAAGCCCTGCAGATGGCTCTATTAGAGAACAGCAATAAACGGTAGATACAGGTGTATATTGTGCTGGAGTCACACAACACCCACTAACTCCTGCAGATGCCTTTATTATAGAACACCAGAGATAAAGGGGTATACTGTAATTGAGTCACACAACACCCACTAAGCCCTGCAGATGGCTCTATTAGAGAACAGCAATAAAGGGTAGATACAGGTGTATATTGTGCTGGAGGCACAAAAAACCCACTAACTCCTGCAGATGCCTTTTTTATAGAACACCAGAGATAAAGGGGTATATACAGATGTATACTGTGCTGTGCTGGAGGCACACACAACTTCCAATAACTCCTGCAGATGGCAAGTGGGCTCAAATAGAGAAGAGCTATGTAGGTGGATATAGCGGTGTGTACTGGGTACAGAGCACGCAGACAGCACGCACAAGCTCCTAACACTACTGACTGCAAGCTCTATTATAAAAGATAGATCACTAGCTATATAGGTGAGGTGAATATAGCGGTGTATACTGCGGTCAGGGCACACAGACAACAACCACTACACAACAGCAAGATCGAAAATCGGACGAAAACGATCGGTGTGTACTGTGTTGAAGGTACACAGAACACCCACTAACTGCTTCAGACGCCAACACACTACACTAGGCCGCCGCGCTGGCGGCCTTATATAGTGTGGGGCGTGTACTACACAGCCTGAGCTATGATTGGCCACAGGCATCCTGCCTGTGGCCAATCATGGCTCTCCTCGCTGCTGGCGCTGTGATTGGCCAAGCATGCGGGGTCACAGTGCATGCTTGGCCAATCATGAGCCAGCAATGCACTGCGATGACACAGTGCATTGTTGGCCGTGAGCGCCACACGAATTTGGCGCGAACGGCCCATAACGTTCGGAAATTCGCCGAACGGGCGAACAGCCGATGTTCGAGTCGAACGTATGTTCGAGTCGAACGTATGTTCGACTCGAACACGAAGCTCATCCCTAGTCCTAAGGTTTTTATCCTTAAAATACTTCCTACATCTAGCATGAATCTAGCAAAGGCTCAAGTGGTAAAGCTGCTTCTAGACCCATTGGATACGGTGAGCCAAATCTGATGGCTGCCAACGAATTCCTATGACTAGAGAGTCTTTTGGTAGACTTTGTGGTGAGCAGTGGTGGTTAGAAACCTCCCCATATGCAAGAATATATGGTAAAGCTAGTGATTTACATAGTAACAGCACTCTAGGCCAATCATAATGACATCATCAATCAATTCACACAATGATGTCATCCGGCATCTAAAACTAGCCTCTCCAAGGTATGTTCCTGTTATACTGAATCTATTTCCGCTCATTCTTTCGATCAATATTGTTGTCTCCCTGCTAGAATTTATGACGACTGAGTATATTCTAGCCAGATATATTCCAGCAAGCAATGCATAATACAGTTACACCTTCCCTCTGCAACACAGCATACAAAACAAAGAGATGAAATTTTCAACACGCACAAAAGAATTATTACGCTGTCATAGATTATGTGCTTAATCTTTCCTGGCAACTTTTTTACATTTCTAAGAGTTATGGCTTTGAAAAGTCACAGCTAAGATTACTTAATGAGCATTTGCCACCCTGGATGTGAAAGTAGTTCGGATATGTTTCAGTCAGCTATTAGCTTTACTGCCTCTCTTCTGTACTAAAAGTGACAAGTAGAACACATTATAGAGAGCTCAGATGTGTTATGTAGATGAAGCCTGCAGCAATATCTGCCTGCTCTCTATTATTTATGATGTCTATATAATACAATGGACCGAGATTTAAACCATTGTGATGCAGTTTGTTTTCCAGGGGTGCTAAAGTACAGCACATTTTACAGAGAATTGCATCTCTGTTACATATTAATCAAATCTTTCTTACATGCAGCTCTTTTGCTATAAAATAAAGGAAAAAAAAGATTAAAGTGTTTGGCTTTTTCTCAGCTGTCAAGGACTAGCAATAAAATAATAATACAGGGTTCTAAATAATGTGTGTGACAGGTGTTAGCGCGGTATTACAATCCTTTATAGAGGTTAACTACAAAATAAGTTCCAGTGAGTGATTAGATGGGGCCTACGTCTATCGCTGTAATCCAGACTACTACATAATTCTTGACTCTGCTCATTTGCGAAAGTCTGGATTGGAAAGGCTCCAGCAATATTAGTACCATACAGTCTACTTAAAGCCTTTATTCTTTGTTGGATACAAAGCGTGCCTGTCTGCCTTTAAGTATAGGAAATCACTGTTTCAGATATTTTGGATTAAAGGGACCCTGTAAGGATAGAAATGAGGGAAATGGCTCTGCTGACTTGTTTTTAAAAATGCAGACTCTGGCTTCACTACCTATTTGCAAATACAATCCTTATGCTGTTTCTTTGTGTAATGGGGTTACAATGGATAGATGGGGTTACAATGGATATAGGATTTAGATGCATGATTTGACCTCAGACTTTAAGGAACCGTCAGACATGGGTGATGATGTGTTCTGCATCTCTTTCTCCCCAAAACCAGGAGTGCTGTAGTCATACAAGTGTTCCCTTTTATGATTGGCATAATTGCTTTGTTCACCAAAAATAGTGGGATTGATGGGAGCTGCTGAAATAGTATTGAATAGTTTCCTGATTCAGCCAAAAAAAGTAAAGTCAGGAGCCAATCATCGAACGTCTATGGTGAATGGTATGCTGTTGAAGAAAATTATTGACTAGATTTGGCTTGTTTAAACTTAATCTGACAATAAAAGGTATGTGAATTGGGGTAAACTATCATTTCAGAAGCCAAATAGCTGTCAGGATAGAAAAATCTGTTGTACAGTCACAACATGTGCCAGTGTATGCTGTAATTCTACAATGTTTAAAGATCATCATATATCAAAACACATACTAGGTTGGATAGCTTTATATTTTTGTTTATTGCCAATCTAAGTAAGGCGCAGTACAGACTAGCTCGACTCCAAAGTTGCACAACTTCCAATGCAACTTTGGAGTCCGGCATTGAAGTCGTATCAAAGTCGGACCAAAGTAGTGCAGGAACCTTTTCTAACATCGGACAGGCTTGTGTAGTATCAGTTAAGACAGCTCTCATAGGGAAACATTGAATTTTACATGTGATCCGACTCGGGGTCTCACTAGTCGGATCTTATGTCACATCAGTGTGAACCGAGCCTGAATCCCTTTACTGATGCAGTGGAAGATTACTACCTGCTTAGGCAGGCCATTGAATCTTCCTGAACCGTGTATGGGCAGGTTGAATGTATCAAGTTGATTGATGGATTAACTTGGGTACAAGCAGCATGCCACTGGCAATAATCACTGCCATCTCCCGGTAGGGATGGCTTCCTTTGCCCCCCCCGCCAGGAAAAGACAATAGCCCAGCAGGAGAGATTCCTGCTTCAATGCTGTCAGTCTTGATGAGGGAAATGAGTGAATTTCTTTCCAACAACCCGTGGTTGCAGGAAACAAATTTGCTCCGAGTATGGCCAACCTTAGTAAAAGAGGATGTTATATGAATTTCGGATAGGTCCACTAAATTACATGCAAATTTAAAGCGGAGTTCCACCCAAAAGTGGAACTTCCGCTCATCGTATCCCCCCCCTCCAGTGCCACAATTGGCACCTTTCAGGGGGTGCAGATACCTGTATAATACAGGTATCTGCACCCACTTCTGGGAATAGACTCCTGCGGGAGTCACACCCCTTCCCGCACTCCCCCCGCTGTCTCCTGGGAAACACACAGGTCCTAGGAGATAGCGGGGGCCACTTACGACGTGCAGCGTGACTCGTGCATGCGCAGCAGGGAACTGGGCAGTGAGGCCGCAACGCTTCACTTCCTGATTCCCTCAATGAGAATGGCGGCGGCAGCAGCCGAGAACCGAGCGGTTGCTCGGCTTCGGCTGCCAACATCTCTGGACCCTGGGACAGGTAAGTGTACATTTATTTAATATTTTTTTTTAGGCGGACTCACTCTTTAAATGTGTAATTCTAATGCAAGTTTAGGAGATAAAGACAATTATTTTTTGCATGTAAAATATATTTGTTCTTTATAGGATGCTTAGGCCTCTATTATGTAATTTTTTTTAAAACTAGCTGTCTACCACTACCAGGACAGGATCATTTTGGTATTTTCAATAGTCATATCTGTTTTAAGAACGGGAAGAGGGATTTAAAAACTTCTAAATGTTTGTTGTAAATTTGGGTTATAAGTATTTAGGGGTATTTTATGATGATTTCTAATGCCCTGTATACACGGTCGGAAATTCTGACGGAAAAGGTCAGATTATATTATATTATCAGAAAATCCTATTGTGTGCGGGCTCTATTGGACTTTTTCCGTCGGAAATTCAGCCGGAAAAAATTTGAGAGCAGGATCTCAAATTTTCTAACAAAAAATCCGATCTGACTTTTTCCGATTGCTTGTAGAGAATTCCGAACAGACAAAGTGCCACGCATGCTCGGATCAAATTACGAGACCAAAGCTATTGTCTACTAGCTTCAACGTAGTCCCGTCGTTCGGAACGATCGGATTTTCCGACAACTTTGTCCGACCGCGTGTAAGCAAACACCAGTTTAGGACAAAATCCGTCTGAAAAAATCAGACGGATTTTGTAGTCGGAATGTCCGACCGTGTGTACAAGGCATAAGACTATAGTGTCATTTTGAAGGTGTTCCATACCAGACACTGTGAGGTCACAATACTTATGAATATATAAAGGAGATTTTCAAAACTCTGCCAGTGTGAATAATTTTAATGAAAGTAAAAAAAAACATTGGGATTACTTGTATCCAACTATAGCAGCATTTTAATGAAAGCATTTTTAGCATGAGCAGTCCACATCGCATGCCAGCCATGGCTTTGAAGGAACTCTACAGAATCAGCACTTCTTGTTGATAGAAAGAGGTACATGAATCAAATGTCTACTATTCTTATAAAGAGGAACACATTTATGTGGCATTCATATACTAAAATCTGTAAGTTTTATTTTAGTTGTGCTAGTCTACATCAAATTCATTAATTAAACAATATGTGTATCTAAAATGGCTATCTGTATTAAGTGTATTTGAGGTAAAAATATTTTCATATAACAGGAAATTCTTGGAAAATGCTGTATGACCTTTACTGAAAACCCGCCATACAAGATTAATACAGCAGAAGTCGATTCTATGTAGTTGGAAGAAAGGATGGCTACATTTTAACTAGCGCTGAATGCTATTAACCTTTAATACAAAACTTAATAGCAGAAATTGTAACAATTAAAATTGATTGAACTTCTAAGCAAAGTTCACATCTGTTTCTGCTATTTTACACATTTTATTAATTTGTCATGCACTGTATTAAATATATACTTTAAGGCTAACATTAAAGTATTGTGTTTAACGTGTTGGATATTTTTTATATAAAGCAATGTGCAACGTACAAGCAGAAAAAAAGACCATAATATGCGCAATGGGTTTTGGTAGCATGCTCCCATGTTTGATAACTATTCTACTGATCTCTAATTTGATCCAAAACACATATAAGCGGTATATGATAGACATCCACAGAAATGGCTTGATCACTGTTCTAATGCATAGGAACTATGAACAATCACCAAACATTTTTAAATATTCTTTTCTTCTGACAGTGTTGTATGGGACCAACAGGCTGCAGTGGTTTTCTATGCTTTATAGGTGGTCTGCTTATTCTCTAGGCTTCTTTCACACAGGGCATACAGTACAATGCAGGGTCATGTTTACCTGCACGGGGGTGCACGGGTGCTCAGTTACATGGAAACAACCGATGTGTCCCAATATCATGTCCGTGTGGGTGTTGGTGCATGCAGGTCTTTGAACACAGCCGCATCCACATGGATGTCATATTTTGGCATGGCGACTATATACGTGCAGCCACTGTGTCCCAATAGACATCAAATAGACTGCCTGCATGGGCATGCATGGAACACCTGTACATACCCTTGCAGGTAAACACGGGCCTGCATGGGGATGCATGGAACACCTGTACATACCCTTGTAAGTAAACACGGGCCTGCATGGGCGTATGGTATTGTATGCCATGCATGAATGAGATCTAATCCTAATGAAATCATAGGCTTCAAAATATGTGAATCTTATGCACACAGTGATGTCTTCACCAATGCAGAGCTGGAATCCTCAGCATGGTGCTTTTAGCACTTAAATAATAATTCAAACTATATTTCTCAGTATCTCAATGTCACCCACATTTACCTAACTTGCTAACTACTGTAACTAATAACTAAACCCTAACACTAATACCTAAAATTCCTGCTAATAATTAAAGTACAAGTAAAGGTTCCTGTATGACAGTCTAATCAAGTACCAAATCCATTACTATGTGATGTACATAAAGTAAACAAAAAATCCTCCCAGACACTGCAGCTTACAGTGGGAGGGTTTTCACTAATAGGAACAGTGCTGTCAGTCCAGAAAAGCAGTGGACAGGTCTAGGCATGACCAGGTGATGATAGACAGCTAGAGACTTGTAAATAACAATAACAATGCTGACAATTTTTCATCTCATTTTGATGCAAGCAGGCACAGTCCAACTGAAAGTAACATCTCTGCTCCGAATTCAGGAGCACTGCAGAAATGTTGCCACTCAGTCATGGAAAGCAGCATGACCCATGAAGAATTGATAAGCAAACAATTATTGGCTGAACCCAAAAGTGCTTTTGTTTTTTACTATTTTTTTTATAATTTTTTTTAAAAACAATAATGTGATAAAAAGGTTTCTGCAAATGATTTAGTGTAGTGTAACACTTTTTGTAGTTAAAGTGGTTGTAAAGGATTTTAGAGGCCTACACATCTGTACAAAATGATGGACAGCTGAGAACGAAGGAGGGGCAGATTGTTTTGATTCCAGAATAAGTGCAGTTCTTCCAAATGTTACTGGGGTTGATTTAGTAAAGGCAAAAAGGGTGTTTGCTATCCAATGGAATTTTTACGTTGCAAGGAAATGTTCCGTCAGCTTAGTGATCAAAGTGAACCTCGGCTGGCTTTCATCATTCAAATGTATACAAGCAAATATATTGTTCTTTTTATTTTTCTTGCACGGTTTTTGGTTTTGTTTGTAAAATTAATATTCACCGCATTTATTAAACTAAGGAAAAATTCCCTTTCAAATTGAAAATCCCCTTGCAAAGTGAACAACCGCTATGTGAAGTCACAGTGGTGGAGCTTCTGATCTACAAACATCTTTCACCATAGTGAAAGCACTGGTTATTGTCAGTGGAAACTTACCTTAGTTTTGTTTGGGTAAATACTGTATTATACTGTGGAGGCATGTTAACAACAGAGGGACAGGAGTATGGAGGTGCCTCTATTCTCCAGAAATGTTTGGATCTCATGGAAAATACTCTGTCTCATTTTTAGCTATCATTAGAATTTATTTTGGGTTAACAATGAAATATTTCAACTGCCACTGAAACAAGCCTTAAATAGTAATTAACTGTATTTAGTTTGTGAAAGCAACTGTGATTTTTAATTAACTTTGAAATAAAATAATTTGTGATTACTGTGGCATCTGATTGGGTTATGTGTACTGTATTTACTAGTGCAATTAATTTGTCATTCAGCATAAATGGTGTTATAGGTCATTAACAACTTGCTGAACATAATTAAAATCAGTTTCACACTAAAAAAAACTTCACTTACATTTCTATTAATGGATGACATGAATCTTCTCAGCTGACCCAAACATGTGTTATGATAATTTTTCTTATTTTTATTTAATTTTAACAGTTTCTAAGTGCCTACTGCATTGAGAGGTCTACATGGCAACACATTAGGCCATTGGTTTCAGTTCACTAATGTATTATTATGACTTTTTCATCACTGTAATGAAATAAACTTTTGTGTTATGATGGTTCCTTTCACCCTGCAAGCAATTATGCCTAAAGAATCTGGAGCGAGAAAATTAATGTGATGACAGTAACAGCTTTTGTATTTTCACCTGTATGGTGCTGTTTGCATTAAAGGCAGAGTTTCGTGCATTTTACCTAAGTACATATTTCAAATTATTACTACAGTGTTTACCTTAACTTAATTTTTGAAAATATTTTTAAAATTGATACATGTTTCCTTTTTAGTATTGTAGTTGTGTTATTTATAGAAATCTGCAAATTAGCCACTAGGCGACGCACTCAGTAGGTCAGTGCAATTACTTACTATTAACAATTGTTGAGATACTTGCTACAATGTATGGTTTTCAGGCTGACTCACAAACATTTATTATGAAAAGGAGCAGTAAAGCATTTCACAGTACTGTAAAGCAGGAAGCAGAGCCACACGTAGTAAGAAAATATGGCTGCCTTCATGTACATACAGTATTTAGTTATAAGTTATGCAGAGAAACTATTTTTTTTAAAACATTATACACAACGATAAGAATATTTACATCAAGTTGATGTACTTCATCAACAAACTGCAAAAAGACTATAACATGAGCTTCATCTGTCAAATAAAGGTGTCCACCATAGAAAAAAAAATCACTAAACCGACTAAATTGTACTTCAGTAGGCCATATAGAAAATACTATTGACTAATATCATTAAAGAACAACTACTACCCAACACCATATATTTATTAGGGGGGAGAAACAAAAATTGCCGCATGCAAGCTTATTTAGTAGGCCAGTATTCAAGGAGAGCGGGAGTAGGAAGTATGAATCCACATTCCCCATGAATCCAACCTAACAACATATGTGTTTCATCCTAGAGAGGGTCATCAGAAAGGAACTCTTGACCAAGTCCATCACTAGAATGAAACACATCAGAGTGCGGAGAATCCAGGTGACATTTCCACTAGGCACATCCAGAACAATAAAGTTTTATGAAAATTCTGACATCATCAGTGTGAGGCCATTTTTTTGGGGAATTGGCAAATCATTTATTACTGAGATGATTTGGCATATTAAAATACGCAGTGGGCCTTAACTTGTTAACCTAATTTTGGATTCAAGCATACAGCCAATGAAAAGCCATTTAGGCTATGGCCTGTTATGGCATATTCTGGGAAAAGGGGGGAGAGTGAGCCAACACAAATGATTAGAACATTATACCTGCCCACAGACTTCAACGCTGATGTGATCCAACCACCAAATGAGTATTTTGGAAGATAGAAACTCAGATTCAAAGATCTTTTTAAAAATAATTTTGCTCCTTTTTTTTCTTTTCAATTATAATGTTTGTGTATTCTAATATTTGCTATGTACAAATGCAGTTAGGGTTTTTTCTGTATTGTTAATAGTATAGACACAGAAATGTGGGTAATTGACTTACATTTGCTTCTTCATTGTCTCCAATTCATTTTGTACTTGCAGAAAATTTGTTTTGCTCTGTCTGGCTATGATGTTGAAATTATCATTGAGATATTTATTATAGAACAGGCATGTATTTATTTTCTCATATTATAAGTTCTTCCCCATGTTCTCAGATAGGCTATGGCCTTTAGATAAATACCATGTTCACTGTTTTAAAGCAGTGTTCCACCCACAATTTATTATTTTCTTTAAATCACCAGCTACAAACACTGTAGCTGCTGACTTTTGATAAGGACACTTACCTGTCCAGGGAGCCCATGATATCGGCCCCTCGAGACCGATCCGTTCATCGAATCGGGTGTAGGTGCCACCATTCTAATTAAGGGAAACAGACAGTGGAGCCTTGTGGTTTCAGTGCCCGTTTCCTACTGCACATGCGTGAGTTGCGTGGCGCTTTGTGAATGGCCACATGTCGAAGAAGAGGATATGACGTCCTGCGCCGCGGACCAGATGGATCGGAAGTACAGGCTGTACTTCATAAAAAGGTAAATTAGAAGAAGAAAAAAAATGTTTTAACTAGCCAAAAACTAGGGGTGGAGAGGTGGTGTTTCATTTAAGACCACCTCTCAAAAGTGGGTGGAACTCCACTGTAAGTAAACATCAATAAAAAGAAATGTATGAACTAGACTTGTAGGTCAACTAAGTTTTTAGTTCACCTGATATATACTTCAGTTTATTTATGTTGTTAGAAGTAATGTAATGGTTAGCAGGTTTTACAGTTGCATAGGGAGACATGTTATCCACAAAGCAGCATACACAAAACTGTTAGTTGCCCATTACCAGCTCCTCCAAACTCAACCAGAATATAACACCAGTCCTCACTTTTACATTGATAGACGCAAAATGCATTGACTGAAAGAACGAGATCATACACATGGACAGAGCTAAGCATCATAAGTTATTTCACATTCATTTATTATAATTAACCCCCCCTCACACACAAATCATTATAAGCTATCAAATCTAGATGTATTATATTATTTGAAAGAGCACTAATATCATTCAAATGTATATTTAAAAGTACAATTTAGATGCTAGGATGGATGCTAGGAAAGAAGTTTTCTTCAATATAGTTACTGGACAGGAACCCAATGTTGTGTCAATATATACACTCACTGGCACTTTACATCTTGATAGTTCCTGGTTGGACCCCCTTTTTGCCTTCAGAACTGCCTTCATTTTCATAGCATAGATTCAACATGGTGTTGGAAACATTACTCATAGATTTTGGTCCATATTGACATGATAGCATCACACAGTTGCAGCACATTTTTCAGCTGCACATCCATGATGTGAATCTCTTCTTCCACCACATCCCAAAGATGCTCTATTGGATTGAGATCTGGTGATTGTGGCAGACATTGGAGTACAGTGAACTCATTGTCATGTTCAAGAAACTAGTTTGAAATGTGCAGAAGATGGGTACACCATAGTCATAAAGGGATGGCCATGGTCAGCAACAATGCTCAGGTAGGCCATGGCATTTAAAGTGGAAGTAAACCCATCGATTTAACAGTTTCAAAACACAGTTACATTACTGGCATGTGCCGGAAATGCAACTATCACATTGGTTATGCTCTCAACTAAAATTTCAAACCATCCAGTGGCTGGTGTCATAACTGATTACATGTGCAGCATTATGGCAGTTGAAGATTAAACAGAGCCCAAGATAGCAGCTTCCTTGGCTGAAAACGATAGAAGGGTTTACTTCCACTTTCAATGATGCCCAATTGTACTAAGGGGCCCAAAATGTGCCAAGAAAATAAATATCCCCCACACCATTATACCACCAACACCACCAGCCTGTACTGTTGATACAAGGCAGGGTGGATCCATGCTTTCATTTTGTTTATGCCAAATTCTGACCCTACCATCTGACTGTCACAGCTGAAATTGAGACTTATCAGACCAGGCAACATATTTCCAATCTTCTATTGTCTGATTTTGGTGAGCCTGTGTGAGTTGTAGCCTCAGTTTCCTTTTATTAGCTAACAGGAGTCTTCTACTGCTGTAGACCATCTGCTTCAAGGTTTGATGTGTTGTGTATTCATAGATGGTATTCTGCATACCTTGGTTGTAATGAGAGGTTACTTGGGTTACTGTTGCCTTTCTATCATCTCAAACCAGTGGCATCATTCTCCACTGACCTCTGACATAAACAAGGCATTTTCATCAACACAACTGCCACTCATTGAATATTTTCTCTTTTTTGGACCATTCTCTGTAATCCCTTGAGATGGTTATACATGAAAATCCCAGTATTTGAAATGCTCAGAACAGCCCGTCTGGCAGCAACAACCATGCCACGTTTAAAATCACTTAAATCCCCTTTCTTCCCCATTCTGATGCTCAGTTTGAACTTCAGCGAGTCGCATTCACCACGTCTAGATGCCTAAATGCATTGAGTTGCTGCCATGTGTTTGGCTGATTAGCAATTTGTGTTACCAAGCAATTAAACAGGTTTACCTAAAAAAGTGTCTGGTGAGTGTATATTCCTATTATACCACCTTTGTTTTAGATTTCTATAGTTTAGATCAATAAATTTAACTGCAGCAGTAATATAAGTCATAATAGCTGGGGTATACTGTCCTTTAAATTGAGTAATGCACTGCATGACAGTGGAAAAATAAGTTGTTTGGCTCTAAACCAGTACCATCTATTGATGATTTGGTGGTCTCCTGCAAGCATATGTATTTATGAAGAAAAACGAAATCGGTCATGAGAGTTTAATAATAATTAAATTACAGCTAAATGCTGCTGCAATGCACATTATTAGCGAAAGGGGTGATTTGCATTACAAAAATAATATCTTACATAGGATTTTCACCTTTTAAATCAGTAAACTCTCACCGATATGACAGTGACTTGAGTTTGACAGTGACTTTGATTGCAGGCTTAATGAAAATGTGTAACATTTTGAAGGGGGACTAAGGGAAAACTTAATAATAATAAAGTGCTTCCTGCCCATGGGTGGCTACACTCACTCTTCTACTGTATGGAGGGAGTCATGCTTGTCACCGCAGCTAGACTTCAAACATGTCTACCTTTGTTGATAACAATTACCATTTCCATTCAGGGGTGATGAAATTAGTCATTTACACAAGAAAGATAATATTTTATTGCACCAGTTCATCTCACGATAATTGACTAGGACACTGTCAATCACTGCATTTCTGTCAAGATCAACAGGTATATTCTATACATGCTAAAAATGCTCTTAGTTTGAAAAATGTAAATTGAAAAATTAAAAAAAAGAATGCAAACACCACATCTGGCAACTAGTAGGCTGACTGCTGTCCCTTCAAGCTATACAGTATAGCTTTTTCTCAGTTACAGCACAGTAGAGACCAGCCAAAGACAGTGCAGTGTATGTCTTTGTCTGCCATTATCTGTCCAGAGCTACTGTTGATCCTCTTCCTTCATCCTATCTGTAGGAGCAAACATAAAAGTACATACTGAACCCAGGAGGATATCCTCAGAACACCAGTGTAGTGAGGGGCCTATTGGCAACCACTGTGTATTTGTTGGCTGCTGTTTTTGTGTTCCTGAGAGCAGGATTCTGCCAAAGGGGATTGCAATGTTCATTTTCTTTTATTGAACTACAAATAATCTAATTTAAAAGTGAGTTTTTTTACTTAGAGTTAAAGGGCCCCAAAGGCAGGCTGTAGCTAATTGTCCACCGACCAGTGGTTTAGACATCGTGTTAAAATACTAGATATTCTGCTTTAGAGTTGCTTGTATACTGTGCTGTCAATTGTTTTGTCTGGAGATTGCTTTGCTAGTGTTTAATACTATGCTAATGCTGTCTGTCGTACTTTTATTTGACTGAACGTCCTTCACAAGGCATATTCCTGTTTCAATAAAGCCCATTCAATTATTACTGGTAGGTCGGTGATTGCAGGTCCAGGTACAGGGTAGGTCATCACCAGGGCAGGACTTAGGGTGGTGGGGGCCCCTGGGGTTGAGTCACTTTCGGGCCCAACTTTCTTTACATTACTTTAAATAGAACAAAATGATACATAACTGCCAATAACCAATCAGCAAACCTCAAGATAGGAGAAAAGGAGAGCTGACGCAAGGAGCAATTCTAAAATAGTCCCAAATATTATGTATAAGAACAGTCATTAAGATTACTCTGATGGCTGCAACCTGGAGAGCAAAGCACAGCTCTATAAAACAGAAATAGAAAAGGACAAGGTGCACCAGACTCAGTGCAGGATTAAAGAACTTCTGTTTAATTGGACAAGACAAAACAGCCAAATGGCTACTCACAAAAGTAGATAATATATATGCGTATAAGTGGGGGATACTGTACTGGTATTCGTCCTGGGTCCACGATGTAAGCGATCATTCTGAGAGGCATCGCAGGAGGATGATGACAAGTGGTGGTGGTAGTGGTAACTCTTCTCCGCGCTCTGTATGTCTCCAGGGCAGTGTAGGTGCTGCACACCATGCAGTATCGATGACATCTGTGAACCGGAAGACAGAGGCCGGAAGTGTGTTCCAAGGTGGAGTGCAAACACCGCAGACTGGAAGTGACGCTGTGGCCAATGAGATGACGTGCTTTACACCATCGCTGTTTCATCTAGCTGACCATTCACAAGGTCAGATATATATACATACATGCTTAAGGGAAGTGGCTGGATGTGCCGAAACAACCATATACACGCTAAACAATGTAATAAACAATGTAATAATTAAAAATGAACCAGGAGATTAATAAAAGCAATAAAAATGGATAAAATTATAATTAAATTGTAATGTAATGTTCTTACAATATATTGCATTTTTTGTTGAGTTTATTACACTATAAGTTCCTCTGTGATAGACTGCAGTATATTTTTACTAAGCCATACAAAACAAATATTAACCTGCATGTAGTGTACTGTGTTGCACGTTGCAACTGGGTTCATTTTTACTTACTGGCCTCCTCTTAAAGCAGTATCAAACCCAAAAGCAAACATTTATTATATTGAAGTTCTTATTGATTCTTCTATTTTTAGCTGGTGATCCAGCCAGTCTGTTGTTTTTTTAAAAGAACAAGCTCTATTGTAGTTACAGGGATGAGACAATGAACACTAGAATAGACACTCCAAGATTACCCCATAGATCACCTACAGAGATGTAATAATAAGGATAAGTGTGAATGCTCTAAACAGTGGGAGTATATCTGTGAATAAAAGGCCTGATTTGACTGAACCACCAAAGAACTACATAGAGTATGTATACCGCTACTCACTGGCCTGTAATAAATTCACATTTTATTACTGAAAAGTACAAGTAAAGGTAAATAAATGAAAATTGTGTAATGCATTCGAATGGTACCAATACCCTCATCGTACACATCTAAACACCTACAAACACCTAAAAAAATGCATACTATTTGCTACGTACTTTACCCATAGATACCACAAAGCTTTTTTAGATCTCTTCAGACTATCCAGATGCGCTTCATCTGGGCTCACAAACCTCCCCGTATCAAATTTTCACTCTTAACGAGGGGCAAATCGGAGGGGGAGATGGGCATTCCAGATTACGGTAGGTACTACCAAGTTTCGCACATTGCACGAGTGATCGATTGGCACTGTCATGCAGAGGTTAAGGATTGGATAATGATCGAACAAGAGCTTAGCCCGACCCCGCTGCGGTTCTCCCCCTGGATTCCCTTTGCTAGGCTACCCCATAAAACGAAGGATCACCCGACAGTAGGCACCACATTAGGAATAATGCATCAAATCACGAAACAGAAGACGACAAATACGTTTACATCCCCTTTGAGCCCCTTAACACCTTTATGGGGCAATCCGGATTTCTCACCAGGAATGGGAAACCATTCCCTATTCTCTAGGGAAGGGAGGCAGCCACTCTTAGCGGGTCAATGCTTCCATAACCAACAAATCAGGGACTTGACCAACTTACGAGAGGTGGGCAAACTACCCTCCCTGTCCTGGTGGACCTATTTCCAGGTTCGGGACTATGTATCCACGGGCACCCACAGCAGAAACTTTTCCAGGGAACCCACAGAGATAGAGGCATTGTGTTTAAAAGGAGAACAGGTCCCACGTACTACCTCAGTGGCCTACAAATGGTTGACTAATAGGAAGGCCCTGGACACAGGCAGTTTGAGGCAGAGATGGTCGGATGACTTGGGTATGACAATCACGGATGCTCAATGGAGTCGAGCTTGTGCCCTGGCCCATAAATGCTCTCTGAGCACCAAAATGCAGGAAACCGCATATAAAATCTTGACGCACTGGTATGCAACACCGGCAAAACTGCACAAATGGTACCCGCAGACATCAGAGGCGTGCTGACAATGTGGTAGGGAAAAGGGAACTTTAATTCACATCTGGTGGCAATGTGATCGCATTAGCGTGTTCTGGGATAGAGTGATAGAGCTGACGCACAAAATTACAGAGACCAAGCTTAAACTTGATGCGGCCTGCTGCCTACTGCACATTTCAAACTTTTTGTTTAGGAAATATAAAAACTCACTCACCAGGCACCTTTTAAATGTAGCCAAATCTCTTATCCCAATACTATGGAAATCATCCCAGGTCCCCACCACAAAAGACTGGCTACTGAAAATAGCTTACATCTGCGAGATGGAGGATACCAGGGCTCAAGCTGAGGAAAAAGTGGACCGCTTCCATGCAACTTGGTCCCCATGGTTTGTCTTTAGGCATTCTCCTCATTATCCAAATCTGGTGCATTAATAATTTACTTCCCGGCTGGCTCTGACAGAGCCAGTAGGGGTTGAGCATCATTGCTGGAGACTTGGGTGGCTCCCTGATATGAGACGTCCTTCCCACCCTCTCCTTCATAATACCCTCCCCCACCTCCCCTTATGTCTTTTCTTCCCACTCCCCCTTTCTGTTTCTTTCTCATCTCTTTATCTAACCTGAATGTGTAAAATAAATTTAAAGTCTAAGAGCTGGGCTGCGGTGATAGGCCAGGTTAGGCCGCAAACCTGGCCGGATTTTTGATTTTTGCATACGATATAGAACCAAGGACCCCAGCCCACGGGAGAGCTTGGTATATTTCTGCCTTTTTGATTGATTGTTCTAATGACAAACTCTGTACCATACACGCTATACACATTTTTGTTCTATTCAATTTGTTATGTGCTTCAACTTTTCTAATAAACCTTTGAAAGTGAAAAATAAATGCATACACCTCTCTCTGTAAACAGTATACTCAATGAGCCCTTACAAAAATCAAAATATGATATTGTAATCAAAAAATCAGGGTATAGTAATGGTGATCCCATGCAAGGTATAAAAAATGGAACTATGAGGACAAAAGGTTCAATGAATTATAATGCAACAAGGAAACAAGCCAATAGCTATCCGATGATCATGTCCAAAACGGTGATAAGTGTCAATATTGCAAGGTGCCAGGTGGAGAGATGGGTGGAGAAACATGGATCATATTGTGAGAGCTCCCATATTTGTAAGAGGAGAGATGAATTAGCATGGTCCAGAGGAGGGTAAATGGTCGCCCAATAAGCAAAGACAATGAATAGCTTAAGCATATAGCTGTATGGTCCTATGGTTAGACCAGGCTAGATGTGTGAACATAGCCTATGTAGCATACCATTGCACATTCAGGTAAACCATTCCATCAACTGCCTTCAAAGTAAGTCCTCAAATATATTGAATAGGACTCAAGGGTCACAAAGTCAATGGCTGTTCCTATAGAAGCATGCAAGCATGCATGCTTTGTATACTTATCCATCAAGTAGTTCATGGAAATGTAATCCATAGTTCTCATGCAGGGGAACATGCTCCCTCGATACGCATGACGTTGCACCAGTAGATCACCAATGGGGTAGAGGGAGAAGGTGTATGTCAGATACGCCTGACCAGTTTTGCCGCTTCAGAGGTAAAGGGAAGCAAATTGGGGCCTTTTAACTCCGTTTTTCAGGGATGAGATTACCAATTGCAGGGGGATTTATGATGATCAACTTTTGATGATCAAAACCTGTTTGCTGTAACTGCCTAGAAATCATCCAGAGTGGAGGCATTCTAATACAGGAGGTATGCTACTACCCAGATCACCAAGTAAAAAGCCTAAAACAAGAAAACTAATGCAGCCACCACATCTAATCATTGGTAAGCTGCAATATATTACATTTTTGGTTTGGGGTTTAATACTGCTTTAAGGAATAAAAAGACATTTGGTAGGTTGTGAGTAAAAAGATTACTTAATTCACATAATTTAATGAGCGTGATAACATTTTTTATAACTCCTTATGTAAATCTAGAGAACATATTTGCAATGTAGACCAACTACAAATGCAAATAAAACTTTTTCTAAGGTACTGTAGAAAATTATACTGATTTTTTTTTTTCTAGCTCTTTTATTCTTCTGTCTGAAGAAAAACACCAATACAAATAAGAAAGTTAAGCTTGCTATCAGATTGCAATTTCCTGTTTGCTTCATGCTTTCCTATAAATAGTAGAAAGACCTGTACTATCTAGAGTGCTGATTATTCAAGTGCCATTATATCAAACTGCTGAATGACTTTGATTGCGTTTGATTAAGTATGAAATATGTTTTGAATTCAGCTTAGCCTTAGTCACCCTCCTTCCCTAAATGATAATTAGGTTTCTCAGATACAGGAGTTCATACATTGTGTGGAAAGGAAGAGTAAAAAATTAAAGCTATATGATGGTCTACTCACTAGGGATTTTCAATCCTGCAACTGCTGACCTGACAGCAGGGAAAGGTGACCTCACACTTGTCCTTCTTATCATTCACTAATAACCATTAGGGACAATGGTGAGATCTCACACCTGCTGTCTACTTGGATAGCATAAGGCCTCAGCAGGGTGTCTGGCAGTAAATCTCCACTTTACATTGCAGTCTTTTGTCACAAACACAAACAAAGATTAAGAAAAAAAAAATCCTACTCTCAGGGGAGCATGGGATGGACTCTAATGACCATGCATGTCTTGTGCAAGTGCTGGGAAAAAAAAATCAACCACACATTTTCATTTTCTAAGCTATTTCATTTAATTTGTAATCAAATAAAAACATATTTTCTTTTTCTGTTTATACAAGTTTTGGATCTGTTTTATTTTATTATTTTATACATTTTTAGATAACTCAAACAAAAATATGTTAGTACTTAATTTACCAAGCCTGCATTGCATCTATAAAGGCCCATGATCACACACGATCTGAC
The DNA here is from genome assembly GCF_037356315.1 of Lithobates pipiens. Taxonomy (NCBI): domain Eukaryota; kingdom Metazoa; phylum Chordata; class Amphibia; order Anura; family Ranidae; genus Lithobates; species Lithobates pipiens. The sequence continues at coordinate 397,885,569 of NW_027507748.1, read as the reverse complement.
TTTTTGACAACAAATATGCAAATTAGCTGTTTTAAGGCAACATCTGACCATGTGTACGCTCCATCGGACAAACCTTTTCAGTTTTCATCGGACAAATGTTGGCTGTGTGAACAGACACACTTTTCATCATCATAAGTTTGATGGAGCAAAGTCCGATCGTGTGTACAGAAAACCATCGGACTTTACAAACACGCATGCTCAGAACCAATGCAAAAGATCAGACAACAATACAGAAGTTGACCAAAGGTGGTGGTAAAGAGCAGAAAAACTACGTGATTTGGTGAAAGTTGACTGAAAAAGTCAGATCGTGTGTATGCTTAACAAGTTCACGGCCAACGCCATTTGTACAGAAATCCACGAAAAAGTTTGTTTAAAGTCCGATTGCGTATACGAGGCTTAAGACTTAGTACAACTGTGGTGTCAAAATGTAAACTTTCTGGCAAAGATGTACATCTATGGCATTTCTTTGCATACAGATAACTATAGTTTCAAGTCTAATATCACTTCCATCCTTGCAACCTTTTTGCAAGCCCCAATATGTAGACATTCTAATACTACCTATTTGGTCTACTATACACAGAAGAGTAGATATGTCTATAAAAAATATCATTTCAGCTATCTTTAGTCTATGGTTGTAAGGCAAATGCTTTAAAAAAAAAAAAAAAAAAACATTAATGCAGATGCACCACACTAGAATTTTGGATCAAGGTTACAAATTAGGTTTTACTCTATAAAAAAAAAAAAAAACTGCATTCCAGTCAGAAAGCTTTCTAAAATTGAATTGAATACCTTTGCTTACATTCAAGGTTGATTTTATTACATTTCTAGAGGTAATTTTAACCTTTGCTGCTCTGTATATTGCTTTTTCGTTGTGTTTTATGTATTTTCTCTATATAATACCACTATCAATGCAAGACGTTATATTCTGTTGTGCAACATTTTTTGTAGTTATTGGAAATTGCAAGCTATTGCTTTATTGCATACTTTATTCTGATAGATAAACGCAAAATATGTGGTCTTTTGCCCCCAGTGGTGCACCTCCATCCCTAATATATATCCATGAAAACATGATTATGCCCAGGGACTTTAAATGAGGTGCAGCAACAATAGCCACTAAATACATAGTAGATATGGTTCACAATTTATTAACGAAGAAATACAATTCTCATCACATTACATGAAATACAAATAGTTGGATATCAAGCTGATTTGTAGTGATGTGATTCCATAACAGTACATATCATACATAGTTAAAAGTTTAATATATCAAGACATATTTGGATGAAAAATTGCATCTTGATAATGTAACGTGTTTCGTGAGTCAATCGCTCACTTCCTCAGGTGTAAATGCAAATAATAATGAATATCTGTAAAGTAAAAATCAGTATAAGGTATATAGGACAATTGTTAGAGAATGATGTAATACAAGCCTCTGGGGCCACTGTAGGGGACCCCATGCTTAAAAATTAACTAAAGTCGCATACACATAGCAATATTTCCAATAAGTGACTGCCAGGGACGTCTGTCCTAGTAGCTGTGGAAGTCGGACCCACGAGGACTTAAGGGGGCAAACATAAGGTGAATACAGCATGGGTGAAAATGAAAGTATGCCCATTCAATTATATTGCCCAGAGTGATCACTACAAAGAAAATATGTGCTTACTTATTGTATAAATCTGGGTCCAACTGAGATAATATAAACAAAGATAAAGCGATAGCTCCAGAGTAATGGAGGACAAACAAGTGGATAGTGCTACTGAAACAATGCCTGAATCTAGAAATTAAAAAAAAGAAAAAAGAATCCATCTTTAAACGACCAATGAAAAAGAAAAAGGTTGTGAAAGAATATATAAATGTAAGTCCAATGGTAGCACAAGAAAGAAGAAAAAGAAAACCAAACCACCAAGTCCACAAGACAAGTATAGAATAGGTTGAATGAAAGTTAACACTGAAACCCGCCATGGATGTAACATGATGGAACTGAAGAGCCAATTGTCCAAAGGTGGAAAAAAGAAAAGCCACCTCCTTATCCCTCCCATTTATAACTCAAGGGGGATTGCAAATTACCCCCAACGCCATGTGAGTGCAGCCGGGGAAGAGGCACACACATGGAAATGACATCATGTGGGATAAAGATGCCAAGGGCTTGAATCACCAAAGACCACAAGGAGATGACAATGCATTCCAGCATGATGATGCCACACACACACTGACATCATGTGCTGGGCACATACACGGGGCTGATGCCACACGGCTCCATCCATCAGAAATGAGTGGGCAGGGAAAGTGAAGGAAGGCAAACCTCCCAATGGCTCTTGGGATAGAATGACCCTACCAGCCAGTCAGAAAAGTGGAGATACTACCTAAATATAGGTCTAACAGTCCATATATAGATAAACATAAATCAAACATAAATATCTTGCATCTTTATTCTGATAGCCAAAACAGAAAAATCACATTATCTCAGTTGTGTCCAGACTCAGCACAATAAAAGATTTACTTATTTTAAACAATCAGTAAAGGTATTTTAACAGAAGCCACATTCACCTCTGTAGCTATAGGCATTGTAGAGAAATTAATTTTTAAAGTTCATAACAGAGATATTGAAATTTCAGCATCTGGTGACATGCCAGCCTTCTAATATAAACATACACCAGATATTTTGAAGCTGTTGGAAACTGATTGATCCTGGCTTCTGAATTTTTGTTGTGATCTTTCAGAATAGATTACTTCATATTACAGGCAGCTAGAGAGGCACCTAATGATTTGTTCCAAGCTCATTTACTGCATGTTAGGAATATGTAAAAAATGTCATATCTACAGTCTTGACACATTTTACCCACTTCCTTTCTGGTGCATTTTTTTCACACACATTAAAATCTGCATTTTTGACTATAAAATTCAATAAAACTCCATTATATATTTTCTGAACACAGAGGCCCTGTGAAATGAAAAGTGCACACAAACATAAAGTATTCCACCAAATTATTTGTACAAAATAAAAGATTAGGTAGTGTCTAGTAAATAAATACCAAATATGTCAAGCCCTGGAACTGAGTATGAGAAAAATTACAGTACCCCAAAAATACCAATGTATATGAGAACACTTTAAATGCCTTTACAATACATCAGTTTAGAAATACTGCTCTCACTCTGACATGTACATCGATACCCAATAAATGTTGTGCAATCACTTAGATACACCTGTGCAACTGCATTCACATTTGCGTTTGTGTGTTTCTTTCTTTCTTTCATCTTTGAAGTTATCTGGCTATCACAAGAAAAGCTCCACTGCCTTTAGGAGAATCTCTCATCCTGCATTCTGCTCTGTGCTCCAAAATGGGCAAAATACTGGAGATTTTCAAGACTCTGCAAGACACACAAGCAAAGTGTTCCTCAGGCTCCTCTTCTTTTACAGCACCTCAGAGAACACTGGACCCTGCGACAAAGAACAAGGTACGCATAGACACAGAGACTGTTTTTGAGCTAATTCAGCAGATGCCAAAGATGACTCAGCAATTTATATCCTCTGGCATCAAAAATGCCCTCTCAGTGGCAGTTTCTGATTTAAAAGAAGAGATCAGAGGAGTAGCAGATCATATATCCGAGGTCAAGCAGTCTTCCAGCCTCCATGATACTGAGATCAAGGACATGCATAATGCGACGACACGTAACACTAGCCACCCCCTGGACATGTACCGTAAACTGGAAGACCTGGACAACTGTAACCTGTGGATTGAGGGAGTTACTGGAGTCTGTAGAGCATGACCAGCTTTGCATGGCTCTACAAATCCTCTTCAATGAGTTGCTGGAGAACCTTTAAGAAACACAGAATGTGCCCATTGAGCTCTCAGACTGTGTGGTAGAGATTCTGACCCCCTAAGAGATATTATCTGCTAGTTTATGGATTTCCACCTAAAAAAAAAAAATAGCTAAAGGGCGGGGGAAGGAGAAGCTTCAATATTCAATGGCTCCAATGTAAAGTATTTCAAGATCTTTCTCCCATTACTTTATAAAACCATACAGTGATAAGATGTGATGCTGCTGAATGTGCTTAAGGAGAATAACATCTCAAATTGATGGAAGTTTCCATTCAGCTTATTTCCATCAAGGCAGAGCAGCCACACTGCAGACACTAGATAATCTACAGAGATTCTAAGACACATCCCACTGGTTTCTGTCTCAGAATGGTACCAGGAATTCCTATTGCCAGCTGCAGATGTCAATCCCCCTCACCAACCTTTGGAGCAGTGTCTGACTAGGAGACGAGGTTGCTTCTTTCTACTCTGCTACAGACACAGAAACACTGAATGTCCCAGAGATGAGGCTTCTGCCTAAGCTGCTTCTTCTTGATAAGTACTTTTCTGTTAACATGGAGTTCTCTGGCTCTGGGAGATATTCTGTTGATGATCGATATTGAAGATCGATACTAGACCCAATTTTTGTTGGTACAGTAAGTTTCAAGTTGTTGCGATCAGTTACCTTTACTGTTTCGTATCCCAAAAATTGGTCCCTTCCATAAAAAAAATTGTTTTCCAATTCACAGCTGTTGTTTTTTTGGCATACAGTACAAAACCCAGTCATATAGACTGAACTTATCCACTATGGGATGGGTTATTTTTTAGACTAATCATTGACTGGAGGTCTGATCAACATGATGTCTAATTAGACGAAATGCATCAGTTGAGTTCTGCCATCACCACTGTGCCTTTTCATGTCCTTTGAACTTTTGATTACATCTGAAATGTGAGTATTCCATTTTTATCTTTCTTTATTTAAAAAACATTATCACACTATGTGGAACCTTTTTTCAATTTTTGGTTTCATCGTGTGAGCATGAGAATCTTCTCTGGCCATCCTTCTCACCATTTGGACCATATCTGCTCATCCATTGGGAATATAGCATTGACCAATACCATTGAAAGTCCTTATTGTGATCACAGCTATCCAGATCTCTGAGGGTTTTATATTCCACATGGTGTTAATCACGACAAGCCTTTTTGACTTTAGAGGTATATACCCTTTTAAGTTCATTATTTTCAGTAAGCCTTCATCCAGTTGGTGGCAGTCTCTTCGCAAGAGTTTCTCTACAATATGTTTCCATTGATGTCATCTGCCCCATTGATGTCTCTGAATTGCTAACCTATTGACATTGTCCATTGATACCAGGCCTTTTTTGGTTTATACCTTTATTCCTGTTATTATACTACATACTCATGTGGTGGACTTTTATTACAATTGATTCTATTATTGGTTACTCACTATACTTGTTTCTGTTTATTAGTACATTTTAGCGCTGCGTTTTTTCTTTTTTGATCAACACAGTATAGCTCATGATACAGTATGGATTGCACTATGATCACCAGGTTTTGTCTGCGTGCATTTTTGTGGTCATGCACTTTGAGACTGCCTATACCTTTTACATTGTGTATATGTTCTTTACACAGATGTATTTGCCTACCTATAGCCTATTACTCCTAAGTGGATTTAAATCTTGTGAACTATTTTCAAGTTTATGTTAGTGTCGTTTTTTAAGTATTTAGCAATATGTAATGTGAGTGTTAGACAGACATATATATGTAATTATTGTATATTGATGTAAAGTGGAGGACATCGTAGTAGGGATTTCGTTTTAATTTTTTTTAAGGTTGTGCCTATTAACTCATATTCCTTTAATTTTTGGCATGCCTAGAAATGAATGGCAGATCGTGTAGTGATGGCTGATTGGCATTAACACTTTATATTACCATTATGTTCTTCATCTTCTTCACATTCTTTCACCTACTATCAAGGCTTCTGGATTTCACAATTTTGCAGACACAGTTTCTTCTGTACTGTCCCCATCATCTATCTCTCACAGTCCCCCTATGGCCGCGTACACACGGGCGGACTGTTCGTCCAACTTTGTCCGCTGAACAGTGTTTCAGCGGACAGTCCGCTCGTGTGTGGGCTTCAGCGGACAGTTTCAGCGGACAGTCTGACGAACAAAGTTTTTCGGAATTTCCGTAAGACTGTCCGCTGAAACTTGGTTTGAGCGGACAGTCCGCTCATGTGTAGGCTTGTTCATCAAACTAAGTTCCGCGCATGCTCAGAAAGGATTTACACGCCGAAGGTTGCATTGCAGTGTATAGGACTTCGAATCTCTCGTCCCGTCGTACGTGCGGTTCACGTCATCGCACAAGTTTTCAGCGGACTGTTCGTTCGTCGTGTGTGGTCAAGTCCGTTCATGCTAATTTTGAACGGACTGTTTGTCAAACTGTTTGACGAACCTAGTTGGGCGGACAGTCCGCCCGTGTGTACGCGGCCTATCACTCCATTATGTCCACAACACTTTTTACTGAATAGCTGTTTAATGCTTATGTATAGTTTGCCAAGTTGGGACAACCCTCAGTGAGAATTTAAGTTAGCTCTTAAGTAGATGAAATTGGGTAAAAGCCCTGGACCGGATGTCCTTCTATTACAGTATTACAAATGCTTCTCTGCTTTACTTTCTTCCTATTTTTTGAAAGCCTTTAATGCTCTTGCAGAATGCCCTAGCTCCTTGCAGCAGCAACTATTCAAGGCTCTTATTTTGGTAATACAAAAAAAAAAATACCCTACTCTGGTTACAGATTACAGACCTATCTCACTTATATTAAAATTGATGCCAGGATCTTAGCCAACTGTCTTGGAGAGAAAATGTATGAGAGAATTTGGGCCCTGTACACAATGTCTCACACTAAAAGTTAAAGTGAATGGCACCTTCTCAATATCTCATGGTACCCGTTGTAGAAGGATGTCTCCTCTCAACTTTATTTTTATTCTATCACTGGAATCCTTTTCACATAGTCTCTGTAACAATGACATTCAGGGCATCTTCATCTCTGGTAAAGAATATAAAATCCCAGCGTATGTAAATGAAAGAACAAGGGTCATTAACTGTTGTTTCAGGTTAGCATAGTGATCTCTGTTTATTCTTACTATGTTATTGTTCTTTTAATCAATTTTTTGTTAGCTTTAATTAAAGTATAACTCCACTTTTGATGAGAAAAAACATTCCCCATCGGGTGATCAATTTACATTGCAAGGATTATAACAAACTTTTGCAGATTCATACCTTTTGTTATTCTGAAGAAATCCATGTGTGTTTGTCTGAGCCTCTGTTCTGAGTGAGTGTAATGGTTTCATAATTAACTGTCAAGTGTGGAGCTGAAGGGCACTAATGAGGAAATCTGCTGGGTCTGCATCCCTTTAGAGGTGTTCCCATTGAAAGTATCTCTCAAAAAATGACATACATGTTGTGGCTAATAGCCAATAGCTTTGGTCTTGTAATTTGATCTGAGCATGCGTGGCACTTTGTTCGATCGGAATTCTCTACAAACGATCGGAAAAAGTCAGATCGAATTTTGTTGTCGAAAAATTTGAGGTGCTGCTCTCAAATTTTTTCCGTCAGAGATTCCGATGGAAAAAGTCCGATAGAGCCCACACACAATTGGATTTTCCGACAATATAATCTGAACAGACCTTTTCCGTCGGAAATTTCCGACCCTGTGTATGGGGGCTTAGGCAGATTTATGGGAAAATCGGTGAGCCAATCACACAAGCAGGAAATTATGTTTGTGGGAAGTGGTCAGTACACACTCTGTACAGCTCCAGGTAGCCATATTGCAATGTATTCTCAGAAAATTATATTGACTGCAGATTGAAAAGGAAAGGTAATTTTTAGTAACATTCAATTACAATAAAATTTGTGTTGCAATTACATGCGCTATATTATTTTTTCTTTATTTGTTATTTTTTCCCTATGAAAGTGGAGTTACCCATGTGGCTTTCATTACTGTAATGTTACAATGATACTTCAATAAAAACATTATGGAAAAAAATCACAAAGGGGTAAGTACTTTTTATAGGGATATTAGGAGTCTTTTCAGTGGTGAACCAGAAATGCTTAGAGGTTAGCACTATCAGTGGTACACTCAAAGCAGTGGGTGTTGGGGAATGAATGTTTCCCTATTACCTTCTGCTCACCACCCTAACTGCATTTATTGTAGTACCAGGGTCCTGGAAGTAGTGAGAGAGCCTGGTAAAAAGACCAATTCAGCTCAGTTTTAAAAGTAGGGGTTAGTGCCCCTTTTAGCAAGGCCCTTTCCCTAGGTGGGTATGTTGGGCAAGGCTAGTATGTCCTATATATTCTAGAATTGGAAGATCCTGGAAGAGAAAGTGATGGAAAAATCTCTGGTGGTATGTAAGCATGTAGCCTTAGCCCTTGTAAACATGGTCGGAGATTCTGACAACCAAATCCGGATTTTGTCCGAAACTGTTGCATACACACGGTCGGACAAAGTTGTCAGAAAATCCGACGTATTTCGTTACGACGGGACTACGTTCCCGCTAGTAGCCAATAGCTTTGGTGTAGGAATTTGATCTGAGCATGCGCGACACTTTGTCCGATTGGAATTCTCTACACATGATCAGAGTATGTCCGATCGGAGCATTTTGTCTGAAAATTTTACCGGCAAGTTGGAAAAATTGGTCCGTCGGATACTCCGACGGAAACAGTCCGATGCAGACCACACACAGTCGAAATATCCGTCAAAACGGTCCGATCGGACACATTCCGCCGGAATCTCCGACCGTGTGTACAAGGGCTTAGAAAGTAAGGGGTAGGCTGTGACAGTGGAGGTTGAAGAATCCACATTTGGGGGTTCTGCAGTGAGGACTGTAAAAGAGTTGGGCAGTTATCCAGTGTTTATGTTGCCTATGCATCGTGCAGAATATATATGTCAGGTCTGGAGGAACAGAAATCAAAGTTGTATTGTAAGGAACTGTTCATTATACTTCTACTACAGAAAAACTGTTGAAAGGCTGAACGTGTGGATATTCCTTATTTCTGGAGGTGTACCTCAGGCTTAGAGAATGTGAGTGTCCAAAAGATGTCCGAATTTCTCCATGTTGCAAGTGTGTACCTTCACCGTTGCAGTGAATCAGATCCCTACTCACAGGCTGGATATAGCTTTGTAGAACTAAATGTAACCACTTAAAGACTGGACTGTTTCACCCCTTCCAGTCCAGGTAATTTTTCTTTTTTTAGAAACTTTGAAGAAGAAAACTCAGGAGGTGTGCATAGAACACAGGACAATTCAGAATTTCTGACAAGAAAAATATATATTTTTTTTTAACACTTAGCACACAGATATAACAAAACACAGAGCAAATAAGAGAGGTTTTTTGTTAGGGTTTGCATATACTTAAAAAAATAAAAATAAATGTAAAGGAGCATCACCAGGTAATCTGTCTCTGTTCTTTCTCATAAACTGAAAACTGTCAGAATCTACCTCTCAAAATTATAGCAGAATTCAGTTTTTTTTGCTACCTGTTCAGCTGTAATGGCACATCCACCACCTCCCCCCTTGCCATGATTTGTTACCACGATTTCTTTTTCCCGAGCTGTGTCGGACTACAGGATGACCCTGTGATGTAAGGTGGTCAATGGTCATGTGGTATATAGTATATAGTATATAGCTGTACAGACCCACATCAGTCATCTGTGCTTCAAATTTACCCATCTTTGCCCAATATTACCCAGTGCATTCAGATCCCACCCAACACTGCACACTTTTCTGGGAATGACAGCACATGTGGATAACGCAAATATAATACACGTAGGGCTGCAAGGTTAATTTCACAGGACAGTGTACATTTCTGACAAGATCAACCGTTTTTTTGCACTTATACAATGTAAAACAGATATAACAAGATGCTTCTAATGGTATATTTTATAGAGCAAAGCAGATTCATTCATTGTTAAGGTTTGCATACAGTTGAAGTCAAGTTTCCAGTCATATTCATTCATATTCCACACATAATGTCTACTATCAAAATTAATTTATATTAGCAACAATCCCTTTCTTTGCATGGGTGCATCCAAACATTTGTGTATGAACAATAGTGGAACAATAGTGGAATAGTGGCCTTTAACAGGTTTATGTTCTTTAAGGCAACATAATGAGAACATAATAAAAACACGGGACGTAAGTTCCTTGACTGGTTTAAGGACTTGAAAGAAACCAGGTTTATTGGATTACTAATGAGTATCCTATTTAGATGTAAAATATATAAGTGAACCCACATGTGTGTGCAAATCCACAGGCTGTTCTTAAATCTGGGAGTCTGTAACCCTGAGGCTAGGATTTAGAAACCATGCTTTTGATTAGAAAAAAGAATTAGATCCCTTTAAATGAGAAAAAAATCTTAGATCATCCAGTTCTATGTTGTACCTTTGTATAAAATTGTGCTATATTTATGTTTTGTATATATTTCTTTCATTAACTTTATAGATTTGCCCATTACTATACAAAACTTGTCTGTGACATGTATGCAAATCCTCACAACAAACTGCTCCTAGTTGCTCCCCATGGTCTGTTGATTATATTACTGATATCTCTTTGTTATACAGTATCTAATTGATGAATAGAACAATAAATAAAAAATATCTATGGATCCTGTAAAAAAGTCTTATATAGCTAATAAATTCCTTTGCATTCCTATCAGTTATGCCCCGTACACACGAGAGGGATTAAGTCTGACAGACCTCCAAAGGAGTTCCGCCGGAGTTCCGCCGGAGTTCCGACGGAGTTCTGGCGGACTTTTCGACCGAACGGACTTGACCACACACCATCACACCAAACTCCGACGGAGTCGAACGTGATGACGTACGACTGGATTCGACGTAGGAAGTTCCTAGACAGTAGCCAATAGCTGCCCTAGCGTCGGTTTTAGTCCGTCGGAGTAGCACACACACGAGCGGATTTTTCAAAGGGGACCGGGTCCGGCGGAGTTCCGTCGGGAAAATTTAAAGCATGCTTCATTTCTAAAGTCCGTCAGACTTTAGCTTCGCTAAAGTCCGTTGCAGCCCACACACGATCGGATAGTCCGCCGGACTCAGTCCGTCGGAGTTTGGATGTCGAAAAGTCCGCTCGTGTGTACGGGGCATTACATTGTTCTCTTCTGTCTCAAAGATCTACAGAACACCTATGTTATAGAGAATAGGAGATGGGGAGAGTGTCTGTAGTCCTGTCCAATGGTGACAACAGTGGCATTCAATAGATACAAAATGTTGAGTGAGCATCATCTCTTTCTGACAGATATTGTGTTACTGGTAGGTAAAATGAAAAAAAAAAATAGTCTGAATAATGAAAATTAATGCCACTGCATCTAAGGACTGGTAAGCTGTGTTATATTAAATATTTGTTACGCTTTAAAGTGATTCTGAATTAGCATAGCAGACACCTCCAGGTGTTTGTTTAGATATGAAATGCCAGGGCAAAGCTTCACTGAGATAAAAGGATTCCCTAATAGTGAAGCACTGTTTAAGATTTAACACTTCCTCTGTCTGAACCTTTAACCATCTCCTAAAATTAAACCTTAAAGAGGTGCTCCAGTCTCCCAAAAGAAATTAAAAGTGGGTGTTTGTACCCTTCCCCCTTCCCCTGCCACATGTGTCACTTTTTCAAGAAATGGGGGAGTGGGTACCAGCTTTTTCCTTGCATGTGATTGGGTATTCTTTTCAAAGTGAAGCTTCACCCCATTCACTAGGCTCTAGAGCAAATACATTTGCAAAGTACAGTCTAGTTGCTTTTAGTAAACCAACATCAAAGTGTCCTCTTCATATTCACCAACCCATATGGTAGATGAGATGGTTGAGGTCTAACAGTCCATTCACATAGTAATTCAAAACTTCAGACATGAGCTCCAAACACTATGACCAATTGATCAACTACCATGGTGTTCTGATCATTCCTAATGGCCTTAGACCAGTTAGCTAGTGTGTGAAAAACTAAGATCACAGAAGCCGACAGTGGGGGCAGCTTTGGTTGAAGCTATGGGCTGTTCCTTAAATTTTAAAGTCGTGTGCACTGTATCAGTATAAGCTCAGATGGTCTCAATTTTGGAGAAATAACAGAAGACTTCAGCCCCTCAGGAGCAGACTTATCTGTCAGAAACTTGAAAGGCTCAGCATCAGGGAGAGAGTCTTAGTGGCAGAGGGCTCAGAGACCTCTAATGTGGTGAGCAGATTAGATGCTGTTTGGCTCCTAAAGTCTTGCTTGATTGCAGTGAAATCCTCCCTGAATAGAGTGGAGGAAATGGCCATACTCAACAGAGCTAAAGACACAAAAGATAGTAAAGACCCTACACAGAGCAAAATTCTGGGCCATCAGTGTCAGGTATCTTAGGTGGGACATTGCAGGCAGACCTAGAACCATTAGTGAAATGTTGACTGGAAGCATCACTACAGCAGGACTGATTCCACCTTCATTTAAAATCAGACAGGTTGCACCACAAGTTAAAAATCAACATGCTCACTGTAGGGGGAAGAAAGCTACTAGGGATGGGCAAACAGTTCGGCCCGAGCATAAGTTCAGGCTGAACTTTGGCTGTTCGGCAAACAACGAACATTATGCAGTGTTCACGGCATATTCGAGAGCCGCGTAACACCGTTAAAGTCTATGTGACACTAACATGAAAAAACAAAAGTGCTCATTTTAAAGGCTTATATGCAAGTTATTGTCATAAAAAGTGTTTAGGGACCTGGGTCCTGCCCCAAGGGACATGTATCAATGCAAAAAAAGTTTTAAAAATTGCAGTTTTTTCAGGAACAGTGATTTTAATAATGCTTAAAGTGAAACAAATGAAATATTTCTTTAAATATTGTGCCTGGGGGGTGTTTATAATATGCCTGTAAAGTGGCACAGTTTTCCTTTGTTTAGAACAGTACCACAGCAAAATGAAATTTCTAAAGGAAAAAAGTCATTTAAAACTTCATTACTGGCTGTAATGAATTGTTGGGTCTTGGCAATATAGATAAAACTCATTGAAATAAACGGCATGGGCTCTTTGGATCTGGAATGAATATTAAGGGGAACCCCAAAATCTGTAGCAGGCCCTTCAGGTCTGGTATGGAAATTAAGGGGAATTAAGGGGAACCCTGCAACAAATGTAAAAAAAATGGTGTAGGGGCCCCCCAAAATCCATACCAGACCCGTATCAGAGCTCGCAATCTAGCCGGTCGCAGGAAAAGAGGGGATGACGAGAGAGCGCCCCCCCTAAACCATACCAGGTCACATGCCCTCAACTTGGGGAGGGTGCTTTGGGTTCTGATCCCAAAGCACCTTGTCCCCATGTTGATGGGGACAAGGGCCTCATCCCCACACATCCTTGGTTGTGGAGGTCTGCGGGCAGGGGGCTTATCAGGATCTGGAAGCTTTTTGTACAATTTTTGACACTTTTTTGTGAAATGGTAGGGGTACAATGTACCCCGTTACCAAATCACATGGGGGCCCCCTTGTTACAGGGGGCTTCCAGATTCCGATAAGCCCCCCACCCGCATACCTCCACAACCACCGGGCAAGGGTTGTGGGGATGAGGCCCTTGTCCCCATCAACATGGGGACAAGGTGCTTTGGGGTCAGACCCCAGAGCACCCTTCCCATTTGGCCTGGTATGGTTCAGGAGGGGGGCGCTCCCTCGTCCCTCACTTTTCCTGCAGCCTGCCAGGTTGCGTGCTTGGATAAGGGTCTGGTATGGATTATGGGGGGCCCTACACCATTTTTTTTTATTTGGCGCAGGGTCCTCCTTAACTTCCATTCCCATTTCTGGTATTGATTTTGGTGGGACCCCCACACAATTTTATTTTACATTTTTGGTTTAGGGTTCCCCTTAATATTCATACCAGACCCAAAGGGCCTGATAATGGACTGGGGGGAACCCATCTGTTTTTTTTTAGTTTTATCTATATTGCAGAGACCCAACAATTCATTATTAGTTTTAAATGACAATTTTCCCTTTAGAAATTTAATTTTGCTGTGGTAATGTTTTAAACACAGGAAAAATGTGCCACTTTACAGGCATTCTATAGACACCCCCCAGGCACGATATTTAAAGGAATATTTCATTTTTATTGTTTTACTTTAAGCATTAAAAAATCATTGCTCTCTAAAAAAACAGGCGTTTTAAAAAAAATTATTGCATTGATACATGCCCTCGGGGCAGGATCTGGGTCCCCAAACACTTTTTATGGGAATAACTTGCATATAAGCCTTTAAAATGAGCACTTTTGATTTATCATGTTCGCGTCCCATAGACTTTAATGGTGTTCGTGTGTTCGTCCCAGTTTTTTGCCTGTCCGCATGTTCTGGTGCGAACTGAACCTGAGGGGGGGAGTGTTCAGCTCATCCTTACAAGCTACCTCCTTCCATGATAAAACTGACATGAGGGGGAAACCTAACATTTGCCTACTGGTTCTAGTAATTAGTACAAGCAAGTCTGGAAAGCACCGCTATGCAGCGTCCAGTGCTCAAAGGTCACATTTAAGGATATCGCTCCAACGTGCAGTCTAGCAGGGTCCATGTACTGCCACCAAAGCCAGGCTGTGGAACGAAAGGAAAAATAATAGGGCACCAGCAAAAAAAGTTAAACTTTTCTTAGCAGTGCAGAAAAAAGTCATGCATCGTACACTAGCAAAAAATGGAGGCATGCTGGGAGTAGCAGGGATTATATTAGGCTAGCTCACACTGTTTTGTTTGCCGGTGTCAAATTGTCTGGTATGTGGCAGTATAACCCAACAATCTTTGAGTTCCTGTGCCCCTCAGGGTATATAAATCGTGAATAATAATAATAATAAAGTTGGAAAATAGACACATTTTTAGGATTGTACAGTGTTTGGTAATGAATCAGTACAAAATACAGATGGAACATCAAGAGCTAGTAAAATCAGCATATCAGTTATATAAAATACCTTTAAAATACATATATGCTGTGTCTTTAAGAATGTCGTTAAGAAGCTATGATCACCATAGGGAGTCTGTGTTTTTCTCTGAAGAGGTACTGCAGATTAAAATACCTTATTAAGATAAGCATAGTTATAACTGTGCCTTAAATAACACAAGGGTCATGTTCTAATAATAATATGGAGAAAATTGTTTTAACTAGTTGACTGAAAATGTGCTTTTTATTTCCTCAAAGCAACAGTCTTGCTCAATACTGCCTGGAGGTATTAACTCACAGTGAACACAGCTTGTCTCTGTGGACCCTCCTAGCCCTTTCGTCATGTTGTGCTGACATTTTAATCGTGCTTTTGTGGGAGCTGGCTGGCAGTTTGTCATCAGGAATAGCACTGTGAGGGGCCAAAGCTGGCTTCTAGCAGAGACGGCTGCTGAAGGAAGAAGTCCATTCTGACAGACTGAGCAATAATCTGAACTTACTGCATTGAGCCTGTGGGACACCAGCAGGACCGCTTTATCTTCTTCATTAAAGTGCGCTAAAAAAAATCCATTTTCCTTTAAAGTCCCAGGAACAGATGGAGTAAAATTAATTGCGCCATTAAGTCCCGATAGACAATACCAGAGTGGTTTTCTTTCAGTGGTGCATGTGTGTTACAAAGTGCTCTTCGTAAAAGGCAATTACTGCAACATTTGCCATAAAATAAAGGTTGCTTTAATGGGCAATAAACACAGGCTTCAAATTTTGTATGAAATGGGTCTCTGAAGGGAGCTGTTATAGGCAGCTCAAAGGCACAACTGACTTTAGTATTTTGCCCTGGCTCCAGCTCAGCTAGTTCTGAAAACAATGATTTCCACCCTTGGATGTTTCCTAATAGAATTATGCATGTGGGGGCGTGACATTGCATTTCAATCCAACTTTTCTCTGGATAGACAGACTGTTGGGAATTCTAATCAGAAGGCACTAGGAATATTAACTAATGAATGCACGTTGCATGTCATAAAACACTAACGCTAAGCTGTTTAATTTTGCCATGTGCTGAAACATTACGGCAAATGAAAATGCATACTCAAAATATCATAACAATAAAGTTGTATTTGCAGAAAATGTTGCTTTGTGGTCAGGGGTTTCCAGCCATTTCAAGCAAATCTGTCAGCCATTTTACATGTTTAATAGTAAATGTCCTATGTGAGAGCAGATTCCACAAGCCAGAAAAGCCTATTCTATGCATCCCCCGGATCCAGTCTTAACTTTACTGAACATCGGGTCTAAAACTTACACCTAGAGTTAAGCCTTATCAATTCTTTACCACCTTGCCAAATATATATCTTCATTGGCCACTCAAATGTCCAACCTGAGAGTAGGCTTCTAAGGTATAAAAGCCCATTTAACGTGTTCCTCTGATCCTTGGTTCACCTTCTTTCTATGGTTCCTTGTCAGCTCAGTTTGGGGCTTTCCTCTGCTCCCAGTACAGTATGATCACCTTTATTTGTCACATAGGTGTTCTCATTGAGCAGCAAATGACAATGGCTTGGCTAAGATTAGGTTGGAGCCTAGCTCATTAAGTAACAAGGCAAAACCAGGATCTGAATGCATGCAGAAACGGAAATAATGGCTGGCAAAGGTGATAGCAAGCACCTTGTGACACCATATTTACTTATAAAAACATAAAATGGCTGACCAGCTTTCTTTAGATCAGTGTGCTTAAACCTTATATTTTAGCTTTTTAAACTCTTAAAGACTCCAGATCACTGGAGATCACTGCCTTTTAATTTCCTGCACTGCCTATCTGGTGTAGCTATCACATATTTCACTTTTCCTATTAGATTTTTCCTCTTGGTTATAATTTAAATTTCTATAGGAAGAGATGAATTGGGATTCTGAGTGTGGTCATACACACTTCAATCTAATTATACAATGCCTGTACAGTCTTCCTTATATTTACCAAAACTATGTAATCTTATATTTACCAAAACTATATAATAGGACAAACCTAAATAAGCGATTCCATTTTTATCCAGTAACACACATTACATAGTTGTTGGTAGATTTATTTTGTACAATCAGATTGTAAAGTGTATGGTAAGCTTAAGTAAGGGGGAAAAAAAAATAGTCTACGGAGATCTTATAATGTAGTCTCTGAAAGGAAAAAAGAAGCCAGTGAGCAATTTAAAGCGGAAGTAAACCCATCGATCTAACAGTTTGAAAAAACAGTGACATTCCCGGCATGCCAAAAAAATGCTAACTGTCATATTAGTTGTGCTCTCAACCAAACTGTCAAACCATCCAATGGCTGGTGTCATAACTGATCACATGTGCAGCTTCATGGCAGTTAAAGATTAACGGGAGGCCAAGATGGCAGCTTCCTTGGTTGAAAACGATAGGAGGGTTTACTTCCACTTTAAGTTAACCAGAGCCACCTCATATTTTGCCCTCCTTGCCTTATAGCTCCTGCATAAGCGCTGTGTAAATTGCTAACACTATATAATTAGCTGTAATAAATAAATAAATAAAATAAAATCACTGCTTCACATTAGAAAGTAGAGTGCTACATCTAATGCCCTGTACACACGGTTGGACTTTCTGGCAGAAAATGTGCGATCGGACTGTGTTGTCGGAAATTCCGATTGTGTGTGGAGTCCATCTGACTTTTTCCATCGGAATTTTCGATACACAAAGTTTGAGATCTTGTTCTAAAATTTTCCGACAACAAAATCTGATCGTTTAAATTCTGATCGTGTGTAGACAATTCCAACGCACAATGTGGCATGCATGCTCAGAATAAATTACGAGATGGAAGCTATTGGCTACTGGCTTCTTTATAGTCCCATCGTACGTGTTGTACGTCACCTCATTCTGAAGAATCAGATTTTCCGGCAACTTTGTGCTACCGTGTATGCTAGACAAGTTTGGGCCAAAATCCTTCTGAAAAAATCAGATCGATTTTGTCGTCGGAATGTCCGACTGTGTACAGGACATAAGAGGGGCTAACAGCCAGAGTAGAACAGATAAGCTGCTGATGACAGCTTGCTTACATTTGTGGTAAGCTGTAAGCTATATATAAAAAAAAAAAGCTGCAAACCAGCAAAAATTGCAGGGGGCGATCAATGTTAGAAGAGAGTTCCAGGGGTGAACCATTTTGGAAAGTGGAGCAAGCAGTGTTGGAAGAGGGTGGCAGGGAATGCAGAGGTAAGCAGTGCTGGAAAAGCAGTACAAAGGAAGGAGACATGAAGGGGGTTGCTGGGGCTGTAGTGGTGAACCTGGTTTTAAAAGGTACCTTCTTCCACTTCTGTGCAAGATCATCAAAGCGATCTATGAAGATGTCTGGCCCCTCCTCCTCCCCCCGCAGCCTTCTGGGACACACACCAGAAGGATGCAGGGGGACACATCAGAAGACCTGTGCCATGATTTGAGGTGTCATTCAAATTATAGGCATTTCAACTGCGAGTCCTGCGATTTATCATTCACACATCAGGATTTTCAAATCGCTGGCAGATTCGTGGCAAATCTGCCCGCAATTCAAAACACTTATGAGTGAATGCAGTCTTAGTGAACATGTGGTTTTAAAGAATTGGCTCGGGTGCCAACATCATGGAATCCCGGACATATAAATGTCATATTAAAAGTCAGCAGCTACAATATTTGTAGCTGCTGACTTTTTATTTTTTGGGGGGGGGGGGGAGACTGGAGATCCTCTTTAATGCGAGCTATAATGTGCATTAACACACCATGGGAATGGTTTTGGCAGAAAATTACTGGACTCTGGTCTTGCTAAGGTTTAGAACCACTGCTCTACACCTACTGCATTATGATACCAATCATTTTAGTATGGGTGGTTCTAACAGGTTACTTTACCTGACCACTGCACTCTATACCCTGTGCTGTATATCAGTGATTCTCAACCTCAGTCTTCAAGTACCCCCAACGGGCACTGTTTTCAGGTTTTCCTTTACTTTGCACAGCTGCTTTAAATCAATATCAATGACATGGTATTGATAAGAGCTATTTTATTTAAGTGACCTTCCCTAAACATTGCCTCTTGAGGGATACTTGAGCACTGAGGTTGAGAACCACTGCTGTATATGACATAGACCTGACCTCCGCACTTTAGAAGTTCAGCTATTCTTTTTTTGCTATACAGCTTTAGTAACGTTACTTACCTCTAATGAAGTATGTCCCATGTTCAGGCAGATAAATCTGAGAGAAATGTATTGCTTGGCTGCCCCGTCCTCTTCCTGTGACTGAATTTCTAGCACAAACAGGTCAATAGCTTCAGGCTCCAGCCTGACCTGCTGTGAAAAAAGTTCCTTACGTGAACCAACCCCCCCCCCCCCCCCCCCCCCCCCACACTGGGAAACAATCTTTCATTGCTTTTACTGCCTGTAACACACAGAACGGTCAAAGCTAGCCCATCTAGCCCATTACCAGTAACAGCAGCATCACAGATCGAAGAACACACCATCATACTTCTGATTGGACATTACGGGAGTGTAGGTACGTTAGGCCATCCTTCTGCTCAGTTTTCTACTAGCAACATATTAATTTGTCATTATAAGTGCACTGTAGCATAATTGGACTGGTTCTGTCCTGCTGACCTTCCCTTTCAAAATATGAGCGCTAGAGTACAGGGGATTGCATAAAGCTTACATCAAGACAAGTTTGTTTTGGACAAAGTGGGGAAGGTTTTTTTGTTTTGTTTTGTGTGTGTCCCTTACTGTCAAAACAGGAAATAGGGTGTTTGGTTTTTTTGCATTAAAATAACAGCGTGCGTTCAGTTCAGCAGATACAATAGTTGCACCAGTTCTTTTGAAAAAGTAGATATAACTATTATTTTACAAGCTGGTCTGCATACTTACCATCTATTAGAATTGCAACTATCTACTGCTCAACTATCGGCATGATCTACACAAATGGCATGGCACCCAAGCAGTGGAAGCTGATGAAGAACACATTTTTCACTTCAAAACAAAGGCCCTTCAAAATCCCCGCAAACAGGATAAAGACAAAACAGTAACACATTTTTGCAGTGGGGAAGGGTTAGAATTTCTTGCAATGTTTTTATTTCTATCTGTATCCTTCTGTTTCATGATGACCATAACCCCAGAATGCAGGCCTTCTGTGTACTGGACTTTAAATTCCAGTACAAATTGATACAACGTACAATCCTTTCCAGCGGCAGCTTGCCATAGACTTTCATAGGTTGTGTGCTCCTACGCTTGATGTTGCAATTGTCCCTTTCCAGTGCACTAAAATGTCAGGAGGGAGTTGGATGGCCCCAATAACAAGGGGCCTAATGGGGGATGAAGCATTTCTACAAAATGTACCTTCTAAATGTAAAATTAAGTTACCTCATTGTCAAACTATATTCATCTTGTTTTAGCTTTTTCAAGGTGACTATCCATGTAGCCTGGCCCATTTTACCTGACACATCTTTATTGCCACCTTTGCTATATAGCACCCTCTACCTAGTGTAGGTGCTAGAGTGATATTTTTCTGTAGTGCAGGTAAATTTAGGCATTTTTTGTTTTGGTCTGTGTGGGCTGCGAGTGGCTCACAGTAGGCTGGCGATTCACAGATAGCATCATCTTTCGGTTACCTCCCTAGAGGATTCTAGAAGGAAGGTGGGGAAGAGAGGTGGAGCTGTCTGGGGTATTCCAAGGAGCCCTGACCAATCCCCAACCTGGATTGGCAGGGGACAGGCCTCGTTAAATACCTAGAGTCAACCCAGCTGGGGAGGAGTTGTTTGTGTGGAGGAAGTCTCCTACTCTGGGGGGGGGGGTAACCTTGGGCCAGGAGCTCAGAGCTGAACAGGAACCCCACAAAACCCCAGAGGTGTCCTTAACTGGTGCAGGAGAGGACAGTGGGGAATATTGCCGGGCAAGTCTCCAGGAGGTTTCCAACAGGTGCCAGTGAGTGGCAGGCACAGTCGGGAGAGCTGAGAGAGGCATGCCAGAGCGGACTGGGAGTGTGCAGTCTGAGATGGATGTGGAGCCAGCAGGAGTGACTGTGATGTTACTGGCAGTAAATTTGGGCAGCCACAGCTGGGGAGAGCTGGACAGGGTCTGCAAAGAGCTGACAGGGATCAGTAGTCCACCAAAGAGGGCAGCTAGCACCAGAACTTTATTTTGCTACACTACAGGGACCCACAGTCCCTGCCTGTAATAAGGTACTCTTTGCTAGGCCTGGCTGAATTAGGCCTAACCATGTGCTAGTTGCGCCTGAAGAATTGTGCTGGAGGGAGAAGGAGAGATAGTCTGCACTCTACTCTGGTAGTAGAGGAGCAGAGCCATTTGGGGTATATACACATGCTGACCAGGACTGCTCAATTTTGGAGGGTCATGGTATTTTGGAAAGAGTTCAGTCTTATTTAAGCACTGTGGAATTGTGGAATATCTCATGAGGAAGGAGTGTATATTATGACACAGAGGTTCTTACCATTATTGCTCAGTACAACTGCAGTGGACTTTTTTTTTGCACTGAAGAAACTGTGAATTTAAAGGGACATGCACTTTGGTGCATTTGCATTGTGATAAGGAGCTTGCACCATTATTTCACAATATTTTTCACTGAGGACTTTCTTATTGCACTTGAATATAATAGTATGTGAATTTAAAGACGCATGCAGTTTATCTTATGGGTGTAACTATTTCCTGTCAATGCTTTTGATTTATATGTTCATTATTATGTTTTATATGACATATATGTAAATTGGTATTTTATTGCAAAGGGATTCAGTGCTCCCTCTAGTAGAGCATTTTAATTTTATGTTTGACTGAACCTTTTTGACACTTGTTGTTTACAAGTTAAAATCTATTTTTTTTTGCTAGAAAATGACTTAGAACCCACAAACATTTTATATATATTTTTCTAACACCCTAGAGAATAAAATGAAAGTCACTGCAATACTTTTTGTCACACCGTATTTGCGCAATGGTCTTACAAGCGCACTTTTTTGGAATACACTTTTTGGAATTAAAACAATAAGACAACAGTAAAGTTAGCCCAGTTTTTTTTATATTGTGAAAGATAATGTTACATTGGGTAAATTGATACCCAACATACCCAGGCTTCAAAATTGCGTCCACTCGTGGAATGGTGACATACTTTTACCCCTAAAAATCTCCATAGGTGATGTTTAAAAATGTCTACAGGTTACCAGTTTTGAGTTAGAGAGGAGGTCTAGGGATAGAACGATCATGGCGATACCTGACATGTGTGGTTTGAACACTGTTTTCATATTAAGGCTCTACTCGTGTATGCGTTCCTTTCTGTGTGCATGTTTGTCAGTACAGGGTGCTTTAAAAAAAAAAAAAATTCTTATTTATTTTACTTTTCATTTTTTATTTTGACAATGCCTTTTTTTAAAAAAAATAATGTGTCGCTTTTATTCCTATTACAAGGAATGTAAACAACATCCCTTGTATTAGAAGAAAAAGCATGACAAGAAAAAGCATGTCAAAAAGACCTCAGATCTCATATTTATATTACCGTGCAATGGAAAAAAAAAAAATGTCACTTGAAAAAAAAAAAGTCCCCTTTAAGAGCTAAGAGTCTCAAGCGACATTTAAAGAAAAAAACATTCTCTACATGTAGATAAAAAAACATTCTCTGTCCAACCCCTCTAGCCCCCACTTATATTTACCTGTGCCTGATCTCGATCCAATGCTGTGCACGAGAGTAGTGGCTCTTTCAGCTCTCTCCTTCTACATAAGTGATTAGCTCCCACGGCTGTCAATCACAGCCAGCGGGGAAGGAATGGCGGCGGGGGCCGAGCCACTGTTTATTTATAGATGCTGTTCTGTGCAAAACCATTGTATATTAAATAAATAAATAATATATATATATATATATATATATATATATATATATATATATATATATATATATATATATATATAAATAATAAGATTATAAATATATTTTTAAATATATATTTTATATATATATATATATATATATATATATATATATTGCTTTTAAGATATCCTCTTATAAAAACACACATTTCCCCTGATTTATTTAATGTACACCACTCTCTATATATACAGTATATTTTACTTAAAAAAAGTCAACCTTTTTTCTGCTTGTCCATCTTAATCAAAAAGTTACCACTACACACCCTAGTGTCATAGGTGTGTGCACGGTGTATGCCAGGTGTGCCTGGGCACACCCTAATCACTCTATGCGGTGTTGATTCCCCTGTGTTGCGCCCCCCACCCCCACCAAAGTACTACCTCCTTCCCACTCTTCCCCTGCTGTGGGGGACGTTTCAGGATGGAGAGTCAGGGAAGGGTCTTATCAATATGTCATTTACTCTTTCTTCCTTTTCTAAATGAGCAGTAAACACACTCACTCACTGTGTTAAATCATAACTGAATCATAGTTAACTGTGTTTACTATGCATTCATTTGTGAATGAACAGCAAGCTGCTCAGCACAGAGCACTTCCCATTCATTCACTGTCCAGTGCAGCTGATGCTGCAGAGAAAGGCATGCGTGTTTGAGCTTTGGGGTGCACACCCTAATGCAATAGGCTGCACACACCTATGCCTGCTGAGAACATTTGCAATTTGTGACAGACTCTCATGGATTACAATATCGAACTGGATTCATTGGAGATTGAATCAATTTTAAATAGATTACAATATCAAACAGAATTAATTGGAGATTGAATCGGTTTTAAATGGGGACTGAATTTGTCCCGTAATTGAAATAAACAACATCATTTTCTTTAATGTAACCTTCCATTTGTAAACAATAGATAAGGAGTAGATAAATAAGAGGGAATTGCTCTTTACTTCTCTCAGGTTTATATATCACCTTACACTGGCAATCTGCAGACAGATAGTATTTTAACTTAATTGCACAAATAATATAACTAATTACTCTTGTTACAATCTCAGTGGAGCAGCGTACATAACACCAGCCATGCATCATAAAACCTAGCTCTATTTCAATCAATAACTCTTTATATACAACTGTCATTGGATCAAAATACAGGCTGCTTTGTGTAATACCTGCATACATAAAATCCCCAAATCAGATGAATTCATTTCATGCTCACACAACACAGCTGTGGTGGGATTGCAGACATCAAGACCAATTAATACTGCATGAAATATTACATATTTAATGGAATGGACCATACGTCAGGTTATTGATTACCACAGAATTGATGCATATGGTCATTTATCATTGCCAACCATGAGGAATGAGGACTGGGCTTGCTCATGGAGGTTCAGTGAGCGCCACCAATTTCTTATCTCATCTGATGAACCCTCTTTACCTTCCCCCATTAGAACACTTATTTATTGCAGTGAGTTAAATCCTTTCTTGGGGTCATAAACTTTAAGATAACGAGATAATAAAAATATCATAGGCCTCATTTCTTTCATATTTTGGTGGTCCGCTGTTAAAGTGGAACTAAACTTCTTATTCTTCAGAAACAAGCCATACAAATCCACTACTTAAAGGATAACTTCACCTTTCAGATTATGTTACACGTTACACATATAATTCGGGTGTAACATGTAACATACTCCAGACTTGCTCCCTGCACACTTGATCCCCCCCTCTGTGACAGTGGGTGGGGGTTCTTCTCCCTGCACCCGCTGCTACATTTTGAAAGTAGTGAGGCCGTGCGAGGCTCAGACCAAACAGCTGTGTCATTCATTCACAGCAATCTGTGAATGAGAGAATTAAAAGTACCGTCATCCCTTGCAGCTGACCCCTTGTAATTCTCAATGGACTGCCAGGGCCCTGATGAGCACTATCATAGTTCATTCACAAGCCCTGCAGCTTGTAAACAGTCAGCCCATATCAGAGGTACGGGCTGAAAGCTGCAGGATTTCTCTACAGGATCCTGACATTGCACCCCTGATCCACTAATTATGTGTACAATGCTCTCTAGGCTCCTGCAGGAAAAATAATAAATGCCCTTTTTTTCTGCATTTATCATTTTTTCTTAAAAGGTCCTTATCCTTTAAAGTGGTAGCAAAGGCTTTCTTTTCAATTTATACCTACTGGTAAGCCAAATGTCTTCTAGACATGCACCGTTTACTTTATCAATGTTGGTGATGTCACTGGCGCATGTACACTGCACTATGAATGGACAGCGTACCATCTATAGAGAGAGCCATGCCACGACTGTGACCCCCATGCGCCTGCGTGGGAATGACATCATAGCTGCTCAGCCAGTCAAAGGGCAGCTGACTGCAAATCCAGAAAGACTAGGTGAAGTTGGAAGCACTGTCAGTGCTCTCCTGGAGGGCTTCATTTTCAGGTAAGTCTTTCATAATGTGCTAGTATGCAATGAATACTAGCAAATTATGACATTCATTTGCATTGAGAAGTTTATTATTTTTTTATTGGTGGTTTACTAATGCTTTAAGTAGTGAGCAAGAGAGGGTGCCTATGTTCCTACATACAGTGGGGCCATGGAACCAACAGGAAGTCAGATCACAGCAGCACAAAAATAAATTTGGAAATATGTAGGAGGCTGAGAACAATCGAAGGTGCCTTTTTGAATTAAGACTACAAACATGAATAGAATTTTTTTTTAAACCAGAGTTTTACTTTATGCTAACAATTTTACTGAAGGTAAATTCATTTGTGTAGAGAAAAAGATACTGTTACTAATTCTTGACCCCCCCCCCCCCCCCCCGTAGACCCATATTAACCTAAAATTCACTATATTATTCCTTATGCTTAATTTCCTAATTGTAATAAATGTGGCGAGCGATGTGTTCCTGTCAAATTCTCAATCACATCATGAAAAACAGAAAAACAGAGTCTGATATGATGGAACACAGGTGCTCTTTCCTTCACACTTAGGGAAATAACACCCATGTTATAGTGTACGTCAAGCCAAAAACGCTTTTATAGCTTTGGATAAAGGGAGGAAGTGTTCAAACTCTGTTTGGGTTTTTTACAGCTATCATGGGCTCCATTAGAAAAATGTACCCTCACTTTCTGTCTTTCTGACAGCGGTTTCACCAGACAGAAAGTGTAGGAAAACTTGCATCAGGAACACAGACAGAAACAAAAATGTGGCAGAGGTTCTAGCCTTTTCTTACTCTACTAAAGACAACAAAAATGATATCTGTCTGTGTTGCTATTTTAGAGTTGAAATCTGAACTCCAGGAATTTGGCCACTTTATAAATTTTGCTGCATTACAGTGAATTATGCTCAAGAAGGTACATGCCATCTCATGGACTTGTATATTTACAGCTATTGCTATACTTCAGGTGTTGCAAAGCTGGACCTTCTTATCTCATTTGCAGCAGCTGCAGAGTCACATGCAGCCACTGTGCCTGCCCCTCCTCTCCTTCTACCCAATCACAGAGTGCTTTCTATTATGTGAACCCATTCACAGAATACAGCCTTCTGTGAATGAACAGCAGATGGGAGGGCCAAGAAGAGATGCTGTGTGTGAGAAGACAGCGCCTCTCCTCTCAGAGGCCCAGGAGTGTAGTGATAGTGAAGTGCTCAGAAAAACGGAGTTGAAAACAATAGAGATAAGTGCGCAAGGTGGTATTCTACTTGTGGAATCTAACCTATAATAAATCAGCACATTTTTATAGAGTTGCTGAATTCCTGGAATTCAGCTTTTACATTTTGTCAATGGGAAAACAGAACTCTGAAATGCAGTAAAAATATGACAGGAATTCTAACCTTGGGTAGACCTTCTTCACACCCCTGCATAGTTTGGATTTCAGCAGATTCTTGTGGCTGGGATGGCAGATATACACTAACAGTGGTAGCCTTTGCAAAATAATGACAGGCTGAGAGGAGGCCTCACTGTTGGCATTTATCTGTCCATTCAGTGGTTACATGAGGTTAGGGATGGATGAGCGACCCTGGATGCAGAACGATGTGCCCGGGCTCAGAAATCTGTCCCTAACCACATGGGTGTGTGGATACATGTGAACAACTAAGGCTCCTCCTAGCCTGGCATTACTTTTTACAGACTGAGCGGTCGCCACTGTTAGCAGGTAATTGCTGATATAAAGGAGGCCTAACTTTACTTCAAGCTGAATTCCAGGAATTCAGCTCCTTTATGAAGGCACACTATGAATTAAGTCCAAAGAGCTGCGTGACATCTCCTGGGCTTATCTCTATTATTTACATCTGAGTTTTCTTGCACTCCCGGAAGACAGCTATCATTGTATTTCTAGGACTCTGACACTGAGGCTTCAGGTCTAACCATTTTCAACATTAGAGTCTGCGCAACAGCTAAGCCCCCCTTTCCCTTCCTTCTGCCCTATCACAGAAGCCTTCGCGAAGTCATGTACCTGAATGAATGAATGAATGAAATACTTGTATAGCGCACAATGCGAACTGAATCGCCTCTAGGCGCTGTACCTATAATTGATTTCGTGCACAGGGTCTGGGGCATCCGCCGCCGGCAACCTGCTCCCGCTGTGATCGGACACAGCGGAAGCCAATCAGCGGGATCCGATGAATGCAATGTGCGACAGGACCCACTGATCGTTTATAGGAGAAGCAGAACGGCGGTCTACCTATGTAAACAAGGCAGACCACCATTCTGTCAGAGAGGAAGATCTTGTGTGCCTGCTAATCAGGAACATGGATCTCTGTTTTCCTCCAGTTTGGCCATCCTCCACACAGTTAGAAAGCACTCCCTAGGAGCCCATTTAACCCTTTGATCCCCCCTGATGTTAACCCCTTCCCTGCCAGTGTCATTAGTACAGTGAGAGTGCATTTTAGCACTGATCAAAAAAAGTGTCAAAAGTGTCAGCTAGGTGTCCAATTTGTCTGCCGCAATGTTGCAGTCCTGCTAAAAATCGCTGATCATTACTAGTAAAAAATAAACAAATAAAAATCCATAAAAAATATCCCAGTTTATAGACGCTATAACTTTTGTGCAAACCAATTAATATACGCTTATTGGGATTTTTTCCCCAGAGATATGTAGAAGAATACATATTAGCCTAATTTCATGAATAAACTTAATTTTTTAAAAATGTATTGGGTATGTTTTATAGCAGAAAGTAAAAAAATATTGTTTTTTTTTCAAAATTGTTGCTCTTTTTTTGTTTATGAAATAGAGAAATACAACGCTTAAATATCCTTGGTAACAAAGAAACGTCCATCAATCCCGAGAGGCACCCAATAGGTGAATCGGTCTTAAATAAAAGGTGAACAGTAATCTTCCACCTACACCACAGTGAGCCAAGCCTCTTACCCTCACAACTGGACCACTAGATTATAGATGGTCAAAAACACCAAAACATCAATTCACCACAGACCGCTCCAGCATGGATCCAGGCATCACTCCTCATGTTGAAAGGTGTAAAGACAAAAAACACTTCATGGTGTAGTATAACAAAAAAACATTTGAATTTATTAAAAGCACATATACACACACAGTGGCAGATGTAAACAGGTATGTAGTATGAAAATTCCTGATGGTTTCAACAAGATAGCCGCAGTCGTCAAGCACAGTCACGCCACGTGTCCAAAAACACCACCCTACATGGCTTTTCATTGTATTAAACGTCATCAGGGGCATGGCTGCGGGCTTTTACAGTGCATATATATACGGTTAGGACTCACAGGATTCATCCCACCCTAATTGTGTTCCAAGTCTCATAGTAAAAAAAAGACTACAGGAAGCGGAAATGACACCGCTCCCAGAAGTTAGTCAACCCACTTCAGAGCGGTCT
The DNA here is from genome assembly GCF_037356315.1 of Lithobates pipiens. Lineage (NCBI taxonomy): Eukaryota > Metazoa > Chordata > Amphibia > Anura > Ranidae > Lithobates > Lithobates pipiens. The sequence goes on along the minus strand of NW_027507748.1, from coordinate 397,857,125 downwards.
ATGTATATCCCTGAAACCACTTTTGTTTACTTCCTAGTTTTGATGTCATATCCGGCCAGAAAGGGAATTGATTAACTTCCGGGATCGGCGTCATTTACATTTACTGTAGTCTTTTATCCACTATGAGGCTTGAAACCTTCAGTAGTTTTCATATGACATGCCTGTTTGCATCTGCCACTGTGTGAGTATATATATATATATATATATATATATATATATATATATATATATACCCTGTTTCCCCTAAAATAAGACCTAGCGTGATTGTCGGTGTTGGCTGCAATATAAGCCCTACCACCCAAATAAGCCCTACTCTGTTTCCTCAAAAATAAGCCCTACCCTGAAAAGAAGACCTACAAGGACTTTAACTAGGGCTTATTTGGGGGTAGGGCTTTTATTGCAACTATCACCGACAATCACACTAGGTCTTATTTTAGGGGAAACAGGGTATATATATATATATATATATATATATATATATATATATATATATATATATATATGTGCTTTTAATAAATTCAAATGGTTTTTATATACTACACCATGAAGTGGTTTTGTCTTTACACCTTTCAACATGAGGAGTGATGTCTGAATCCACGCTGGAGCAGTCCGTGGTGGATTGATGTTTTGACATTTTTGACCACCTATAATCTAGTGGTCCAGTTGTGAGGGTAAGATGCTTGGCTCACTGTGGTTTTTGTGGAAGATTACTTTTCACCTTTTAATTAAGATCAATTCACCTATTGGGTGCCTCTCAGGATTGATAGACTTAGCGCTTAAACGTCCTCTGGACGTTTAAGCGCTGCATTTCCCTATTTCATACGTGTACATTGTTGCCCGCAATTTATTCTAGCTGCTGTCTGACTGTCGTTTTTAACCTGAGCTCAGTATTATCTTTTTTATTTTTTTTGTTTATAGCGTAAAAAAAAAATCGACAGAGGTGATCAAATACCACCAAAAGAAAGCTCTATTTGTGGGAAAAAGGACATACATTTTCTTTGGGTACAGAGTGCCACATCAGTGCATTTTTCAGTTAAAGTAGAGCAGTGACGTATCACAAAGAATGGCCGGGTCATGAAGTGGGGGTAAACCTTCCGGGGCTTAAGTGGTTAAACAATCACACTAGTGTGAACATCAGCATGTAAAGTTCAGATTCTTTTTGACTTGATGTGTTTTTGGGTGAAGGTCCTGTCTTCTAAGGATCATAGATGTGTTACTGTAGTCTATAGGTAATTTAGTGAAATCTTAATGTCAGAACAGGTATTTGACTTGCAGAATGTGGTTCCTTATTCAAAAAAAAAAAATCTTCCAGTCACAGTGACACAAAATATTCTAACCAGACCTGGGCTGTCTACAACAGAAATGCAATACAAGGCTTTATACTTCACTGCATTGTGAATAACATGGAAGAATGCAAAAAAAACATGGTGTCTAAACTTGCTCCACTGAAACAAAAACACATTTCCTGTGATATTACTATTTTCATAATCTTCAGTGAGTATATTTACATATATTAGGTAGCGCATTAAAATGCATGCTTGTTTTAATATAATTTCACAGTAGGTGGTAGTAAGTATTTCCTTGAAGTACTGGAATATTCTGTAGCATACATAGCGTAGAAATGGTATAATACATCAGCAGAATACACTAAACACCCAATGTTTGTATTTAAATTGTGCAAAATCCCATGGATGGCAGGATTAAAAACAATGAAAAGAAAATGTCTTTTGATATGACTCATTTCCTCTGCCATCGTGTTCACTTTCTATGTTTTAATCTGTTCTGAACATTCTGCGGCTTTATCTTGGATTAGCCATAGCAAAAATATATTGTACATTAACTAGGAAGCAAAAATGTTGTTGCAGTATTTGTGCGTGACTGACCTGAATATAAAAAATATTGAGATGGATTGATTTATTTAATTTGTAAACAGTAGAATGATTTACACAGCTATATTATTATTATTATTATTATTATACATGATTTATATTGTGCCAACAGTGTGTGCAGTGCTTTACAAGATAATAAACATATGGCCCATACCATTTAAACATTTCTCCTTAGCTGAAATTGATATTTCAGAAAGTTGTAGTAGATTAAAGGCTAGTTCACATCACAAAAAACATCCTCCAGATCCCACCCAGTTGCGTTTCTGCATGAGTTTTTTATGCAATTTTGATGTGTTTTCGGGTGCATTCCTGATTATTATTTTCTTGTTTCCCCCCCCCCCCCCCCCCTGCACTTAGTCCAGTACATTTTTGATGCGTGTAGGAGCATTCCAGTGCATTTTTGATGCGTGTAGGAGCATTCCAGTTCATTTTTTGATGCATTTTACGGTGTTCCAGTACTGTTCTGTGCAGGAAATATGCAGCATTTTCTACTTTTTTGTCTGGAACTGGAATGCCCTGGACCTGCAAACACTGGTGTGAACTATGCCATTTAACCACTTCAGCTCCGGACCAATAAACACCTTAAGGACCAGAGGTCTTTTTGCAATTTCGCACTGCGCTGCTTTAACTGGTAATTGCGCGGTCATGCAATATTGCACCCAAACGAAATTTGCGTCCTTTTCTTCCCACAAATAGAGCTTTCTTTTGATGGTATTTGATTGCCTCTGCAATTTTTTTTTTTTGCGATATAAATGGAAAAAGAGCGAAAATTTTGAAAAAAAAAGATATTTTCTTCTTTTTGTTATAAGAAAAATAAAATAAACTAAATTTTAGTCATACATTGAGGGCAAAATTTATTCAGCCACATGTCTTTAGTAAAAAAAATGTCAATAAGCGTATATTTTTTGGTTTGCGCAAAAGTTATAGCGTCTACAAACTAGAGTACATTTTCTGGAATTTACACAGCTTTTAATTTATGACTGCCGATCTCATTTCTTGAGGTGCTAAAATGGCAGGGCAGTACAAATCCCCCCCAAATGACCCCATTTTGGAAAGTAGACACCCCAAGGAAATTGCTGATGGGTATGTTGAGCCCATTGAATATTTATTTTTTTTGTCCTAAGGGATTGAATAATGACAAAAAAAAAAAAAAATTGTCACTAAATGATATATTGCTCACACATGCCATGGTTATATGTGGAATTGCACCCCAAAATATATTCCGCTACTTCTCCCGAGTATGGGGATACCACGTGTGTGGGACTTTTTGGGAGTCTAGTCGCGCACGGCACCCCGAAAACCAATCACCACCTTCAGGATTTCTAAGGGTGCAAATTTTTGATTTAACTCCTCACTACCTATCACAGTTTCGAAGGCCATAAAATGCCAAAATAGCACAAAACCCCCCAAAATGACCCCATTTTGGAAAGTAGACACCCCAAGCTATTTACTGAGAGGCATGTTGAGTCCATGGAATATTTTATATTTTGCCACAAGTTGCGGGAATATTACAAACTTTTTTTTTTTTGCACCAAGTTGTCACTAAATGATATATTGCTCACACATGCTATGGGCATATGTGAAATGACACCCCAAAATACATTCTGCTGCTTCTCCCGAGTACGGGGATACCACATGTGTGGGACTTTTTGGGAGTCTAGTCGCGCACGGCACCCCGAAAACCAATCACCACCTTCAGGATTTCTAAGGGTGCAAATTTTTGATTTAACTCCTCACTACCTATCACAGTTTCGAAGGCCATAAAATGCCAAAATAGCACAAAACCCCCCCAAATGACCCCATTTTGGAAAGTAGACACCCCAAGCTATTTACTGAGAGGCATGTTGAGTCCATGGAATATTTTATATTTTGCCAAAAGTTGCGGGAATATTACAATATTACAATTTTTTTTTTTGCACAAAGTTGTCACTAAATGATATATTGCTCACACATGCTATGGGCAGAAGTCAAATTACACCTCAAAATAAATTCTGCTGCTTCTCCCGAGTACGGGGATACCACACGTGGGGGACTTTTTGGGAGCCTAGCCACGTACGGGACCCCGAAAACCAAGCACTGCCTTCCGGATTTGAATATAAAATGCTATAAAAAACAAACTAACCAGAGTCACCCGTAACACTTATACGGTGATCAGTGGTGAAAGGGTTAACTAGGGGCAATCAGGGGGTTCAAATTTTTATTAGGTAGTATATGGGGGTCCCTGGCGCTATATAAAAACCTGACGGGGAACCTAAATAACTAACTGGCTAACCAGCGTCACCAGTGACACTTATACTGTGATCGCTGGTGAAAGGGGGTGAAAGGGTTAACTAGCAGCAATCAGGGGGTTAAAACCATTATTGGGTAGTATATCGGGGTACCTAGCGCTATAAAAACCTGGCGGTGAACCTAAAAAAATAACTAGCTACCTAGCGACACTAGCGACACTGATGCAGCGTTCAGAAAAATTATCGCTTAGTGACACTGGCAAAAGGGGGTGAAAGGGTTAACTAGCGGAAATCAGGGGGTTAAAACCATTACTGGGTAGTATATCGGGGTACCTAGCGCTATAAAAACCTGGCGGTGAACCTAAAAAAATAACTAGCTACCTAGCGACTGTAGCGACACTAATGCAGCGATCAGAAAAACGATCGCTTAGTGACACTGGCAAAAGGGGGTGAAAGGGTTAACTAGCGGCAATCAGGGGGTTAAAACCATTATTGGGTAGTATATCGGGGTACCTAGCGATATAAAAACCTGGCGGTGAACCTAAAAAATAACTAGCTACCTAGCGACACATGCAGCGATCAGAAAAATGATCGCTTAGTGACACTGGCAAAAGGGGGTGAAAGGGTTAACTAGCGGCAATCAGGGGGTTAAAACCATTATTGGGTAGTATATCGGGGTACCTAGCGCTATAAAAACCTGGCGGTGAACCTAAAAAAATAACTAGCTACCTAGCGACTGTAGCGACACTAATGCAGCGATCAGAAAAACGATCGCTTAGTGACACTGGCAAAAGGGGGTGAAAGGGTTAACTAGCGGCAATCTGGGGGTTAAAACCATTATTGGGTAGTATATCGGGGTACCTAGCGATATAAAAACCTGGCGGTGAACCTAAAAAAATAACTAGCTACCTAGCGACACATGCAGCGATCAGAAAAATGATCGCTTAGTGACACTGGAAAAAGGGGGTGAAAGGGTTAACTCTAGGGGCAATCAGGGGGTTAAATCTTTATTGGGGGGTGATAGGGGGCTACCCTGGACCTAACACTAACTGTCCTGACAGTTTTTACTGTCGCAACTGACACTGAATGCATTGATCAGTAAAGAAATGATCAATGCAATCAGTGACACTGTGACTGGGGGGGGAGGGGGGGCGGGGGGTGATCGGGGGGGGGGGATCGGGGGGGTTTGTGTGCCTGTGTGTACCTACATGTCAGTGTAGTGTTGGTGCACACTTACTTTTACTCTTCTCATCGTAGTCCGGTCAAAAAGACCGCCCCGAGGAGAATGACATCACTTCCTCCTTCCTGTGTAAACAATACACAGGGGAGGAAGCTTCTCATTGGCCAGGAGCGATCCAGAGGGGGTGGCCGAAAACCAACGGCCATCCCCTCATCACGGAGCGCTCCTGGACCGAATCGGACCGCCGTAAACAGCGGGAGGCAATCACGTAGATGTACGTGATTGTGCCTGCCTGTGCCATTGTGCTGACGTACAATGGCAATACGGCGGTCCTTAAGTGGTTAAAACCATGTAAGCTACTTTCTATGCATCTTGGATGAAGGAAAAAAAAAAGCTACTTTACACTTATGTTTGGGGGCAGTGAACATGTGCAGTTGAGCCCCAACTACTCCCCTTTAACTGCTTCCTGTCAAGCAATGTATCAGTACGTTGCTGGATTGGTAGAGCGATATCTTAGACATCACTGTAGCAATGATTGAGATATCATTTTTAGCCCCAGAGATTCTGCACAAAGCAAAAGAAATCCTAGCGGCTAAGAAGCCACTGGTTTACTTTTACAGACAATGAAAGGGGATCCCACCCCTCCGCCCATCACCCCCTTTACCGGGCTCTCCTGGGTGATCAGGGGGACTGGCAAGGATGCAACTAGTAGCATCCAGTTCCTAAGACACAGCGAGAGGGATGGATGTCATTCCCCCCACTGTGTGACATCAGAAATCAGAAGGGATGAGAATTTCATCACTTTTGGTTCCTGTCTCATGGAAGCAAGCCATTAGCAGCTTGAACAAGCATCTGATCAAACAGATCTTGGTTAGATCAGATGCTTTGGAGTAGAGATATCAGGTTTAATAAACCCCAGATCTCTTATGTCATGGCAAATGCTATCACAAGAGATGTTGTTCATCCCTAAAAGAGGAAAAAATTAAAGATACAGTGTAAAAATGTTTTTTTTTATAAAATTAATAAAATAAATGCTAAAATAATTCTAAACTGCCCCTGCTCCTCCTTGCTCATGCACAATTGCGAATGTGCACGTTGGTCCTGCACGCAAACCTGCATTTTGTTTCAAGGTGGGGTGAGAGGCAGGGCTGGGGGTGAGGTCAGGGGCGTAGTTGAAGGGGGCCCCTTCAGGTAGCCTGTATGGGACCCCTTGATTTCTAGCAACAACCCTGGCACCCAATTAGAACACAGTTAGGGCGGATCAGGCCACCCATTAGTAGCCCAGTTATACGTAATTTTTAGGTAGCGCAGGATAACACATTTTGTTTTTTAGCATCCCTGGCAGCAGCACCCCAACCTGTTTTATTTCATAAATTTCATTTATAAAAGGATTCCTTTTCTGGTAATTTTGGAAGCAACGTGAATTTTCATCAAGCTATTCTAGGCCTGCTTTGACCAGCATATATAGTAGTAGTAGCACTTTCGCCCCCTTCCTTCCCAGCCCAATTTTCAGCTTTCAGCACTCTCGCACTTTCATTGACAATTGTGCAGTCATGCTACGCTGTACCCAAATGAAATTTTTATCATTTTGTTCGCACAAATAGAGCTTTGGTGGTATTTATTCACGACTCCGTTTTTTTATTTTTTGCGATATAGTGCGAAGTAGTTAATATAAGGAAAAAAAATCAAACACGATTTAAAAACTCAGTCTGTTATATGGCAGTCCAGATCAGAGAAGCAATGATGTACATTACATCATGGCAACTAAACTGAATCTTTTATTAGTTAGCAGTTAGAACAGTGAAAATAAATATAGAGTGGTGGATATAAGATGGCTGCCAGCTGAATCCATTGTTTCAAACGATTTAAATTCTATTGTATTGTATGATTTGCTATTACAACATAAATACAGTAAGTGTGCATTTAGCAGTAATACAAATGAGCACAAATTGGCATGAAACCTAGGCCTTCACCTATTTAGCTTGCATTAGCTATTTAGATAAAAGCACCGGAATACTTGTGCCCAAAGCTTTTTAAACATCTGCTCTGAGTTGATGATAACTGGGTCTTTGTGGATTCTGTTATTGTGCAAACACAAAATCCAAGCAGATGTTTCAATTGTGTTTGCATTGTTTAAATTCAGATGCTTGTATTCATTACATGTTGCATAAAAGCTCATTTGCACTTCTACTGTGTGAACAATATTTCCTACTTTGTGTCCAAATACGCTACAGGGTAAAACTTTACTGGAATATGTGGAGTTTAAGATTTTTTGGTAAATGGACTGGTGCCCTTGCAGTACTGGTGCCCTTGCAGATATCTCAATTTCACCTTTTAATCTTATAGAAAATTTAGCTTATCCCTTACAAAGTCTAAAAAAAAAAAAAAAAAGTGAAGAAAAAGTACAACAGTTGTCTATAGATGCTCTTGAGGATCTTAAAGTGGAAGGCAAGTCAATGAATGAATGAATAATTTGTATAGCGCACAATGCAACCTGAATTGCCTCAAGGCGCTGTGCGGAGCTTTGTTGTACAGCTTCTAGAAGAGGAAGGTCTTGAGTTTTTTCCTGAAGACCTGGAGGTTTTCTTCCAAGCGGATGTTGGTTGGTAGAGCGTTCCATAGCCATGATCCTTGGACAGCGAATCTCCGTTCCCCCTTTGATTTGTACCGAGATTTGGGAACGAGGAGGAGGTTTTGGTTAGAGGATCGAAGAGTGCGGTTGGGAGTGTAGTGTTTTATTTTCTCAAATAGGTATTGAGGAGCGTCTCCATGCATGCATTTTTGGGTGAGGCAGAGGATCTTGAATGTGATTAGATTCTTTACAGTTAGCCAGTGTAGGCTCCTCAGGGTAGGGGAGATTTATTCCCAGGGTTTTTTCCATGTTATCAGCCTTGCCGACGTATTTTGGATAAGTTGAAAGCACGCAAGTTGATTTTGGGGTAATCCTATGTAAAGAGAGTTTGCGTAGTCAAGTCGTGAATTGATGACTGTTCCAACTACCACTGCTTTGTCCTTCTTTGGGATGAACGGGATTAGTCTGCGTAGCAGGCGGAGCAGATGGTGAGAGCCACTGACTACTGCTCCTATTTGGGCATCCATTGACATGTGCGAGTCAAAGTCAAAACTTAACTAAGCTTCAATCTAGTCCCACCCCTATTCTAAGTCTATTCTATCTATCCTGTAAAATAAAAGATGTATAAACATACTTATTCTGAAGTCACTCTGGTTGGTCACACACCACCTACATGCGTTATGCCCGTAAGGGCTTCTTCATAGGAAACCCTTGCAGGTTAACTCGTAGAGGTGGAGTTTGTTGATGTTATTGCGCTGACTTGCACAATTGCCTGATGATCTCTGCAGAGTGGAATAAGTTGCATGACTTTACGGGCTGGCTGAGTATCGCATCCACCATTTATATCTTTGGATCCTGTCACTTGGTTATACTGCTGGTTTTTAACACCATTATGTAAGTCCAATACAGTATATATATATAGGGGGATGCCCCCGCCAGAGCACACCAGTCAGTGCTCTCAGCCATTGGCTGAGAATGCCGATCAGGTGCCATTCTGCAGATCTTTTTTGGTCATGCCCCTTCGACAGAAGCCGGCTGAATACCTTTGGTTGGACAGGTACCATGCACAACGGCCTAATGGCTGTCGATTTCTGTTGAATCAGCCAATGCCGCCCAATATTCAGCCTGTGTGTACGGCCCTAAGCTGAATATCTAGAATCTAGAGAACACAGTAGACATGTCAATAATTAGGGTAATCACATGTCAATAATTAGCGTAATCATTGTGAGACCAGCTGAGATTTCATCAATTGTGGCTGAAATCAGAAAGTTTCAAAGTTCCCTTCTGCACTTTCAGGTTCACACCTGCTGCAGTTTGGCCAATTAGATCAATAAGTGAAGATTTGGTCTTTTGTAGAGAACATTTAGAAATGCTAATTTTATCCAAACAATACTCTGTAAAATTTCTCCAGAAAAAAATGTGTGTGGGTGCCTAGTTTTTCCTGTACCTACAGCCTCACAGCTGTATATCTGCAGTGTGAATCTAAAGCATTGTGCCTCTCTGACTGTGAGTCTCAGGAGATTTGGTCTAGGATTTGGTGATGTCACTGTTTGCATTTCTTAAGGCTCTGTCATGAGGAAACAAAGTTCTGCACAAAGAAACACAGTGCTGAACAAGTCAGGCATGGTGGGTCAGTAATGGCTAAACAGATCAAATGGAGTGGCTTTTGACTGGTGATCACTAATAGGGATTGGCTTCAGGTTGCCACCAAACCCTTGTTCTACCAAAACTGTCAGTTCTTAAATGTTCTACAGGCAACTTCATGTCACAATTGGTGGATTCCCCAACTAGAAGTAACGCATTCCTAGATCTATTAATTACAAATGATACAGATCTGATTGCAGATGTTTAAATATGGGACAACTTGGGAAGTAGTGAGCACAGAATCATTACATTCCGCATAAACCATAGGAAAGGGAGGCACAAGTACAGAGTACAAGAACACAAAATTTCAAAAGAGCCAACTTCTCTAAACTGCGCTCAATGCTGCAGGATATTAAGTGGGACCAAATCTTGGAAACAGTGAGCACAGAGTAAAAATGAGCCGGCTTTAGAAACATATTAAATAAATGTGTCACCGAGTGCATTCCAAGGGGTAATAAATATAGAAGAACAAAGTTTAAACTTGGATGGCTGAACCATTATGTAAAATGCCATATTTAGGACAAAAAAAAGGGCCTTTAAAAAGTACAAAGTGGAGGGGTCATTATCAGCATTCCAACAATACAAGCAATGCGAGGTGTAAGAATGCAATCAGAGTGGCTAAAAAAGACTGAAAGACACATAGCGGAGCAAAGTAAAAATAATCCCAAGAGGTTTTTTTAACCGCTTCAGTCATGGAAGATTTTACCCCCTTCCTGACTAGTGCACTTTTTGTAATTCTGCATTGCGTAGTTTTAACTGACAATTGCACAGTCATGCGACCTTGCACCCAAACAAAATTGACGTCCTTTTTTTCCTACAAATAGAGTTTTCATTTGATGGTATTTGATCACCTCTGCGGTTTTTATTTTCTACGCTATAAAAAAGAGCAACAATTTTGAAAAAGAAAAGCAATATTTTTGATGTTTTGCTATAATAACTGTCCTCAGTTTAGGCCGATATGTATTCTTCTACATATTTTTGGTAAAAAAATCGCAATAAGCATATATTGATTGGTTTGCGCAAAAGTTATAGCGTCTACAAAATAGGGGATAGTTTTATGGCACACTTATTATTATTTTTTTTTTATTAGTGTAGTGGCGGCTCCTGAAGAGCATGCGCTATGTTTCTAAAATTTAATGTTACACCTGAACTGCAGTTTGGTTTGGGTATAATTATTCCAAATTTTGACCTCAGCATCAGTCTGACATGACTATAGGGTGTTTAGCCTGGCCCTAGGGGGCGCTGTCTCTTCTGGCAGGCATGGAAACACAGCCTGGTTGGGTGCTTTAAGGTTACTTTCTCTCGGAGCCAGCCCAGTGGGAGTGTCACTCTTGCTGTGCTTTCCGGGAGAGGGTACTTAAGATGCGGATGTCACGTTGTTCGGGGTTCTGGTCCAGAAGTATGTTCTGACTCCATGGTCCTGGTCCTCCTGACCAGCCCCCAGGACGCCTATGGCCTGGGGTGTGGATCCACCCAACTTTATGTCTCTGGGCTGGCTAGCCCGAGGCAAGGAAACTAAGGAAAGAATTTGGAATAGGTCCGATGTCGTCTCCGGTTGTGGAGAGGCCCAGCAACTTCGTAACTTCAAAAGAAGGCCACACAAGGTTTGGCTTCTTAGCAAGAGCCTGGTAAAGCTGAAGGACCCAAGTGAATCCTATTTCGTGCGGTATAGCTGGATCGGCTGAAAGATACTGGTACCACATGAGTGTTCTACGTTTCCTTGTTCATGTTCTACAACAAAGTCTGTGGCAGAGACTTATTCCTACGTGTTCTACAACAAAGTCTGTGGCAGAGACTTGTTCCTGATTTAAGCACCCTGTTGGCTGCCAGGCCTTGTGAGAGAGGGACTATCCAACTAGAGTGAACATCCAGCTGTGAATGGCTATTCTCTGGATTTATTCAAAGAAAGTTCTTCATTATTGACTTTGACACTAAAAGTACCTGGACTTTTCACCTAACCCTCTGATCCTACACTAGAGACTGTTGTTAACTACATTTTTGCAAATAAAAATCCCTTTATGCGGATCTGTCATCAGTCTCTAAAGTTTCTGGGCCATCTACCACGGGAACCCCTAGATATGAAGAGCAAGTGAGGGAAGGTAACGGTAAGCCCATTAAATCCAGCCGCTCCTTCGGGGGTAAGTGCTACACTAGTAATGGTGCAAATCTGCAATTTTTATCAGGACTGCGTCATTATGGCGGACACAAGCACTACATTTATTCTCCCTGGAGAAGAGACACTTGATAGGAGATATGATAGCCTTATACAAATATCTCAATGGGGATCCCAGCATGAGTATGAAACTTTTCAGTCCCAGGAAGTGTAAGAGGACATGGGGCCACACGATGAGACTGGAAGAGAAGTGGTTTAACCTTAAGCTGCGTAGGGGGTTTTTCACTGTCGGGGCATTAGGGATGTGGAACTCTCTGCCACAATCGGTGGTGTCAGCAGGAAGATTTAAAGGCATGTTGGATGGGCATCTTAGCGAAAACAATATACAGGGATATCGTAAATTATTTTTCTACACACACACACACACCAACACAGGTTGAACTGGAGGACTGTTGTCTTTATTCAACCTTACCAACTATGTAACTATGTAACTATATCAAATATGTGAATGTACTACTGAGTTCAGAAAGGTCGGATTAAGGTAAAAGATGATTATTGACTTCAGCCAAGTACAACTAGAATGATTTACTATAGAGGAGCAACATTTGCATATGGCAAAAGTCAAAAGGACAATTTCCCACTCAGCGACTTCTATTTTGAATGAATTTATATGATACCTATATTATATTCAAATTTAACATAATTATCAGTAAAAGGTCAGCATTATAAAAAATGGCATTAATAAAGTTATCCATTTAAGTTATCCATTTAATTCAAATGATATCTTTTTAACCACTCAAGTTTCTTGAGATTTCCCTGTAGTAATACTTAGGTATTTTCACTTTCTAGCTAAAATAGCTACAAATGTCTGCTTTTGTTTAAAATGAACTTGTCAGGGTAGAAATAAGGAAACTGCCACTGATGAGTCAATCAGAGGTCACCTGAAGTCTGACAGGTGCTGGGCTGTCAACTGCTTGACCTGACAGGCTGTCACCAATCTTGTAAATGTGTGCAGCGTGTGAGGTTAGGCAGCTGACAGTCAACATCTGACATTCTACCTACAGTGCCAGTCTCGGACACAGTAAGTAAATCTAAAGAGAAAGGAAATCTACACAGGTATAATGATTAAAGTGTGAAAGTTCAGATTCCCGAATGGGCCCAACTGTAACAGTTTATTTTAAATCTGAACATCATGCAGCTATAAAAAAAAAAAGTAATGCACCTACAGTAAATATTCTTCACAAACATTTTTAAATGTAGCTAGTATAAGCACTTGAGTTTGACTTGGTATTAGCCCTTTGTAATCCCTTTTACAGCTCTATTCAGACTAGAAGAGGGAAGGGCAACACTAGTAGCCAATCAGTGGTGGTGCAATGTACACATGATGACATAAAATGTATTGCTTTAACAGAAAAATATGCTGCCATAAAGGTATATCAATTATGTAATCAGCTTTTTGCCTGATATTCAGCTTCATAGTGGTTGTAAACCCTTACATGTTCCCAGTGAAGTGACTAGTAGGTGGCACACAAAGATTAAACAAATCCTTCTACATAAGTTGCATCCAAAGCTATTTTTATTCTGTAAATCTTTCTGAAAACACACAGAAGAAAGGATTTCTACTTAGTTCTAAGAGCAGGGGGCTGGGGTCTGATGTTTTCAAACAGCCTACAGCTCCCTGATTGGAGGGAAGAGACACACCCCTCTCAAACAGTATGTAGAACAAGCACAGCTGTTGATACCAGTCACAGGCTGTGTGCTGCAGCTCTCTCCCCCACCACCACCACCAAAAGCTGTCAGAAGTGGCTGATAACAAAGGAACCAGTCAGCAGAAAGAAATAGCATGCAAAGCTTTGAAGCAACACAAATACAAACTATAGAAGGATGTGCTTTTTTATATTTCATGTCTGAGGTTTGCAACCCCTTTAAATGAATGAGGGCAATGAGTGACATTGCAACCTTTGTGGTTTACGTTTTCAGATTTTTTTTTTTTTTATTTTGCTCTAATATGGCCACCTCTGTACATAGGTGGGTACATCTACCAGTATAATAGAAATGTGGAAACGTTAAAGTGATTGTAAAGGCAGAAGGTTTATTATCTTAATGCACTCTAAGATAAAAAGCCTTCTGTGTGCAGCAGCCTCCCTGAGCCCCTCTAATATTTACCTGAAGTCCCTCTAGATCCAGCGATGTTGCAGGAGTGTCTCAGCTGCCTGGGACTCCCTCCAGCCCCCCCATTGGCTGAGACTGCAGCGCAACGCCATTCACTCTCACTGCTGTCAATCAAAGTCAGTCAGCCAATGGGTAGAGAAAGGGACGTGGCCGGGCCTGTGAATGGACACAGGGAGCTGTGGCTCTGCTCGGGTGCCTCCATAGCAAGCTGCTTGCTGTGGGGACACTCAAAAGGAGGGTGGGGCTAGGAGAGCTGAAGAGGGACCTTAGAAGAGGAGGATGCGGTCTACTCTGTGCAAAACCACTGCACAGAGCTAGTATAGATATGTTTGTTATTTTTAACTAATAAAAAGCAAAAATGACTTTAAACAGGATGATGCATGGACTCCGAAGCCTCACTGGAGAGCAGTTACCATGCAGCTATATCCTTTTTCCTTAGCTATCTCATAACTGGTTGGTTTTACAGTCCAATATAAGAACAGAAAACAGCATGATGAAAGCATCTTTAACAGCAATTTCTTACTTAAAGTGGTTGTAAACCCTTACAAACCACTTTGACCTACAGGTAAGCCTAGATTAAGGCTTACCTGTAGGTCGAAGAAATATCTCCCAAACCTATACGGTTTAGGAGATATTTGCCCGAAGACGGGCACCGCTATCTACGGCGCATGTGCCGTAGACAGCGGTGCGCAGGCGCACTGACCGGGGCATCATCGATGACGGCAATGGCGCGAGTCTCGGCTCCCGTGCGCATGCGCGTGAGTGACGTCATCGCTGCTCCGGCGAATCACAGTGCCGGAGCAGCGAGACCCATGGAGACCCACCAAGAAGATGGATGCTCGGAACTACAGGGGACAGCGGTGACTTCGCTGGCTCCTGTGTCAGGTAAGTGACACATAATGGACTACTATGCGATGTATAGTAGTCCATTATGCTTTGCCTTTACAGGGAATGAAAGAGGAAGTAAACTCATCAGGGTTTACTTCCTCTTTAAAACCTCAAGCAATAAAGGCAAAGCATTACTTTTGTCAAAAGGGGAGGGGGGGCCGGTGCATCATGATTTCGATGTCACTTGGGCAGCGTGACTTCTCAATGGAGCCCTGGCCAAGTGTAGGAAGTGAGAAAAAAATCTGTAGCACAACATAGGTCTTTTTTCTGTTTGGAAAATACAGCACATTACATCTTTGATCTTTTTGATTTCTATCTTTTTACGTTGTAAGCAGTAGAAAGCAACCGGAAAACAAGCAGGATCCATTTTAACTTCATTTTATTATGGTGTTTCATCTTTTTTCAATGCACTATGGAAAATGAGCAAAAAAGGAATGACAACTGCAAGCTAGCTATATTAAGAAAAAAAATATGTAAATGGATCAAAGACAAAGCAAAGGGGGATAGAAAAGAAACTGTAATAACATAGAAAGCATGTTGTTTCAGTCTCTGTTTCAGCTTTTAAGACTAGAAATATATATGTGCACATCCTCTAACACTATTTTCTATATCGCGTGTTTGGGGCTTAATAAACACAAGATTTTGATATAGACTCTATTAGAAAATGTTTTGGGTAACAGGCATCTTGTACCCCGCTGTTCATTTTTGAGGTTTTAATGAGTAGACTCGGGTTTTAATGAAAGCAAGCAGCTAACTTTGTGTATTGAGTATAAGCAGAAACAGCCAAGCTGACATCTAGAGGTTATCCGTATCGACCATTAGAGCCCTGAGGTTCTCTGTGTGTGTTTTCTTATAAAACATTAGGCTCAGTGGGGCTTTCAAAACCCCCTACAGTTGGTAACATTAAAATGGCACATGTTTGTAGCATCTAACGCTCAGTAATTTGTTTGCCTGTGACTAACGCAGCTGGCAGAAGCAAGGAAGGTTTCTGGCTTAAAAACGTTGCTATTCTCTTTGAATTTTGTTGGCCAGACAAAAAGCTTAACAATATAAAGTTGCAGCAAGCTTTACTTTCCTCCTCGCTGGAAAGAGTCTAAAACTCAGCATAGCACATAGTAATCTCTTTAAATGTACTGGCAATGTACTAACGAAATGCTGTATTGCAGCAAACGCATGTCTGTAATGCTAAAGGCATTAAAAAGATGAAAAACACTCCATGCAGTTAGTTGGTTCAGAACCGTAATCCTTTCACATCTGAAAAGCCTAGTTAAGAACGAAGCCAGAGGCACAAGTAAATGAAATAAGTGATCTCAGCTTAATCCATAATAGGACTCAGAGCATTTATCATAAACACACTGGATATACATTAGGAATGTACTTTTTCTTACTTCCTGCTGATCATAACCAATGATTTTTGTTTGTAAACAGGCTATGTAGTGTCACCTACCTTGAATAATAGCATGGACAGAATAATACTTGGCATTGTGATCATGCTCACACACTGCTGCTATGACTTCAGAAAATAAATGATTAGTATTATCTACTGTAAGAAGGTGTTGATGATGCAGTGTACAATGTTTTAAATTTAGGTTTTTAAATAGCAATCAAAGGCTAAAGTATATGTCTGTGTCAGGGCTGGGCTCAGCCTTCCTTCTGCTAGCCACTCAGCTGTTGTCTAATTGCCAGCTCCCATCTCTCCACAGGTACTCAGCTGTTGATGATATTCTGCTCGTCAGTCCTGTCTACTTAAGCCGTTCAACCCAGTGGATCTTTGCCTTCACCTTGGTCAACATCACAGAGACACTCTCCTGAATTCCTGTTAAAAGACTTGCTTGGCTGATATTCCTTCTGGCTCCAGATCTTGCTTGCTATTTTACTACGCTCATCTCCGGCTTTCTTCTGTTTGGCTTGTCTGACTATGCGTTCCGGTTCCTGAAATCTGGCTATGTTTTGACTACATTTTTCTATTTATTTTTATTATTCAACAAGTGTGATTTATCTGTACTTCTGTCTCGATCTGATTTCATGGTTTCTGACAGTTTGATACCATGTTAAATATTATTAAATAAGCCAGAGAAGGTTGACCAATGATGAAATGCTTTGGATGGAGCTACATCACAGTGACATCATGAGCTGGGTTGAGAGTATGGTGTTTTGCTCCCTTCATGAGATTAAATGTCCTTAGTGCTTGGCTACTGGCTAGAATTCTTGCATTGTATGTATTTAAGATGAATTCTAATTCTGATCTGTTTTTTGCTATAATGGTTTCCCTCTTTTGTCGTATTGAATGTATTAATGGATCAAGTCCTGTTGAGCATAAGAGGAAAGTAATGCTAGAATTGAGCGATGGCTATTTGCAAATGGTTTACAATGCTTTAACCTATCTTTTAGTTTAAATGATCATTTTGAATCAGGGAGTTTATTTCTTTTGAGGAAAATGTATGTAAGTGGACACCTGCACACCTTTTTGTGTTTGGAATACTGATCTAAGGATAAATACTTAAAGTGGTTGTAAACCCTTACATACACTCACTGAATTGAAAAGCCTCTGATGATACACCGAGATGGAACAAATACTCCTACATAAGTTTTATTTATTTACCTGCATTATTCTCTTCTCTGCTGCCTTTTAAATCACACAGATGAAATGTTTTTTTCACCTCCAGCAGACAGGGTGCAGTGATCTGGCATCACACACTGCATGGGGAGGACAGCTAAGTGTTATATGAAACCGGAGTGGAGTAAAAGGACACACCCCCCTCTACACAGTCTCATAGGCTAATATACACAAATAAAATATAAAGCACTGAGCAAACTGTTGGCGCTATATAAAACCTGTATAATAATAATAATAATAATACAGAGCTGAGGCTGTCAATCACCTCTTGTGTGCTGTACAGGGGTAGGGCCATCTGAGATTCTGTGGCGTTGGGATAACCTGTCAGAAGTGACTAATGCAGACAACAAAGGATAGAGAAAGGAGACAAAAATTAGAGGCCCCTGGAGACGCACTATTGTGCAAAACGCATTGGGCGGAGCTTGGAGAGTAATATGACAGCACCACATTGGAGCTGTTTGGCGGCAATTGATGTGTCAGTGGCTTATCATTGGATTTTATTGTTTGTATTTGGACTTTATCTATATTTTTTTATGTCTCTGCTGCTGTTCACTAGTAAAATAAATACTGCACTATATGACATTTTTCTATTCATTGCCTTATGGTGGTTTTTGAGCAATAAGCAGAATACTTCACCCTGGCGAATGAAAAAGGAATGTCAGGAATTCCTTGGATGGATGTCTGCATCTGTTATTATTAATAAGCTTTTTTTTTCTGCACACTCACCTGGCAGCATTGCCTGACGGTGAGTGCGCATTGCATTTGGGTGGAGGTTGGCGTTTCTTGAACACTTTTTTTACTCAGTGTGACTCCAATTTCAGAGGTGTAACTTTCAAACTTCAAACTCCTGTGTCTGCATGTAAGGATGACCACACTCCTGTGCATTCATGGAATTGATATCATGCTGTGCCAGGGAATCAAGGTGGCTGAAGACTGCTCTAGCCAATCAAGAAGCAGGGAAGAAGATATCATTGCTGACAAGGAACCTTGTGAGTGTCAGACTGTTAATGAAAGGATACATATAGAAGAGTTTAGTTCCCCTTTAAACTCTCAAAGGGGCAGCTGACAATGACAATTTAGTTTACGATACGTGGACACATGCATGTATATGTAAATATGTCTGTTGAGGGCCATGCAGTATGTTGCTCAACTTTTTTGTACTACACTTAAGGAAAAGGAAGCTAGCCATACTTTGCCTAACTCTGGCCCTATAATTTTCAGTTTTACTCCTTGATTCTAACCCTCAATCGTAAGGACTTCCTTAAACCGACTGTTCTCAGTACCTGTTAGTTCAGTTATCCAATTAGTTACTCATAACTAAATTAAATCGATTATTCTTACATAAAAAGTCAACTGGGGTTGCAATAAAGTTAACTTTGTCTTGATCCTACATATTGTATATCTTAAAGGTGGCGTGAGCATTCAGTTTAATTAAGCTAAATGCATTCTAGGTGCATCAAAACAGAAGATGTGCAAAGTTTTACAGTTTTCTTTAGAAACCAGATACAATCTTAGTAGAAGTGTCTGTTTTCTGTCAAAATTATGTAGAAAAGCACATTGCACACTATGTGGAAACAGTGTTCCTTCTGCAGAGGTCCAGCAAAGCTCATGTTTCCTGCTAGTTCTTACTAAACAGGGAGCATGTTGGGCCTATGCAGAGAGACCACTGCTTCAACAAAGTGAGCAAGGGTCATTTTCTACAGCACACTAGCAAAGGGCAGGTTTTTCTATTCAAGCTGTCCTACTTTTAAAACATAATAAACTAACACCTGGTATACTTTTTGTTATGATGCACCTGGAATGTATTTAGCTGATTTAAATTGAGAGTTCAGTTGGGTTTAAATAAAAGCTCTAACATCAGTAACACAAAACTGTTGCATGGGTAAATAGTATAATAGTTCATACTTATAATGTTGTATGTAAACAGTTCATTAAAGCAAACAGAAACATAAGTCTCTGTGTTTGTTTTATTTAATCATTGACCAATCTAAGATGTATTCAATATCTCTTTGAAAGTAGCATGTGTATTAATAAAATTCAAGGACATGAAAAAATGTATCTAAATTCCAACTCAGACTCAAAATCCCGAACCATCTAGTGTGTGTAGTGTATATTGTCCCAAGTAAGTAATCGCTCATGAAAGAGCAATAGGATGTGGAGCTGTATTTTCCCCATAACATGAGGTTGTTAGATGGAAGACTGGGTGTTAAAGCTGAAAGTTAATATCCAAGCCAGCTTCCTCAAGAAAGCATTTAATTTTCACTTTAATCTATTCAAGATTTATGAGAACAAGTTCTCATCACTACTAGGCACAAAGAAAAATGGAATTTTCAATTCACATTTTGGCAGACACATTTTACAGTTTTATTGCAAAGGGGCTCTGGAAATATCCATATTTTTGGACAGGGAACTAGTTTACTGCAACTTTATTGTTTGTAATAAATAATGCATTTACTATCCCGTCTGCCAACACTTAGAAATCACTGTGAGTGCCAGGCAGGGCCTTGATCTCTCCTCTGATAATATCAGTTTCATATATTGGAGACACATTTTTAAACATTGTGATCCTTGCTCAACAACTGCACGTCCCACCCATACTTAAAATTAATAGATTTTGGAGCTTAACAGCTGGCAGTACAGAATTTTCCTCTTGGAAGTGCCTTGCTGGCACAATCAGCATGTACATAACCAATTCTCCGGATGCCTTTGCTAAGGAAAGGCCAGAAAGAAACTACTTATATTCCTCAGATACCTTTTTAGTCAAGAAAAAAAAAAGAGAAGAAAGAGAAAAATAGCCTTACTTAGCAATTTAAGCAGCATAGTTTTCTGAAATTAATTCACATATCTACATTAGAAAAAAGGAGAAGGGCTGCATTAAGTAGAGAATCGTTTAATGGGCTGTCTAGGACAAAAGACAACAGTTCAAATTACTCAGTTCCTTTATCCACTTTTGGCATACCTAAATTCCAGTTAGCAGGTCAATTTAATAAACTGTGGACAGAAAACTCTGTTGGGACTTAGTTGCCTGGAGCCAAGAAGTCAAACAGTGGAGCTGTTTGGTTACCCAATATGAAACTATTTGAAAGAACTATTAGTATACTTTTACTCTACATTGATGAGAAAGCAGACCATCAATAAAATACATGGTAAAGTAATTTAACAGGCAAGTAACACCCAATTTGATGAATTAAGTAAACTAAATGAGGCCAGGAGACATTGGCTGGTTCAAAACAAAAAACAAAAATGTCCGACATTCGGTCCACGTGTATGTCGGTCTGTCTGACAGAAGCAGGCCATTTGAAAACCAGCAACTGACTGACTCCCAATCAGCGCTCTGGCAGAGAACTCTGGTCGGAGTGTTCTGGCGGGGGGGGGGGGGGGGGTGAAAATTATGACTTAAGGTCCACGAACACTGGGGCTCTTCCAAACGCATTTGTCCTGGCAGGAGAAAAGCTTCTTCAAAATGTGCCTAAGCTGCATTTTTGCAATCACATTTAGGTGTATTTAGGCATGTCAAACTCTTGGGCGTGTATACATTTCATTAACCTAAATATTAATTAACTCTGGCCATTGAAATGAGTAAAGGCTCTAGTGTTAAAAATGTCTAGTGCTCATGTTCTTAGACACATTTGCAAGCTTTTAGGCATGTTTGGCATTTTTTTCAACCAAAATGCTCTCTTAAATGCATAAGTGATATTTATTTATTTTTTGCCACAAAACTCTCCTGTTTCTATACTTCTGTAAATTCCTATGTATGCATGTACACTTGGTCTAACATGGAGGCAGAAACAAAAATAAATACTCAAACACCTGTAAAACAGGTGTTTTTGAGCTCAAGTGTGCATGAGGTCTTAAGCTGCCATACACTTGATGGGGTAATCACTTGATGTGGACAACTTTGTAGAGCAGGCTATTGTTATTCTGACAGCCAGCACCTGTGGCTATCAGAATACCCAAACAGTGCTTGCATCTGACTACATGCAGGCATCATTAAGATAAATATTTTTGCCAGGCTTTTGTCAAGATTCTGGAAGGAAGAAAGATCCCTGGAGTCACACATCCACAGAGTCCTATGGTGGTATGAGAGAGACAACCTCAGCCTGGGCTTCCATTTTTTTCTTTGTCAAAGCCTAATTGAACAACCTGATTGGTTACCATGCATAGCTGCACCAGATTTTGTACTCTCCAGTTTTAGTAAATCAATTCTAATAAGGGTATGTCATATATGTGTATGTCCAATTTAAGTTTCCTCTTCCATTCTAAAAAAAAAAGAGTGCGTGTATTTATCTACCGCTTTCTCTCTGTGGGTCCACAGCAGCAAGATCTCTATATATCAAGGGTCTCCAAACTTTTCAAAGGGCCAGTTTACTGTCCTTCAGACTTTAGGGAAGCCGAATTGTGGCAGGTGGAAGTAGAAAATGTCCTGAGCCCAGCATCAGGGAGAATAAACATGGCCTTAGAGTTTGTGGTCAATAGAAAAGGGGAGTAGTGCCCAATAATTGGCATTAGTGGGAGTAATAGTACTCCATCATTGGTAGCAGTGGAAGAAATAATGCCCCATTGTTGGTGTCAATTGGAGTAATAGTGCCTCATATATTTGGAAGGAATAATGCCCTAGGGGGCCAGATAAAGGCTAGCGAAGGGCTGCACCCATTCTTGGGCCACAGTTTGGAGACTCCTGCTATATATGATAGTAAGTTTATAGTGAACGCAGAAAGAGAACTGAAAATCCTC
This sequence comes from Lithobates pipiens, assembly GCF_037356315.1. NCBI lineage: Eukaryota > Metazoa > Chordata > Amphibia > Anura > Ranidae > Lithobates > Lithobates pipiens. The sequence continues at coordinate 397,835,088 of NW_027507748.1, read as the reverse complement.
TTGTATGTCATATGATTCCAGAGCTGGAAACGACTACAGGGAAATTAGGGCAGAAAATAGAATAGTGGATATCTTAGTACACCAATGTGAATCTATCTCTTTTGGAGAAAGAGTGAAATGGAGGCTGCAGATCACTTGCCAACCTATTTCTGCCCCATTAGGTATGACATCTCTGAGCTGCTGAGGATTGTTTCCAGGAACCCAGGGAGTTGGGGGAAATATAGGTAAAGGGGCCCACACTTACATTTACACATGGTGAGTACATGGGCACTCTGCTACAAATATTGCTCATTAAGCAGTTGTTTTAGTTTTAAAAGCACAGAAAATAAATGTTTAATTTGGCATTGTTTTCAATTCCACATGTAACATCAAATGAAAAAACATCCCTTTCTAAAGTCACGCATTTTGTTTTGATGTTGCCACAGTCATACATATTAGCCGCAATGTGATATAAAGGTTAAAACGGACAGCCGTATCATTTAATGTGTATCTTTCTTGTTGAGGTTGTGTGTATGATGTTCATACTAGTACAGCTGCAAGTCTTTAAATATGCATGTTAGTGTTTGCAATGTGGCCATTTTTTGAATTTTCATGTCTTAGTTATTGTGCAGCTGCACTTTATTAAAAACCCCTACTTCCTTCACATTCCCAGCAATAGGTTGGATAAATGTTTGACTTTGCTAAAAAAAAAAAAACTGTAACAACTTTTGTCTCAAACCGGGAATTGCTAAATTTGTGGAGGTGAAACGTTAATTCATTTCCTTCAATTGAATAATATGTGTTGACACAGTATTAATCCAGTAAATTCCTGAAAACTCCAGCAGAACAATACAAAGTAGTTTTGAAATCATACAGTATATGGTGTAAATTTTAAAATGACGTCAGTTCCAGGTATATTAATCATTACAAAGAACACGTTCAACTCTGTCTAATGTAACAATGTCTTAGTGTTAATATCTGTAAGGAACAATATATAACTGCACAAAGTCAGCAAATAAAGACAATAGCTTGAGTAGCGATATATAAAAAAATATATGTTAGTAGGCATTTTCACTTATTCAAAGAGCACATTTAGTTTAGTAAGACGCCAATTATTGTAAACAAGTTTGATAGCGGAAGGACAAAACAAGTTTATTGATATTATTACTGATGCTTTTAGGTTGTTTTGTAATTATAATGTTTAAATCCCATCTACAATCAAAAAAGAACCCCCTACCCTCCTCCCACCCCACCTGCTACCCTCTGCCCACCCATTCAGCAGCTTAAATTAAAAAAAATTCACCAAGTCAATGTCCCACCCTAGTCCTTTTGCATCTGAGTGTTATGACTGGTGATCCAGCATTGCATTCTGTATCAATGTTGCTTCTTCAAGATATCATGTCTCCACTGCAGTTTTCTAAAGCCTGAGAGGACCTTACTGCTTTACATGTGATGGTAAGTGTCCACATTCCTCAGGCAATGATGTGAATACCTGAAGAAGGACCCACTTGCTCTTGTGGATGCTCATTTTTGCCTAATCTCCCTGTTTGTCCTTGCTCCCTTTAAGATGGTTGGTGGCCATGATTAGGAGATTTGGCATTCACATAATCAGCATTTTATATGAGTAGCACTGAAGAGAAGCGCTACACACTCAACTCTGGCATTAGAACCTCAGGTGTTTCAACAAGTTAAGTTAAATACACCATGGCAAAATCTTAGTTTATGTAGAAATAAAAGTACAGCACTTACATGCTGATTTTAAAAGGATGCTAGGTTCATTATATATACATTAAATATATACAATATTAAAAATATATATATTTAAAGTAACCTAGCCATAGGTTGGAGAGGGAGGATGACTAACTAAAATTGAGAAGTGGAGTTAGGCCCAGAGTTCAGCTTTCAAGGGGAAGTCCAGTCTAATCCAATCTAGTCTTAAACCTGTTTCCACCTCATTCTAAGCCCTATACTAATTAGCCTGTAAAGGAAAGATGTGTATGCATACCTATTCCCTGGGCTCTCTGTTCCAGTGATTTCACCAGAGGTCGGCTTCAAGGGAAAGGAGAGATTATCGACAACAGCTGCAATGCCTATGTGATGATGTCACCCATAGGCTTACTATGGGCCATCCATTGTTGGCTGTCCCTCCTTTCCCCTGAAGCCAACACTTGTAGCTGATTATGTGACCGCACTGTAACATCCAGGAAATAGTTAAATATGCACATAGGCTAGCTAGTATAGGGCTTAGAATAGGGGTGGCAGCAGGTTTAAGTTTAGATAAGATTATACTGGACTTCTTCTTTAAGGCCTACTCTAGTTCTTTGCATATTTATATTGTGTGTTTGTTACCATTGCAGAAATAACAGTTTTGCCTCTGAGACAGTCATTCAGCCCTGTATTTGGAGTGAAATTATTATTATTATTATTATACAGGATTTATATTGCGCCAACAGTTTACGCAATGTTTTACAATAGAAATCCTACTCTTTCATAATCTAGCTTTCTTACAGCAGCCATATATCAAGTTGTGAGGCTTAAAGGAAAACTATAATGGTTTTGGGTCAATTGTACTTTCGTTTTTCTTTAAAATTTTAGGCTACATTCACACCAGTGATTAAGGCTGGTGTGAATAGTAGCCACGCTAATCAGAAATTGCTGCTGCTGCTCTCAGTGGCTAGGTGCGGCCACTGGCCCTATTCTCTATAATGACAGGTCACCGGTGGCTGCAGCTATTCATGTCTCTCTCTACACAACTGGTTACCTGCAGTAATCACTGCTGGATGTACTTTGTGTGCGAGTTCAGCAACGATCACCGCAGGTAATTCCTGGTTTTCCAGAAAGCCACGAATAGCTGTGATCGCCAGAGGCTTGTCATTAGAATGAACAGGGCTGGCGGCCACACCTAGCCACTCAAAGCTACAGCAGGACCTGCCACTACGATATACACCGGCATTAAACATGAGTGTAAATGTAGCTTTAAAGTGGTTGTGAAGCCTAAACATTTTTTACTTTAATGCATTCCTTGCATTGCTTGCATTAGGGTAAAAAATGTTTAGGTGTCAGCATCCTCCCTCCCACCCCCCCCCTTTTACTTACCCTTTTATTTATCTGAGCCCTCATTCAATCCAGCGCTGTGCATGTCTGCAGCTCTTCTTCCCCTCATTTCCAGGTCTTGCTGGCTTTGTTGGGGCACCAGGAGACACTGTCTGTGTCAATGGCTTCCCATGGTGACACTAAACAGAGTGGAGGGGCCCAGAGAGCCGACGGGGGACCTGAAAAGGGGAGATTTAGGGCCGCTCTGTGTAATTCCACAGATATATGTTTGTTATTAAAAAGAAAAAGATTATCTTTACAATCATTTTAATCTTACATTTTCTATGTGTTGTTTTAATATCTATATATGGTTTTTGCTTTAGAAATATACTTGGAATACAGGACAGAGCACTTTGATTTAGCTAAAAAAACAGCAGTACTGTTGAAGCATACCAGCCCCTCCCTGCCTCATTTACATTCCTACCATGGTTTAAAGTGTTATTAAACCCTGCATTCATTTTATCTGGTCTCCCACAGTACACAGAGCATGGAAAAGTAATAGTTTTAGTAAATATAAACTATAAACTGCTAAATACCTTTTCTCATCAGCAGTTAAAGAAGTCTTGTGACTTCTATCAGTGTCTGGTTAAAGCTTGTACTACTTTCTCCTCTGATTGTCCTATAAGGCTGCAGGACCCATGACACTATGTGTGGACAGTGCTGATTGGACCTGTGCTTATCACATGCACTATATCAAGAAAAATAAATCTCTAGCAACACACACCATAATGAGCATTTGCAGCTTGTCTACTAGCCTCTGTTCTATCAGGACATGGTTTGGGGATTGTGGAAGAAGGGAAGGAACAGAGACGACACAATAAAACACCTTTTTAAACATTGCAGAGGATTAACCCCTTAGGTTCTACAGTGAGTATAACAAACATGCTTTACTGCAAATACAGACTGATTTTACTGTTGTGGGTTTAGTAACGCTTTAACTATAGGGACAGCACAGCATACATAGCTTGCTTTATGGCTCTATTTGTCTGATTGAAACCCCATGACTAAGCTAAAACAAAAACACTCAAATAAAGTATATAAAGAAAAACCTCTATACTTTCCAGTTAAAACTGTCCTGTCCACATACGTTCTTAAAGAAACTTTCTACTAATATATATAGGGTGCCATTGTTGAGCTTCTTGTGACTTTCTTTGGCTTTAGTACTTTCTAAGATCACAACTATTATCTCCATTTTTCTTTAGGCCCCTTTCACACATGCGGACGATATGTCCGTATTTCATCCATCCGTTTGCGGATGAAATACGGACATACATCCATCCCTATGGGATAGCGGGTGTCTGCGGATGAGCATCCGCAGACACCTGATTTCGTCCGCCTCTGCAACAGTCCGATTCTGCAGACGGAGGAAAATCCTATTTTTCTATCCGTCTGCAGAGCGGATCGGACGAACACGGACAGACGGTCCGTGCTCGTCCGATCCCCATAGAGGAGAGCGGAGAGCTGACAGGGCGGTCCCTGCACAGTGTGCGCAGACCGCCCTGTCCGCAGCCAGCTCAGCGGGGACAACGGAGCGATCCCCGCTGAGCGAGCGGATCTTCAAGGGGCGGATCATTACTGATCCGCCCCGTGTGAAAGAGGCCTTAAGGTCAAGTCATACACAAGGGAATGAGCTTCAGCATGACAGGCGGGCAACTACAGTTTTTAAATGAGAGGTAATTAATGGCAGTTTGTTTCTCTTAGTAAAAGATTTCCTTACAACCAGTGTCAGCACACTTATTTGTTCTTTTCTCTCCCTCTATAATTCTAATTCTATAATTCCGCTGAAAGCGTGCGTGATGACGTGTACATCACGTACGACGGGACTAGAAAAACGACGTCCTATACACTGCAATGCAACCTTCGACCGTGTAAATCCTTTCTGAGCATGCGCCATACTTAGTCCGTCCAACTTGCCTACACACGAGCGGACTGTCCGCTGAAACCAAGTTTGGACGAACAAAACCAAGTTTGAACGGACTGTCTTACGGAAATTCCGTAAGACTTTGTTCGTCAGATTGTCCGCTGAAAAAGTCCGCTGAAGCCCACACACGAGTGGATTGTCCGCTGAAACACGGTTCAGCGGACTAAGTTGGACAGACAATCCGCCCGTGTGTACGCGGCCTAAGATTCCTTTCACACATGTGGACCGGTCATTTCATCAGTTCAGTCACGTCAAAACGGATGAAGTATTAATCAGTTTTTCATCAGCTGCTCATCCGTTTCTCATCAGTTTTTTTTTTTTTTTTACATTCACTACCACTGCAAAAATGGATGAAAAATTGACAGTTTGTCAATTTACATCCGCTTTCCTCCTTTAACAGAAGAAAAATAGAGCTTTGATCCTTTTTAAAAATGGATGTGGATGGATGGATGTCAATTGATGTAAATGGATGATCATCCATTTACATCAGCTTTCTCCATAGAAATGAATTGATGTCCGTTTTTCATCCATCAATGGACGGATGAAAAACAGACAAATGGACCACATGTGTGAAAGGGGCCTAAGACCCCTTTCACACTGAGGTGGTTTTCAGGTGTTTTAGAGCTAGAAATAGTCTGTAAAGTACCTGAAAACCTCCTCCCATTAATTTCAGTGTGACTGTTCACACCGGGGCGTTGCGCTTGTGGGACTTTAGGAAAATTCTTGCAAGCAGCATCTTTGGGGCAATAAATTAAATAAATGGGCAGGCACTTCCAAAGCACCTGAAAAGCAACGGGTGCTTTTAACCCTTTCCTTGGGGTTAAAAGCCCCCTGCTAGTGGCCAAAAAGTGCAGATTAAACAGTGCTAAAGTACCGCTAAAATGAGCATCACTTTATCGATAACGGGGCCGCAGTGTGAAAGGAGACTAAGCCCTTGTACACGCGGTCGGACATTCCAACAGAAAATGTCAGATCAGACCGTGTTGTCGGATAATCCGACTGTGTGTGGGCTCCATCGGACTGTTTCCGTCAGAATATCCGACGGGCAAAGTTTTAGAGGTGGGCTATAAAACTTTCTGACAACATGATCCGATTGGACTTTGTCCGATTGTGGGTAGAGAATTCCGATCGGACAAAGTGCCATGCATGCTCAGATCAAATTCCTAGACCAAAGCTATTGGCTACTAGGCTGAACATAGTCCCGTTGTGACGAAATAACGTTGTCACGTTACGTACGATCAGATTTTCCGACAACTTTGTCCGACCGTGTGTATGCAACACAAGTTTCGGACAAAACCTGTCGGACAAAATCCAACGGATTTTGTTGTCGGAATCTCCGACCGTGTGTACAAGGGCTAAAGGAATAGAAAACCAGTGTGAAAACCAGTGTGAAATAGGTCAATTACAGGTCAACTGTAGTTTAACTGCACCTGCAAGTTATTCTAAATTCTCAGAAGCATCTCAAACTCATAAAAAGAATGTTGCATTTGTCCTATAAAGCCAGGTGATACAGGCCTTACGACTCATTATGTCACTTGCCAAACCAGGCCATTGTATGACTATTTTCACTAGTAGATGCAAATGTATAAAACATTGGTGCAGTTACAGCTACTGTGTGTGAGGGTAAAGCTGCGCATACACTGATTAATATTTGTCAGGTTCAACAGCAACTGGATGAATTTTAATTCGTGAATGGCAGTCCCAGATCAATAGAAGTCAATCATTTGATCAACATCTGTCAAAGGGACATGTTGACATTTTTTTATTGATTTGTGACTATTGCTTTCAGAATACAATTTTGCAGAGCGGACATCCACCGTGTTTGTTTGTTTTTTGTTTTTCATTCAAGCCACTAATGGTAAAAGCGGAGTTCCAGACTTTTTGGTTTATTAAAAGTCAGCAGCTAAAAAAAGTTTAGCTGCTGACTTTTAATAAACAGACACTTACCTGTCCCGAGGTCCAGCGATGTGGCCACACTGAGCCTCTCTCCTCTCCCCTTCCTCTCCTTGGCGCCTCCAAGGAAACTGTGGGCACCCAGCCGTGACAGCTTGCGGCTTCACGGCCTGACACGCACTGTGCATGCACGAGTTGCGCTGCTCTCTCCCAGTGGATAGGCAATATTCCGGGACCTGTCACGTGTCTCAGAAGTTTGCTGAGAGGGAGGGGCTGCCTAGGGGGAGAGGAGGAGTCGCCTAGTCAGCACGTAGGTGGGAGCAGGAAGTGGGACAGGAAGTCCCACTCAAAACTAAGCACCCACTCCCCCCCCCCAAAAAAAATGGCATGCCAAATGTGGTACATAAGAGGGCAAGGAGTGCTTAAAGCGGAAGTTACACTTTTGGGTGGAGCTCCACATGGTGACAAACAGTTCAATCTCATCAGAGAGTTTGTGAAAGTGATGAGTAAGGCTTGACATAGTTCAGTCATTTTTTTTTGGGGGGGGGGTTGAACAAAGAAAAATTGACTCAGTACACCCTTCCACACATTGTATTCTGACAGCAGCAAAACATCCAAATACACTGATCAGCATTGTAGTGCTAATCATGCAGGGAAAATAGGACAGGGCGGTTGTACACAAGTTGATTAGAAGATCATCTTGTGAACAACCAAAGTGCCCATACATAGGTTAAAATTCAGCTGGTCCCTGCTTCAAATTCAGATTTGACCCATGCATGGCAAGCCAAGTTTAAGACTAAACCAGGTGTAATCTAATTTACAGTTGTCATATATCTGTCATATTTATCCACAAATATCACCTGATCCATCAGCCAGTCCATCAACCCTGATTTTCTGTTTTTAAACACATCTGTTATTTAAGCATTCAAGCTCAAAACCACAATGCCCTGATAAATTAATGAAATATTGAGGCCTCCTACACACTGGACATTATAAAAATGGCAGTAGCTTTTGCTGTAAAATGCCATGTTAAAATCACGAGTTTTGCTGTGTTTTGCCTTTTGTTTTTAGCATTTTTAGTGTTTGCTAGCGTTTGCATTTTTTTTAATTTTTAGCAAAATTATATTCCCACAAACGCTTGAAGCTCAAAAACGCTAATAAAAGCTTGATAGCCACATTTTTTAGAGTTATGCCGCGTACACATGACCGGTCTTTTCTAAGGACTAGGTCTGACGTAATGAATCCGTTGGATATTATGATCGTGTATGGGCTCCAGCGGACATTTTCCCCCCAATAGTCAGATGGACCTAGAAATAAAACATGTTTCAAATCTTTCTGACAGACTTGAGTCCGGTCAAAAAATCCATTCGTCTGTATGCTAGTTCAACGGACGAAAACCAACGCTAGGGCAGCTATTGGATACTGGCTATGAACTTCCTTATTCTAGTCTGGTTGTACGGCATCGCGTTCGAATCCATCGGACTTTGGTGTGCTTGTGTGTGGCCAAGTCTGTTCATTCGGAAAGTCTGTCGGAACACTGCCGAAAGTCTGTTGGTAAGACCGTCAGACCTAGTCCGTTGAAAAGTCCAGTGGTGTGTATGTGGCATTAGAATGCTTTTACAGCTTAAAAACTTCTTCAAATGCAGTAGTTCTGATTTTTTTTTCCAGCCTAAAAATGGCACTGCCAAAAAACTGCTGATGAAAGCATATGTGTACATGGACACATGGGGGTTGATTTACTAAAATCCACTTTGCACAGCAAGTGCACTTGGAAGTACAGCCGCTGTAGATCTGAGAGGAAGATCTGAAATGAGGGGAAACTCTGCTGATTTCTATCATCCAATCGTGTACAAACAAAAATGCTGTTTTTTTTCCTTGCATGCCCCCCTCAGATCTACAGCGACTTTACTTCCATGTGCACTTTCAAGTGCACTTGCAGTGCACTTATAGTGCAAGGTAGTATTTACCTTTAGTAAATAACTGTCAGGTCACCTAAAGCCAGGTGACAGATGCACCCCGTTGGGGTCAGGAGTTCACAGCTAAGGTAGTGGACCTACGGCTGACTGCTGCGAATTGAGCTTTGGGTGGTTCAGGAAAGCAGGTCCTTTGGAGCACCAACAAGGATCACACTGGGAACTAGAGCATGATATACCCCAGAGCGTGGAATCTAAGAGCCAGCAGGTGTTCACCAGAGCCCCTGATGGTGGGGAGGGACTTCGCTGCAACTGGCTTCGGGTCGCGGCCCCCAGGGTCTCCCAGCTAATGCTCACAGTAGGCTACTGGAGGATAGAGCGGAAGCAGCAGACCGGGACTACAGGAGATAGTCAGGAGATAAGCCAAAAGGTCAGGGCAACAAGCAGGCAGGTATAGTCAAAGACCACGCCAAAGTTTGTGATATCAAGCAGACAGAGACAGTCAAGAACAAGCCAAGGTCAGTAACAGGATCAGACGTACAGCACACAGGAAGCCAAACACAATACTGATCAGCGAGGCTGACTTGTAGTACACAGGTTAATATAGTGTTTCCAGTTAGGGTCTAGGATAGAGCCATGCTTGAGGGAAGATTACTTAAGCAGACAGGTGAACAGGCGGCCGGTCTCTTAAGCTGATCACAGAGGTAAGCAGACAGACATAAACATTTCTGCAGATCCATGACAATAACCCCATAGGATAACATGCTGGGGAGTTTACTGGCTGTAGAAAAAAAAAGTCTGATACCCAAAACAGCAGCTGTAAAAATGCCCAGTGTGCATGAGGCCTTTAAAATAGCAGCATTGAAAATGGACAAAGAGAGTCTTCCAGAACATTGGAGATCATTGTTTATAATGAATTGTTCTAAAGCTAAAGTTTTATGGAAGTATCAGTGTAAGTACATGAGGATTTTCCCTAAACAGTTTATGTCTTAGGCCTCTTTCACACAGACGATCAGTTCAGGTCCACCTGTCAGTTTTTTAGGTGGAACTGAAAGGACACTCCATAGACCTCTATTGAGGGACGGATGTCAGTAGTGTCACATGTCCCCTGACATCTGAACCGCTCTGATACGAAAAAGAGTGACGGAGGAAAAAGCTACTTTTCCATCTGTCTGTGGATCGGATTGGGTGACGATGGACTCTACAGTCCGTCTTCATCCAATCCCCCATAGGGGAGACTGGCGCTTTGACAGGTCCATTCCTGTACGGTGTGCAGAGACAGACCTGTCATCTTCCTGCTCAGTGGGGATCGATGGAGCGATCCCCCACTGAGTAGAGCGGGCTCCGTACCGTGTTAAGGAGCCCTTAAAGTGTTTGTTACACCAACAGTCCATATTCCTGATACGTGCCTGCTGTACCATGTACTTATATGAAAAAGTATCCTGTTTTCTTTGTATTGCTTTCTTTATGTGAAATCCCAGGTGTTCCTGCCAGTACCTCTGCTTTCCCATTAAAAACTGACCACACTAAACAGGGCAAAAAAACTGGTCAGTTCTCTAACAGTGCTGAAACTCTCTTCCAACAATCATACTTGTCCTGACACCTCCCCCCTGCACAGCCTTTCACTGAGAAGCTTGATGAACTGTTACTTCTCCTCCCCAGCTCTTATGCAGCTTAGAACAGAGGATGTGTTAAGGTATTTATAATGTTTTTTTTCTATCTATACACAAATGTTTTGCATTTCATTTCTATTTTAACTACTTCAATACTGGGCACTTTCCCCCCTTTCTGCCCAGACCAATTTTTAGCTTTAAGCTCTGTCGCACTTTGAATGACAATTGCACGGCCATGCTGCATTGTACCCAAACAATTTTTTTATCATTTTGTTCCCACAAATAGAACTTTCTTTTGGTGGTATTTGATCACCACTGGGTCTTTTTTTTTGCCAAAAAAATGTTAAAAATGAAAATTTTGAAAATAAAAAGTTTTTCTTTGTTTTTGTTATAAAATTTTCTAAATAAGTATTTTTTTCCCCTTCACTGATGGGCACTGATGAGGCTGCACTGACAGGCACTGATAAGGTGCCACTGATGGGCACTGGTGAGGTGGCACTCATGGTCACTGATGATGAGGTACTAATATGCAGCACTGATGGGCACTGATAGGTGGCACTGATTGGCACTCATAGGTGGCACTGATTTGCGGCACTTATGGGCATTGATAGGTGGCAATGATGGGCACTCATAGGTGGCACTGATGGGCACTGATAGGCAGCACTGATGGACACTGATAGGTGGCCCTGACTGGCACTTATAGGTGGCACTGATAGGCAGCACTGATGGCACAGATAGGTGGCACTCATGGGCACTGATGGGCACTAATATATGGAATTTATAGGTAGCACTGATGAGGAAGCACTAGTAAGCTTTACTGCTGGGCACTGGTTGACATCTAGAATGGGCACTGACTGGCACCTTTAAAGTTAAAAAGTCAATACCTGGTGGCCCTGGGTGACATCTCTGGTGGCCCTGCATGGGCATCCATGGTCAGCATCCCTAGTGGCCATGGGTGGCATCCCCAGTGGTCCTGGGTGGGCATCCTTGAAGGGCTGCACTGAGTGACCCCCTGTCTGGAGAGAAGCTGATCGGCTCTCCTCTACTTGTGTCTGTTAGACGTGAGTGGAGGAAAAGCCAATAATTGGCTCTTCCTGTTTATACCGTGATCATCTGTGATTGGACACAGCTGATCACGTGGTAAAGAGTCTCTGTCAGAGGCTCTTTACCCAGATCAGAGATGCGGTGTGTCAGAGTGACACACCACATCAACGATCGCCCTGCCGCTCGCCCCCGTTGGCGTGCAATCGCAGGTTATCCTGATCACATCATATGACGTCCAGTCAGGATAAAAGAACCACTTTGCGCACACATCATAATGGTATATGGCGGGCGGGAAGTGGTTGAACCGAATGGGTTGTTTTACAAGGTGATTGTTTACAATCACGTTAAAGATAAGAAGGCCTGCTCCTGAGAAAAAAAAAAAAACAAGAAGACTATTTTGGGCCTTTAAAACTGGCTTGACAAAGTGGTGATAGCAAGAATTTTGGGTTAACTTTTACTAATGTTATATGAAAGGGTACCAGAGACTGTGGGCTGGCACAACTAATGATGTATATAAATATTCTCTAACTTGAATGTCTGCATTACAAACCTGGTATCATTCTTGTTGGGGAGATAAGAATAATAGGAAAAAAAAATTGGAAGATCAGTGACCTGGGGGAGCTGACTGGACAGTTGCCACTAGAGCAGATTTCTGATTATTCACTGATCTTTAACTGAGTTCATAAACCTCTAGGATTACCCCATAACCTCAGTATATGGCATAACTGTTGTCATCTTAGCTTACTATAAAAAATATATAAAATACAGAAGTTTATAATATGCTTTGCCCCTTTAAATCCCAAAATGATTAATAAAAATATAAAAATAAAAAAAAAAAAAAAATTCAGCATCCTCATTCTTTCCCTCCTGCCACTCGTGTGCTTGTCTTTAATGAGCAGCTCCAAATGACAGCTTTAATCACTGCCTCTGGCCACTGAGAGAGACCGTTAATGATAGAAAAGAACAGAGAGCCATTTGCATCAATCAGCTCTAAATCACTTTTTATGATAATGCATCGGAGCGGAGAACAAAGTCTCTGATGTCTCCTGCATGATGATGTACCACGGTGCTGTCTCCTTGGCTAAGGCCAGAACATAAATCTCTTAAAGACGAACAAACCATAACCTGTGCTACTGAGACTGCTGGCCCTTATTTCCCAAACTGCTAATGATCTTTTAGCAAAGAAGAGTCAAAGAGGCCAAGTTATCAGATTATTCGACAGCTTTGAATATCATAAGGTACGGTGTAATGAGAAGCAGAGATTTAGGTTATGATGACTGTGACAGTAACACAGCTTTAGCTATTCCTCTGATAGGTCACCGATCAGACTACAATCGGAATGTATGATATCACATTACATTAAACTGGTTGCCTCTAGCTATGCATACCCAAGGTTATCTTTGGACCAATCTAAAAAAAAAATCTTTCAGTGAACCCCCCCCGGTATCATGTTTCTTCTCATAATCCAAAAATATACTAGTAGGTTAATTGGCTGCAGCTTGTGTGGATGTGACTGTAGTGTCCACAGAGGCATAACTAAATGCCACAGGGCTCTAGAACAACATTTTAAAATAAGGCCCTTTCATATCTTCTACAAAAAGCTCTGAGTATGTCATTCATTGCTTTAGGTGACAATTTTTAATACATTTTTCCTTTTTAATCCCTCCCAGCTTACTAAAGCCCCAAACAACACACAACAGAGTCAAAAGGGAGCTGTGAAGGAAGGGGATCTGCAGAATATAATGTACATAATAATGAACATATAAAACCTCATGGGTCCACACATGATTGGTCCCTCTGCTTCAGTGGTATAAAATTTAATTGCAACCTCTGCTGGGACTGATGGAAATGGCAATGCTGCAAAAATGTGTCTGTAAAGGTGCACATTTATGCAGGTCATGGTAGCTACCTAGTAGTAGATGTGTAGCACTACCCCTAGTTGCAGGTGTCAGGGTTTCCCACTGCTGCACACGCAGTCACATTTTCCACTCCCATCCAGACTTAGAAAACAAGTCATTATAGTGTAAGTTCACTTTACAGAAAAATCTGTAAGGTGAACTTACACAGGACCCCATCCTCACCCCCCCCCCCCATCCCGCTGACCTGCAGAGCGGCGATCTTCGATTCTGAGCCCCGCTATCACTGCCTCACCAGGCTTAAAAATCCCATTGCCATTCACTCTTCTTCCCTGTTGATAGGGGTCCTGTGTAAGTTCACCTTACAGATTTTTCTGTAAAGGTGAACTTACCCTTTAAGCTTGTTTTTTTTTTTGTTATTTTATTGAGGAAAGTTAACTTGGTTGGGGATTGGGATTATAAAATACCCAATTTGACAACAACAGATAATCCAGGGACAACTTCCTCCCTATTTATAGCTCCACTGCTTCCTCCTGCAAAACACTTAATCTTTGCACAGCCCTGCTTTATTCACGCCTTAAGAGCTAACAGTTTTAGTAAGCTTAGCAACAGCCACTTATCGGCTAGGAACTCTCAGTCCCTTAACAAAGTAGCACATGTGGAGTGAACTGCATCTTGCACCATCTTCTGCTTCCCTGTAGACACTGATCCCAGCTCTACAGCTCAAAGAAATGCTAGCACATCTGGTTGCCACCAGCCCACCTGGCTGACACATACTGGATTCCCCAGTACAAAGTTAGATGAAGACTTGGCATACTGCTGTCTTCAAGAGAGACCTGCTATAGCTGGCAATCTCTCCCCTTGTCTGTCCCTGCACCAAGCTGTTCTACTCACTCTGTCTCTCCTTGCTCTCTGCTGCCTCTCCAGAATGGTTTCCTCCAACTGCCTCCTGTGGTAGGATCCTTCCAGGTCAGCCACCCAAGCTCTGGCCTGTGGTAAAATCCTTCCCTGGCAGTGGTCCCTCAAGGGCCGTCGACAGACTCCCTCAGTACTTCATCTCCATCTACCACTGATTCCCATGCTGGCATGGCTCATGTCTGTTTAAGGGCCGCTTAGTTCCCTGCCAGGCCCCCAACCTGGGGATTGGCTAAGGGCCCCTAAATATGCAAGACAGCCCTCACAGCCTCCACCCTCTAACTTTTATTACATTCTCCAAAATTCTAGAAACTGGGGGAAGCACCAGAGAGCTACCTGGATGAGTCATCCAGCCCTGGCCTCTAATAACCCTGACCCAGATTCAGTGAGTCAGGTTTATCTCTGGGCCAAACTACGGTCGGTCTGTACTACCATTAGTAGAACACTAGAGGGTGCTACAGTTGAGTACTCTCTGTGATATTATTATTATTATTATACAGGATTTATAAAATGTCAACAGTTTCTGCAACAGTGGGGGCAGACAGTACAGTTACAATACAATTTAATACAGAAGGAATCAGAGGGCCCTTCTCGTTAGAGCTTACAATCTAAAAAGGAGGGTCAAGTGATACATAGGATAATATCTATGTGGGATGAGCAGATAGAGAACATGAAAAGCACAGTTGTTAGGTGGAAGCAGGATAGGCTTCTCTGAAGAGAAAAGTTTTCTAGGGATCGCCTAAAAGTGGTTGGGCCTTGAAGAAGGGGACATACCCCAAAAAGCTTATCCTGAAAAATTGGAATTTAGTGCAAATACAAAAGTATTGTTCTTGTTGCAAGTGTGCTAATACAGTTACAATTACCTCAAGCATGATAGTTACATAAAACTGGATTTATTTTGTAATGGTAAAGAAATTTTGTAGCTTAACTAAGCCACTTCTTCAGTTCTAATATAACCAATGAACTGGCTTGGATAAGCTACCAAATGTCTTCATTGTTACAGAGCAAGCCCAGTTGAATATGACTAACTACTACTAGCTCTGTAGAAATATGTTGCTGCCGTGTTCTTGCAGATAATAAATAACTTCTTTACAACTTGTATTTATCTTTACTGTGAACTGCCTGTCTAGTAAAAGGATATTTTAGTCGCTTGGATTACCAGAGAGTGAGAGATGAGTGCTTTGTTGATCCCTGCTAGATTATTTCATGTACATTTACTCTTTAACATTTCTCATGAAACTATTATCCAAACAGCTATTTCATGTGAAATCTGTAGTTTTATGGGAATTGTTCCTCCGTGCTAGTAAATTTTCCTAGATTGCTCAAAGATTTATTCAATTCATAAAAATGATAAAAAAGGCATAGCATTTTGAAAACTGTTGCTTTGTAACAAAAATGTAGCATGGCCTAAAATGTTTAGAGAAAATAGGACATTATTATAAATTCAATGTCAGTGCATAAAGATCTCATGGTATTTCTCCACAGGTCACTGCCATGTTTGTAAAAAATGAAAGGGGTATTAAACATAAAAACAAAATGTAATATATTTCAGCTTACAAGCTAAATATGTTTATGGGTTAAATGGATGGGTTAGCGTTTTTTAGACTTTTTTCCTTGATCTTCACCTGTGATCTGGCCAGTATTACACTTCCTGTCTCAGGGTGACTCTGCTCTATGGAGGAGCAATTGATCCACCCTTGCCCTTGGACAGCAGCATTGTTAATATGGAGAGTGGATAGTGTTAGATACACCAGCAGTTTTAGATGGACTTGACTAACAAAGTTGAAGCCGAACTCCAGCTAACACTTCTTAACCACTTCCCACCCGGCCAATGTACATATACTACGGCCGGGTGGGAGCCGCCTCCATAGGATGCATTAAATTGGAAGTAAACTCCCCTATCGTTTTCAGCCAAGGAAGCTGCCATCTTTGCTTTGCTCTGTTTAATCTTCAACTGCTATGGTGCTGCACATGTGATTTGTTATGACACCAGCCATTGGATGGTTTGATAGTTTGGCTGAGAGCACAGCCAATGTGCAGTTAGCATCCCCGGCATGCCTTTTTTTTTTAACTGTTTAAATCCATGGGTTTACTTCCACTTTAAGGTGAAAAAACACGCAGGTTTGAAATCCCTTTAAGTTGTTCATGAGCAACATTCTGAGCCTTGACAAATGGAAGTGTTTTAGTAAATAGGTGTGGGTAATTGTCTTTTGTAATTGAAAGCACAGATGGTGGTGATCAGAGCATGAATTCACATAAGCGTTCACTGAACTGCATTACAGCTATTAGCATGCTGCAGCGATGCTTTGCTGTCATTCTTTTCATTTCACCTAGAAAAAAAACGTCACCATCCATTTCAAATTTACCAGTGGGTATTTGTTCCAATCAGGACTCATTTCATAATTTATTTCACTTCACCTGTGTGTAAGATGCGATGCTTAGTAAATCATATTCATAGTATTCATGCAAAACTTTGCAGCTAAATAAATAGGAGATGCATACAAAGTACTAGTAATAACATGCAAACTTGATTTTACATCTCAGAGTGTGGTCAATGTTATTTTTTGCCATAAAGATTTCACTATGTGCAGACAGTAATACAATAAGGTATATGAACAATTCGTTTAAGAAACACAAAAGATCACTAGCATGCAAGCCATTGTTAATATAAAACATCCAAGAAATACATTCTGACTGCCTCCAGATTGCAGATCTTGAGCTCCTTCGACAACCTATAGAGGATGTGGTCTTTGTAGCTTTGTGTACCTTAATGGGCAATGCCTCAATGCTGCTTTTTCATGGTGTTTGTAACATGTCATTGTTACAACCAGTATGTATGTGAGTATTTACACAGGCACAGGGATGATTTCCACCCAAGGCAGCTATTTTTGCCACCCTCCAAGGCAAAGATGGCTGCCTTGGGTGGTAGCACTGCCTATGTGTACATAACACACACACATACACAGACAGTCTGCTCAATGATGCTGAGCCTGTAAAACATGCAGGCTTTGCATTACTGAGTGGACCCCCCTGCCTGGCCATGTCTGTGATACAAGCATGTACAAGTGGCCAGCAGTACTGTGCTGAGTGATGCTAGAATTAGATATTTAAGGGGCTTTACACCACTGAAGAGACTCTGTAACCTGTGTGACGGTCATAGTGGCTGGTCAGAGATCTTAGAAATGCTGAGCCTGTAGTTTTATAAGGCTCAGTCTTGCTGCACTGAGAATGGGGTGTGTGGTACTGACAATCCAGCCTCAATGTTGTCTTCCACTGTGCTTCCATGATTGCCGCCTTAAGCAGCCTCCTCCCTTGTCTGCATGAATGGCACAGCCCTGTATTTACATATAGAGATTGAAGATAGATGAATAGATAAGTGCAATTTTTTGTTGTTGAGTGGATTATCCTATGGCTATTTTCTTGTTACTGAATGGCTGTGTCAGGGAAATCTTATGCACATCCATGTGAAAATGTGCGCATGCTCATAATAATTCTCAAGTGACAATCAGACGTGCCCTAACTCACACGTGTGCATGCACATTAGAGTGAGCGAATGTGAATACTTGGCGCTCACTTGTCTATTTAAAGTGGCTCCAGAGACCAGAAGGATTGCTGAGTAGTTGTTAGCTTCTACCATTTGTGGCCTGATCATGTACTACCTGTGTTCGTCTTGACCCTGCTTGTTCCTGATATCCCATTGCTGATTCTGGCTTTTGAGCTGAGGCCGCGTACACACGCGGGGACTGTTCGCCCAACTTTGTCCGTCAAACAGTTTCGGCAAACAGTCTGCTCAAAATTAGCATGGACGGACATGGCCACACACGACGTACGAACAGTTTGCTGAAACCGTGCGCGATGACGTGAACGGCACGTACGACGGGACGAAAAATACGACGTCCTATACACTGCATTATAACTTTCGGCGTGAAAATCCTTTTTGAGCATGCGCGCAACTTTGTTTGACGAACAAGCCTACACACGCGGGGACTGTCCGCTGAAACAAGGTTTCAGCGGACAGTTTTTCGGAATTTCCGAAAAACCTTGTTCAGCGGACTGTTCGCTGAAACTGTCCGCTGAAAGCCCACACACGAGCGGACTGTCCGCTGAAACTTGGTTTCAGCGGACAGTTTCAGCGAACAGTCCCCGCGTGTGTACGCGGCCTGACCCTGCCTTCTGCCTGTTGATTTGGTACCTTCCCTGCTTGCCCAATATCGACCCTGGCCTGGCTCTGACACTGTTTTGGCTCCTGATTCTGAACCTCTGCTACCCGGCTGATACTGACTCTTGCCTGCCTGACCACGCGAGATCCTGCATTCTCCTACTTGCCAGATTGCTTGCTGCCTGCTGTTTTGTACCTGCTACGGTACCTCTGCATCTGCCAGAGTATTCTACATCTGCCTGTTTGCCAGCCTGCTTGCTGCCCGCAGTTCTGCACCTGCTGCTGTGTCCTCGCATTGGCAGCTTATCAGTCCACCTGCTGCTCAGCACCTGCTGCAAAGTTCTTCATGCTAGGATCTCCTACAAGGCACTTTTACCACTCCGTGCCCAGGAGAAAACAGACAGGAGATGTAAGGGAAAGCCCTCTCTTCAGCTCAGTCTCGACCAGGTATGTGACAGGCTGCAATCATAAAATTGCATCTATTCCATACTACCAGGTAGCTGACAATAACAGCTTTAGCACTACCATACATATTGGGGATAATTTACTAAAGGAGACAAGTATATTAACTTTCAAAGTGAATATTCACTTAGCTTAGTAAATAGGGTGAAGTTGTGCTAACTTCATTCTTTCAGTCATGTGAGAGCAAAAATGTTGTTTTTTTGTATCCCATGCATGCGATTGAGTATTTTTTGTAAAGTGAATTTTCACATTGTTATACCTTATTCACAAAGATTAAAGGTGCACATGCTCTGCTCCTTAAGTAAAACAGGGTCACTGATGATAGAGAAGTGGAGCATGTTCACTTTACAAAGTCAGGGATTTTTCCCTTAGGCTATGTGTTGAATATGTTTACTTTGTAAAGAATGCACATTCACATTAAAGGAATATTTTAAAAAGCTGATTTTTTTTGTTTACACATTATAGAATGATAAAAGTTGACGCGGCTTCCCCATATTCACTAGATGAAGTGAAAATGCCCTTGTAAAATGTTTTACTTCCTTAGTAAATAAGCCAATATGTATAAAAGACTATAACATTTGCAGGACTGTATTAAAAATTAAGTTTATGATGCTGGCTCCAAGTCTTTTTCTGGAAGGGCTATTTACATATTACATACTGAATAATAGAAAATATGCCAAATAGTGAGGAACCAGTAACCATCCTCTTAAAACATTTTGTCCCCCTAACCAGGTGGGTCCTTGCAAAGTCTTGGATGGTCAGTGTCCCCAAAGAGAATCATTTTCTTTCTCTTGGTCATGATTTGGATGTGTTAAATTTCTTCAAAGAAATAAAACTGTAAAAATTAACTTTTTATGAATTGCAAAGGTGATCCTACTATAATTAACTTTTTATGAATTGCAAAGGTGGTACTACTATAGGATATATGTTTTAGTTCTCCTAGAAGCAATGCAACTTGTCTGCTAAGGTTTATATGTATGAATTAGCTGCTGTGGTTACATATAAATATCCAGGAGTAACAAGGAACACATTTCACTTTAAGCCTCAAATTCAACTATGGCCGATATATATTCTCTTGTGGTTAAAGTCATTTTCACGTGCAATATTGATGCTAGACTAATTTATGTTTATAAGTGAAGCTATGAGAGGCTACAAGTTACACAAATGTGCAAAGGATAAAGATAATACTGAATCTGGAGTAACATGTTAAAATCCTACTGTTAAATGCCAACTAAATGTATGAAATTAGTCTTGCAAAATGGTACATACAGTGCCTTGAAAAAGTATTCACACCCCTTGCAATTTTGTGATAGACCAACATTTGTGATAGACCAACACAAAGTGTTACATAATTGTGAAGTGGAAGGAAAATGATAAATGATTTTCAATTTTTTTTACAAATATGTAAAAAGTGTGGCGGGCATTTGTATTCAGCCCCCCCCCCCATCAATACTTTGTAGAACCACCTTTTCGTTGAAATTACAGCTGCAAGTTTTTTGGGGGTGTCTACCAGCTTTGCACATCTAGAGCATGACATTTCTGCCCATTCTTTCCAAAATAGCCCAAGCTCTGTCAGATTGGATGGAAAGTGTCTGTGAACAGCAATTTTCAAGTCTTACGATGGATTCTCAATTGGATTTAGGTCTGGACTTTGACTGGGCCATTCTAACACATGAATATGCTTTGATCTAAACCATTCCATGGTAGCTCTGGCTGTATGTTAGGGTCGTTGTCCTGCTGGAAGGTGAACCTCCACCCCAGTCTCAAGTCTTTTGCTGCCTCTATTGCCCTGTATACTCGGTCAGACTTTCCGACAGAAAATGTGTGATCGAATTGTGTTGTCGGAAATTCTGATCGTGTGTGGGCTCCATCAGACTTTTTCCGTCAGAATTTCTGACAAACAAAATTTGAGATCTGGATCCAAAAGTTTCCAACAACAAAATCTGATCGTTTAAATTCCGATCGTGTGTAGACAATTCCGAAGCACAAAGTGCCACGCATGCTCAGAATAAATTACGAGATGAAAGCTATTGGCTGCTGGCCTCTTTATAGTCCCATCGTACGAGTTTTACGTCACCTCGTTCTGAACGATCAGATTTTCCATCAACTTTGTGCGACCGTGTGTATGCAAGACAAGTTTGGGCCAAAATTTGTCGGAAAAAGTCCAATGGATTTTGTTGTTGGAAAATCCATGTGTACAGGGCATAATAGGTTTTCTTCTAAGATTGCGCTGTATTTGGCTCCATCCATATTCCTATCAACTCTGACCAGCTTCCCTGTCCCTGCTGAAGAAAAGCATCGCCACAACACGATGTTAAGGCTGATGTGCAGTGTTAGTTTTCCGCCACACATAGTGTTTTGCTTTTAGGCCAAAAAGTTAAATTTTGGTCTCATCTGACCAGAGCACCTTTTTTTTACATGTTTGCTGTGTCCCCCACATGGCTTCTCAAAAACTGCAAATGGGACTTCTTATGGCTTTCTTTCAACAATGGCTTTCTTCTTGCCACTCTTCCATAAAAGCCAGACTTGGGGAGTGCATAACTAATAGTTGCCTGTGGATAGATTCTTCCACCTGAGGTGTGGATTTCTACAGCTCCTCCATAGTTACTATGGGCCTGTTGACTGCTTCTCTGATTAATGCTCTCCTTGCCTGGCCTGTCAGTTTAGGTGGACAGCCATGTCTTGGTAGGTTTGCAGCTGTGGCATACTCGTTCCATTTTTGGATGATGGATTAAACAGTGCTCCATGAGATGTTCAAAACTTTGGATATTTTTTTGGGGATATAACCTAACCCTGCTTAAAACTTCTTCACAACTTTATCCCTGACCTGTCTGGTGTGTTCCTTGATCCTCATGATGCTGTTTGTTCACTAAGGTTCTCTAACAAACCTCTGAGACCTTCACAGAACAGCTGTATTTATACTGAGATTAAATTGCACACAAATGGACTGTATTTACTAATTAGGTGACTTCTGAAGGCAATTGGTTCCACTAGATTTTAGTTAGGGGTATCAGAGTAAAGGGGGCCAAATACAAATGCACGCCACACTTTTCACATATTTATTTGTAAAACATTTTGAATTCCATGTATCATTTTGCTTCCACTTAACAATTATGTGCCACTTTGTGTTGGCCTATCACATAAAATCTCAATAAAATAAATTTACGTCTTTGATTGTAACATAGCAAAGGGGATTATTTATGAAAGGAAAATCCACTTTGCACTACAAGTGCACTGCAAATGCCATTGGAATTTCAGTCGCTGTAAATCGAAGGGGTAGATCTGAAATGAGTGGAAGCTCTGCAGATTTTATCATCCAATCATGTGCAAGCTAAAATTATGTTTTTTATTTTTCTTCTCTGTCCCCCTTGGATATACAGCATCTTCACTTCCAAGTGCACTTGCATTTGTAGTGCAAAGTGCTTTTCCCTTTCTTAAATAACCTCCAAAGTGTGGAAAATGTCAAGGGGTATGAATACTTTTTTCAAGGCACTGTAGCTGCTTTGGAATTATAATCCCAAGGACAAAAATTTAATATATTGCAGCTTTACAGTCCTTAGATGTGGTAGGGCATTGGTTTTTAATTTTCAGGCTAAGAACTTTTTCTGCAAGTGCAGAAAATACCTGGTACTCTTGCCAGAAAAGCAGTGTCCTTATGACTTTCTGTGAGCTGAACTGAAAGCATGAACAAACACTCTTATTTTTCTTCAGTAATCTACTAATCTCATCACCCCACAGCCATAGAGGAAGATGTGTTAGAAGTTTAGGATGTGTGTACAGGATTTCCAGGTGATCCTGTATGAAGAAAAAGGCCTAAAAAATAACAATGCAAATGCAGCCACTAAAACTATGGATCAGTAAAGAGTAATCCTTGTCATGTTTTCTGAGAGCAAAGATCTAATTGTGAAGTTCAATACCCAGAGCAAACAAGCAAATTCATCCTGTATCTATATTTTATAGCAGGGGTGCCCAATCAGTGGCCCAGGGGCCACATGTGGCCTGCAGGGCCTTCTGATGTGGCCCGCAGCCTCCTGCTCTGGGATGGCTGGTTGGCAAGCCCGGATCGCGGATCGGTCATCCCAGAGCATCAATGTTGTGAATAAAGCTGCCGTTAGACAAAGAAGGCAGCTGAGGAGCAGAGCCGCATAAGCCAATGCTTCCTGTATAGTGCTGGCTCCTGCAGAGTGATACCAAATATTGGCATATCTGTTCTGCAGTGGTTACTGGGCTGCTTTCAAACTGATCTGCAGGTGCACCGCCTACCTACAACCTGATCTGCTAAAAAAACAGAAGGGAATCCACCCCCTTCTGTTTGGGCGGATAGGATTTAAGGGCCCATAGAGTAGAGTGGGCTGTGTCCGTGTCCACTCTCCATATGCAGAATGGACATGGACCTGTCACTCGCCCACTCCACTCATTGTGGCCTGCGACTGGTTACCAAGTCACTTAAGTGGCCCTCAATCTTCAAAAGGTTGGGCATCCCTGTCCTATAGCATCCTATAGCTTCACTGAGGTGGATGCTAACTAGTTTCTCGGCCAACTGCCCTTTGTTCTTTGTAGCGTAAGCCAAAAAGCTTGCTCCATTATGCTTGCTTTGCACCCATCTGACATTGCACATGATTAGCACATCAAATCATTCATCTTAGAGCCCTGCAATGCAACAATAAAAAGGAAAAGAAATACAAGTTGCAATTATGGTATGATTTTATTTTTTGTACATTACAATGGTTGGTTACCTGTGCTAGCAGTTTAATTGATATGCTAAACTAGTCTTTACAAGGAACTTAAACTTTAGTGTATGTTAGATATTGATGATGTTTATTTGTGGCTGTAGTGCCGATCAGCTTTCTTTGCTGATGTCTCCCTCTATGGTCTATGGTATTTTACTGTGTTACCACAAATGACCTACACTTTGGGATGCCAAGATCGTGAAGTAATTATCTTATGACACAACCATAAACAACAGAGCTAAGAAGTAAAAATGTAGTAAAAAACATAAATCTAACAGTACCCTGTTGTTAGTCCGACTCACAACACTCATAAAATGACTTTATAATGCATGCTTTGTAAGATCCTTTAATGTTACGCTTATTCTTTGCCTATATTGTACACATAGCCTAACCTGGTTAAACTCAAGCACCGTAAACTTCACTTGTACAGCCAGTTTAATGGCAAAACAGGTAGCTTCATACAATCTGGAGTTATATCATCCTGTTTACATATGAAATTGCCAAACTGGCATGTCAACTGTAACTTTAATTCCAGAATAGAGATGTAACTTCGCCTTTACTCTATTTAAGGATTTTAACTTTGGAATTCTAACTGTAAAAAATGAGAAACACTTTCAGGCTTTTTTTATGGAAAAGCAAAATTGTTCCTACAAATCACACTTGTAATACTAAATCATCCTTGGAAAAAGCAATAGACCCTTCAAAAAATCCAGTCACTTTCAGATGATATTAAATGCAAATTTTCCAGTAAAATCCTTTTTATGATATGCTAGGCTGTTTCTAGTGGACAGTTGTAAAAAAAAAAAAAAAAAAAAAAAAACAAGTCTTGTGAATATAAGTGCTGAATATTGCTTGCTGGCAGAGTTATTCCTCTTTTGCTGCCAGTCATCAAAGCCAAAGGAATAGACAGTACGAGTGGTGGGGATGCATTTTCTATGTAGTAATACATAACAAGATGGAGAGAGTGCTGATTATGGTTTACATTTGGAAACTGATCCCCTCAGCCAAAATGTATTTAGAAACACAGTATAATTTACAAGAAAACCAAGATTGCTTTTCAGTTTACCAGCCATATGATTGTAGGATTTACAGAGATAAAGGGAATGGAGGTTCAACTTCTGCCTGGCTCGTCAACAGAGTCTTTAAAACTGCAATCCAAAACTGCAGTATTGTATTATGCAATACAATTGAACTTTTGCCAGTGCTAGTTTTAGAAAAAGTGGAGCCCTGGGCAAAAAATGTAAGTAGGGGGGGGCCTTATATGCTTCTGTACATATTATTCTGCACTGCGTGGCAGGGTATCTAAACCCAGCAACAGAACACAAATATATCAACCAGATATTTTTTACCAAGATAAGTCAGGAGATTCGTAGAAAGTGGGCTTAAGTATTCTGTAACTTACTGTGTGTCTCTGAACATTCAAAACCATAATACCTAAGTGTACAATATTAATTGTAGTTGTTGATTCCTTTAGGATACCTATAAATCAGGGGTCTCAAACTGGCGGCCCTCCAGCTGTTGTGAAACTACAAGTACCATGAGGCACTGTAAAGCTGATAGTTACAAGCATGACTCCCACAGGCAGATCCATGAAGGGACTTGTGGTTCCGCAACAGCTGGGGGGCCGCCAGTTTGAGACCCCTGCTATAAATAGTGCAGTAATGCATAATGTCTGACCTGGGGGGGACACTGAAGAAAGAAAACTTGAGGTGTACACATCATATTGTGGCACTTATTGTACTTTGCGACATCAAACTATGCAATGGGTATAAAAGGTTAGAATATAAGTTCAGAGACTGATGAGACTGTTCTCTGTACAGTACTGCAGAATATGAGGGCAATAATATTATAGTATCTTAAAAACTTTTCCCTACTGTTGGCTTATTCACACTATGTCTATTGTGCTGCATAGATCAACTCAGGCCCAACACAAAGGCTAATAGAAAACAATTGTTTTCCATGTGCCCTGTTCACAGCATACATGTGCAGTGATGTGCGGTGCACAAAATTGTAACACAACTGAATTTTTGTGCAGTGCTACTCACCGCACTGAATGTCACTACAGTTTCAGTAAAGTACAGTGTTTCAGTAAAGTTAAAAAGTAAATGCATTATAACAATGCACACCGCCCCCACACATTGCACACCAGAACACATGACTTATGACTATGTACTGCTATCTGCAAGGAAACAGCACAGCCTGCAGAGAGAACTGAGCTGCTGGCCGGGACAGTGTTACTGACAGCAAGAAGAGCAACAGGAGATCCTAAAAGTGAAACTGATGACAGTGGCAAGACCAACAGCTTAGCAGTGTAGAACACTGAATTTCTTTGAGAGGGAGTTTTGGGGGAATAGCCTCTGTTCCCAGTAGATGCCTCTTTCAGGGAAAGGCGTTCAGTGGAGCTGAATTCTGTGACGTCACCACGCTTCAGTCTGCAGACGAGTACCACAGCTGCCTGCTTGTTTCTTTGCTTCTTACTGTTTTCACTACATGTAAGTGTAGTAGCTACTTTTTTATAAAATATTGATCCTAAGTACTGCACCATGAAGCTTCTTTCTTTTTATCCTCTCATGCCTGGGAGTACCCATTGTAGATGCTCCATCCTAATAACGAGGATATACAGAGCATAGTATTGCCAAGTGGAGCAGTGTTTTTATACGAGGAGAGTGCACCCGCAGAGGAGTCCTAGGAGTGGAATATCCTTGGTGGTGGATATTTGTGTAAGCGAGTTTGATCTCTATAACCTGAGATGCAGCCCTTCTGGTAAGAAGTGCATATTGCATGTGGGAAGGAGCACTTTGAAGCACCGTTATATAAGAATCACCTCTTTTTCACCTAATCCAATCAATTCATGGGACTCTTTTTCTTTTGATATTTTTTGTCAATTTTTTGCTATTTTTTGTTTGACCTTCATTTATTTATTTATTTAGTCAAGTTCTATCTCTGTATGGACTTATTATGAATATTGTTCTTTGATACTACTGAGTTTGATTAGAATATTTACAGGTTGAGCACTTATAATTTTTTCTGTATATGTAGTGAGTCGAGAATTTAGACTTTCATAAGTAGCAGCACCTTTCAGTACACTTTTTTGGTTAGAGGGTAAGCGCAAAATAATCTCTATATATATTTTAACAATACGCACCACCCCTACCCACTTCAGCCCCGGACCATTTGGCTGGCTAAAGACCAGAGCGTTGTTTGCGTTTCGGCATTGCATCGCTTGAACTGAGAATTGCGCGGTCAGGCGACGTGGCTCCCAAACAAAATTGATTCTTTTTTTCCCTACAAATAGAGCTTTCTTTTGGTGGTATTTGATCACCTCTCCGTTTTTGCATTTTTTGCGCTATAAACAAAAAAAGAGAGACACTATTGAAAAAAAACGCAATATTTTTTACTTTTTGCTATGATAAATATCCCCCCAAAAATATATAAAAAAAATTTTTTTTCCTCAGTTTAGACCAATACATATTCTTCTACATATTTTGGGTAAAAAAAAAATTGCAATAAGCGTTTATTGATTGGTTTGCATAAAAGTTATATTGTCTAAAATATAGGGGATAGTTTTATGGCATTTTTCTTAATATTTTTTTTACTAGTAATGACTGCAACATTATGGCGGACAGATTGGACACTTTTGGGTCTATTTTGGAACCATTCACATTTATACAACGATTGGTGCGATTAAAAATGCACTGATTACTGTGTAAATGTGATTGGCAGTGAAGGGGTTAACCAGTAGGGGCGCTGCATGGGTTAAGTGTGTCCTGGGGAGTGATTCTAACTGTGAGGGGGGGACTATGTGTGATATGACACTGATCACTGCTCCCGATTACAGAGAGCTGTGATCAGTGTCCTGTCACTAGGAAGAATGGGGAAATGCTTGTTTGCATCAGCATTTCCCTGTTCTTTCTCTCCATGAGATGATCGCGGGTATTCCACGATCACACTCAAGGAATCTTGCAGTGGGCGTGCGCGCCCACAATGCTGCGCCTTAACGGGCAACGTACGGGCACATGCCTGTAGGTGCCCTTCTGCCGACGTATATCAGCATGAGCCGGTCGGCAAAGGGCTACACAATGCACACAAGAGCGCATGTCTTATGATTATGATTATGTACTAATATCTGAAAAGAAACAGCACAGCCCGAAGAGAGAATTGAGCTGCTGGCTGGGGCAAGAAGAGCAACAGGAGATCCTAAAAAGTGAAACTGATGATAGTAGCATGGCCAACAGCTTAGCAGTGCAAAACACTTAATTTCTTTGAGAGGGAGTTTTGGGGGAATAGTGTGTGGGGGCATTTGGAAATTACCTGGTTTTCCGAATCTAAATGCTGGCTGACCTTTGCTTTGGGATTTATGAATGATGTTAGATTTTAAATATATCTAAAGCCAACCCTTTTTTTGACATTTGAATGAAATGACAAGGGGTTTAACCTCTGTCAAGTTTTTATTGCTGTTTGTAGATGGAAAAACAGCTTGAGGTATCAACCACTTTTACAAAAATGCAAAATATTTTTTTAGCAATATCAATAATAATGTTTATAGCCCTTTTAAATTAAAACTTATTATTTTTATTTAAAGGACAGTAAGTGCCACACTTTTTCCTATATATAAATTCCTAAATAAATTGATATGTAGGTGTATTTTTTATTAACTGATGAATATGTCTCTGCAATAGTTGCGTCCCTAGATATTTGTGTAGATAAGTATCTTAGGATTGCTTTCAACACTATAGTTGAAAGGATTTGGTGTTTGAAAACACCAAAATTATATGGATAGACCCCCACAGATGCTATATGGTTGCAAGGATATCTATCAAGGTAAGCATCTTACCTTGCCGTGATGGCAATATTATGAAGCCATTATGCAGACCACTGCGTAGAGCACTGTAATGATATACAATCTAGTAACTTGAGTGAGAAAAAAACATCCAAAATGTATGTATATCTGCTCCAGACCAGCAAAGAAAAAAGAACAGAATGTCCTCCAGCACACAATTGTCCGCCTATGATTGTGGGTAAAAAAAATGGTTCAAATAAATGGATATCACGATAACAATGCCTTAAGACCATGTCAACAATTAAAAATGGTTAATTATTCCAGAGTAATATTGGCTTGATTATTAGCAGTCCAAGACTCTCTAAAATCTTCAAATATGCTAAACTATACTGAAGATATTTGTAATTGAGTCCACAATCAATATTGATATATGCTTCCAAGCACATTATTAGGCACATATCAAAATCAATGGTTATCAGAAAGTTTCAAATGTAGCAGTTATGGCTTTCAAGACCAAGTTAGCACCCTAAGAAGACCTGTATCAACCAATGCTATTTTCAAGAAGTAACACGCACTATATTATAGCGATCCAAGGTGGTAAGATCAGTGGGGGACACAACAGGGACAATGTGGCCCTGTGACCAGCACATCTGTAATGAATTTCATTGCATGGAATTGTGGTGATCACAGAGCCACACTGTCCCCAAGGGTGCTGTATTCTACAACAACATTTGCTTTACAAGAAACACCTTTCACAATATGGAAACAAAAAGAAAAAAGTACTTGTTAGTAGTGTTTTATGACAAAAAAAGAAAAAAAATATTACTTAGGCTTTGATGGTGCCAACATAAACCTTACAAAACACTCATCACCTGCTGTTGTCCTTTGAAGCCCTAATTTCCTCATTTAATGTGTCATTTCCAAGGGTTTGTAAGGGAATGTAGCCAGAAAAACAGAGATTTATAAACTATCTTAGCTAAGCCTTACTTTTCACCATGAGCTATAAAAATTCAGCAGGAGCAGCTTTAAGGCCTGTTCCCCTCTGTGTTGACCCACTGTATAGCACACTTGATTTAACTGACAGATTGCGGATTCAAGGTTGGGATTTTTAGCTTAGACAAGAGCTTGATTTCCTTCCAAGTTTTTACTGATTGGCTCAGCAGGTTAGCCTTTCATTTAATAGGCAAGACCATGTTAAGAACACTGCTGCTGCATATCACACTGTGTTCTTTCCAAACTCATCAGATAAGATTGAAACCTGAGGATTATTTGAAGGTAGTTGTACACTACAAATGATATTTGTTGGAAAGTAAATCTATCTATCTATCTATCTATCTATCTATCTATCTATCTATCTATCTATCTGAGAGAAACATCATATCATTTTAACAAATCCTATTTATTTAATGATAAATGTTCTTTGAAAAGAGAAAGTCTTTTTAAACAGCTTGACACAGATTTTTTTTTAGCTCAAGTATACAAATGATCAACATGTGTCTGCTCTAAAGATTCCTCTATGGCCGACGATTTCTAAAGGTAAATCCGCAGGTTTCGATAAAACTGCCCTCTTTTCTCCTTTTCAAAGAAAATGACTGATACTGGCAGCCAGTACATGAATGAGCATGACTAGCTGATAAGAATGCAAATGTGGTTATATATAGGCTCATCAAGTTAGATGGCTATTATATATAGCATTTCTTTCTGTTTGCACTTATCATTTATTTGCATAGACACTGAATGGCCAGATATTTCAGATATTAGTATGCATCATTCTGAATAACAAGCTCTTTTCCTTGGAGATGGAAACGTTTTGCTGAATTGGTCTGAGGCCTATTCAGATCCTTCTGGCCAGAAAGCATTAGTTTAATTCAAACTGTAACCCACAAGAATCCTGGCACCCAATGGTTTAAGAATGATAAGCAAGCTTTCCACCTTAAATGTGGCCTTTCTCATATGAAATAGTGACCATGGTGTTGTTGTCTAGACTGGATATGCAAAAACAAATTCTTGTTTCAAGAATAAAAATTTAATTTCTCAATAGTGGTTTATAGTACATTTCTAACATGGTTGAATGATAAACTTGAATTCTGGCATTTCCATCGCAATCCCCAGAACGGTTAATGGACTACTATGGCAACATTTATGAGCAAGAAAAATGTGATCATTCACATATCACATTTTACACCACATAATGATTTTAGAAGGTCTATTAGATAATCAATGGAAACCACTTAGTGTGGGGCTGAAATGGCAGACTATGATAAATGGAACTCATATATGATAAGGTATATCTAATAAAAAGTCTTAAGTGGAGACTTTGTTCTTCTAAAGATTACACTAAACAGCAAAAGCATATGTACTGTTGAGATTTTGCATTGAAGATGGCCCTGTATATATGTCTAAGATTTTGATGTTAAAGTGATTGTAAACCCTTAATATATATATATTTTAATAACAAACATGTTATACTTACTTGCTCTGTGCAAATGTTTTGCATGGACCAGCCCCAATCCTTTTTTGCTTGGGTCCCCCACCGAAGCTCTTGGTTTTTCCCTCCAGCAGAGTGCCCACCATAGAAAGCCGCTTGCTATGGGAACACTCATCCAGGCTCACTCCCCTATGGACACACAGAGTGTAGCTTGGCCCTGCCCCCAGCTGCCTCCTTGCTGGCTGTGATTATCATTATATGAGCGCCAAGCACTTCATAAATGCGTGTGTATTTTATGTTTGTATATTGATTCATATGGCACAAGCCATTATGTCATTGAATTGTTTAGATTAATATATATTCTGCTAGCGCTGTTTTATATTTTCTTTCTATGATTTGTGATGGTAGTTTCATTCAGTTCTTTGACCTTAAAGTATACAATTTTTTGTGTTTATGATTTGGGCCAGTTGACTTTACTTAGTTGTGTGTATTTTGAAAGGTGGCCATGCAATCTATAATGGGCTCATTCTATCCACCAGATTTTTTTCTTTGGCTTCATGCACACTTGACACATTGACCATCTCTCCTAGAAGCCTTCCCTCTTGGCAGCAGTGTTTTGACAGAAAAAAAAGCTTGACCCTTGTAAATGTATGTAAAGTATGTAGGCACTTGGCATTTAATTAATTTCATTGGCCAGAATATTTTTTTTTATTTTGGCCATTGAAATAAGTGAATGCTCATGCGCTAAAGGTGCCTGCCATTAACCCCCCTGGCAGTATTCCATAGTCTGGCTCAAGGTGAAAATTCAGTACCATTAGCAGTAACCCCAAGCCAGACTTGGCATTGCATCGCTGGATCCAGGATGAGCTTACTTACCTTATCCCCTGGATCCAGCGATGTCCCCAGCACTGCTAGCGGCTTATCCTCCGCTCCATGTATCACATCGCCGGGCTCCATTCCCTGCGAGCGTTGAGAAGCACGGGGATGGAGATCGGCGCCAAATTCAAAAAGTAAAACACTATACCCAACTATACATACAGTATAATGTAATCTTACAGATTACATTGCTGTATGTAATTATTTCACATCCCTTTTGTCCCTAGTGGTCTGCCCAGTGTCCTGCATGCAGTTTTATATAATAAAAACTGTTCTTTCTGCCTGGAAAATGGAGATTGTCCATAGCAACCAAAACTGTCCCTTTACATCAAAAGAGGTTTTAGACCAGCTAGAAAACAGCGATAATAAATTAGAATCACTCGCAGAATTGAGGGATAGCGATTTGTGGGGAGATCCGTCATCAAATACTGAAAAGTAATGACAGTGACAATTCTGTAACTGAGCAGATTTTTTGATTTGATTACATTATTGAATCATTTTTATTATTATTATAATATTATTTGGTATAATTATTTATAGTTATTTATTATATTATAATTTATGATTTCATTTTTCAAACTTTATCATACCCAGGATGTGTGTGCTAGACTCTGGTTTGGACAGATTTAAGAGAGTTATTCCTAAGAATTACAGGCCTACAATATAAAACGCAAAATTTTCATGCAAAATAATGGTACCGCTTTCAGCACCTAAAATCTGAAATAATCATACCGCCAGGGAGGTTAACACACATGTAGACACAATATACGCGTCAAGCATTTTTTTCTGCCAAAACACTGCTACCGGCAGTGGTTTTTTTTTTCCTCTAAACACCCCTTCATTAATCTCTCTAAACTCTTATGTGTGCATGGACACATAGGCTAATATGCAGTGGAATGTAGAAGCAGAAAAAAAGGTAGGCATTGCTAGCAGCAGCACTAAAAAATGACCAGTGTGACTTTTTTTATAAACTTACGTTAGCTGGCATAACAACAATATTGTGGAAGAGTTCCCTATTTTACCTTGAGCTACGTTATCTTTGTTACATGCCCCAAAATTAAACTGTTACATTATAGTAGTTCAATTTTTGGGGCAACCAGATCCTCAAACTTTTCTCAATGACCACATATGTCTATTTATTCCGCCTGGAAGAAAATCACCTGGCTTTTAGGAAAAAACTCAAGACCTTCCTCTTTTAGCAAATGATCTAAGCTCGCCACAGCGCCTAGAGGCGATTCAGTTCGCATTGTGCGCTATACAAGTATTTCATTCATTCATTCATTCTAAAATGTTTATTAACATTGATTACCTCATAGCTGATCTGTGGAATTGCCTGAAGTACAAGGGAACGAATACAATAGTAGACAAAGAGATAGAAGTAGGGATTTTTGCTAGGACTGAGCATACACAGACCAACAACTTCTGACATCTGTGACAAGTATTTTAGTGGTAATCTACAACAAGATATCCTCCTTGACTTTTATGACAGGAGAGCATTACAAAAACTAGTATCAAGTTCCTTTTTTTTTTCTTTTGTGGACATAACTGTTGAGCACCACTGATAAAGATATTATCATTCTGGCCTAATTTCTATATATACAGTGATGACTGCATTAAAAATTATAGAAAACATGTGTAACAGATAGCTATACAAGGAAAGGCTGCCTCTTGTTCTCTACTGCATATGGGAACAGGTCTACTGAGCCTATTGGTAAATTCAATGCTATAAGTAGATAGCTGCGCTATTGTGTAACATGCACATTTCTTTTGAGCAAGAAAAATTAAGACGTTGTATCAAAAAAATCATCTATAGTCTATGAACACTCCTTAGTGATTCTGATTCAGTACCATTCTATTTCACACCACTGTGACTGAGTCCTTCACCATAAACACCACTCAATCACCAGAACTCCTGCAATACAGAGCGTGTCCATCCACTCAACCAGGGATGTTAGGATAAGTATGTTGCTCAATATACCCTTTATCTTTAAACCATCCAGGAATCATGTTCAATATATCCTTTATCTTTAAATCATCCAGGAAACTGTATCACTCATACAATGAGAAAGGTACCATCATAGTGCAATATGTTTATTTCATAAAAGGATAAACATGCATAAAATAAATGGCCATTCACATTTAAAAGTGCCCTCTGACCGGCACTAGGTCTATCCAGCAAACAGATGTATGCTCCACACGCCGCTCTGCATACTGCAGCCAACGTGCGTTCCAATCTCAACTTTTTAGATTACCAAAGACAGGAACTCACATGCCTTGACATGTTTCGCATACTCAATGCATCAT
Organism: Lithobates pipiens; assembly: GCF_037356315.1. Classification (NCBI taxonomy): domain Eukaryota; kingdom Metazoa; phylum Chordata; class Amphibia; order Anura; family Ranidae; genus Lithobates; species Lithobates pipiens. The sequence goes on along the minus strand of NW_027507748.1, from coordinate 397,801,122 downwards.
CAGGAAGTACAACATGGATCACAAGATGGACACTCCAGGTACTGGAGGAGTTCTGGTGTGAGTGGTGTTTATGGTGAAGGATTCACTCACAGTGGCGTGAAATAGAAATGTTCACGGACTATAAATTATTTTTTGATACAACTTCATTTTATTTTTATTTTTTTGCACAAGTGGACTATTATTTATACATAGATTGTATTACTGGACTAATTTGCCCAAAAAAGGGGATTTGCATGTTACACATTAGCGCAGCTATCCACTTATAGAATTGTTATTTGATATTTTCACTGTATAGTGAAGTACTTTAGCTGCAGCTGATAAACTTAATATTAATTATTGCTTATAATTTTCATCGGTCACACATATATTATACTGGTAAATTCAGGCCTGATTTTGTTCTTCTGTGGAAGCAATTTTCTATTTTGAATGCTAGAACTGGTTTATATCAGGAGACACAGCACCATTCCTTTTTGGCAAATGGTAAATCTATTTTCCTCAGCCTGTGAGGGGTGATCTCCTCTCTATTTTGGTACTAACCTTTCTAATATGAGGTATATATATATATATATATATGTATGGTAATGATGGCTCCCTTTTACGATATATAATGTCTCGAGGGCCTCATCTATTTATTTGCTTTGCAATCTGCAGAAAGATAGGTCCATTGTCAATTCTCAGGATAGTTTCCAGAAAATACGTTGGTATGGATTATTTTTTTTTTTCATTTTGAAACTTATTGAGACACATGTCTTGATACATATGGGGGATGCATTGGACATACATCCATTTGTGGTTTATAAATGGCCATGCCAAATTACGAGACAAAGAACCCAAGAGCCTCTTGCAACTTTTTTTTTTAAAGCTAGCACCAGTGTCTATCTATTACAGCACTACCTGTTTGAAAGATGTTGCTCTAATGTTGTAAGTCCTATTATGTGCATTATTTACCTTGCATGCTGTGCAGATATAGCCATGATTTTACTTTTAAAGCTTCAGAATAACCATCGTATCACCTTGAATGCTTTTGGCTCAATTACTTTGGGTTGTCCCCTGAGGCATTAAACATATCATGCCTGCTACGCTTTGCTAGCATCCTAATATGCCTTTTGCCTTGGTGCATCTTTTTTCATTGAAATGAATGAGAACAGAATGCCATTCATTTTAAATTGCTTCCAGCATTATCTGCGTTCCAAGGTATTGAACTGATGAAATATCCATACTCATAACCGTCAAACCAGTGCTAGAGAGTAACATTTGGTGTTCATCACTCTCTGTAAAGTGTCCACAGGGATTATATAGAAAGGTGAATCTGCCCTCAGAAGAAGGTTACATCTTTTTAAGTTGTGGCTGCTATTAAAATTCTATGTTTGTATCAATCTATTTATCTATATATCTACTGTATCTATCTAATGTATAAAGTAATGTAAGCAAAAGTGCAGAGTCCAATGACCGCGACCAGTGATATATGTGAATCACTGTATAAAGTAATTTCATAAAGGGTAGATAGGCAAAACGTGGAAGAAATAAGTCTAATCGTGAAGAAGAAGATACATTCAGAAGTGACATGAACCAGCAGTGATAGCAGATAAAACACCACAAGTAGTGCAACTTACACCCGGGAATAGGGGTAAATACTCTTACCGGACATAGTGTACTCACATGCCAGTGGCAGTGAGTCAATCAAGCTTAGACAACCAGGACATGGAACTCCAATGTTGGATCCTGGGACTCCCACAGAAGAGGATGGAACTGGAACTCAGATGCAGATCAATCGAGATGCAGGCAGCGAGTACAGGACGTTCTCATCCAAATAAATATGGGGATTGTAAAAAGAGAGAAGCCTCCATATGGTGTAGATCAAAATGGGTATGTTTATTTTAAAAGTACCATATTTATCGACACGCACATTCCTTTTAAGAGGGAAGTTTTAGGAAAAAAACTTAAATTTTAAATAAGGAACTTTGAAGTAAAATAAGGGTCAGCGCTCCCATCTGCAGCCTCATCATTGCCATCAATGTAATCTGATCAATGCCCATCTGCAGCCTCACAAGTGCCATCAATGCAGCCTCATCAGTCCACCTCAATGCAGCCTCACAAGGGCCATCAATGCAGCAGCCTCACCATTGCCATCAATGCAGCAGCCTCACAATTGCCTTCATTGCAGCAGCCTCAACATTGCCATCAGTGCAGCTTGATCGATGCCCATCTGAAGCCTAGAGGGGACAGGGAGGGGGTCAGGATGAGCTCTGACAGATTACATACACTGAGAATCTCTTATGATAGACAGAACAGTGGTCCAATGGCAGCTCAGGGGATGAGACTTCCTATTACAGAGGCCGCCAAGTAAACAGGAGACTCTCACTGTATGTAATCTGACGGTGCTCGTCCCGACCCCTCCCTGTCCCCTCCGAGGCATGCTATTTTCACCCGATTATCGGGGTGAAAAAGTGCATGTTATATGCCAATAAATACAGTGCATACATCAAAGATGTGTACGAAATTGTGATCACAAAATAAAAGCAATGTGAGGCACTAAAACAGCGAGCCTGAGGTGTTTTGTCTCAATGGACTTCAACTGGGGCATAAGACGTTGCCTGCATTTATAGAGTACATAATAGTTAAATAGCCAATGAGAATGGCGTGGCTCCACCCATAGCACCAAAACTGGAAGCATGTTGGTGGCTCACTCTAGAGGCCAGTGAACGGAAACAGTGCCGGTCACATGACACCATGTGCGTGCCATCCAAGTTTTGCTGTGATCAAATCTGCGTCTCTAATAGAGTGCTCTCAAAGCCTCATGTCAGAATGAATGAAGCCTCATTTTGAATGATGGACCAAGGTAACCACAAGTGAACAAAAGTTTAAAGTGACACCCTGGAAACAATCTAACCTAGAAAAAGCATATACATAAGTAAATAAAAAGGCCTCAATAACAAACATCTCACAAAGAAGAACCCTGCTTGAACATGGTTATATAAAAGACAATCGGTCTAACAAAATTAAAATTATAAATTGGGCTCAATAAAAATGTAATCAGAATTCAATTGTACAAATTAAATAAATGTTGACCCAAATAAATGAAGAACATATAATTAAGCTTGATTAATAAACTAATTTATATCCCAGTCAACGTTCATACTGAATGGTGAGTACGATTTAAGTTCATGTATCCAATAAGTTTTGAGACGAGATACCCCACGTAGACATGAATCCCCCCCGTGTGGGATGAATTTGTCTATGACCTGAAATTGGGTACCAGTGGGGTCTTTATTGTGGTATTTCAAATAGTGAAGGGGGGCGCTGTTATTAATTCGACCCTTCTTGATACTGACCAAATGTTCATTGGCCATCACCAAGAAGGTTCTAATGATGCATCCCGCATATTGCTTTTTTCAAGGACAAGTTAGTAAATAAACGATAAATCTGGTAGCACAAGTAGTGAAATGTTTGATATAATAACTGTGTTGAGTGGTGGTGGGTTGAAATATATCAGTTTTGCATCTCCCACGAATATTGTGGAGGCAAACATTGCATTTACGACAAGGGTAATAACCTTTGCATTCTCACAAAAAAGAAATGGTTCCTAGGGGCTCAATAACATTGGGTGCAATGTTCCCCTGTATGGACCTCGCCCCTCTGTATGCAACACCCGCATGCTCAGCAATAACTGGACCCAGATATCTATCACTCTGGAGAATCTTCCAATCTTTATTGAAGATCTCTTTGATTTGCCTGTGTTGAATAGAGAAAGTGGTGAAAACAGACCACTTATGTTTATTTCCTGAATGGGTTTAGGATAATCAGTAAAGTATTCCTGTCAATGATGGAGGCTATATTAATGTCTACATCTAGATCTGCAGGTCTGTAGCCCTTCTCAATAAATCTATTTTTCAGAATTTGTGACTGGTAATGAAAATCTGCATTAATAGCACAGTCTAAAGAATTGACTGTGTGGAACTGACATTAACCATTGGCTATGGTGGCAGCTGCCATTCTGGTCAACAGCTGCCACCATAGTTAAGGGTTAATGTCAGTTCCACCCAGTCAATCATTACGATTGCTACATAACTGTACTAATATAGCAGATTTTCATTACCAGTCACAAATTCTGAAAAATAGATTTATTGAGAAGGGCTACAGACCTACAGATTGAGATGTAGACATTAATAGAGCCTCCATCATGGACAGGAATACTTTACTAACTTATCATCTTAAACCCATTCAGGAAAATAAACATAAGTGGTCTTTTTTTAACCACATTCTCTATTCAACACAGACAAATCCAAGAGATCTTCAATAAACAGTGGAAGGTTCTCTAGAGTGATAGATATCTGGGTCTAGTTATTCCTGAGTGTACGGGTGTCATATACAGAGGGGCTCGGTCCATACAGGGGGACATTGCGCCCAATGTTATTGAACCCCCTAGAACTGGTGCTGTTCCATGCACAGGCCTCCAGACTGAGGCATGCAGCTTACGCCGGCAACCATGTTTCCGGTTTTGGTGCTGTGAGCGGAGCCGTGCTATTCTCTTTGGCTATTCGACTATTATGTACTTTATAAATGCAGGCAATGTGGGGAGCTGTCTTATGCCCCAGTTTGACATGACGATCAGGAATGTAACGACTGTAACAGTATGACTGCCAGCGTCCCGTGTATTTAATGACATGGGATGGGACCCCTTGCTTGGATGCCATCAATCAAAGGAATGACCCGAAAACTGTTTCGGGTTTAACCCCAATTTAGCAGTCAAAATTCTGACATGTGATAGGAACTGTGCGGAAGCAAGAGGCTGCGTGGGGAAAGGGAGTAAAGGGCTATCAAGAGGGGCTGCTACAAACATGGAGGAGAGCTGGTCCAAGATCTCAACTGGACATCAGAAAGCATTGGTTTTGTAATAATTGATCACAAAACCCTGACCTGTCTGTCAGTTTTTGTTACTGGGGAGTTGAAGTGAAAAATAATCAGATACAGAAAGTAATACTGATAGTGATGAAGGAACAGCAACAGGTAACGGCACACTGCTATTACCTACAGAGGTTCGGGATGGCACAGGGCCTATAGAAGCCACTGAAACTTCCACTGTGGCTGGACGGGCCTCCATCACGTCCATCCTATCCTGTAACTGCTGAACTGAAGTGGAGAGCGTATTTAAAACTGTATGGATCTAAGTCAGAGATGTGAGTAACAACACGTGCTCTGCCCTGGTGGATGGCTGCTGCTGGGCTGGGTTTGGAAACTGAAGTCTGAACAACTCCGCTTACCTAGCCGTGGCATAGAACGCAATGCCCCTGCATTGGAGCTCAGCTATGAGTTTTGGAATAGTCCAGTTTCTCAGGAATGGAGTGCTTCCATGCTCTGAGCCCCTAACTGGAGTAGGAGGGATGAAGGCAAACTTGTCACTCTTTGATACGTTTGACATGTTGAAATGTGTGGGAAAAACCAACTAGAGATAGTCAAACTAAACCACTAACAATACCCTAACACACTAAATAACACAGTGTGTGGTACTGCAAGAACTGAAACGCGTGTGGAAAACCTAGTGACCGTGACCTCGTGTGTGTGGTGAGCGAGCCCGAGTAACCTGCAGCGCCCAGACAGGTAATTAAAAATGAACACTCAGGGCTTGGTACCTACAGACCATGGTAGGCAGAAAATAGGAATGAAAGTGACGCGCAGCGTATGACATATGATGCACGGGCAAGAAAACTGTAGCTAATACAATCCTTACAAACGAAACCTCAGCCCATACGGATCCATAGACGTGACAGATCCTGCTATGCCATGCACCTAGCTAACTGACCCCAACTGAATGATACATCAAACACACCTTGCTGCTCCAGCGTGTAAACGTTATATCCACCTGCAAAGAAATCATGAAGTATGCACTGAAATTATGGGGAAAAATAACAAGAAATTACACTGACAATGAAGTGATCACCTGAAGCATGTGCATACATGATGTCCTGGTGGAACCAGGCTACTTGGGCCCCCCGTTCGCCATGAAATGAAGTACTAATGACGTGATTGTGGCTGCCCAGTGAGAGGCTGACATGTGGCCACTGTATGGTACTGATGAGATGTGCCAGAATGCCTGGCAATGCCAGTGGATTCTATGACAATGACCCCAGGTGCTGGAGTGGCTGATCATGACCAGGACTGCCACCAAGGACTGGCATGGAACACCATGTGTGTGGGTGTTGGTGACTAGGCAAACTCCCAAAACTATGGTGCAGCAGACCCTGACTGCCACCAGGACAGTGCCGCATGTCACACTGGACCCTGATGGTCAGATAGCAGTGTGCCTCCCCCCTACACCTCGCCCTGCACCTACCTGAGCAGAACACCATACCTGTAATACACAGCAGAAGGTCCTGTGGTGAAAAAGCCATCAGACACAAACAACCCCCGGAGAAAGAGGAGAGTCCCCACCGCTGACCGCTACCTGGAAATGACGTCACTGATGGAAGCCTGCATGATCCAAACACATAGCTATGAATTCCTGTACTCACGACACTGCCTGCCCGCTTGAGTGCTGCAGCATGCATCTCCAAATATGGATGCCGTGAGACCCCTGTGCTCGGAGCTGAGTAAAGCAGGATGTGTGTACCCTATACCCGTAATGCGTTAACCCGTATGTACAGTGCATGTGGTAAGCGATGGCCAGTGGTCACCAGCTGTGGAACTACAGAGCTCAGAAGGCCTGACCTGAATGATGTTGGTGATGCTCCCAGTTGCCTGGCCTCTGATGAGAGTACAGCCTGAATTAACCAATGGACGACTCAGTGAGTGGCAGTGCACGAGGTAACAAGCGATTCTTGAAACCCCCAAAGCAGAATAACAAACTTGCGCTGGTAACTGTAGTGTGCCAGCTCACGTACACATTATGCTCAGCCATGCACCTTTGCAGCAGCACCGTGGCTGGTATCCGAACTGTCAGCCAAACCTAAGAGTCATGTGAGAACCGAAGGTGCCAGAGGAACTGGCAAAACAAAACGTCCATCGTGCTTGTCCTACTGCTGAACCGGAACCAGAAATGACATAGCTGCCTGCTATCCCGTATGAAACCCATAAATGCTAGCCGACGATTGCAGGGAGAAGGAGAGGCAATTATAAGCCCTGAACTCCTTCTACAAATACAGGCTAGCCAATGGGCAGCCTTCTAATATATATATATATATATATATATATATATATATATATATATATATATATATATATATACATATATTTACAGTATCTCACAAAAGTGAGTACACCCCTCACATTTTTGTAAACATTTTATTATATCTTTTCATGTGACAACACTACAACACTGAAGGAATGACACGTTGCTACAATGTAAAGTGGTGAGTGTACAGCTTGTATAACAGTGTACATAACTCAACACACAGCCATTGATGTCTAAACCTCTGGCAACAAAAGTGAATACACCCCTAAATGAAAATGTCCAAATTGGGCCCAATTCGCCATTTTTCCCTCTCCAGTGTCATGTGACTCATTGGAATTACAAGGTTTCAGGTGTGAATGGGGAGCAGGTATGTTAAATTTGGTGTTATTGCTCTCGTTCTCTCATACTAGTTACTGGAAGTTCAACATGGCACCTCATGGCAAAGAACTCTCTGAGGATCTTAAAAAAATAATTTTTGCTCTACATAAATATGGGCTAGGCTATAAGAAGATTGCAAAGACCGTGAAACTGAGCTGCAGCATGGTGGCCAAGACCATACAGCGGTTTAATAGGACAGGTTCCACTCAGAACAGGCCTCGCCATGGTTGACCAAAGAAGTTGGGTGCACAAGCTCAGCGTCATATCCAGTGTCATATACAGAGCTTGTCTTTGGGAAACAGACGTATGAGTGCTGCCAGCATTACTGCAGAGGTTGAAGGGGTGGGGGGTCTTTTTCGTATCATTCCCTGTAAACTCTAGAGATGTTTGTGCATGAAAATCCCAGGAGATCATCAGTTTTTGAAATATTTAGACCAGCCCATCTGGCACAACCAACCATGCCACATTCAAAGTTACTTAAAACTCCTTTCTTCCCCATTCCGATGCTCTATTTGAAGTTCAGCAAGTCATCTTTACCACGTTTAGATGCCTAAATGCATTAGAGTTGCTGCCATATGATTGGCTGTCTAGCAATTTGTGTTACCAAGCAGTAAAGTGGCCAGTGAGTGTATATATGTATATACTGTATTACTGAAGTATTGAGATGCCTGCCTTTACATGCACATGAACTTTAATGACATCCCAGTCTTAGTCCATAGAGTTCAATATTGAGTTGGCCCACCCTTTGCTGCTATAACAGCTTCAACTCTTCTGGGAAGGCTGTCCACAAAGTTTAGGAATGTGTCTATGGGAATGTTTGACCATTCTTCCTTTTGTGAGGTCAGGCACTGATGTGGACGAGAAAGCCTGATTTGCAATCTACACTCTAATTCATCTCAAAGGTGTTTTATCAGGTTGAGGTTGGAACTTTGTACATTTTTTTTAATTTGGGTGCGGGTTCCCCTTAATATCCATACCAGACCCAAAGGGCCTGTTAGTGGACTGGGGGGCGAGGCCCATTGTTTTTTATCTATATTGCCGGGACCCGACAATACATTACAGCCGCGAGCAGTTTTAAATTACTTTTTTTCCTTTAGAAGTGTCATTTTGCTGTGGTACTGTTATAAGCATGGGAAAACTACGCCACTTTACAGGAATATTAAGGACACGCACCAGGCACAATATTTAAAGGAATATCTCAATTTTATTGTTTCCCTTTAAGCATTATTAAAATCACTGCTCCCAAAAGAACGGACGTTTTTAAAGCTTTTTTTTGCATTGATACATGTCCCCTGGGGCAGGACCCAGGTCCCCAAACACTTTATATGGCAATAACTTGCATATAAGGATTTAAAATGTTTTTTTCATATTGGTGTGCCATAGACTTTAACTGTGTTTTGCAGCTTTCGAATTTGCCGCAAACCCCGCATATTGCTCGCTGTTCGATGAACGGTCGAACAACCGATGTTCCTTTTTAAAGCTCGTTCTGCTTGTAGTGAACAGCCTAACAATATGCTTCATATTTTTCCTTTTTCATTAGTTATAAAGATCTTTATATCATTTTGGCTCACAGTGTGGATTACATATAATCCAAATAGTGGAGTGAACCTAGGTAACCTGACCAAATAAGAAACATACTGTATGTATACGGGAAATGGCCCTAAAGCATAGTCACCACTATTGGCTGGGAATATGCATACGGCACATCGTTTTCTCAAGGTACTTTTATTCCTGGAGGACAGTAACACACAGTAATAAGCTATTCAAAGTTATAGCAGAAGGTCTCGTAGTGGAGACAACAGTGGGAAAGACTATAAAAGCCCTAGAAAATATATAGCATTTAATGGTTATCTTGTTTCTTCTCAATTTTCATTCCTCTACTAAACTCAAAGCCCCGTTTCAATTTATTTTATTTCTATAAAGAATATGATCCCTTGGCGGTTTATTGGACAATGGCAAATCATAATGTGTAGCAGCAGTTAAAAAATGAGTTAATGAGCTGCAGGATAGAGGAAACAATAAATAAAACCTCCCCCTGCAGGCCAAAGAGATGGATGTAAAAAATAATGTAAACCATTAATATGGCATGAGTCGCAATTAAATTACAAGATTCAGTTTGACATGCACAATGCTAGCTTTTAAACCATTGAATTTATATGATATAAAAATGGGTTTGCAATTTGTTATAGCAAGACAAGCTGTTTTGCTTCAGATATGGTAGTTCATTAACAAACTGGATTGATGTCATGCCCTTTTCTTTAGAAATAAAATGTGTTTTTTTTCCTAGTCTTTTAATTAATGTCCTACATTGACCTCACCTCTGCTGATTCTAATCAAGTCTTTATGTAATCGCACTGTAAGGATAGCATGAAATGATTCACATTAATAAAGATGTGAGAATGGGCCTTGGAACCACAATCCATTGTTACTGTCATGCGATTAGAAGTAACAGGAGAAGTAAGCAGTAATGCACTGAGATCTTTTTCTTAAACACTGACTATAACATACAGTTATCAATCAATACTTTAATGGGCAATTTACTGCCTTTCTTTTTTATATTCACTAATAAAATAGAGAAACCAAGAAAAAAGAAATCAATATAAAAGAGACATCAAGATTAATCTGAAGGCAACAATAAACCTTTTTTTTTTCAATCAAAATAACAAACATGTTATACTTACCTGCTAGCTTTGGATAGTAACGTATTTTTTTCAGACAGTAAATACCTGATACAGTCCACTTCCTGTTTCTTGTCTGGTAAAAAGCCTAGGCTTATGGCACCATGCATAGTTCTTTCTATCACTCTTGCAAGAGTTTGCCAGGATGGGTGGGGGGATTAGTCATAAGAGGGTCAATGAGAGCTGCAGGGCTGCAGTGCTGGTGGTTTGCCTCTGTGTGTCTGTGTAAATCCAGGAAGTGAACAGGCAGCAGCTTCAACTGCCCACAGTTAAAATGGATGCCGCCAGAATCAGTGGAGGGAGATTTCTGGAGCATATTTGGCAAGTACAGAATCACAGTATATATAAAATAATATGCAAAGTGGTTAGAGGGAGGCTTCAGAATGATAGCATGTTTTTATTACAAATTATGTGAGCAGACAGCAGCTCCTTTTTAACTGCTTCCCGACCGCCTCATGCAGATATCCTGCGGCAGAAGGGCACGTACAGGCAGATTAACGTACATGTACGTTGCCCTTGAAGATGCGTCACAAGGGCGTGCACGGGGATACCCGTGATCGTCTCACAGTGAGGAAGAACTGTCACTGATCAGCGCTGCCTGTAATCGGGAGCGCTGATCAGTGACAGTTCTTCCTCACTGTGAGAATCAATAAACGCATGTTGTGATTTTTTTTACCAAAAATATGTAGAAGAATACGTATCGGCCTAAACTGAGGAGAAAAAACATGTTTAAATATTTTTGGGGATATTTATTTTAGCAAAAAATAAAAAATAATGCCTTTTTTTTCAAAATTGTCACAATTTTTTTGTTTATAGCTTAAAAAATAAAAACTGCAGAGGTGATCAAATACTACCAAAAGAAAGCTCTATTTGTGGGAAAAAAAGGGACGTCAATGTTGTTTGGGAGCCACGTCGCACGACTGAGCAATTGTCAGTTAAAACGACGCAGTGCGGAATCGCTAAAAATGCTTTGGTCAGGAAGGGGCTAAATTCTTCTGGGGCTGAAGTGGTTAAGGCTTTAGAACCACTTTAAAGTATAGGCATTTTTTTTTTTTTAAAACCTGTAGGCATTCCTCAATCAATTTCCTTTGCTATATACCAAAAATCAGACCTCAGATGCAATACAGAACCATTTTTAGTGCACCCAGCTATGCTGACAATACATTTTCTACTGGTGCCTGTGCTCCAGTGCGCAGACACAACTACAAGGTCTATAGACATAAAAGCAAAACCTAACCCCATAGGGGTGTTTATAAAAAGGTAAGAATGTACTTTAAAGCCTAACTCCAGCCAAAATGTTTAATTCATTTTGGATAGCATGGGATTTGTATGTGCCCACACAACTTCAAAAAAGCTTGACTTTTTTCTGTGTTCAACATAATCTACTGTTGGTAAGGTAACTTCACAAAGATTTTGGTAAACTACATTGCAAAGTCCTACATCTCTGACATATGTAATGAAGCTCATATGTTGATTGCACTTACACTTCTTACTAAGCAGCAGCTTTCAGGTTCTTAAAGTGGATGTAAACCCCCCACTCACCCAGTATAAACTAATGGCACAGTATTAATGTATATATATATATATATATATATATATATATATATATATATATATATATATATATACATGCAAGCCTCCTGCATTTACCCCTACCTGGCAAATGTCACTCCCTTCAGAAGTAGGAACCCCGCAAAACTCTGGAATCAGTGGATGGGTCTCTTTGCCCGAGCTCATGGGTGGAGTCATGATATCACAAGACTCCCCGCCCACTTCCCGTCACACTCTCCTACTCTTTCTGCTGGCTGTGGGAGCTGACTGCACCATGAATATCCTCCTTAGTCACACTTATCTTCTGCTGATCTTGCGGATCACACCCCCACAAAAAGTGACATCCATTCAAAACTCAGGAACAGGGCCGGTGCTACCACTAGGCAAATTAGGAAGACGCCCAGGGCACCCTGCTGCCTAGGGCGCCCAGCCACTGGTGTTCCTACTCTCTGCAGAAGTAATTAAGTCTCAGTATCAGCAGATAGCCGCCTGTCAGAGGTGCAGTAGCGATGGAGGACTGTGTCTTTGTCCTGACTCCCAAATGAATGGAAACAAGCAAACATTAATTGATGGGCACTGGTGAGGCTGCATTTGATGGGTGCTGGCGAGGCTGGATTTAAAGTGCGGTTCATTAACCACTTTCAGACCGGACCAATTTGCTGGTCAAAGACCAGACCACTTTTTGCGATTCGGCACTGCGTCGCTTTAACTGACAATTGCGCGGTCGTGCGACGTGGCTCCCAAACAAAATTGACGTCCTTTTTTTCCCACAAATAGAGCTTTCTTTTGGTGGTATTTGATCACCCCTGCGGTTTTTATTTTTTGCGCTATAAACAAAAATAGAGCGACAATTTTGAAAAAAAACGCATTATTTTTTACTTTTTGTTAAAATAAATATCCCCCAAAAATATATAAAAAAACATTTTTTCCCTCAGTTTAGGCCGATACATATTCTTCTACATATTTTTGGTAAAAAAAATCGCAATAAGCGATTATTGATTGGTTTGCGCAAAAGTTATAGTTATAGTAATGGCGGCGATCAACGATTTTTATTGTGACTGCGACATTGTGGGGGACCCATCGGACATTTTTGACACATTTTTGGGACCATTGTCATTTATACAGTAATCACTGCTATATAAATGCAGTGATTCCTGTGTAAATGACACTGGCAGTGAAGGGGTTAACCAGTGGGTGGCAGTGTAGGGGTTAAGTGTTCCTAGGGGCGTGTTACTAACTGTGGGGGGGTTGGGCTTTCATTTAGTGAACACTGATCTCTGCTCCAATCACATGGAGCAGAGATCAGCGTCACTAGTTGTTAGGCAGTTGCTAGGCAAAATGGAGAAATGTTGTTTACAACGGCACTTCTCCATTCGGCCACTCCGTGAGACGATCGCGGGGATGCCCACGGCGATCGAGTCCGCGGGTCCCGCGACCGGATTAACGGGGGTCCCGACCAGCGCGGGAGCGCGCCGCCGGCGGCGCGCTCCCGATGGCAGGGCGGCAAATTTAAAGGGACGTACATGTACGCCCATTTGCCTGCCCGTGCCATTCTGTCGACGTACATCGTCGTGCGCTGGTCGGCAAGTGGTTAAAAAGGTGGGGTTTACATGGCAGGGAAAAGGGGGTGGAGCCAGGGGCACAGCAAAATTAGGTTTCGCCTAGGGTGTCAAAAAATCCTTGCACCAGCCCTGCTCAGGAAAGGCACCAAACAACTTCAGCATGTCCAATCATGCTGAGGTGTGGAGCAGCCAATCCTGGGAGAGCTGGAGAAGAAAGGAGGAGGGACACGAAGCTGGAATTGTAACACACTCTCTGCTCTCATGCCTTGCATGAGATAAAGAAATGAAAAGATGTCAGTCACAGCAGTGGGGGATGTGGCAACACAAACTTTTCTTTTTGTGTTGTTTTTTATCTTAGGTTTACATCCACTTTAAGTGCTAATGGGTGAGAGGGTCTTCCTAATATAGTAAAATGATAGGTACCCAGTGTTGCAATATGAGAAAATCTGCTGGACATCAATCACATAAATCAGAAATTTTTTGGGAGAGTTTATTATGCTATACAAAAAGTCATATAAGGAGGTCATGTTTGGATTTTTTTAAAAGCTTGTGCTGCTTCAGCAGTCATGAAAGTTGAATTGCATGACTGCTAAAGAACATCATTATCTATGGCCCTTTATTTTCCAAACCTTTTAATTTCATTCATTTCCCTGTGGAAATGCATTGGATGTAATATTTTGTGTCATCGTGATAAATATACTTGACACTACTACAATTAGTGTGGTTCTCCTATTGCTTTTCAACCATGTTAGATTGTCCCTGTTGTGCTGCCGGTGACCTTCTGATGTAGGAGAGCTGTTTCAGGGAAACATTTACGCAATAATTCAAGTCTTGTGCCACATATCCTGAAAGATTGGATTGTTTTAATGTTTGGCTAACCCTGCTCAAACCAAAGGCAGTTCAGTTCAACACTTTTTTTCAGTATAAGTAAAAAAAAGCCCATCCTTCCATTGGTGTTTAGTGGGAGGTAAATAAAGCCCACCCTTATATTGGTCTTCAGTGGGAAAAAATAAAGCCCATTCTTGCATTTGTGTTCAATGGGTACTTACACAATCACTCACTCCACTGTCACACTGCAGCTCTGTATAACCCATTAGGCTGGAACTATGCTGTCACTATCAGGCTTCAGCTTACCCAGTTGACAGTCAGGGCTGGACTAGGACAAAAATTTGGCCCTGGACTTCATCCAGACCAGCCCACTTTAATTTTGTAAACAAGCAAAAAGACAGTATATATAACTATATGCAATCGTGCAAATAAACATAAGTAGCATAACATAAGGAGTCCTCAGTATCCTTTTTTATTATTTCACTTATTCTTCTCTGTATTTTTCTCATCTATCCCACATCACTGCGTGAAGTTGAGGGTGAGTCGCGCAGCCATTACTTTGTCACTGAAATCGGCCCACTGAGCCATCGGCCCACCGGGAAACTCCTTGTAGTCCCGATGGCCAGTACATGCCTGTTGACAGTACTGGTGTAATTCCAGGGATGGGTACTGGAAAGCAAAGGGTGTTCCTCTGGAGTAAACATGCACTATTGGACAGTGTCTAAAATCTTGGGACTGCCCTGCAGAATCCAAAAAAATTGGCAGCTATGTGTTAGTAGAATATTAGACTCAAATTTCGTATACCTTTTAGCATACCTTTTAGCATGAGCATACTTATGTTTACACTCTAGCAAAGGGCCATCTTTGCCCACGTGGAATGCACAGGTGTTCCATTCAGGGTGTACGTTCAGGGACCAGCGGTTTCACAAACAGTAGACATAAATAGGACTGCCTGTACATGGATGCACAAAACACTTGAGCATCCTATGTAGCAAAGATGACCTTCACAAGGATGTACTCATAAGCGAGCCTAGGTGAATGAGGCCTTAAAGCCTGTGTCAAGAGACCTTGGGCTTGTTGTCCAGTTGCTGTAGTTGCTGCAGTTGACTTCCTTTTGACCTGCATATGACCTGCTTCAAGCAGATTTTGAATTCACGTGGAATTGTATGGAAATGTAAAACCCATCTAACTTGAGCAACAGCCCATTGACACAGGCTTTTGCATTACTGTGCAATGGATAAGCTTGAACATAACAGTGTATGTTTGTCCTAAAGGAACATGTAGGGTTAGCCTAGCAGGGATTATGTTGCCATGAAATGTGATTCAGCAATTGTAGAAGAATTGTTGAAGAAAAAAAAAAAAAACAGCTTGAAATTAGCTTATATTATTTTATTCAGTGGCTTGTGGTATCATCTTCCCTTGAACTGTACTGCTTTATATGCAGAAAATTAAGATGCATTCAGCTATGTTTGACTTTTCGCTAACGCCATGCCCTGTCATTCAACAGCTCCTGATTTACAGCATGTACTGGTTTAGCAGGATAATTTCTTTCTGAATAACTTTTTTTTTATTCTACTTTAGGTTAACTACACAGAGGGGAAGTGTTCCCTCCTTCTTTTGCCTCGGGCACTGAGATCAGGAAATTCATTGCTAATCACTGCGGTTGTGATTTCTGATTTCAGCTGGCAGCAGAGAGAATTGAACTTTGGTCCCTCGGGTGAAGCTGCTTTCACAAGGTAGGCCTCAAGCTTGTTAAGTTAGAGGCCTGCCACGTGCTTATCAATTTTAAATTAATCTCCAGCTTCCAGAGGAGTTGCTATAAATACAGTGGTATTATCAGTTAAACATTTTAAACCTAAACGTCTAGCAAGTGAATCCTTAAGTAAGAGAATTCATTTATTTTCTATAGTAAATGCTAAGGCTTTAATAAATACACATATGCACATTATAAGCATTATCCTGTAGTAAAGACACACGTAAGAATTGTACTTGGTTTGTTTTGTTTGCTATTTTGTAAGCTTATGTTGGTAAAAAAAAAAAAAAAGTGTACACCTCTGCAGTATATGAACATTATCCATGATGGTTTCTTTAAAAACACTGCAAGTACCGAAAAACAAAACAAAAAAATGCTGGTCCTGTCAGAAACCCAGATAGAAAATAGTTTGAAAATTACTTGCTAAGCTATTGCTAGACTTGCCAGGCTTTACAAGTTTGTTGCACAATTGCAGCAAGTCTGCATTGCATGACTCCAGCTCAACATTCTTTGCAAACATTGTTGCTACAAGGTCAGTTATGTTGTGCAATAGTCATCCCACCACAGGGGTCACTGTGACTGAATTGTGATGCTGTAGACTTGCAGAGCTCTTGCTGTAGACTCACCACTGCAACTTTGCCCTTGCTAGAGACTTGCCACGCAAATTTGCTACAAATTGGAAAAGTGTCAACTAGAACTTGTGCTTCAAGTGTTCTGCAAGTGTACAACTTGTCAGTGAAAATGTGCAGCAAGTTAACAAGACTTACAATTCAACACTGATACAAATTTTTGATAAGTTGTCCTCGGTATCTGGGAATCCAATCATTGTTTCAGTCTTCCGGAGGGGAGTCTTCTCTCCTGCTGGACTACAGACCACCCCTACCTTATGTTATAGAGATGAGTAGAGGAACACATCTCCGTAGTTGTGGTTTCAATGCTTTTAGTTATTGGCCTGGACCTAGTAAGCAAATACAGAGTCCAGGATCTTTTCTCATTCTGATTTGCAGTGTATTGATTCAAGTCTGAAGCTCAAAAAGCCATCTAGAGCTTTTAAAAATAGGGTAGTGCCTCTATTTCTACCATAACAGGTTCACCTTGAGCTGTCTACCTACCTGCAATTCATCTCTGTAAGAAAAGGTTTTCTGTGCACAGGCTAAAACATGTTCCCTTTACTGCTCACAAGAATTGGGAACTGGCTAAAGCATATGTGCACATGTGTGATAGATGTTGGCACCAAACAGGCTATTTAAACTCAGCCAGTGCTCAGTTTCAGTGATACTTTGTCTTTCAGCCTTCCCCATAGTCTGTGTTCCTGTTATCCTATATCCTGATTCCAGTTGCTGACCCAGCTTGTTTGACCACTCTCTGAACTTCGTCTGCACCAACCGGGATTGAACTTGACCTCCACTTCTGTTTGCTCCATTTGCTTCTATTGCATCAATTGGCTTCTGACCCGGCTTATTTCTGTCCTGCCAGTATATGACCTGACTTGCCTAACCCTGTTTCCTGACACATCCATCTGTGTCTGCTGTTCTACAGTCTGCTACCAGTGCATACCTCATCTGTCCGCTTTCGCCAGTACCAGCCTGCTTCAGTCTGCCATCCTCCAGATGTCTACCATCCCGCCTGCTTTACTGAAGACTACTGATGACCTCTCCTGCCTGGCATGGATACCCACTCTGCTACTGGCAAGACCTACAGGCAATCGTGCCACTCTGCACTCCTATGCCTTCTGTTCACACTACCAAGAGCCCCGAGTCAGAGGTGTATTTCATTTCAAGCTCTGCTATTAGGTACATGATAATCACCCTACAACACTTAAAGCATGGGGTGCCCTGATCTTAGATTTAACATATATACAGTGTGTATAACATAATGAGTTTCATAGAAACCCTTTAGAATTCCTTCAGGACACAACACCAAAAGTGTCTGTGCTTGCACCCGATTCATATACCTGTCACAGGGATAAGAAACAAGGAGCTATTTAGTAAAAAGCAGCACACATTACACAAATTACCACTTGTTAGGCACACATTTAACCCCTCGGTTACCAAAAAAATAACCCCCTTCCCAGCCAGTGTTTTTAGTACAGTGATAGTGTATAGTATTATCACTGATCACTGTATTAGCCCTTGTACACACGGTCGGAGATTTCGACAACCAAATCCGTCAGATTTTGTCCATGGGATTTTGTCTGACGGATTTTGTCCGAAACTGTTGCATACACACGGTCGGACAAAGTTGTCGGAAAATCCGACGTGGTGACGTTATTTCATTACGACGGGACTATGTTCACGCTAGTAGCCAATAGCTTTGGTGTAGGAATTTGATCTGAGCATGCGTGGCACTTTGTCCGATCGGAATTCTCTACACATGATCGGAGTATGTCCGATCGGAGCATTTTGTCGGAAAATTTTACCAACAAGTTGGAAAACTTGGTCCGTCGGATACTCCGACGGAAACAGTCCGATGTAGACCACACACAGTCGGAATATCCGACAAAACGGTCCGATTGGACACATTCCATCGGAATCTCCAACCATGTGTACAAGGGCTTAGTGCAGTGTTTCTCAAATCCAGTCCTCAGGCCCCCCCAACAGGTCATGTTTTCAGGTTTTCCATTATTTTTCACAGGTGATTTGATCAGTTTCACTGCCTTAGCAATTACCACAGCCGTTTCATCTGAGGGAAATCCTGAAAACATGACCTGTTGGGGGGGCCTGAGGACTGGATTTGAGAAACACTGGCTTAGTGTCACTGGTGATGTCAGTGGCAGTTATTTAGTTCCCACCCAGTGTTAGTTAGTGTCAAATAGCTGGCCACACTATCACAGTCACACTATAAGTTGCTGATCACCGCCACTAGTAGTATTAAAAAAAAATACCAATATTTATATACCATCGTTTTTAGATGCAGTAACTCTCATGCAAATCAAGCAATATACAGTTACCAAAGACATGTAGCAGAATACATTTTTGTCTAAATTTATGAAGAAATTTGATTTATTTTTTATTTTTTATTGGATATGTTTTATAGCAGAAATAAAACAAAATATTGTTGTTTTTTTTATAAATTTCCATTTATATAATAAAAAATAAAAAGCCCAGTGGTGATCAAATAACACCAAAAGAAAGTTCTATTTGTGTGAAAAAAAAAAAAATTTTGTTTGGGTGCAACATTTGCTTGACTGCACAATTACCAGTAAAGGTCTCACAGTGTTAAATAACAAAAAATTGCCTGGTCAGGAAGGGGAGTACAACCTTCCAGAACTGAAGTGGTTAAACAAAGCCAGCAATGGTAACCTACTTATATCTCCCCTGACAGGTGTAATTTAAAGTGACAATTTTCTTTACCATGCATCTTTTTTAATATACTGTATTCTAAGCAGCATTTACTTTGCCTTCAATTTCCCAGGCATGGCCATGGCAACAAATTCTCCCAAGCCCATTTAAAAAAAACACAGCTCTAGCTACAATTTAGACCCAGTAAATTGGTCACATGAGTGCCTCATCACTTATCATGCAGGTTACTCCTTCTCAGTTGTCTCTTTAGGTAACCCACATTGCTCTGGGACCCTTTGTCATGTGAAAAAAATTTTGTTTTTTTGGAAGACACTGATTGTATATATAAAGCAAAACAAAAGATACAAAATATTCGTTTAAAAACAATAAATTCCAACTGAACTTTTTATTCAAGCAAATACATCAAAGTGGAAATTCTGTCCTCCTACCAGGTACCATCTTTTAACACAGAAGACTGAGGACATCTTGTGGCTGAATGTATTTACTGTGGGGGGCAGTGCTGGAGAGGAGGAAAGTATTGCAGCCAGGGCTACCTTTGTTTAATATTACAATGGACCATTATATAAGCTATACATATATACATTACCTATAACTAGGTATAATTGACTTAAAGACAATATAGTTTCCTCTTAGAAGTTTTAAAGTAGCTTTATTTTTATTTTTTTAAATAGTTATTAATTATAGCAAAATGTATGCATATCAGAAAAGGTCTAGGAAAGTAAACAAGTTATAATGTTTTAAAGAATGACTGAGATGAGCATAAATTACTCTACATTTTGGTATTGGTTGTTGGAAAAATATATCACACTTGTGTAGAAACCAGATGAATTAAGCCTATGCAGCTGCCATTGGTCAATACAGCTTTGCTTATGATAGTTTACAGTGCTAATCTGCACTTCCCATGATAGTATGTGTTGCAGTTCCATTGTTCCTTATTTTCTTATGGAGAAAGGCTAGGGCCAGGGTGAGAGCATTATACAGTTTCATTGCATGTATTATTATAATAATTGTTATTATTATTATTAATCATTATAATAATAATAATAATAATAATAACAATTGTAATTTATAAAATATTTTTTTCTCACAATACTGAGCTATAAGTGTTGAGCTATATGTAGGTTTATTTTATGCTTTTCAGCTGGAAAAAAAAATACAATACTTTCTTGTTAACTTACATGTACAATTCACAAATCCTACAGAGGATTGTCTGTGCTGATATTTTAATGTGTTTTGACAGTAAGTCAAGGGGCTTAGCTGTGAATTGTAATACAAATTCTCAGCTTGCTGTATCTTTAACAAAAAAAAAGCAAATAAAAAAGGAACAAAAAGGGTCTAGACAGACTTTCCTTTAACTCACCAGGGAGAGATTTTTAAAACCAGTTTATGAGAAAATAATTCAGGTTTGCACAATGCACTTTTTCCCTCCTTTTTTTATATTACCGCAGAGCGTCTGACAAATTAAGAACCCAATGAATTTTATTCAGAAGAATGTGGCTCTGTAAAAAAATGTACATTTTCCTCACAGTAGGCTTACTTTACATAGTTGGTTCCCATTTATAAAGCTGTTAGGAATGGCCATAAAAGACGTAAAGAAGGAGGTCATAAAACCATTCATCCTCACAGTTGTTAAACTGTTTTTTGAAATTCCTTCAACTTATTCGCTCTTTGGTTCTTGAAATGAAAAATAAATAGAAATAATAAGAAATCTTTTCAAATTCAAACTAATTTGCTTCTTCAGATGATTGCATTACAAGATATGTTTCATAGTGCATGCTTAAATGAATCCTTGTGGTGCCAAATGCCAGACTTTGTCCATACCCTATTGTTCCACTTGTTGTAACGCAGTAAGCCAATACCTTCAGGAGAAATTAAAGCTTGCTTAACACAACATCAAAGTAACATACTGCCATTACTTTGTTCACACTAGGGTAGAATTACGAAAGGCCTATGTGAGCCTTGCTGGTTCAGGTCCCCAGACATATCGAGCTTGAATAGTCTTTGTAGATAGCAAAAAAAATCAGTGTCCTATATAAAATATTTGGTAAAAAAGTTTAAAAAGTTATTTATTTATAAAAACTGGAGAAAAAAAACTGCCCTCTCACTTAAAAGAAAGTGTAAAACCTCTCAAGTGTGGTAGTCATAGCCCTCAGCAGAGCTCTTTAGGAAGCAGAAGTGTAATTAGGCAAAGCTCCTTGACTGGAGACAGCCCCATGCCACAGCACAAAGAGTGTCAATTCAAGATCCTATTTTAATGATAACCTCTGAATTGATACCAGACACCACCAGGAGTCATTGTACAAGTCAAGTACCACGAGGTATGCAAACATTGATTTATGGAATATTATTTATGGAATAGTTGATGCTGAGTCATGGCTATGTCACATTGCACAATGCAACAATGGACAGCTTATTGAGGCCTACTTTTATTTCTGTTCTGTAGACCTAAAGTAGAAAAAAACCCATGGGTCACATGGTCTGCCTAAGGATATCTAAACAAGGTAAGTTTAAAAATATAAGCAAAAATTACAGCTGAAGAGTCTCTGGGGGTGGGAGAAGTGAACCTGAAGTTGGGGTTTAGGCTTCCACAATCCAAGATACTTTGAGGTAGATTTACTAAAGGCAAAATGACTTCACACTTTTGCAAGTGCAGTTGCTCCAGAGCTTAGTAAATGCATTAAAAAGTGCCAGGACAAGATCATCTAGAGCCCAGGGCGAACATGCCAAAGTGTGCCACTCCCCCAAGATGTATGAGGATTATATGTCAGCAAAAATCCCTTTCCACCCAAAAAAATGTTTTGCATGCTTGCCCCTAAGCATAAATTCCCCTCCTCCTAATACAACCCCCCTACTGAAATCACCTCCCCAGCACAAATCTTTGCCCCCCCCCACAGTTCATTAAATCTTCTAGTTCCCCATATGCCCCCAGCACAAATCCACCCCCCCCCCAAAAATCCCCCCTTTCTAGTAAAAATCCTCTACCCCTCAGATTTCCACTCACAAACACGCTCCCCCCAGTACAAATCCCCCTTCCAGCACAAATTGTCTCACCAATCCCTCTATTTTAGCACAAATCCCCCAATTTTCTGCACCTAGAAAAACTACCCCCAATCATCCCTTCTAGCACAAATCCCCCCTCCAAAAAAAAAAAAAAATGACCATATTACCTTTTCTAACACTAACCCCCCAAATCTTCTTCCCCATCCCCTCTCCCAACACAAATCCCCTCAAATCACCACCCCTAGCACACCTCCCAAAATTTCCCCTCCTAAAACAGTACTTATCCCCTGCTGCTTCCAAATCCCCCCCAACACAAATCCCCTCCCCCCAACCTTTTTGTGGTGCCCCAGGGAGCAGTCCCTCCTGCTCACCCCTTTCCAGTCCTGGCGGTAAATCTTCACTGTGAAAAGCACGCCCAATCACATCCAAGAAAAATACAAAAAACAGCATTTTTGCTTGTACATATTTGGTTGATGGAAGCCAGCAGAGCTCTCCCTCATTTACTAAGCTCTAGAGCAACTGCACTTGCAAACGTGCGCAGTCTATTTGCCTTTGATAATCCGACCTCTGTGTTTTATAAATGTGAAACAGTCCGCAAGTGTTTGGATTTTATTCTTTAGATATAAGTTGATACTTTTCATAGTACATAGGGCATTCACCCAAAACCTTAGATTGTAAGCTCCTTGAGGACGGGGACTGATGTGAATGTTTAATGCTTATGTAAAGTGCTGCATAAATTGACAGCACTATATAAGTACCTGAAATAAATAAATAAATGCATAAAATGTACTCAGTAGTGACTACACGTGCTTTAAGCGTTACAAAAACAAAACAGCATTTTCTTCTCCAACTTATATCTATGTGAATAAAATAAGACTTGTTGCTTCATTAAACCATCTGAGCAGTTTATGTGGGCTTTATGTAAAATAAGTATTCATCAGGGGCGGACTGACCATTTGGCCATTTGGCACTGCCCGAGGGCCCCCGGGCCACTAGGGGGCCCCATCAGGGTTGCCAGCCTGCCTCAGTAAAACCAGGGACAGTATGTAAAAATCAGCGTTTTTTTTTTTTTTTTACATCTGTCTCTGAAATGTCTCTTACTGACATCCCTTTGGTCTAAAAATCACGAGATTATAGCTGCCCCATCTCTCCAGTACCTTCTCAGCCAATAGAAACATGTCTGTGTATACTGTGTATACATGTATGTGTATACTGTGTAATTGTATACTGTGTGTGTGTGTGTATACTGTGTGGCCCCATAATCTCGGATTGCCTGGGGGCCCCATAATTTCCTATTGCCTGGGCACCCCATGAGTTGTCAGTCCGCCCCTGATATTCCTTATATACTGTACTTATACTGTCTGTTTGTCTGTCATGTCATCACATGTTGTATTCAGTCAGCAAAGGTTCTTCTTTGCACAAAACTAAAAAGCTGGGCTATTAATATAGTATGCTGCTTTTTAATATTTATAGCTAGAGCATAGGGAACAATCACCGATTTTCTCTATCAACCAGTGTGTCCTTCTTGACACTAGATCAAGCTATATTCCCAGTGTTAGTACAGATTGTAGCTCTGAAAAAAATGAGGAAGAAAAGACAGTATAACAGCATATTAAATCACTTCAGTGTATTTTGCCAGAGAGAAGCAAGGAATTTGTCACTCCGGCGAAACAGCTTTTGAGGTTTTGAAGAGTGTAATCAACCTATTTTTACTCTATACTACAGAGTCCTGCTGGTTTAAGAACAAGAAATGCTGATTTAACACCTCCACTGACAGACTTGCAGAATCTATTTTAGTGACACGAGTTCTATAGTACGTACCACACAGGAATTATGGTAACCCAATGACCTGTGAACAACCTGAGCAGGAACATTTAAAAAAAAAAAAAAGAAAATCTTTGAATTAAAAATAAAAATGGGCAAGTTAATCACCTACTGGCAGCTTAATATGGATTCCTGCTGGAATTTTTCAACAGCCAAAATCATAATCCGTAGCACTTATGTACTGCTTTGAAAAAGCATTGACATGATGATTTATGGTACACTGATTTGAAAATAAAAGAACTAATAATAATAAATGGTCCTGTATTTTTAAACAAAAAGATTCTACTTCCCCTGCCATATAAAATTTACATGCGGCTTGCACCATAAAACACATTCTGCAAAAGTGTAAGTCACATTTAGATTGATTGATAGACTTGCAGCATGGGAGGTGAGGGCAGTTGACAGCTGTTTGGTACCTGACAGCACTTTGTTAAAGGGAATGCATAGTGTTTTTTTTTTCATGAATGTTCTTCATCTATTATGTTCTAAAAGATAACCTTTTAGAATGTCTATTTTGCTTTTTGTCAGATGAATATAAACTGTTATAAAACTAAGAATATACTATATATGGGTATCTCATCCATAATTAACAATCAACTAATAAATTTAGAACCTTGCGAAATTTACTGGTACCAGAGAAGGACAGTAAAACAAAATGCATAAAAAATGTATTTATTACAAAAAGTTACAAAACATATTCGTAAAAACATGAAAACATGAAATAAGTGCTTAATTGAATGATACAGGCCATATAATCGAAGCTGCAACAATATTTATTTTTCCATTCATTACTACAGGTCGACACGTTTCACAAACACTGCTTCCTCAGGACCTCAGTATCTTGACTGCAAAGAAAATTGGCCTATCCCAGAAAGAAAAGCATGACAATCAATATTAAGTAAATAACTATTGATTGTCATGCTTTTCTTTCTTGGATAGGCACATTTTCTTGGCAGTCAAGATATTGTGGCCCTAAGGAAGCAGTGTTTGTGAAACGCTTCAACCTCTAGCAATAAATATTGTTGTAGCTTTGATTATATAGCCTGTATCATCCAATTAACCATTTAAGGACTGAGCCTCCTTTTTAGATAGTTTCATAGTTTCATAGTTAGTAAGGTTGAATAAAGACACCAGTCCAACCTGAGTGAGTGTCTATCCCTGTACATTACACACTCACATTGGTCCCTTCCCTCAAGGAGCCCACAATCTAAGGTCCCCATTCATATACTAGGGCCAATTTTGGACAGAAGCCAATTAACCTACCTGCATGTCTTTGGAGTGTGGGAG
The DNA here is from genome assembly GCF_037356315.1 of Lithobates pipiens. Classification (NCBI taxonomy): domain Eukaryota; kingdom Metazoa; phylum Chordata; class Amphibia; order Anura; family Ranidae; genus Lithobates; species Lithobates pipiens. Next base: position 397,775,791 of record NW_027507748.1, on the reverse strand, counting down.
GAAACTGGAGTACCCGGAGGAAACCCACGCAGGCACAGGGAGAACATGCAAACTCCAGGCAGGTAGTGTCGTGGTTGGGATTCGAACCAACGACCCGTTTTACTGCTAGGTGAGAGTGCTAACCACTACACCACTGTGCCGCCCTAGATGTGTTGTTTACAAGTTAAAAACATTTTTTTTGCTAGAAAATTACTTAACCCCCAAACATTATACATTTTTTTCTAACACCTTAGAGAATAAAATGGTGGATGTTGCAATAATTTCTGTCACACTGTATTTGTGCAGTGGTCTTACAAGCGCACTTTTTTTGGAAAAAAATACTTTTTTTAATTAAAAAATAAGACAACAGTAAAGTTAGCCCAATTTTTTTTTCATACCCAACATGTCACACTTCAAAATTGAACCCGCTCGTGGAATGGCAACAAACTTTTACTCTTAAAAATCTCCATAGGCGAAGTTTAAAAAATTCTACAGGTTGCATGTTTTGAGTTACAGAGGGGGTCTAGGGCTAGAATTATTGCTCTCGCTCTATAGATTGCAGCGATACCTCATATGTGTGGATTGAACACCATTTTAATATGAGGTCGCTACTCACGTATGAGTTCGCTTGTGCACGCAAGCTCGTCGGGACGGGGCGCGATTACAAAAAAGAAAAATTCTTATTTATTTTACCTTTTATTTTTCATTTTTAAACTGTTTTAAAAAAAGTGTCACTTTTATTCTTATTACAAAGAATGTAAACAATAAAAAAAAAGCACGACAGAACCTCTTAAATATGAGATTTAGAGTCAAAAAGACCTCAAATCTCATATTTACACTAAAACGCAATAAAAAAAATGGCCCTTTAAGAGCTATGGGTGGAAGTGACATTTTGACACCACTTCCGCCCTGTAATGTCATGGAGTCGGGTGGGAGCCATCTTCCCCTCACTCGTCTCCATGCTAAGGAAGGAGGGACATCCCCTTGCCTGCCGAAGGCTCCGGTAAGTGGCAGAGGGCAATGGAGCGCAGGCAATGGAGCGCAGCCGATAAAAGTGATTTCGAGGTGAATCCGCCACAGAAACCACTTTTATCTTGAAGCAGACACCGGCCGAACAAGAGGATACCAGGGTTATGGCAGCTGGTATTTAATTTTTTTATGTTTTTCTAAACAAAAAAAAAAATAGTTCTTAGTTTCTGCTATAAAGTTTTGTAATAAGTAATTTTTCTCCTTCACTGATGTGCGCTGATGAGGCTGCTCTGATGGGTACTGATATGCTGCACTGGTGGACACTGATGAGGCATAACTGATGGGCACTGATGTGGTGGCACTGATGAGGCAATACTGATGGGCACTGATGGGGAGGCACTGATGAGGCTGCATTGATATGCGGCACTGATGGGCACAGATAGGCAGAACATATGGCCACTGATAGGCAGCAATGGTGGGCACTGGCAGGTGGCATCGATGGGCATCGATAGGTGGCACTGATAGGCGGCACAGATGGGCATCATTTATAGGCACGAACAGGCATCCCTAATAGGCACTGACAGGCATAATTGATGGACATTGTCAGGCAGCACTTGTAGGCACTGATTGGCAGCACTAATGGGTACTGATTGGCAGCACTGGTGGGCACTATTGGGGCTGCCCTGATAATCAGGACACTAATGATCAGTGCCCTAATTATCAGTGTAGCTGTCTGCTGTGTGGATTGCCGCTTATTGTCTCTGACAGTGCGTAAGGAGAGGATTGCCAATAAATGGCAAATCCTGTTTACTCTGTGATCAGCTGTGATTGGACACAGCGGGTCACATGGTAAAGATCCTCTGTGATTGGCTCTTTACCTTGGCTGTGATCAGCTGTGTTCAGAGGACACAGCAATGACAGATCACTGCGATACGCGCAGCAGGGGCATGTCTTGAAGCGTGATCATGGGAGGTTGTCATATGACACATTGTGCAACTTCACTGTAACTGTAATTTGGCTATAGCGTGGTTATGAAAAGGTTAAAAGGGGGCTTCCAGATTCTGATAAGCCCCCTGCCTGCAAGCCCCCTTAACTACATGTAGTGTTGTAGGGAATGAGCCCTTGTCCCTATCAACATGGGAACATGGTGCTTTGGGGGGCATTGGGGTAATTTGTTGTGTTTGTTGCCCTAAAATTCATGTTGGGGTTTCTTAGAACTTGCGGTAATATCGTGTGACATAAAAAACTGGAACTACTGCTATTTTATTCTCTAGGGTGTCTGCTTTTAGAAAATATATACTATTATACTGTTATATACTGTTTGTGGGGTTTGTGTAATCTTCAGGCCTAAAATTTTTTTTTTTAAACACGCAAAAACCTCTCTGGCAGCGAAATGGTTAAAATAAATGTAACTATTATGTGAAATGTATTTTTTTTTCAAATGTACTACCCTTTAAATCATGCCTAGTGGATAATTATTATGAGAGAATATGTTGGCCAGTGTGAGATATTGTGATCTTTTTCAATTCCCCACAATTCCTGTAGTATAACAGAGAAAATTGCCTCCTAGTTTAGCAAATGAGTTCAAGCTCTGTGGACTTCTGTAATCCAAACACGTTAAAACAAAATACTGTTTTTTTTTTTTTACATTGAACATGATTGGGTATTTTTACCACATTCACTAAGGAACAAGTCTATACAGCCTATTTGCTTGTAGTACATCAACCACTTATTCTCCATTTCCCTCAATACTCTGAGCTGAGCTGTGCTGAGCTGAAAGAGATGCATATACTGTATTTATTGGCGTATAACACTCACTTTTTCACCATGAAAGCATCCTCTGGGACTGTGACATCATAATGAGCGGGGAAATCATCCGGTGATGTCCCTATATAAGTCGCCGCATGTTGCATCCCTGCCATTGTGACCGGAGACAGCCACGAGGCAACATCTCCAGAAGAGAAGAAGAGAAGAACAGAGGACGGCGACAGAGGACGGCGACAGAAGACTGGGCCACCTCTTGTAAAAGAGCTAGAAGAAGGCGCGGTGGCCCGGCAAGAAGAACCGAAGAGGGGGACAAGACCCCCGAAGAGGGGGACAAGACCCCCGAAGTCGGAAGAGGAGGGCGGCGGCGAAGAAGAAAGCCGGGCTCCTCTGCTAGTGAAAGAGCTAGCAAAAGAGCAGAAGATAGCAGAGGAGTCCGGCGAGAAGACCCCCGAAGACGGAAGAAGACCCCCGGGGCTGTGCAATAAACTATTTTAACCCTTGTGTGTTGTGTTTTTTTTTTACTTTTTTTCACAGGTGAATGGGTAGGGGTACATTGTACCCCATACTCATTCACATAGGGTGGGGGCCCGGGATACAGGGGCCCCCTTATTAAAGGGGGCTCACGGATTCCGATAAGCCCCTTGCCCGCCGGCCCCCGACAACCAATGACCAGGGTTGTCGGGAAGAGGCCCTTGTCCTCATCAACATGGGGACAAGGTGCTTTGGGGTGGGGGACCGCACGGCCCCCTTCCCCAAAGCACCCCCCATGTTGAGGGCACGCGGCCTGGTTAGGCTCAAGAGGGGGGCGCTCGCTCGTCCCCACCTCCTTTCCTGGCCGGCCAGGTAGCGTGCTCGGATAAGGGTCTGATATGGACCTAGGGGGGACCCCCACGCCACTTTTTCGGTGTAGGAATTCCCCTTTAAGTCCATACCAGGTGATGGGGCCAGTGACGCCTCCTTCGCTGGCCCTGGCTACCTGGAGCCGCACTCAAAATGAGTGGACTTTTCCCCGGGCGGGAAAAGTCCATTCATTTCAAAAGTACGGCGGACTGGCACACACATGGTCGTACTGTCCGCCGAAATGCGAGTCCGGCGGACAGATTGGAGTGCAAAAATACTTTCTTAGTCCACCAGACTTTTGGGTAAAAAAAAGTCCGCCGGAGCCTACACACGGCTCCGGCCTGACTTTTCTACCGGATTGTTTGATCGTGTGTACGAGGCATTACTAAACATTGTTCCCTATGGTGAATAAATTGGGTCATTATCAAAAACGATAAGTAGATCCAGAGGTATCCACGGGGATCCAGGGGGCAGTACTGTTATATGCAAATCTCAACTGTTACTGTAGAAGTCAACATTGGTTCCACCTTCTTCCACCTCCCCAGTCACTTGTTGGTTGATCAAAGTTATAGACAGTCTCACTGTACAATAAGGAGGCTCAAAAGGTGGAAGGGTGATGTCACCAAGCTCAACTTTTACAAGAAAAGTTGAGATTTGCATATAGCTTTAGCTGCTACTCTGGATCAGCTGATTTTGCATGTGATTATCGATGATGGTAACCACTACTAATGTATTTTTATATGATATGCTTGGTTTGAATTGGCACTTTGTGACAGGTTTACTTTAATTGCCATCACACAACCAAGATGTAGATGTGCCTTATGAATAATCAAGAACACATTTTTCAGATATCGTGTCTATTGAACAATATTCAATATTTAATTTGCCTTTTACATAGTTAAATTGAGGTATTTTTTTATTTTTTATTTAATTAAAAAAAAAAAGTCAGCCCTTTATGGTCTGAGAGTTTTTTTTCCATCTATGAAAAAGTCCTTTGAAAGTCATGATAGTCTGTAGCAAGAAAGAACTATCCACAACCCTATTAGGCTCTATGTTTAGATGTGAAATACAGAATACCAAAGTATATTATTGCAGGTTATTTGTGAAGCAGTAGAGATATACTCCTAATAGGAGTAAGGATGTGCTGACATCGGAAGTGAGACTGACAGGCCCGCAGTTAACTGTCATTTCCATCAGAGTTCTAATAGCCTTGCCAGGCATTCTCCAAGCAGATGAAGAAAGGGAGGGTTTCTGTATGACAGTATTGTACAAGAATGCATGTGAATACCATTATGGTATTGAAAGTGTCAGGTGCCAGCAGAACAGCCCTGATCAGATAGACAAGCATCACACTGAATGCTTTAAGGTTATTTGAATCCTGTCATTTCTATCAGCCAGTTATCCACAAGTGAATCTTTCATTAGTTTGTTTTGCTTAGTAGCAAGGCACAAAAGGGACACAGCCCCGGCCCCTTTGGCTTCTTCATCATTAACAGCTTATGACGGGTGGTGAGAGGAGAGGGAGCAAGCAGAACTCCACCCCAAGAGTCTCCTCATTAACGCCTGGCAGTGAGGAGCAGGAGTTAGTGGACACTGGCACAAGCTGAATATCTATTTTGAAGGGAAGGCCAACAAGACTCTCTGTAGATTTAATTAAAACCATAGTGAACAGATGGGGAAGATGGAAAGAGATCCAGCTTGAGACCATTCATCTGTCTAGACTTGAGTGTTTTAATGAAGCCTTTTCCTCTTTGCATGCCCCACATTGTGGCTTTCTACTTAGCAGTATGCAAAAAGCTTAGAGTCGTAACCCTGCTGTTAAAGCTATAGTATTCTAGACTATTCCCCAACAAAATATCCAGTGTGTCAGATCTAAATTCCCCTTTCAAAATGCAGCTAAATAACCCAATATTCATTTAGCTGTGCAAGTGTTTAGCTACAGGGCGATTTCTTAATAGCTATTGCCAGCTGTTGCAGCCCACCCAAAGGTACTATGGCAATCAACCGTAATGATTTGTTGTGTGACTTGCTCCATGGAAAAAGCTGAAATAACTTTTTTTTGTTTACTATTTTTCAGGAATCAATAGAAATCTCAATTTTTGACTTGACATGGGGAGTTTAACCCTAGGGAAGTATTGGAAAAGTAATTTTAAGGCACATAAAAAGATTCCCCCAGGTTTATTTTTTGATATGTTTTATATTCTTCTGTGGCCTAACACTGCAAGGTTGATATAATATTCTCTGCAGAACTTGATTGCCTTTTTAATAGTTCAATATTGCCTTAGCACATTTGAGTAGAGATGGCCTACTATGAAGTATAATGAAAAGCATAAGAATTTTTTTAGCAATTGTATAATACAAAACATTTGAAATAATAAGAATAATAAAATTAGATAAATCTATGTAATCTCTCTGGAGCAAAATGTCTGTAGAAGCTACACTATATCTTGTCAAAAGTATTGGGACATCTGCCTTTACATGCACATGCACTTTAATGGCACCCCAGTCTTAGTCCATAGGGTTCCATATTGTATTGGCCCACCCTTTGAAGCTATAACAGCTTCAGCTTTTATAGGAAGGCTGTCCACAAGGTTTAGGAGTGTGTCTATGGGAATTTCTGGCGTTGGTGGCTGGGGCATTGTGGAGCGGGCTTTTGCCTGCGATTTCTGGGAGCTGCGATGCTCACAGTTGTCCCTCCCACTCCATCCTCAATCACCTGGAATTGGTATGTGGGGGGTATTCTCCTCTGTGCCATGCAACCACCCTGCACATGTCTTGAGATTCTGATGCCAAGACATGCCATTCCTTCTTGGCTGACCAATGGGGAGACGCATCTGGGTTAAAAGGGGAGGCGGCCGTCACTTTGACCCAGACGCCTCCCCTTCACGTTATGCCAGCGTGACACTGGTTGGGTCTCATCAGGAACACTGGGAACAACACACACTTTTTACTTGCTATGGATCAATATGTCACTAACACAATTTTGAGCATTGAGCAACACCTTTCTTATATACCGCTGCTTTAGTTCTTCAGGTAACTACTCGCCCATACTCTTATTTTATTTTATTCACTCACAGCACTTACCTATCTATACCTCCGGTACGTATGTGCATATTTACACATATATGCTGGCTTCCATCTATCCTTCCACATTTACCTGGTTCAGGGTTACATTTACTCCCTTCCCACATGGGTTTATTACCATTTATTTAAATTTCAGATTGGAGCCCGGTTGCATTTTCGGTTCGATACACATATCCTTGAGAATCACACTTATGTTCTCTGTTTCTATAGACCCTACCTCAGCTCCCGGCGCAGACAACCACACTAGCCCTTTTGCTCCAGTGTACATACCTCCACATGCTGCTAAATGTAAGTTGATCAGGAGATGGTTTATCATACCTTCTCCGCTAAACGTCATTGCTTCCCTTAGCTGGGTTGCATGATCAGAATTTCTATATGATATGTTTTTTTTTTGCAGATCTATATGTACTAAACTGTCCCTGAGGAGTAGCATTACTGCCACGAATTGTGTTGGGCTTACATTGATGCATCATAGTTTTACCTTAGGACCACCCCTGTTTTAGGTTTCTTTTTATAGAGGATTACCTTTTTACAATGAGATGTATAAGCATTAATTACTGACCATATACTGTATATATACAATGGCAAGGTGGCTCTCCTGTGATTCCTGCACTTCCAGGTCTGGGGCACGTGTGTGCGCCCCCAGTGACCATCAGTGGGTGCCGGTGGACATCAAGTAAGCCATACCCACCAATCAGCTCCCGCTGTGTCTAATCACAGCGGGAGCTGATTGGTGGGTATGGCTTACTTGATGTCCGCCTGCATCCACTGATGTCACTGACAGAACAGCGGTCTGCCTATGTAAACAAGGCAGATCGCAGTTCTGTCACTACAGAAGACATGGATCCTGTGTCTCTGCTAAGCAGAAGAACCGATCCATGCCTTCTCCCAGTGGTCCTGTGTAGGTACAATGTTGCACAACAACGTAATTGTTATTTAAAATAACACAGTGCTGTATTGCAACAAATGGCCTAAACCGTCCGGAGCTGAAGTGGTTAGGGTAAAAATTGACATGGGAGCCGGAGGCAGGGTCAAATTCCACTGTCTGTGTCAATGGATGCAGCAGCGGAACTCGTGAGTGAGCCTGCACGGGTGCCCCTATGGGAAGCGGCTTGCAGTGCGGGCACCCGATGAAGAGGAGAAGCCAGGAGTGTCGGCGGTGGACCCCAGAAGAAGAGGATTGGGGCTGCTCTGTGCAAAAGTATTACACAGAGCAAGTAAGTACAGGCATACCCCACTTTTAAGTACACAATGGGGTTTATTTACTAGAGCTGGAAAGTGCAAAATCAGGCTCACTTCTGTATAGAAACCTGTACATTATCCTTTCATGGACATGAAAAGGATGTTGCTGGAGCTGGTGACACTAGGATGGATAATTTTGTTTTAACACACACCTTTTGGCACAGTGTTCACTGTTGGGGAGGGATAAAACCAAGCTTCAACCAAATGATTTACTTGTTTTTAAAAGAGCATATAAGGGTAAAAATCTCTGTTAGTAGGTTTTGGTGTCCCCATTGGGGATATTTATTTACCACAAATTCCTACTGGGGTTACAGTGTGTCTTTAGGATATTACATTTTGGGAATTGTCTGCAACAGTGGTCAAAGAGAGTGACATAAAGAGTTTTTTTTTTTTTAGATAAGCTGGGAAGGAATAGAACCTGTCAAGTTTTCTTATTGATGTTTCCGTCTTGCTGTCCTAGTAAATTCTATCACCCTCATTTCTTGTCTTAGTATCACTGGGATAGAGAAAGAGAAAAGATCTCCCCATTGGGGATTTGTGTCCTGGGAACATTTTAAAGGTTAAGTGTTTGGAGGGGTTTTACGATTTAGTTTTGTTGCAAAAATCTCTACAGTGACAACTGAAAATGACAGCTGCTGACACATAATAATATACCAAGAGGAGCTCTATATGTGCATATCATAAAGCTCTGTGGGGTTTTTTTTTTGGGGGGGGGGGGTCCAACTATCTCTTTAAATAACACAAACCACGTGTTATTACTATGCTTTTTTGTGTTTTATCACCTCAGGTTAGCTTCAAGACTTCCTGCTCCAATGCTGACAAACAAACAATAGTCATCCTTGACCCATTTATTTCAGCAGTAAGGCAACATCTGTGGGAGGTCATGGAGCATATTCTGTTTGGAGAACACTTTATATGATAAGTTAAGTTGCTTTATCATGGTCCCATGATATTTATTAGGAATGGAAATAAAATTAAATTTTCATGTACTCCAGTGAAAGAAGCAAATCAGTGGTGCCCTAGTAAATCAGCCACATTAGAGACTATTACTAAAGCAATTTATTTTAGTTGACTTCAGACTATGACTGGCGTATTTGAATGAGAACATTAAACTCTGTGTGGACAACCACTGTTAAACCTACAACACAATGCACTATTTAATTGGGCAACTATGTGGCAAATGAGGTTTAATGTTGATAAATGTAAATTTTTGTACTTGGGGTCAAAGAATATGAATGCATCATACATACTAGGGGGAGTACAACTGGGGGGTCCATAGTGGAGAAGGATCTGGGTGTTCTGGTAGATCATAAGCTTAATAATGGCATGCGATGCCAAGCTGCGGTTTCCAAAGCGAGCAAAGTCCTGTCTTGTATTAAGAGCGGTATGGACTCCAGAGAGAGATATATCATTTTGCCCCTGTACAAATTATTGGTAAGACCTCATCTGGAATATGCAGTTCAGTTTTGTTTCTCAAAAAGGATATCGGGGAATGGGGGAAAGTGCAGAGAAGGCCAACCATAATAAGAGGCATGTAGGAGCTCAGTTATGAGGAAAGATAATGGCGCGTACATACAACCAGACTTTCCATCAGACTAGGTCCAACGGTCTTCCCGATGGACTTTCGGTGGAGTTCCAACGGACTTTCCGAACGAACACACTTGGCCACACACAAACGGACTAAGTCCGTTCGAAAGTCCGTTCATTTTGAACGTGATGACGTAAATGGGACTAAACAAGGAAGTTCAATAGCCAGTAGCCAATAGCTTCCCTTGCATCATATTTGGTCCGTCGGACCAGCACACAGATGAACAGTTTTCCAGATTTTAGTCCGTTGGAATTGAGTCTGTCGGATAGAGTCCGTCGGATAGATTTGAAACATGTTCTATTTCTAGGTCCATCAGACTAGCCCACACACAATCGGATTGTCCGACGGACTAATCCCTTCGGACCTAATCTGCCGGAAAGTCTGGTCATGTGTATGCGGCATAAGAACTGAATTTAATTTCTGAGAAGAAGAGAGTGAGGAGAGATATGATCAACATGTAGAAATACATAAGGGGTCCATATAGTGAACTTGGTGTTGAGTTGTTCACTTTGAAGTCATCGCAGAGGACAGGGGGGCACTCTTCTAGAGGAAAAGAGATTTAATCTCCAAATATGGAAATGTTTCTTCACAGTAAGAGCTGTGACAATGTGGCATATACTCTGGTTCTGGCCAGCTCAGTAGATTGCTTTAAAAAAGGCCTGGATTCTTTCCTAAATGTACAAGATATAACTGGGTACTAACATTTAAAGGTAAAGTTGATCCGGGAAAAATCTGATTGCCTCTTGGGGGATCAGAAAGGAATTTGTTCCCCTGCTGTAGTGAATTGGATAATGTTTGCTAGGGGTTTTCACCTTCATCTAGATCACCTGTGGGTATAGGATTGTGTATATGAGATTGTATATTTTTTTTTATTTTTTATTGTTTCAACTATATGGACTTATAGTGGAGTGTCTTTATTCAACCTGACTAACTATGTAACTATGTAACTTTTAACTAGGTTTATAGGGCTGTTTTTCAAGCATTTTACTACCTAGTGCACATTTCAGAGTTTTGAGGGAACTTTACCAAGTTCATTTATTTCAAATAAATGTCTCAGATCAGTATGACAATTCACCATTGCAGTTGGCTAAGCAAATTAATACTGTATGGCTGTATGGCCATACCTCTATGATGAAAACAAAGGAACCTAATTTTAAAAGGATGGAATCACTCTGCTTATAAACTATATCTCTGATGGCAAAATATTATTTTTAGATTTTAATTATTAACAGGATACCCCATACATATTTCACACTTAGGATGCCTGATTGTCAAATTCAGATTTTGCCCAAGTACAGAAATGGCTACCTTTCATTCTATGAGAAGGCTTAGTCCTCTGTATAGGTGGATTGCATTGCTTGATTTTACATTGATTTTGTAACAGAATAATTGATTTTTGAGTTGTGGCATTTTATATCTGACACAGAACACCATGTGATTATTATAAGATTTGTTTACCTCTAAGATTTGTTCTACCTTGCTACTGTATTTCAGTGAGATAATTAGTAACCTTACAGTGGCCTTTCAAATATTGCTCTCAAAAACATAATACTGTATCTAACCCCAGTTTCCACCACTGTAGGTATCTTTGGAGTCACGTTAACCACTTCGGCCCCGTTAGGTTTTACCCTCTACCAGACCAGAGCACTTTTTACAATTTGGCACTCCATCTCTTTAACTGGTAATTGCGCAGTCATGCAATGCTGCACCCAAACAAAATGTGTGTACTTTTTCCCCATAAATAGAGATTTCTTTTGGTGCTATTTGATCACCTCTGTGTTTTTTTGCTCTATAAACAAAAAAAGAGCTACAATTTGAAAAAACTTTTTTTTACTTTTTGCTAGAATAAATATCCCCAAAAATATATATTTTTTTAAACTCATTTCTCCATCAGTTTAGGCCAATTCTTCTACATAGCAGTATAGTCAGTGTTTATCTGGCGCTCCAGATGGAGTAATCCTTAGGGGTATAGTCTGGGGATGTAATAGCTGGATGGTTATGTATCCATAGAAAGGGGTATTAAGGGTTAAAAAGGAAGACATCCATTTTTAAGAGTGTGTCCAGAACTCTGCAAGACATGTAAGGAAAAAACAGTCAGGTCTCCCTGTTTTTTCCTTATATTCTTCTACATATCTTTGTTAAAAAAAAATCGCAATAAGCGTATATTGATTGGTTTGCACAAGAGTTTTACGTCTACAAAATAGGGGATAGATTTATGGCATTTTTATTATTATTATTTTTTACTAGTAATGGCAGTGATCTGCAATTTTTATCGGTATTGCAACGGACAGATCGGACACACTAGACACATTTTTGTGACCATTGACATTTATACAACAATAAGTGCTATAAAAGTGCACTGATTACTGAGTAAATGTCGCTGGTAAGGAAGGGGTTAACACTAGGGGCAATCAAGGGGTTAAATGTGTGTTCTCTCAGTGTGTTCTAACTGTATGGGGTTTGGACTGAAGGTGAGGAGACATTTCGCTGTTCCTACTTACTAGGAACAAACAGCATGTCTCCTCTCCTCTGACAGCACAGGGATTTGTGTGTTTACACACACAAATCCCCGTGCTGGTGCTCATGCATGCGACAGTTCTTGGCCAGCGGCGATCGCGTCCACCGACCATGCACATTGGGTCCCCCACCGTGCAGTGGGCATGTGTGCACCCTCTGGTGGCTTTTAATGGGACCCTATACCCATACAGGGTTATGCGTAGGGGAGCCATTCTGCCCCATGAGCCGGACGGGAAAAGGTTAATCATATCAAAAATGGGGCACTGGCCCCATGTTCACATGGTTATTTGGGACCACCAACAGACTTCCCAAAAGTCCTGCATTTATAGTGCATTGACCCCTATGCCCTACACAAATCCTGATAATTTTCATCAAGGTAATGAAGGCACAGTTTGGAAGGAAGGGTTTCTTTTGGTACCAATAAGTATCATTGTCTGATGCTTTAATTAGTGTAGTAAGGCCCTTCCTTTCAGCCCCAGTTGTAGTGATGGGTAGATGAAATTATGTGGGGGGGGGGGGGTAAAGTGGGCCATGGCCCTGAGAACTGGCATTGTTGGGGGGTCTGGTGTTTTTTGTTTTTTTTAACTCTAGTATTGATCTTACCTCATAGATCTGATCTAAGTCCTACCTTTTCTTGCCTGAAATGTGAATGTCTAATGCCTTCTGGTCAATTCTGGATCACAGCATTACATTATGCTACCACAAACTTAGTAAGCTAGTTGCAATTTTTGACCTAAAAGTTATCCTGGGCATCATACTTTCAGGAGGCTGCAAACAATTTGCTTACCATAATATCTCTTGTAGCAAGGAACATCCATAACAAAAAAGAAAGCCATCCTACATAATAAGTTAAAGCCATATTTCAACACCTTACCATCTCTCTGTTTGAATGGGTGGAGGTCTCCCTACGTAGGGAAATATAGGTCCAAAGGTTTTGGATGTCTGGGAATTTTCATTCAAACCTTACCTACAGATATTTAACAAGCCATAATACAATGTTCCCAATACACTCAATAGTTTCAAGTCAGACTATTAACTAATGATCCATCAATTAAACCTTCCAACTAAATTAAACTATAGTTTGTATTCTATTAGTAGAGGCGTTCTCCCCCTTCCCCCAGGTACTAAATAATAGACTGACTGTCATCCATCCAAATAATACTCATCCTCAGACCCAATACTGCTAACCCAACCTTAAACTATGCTATTATAATGAAAACTGTTATTCCTATATTCCTATATTGTTCTACTGGCAAAATTTTGTGGCCATCCTCATTGTCACCTGCATTCTCATATAGAAAAAATGGTAGGAACCTATGAGTTATTAGCCCTGGGCCCACCCATTTCTTAAAATGTCACTGAGTGTGTTTTAAGACTATCATGCCACATGTTCCAAATTCTATGAGTCAAAAACAAGCGGGTCACAATCTGGACTGCACAACACTACAAATACCATCTACAGCTACTTGACCACTTAAATATGGGTATCTTTTCCAACTGCCTGAAACAAATGCTAGCCAGAATATACCAGACAAACTATTCCATTAGTAACTTTGGCTTTCTTTTAACAGCTTTGTCTAAGCGTGGTACTGTAGTGGTGTTTTAGTTTTACAACACTATGTAATGCTTTTCCCAAAATACAAGTTAAACATTTTCTAATACATAATTCTAAAATTCTTACATGCCAAAATTGATATCCCTTAAAACTGTATCACATATTTAGAAGAAACAGAGCCCATCTAACAAATATAATGATTTCTCTGGTCCCTTGCTGTTTTAATTTAATTAAGAAGGGCATGGTTTTCTTAACTTGCACCTTCTCAGGCCAGTTATAGGCTTTGTTCTAGGTCACAAAGAACAACTTTTGTGATTGATCTGTCCAGAAAAAATCTGATTGATTGCCTCTTAATTACTGGAGTAGCTCCATGGTCCTTGAGGTTTGAATTGGACAGCCTTGATCTAGGGACATGCTGACTTGAGTGACAGGAGAGCAATTGTGCCTTGGGCTAATGTGGATGTAATGATTCAGGTCACACTGGGATGGGGAGCGTTTTTATTGCTATAACCAATGTGCAGCTGCTGCTTAACCTTTTGGGAAGAAATATTTTGAGTCAATATATTTAAATTCAATATATGGGTGAATGAAATAAATTTCCCCTAATCATATTCTGTGGAAATTGTTTTAATGACCCTGCTACATAAACATATTCTAGGCTCCATAATAAGTAGGCTATCAGTTCTCTTCTGCTGCCACATTCTATGTTTCTGAATATTCTTACTGCAAAAAATGTACATTTTACTGAATGTATTAATTACATTCTGTACTATACTACCCATACCTAGGTAGCATTAACGCCCACGTCCAAACAAAAAAAGTTTTTTTTGGAGTAAGAAGGGGAACGTTTAGATTCCCTGTTGGGTTTAAATACTGCCTGTGTCCCAGTTGGGAGATTTAATTTCACTTCATGTTCTTACATCTGTCACATGGACAGAAGTGAGGGGACACCTGACAGTTGTTCTAATCCTTCACACTCTAACAAAAACATTTCTTTTGGGAGACTTTACCTGACTTTATTTTCCTCCCATCAAATAAACCGCAATTGACAGGCTATAGCTTGAGAGCTACTGCTGTCACAATCTCTGCAATGTAACGCTGCTTGTTTACAATTTACCACCCCTCTACCAATGACATGTGCAATGTGCTGTGTGCCTAACTGGCAGTGAAGCTCAGAGCCAGCCCCCCCCATCTACCAATGTGGAGTGCAATGCAATGTCCCAGGAATTGAGGAAGCAGTGGTGGAGGCCCACACACTGCATGTTGTGTCCCAAGATATAATGTTATTTCAAACGTTTCAATATTTATATATCTATCAATTTTAATAAAAATGATTTGGATGGCCCGAGTGCAACATCATTCTAGCAAAGTACAAGAGAAGAGTATGGGATGATGAAAAGGTAAGATTGTTTACATTTTTTTTTGGTGGACGGGGGTTCGGGTGCTGGGAAGTAGGCCCTATGATTTGCAGTGGTGGTCCTGTGTCCATGTATATTGTTGCAATAGTAATCATTAACTTTTTAACATACTACATTCATGAGAAATATCTGGTTTATCCTGTCAACCCCCTTCTTTCTTGTTATAAATTGACAATGCAAAGTGGTCAGTTTGCATCAATGGGATAGGTCCTGAGAGTTACAGAATGCTGTGCTGACACATAGTGTAGCTGTATCTTTAATATGCCACGTACATACGACCGGACATTTTGACGGACTTGGTCCGGCGGACTGGAATCCGTCGGACAATTCGATCGTGTGTGGGCTCCAGCAAACTTTTTTTCCCAAAAGTCCGGTGGACCTAGAAATAAAACTTGCTTCAAATTTTTCTGCCGGACTCGAGTCTGGTCGAAAAATTTGGTTGTCTGTGTGCTAGTCCGATGGACTAAAACTGACGCTACAGGCAGCTATTGGCTACTGGCTATGAACTTCCTTATTCTACGCCAGGACCAAGTCCATTGAAAAGTCTGGTCACGTGTACGCAGCATTAGTAGTTTTGTGCCCAGGCCCCTTTTGTTTTGTTTTATCCCTTTTTAATAAATTTAAATAGATATTTTGTATTCCTATAATTTTGTTTTTTTATATATTAAGCTTTTTGAAATAACTCACCAAGCCCGGTCCCAAAAAAGTGAGAACCACTATACTAGAGCACCTTCCCTGTGTACATTAGAGACTACGAGGGCGGGGAGGCTACCAGGTCACTGCTGGGAGGGGAAAGCAGAGTGAGCTGAGCTGCTGGGAAAATTACCTAAAATACTTCAGTGCTCCTGCTTTAAATACTGAGGATTCATTGTTTCACAGTGCCTACAGCTACAAAAGCAACAAACTGCTTAGGTATATGGGAATATTTAAATTTCTATAGCCTGTCCATGGGTTTATTTTAAAGTGATTGCAAAGTAAATTTTTGTTCCCTATAAAAATAATATTAGGTTATACTTACCTGCTCTGTTGCAAGGGATTTGCACAGAGAAGCCTGTATCCTCCTCTTCTCGGGTCCCTCTACCGTGCTCCTGGCCACTCCCTCCTGTTCAGTGCCACCAAAGCCAGCAGCTTGCTATGGGGGCACCCCAGCTGAGTCACAGCTGCCTGTGTCCATTCAGACATGGAGCCCTAGCTGGCCCCTGCTCCCTCTCTCCCCTGATTGGCTAGCTGACTTTGATTGACAGCAGTGGGTGCCCAAGGTGCTGCTGCTGTGTCTGTCAGGAAGGAGAATCTCTGATGTGTGAGACACTCGTGGGCATTGCTGGAGAGGGTAATCTCAGGTAAGTGGTAGGGGGGCTGAGGGGGCTGCTGCACACAGAAGCTTTTTTATCCTAATGCATAAGATAAAAAAACCTTCTGCCTTTACAATCCCTTTAATGTTAGGGAGTCCTTACATGAAGTGATACTGACAACACAAAGAATTGAAGTACAGTTTCGTAGAAACTTTACAGATAATGTTATACAAGTGATCACAGCAGCAACGTTTCCAGTACATAAAAAGACTGCTTAGGTGGAAATTATCAGACAGGTGGTCACAATTATATACTAACAGTATAACACTGAAATATACATAATGTCAGATTATCCGGTTCCCGACCAGCGCACGCCGATGTACGTCGGCAGAATGGCACGGGCAGGCATATTGGCGTACAGGTACATCCAATATTTAATGCCGCCCTGGTGGTTGGGACCCCCATGAGTCCGGTCGCAGGTCCTGCGGACTCGATCACCGCGGGCATACCCGCGATCGTCTCATGGGGCGGCTGAATGAGGAAATGCCGTTGTAAACAGCATTTTCCTGTTCTGCCTAGCAACTAGTGACGCTGATCTCTGCTCCATGTGATTGGAGCAGAGATCAGTGTTCACTAAATTAAAGCCCAGCCCCCAACAGTTAGTAACACACCCCTAGGAACACTTAACCCCTACACTGCCACCCACTGGTTAACCCCTTCACTGCCAGTGTCATTTATACAGGAATCACTGCATTTATATAGCAGTGATTGCTGTATAAATGACAATGGTCCCAAAAATGTGTCAAAAATGTCCGATGTATCTGCCATAATGTCGCAGTCACAATAAAAACTGCTGATCACCACCAATACTAGTAAAAAATAAAAAATAATTAATAAAAATGCCATAAACTATCCCCTATTTTGTAACTATAACGTTTGTGCAAATTAATCAATAATCGCTTATTGCGATTTTTTACCAAAAATATGTAGAAGAATACATATTGGCCTAAACTGAGGGAAAAATATGTTTTTTATATATTTTTGGGGGATATTTATTATAACAAAAAGTAAAAAATAATGCGTTTTTTTCAAAATTGTCGCTCTATTTTTGTTTATAGTGCAAAAAATAAAAACCACAGGGGTGATCAAATACCACCAAAAGAAAGCTCTATTTGTGGGAAAAAAAAGGACGTAAATTTTGTTTGGGAGCCACGTCACATGACCACGCAATTTTCAGTTAAAGCGACGCAGCGCCGAATCGCAAAAAGTGGTCTGGTCTTTGACCAGCAAAATGGTTCGGGGGCTGAAGTGGTTAAGATTCATACTATCTTTACTAATCATTTAGTTTGCATATCATGTGAGCACATTTGTTTTGCTCTGATAGTGTGATGATGCACAAATAAGCAACAAGTTTCTCCCATGTATGATCAGCCTTCATCTGTAGCAGATTATATCATGTTTTTATGATTGTTGCATATCGAATAAAATATCTGTGGCAAAATTGGAACTTCGTGGGTGATTCAATGCATTAATGAATATAATCTGAGTAAATTCTAAAGAAGGGTCTCCTTCAAAAAGCAGCTTGTGCTTTCAAAATATGAAATGCTAATTGCAGCTTTCATATAGAAAGTCCTAATGACTAATTCCAACGTGAAGAAGATATATTTTTTTTCGAAAGAATCTTGATAACAATTTCTCCCCAGTTCTTCACAAACTAGTTATGTGAATATGTAAAAACAGCTCTGCTAAATTCCCTACTATATTAATCTCATTATCCTTTGAACCGTTTAACTGGCAATGCCAAATGCAATTTGTATTCTGCAGCAAAGCAAATGCTCTAAACTGATTATCCCAATATGAACCGTAGCAATCCTCGATATTGTTGGGCCTGAAAGGCCATCTATGCACTGAATAGAGTTCCCATATGCCTTCTGAGCTTCATGACAAAATGTTGCGTCTGCTTTGCAAGGGATAAATTAAGCGTGTGAAAGTCTTAGCAAAGCCCTCATTTTCCAGTTAATCAAATCTCTCCTAATCAAATTAGCACACATAATTCCTCTGGATGCACGGCACAAAAAGTGCATTATCCCCTTCTTTGGAGTTGAAAGGGAGAGAACAGCATGATGCCTTTTCTCCTCTGCTTGAGTGGGCCCAAATAGAGGAGTTCTTCAGAAAGGCAGTTTGAGGTAAACTTTGGCAGCATTAGTGTTC
Organism: Lithobates pipiens; assembly: GCF_037356315.1. Lineage (NCBI taxonomy): Eukaryota > Metazoa > Chordata > Amphibia > Anura > Ranidae > Lithobates > Lithobates pipiens. The sequence goes on along the minus strand of NW_027507748.1, from coordinate 397,757,330 downwards.
TCAGCTCATTAAATCCACTGCCTCTGTGGCCACCTCCAGGGACCACTGAAGCATTCTGTAATGAGATACTTGTTTAATTTTTCTTCAAAGGCTGGACATCTGTGACAAACCTCCCCGTTCTAGCCCCACACAGGCAAGTTTATCAATAGGCCTTAGGCCTCTATCTATTTTGATGGAGTGTTTTCCATTGAATAAAGCAGATAATAAATTTTGAATAGAACGGAACAATCGCCATTAACTCTCTTCTCTCCGAAAAAGTCGAAGCCCATCATGAAAATTCAATAGCAGGCAGAGCTAAGTGGATAAATGTTCACAGTCAACCTTTTTAATTGATTTTCCTTCATGAAATGATCTAGTCTCTTAAGCTAGCTGTCCCCAAGCCCCTCTTTAACCTTTCTTTTCATTCCCCATACATTTAGAAACACTGAACAAAAACGAATAGCTAAAATATTAATCTCCCTGGAGAGTAAAGGCCTGCAACAAACCATATTCTTAGATCAATTCCCAACAGTGTCAGTGGTCGACAAAAGAATGAAACACACTTTTAGCTCTATTCAGTAAGGAGCTGCTCCTGACCTTTATTGAAAACCAGCCACCACATCCCGACACTAGCTGGAACTAGAAAGGCCCTCATCAGATAATAAAATTCACTGCAGATATTGTTATGTCTCTTTTACTTAGTCACTTCTGGTTATTTAATAATAAGGTGCATTATGCAAAGATGTCTCCACAATATTTGCACTTTAATGCTTTATTATGTCTATATGAATATGTTCTAAGTGATAATGTTGTATTTTTTTTTTTTTCAGGATTTTCATGTGCTTTTCAAAGGCATAGGAAATGATAACAAGCTATTATGATTTCTGAGCTCTTACACAGCTTGAATAGCAACAGTTATGAGAGTCTTATGATTTTACTTTGTTTTCAAACCAAATTTAGAAATGCAGTATCCCTTTGCCCCCCTAATCATTATCCATTGTATGTAATTTCATGCTTCTTGACGTCATTCCCTTCTCACATGGTTTCTTTTTTTCATTTTGCACATACTTACTTCATTTAGATATATATTTAAAGCTTGAGAACATCTGTGTGTTGAAAGACAGTTTATGATTTGCATTCATTAACTCTTTCAATTCTACTGTAGCTCTGTAATGAAATCTATTTTTTGGTCAAATCACAGTTTTTTTTGTTTTGTTTTTTACTATTATCAATGCTCTCTACACACTGCAAGATGACAAGCTAAAGACAATGATTGATTGTAGGCTCACTGTACAAAACCTTAATGTCCTGGCTGCAAAGATCTATAATCCCTTGTGTCAGGCACTGCAATCACATCCTTTAAAGATTGCCCACCTCCACCCTCACTGTAACCCCAGTAGCTAATTTTGACAAACAGCAGACTGATGAAAATAAAGGAAAGAAAGCCTAAAAAGGAAAACAAATGCAGCCATCACATCTGAGAATTGTTACTTCCTTGTTTCCATGCATAGGCAAATGATGTCATACATCTCAGCCATTCAGACATGGAGCCCCAACATCCCGGAAGGACCGACGTTTTTTTATCACACCCTGCTGGCTTTTTTATCCAAATATGCTTTTGTATTTGACCCAGATGTAAGTGCATTACTGGTTTATCCATTAAATATCTAGTTTGGTTTTACACTATGGCAAGCATTTTTTTTTTTTTTTGGGCTGCTATGAGCACGGCATCAGAGGTAGATTTTTGGATCCTTTAGCCCTGTGGAAGGATATGATTATCTGCTATGCCAGTGTGTTGGAATTTTATCTGGTCCGATCCACCATTTGCTTGCCATCCCTGGAGACAAAGGCCCTGGCTGGGTATTAGCCACAAGTGATTCAGCTTGTGTAAGCTGGTAGACGGGCACTTTTTGTGGTGGTGGGTTTGCACTTTGTGCGTCAGTGTGATTAACTATCAACACGAGGAGGACTTTCTATCAGGATTTTATACATTCTTTGTCTGCTTAGGTGGTGTGCTACTTTTCTATGCTATTTGCTAAGGATATACCCTTCCAAGGCTCTTCACTAGGTCCTTGGGACTATCAATATCAATATATATATTTTTTTGATTCACTTATTGTTTCACAGTTTTGTTTTTATAATGTTATGAACATAATAGTCCATATATTGTCACATTTATCAGTTTGTTGTTGTAAGAGCGCAGCTCTATTTATCACTGCCCAATAGCTAATTATATTACTACAACTCCATCTCACAACCCTTGCACACTTGTCGCCCAAGTCCTGGTTGCATCTTATGCATGGATTCACTGGATACTTGGGGCTGCCATGAGTACAGATCAGCCACAGGATTACATTGATCCAATAGCCTGCATGGGTTGCTGGATTTGGCTGGGACTTTTTGTGCAAAGCCTCAGTGGCATCAGTTAGGGATGCACAGTGAAGATCTCTGGCGTAAATGGAAGTTGTAGCTTTGTGGAGAAAACTGGGGGAGGGGCGTGGTAAAAGACAACTATAATAAATGCAAGCTGTCCCTAATTTTTTGCATAAGGCAAGCGTGGCATGGGCTTGATTTACTAAAAGCAAATGGGCTGCTCACTTTGCAAGGCAAGCTGCACTCTGCAAGGAGGGAACACTCCCCAGAGTTTAGTAAATGTGGTGAAATTCCACTTAACCACTTTAGTACTGGGCACATTTACCCCCTTTCTGCCCAGGTCAATTTTTAGCTTTCAGCACCATCGCATTTTGAATGACAATTATGCTGTCATGCAACACTGTACTCATAAGAAATTTTTATCATTTTTTTCACACAAATAAAGCTTTCTTTTGACGGTATTTTATCAACCCTGTGTTTTTTAACTTTTGCTTAAAAGTTTTTTAAAAATAGAGTAATTTTGGAAAAAAAAAACATTTTTGTTAGTTTCTGTTATAAAATTTTGCAAATAAATAATATTTCTTCATAAATTTAGGTCAAAATGTATTTTGCTACATTTTTGAAAATGAAAATTAAAATAGCCCAAATCAGTGTTTATTATTTAGTTTGTAGGACAGTTATAGAGTCCACAAATTATGATATGTATCTGAAAATTGATCAGTTCTGATGTACTGACCTCCTTTCTCATTTTTTGAGGCAAAAAGGCCAGAATAGTACAAATACCCCCAAATGACCCTTTTTTGGAAAGTAGACAGTCCAATGTATTTTGTAAGAGGCATGGCATGTTTTTTAACGTTGTTATTTTTTGCCACAGTACAGCATTATCATATAATCATATAACTTGTGTGGTGGTGATCAGGGACTCTAAATGGTGACAATACATACAAAAATTTAAATAATAAATAAATGTGTTTTTTATTACTTTTTTTAATGATTGTTTTTTTCTAACACACTGTGACCAGAGCAATACAGTGTTATTGTGGTAATACTGTATTACTGTACTCGGGGGAAGTGATCAGGATTTTTTTTTTTTTTGCATATACCAATGAATCTCATTGGTATAAGCAACAATTTTTACTGAATGAAACTGGTTAATTCAGTGTCTTTTATTGTGATTAGCTGCAGGTCAAACCTAATTACATGGTATAGATGGGCTGTGATTGGCCCTGTCTGTGACCAATCACAGCTAGAAGCACAATTATAAACAATGGATGGCATGAAAGGAAGCCATCCATTGTTTACAATTGTCATGTGATCTGCTGTGAATGATGATGGATGCAGTGGTGACAGATCATGCATGTGGGCATTCTGGGAGGACAGAATCAACCCCATAAATGTCAGCAAGTTGCTTGAAAGGTGACCAGATCATGCAGATACATGACATTTGTCATTGATGACAGGCTTCCAAAATAGTTCCAAATCTGATGTTTGTGCAATTGGCAGAAATTGGAAACTGGCACCTTCAGCTGTATATAAAATCATGGGGAGGCATGTTGTAAACTAGCGTGCTGAAAATAAAAAAAAACAGGTGGGCAATTAAAATGGAAATAGGCAGGAAGGGTCAGGTAATACTTCATACAGCTGTGTATTATTTGCAAAGGCCTTTAAATGCCAGTTTTTTCCAGCATTAGAAGACAAGTCTAGTAGCCATATCCTTTAAGATCTCAAGTATGCGAGCCTGTTAGTTTTGGCAAATACTGCTTCTAAAGACATGAAACACCAATGCAGATGATAAATACAGGCCCAATTTAAAAGCAGTTTTGATGTGCTTAACTTTAGGCTATTATTTGAGAAGCTGACCTTACTAATATACAGTACTATGTAGATCTCTTGCCAGCTAACCATTGGACTGTAAAGCATGGCTTCAAGCTGTGGGCAATGATCTGTAAAAGAAATGAATGAGTGGGTTTTAGCAGCCAGGATCTGTAGCCTAGTATCTGTATCTGACAGCTGTCACCCTCTCTACTGAGGCCAAACCCTAGCCCTTCATTTAAAAGCAGTCTGGCTGATCAGATTACTGGGACAGTGTGTCAAAAAAGACTGCACACAACTAAAAAGACTGAAAGTCAGCCTATAAATAGATATAAAGGCTGTCTTTCTGCACATCTTAAAGGGTCAGACAGTGGATTTGCTACTGCAGGGCTATGTGTTGCCAGTGGTAAAATGAGTCAGTGCAGTCTAAATGTGGATGTTGGCCGACATCAATGTATGTTTCTGGAGATGAATGTGATTTCCCTGCCCTCATCCATTCCCAAGAGATTTGCAGGCAAAAATGAAACCCTTGTTATTTGCATAACTAGATAATCCTAAAGGCATTACTTCTTCTAAAATAAAGCCCAGGTCAGAGCTTCTTTATTTCATATCTGTTATATATGTCAATGAAAGCTTCTCTAACAACAACAGCTGTTAAAGCACTCAGACAGGAACGTCAGTAGAAAGTTATCTATAGGATGTAATAAGAGCAAAGCTTAACTTACTGGGCACCGCTGAGTTATAAATGATCTGACAGACATTTTATAGCACGTACCAATTTTTCCAAGAAGTATTTCTTTCCCTTCAAAGTAATGCTGATGAAATTATTGGCATATGAATACTTGTAAACAGCTTCAAATAACAACCATGTGGAATCATGAACATGTGCACTTAAGTGTACCATTATTAAGCTCTCTTAGCTATTAAACCATGCCAATATTGTAATGGTGAGGGAGAGTTCCTCCATACTGTCTTGCAAGATGCGACCAAGAGTAGGTCTGTTCTTGAGAGAATCCCTTCTTTCTGATTAGATAAAGATGCGTGTTATTTACATGTTAATTAGAACACACATGGGGGGCCACATGCGTGGCTCTCTGTGATGGCGGATGTGTAAGCAGTGAGCTCTGGACCTGCACCACCCTCCATCGCCCCTGCATAGCTTTATCTGCCACCAATTGCCTCAGGGGTAAGCCCTATCAGCTCCTAAGACCTCTAGGCACCTCATGGTCAAATACAGGGACCAAAAAGAACATTACCGGTCCTTTCCAGCACCGCAGCCTACCATCCCTATGGACCCTTACCCCACTAGGCCTCAATCCCCGGTCTCAAATACAGAAGGGGACCCGAAAGATTACGTCCACACCCTAATGTCAGAGGATGGCTCACAGCCTGCTCCCCCACAGTCAGCAACCCCCTTGCAGCAGCCCTACCCACCCAAGCTTTATTAACCCCTGAACTGCTGGACATCAAGCTCCAAGTCCTCGCACAACAACTCACTAGGGTCATAGCCCAGGAAGTTGCAAGCGATCGTTTCTCCTCGGACGGATTCGACTCAGCGGAATAAGGCACAGTATTTTTAAACGCTTAAACAGTTTTCCACTTGGTACGCATATACAGATTTTGCTTTTACATAATAAATATTGTCATACAGTATTATGCTATGTCTGGGCATTTTTGTTTCCTATATGTGAAAGCCGATTTCCAACAAAGGAGATAACTGGTGGTAAAAGGAGAAAACTGCAATGGCATTTTGAAGGCTTATTGGTTTCATATGTTTGGTGAGTGCATCCCCATAGGGGGTCGTCCTTTGTTCCACAAGTGGTGATCTATATGGTGGAAGCTGTGTTTCAATCACAAAGCAAGTGGATAGAACAAAGCACCCTGTCTCCTGAACACTGAATTGAACTTTTACGCATGTTTTGAAAAAAATGTGCATGCGCTGCTATACATAAAAAGTGGACTTTTTAGTTTGAGTTACATGTTTTGTGTATTTTTGATATGTTTTTGTTCTTAAAGCAGCAGCTGTCTAATAGATGATATATTGAGTAAACATTGTAGTTAAACACCCAAGAGCGCAGAGTAATGTGCTATAGGGGCTGGCGAGAATTATTGCTTTTAGCACATTTTTTGACATTAATTTTATTGTTCCCGAACACCATTAGAGGAAAAAAAAACACATTCCCCATAACAGTTTACCTGGACACCCCTTTCTAAATGTTTGTTCAAGTCAAAAAAGGATTGGATATGGTTGCTCCATGAAATATAATTTTCCCTCATTTTTTAAGAAAAAATGAACACTATAATTAAACAACAGGAATGTTTGCAAATCCCAATGGAAAATAGGGTGGAATTTTTGAAAGATCAACACCTGGGAAGAATTTTGTTCTGTATTTCCTATTATAAACAATACATCTACTTTTGCTCTTTTGCTTGTTTTTATGTCTGTCTGAGTTGCTCACTGCTGTTTTTTTTATAAATATTATGCATTTGTACAGACATTTAGATATGAGCAGGCCTTTTGTCATGCCAAGAAAATGATATTTACTCTCTCGAAATGATTAAATGAGAACTGATCTGTTTATTTCAAATGTCTTTTTATTTATATAATATACGTGTGAATTTATATGCTGGAACAGGCTTTTCACTATAATGTAGTACTGCTATGTTGATGGTCAAAAGGGTTTTGGTTTACTGTCTTTCTCCATTAATGGCCTGAACCTTAAATCTTAAAACACACCATATAAGTATATCACAAGCTTCAAAACAATTTGGGAATTCATTCAGCTTTGTAAGCAGATGTTGTTTTCTTTCGAACATCCCTTTATTCTTGACTAAAATCTCCCACAATTTTTAATCTTCATCCTTGAACTATGACCAACTGTTGATACTTGTTTGCTTTGTTGTGACAGTCTTTGTAGTAATCCATGTCTAATTTTTGAGAAGGTTTACATAACATTCCTAAAACCCTTGTCACACCTCCTTCAACAGCTGTTAAAGAAGGAACTGTTTTAAGCAGCCAACATCTACAAATGTTTTGTCTTGCCTAATATACATTTAAAACATGTTTTTTTCTTTCAACGTGAAAGTACTTTGAGCTGGAAGAAAAGGAAAATGGAGTATCCTCTTTGGTGACGCCTTCTCTATTACGACCTGCACTGCAATAATGTTTGCTGTATTTGACTGGCTGGTATGGACAACAGTTTTTTTTTTTATACGAACCAGGCAAGTTTATGCCACCATGGTAGTTAACTGATTAGAATTCTTGATTTTGCATCCAAAACATTAACAGTATGTGGTATGACAGTGCTAGACCCTGCTACTGTGTGAGAATAGGCAGAAGACATACAGGGTTCTTAAAGACACAGCTTAAGGGGCTCTGGAGTAGTGGAGATGGCTGGGATTTTGGTTTAATGGGTTTTGTGATCCCGGAATAGGGTCCAGAGTCCAAAGCCTTCAAAGAGTCTTGGGAGGGATGACACTTTCAATTCTGTGTCCAAGTCTTACTAGAGACCTGTAAATTGTGTGCGTATGCAAGTGTGTGCACTTGTTTTAAGCAAGACTTGGGTATATCTCTGGGTTCCCTTCAGGAAACAGGTGTGTACTCCATGCAGGAGACAGGCATACTTCTATCAGGGGACAGGTGTGGGCTCCCATTAGGAGAGGTGCTTCATTTGAGAGACTGCACTTCATGCTGGAGGACAGATTCCTTACTCACGGGACTGAGACAGTCGAGGAAGCTAAGTAAGCTCTGGAAAATGGGAAAATCGGGATGACTGTGCGAGTCAAGGAGCCTACAGGAATCTGGAGGACTCAGTAGATTTAAAGAGACTGGGCTGCCAGGTGACCCCCTACTGAGAGGCTAGGAGTGAGCCTGTGCAGCAGGGTACTGTAACTACAGGCTGACTGAGCCAGGAGAGTCCAGAAGACAAGAGAGCTGGATGAGGTGGTCTGAGGAACCAGTGAAAATCCGTGTGGGCAATTGTTCTGTTTCCAACTATATTTTAATTTGTTTACTAAAAGTGGGCTGGCAAGCCTTAATAACACAGTTCAGTCTAGTGTGGACTTACTACAAATGCTTCTACCACTGTGCTGAATTAGATGTCAACCCAGTATTTTTGTGCATTTCCTTCCTCAATCCAAAAGCACAATAAAAAGTATGTCCACATATTATCCACATTTACCCTTGAACATCCTTTGCCCTCAAAAGTGAACCAAGGCTCACTCCATCCACGTACAATTAGAACAAAATGTTAAATGTTTGTAACACAATTTGTAACATTCATATTTTTTGTGTAAATAAAACCCCTGTATAGATGATATCTTAAAATTCAACCATACGCTGTCTTACAAATTGAGCAAGAGCAGTGTGATATACAAAATCTTGTGTAAAAAAGAATCAGTTTGTGTGCGTGATCTGATTGCTGAAGCTCCCTGGGATTTTTGCTTCTGGCAACACCTTCAGCCCCAGCTAAGCAGGTGTAAAAAGTACAACAGCCTTGAAACTGCAGCCTAGATACTACATGGCACATATATCTTTGAGGATTTGGCTAAGTCTACGAGGGATCTAATGCTTTTCCACCTATTGACATGTACAAAGCAGTTTAAATGATGCATGAGAGGCCCGAGGCACATGCAGTGCACAAGACATAACTCTGATCAACGAGGGAATTTAGGCTGACCAACACTTCTTATTGTTCTTGACAGTGAAAGACAGCTTTTGCTAAGGCACCACCATAAATGTAGAGCAAAGATGACAGAATTACAGCTGGGGGATGTTCTATGCAGATTACCAGGCCTAAAAGCTATTTTATTTTGTTTCCAGGTTACCTTGTCTCTGGGAACAAACCTTACTCTCCTATAAATGCTATTCAGCAGTCTGAAAAAGAAAAGAATTGACACAATCTGCACTTACAGGTGCGAGTTTAAAAAACATTGGTAGAAAAAAAAGACTATATCAAAAGGAAAGTTTTCTAATTAACACAATCAGGTTTCAAATTAAGCAAGGACTCAAATTACTATTGTTAGCAACTGCTACAACTTTCTTCCTATCCTTGACCTCATCTTTATTACTTTGACCCTGTTTTTAGCACTGTATTGACTAGTATAGCTTTCAGGCCTCATGTACATGGCAGCAAAGGGCTGTAAAGCATACAGAATGGACAGATTTCTTTGCCCAGGAGTCCCAGGTGCAGCGACAGCGTACAGCTGTGGACAGCCAGCCTATTGATGTCAGGCTTCATTCCTAAATCCCGGGCAAAGAAATGTGCTCATTCTGTATGCTGTATGGCCCTTTAATATTATGTGTATGAGCCCTTGGAATGCGACAGTGACAACTGCTTTTCTACACCTTAATGACTGGCTTCCAGTATATTAAAACTTGAACCCAATCAATCCAATATCACACATATTTAATGAAACTAAGTAAGTTAATCTTAAAGCTGAAAAACATTCTTAACAAAAATTTGTTTCAATGCAAGAGTCAAGTATTCTTATTTAAATGTTCCTTTCTGCATTTCTATCAGATTTGTATAGTTATCAAACATGAACAATGTCTACACTTTGTGGTTGATTTACTAAAGGCACTTTGCAAAGGAATATGTTCCAGAGCTTAGTGAATGTGGTTAAAGCTGAACGTTATTCTATCAATCAACATTACCTATTTTTAATCCTTATGCTACTAGCATTAGTAAATAGATAGGAAAATATACCATATTTACTTTTTTTTTAAATGTCTTTAGTTATGTTTTGGTTTCCAGGCCCAAGCAAATATCTATCATTCATCCCAGGAGTCTTCAGAAGTGGACAAGAGGTTTTCTCAGCTAAGCACATCCTTCTGTCTGAATGCCTGAACTAAGGGCAGATGGATTCCAGGAAGTAAATTCTACAGTTATATGCCCTTCTTCAAGATGGCTACAGCCAGAAATGCTGGGGGGGGGGGGGGTTTCTCAGCAAAATGAAGCTTGGAAGGAGTTTGCTTTGGATATTGAAAATGAATTAAATAGTGTTATGTTTGTGCAGCTCAGATGTAGAGTTGGGCGAATGGTTCAGTCTGAGCATGAATTTGGGTCGAACATTGGCTGTTCACCTTGTTCAGGGAACACCCGAATTTTCAGTGTGTTCGGCAGGTGTTTGCCCAGCTGAACGCCCTGCAATGCAATGTGCGCTGCCCATTCAGAGAGCAGCAAAAGCTGGTTGTTAAGGAGTGGGGCAGGGAAACCAGCCACAGCATCCTTAAAACCAATCATCAGCTGTCGATTGGCTTTCCCGCTGACAGCTAAATAAAAAAAAACGTTACTTGGTCGGTTGCAATTGCCGACACCCACCTAATTAAAAAAAAAAAAGTAGGGACCCCCCATTTGGGTCTGGTGGGGATTTTAAGGGAAAACTCATGCAAACATTTTATTTTAAAAAGGCGTGGGGTTCCCCCCAGAATCCATACCAGAGCATACAGCCTGCCAGGTCAAAAAACCATACCAGGCCACATGCCCTCAACATGGGGGAGTGGGTGCTATGGGTCCTTGTCCCCATGTTGATGGGGACAAGGGTCTCTTCCCCAGAACTCTGGGCTGTGGTTGTGGGAGTCTGCAGGCAGAGGGCTTATGGGAATCTGGAAGCCCCCTTTATAAAGGGAACTCTCAGATACCGGCCCCACCCATGTAAATGAGTAAGGGGTAGCATACACCAGTTTGTGATGTCACAAGGGAGGCAGTGCCACCAGGTGATGTCACCAGGTGGTCCGGCCCTTACCAATAAAAGAATTGTGAAATGGAAGAGGAGGCATCTGGCGGTCGGCTGTCAATAAGTGCAGAGCGTTTTTTTTCTTCTTTGGGTGTGGGGGTGGCGTGATTGCCGATTTACATCGGGGACACCGTTTTTTACATTTTTTTAAAAGGAATTGTCGAAAACTGTCTCTATATTTTTATTACTTTTTGACACTTTACCCCATACTTATTCACATGGGGGCACAATCCGAGGACCTTTTTTAAAGGGGGCATCAGGATTCTGATAAGCCTCCTACCTGCAGACCCCCACAACCACAGGCCAGGTTTCCAGGGCAGAGCTTCTGCCCCAAAGCCTCCCCCCATGTTGAGGGTATGTGGCCTGGTATAGTTTAGGAGGGGGGCACTAGGTTGCCCCCTTTCTTGAACTGCCATGCTGGGTGCCTGGATAATGGTCTGGTATGGACTGGGGGAGACCCTACGTAATTTTTTCCTTTATTTTTTTAAATAGTTGGATGCAGCAATTGCAACTGTGAGTCAATTTAATTGTGATTTGACTCTTTTTTTACTTTTAATTTAGAAATGTAATTCTTGCTGCACCGTGTTATATGCATGCTACAGATGGGCCACTTTACAGGCAGACTAAGGGGATCCCCCCATGCACTATATTTAAAGAAACTTTTTGCCCAATTACTTGCATATAAGCCTTCAAAATGGGCACTTTTGATTTTAATTGTTTGGCTCCTATAGACTTCAATGGAGTTCGCAGTTTGGGTTAAAACTTTTCCCCTGTTCAGGAGTTCTGCTGCAAACTGAACATGGGGGTGTCGGCCCATCTCTACTCTGATGCAGTGTAGTTCCACTTCAAGTTACACTTTGCAAACAATGTCAAATCACATGCAAAGGGAAAGAAAAACATTTTTGCTAGCACACAATTGCATCATGGAAGTCAGTAGACCTTCATCTCATTCACAAAGCTCTGGAACATCCCTCTTGCAAAGTGCAACTTCCCTTGCAAAGTAAACAGTATATTTGTCTTTAGTAAATCAACCCATTTGCTTCTGTGCAGCAGTTTCTTCTACAAACTTGTCAGTGCTGCTCTTTCTCCTTATGCAGAATAACTGGTCTTGTATCCTTGACCATGCCTGTAGTAGGAGGACCTGCTGAGTCCTTCCCACAGCTGTGCAAAAGCTGTGTGCAGAACAGTGATTATGTTGGCGCTACATTTACAAGGTAACTATCTGGGTTTGCAATGGTACATGGTGCACACAACATGGATTTATATCACTGTGGATTTAAAAAAATCTAGTTGTGATCTGGCATTCAACTTCCAGAAGCTTTAGCAACTCTCTTCCCACCATCCTTCCATATGTTAGGGTGCCCTAGAGTTGATTAGAGATGAACCCCACAAATAGTGTATAGTAGTGGGGAGGGGGTGGTGCTGGACAGGAGATTCTAGACCACAGGGAACAGAATGAGGTAAACTAAAGTATTATTATTAAGTAAATATTTTGACAACCTTGACAGTGGGTTTAAGAACTTTAAAACTGGAAATATCTGTCCAAAAGACAGACAGTGGGGTAATACTGAGCATAACAGCACTGAATTGCCAGGTAACATTTAAGGAGGTTTTAGCTAAATAGCATTACTCCCAGTTTAGTAAACTTACAAGACCCATAGCCCATGTAATTCATATCTCACTTAGACATGATATCAAAGCTGGTAGCTGTTTTTAAACTATGAAAATATTACTAGTAACAAACTATTAAGATGCTCTTAGTTGTATTTTATCTAACTCCAATAAATATTGAAACTTGGTGTTTGCATTAAGATCAAGTTGTGCACCAACAGTGATGTATATTTTAGCATGTCCTAGTAGAAGACAGACTGAGCAAGAGCATGCAGTGTCAAGCTGTGGCTACCAAAGCCAGCAGAATATTAGCATGTATTAAAATGGGAATTTACTCCAGAGATAAAATGATTATTCTGCCAATTTATAAAACACTGGATCAACCGCATCTGGAGTATTCTGTCCAGTTCTGGTCACCAATCTTCAGAAAAGATGTGCTAGAGCTGGAGAGAGTCCAGAGAAGGGCAACTAAATGAATATGGGGACTGGAGGGCCTCAATTATGAGAAACGACTACAAGCACTAAATTTATTCTCCCTGGAGAAGAGACGCTTGAGAGGAGATATGATAATGATATACAAATAACTCAATGGTGATCCCAGCATAAGTATGACACTTTTCAGTCCCAGGGTGTAGGAGGACACGGGGCCACACGATGAGACTGGAAGAGAATCGGATTAACCTTAGGGGTTTTTTTCACTGTCAGGGCGGTAAGGCTGTGGAGCACTCTTCCACAATCGGTGGTGTTGGCAGGAAGTCTGGATAGTTTTAAAAGACTCTTGGACGTGCATCTTAGCAAAAACAATATACAGGGATATGGGGAATTATTTTTTTCTACACATACACACACACACACCTACACAGGTTGAACTGGATGGACTGTTGTCTTTATTCAACCTTACCGCCTATGTAGCTACTATGTAGGTATATGTATTGCTTTCATGCATTTTGTTAATTTTTACATTAATGCAACTAAGACATAGTTAAAGGGGCCTCTGCTTTGAGATGTAGGCTTCCATTGCTATCCTTTTTCCCACAAATACTAGATATCTGGTCTTAATAGTGATTCAGTGGCTTCAAAACTCTGATTTCCTGCTGACCATGAACAATTTTGCGTAACAGGATTTCTGAGCGAAATGACTAAGGAAATACATCCTCCTGCTTGCAGCAAACAGATGACATCATCTTAGCCTAGGCAAATTCACCAGACTGGAGCTCAGGACTACCTTTTAATGATAAATGGTAGCGCTTTAAAAAAAAAATACTGATAAAGCATATTGTGATAGGTCAAGAATTTATTCATGCAAACTTGTAAATGTGATGAAAGGTCAATTCTATCTTGTACAGGACAGAGAAAATAAAAATGCCATTACAGCAGCAGTTCTGTGCCTTATCTATAAAATGATCAGCTTCAAATTCTTAAAAGCAATTTTGCTTTTTTTTATAGGCAACTGATTAGTACTATAACCATTAAAACACTTAATAATATAAAGTGCCTACATTAACAATAATACAGGAATCGATAATCCATAATGGAGATATATGACTGCAAACGTTAAGATTAGGATTGAACTAGAGCCAGGTAAACTGCATTAAGCAGAAATGTTCACTTAAATGAAATACTACTAGTGCTTGCAGAGACACCTTCTCTTTTTTTTCCTGCTTTCATCTTCCCACTGGCTGCTGTTTGGCATATATGCAGTGGTAATATGCACAGCCAACCTCAGTTTTGACTGTTTTTGACAAGTCCTGTGATATAGCCACCTTAGGGACTGAAAGACACATCTGTGAGTAGATGTTGTAGTTGCCATCTGCAAAAGCTGCATTATTTAACTGCACTGGCACTGATTAACATTTTTCTGTAACCTATGGTAATGGGCTCTGGGGGCCTCACTTGTCTGCTGCACAGTGGCAGATGATGTCTTCTGTTCCATCCTTAAAACAGGATGCTTAAATATTTAATGGAGCACATGTTCAATTGGCTATACAAACAGGCTAATCTGCAAAGCATGTGCTCAGTAACAAGCAGCCAAGCTATGCCATCAGAATAACAACATGTTCTGCCACTCTGGAGGTGTAAATATTTCTAGTCAAATACTGTAATTCAGCTGATATTAATAGGGGCATTGGGCAACAGCACAGAACCTCAAGAAAATGCCAATGTAAGTGACAAATTATGTGAGATATTTTTCTGGCTAGCATTACAGCAGTATGACACTAAATAACATATGAAAGTAATACTAATGTGACACCAAGAAATAAAGAACAACAATTTTTAAGTGGTTGTAAACCTCGGACATGAAATATGTTCAAAGCATATCCCTCTATAATATGCACTTGTCTCAAGAGCAATCAGTGTCATTTCTGTCTGCTGCCAGTATGGATCACTTCTGAAAAGTTTTCCCGACACCAAGAGAAAAAAAGGTGACAGGGAAATCCAGTGGATTGACAGCTTGACAGATTGACAAGGGGGGGGGGGGGGTATGTCCATTCTCTCCAATTAGCTCTCAGAGCTCTTTTCATTGAGCTCTGCAGAGTGTAACTTCAGCTCTCCACCCCCTTTTTTTGACAGCTCAGACAAGTGTATAAATTCCAGACTTTGAACCAATGTAGAGAAGAGAAACCTACAGATAAACAGGTGCAACACATGTAGGAGGATTTGTTTAATCTCTGTGCATCATCTGAGACTAGTTACTTCATTAGGTATATGTAAGGGTTTAGTATTTTACTACTTTAACCACTTGACCTCCGGAAGAGAAGCTATTTTTTGTGATACAGCACTGCGTTACTTTCACTAACAATTGCACGGTCGTGCGACACTGTACCCAAATAAAATGTATGTCTACAGTGCAAATTAGTTGTCCCCTCAAAATAACTCAACACACAGCCATTAAAGTAGTTGTAAACACCTCATTGTCACTTTTACCTATAGGTAAGCCTAGAATAAGCCTTACCTATAGGTAGTGGAAATATTTCCTAAACGTGCGCCATTTAGGAGATATTTACCTTGTAGTGCACCGATGATGTCATCGACGCATGTGCTGTGAAGAAATGGACCTCCGTGCCGTTTTTTCACTCGCAAGTACCGTCAATGACGGCTCCCGCACGCATGCTCAGGAGTGACATCACGCAGCTCCGACCAGTCACGGAGCCGAAGTCCGCAGCCCTGGAAGGAAGAGGGGCGAAGATGGATGCGACCACCAGTGGGGACAGTGCAGGCTTCGTTTGCAGGTAAGTTCCACATAATGGTCTAGTATGCAATGCATACTAGCCCATTATGCTTTTACTTTGCAGGGGAAAGCAAGGGAAAAAAGAGGAAGTAAAACCCATCAGGGCTTACTTCACCTTTAATGTCTAAACAGCTGGCAACAAAGGTTAATGCACCCCCTAAGTGAAAATGGCCAAAGTGGACCCAATTGGACCCTTTTCATGTGACGCGTTAGTGTTACAAGCTCTCAGGTGAGAATGGAGAGCAGGTGTGTTAAATTTGGTGTTATCGCTCTCCCTCTCTCATACTGGTTCAAAATGGCATCTCATGGCAAAGAACGCTCTGAGGATCTGAAAAAAATAATTGTTACTCTACATAAAGATGGCTTAGGCTATAAGAAGATTGTCAAGATCCTGAAACTGAGCTGCAGCACATAGCCAAGACCATACAGTGGTTTAACAGGACAGGTTCCACTCAGAACAAGTCTTGCCATGGTCAACCAAAGAAGTTGAGTGCATGTGCTCACTCAGCATCATATCCAGGGGTTGTCTTTGAGAAATAAAAGCTAGTAAGGTTTAATAAAGACACCAGTCCAAACTGAGTGAGTGTGGATGCGTGTCTACAATTATCCCTATTTATTTAAGATATCCATATAGCGCTGCCAATTTACACAGCACTCTGCACATACATTGCACACTCACAGCGGTCCCTGCCCTCAAGGAGCCCACGATCCAACTCAGATTTATATACCAGGGCCAATTTTGGACAGAAGCCAATTAACCTATCAGAATGTCTTTGAAGTTCGGGAGGAAACCAGTGTACCCAAAAGAAGCCCACACAGGCACAGGGAGTACATGTAAACTCCAGGCAGGTTGTGTTGTGGTTGGGATTTGAACCAGCAACCCTTGTTACTGCTAGGCAAGAGTGCTACTCACTACACCACTGTGCCACCTGTATGCTACTAGCATTGCGGCAGAGGTTGAAGGGGTGAGTCAGCCTCTCAGTGCTCAGACCATATGCCGCACGCTGCATCAAATTGGTCTGCATGGCTGTCGTCTCAGAGGGAAGCCTTTTCTAAAGATGACACACAAGAAAGCCTGTAAACAGTTTGCTAAAGACAAGCAGACTAAGGACATGGATTATTGGAACCATGTCCTGTGGTCTGATGAGACCAAGATAAACCCATTTGGTTTAACCAGGTGAGGAGTACAAAGACAAGTGTGTCTTGCCTACAGTCAAGCATGGTGGTGGGAGTGTTATGGTCTGGGGATGCATGAATGCTGCCGGCAATGGGGAGCTACAGTTCATTGAGGGAACCTCGAGTGCCAACATGTACTGTGACATACTGAAGCTTAGCATGATCCCCTCCCTTCGGAGACTAGGCCGGAGGACAGAATTACAATATGATAAAGGACCCCAAACACATCTCCAAGACAACCACTGCCTTGCTAAAGAAGCTGAGGGTAAAGTTGATGGACTGGCCAAGCATGTCTCCAGACCTAAACTTTTTTTAACATTTGTGGGATATCCTCAAATGGAAGGTGGAGGAGCAAAAGGTCTCTAACATCCACCAGCTCCATGATGTCATCATGGAGGAGTGGATGAGGACTCCAGTGGCAACCTGTGAAGCTCTGGTCAACCTGGAAGCTCATTGGTTTTTATGCAGAAGTGAGCCTGATTTTGCACTTTCCAGCTTTAGTAAGTAAACCCCATTGTGTACTTAAAAGTGGGGTATGTCTATACTCACTTGTGTTGCCAGCAGTTTAGACATTAATGGCTGTATGTTGAGTTATTTTGAGGATACAGCAAATTTACACTGTTATACAAGGTGTACACTCACTACTTTACATTGTAGAAAAGCGTAATTTCTTCAGTGTTGTCATATGAAAAGATGTAATAAAATATTTACAAAAATGTGAGGGGTGTATTCACTTTTGTGAGATGCTGTATGATGAGATCCTACGCACAGTTGCTGCTCTGTAGCAGTAAAACTGCTATAGGGTGCTCGCTAAGTGGTTAAGTAAGACTCTAGGCAGACAGCTAAATGCTCACATATATTTAACGGTCTTACCTCTAAAAAGATTTTTGATTCAGCCCAACCTTTATACATATATTGTACATCTGCTGGACACCGCAGCCAAAATGGTTACACTACTTTGTCTGGTGGAAATGGGCTATACATGGGTACTGATGGATTAAATTTATCTGGTTTAGCTAGGACTGAGTGAATTTTGATCTGTGTATGTGCCTCCCT
The DNA here is from genome assembly GCF_037356315.1 of Lithobates pipiens. Taxonomy (NCBI): domain Eukaryota; kingdom Metazoa; phylum Chordata; class Amphibia; order Anura; family Ranidae; genus Lithobates; species Lithobates pipiens. The sequence goes on along the minus strand of NW_027507748.1, from coordinate 397,739,356 downwards.
GTTCAACAGAAGTCTGTTCAATGGCCACACTGAAAAACTTTCATTCAACAGCAACAGTGAGTCCCCAGTCTATGTGGGAACAGACACAATGTGAGTCTGTCCAACAATTCCTGCAATCTGCTATGAGGCCTTTTTCTCAGAAATATTGAAAAGAAACATTTTAGGTATGCTGTGTGGGAATTACTTAAATTTGACTGCAAAACTAGAATTACACTTACTAAGGCCGTATTTACCCTTGAGTAACGAGTGTCTTTGATCATTTTGGTGCAATTATTTTTAAGTGTTTGTGCAGGTATTTTTGTGTGTTTTGTTAGTCTCCAGCAATTTTCTTTTTTTTTCTTTTTTTTTTAGCCAGTGGAAAACTTGGCAAGAAAATGCACAAAAAGACATACATTACATACATTTATGCTTTTACTGAAGTCTATTGGGGCCCAAACTTGCTACTCTGCCCCAAAAGAATTGAATGTACTTTTTCAAGCTTCAAGCTTTTAGTGACACTATGCTCAGGTGAGAATGTGCAACATTGAATAAAATAAAACATTCTAGTGCTGAATGCTGAAGCACTTCTGGTGAAGCTTCAAATCCTGCTGAAAATCACACAGCTGTAAATGAAGCCAATTCAGTTCAGATTATTTGAATGCCAATAAATTACTACATAATTTCACCACTGTAATCATCTGGTCTGATGGGCGTTTATGGAACTAAACGGGTGTCACAGGTTTTTATTAAGAGAGTCCAACTATGACTGCCCTTTAACCTAGTGTGTTAACCTAGTCTTAGTGTGTTACAACTAGGGATTAGCTGAGTGTTCAGTCCAAACATTTAGGGCATTCAATGTGGATGAATGTGACAGCTAAAGAAGCAACAGATGCTTGTACCCGCTGCATCCTTACCAACCTCTGTTATCACACAGCCCATTCACTTGCATGGCCAGGAATCTTTGGTCTCATATGGGGATGGGGCTTAGAAGGGGTTACATAATTTCCTAATATGGCCACAGGGTCATATGTGAACAATACATTTGCTATGTATAGCATCAGGATCATGTGTGTTGGTTGAGTTGTTAGGCCAGCTGGCAGTGGGCATTGTGATTGATGATGAATTTGTAATGAGGAACTTTCTTTGGCATTTAGATTTTTTTAAATAAAGGACTATTTAAAAAGTGAGCTTACAGAATTAAAAAAGTGACCTTACAGATTATTATAAGCCCCCCGACCACAGACCCCTCCCCCAACCATTGGCCAGGGTTGTGGGGAAGAGGCACCTGCGCTCAGCAGCATGAGCACAAGGTGTTTTGCCAGGGGGGTTCCCTTTGCAAGACAGCCCCCCATGTTGAGGGCATGTGGCCTTGTATAGCACAGGAGGAGGGCTGCATTCTTGTCACCCCAAACTTTCCTGACCAGCCAGGTTGCATGCTCAAATTAAGGGCCTGGTGTGGATTTCCTGGGGAACCTCACACTTTTTTTTTCCATCTTGTTTAACTACTCACTCTTATAATTCCGTAAAACCTCTCTCAGAACAGCAGACCCCCTTCTATTCAGCTGTAGACCAACATAAAGAGTTGCATACTAATGAAAATCCCAGGATTTTAGAAACCAAAACATTCTCACTAACACTCAGATTTAGCATGCCGCCTACTTTCCTAAGCACCTTTTAGTGCTCCCAGTCTGCAGGGGTTATTCAATACAGAGTTTCTCTAGCCTACTGACTATGTATCATGCATCACAGTCTGCTCTCTCTTAAGCTGGCCATACATGGATTTGAAATTCCTCCAGTTCAGTCATGTGTGGCCACTGCTGTTGAACAGAAGCTGATCTACCAATCAACATCTGTTCAACCACCTTGTTGGCATTTTTCACTCAATCAGAACTGCAGGCAATATACTGCAGTGCTGATCTATGCATTCTGTTGGTGGGGGAGCCTCCCTGTTGTCAAAATACAATGACACAGCAGGGAAGATTCCTGCATACACATCAAATGTGTGGATGGAGGAGTGAAAAAACCCCCAAAAAAACGCACCCATGTATGGCTAGCTTAAGCCATACAACACATCTCCTGTCCCAGCCTCCCTGATGGATTGTTTTTCTTAGCCTCCCATTCTTGTGACTGTCTCTCAACAGTCACAAGAGATGATGGTCTGACTTAAGTCTTTGTCTATTCAGGTGAAGAAAGACTTAGACATGATTATCTAGTATGCCCTCCTTTCACACCTATTTAATGGCAATAGGACTCCTGGTCTGGAAAACCTCCCATGGAATGTCTGCTTTACATGAAGCCCCAGCATTAGTGGTTTACACAGGAGCCATGACTGAAAGCTGAATTTTGCATTTGTGGGCAAACTCACCTGTGCTACCTGTCCTAAACTCTTAGACACCCTGTCTTTATTCAAATGGGTTCACTCTGTGTCATTTACCACAGTTTTTTAAATTTTTAATACTTTTTAGTAATAATTTGGAAGCAAATTATACACTCTACAATCTTTAGGCAAACCAAACAATCTGTCTGGTTTCATTTTTTAAATCATCAGTGTATTAATACCACTTTATGCCATATACATGTAATGCAGTCAAGTAGTCTTAAAGTGGTTACAAAGCCTAAACATTTTTACCCAAATGCATTCCTTTTATTAAGGTAAAACATGTTTAGGCATCAGTATCCCTTCTCATCCCCCCCTCCCCCCTTTTTATTTAACTGTTCCCTCATTCGATCCAGCCCTCTGCACGTCTGCAGCTCTTCTCTCCCTTCACCTCCTGGTCTCACTGACTTTGCTGAGACAACGCTGCTGTCAATCAAACCCAGTGACAAGGAAGAGCAGGGGGGTGGGGCCGAGTCCTACTGTCTTTGACTATAGAAGCAGCTATTGAGGCTTAGGGGTGAGCCCACACAAATGCCCCCATGGAAAGCAGATTTCTATGGGGGCACTCGCCAGACAGAGGAGCTTTTGGCATGGAACCCTAGAAGAAGAGGTTCCTGGATGTTTTGTGAAATTCCATTTCATAGAGGAGGCAAGTATAAACTTGCTTGCTATTTTTTCAACTAAAAAGCATTTACAATCACTTTACTAAAATTAACCAGGACTAACAGTTCATTTGTGTACAAAGCATTAGTAGTTGCTCCAGTGGAATTATAATGCATTAACTCCCTTTCCTTTATTGTGTTGAATGTTTGGCCTTTGATTCACAAAATCATTCAATTACAGACATTTTATTTGAAAGAAGGAAGCGAATAGATTTTCAGCACCTGTAAGTCTTCCTCTTGCTCTCTTTGTATTGATTGTTCATACTGACCTTATCAATCTGGCAAGTACATTAAGCTTGTAGATTGATTTGGCTAAACAGTTGATGGAATGCTACTCAATACTGTCACAGGCTCCTCCTACATATTCAATAATATGGTTTATTACCAGCCGACAAATTGTATAAATAGGACTCAACCTTTGACCTTAAGACTAGCTTTTTAGTGATTGGCTTTTTTTTCAGAATCCAAGAAATGCCTAAGAAAGATAATTACATAATATTAACTACATTAGGAAGAAATGGATAAGTGAGGGGTACCTATTTTTTGCTGTTTGTCGGCATTTATTGTGTTTAAAAAATCTTTGTTAACTCAAGACATAGTCCTAACCTGAATGATCCCTCTTCTAAATGTTCTTTTATCCATTGAAGACATACTGTATATACTGCTAGATTTTTTCAGATGGAGATATTTTCTTTTTTGCTTTCTTGTGTCCATTATAGTTCATTCTACCAGTTCTATGCTGCATAATTATTAAATACCAATCTAGTGCATCACTTGCAACAGTCACATTCAGAAAAGTCAGTATGAGTGGTGTCTTCATTGTCTTCAGTGGTTAACATTTTTCTAGTGCAAGGAGTTTAGATTAAATGAGGATTTACTGCTGCATCTGTCTATTGTAATTTATTACTCTCCCTGTTTTCCTAATGCAAAATTTGTGTGCGTGCAATGCCATTTCACAGCATCTCAATAATTCTTAGAGTAAATGGATAAAAAACTGGCTAAAAGATTGCTAAAAGATTATTCAGAGAGTGCTAATTAATTATTCATATCATTCAGACTAAACAGTCTAAGTACCCCAAGATTTTAGAGTTTGGACTTATACTTTTTAACATTTTTAAAAATGATATAGTTTTTGGGATTAAAAGTACCATTTGATTATTTGCAGTTGACACTAAGTTACAGTATATACAGTATTGGAATAACAAATTTACAGAGTACCTTCAACTTACAAGCCAATCTCAATGCACTATTTAATTGGGCACCAGTTTAGCAAATTAATTTTAATATGAATAAATGTAAAATTATGCACAGGGGGGTAAAAACATGCATCCGGCATTCTAGCAGGAGAACAGCTGTGGGAGTTTTGTCCCTGTACAAAACATTAGTAAAAAAGACCTCATCTGGAATATGCAGTTCAGTTTTGGTCACCTGCTCACAAAAAGGATATTGGAGAACTGGAGAAAGTTCATTGAAGGGCAACCAAACTGGTAAGAGGTATGAAGGATCTCAGCTATAAGGAAAGATTATTTAAACTGAAGATGTTCTCTATTGAGAAGAGGCAATTAACCTTCTCCTACCCACGCTATAGCTGAATGACAGATACAGCGCAGGCCTTAATTGCCAGGAGCCGACATATGATGTCTTCCCATGCATGAGCTGCCTGTACGTCCCCTGTGGGGTGCGTGCAGCGCGCTCTGTAATCACCGAGTCTATGAGACTCGGCTGATCACAGATCGGAGTAAGGGGTCGATCTTGGCCCCTTACCATGTGATTAGTTATCAGCCAATTACAGCTGATCACGTGATGTAAACAGAAGATTGGTAATCTTTTTTTTACTCTCATGCTGTCAGCGTGAGGGGGAAAAAAAGCCAATCTTCTGTCAAAGGGACATCGGTTCCTCCCACAGAGAGTCGCAGCTGCCTCATCTGTGCCCACCAGTGCCACCTGCCAGTGCCACCTATCAGTACCCACCAGTGCCACCTACCAGTGCCACCTACTTATGCCCAACAGCACCACCTATCAGTGCCCTTCAGTGCCAACCATTAGTGCCAACTTTAGGACACACTCCTAAACCTTGTTAACAGCCTTCCCAGAAGAGTTGAAGCTATTATAGCTACAAAGGCAGGTGTCCCAATACGTTTGACAATATAGTGTATATCATATACTTTGCATAGTATTTTTGTATATGTTTTATTCCGATCTAATATGGTATATAAATATTTCACATGTACTATTACAAACAAGTATGTATGATTCTAGGATTTGTTCATAACCTGTTTACAGGCTGAATATTTGAGGCTAATATTACACACACAGTTGAGCAATTCCAAGGAATAACTTATTCCTGCCACATTCTCTTTCCCTTTCTGTCCAAGCTCTGTGTGGATATTCACAGTCCAGTAGGATAAAGGCTTCTCCATTAGAAAACCCATTATGCATTATAAGTGCAACCTGCATTAAATGCTTATTTGTAAAATACAGATCTTATATGAAAAAAAAAATACGAATTCTAAACTTGTATACATGAGAAACAAAATAATAACTATCCACAACCATTATAGTTTTTCTATAATCTAGCAAAAGGCTCACTCATGGAGAAAAGTGCTGTGATTGTTATATAAGATGGAAAAATAGTACAGCAAAATTACCTGTTTTGTAACAAACCCCTAAAAAGACAGAGTTGCAGAGCAGGGGTCTCTAAACTTTTCAAGCAAAGGGCTAGTTTGCTGTCCTTCGGACTTTAGGGGGGCCGGATTCTGGCCATTGGGTGTAGAAAATGCCCTGGGGCCGAGCATCAGTGAAAATAAACAGACCCTTAAGTGTTAGTGGTCAGTAGGAGGAGGTATAGTGCTCCTTCATTGATATCGGTGAAAGAAATAGTGTCCCATTGTTGGTGCCCCAAGGGCCAGATGAAGGCTAGCAAAGGGCCACATCCGGCCCTCAGGTAGCAGTTTGGGGAGCCCTGTTCTAGAGCACTAAACAGAAGACATTGTTTATGCAAAAAAAAAAAATCATTGATTTCTGAACTGCCTATCCAAAAGCCTTTGTATGGTTGGAGTAACGTAATTGTTTATATTTTTTGGTACAGTCTACAAAATAAATAAATAATGGATAACTTTGATGTTTTCAATGATTGTCCTTTTTTTTTACATCATTTCACTGCTGAAAAAAGTGACATATGGTATAATCCACTAACAGGAAAGCGTACTTTGCATTTCATTGTAGAAAACTAACACTCAAACAGGTTCTCACAGATGGTTTTGTTTGCTTCTGGGAAAATTCAAAAAAAGACTTCAATAAGACTTCAAAACACATTCTTTTTATATCTAGATTCGACAAACCATTATTTTGTCGTACATGCAGCATTCTTAAAAATATTAAGTGCTTCATTTATTTAATTTACATATTATATGTTAATTCGATATTTATAAATCTAAACTTAAATGTGGGGATGTTTACAACTAAATAAATAATATAGTATAGATTATGATTTCTTAAACAATCGTAGGTTGTATATATATACATAGCAGCTTATTCCTTTAAATATTTTAATATCACAAAAAATTATGAAATAAAGACCACCCAAACATATATGACCAGATATGTGAAATCAATCAAATTTACCAATAGCTAGGCTGTGTGAATGACTACCTCAGCAATTCACAAAAACGACCTAGTTAGGTAAACTATTATATAGTATGTGTGACCAGTATATTTATACCTAATCTTGACAATTCACTTATGCCATGTACACATGATCAGACTATCTGGCGGACTCTCTGGCGGACAATCCGCCCGTGTGTGGGCTCTGGTGGACTTTTTGTTCCCAAAATTCCAGCGGGCTTAGAAAGGAGTTTTGACTCAAAATTGCTAATCCGCCTGTTTGTCTGCTAGTCCGCCGGACTTTGGAAATGAACGGAGTGGTACGGCTCAGGAGGGGGGGCACTCACTCGTCCCCACCCCCTTTCCTGACTGGCCAGGCTACGTGCTCGGATAAGGGTCTAATATGGACTGTGGGGGGGGACCCATGCCGTTTTTCGGCATAGGGCTTCCCCTTTAAGTCCATACCAGGTGACGGGCCAGCGACGTGTCAATATCGCCAATGGAGGTGGTGACATTGACTTCCTTCGCTAGTCCCGTCTACTTGGAGCCACGTTTAAAATTAACTGACTTTTCTCCGTGTGTGGGCAAGTTCGTTCATTTCAAATGTCTGGTGGACTCCCACCATAGTCCGGCGGGTTGTCCGCCGGAAAAGTCTGGTCATGTGTGGGCAGGTCCACTCGGAAAAGTCCAGCGGACCTCCGCTGCAAAGTCTGACGGGTTGTCTGCCGGACTAAGTCCATCATACTAAGTCCGCCGGATAGTCCAATCGTGTGTATGAGGCATTACAGTACCTCCTGGGTTCTGATACGGCCTGCCACAGTTATTATGACTGTAGTCATTATACATTTTCAATGGTTTCCATTAGTTCTTTACGATTTTACAAGGACACAGCAAATTAGCTTAGAGTCTGGCTGTATGATACTACATTGGTAACAAACAATGAGGGAAAAAATCACATACATTACATATTGTCCAAAATATATTTTGGGTAAGTTGCATACCAATGACTCCACTAAAACAGGAAATATCAGAAGTAAACACAAGGGAGGCAAGGTATATTGGGGTTGATTTACTAAAGACAAAAAATACTGATAATTTTTAAAGGGTAGTTGCACCTTTCAAAGGAATTGTCCCTAGAGCTTAGTAAATGAGGTTAAGATCTTCTGACTTCCATCATCCAATCAGGCACAAGCAAAAATGCTGTTTATTCATTTTCCTTGCAAGTGATTGATTATTCTTTCCAAACCAAGATGTCACCTCATTCACTATGCTCTAGGGAAAATTCCCTTGCAGGTTGCAACCTCCCTTGCAAAATAAGCAGTCTTCTTATTGTGTCCTAGTCTCCAAAAGTAGCATGGAAATATGTAAGCTTAACCGGTTCCCGAACAGCGCATGCCGATGTACGTCGGCAGAATGGCACGGGCAGGCAAATGGGCGTACCTGTACGTCCCTTTAAATTTGCCGCTCTGCCATCGCGAGCGCGCCGCCGGCGGTGCGCTCACGTGTCGGTCGGTACCCCCGTGAGTCCGGTCCCGGGTCCTGCAGACTCGATTGCCGTGGGCATACCCGCGATCGTCTCACGGGGTGGCTGAACGGAGAGATGCCATTGTAAACAGCATCTCCTCGTTCTGCCTAGCAACTAGTGATGCTGATCTCTGCTCCATGAGATTGGAGCAGGGATCAGTGTTCACTAAATGAAAGCCCAGCCCCCAACAGTTAGTAACACACCCCTAGGAACATTTAACCCCTACACTGCCACCCACTGGTTAACCCCTTCACTGCCAGTGTCATTTACACAGGAATCACTGCATTTATATAGCAGTTTTAGGACCACTCTTGTCTTTGTAATTTTTACCCCCTCACACACACACACATACACACACTTTCTCCATGGCCAATCCATAACCCTCTCTTTTCATTATCTCACCAAATAAGTTTAATTTCCATTTCTGTGGATGCTCTCATTCCATCAGAGATTTTTTTAAATTGTTTGCTAAGACTTTGTGTATCAGTCCTTTTTGGACCGCGAATAAAGGGGTACACCCCAAAAGAGGTGTAATAGAGGGGAAATATGTTGGAAGGTGATGGGAGATGTGACATGATGAGCATCCAGTTTTGTTGGTGATCTCCATGCTGGATCATCCTCTCTCTACTGCCTAATATTACTATCTATGTTGTGAATATTTTAGCTTACACAACTCTGTTTTTACATATTATGTGATGAACTCTCTTTCTGTGTTCCCTGATCCTGCACGCACACCTAAGTGAAGCACAGTGATCATTCTTAGTGAGACAAGCTGTGCTGGGACGCTGTGGAATATACTTTTAGTGTGGAGCCAGTGTCCAGAGTGAGCGGAGTTGGGACGCTGAGCCTGGAGCTGTCGGATCCATCCATCCATCTTGGAGGTCGGGAGACACACAAAGGATGGGGCCAGGCATCGGACATTTTCTTACCTCATGCTTTAGATGCTCTCTTATAATTTAGAGATCATCAGAATTTGGTAAGAGACCAACTTAATTTTCATTTGGATTGTTATACTTTATTATCACTGGGAACAGTGGATAGCACATCCAGTTGATGGAATACTAATGGAATCATTTTTGATACACATGGACAGGTAACTTGTTTGTTGAACTCTTTATTTATCACTAGTTGATACACTGTGTTTGCTATATTTTTTTAAAGGGTTTCTGCTTTGTTTATGAGACAGCACAACCTTTTACATTTTCACATTTTTTCCATTATCTCCTTGTATCCAAGGAGTGATACACTTTTAATTAGCGCAAGGTTTCACACACATTTCTACACCCTGAAAGCTTGTCTAAACAATGTAGATGTTAGTGCAAAAAAAAAAGTATTATAGACAGTACTTAATTGTTTTTATTTGCTAATTAGATATAAATAGTCCGTTTATGGGGGAGTTTAATAAGGGAAGGGGATTGCAGATGGAGAAGCACCATGCAAGAGACTAAGCCCAGGTTCACACTGAGCTGCGGGAATGAAGCGGTGTGAGTTCAGCTGAACTCTCACAATTTCACTCTTACATGTCAGTCCCGATTTCGACCGTGATTTCAGAGACATCTGTGCAGGTTTCTGCACAGGTGTCAATGTAAATCGCAGCCCAAAATCACAAAAAGTAGTACAGAAACTATTTTTTTAAATCAGTGCAGCACCGCAGATGCAGCGTCACACCGATTAGGACAGTGCCATTGACAGCTAATTTAACATGTCAAATCGCATTTCAAAATACTCCAGTGTGAACCAGGGCATAGATAAACTTTGTAAGAGCTTGAACATTTTTGTCCAGAGCCTGCTTAAGATCAGGTGATTGCACCATTTGTTCATGGTGCCTTAAGTTGCATTGCATCCTCAAAATTATTTAGAAGATTGCGCAGGATAGAGATGGGCTAACCTAGAGGCTACTATGCACAAAAGTGTGAGGACTTTGAAGGCTGATTCCAGAGAAGTAATATTGATAGCAGTGATACTGACTGTGGGCCAAATGTATTGCCAGTCATCCCTAGATTTATATATACTGTAAAAAAAATCAAAAAAAAAACTTGCACAGTGCCAGGATTTTAACAAGCTTTGCTTTGCAGATTCCTACCTGCTTCTGCTCTTAATAAAATGCTGTTTCATTCACTATGTCCTTTGGAAACTGAATTTGAGTGAATCATTAATTTTATTCAGCTGAATTTCTGTGTTCAGATGAGGAAAGTTGCAGTTTCTGTATACCTTCAAAAGGGATTAACCTTTAAGGAGTATCTCACCAGAAATAAAATTTTTAAAGTTTGTTGCAGAGGATGCCTAAAACCTGACTTAGTGCAGAATTCTTCATCCAAGCAGTGTCCTGTACACCAACTGTGTACAGAATGCCTCCAGATTGCCATATTACATTGCATTTTACAGAAAATTACAGTGTTGCAGTATGAAAATGGAAGTTTTTTTTGTATAGCAATAAATTACAATATGGCTTGTGTAGTAATTTTATATACTATGTTAATTTTTTTATTTGCTATACAAAAATAACAATAAAAGGGAAATGAAGAAAAAATTAGAGATTAGAAGTAGGAAAAGAAAGGAAATTATAGGGTGCAGAAGTAACTGCAAGAAAGGAAATTTCATGTTAAACAGGAAAAGGGAATTTGTGGTAGGGCCTGTGGTCAGTGGGAGTAGTCATGGTTGAGTAGGCTCTGCAGCAGAAAGTAATTATTTTTTTGGGTTTTATTAATACCACTATTAAAGCGGAAGAAAACTTGTTTAAAAAAACACTTACATTCCCGGCATGCCGGAAATGCTAACTTTCACATTGGTTGTGCTCTCAACCAAACTTTCAAACCATCCAATGTCTGGTTTCATAACTGATCACATGTTCAGCATTATGGCAGTTGAAGAATCATTTGAGGCCAAGATGGAGGCTTCCTTGACTGAAAGCGATAGAAGGGTTTACTTCCACTTTAAATATCTAACTTCCTGCTTTTTGGGCCACTAGTGTCATTGGTTACTAAGACACTAGCAGCTGCACAGGATCAACACATTCTACAGGACAAGTGGCCTCCTGAGAATCTGTATCCTTCTGTCTGCCAGTTGTTAGAAATTGTAAACAAGCCAGCAGGCATCCCATGTCATTAACTAAATATGGTTATGACCATTTTAGTCAATGATGCTCTGGACCTCTGGTATACATTCTGACAAGTCACTTCCCAGAGACACCCAAAATCACTAGGCTAGGATTATGGGAAAGTAGCACTTGTTCTTATCAAGACATGCTCCCTTCTCCCTTTTCCTTGCTAGCAAGACTGCATACTCCAATAAGTGTCTAGAATGGATTTTTTTGGGGAGGGGGAACCATGCTTTTTTTTATTTTTGTTTTTGCTCGGAGCATCCCTTTCAAATACAGGCCAGTCCATTATCTAAAAATTGTTAAATATGGTTTCAGAGTTTTGAGGAGTAATGCCAGTACATATTTGATATTTGTGATCAGTTTTCTTGTATTCCCACATTATTTTGTTGCAACTGACACCAACACGGTGTATACTTGCCTATTTGGCACACAGTTGTAGAGGTGGCTGGAGTCCATGCATTATTATTATTGCGATGACAACATTCTTCTCTAATTGTCCTTATACCATGACAGGAGGTGAAATAATGCAAATATAGTAATGTTGGCATGCTCATCTTGAAGATTTAGAAAAGTCATGCAACCAGATGGTGCAGAGCCAATTCAATGTGCAGACATCTTGCTTACAAGTGGCTTGATGTATACATTTTTTAGAAAAACATGTAACCAGTACATGTTCATGTTTTTACTTTATTAAAATAATAATGTGATATTTTTATTAAACAACAGGATCCCCTTCATGTTAAAGCTGGTATGCACTGTGCATAAACTCTGGGATACAGTGTTACAATGCAGCCCAATGCAGCTCATCAGACCTGGTGTACATGAGTCCACAGTCAAAAGGAATGCTATAGAATTTTACTTGCAAGCTTAAGGTATGTGTAAACCCAATCACTAAAATCCAGTGCTGCAGTCTGTCCCTGTGCTGACCTTTTCCCTGTCTGATGTCGTCACACCTTGTAACTTTACAAAGCCTGAGAGGAACCTACTACTGAACAGCCAAATGGAAGAATTCACATCATCCAGGCAGTGGTGTAGGTACCTGGTGAAGGCCATTTCCACTCCACAGTAAGTAAGTGAGAAGACGTAGGACCTCGTGGCATCATGTGACCACATCTTTTTTTTTTTTTTTTTTTTTTTATTGGTTACAGGGATACGTTAGAGTCAGCATTGATTGTAGGGAAAGATGTTTGGTTGGAGCAAAGCTTTGAAAAGATAATGCAGATCACACCAATATTTCTCTTGTGATGCTAAATAATTTAGTAAAATGCATAACATACTGTAAGTAAACATATACCTCTATATATCATTTTCACCACCATGTCCTTAGATAATAATTCTTAGTTCTGTGTTACTATGATGTTTTTTTGTGCCATTACTAAAACAGCTGAAAAGCTCTTTGATTCTCCAGGAAATTTCCTGTACACTGGTCCCCAAAGTGTGTACCAGATGTACAAATTCAGATCAAACATTCAGAATCAGCCTGTATTCTCATAGAATATTTTTGAGAAGGCTTTATACATAAAAAGTGAGGGTTTTTCATCAAAACTGTACAAGGAGGATAGAAACTGGTCAGCATTATTGCTTGTGCTTTCTATATTATTTCATAACTGTCTTTTGAACTACATTTCTATATTGTCCTGTAGCTCAAGCTAGTAAAACAGCTGTCCTTAATTTAGATTAAACAAGGCATAATGGACCCAACCAAGCTGACTGATTGTGTTAAAAAAGAATATACTATCAGTATGTCTAAACAATGCTTAGGTTCTTTTCTTTTATCATACAAAATTTCAATCACACCTGTCTCTCTTTTCAGCATCTGCCTCATTGAGTGAAATGTGAAATGTAAAAACAAACTAAATATGAGAAATATGAGTGACTGATTTGGTATTTTAGGATTTAGTACTTTAATTTAGTACAGGGATAATGGCCTGATTTTTGCAAGTGGTGCAATCAATGTCATACATTGCTTATGACTGTATCTGGTGAGGATCAGGTCATATTAGGATTCTCTAGGAGGCAATTGTAAGTGCTTCTGATAGTCATATGCATTTGTTATGGCAGCTCATGGTCTCTGTGTGAATGGGCACAATTGGGTTTCCTTTTCTATTAGGAAAATTATACAAATGTTTTGCCACTTGACAAATTTACTCAGCAACTACTAGGGAGAAGATCGTGGTGAGCCCTTACGGTGTGGCAATTCATTGCATGGCAGGCAAATGTCTCACTACCCTTTGTTTTTTGTAAGATATTTGCCAGTGTCCTTTAACCTCTTGCTTACTGGGCACTTAAACCCCCCTCCTGCCCAGACCAATTTTCAGCTTTCAGCGCTGATGCACTTTGAATGACAATTGCGCGGCCATACAACACTGTACCCAAATGACATTTTTATCATTTTTTTCCCACAAATAGAGCTTTCTTTTGGTGGTATTTAATTACAGCTGGGAGTTTTATTTTTTGCTAAACAAACAAAAAAAGATATAAAAAATAAAAAATCATGTTTAATAGTTTGTTATAAAATTTTGCAAACAGGTAATTTTTCTCCTTCATTGAAGTGCGCTGATAAGGCGGCACTGGTGGGCACTGATAGGCTGCACTGGTGGGCACTGATAGGCTGCACTGGTGGGCACTGATAGGCATAGTTAAGGCGGCACTAATAGGCACAGACAAGGTGGCACCGATAGGCACAGATAAGGCAGTACTGATGGGCACAGATAAGGTGGCACTGATGGTCAAAGATGGGCACAGATAAGATGGCATGGATGGGTGGCACGGATGGGTGGCACGGATGGGTGGCACTAAGGGGCACTGATAGGTACCACTGATAGATGGGACTGATGGACACTGATAGGTGGCACTGATAGGTGGCTCTGATAGATGGCTCTGCTGGGCACTGGTAGATGACACTGATGGGCATGGATATGTGGCACTGGGGTGCAGCACCGTTGTTGAGGCAGATTGTGGGCACTGATGGGTGGCACTATGAGCACTGATGTGTGACACTGTGGGCACTGCTGGGTGGCACTATGGGCACTGATGGGTGGCACTGATGGGGGGCACTTTTTTATTACTGAAGTGGCACTGGCAGGGGGCAGGTGGGCACTGGTAAGCTGGCCGTGATTGGGACTGATGTCCCGATCACGGCCGCCGGTCAGCCGCCTGTCAGCGCGAGGAGGAAAAATAGCCGATTACCGGCTCCGTTGTATCACATGATCAGCTGTCATTGGCTGACAGCTGATCACATGGTAAGAGGTCGACCCCTTGCTTCGATCCGTGATCAGGCGAGTCTCATAGACTGCAGGCAGGCCGCTCGTGCACGGAACGATGTCAATAGACGTAGTCCCGGCAAAGGAGGTCCGCGCTGTAGCCGTCATTTGGCTATAGCGCGGATCCCTAGTGGTTAAAGCAGTGGTCATCAACCCTGTCCTCAGGGCCCACTAACAGGCCATGTTTTATGTATTACTTTGGGGAGATGCAGACTAGAATACTGCAATCACTGAGCAGCAAATGATATCACCTGTGATATATTTCAGTTATCTTGCAAACCCGGCATGTTAGTGGGCCTTAAGGACAGGGTTGATGACCACTGATTTAAAAGACAAGTTCACCTTTTGGAACATGTTACATGTTTCACCTGTATTTAAGTTGGAACATGTAACATGTTCCAGGAGCTGTAGCATCTCCCCCTCCCCCTCCTGACAGCAGGCGGGCATTTTTTCTGGGCGCCCATTGTCACTGTTTGAAAATATCCTCTGTTAATGGGGAAACTACAAGCCCCAACAGCCTTTGTGGCTATTGGCTTGTAGTTCTCAATTAACTACCATGGCGCTATTAAGTGCTCTGGTAATTCGTGGTCTTTTCCTGTTAGTGTGTATCTGCCTGCCTGTATGAGTTACGAGCAGACAAATACACTGACAAATCTGCAGAAGTTCTGCATGGCATCTGTTGATTGCAGGTGCAATGCTTTCCAGGCTCCAAGTAAAATAAATAAATACACCTGTAAAAAGATGTGCATTCATAATTTTTTATTAAAAAGGTGAACTAATGCCTTAATATATAATTTATCTACCAAACAGTACCTTTATTCTCAGTTGACTTGCTTCTGTTGGAAAAACACTATTTGCACTTTCCAAAAAGGGGGATCTTTAAAATTGTTGTGATCTGGACAGGTATAGCTGTTTATGGTTCAGTAATGTACATGGTCTTCTTTACAATAAATGAAACATGTATTTGTGAAAGATTGGCATAAACCAATTCAACCAGTCAACTCTTTTCTTATCATGGAATAAATATGATGTTCTGCTATTTGTATCATCATATCATTGCTCTATCCAATGTTAAATAAAAAAAAGTGGTCAGACACTACAAAGATTCTATTGGGATTTCTTAAAATTATGGTGAGAAAATTGTGAAAGGTTTTAAAACCAGTACATGCTACATATCTGTATAATGATGTGCAACGTGGAGATGACAGAAAGCTTGGAAATAGTGCATGAAGCTTCCAAGCTCATTGTCTGAACAATTGCATCATCGTCTAGTTATATAGAGTGCCAGACTGTGTGAATAAACTGACATAAAATATTATGGCAGGTAGAAAGATATATAGATATATAGCTAGATAGATAGATAGATGGATAGAATGATAGATAGATAGATAGATAGATAGATAGATAGATAGATAGATAGATAGATAGATAGATAGATAGATAGATAGATAGATAGATATACAGATATTTACAGTTTCCCTGTAAAAGACAAGCTTATGCTCCTTCATCTTCTGATTCTCCCCATATGTACTTTAGTCATCATTACTGATTGTAAGGGAATATGAGAGCGACTCAAGCCATAGCCATATTTTACAGGAAATGTTTCATATGCATAAAGTCGATAGTCTGTCTTTCTGGATATGCTAATGGTTTTATTAAATTGACTCTTAAGAATTTATGTTAAAGTGAATCAACAGTTTTTTTTTTTAGAATAATGTTATTTATACCTAAAACAATGCTTTTTTTAATGTCAGTACTCCACCAGAACAGATAACTATATTGGTGGAATGCTGAAAGGTAATTATGGTAACCACCAATCTCACAAAATGATGATGATCACCAGTTTTCACTACATTGCCCGTAAGCCATGGAATTGCTAAAGACTGGTGCAGACAGATTTATGCGAAATGTCTTGCATGCATTGTAAAAGTGGCACAGCTTGCACCAAATTCATGTACCTGTCTAGAAGTTGTACTTGAATTGGGTGCATACTGCCCAACTTTTAGAACACATACAGGATACTTTGCAAAATCTGTCTGAACCGGGGTCTATCTTTCTATGCCAAAAGAGAGTCAGCCCTAATTAGTTCCACTTTTCTACGATACAAACTGTTAGTATTTTGTTTTGAATTTGGTGCAATCATTGCACCACAATGTAAAAGTGGGGCATCCTCTGAATACAGCAGTCTAGTGGATGTACTGAAGTTATTCAAAAATTCCTCACTATGATATCTTACAGGACAACTTCATGTCCCAATTGGTGGATTTCCCAACTAGAAAGAATGCCCTGCTAGATTTATTAATTACAAATGATCCTAGTCTGATCTCAGATGTGGAAGTATGTTACAATTTGGGATCTAGCGATCATAGGATGATCACATTTAACATAAAACATAGAAAAAAGTGGCACGAGGGAAGCACAGGAACACAAAATTTCAAACGAGCCAATTTTTATGAACTACGGTCATTACTACAACATCAGTTGGGACAAAATCCTAGATATATTGAACACGGAAAAAAAATGGGATTGCTTTAGGAGCATAATAAACAAAGGTATCACACAGTGCATTCCAATGGGCAATAAATCTAGACGAGCAAAGGTGAAACCTGGGTGGCTAAACTGTAATGTAAAATGTCTCATTAAACAGAAAAAAATGGCCTTTAAACAATATAAAGGGAATAGATCATCAACAGCATTCTAACACTACAAGTAATGCGTAATAATGCAGGGCGGTCAAAAAAGACTATGAGAGACAAATAGTGAAGGAGAGTAAAAAAAATCCAAATACATTTTTTTTTAGATACATTAATAGTAAAAAGGCAAAATCAGAGCACATTTCCCACATAAAAGACGAGGATGTTATTATGTAACTATGTAACTATATGTCTCTATGGTTTTGGCAAGGGAAGCCTAAGTGAAATTAAAGTAGATCATCTGAAAATCTTTAAAGCAGAGGATCTCAGAGCATATGACTTTAATGTTCTATTTACCATAGTTCTTTCTCCCCACAACTAAATGATTCTTATGTATTCATAATTTTGTTTAATGAGCTTACTATAAATAGGACAAACATCCAGCAATTCAACAACAACATAATACCACTTATATCAATATTCTCCTAGTGGAAGCTGAAATGTTCCTTTAGCTGTTACCTTACGCAATTTAGGGTCAGTCTGAGCAGAATAAATTTGCCATATGAGTGTAATTTTGATTTATGGAAAACACATTTGATTCAGGATATAAGCATAACCCCAGTTCTATAAATTTGTTACACTTTAACCACTTGAGCTCTGGAAGATTTACCCCCCCCCCCCCCTTCATGATCAGGCTATTTTTGAGATCCAGCACTGTGTTATTTTAGCTGACTATTGTGCAATTGTGCGACACTGTACCAAAATAAAATGTATGTCTTCCCCCCCCCCCCCCCCCACAAATAGTGCACAAACGACAATTTTGAAAAAGAAAAAACACTTTTTTTGCATTCTGCTATAAAACATATCCAATAAAAAAATGCAAAACATTAAATGTCTTCATCAGTTTAGGCCAATATGTATTCTACTACTTATTTTTGGTAAAGAAAATCCCAATAAGCATATATTGATTGGCTTGTGCAACAGTTATAGCATCTACAAACTATGGAATATATGTTTATGGAATTTTTATTAATGTATTTTTTTAATAGTAATGGCGGTGATCAGCGACTGCGATATTGCGGCAGACAAATTGGACACTAACTGACAAATTTTTTTGGGAACCAGTGACACTAATATAGTGATCAGTGCTAAAAATATAAAAACGCTTACTGGTCCTTAGATGTGATCAGTGATTTCTTTTTTTCAGTCTTATTTCCCATTGTGTTTTTTTTTTACATGATGATCCTGTCAATAACATGCTCTCTGGCCTAGGAATACAGTGCTTTCTTACTGCTCTGTATCTATACAGGACCATTGGTCACCCTAGGCTGCACACCTGATTTGGACTACTGTACTAATGACAATGGCTAAGAAGGGGTTACTATCAGGGGCGATCAAAGGGTGCCTAGCCAGTGTTTGTGTACTGTGTGGGAGGTGCTACATTTTACTAAGGGAAGACATGGATGCTTTGCATGAACATAGGATCCATGCCTTCCCTACTGACAGAATGGCAATCTGCCTTGTTTACATAGGCAGACTACTGTTCTGGCTGTGTACTGAATGATTGGCGGGTGTCGGTGGACCTCCAGTCCTCAGTACTCGCTGATCAGCCCCCACTGTGTGTAATCACAGCAACAGTGAGCCACCGGTGGTGCATATTAGTGCCCACTACCCTAAAATGCATGCACAGCTGTCACCCTGTAGCAGTAAAACTGCTATAAGGAGGTAAGCAAGTGGTTTACCATATATTACATAATTTTATTTGTATCCCTATATACTTAAAGCATATCTTACCCCCCCCCCCCCAAAAAAAAAATGCTTACTGGTCCTTAGATGTGATCAGTGATTTATTTTTTTCAGTCTTATTTCCCATTGTGTTTTTTTTTTACATGATGATCCTGTCAATAACATGCTCTCTGGCCTAGGAATACAGTGCTTTCTTACTGTTCTGTATCTATACAGGACCATTGGTCACCCTAGGCTGCACACCTGAGTTGGACTACAAGCACCTCCCTTTCCTCATCACAAGTACCTAGAAGTGAGTTTCCCTTTAGTTTACAGAAGATATTCTGGTAAGGCAGATATTGTGTTTGATATTTCAGTTCAGCACACACAAAGTTACAAGGACACAAGGTTTCTAGAATGGTCAATAGAAAATGAACTGGTCAAAAGAAAACCACATCTAAGGACTGGTGAGCTGCACACTGAGCAGCCATATAATGCTGCTTTTCAACATGTTTATCTTGATGAATGGCACTAAGACATACACATATAAATATTTTACTTTAGGATAAAGAAATATGGTCAGGTCATGAAGCAATTTATACGTGCCAGGCAAAAGCTCTAAAAACAGTTCATTAAAGTTCAAATGTGCCATTCAATTAACAACCGCAATTTGAACCTAAAGCAGTGGCCTACTGTCGAAAGGTGTTTTATTGCATAACAATGCATGTCCACATACTGTCATCCACACTGTTCAAATACTTTTCTGCAATTTTTTTTATTCTGCAGAAATTGTTTTGGAAGTGGATGGGTGTGGACTGCTGTTCACAGCTATGGGGAATGGAGGCTGTCGGAGTGAGCCTTTTTTTTTTGTTATTCAAGGTTGTACCTCCTCTTGCCTCCATTTTTGACTAGGTAAGAAATATGTGTCAGCCTCCCTGCAGCCTCCTGGGATACTGATGTCACATATTTCAAAAGGCTGCAGGCTTCCCCACAGTGCACAAAAGATGCATTGAACACCATGCCATCAGGGGGCCAGCTACAAGAACCCAGAGAAGATAACTGGCCCTAGCTAATGTATAAGCCCCTGTACACACGGTCGGACATTCCGACTAAAAATGTCTGATTGGACCGTGTTGTCGGATAATCTGACCGTGCATGGGCTCCATCTGACTTTTTCCGTCGGAATGTCCGACCAACAAACTTTGGGAGATGGATATAAAATTTTCCGACAACATGATCCGGACTTTGTCCGATTGTTTGTAGAGACTTCCGATTGGACAAAGTGCCACGCATGCTCAGATCAAATTACAAGACCAAAGCTATTGGTTATTAGCCTCAACATAGTCCCGTTGTAACGAAAGAATGTCATCACGTTCCGAACGATTGGATTTTCCGACAACTTTGTCCGACCATGTGTATGAAACACCAGTTTCGGACAAAATCTGTCGGAAAAAATCAGACGGATTTTGTGGTTCGAATGTCCGACCGTGTGTACAAGGGCTAAAAGAACGGTAATAGCATGGAATGAGACATGTATGAGATGAAAGAGCACAACGATGGGTCCACGGCGCTTTTAGGTTTATTTGTCCCGCATGGAGATAACAGAATAGGTAAAGGACATAGGAAATGTATTTTACTGGGGAAGGGTGAAGTTCCTCTTTAGGACTTCCAGTTTCCAGGATGCTTTAACACAGTGAGTGAGCCTTTGAAGAAATATGAGTCTTGTCATTTTTGTGCTGTGTATTATATCACATTTATGGAGCCCAGAGGGATACGTGTTATAGCTGTGACCTCTGTACTGCCTGTTACTGTATTCAGTAAAGTTGCATAATGTGTGCCGTATATTATATTAAGTCATTAGCCTAATTTGATGTTTGTTTATTCCTAACTGAATTAACTTTTATAGCTTTTTCCAGACAGACACATGCTCTTGTTTATTTCAGTAATGTTCTGAGAAGAATCTTTAATATATTAAAAAGTAGGGCTTTTTCTCATGAACCATTGGCTCTAGAGCAACTAAATGATTCAAGGAAAAATGATTATTTTTGCATTGACAGTGTTCGCCCACTGTTCTTCCCATATGTGTATACTGAATATTTAGAATGTTTGTATTAATGTCATTTAAAAAAAATACAAGACTTTTTTTTTACAAGTGAATATGTGTCCCAACAGCCACTGTTTGATTGGACCAAGTTCTAGTATTTGATGAGCGTTAGTGGTAGCAGGCTGATTTGATTTGCATGGAAAATAAAAAAAAAACATTGTACAGCCAAATGGTCTGCCAATTTCATCTGTTTCTTGGCTAGACCGAAATTATCCTGAGTTCCTGCCATTGCTAAATTGACTCTTGTTTACAAGTAATAAAAATGTGTTTTTTACATTTTTGGAATGTGTCAATGAAATCTGTTTTATGGTGCTCTATATTCCAGGTATTAACATTTTTCTGCCAATAAAGTGATTGTATATAAGGGCAAAATATTAATTAATAGGTGAATCATGTATATAATAAAATATATATAATGAAATTATTATATAATTTTAAACTCTAGAGATAATGGGCTGATTATTTAAAATCTGACAAAAAAGAAAATGAGCAAAAAAATAAAAAATAGAGTGGTTTCTCTTAGTTTGATTTTTTCATGAACTTCAAGGTGAAACCTAATTAATTGCTATGGGCAAAAACTAAAATTTCTAGTTTTATTGAATCAGCCCTAATAAGGGCTAAATTTATATATACATGCACATTATATGTTACATACCAGTTAATTGATATCACCACATAACAATGGTTAGGTATGATACAATTATACTGATAACTTATAGGAAAAAACATAAGTAGAGAGGTGAATCCATCGGTGGGAAGAGCCACTGCTATCAGCAGGGAATCTACATGGCCCGGGACCCGGGAGCATCACCTTGACATACCTATACCGTGCCTGTAACTTCCATCCAAATGTGAGTTGATCTAATTACGTTATTAAAGCTGTTTGTTAAAAAATGACTGCATCCAGAGGCTCCTCTCTACTTGTGTTTTTTTGCAGCCCCTGAAATACGGTTTCTATCCTATTATGACGGCAGCCCTGCTTGCATCTTTTGGATGTTTTTTTACCCTCTCTAGCACCTCTACATATACTTTTTTAGCCTGTGTATTTTATATTGACATATTATAGTTCTGTTATAGAACGTTCATTCTATTATCAGATCCATATTGGGACATGTATGATTTCTGAGATGTTGCGCTTATACTTGTTATAATGATTACTTATAGGCAATCTGAAGCTGATATTTTATTATTGACTTACCATGACCTGCTTGCATGTGTATAGGTGAACTTCAAAGCAAGGCTTTGTTTTCTGTCCCACTGATGACTGGTGGATGAGGAGAGATAGAGGAAGGGCAGATTAACTGAACTGATAAAATAGAATCAAGAAGAATTCAATGTCAAAACAGCTCACTGGGCAGCTATGCTAATGTAGGTAAAGCTTTTTTGAAAGGAATAGTCACTGGAGGTGAACTAGAAAGCAAATGCCAGTGTACGGGATGGAAAACCCCAGTCAAGAAGAAATCCAAAACTCAACTGTCCACAGGAAAGGTGATGCTAACAGTTTTTGGTACTCACAAAGATATTACTTTATTGAAGAAGAGAACAACAATAAACAGTGCATGTTATAGTGTGTATGCTGTGCGACAAGTTAAAGTCTGCAATTTGAACCAAAAAGCAAAGGCCTACTGTTGAAAGGTGTTTTGTTGCATGGCAACGCATGCCCACATACTGTCATCCACACTTTTCAAAAGCTTTAGATACTGGGTTTTGGGGTATTAGTCCAGATTTCACTTCCTTGGATTACTTACAGTTTGGTCCACTTAAAATTGCCTGAAGAGGTCATTGATTTGCACAGACCAGCATGTGCAAGAAACAGTGCATACATGGTGGAGGACAAAGCAAATACAGTTTTTCCTGAGGCCATACACAAGCTTGTGGAATGCTCGAACAAGTGCATTGAAAAGCAAGGGACGATATTGAAAATAATGTAACTGTATGTTCTCTACTGTTGTTTCTATAATAATTTATAGAAATAGCATGTAGATAAATATTCTCACCCTCATATATTTTCAGTAAAAGACATACCAGGATGAACATCCTTTTACCATATGGGGACCATGCATACCCACCAAGTACTGGCAAATTGAAGCCACAGTTTGTATTAAATGTAGTAGTAGTGTGTTGTTTCAGACTGGACAACCTACACAGTGACATGCTGGGACTTACGGATCCACCAAAAATTTGTAATCAACATGATATTAGCATTAAAAGCCAACAATGATATCTGTTTAAAGCCCAACTTCAGGCAAAAAATATATTTAAATACCACATGGCACATCAGTTAACTTACTCCTCAAACTTGATCCCAAACATCTCTTTGTAAGCCACCCCACAATATAATGGATCAAAATCATAGTTTTCTTGTTATCTTTTTGGGAACTGGTCTCATTGCTGCCTCTGGAGTTTATGTGAGAGTTCACCACCACTGAAAGTGTCACCGGTAGTGACATGAAGAGGCACAGCCAGAAGTAAGCAGAAGAAAGAAGAATGATCAGGTTGGTGGCATCATGTGACTGCAGCAACAGATAAGTAAAATGGGTGTTTGGACTGTTTCCTTTCATACCAGTGGGTAGAGGGTAATTGGGAGGTTGCTAATATCCTGGAGATAGGCATTTAGCTTTTAGCAAATATCAAACTAGAATGCATGCGGTATTTTTGTTATAAAAATGGGCATTCGGGAATGAAAACAAATTCCACTGAACTATAGTAACAGATGAAGATAGCCTAATTTTATTATTTTAAACCAGATATATAATAAGAATGGAATTAATGTACATCCTACCATGATTCTTTGTCCCTCTTTATTTGTATCTTATTAGGAGCGTGCTAAAGCTGAAGAACAATTGGTTCATTGGTGGTTCTCTAGATTTTTAACCTTTCTTCCCTCACTTGCTCTCCAGTAGATCTCAGATAATGTTGGCACTGCACTCATCAAATACATGAAACTGCTCCCAGGGCTCATATGAAAACAAGGTAGTGACTTATGCCCTGTACACACGACTGGTTTTCCCGTCAGAAAAATGTTTTTCCCTTTTCCAACGGGAAGGTCGTCTGAAGGTTTTTTTTGATGGAGTTCCACTGAAACTGTCTTGCGTACACATGATCACACCAAAGTCCGATCGTCAAGAATGCGGTGACGTACAGCACATACAACAGGACTAGAAAAAGGAAGTTCAATACCCAGTAGCCAATAGCTTCCGCCATCGGAACAACATACAGACAAGCGGTTTTCCCGATAGGAATTGGTTTAGGAAATATTTAGAACATGTTTTATTTCTAGAATTTTTGAAAAAAAAAGTCCGATGAGGCATACACACAATTGGAATATACCATGAAAAGCTACCATCTGACTTTTTCTGTTGGACATTCCTCTTGTGTGTACACGGCATATGTTATGCAATTTCCTGTTTTTCACAAGAACTGTGAGAGCGGTTTCTTGTATTCATTAAACATAAGCAGCTACAAAAGTAACAGTGGGACTACATCATTCTAAAGCCTGCTGAAAGGTGAGTGAGGGTGACAAGACTACAAGAATACACAGTAGCCTTGACCGAGTCCTCCCTTTTCTGGGGAGGCAGCACAGCCCCTCTCTGCATGCCTCTACTCCTTTAAATGGCTGTACTTTGCAGATGGTACCTGCAGTACAACAGACAAGCTAAGGTACCCACCATCCAGATGCAGTCCAGTCCTGAAACCAGGGGACAGCTGAAGAGGCAATTGTCTAGGACACAATGCCATGCTAGAAAAAATGGATTAAAATTCCTGTATAATAAACATATTTGGTTTCAGTATGAACAAGAATATTGTGCATATGAATAGGGATATATTTCCTAAATGGACACGAAGGAGGAATATAAATTGCACTTTGAATAAAATCATTGGGAATTAACACAAATATATTGAATGACTGAACGTTGGTCTTTTTCATTAATCAAATATAGAACAAAATCAATGTAGCAATCATTTCCTCACCTCCCGTAGATTGTCTGTGACAGTTTATTACAAAAGTGTGTTTTCCTCAGTTTGGTTGCAGATGTTTAAATAATAGGAAGAAAGGAGAAACAAAGGACCCCGGTACTGGTTTTGTTTTTTCATGTTTTGTTTACACACAGCAGGCTCTGAAGAGAAAAGTGACATGCATTGTTACACTTATAAAAATTGCTACTAGTCCCCTACGGATGTCCATTATGTCTCCAAGGTCTGTGATTTATAATGTAAAAGCTTAATCAAAAGAAATGCTGGCTGTGCCCAGTCAGGGATGGGTAGACCAGTCAATTTAACTTTATGTTAAAATAAGAAAATAATTAGACAAAATGTATTTGAAATAGAAATCTGAAATGGCTTGTTGGCAATTTATTTCACATAAATGCAGCAGTAAATACACTTCTGAAAGCATTTTTCCTGGAAATGAATTATAAGTGAAAGCTAAAATCAGTGCTAAAAGTTTACAATAATGCATTCACTTAAAGCTATAGGAGTTTCTGGAACTTGCTTGATAATTTACCATGATTTGTCAGTAGTTTAAAAATAAAATGTAAAAAGGTTGGGTAAACATAATTCCTCATAAATAAGTAGCTCATATGTCACTTTATTGCTTTATGAATGAATGGACAGGATTGAAAAAGTAGGCAGTAAGTAGTCAGCACTCGAGGAAAGGACTATGCCTGAAGCATTGCACCTTTATGGTCTTCATGCAGCCTATTCTCACCTTACAAAAGTGCTCCAGGACTATTTTGTACATACAAGGTCCAAAAAAAGAAAACAAAAAAGAGACTGGGTGGGTTATTTACTAAAGGAAAATCCACTTTGCACTGCAAGTGCACTTGGAGGTAAAGTCGCTGTAGATCCGAGTGGAACATGCGAGAAAAATAAAAAAAACTGCATTTTAGCTTGCACATGATTGGATGATAAAACCAGCAGAGCTTCCACTCATTTCAGATCTTCCCTATAGATTTAGAGTGACTGCACTTTCCAAGTACACTTTCAGTGCAAAGTGGATTTGTCGTTCGTAAATAACCCCCTATGTCTGTACTCTTTTTTTATTTAAAGAATCAAAATAATTACCTTCTCAGTTGGCACGTAGTTACATATGAAGCTGCCAACATTCAAAGCAATTCCACGGATCATTTTCTGAAAGGCTCTTAACTATCTCCATCATTTTTGCTTTCACATGTTCTAATAACATAAAATGGGTTCCTTTGAGCACCAACTTGATCTTTGGGAAAGTCACAGGAACCCAAGTCTATCGGGTGAAATGTTTCTGTCATAGATTTCTTCAGTTTCCAAGGAAACTAGATGTTAACTCATTGTTCACTCTTGGACCCTGATATTTTCTGACCAAGGGTTAGAAAATGTCTATATTTTAGCACATATTCACTCATACTGAGTGAAGCGATTGAGTTGAGCCTTGTTTCACTGTGAGAGGTTAGGCATGTTCTATAGCCCTTTCTTTGTCTCTCCCCTCCCACTCTTGCTTCCTGAGCTATAGGGTTAGTCTTTTTTTCTGTAGGACCTTGTATATATTGAATGCATATTAACATGAATTCTTAGATACGCTTCTAGGATACACAAAGGAGACATATTCCAGTCTTTAGATGTGGTGGCTTTATTAGTTCTTTTTTTTTCTATTTTTTTATTCATTTTATTTTTCATTTGGTGGTTCTGCCAGTGACACATTTTGATCTGTGCTGTATCGATGTAGGAGCAATTTTACATGGGGATAGGTATTTTATAGTCTACATGAAGAACTGAAAACAATAGTAACTAATAATATGGCAGAGGTAGAAAAAACAGGAAGTTATTAGCTCACAAGTTTTCCAGCTGGATCAACAGGTACTATTTTCCCCTATTGAATAAAGTTATCAAAATAACTTTTAATTACATTGTTTATTAAATAAAATGATAATAAAAAAGAGATTTTTACTGTTAGCAATAACATATCATTTAAGGTTTAAAAAAGGTAACTTCAACCTCTTAATTTAGTTTTAGTTCAATAGTCAATTAGAAGCTAAGAAATACAATACAGTTTTAGTATTAAGCTGGCCATATGGGCTGTTAAAAAAAACAAAAAACTGAACAGATTTCCCCATCCACACAGGTAAGGTGGATGGAAGAATCCTTCTCGATGCGCTAATGTATTCTGACAGCAGGACTCCTCCTCTCCAATGGGAACAGACCTATATGGATTGAAATTTGGCCAGCCCCTGCTGAACCAGACACATTTTGATGCATTTATGGCCAGATCAAGGCTGTCCATCACAATGGTTGAGCTTGAGTTGTATATGAATGTTAGAAATGCAAGTGCTGTGAATATCATTTTGGGTGGGCTGACCCTTTAGGCTGTTAATTGTTATGTAGTAATAGCAGATAAAATATTACAATCCATAGGTTTAAGAGGGTTCATAGGTCTTTTCACAATGGAGAATTCGTTTTTAAATCACGTTGTAATCATCCATATGGACATTCCATATAAAAATTATCCAATTTTAATACAACATCAGGGCCTGACCTCACAACTGAGTTTCTGGAAATATGATCAAATTTTCCCCTAGACACACTCCTAAGCCTTCCCAGAATAGTTTAAGCTTTTATAGCTGCAAAGTGTGGGCCAACTCAATATTGAACCCTACGGACTAAGACTTGGATGCCATTAAAGTTCCTGTGCATGTAAAGGCAGGTGTCCCAATACTTTTGGTAATATAATGAATGTTTAAAGAGGAAGTTAACCCTGATGGGTTTAGTTCCTCTTTGATTCCCTGCAAAGGTAAAGCATAATGGACTACTATTGCATAGTAGTCCATTATGTGACACTTACCTGGCACAGGAGCCAGCGAAGTCACCGCTGTCCCCTGTAGTCCGGAGCCTCCATCTTCTTGGTGTGTCTCACTGCTCCGGCGCTGTCATCCATTGGAGCCACGATGACGTCACTCCCGCGCATGCGCACGAGAGCCGCCACTCGCAGCATATCGCCGTTAACTGCGGCGCACTCAGTGCTCCTGCACGCCGCTGTCTACGGCGGTGCCTGTCTTTCGGCAAATATCTCCTAAACCGTGTAGGTTTAGGAAATATTTCTTGAACCTACAGGTAAGCCTTAATCTAGGCTTACCTGTAAGTCCAAGTGGTTTGTAAGGGTTTACAACCACTTTAATATGTTTCCCATTCACAAAGTATACCTAAAAATATATTTTTTAAAAACATTCTTGTGCACATCTAGTTTACAAAGAATGAAATATACCACCACAGTTAATTATGGTAATAATGAACTCCACAGCCCCCTCCTTAACACTGCACAGTAGAGGAAACTTCAGTTTTTTTTTTTAGCAAAGAACAACTAAAATGGTAAGCAGTAATGTTTAAATTGTTTTTTTTTTTACTGTGCTAAAAAATAATATATAAATGGAAAAATGTAACAAATATAAGTAGGTTGTCATACCAATTTGGCTGCAAAAGTGAAAATACACTTTAACCCCTTCCCAACCAGCCGCCGTAGTTGTACTGCGGCAGGTTGGCTCCCCTGGGTGAAACGTCTTTATCTTACGTCGATTCACCTTTTAACCACTAGGGGGGCAGATGCTGGAGCCAATACGTGTGTCCCCTGTGGTCACGATGACTACAAGGCACCCGCGACTACTCCACACAGAGACAGAGCGGAGATCTGTCAATGTAAACAGACAGATCTCCGTGCTGTCATGGGAGAGGAGAGCGATCTGTTGTAAGTATGAACAACGAATCACTCTCCTCACTCAGGCAGACTCATCTCCCCACAGTTAGATTCACTCCCTTGGACACTCAATTAACCCCTTGATCGCCCCCTACTGTTAACCTCCTAACTGCCAGTGACATTTACACAGAAATCAGTGCATCTTTAGAGCTGTATAAATGCCAATGCTCCCAGAAATGCAAAGTCAAAAGGCAAAAGTGTCCGATCTGTCCGCCATAATGTCGCAGTGCCGATACAAATTGCTGATCACCGCCACTAATAATAAAAAATAAATAATTTAAAAAATGTATGTATCGCAAAAAATGGCCTGGTCATTGAGTAGTTAAATATTCTGGTGCTGAAATTGTTAAAATCCAGAAAATGAAAACATAAGTAGATATTAGTTGTCAGAGGCAGTCTATAATAAAGCTGTGGACCTTTTGAAAGATTAAGGCTTTATGCACACTGGACGTTATAATAAGGTTATAAAAACGCCAGTAGCTTTGCAGTGAGTTTTTCAACGTTTTTCTGCAGTTATTAGTGCTTCTTAGCATTTTTTTGCATTTTTAAGATTTTTTTTAAATCAATAGGATCAAAAGCTTTAAAAAACAGCATTAATTAGCATTTTTTTTATGTTAGAGTGTTTTTACAGCTGAAAAACTCTTCTCAGAATGCACTCATTCTTTTTACAGCCCAAAAACTCCCCAGCCACGAACAGCCTATGTGTGCATGGCCACATAAGATAACATGATGGGGAGTTTATTGACTGTAGAAAAAAATATCTGACGCCAAAAACTGCAGCTGTAAAAACTTCCAGTGTGAATGAGGCCTAAGGCCGCGTACACACGCGCGGACTGTTTGCCCAACCTTGTTCGTCAAACAGTTTCGGCAAACAGTCCACTCAAAATTTGCATGAGCGGACTTGCCCACACACGAGCGGACTGTTTCAGCGAACTGTTTGCCAAACAGTTCGCTCAACTTTTGAAATGAACGGACTCGCCCACGTAAGGAGGAGGCAAATCCGCCCATTTCGAGCGCGTGTACAGGTAGGCGGGGCCCGCGAAGGAGACGTCGCGGGCTCCGCCGCCTGGAATGGGCTTAAAGGGGAACCCCAACGCCGAAAAAAATCGGCGTGGGGGTTCCCCCAAAGTCCACACCAGACCCTTGTCCGAGCACGCTACCCAGCCGGCCAGGAAAGGGGGGCGAGCGA
The DNA here is from genome assembly GCF_037356315.1 of Lithobates pipiens. Taxonomy (NCBI): domain Eukaryota; kingdom Metazoa; phylum Chordata; class Amphibia; order Anura; family Ranidae; genus Lithobates; species Lithobates pipiens. Next base: position 397,709,476 of record NW_027507748.1, on the reverse strand, counting down.
GCGCGCCCCCCCTCCTGAGCCATACCAGGCCGCGTGCCCTCAACATGGGGGGTGCCTTGGGGAAGGGGGGGCCGCGCGGCCCCCCCCACCCCAAAGCACCTTGTCCCCATGTTGATGAGGACAAGGGCCTCTTCCCGACAACCCTGGCCGTTGGTTGTCGGGGTCTGCGGGCGGGGGGCTTATCGGAATCCGGGAGCCCCCTTTAAGAAGGGGGCCCCCGGATACCGGCCCCCCACCCTATGTGAATGAGTATGGGGTACAATGTACCCCTACCCATTCACCTGTGAAATAAAGTACAAAAAAAAAACACAACACAGGGAAAACATACTTTATTGCACAGCTCCGGGGGTCTTCCGTCTTCGGGGGTCTTCTCGCCGGACTCCTCCGCTATCTGTGTGTAGCTCTTTTGCTAGCGGAGGAGTCCGGCTTTCTTCCTCCCCGCCGCCGGCCTCTTCTCCCGACTTCGGGGGTCTTGTCCCCCTCTTCGGTTCTTCTGCCGGGCCACCGCGCCTTCTTGTAGCTCTTTTGCAGGCGGTGGCCCGGTCTTCTGTCGCCGCTGCCTTCCGTTCTTCTGTCGCCGCCTTCGGTTCTTCTGCCGGGCCACCGCGCCTTCTTGTAGCTCTTTTACAGGCGGTGGCCCGGTCTTCTGTCGCCGCCGCCTTCCGTTCTTGTTCTTCTTCTTGTTCTTCTTCTTCTTCTCCTGGAGATGTTGACTCGACGAGCTCTCCGGCCGGAATGCCAGGGACACGCTCCGCTGCCACTTATATAGTGACAATGGGGCGGTGTCACATGGTATATGTCACATGGGTTGGTCACATGGTGACCCCGCCCCCTTACGATGTCATAGTCCCCATGTGACATCAACCCATGTGACCAACCCATGTGACATATACCATGTGACACCGCCCCATTGTCACTATATAAGTGACCGCACAGCGCGGCTCTGGCATTCCGGCCGGAGAGAGCGACGTGTCAACATCTCCTGGAGAAGAAGAAGAAGAACAAGAAGAAGAACAAGAACCGATAAGCCCCCCGCCCGCAGACCCCGACAACCAACAGCCAGGGTTGTCGGGAAGAGGCCCTTGTCCTCATCAACATGGGGACAAGGTGCTTTGGGGTGGGGGGGCCGCGCGGCCCCCCCTTCCCCAAGGCACCCCCCATGTTGAGGGCACGCGGCCTGGTACGGCTCAGGAGGGGGGGCGCGCTCGCTCGCCCCCCTTTCCTGGCCGGCCGGGTAGCGTGCTCGGACAAGGGTCTGGTGTGGACTTTGGGGGAACCCCCACGCCGATTTTTTTCGGCGTTGGGGTTCCCCTTTAAGTCCATTCCAGGCGGCGGAGCCCGCAACGTCTCCTTCGCGGGCCCCGCCTACCTGTACACGCGCTCGAAATGGGCGGACTTTCCGAGCGGGAACAGTTTGCTCATTTCGAAAGTAGCCTACACACGGGCGGACTGTTCGCTCAAACACAGTTTCAGCGGACAGTTTTTCGGAATTTCCGAAAGACTTTGTCCGTCCAACTGTCCGCTGAAACTGTCCGCTGAAAGCCCACACACGGGCGGACTGTCCGCCCAAACACTGTTCAGCGGACAAGGTTGGGCGAACAGTCCGCCCGTGTGTACGCGGCCTAAGAGTGATGGACGTCAGTCTTCTTTCAGCCTTAATAAAAAGTAAATATGTGAGTTAGCCAAGCAGGACAAGATTTTCAATTACCTCCTCCCAAAAGCTCTACCAAGCAAAACAATAGACACTTAGGCAACAAAAAAGAAAAGAAAAAGAAAAAGAAAGAAAAAAAAAAGGAACCACAGGATGGCAGAAATATATTATTATATTGCATACACATATAGAGTGCTTTGAAAACTGCTTTCAACTTTACATTGTGCATGTCCATCTGGTACCAAATGTATTTTTTTCCTTATAATGCTCTTTTCCTTTGAACTTTTTGAGTTTTTAAAATTTCTTTTTGATTCAAAACTTGAGAGTTGAACTGAGCCAGGCCAGCAAAACACAGCAGGATATGACTGAAATTCCATTTGCAAGAAGGACTTTAAAATGATACCACCTCACACAGTGATTCTGATTTATGTGCTATTTCTCACTTGTGGGTTAGGGATGATATCTTCTAGCCAAAATATCATCCAGACATTTCTGACCTCTTGCATCCACTGCCAAATCCTTTAAATAACATGGGACTCAGCTTTAGAAACAAAATATTTTACACCCTCAAATGAGAGACATGTTGAATATCTAGAAAGCAAAGTACAAATAAGATGTGTATGATTTGGCGTATGGATTTAAAGCGTTGAAGAGTATGAAATGCTCTTTGATTCCTAACTACATCTGTATGTGACAAATGCTTTACAAAAATCCATTACTTAATATTAATTCCAGATGTATCAATGGAAATACTTAGTCATATTAAACAATAGCATTTTTTTATTGATACATCTGGTTTTATTTTATTTTTTTTTCTTAATAATGCTCAAGGGAATGATTTCCATCTAGTCATAAACACATAGAAAATGAACCAGGGTAATTCACTTAACTGGTGCTCCATGCGACCATTATACGTTTTCATAGGGACAGACTAAGGGTGACCATACGTGGATCGAATATTGATCCCAATAAGTCCAAATAAGCATATATTAACTGCTTCCCGACTACCTCACGTAGATATACAGCGGGAGAAGGGCACGTACAGGCAGATTAACATACCTGTGCGTTGCCCTTTAAGAAGCGACTTGCGGGTGCGCATGCACCGCCGGGAGCTCCTTGGGTGTGATCGCGGGTCCCGTGGACTTGATGTCTGTGGGGATACCCGCGATCGTCTCACAGAGAGGAATATCGGGGAAATGTTGATATAAACAAGCATTTACCCGTTCTGCCTAATGACACTGACACAGCTCCCTGTAATCGGGAGTGGTGATCAGTGTTGTGTAACACACAGCCCCTCCCCCCACAGTTAGAATCACTCCCTAGGACACATTTCACCCCTACACCGCCAGCTAGTGGTTAACCCCTTCACTGACAGTCACAGTTACACAGTAATCAATGCATGTTTTATTGCATTGATTGCTGTATGTGAATGGTCCCAAAATCATGCCAAAAATGTCCGATGTGTCTGTCATAATGTCACAGACCCAATAAAAATCGCTGATCACGGCCATTACTAGTAAAAAAAAAATAATAATAAAAATGCCATAAAACTATCCTCTATTTTGTAGACGCTATAACTTTTGTGCAAACCAATCAATAAGGGCTTATTGCGATTTTTTTACCAAAAATATGTAGAAGAATGTATCAGCCTAAACTGAGAAAAAATTTTTTTTTTATATATTTTTGGGGGATATTTATTATAGCAAAAAGAAAAAAAAATTTTTGTTCTTTATAGCACACAAAAAAAAATGCAGAGGTGATCAAATACCACCAAAAGAAAGCTGTATTTGTGGGGAAAAAAGATCTCAATTTTGTTTGGGAGCCACGTCGCACGACCGCGCAATTGTCAGTTAAAGTGACACAGTGCCGAATCGCAAAAAGTGCTTTGGTCTTTGGCCAGCCAAGTGGTCCAGAGCTTAAGTGGTTAATTGGTTGGCAAAATAGTGGTGATCAGCGACTTATAGCCGGACTGCAAAATTGTTGTGGAAATTCATATATTTGCTAACACTTTGACACTTTTTGGGAAGTAGTAGTGTACTAATAACACTGACTGGGAAGGGGTTAAACATCTAGGGAAATCAAAGGGTTAAATGTGTGCCTAGCCAATGTTTACATGTACTTTGCGTAGTGCTTTCACTAGAGGACATAATGATTGTATTCCCTGCTTTGTGGGGGAAGAAAATCTGTTACTTCCCTGCTGACAGGACATGGCTCTGCCTTGTTTACATAGGCAGAGCCCTGTCCTGTGTAAATGATGATCGCCTGCCAGTAATCCATTGGCCAGCACCCGGTGATCGACATCTGCTGTGTTTAATCATAGCAGGGTCGGGTTGCCAGGCAGTGCACGCCCCTTACCCGGATAAGCCATCCCATTTGCATTGTCTGTGTAACCATGACCCGCCCTATCAGGCAGATAATGTCTACAAGTTCATTTGCATTTGTAAAGTGATAAGTAGGTCGCAGACATTAGTCCCTTAGGCCGGCCATACACAGTTTGAATATTGGCTGGTTCAGTAGGAACTGGACAAGATTTGAACCGTTATTGGACAGGCTGAATGTACCAAGTTGATCAACCTATCAACTTGGGTCCAACCAGCCTGCCAGTTTCTCTTGCAATTATCACTGATGGCTGATATAGCCGCTAGCAAAAATCACTGTCTTCTCCAGGTGGGGATGGCTTCACACTATTCAATCTTCTTTAGATCTACCCTTAACTAAATAGTTTGCATAGATTTGTATAGTGCATACCAATATCAATTCTTACCCTGGTGCTGAGACAAAATCATTGGCAAGTGGGTAGAATTTAAAGCCAAACAACAACTTAAAGCCACAAAACAAGTAAAATAAGCATGTGCTTAGAAAACACAGAAAGGGGTGGCATTATGGAACATTTTCCCCTAACTTTCATTCCCTAATTCTCTCACTGCCTTACTTAACATTGGTTTAGTTTTTTGTAATTTATTGTTACCTGCTATGTTTGATAAAATATGCTTCTTTGGCATATTGAGTAAGTAAAGTTTAAAAGTTTGATTTGAAAGAATTTCAGATACCATAGGATGTCTGACAAGTTCATATGGGTGTTATGATGGTAAGTGTCTACAATTATTTTTTCCATATATATGTTGAGTTTTGTTTATGGCATTAACTGGCTTTAATATGGCCCTATTAATTTACTGTTATTTTATAAAAAGTCAAATACTCAAATTTACCAAACTATTTACACAGAAAAAAAAATGATTTCTATATATGCAGCCCCAATCCGTTCCTTCTCGGGTCACCTACCGGCGCTCCTGGCTCTTCCCCCTTGACCAGTGCCCCTAATAGCAAGCCACTTGCTATGGGGGCATTGGTGCGTGTTCACTACCAAGCCCCACTGTGGCTCGGCCCCACCCCTGCTCTCTCCTCATTGGCTCACTGGCTGTGATTGACAGTGGCTCCCTCTGGTGTGTCTCAGCCATTGAGAACAGAGAGACCCGAGACAGCCCAGGCTCCATTGCACATCGTTGGGTTGAGAGGGGGCTTAGGCTGTGGGGGAGTAGCACCCAGACTTTTTAACTTCATGCGTAATATTTTTGAAGGTAGAAAACCTCCAGCCTTTACAACCACTTTAAAGCAATGAGAACAAATATGCACTGTATATCCATAAACATGTAGCACATGATTGTTTTTTCATAATTTAATAGTAGCAGGTCACAGCAACAGCACACAACTTTCCAGAGTGGATCTGCAAAAACTGAACTTAAGAGTAAGGGTACGCAAAAGTTAGAGTTACACTAAATATCTTTTTTCCATTGTAATCTACTTTGTAAGTAATCTCCAGTTGCACAAGGACCATGTAAAAAATTAAATTATGAAAAGAAGTCTGGAAACAACAAATTTTCTGCTACGAATTTCCTCTTTTCACCACAAACGTTTCTAGTTTCTCCTTCATCATCTTTAGCTTCAATGTGTAACATCTGGTTATTCTTTTACTTCCAAATGTCAGAATATTATTTTATTTAATATAGCTAAAACCAGGTGCAATATAAATAAATCTCCACTGGGTAGTAGTCCAACAGCTCTCATGTTTTAATTTGTTACAGAGATATGTCCTGGAATGATCTGTGCAGTTTGTTTGTACTACCTTATCTGTTCACTCTGCCAAAACATCTATTATTTTCATGATGTAGCTGCCTTCCACAGCTCGCCTACAAATTGGGTAAAAAATAGACAGAAATGGAAATAGACTGCATGTTAACCAAATGTATGTTTCTCATTCATGAAAAACAGAAGTATATTCCGTAAAAAAAAAAAAAAAAAAGAAGAAAAATAGGCAGCCCCCCCCCCCCACACCTCTGAATCAATAAAATAAACAAGGTTTCCTTAAATTAATTTCATGTAAACCGAAATAGTAATCAACATTTTTGGTTTTTGAATTTTTTTATCCACTTCGAGACCAAGCCTATTTTTCACACTTGTGGCTTACAAGTTAAAATCTGTATTTTTTGCTAGAAAATTACTTAGAACCCACAAATATTATATATATATATATATATATATATATATATATATATATATATATATATATACGTATATATATACGTATATATATATATATATATTTATTTTTTTTTAAGCAAAAGCCCTAGAGAACAACATGGCAGTCATTGCAATATTTTATGTCACGCGGTAAAAAACACATTTTTTTAGGGGAGAAATACACTTTTTTTAAATAAAAAAAATAAAAAACAGTAAAGTTAGCCCAATTTTTTTGCATATTGTGAAAGATAATGTTATGCTGAGTAAATAGATATCTAACATGTTACACTTTAAAATTGCAAACTACGATACTTAAAAATCTCCATAGGCGTCGTCTACATTTTTTTAACGGTTACCTGTTAAGAGTTACAGAGGAGGTCTTTTGCTAAATTTTCTGCTCTTGCGCTAACGTTTGCAGCGATACCTCACATGTGTGATGGAGACTCTTTACCACCCGTGTCCAATCACGGCTGATCACAGTGTAAACATGAAGAGCAGTTGCGCAGCTTTTCCTCACTCACGTCTGTCAGACTCGAGTAGAGGAGAGCCAATCAGCTGCTGCTCTGATGGGGGGGGGGGTCTGTGCTGATTGATTATCAGCACAGCCCCCCCAGAGGTTGCTCACACTGGACCACCAGGGATGCCACTAGGACCACCAGGGATGTCACAGCCAGGTATGCCACCCTAGACCACTGGGGATGCCAATCAGTGCCCACAATGGATGCCAATCAGTGCCCACAATGGACATCACTGATTGGCAGGCATTATTGTTTGGCACTGATAGGCATTCATCCGTACCATCAATTAGTGTACATCAGTGCCACCTATCAATGCCCATCCATGCCCATCCATGCCACCTATCAGTGCCCACCCGTGCCACCTATCAGTGCCCATCTGTGTAACCTATCAGTGTCCATCCATGCTGCCTATCAGTGCCCATCTGTGCTACCTTTCAGTGCCCATCAGTACCACCTATGTCTACCAATCAGTGCTGCATATCAGTGGCACCTATCAGTGCCCATCAGTGCCACCTATCAGTGCCCCATCAGTGCTGCATATTAGTGCCCATCATCAGTGCCCATCAGTGACACCTCCTCAATGTCACCTCATTGGTGCCACCTCATTGGTGCCCATCAGTTCCCCCTTATCAGTGCCCGTCAGTGAAGGAGAAAACTTTTGTAACAGAAACAAAAGAAAAACATGTTTTGCTTCTTCAGTGTCACTTACAACTCTACTTCCTCCTCTCCTCTCCTTTCTCTGTCAGGGTCCCCCAAGGTTCTGTTCTTGGACCTCTCCTTTTCTCAATCTACACCTCCACCCTGGGTCAGGTGATAGCCTTACATGGCTTTCAATATCATCTCTATGATGACAAAATCCAAATTTACCTCTCTACCCCCAACTCACTCCATCTGTCCCATCATACATCACCAACTTACTAACAGACATATCAGCCTGGATTTCACATCACTTCCTCAAACTCAGCCTATCCAAAACCAAGCTCAAGCTATTTCCTCCCCATGTGCCACTTCTCCTGATTTCTCTGTCAAAATCAACAGCTCAACTATCAATCTGTCCCCCCATGCCAAGGTCCTAGGTGTAATCCTGCACTCTGAACTATACTTTTCAGCCCCACATCCAATTGCTGTCCAAAGCTTGCTGCCTCAACCTCTGCAACATCTTCAAGATACACCCCTTCTTAACCAATGTCACACAAAGCTTTTAATTCACCCCCTGGTCATCTCTTGCCTTGACTACTGCAACTCCCTTATCATTGGCTTATCTCTAAATAGGCTATCCCCCCATCATGAATGCTGCTGCCAGACCCATCCACCTTAAAAACCGATTGGTGTCTGCTACCCCTCTCTGCCAATCCCTCCATTGGCTGAAAATTAAGCAATACATGAAATTCCCGATACTAAAAGTAACTTACAAAGCCAGCCACAACCTGGCCCCCAGCTACATCACTAACTGGGTCTCAAAATACCAACCAAATCGTCCTTTTTGCTCCTCCCAAGATCTCCTGCTCTCTAACTCCCTTGTCCCCTCATCCCATGCTCGCCTCCAGGACTACTTCCGAGCCTCTCCCATCCTCTGAAATCCTCTACCCCAATCTGTCCAACTATCTCCTACTTTTTCCACATTCAGACAATCCCTGACAACTCATCTCTTTAGAGAATCCTATGTTGCCCCATCTAACAACTGTACATTTATGTTCTCCATCAACACATCCCCCACAGTTATTACCTCTTGTATCTCTTGACCCTGCCTCTTAGATTGTAAACTCTAAATGAGCAGGGCCCTCTGATTCCTACTGTATTAAAATGTATTGTTTCCTCCGGGGGGAATGGTAGGTCTCCCTCAATCAATGTAAAGAGTACTATGTTCCTACTACAGTTTGTGTCATTTAACTGCTCTCACTCGATCTGTATTCTGACATGAGAAAATTCTTTGTCCTTGTAATTTTGTATTCTTTGTTATATACCCTTTTTTCAATAAAATTTTATAAAAAAATAAATAAAAAAAAGCGACGATCCATGCAGCGGATGAGGGTACAGAGTACAGCACAGCTAATGTGTTTCACACCTTACGCTCCAGGAGAGGTGGGAAGCATGTTGGCTGTGCTTTGCTTTTTGCCCTCAATTGCTGTATAGATTGTCGTTTTATTACATGAATCAATAAAGGTGATTTAATTGGAAAAAAAAATGTATTGTAATTTTACTGTCTACCCTCAAGTTGCAAAGCACTGTGTACATTGTTGGGTCTAACCATTGCCTGCAGTATAGAAAATGAATTATAAAAATAAGTTTTGCTTTAACATACCATTAAATCCCCTTTGATAAAATTACCACTGAGATTTTTTTTATTTGCTTGTCTGCATTTTAAAAATGGCAGCTGAATTATAATTGCCCACTACAGGCAACTTTGCCCCTTTTCATCTCCTACAATTTAATATATTACCCCTATGTGTATCAGTAAAACAATAAACCATTTGTTTGAAATTTGCTCTTTTCATGAAAGCCTCCATATCTCTGCACTTTAACAACATTTTTTACAAGACCCATTTTCATCATAAACAGCACAAAATATTTAAGAGCATTCTATAAACACCTGCAAAATCTAACAATAGTAATGTATAATGATGAATAAGTCACATTGTGCAGGATGTCGACCTTTAGACTCATAAAAAGAACATAATTACAGACCCTGATGTAATTTTAGTCCAGAGAGACTAGTAATATACTGTAAAGAATAGCTGGACCATTTTAACATGAAAAAAAAAAGAAAAAAGAAAAGCGAGTACAATTTCAAAGCAAGTGTCAGGAATTAATTGGGACATGAACCCAGTCTTTGAAGAATCATAAAAAAATGTTTTTTTTTTCCTTTTTTTTTTTTTTGATGTAGGGGAAAATAAAGAGTAGAACATACGCTTTCTATCTGTACTGCACGACAGCTGATTAAAAATGCTAACAACTAAGACTGTCCAACAACCAGAAGCTCCCATGAGACTCATTCACACAGATGGTGATTAGTTTACGATGGCCAGAACAATCACTGGTACCATGTTGCAGTAACACCCACAAACTATCTGTCACATTCCCCAGAGGCCAATAAAAGCTGTTAGCTTCATATACTTAACTTCAACCATAAGCTTTACAAGCATCCCCAATACATTTTTAATCACATTTTTCAAAAACCTAAATGTTCTATTTAGCTAATATATGTCTGTACTTTGAATGTCTTTAGGCCTTGTCTGCGAGTGATTCGTTTTGGTACTGCAGAGTCAGAGAGCTCCATTAATGTTTCACAACAGAAGCCATGCACAGATGGAGACATTTGTGCTACTAAGTCTGCTAGGTTTTCATCAAACACTCCTGTGGCTTTAACCTCATGTAATCCATCAGTGCTCCCGACGGAAATTAAGGATCAATACTTTTCTCGTAGTAAGCAGCTGAACGCTTGCATTACAATTTGTTTTCTGCAATACCCTAATGCATTTTTTTTTTACTTTTGTGTAAATCCATTTTTATTTACTTGAATGGGTTAAGATGGAAATGGGTTTACATATTGCTGTTTTGCTCTACTGTCGGTGATAAAAGGTAATCCATGCAACAAACCAGAGTTTATCACTTTAATGTGGTCAAGCCAATTAAAAATGATTTCTGACCTGGGTTCATGGATTAATGCACAATTATTCTCTCTTAAAAAAATGACAACCTGTTTTTGGTGAATGTATTATGGCACATCTATGCTGTTTTTTGGTGAGTATACTATAGTATATCTGTGTATGTTTTTTTTTTTTTTTTTTTTGGTGAATGTACTGTAGTACATATATGCTGTTTTTTGGAGAATGTATCATACCATATTTTTATTTTGTTTTTGAAACTTTTAGCCTACCTTTCACTTACATTTAAACACCCGTATATGGGAGAACATAAAGTTCAACTCCAGGAAACCTCAAAATTTGCTTGTGACCTGAGAAAAGTGGGTGGGCCTCTCAGGTTTGATAAGGAGGGGGTATGTAGACAGTGCATCCAAGGGACAGGGGATGAAGCCTGTCCTGGCTCTTGCAAAGGTCATGGGATCCCCATGACTAAGCTCTGGGGGCGGAATGAAATACGTTGGGGGCGTATCCTAGTCGGAGTCTAGGCTGAGGTTGCCACTCAATTCATTGCAGCAGGACCCCATAGATGTGTGACTTGCAGGGGTCACCCTTTCTTTTTTTTTAATTGCTTGTTTAGGTCTAAGAGACTTTTTATAGTAGATTTACGTACCCAATCCTCTGCTCCTTGCTGCTAGACCAGTCCCCCCAGCATCTTCTCCCCTATACTGCAGTGATCTGAGGTATCTGAGGTATTGATGTCATCAAGACTAGTGGATCCATAGCTCTGCACTGGATTTGATTACACCAAGGGACAGTTCATTGTTGAAGAGTGAGGGAGTGCTACCTTCCAGGGAGCATAAGAACAGATACGTAAAAGCATTTGATATCATCAAGACCAATGAAGGATCTAAGTGCTTTCAATCTCCCCAAAGGAGCAATTTTCAAGTTTCTGGAGTTGGGCTTTAAAGAAACCTAAACCCAATCACCAAAACCTCATCTAAGCCTTAACATGATCATTTTCAACCTTTTTTAAATATGCAGCTTTCATGAAAATAGCATCTGTTGAACTTTCCGTGAAAATTCTTGTTCAGGCACTTCTTGTTTTGGGATCACACCCGTTTCCTTGTTGTGCTTAGGTGTTGTTACCCTGATACAGGTGACCATGGTGGATACTTTGAGTTGCAGTACTGACCGAAATTATGCAGGCATAGTCCACTGTTGCGTGATGTGCAGAAAACACTGAAAGTGGTTCTAAAGGCTCAAGGTTTTTTTATACATTCTAAAAAAACTTCTCGTTGCAGCAGCTCCTGCAGCCCCACAAATACTTACCTGAGCCCCATCTTAGTCCAGCAATGTACATGAGAGCCAAGGCTCTCCAGGGACTCTCTTTTCTTAGTGGCTGAGAAAGCAACAGGAGCCTTTTACTCTCGCTGTTGTCAATCACAAACAAGTGAGTCAGGGAGAAGAGAGAGGGAGCAGGACCAAACTGCAGCTCTATGTGTGAATGGATACACAGAGCTGTGGCTTGGGAGTGAACCTGCTTTGGTGCCCCCATTGCAAGCTGCTTGCTCTGGGGGCACTCAGGCAGGAGGGATGGGCCAAGAGCGCCAGTGAGGGACCATGCTGCATGACCACATCCCTAAAGCCATTTACTTTCACTGCTCCCCCGGTCAAAGGTATTCTGATGTCATTACATGCAATGCAGGACCACTAGTCCTGTTTTATATGTGAGTATGGCGAAATGCTGCCATACACATTTATACTCTGTATATTCACCTATACTTCATCAGAGGGTCAGAGAGCAGAGGAAAGCACTGGCTACCTGATGAGCAAGAAATATGGTAAGTGTAGTTGCTTATTCCTCTACTCCTAAACTAGCACAGATAATTTTTTCCCTTAACGTGGAGTTCAGCTTAAGAAAATGTTGTCCGCAATACAAATACAGTTAGATGCTAGTAATAAAAAAAAAGCAAAGTATAACTATGAGCAAAACATAAAATAACATAATATGATCTAGACTAATGAAAAATGTTACAGGAAAAACTCTCTTACAAAAAGGATTATGTAATGCACTGAATAGTCAATGCTTAACACTATATTAAAAACAAAAGTTCTTGGCGCACAAATGGAAGAAACCTTTTGTAGAGAACACTTTATCCAAATATTAGGTTAATTGTTGTCTCATAGAGGGCCTATAATTAGTCTCAATGTGCAGCTGCTAGACCACTTTGGACATGGTGGAAGAAAGCAGAAATTGAACCATCACAAGAACAGCGCATCAGAGAGACTCATAGTCTGATGTGAAAAGCATAGAAACAATTTATTAAAATGAAAAAGAAAAAAACTCAATAAAAGACGTCTGATCCTCCAGGGATCTTAAAACCTTTACATCAGTCAATCACGACAATAAAACAACAGTTGCTTGATGATAAATTAACCCTGGGATCTTCTACTCGTAACTTTGAGATGTTGGTAAAAAACAGGGCTGTGTTGCTAGTGTAGTCTATTGTACACGTAGATTGAATGATTGTGGGTGATTATCTCCCAGAGGCAGGGGGAACCAGTGAAGTTCGTATATAGGTGTAAATAAATGATTGGAACAGAGTTCCCAAAAGACACTCACTTTTGTTAATGGCTGGACTGTAGGGCTGGGGCGCCGTCACGCTGAGCTGGAGGAGTGGAAGAAAAAGGGTCAATCCTGCTCCCTGTGCTCCGGGACGGAGGTGCAGTAAGCGCTGAAGGATGTTAATCCAAGTTGGACACAAGGTGGCGTCCACCTTGTGTGTTGGAGAGGCTTGGAGCGCAGCGCTTCGCTTGCCCGAACGGTTGCGGGTCACTATTGGTCACGTGGAAGGCTCCGTAGCGAGGGGGGTTGTCATGCCGACCGGCCTGCTAACATGTTTCGCGCGCATGCGCTTTATCAAAGCTTTGATAAAGCGCATGCGCGCGAAACATGTTAGCAGGCCGGTCGGCATGACAACCCCCCTCGCTACGGAGCCTTCCACGTGACCAATAGTGACCCGCAACCGTTCGGGCAAGCGAAGCGCTGCGCTCCAAGCCTCTCCAACACACAAGGTGGACGCCACCTTGTGTCCAACTTGGATTAACATCCTTCAGCGCTTACTGCACCTCCGTCCCGGAGCACAGGGAGCAGGATTGACCCTTTTTCTTCCACTCCTCCAGCTCAGCGTGACGGCGCCCCAGCCCTACAGTCCAGCCATTAACAAAAGTGAGTGTCTTTTGGGAACTCTGTTCCAATCATTTATTTACACCTATATACGAACTTCACTGGTTCCCCCTGCCTCTGGGAGATAATCACCCACAATCATTCAATCTACGTGTACAATAGACTACACTAGCAACACAGCCCTGTTTTTTACCAACATCTCAAAGTTACGAGTAGAAGATCCCAGGGTTAATTTATCATCAAGCAACTGTTGTTTTATTGTCGTGATTGACTGATGTAAAGGTTTTAAGATCCCTGGAGGATCAGACGTCTTTTATTGAGTTTTTTTCTTTTTCATTTTAATAAATTGTTTCTATGCTTTTCACATCAGACTATGAGTCTCTCTGATGCGCTGTTCTTGTGATGGTTCAATTTAATGCTTAACACTAGAATACATTTATTTTTCTTCACTGTTACTGTAATGTAACTGCTTTGTTGATCTAATAAACTCCCAATAACTTTTTTAAACTGTATAGTTCAGATCATTACTGGATGTGGTACTGTATGTTGCCAACAACTGGCAAGGCTTTTAAAAATATAGACAAAATACAAGCAAACTATTGCACATTTGTGGAGAAAAAAATTACTATAGGCATACCCCACTTTTAAGTAAACAAAGGGTATTATTTACTAAAGCTGGAAAGTGCAAAATCAGGCTCACTTCTGCTTAGAAACCAATGAGCTTCTAATCCCAGCTTGTTCAATTAAGCTTTGGTAATACAATCTGGAAGCTCATTGGTTTCTTTCAGCAGTGAGCTTGATTTTGCACTCTCCAGCTTTAGTAAATAAATCCCATTGTGTACTTAAAAGTGGGGTATGCCTGTATTCTATACGAAATACATAAACAAAAACGAAACAGGTTTCTGGTAAACTAACAACTATAGTATACAGGCATACCCCAATTTTAAGTACACAATGGGGTTTATTTACTAAAGCTGGAATGTGCAAAATTAGGCTCACTTCTGCATAGAAACCAATGAGCTTCTAACCCCAGCTTGTTCAATGACACTTTGATAATAAAACCTGGAAGCCCATTGGTTTCTATGTAGAAGTGAGCCTGATTTTAACTTAACTGCATTTTATAATATCATTATGATATAATGTAATCCTTGACTTTTTCCTTAAGGTGGAGCCAGGTAGGGTGCCCTTAAAACCTAGCTTGACCTAAAACACTTTTTACAAAAGTTAATGACTGGAGTGAGGAAGGATTCTTGGGTGCAAGTTTCAGCTTTAATACCTGGTTCCTGGTTCCAGAGGGGAGGAAGTTGTATCTTTGCGGAGCCACCCAGGCACGGTGCCAGGTGGAGTGTCATGTTGTCTATAACACTCCCATTTCCTGTTCTGGCAGATACTCATCACTTAGGCTGTAAGTTAAATAATTTCTCTGTGGAGACGAATAGCAATAAGAGCCTAAAAGTATTTTTTTCCCCTCTCTGTGTCCCTGATGGCAATATTTCTCCTCCTTCCTGTTCTGCCTAACACCCATCTAACAGTGAGGAGGTGATGAGAAGAAAACAAAAATGGGGCCCCAGGCCCCAGTAAAAAGTTGAGAGTTCTTGCAAACTTTCATTACTGTATTCAAAACAACGGAATGTTTTTGCAGAACTTGGGGTTAAAGGCAAATATTTTCAGATGCTGTCTTGGATCTCTGAAAGTTGTACCATAACCTGAATCTGACCATACTAGACATCTTTGATATACATGTAGGAATACCATAAGTCAGGTGTCAAAACTCAAGGGAAACAGTGGGCTGAACTTATGTGGGGAAAAAAAAATCTACAAAGGTGCCCCAGTACAACTAACATTACAGTAATAACTACAAATGACATATATACATAAAATAAGCTTTCAGCCTGGTTCATACTGCCACAACTTTGAAGCCAACATCCCAGCTCGACTTTGGCATGACTTGCATATGACTTCTTTAGCATTCCATGCATTAAGGTGAAAAAAACTTGACACTGACTGGCCTCCTAGCCCCCCCCCATTTTACTCACCTGAGCCCATTCGTTCCCTCAGCAGAGATGCGCTGCACCTCTCTGCCCTGGTTTCCCGACTCTTGATTGAATAGATTGATAGCAGCGCAGTCATTGGCTCCCATTTCTGTCAATCAAACCCAATGATGCGGACGCTGGGGGCGGGGCCGTGTCCAGTATTCTGTGTCTATGTACACAAATGCTGGACTCAGGAACACGCCCACAAGGTAACCCCTGGGGAGAGCACTTTTACCAGGGGGTTTACCAATTCAAGGAGGAGCCACAAACAGACGAGATTTGGGGCCACACTGTGGAAAATGAACTGCACAGTGGAGGTAAGTATGCTATGTTTGTTATTTAAAAAAAAACAACAAGGGTTTACAACTCCTTTAAGTCCTTTAACTTTGGCTGAGGTTCACATAGAAGGAATGGGACGGCCCTAAAACACTAGTTTGACATGTCTCCTGTAAGTGAAGCTTGTTAAAATTAAAGTAGACAATCTATTCCATTTTATTTTTTAAATAACCCCATTAACAAGTTCTTTGTTGCTGCTGCAGCAACCATCAGAAAATTAAAACTAACCTGTCAAGGTAAAAAAATAAAATAATTATATGATGGATTACTTTATGGAAGATCGAACCTAGAATATATTTATGGATGTTGTAGTGAATCGGAAGCTTCACATTGAAAAACTATAATGGGTGAGCTACTTAAGATGTTGCTTACACAAACTATTAAGATATAAAGTGATACAGCACCCCAAGGCACATAGAGAATTGCATTAACCCACAACATTTATTCAGCAGTCTTACAGACACTCATCAATCATTAAACTCAGGAAGAAGAAACACAATCTGAAAGGCTTAAGGGGATTAATCTAACCATATTGATAACACTTCAAAAATTTATGAGGTGGAATGACTTGGAAGACAAATCAAAAACCTCTGAAACAGTGGTTCATATGTCAGGACCTTCGGATAGTATGCACAAAAATGTATTGTTCTCCAATATATATGAAAATTAGAGTTTAAGCGCTTTAGTACTAGATTTTTCACACCAGCTGATGTTATATAGAGTTGAATAACAAATACAAGAAAAAACAAAAATCCCTATTAAGAGTCCATTCACACAGGGGCAACACGACTTCCTGCAAGACTTTGGAAGGCAACTTGGACATGACTTGAGTATGAACCACAGCATGACTTGAGGCAACTTACAAGGCAACTTGAAGTTGCCTCCAGGACAGGGGACTTTGCCAGTGGCCAATCACATAATAATCAGCTCTGTGGGAGGGAGGGGTTTGCCTAGAAAACTATTTTTACTTCCTGGAAAGTTGCTTCAGTTAAGATAGGGGATCAGACTTGGAGGCAACTTCCATTGAAATCAATGGGTACAAGTTGCCTAGAAGTCGGATTGAAGTAGTACAGGAACCTTTTCGGAAGTCAGAGCGACTTCAGTAGTTTACATTAAGACAGCTCCATTCACTTACATTGATTTTATCATGTTGCGCGACTTGAGGCAACTTGGGGCGACTTCAGGGCGGATCCAAAGTTGCCCCTGTGTTAATGGTCTCTTAGCCTATACCAAGAAGTGATCTGAACACCAAAAATTCCTGTGTTTAAAATCAAAAGAATGTATACAAAATGTTTTTTTTTTTTTCTTACTGAGGTCCATTGTGTGCAGTGGCTATTTGTATCCACAATGCAAACAGGAAGAGCTCTGTCTCCAAACATCTAATTTTGCTAAGGGTATGTCAAGGAAATATGTACACAGATAGGTAAAAAGCATTTATCATTGTTTTGCACATCCTATTTAGTTCTTGTGTTTTATTTAAAGGAGGAGTTCACCTTCCCCAAAAATAATAAATGCACATATTTTTCCAGAAAAAAAAAGTGCATTTATTATTTTTTCCTTCAGGAGCCTGGAAAGCATTGCACTGGTAATCCGTGGATCAGGGGTGCTATGTCAGGCTTCACCATACCAGCCCTGCAGCCTTCTGCCCATACCTTCATACACGCTGTCAATTTTGTAAAAAATTGCATTTTTCTTTGTTTCGGTTATAAAATTTTGCAACTTAACAGTCATTTTTCTTCCTAAATCTTGGCCAAAATTTATACTGCTACATATCTTTGGTAAATAAGTGTATATTATTTGGTCATTGTAAGTCTACGAGCTATGGTGTCAATCTCTTTAAATAGATCACACCTGATAAACCCTGATGTACTGAAGGCCTATCTCATGTCTTAAAACACTAACAAGCCAGGAAAGTATAAATACCCCCGAAATTACCCCTTTTTAGAAATGAGACATTCCAAGGTGTTTAGTAAGAGGCATGGTGAGTTTTTTGAAGTTGTCATTTTTTCCTACAATTCTTTGCAAAATGAAGATTTCTTTTTTCTTTTTTCACAAAATTGTCATAATAGCAAGTTATTTCTCACACACAGCATATGCATACCACAAATTACACCTCAAAATACATTCCACAACTCCTCCTGAGTATGGCGACACCAAGTGTGAGACTTTTTCACAGCCTGACCACATACAGAGGCATAACAGCGTTCTAGTGACATAAATTACACATTTAATTTCTTGACTACCTCTTACACCCCAATGTATATCTATGAGTCATATTGAGTCTTTTGAACATGTCATTTTTTTTCCACAAGTTTTTGGAAAATGTGCATCTTTTTTTTTACACAAAGTTGTCCATGTATAAGATATTTATAACGCATAGCATGTACATAGCAAAAATGACACTCCAAATTGTATTCTGCTACTCTTCCTGAGTATGACGATACCACATATGTGAGCCTTTTACACAGCCAGGCATCAAACAGAGGCCCAGCATGCAAGGAGCACCATCAGATGTTCTAGGTGCATAAATTACACATTTAATTTGACTACCTATTACACTTTTGTGAGATACTGATGAGCACTGTAGTAGCACTGATGGGCACTGTAGTGGCATGTATGTGGCATGGATGAGAACTGATGTGGCATGGATGTAGCACGGATGAGTACTGATGTGGCATGGATGTGACACGGATGAGAACTGATGTGGCATGGAGGATGTGGCATGGATGAGCACTGATGTGGCATGGATGTGGCACGGATGAGCACTGATGCGACATGGATAAGCACTGATGTGGCACAGATTATCATTGATGTTGCACGGATGATCACTGAGGTGGCACATATGAGCACTGATGTGGCACGGATGAGGGCTGATGTGGCATGGATGTAGCATGGATGAGCACTGATGTGGCATGGGTGAGGACAGATGAGGCATGGATGTGGCATGCATGGTCACTGATTTTGCACGGATGATCACTGATGTGGCACATATGAGCACTTATGTGGCATGGATGAGGCATGGATGAGTACAGATGTGGCATGGATGAGCAGGAATGAGGCATGAATGAGGCATGGATGAGCCATGGATGGGCACGAATGAGCCATGAATGGGCATGGATGAGCATGGCTGGGGATGGATTAGCATGGCTGGGCATGGATGAGCATGGCTGGGCATGGATGAGCATGGCTGGGCATGGCTGAACATGGATGAGCATGGCTGGGCATGGATGAACATGGATGAGCATGGCTGGGCAAGGATGATCATGGCTAGGCATGGATAAGCATGGCTGGGCATTGATAAGCATGGCTGGGCATGACTGACCATGGCTGGGCATGGATGAGCATGGCTGGGCATGGATGAGCTTGGATGAGCATGGTTGGGTATGGTGAGCAAGGATGGGCATGGCTGGGCATGGATGGGCATGGCTGGGCATGGATGGAGCATGAATGAGGATGGATGAAGCATGAATGAGTATGAGGATGGCTGGGCATGGATGAACATGGATGAGCATGGCTGGGCAAGGATGATCATGGCTGGGCATGGATGAGCATGGCTGGGCATGGCTGGGCATTGATGAGCATAGCTGGGCATGACTGAACATGACTAGGCATGGATGAACATGGCTGAGCATGTCTGGGCGTGGATGGGCATGGATGAGCATGGCTGGACATGGATGGACATGGATGAGCATGGCTGGGCATGGCTGGGCATGGCTGGGCATGGATGAACATGGCTGTGCATGACTGAGCATAGCTGGGCATGTATGAGCATGGCTGGGCATGGATGAGCAAGGATGGGCATGTATGAGCAAGGATGGGCATGGATGGAGCATGAATGAGGATGGATGGAGCATGAATGTGGATGGATGGAGCATGAATGAGGATGGATAAGCTATGGGTGGGCACAGATCAGTGCTGTGGGCACTTCAGATCTAGCCCACAGCACTGCTGTACCTGGATCATTCCTCTCCTCACACACTGTACTGATTGGATGGGGCAATCATGTGGTAAAGGGCCACTGTCATTGGCCCTTTACCCCATTTCATGATGCTCTGGGTCTGGAGGACCTGACGGTCATGAACCTATCCGGGTGCGCGCCCCAGGGGGCGCGCGTAAGCACGATTCTGGGAGTACATTATATGACGGCCTCCCAAAGTTATCCGACCCGGCTGTATCTGTCATTTGGCTATGGCCTGGTCAGCAACTGGTTAAGTGTTTTTCTTATTTATTATACTATATGATAGAATATTTAATAAAGTTTTTCTTTGCAGTGTGCAAAGACATAAAACATGTCTAGTATCCCATCTAAATAATGATTTTCATTTGGATCCTTCAGTCTTTGTGGGACTTTCCTATGATGTCATTTACAGCAGCTTTCCCAAGTCTTTCTCAAATAGTTAGAAATCCAAAATATTTGTCTGTACACTGACTTGGCATCCTTTTGTGACTCTCCCATCTAGGCTTTTATCATATGTGGTAGCCTCAGCAGCACCATCAGATAGAACCTCTACCTCTGCTGCTTGTAACACACTAACATTGCTCTTCACACACACATACACACACACACACACACACACCTCCGAGTATGGTCCACTGTCATGTAGCCAAACTCACACTCTTTATAGGAGGGAGCTCTGAGCGTCAGCTGCTCCTAGCTTTTAATTGAGCTGCTTCAGTCAATCAACCTGCACATAGTCCAATCTCAGATAGCCATATCTATATCTCATCCAGGGTTACACGCATGCAAAGTATAAAGTACATATTTGTGAATTTGGCCATCTTTGAGCAAAAATAAACAAACTGATTCTTATATGAGGCTAACCTATTTTTTCTAGCTGCAGTCAGAACCAATGGTTCATTGCGTAGAACCACAATGAAAGGACTGGACCCTTACTATGAAGCTGAGCAGCATACGTGTTCCAGAAGGTCAAGACTTGTTAGTGACCTGCTGCTTTTTTTCAAAACCCAATGGTACTTTCTTGTTTTATGTAACTCATAACTATCGCTTTCGATTTTAAAAAAAAACTGTGAGAGCCACAAGAGTTGGAGCATATGTAAGGGTTCTTTTCTTACTTTTCAAATCCTGTTTTTTTTGTTCCATTACTCCTGAAATATTGTGTTAATTAGCCTAGCTGATTAGGAAGAGCAACATATGAACTAAGTATAATTAGAAGGAATTACAGTATATTGGGCTTTATTGACTGAACCAGATTGCAGGTGGTATTTACAGTAGGTGTTTTCCAAGTACCGCATGCAATCCTGAAAATAGCAATTCCCTATTGCTTTTTATGGTATGTACCACATAAAGCAAAAACACTTGGTAAATATTGCATAAACCAGGAGTGAAAATCAATCAGGGAAAAAAAATGCATGTGGTTAATAAGTAGTGGTCCCAGTATGCAATGTTTAAGGAACCAACAGCTGCAAGCATCCTTAATTACAACCAGTAAATAACATGGTTGTTAAGGAGTGGGAAGCTGCCGCGTCCTTAACCACCAATGAGTCATCAGCTGCCAGCAGGATTCCCCGCTGACAGCTGAATGTAAAAAAAAAAAAAATCTGGTAATGAAAAACTAAAAACAAAAATGCTGTGGAATCCCCCTATAGGGGCAATAGAATGGATTCCCTAATAGGGACATAGAGAACAACAAGAACTTTGCAGAGGTTCTAACCACCACCACTATATCCCACATAATAAAAGGTTTTGCCTTTAGATACAAACATTATGCAAATATACTGTATAATGAAAAGTGCTGCATGCCAGCATGATCCTCCAGCCCTCTGTCTTTGAGCTGACAGGTTTTCTAATTTCTACATCCTTTTAACCATTGATATCCTTTTTTATTTCACATTGTTTGCATGTTGATGCTTGTTTAGGTTTTTCATTAAACTACAATATTTCTACAAAGACTTTATTTGGGATCCAAGTTAATTGGGAGGATTTACATACACAGAGACAATACTTTGGCTCTCTATGTACCCCGGTGTGGAGAATATTTGATTCCCAGCAGCATTGCATAAATTGTAATATTTTGACTCGTTTTAGGATTCATTTATTCTGTTGTGTTCTATTCTGTCGCAAATTACCCTGCATGACAACATTTCTACCCAATCAAACACTTCTGTAGTTCTCATCTATCCATAAACAGTCATACCACATTGATTCTCTCTTTCGATTTCACAGTCACTAGATGTAATATACGATTGCTTTTTTCAGTATAATGGTAGTGTCTACTGTAACAGCCTAGTTGTCAGAAAAATGTTTTCTTCATATGATCTGTTTCCAAGCATTTTGCATTGTTCCTATACTATCACAACTACACCTGCAGAAAATATATTTTTAAGAAGGAAATCGGCAAGAATTTTCAGTTAAATACACCCATACCCTGGTGAACTAGATTGTTTTAAACAAATTCCTTTATAATAGGAATATGCATGAGATGAGAACCACCTACACAGGCAGATAACCAATAGGATATTAAACAGAAGTAATGGAGAATCCAGTACTACAATAGCTATATATGTCAATGTATATAGTAATAAGTATACTAGGCACAATTTACTAAAGATTATTGCATGCGTTATGCGGTCACATGACCACTTAAAGCATGCGATAATAAAAATGTAAATTCACCATTGCTTGTATGCTGTATTTATTGTAGGTGGGGTGCAGTGCGGTGTAGAAACAATAATTTACACAGTCGGGTGAAATGGCATACTTGTATTGAAGTAATACAGTTCAATAAAACAGTTCACAACAAACCCAATGGGACAGCTACTTAGCCAGGCACACTCACAGTTCTAATAACAATTAGTTCCAGCCAAACATCTATCGAGAGGGGACAGAATGCAGCCTGGCTGTCTTGTGTCCAATCAGGAAGGTATCCAGAGAGATCTGACCTTATGTGAGCCTACTTCCTCATCAGGGTACCCTTTCTTACTCTATCCACTCGCAAAAAGCGCACCAAACCCAGTGGTCAGGGTCTTAAATAGACTCTGCCACACCTAAGATGGCCTCCAGAGTCACATGGGTGGCCAGCATCCAATCGGATTGCTGCTCCAATGACCCAGGAAACCATAGAGGACCCCTGCTATCCATTTTCCTAGCTCTTTGCATTGCTGCTGCGTTGAGTGCCATCTACAGTGGTGACAGCAGACTACACCTGCCCACAAGTTTATACATACCCACTCTGGTAAATATTCACCCACCAGTGGTACATCAAGTTGTCTGCTATCTTAAGCATCCTATCCAAAACTATTTTGTGTTTTAAGTGACTAGACTCACTTTGTGACATATGGGCACTTAATCTGACCTTGTTTCCACATATGAGAGCACCCCAGAGAATGGAAAAAGTAAATAGCATATACTTCTATTTACACTTCAAACACTTGCAAATATATTTTACATAAAGTAGTTATTATAAAATGTAGCCTACATTTAAATTGATGTGCATTTATTTTTTTTATAACTAAGTCACAGCCTTTACCACACTCATCCTGGAAAAATTGTGCAGTTGTGTAGAATAATAATAAGGTCAAATAGGATATAGTCAGCAAAGGGATTTAATTAACTTGGGATCTAATAAGTGTCATGCTGAATTTATTTACATTATTTGCACAGAGGTTGAAGATGATCTGAAGAATGATGATT
Organism: Lithobates pipiens; assembly: GCF_037356315.1. Taxonomy (NCBI): domain Eukaryota; kingdom Metazoa; phylum Chordata; class Amphibia; order Anura; family Ranidae; genus Lithobates; species Lithobates pipiens. The sequence goes on along the minus strand of NW_027507748.1, from coordinate 397,685,998 downwards.
TCCCTACAATTTACAATGTATCAAGAAGAGAATTATGGATATGCCTGTTAATAATAGCATGGCAATGCTTTGGCAATCAGATTGCAGCATTAAATTGGTTACCTGCATGAGGTACTTGGCGGCTCCTATAATCGTTATCATTTTAATGGTTAGACCTGGGGATATATTATTTATGTTTATAAATTAGAATGAAGCAATAGCTTGTACATGTATTTGTTTATTTAAAAGTGTGTTCACATAGCTTTTACCCAAGATTCACACATTTTTCTAATGCAATTTAATTGGCAACACGAGCGAATGCTGGTAAAAGTTGTGTGATAACATTTATTTATAAATAGACCCCTTAAAGTGTATCTAAACCCAAGAAAATAATGTAATATATTGCTGTTTATCAGTGCATAGATATGGTAACTACATTTGTTTTCATTTTTCAGGCTTTCCCTTTATTTTAATTTTATTTATTTTTTTATTTATGTTTTTATCTGATAAACCTGCCAGTAATGCACTTCCTGTACTATGGTGACAATTCTTGCTACTGACTTGACAAGAGGCTCCACAATGCAATATGCATATCAAAAACATAGCATTAATGGTCCATTTATTTAAACACTACCAACAGACTTACAGCTCAAATGGAAGTATTATTAGTGTTACTATGAGATGCACTCACTAACAATGCCCAACAATGGTAAAAACTGGTAAATATCATATTACATAGTTGCATAGTTAGTAAGGTTGAATAAACACACCGGTCCATCCAGTTCAACCTGAGTGAGTGTCTACAATTGTCCCTATCCCTGTACATCGCACACTCACATCGGTCCCTACCCTCAAGGAGCCCACAATCCAAGGTCCCCATTTATATACTAGAGCCAATTTTGGACAGAAGCCAATTAACCTACCTGCATGTCTTTGGAGTGTGGAAGGAAACCAGAGTACCCGGAGGAAACCCACACAGGCACAGGGAGAACATACAAACTCCAGGCAGGTAGTGTCATGGTTGGGATATTGTTCCTGTGTATTACTCAAATTGTTGGAATCGCTAGTATGGTGGTCAGGGCCTTAACTAGCATCGGATACTCTCTAGTCTATGTCAAAGGCAACAGGCAAGATAGGAGAAGCTCATAATATGTACAGTTTGTTAGTTCTTTTCCTCTTTGATTCATCTCTTGACACCTGTGGATACAGGTATCAAAACTATGGATAGAAGTCGGGGGTGTGGGCTGGCGAGAAGGGCCAGCAGACTCACTGTGACAATGCAGTAATGTAAATTTTCACTTTCCATCTCTTATTGTTTCTTGGTCTAAGTAGAGGAGAGGAGAAATCTGCTACCAGATTGTAATCACCCAGTTAGTAGGAGTCAATATTATTTGAACAGGTATGCATCACAGAAAGTTTAACACCACTTAATAAAATACTAAAAACAAAAAGTTCCTCAGAGCCATAGCAACAGAAAGATAATATTTAACAATTCAATTAATCATTTAGCTAGCTATTGTCCAATCACTCAGCAAATAAATTCAATTCCAAATGTGGAATAAATGTCAACCAAATATCATTTACAGTATTGGAAATAAAAAATAATAATTGTATAAATAAACCTGTCAACCTTAATCAAGTAAAGCAGTGTATTACTTGACGTAATATAGTTTGAATGTATAGCATGCAGCAATTATTTTGATTCTTCCAACTCAATTGATTTAATAATGGTCTAGCAAATAATGTAAAACTAATAAGATCTAAATATTATTTTTAGAATTATATTAAAAATAGCATTTTTGTAAAAATGTTAGAAATTGTTCTGATTAGACATTTCCTTTTATTATTTATTTTTATTATTTAAAAAGAGTAATGGAAGTGATAGGAATATTGTTTAACCACCTCAACACTGGACAGTTTCACCTCCCTCCTGCCCAGGCCTTTTTTCAGATTTCAGCGCTGTCACCTGTTGAATGCCAATTACTCAGTCACGCAACACTGAACTGAAATTATTATTTTTTTATCATTTTTTTTTAGACAAAGAGAGCTTTCTTTTGGGGGTATTTAATTACCACAGTTTTTTTTCCATTTTTTTTTGCTTTTTAATACAAAAATTGCTGAATGTTTTGAAAAAAAAAACACTGTCTTTCCTGTAAAATTTTGCAAACAAATAATCTTTCTTCATAAATGTATGCCAAAATGTATTATACTTTGGTTAAATAGCCCAAATTAGGTTATATATTACTTAGTCTGTGTGAAAGTTGTAACGTCTACAAGCTACAGTATATATAGTATACATATACTATATATATATATATATATATATATATATATATATATATATAAACAAAAGAAAAATACTGCGCTAGCCTAAAAACAACCACACCAAAAGAATTGATTAGTTTAAATACTTGGAAGCAGTGATTATTCTGATGTGATACACACCCATAAAACATATAAAATAAAAATATAACCGCGCTCTCCCATAAGATAAACCCTAACAGATCTCCAACCAAATTCAGCCACCATCTAATGTGACTGCTATAGCAAAGAATAAACAAATAAAAAAAAAAAACTCAATAGTGACACATATACAAAATTAATGCATATACAGTGATTAAACTGTTTCACTCAAAATATTAAATAAATATTAAATATCGAATAAATAAACAAATTCATTGAAATGTCAAATAAATAAATAAATATAAACATAAGTAAACACATATAATTAATAAACTCATACAGTATAGTGCTTAAAGAGAGAAACGTGCAAACATCAAACCAACGTGCCCAATAAAGTGCTCTCAAAAGAAAGAAAAATAAGTGCAACAGTCCGTTGGATTGAAAGTATTCCTCCAGTTAGATTCTGTAGAGAATATAGGCTTCCTTCACCGCCATTGTGCTGGTTAACAATCTGAATGCGCGCTTACCAAACCAAAAAGAAATCTGAGCATATATCATTAAGATTCCAAAGGGACCATCGGATCAGGACAACATCAAACCTTTCCAAAACGACCTCCAATAGCAGGATTGCTTAATCTAGGCCAGTGGTCTCCATATTGCGGCCTGGTACAAAAGGCTGAGCAGGAAGTGGTTAAAAAAATTGACTAAAGTAGAAATGGTATTGCCAAATTTAGCAGCCACGGTCCAAAAGATCATACAGAAGTTGCATTTGGACTAGAAATGGGCATTGTCAAAATAGGAAATAGTCTGTATGCTCTTGTTCCCTACTAGTAAAAAGATGGCAATGAAAATAAATTAGATGTGCAAGAATTGAAGAACTGATAAATGTTGCAAGGATCATGGGTCAAAAAATACCATATCTGGACAAAATTTCTCGGAAGTAGGTACCACCACTCCAGTGAGTGCCACTTGCTTCTGGGTCCTGCATTAATTCAGAAAAAATAGCATTCTCTGAATGGTGCTTGTGCTGAGTGGCCAACCTCCTATGTTTACAATGTATTGAGAGATCACTTAAGTAGTGGTGTCTACTTCAGTGATTTCCAGCTTCATGGGACAACGGTTAGGTACAGTATATACACATGAGTACATTGGACCAAGTTAATTATATAAACATATACAATACCTAGAATTCTTCTTTAAGTGAAATGACAGTTAAGAAGAAAAAAGAACGGATTGATCAAAATGGTATCAGGTTGGTCTAAAGTAGTTGGAGTACATTCAGATAAAAGTACAAAAAAAGTAAAAGTAGTTGGAGTACATTCAGATAAAAAATCGAGGATAGGAAGAGTTGGGTGAGAACTCAGGGAGCTGGAAAAGAACATAAATGTATCAACCATGTATAGGGGAAAATAATATTATATGTAGGGGAAAGAGGAGAATGTTCAGAGGTATGATTCATAACTCCATGTATTATAAACAATAACTGTAACATATTTATGTGGTACACATAAAATCTGTGCTACATTAAAACAAAAGTTAAACTAAAATATTTAAAGTAAATGTCAATGAATATTAGTGGAAAGATAAACTTATGTAACAAAATCGAATGATTTAGGCTACGTTCACACTATTGCGGATGCAAGAATGCATATAAATAGCAGAAAATGCAGTGTATCTTTGAGTATGTGCCAAAGCACCACACAGTTCCATGCAACTGCATTTTTAAAAAAGAGTTGAGGAATTTTTTTCCTGCAGGGGATGCAGATACAGCAGTCAATTCAAATAAATGGGCTGCTGTGCCCATGAAAATGCAAGCTGCATTACCCACAACAGAGTGAACCTAGCCTAAAGCTGTGAATTACATTGAGGGATCGATAGTGAAGTGTGGGATGCACCCTGGTAGAGTTTTTTGAGCTGGACTTAGTAACTGAACTCTAGGGATTTTGTGGTTCTACTAAAACTAAGTCAAGGTAGCTTACAATCATATGTTTGCTTTAATGACAACCATCTAAAATAAAAGAGCCCCCCCCCAGAAGATTGACATCTACAGTATTGTAACTTGTACATTCACTAAGTGATATAGAAATGAAGGCCTTGGGGTAACAAATACCCTGTTAGTATCTATTTTATTTAGTAAGTGTAACCACATTCTTGGTACTGTCCACATATTGTAGGCACAAGTGCACTGTATACAATATATTACAAAGATCAAGAAGTAGTATATGGAGCTAGAGTTCATCAACGATTGTTTAGTTGCAAATGTTGTGAAAACGTATACGGTATATAAAACCACATCTAAATATTATAGAACATAGAAAAAAATTGGGGTAAGTATCTCCTGATTTTATAAACGGCCACGATTCTATTATTCATTTTACTCCTCTGGTTAGCAGGAATAGGCTACCAGTGTCCGGTGCTGCTTTAGATAGAAATCATGTAGAAGTATGTTCCAATATAACACCAGAAGGATATTACTATGTACTTGACTGAATCCGGAGGCAAATTCTAAGCTGTAAATTTGTTTAATGAAAATACACTTAGTTATTGTTATATGTTGGTCCTTTTGACCAAAATCTAATCTTTAAACCACAAACCTGTCCTCTCATTCCATTCAGAATGTTCAATCTTCTTTTGCTTCTATCTTTTAACCTCTATCTAAAATGTCTCTTTTCTTTATTAATGTTTCCTCTGACATTCTGCTTTACTCTCACTATGCCTTGATTGCTCTTGTGATACATTTAACCTTTTCTAACCTGTCACTTTGCTTGATCCTTGATCTGCAAGCCTCCTCTATTTCTGTTTAGACTTGCTTCACTTTAACTTTCTGTCCTCATCTGCTTCTCAAAACTCATGTAAAAACACACAAGAGAGCAAAAACGCCTAGGGCAGTGATGGCGAACCTTGGCACCCCAGATGTTTTGGAACTACATTTCCCATGATGCTCATGCACTCTGCAGTGTAGTTGAGCATCATGGGAAATGTAGTTCGAAAACATCTGGAGCACCAAGGTTCGCCACCACTGGCCTAGGGCATGCCCCATTCCTCAGAGCTAAGAGCACCAAAAGGCATCAGCCTACCAACTTTGGCATGCATAGCTAGATGGCATTGCCTCAGGGCTGGAGTTGTGTTTTGCTATGCCTGTTCCTGTTTATGTTTGAGAATATTTTTCTGATTTTTACACTTTCTAATGCATATTGGTGGTAATGCACTAGGTATTTTCCCCATCCTGTGTGTTTTTACAGTTTCTTTGGAGATTTCTCAGTCTGAGGAGGGCTTCATTGAGCGAAGCATTATGAGCTGTGCCACCTCAGGATGTAGTACAGGTTGAACGCTTGAGTGTTTGACATTGTCATGGCTTTACGGTACATTTTTAATTACTGAGAGTTAATAAAAGCAAACCAAAGAAATGTCTCCTTGCTCCTCCCTTTGCTCATACTTTCTCCTACCCACAGTCTTCCCGAATCACTGTTTTCCAATAGCCCATTCAGTTTTCTGACCCTCTAGTGTATAATTAGTAAACTGTTTGAATAAGATTGATACATTTAAATGTGCATTTTTTTAAATCAACCTTGTATTAGAAGATGTAGGGATCTGCCGTTGCTAATCCCTTTTGAAATATCGAATTACTTGGCTGACATTGGGACTCTAAACTGTATCATGTACTGAATTCAGAAAAGGGAGAAATTCCAATTTGCATACTTGTTTCTGGTCAGTGTGGAAGCAAGGGAGTATGTATGACAATGCTGTAAAGAGCCAGTGAAGCAGCCAATCAGACCGATCTGCAGCTGCATTGGAGGCCAGAGGAGAGCTCTGGGGTTGAATAGACCCTAGATCTCTCCAAAAAAGAAGACCCGTCAAGGTCCATGCTATCACAGGGATGTTGTTCATCCCTTGTAATAGCAATAAAGTTGATAAAAAAAAATAGGCCACCTCAGATCTCACCGCCACATTTGTATTCCATAGAACTTCCCCATACCTACTCACTCAGTTCCTTAAAGTTCTTTGCAATGTAACACGTGATGTCTACCATCGGTTGCACTTGTTCTTATTCCTCCTTTTGCTTTACCTGTTTTTCCATACCCCTTCAAAATACATCCTTTTATTAATATAGGTCCTATATCACTGTGTGTAACAGTAATTACTTCCCTCCTTTTTGATATTAGTAGGCTTATCGTTTTGTGGTTTCACACTTCGTAATGCAACTTATTATCTCAAGGAAATGTTGTTCTGTTTTTCAGTATGTCTACCAGCTTCTTCAATAATGAATATTGAAATAAAGAAAAAGAACAGTGTAAAAAAAGTTTTAAGTAAAATAAATAATAATAATAATAATGTATTTAAGAAGAATACATCAAAAATGGCAGCCTCTATATTTTCTTAATATCTGGGTTTCCTTTAACTAGGCATGTGAATTTTTTTTTTATGTATATAACCCACATTTTTCATCCTCTAATTACTGTATAAATAAAAGGATATAAACTACAAATATATTTTTTGGTTTTTACATATTTCAGTAATACTGTTTTTTGGATCAGTTCTTTATACTGCACAAACAAGTCTAAATCACATATTTTGTTCCCAGGCTAAATGATCTTTTAATGTATGTTTAAGTTCAGATTGAGAAAAGGAGTTTTCATTCTAATTCTAATGAAGTGTTTGGCACTTCATTTTGTCATACTATTAAAATTATCAAATATGATTTTATTACATATGTTAGCCAATTCATTTAATCAGGAAAGAGTTAATCTGAACTTTATCAACTGGTTGGACATGACAACCCAATCTGTGAAAAAGTCTCAGAGAGAAATGAAAATGTTGCAGCAGAGGGTGAGAAGTAGAGATTAGCACATTTTTATACTGCTATACCTTGCTTGCCAATCTAATTAAAAGGTGTTTTGACACTATACTTTTGCAACACAGAGCTTTCATCCATCACGTTGCTAGTGGGACTGAATTAAAACATGCCTAACCAAGATAATTGTGTTCCCTTTTATGAAATAAATAAATAAAAGTATAAAATACTGTGTCTGGTATAGTGAAGCTTTGTTGCTTGGCTCGGAGCTAACTGTAGCACATACATTACTGTCTCAGTTAAATCTGTGTCCCTGCTCCTAGAATCAGTTACATTCAATCTTCTGAAAGGGCTATTAAAATGCTGATAAAAAATTCATAAAGGAACACACAATAATGAATCAAGAGATTTCAGTAAAGTGAGGTATCGTGAGAGCAGGGCAAAAATGAAGGTGAACGATCATTTGGGCCTGGCGGGCATGAAATACCCTTTCGGAAGATGAATAATTCTGTTTAGGGCTGATAAGTTGAACTAATTTATAATGCTGTTTTAGGTCCACTGCTGAAATATATTTCAAATCCCTTAACTTTAAAATGCATTGCCTGCCAGAAGCTGGTCTCTTAGCAGTTTCCTCTTAACATTCTTTAAAACGTAACCAAGGCCAATTTGCATTGATTTACTGCTTATTGTATTGCTCAGTGCAAGGCTTTATAAAAAAGCAGGCAATAATAGGCAAGATAAAGTGAAGGCCGTGTGAGAGGGATAGAGCATGGCTTCTGCAACAGACAAAGAATAGGGAGAAAACCTTTGTCCACAAGGAATATGTGTGATGTGTTCAGTCTATTCATTTTAAAAAACTACTGCTGGGTTGTCAGATCTCACTTTATAAACACTTTTTTTCTGGCCAAAACAGAAACAACTTTTTTCTTCTACTTATTCTTACATAGCATCATGATGGTTTAGCAAACAGAACTGAGATAGTTCCAGGGCATCATGTGTTGAGTTGGTTAGAGAATAATTACATAAACTTAAAAAGTCAACAAGTTAGGATTTACATATGTTATGATGTTACACCACCTAGTCAAGTGTTCACCTTCATTATAATAAATGTAACTAGACTGCAAAGGGAGTAGGGGGACAAGGATTGTTGTTGTGTAGGCCTTGAGAAGACCAAGAGCAGATGCATAATAATCAGATCCAGGCATATCTTGTTTTGGGTGGGAATTCTGGTGTCAATGGTATGTTACTGGTTGTGATGAGCTGAATGTGCCTGGGTTCAGTTTATAGAAGGTTTGCCAAATTGTGCTGAAGTTTTGAACACTAATCCGAAACCTGTGAAGTCAATTGGAGCCAAATACTTCAAATCAATTCTGACTTTTTTCAAGGGTAATAGACATATACTTTATAAATAAAGATAAAGGGGAACAAGGAGCTGGGCACTGCCCGGTCCCAATGCCTTGCAAAATTGTTTAAAAAAATATTTTGATGGGGAGCAGCATATTTAATAATGCCTAAAGTGAAAAACGTTAACAACTGCAAGCAATCAAGCCCCCCCAAAGGCTTATATTATAGGAAACGGCAAAAAGGGATTGTTGCACAAAAATGTTTTAATGAAAAACCTAATAAAAACGTCCAAAATATATAGGCCATTATCATAACAGTTTCGGGCTAATACAGATCATGCCCTTCATCAAAACATAGGTACCACTATTTCCCACTATTTCATTATTTCTTAGTCAAAGTGGATGAGGTTGCCCTTCATCTTTACCAGGCCTATATCCTGTATGAAAGTCTGGTATTGAAGTTAAGGAGAACTAATCCAAAAAAAAAAAAACAGCATGAGATCCACAATTTTTAAGGGAAAACTTTAGGCAAAGGCAAAAGTGAGCATGGACCCCCCCTCTCCAGAACCATACAGACCATATGCCCTCACCATAGGGAGGGTACCTTGCAAGGCCCCCCCCCAGGGCCCTACAACACCTGTCCAGTGATTGTGGGGATGTGTGGGTGGGGGGACTAATCAGAATCTGGAAGCCCTCTTTAAAAATAGATGACTAGATACTGGCACCATTTCCACGTAAATGAGCAAGGAATAATCATTCAGAAAATTTGTAAATAAAATATTTTATATTTTATAAAATAAAAATAAGACATCACACGCCCTTTGAGAAGTACTTTTATCAATTAAAAAAATAACAAAAATCTTGTAAATCCTATCACCTAGCAATGTAGATCTATGTTAATCATGATAAATGATGCCTGTTGAGCTGTTGAAACAAAAAAAAAAAACACATCTGCTCCCAACTTGCTGCAGAGTAGTCCATTTGGGCATAACTGTATTTAGTTGGTGATTTTTCAGGGGATTCCCTGCCCACAGACCATCAGAACCATGAGAGACTCTTGTCTTTATTAACATGGCAACAAGGTGTTTTGCTAGAGGGTTTCTTTATTTACTGTTTACTTTGTGTGAATTAGTAGGGGTACTATATATACATAGGCCGAGGTGGTATCTAAATGACCCCCTAACGTTAAACCCCACAAACACTCAAACACTGGGCTATGTTTGTGAGGAAGAAGCCCTTGTCTTCATCAGCATGGACCCCTCCTGGTAAGGTACACTTCCTATGTTAAAGGTATGTAGTCTAATACCCCCTTTTCCTGGCCAGCCAGACTACATACACAGATAAGGATCCTGTGTGAATTTGGGGAGAACTCCCATCTTTTTTCCTTTTTTTGCATAGGGTTCCCCCTTAAAAACCATACTAGCACACTTATCTTATATACAGTTCTAGTACTGATTGTTTAGAAAGGAAAATCGTTTTCTGAAAATGAATGACAAAAAAACAGCATTAAAGCGGTTCTTCACCCTAAAGGGGAAGTTCCGCTAGTATTATCCCTCCCCCCCTCCGGTGCCACAATCGGCACCTTTCGGGGGGGAGGGGGGTGCAGTTACCTGGATAATCCAGGTAACTGCACCCACTTCCGGCCAGACCGCCACATGGCTCCGCCCACCGCCGCATGGCTCCGCCCCCCCCGTTGTGTTCTGGGAAACACACAGTTCCCAGAGACACAGCGGGGAACCAGCGCAGCGCGACTCGCGCATGCGCAGTAGGGAACCGGGCAGTGAAGCCCTCTTGCTTCACTTCCCGATTCCCTGACAGAGGATGGCGGCGGTGGCTGCAGCGAGACGAGCGATCGCTCGTCATCTGCCGCCGACATCGCTGGAACCTGGGACAGGTAAGTGTGATATTATTAAAAGTCAGCAGCTGCAATATTAGTAGCTGCTGGCTTTTAATATTTTTTTTTTTGTGCAGCTCCTCTTTAATGAACTCCCAAAATGAAAGTTGGACCCTGCAAAATATATAACAGACTTTTACATGATCATGCAGCCTGGCAGGCCAGGAAAGTATTTTTTATACTAGTAATGGCGGTAATCAATGACTTATAGTGGGACTGTGATAGCACAATCTGACACCAACTAATACTTTGTGAGAACTGACTAGTTGCCACTGCAGGGATCAGTGCTAATAATATACACGGTCACTATACTAATGACAATGGCTGAGAAAGGGTTAATATCTAGGCATTGGCATCCGCAGAACTTTTTTCAGTGGGGGCATCATTTTAGGGTCAACCATGCACCGCCCCTTTTCAACAATGTTATTATCACATTATCATGGTCGGAGACTGTAGACATAGTAGGATAAGTAATGGATAATGGGCAACAGGCCCTCTTACCAGACCCAACGAAACTACAGCAGTGATTGCTCTGGCCAGACAATCGATCACTCTGTGTTCCCCGAGGGTGACTCTGGTCAGTAGTGTAGCATGTCTGTCCCCTGGCAATGGCTCCGTCTTTCTCTGGTGGTGCTGGGCAGTGTGACTATCTCTGGTAGTGCTGGGCAGCGTGGCTCTCCCTCTGGTGGTGCTGGGCAGCGTGGCTCTCCCTCTGGTGGCGATGGGCAGTGTGGCTCTCCCTCTGGTGGCACTGGGCAGCATTGCTCTCTCTCTGGTGGCACTGGGCAGCATGGCTCTCCCTCTGGTGGCATTGGGCAGCGTGGCTCTTCCTCTGGTTTCTGCCCAGCACATTCCTCGTTCTTTGTCCTGTAGCACGCTCTCCTGCAGCTTTTTTAAAGGGTGCAGTCTCTCAATCTCTCTCTTGATCGAGCTGTAGCCTCCTCCCTGTGGAAAATGGGGCTGCCAGTCTTTGGGGCTAGATGTTCCATGATGCTCTACTCTCTTAGTCTCCTTTGATTGGCCTTCAGTTATGGCTAATAGGAAAGGAAAGGAGCGGGCAGGAAGCTGGGCGGGGAACCTGGTGAGAGCCTCCGTCTCTTCTCCCTGACAGGAGACACAGCGCCACCGAGTTCTCTGCTGGACTGAGCAGGGAAAGGAGCCTGAAGTCACACTACACTGATGGGGGGGCTTGACAGTACCTTAATGGTGTCACCCCACTGGTGGGTGGCACCCGGGAGCGGGCTGCCTGCACCCCGATAACTGTGCAGAATTTAAGAATTTAAGATCCGATCCCTAATCCTGGGGGGGACGACTTGACCCCCCTTGCCCCTACCTGTGGACACCCATGCATCTAGGGGCAATGATGGGGTTAATTATGTACCGAACAATGTGTAGTGTGTGCTGATTTTTACTACACATTGATTTGTTTCTTTTCAGGGAAAAGAAACAAAGCCATTATTCCCTCTTTTCTACCCTGTGTAAAATCACAGGGTAGAAGGCAGGCAGGCAGGGGCGTTTCTGTGCCTGTAAAAGCTGCCTCTTCACAGTATATGTACTGTGCTGGGATGGCAAGTGGTTAAAAAGAGGGAGTACATAAAATCACAATGCAAATAAAAAAACCTCTGACAAGTCATTTTTTAAAAACAAAAATGTCTTCCTGATGAAATTAAAAATGGTGACCATAATGATCCAATCCCAATTGATGTCACAACTGATATCTTCTAGCTGAATATATATATATATATATATATATATATATATATATATATATATATATATATATATATCTATATATATATATATGTATATATATATATATATATATATATATATATATATATATATATATATATATATATATATATATATATATGTATTAAATATAATATTTTAGATCCTAGATCTTCTCCCAAGATGCCCACTGGCTTGTTTATAAGCTAGCGGGCAGCAGGGTATAATGCTAAAATGCTGATGGCCACCTGGCATCTTAGCAAATGATGATGCTGTGCACTCTACACAGTGGAATTATCAATTTATTGGTGATGGTAATACTGAAAATAAATAAACAACTTATTTTTTCAGAAGCAGCAGGATGTTTGGTTCTGGTGAATCAATAAGAAATGTTGCTGGTCTACAAATGCTAAACATGCAAAGTTTGGGTTGATCCTTACATTGGACTGAATCCAAACCTTATCCCTATTTCCTTGTCCACAAATTCATTATATTTAATTTTTGCTCCATGAACATACACAGTAGGTCCAGTCCTTCTGCAGTAATCATCCCATCTAGCAAAAATGTTTCCACCCAGCAAGCATACTCAACAGTATTCACATGTGGGAAACAATTTCCATGAAGTGGTATGAATGGCATGGGCTTATCATTGCTTAACAACTTGGCTAGTGGGCATTTTCAGGCCCCAGGCCAATTTTCAGCTTTCAGTGCTGTCACATTTTGAATAGCAATTGTGCTGTCATGCAACATTGTACCCAAATTACATTTTTATTATTTTGTTGAGACAGATAGAGCTTTCTCAAACAAAAAATGACCAAAGATTGTTTCTTTTATGAAATTTTACAAATGAGTAACTTTTCTTCTTCACTAATTTGCGCTGATTAATGCACTAATGGGCACTGATAGACTGCACTGATGGGCACTGATGAGGCTGCACTGATAAGCACAGATTAGGCTGTGCAGAAGAAGTGATAACTCTGCACCTAATTAATAACTAATTAACAATAGTTAATAGTTAGTCTTTTAGTTAATGAAAAGACAAATAGGAACCAAATAGTGTAATCCTTTTTTATTATAAAGGTTTAAAAAAGATAGATGTGCCAACGTGTCACGCTTCCAGATGATGTAATAATGAAAATTACGTAACGCTATTTCAAGCAACTTCCGATCCCTTTGGTTGTTCCAGGGAGGATGGTGGCATGCACTCCAGCGGCGGAGGATAGCCATGAAGCACCATCTGACAAACAGTCACGATGGCAGCCCCAGTGCCGGGAGAAGGCACATCCCTATGTAAGCAGCCATTTGGCATATCTATCTTTTTAAACCTGATCACATGGTAAAGAGCCAATGTCATTGGCTCTTTACCCTGATTTGTGATGCACTTTACTGTTATTGATGAGTGGTGGGACTGAAAGGACATCATATGACGTCCACCCGGAAGGAGGAGGGTCCCGTCTGGCCATCAATCTGTTATAGGCCTGATAGGAATTGGCTAAAGAGTATCTAAAACCTTATCAGAGAACATCTATTATTTTCTACCTTTTGGTCTTTTATATATAGCATTGAAAGTGTTTTGTAATATCTTTTTGTTAAGTGCAAGCAATACCTGTCTGTAGGCAGTCTACCTTTTCCACTGTAGGTAGTGGCATTGCAGTTGGAGATGAAGTCAAGAGGAACATGGTTCCTCTATGATTACCTGGGTAACTGGGCAAGCTATCCCCATGTGACTCCAGCAGACATCTTGGGTCAGTCAGAGCCTACTTAAGGCCCTTGCTCCAAGGCTTGGCGCGCATTTTGCAAGTGGGTAGAGTAGGAACAGGTATCCACCTGGTAGGACAGAGTTTGCGACAGGGAAAGGTTCCCAATGAGGAGAGGAAGATGACTCTGGACAACTTCCCACTTGGGCATGAGATGTCCAGTCCGCATTCTGCCCCTCCTAACAGGAGCTGTCAGTTTAGCTAAAACCTGCTCGCTACACACAGTTGGACCTGTGAGTGTTCCTGATTGGGTTTCTTCCCCCTGGGTTTATTGTGAATTGTTTTTGCATTATTTCAATACAAGTCCTTTCATCGCACTTAGACTGTGTGTATTATTGCTGCCGCACCCCACTGCACCCTATCTACATGTTGATCCTTCCAGTTATTTTTTGAGATTATAACTTAACTAACTGTATGATAACCAACTAACCTGTGCTCTCTTCCTACACTTTCCTCTTATCAGTTAGCTTTGTCCCCAGAAATTACTGTAAACCACAGAACCACTACAGAAGAAGATGGGGTGTTTTGTATTCCCCCTCATACATAAATACAGTATGGTGGCATTGTCACACTAGAACATGAAGTGTGCTGGCAAGATCACCAGAATAATAAAAAAAAACAAAAAAAACAAAAAAAGCTAATCATTATAAGCCATCATGGTAGAAATATATTAGCTTTGTGTTCTCGGGATTAGATACACTTTGACAAAAGAGAACAATAAGGAATGGTTCAATTATTTTCCAACCCATCTGATCAATGTCAGAAGTCAAACTCTTGTATGATGTGAATATGTTGTGTCTTTACATGGCCAAATTGTCTTGTAAGAGATAATGGAATACCAGTCTGAAGTAAGTGACATTACAATAGCCACACTTCTTCATTCTCCTCCTTAAGGAAAACAGAAAAATGTTGACTGGTATAGCTAAAATGTCCTTTTAAAAATGCTAGTTACTTGGTCTTTTTGCAAACCCAGAAGCTTTAATAGTTTCAACTGCTAAACCAAAAAAGATATAGAGACCAAGAGTTTTCACCTTACCTGGTTTCAGTTGCTCTATTCTTGGGCTGGATCAGCAACTAAGAATATGTCAACACCAGAGACAGCGAGACAACTAGCATGTTAACAGGAAGGTCACTGGTCAGCAATGGCGAACTATATTTATGTCTATACAAATTAGCTTTGAAACTGGTAAGCAATTTACTCCTTAAAGTGGCTCTGTTGCTAAAAAAAAAAAAAAAGATTAATAATAAAGGTAATACCTGTAAAGATGTAAATGCATACCTCTCCCGCTGCAGAGAACACTTCCTGGGGTGTTGGTTTTCCAATCCCCCTGTGAACGTACTAGTTCCACCCATTGAACTCTGCATCAATAATGTGTCCTGTACTGACATTAGGGGCAGTGAGGGTACATACTGAGCAAAACTAGACATCAGAAAACCAACACCCTTGTAAGTGCTGTTTTTATGCTGACTTTAGATGGTAGGTTTTGTTGATTACAGTGGTGTTCGGGGGTGTGTTTTTATTAAAAGACAGATTAACTTTAAAATGTCTTAGCTTATGCAAAATAATTACATTTACAAAAAAGAAATAAAACATAAATGTGACCACAGTGTGATTGCTCTGTCAGTTTTCAATGCCTTTAACTTTTCTTCTCTCCAGCTTTCAAGAATATACCCCAGGATATACAAATCAGTGGATCAAGGTCAGTTATGTGTGCAGAATAAACCAAACATTGAGTTCCTTCTTAGCTTCCTTGAGTTGCAGTATGTTAAAATAAAATGAAAACTCAAATTCTGAAGGGACAAAATTGTTGTGAAGGTTTGCTGTCACTGTGAATAGTTTTTTTCATAATGCTATTTTTTATAATAATTTTCTGATCAGTTTAAATACTTAAGAAATGCAAAACTAGTAAAAATGCTCATGATTCAACTAAATTACTGAATCTCTATGCTGCAATACATGGAACTATGTAGGGAAACTTGAGTAGTATGCATGGAAGTCAGTTATTACAGTAATAGAAGCATGGAAGCCACACAAACAGGATTAAAACAACTCTTTTACTGTAAAACACCATAAAATCCTTTATTTTTTCATCTGTTCTCTACTCCATGAATGTGTTGTGTTTGCAGTCATCTATCAGCACTTCAACATTTGAATCGGTATGCTTCACTTTTTTTTTTAATTGTTGGCAATGAGCATAGCCAAACTATAAAACCATGAGAAAGCATCTACTGCTTCTGAATGATCCTTGGTGATTCCTGTAATGCTCAGCTGTCTTTCCTGCTGTTGTCTCCTCGGCCATCTGACATGAGTCATAAATGATAGTCAACAAGATAATCCCAAGTGTGGAACAAGCTTCAAAACTTTGCCTTACTAAATACATAAATTTTAAGACCACAAAATCATATTCTAATGCAGGAAGAACTAATTTCCAATGCATTCAGAACTCACCAGGCACCAGTCTACATTTTTTGTACATATAACTTAAATGTTCTATACCATCCAATTATTATTATTATACAAGGTTTATATAGCGGCAATAGTTTACACAGTGCTTTACAATATAAAAGGGAGACAATACAGTTATAATAAAATAAAATACAAGAGGATCAAGAGGGTTCCGTTCAGAAGAGCTTACAATCTAATAGGGTGGGGCAGATGGTACAAAAGGTTGTAACTGTGGGGAATGAGTTGATGGAAGTGGTAAAAGATTAGTTGGAGACATGATAGGCTTTCCTTAAGAGATGAGTTTTCAGGGATCGCCTGAAGGTAGCAAGAGTAGGGGATAGCCGGACAGGTTGAGGTAGCGAGTTCCAGAGGATGGGAGAAGCCCTGGAGAAATCCTGGAGACAAGCATGGGAGGAGGAGACAAGAGAGCTTGAGAGTAGGAGGTCTTGAGAAGAGCGAAGAGGATGATTTGGGTGATATTTGGAGACAAGATTGGTGATGTAGCTTGGGGCAAAGTTGTGAATGGCTTTGTATGTTGTGGTTAGTATTTTGAATTTAATTTGCTGGGTGATTGGGAGCCAGTGTAGGGATTGAAGGAGAGGGTTGGCAGACACTGAGCGGTTGGTAAGGTGTATAAGTCTGGCACCAGCATTCCTGATAGACTGAAGAGGGGTTAGCCTATGGAGAGGCAGGCCAATGGGAAGGGAGTTGCAATAGTCAAGGCGAGAGATAACGAGGGAGTGAATGAGGAGCTTGGTGGTTTCATTTGTTAAAAAGGGTTGAATTTTGGAGATGTAATGGAGGTGAATTCTACAAACTTTTGACAACAATTGGACTTGAGGCTGAAATGACAAGTCAGAGTCTAGGATTACACCTAGTACCCTGGCGTGAGGGGAGGGACTGATAGTTGCATTGCTGATTTTGATGAAAAATTCATGGAGGGGGCATGGGCAGGGAGGGATATTAATAGCTCAGTTTTAGAGAGACTTAGTTTAAGGAAGTGGTATGACATCCATGCTGATAGGACAGTTGGTAAGTTAGTAATGCCATCCTATAACTGTCATTGATTTATTTATTTTACTCACTTATATAGTACTGATATTTCTGCAGCTTTCCAAAGAATACAACATGGGGGAATTAACAAAAAGTGTCTGAGACAAGTTCTGTCTCAACTAGCGATGTTGCTCCTATCAACCAATCAGGTTCTATTTTACATTGTTTTCCACACAGCTTAGGAAATATAAATGTTGGAAAAGTTTGTCTGTCTTAGCCCTTGTACACATGGTCGGAGAATCCGTCGGAATGTGTCCTATCGGACCGTGTTGTCGGATAATCCGACTGTGTGTGGTATGCATCGGACTGATTCCGTCGGAATATCCGTTGGACCCAATTTTCCAACATGTTGGAAATATTTCCTGACCAACTGGTTCGATCGGACATACTCCGATCAGGTGTAGAGAATTTTGATCGGACCAAGTGCCACGCATGCTCAGATCAAATTCCTACATCAAAGCTATTGGCTACTAGCCTGAACGTAGTCCCATCGTAACGAAATTATGTCATCACGTTCTGAATGATCGGATTTTTCGACAACTTAGTCCGACCGTGTGTATGCAACAGTTTCGAACAAGATCCGACAGACAAAATCCGACGGACAAAATCCGACGGATTTGGTTCTCGAAATCTCCGACCGTGTGTACAGGGGCTTAGACATATTCTGGTAATTCACACTAATACAGTATGACTGATTTATGTACTTTATTTATTGAATCAAGATTCTAAATGCCTTTGGCCCATCATACCTTTTGTTTTGCATCTGTTCCTGCCTATAATAGAACCTATAAACTAATATCTCTTTCACATATTTCTTGACTGCAGAATGGCCCATACAGTCTTGAGCAAGTTTTGGTGGAAACAGATAAACCTACCAGTGTGAATTTTGTGAAAAAGTTAGCAAATTTCTGGCTTTAAAAGCAAAACCCTTATAATAGTGTGTCCCTAAAGGATATCTAAATACAAGGTTTTTTTTTTTTCACCTGGTGATTTTTACTGTAAGCCCTTGTACACACGGTCGGACATTCCGGTGGAAAATGTCCGTTCGGACCATGTTGTCAGATGATCCAACTGTGTGTGGGCTCCATCGGACTGTTTCTGTTGGAATATCTGACAGACAAAAGTTTTAGAGCTGGGCTATAAAACTTTCCAACAATATGATCCGATCGCACTTTGTCCGATTATGTGTAGAGAATTCCAATTGGACAAAGTGCCACGCATGCTCAGATCAAATTCCTAGATCAAAGCTATTGGCTACTAGCCTGAAAGTAGTCCCGTCGTAACGAAATAATGTCATCGCTACGTACGATTGGATTTTCCAACAACTTTGTCCGACCGTGTGTATGCAACACAAGTTTCGGGCAAAATCCGTCAGAAAAAATTAGACGGATCTTGTTGTCGGAATGTCCGACCGTGTGTGTTAAAATCTCCTACTATTGCAAATTGAATGCGGAGAAACCCGCATCTAATTAACAATCGTGTGAACCCAGCCTCAGTTTTTTTTGTCAAAGCTTAATTGAACAAGCTGAAGTTAGAAGCTGATTCTCTACCATGCACAACTGCGCCAGATTCTGAGTGCTCCAGTGTTAGTAAATTTACCCCACAGTGACAACACTTAATATAATATACTGTATCTATAAAAGACTGGTGTTGTCACCCTAGGACAGAAAGTGTATTAATCTGGAGAGGAAACCTAGACAAGGCTGATAACTTTCCTTGAGATGACACTGCAGGACATTATCAGCTCACTGTATTTCTGGCAGGATCAACAGGAATTTGTTTGCACTTATTGAATAGACATAACAAAACATTTTCAATGCATAATTTAACAGGCCCAAAGAGATCAAATAAGGCATTAATTTTTAGTGTTTACAAATAATGTACTCACGCCTCCCACTTATTATTCCATACAATGGGAAATACAATGACATGGTTTTGGTATAATGAAAATGAGTTATCCATGTTGCCAGCATAGGTCTGTGTAAGGTTAATATCTTTTTGAAACAGTGGGTTTAATACTGCTTTAATAGCAAGTCTGATGTGGTGTAAAGTTTCTTAATGGTTCATCAACAGAACAGGTGGCAGCATGCTAGAATTGGACATGTTGGGAGGTCCGATGATAGCAGCTGGTTCTGTATTTGTAAGTCAGCGTGTTTTCACATGTGTTATGATTTTTATATTTCTTGCTATTGCATACTCTGAATATGTTGTGTAACAGGACTTCAAATGTCAAACAAAGATTGTTAACAAACAAAAATTTGGTTTGATAATTAATATCAAACAATGTGATCAGTTTGTCAGATACATATCATTCTTGTTGTACTATGTCTGTATAGACAGTTAAAGTATAATTCAATTCTCCAAAAATTTTACATTTTGCAGGTTAGGTTAGGTGGCTGCATTGTTTTTCTTTTTTTTTCAGGGTGTTTCCCTTTATTTTCACATGTTAAAATGGTTGTATACCCGCATACTAGGTCATTATGAAATACTTACCTTAGAACGAGGCGTCCGCAGCTGATCCCGGTCACTGCCGAGGGAGTTGACATTTCCCCTCAGCTTGTCTTTTTTTGGGTTTGTCGAGGACAGACACCAGAGGAAATCAGGTGATAACATGTGAAGAGTAGAGTATAGATAAATGGGAGAATACTTGCTGTGTAGAGCAATTTGTGTTACAAGTAGTTTAGTCAAACACACTACTATACATGACAGCTTTCTTGCTGCTTTCATATATGTTCCCCAGGGCAGGGCCCAGCCCCAGTGCCATTTGTTTGACAACCCCTTGTCTATTAGCATACAAAATGGCCATTACTGTTATTCAACATTCAGCTTCATTTGACTTCACTGGGGTTCGGATTCAGCACCTGAATTTTACGGTTGTTTTGCAAACCTAGGTTTGGCTTATCCCATGTTTATAAGTAAGTTATTTTATTCATTAGTTCTGGAAAAAAGGAATAAGAAAACAAAAAAGAAAAACCTGCTATTTGTCATGTTCCTGCCTTTCAGCCTAAAATGGGACCACATTGAAAAGAGATGGTAAGGATGGCGGGGGAGCTTTAAATGTTTTTTGCATTATCTCAGAATTTCCCAGCAACATATAAAGTCATGCTGTGGGTGGCTCACCTATGGCCAATGAGCTTTTAGTACGCGTATGCATCAAGCTTTCTCTGACAGTAAAACAGCTTAAAGTAAAACTATAGGAAAAACTTAATTTTTTTTCATTTTTGATATACCAATTGAGGGTTATAACCCCTGTCAGATTTTTTTTCACCATCTGTGTCCCATTGCAGAGATTTACTTTCACTTCCTGTCCAATAGTCAAACAGGAAGTGAGAGGAAATCCCTGCAAATTAAGGGAATTCCTTGGGGATCCCGAGGTCAATAGAACTTGTGTACTCATTGGAAGATATCCCCTCTATTACTTTTTTAGGGACAATTTTACTTTCACTTTCAATGATAACAGTAAAATGAACAAATAGAGGGGGTGAATATCCTTAACAGGGGCACAGACAGCAATACAAACTGACAAGCGTTCTAATCTCTCTTCACTCTATCCAAAACTAAAAAAAAAGTTCTGCTTTAGTTATACCTTAAAGGGGTTGTAAACCTAGTTACCACATTTAACTGCACGTAAGCCTATAATAAGGCTTACCTGTAGGTACTGGAAATATCTACTAAACCTGCATGGTTTAGGGGATGTTTACCATTTACACTTGCGCCCATGTCATCGGTGCATGCGCACTAAAGAAAGGGCACGAGCACACCGTTTCTAAAGAGCCCGTGATGTCATGCGACTCTGGCCAGTAACAAAGTTGGAGTATGCGGCCCCCGGTAGGAAGAAGGGTGAAGATGGACGCGGCCACCAGCGGCGACAGCGGGGACATAGCGGACTTCGTTTGCAGGTAAGTGCAACATAATGGGCTCGTATGTGACGCATATGAGCCCATTGTACTTTTACTTTGCAGGGGAAAAGGGAAGAAGTAAAAACCCATCAGTGTTTACTTCCTCTTTAAGCTGACTGATTGTTGACCATTCCAGAGGTGCATCAGAAAAGGAAGATTCTCTGCATCCCTTCGACCCTTGCTATTCGCATGGTTTTGTTGTGGACTAATAATCATCTAACTTTATGCTTTATAGATAAATTAAGGCCCTATTATAGTTGGTTATCTATGTTTCATTCATCTGAGCTGGCTAGCTAGGTCCTTGGCAATGCAGTGTAGTTATTTATTAAATTATTATTTATGGTTTGTTAATTTTAGTTTAGTTTAGTCACCCCTTAATAAAGCAACGGCATTTTCAGCCATTTCAAATCTAATTATTGGTGTCTGTGAAATTGTACTCATTTTTCGTTGTGCTTGTTACATTTATGCACATTCCATCCTATGACACTGATCAATGTTTACACTTTGAATAGCTACCCTATTCTGACTATACACTCAATTTCATAGGCATGATAAGGATCAGAAATAGATCATCAAACCTTTATTATCATGCCTATAATTTAAATTTGACCACTTTCTTCAAACACAAATATTCTCCCAGTATATTTCTGGGTTGTACGAAGAAGTGAAATGTTTTAATCATCTACTGGGCTAGCCATATTTTGCTATGGCCTACTACCTTCTGCTGCAGTGTTGTGCTGGGCACATTGCTGATAAAAAAAAGGAAGGTGATAATAAACTGTCAAGTGGGCCATAGACGGATCGAAATTCGGACAGTTCAGCAGGAACTGGCTGAATTTTGATTTATGTATGGGCAGGCTAGTTGTATTGAAGTCAATCTTTTAATCTATTTTAATACTTTAGTACAACCAAAAAAAAGTTTTTTTTCCAGTTAATCACTGCTGAAGGCTATAGCTCTCGGCAGTGATCATTGTATTCTGATGGCTGTGAAAATCCCACTGTCAGAATAGAATAGTGCCACAGAAGGGATTGAAGGAAAGAAAATTCCATAATGTATGACCTGCCTTAGTTAAAAAATATATATTGGTTCTGTTAAAACAGGGATGTCCAAACTTTTTTCAAAGAGGGCCAGATTTGATGAACTGAACATGCGCGAGGGCCGACCATTTTGCCTGACATTCTTTGAATCATTAAAATTCGGTCTAAGTCTGTTCGTCCGAGCACTAATACACTGCCCAACAATAATTCTCTTGCCTTTGTGGCTGTGTGTGGTGAAGAGATGAACTCAAGTGTATTATTTGGATTATTTATTGGCGTATAACACGCACCTTCACTTTAAGAGGGAAGCTTCAGGAAAAAAAATATTAACATTTTAAATAAAGATCTGTGAAGAAAAATAAGGGCCAGTGCCCATCTGCAGACCCACAATTGCCAGGAATGCAGAGCCCACCATTGCCAGGAACGCAGAGCCCACCATTGCCAGGAACGCAGCGCCCACCATTGCCAGGAACGCAGCGCCCACCATTGCCAGGAACGCAGCGCCCATCATTGCTAGAAATTCACTCACCATTGCCAGGAATGCAGCCCCACCATTGCCAGGAATGCAGCCCCACCATTGCCAGAAATTCACTCACCATTGCCAGGAATGCACCCACCATTGCCAGGAATGCACCCCCACCATTGCCAGCAATACAGCCCCACCATTGCCAGGAATGCAGCCCCACCATTCCACCATTGCCGGGAACGCAGCCCCATCATTGCCGGGAACGCGGCCCCACCATTGCCGGGAACGCGGCCCCACCATTGCCGGGAACGCGGCCCCACCATTGCCGGGAACGCGGCCCCACCATTGCCAGGAATGCACCCACCATTGCCAGGAACGCACCCACCATTGCCAGGAACGCACCCACCATTGCCAGGAATGCACCCACCAATGCTGGGAATGCAGCCCCACCATTGCCAGGAATGCAGCCCCACAATTGCCAGGAATTCACCCACCATTGCTAGGAATGCAGCCACCATTGCCAGGAATTCACTCACCATTGCCAGGAATGCAGCCCCACAATTGCAATTGCCAGGAATGCAGCCACCATTACCATCAGTGCAGCCATGGAGGGCAGGACGAGAGCCAAACACATCCTACAGAATTTCCTGTTTAGACAACGGCCCCTTTAAGAGAAAGTCCCGCCTCCTCTGATGGACAGAACAGTCGTCCAATGGCAGAGATGGGACTTCCTATTGCAGCTGCCGTGTAAACAGGAAATTCTCCTCCTGTGTGCACGGCACTCGTCCTGCCTCCTCCCTCTGAGGCAGCAGGACTATATATCTTTTGTGACCCCGGCGCTGGGAGATCGCCGGGGGCCACAAAAGATGTATATGTTTAAATAACCAGGCGGGCCGTTCAAAACCGGACCGCGGGCCGCGATTGGCCCGCGGGCCGGACTTTGGACAT
Organism: Lithobates pipiens; assembly: GCF_037356315.1. Taxonomy (NCBI): domain Eukaryota; kingdom Metazoa; phylum Chordata; class Amphibia; order Anura; family Ranidae; genus Lithobates; species Lithobates pipiens. The sequence continues at coordinate 397,662,249 of NW_027507748.1, read as the reverse complement.
GCCTGTGTTAAAACAAAAGTTGCACTTTGCCCAAAGATATTATAAAATGTCACTATCATTAGCCAAAAAAAGTAGTCATGACCTGTAAGTGCCTGTAGAATTTATATTCAATAGGAAACATGTAAAAATTGGTTCCTGCCTAATTTATCTAAAACTGTAAAAAAAAATATGTATTTATGTATTTATTATTTAATATTTGGTATACCTGGTATAAATTACCTGTAATCATTTTTATTATCTGGTATACCAGATAATAAAATGTAAATGTCACTTTCAGATAAAACAAAATCTGCACAACATACCTATAATTGTTATTGAATTACCCATGATTAAAAGTTTTTCCCACTTTTTTAATACTTTCAAAATGAAAGTAGGATGTAAATAAACACATAGACAGTACTATAAAAACACTAAACATGTCCCTCGATTTAAATCCATCTTCAATAACATCATCAATCACAATGAACGACACCTTGACAACACAAACATGATGTCCTGTGCACAATGATCCCCTCATGACAAATGAAAACATTGTCCAGTTTATTTATTAGCGTAGGACAAGGCTAGAACCCCCTGCCAGATACTTATTTCTGTTTGTGCCCCGGAAGATTTGGCTGCTCAATGACCAGAGCATTTTTTGTGATACAGCACTGCGTCACTTTAACTGACAATTGTATGGTCATGCGACACTGTACCCAAACAAAACGTCCCTTTTTCCCACATATAGAGCTTTCTTTTGGTGGTATTTGATCATCTCAGCGGTTTTTATTTTTTGAGCTATAAACAAAAAAGTGCAACAATTTAGAAAAAAACACAATATTTTGTACTTTTTGCTATAATAAATACACCCATTTTTTTTTTTAAAAGCAATTTTTTTTCTCAGTTTAGGCTGATATGTATTCTCCTACATATTTTTGTTAATAAAAATTGAAAGACGCATATATTGATTGGTTTGCGCAAAAGTTATAGCGTCTATAATATAGGGCATAGATTTATGGCATTTTTATTAATTTTTTTACTAGTAATGGCGGCGATCTGCAATTTTTATCGTGCTTGTGACATTATGGTGGACACATAAGACACTTTTGACACATTTTTGGGATGATTGACAATTATACAGCGATCAGTGCTATAAAAATGCACTAATTCAATGAAAACACCAGATCCCAAAACATCTTTGTTGTTCATTTCTGCAATTTAAACATTACTTCCATTCTCAGTCACAGACTCTGACCCTAGAAAAGCCTACTCCATTTGAACTTTTATGTTCCCAAGGCCCACACCAGATCCATCTCATATCAGACATTTATAAATTCCTCCATGATGCCCTGCCATTGACCAATACACACCATCTATATATGCAAAAATGGTCTCAAATTTTACACCGACCTATCTCTCTCCTTCAGTGGCAGAGGATCTGGGAGGCAATCTCCAAGTCATCAAGATGTATTGAACAGAGAGTGACGGCTTACAAAATTTTATTTTTCTGGTATAGGTCCCCCGAAGTTTTACATAGATATGTTCCCAAGCTCCCTTCAGTGTGATGGAGATGCCAGAATGACGTTGGCTCTCTCTTCCACGTATTTTGCGATTGCCCTGCTGTTCAACCATTATGGTCCTCCATCCAAGCACTCCTGCAAGGTCTATTCAAAATGGACCTACCTTTAAACCTGATTCATTACCTCCTGGGCTTACCATTCTCGAATATCTCTAAATACACTCAAAAATGAGCTACCTTCATTCTACTAGCAGCAAAATGGGCGATCCCTCTAAGATGTCTATCTACCTCCCCACCCACATTCCTGCAGGTTCTGCAAATACTGGAACAGATCCGTAGAATGGAAAATCTTACTGCAGTAATCCACAATTCACTTCCTCAATTTTCGCTAATTTGGGATTTATGAGATCACTCTGAGCTTAACCCAGGAGCCATATCCTTTACCTCCTCTGTTTAATGCCTGTTCACGTAATACTGTTAATCTATTCTTCATAAGAAACCATACTATTAAAATCTCCTATCCATGGTGCTTTTCCACCTTTCCTCTTCCCTTTGTCTTAATCAAGTTACCCTAGTGTACCCTTGTCTTGCAGTTTAGGTACTCTGAGAATTTTCACTGCTTGCAGATCCAGAGAGCAAAAATTCTTGTTGGTGAGATTTATGCGACCTTTTAGTTAAGCTTGCTCTCTCGATCTTCCCTCCTCCTGCCCACTCCTCCCCCCCCCTCCTTTTTTGAACTATTCTACTGTTTTGTAAGATATGCTGTACTTACGTTATTGTAAGTTTATTCTGTTGTTGTCTGTGTACGGCCCAATAATTTCTGATGATTTAATTATTCAAAAACGCACTGCTTTTATTTTCTGACTGGAATGTTTTATTTTCTGAAAATTTCAATAAAAAATACAATTAAAAAATGCACTGATTACTGTATAAATGTCACTGGCAGGGAGAGGGGGTTAACACTAGGGGGTGATCAAGGGGTTAACTGTGTTCCCTGACTGTTTGTTCTAACTGTAGAGGGAGGGGACTGACTATAGGAGATGACAGATCTTGGTTCCTAGCTATTAGGAATTCACGATTGTCATCTCCTCTCAGAACAAAACAGGGATTTGTGTGTTCACGTACACGCACGTCCCTGTTCTGCCTTTCGTGCCTGTGATCACTCATGGCCAGCGGTCACCGCGATTGCCAGGCATGAGCAGCGGCACCACCGCAGTGCAGCAGGCATGTATGCGCGCCTCCGGCGGTGTGCCGACTGCTATCCCGCTTAAAGGAGCCAATGTATAGCTACGACAGCTTCAGGAACGTGCCAACCTGCCGCAATATAATGACAGCAGCTGGTCAGCAAGTGGTTAAACTATTGTCAGCAGGCCAAAAAGTGAAGATAAATCTCTTCAACATATTCCCAGTTAGCAGTAAAAACCTGACACAAGTTCTAATCCTCTCCATATTCTAGGGAGGAGTTTCAGATTTGCAGGAAATCCCCAGGAATTGCAAACCTTTGGTCAAAAGATTTACAGTTAGTTAGAGCCTTTTCCATAAATTGGGGATCGGTGAGCAAGGTTTATCTTAGGCTGCCCATCCTTCTCTAGCAGGACTTGGGAATCCGAGTCCCTTTCTCTGTCTCAAAGGGGAGATGTCAGGGGTCTGTTTAGACCCCTGATATCTCAACAAAGCCCACCAACAGGGCTGATAGAGAAAAAAAAATATTACAAAAAAATACTGAAACCGTACACTACCCCCCCCCCCCCAAATCACTGTGAAAAAAATATTACAAAAATAAACTGTAAAAAATAATAAAAGATAAAAGAATGTGGAAATGTTCCTGCATGACCTTACCGTCCCACTTCATGCAGTGATATGAGAAGGGGCGGAAGAGAAAAATACAGAGGAGAATACATGAAATAACAAAAGAGGTGAATTGTGCGTGTTTGCAAAATTAAAGTGGGCCAGTCTGGATGATTTTTGTCCCAGTCCAGCCCTGTACATGTACAGTGGTGTGAAAAAGTGTTTGCCCCCTTCCTCATTTCCTGTTCCTTTGCATGTTTGTCACACTTAAGTGTTTCGGAACATCAAACCAATTTAAACACTAGTCAAGGACAACACAAGTAAACACAAAATGCAATTTGTAAATGAAGGTGTTTATTATTAAAGGTGAAAAAAAATCCAAACCATCATGGCCCTGTGTGAAAAAGTGATTGCCCCCTAAACCTAATAACTGGTTGGGCCACCCTTAGCAGCAACAACTGCAACCAAGCGTTTGCGATAACGTGCAATGAGGCTTTTACAGCGTCCTGGAGGAATTTTGGCCCACTCATCTTTGCAGAATTGTCCTAATTCAGTTGCTTTAGAGGGTTTTTGAGCATGAACAGCCTTTTTAAGGTCATACCACAACATCTCAATAGGATTCAGGTCAGGACTTTGGCTAGGCCACTCCAAAGTCTTCATTTTGTTTTTCTTCAGCCATTCGGTGGTGGACTTACTGGTGTGTTTAGGATCATTGTCCTGCTGCAGAACCCAAGTTCGTTTCAGCTTGAGTACACGAACAGATGGTCGGACATTCTCCTTCAGGATCTCTTGGTAGACAGCAGAATTCATAGTTCCTTTTATCACGGCAAGTCTTCCAGGTCCTGAAGCAGCAAAACAGCCCCAGACCATCACACTACCACCACCATATTTTACTGTTGGTATAATGTTCTTTTTATGAAATGCAGTGTTCCTTCTACGCCAGATATACTTGGACACACACCTTCCAAAGAGTTCCACGTTTGTCTCATCGGTCCACAGAATGTTGTCCCAAAAGTCTTGGGGATCATCAAGATGTGTTGTGGAGAAATTGAGACGAGCTTTGATGTTCTTTTTGCTCAGCAGTGGTTTTCTCCTTGGAACTCTGCCATGCAGGCCATTTTTGCCCAGTCTTTTCCTGATGGTGGAGGCATGAACGCTGACCTTAACTGAGGCAAGTGAGGCCTGCAGTTCCTTGGACATTGTTGTGGGGTCTTTTGTGACCTCTTGGATGAGTCGTCGCTGCGCTCTTGGGGTAATTTTGGGCGGCCGGCCACTCCTGGGAAGGTTCACCACTGTTCCATGTCTTCGCCATTTGTGGATAATGGCTCTCACTGTGGTTCGCTGGATTCCCAAAGCTTTGGAAATGGCTTTATAACTCTTTCCAGACTGATAAATCTCAATTACTTTCTTTCTCAATTGTTCCTGAATTTCTTTGGGTCTCGGCATGATGTGTAGCTTTTAAGGATCTTCTGGTGGACCTTACTGTGTCAAGCAGCTCCTATTTAAGTGATGCCTTGATTGTGAACAGGTGTGGCAATAATCAGGCCTGGGTGTGGCTAGAGAAATTGAACTCAGGTGTGGACAACCACAGTTATAGTATGTTTTAACAAGGGGGGCAATCACTTTTTCACACAGGGCCATGATGGTTTGGATTTTTTTTCACCTTAAATAATAAACACCTTCATTTACAAATTGCATTTTGTGTTTACTTGTGTTGTCCTTGACTATTGTTTAAATTGGTTTGATGTTCCGAAACACTTAAGTGTGACAAACATGCAAAGGAACAGGAAATGAGGAAGGGGGCAAACACTTTTTCACACCACTGTATACTCTTAATGTATCTGAAAACTAATAACAATGGTTTTCCCTGTATAGTCTCATATTCATGGTACAAATTTAGGGAGCATTCAAGAGTTAAGGCATCATTAGACATGCAAGATAAAATATCTCCAGTGGGTGCCTGTTTCATGGTATTGTTAAGTAAGATGAACCTTTGAAGATCGGCTGATTTGATTAGCTACTTAAATCTAGGTACTTGACAAAGGGTCTTTTCAGTCCAATCTTATCCAGTGTATGCTCTTTGCACTGCCAGCAATGCTACTATTACAAGAGGGGCTTCTAAGATAACCGTGATCAAGTTAACATGCAGGTCATATTCAGAAGGATTAACTCTGAAACTGTATCAATTGCTCCCAAAGCTGATTTTGTTGATGACAAATTGTAAATTGAGCAGTTCTTGGAGTAATCATGTACTAAACTCCTAAGTATAGGAAAGAAAAGAACAGATCAATCTGTTATTCCACATCAAGGCAGCAAATATAATGAAATTAAAGAAGCAACAAAAGTAAAGTAATCATAAAAAAATGGCAAATGTTCTTTTTTTAAATGCCATTAGTTTTACTAGAAATGCAATGGATGTTTAAGCCATCTCATGGTGTAAGGATTACAAAAAAAGATAAAAAAAACACCTGTGACTAAAATCTGCAGTGTTAATTCTGGAAAATTTCTAACATACATCACCTTACTTTATGTTTTATTATTACTACGCAAACAGACATGCCTTTTAAGAACTATGGAAGTGTAACCCAGTGTAACCCAAGTTATCCAAAGTTGCAAGTTACTTGGAAAATATGGAATTAATTAACTTTACAGACTTCAAATAAATCTGTATGCTTAAATATTTTCCCTGAGTATGATGTTTCTCCATATTTACTAACTCTGAAGTCATATGAATGCAGTATTTAATTCATGGGTGCTGGATCAGGGTTGGCATCATCCCTGTAATTTTTATATAATGTCAAAAAATTTATTTAAATTAGACTTTTAAAAGGCAACCAAAAGTAACAAAAACATACTGATATAAAATCTTCATTTTTTTATTAATATCACTTTAAAAAAAAGATCTTCACATGAGGCACGTATTTTAAAAAACAAACAAACAACGTGTTCTATTTGTTCAAAATATAGCACAAAACATATGAAAAGTGGTGATACCCAAAACCATGACTAGTTGTATGATGCAAGTTCAGTAACAGCAATGCATGGAACGGGCTATCCAATAACTCTGAAATCAAAAGCAAAGTAAGTTATATTCATGCTCCAAAGTAAACTTTATTATGAATGTTTGTGAATTGTGATCACTTTACAGGGAATCAGAAGATATGATACTCCTGAAATGCTGCAGAACTGACACATATTATAGTTAGGAAATAATAGTTTATTATTTAAAAATTGTCTTAAAGGGGCTTGTAGTTCATATTCATTTGTTAATGTTAAACATTTAAAAGCAAAACAAAAAACGGACTACAAACCAATAACTTTTAAAACTGCAGTAATATGCATAAATATGCAGGCACATTCCAGCTGGCCAGGTCATCATGCCTTACGTCAACTGCATTCACCTTTCTGCTATCAGATCATGTCCCTTCAGTGACCATGAACTTATAACAAAATGAACCAATGGGTGCTGTTGTATGGCTGCAGGCTGTGTCCATTGAACTGGAATCAATTGGTATTTTTGTATACCTGACAAGACCAGTTAGGTATAATAACAGCAATTACCACACTCACAATACCCTCTCAGTACTGATACTGTAGCTTCTTTGTGAACACAAGAAGAGATGAGTCAAAGTCTATGTTCAAAGCTATCTGATTTAATTCTGGGTGGGTATACAACGTATTACGTTATTATTAGCCAATCATAATCGGGAACAAAGGGGGTGGTTTAATACAGGGGTGTACATTTCACATCATTACATATCATTAATACTCAAATGCCCAACCCCTTAAACATGGCTGACATAGCAACTATCGTAACCATGCCATCTGCTTCCATAGTAATGCCTTTGGTGTTCCCATTTACACAGGGAAATGTTCCACACAGCTCTTCAACCACATAAGCTTTATATAGAAAGGTACAGAACAAAGATGCTGCCGTAAGCTATATTTTCTTATATGTGTGCTTTATAGAATCCGTTACAGTCTGTCACAGTCTGAGCATACAAAACTTTAAGCTAACTAGCAGATTAATCCATCTTATATGAACTTGTATATGATTTTATATATATATATATATATATATATATATATATATATATATGAACTTATATAAAAATTGAGTCACTTCTGTTCAGTCATATTGCTACATCCCTGTATGCCCCTTCTCTACTACCTCATTGTATCCTCCGATCCCCTCAAAGTTTTCCCCCATCGCTCTGATCCCTTATCCCCCACTTTTCTGTGGCTCTCATGGCTTTTTCTCTCTCCCTCCCTGGCAACAATTAGTGGCTGTTGGCAATCAGAGAGAAGATTGCAGGTTCAGGATTGAGAGTGGGAATATTGGTATGCATGTGTCTCATATTTTCCAACCCCTTGCATTCTTTTTCTGAATGAACACAATGTTGAGCAGGACCAGTCACTCCTGTGTTCATTAATAACTGTAGCATAATTAACAGTGTTTACTAACTTCAGTTTGTAAATAAACAGGGAGCCTCTGTACAAAGCACATCCTGTTCACCCATTCATTGCAGCTGCGGCTGCAGAGAAGGAGATTCTGTGTTCTCAGTCTCTTTCTCTATCGCAAAAGGAATGTCAAACAAAAAAAATAAGAATGTAAAAAAAAAATATATATATATATATATATATATATATATATATATATATATATATATATATATAAATAAGCATACATAAGACTTTATGCACACATACAGAACATCTTCCTGCACTTACTAGTTATAGGTGTTTGCATACAGCAGCCTGCGAAAATCAATGATAGGCTGACAGATGCCACGGCTGTATTCATGTAACTGCACATCCTGGATGCAAACTGGGCCACTCATACATTCTTATATATATGTGACCTATCAGATGTGCTGCCCGCAGCTGGAAGCTAGTACCAGGGCCTCCCAAGTGCAAAAATATATTCTTTCTTGGTTCTGTATGACCTTTTGCAGTGGTGTGAACACTGAGGGCTCATTTAAATTAGCTGTCACTCATAATGGTGCTCTTAACCTGTGTGCACTGGTATGCGTTAGTATGCATTGTGTACAAAAGTTGCAGTGTATTGTTACGATGCATTGTAGGTCTTCATTTTGTTTTTACTTTTTCTGTTTCTTTTCTTTCCAAGTGAGAACAAAGCATATCAACATTGCAATCTTTTAGAGAGCATATGCAGTGGAGTAGGTACACATAGAAATCATAATGATACCGGAGAAAAACAAAGTATGTAAGAAATTAGAGTGTCAATGAACATGGGTCCATCAGCATGGGAGTAAATAGTCCAATCCCTGTAAAGGAACAGCAACTTCTTAATAACCAAAATTACATCTATGAAGTCATGTAATGGGAACAGGCCATTTCACACAGCAAATTGATGTAGTAGGCCCTCTTGGGAAAATTATTTAACAGATCTGACTATATACATAGCATCTGCAAGATCAACTTCAAAATATTAACTCACATGTGTTGTGAAGTACCAAAACATATTTCCAACAGACATCTTAATCATTTATCAAGGCAAAAAAAATAGGAGACAGGAAAAAGTCAAGAGGGGAAAAAAGAAAACAATCTAAGGTAAAGAAGTAAAGAAAGAAAGTAGGTCCGACTGGAAATCCATCTCACTCAAACCCAGGAGTCATATCCGTGCATCTGGAACCTGCACCTGGCCCAACCACAAGTGTAAATTTAGCCTTATTTTGGTAATCTCAAAGAGCTCTGGTCCCTGTGTGCTCTCTACTGGCAGGAAATGAACACCTCTCTGGTGTTACATGATAATAAGAGTGTCAGCTCCACTAAAAGTATAAGTTAACCTCGCACACCTGAGCTTTAAAGACTATCTGACTTTTAAATTTAATCATTGTGGATGATGAGTGATCTAAGCATATGAGGCACATTAAGTTTCCAGGGTGCCTAATTTACTTATCTCTATACAAACTTTGTACAAGAATGGACTTATTTGTAGTAAAATACGTGGACCTGTCCCTCTTTTTTCAACGTAGGAATTATTACACTACCCAATCACAGACCAATTACCTTGCAACCTTTCTGAACACCAAGGCAGGGTACCGGCAATGGTGTTTGAACCAAATTCTCTTCCAGAACCCTATGGTACTTGAAGACATACCGTATATACTCGAGTATAAGCCGAGATTTTCAGCCTCTTTTTTGAGGCTGAAAGTGCCCCCCTCGGCTTATACTCGAGTCATCGCTGTCTGCCTGCTCGATCAGCGTGTCAAGCAGACAGACAGCGGACATTCTACCCTTCAAACGCCGCGCCTCCGCCTCCGCCTTCGCCTGTGATAGGCGGAACACTGAATTTCCCAGCAGCCTGTGTTCCGCCTATCACGGACATCGTCTCATCCTCGTACTACGGACGAGGATGAGACGATGTCCGTGATAGGCGGAACACAGGCTGCTGGGAAATTCAGTGTTCCGCCTATCACAGGCGAAGGCGGAGGCGCGGCTTTTGAATTTTAGAATGGCCGCCGAGGCGCCGACGAAGAGCGGCGATCCTGGCAAGGCACGGGACGGAGGCAAGGCAAGGCACGGCAGGGGACGGGACGGAGGCAAGGCACGACACGGGACGGAGGCAAGGCACGGCACGGGACGGAGGCAAGGAGGCAAGGCACGGCACGGGACGGAGGCAAGGAGGCAAGGCACGGGACGGAGGCTCGGGACACAGGCTCGGGACACAGGTAGGCTGGACACACACACACACACACACACACACACACATGGACACACACACACAGGGATGGATGGGTGGATGGAGACACACACACACAGGGATGGATGGATGGAGACACACACACACAGGGATGGATGGATGGATGGAGACACACACACACAGGGATGGATGGATGGATGGACACACACACACACACAGGGATGGATGGATGGATGGACACACACACACACAGGGATGGATGGATGGATGGACACACACACACACAGGGATGGATGGACGGACACACAGGGATGGACGGACACACAGGGATGGACGGACACACAGGGATGGATGGATGGATGGAGACACACACACACAGGGATGGATGGATGGAGACACACACACACAGGGATGGATGGATGGATGGAGACACACACACACAGGGATGGATGGATGGATGGACACACACACACACAGGGATGGATGGATGGATGGACACACACACACACAGGGATGGATGGATGGATGGACACACACACACACAGGGATGGATGGACGGACACACAGGGATGGACGGACACACAGGGATGGACGGACACACAGGGATGGACGGACACACACACAGGGATGGACAGGCATGTCTCACCCTCGGCTTATACACGAGTCAATAAGTTTGCCAGTTTTTTTGGGGGTAAATTGGGGGCCTCGGCTTATATTCGGGTCGGCCTATACTCGAGTATATACGGTATGCACTAGCTTATCTTAGATTTGTGTTTTGCAATCAATTCCATGCCCGATATAGATCCAGTAGTCGTATGGGGGGGCACAAAACTGTATGTTAGGGGACTTCTTATAAAACATGGAACAAGAGTCCATAAAGAAGAGTTTGTAAAAATAAATAAGTGTATCTAATATATACAATATATATATATATATATATATATATACATATACAATATACTATACAATATATAAATATATACATATATAACTCAAGCATAAGCATTCATAAAAGACAGAGATAGAGGCTAGACTAACAGGGGCCAGAGACACCCGAGACTCTTTGCCTTGACAAAGGAAAAGTCACTGCTCTTCAAATGCAAATTTGTTGCACATATGCCAGCAAATGCAGCAAAATATTGGAAAATGTAATGAAAAAGCAACACAATAAGGCTGGGTTCACACTATTGTGAATTGGTTGTGGATTTCCCAGCATCCAATTCGCATAGCAGGAGATTGTGACCGGATCTCCATGGATCCGGTTCGCACATGTCTGCAGCGGCTCCCTGTGCATCTTTTGGTCCCTTTAAGGTCCGAATTCAGCCAAAAATTCAGGCTGAAATCGGACCAAAAACGGTGAATGTAGACTCACCAGACTCCTGCTGTGAGACACTCTCCAGTGTGAACCCAGCCTTAAACTTACATAACCCAAATAAAACACCACACTATGAAATTTAGACATACACTGAAAGATATCTCAAACACCAAAGAATACAGTGAAGCCCTTTATAATCTACTAGACACCATATTAAACCCTCAGAGTGTGGACAAGTCAGAGTAGATTAAAGCATGTATTATATACTCTGCTAAGCCAGCTATGCCATCCACAAAAAAAAAAAAAAAAAACAGTAACATAAGCCAATATCGGTATACTAGGAACTAGTCCATACTAGGAACTAGTATGGGTAATTAGGAATGTCATAACAGGGAAAACGTTGGGACCAAACATTCTCAACTTGCAATGCTACCAATTGTTTCAAGGACAATGATCTAAGTATTCGCTAGATGCCAAAAAAAAACTAGATCCATATTACTCCAGAAAGTCCAGATCTACAAGAACTCCTCGAGGACAATGTAACTACAGATTATAATCTCTGTGCCCACTACAGTCTCATCTCTTTGTTAAATAAAGACCTCATTTTTTTTCTCTAAAATAATAGCTACCAGTCTTTCCTCAAGTTTACAATGACTTACTCATTTCAGCCAAGTGTGCTTTGTGATTTTTGGGGAGGCGCAGGAAAATACCACAAGGGCCATAGATCTGATACATGCAGCATGGACAAAGGTGCCAAAAAGTATGTTGTTGTCAACAGACACAGTGAAAACCTTAAAATGAGGTGACTGGACCTTTATAGAAGCAGTACTAAGACATATTAGTTTGGGAGTCTTTCACTGTATTTTGGCTCTGTACTCCAAACCTAGAGTCAAATTGAAGGCAAATGGAACCCTATCACATATATTTTCTATATATAATGGGACATATCATTCAACTTAGAAGTCAAAGGTGTCACACTAGGTGGCACAAATGATAAAGTTGCAACATATGTGGATGACCTTCCTTTTATTTTTCTTTACTCGGTCTTCCTAATTTACAGAAATCCTTTAAACTTTTTGGACATCTCTCTAAGTTTAAATTTAACTTTCAAAAATCAGAAGCACTCAATGTATGTATTAAGGAAGATGAGAGCAAAGACCTTAGCAAAAACGTCCCCTTCAAATAGACTACAACATTAATCAAAATTATACGTACCCAATTATCAGGAAACCACATTAACTATATGACTTGAACTTCTGCCACTCTTGAAATGCATCTGAGCAGATCCTGATCAATGCACCTTAGTAACATTCTTATGGTTTGGACAATGTAATAGAATTAAAATAAATGTACTTCCTAAAATATTGTACCTACTCTAGGCAATGCCATGTCATATCACTCCAACTTTATTTTACAAATTTAAAACCATCTTCTTGAAATTCATACTGTATATACTATGCAGCAAGGCACCTAAGCAGAATCACAGATTGGTGAGGGCAAAAAAACAGAAACAATGTATAACAATGCAGAAACATGCCATAATCGTTTCGCTTTATGATCTTCCATGGCGCTTGAAATACATTTCTGTGGTGTTTAAGAACCACTTAATATATCCCATCTACCTACCACCACTACCCCAATATTTAAAGCCTTTATTCCCTTTCAGACTGAATGACTATACATTTGACAGCCTTATGAATTCAGGAGCATCCCGGACCCTACACTCTAGGAATCTGTCCGCTTGGCCCTTTCACCAAGAGATTACTCAGGAACCAGATTACACCTCTCTGGGTTTCTGGAGAATGCTAAAACTACATAATATTTTCACCTCTCTACCAACACCCATGACTTATCGTTGCCCTGTAACTACATTTGAAAGGCTGTATCTGTAACTATGCATCATCAGGCATACTTTATCCAAGCTGTACATGTTACTGACAATGTCTGACCTTCACAAAATGGGAAGAATACCTCCATGTTTCTTTTTTCCCTAACCACAAGGAAACAATTATGTAGTTCATGCACAAATCCACCATCACCAACACTTATCAAGAAGGTGTATACAAAATGCATACCTGTTGGAATAGGTTGCCGACAAGACTACATTATTTCTACCAACAGTGCTGGACATTTACCAGTGATGTGTTAAAGGGATAGGCAAATCATTACACATACTTAGGAACTTTGCCATGTAGTAGGTTCTGGACAACTATCACATTGAAAACCAAGAGATTTTGTCTCCTATACCTTATGACCCGACCTTCTTCCTTCTCCATTACAACACAATTCCATGCAAAACTTACCAAAAATCTCTAATTATCCACCTGGTCAATGCTTCCAGAGCTTGTATCCGAGTGTGCTGGCATCAGCCAGAACCTCTGACAGTGATTTGCCAGGATTAATGACCTCAAAACAATGAAATATCTTACTTCAATGCTTAAAGGGACAGTGAATACCCTCAGGCACAGGTGGTTCTACTGGTTGGAATCCGTATCCTTTCCAGAATATATAACACTTCTATCCTTGTAAACAGAACAAGAAAAATACTTGTCTGCTGGCATGGTATTTAAGACCTTGTAGTGTCAAGACCCTACCTTCCCCCCCTTTTCCCTTCCTCCCTATCTCTCCCCTACCACCATGTAACTCCATCTTATTAATCTTTACCCTTCCCTTACAGTTACCCATCCTCTTACTCCTCCTCTTACTGTCTTACTCTTAGCAAAGCATGTCCCCCACTCTGTGGAGACAGAAAGGCTCATGATTCAATGTGTATACTCCTAAGTTTAGGACCTCTCTCGACTCCCTTGTTCATGGCATGTTATGAATAAAAGATTTTATGGTGTGCTAGACTTTAAGGCTTAAAGAAGATGCATGCACTTACATTTCCATAGTGACTTTTTATGATGATGATGGAAAATGAATGCACTGTTTATTTACATATCATGTTTGCCTACTTTCTCCAATTTGACTTTTATTGTAATTCCTGCTTGCACTTGCTGGAATTTTCATAAAAATAAAAAAATGTAAAATGGTGACCTTTGTTACATTTGTTATAAGCATTGTGAAATTCTGATCAGCCACTACAGGAAATATGTGATGTTTTTTGCTGTTGCTAAGAGTGGTTTTACCAAATAATTAATACAAGGAATCATATGACAGGCTTCGAAGATTATAACAATGGTCAAAACAAAGACATGAAAGAGTACAATTGTTTGCGTGCAAGCCACTCAGGTAGAATATGTATAGTATTATCATCATTTAGTTGAAGAATGGCCTATAATTTAGAAACCATTCACGTAGACATTGAGGTAACTACATAAGGTTAACAAGCCTTTTTTGTGCAATACATAGGTATTGTATTTAAACACATGTATATTTTACAAATTCATATACACTATGGTAAAGGACACATGCAGTTTTAGGTAATGCAGGGATATTGTTAGACATTATTTTGTTTTTCTTCTACAATTCAATATTTGATACAAATGTTCAAGAGATACAAATATCACCACGTTACACTATCCAATTAATACCTCACGTTCTGTCATTGCACAGATTAACAGACTTGTTCACAGTGATTAGAACATTTCTTCAATTAACATGCTGTTTAAAACTTGGAAGAAAACCACGGTTAATGAGATCCTGGCAAGGTGACACATTGTGGCTTCTCTACACAGTGGTGGGGGCCTGTCTGTGTTTGTTGTTAACTTGTTTTACATAGTTATTTGAGATCTGACAAGATGTTTAAGTTTAGAGCTGGGAAATAACAGGAGCCATGTGCTGGGAGTCATATGTAATTGAAAGAATCCGTGTTGCATAGACAGCATTATGCTTCCACGGTCATGAACCTGTATCATTAAGGCTGCCAGCTCACAAACATCAACCATGGGCCAGTATTAATGAAGCAGATGTATTAATTTCCCATTTCAGAGAAGCTAGGCAACTAGCAGACTAGCTGGATGCTACGTTCTCCCTTTTTCAATCTGACAGCACTATTAATGATCTTTAATGCCCCACAGGCACTAATGGGTCCCACTGGGAGTCCAGAAATACTGCAATTTGTACTGAGGATTTAAACATAACAAAAAAGCTTGATGCCCAGGGGAGAGAGAGCTTGATCAGCAGCTTCCCCGTCTGGAATTGCACAAGAGAATAATAAATAATTAAATCAAGCATTCTGCTTTAAGTGGCAGAGAGAGTGTGATTGTCACTAGCAATAGACAGCTTGTTAACACCAATGGTGTATGAACAAACAACCGTCAACAGTCACTGAAAGGAGAGAACACTGTACACCATATCATTTAAATGGTTTATGTATTGCCAAGGGACAGGCCAATTGGCATGGACTCATAAAGGGGGTTACTCCCCATTACCACGTTTCAACAGAATAAATAAAACATCTGCTCCTATGTTAAGTCAGTTATTTTATCTGCAGTGAATATACTGTATCATACAGAAAGAGTATGTTTAATGAAGCTGTTGTAGCAAATATGCATAAAAGATGCAGATGGTCCTTTAAGGATACTATTACTCTGACACAGTCAATCAAATGAAAGTGAAGCTTATGTGTATAGTGAGTGCAGGTATAGTTAGTAGCAGCTCTATGTATCTCCCTATGGTCTGATATACTTTCTATCTTTTGTGATATTTAATATCACATGGATTTTAAAAAAAAATCTATTATTCTAACACAGACTGCTACTACATACCATATTAGTATTCTGAAGCACAACAAGTCATTCAAAAGAAACAAAAAAATACACTAATAATAATAATAATAATAATAATAATAATAATGTGACAAATTAACCCCTTCCCGACCGCTGCACGCCCATGTACATCAGCAGAATGGCACTGCTGGGCAAATGGGCGTACCTGTACGTCCCACCCTAGAGCGCCTAGAGGCGATTCAGTTCGCATTGTGCGCTATATAAGTATTTCATTCATTCATTCACCCTCCCCGCGGGCAGGGGCATGATCATGCCCCCCCGTGCCTGCAGTGGTCGGGTTCATTAGAGGAGTGATCAGTCTCCAGGGTGAGACCAATGTTTTATGGTCTGGTCCTGGAGAGCACTCCCAACGAATGAAAACCTTCCCCTGTCTGTGTAAGTGTAAACACAGGCAGGAGGAAGTGATGTCACCTCTACTCGTGGGCTCTTTTGTATTCCACCGAGAGAGAGGAGACATCTAAACATGAGTTACACCAACAGCACACTGAAATTAGCAGGTATAGGTACACTTTCCACCCCCAGATCGCCCCCCAGTTAACCCCTTCAGTCCCGGTCACTGTGTCACCAATTGCAGTTTTCAGATTTTTCACTGATCACTGCATTGGTGTCATTTGTGACTTCAATAAGTGTTAGGGCAGTTAGTAGTAGCCCCTATTAGGTCTAGGTTACCCCCCTAAACCCCACTATTAAGGTTTAACCCCTCGATCACCCCCGTTAACCCTTTCAACCCCTGTCGCCAGTGTCACTAATCGATCTCCGTATTTGTGTAACTGGTGACACTAGTTAGTCATTTAGGTGATTTGTTTCACTGTCAGGTTTATATAGCCTCAGGTACCCCCATATATTACCCAATAAAGGTTTTAACCCCCTGATTGCCCCCTAGTTAACCCTTTCACCCCTTGTCACCAGTGATCAGTGTATTAGTGTTACGGGTGATGGTGGTTAGTTTGTTTTTTAGCTTTTTATAGCATCAGGGCACCCGCCAGCTGACCATAGAGCTGATCAGACACCAGAATGCCTCCAATCATCTCTATGGCCTAAGAAACCGGACTCTATGATAATTTCATCACTTAGGTTTCGCCAGATATAAACAATGCCATTGGGAAAATGGCAAAGCATTTTATCACATTGATCTTGGTGTGGTCAGATGCTGGGATAGAGGAAAGATCTAGGGTCTAATAGACCCATTTAAAAAAAAAACAAAAAAAAAAAACAGTCACTACCTATTGCTATCATAGGGGATATTTACATTCCCTGAGATAAAAATTATAAAAAAAATAAAGGAACAGTTTAAAAATATAATAAAAAATCTAAATAAATAATAAGAAAATGCACCCCTGTCCCCTCGTGCTCACGAGCAAAGGCAAACACAAGTGTTGGTCTAGTGTCATATGTAAACAGCAATTGCACCATGCATGTGAAGGTCAGATCGAGGACAATAATTTCAGCAGTAGACCTCCTCTGTAAATCTAAAATGGTAACTTGTAAAGGCTATTAAATATGTATGCAGTTTGTCGCCGCTGCATGTTTGTGCGCAATTTTAAAGCATGTCGTGTTTGGTATTGACATAAGATCATTGTTTTTATTCCATCAAACATTTGGGCTATATAGTGTGTTTTAGTGCATTAAAATGAAAAAAGTGTGTTTTTTCCCCAAAAAATTGTGTTTGAAAAATGGCTGTGCAAATACTGTTTGAAAAAAAAATTGCAACACACACCATTTTAATCTGTAGGGCCATTGCTTTAAAAACATATATAATGTTTGTGGGTTCAAAGTAATTTTCTTGCAAAAAAATAAAAACAAAAAGTGTCAGAAAGTGTCAGAAAGGGCTTTGTTTCACTGATAGAAGAGTGGGTGATGTGTGACATTCCCTTTTTGGAAATTAGACACTCCAAGCTATTTTCTGACAGGCATGTTGAGTCCATGGAATATTTTATAAATATTGTATCCAAGAATAGGAAAAAGGGGGGGGCAGGGGATTTTTTTACGGTACACTATATAAAGAGACAGAGATTTCTTAAAAAAGAATTCATAGCTTTAATGTTGGAAATATGTTAAAATTATTTTGGAAAAACCAAAATAACAAAAATATAATAGCAAATACACTTTTTATACAAAAAATTACATGACACAAGGTATAGGGGATCCTGAAATTGTTAGTTGCTGAGAATGATCATATATCCTCCCGACATGTTTCGCGTTTTTGCTTCTTCAGGGGAGTATGCAACTAACATGAACATAAACACAAAAAGAGGTTTAAGAATACAGAAAATACATTTATGCCATACAATTAGATACACATAAATTTCAGAACATTAAGTATGGAATTGGTCTCAATTTGCTCAGTCCAAGGAGGTACAATGCTTACCCAGGTATAATCATTCCCTGCATCGCAACCCACAGGCCAGCAGATGGTGAAATAGATGGCAAGAATTAGGTGACAGGATCAAATGCTAAAAACAACCCAGCCCCATGCAGGGCATAGATGGAGGTAGACAAGCGCTACAAAGATCAAAGATCTATGGAATATTTTATATTTTGCCACAAGTTTATTGTTTAACTTCAATCATTATTAAAATCACTGCTCCTGAAAAAACTGCCCTTTTTAAAACTTTTTTTTGCATTGATCCATGTCCCCTGGGGCAGGACCCAGGTCCCCAAACACTTTTTAGGACAGTAACTTGCATATTACCCTTTAAAAAAATAACAAAAAAAATAAACAGTCACTACCTATTGCTATCATAGGGGATATTTACATTCCCTGAGATAAAAATTATAAAAAAATAAAGGAACAGTTTAAAAATATAATAAAAAATCTAAATAAATAATAAGAAAATGCACCCCTGTCCCCTCGTGCTCACGAGCAAAGGCAAACACAAGTGTTGGTCTAGTGTCATATGTAAACAGCAATTGCACCATGCATGTGAAGGTCAGATCGAGGACAATGAAAAAAAAATTGCAACACACACCATTTTAATCTGTAGGGCCTTTGCTTTAAAAACATATATAATGTTTGTGGGTTCAAAGTAATTTTCTTGCAAAAAAATAAAAACAAAAAGTGTCAGAAAGTGTCAGAAAGGGCTTTGTCTTCACTGATAGAAGAGTGGGTGATGTGTGACATTCCCTTTTTGGAAATTAGACACTCCAAGCTATTTTCTGACAGGCATGTTGAGTCCATGGAATATTTTATATTTTGCCACAAGTTTATTGTTTAACTTCAATCATTATTAAAATCACTGCTCCTGAAAAAACGTCCGTTTTTAAAACTTTTTTTTGCATTGATCCATGTCCCCTGGGGCAGGACCCAGGTCCCCAAACACTTTTTAGGACAGTAACTTGCATATTACCCTTTAAAATGAGCACTTTAGATTGTGAACGTTCGAGTCCCATAGACTTTAATAGGGTTCTAAAGTGCACACGAAGTTTAGGTCTGTTCGCAGGTTCTGGTGCGAACCGAACAGGGGGGTGTTCGGCTCATCCCTACTGTGGAGTGTTGAGGGTGGAATGCAGACTGAAGGGGATCAAGAAGGCAATTTTCAGTGAGATGATCACTCAGTCGATTGTAGACCAGACATTTAAGGAGTTTGGAGGAAAAGGGGAGCAAGGAGATTGGGCATAGGTTGTTAAGATTCGTGGGGTCCAAAGAGGGCTTTTTAAGTATGGGGGTAACTAGCATGTGTTCTGAGAGTATAGAGAAGATCCCTGTATTATCAATTGTAGTTGCAGTTGCGGTATATTTTTTCCATGTCTGAGATCACTTTGTCATATTGACAAAAAGCTTGAAAGGTTTAGAGGAATGTAATGATTGTTCTGTCAATGGATAGGGAGATACATGTACCAGAAGACCAGGTAACAGGCTGAGCAAAACTATAGTGAAACATACATTTTCTCATTTTCAAATTTTTAGACAGCCACTATTGAACCTTGCCTCAGCTATGTCATCACATTCTGAGCTACTTATAGAACATTTAACTAATGTTTGCTTTCAAGGGGTTGTAATGCATCCTATGCATTAAGGTGAAAAAATATCCGATGCTTACAAGCCCCCCAGCCCCCCCCCACCCATTTACTTACCTGAGCCCTTAAAAGTCCCATGTCATGAACGCTCTGGCTTCTCGGCCTAGGCTTCTCGGCTCTTCTCGGCTCTTCCTTGGATATATTGATAGCAATAAAATATTGTTTGGAGAACAGTCGATGGATATTATTTTGAAATTTCTATTGTGACCGACCTCTTTATTCTCCAGGCATGTTATCTACGGACAGTGGAAACAGTACTGGGACTCATCATCACTGAATATTTGCCATTTGCCTTTGTCCAGTTCACCTGCATTGGTTTGGTGTCAGAGCTCCACACTGCACTATGACACAAGGTCACACTACTGGTATTATTCTACAATTGACTACATTGTATGACAGATATAATCTGAAATGATGTTGTCCATAATTAATTTATTCATCATTATCATTCATATCAGTCTAACAAGCATTTTGATTGCACATATACCTGGTTTCTGGCATGTATTATTTTGTTTGCCATTAATCTTGTCAGCAGAGTATTCTTCAAATCTTGACTCAAATCTTTGGAAGGTTTTTGGTAAGACATGCTACATCAGATAAACCAATAATTCAGTCCTGTTTGGGACAACAGGTGATATATTTTCCCCTGTCTTTCCAGTATTTCAGGTCCTGCACTAGTATATCCATGGAACAAACTTTAAACACGAAAACTATTGGAATGGCGTTTACTGAAAAAAAAGGTTTGACCATTGTAGTAAAGGATATTAACTTGCACATTCCACAGAGCAATTTATTCATTATTTTCATTTTCTGTTATAGAAAGTCAATCTCATCCTAAAGCATGGTACACACTTACAGCTTTTGTTTTTTTTTCATTTAACTCACTGTAAAAAAAACTGACAGCTCCAGTCATATCTCCCCCACTGAGCTGTTGTGTTCTGACAGGGGAACGTACCCCTGCCAGAACACTCCGGTCAGCGCTCTCAGCCATTGGCTGAGAGCGCTGATAGGGAGCTGGTCGGCTGCTGGTTTTCCAGCAAGCTCATCCAACAGAAGCCAGTCAAACATCCAGCTTCTGTAGGATTGGCTGACGTACACACGGGCAGAATGTCAGACAGTTTTTATTAAACCAGCCAATGTCTCCTGAAATTTGGCCCGTGTGTCCTAGGCATAAGCAACTGCATCAGAAACACATTTAACAGTTTTTCATCAGGGTGGCATTTACAAAGCACAGTGTGTATGAACAGGGATTCATAGCTTGGGCTAATTTTCCACTGCAGCCCCATAAAATTTAACTGCTTTGCCCCCTCTCTCTTCAGTATTACTGCTGGACAAGCTCCAGCTGAGCGATGTACGTAATATGTTAATTCAGTTAATATGTGCCCTATTTTATATCTTAATAAACATCAAGTAATGATGCTACAAACATAAATGAATAAGTCATTTGCATTCAATCTGAAAACAGATGCACTATGGAGGAAACCTAAAAATAATATATATTATTTATTTTCTCAGTGTCATTTTTACATATCTAATATGATATTCAAACTTCTGTCATAAATACCAGAATGTATGATTTTTGTTGTTTCCCTATGAATTTAGCCTAAGGATAGAAGTATGGGAGCTGGAATTGATATTTTCATTGTCCAAGGAGCCACTGACCCGGAAAAAGCACCCAGGAAGTGAACTTAGACTTTTGTGACTACTTTAAGCAGCATTCCTGTCTTAGGTCAGTGATTTACTACATGGTATATCAAAGATGGTGAGGACAACATCAATGGCTTTCTCTTCAACAAAAAAGTCATCAATGGCAGCTACTCTATCACTGTCTTCACATACTCATTGGTTTACACTCAATTAAACACCACCTTAGTACCAAGGCTGGATTCACACTTATGCATTTTTAGTGCTTTTTGCATTTTGCAAGTTTGCACTACAGTCCATTTAACATGGTTTCTTATGGAACACATTCTGTAGTGAAAAATCTAAAAAAATGCAAAAAGCACTAAACATGCATAGGTGTGAATCCAGCCTAAGAACATACTTTGTATGCCCTAAATGTCCCTCTGCTGGATATACTTTTGATGGTCCCAGCAGAAATTTAAAAAGCCTCTAGTATCATCTTCTGCTTCACTGGTCACTGTAATAACAACCTGCAGTAAACAGTAAATACTATAATGTAATTATCTTGTTACATTATAGTTAGTCACAGCTGTCAGAAAGAGCTAATTACAATGTAACAGTTTTGTTACATTGTAATTAGCTGCAGCACATCTGCAAATACAATCCTCTTTTCCTTTTAAAATTTGTCCTATTTAACCTCCAATGTATCCCTAGATAACCTATATCTGTTAGCTAACTTTTACACCAAACTTTTTTTTTTTTTTTTTTTTTACCATTTGTATGCATATGTAATGCAGTTATATGAAATAAAATAGTTGCAGAAAAATATCTGCAAAAAAAGACAGTAACACAGATTATTTAAAAACTATCACTGATGAAACTGAAAAGTAGTGTATTTATTTTTTTGTATTTTTGTCTTTAAAAAAATATAGAGAATAAATAATGTTTTGAACAGTAATACTGCCAAAGAAATCATAATTTGATTCCAATGCAAAACAGTATGTATCACTTTGGTGTTATTGCTAAGTCGGAAAGCTTATAGCCAAAATATAACATTTGCTCTGGTACATAAGGAGCTACACAAACTGATGCATTTGTTGGGTTTGCATGACACCTGTCACTCATAGCCTCTTTAGGCTCATTTGATATAAGATAAAAGTGCAATTATTAAGGTGCATTTAAACAATATTCTGCAATACATTTGCTGAAAAAATAAGAGATTCCCAGCTACCAAAATATGAATGTATGAATAAAGTGCATTTTATTCATGATAGACGTGATCACGTTATTGTGTTTGAAGAATCACTACAGAACTCTCCCCAATCCTCTTCAAAAAAATAGCATTACTACACACTTTGGCTCATTTAGAAAATGTAAATAGTTGGCTATAGCTCATTCTTCTGCTTGAAAGGACAGTGTGGGAAAGTACTGTATACCACTGTTTGGCTTGAGCTACACAGGTGATTGCTGAAAGCTGTGTTGTACAAATTGGAATTTTAACCTGCTTTCTTACTAATGATCTTGCTCTTTCTGACAAGTAATGCACAAGGAATTTGTCATACAAGCTGAAGCAACATTAGATATCTATGAGAAAACATTTAAAAGAATGGGTTCATGCAGGGTGATAGTAGTAATAAACAAGGGTGCCTTCACACAGCAAAAGCGCGTTACAATGTGCATCGTTAAACAACCCATTCAAAATGAATAGGCTAAAATGCATGGCAATACATAGGAAATTGGGAGCAGGTTGCACATGTTTATAGTGCAATGCAACACACATCGCATTGTGCTTTGTGTTGTGGTACATTGCGGTACATTTGGGTGCTATTCACAATGAATGGTTCTGAAGAGCACAAACATGTTACCATTGTGTAAGTAGGCCCATAAACTTAGTTTACATAGACCATACCTTGTATAAGAGCAAAGTTTACAATGAGGTTTTGCAAAGCATTTGTAAAGCTTTCGGCAAACTTCAAGCAGTTTAAGTATTAAAAGAAAATCTAAGCTCCATGGAAAACCAGTGGTCTTTTCTCCTGTAATGGTGGGAGTGAGCATTGGCTATTTTATGGAAAAGGTGAACTTAGTCATTAAACTTGAGCCAATTGGTGCTTTAAGGGTATATTCACACTAAGTGTAGTGGGATTTTTTTGGGCGGCTATACCAGCGGAAGTCCCACCGCACTTCCAACACAAGACAAGGAAAAATGGCATGCCTCCAGTGTGGCCAGTTCACACCACTTTCTTGCGGTGGTGTGTGGGCAGTTTGCTCTGAAAACAAGTGCTGCATGCAGAACTTTTTTCCAGCATAGCATGGGTGACTGCATGCCAGTCGATAGAGATCTATGAAATGTGTGACATTTCAATACATTTTATTTTAACAAAAATCTGTGGGCTGGTGTTAATAAGCACTAAACTTTCTTGCTGTAGGTCCGTTTTAACACTGCTGTTTTTTTCTGCAGTTTCAGTTTTAATTTTTTATTAAGAAACTCCTTATACCATTACCAGTAGGTAAATGAAAATTGTCAATATGATGTAACAGAACAAGATAAAATTATATAACTATTTATAAAGTGTTTATAAAACAGTAAGTTATATAGTAGATTTCACAAGCATTGTATTGATAAAACATAGTCTGCGTTGTCTTTGTCAGGCAAGAAAGTAATGTCTGCCTTGGCAATAGAAAATGTTCATGAGCTTTGATCTTCTTGGCCTCCTCTCATTCATCAAGTAAGCTTGATAGAAGATCTTTTGCTTTGGTATCCACATCAATCCTTTAAAGAGCTGGCATTCCATTTGCAATGAGTGGAATATCTTTGCTACCAATGCAAAACCAAAGCAGGATCATTTCATCAGTATACACATCTGTAGCAGCAGAAAAGGTCTGTCCTGTCTTTAATTTAGGAAATATATTGATTGTAAGTGTTTACAAATGCTAGCCATGGAAGTGAGTTGGGGAATGTTTTTCTTCTGCTTTTGCAGCAGCACTGCAGTGGTCTATAAACCAGCCCTGTGACTCGCAACAAGAAAAATTCCATCAACTTCTCATAGCCAGTTGGCAGTGATATGGTGGGATTCATTTAGGAGGAGGAGAAAAAGGCAGGTGGCTCCTCTGCTTTCTTGAGGAGGAAGAAAAGGGTGCATGAGCTGCACAGCAAAAAAAAAGTGGATGCTCAGTGTCTCTGAGGAGGAGTAGAAAAGGAGAGCATGAGTAGCACAGTAGCAAGGTGAAAAGGTGACCGTTCTTCACCTATGAGGAGTAGGAAAAGGGTGCATGAGCAGCATAGCAAAAACGTGGCTGCTCTGCTATTATGAGGAGAAGGATGAGGAAAAGGGTGCATTAGCAGGACCCCAAAAAATTACTGCTATGCGATCTTGAAATGGAGGCAGAAAAGGAAACATTAACAATGCCAAAATAAATGGCTGCTTTATGTTCTTTAGAAGGAGTAGGAAAAGGGATACTTTTCAGGCGCTTTTGAGGTGGAGGACATATAGGCTAGGAACTTCTCCTAGCATATATAGGAGAGGTTGTAATGCAAAGAACTTGTCCAAATAAAAAAATGTATGCATGCACCCTTAAATAGAGGGAGAAGGAAAGTATGCATTAGCAGGCTCAACAAAATAAGGCTGCTTTGCACCCTTGAGGAGGAGGAGGAGCAGAAAAAAAATGATGCAGTAGCATAATTTCAAAAGGAAAGTGGCTACTCTAAGCCCTTGAGGAGGAGGAAAGCTAGAAATGTATCTTTTTGAGGTGAGGCCTACAACAAGCTCACAATTATGCATTTGCTCATGTACAGTATATGGTAACCAAACAACTGATACTTTTACCGCTGCTAAAATCCTGCAGGCAGACCACAAATGCTGCAGACTGCAATGGTGCTATCAGCAACAGATACATCAATAAAGGCCCACACTGCAGAGCTCTTCCTGTTCGCCGCCTAATCAATTACTCACACACTGTCCTGATGTTAGCCAATTTCTGCTAAACACATGCCTGAGGTCCATATTTAAATTTTTTTGGAGTAATTGGGAAGGGGGTTTGTGGAATATGGGATTGTGGTTTGGGATGATTTTTGTCCAAAAAACTACCATTGTAATTAATCCAATTGGAGTGCAGCTGCTGTTGTATTTAAGCCAAACAGTAATCTAAGTGGAAGTTGTCATTTAGCTAATGCCACCATTGGGATTGGTCATGTGTGCTGGGTTTTCTGGATTTTTTTTTTTTTGGTGAGAGGCAGTCATGGCGATTGAAGGTGGAGTGACAATGGGATTTTTTTGGGGGATTTCAATTTTTTTTTGAAAAAGGACTTGCCAAACATTTGGGTGTCTTTATTTCTAGGTTACAACTTTTTTGTGAATTAGCAATTACATGGAGGGCAGTATATGGGGTGCCCCTCATTATTAAAGGGGCTTACAAAAGTATGAGGGGCCTCCTGCCCACAGATCCCCACAAGCACTAGGTAACGGTTATGGTGACCTTGTCCTCATCAATGAGGTGCTTTGTCAGGGCATGTGGTCTGGTATGGTTTAGGAAGGGGGGCACAGGTTTGTCCTCCCCATTACCTGGCCAGCCAGGCTGCATGCTTGGATCATTATTATTATTATTATTATTCAGGATTTATATAGCGCCAACAGTTTGCGCAGTGCTTTACAATATGAGGGCAGACAGTACACTTACAATACAAATCAATACAGGAGGGATCAGAGGGCCCTGCTCGTTAGAGCTTACAATCTAGAAGGGAGGGTCAAGTTGAAACAAAAGGTAATAACTGTGGGGGATGAGCTGATGGAGAATATGAAAATACAGTTAGGTGTGGGTAGGGTAGGCTTCTTTGCAGAGAAGTGTTTTCAGGGATCGTCTAAAAGCTAATTAAGTAGGAGATAGGCGGACAGATTGGGGTAGAGCATTCCATAGGATTGGAGAGGCTTTGGAAAAGTCCTGGAGGCGAGTATGGGAGGAGGTGATGAGGGAGCTAGAGAGCAGGAGGTCTTGCGAGGAATGAAGAGAACGAGTAGGTTGGTGTTTAGAGACTAAGCTAGTGATGTAGCTGGGGGCAGAGTTGTGGATGGCTTTGTACGTAGTTGTTAGTATTTTGAATTTAATTCTTTGGCTGAGCGGAAGCCAGTGGAGGGATTGACAGAGAGAAGTAGCATGCACAGAGCGATTGGTAAAGTGGATGAGTCTGGCAGCGGCATTCATGATAGATTGAAGAGGTGATAGACTATGTAGAGGCAAGCCAATGAGAAGGGAGTTGCAGTAGTCGAGGTGGGAGATGACCAGCGAGTGAATTAAGAGCTTTGTTGTGTCATTGGTTAGAAAGGGGCGTATTTTGGAGATGTTGTGGAGGTTGAGATTAAGGGTCTGGTATATATTTTTTGGGCAACTCATACACATTTTTATTTTCATTCTTGCTGAAGGATGGTTTACAGAAAAAAAAATGAATTTACAAAGAAAAAAAATTAAAGTTTAATTTATCAGAAAATTACATTCATTGCCAGCGTCTTAAAAAACAACAACACAATCACTCGTGTGTTCCTTCTACTGTTTCCCATAGTCTCAGGCTCCCTGGAGGGAGAACCACGGAGAATAGGAGGGGCTGTGCCTTGGGAGCCCCATAAAAGTGATCAGGCACTCTTCAGCTGCCTGATCATTTTTATCAGAAAGCCCTTAGCTGGTTCCTAAAGGCAGTAACAAGCTCACCACTGCGGAAGCAGCCATGAGCTTGACTTGACAGCTTGCCACCTACCACGCTGTTCATAAATATACCTTGGTAGATAGGTGGTTAAAGGAATTTAACATGTTTAATGCTTCACTTTAAGTATTTTGAAATCATTGTCCCTAACTTAATGGATATATATATATATTTTTTTGCATTAGTACATGTTCCCCAAGTTAGTGTCTACAGTACACCCATATTCTATCTTTATGGAATCCCCTTGCCTATTATTCCAGAAAATGGGCATATTCAATCGCCAGATATGGCTCCCATTGATTTCAGTTGGGTTTGGGTTCGGCATCTAAACTTCTTTGAAGTTGATGGATCCCCCGGTGAACTAAACCCAGGGAGATTTGGCTGATCGCTAATCATGAGTAGATATTTTAATTGTGTAATATATGGCCCGTTTGCACATTACTTTATGTGGGTGGTGGTTCTGTAAAACATAAAAAACAACATGTTTTTATAAAAATAAAAAAGATGGTGAACTTGCCTGCTTTGCACAACAATATTGCACAAACAGTCCTTATCTCATCTTTGGCAGTGTTTTATGATCATTCTAAACCTGATTGTTGTAGTATAGGTATGGTTTGAGAGGCTATAGTTATCAAATTCAGTGACATTTGGCACATTCGTAATTTTGCCTTCTGTTACTGCATAATTTAAACTGTCAACTCTCTTTAAATGAACAATATTCACACCTGTAAAAAAGTCCAGTAACAATGCAGCTTCCCCTATGGTTTCTGTTTTAATTGAAATTAATTTGAACTAGAACATGCCTCTAATACAGTACAGTGAAAAAAGTTGTGAAGAAAAGTGAGAAGTAAATTGCTCCAATGATTGTCAGCCTTTTTTCTCAATTTTTTAAAAATATTTTAGTGATGTTTTGGCTGTAAAACCTGGACAAATCAGTGAACAAATACAGACTAAGATTTATTTTGAAACAGATTCCTTGTGCTTTAACAAAAATATTTTTTTCTTTTACAAATGCAATCCAGTTCTCTATCCTCATAACCTCCATGTTTATTTTCGTATGTCAAGTATATTTTGCCATTTTAAATTACACTAGAACACATTTAAGATGCTGTTTAAACCTTGCAAATGAGTAGCAGATTTTTCTAAAGGCATACGGTTAAAAAAAAAGCTAATAGAAAAACCATGAATAAAGTAAAATTAACTCTAAGATGTACAAATTTAATAAAATAAGTCTGAGATGTTACCTTGACGACTGTATTGAATCAACAATAATAGTAAACACAATACTGAGCAAAATACATTAGAACAAGATTATCTTAATAATGTCTTAGGGCTCCTTCACACGGACGTGTCCGCGCGGATCGCCGCTGAGCAGGAAGATGACAGGTCTGTCTCTGCACACTGTGCAGGGACGGACCTGTCAGAGCACCGCTCTCCCCTATGGGGGATCGGATGAGGACGGACCATAGAGTCCGTTGTCACCAGATCCGATCCTTAGATGGATGGAAAAGTAGGTTTTTTCTTCGTCACACTTTTTTGGATCGGAGCAGGTCAGATGTCAGCGGACATGTCACCGCTGACATCCGACGCTCCACAGAGGTCTATGGAGCGTCCGTTCAGGTCCACCTAAAAAACCGACAGGGGGACCTGAACGGATCGTTCATGTGAAAGAGGCCTTAGTCTTGAATTGGAAGCTAAGTAAAGTAACAATAAAATAAGCTCAAAAGAGGCTGAAAAGAAACTATATCACAGAACTGAGCCGTAGAAACATATATCCAAACAGGATTACATCTTTTTCTCAGCTATATTCATATGCAGCATTATATGTAAAATGAAGATGGTGTAAAATGATCAAGCTGCATAAAGATCCTATTTCCCTCGAGGCACCACCCACACACCCACAAACATGTATGCTCACAAAATATGAATGTGTACGCTTATGTGAAAGATCTTGTACTGTTCCAATCTCAAAGGATAAATAGGGCATTCAGGAAAGATTTCACATTTATTCTTGCATACAGCATTTCCTGAGTTATCTATTTCCTTACACATAGACTGACTGTTAACCAATAACCAATCCTGCTGAAATCCTAGATAGTAGACAACATGAAGCCAATGCACCTTTAGAGGCACCCAAATGTAAATATGTATGTTTTTCTCTAGTTTAAGCATATTTTCCATGTAAAAGGTTGTGCTAGAGGATTAATGATTGATTAAAGAGGCTTCCAATTTAAGAACACCCTTATAGCTATCGTTGCAAAAAAAGAGAAATGTTGGGCAAATATATTATTTTTTCATTGCATTAAGTTGCAAAACCAAGTCTATTAATTGTTTTTTTGTTTTACTAGTAACATGGAAATTGTAGGTGTAAGCGTAGATAGATGACAGTCACAGTCTTGACCAAGCTGCATTGTTTTGACTGTAGTGGAGAAAAATAAATGGTCAGAATCTTGTATATTGTATGCCAAAGGGTATATTGTATAAAGAAAAGAGAATGTTGGGACTTTATATGAGGCAACGACTATTAAAGTACATATGTCTCCATCCCTGGTACCTGTAAAAAAGGGAATATGAGGAAAAGGGGATAGTGGGACTTTATATAAAAACACATCACTGAGATAGAATGAATAAATTAATATTAATGAATAAAATATTTATTAGTACAGATGAACATACTGCAAGGTAATAGAGTACCATCTCAATAAATAAAATACAGAATTATAATAAACACGATTGGTAAATCACACACTATTGAAAATAATTGCATAATATACATCATTATTCCACGTAATTCATAATACAATAGCAATATACACAAATATGTACAAACATGATTAACATGATAATTGAAGCCATAGTAATATATATAATTGATTCATAATTCAAAAGGGTAAAAAACACATGGTAAACGCATGATTGCTGTGACATAGCATTAGTGAAAGCTTGACACGTTTTGTGGATAACTTCCACTAATCAGGAGCAGCTGTGCACTGGATATGTCTGTAATAAAGTGTAAATTAACTAGTAGTTACTCGGAAGAGGGGGAACAAAAACCTATAGTCCCAACACTCTTACCTATGGGTAGAATCTAAGTTAGATATTGATATTAATGATTGGAGGCACTGTGGGAACATCCTCCCCTTGGGAGCTGAGGTAATGATGCTGCAGTGACTGCACAGCAAAAACCACCATTGAATGAACATCTCATAGGAAGGGATCTCCCATCAAAAGTCATGGTTGTGAATGATGTTAGATATGAGCCCATAGCGCTTCTGTGAAAAAAATATAACTATTGTTTAAACTAGTGTATCAATTAGAGTAACTGATGAAAAAGGGGAGAGGTAATCATGTATGAAAGGTAAAGTGGGCCATAAAAAAAAAAGAACCCAAAGGTGAAATAAAGGAACTGGATGTGTCACCAGGAAAGTGAATGATTAAGAAAAGGGGTACCCACAACAGAACCAATAAAAGAAACCACTACCATAGATTACCCGGTACTTAGAATAAAACATATGGTCCAAGCTAGTGTATAGGTGTAAAAGGAAAATGTTAGCAAACAAAGTGTATACTCCATTAAGGTATGGTGATGAATGCCAACCAGCCCACCAGCAGAGCCTCACCAATAACAAGATGCGTGCTAGGTAGAGAGGAGGCGTCCACATCCGAGCAGCTACTGCTCATAAACAGGTACCTGAACCCTCCCTCGTGGTGCACGCAGATGGAACAAAAATGACGTCAGCACGCGGCACCAAAAATGATGTCACTCGTGCAGCGTGTGGGCATGGCGTTGGCGTGCAGTGAGTACGTGCCTGTACTCCCAGGATCAGTGAGATTAGGAGAGTGAGGGAAGGTCCCGATGCGCGTCGCAAACTCCTGGGAATGAATGAAAAAACAACAGCAATACCCTTATGAAAACCTGATATAGCGGACTAACCCAATTACGTGGAATAATGATGTATATTATGCAATTATTTTCAATAATATGTGATTTACCAAACGTGTTTATTATAACTCTCTATGTTATTTATTGAGATGGTACTCTATTACCTTGCAGTATGCTCATCTGTACTAATAAATATTTTATTTATTAATATTAATGGATTCATTCTATCTCAGTGATGTGTTTCACTTTGTCCCCATTTCCCCCTTTTTTACAAAGGTTATATTGTGTCAGGCCAAACAGAATTATGTACTGTTTTTGTTAGGTAAAACAGTTCACAAAGATGTAATTCAAATGTATACTGTAGTTATTCATTTTCCTATACTTACACATTAGGTTGCCCAAACAAAACAGTTTTGTGTTTTGAGACAAACAAACTTTGTGTATATGCATGGAAATTATGTATATACTACGCTATTTCCTTACACTGTGGCAACAAACGGTAGAGGTATTACTGCAAGCAAGAATATAGTCTTCTGATTAATGAGGCTTAGATGGTAATGCAATACGCTCATGAGCTGTAAGTCTTTAAGCCTATTTACAGGCCTGTATTCTTTGTTCAGTAAAAAGTGAGAATATATTGTGACTGATTGTGTAATAACTGATTGTGTGCAAAACTGGTCTTTATTCTATCTTTACAAGTAAAAACATGCAATAATTTTACTGAGTAGTGAATTGACTACATCATGATCAGATTATCAGCCTTCAAAAAATGTGTCTTAATCCTAAGTATTTATTCACTTATTCTTAAGTGCAGTAACCCACCTAAACAATTAGTGTAGATCATGTCCTGGTCTGACTTCAGCAGAATAACTTTTAACTGGTTGCTCTGGGTTACTGCACTTAAGAATAATAACTCCTTATTAAACAAGGCTGTACTAGTTTAAATACAAGGCAATATGCTAGAAGTGATTGTGCACTTGCAACAGAAACATCTGAGTACTGTCTGTGATGCAATTTTATTTGCACTAACAACCACATTTTTGAAATAATCTTTTGAGGTGCACCCCCTCCTTTAAGGTCAACGCAGTACTAATACACACATCAAGGGTTGTTTACTAAAACTGGAATGTGCAATATTTGGTGCAGATCTGCATAAAAACCAATTCGCTTCCAGGTTTTATAGAAAAAATAATAATTAAACAAGCTAAATCTCTAAAGAGAGAAAAAAAAACGCACAAAAACAAACATACATTTCTGATGGACACAGTGGATGACAGATCACACATATGCACAGCCCCTGGGGTACACTCAAGTTGTGTTCTGAGGAGGACATCATATGACGTCCACCCAAATCTAGAGCAGTTCATAGTCAAATGACAGCTGGGTGGGAACTGGTTAATAAATCTTCATTGCGTTCATGCACCAAATGCTTGTTTATTTGCTCTTTTCAACCTCTGTGATCCCCAATATACTGGTGATGTCACTTTTGCTGCTCTCTTCACCCCCAGGACCTGCATATATAACACCAGGATAGAATATTTTTTTTTGTATTATATTGCAATGTGTTTGCACAGTAATAATATGATGTTAGTGTGTAATGCACATAGTTTAAAGTGGTTGTAAACCCTTACAACACACTTTAACCTACAGATAAGCCTTAATCTAGTCCAAGAAATATCTCCTAAACCTACACGGTTTAGGAGATATTTGCTGAAAGACATGCGCCGTAGACAGCGGCGTGCAGGCGCACTGAGCGTGGCATCGTCAACAACGAAGATGCCGCGCGTGTCGGCTCCCGTGCGCATGCGCGGGAGTGACGTCAACGTGGCTTCGCCGAATGACATCGGGGGAGCAGCGAGACCCGACCGAGAAGATGGATGCGCCGGACTACAGGGGACAGGGGTGACATCGCTGTCAGGTAAGTGACACATAATGGACTACTATGCGATGCATAGTAGTCCATTATGCTTTGCCTTTGCAGGGAATGAAAGAGGAAGTAAACTCATCAGGGTTTACTTCCTCTTTAAGGATACACTGAGTTGTAATTTATTTACATGATTTTATATAACTTTTTTACATACATTGTTTGCATAGATTGACAGGTTTTATTTATTTATTCATGGTAGCACTATCATTTTTTTTGTATCGTATTGGAAAGTAACACGTTTTATAGAGCTCCAATCTTGACACAGCTCCGTACCGGGAATCAACAGGTCATATTTCAAAATGAGTTAAAGAGAATTTTTTTTTACATTGTAACATTAATTAACACTGGTAGATTTCGTACTGAAATCCATATAGTGCACTGCTGCATATCCAAGCAGTAATTAACTGAGGATAGATTCCCTCTAAAGTAAATGTTCACTAAGAACAATATGACGCCTACAATTTCAGACATCTCCTCATGAAAATGCTAGTTGCCTGGCTATCATGCTTAATTATTGGCTGAGTTACTTTGGATTACTGATCTGCAACACAACTGCATATAAGGAGTTCTTAGTTTACTATTACTTCTGTTGTTCCATGCATGAATTGTGTCTATGATCTAAAAAGAATTTAGGACAAAAGTCTAAAATGACAGACAAGCAGCTAACATTTTCAGAAGTAAGCAGTGACAGTCTTTAAGTTTCTGTCCTTGCAAGTTTCCTTTAACCCTTTTCATGCCCATTATCATTAATTAAAGCTTACGTGTCCAGGTCAAATGTAGCAACATCAGTATGCACCAATTAACTTGATTATATCTTTATGACTTGCTAAAATAGTATGTAGAATGTAAGGATGTAATTTGGTACACATTTTAATAACAATGTATACATAAAATATATATATATATTTCTTAATGAGTTTAGTTTTATTGTTTTTAATACTATAAATGTATCAGACATTTACAATAATAAATAGAGACACACTTCCATCTAGAAGTGGTAGTGTCCTCTAAAGACTTATGCTACGTACACACGACCGGACTTTCCAGCAGACTAGGTCCGACAGTCTTCCCGATGGACTTTTGGTGAAGTTCCGAATTACTTTCCGAACGAACGGACTTGGCCACACATGAACGGACTAAGTCCGTTCGAAAGTCCGTTCATTTTGAACGTGATGATGTAAGATGGGACTAAAAAAGGAAGTTCAATAGCCAGTAGCCAATAGCTGCCCTTGCGTCGTATTTGGTCCATCGGACTAGCATACAGACGAATAGTTTTCCCGATAAGAATTAAGTCTGTTGGACAGATTTGAAACATGTTTTATTTCTAGGTCCATCAGATTTCTTAAACGAAAAATGATTGGATTAGCCCACACACGATCAGATTGTCTGACGGACTGATTCCTTCAGACCTAGTGTGTACGTGGCATTAGAGTAGTAAAGGCAGAAGGTTTTTTATCTTAATGCATTCTATGCACTAAGGTAAACAACCTTCTATGTGTAGCAGCCGCCCCAGCACCCCCTAATACTTACCTTAACCCCCTCTCTGTCCAGCGATGTCCACTAGTGCCTCGGCTGTCCCTGACTCTTCCTCCTGATTGGCAGAGACACAGCAGCAGTGGCTGTCAATCATTTAGCCAATTGGGAGAAAGAGGGGGCAGAGCCGAATGGCATCTCCATGTCTGAACAGACACACATAGCTGCAGCTTGGCTCGGGTGCCCCCATACCAAGCTGCTTGCTGTGGGGGCACTCAACAGGAGGGAGGGGCCAAGAGCAGTGAAGAGGGACTCGAGAAGAGGAGGATCCAGGCTGCCCTGTGCAAAAACAACTATAACATGTTTGTTATTTTTTTCTTTTATTAAAACGAGGCTTTACAATCACTTTAAAGTATTTTCTTTTGAATTAAGCTTTGCATGTGATCAGTTTGCAAGTGATCAAGAAAAACTTTGATTGGCTCTTGATTTTTATTGAAGACTTACAGCAGGGCTTAACAGCAAGCAGCCATGCACAGTGTCAGCAAGTAGCTTTCAAAAGGGATGATGCAGATTAACATGTGTTCATCACAGAGGATCAACAGATTGTGGACAGGAAAGGATTAGGTTACTTTCTCAAAACTCATATATGGTTTTGCTGCGTATTTGCTGCATTTTTGCCACATGTTTACCGTGTTGCTGGTCCATTTTGCACCTGGGAAAAAGGACATCTGACTCAAAAACCACACCAAAAATACAAGCACTGGTGCATTTTTGATGAGTTTTTGGCATGGTTTTGAGCATTTTTTCATTCATTTAAATGAGGAGGAGGGTTTTTGGTGCTGTTTTTATACCGCACACCAAACATGCACCAAATGTTTGCAGGACTTGCAGGCATTTACCTGCAGTATTTCCTTCCAACTGGATGTCCATATTGTGATTTCCTCTCTCACTGGTATATGTTTTGTGCAGCTTCCTCTCTAGTTCCTTGAAATTAGCTTCCTAGAGTGCTACCTTGTGTATTTTGTAGGTTCCAATGCTCATCAGTTATTCTCTCTTCTGAGTCAACCCACTGTTCAAATTTTCTTTTAGGGTTCAGCCATAGACACTATTATTCCCTTTATACCCTCAAACATGTTCTGATTGGTCAAGTTTCCTTTTTTCTTCTTATGCCCCATACACACAGATTTTCTGCAGATTTTTTTCCTTCAGGTTTACCAAAACCATGTAGTGCAAGGGCCTGCCTGATTGCATACAAATTGAAACTCCCAAGGTTTGACCTCATATTATATGGTTTTGGTAAATCTGAAGGAAAAACTCAGCAGAAAAACTGATAGTGTGTATGGGGCTTAACACTTTTATTATTGTTAAAATTTACAAGAACGGGGAACTCCTGGAATATGCGGGTCTTCCTATCAATGATGATAGCCACCCCTTCCCTAAATGGACTTATTTTCAAATACGCCATTTCCTCAGAGGGGAGCACAGGGTTGGAGCAATATCCAGACAGCTGACGTCCTTTGAGACTCTCTGCTCCCAGGACACACCCCAACGACATTTAATCCCAACTATACACTCACTGCTCTCTCAGTCCAGTTCCCCCGAAGGACTGGAAAGCATGTCGAGCCTGGGAGAAAGAGTTACAAGTGGATGTCTCTGAGGAGGAGTGGGAAAGAATTTTTCTCATTGCGCACAAATGTTCCTTGAACGTGAATAGCCAAGAGAACAATTATAAACTTATCTATAAACTTATCTCCAGATGGTTCCGATCACCTGAAGTAGTTAGCAAGTTCAACCCGGAAGTCCCCAACAAATGCTGGAGATCTCTAAATGATGATGGTTCACTCCTACATATCTGGTGGACCTGCCCCAGAATACAGACCTTCTGGACTCAGGTAAACAGAGTATCCAGCATCATCACCGGCAGCTCTATAGATTACACATAAGCACGTATGATCCTCCATCATACACCTGTTCCGCCTCACACATATGTAAAATCACTGAGTTTACACTTACTTAATGCCGCCAAGCTCTGTATCCCAACCCACTGGGGCTCTCCTAATATTCCGTCCACAAATTAATGGTTAAATAGGGTAGCAAAGATAGCAGAAATGGAAGAACTCATTCATATCGCTCGAGATTCCCCACACAAATTTGCTCAGATTTGGGACAAATGGACACACTTCCGAGATTATGATAGCCTCTGCCCCGTGACCAGTCCAAATGGCCATACAGCCTCCACGCGGGCTCCTGTTTGATCTGGAGAGTGACCTTGCCTGGACATATGCTGTTCTTACCAAAACAGACAAAATAGGCTAGCATGGTACGCCACCCGCCTACCTACGCATGTGCCTACACAGTTGGGGGAGCCCAGAGAGAGGTTCCCCTTCTTTCCCAATCCCCCCTCCTTTTTCCTTCCCTCCCTGTCCACGCTTCCCTCCTTACCCCCCCTCTTTTCCGAACACCCCTATGACCCCCCCCCCCCTTAAGGACTCTCCGTTAATACTGATGCTCCAAACCCACGAACGAATGACTGATACTCCTCAGCTGGGCAAGTATTTTCCTTGCCCTCTACATCCCGCTCCCACCTGCTGACATCTCCTCCTCTCCCCTTAACTTCACATTGTGCCTTTGGGAGGTAGACCGACACCTACGACTGACAGAACTCTCCCGAGACACAAGTCTTGACCCCTGGGCTACACACTTCCCTACTATATGCAACGGTGACCTCTCATGGACGTGTTGCACCCACTCTGTGGGGTATAGGGGGAAACTGTTTAGGATTAAGTTAGAGATATGGGAATAAGATTGCCTTATGTCCTATTTTTGTGTGAAAGCATTCTTTCTATCTTCTCAGATGTTTGTGGTTATAATATGTACTATGCCCTTTTAGTACACTAAGTATCACTTGTTTCTGTATTGTTTGAAAACATAATAAATACTTTACAGAAAAAAAAAATTACATTCATTGTTAGCCTCAGCTCATTTAAACAACAACAGTTCTGACCTTGCTGTGAAAACTGGCCAAGTATTTTCTCGGGCAGAGTATTACACTCTGACTGCTCACTAAATTGCTAGCCCATCTGCTAGTCAAAGCTTGCCCCTTTGGAGTAACTTTCACCCTCTATAGCAGGGATATGCAATTAGCGGACCTCCAGTTGTTGCAAAACTACAAGTCCCATGAGGCATAGCAAGACTCTAATAGCCACAAGCATGACACCCAGAGCCAGAGGCATGATGGGACTTGTAGTTTTGCAACGGCTGGAGGTCCACTAATTGCATATCCCTGCTCTATAGGCTCTTTAATAATCGGCACCAGTGTACTTTTACCTGCATAAAAGTGTCCTCAAAAGATGGATGCTAATGGTGACAAGGTTTTAGAGTTATTATATATTCTATTACTTTTAATTAAATGTAATGGAAATTGTTTTCAATGTGTTAGTTTTATATGGTGACTATTATTTTTTTGCCATTTTATGGTAAGATAATTCTATCTGTATTATTAGAATAAACATGTCCCGATACTATTTTGATAGGTGTTGTTCGCTATTTGATACTATTACTCCAAGAGGATTGCAGCTGACTGCCCTGAAATGTTCTGTATTTATGTAGCATATCTGTGATATTTAATGTGATTTTTCTAGCTACACCCCCCCCCCACCCCCCAGCTGTTGGGGCAGGATTACTGATGTGTTATGTCTGCTTGCAACTGACTTGGGAAGGAAACAGAATACCCCCAGAGGGACTGTACATATAGCAACACAGTAGGCTATACAAACTCTTGTGAACTACGGCATGGCTGCTGGGTAACCCTGTCATAGCAGCTGCATATTATTTAAGGAAGACATGAAGAAGTGTTATTTTTGAAAGGCTCACACTGGTGTCTGTTTAAGCATTACTACAGAGTTATAACACTGATGGCTTTTTTTTTGTTTTGTTTTTTACCTTCAAAGATGAGACACATCTTTTCTTTCACATTAAACAAAATATGTATGCCAATATATTTTTTGCAACATTTTCTGTAAAGTGTATTCATCCATAATTGTTGGCCTTATTAATTAAAGAACAACTTGTAATATATAGAAATTTGGTTTTTGGATTTGTTTTTTTTTTCAAGCTTGTTTTATTTTATATTCACCTGGTGATTCCACCAGTAACATGCTAATAGTACAAGAATGACCATAAATATTCACTGTACTGTATCAGAATGACAGAAACAAGATAGAACTATGGAATCTTGCCTCTTTCCTATTCTACATAACATGGAGGAAAACTCAGGCAGAGAACATGGGAAGTTATCAGCTGATTACATTTCTGAAAAAAAATAAGTGTATTTCTTTTTTTACTTATTGAACAGACATAACAAACACTTTTAATTGTAAACAGTAATTAACAGAGAAATTCGAGTGGTTGCTCATTTAATTTTTAAAGGTTCTGGCACTTTTTAATGATTTAACCAATAAGAATTAACCTTCACTTCAGCTAAGTGAATTATCAATCTGGCATTTTAAAATGAATGCTGGGTACATACGGGGCAAATGTTGTCTGGAATCAGCCGGTACAATAGAAACCGGCTAACATTGGGCCCATGTGTACAGCTCTTTGTCCGACAGAATCCCTTCCTCTGCTTCTGTTGAACGGGCATGCTGGAAAATCAGCATCTGATCGGCATCCAATCTGCCCTGACCTGTGTGTTCTGGCAGGGGGCAGTTCCCCTGTCCGAACACAAAAGCACAACAGGGGAGAACACTGTACTAACATTGCTTATATTAGTACAGCAATGTGTCCATTATTTGTTTGTTCAGCCTGCTGGGTTGAACAAAAAATATATCATATTGTGTGTACTAGGCTTAAGACTGAAGACTGATAGGTTGTTTACACTGTGGCATTGTTACACCTTTACATTTTGGAGATACGTATCAAAACTAATTCAAAATTGTGTTTTTCTGTAAGAAGAGCTCATAGAAGCAATAGATGTACTATACAGAATAGGTAAGCACCAAAAATAGTGCAATATTTATTGCATTATAAATATGCCGCGGAGACTAAACCTGTACTTGATGTAACAATCTCTTTACCCCCCTTGGATAACATACAATATATATGACCTGAGATGCAGTCCACCCAGTACACTGCCCAGCTTTTGGCTGTGTTTGTATATGTTTAAATACATTTTTGACCCTGGTCACTATACACCAGTGCTCAGGTGCATGTACATGCTCAGTAGAGATGAATAGGAGAGCCCATCTGGGCCCTCGGATTCCTATGAAGTCTGTATATGTGCTTGTGCACTAGAGCTACAGCTACCAGTTGCCACAATAAATAGATTTTCATACAAACATATAGTTGTATTTTATTACAAGTTGGCTTAAAATTAAACAATAAGGAGCAATGTAAAGGGTATAAATGATCTCAAAAACCAAACTTGTATGAAAAGTTGGTTATCCAAGTTAGATTTCTGATGGCTCCAAATAATTTGCAGATCCCACCAGCATAACATTTATACCTATTTCTAAAAGCAAAATGTATCAGCAGTTAGGGATGAGCTTTGGGTCCTAATCTGAGCTCGACCCAAACCCAGATGGTTTGCAATTCAGTAAACAGACAAACAAACAGGACATTTCTGGCCAGTTCACCCTCCTTAACATCCTGCTGATGTCTATGAATGGCAGCATCTTCGTCAGACGAAACTCTCCAAGATTGATGTAGATCTACATCACCGGATGAGCATGTCTTTGGTGGGTGTTCTGCCATTTAGCCGTCACAATCCTACCACTGCTAAATTATAGATCTG
The DNA here is from genome assembly GCF_037356315.1 of Lithobates pipiens. NCBI lineage: Eukaryota > Metazoa > Chordata > Amphibia > Anura > Ranidae > Lithobates > Lithobates pipiens. The sequence continues at coordinate 397,621,848 of NW_027507748.1, read as the reverse complement.
GTCACTGTTTGTAAACAGGTTCCCTTTTTAAGAAGCACATAATACTGAAGAGGTTTAAGGCCTAAAGAATTTAAAGGATATATTTTTTTTTATGTTGCCCTTTAAAGATAAGTTAAAGACCCCCCCCCCCCCCCCCCACCCTGGCTGAACAGTATTTTTACAAATTGGACCTTTGGTACAAACTTTTTCAAATAGAATATTGTATATTAGCACTTAAAAAAGGCAGAAATTGGGTTTGGCGCCATGTTTGGTTATTTGCAAATATCCTGTTGGTGAATGTGCAACAAACTGTACGAAGTTCCAATAGAAGCTACCCTTCTCACAGTACTCAACCTTGTAATGATGGGTGCTGTTTTGGGTAAATACAAATTTCTTTACTTCTAAGCATATTATACAATATTTTGCCCAGGCGCCCTGTGTTATTCATGATGACTAAGTCTGGACAAATGCAATTAGTATGTAGAACATGATTGTCCTGATATAGTACATAATATACTAATGAGACTGTCTTGTAGTTGGGAGACCTAGATTCAAAAGTACTATCAGGTCTGCATAACAATGAAAATAAAAATAACACTCATGCATTCATTTTCAGAAAATTCAAATATTTATAGATGGATTTTACTAGAAGAAGTATTGAATTAGCAATCATTTATTATGTTGGGCTCATGGCTGTCAATGATTCATTGTAAGTCAAACACATTTACAAGGCAGTGTAAGTGAAACATTAACATGTAAGGGATAACAACGTAGCAGCTTTGGCAAGCAAAATGTATGGGTGACCATGTATAGAATTGTAAAATGTATTTATGTAAAACATGCAGTCACAGATATACCATTAAAAATGCTTACAGGATACTGTTGCTGTGTTATTCAAAGAGAACACAATTTGTGAGACATGTTATCACTTTTAAATAGAGTATAACAGGTTTTTATTGCTGTTATGTGTCCCTGCTAAGGTAATTCACCCTTTCGGGGTGATGGCTCTGACTCTGTACAGAAACAAAAAAAAAAGAAGAAACCTTTTATTACTCTTTTCAAAATAAAACAACAAAAAAAAATACATACAGATACACTTGCAGGGTGTAACCTCTATTCTCCATGAAGTTATTGCACCAAAGCTATAAAGCATTAGTGGGGAGCCTCCATCCCGAATATATATACAAAAAGAGAAAATCGGTTACTATACTTTAAATGAGGCAAATCACTTTAAAAAAATAATAGTACACAATTGGTAATTTATTATGTTTATAAACTGTGAATATGTAATCTGCTATCATGCAATAAAATTATTAATCATGTGTACTATTATATTTTTGAAGTGATTTGCCTCATTAAAAGTCTGATGACCAATTTTCTGTTTTTGCACCAAAGGTAGACCTCAGTAACTTCTTGTTACTATCAGTACTGGCTAGCAGTAATTCAGAAGTTGGAGTATTGATCTGTCACACAGTTTAATTATATTTAAAGAATATGTAAAACCAGCATTTTATATTTCTGAGTTAATTCATAACAGAAGCATCATAAACTATGTTTAATATGCTTCAGGTTGTGAATGAACAGGAAGCTGCTCAGCACAAAGCACTTCCCCTTCATTCACTATCCAGTGCAGCTGAGGCTGCAGAGAAAGGGGCTGGGGAAGCTCTGTCCTCAGTCACTTTCTTTCTGTTTAGTAAAAAAATAAATAAAAAATAATATTGAAAAAATAATAAAAAAGATAAAAATGTAAAAAATAAAATAAAAAATAAAAACTACCGATGCCGTCCACTGCCCCACTGACACCATCCACTGGTCTGCTGATATACACAAATATGTGTTTTTGCTCTGAGGTGCACACCCTAAACCAATAGGCTGTGCACATCAATGCTGTTCTCCTTTCTTAAGAGGAAATTTTGCTTTATTCATTCTATGTATCTGTGCTTTCTACAGCTATCCATCAGTTTTTTTTTTTTTATCATTGCCTCACTAGTCATAAAAGGAGAAGGTCTTACATGATGAAACATTTTTTTTGCTATTTAGGTCTTTGATCTTTCCATAAATTCTTTATTTTCTAAAAAACTCTTCAATCCACACTTTTGATATGCATCACAATCAATGTGTAAATATTACTTGATTTGGTTGCATTCAAGAACCCTAATTCCCCGTTTTTTTTCCTGTTAAGACAATTAAAAGAGGGACTGTATTTTTACCTTGTCATAAATGTGTTTCTGTTTTGTGTCTCATTTGTTGCAATTTATGTACATTTCATATGTCAGATCTTCCTTACATCAACGGCCTCTAAGGGGCAATCAATGTAGGTGAATATTTGAATGTGCTGTTTAAAAAATGTATTCAATTATATTTGACCAATTAAGTTATAATCATGTTATAGATATGAATGGTCAACAACTGTTATTGCTGCCCTTTCCTCAGAGGGACTAACAATCACCCAGCACACTAAGCCGCCCAGGCCAGGCAACCCACGGCGGACGTTTGGAATTCAGACATGTATTGCTTGCCTATCCTCCATCTTGCTCCTCCAGAAGACATGCGCAGTCCGCTGTTGAAGCTTGTGTGTGGGTGGGCCATGCGCACATGATGTCACTCCTCTATGTCGATGCTTCACGCACGCGCAGTCGGGGAGGGGTGGTGTGCACGCAGCCCAGGAGGTCAACTGTTGAGGGGAGCGCCCAGCCACCTCTGTCTGAACACAGCCATTAGCTTTCAGCTTTGATTCCGGACAGGAAGGGCAACCATATTCTAGCATGGGTGAGCACACTTCTGGCATCCGCTCTGAGGAAGCTAGATGTCAGGACGTTGTGCTCTTGCGATCTAACCAACTTTTATAGGTATGTATTTACATGCTACTCTGTGTTAACCAGAAATTTTTCTCATGTCATCAGTTATGACAGTAATATACACACTCAATTCCTCTGTGACTTTTGTTATTGTTTTATTATAATTATTATTTTATATTATTATTTAAATTCTTACAAGCTAAGAGTCCATTCACACAGGAGCAACACGACTTCCAGCGAGACTTTGGGAAGCAACTTGGACACGACTTGAATATGAATCACAGCATGACTTGAGGCAACTTACAAGGCAACTTGAAGTTGCCTCCAGGACAGGGGACTTTGCCAGTGGCCAATCACATAATAATCAGCTCTGTGGGAGGGAGGGGTTTGCCTAGAAAACTATTTTTACTTCCTGGAAGACAGGGGATGAGACTTGGAGGCAACTTCCATTGAAATCAATGGGCACAAGTTGCCTAGAAGTCAGATTGAAGTAGTACAGGAACCTTTTCTGAAGTTGGAGCGACTTCAGTAGTGTACATTAAGACAGCTCCATTCACTTAAATTGATTTTATCATGTTGCGCGACTTGAGGCAACTTGGGACGACTTCAAGTCGGATCCAAAGTTGCCCCTGCGTGAATGGACTCTAAGGGTTTGCACACTGCAGTGTTGATAATTTAAATACAATGTGATAGTTTACTGTCCATTTCTTTCTCTTTTTCATTAAATATGCTAACACTTGTATTTCTATGAGAATGATAATCCCCTCTTGGGGCTACTCACTTGAACTGTTATTTAATTTTATGCATTTAAAATGTATGCATTTTTAGATAACTGTATAGCTTATTGGCTGTTTCTCATATAGGTTACTCTACAGTCTTCAATGATAATTATATACCCTATAGGAGCACTTCTGTCCTTGTTTTGGACCACCACACCACTCAGGTAGCATGCGCTCACTTGAAATTAATGTTGTAGTATTGTTTGGCCTGTTTGGGCAAGAAATGCATTATTACAATATATATATATATATATATATATATATATATATATATATATATATATATATATATATATATATATATATATATATATAGATATAGATATATATATATATATATATATATATATATATTCTCCTTTATTTTTGAGCCATCATTTTTATTTTTAAGCCATCCTTTTCATCTCTAGGCCTCAGTGCTCTTGTTTGTCCTACTACCCAGGGTCCGGGGGGACTCGGGGGGGACTGGGTCATTAAAGTGCAACCTTGAGGCACAGTCCTTTTTATGTTTCCTTTGTTTTTAATAAGAAAAGATTTTCAACGGATCGTTCACCTGTGACACCACCATAGGATATGTAAGTCCTCCAGAATTTCAAGGATGTATACACCACAATTACTCTATTATATATAAAAAACGTCTGTTATTTGACATTTACATATCTTTTTATGATTATATTTTAGAAGTGTAACCTGTCTCTTAATAAAACCCCTGAGGAAAGAAAATAAATTGAAGCATGTCGGGTGAAGGACAGTACTGGGCTCTTCACTATGATTATGGTGTTTCTGGACACAGTTTTGTATACAATTAATGCCTCTGTTTAGATACAGTGTTTTTAATATATTTTGTTAAATAAATATACTAGTTTCTACTCCTAAATATTGGTTGATACATGTCTCAATATATAAGTGCCTAAAAATTCAGCCTAGGGTTATTGAGATCTTTTCTACATGATGAAGCAAGGCCCTGCTTTTACCAAGATGGTTATCTCCATTCAGTTAAACGGAGCAGAATAAGGCATTGGAAGTTGTTAAATCAGCTTCAGGCATCTACAGACAATACTAACAACCATTACTTTGCTCTCTGCTTCCTTTTTTTTGGCGCAACTTCCAAACTGCAGGTTTTCTGACTCCTAGATACACTGAAAAGGTGCGCAACCTGAAGCCTTTGTTAAAAACAGTGGCATATCTAGTTAATCCTTATTGCCTATTTCTTGTATGGTCAGCTTTCCCTCATCTCATACTAGTTATCCCTTTTCTCCTCAATGGGACCATGTACAGCTTTGTGTTATCTCTGTAAAGCTTATTTCTGTCATTGTAGTTCCTCTGATATTCTTTGACAAGCACTTTTGTATAATGCAGTCAGAATGATAAACACTGCTGAAGAATAATTTCTAAATAGGATTTTCTAACACATATTATCCTATCAAAACTATACTGGGGCTCTCTCCTCAGCTAAACAATCTCATATTACCTTTTTGCTATACCATTCCGCAAAAATTAGAAATTGGCTCATAAATTTTAATTCTCTTCCGTGGTTAACTCCCCCACCTCATAATTTTTTTGCCTCTTCTGAATACTGAGTTTTTCTAAGAGAAAAGTGAGCTGTCAAAATTGATTCACCTTTACTTCAATAATGGGAGATACAGTTCTTTTTGTCATATCAAGTTCACACACTTCCGTAAGTTCCTTATCCTACCCTTTTAACCTATCCCTCCCTATTTAAACATACAATAATCAAGCTGACACTAAAAAATCTCTGTCTGCAACATTTCTAGGCAAGCACTGCCAAGCTTCCTTCCCCTCCCCTCCTCTCCCCTTCAAGATGATAGAGAAGCATGTTCATTCAAATTGATCAACTTATCTCTCTTCTCATAATTTGGCTAGGTCCATAGACAAAATGCCATGCTAATATTCTTTGTCTGTTGTGGATCAACATTTCCTATTGCAATTTCTATTAAAATTAAGATTTCCGAGATCTACATTAGCAAAATTATCTTCTTAGCTCTATGGGTGATTCTTTATTTCTTTCACTGGCTCTGCCTTTTGCTATTGTTTTCTCTCAGCATACAGATCACAATCTGTGTTTGGTCGGTATCTATACATGAGTACATTTTGTATTGGGTAGTCAGTTCACTTGTTCCTTTCCTTTACCATCTATATGTTAACATGTGCTGCGCATGTACATTATCTATGCTCATCTTCTAACTTGAACACTGTGCAGTTTTAACTTTCTGGATATCCTCTCAGTTAGTTCCACTATTCCATATAAAAAAACACCACTGCAGACACCCCGATTCCCCAAACCTGCTATTTTAAGGTTATTTTTCTCTGTACCCCTTTCATTGTACCTGTACCCTTCAAATCGCTATCTTTAGAAAGTGTACATCTTGTTCATGCTGCAGTCATTTTTCCATACAAACAACTGCACAACGCTATTGCGTCAAGTTCCTTTTAATGGGTCAGCTCTGCTAACACCTGTTATGAATGTAGTGTAAAACCTTCTCTACTTTTTTTAAAGTCTTTGCCTTGGAAACACGGTCAGACATTCCAACGGAAAATGTCCGATCGGACCGTGTTGTCGGATAATCAGACCACGTGGGGGCTTCATTGGACTTTTTCCATCGGAATGTGCGACCAACAAAGTTTGAGAGCTGGATATAACATTTTCCGACAACATGATCCAATGGGACTTTGTCCAATCGTTTATAGAGAATTCCGATCGGACAAAGTGCCACGCATGCTCAGATCAAATTCCTAAACCAAAGCTATTGGCTACTAGCCTGAACATAGTCCCGTCGTAACTAAATAACATCATCACGTTCCGAATGATCAGATTTTCTGACAACTTTGTCTGACCATGTGTATGCAACACCAGTTTTGGACAAAATCCGTCGGACAAAATCCGACGGATTTTGTTGTCGGAAAGTCTGACCATGTGTACAAGGGCTTTGTCTGAAAATACTGCTTGTTTAGGTTTTTTCCTGTAATTTGTCATTTCTTTAGCCTAACCTAACCATAAAATGCTTTAAAAAATGAGCACCATACAACATAACATCCTTATTTGTAAATCCTCTCAGTAGGGAACATTCCTTCTTCAGTGGAACAACTTTTATCTATCTTTTTATTACTTCTTACAAGATTTTGATTGAGCTTCTCTCCTGCTGTAGAATGACCTCTCTCATGATATAAGTCTCTAAAAGTTCACTTTTTCAGGCTTTCCTATGCTAGCCATGTGAGCTCATAACTACTTATTTGTGTACACAACTACCACCAAAACTTTATATAAAGTAACTGCAATTCCCTTTATGAATTTCATGCAGCTGCTATCTGTATGGTGTCTTACCAGTTCCCTTTTCCCAAACTTAGATAGGGAGCTCTTGCAAACAGGCATATCATTTGTCTAATGACTATATTATTGTTACATTGCATTGTAATTGTTAAAAACAACAATAATATTATTATTAATAATAATAATAATAATGATAATAATAATAACAATAATAATAACAACAATAATAATAATAACTAAATAAGGACAATCATGAATTACATGTAAATTTCAAGAAATATAAAACGCAATAAGCAGAATTCTCACAAGTACAGCATGCAATATCAGGATTTAAATAGTTCTCAGACTTTGACAGATTTTATAATGCTCTCCATCTTCAAGTTCTGAATCAAAAAATTTGAAGAAAAGCATATCAAATAACACTTAAAAAGTATAAAATAAAATTATGTGTGCTATGTTGAGTATGAGAATGATCTAGATCACCCTTGGCTGCAGTTGTTTACAATTTAAGCTCAAATTTTATTTATTTATATATTATCTTTTAGTTTTAGGTATTTATATATATTTTTTGATCTGATGGAAAGATGTTCAAAGACACAGAATGTAGATCAGACTTCTGATTGTAAAGTTGATGTTAACATATTTTTCACAGCTGCTATCTAGGGATGGCTAGAGTTGTTCCATTAAAAGAGAAGTTCAGGCTTTGGAAAAAAAAATTGATCCGATACTGCATCTGTCCCCCACCAGCTTTGCATTGAGAATTGAGCTATCAAAGCACACTGATTCATCAGTTCTCAGAATTTGCTGAGCAGAGAGCCAGGGACTGTCAGACTGTCAATGCTCTGCCCCATCTCATGCTTACTGGAGTGCTGAGCTGTGGAGAGGAGGGGAGAGGCTAGCTTGGGCTCTCTTTTCAGAGCTCAGACCATCTCTGTGATGTCAATCAACAGTGGGCTTCAGCCCCATGTAGGCTGAAAACCGATCACAGGAGTGCAAAACTAACTGCACTCCTGTGGTACAAGAGCCATAGACATACTTCTCTTTTAGAAGAGGAGAAGCAATAAGGAGAATACTGTTAGCTGGGATAGCAAAAGTTTATTACATAAGTTACTTTAGTCATGTGTGTTAAGAATGATGAGGTCTAAAATATTTTCATTGTTAGAACACTGAAGCTCAAGCACATTGTAGTGTCTGTATTAGTCTTCAGATTCCCATGTCCTTGTGGATCCTAGGTCCAGGTCAAACATGGGGCATGGGCCAAGATTAAGCTCTACCTCCCTTCTGGCACTAAGCCTTACCCCTCTCAAACAACTGTCAAATGTTAGAGATTCAGCAGGCAGCATAGCCTCTGGCATTTGACAGCAAAGTGCTGTAGACAGCAACAGTCAGAGCCAAGGCTCAGTACAGTGCCTTTAAGTGTATTTTATTGGGATTTTATGTGAAAGACCAATACAAAGTGGCACATAATTGTGATGTGGAAGGAAAATTTTAAATTATTTTCAAAATTTTTTACAAATAAATATGTGAAAAGTGTGGAAAATATAGTGGAATCAATTGCCTTCAGAAGTCACCTAATTAGTAAATAAGGTCCACCTGTGTGTCATTTAATCTCAGTAAGTACAGCTATTCTGTGAAGCCTTCAGAGGTTTGTTAGGGAACCCTAGTGAACACACAACATCATGAAGGGCAAGAAACATATCAGTCAGGTCAGGGATAAAGTTGTGAAGAAGTGTAAAGCAGGGTCAGGTTATAAAAAAAAGTATCCCAAGCTTTAAGCATCTCATGGAACACTGTTTAATCCATCATTTGAAAATAAAAAGAGTATGGCACAATTGCAAACCTACCAAGACATAGACATCCACCTAAACTGAGAGCCTGGGCAAGAAAAGCATTAATCAGAGTAACAGTCAAGAGGCCTATGGTAATTCTGGAGGAGCTGCAGAGAGCCACAGCTCAGGTGGGAAAATCTGTCCACAAGACAACTATTAGTCTTGCACGCCACAAATCTTGCGTTTATGGAAAAGAGACAAGAAGAAAGCCATTGTTGAAAGAAAGTCATAAGAAGTCCCATTTGCAGTTTGCGAGAAGCCATGTGGAAGAAGGTGTTCTGGTCAGATGAGACAAAAATTGAACTTTTTGCCCTAAAAGCAAAACGCTATGTGTGGCAGAAAACTAACACTGCACATCACTCTGAACACACCATCCCCATTATGAAACATGGTGGTGGCAGCATCATGTTGTGGGATGCTTTTCTTCAGCACGGACAGGGAAACTGGTCAGTGTTGATGGAAAGATGGAGTCTGAAAAAGACTTGAGCCTGGGACGGAGGTTAACCTTTCAGCAGGACAACAACCCTAAATACACAGCCAACGCTACAATTAAATATTTTAGATCAAAGCATATTCATGTGTTAGAATGGCCCAGTCAAAGTCCAGACCTAAATACAATTGGGAATCTGTGGCAAGACTTGAAAATTGCTGTTCACAGATGCTCTCCATCCAATCTGACAGAGCTTGAGCTATTTTGCAAAGAAGAATGGTCAAAATTTCACTTTCTAGATGTGCAAAGCTGGTAGAAACATTCCCATAAAGACCTGCAGCTATAATTGCAGGGAAAGGTGGTTCTACAAAAAAGTATTGACCCAGAGGGGCTGAATACAAATGCACGCCACGATTTTCAGATGTTTATTTGTAAAAAAAATTGAAAACCATTTATCATTTTCTTTCCACTTCACAATTATGCCACTTTGTGTTGTACTATCACATAAAATCCCAATAAAATACATTTAGGTTTTTGGTTGTAACATGACAAACGTGGAAATTTCATGGGGTGTGACAACTTTTTCATGGAACTGTATCAACTTGGAGAAAAGCTAGTCTTTATGGTACAGGCTGGCCCTGGATCCAAGGTGAAACACAGGGGAACTTATTTCATGACTGGTATAAACTTTCAAACATCACAGGGTGCTTCCCTTTATACACCATTTATTGATTAAATAAAACATATATACTCATACTGTATATATATGCTCAAAGAAATCCAGGACTGTTCCACAACTTCTTATCATGGAAAGAAGATACGCAGGTCTACAGAGGCTAACACATTTTGAGGGGTGTTCCCTCTTCTTGCATTATCCCAATCAGAATTGAGACGATTGGGTGCATGTCCATAGCCATTCAGCCATTTAATCACTTTGTCACACTGACATCATTTCACTGTGTTTATATACTGCATGACAATGCTTGTGACATTACTTTTCCATAGCACCCATAGCATTGCATGTATGGTTACTAGACCCAGCCCACATTGCCAGTGAGATGAGCTTGGGATTATTACCTGGCATTCTATATGTGATATAAAGTCAGGCTACAGGTAGTGGATCACTTGGCTCTGAAGAAGAGGGGACCCCTTTAAAATGCACCTCTGTAGACTTGCATGGATTCTTTCCATGATAAGAAGTTTGTGAAGTGGTTCTGGAGTTTCTGTGTCTGGATTTCTTTGATGAGCATGCATATACATTGGTTTGTGAGTCTTATATTTGTTTTAATTCATCAATAAATGGTGTGTTAAGGTAAAGTGGTAGGCTGGTGTCCTCTCTTTGTTTTTTCAGTGTTTGGTACATTTAGACTACCCCAGTCCTAAGAGGGTAGCAAGACATGGTGGTCACTTAGGAATTGGAAGTGAAACAGAAACAGTGAGAGTCATGAAATACTTGAGCACCACATTTGTGCGCAGGAAGCTATTTCTACTATTTGCTTCCCTTGAGCACTGTTGCTACCTTAGGTACTTTCAAGGCCAGGTCAGGTTCATTTTAACATATAACATCTGCACACCTGTAAATCTAAAGCTTTAATTATTTGTAACTTTTATCAGATTTTTAAACATTACATATACATTATACAACTACTATTTGAAATACCTGTGTATCCAAATATGACTTATTTTACTATCCATAAAAATTTGAAAGTATAATAGGATTTTAAGGTAAAGGCTGCAGTGCTATTTATTGTTAATTAAAAAAGTCCAATTATCTCTGCTAAGTATTTTCTACCTATAAAGGCTCTGCATTGGGTCCTTCATTTTTAGCTGGCCCCTAACTTTATTGGGTATAAAAAATGTGAGCAACTTCTTTTTAAAATCAGCTATTCATAGGAGAAAAAGCAGCTTTCATGCAGTCTCTTTTTTTTTTTATTGCCTCCCAGGTGCCCTCTACAACTGTGATACTTTTGTTACCTGATTCGGCATTGAACCAATGCAAACAGCACCGATACTTGTGTATTTTTATGAAATGCTCCACTCATTTTTTTACCTCTATGTTAGGCCTAAGATCAATGGAGCAATCTGTTAATGTTACACTCTTATGAAATAACGATGGAAAGAAACAGCCTTTTAAAATTACTTTTCTTAGTTGTCACCATGGAAACAAGCCAACACAATCTCAAGGCACCTCACTTAAAGCGAATAAGGAACAAGCGTTATCAAGGAAAAATAAACAGAGAAAATTCACATAAACCTAAATTTATATGCCTTGAAACGGAAGTTTCCTTTGCCACATCCTGTGTTGCCAACATATTGAAAGGTTGCTTTTTTTGATGTTTAGCTGGAGGAAAATAGGGTGACAGTGAAAACTAGACAGGCCAAAGTCACAAGTATCCTGTTTTGCAGAAAATGAAAGAACAACTTTGTGCTTAATGTTATATTACAGATTACTAGACTCCTTTGGGAGTATTATGCAAATAAAGTCTGGCACACAAATAATGAAACATACTGTACACATTTATTTCTTTATCTTTGTGCTGCTGTAGAAAGTGTGACTTTTTTTTTTTCATAAGCCTCCATTTTTTACCGATACTATACGACAAACATATATACACACATATCACTCTTAGATACTGGGTGTACACTGTTGCATTTTAGTAATGCACATATTAGCATTAACGCTACTACTACACACAAAACCATGCTTTTTATCACCTTGGTGCACTGCTGTGTCATTCATTTTTAATAGCACGCCAACACACCTTGTCTACAGACGCTGCAGTTTACACAAATACAATGCTGCTGTGATACAAAAATTAACCACACACCTATTTTGGTGCTGAAAGGAAGAAAGGAAAGATTCCTTTTGCCGCACATCCACGGAGTCCTATGGTGGTATGAAAGAGACAACCTCACCATAGGACTCTGTGGATGTGCGGCTCTAGGGATCTTTCCTCCCTTCCTTCCAGTGACTACAGGAGCTGGAACGAGCTACATCCCTTGCTGGCAGTGGTTGCAGCATTTCCCACATTAATCCCCATAGTGATCAAACCTGAACGACACATTAAACAAACCATGGGTCACCTATTTTGGTGCATTAATACGCCCATTCAAATATGTCAATGTGCAGCATAATGTACATTAGCAAACATCCTTCATAAAACTTTAGCAAAATTGTAGCTCTGTTTGTTTAACATTTGTTTGTTCACATTACGTTTACTGTTGCGATGATGTGCATAGAAAATAAAAATGATCTGTAAATGGTGTAGGGAACTTCACTGTAATCTTGCCAACCATTTATAGCATGGATATAGAAACTCCGAAAGTTGATCAAGCAGTAAGGAGTTTTTCTTTCTATTTGTACAGTATTTGTAGTTTCTAAATCATGTTGAATTGAACAGAATTGAAATGAATGTAGTCACAGATTGGTAAAGTACATTACATCCTTTTGTTCTTTTGTGAGTCTCTCTGCTAGTTCAGGTCTCTTGCAGCTCTAGGTAACATGGCCAAATATCTTAAATGTTCTGACTTGCTGCTACAGATCACATGACTTATTGATGTGCTTAAAGAGGTTCTTCAGTCAGGAAAGTAATACAAGTCAACAGCTACAAAAACCGTAACTTGTGACTTTTAATAAACACTTACCTGTCCAGGGACCCAGCTCTGTCCTCACCCGACTGGGCTATTCACCCTTACTTGCGTCCCTGGCTCTGGCATTTTAACGGTGGGCAGGCAGCTGTGACTCCTTGCAACTAAACAGCTGGCTTCCCACTGCACATGTGCAAACCCTGCCTACCTTTGTGAGTGGTCCTATAGCCTACTGGGACCTGTGACATGACATGTGGGCAAGGAAGAGGGGAGGAATGGGTACCTAGTTTTGACAGGTACCCACTTCCACTTCCGCTCAGATTGCTAAGTGGGAGTGGTTACCTATCAAAACTAGGTACCCCCCACCTCCAAAAAAAAATGTTCCAAATGTTGCAGAGAAGGTAGAAGGGAGAAATAACGCAAGTTCCCTTTTTGGGTGACGTTTTTTTTTATATATAAATTCACCAGATGAAGCCTGGATTTAGGCTTTAAATACTGATTTGTAAAACAAAGATTTTTATATGCAAAAAACAAAAAAAAACAAAAAAAAAAAAACAGACAAAATACAATAAAACCATGAACTTTAAACAAAAAAAAAAGAAAAAATAGCACAACGCCTTCATTTTTTACCTTCCCTATTCTACTAAAGCCCCATACACACTATCAGATTTTCTGCTGACTTTTTCCTTCAGATTTACCAAAACCATATAATATGAGGTCAAACCTTAGGAGTTCCAATTTGTATGCAATCAGACAGGCCCTTCTACTACATGGTTTTGGTAAATCTGAAGACAAAAATCAGCAGAAAATCTGATAGTGTGTATGGGGCTTAAGAGGAAAACTGTGGTAGGAGAAAAATGCAGGCTTCCATTGCTGTGTTTTTCTGAAAATACTAATTGCCTGGCTGTTTTTGGCTTCAATACTTCTTGAGACACTAGCCCAGAAGCATAGAGTTACTAAAGTCAGTTTCTATTCATCACAATTTCACAGGGCAATGACTCTGGATGTATCGAGCATATTGGCTTGTTATGATTGCCAAGGAATCAGAAATATAAATATTTTAGCAAGTACACTGTATTGGCCTGTCTCAATGTTTACAGCACACTGTGAGCAAGAATTTGTAAGGAAGGCTGCTAAAAATCTTGAAATGTATATAACTGAACAAGGATTTTTTTTTCTTAGTGACAAAATGTAAATATAATTACATAACGTGTGTTTTCATCTTTGGTTTCATGAATCAGTTGTATAAAGTACACAGATGTCTGTAGTGGGTTTATTCTCTCAAAGTATGTGTGCAAGATCCAAGGTCTCCAGGGAAAGAAAAGCAGCCAATGTACATTTCACCTGTATATGACATCATGGTCTATAAAAATAATGCTCTACTTAAGGACAAGTTTTAGTTCGGGAGGGATTTAGACATGCACTCACTGAGCTATACTCTCTTCCAGGCCTTCAGTCACAAAATGCTGTGTGTGTTATTACTGAAAAAATATTTTTTTATTTTTTTATTTTATTGAATTTCCCTCAGTATCTTAGTGTAATGATGGCTAACACTTCTCTAGGGTCATTCCTATCATATAAACCAGTGGTCTCCACTATGGCCCTCTAGTTGTTCGGGAACTACAATTCCAATCATGCCTAGTCATCTCTGTGAAGAGTTTTACAATGCCTCATGGGTCCGAAACAGCTGGAGGACCATAATTCCTGGAGATCCCCGATTCAGCTTAAAACATTACTATCAGCATGCACAAATGTATTTATGAATTGCCTGGTCCAACTCACCACACCTTAAAATCCCTATTTTTACTCACCTAAAGGTTAAGGCCGAGTTTACTCTTATGTGAATTGGATACGGCTTTCCCTGCATCCAATTCACATGACAGGAGACTGTGACTAGCTCTCAATAGAGCCGGTTCACACAGCTTCCAGGGTGGCCGTGGTCCGCATTGGAAAAGGGTCCTGTGCGTCTTTGGCCCCGTCTCAGGTGCGAATTCAGCCAAAAATTCTAACCTGATATGTACCTGAATCAGTATACAGGAATGCACTGGACCCCCTGCTGGGACCCGCGGTTGAATAAGTGTGAACCCAGCCTAAAGCTGAACTCCAGGAATTAACCAAAATGTACCCTTACAGTGGGCCACCCTGCACTACAAGGGTTAAATGCCTGTTAAAGTGATAGTAAACATACAATGTTTAATTGGCATTATCCATTCAATTTATGTATAAAGATCATTCTACCGTACTTAATTTAAAGAAGAGCTGCAGTCTTGGTAAAAAATAAAAATAAAAGTCAGCAGCTACAAATACTGTAGCTGCTGCCTTCTAATATATAAGGAAACGTACCTGTCCAGGGATCCAGCAATGTCGATACCCGAGCCGACTCTTCAATGGGCTTCAGGTGCAGGGGCTGGCATCTTCACTAAGGGAAATCGGAAGTGACGCCTTCATGCTTCACAGCCAGATTCCTACTGCGCATGCATGAGTTCTGCTGCACTTTCTGAATGGTCCTGCCATCTTCTGGGACTTGTCTGTGTCCCAGAAAACAGCGGTAGAAGGAGGAGTGGCCAACATACTTGGAGATCGCAACAACGATTTTACCTGGAAGTGGGAGCGGGCACCTGTCAAAACCAGGTACCGCCCCCCCCCCCCTCCCTAAAAAGTGCCAGCAGAAGGGGAGAGGGTGCAAAGAAGCGAGTAGAGCTCCTCTTTTATTTTAAAAAAAAATGTAAGTGCCTTATTTATTCATTTCTGTTCAGCAGTCACATGACATTTCCCAGATCTTTCCCATCCTCAGTGAAAATTCTAAGGAAGGAGTTTCTAGTACTCTGCTGATGTATGCTCTATAGCAGTGATGGCAAACCTTGGCACCCCAGCTGTTTTGGAACTACACTTCCCATGATGCTCTACTACACTGCAGAGTGCATGAGCATCATGGTAAATGTAGTTCCAAAACATATGGGGTACCAAGGTTCGCCACCACTGCTCTATAGTAACAAGAGGGCATCTAGGCTATGAATCTGTGTCTGCACGGTGCTGATTGGTGCTGTGCTGGTCACCAGACTTATGTTCTGCCACCCACAGTGTTTACTAATACAAGTACATTGATGAGGGCTACTAGTCACATGGGCTACTAAGCATAATATACAAAGTTCATGAGTTTTCAATGTTATTTAAAAAAAAATCATGAAGTTATTTGGAACTGTCACTTGAGTTTATATTTCACTGGAATCCACCAGCACCATTCACACAGTTGCTGCATTGTTGTCTCACAAGATGTATTTAAACATACAGATTTACGTTAATGGTAATTAAACACTACATCCATTTTATTTTTCTATCTTTCAGTCTCTGAGCTGCCTAGCCTGCTTTGTATGGGTGAGTACTAATTACCTTTAGGGTCCAACTAGCAGAATAATCACACTGTGAACCTCTTATATGCCACTTGGGAAATCACTATACTTTTGTGATCTGCAAATGAACTCCAATAGCAAAGCATGCAGAGCTTCACATTAGATTACACAATACCTCCCTTCAGACAATTTTGAATACATTTTTTACATATTAACTAAGCAAATGCCATGGTGCACATTCATTTTCTATTTTAATGACTAAAAATATGCATGCAGAAAGCTCCCTAATTACTGCTTTCCTGACAGATGCAGTCATTTCCTTGTGTGTGTGTGTGCACGCGTGTGTTTTAATTGCCATTAGCTTTCCTTTCTGAGATTTATTCCAAGCTATTCTCCCTGTGCCTACCCTGCTTCCCCAGAGTCCCTCACTCCTCCCTCTTAAGGGCTTGTCAGCACGCCTCTGATCCCCAGGAGAGACTGAAGGCCTTGTAAAAACCGACTGTGAAAACAAGCATTCCTGTTCATTTATCACATTTAGCATGCGCACTTCCACGCTCATCAAAACCAGGCCTGTGCTTGCTAACTCATTTCCCTCTTCCAATTACAAATTAGTCCATTAGGCTGTCTGCAGTAGGCCCTCTGTTGCATCTTGGTAATGGCTTTTGAGATTTCCATCATAATCATAATGGCTCCCTGTGCAGCCATGAGGGCAGATGGAGGCCGCTCGTGGGTAATGAGCTATCACACTACCAAAGGGCACAGCTTTGGGTTCATTATTTAGCCTTGCTGTTTTGTGAAAACAGAAAGAAAAGGTAGACGCTTAGGAGGGGGTTATGGTTTAGCATAGAAAATGAATAATTCTCTGAACATTTTTCCTGTAAACAAGCCATTTCTTTTTGCTGTGCTGCAGCCTTTTCTTAGTCTCAAAGCGTAGCTGCTTTATGGCACAGCTTTGATCTCTTGCTTCATCACAGGCCCTCCTAGGGATTTGGTAAATACATTTGTGTGTAGTAAAAATGATTTACTCGAATTTCCTACTGTCAAATGGACTCTACACACTGCACTGAAAGTGATGATAACCTTTACCCCCCTTTGGTTAAACAGGAAACCCTTCTAGGCTTTACAGAAGCATTTCCCTTTAGGGTTTTGTGCGGCAATTTGCTAAAGATGTCAAGGGACTAATAAGTGCTGGCTTCTCCTGTCAGCGGTGACGGCTGGACTTTGCCCTAACTTGATTTGAAAGTCTTCAACTCCCTGGCTGCTCTTTGTAGAGCCTTTAAATATAGATACATTGGTTGGGTTCAATTTTATTAATATTTAAGAATAATTATATAATGGTTTGAGGAACTCATCAGAACCATATACATTTACAGAAAAGCTTCACAAAGTGTGAATAAGGTAGTTGAATGTACAGTGTTTATTACATTTGCTTCCACAATTCTGAACATATGATTTATAGCTGCAAAATTTGAAGTGTTTACAGGGGCCACATTATGCACTGAATTATCCCAGGTCACAGAAATTCCCCATAGACAGCTATGAGCCTGACACGTAGTACTAACAGATCTATGAACAGACAGCAATAGCTGGCAGAGTTTTGGGACTAGATTTTTAACCACTTGAGGTCCGGGCCATAGCCGAATGACAGCTACAGCGCGGACCTTGGAGCATGAGGAGAAAAAAAGCTGATCACCGGCTTAAGTTAAAGGGACATAGGTCCCGAAGAGGAAGGAACACAGGCACCTCATCTGTGCCAATCAGTACCCCCTGCCAGTGCCACCTGTTTTTGCCACCTGCCAGTGTCACCTATCAATGCCCACAGGTGCCACCTATTAATGCCTACAAGTGCCACCTATCAATGCTCTCAGTGGTGCCAATCAGTGCCACCTATCATTGTAAACAATCAGTGCCCATTATTGCCACCCATCAGTGCCCATCACTGCCACCTATTGGTGCCCATCACTGCTGCCTCATCAGCATACATCAATGAAGGAGAAAAATTACCTGTTTGCAAAATTTTATGAAAAAATATAAAAAAAATATATATTTTAAAGTTCAATCTTTTTACATTTTTTAACAAAAAAAAAATAAAAACCGCAGAGGTGATCAAATACCACCAAAACAAAGCTCTATTTGTGGGGAAAAAATGATTATAAAAATTTCATTTGGGCACAGTGTTGTATGGCCGCTCAATTGTCATTCAAAGTGCATCAGCGCTGAAAGCTGAAAATTGTTCTGGGCAGGGGGGGTTTAAGTGCCCAGTAAGCAAGTGGTTAAAGAATTAGTCTCAGAACTGCCTGTATGTAAAGTGGCAGCAATAAAGCAAGATGATTATTTCAGAAAAGCTACAGCCCTAATACTTAAGGACGGTTGAAATAAGTATGTTTGCTTTTGCCAAAATTGGTTTTAAGGAATAATTAAACCCAAGAAGAAACATGCAATATCTTTCAGCTTAAGGCCCTTATGCCGCGTACACACAATCGGACGATCCGGTGGACTTAATCCGGCAGACAAACCGCTGGACTTTGCAGCTGAGGTCCGCTGGACTTTCCGAACAAGCGGACCTGCCCACACATGACCGGACTTTTCCGGTTGGCTAGGTCCGGCGGACAACCCACCGGACTATGGCGGGAGTCTGCAGGACTTTTGCTAGATCCCTGGACAGGTATGATTCCTTATATTAAAAGGCAGCAGCTACAGTATTTATAGCTGCTGACTTTTATTTTTTTTTTACCAAGACTGGAGCTCCTGTTTAAATGAAGTACAGTAGAATGATCTTTATAGATAAATTGAATGGATAATGGCAATTAAACATTGTATGTTTAGTATCACTTTAACAGGCATTTAACCCTTGTAGTGCAGGGTGGCCCACTGTAAGGGTACATTTTGGTTAATTCCTGGAGTTCAGCTTTAGGCTGGGTTCACACTTATTCAACTGCAAGGGATCTGGTGCGTTTCTGTACACCAATTCAGGTGCAAATCAGGTTAGAATTTTTGCCTGAATTTGCACCTGAGACGGGGCCAAAGACGCACAGGACCCTTTTCCAATGCAGACCACGGCTACCCTGGAAGCTGTGCAAATCGGCTCTATTGAGAGCTAGTCACAGTCTCCTGTCATGTGAATTGGATGCAGGGAAACCCTCATCCAATTCACATAAGTGTAAGCTCTGCCTTAACCTTTAGGTGAGTCAAAATAGGGATTTAAGGTGTGGTGCGTTGGACTGGGATATTCATAAATACATTTTTGCATGCTGATAGTAGTTTTAAGCTGAATCTGGGTTCTCCAAATTACGGTCCTCCAGCTGATTCAGAACCATTGTAAAACTCTGACATTCACAGAGATGACTAGGCATGATGGGAATTGTAGTTCCTGAACAACTAGAGGGCCATAGCTTGAAGACCCCTGGTTTACATGATAGGAATGACCCTAGAGAAGTGTTAGCCATCATTACAATAAGATACTGAGGGAAATTCAATAAAATAAAAAATTATTTTTGCAGTAATAACACACACGATGCTCTCTCTGGCTGCAATGGCAGGGACGCGTTGTGAAGGCAGTGGCGACAGAAGACCGGGCCAACACTAGTAAAAGAGCTATAAGATAGCGGAGGCCCAGCAGAAGAACCGAAGAGTGGACAAGACCCCAGAAGAGCGGGACAAGACCCCAAAGTCGGAAGAAGACCCCCAGATGGCAGTGGCGATGACGAAGAAGAAAGCTGGAATCCTCCGCTAGTAAAAGAACTAGCAGAAGATAGCGGAGGAGTCCGGCAAGAAGACCCCCCAAGATGGAAGAAGAGAAGATCACCGGAGCTATCTAATAAATTATTTAAAAAACTTGTGTTATTTTTTATTTACACTTTTTTCACCAGGTGAATGGGTAGGGGTACAATGTACCCCATACTCATTCCCCTTATTAAAGGGGGCTCCCGGATTCCGATAAGCCCCCCGCCCACAGACCCCGACAACCAACGGCCAGGGTTGTCGGGAAGAGGCCCTTGTCCTCATCAACATGGGGGCAAGGTGCTTTGGGGTGGGGGGCCTTCCCCAAAGCACCCCCCATGTTGAGGGCACATGGCCTGGTAAGGCTCAGGAGGGGGGAGCTCGCTCGTCCCCACCCCCTTTCCTGACCGTCCGGGCTGTGTGCTCGGATAAGGGTTTGCTATGGTCTTTGGGGGGAACCCACATAATTTTTTCGACGTAGGGGTTCCCCTTTAAATCCATACCAGGTGACTGGGCCAGCGAGGTGTCAATCTTGCCAATAGAGGCGGCGACATTGACTTCCTTTGCTAGTCCTGGCTATCTGGAGTCACGTTCAAAATGAACGGACTTTTCTCCGTGTGGGGGCAAGTCCGTTCATTTCAAAAGTCCGGGGGACTAGCACACAGACGGGCGGATTGTTCGCCAGACTGCCGAGTACGGCAGACAATTTTGAGTCAAAACTTCTTTCTAAGTCCGCCAGAAAGAAAGAAAAAGTCAGCCGGAGCCCACACACAGGCGGATTGTCCGGCGGACTCTGATCCGGACCAAGTCTGCCGGATAGTCCGATCATGTGTACGCGGTATTAGATGTGAAGGCTGCATAGTTTTTAAACATTTTTGACTGTTGCCTGCCCGGCCACTGCACATGTATGACCAGGTGGGACAAGCATCGTTCTGGGAGGACGTCCCCGTAAGTCCTTCCAGAACTGCAGCTCATGCGTGCTCCAGGGATTGCGCAATGGCACAATTTGTGACCACTGTGTTAGGTGTACCATGCTGCTGTGCTCCACCTTAGTACCATGTAATTGCAGTGACCAATCACAGTGATCACATGTCCCGAAGTAAAGATGGCTACCATTCATATAGCCATTCAGAACTACTGTGATCTCTGTGATGGATCACTGTGATCACATGGTACAGGGCCAAGTACTGCCTCCCTGTACCATGTGATAGCTGTACCAAAATATAGTTTATCACAGTACTTTTCAATGGATGTAGGAATGCAGCTGATAATTGTCAGAAATTATTGCTTATACAGCCACCATGGCTGTTTAAGCAATCATAGTGCAAAAAAAAAAACAAAAAATAAAAATCCAATCACTAATGTCACTATGGCAACACTGCACTGCTCTATTGACAGTATGTAAAAAATGTTATGATGATTAGTATTGTTCTTAATATAAATTATTACATTTATTTTTACATACTGTTACCAGAGTAAGTGTACTGTCATTATGGTGACATCATATTAATGTGGCAGTGATCATCCACAATGTTTGGTGGCTTTGATTCTACTGTATGTCAGAGCCGCTAGACATTATCTGTAATCACTGCCAAATCAGCACAATGTCACCAGACCCATACTGCCAGTCAGTGTCCCTAATCACTGTTGCACCGGTCGGAGTCTCTAATCACCTCCACTAGGGATGAGCTTTGAGTTCGAGTCGAACTCATGTTTGACTCGAACATTGCCTGTTAGCCTGTTTGGCGAACAGTGTACAATTTGGGGTGTTCGCGGCAAATTTGAAAAGGTGGGAATACCCTGTACAAGTCTATGGGAGAAATCGAAGGTGCTAATTTTAAAGGTGAATATGCAAGTTATTGTCCTAAAAAGTGTTTGGGGACCTGGGTCCTGCCCCAGGGGACATGGATCAATGCAAAAAAAAGTTTTAAAAACTGAAGTTTTTTCAGGAGCAGTGATTTTAATAATGATAAAAGTGAAACAATAAAAGTGTAATATTCCTTTAAATTTCGTACCTGGGGGGAGTCTATAGTATGCCTGTGAACGGGAGCATGTTTCCCGTGCTTAGAACTATCCCTGCACAAAGTGTAATTTCTGCAGGAAAAAAAGTCTTTTAAAATCACTCGCGGCTATAATGAATAATGAATCCCGTAATACAGAGAACACTCATTGAAAGTCATTGATGTTAGGCTGGATGACAGCTTAGATGAATGAATGAATGAAATATTTGTATAGCGCACAACGCAAACTGAATCACCTCAAGGCGCTGTGACGAGCTTTGATCATCAGCTAGAAGAGGAAGGTCTTGAGTTTTTTCCTAAAAGCTAGGTGGTTTTCTTCGAGGCGGATGTTGATTGGTAGAGCATTCCGAGGTCCTTGGACAGCGAATCTCCGATCCCCCTTAGATTTGTACTGGGCTTTGGGCACGAGGAAGAGGTTTTTGTTGACTGATCGAAGACTGCGGTTTGGTGTGTAATTATTTATTTTCTCAGCTAGGTATTGAGGAGCTTCTCTATGCACGCATTTGTGGGTGAGGCAGAGGGTCTTGAATGTGATCCGATTTTTTATGGTTAGCCAATGTAGGCTCCTCAGGGAAGGAGAGATTGATTCCCAGGTTTTTTTTCCTGTTATCAGCCTTGTCGCCGTGTTTTGGATCAGTGGTAATCGCGCAAGTTGATATTGTGGTAATCCTATGTAAAGGAAGTGGAAAGCAACAAAATGGCGGAGAGCTTCTTGTGGGATGCAAAGTAGACTCTAAGTGATGTCGTCTGGATGTTATTGGGGCAGAACTATGCATTTCAAAGCCACCTAAGCCTCTTTCTCAAGATACTAGTCCCCCCACTATCACCAGACCAGTGTAAGCCAGCAACAGTGTTCCTGATCACCCCCGCACCAGTACAGTGTTGCCTTTGCCTGCCACCTAAACTAACACTGAAATGTTTATTGCTCACATTTATGACTGTTGTCTGGACCGATCCAAATATAAAGGTGATCATTACAGTACATTTGTTTTGATACAATTGGTTAATTTGTGTAATACACAGGATACACAACATATTATCAGTACAAACATTGGAAAAAGTCTCACACATGTGGAATCACCATAATCAGGAGTAGTCAAATCTTTTTTTTTTTTTTTTTTTGGGGGGGGGGGGGGGTGTAATTCTAAATATGCCAATGATGTGTGTGAAAAATATCTTATTAAATTGACAATTTATTGTAAAAAAATAATTTTTCTCTATCTTTAACTACTTGCCGCCCGCCCTATAGGCAATTGACGGC
This sequence comes from Lithobates pipiens, assembly GCF_037356315.1. NCBI lineage: Eukaryota > Metazoa > Chordata > Amphibia > Anura > Ranidae > Lithobates > Lithobates pipiens. The sequence continues at coordinate 397,598,804 of NW_027507748.1, read as the reverse complement.
TGCAAAGTGGTTTCATAATCCTGACCAGGGGGGGTCTGTGCTGATCGATTATCAGCGCAGCCCCCCCCGAGGATGCGCAGGGACGCCACCAGACCACCAGGGAAAAGGTAATCCTCCCTAGACCACCAGGGATGCCAGTCAGCACAATGGGTGCCAATCAGTGACCATAATGGATGCCAATCAGTGCCCACAATGGGCATCACTGATTGGCATGCATTATTGTTTGGCACTGATTGGCATCCATTACTATAGTATAACACCAATGCCGCCTATGAGTGCTCACCTGTGCCGCCTATCAGTGCCCACCTGTGCCGCCTATGAGTGCCCACCTGTGCCGCCTATCAGTGCCCATCTGTGCCGCCTATGAGTGCCCATCTGTGTCGCCTATCCATGCCCATCTGTGCCGCCTATCCATGCCCATCTGTGCTGCCCATCTGTGCCGCCCATCAGTGCCGCCCATCAGTGCCGCCCATCCGTGCCAGCTATCAGTGCCAATTTGTGCTACCTATCAGTGTCCATCCGTGTCGCCCATCCGTGTCGCCCATCCGTGTCGCCCATCCGTGCCGCCTATCAGTGCCGCCTATCAGTGCCACTTCATTGGTGCCACATTGGTGCCCATCAGTGCCGCCTTATCAGTACCCATCAGTGTTTGCCCCATCAGTGCCCATCAGTGAAGGAGAAAACGTACTTATTTATAAAGTTTTGAAACTGAAACAAAAAAAAAACATTTTTTTTTTCAAAATTTTCGGTATTTTTTTATTTGTAGCGCAAAAAATAAAAACAGTAGAGGTGATCAAATACCACCAAAAGAAAGCTCTATTTGTGGGAAAAAAATGATAAAAATTTCATTTGGGTATAGTGTAGCATGACCACGCAATTGTCATTCAAAGTGCGACAGCGCTGAAAGCTCAAAATTGGTCTGGGCAGGAAGGTATTTAAGTGCCCTGTATTGAAGTGGTTAACCACTTTGAGACCAGGCCTTTTTTTCAAACTTGTTGTTTACAAGTTAAAATAATTTTTTGCTAGAAAATTACTTAGAACCCCCAAACAGTATGTATTTTTTTCTAACACCCTAGAGAATAAAATGGCAGTTGTTGCAATACTTTCTGCCACACCATATTTGCACAGCGGTCTTACAAGCACACTTTTTGAATTAAAAAATAAGACGATGATGTTACGCTGAGTAAATTGATACCCAACATGCCGCTCTTTAAAGTTGCTTATACTTTACTTTTACCCTTAAAAATCTCCACATGTAACATTTAAAAAATTCTACAGGTTATGGAGGAGGTCTAGGGCTAGAATTATTGCTCTCGCTCTAATGATTACTGTGATTACTGTGATATCTGTGGTTTGAACACCATTTTCATATGCGTGCGCTACTCATGTATGCACTCGCTTCTGATCGAAAGCTCTTATTCTTATTTATTTTACCTTTTATTTTTACACTGTTCTTTTAAAAAAAGGACAGTGTAAAAAATATTTTATTCCTATTACAAGGAAGGTAATCATCCCTGTAATAGAAAAAAAGCATGACAGGACCTCTTAAATATGAGATTTTAGGTCAAAAATACCTCATATCTCATATTTACACAAAAATGCAATAAAAAAATGTCATTTGGAAAAAAAAGTGTTGTTTTAAGAGCTATAGCTGGAAGTGACGTTTTGATGTTGCTTCCGTCCTGCAATGAATGCATGAAAATGAAATGCATTTCCACTGTCATGGTACTCCAGTGCCTTCAAAAATGTGATAGGTAGTCAGGAAATTAGAAGTGTAATTTATGCTCCTTGAAAGCCCAATGGTGCTTCTTTGAAATTTAGGTCTCTCTACGCATCTAGGCTGTAAAAAGTCTCACGCATGTGGTATCCACATACTTGAGAGGCATAGCAAAATGGTTTTGTGTGTAATTATGAGTATGCCTTTAGCTGTGTGTGAGAAATAACTTACACACATGACACACACAACATAACATAGCACACTATATAGACACTGTACTGCACTGTGGAAGTGATAGGGTTTTTTGTACCCTGTGATTGCTTGTTAATCATGCAGTCTTTGTTTAGTACTGTGATTGACCCTGTACCATGGGATCTCTGTGACCAAACACTGCAATCATAGTAGTAAATAATGGCTGTATGAATGAGAGTTGTAAGCATTCAGAGGGTTAAAACAAAACCCTTTCACCCCCTCAGAGCAGTATAGTGTCACTGTACTGGTAATGTAATCACTGTGATTGGTCATAGCGATCACATGGGCCCTGCACCATGATTTGTGATCTGCTGTAGCCAGGGGACACAGCTATCGCAGATCGTGACACTTTGTGACCCCCCAAGACGCACAAAAAGTGCAATCTGGACCTACTCATGTGTCCTCCCAGAATGACTCTTGTCCCACCTGGCTGTATATGTGCAGTAACTTAATTTATGTGGTCTCAATATCTTTAACAGCCAATAGCACATAGCTAAAACAGTTTTTTTTTTTTTTAAATCTCTACATTCTTCTGCTTTTTAGTGCATTTGATACACTGTAAAATGAAAAAGCGTCAGGCTTTTTTTTTTGTTAGATAGAGCAATATCAACATTTGTTTAGGCTAGTATTGCTATGTAAAAGTTGCAAATCTTTCAAGTAAAATAATTATAATACTAGGGAAACCAAAGAGTGAAACGTAATCTGTGAAGTTATTGGAAGGTATCTGCATATGAAGCTGTCTTTTCCTGTAATGTAATAGCTCCAATAAGAAAGTACTATAATTCCCTATTTGCTGTTGCCTATAATCCCTGTTCTTTTTGCAGATAAAAGGGGGATTGCTATTAGATCCTGCATATACTACTGACCAAGCTCAAAAGAAAGGAGGAGTTCACGCTACTTTGAAAAACAGGTTTCCTGCAGGGTGGGGGAAAGAGTGCTTGGTGTACTGCCATACCAAAGTGAACTAGTAAAGTATCTTAAGGACCCCTTTATAAGTTCACTATATTCCAAATTAATTTTAAATATCTGCTGATGGAGTGAAAATTGGCATCTGCTCTGTTAAATTGTTTTAAAATTGCAAATATTCACTTGTTGCTAAATTATGCCAGAAGCATACTCTCAGCTGCAGATCTCTGGATAAGGGGTGTAGAGGTGAGAGTAATTAAAAGTCCAAACTCACCCTAAACCACAGTCCTGTGATTTATGGTCTTGTATTGTGAACGCAGAACAGTAAATTGCACTCCAAAGTTACATAAATGTCAAATACTTAATTTTCTGTGCAAGTCTGGGGACTTTTAAATACTTTGTTATCTGTGTTAAAGGTAAAGAAGTGGTTACAGATTGGAATCAATTTCAATTAACCGCAATTTGATTGTTGATACTCTCTATGGAGGACAGGTATCGATATATGATGCTGCTGCTTTATAGGCTGTCTGTTTTATGCAGTCTAAACAGGCTTGTAGACATGAAGGATCAGTGCCTGTAACTCAATGAGGGATTTTACTAGGAGCTGCAGTGTTTCTCCAGTCACACTTTATTTTATGTTCTGCAGGCAGGCTTGACACATTTATGGGGACAGTTTTCAACGAAGCGGTAATTGTCCAGCAAAACAAGAACATTTTTTGTGGATAGTGCTATTGTTTGACTAGAGAACATTTAAACAGAAATGGCTTTCCTCCAGGGAGTATTTTGTTACTTAGAAGTAAAACCCCTGTAGCAGTAGAGCCAAATATCTACATACAAATGTAGATAAGAAATTAAATGTAGTAAAATAAGCCTTTAATTTGGAACAGGAAATCACAAAATTCTGATATAATCTTTAACATGTTATTGATTTTCCAAAAGCTATTTTAATCTTTTTATGTGTATCGATTTTATTAGAACAATACTTGGCAACCCTGCCATGAAAATCCATGTCTAGACCATTCCATTTATAGGGTGACTATCCCCTATCCATGTCACCTAATGCTCTCCTGCCTTATCGCCCTGTCACATGGGCTTATTGGGGGAGACATTAAACGGCTTTACCAAAACTCACTGCACAAGCAAGGTCTGCTATTGTCACCACCAGGAAACCTGCCCTGAGCAATGACAGAGCTGCTATTGGAGAAAAGAGCATATATGATATTTGAGGTTAGAGAGGTCACAATATACACCATCTCCTTTAAATAGATTCAAAAATGATCAAAACAGCTGTGGCCAATCAACCTGTTACCTGCTGTTATCTGAAAAATTCCAAACCAAGTTCAAAAGGGTTAATCCTTCTCGGATAGACCAATTGTTTTGGATCTCCCTGGGTTCAAAGTTATCATAGTAATACCAAATGAATATTGGTACTTTTAAAGACGGAATTGCCTAGATGGCACAGTTCCTTTGAAGTTTGCTGCTAGTATATGAAGTTTGCGTCTGGGAAGATATTAGTATCAGTCCATTAATCCGTCAACCTCTCATTATAACAGGGTGTGGCTACAGGGTTATTATTCCTCCTTCACTTTCGGCACACAGACACCTCATTGGAGCTATTGATGGGCCCTGAGGACTCCTTGGAACCATGATCTTTTAAAGGGTGATAATGTATTTAGGTCCTACAAAAGCTCCAGAAGAAGCCACGATAGGGGTGAAACATGTAGAGGCAACCTTTCTTTTGTATTAGGACCACTGAGCTGTAATATGCTCTTTTTTCTATATGGTGTATAAAAATGTTTTTCTTAAATATGTTTGCTTAATAAAATGTATCTATTTTTGTAATATCAATTCTTATTGATTGTTTGCACCCTTAGGCCCCTTTCACACTGGGGCAGGTAAAGCGCCGCTTTTTAGCGGCGCTTTACCGTAGTTTTAGCTGCGGTATGCAGGTGCTAGCGGGGCGGGTTTAACCCCCACTAATGGACGAAAAAGGGTTAAAACCACCTGCAAAGTGCAGCTGCAGCAGCGTTTTGCCGGTGGTATAGCCGCGCTGCCCCATTTATTTCAATGGGTAGGAGCGGTTTAGGAGCGGTAAATACCCTGATCCTTCACCACTCCAAAGATGCGGCTAGCAGGAGTGAAAGGAGCCAGTTTTTTCAGGTGCTACAAAGGCGCTATTTTTAGTTCTGTATCGCCTGAAACCCGCCCCAGTGTGAAAGGGGCCTTAAACTCTGTTTTGGCAATTTTTGATGCTGTTGGAGCAAGTGCATGTGAACAGGAAGTGACTGTGAAGAGGCAGGAAGAAAACATCAGATGTAACTAAGGATGAAGGAAATTATATCAATTTAGTTTCCACTGTATAACTTTTTTCTCATTATAAGCATTATTTCATCTCTAAATATGATTTTATTAGACACATGCATTTTTTTGCACTGCACATATTTTGAATTATCATTACAGTGTTTACCTTATGGAAAATCAGTGCTTTTTCTACTTTTTCTATGCAAGAAGATCAACATTTTTCTTTAACTGCCCCCTCCCCCCCCCCCCAGCACATTTACCTTTGATTATTTTTCACATTTTCGTCAGTCGCAGGGAGCAAGGAAAGAAGAGAGTGCTTCCTGTGTAGGCTGTGGATCAATCTAGTTAGGGTTTATACCCCATTTTCTCACCACCCACATACAACAATGCTGGACCAATCTCCATGCACCACAAGCATCGGTGCTGTCAAATGAGATGAAGAGAAGTGAGCTATGTGCTTCATCGTACTTTGAAGACCAGTTATTTTTCCAACACTCCACCACCATGGACTAGGGAAGGAAAGATGTATTAATGTTGCTAATAAAGGGAGAATTCCATACACATTGAGTTTTTCTGATGCGGTTTTGTACTGATTTTTGTCTGCCCTCTGAATTATTTTGTTCAGGATAGAAAAATATATGGGGGTTGAGCATTGTCAAAAAATGTTAATGTTTTCTAAACATTCAAAAAATGGTCTTAAGTTGGATAAGAATTTTGTATTAGTCTTGTTTTAAAATCAAAATAGCATGCTTCTGGTTTATAAGGAAAATAGAACATTAAACTGGAAGGGTTGTCAATATGACACTAATTCTCTGATGTAATCTTTCTAAAACATATTAGTAAATTTTTGATTGCTTGATTGCTACCTACTGAATAGCACTGGTGTCTTTTCTGTATGTTTTAAAGTTATATTAAAGCTTTGTTTTGCACAGAGTAGCTCCAATCCTCCTCTTCTCTGGCCCCACGCAGACACTCCTGGCTTCTTCCTCCTGCTGGTTGCCCCCACAGCAAGGAGCTTACTGTGGGGGTACCCAAGCAGGTGTTCTCCAAATCCATAGCTTTGTGTGTCCATTCACACATGGAGCCTTGGCTTGGCCCTGCCCTTCCATCTCCTGATTGGCTCACTGGCTGTGATGGACAGCAATGGGAGCCAATAGCACCCTCTGCTGCCAAAACCCAATCAGGAGTGTGAGTCCCCAGAGAGGCAAGGCTCTTGTGGATATTGCTGGATCGAGAGGGGGCTTAGATAAGTATTAGGGGGCTTGGGGGGATGCTGCACACAGAAGGTTTTATACCTTCATGCATAAAATGCATGAAGGTAATAAACTGTATGCCTTTACAACCACTTTAACAAGGGTCATAGCAAATGTAAATGTTACTACCGTAATTCTTCTGCTCCATCTGCCTAAAGCTTGCAATGGCCATGAAATTACATTTGACCACTACAGTCATTTTCAAGTGGGCAAAAATCACATGTCTATTATGTCCCATCTTCATAATACTGCCATTGGGAGCCCCCCCTCCATAATATAGGGCTAAAAATGAAGGCTAGGTACACTTGTTTAATCCACTTCCTTATAGCTATTCTTTTGTGTGATCTAAATGATCAATATGCAGTATGGTTCATATTGTGCCTATAGTTACTACAGCTGTCATTATTTCATCGCTTTTGATTTTCCCACAAATAGGCAAAAAAAAAAAAAAGCCCATTCATCATTTTCAATCAGCTCAGTGTAGTGGGGAAAAAGTGTATAGCAAACTGAAAACATCAACCCAGCTAGAATACAGTATAATCTCAATATGATCTTGATCTGCAATAAAGTTACATAGATTAGCCAAATTAGCTCATCTGTTTCAAGTCAAAGAGTAAACAGGTTTAACCCAATGCAATCCTTTGTCAGCAGAGTTCTCAATATTATTTATGTGTTCCTTGACACATGACACATGAGACCTATTGGGTAGGTTCATAGGACTGATAAGAACTAGCTATGTATATATATAAAAAAACTACAAAAGAAAAACCGACAACAAACAACCTACAAACAAAAATACCAAACAATTAAACATTTTTTTAAGACATGTCTGAATAGAATACTCGTAATTGTGAGAAATATGCTTATTCATAGTGGTATGCCTTTCCACTTCCTCATTCCTTGCCTAGGCAGGAGTGGCAAAGTCGTCAGCCCCTTGCAGCCTCCAAAGATGGCAGCAGCTAAGTCATCTATGCAGGTGCAAAATTTAGCAGTACATCATCAGTAGGTCAACTGTAAAACAGTAAAAGACAGCTGGATCTGGACGATCCCGAATCCAAGATTGTGGCATGGAAGGAGAGCAGTGCAGTGAGAGCATTGCAGTGAGAGCAAACATAAGCTGCAAGGAAGATATTGCTAGATTCAATTAACTAGTATATATAGTTTGTTAAATATCTTATAGGGATAGGTATTGGAATAGCTGCTTTTACTTTTGATAGGTAGATGTAAGGCCCGCTTTATTCATAAATTGATCAAACACTTTTTTGAGTTTTATAGTTTAGAAATTCCATAATACACAAAATACTCAGTCTTTGAAGGCTTTGGTTACTTTTACACTATTTTGAACTTTTTGGTGTCTGGTTCATATAACTTACTTCCTATATGTCTATATGTCTCATCCTCCTGCATTCCCAACATGATGAAATATCCACCCCTCCACTTGCAGAAGTGACCTTCATCTCTAATAGTGAGAACATTAATCCTGAATGTCCTGTACATATCAGATTAATGTTAATAGTAATTAGCAATAAAATTCCCACAATGCCCTATGATTCACAGCACGATCTCTTAGATCTGTTGGTTACTGTATCACATATTACGATATGTGAAAAAATATGTCTCTTTGCTAATAAACAGGCATGTGTTTGACACATGTGTTAGAAAAGTGATGATGGTTACGTGATTATATAAGACCTGGTCCTATTGTCATGTCATCCATGATAAAGTGTAAGATCCATTTTTTTTCAGTACTTTCCGTTCTCCTTCACAAGGTCTTTTTATTTGCCTTATGTTCTAAAGGAGGTGTGTATTATCTCAGCATTCATTGCCTGGCAAGCTACAGGGAATTCATGAGCTGGTCTCTTAAATGAAATTCTGAGCATAAGAGGATGGAAAGCAGTGAACTTAGTCAATGTCATAAAAATGAAACATTCATTGTTCTCTAAAGTAAAATTGATAATCTGTGTGGAAGTATCATTAAGGGATAAGTGACATTTTAGACTTTGATTTGTAACTCCATGGATATATCTATTTCACATCTTTAAACATTTCCTCTAAGTAATATCCATCTTTATTAACTGCACAAGGCCCTTTAACCTTTTGTAGAAGGGATGCTGAGCACATTTATAGCACAAAATTAATATAAAGAGTGCTTAACAATAGTATGGATTGTAAAGACACACATGCATGCACACATTCACAGACACTCATAATGATGAATGCATGCAAAGGTGCTATTTTAAGACAGGGTCAGCAAATTCTAATTTTCTTTACATAAATTTGCTACTTAACCCTTTCATACAGCTCTCATTTTTAAATGTCAGGTGTCATTGTGATACTACACCTTACCATTTGTAAATGTCATATAAAGGTAATAGTTCTCTGTGCCACTATCACAGTATCATAGTTTTACATTGACGACAGACTATATTTTTTAAATTATTAATAAAAAAGAATATTCCATATGGCATACTATGAACTTGATTGCATACTCTTCTGTAATGCAGTCAGAAACCAGACAATGGAAAAAACTCAGCCTACTACATCTTTGCTGGAGAGGTGTTGTCGGGTGTTAGTTTGAAGGTATATAGGAAGACATAATATATATAGTCTCTTATGCATGGTAGGGAGCTAAATAAATACCAGCCACGTGCAATCTATGGTTGAGAACCACACAGTCATTAAAGAGAATATGAACAAAAAATTTAGTCTTGCTGAATTATGGAGAACATTTAGTAGTAGCCTTACACAGTCCACATTTTGTAGTGAATTACTCCTATGCCATTGGCATGCAAGGATTCCTAGGCACCCTGTGCTTTCAGCCACATAGCTATATGTTTGCAGTGTGAGATTATCTAAAGTACTGCAGCCTGTGACTGCTAGTCTTACAAGATTTGGAGAGAAATTTAGTGAGGTGACTACTGGGCTGCTTGCTGGAGAGAAATCTGTACATGAAGATTTGTACCTGCATCTCCCTGCTTTGATTGATTCATTCTGTGGACTTGTACTTTGTGAAACTCTCCTGCTGCTTCTTGAATATTAACCTGTCAATTATTAAATCAACAGTCATCAGAGGAGTAGCTCTGAGATGAGGTAGCAAAGTCCTGCCTCTTCCAAGGTGGCCACCTCCACACAAAGGCAACATCCTGAACAAGGCATGGTATGACTCTAATTAGGCAAAGAACAACTGTGGGGAGCATACAGCCAATACTGGTGATTAAACTTTTGTTCTCTTGCCCTTTGGGAACAACCTCCGCTGTTCAGAATCCATTTTCCTATATGGAGGCCTTCTTATTGTCAGAAAGGCAGTCTGTTGTACTAAAGGTAGGGTAAATTGTCTGCTAAATTCCATATGATATATCTTCTTACATTGAAAAAACACAGTCCTTGCAAAACTATGGAAGGCTGGTCTTAGTACATTCATTAGCAGCCATTGCATACTGCTATCATACATCTATTACAGGTGTTTATTTTGTATCTCATGGTGTTACATTTGGTTTACATAGTATAGAAAGGCATTTTTTTGTCAGGCTGTGTAGCAGTGGCTACGGATAAATATTTCACAGCTACATGAATGATGACATATACATTCTAAAAATGAGACAAGCTATGCTTAAAATCCTCGCACTGGGACCAGCTCCCAATAAAACTCTGACCATTAAAAATGAAGACAGATCCAGGGCATATATCCCTGCTTTAAAGTCTCCATTTATTGTATCCATGTCTGCATCAGACCACAAAGAATTACAGCTTGCACATTGTCCCTTTACTGCTGTAAAGGTTAGGACTTTCCTGGAGTCCACAGACATTAACCTCATAAATATTCCCAACTAAAAGATCTTATTAAAAAGGTAAGTATCCCCAGAGCATAAAAGCCATCAAGCTGTAAATTTTATTTAATTTCCCAGGAGATCTGGTCTCATACATATAATTAGCGTGCAGTATAGAACACTTTTTGTGTTTTGTCAATAAATCACTAGGGGACAATCAACGTTTAAGAGGACAAGCTTTAATGATTTTTCAGACCCCTAAGCAATCATGCTTGCCATCAAGGCAATCTAGTCTTTAACCTCCTCTAACTAGGACTGTAGGCTGTAGATATTTGGTTAGTTTCCAAGTACAAAAGATATTATGTTTTCTGGCCAGGCAATCAAGCAGTATACTTTAAAAATTAAAGGTCAATGATAGATATTTATGCATTAAATTCATAGTATGCAAGCTGCTTTTAATGAGATATTACAGATAATCATGAAAAAAAGTTATCTGTAAGAAAATGAGAAAAGTAAATCCTAGGGGTTTCTTTTCCATTCTTCAAGCAGTAAAAAAAAAAAAAAAAATCTAACCATTTTTATGAGTCAACAATGTCACTTAGATATATGGCCAAATTGCAATAGAACTTTTTGTTAGTCTACAGTACATGTGTCTATTAGAAATGTGCCAGCCCCCATACTTGTAAATTGGCACTGTGCTTCTACTAGTTTGGGGGGTTTAATGTAGTTTGTATTAAAAGTAGAAATGTTGCTCTCAATGCTTCCAGGTCAGATAGTGCTTGACGCAGGACTGGTGAAACTCCTTGATATGAAGGTAAATATACCACTAATGCATGTTAGCTCCACCTCTTCTCTGAGTGCCCCATTGCATTCTCTCACATACCAGGCTGTGTGTGTCCATAAATAGACACAGTATAGCTTGGCTATGCCCCCTGCTCCCCCTTCATTCACAGGATTTGACTGACGGCAGTAGGAACTCAGGGCTCTTAGCCTGTCCTGTGAGAACAGCAAGAGAGACCAGCGCTGCTGAAGACAGGCACAGTGCTGGATTGAGAAAGAGCTCAGGTATTTAGGGAGGAGGGGGAAAGGAACAGCTAGTGCAAGGTTTTTTACCTTAATGCATGTAATGCATTAGGGTAAAAAACCCTTTGACACTAAAACTACTTTATGTTTTAGGGCTTGTCTGATGGAGGAGTTGAAGGTTAAGAGCTCATGTTAAGGTTAGGTTTTCTCCCACTTTTCAATGTGCTAAAACAAATAAACAAAACAGTGGATTATCAATGCAAAAAGTAATTTTCTTGATTTAATAACCAGAAAGAAACTAACCTGGCAAAAACAAACAAAAAAAACAACAACTATATACCCAGCACATTTATGGACATCACACACAGCTTATTATATCAATCTATACTCTTTGATTTGGTTCACTGAGTAAGGAACCCCAATCTTCTTTGGCAATTCCAACTAACTTGAAAATGTTTTCAAAAATATAGTATCTGCTTAACTGTTGGGCCCCCATTAACACATAGCCCTTGTACACATGATCGGAGATTCCGACGGAATGTGTCTGATCGGAGCGTTTTGTCGTATATTCCGACTGTGTGTGGTCTGCATCTGACTGTTTCCGTCTGAATATCCATCGGACCACATTTTCCAACTTGCCGGAAATATTTTCAGACAAAATGCTCCGATCTGACATACTAAGATCATGTGTAGAGAATTCCGATCGGACAAAGTGCCACACATGCTCAGATCAAATTCCTACATCAAAGCTATTGGCTACTAGCCTGAACGTAGTCCCATCGTAACGAAATTACGTCATCACATTCTGAAAGATCGGATTTTCCTACAACTTTGTCCGACCGTGTGTATGCAACAGTTTTGGACAAGATCCGTCGGACAAAATCCGACGGATTTGGTTGTCGGAATCTCTGACCGTGTGTACAAGGGCTAAGGGCTCATCTACACTTGTTTTATCTGTGAATCAATGGATTGCTTTTAATAGAGTGGCACGGCCACAGGATTTCAGGAGATGGTACCGTCAGCTCCTAAATACCATTTTTTCACAGCCAAACTAGCTTTTTCAATGGGAATACCATGTTGCAACTGTAACCCAAGGATATGACCTGCGATTGTGGCATGGCCCCATTCACTTAAATTGGGATCATTTATACACAATGTGTATATACCCATATAGCTGTCTTAGCAGCTTAAGGGGGACAGTTTGGGGAGGGCAAAATGCAGCTTAACTGCCTATTTATACCCCCCCAAACAACAAGTGTAAACTATGTCTTAAAACTACAGTGATATTACAGTGGGACAACTAATACCTTTAAAAATTTGGTCAAACTAGTAGTTATAGTGTAAGATTTGTCTAAAAAAGATGTGTTAGTTGACTGCTGAAGTTAAAGGAAAACATAATTTCTTTCTATCGCTCATTGATGTTTAACATAGATCTATACACAGACTTGCAGCTTTGTTACCTATTTTGCTGGGACAGATACATAATGAGTAATAGAAATGCTAAAATACTTTACTGTTTTCTAAGAAAATACTCCAATCTCCCTCCTGTTCTGTTTCACTCAGCATCCAAAAACCTTATGAGTTTTGTCATGTGATCTCTGCTGAAAGATTGTCTGGCCCTCCATTTTAACAGAGATTACAAGACAAAATGCCTAACCCATTTGTCACATGAGCAGCACAAGTGAAACCCAGGAAAAATATTTTGTTCTTCTGAATTGTTTAACATCCTTTCTACACTTTTCATCACGCCCCTTTCTCTAGACCTACTGTAGCTGTTGCACTTTTGAATCAAAAAAACCCTGAATTTGCTCCAGCGCCAATTCAAGCTTCTCGGGTCACAATAACAGCAAAACAAATCATAGCTAAGGCATGGAAGACCCCTACCCTCTGTATCCTAGTGGTAAAAATAAGGTAATGCAGGCCATGATACATGGAAAAATAGCAGCAGTCGTTATAGACAGAGTGGCTAAATTTAAAGCCTTCTGGACTCCTTGGGTGACCCATTATCTACCACCTAACTTTGAAGAGTTATAAATCTGGACCGGCACAGAGAGGGACCTGCATAGGTTTATGGATCAATTGAATATTAATAGCTACAATATTAAATTTACATATTCAGTGAATGTGTCATAAATATCTTTTCTTGATCTTAATATTTCAATTGATTCAGAAGGCTATATACAATCTGTACTTCGGACATAGATTTAAAAAAAACAGGCAGATCTTCTACGTAGCTATTTGCATGTGGGTATTCTCGTACACTTTTAAGACATTCTTTCAATAAGGCATGGACCAAAACAAGAGGGGCCATACTAGACAATACTCCATCCAAGCATGATCATCAAACCGTGGGCTTGGTTACAGGGTTTTTCACTAACGAACCACACTTGTGAACACTCTTTGCTAAGAACTGGCATTTCCTCACTCATGACCATACCATCTCTAAATATGTCAGACCCACTCCTGAACTTATTTTCAGATGACCAACCACATTGAGAGAACAACTGACCTCCAGCCACTATGTACCACATAGAGACAGTAATCCTCTACCACAAGGGACATATCAGTGTGAAAACTGTCCACGCTGCCCATGGGTCAGAGAAGGCCAAGGTATAAGATTACCAAATGGCCAATGGCATAGATCAAAAACATTTTCTGATTGTTCAACCAAAGGAGTCATATATATCATGTATTGTAAATGCAGTGTATTTTACATCAGCAAAACAAAACGTGAGTTGAGACAAAGAATTGGAGACCATACATACTATTCAGATAGAGGAAAAATAGTTACGCCTGTTACCAGACATATAGGACTCTACCATAAGTACCATACTGAAATGGTCATCTCCTTTGTCCTTGAGGTAATCCCAATGAACCCTAGGGGGGGGCAATTGGGACAAAATTATACTTCAACGCAAGACGCTCTGGATAGAAACAGATTTGTTGTCAGAAAATTTGAGATCCAGATCTCAAATTTTGTTTGTTGGAAATGTCCGATGGAGCCTACAAACGGTCAGAATTTCCGACAACAAGCTCCCATCAAACAATTGTTGACGGAAATTCGGACCGTGTGTATGCAGCATTACTCTTCTCTCTTAGCTCCCTTTTCCTTCTCTGCCTGACTTATTTTCCTTTATTCTGGTAGCCATCTGATAATGGATGCTAATGTTGCCCATTTGAGGAATAGCCAATGAGCACCACTATGGAACCCCCTTTTTTTACATACAAAGATGCACATTTTTTACTGAACCCCTTACATTTGGAAGTATCAAGTATTTAAGAGCACTAGCTACACTTTTGCCTTATTGCCTGAAACCCTTCCCCCATTACAACTGTCAAATCCTGTTTTGTTCTCCTGTTTTACTCGTGCGGCAATAATGCATTCCTAATTATTTTTTATGTTTCATTTCTGCTTTCTTAGACCTTTTCATTGTGAGCTTGTGTAGCTGCTAGTGTACTACCTATTTGTCAAGTGAAAGAAAAGGCTCATTCAACCTTCTTCAGACCACCCCTGGTCAGTTTAGGCAGCTAGACACGCATGATCATCCTCTACTATCCACCATTCGAAAGTACTAACACTTTACATCAATACCGCCTGCATGAACGCATGAGAAATATTTTTTTTGTTCATTATCTACTACTCATTTGTCTCTAGTCCATTTATGGGCCCGTGTTTGTATCACCTATACCTCTTTTCTGTTTCAATTGTTTTTATTAATTGTTTTAGTGAAACAAGAAAGATCAATTGGTAGACACACAGGTTAGGTCTGCTATGCGCTCCCCCTAACACATTTAACTATAATATAAGGCAGGGCAGTAACAAGTTCTGCAATACTGATAGAACGTTTGAACTACATGAACTCTACAAAGCCATCCTCTTGCTAGCCACCTAGTGCATTGTGTGTATGCAAGACAACATGATCACTGATGCACAACATTGCTAAGGTACAACCACAGTAAGTTAGTCCAGGTGGCATATCGTGTAATAAGTAAGGCTCTCTCAGCAATAATTTATTACAACTGTCCCCTATAGGAGACCCTATTTCCAAAAATATACCCAGGAGTGTTAACAGGAGGGTTAACAGGAGAGCGGAGCAGCGAGAAGAACATAGAAACACGATACCATAGGTAGGCATGAAATAAAGAGATGAAAGAAAAGAGGAAAGAGAGAAGGATGGATCTATACGGGAATCCACAGTTGGTCATCCAAGTGAAAAACTCGTATCAGAGACATGTAGGTATACAAGCCAGGGGGACCATATTTTTTAGAAAAGGGGTTGTTTGTCATATAGAACACTCACTGTTTTTTCATTCAGCATGATCCACATTAGTTTACTTTTCATCAATGCTATGTCTATAACAGGGCTTTTCCAAGTTGATGCAATGGCAATTTTGGCTGCCAGGAATATAAAGTATATTAACGTCCAAGTATGTCTAGGGACATTTTTCACTGGTTTATCAAGTAGGTTGACCATTGTGATTTAGAATATGAATGAGTGAACCCTCACCCAGAAGCAATGTACCTTAGGACATTTCCACCATGCATGCAGTGGTGAGCCCACCTGACCACAACCCCTGTAGCAGGAGACTGAGATTCCTGGATACCTTTTGGAGAGGAGTTCTGGTACCAAGTATCAAGTACCAAGTATCATCTGGCATATACTTTGTATCTCACTGTGGATTCTTGTTCTCTATTTGTGCTAGTCCTCTGCTTCAGGGCTTATATCCAGATCCCTCTCCCATGTCACCTGATATGATAATTTAGTAGGGAGGAAGATAAACTGTTTATAGAGCACAGAGATACCCCCTGGAGGGCAGCATTCTGCATGCACCTGTTTTAAAACACGTTACGTCCTGCCAGGTCAGAAACCGTTTTTTAGTAATGATTGAAGAAAATGTTGAATTTGTTGTAAGTGGAAGCTCTCCATGGAGGGTATCCCCAAGCTGCCTGCGAGGGAGGACGTATCCTTCTGTGGTCAAGGTAGTTACCTATATGGTACAATCCCTTGTTCACCTACTAACCAAGTCTAGTGGGTTGTACGCCAGGGGGAACAGGGGATTGCAGAAAAGCAGGGCCACTGGGGTATGTGCAGACCATAGGGACCATCTCCTGCAACTCATATACCATATGTGTAATGAATGAGAAAGACACACTCGAGACAATAATGATGGTTGTGGAGTTGGAGTAGTTGATCCAACTGTGCAGCCATATAATACTTCTAAAACTCAGGCACCTCCAAACCCCCAGGTCTTTGGGAGCATACATTGTAGCCTGAGCTGTTCTGGGACCTTTAGTGGGTTGTACACCGGGGGGGGGGGGGGGGGACAGGGGATTGCAGAAAAGCAGGGCCACTAGGGTATGTGCAGACCGTAGGGACCATCTCCTGCAACTCATATCCCATATGTGTAATGAATGAGAAAGACCCACTCGGGACAATAATGACGGTTGTGGAGTTGGAGTAGTTGAGCAACTGTGCAGCCATATAATACTTCTAAAGCTCAGGCACCTCCAAACCCCCAGGTCTTTGGGAGCATACATTCTGTGACCTTTAGTACTCCAGATATAATGTAGGATTTTAGCTTGGAAATGGCACGTGGGACTTATATAGGTAGAGTTTGAAAATAACATAATAACCTAAGTAGGACTGTAATTTTAACAGGTACAATTCTTCCCATCCAAGGTAAATTTGTATTAGACCATACCTTCACATCCTCTAATAACCAAGCAAACAAAGGCAAGTAATTGGCTTTGTACAGTGAGGTTACATCTGAAGTCGGTCAGAGAGAGGGATAACTGTTGTCATGAGAAGGGGAATTGAGACTTGATACACTGGAGGGTTGAGGTTGGTAAGTTGACTAGCAGGCTGTAAATTTTACAAAATCTATTTAATAGGGACAAAATATTTAGTAGTGTGGTGTGGGGGGTTGTGATAAACAACAAAAGGTCATCTGCAAATAAAGGTCACTTTTGACTCTTTCCCCCACTTTCTATTCCCAAGATGTCTGGGTTGTGGCGGATCGATATAGCTAATGTTTCAATGGCTATCACAAATATCATAGGAGATAATGGATAATGGGCATTTCTGTGGGGTGCCCGACGAGATGGGTGTTGAGTCCGACCTATGGCCCCTCAAAAGTATCTGAGCCGAGGGTGAGCTATATAGCAAGTGCACTTGAGGCCAAGAACGTAGGACCGAAATTCCAACTAACCAGCACCCTGAAAGAGGAAGGGTCATGAGAGTGAATCAAACGCTTTGTGGGTATCAATAGATAACAACATCACCATTCTATGTAATCCACCATCCCAGGACAAGTGTAGTAAGGATATAAGGTCAATTGCTCTCCTGACCTGATCAGCTGCCTGCCTGTATGGAAGAAAGCCCACCTTATCAGAGTGGATGAAGTCAGTCAGGAACATCAACATCCTGTTTGACAACATTTTTGTGAATAGCTTCAACTCTGTATTAAGGATATAGGTCGGTAGTTAGCTACATCGCTGTGATCTTTGTAGGGTTTGGCTATAAGGGTGATGGAGGCTCTGTTGGAATCAGTGTCTATTGGACTGCCTTTTTTTTATGTCCCCTGAAGAATTGGGTTAGGGAGGGGGCCAATAAAGTGGAGAAGTTTTGTTTTGTAATAAAAGGTTGTAAACCCGTCCGTACCGGGTGCTTTGCCCATTGGGGCCTGTTTTATAGCAGCCATAACCTCTTCCCCCATGATATCCTTATCTAGAAAGGCTCTATGCTCATCTTTAAAGATCAGAATAGGCAAGTGGTCGACAAAATCATAAAACTCCTGCTGGTCAGTGACATTGCCATGATTATATAACTTGTTATTTTTATTTATAGCTTGGAATTCTTGAAGAACTCATTTAGGATTTTGAGTGAAAGAACCATCTGATTTCCTGATCTTAGGGATATGAGGAGGGGGCGTCTGGGGGTCAGCCTTGTCGATAAAAGTCTACCCGGTTTATCAGCTTTATAGTAAAATTTTGCCTGAGTCTATTGCATTGTTTTTCTGCCTTTGTAGTAAGGCAGAAGTTTAATTCCAGGTGAGTGGTCTCAATCCTATTATGTAGGTCTAGGTGGGGATTACTTTTGTGTTCTTTGAGTAGGGCAGCCAAATCTTCCTCTTTTTGTTTCAATAAAGCATTATAGTGTTTCCTATACCTGGTGGCTGTCTGATCGTAGCCTTGTGAGTGGCCCAGTACACATTGGAGAAGTATGTGATGGGTCACTCAGAGAGAAATACCTATACCTCTTTTCAATAAAACATTTGAACAAGAGGAATCTTGTGTTCAGCAAAGCTACTTTATTCCTTTTATTACTTTTTATTTAACCAGTCCAAGAAAACATTTAACTGAGTTTAAGTCCTCTTTAACTTTAGTGCATTCTAACTGAAGCAACACAGTTGTTTTTGTACAAATAATACTGACAAGAATCAATCTTTTTGATGTTAAAAGTGCTCTGATGATTAAATAAACACACGCTTGAAGAGGTTGATGCTTTGGTTCTAAAGGTATGTGTGGTGAGTGAAAAGCAATATAAAATTAGTGTATACTTGCCTGGCCTGGATTTTGGATGCCGACAAAGGTCAGCTTGTCTGACCTCTGCCGAAACACGTAGAGAAATAAACAATTCTCATGGGAAGTAAAGTGGAAATTAAATGAAAAGGCCTTTCACCGCAGTGTTTGCAGAAAGTGGAAGTATAGTGTAATTTTCCAAATGGATGGCACAATAACTGTCTTGAGGAGAATCTGACAAGCATACTGGCTCTCCTGTTGGCAGAAAGCAATACTGTTCATAACATCTCTGCAGTGACATTCAACACAGTCATCTATTCAGTACCATTAAATAAAAACCTGTGGGGCCTCGAACTCCGCTCACATGAAACTACTACTTGGTGACACTTTCCTATTACTGTTGTTGCATTTACTCTCAGCATACACTCCACTGCAGGTCATATACACCAAATTTGCTGTTGAATTGTGGAATAAAATATCAAATTTGGCATTTACCTCTGTCATGTGTTAAAAGCTGTAACATGCAGTTCTCATCTGACAAAATTCATGTGATTCCTATTTACAACATAGATGAATTTTGCTATGTGGAATGAAATTTAGCTGTGGCGCCGTGTTTACATTTGATTCAAAGGCACTATCTGAGTGCCCATTCTTAACCTTTAACAATTAAAGATAAAACAATATGTATGCATATGATGTCAACTCGAATCCAACTGTATCATAAGGGGTTGGAGAATTGACACTAACACACTGTGAAGTCTTCAGACAAGATGAGTCAGTGTTAGGTGCACAATAAGAGTCTTCATCATAGCTAACAAAAGCTCTCTTTTACTTTTGCGCAGTAAGCGGTTTAGCTCCTTCAAAGGCTTCTAGGTTTCTTACAGTACAGCCAGGATCCCCTTTCTGGGAGTAGATGTAATAACTTCTGTTTCTGCTGCAGCCCAGTCAGTACTGTGAAGGTTAAGGCTTTTTGCACACTGTACTGATGTATGAGCATGGATAGTGAGGGATGTAGCACTAAATGTTAGACATGTATACAAATATACAGATGATAAAAAATCAATCACACAAAAATCAATCAGAAATTAATAGAAATATGGGTGAAAAAAGTCCAATTAGTGAAAGGGTCCTGGAGAGGACTGGTGTAAGTCCACCACCCGATGGTGGTAACTTGGAGATGGAATATATTGGCACTGACCGGCATGTAGACCATCAAGGATGGTGTATCTTTAACCAAAAGGAGAAGTATATCTACTCTTACCGGAAATGGTGGACTCGAGTGTCAGCGACAACGAGTCAGTCAAGCAGGGGTGCCATGATTGGCGAATCGACAGATCTCGGACCTACAAACACGACTCCAAGGGATGTACAGATAACTGCAGAGCTGAAACTCGGACATGGAAAACACCAGGGCTGGAATGCAGTCATTGAAAGCCAAACTGGATGGCCAAGGAACTCTCATCCATGGGGTATGGAAAGAAAAAAATCCTTCATATGGTGTAGGTCAAAAAGTGGAATTTTTATTAAAAAATAATAAAAAACTGTGATCACAGAATAAAAAAGCAATGTGGGAAGCAGAAAGCCAAGCCCGATGCATTTCGTCCCAATGGACTTTAACTGGGGCATACAATATGAGCATGAGACATTCCTGGCAGAAAAAAACACAAGGATGAGCTGTATAGCTGACCCTTCATATTTTAGTATTCTATCTTCTGCACGCCACTTCTAATTTCAAAAGACTTTGCCAAACTGAATCTGTCTCAGCTGTGTCTGGACCTGCTAAAGACAACAGTAGGTCACACTGCTGGAGAAGTAGGTTTGGGAGTTTTAAGTTATTTATGAATTTGATTATTATGAAAAATAAAGTCCTAATGAGATAAATAAATAAATAGCATTGCTCAACCCTGACTTATTGCACCGGTATCTCTAAGCACATTGCTATAAAAAGGAAACATTCACTTTAAAGCATTAAGCTGTTTATAAATTATGCATAAACACACGTTTTGAAATTAATACAAAACAATATGTGTGTAACATTTTGCCTTTAGCAGATATTTATTAGGTGGGCTGAATATCAGTGTAGGGAGCTGTTCTTTTGCAGTAAATTTTCAAATTGACGAGGTTTTATTGCCAAAACTTGAAAAAGCTGAGGTTAGAAGCTATTTGGTTTCGATGCAGAGATGAGCCTGATTTTGCACTCTCCAGCTTTAGTAAATAAACCCCATTGTGTGTTAGCTTAATATTTAAAACAACTGTTAAACAGATTACATTTCTTGTTTCACATACTGTGATAAAATGTGAAGAGTTAAGAACAATTTGTTTTACATGTCAATTATGACTCAAACAAGCCTTTCATAAATCAGGGAATTATAAAATATTGCATATTCCCCAAAGTCTATGCCATTGACTGTATTCCCTATTTCTCAAACTCAGTATTCCAGGTACCTGGTCTCAAATTACATATAAAGTCTATGAAGTTATTCAATTTTCTATTAGCCATAACAATTCAAAAGCTCTGACTAACACATTTTCCAACTTTTTTGGAGATTGACTGCACCCTACTAGTTTAAAGGAGACATGTCCTTAGACAGATATGAAGGCCACTTTTGCTGACCTTCTACTTTTTAATTGTCTGGGTACAGGGCTGTCTTAAATATTGATTGGACCCTGGGCAAAAAATTTCTTAGGGCCCCCCTCCCCCCATGCAATTTCGCTCTCCACCTTCTGGGAGACATACAATAAATAGCAGCTAGAATTATAATCAGTTTACTGTATCAGATCAGGCAGCGATTGCGATTGGTTGCCAGAGGTTACAGTATATCGTTACTGCTTACTGACTGGTTGCTAGAGGTTACATCACTCCTTAAGGCTCACTGATTAGTTGCTAGAGGTTACAGCACATTTATGCTTGTTGATTGGCTGCTAGAGATTGCTGTACAGTAAAACTGCTCACTGGTTGCTATAGGTTACAGCACATCTTCTCCTCACTGCAGGGGGGCATGATATACCTATGAATGCTGCCTTTATTTACATATCTGTGCAGTTGGCCTCAGCTATTTACATATGCATGTCACTGCTATTTACATATGAATGCCAGTATTTACATGTAAACACAGGTCTGCAGGTGAGTGATCTGTACACAAGAATAGGGCAGAGCTGGGCAGCATTAGTAGCAGCACAGGACTAAAACTTCAAGGGACAAGGGAATGTAAACTGGGATAGTTGGCAAGTATGAGACAGCTGCTTTGGACCCCACAACAATGACATGGCCCAGGGCAGCTACCCCTTTTTGCCCTGCCTTAAAGACAGCCCTGTCTGGGTAGAATGCTAATTCTGTCTCTTTAAAGTGATGTTAAAGCCTTTTTTTTTATTAAAATAAAAAAAAAGAGATTATACTTACCATATCTGTGCAATGGTATTGCACAGAGCAGCTCCTTACCTCTTTTGGATTTCCTCACTGGTGCTTGCTGTTCGTTCTTCCCATAAGTGCCCCCACAGCAAGCCATGCGCTACCAAGCCAGGCTGTATGAATCCATAGACACACGCAATGGGGCTGCTGCTGCCTGTGTCTCCTGTGAGACCAGGAAGTAAAGGGAGAATAGCTGTGGCTAGGACAGCACGGAATCGCTGACAGATAAGTGTTTGGTGGGGTGGGACAGTTAGTGGGGAATTTTTTACCATAATCCAGTGAATGCATTAAGGTAATAAAAATGTTAGATTTTTAAAACCACTTTTTTCAGTTTTTAGTAACTGACCTGGAATAAGTATGCCGATCAAAGGTCAGAACTTTTTCTTATTTTTATTTTATTTATTTTTATTTTTTTTAGGTTTTTTCCTTCTCTATCCAAAACTAAAAAAATGAAAAAAAGTTTTGTCAGGCCACTTACACTATAATGGTTTTCTTTGCACATTTATTTATAATAAAGCTAACAAGTAATTCCCTTGCAAATGGTAAATCTAGCAGAAAATAAAAAAAAACTTTGATCTCCCTCAGTAAAGCTGGTCTGACTTTGTCTTTAACTATCAGTCAGAAACTGATGAGCCACATCCAAATTCTGCTGACATCACCTTCGTCTCAGTCTTTGGCTTCCTTCCCAGATACAAACCCTAAAACAACGTTCTTCCATGACAAAACGCAAAACGTTGAGTGACATGTACATCCTGCCTACTACCATTTCTAGGGAGCTTTTCGGTCATTGGTCAAACTGCATGCTACACTCACATCAACCATTCCAATCATTGAGCATTCATATGTATAGTAAATAGATGTTGACATTTATAGTGTGTGGTTGATTTTCAAAGTTTCCCCAGCCAAATAAGGGTCATCTAAGGAGACAGCACATGAGAATCTGATTTAAGATTTGCCTTGCATGACTAAACCACAGTTGAAGAAGTAATGTAGTTTTGTATCCTAACTTTAGCTTGAGCTTTTGAAATCTGTAAACAATAGGCTGTTTATAACAAGAAGTAAGGTGAAATAATACAAAAGAAGTTGTGGCTTCCATCCGGTGGCTAAAACAAACAATGAAAAATGTTTTATGATGTGAATGCCATTATATTTTCACCGCTCGGGAAGTGTACGGACATTCATGTCTATGGGACTCTATATTCTACACCTGGGCTTCCCAGGTGGAAGAAAGACAGACTTTTACATTGAGCTGCTGCTTGTTTGCAAGAGCCCCAAATGTCATATTACTCTAATGAGCAGGGCCCTCTGATTCCTCCTGTATTGAATTGTATTGTTACTGTACTGTCTGCCCTCATGCTGTAAAACTCAGTGCAAGCTGTTTGTGTTATATAAATCCTGTATTATAATAATAACAACATTTACCTGGAAAAAACAAAAAAAACATTTTTAGTTGAGTTTTTTTTTGTTTTGATGAGAATAAATAGATATAAAATAAATTGTTGCAGCACAGCAAATATGAGTATTTCAAGGGCAAGTAAGGTACAAGCTAAATACCTGTTTTTTTATTTTTTGTAAACTTTTTTTAATGTTATTCTTTACATTTGTGAGTTTTCTTCCACTTCTACCTACATAATGTCAGCATAAGTAAACTACTTAAAGCTAATAGGTTTACTTGACCCTTGCACACAATTTGTCAGGAACAGTTGGTAAAACAATAACCTGAAAAACTGTTAATATAAATTGCATGTCATGAAAAAGAGCAAATGCGATATTGCTCACAAAGAAATAATTTTCTACCTGCTTGGGTGTTATTGCATTTTATTGTTTCCACAAAGAGAGTTATTACTCTTATCATATTAGATTTGTAAATTCAACGCTAATTATGATATACTGTACTACACTTGAATTTGCTTAAAATACACTTTTTGACTTTAACAAAGTAATAAAAGTCTAGAGCAATACATTTCAAGTATTTGTTCCAAAAGTTCAAAAGATTTTCATAAGAAAAACACAATATTGTTAAAGGCAATCTGTTATGAAAGAAATATAATTGCTGCCTTTGTTATCCTCTCTGTCTGAAAATGCTGTTTGCCTTGATGCTGTTTTGCATCAATACTTTGAGCGGTAGAAGTAAGTAGATAGGATGTTACCCAATAAGCATCCTTTTCCAGGTTGTGCCCATATTTTCTCTTATAGCAAAGCTACTTTATAGCAAAAGAAACACTTTAGGTCAAGAGGTCACAAATACTCTCACACATGACAAGCATGCTTTTAATCACAAAATGATCCCCATGCAAGTTATTACAACACATTCTTATGCAGCATGGCTTGTCCAGAGCCTTTACAGCTGTACAGATGCCAAATGCACAAGCAGGGATCATGAAGAACTGCCTTTGAAAATAAAGGTATGCATTAAGATGCATGTGGGGAGCCATTACTTTCTGTAACAGTCCTCTGTCTTCACCTTAGTGAATGTGCTGGGCTATATGGGTACATTTAGGCTGATATTTTATCAGAGCACAGGCTGGGGTAAATATTGGCAAGATGCACTGCTTAGTAGTTGTTATGCATCCTGTGTTGCCATGGTTTTTTTTTTGAGGGGGTTACAAGACTACACCATCATCATTGCTGTATTGCTCTATACTGCACACTCCAGAATCACTATTCTGCTATCTTTTATATACTTACTACTCTCACACATCAGCTTCAGGAAAATCCCAGAATATATATTCCACAGTTCTCTTGTGTGCAATATACTACTTCAGAGTGCATTGGCTAAGAGTTATACGGGTATAAGTTAATAATAATAAATTATAGAGGCAAGAAAGAAATCTTATCTGTGTTACAAGATGCCTTTGGAGCCAGATGTATTAATGAAATTGAAAAGCGCTTTTAAAGTGTATGTAAATTAAAGCCCCATAGACACGAGCCACATTTAGGGTGGCATCAGCCGGTCCAATAGTAACCAGCTGACATTTGGCTCGTGTGTACTTCAGCTGGGCTGACAGAAGCTGTTTGGCTGGCTTTTGTCAAAGGAGCATGACCGAAAAAGGTCTGCTGACTGGCTCCTAGTCAGGACCGGAGTGTTGTGGCGGAGGAGCCTATACCCTGTCAGAACAAAATAGAACAACAGATGTGATCACTGAACTAACATTGGATTGTTAGTATAGGGGCTCAGACCAGAGCTTTCAGGTTTTTTTTGTACAGCCCGCTGGGTTGAACGATAAAAAAAAAAACTAGTAGTGTGTACTAGGCTTAAGTCACTACATTCTCATATAAGTGTTAGCATATTAATGACATTTGAAAAGCAATATTTATTACTTTTAAATTTGCAGCTTACATTAACATATACCGGGTGATCTTGCCATTAAGGTCCTTGTTCAGCCATTTCCTGTCATGAAGTACAACACTTTGCCCCTTTCTCACAACATTGCTCATACATGCACCCTGCCACACAAGCTTCCAATAAAGACCATTAGTGGTAGTTTCAACAACACAATGCTCATAACAATAACAATGAAATATTACTTTTGATTAATTGTCATAAGCTTTCTCTCTGTACAAAGCATTTTCCTTATTCAAATACTTAAAGCTAGCGAACAAGAAGGAAAAGAAGTTAAATATAAAGATTGAGTTATATAGTATACATAACAACTTTTTTGTATCAGGATACAGAAAAGCAGAGAAATAGAATAAAGACAAGCGAGGAAATATAAATCACATGTACTCAACATCACTTCTTTGTATGAGATGTGACATAAAGAAACATTACACTAGTTGCGATTTAGTGGCGTTAGCAAGATCTCCTAATTGTGCTAAAGTTTTTGCTTTGCTGCCAAAATTACTTTAGCCCAAGAAACTGAAAATAATACTCCACCAATCAATGTAATATGGCTAAGCACTGTGAGTGAAAACAGACATTAAGGATTATTTTCAATCCAATGTTACAGGGAGCTTTCCAAGTGAAAAGTCCATCAGACCATTCAACAGCCAAAGCATCTTTGTTTTACTGGAGTTTCCAAAGACAAGACATGAAAAGTTTAATGACTATTATGGCACAAGTATTTGGAAGAGGATTACCCTAGCTTTTTATTAATACTTAAATTTCATTAAGCTGAAACTTGCCTTTTAAGAATGTAAAATTACTGTTTATATATACCATTTGGCTGGTTAAACCTTTTTAGTTATACCTTTTAATGATGATGATGATGAAGCTGATGATATCTGGGGAGTAGTTTGGTAAAAATTGATTAAAGTCAAAGATTTGAGCAAATTACTTTTTAAGTGAAAGTTTGCTGAAGCAGAAACTCACTCGCTGAGTTGCTTAGGTGAGATTTGCTTGAAAAAAGTCTACTTTTTTCAAAACTTTTTTTTCATTTTGGATGGAGTGTAGAGATATTAGAACACCTGTCAGGTTTTTATTACTGTCTGTATACGTCTTCTGGAGATTCACCTTCTCTATTTGTCATGTTTACCATTATCATTGGAAACTAAAGTAAAAGAAAATCCCAAAATTTGGGTTTCCCCTGAACAGTAATAGAGTGGAAATCTTCCAATGGGAACCTTAGTTCTGGTGACCCTGGGGACAACCAGGAATTTCTCTCACTTTGGCTGGATTTCCTCTCACTTCCTGTTTTGGCTATAGGAAGAAAAAATAAGAAAATCTCCCCAATATAACAGAGATGAAAAAAGAAAAAAAACTAACAGGGGTTATAACTCTCCCTTATTACTCTATCCAAATAATACAGCAAACTTACCTTTAGTTTTACATAAAATCTATTTAATTTTTTATATGATATGTTTTATTTGCCATTTCTCAGGTTTTGCCTGCCCATTTGGTGTGTTATAACAATTGCCAGTTTTCCAAAGATTGTTGCCATTCCATGTCTTCATACTGTGACATTTGCCAGAACAAGCATACATCCTTTTTTGTCTGAAAAATCCTAAATATCCTAAATATCCTAAATATCCTGCACCCTTCTATCAGGTGGCACAGTGGTGTAGTGGTTAGCACTCTCACCTAGCAGTAAAAAGGGTCGCTGTTTCGAATCCCAACCACGGCACTACCTGCCTGGAGTTTGCATGTTCTCCCTGTGCCTGCGTGGGTTTCCTCTGGGTACTCCGGTTTCCTCCCACACTCCAAAGACATGCATGTAGGTTAATTAGCTTCTGTCCAAAATTGGCCTTAGTATATGAATGGGGACCTTAGATTGTGGGCTCCTTGAGGGTAGGGACCAATGTGAGTGTGCAATGTACAGGGATAGGGGTAGACACTCACTCAGGTTGAACTGGATGGACTGGTGTCTTTATTCAACCTTACTAACTATGACACTATGAGGTGTGGGACTCACTAGGCAACTTCCTTATATAAACTTTCATATTTCTATCCACACAAGTTCACAATAAAGCCTAGCTCCAGAGATTTTGTCAGATTCTTATTCCAGTCTGTTTCACCATTGTAGATATTTCTCCTCACTTCCTGTCTGGGCAGGAAGTTACAGGAGATTGAAATATTGAGGACACGAGCTACAACAAAACAGTTTTTTTAATAAAAATGTGTAGAGTAAAGACATCTGTGAGGTTAAAAATTACTGTCTGGGTCGTATTGCCTTAGTGACAACTGCTCCACTATTTCTTGTCTAACTGTCACAAGGGCAGGAAGTGATCTACAATCCCTCCAACGGGTTCATTGACATCAATAAAACGTGACCTAACTATTTACTCTTCTCAAATCTTTCCAGAACTACAAATGAACATTTTAGTATTGTGGGGCTTTAAGAAAAATTCTGAAAATATTGCATAATCATCATCATCATCAATAGCTATGAATCTTAAAATGTAATGCAGAAGAATATTTTTCCTGCTGTTGCTATAACTCATAAAATTGTAGGTTATCCTTTTCTGTACACCGTCCAGTTCTACTTAGTTGTTGTTATACTATTGGAAACTATTTAAACAATAAATTGAGGAAAGGAAAAACACTTACCGAGACCAAGTATATTTTTAATGGCTTAGCAGTGATTTCCCAAAGATATTAATGTCTCACATTATTTTATGTAGCACTCATCATTTTTAATTGCTGGCATGGGACATAAGGGTTAAATGGGTCTTGATTAAATTGGAATATTTGGTTACTAATGACCGGGTCAGGAAAAGTAACTTCTGCACATAAACACTAGAAAAAAAATTGCTAGCTATGCAGGTTTCATGCCAGGTCATTATGGTGTCTTCAAAGCAGGCTGACATCTTCTCTGGTTTCATGCTGGAACTCATAAAACTTCTGAAAGTGTTATATTGGTCTAGTAAAACTGGCAGGCATAGAAGGAGTAATTCTTGAAGCTGTTTGGGGGGGCAAGGGAGATATTAAATATTTCACACGTGCTATGGAAAATATAACTTTTTTTTTCTCTTGAGCATCCAGAGCTGTTCAAGGGATAATGAGAAACAGACAAAGTGAACTCTGGACATTTCAAATATTACAGTGTGATTAACAGATTGTTGCAACTTCAAGATTCTTGATCCTCTGGAAAAAAAAATCACCTAACTAATGTGTTTGCTGCTACCTTTCTCTATGTTGTGGAAGACTGTACAACATTACAAAAATTTGAAAAATGCACTTCAAACTTTAGTGAGCTTTCTCACTACTAATATTTAAATTAAAACTGTAGTCCAAGCTATTTTCTATTAGTTAGGAACTGAGAGGAGGAAGACTAATCAGTTTTGAAAATAGGTCATTGACTATTTCCTGAAACTGACTTGTGTCAAAAATCTTGCGATCACAAATTTGCTAATATTTATTGTGTTATGATGAAGCAAACAACACTAATGCAAAACATGTACACATATAATTCAGTCCCTATGCTGTTTCCAAAGCCTTTTACATTTGTACCCCAATCTGAATAGCACTTTAATGTGTATATCTAGGCATTACCCCTATTAGATAGGGTCCTGAAGGACTGCAACATACAGGGATATAGAAGAAAAGCCGCTCCAGGTGAGTGAGTCTCTAGTTAAACCCCACACACACTAGTCAGGTGCTAGCCCAGCTCGCATGCTGTGTAACATAAGGAAAAGATTCCGAATGGCTGCACTTCCAAAAATCATTTTATTGAAGCTTCATATGACAAGTGGTTGACAGATGGAGCAGGGGACAAAGAGGTAGACGCGTTTTGCGCAAATGTTAGCGCTTAGTCATTACCTTGTCATATCACTGGTCAAGTGAAGCTTCAATAAGCTTCAATAAAAGGATTTTTGGAAGTGCAGCCACCCGGAATCTTTTCCTTAAAATACAGGGATATATAATGTAATACCGACATAAAAGCACACACACAGGTTTGACTTGATGCACTTGTGTCTTTTTTCAACCTCACCTACTATGTAATCTCAAACATACTCCTCCTTCTCTTGAGCATGTCCTAGCATTATTTGTTTTTACTTGTTCTTAAAGAGAAACATCTGTATTGCATCCTGCAACATTATCTTCAAGCTTGCCAAGTTCTTGTGGGGCAGTTACTTTAACCCAATTCCTATTGACATAGAGAAACCCTCAGAACTAAACCTCTTTTCTCTGCACACAGTGGTCCCAGCAAATTATTGTTTTTCCAAAATGTTTTTGCACATGCATGTGTGATGCACACTTCAGATGTGCCAAATAAACATAGTGTGCCTAAGTGAAAGAGTAGGACAGAGGAGGCAGCTGCCAGGCTTCCTTTGATAAGTGATCATACAGACAATCACCAAAATAAGCACACTGCAGATAGCTCTGCACTTCTCTCCCCCTGATATATATATACCTTTATATGAGGCAAAGCCCTAAAAGGCCAAATACCTCTATCCCTATTTAATGGCAAAAAGAGGGGGAGGGACAAAGGTTGGGACTTTAAATGAAGCTTGTGGCTGCAAAAGATTGCAATGATTGTAAAAAAAAAAATATTGATATTTATTATTTGATAAACCTAGTAACATTGGTAAAACAGTAATGCATCATGATAGTAAGGCTCGGTTCACACAGGGGCGACTTGTCCACCTGACAAGTCGCCCCCGTTCTGTACTACGGAACTGTTCTAATAGGAGCGACTCGAGTCGCTCTGACTTAGAAAAAAGGTTCCTGTACTACTTTGGCGGCGACTTCGGGCGACTTGCATTGACTTCTATACAGAAGTCGTTTTGCAAGTCGCCGCTGAGGTCACGGCAGGTCGCGGCGCTGCAAGTCGTGCCGCGTCCTGTGTGAACCGAGCCTAACTGGCACGGTGCAATTGGATAAGTACAGTTGATATTAAGAGATACAGAATTATATAAAACCAAAAATAGTAAACAGTAATACATGACTAAATGAATTGACATTATAAAGTTCATATATATACATTCATGCACATGTAGGGATGATACAATTATATAAAAGATAGTTAATGACAGATAGTCTCCAAGTTAACTCCACCACAAAACCTGCAGGGGGGCAAAACCCCCCTGTTAACTTTCTAGAAATGAACGGACTTGCCCATACACAGAGGAAAGTCCGTTCATTTTGAGCGCGGCTCCAGGTAGCCTGGACCAGCAAAGGAAGCATCGTTGGCCCTGTCACCTGGTATGGAGTTAAAGGGGAAGCCTTACACCAATAAAACGGCGTGGGGGTCCCCCCTAGGTCCATATCAGACCCTTATCTGAGCATGCAACCCTGCCCTCAACATGGGGGTGCTTTGGGGAAGCACCTTGTCTCCATGTTGATGAGGACAAGGGCCTCTTCCCTGGCCTTTAGTTGTCGGGGTCTGCAGGCGGGGGCTTATTGGAATCTGGGAGCCCCCTTTAATAAGGGGGCCCCAGGATACCGGTCCCCCACCCTATGTGTATAAGTATGGGGTACAATGTACCCCTACCCATTCACCTGTGAAAAAAAAAACACACAAGGGTTAAAATAGTTTATTGCACAGCTCCGGGGTCTTCTTCTGTCTTCGAGGGTCTTCTCGCCGGCCTCCTCCGCTACCTTCTGCTCTTTTGCTAGCTCTTTCACTAGCGGAGGAGCCTGGCTTTCTTCTTCGTCACCACTGCCCTCTTCTTCCAACTTCGGGGGTCTTGCCCCCCTCTTTGGTTCTTCTTGCCGGGCCTCCGCGCCTTCTTCTAGCTCTTTTACAAGCGGTGGCCCGGTCTTCTATCGCCGCTGCCTCTGTCGCCATCTTCTCTTCTTCTCTTCTTGAGCTGTTGCCTCGTCGCTGTCTCTGGCCATAATGACAGGCACGTGGCATGCAGCGACTTATATGGGGACATCGCTGGATAATGTCCCGGCCCATTATGATGTCACAGTCCCAGAGGATGCTGGGATCCGGTGATGTCCCTATATAAGTCGCCGCACGCCGCGTGCCTGTCATTGTAGCCAGAGACAGCGAGGAGGCAACAGCTCAAGAAGAGAAGAAGAGAAGATGGCGGCAGCGGCGACAGAAGACCGGGCCACCGCTTGTAAAAGAGCTAGAAGAAGGCGCAGAGGCCCGGCAAGAAGAACCTAAGAGGGGGACAAGTCCCTGAAGAGGGGGACAAGTCCCTGAAGAGGGGGACAAGACCCCCGAAGTCGAAAGAAGAGGGTGGCGGCGACGAAGAAGAAAGCCGGGCTGCTCCGCTAGTGAAAAAGCTAGCAAAAGAGCAGAAGATAGCGAAGGAGTCCGGCGAGAAGACCCCCGAAGACGGAAGAAGACCCCCGGAGCTGTGCCATAAACTATTTTAACCCTTGTGTGTTGTGTTTTTTTTTTCACAGGTGAATGGGTAGGGGTACATTGTACCCCATACTCATTCACATAGGGTGGGGGACCGGTATCCGGGGGCCCCCTTATTAAAGGGGGCTCCCGGACTCCGATAAGGCCCCCGCCCGCAGACTCCGACAACCAACGGCCACGCGGCCCCCCTTCCCCAAAGCACCCCCCCGTTGAGGGCACGCGGCCTGTTACGGCTCGCTCATCCCCATCCCCTTTCCTGGCCGGCCAGGTTGCATGCTTGGATAAGGGTCTGATATGGACCTGGGGGGGACCCCCACACCATTTTTTCAGAGTAGGGCTTCCCCTTTAACTCCATACCAGGTGACTGCCAGCGACGCTTGCTTCGGTGGTCCCGGCTACCTGGAGCCATGCTCAAAATGAGCGGACTTTTCTCCGTGCAGGAAAAGTCCAATCATTTCAAAATGTACGGCGGACTAGCACACACACGGCCGTATTGTCCACCAGACTGCGTGTCCAGCGGACATATTTTGGTGCAAAACTGCTTTCTTAGTCCACCGGACTTTTGGGTAAAAAAAGTCCACCGGAGCCCACACACGGGGGGATTGTCTTTTCCACCAGATTGTTTGATCGTGTGTGCGCGTCATTAGTATCAACTGTACTCATCCAATTGCACCATTCCAGTTACTATCATGATGCATTACTGTTTTACCCATGTTACTAAGTTTATCAACTAATAAATATCAATATGTTTTTATATATTTTTTTACAATCATTGCACTCTTCCGTGGCCATGAGCTTCATTTAAAGTCCTAAACTTTGTCCCCACCCCCCCTCTTTTTGCCTGATCACAGGGAAGAAGAGAGAATAAGTGATACAGTGTACTTCTATAGCTTTCTCTATCACTCCTAGTACAGTGACAGTGTGCCAAGTGTGTGCTGTCATTCTGCAATATGCAGCTAATAAGCAGAGGTCCCCCAGGGACCTCTGTTTATTGGGGGTACTGTATGCATGTTTGTTCAAACAAGCATACATGGCAGGGTACTGAACCATCTATAGTTTATCAGGCCCAGTGTGTTAGGCAGGCTCTTGGGAGTCAAGCATTATTTTGCTAGGAAAAAACTCAATGTATACATTTTGAGAGCAATAGAGAGGTGTAGGGGAGTTCTGTTTTTCCAGCAAACAAGGCTGACAACATTGTCTGGAATTTCAGTGCAGCAAAAGTATTATGTTTTCAATTCAAACATGATGTTAGGACCACACTGGATTTCTGGCAGATCAACAGTTAATTTTCTGCATTGGTAGTGGAAATCTAACAGACTGGTTTGAAATTTCATTTTTTATGCATAAAATAATTAGAATTTGATTTATAGCAATAGTAAGTTAAACATAATCATTTAAGAGTTATAGTAAAGATAAAAGTCAGCAGTACTTATTTGACGTCCACATTAAACCACTACAAAAAATAAAATGAACTCCAAAAGCATTTTCATTTAAAGAATGTAGATTAATTATAGCTTATATGCATCCAGACATCATATAAAATCTAATTTTGGCAGAGGAAGAACCATGTAAGCAGAACTTAATTAAATCAAAGACAGTTGAGCTCTTAACATAAGTTGTGCCTGGGATATTTTCCGTGCAAATATAAATACAAGGAAGGCTGCCTCTAAGTTTAATAAACTACAGAATAGAAAATACAAATAAATAATTATTATGATAATACTAGAACTTCCCACTGTTGCAAGGATTAAATTTTTTTCTGTGTTAAGGGGGTGGGACTAAATTAAGAACATTTTATTTTATCACAAGCTTGTAGTTATTTTTTATATATGCATATGGGGATATATATTTATAAAACGATTCGGTTTTACATGTATTTGTAAATAAATACATAATAAATCTGTTTTATTTATAAATCTGTTTTGCATGTATTCGCTCATCTGTATAGCTTTCCAAGCAAAGGCATTTGGTTACCTATTCAGCTAATAACAAAGCATGAACCATGAATCCAGTAAAAACAATAGACCTCTCCTACATATTTTGTGCACCTACTATTTGCATGTAATCAAGTCACTTAAAATTAGGGGAGGGTGAAAAATAGAACATATGTCTGACAACTTGGCTTCCTCATCGTGTCATAGCTGAACATATCTAAACCAGTTAAAAAGGTTTAGCCATAACCTCCAAATGTCCATCATTTGGAGGGACTGTCCCTCTTTTGGGACCAAGATCTTCTGTCCCCTTTCCCTCCTCCATTGCCCCTTTTTTTGGTCTGATGCATAGAACTAAATATAACATTTTTTGTTATGGATAGCATGAATAAGAGTTAGATCTTCTGTCAGGTTTCATTGCTGTCTAGGGGCCCATTCAACTGGCCATACACTATATCATTTAATTGTATAATCTCTATTGAATTTATTTTATAGTTATAGATCTAAAGGAGACTGTAAAATCAGACTGTATAGCGTATGGATGGCTTTAGAGCGATTTTCCCTTATGACCCATTATTGGACAGCAAGTGAGGGAAAATCTGCAACAAGGAGACAGACAAAAACAAACAAAAAAATGGCACTGAATACCCTTAACTAAAATAAGTGACCTCTAAAATATAGATTTTTTTTTTAAATGTCAGTATAAAGGATGAGTAGTAGTGGGAAAAAAAACACACGTGTGGTTCTAGCCTATCATTTTACTTTTTCATTGTCTACTTAACTGGAGATGTGGTTTGGGGCTTGTCCTTTATCTGCATAACTTGCATTTTTTCAGAATCTTGGGAGGTATGGGCTCAGCTCCAATGATGCAGTAGGAGTTCTTTCCATTTGTTAATTGTAAGCTAAACTATCACTATGATGAAGTGTAGACCTAGACAAAAAATATGTCAGGTTGTTTTTTCTGCATACTGTACTTAATGTTCTCCCATTAAAAGAAGATATGATAAAACGTATTTACTGGATTGGCACAGTAAAAGCCCTTTCACATACAGTGCCTTGAAAAAGTATTCATACCCCTTGAAATTTTCCACATTTTGACACGTTACAAGCAAAAACATACTGTAAATGTATTTTATTGAGGTTTTATGTGATAAAAATAGAAAATGGTAAAAGGCTTTCAACATTTTTTTTACAAATAAATATGTGAAAAGTGTGGTGTGCATTTGTATTCAGCCCCTTTACTCTGATACCCCTAACTAAAATCTAGTGGAACTAATTGCCTTCAGAAGTTACCTAATTAGTGAATAGAGTCCACATGTGTGTAATTTAATCTCATTATAAATACAGATGTTCTGTGAAAAACTCAAAAGTTTGTTAGAGAACCTTAGTGAGCAAACCACATAATGAAGGCCAAGGGGCACACAAGACAGGGATAAAGTTGTGGAAGGTTAGGTTATAAACAAATATCCTAAGCTTAGAATATCATCTGAAAATGGAAAGAGTATGGCACAACTGCAAACCTAACAAGACATGGCCGTCCACCTAAACTGACAGGACAGGCAAGGAGAGCATTAATCAGAGAATCAGCAAAGAGGCCCATGGTAACTCTGGAGGAGCTGCAGAGATCCACAGCTCAGATGGGAGAATCTGTCCACAGGACAACAATTACCCGTGAACTCCACAAATCTAGCCTTTATGGAAGAGTGGCAAGAAGAAATCCATTGTTGAAAGAAAGCCATAAGAAGTCCCATTGGCAGTTTGTGAGAAACCATGTGGGGGACACAGCAAACGTGGAAGAAGGTGCTCTGGTCAGATGAGACCAAAATTGAACTTTTTGGCATAAAAGCAAAATGCTATGTGTGGTGAAAACTAACACTGCACATCACCCTGAACACACCATCCCCACCATGAAACATGGTGGTGGCAGCAATATGTTGCGGGATGCTTTTCTTCAGCAGGGACATGGAAGCTGGTCAGAGTTGATGGGAAGATGGATGGAACCAAATACAGGGCAATCTTAGAAGAAAACCTGTTAGAGCCTGCAAAAGACTTGAGACTGGGGTAGAGGTTCACCTTCCAGCAGGACTCTGACCCTAAACATACAGCCAGAGCTACAATGGGATGGTTTAGATCAGGGGTCTCCAAATTTTCTAATGAGAGGACCAGTTTACTGTCCTTCAGATTTAGGGAGGCAGGACTGTGGTTATTGGGAGTCAAAAAGGTCTGGACATTGGTGGGAATAAACAATGTCCCAACATCGGTGTCAGTTGAGAGGAACTGTGAGCCTTCATTGGTGTTATAGGACCCCACCACTGGTATCATTGGGAGAAATTGTTCCCCATCATTTGCCACATTTAGAGGAATTCTGGCCCTATATTGGTGTCAGTGGGGGGAATTATGCCCCACTGTTGGCATCAGTGGATGGAAATAGTGTCCCAAGGGCCAGATAAAAGTAAGAAAAGGGCCACAACTGGCTCCCAGGCTGCAGTTTGGAGACCACTGGCTTAGAACAAAGCATATTCATGTGTTAGAATGTCCATACCTAAATCCAATTGAGAATCTGTGGCGAAATTTGAAAATTACTGTTCACAGACGTTTTCCATTCAATCTGACAGAACTATTTTGCAAAGAAGAATAGGCAAACATGTCACTTTCTAGATGTGCAAAGCTGGTAGAGACATCCACAAAAAGACTTGCAGCTGTAAAGTAGTGACTAAAGTGGTGGCTGAATACAAATGCCCACCACACTTTTCAGATATTCATTTGTAAAAAAAATTTAAAACCATTTATAATTTTTCTTCTACTTCACAATTATGTGCCACTTTGTGTTGGTCTATCACATAAAATCCCAATAAAATACATTTATGTTTTTGGTAGTAACATGACAAAATGTGGACAATTCCAATGGGTATGAATACTTATTCAAGGCACTGTAGCTCCAAGAAACATCTATAACATCAACATTATAACATTACCAATCACTAAGACCCCTTTCACACCACACCGGCCTTTGCGTCGGTGGTAAAACGTCGCTATTTTTAGCGGCGTTTTACCGCTGGATTTGCGGCGCATTTCGTCCGCTAGCGGGGTGCTTTTACCCCCGCTAGCGGCCCCGAAAGGGTTAAAACCGCCAGCAATACGCCGCAATAGCGGCGTTTTGCCGGCGGCACTACAGCGCTTCCCCATTGATTTCAATGGGGCTCAGCGGTGGAGGAGCGGTAAACACACTGCTCCTTCACCGCTCCAAAGAAGCTGCTGGCAGGACTTTTTTGCGGGGCTTGGGGCTTTCACACTACATACAATAGTGCAACTTCTTTAGGGCGGATTGCATTATTTCTAACACTATAGCACCTGCACAACACCCTGGTGTAATTGTAACTGTAGAGAGTTCTTGGATTCAGCACCCTGACTAAAACATTATTTTATGCAACGACAGTAACAATATAACCACCTAAGATATCTATAGACATGAGATGGAAACAATACGAGTTATTTTTTAAATGAAATTGACATACAAGCTAACTCCATGAGCATTCATCCAAAGAGATGAAAGATTTGCACTTAAAGTAATTATTCCTGATCACTAAAATCTCAAATAAGCTTTAATACAGTATGTTAATGTTATTTTATTTTCTATCTTTTAAAATCTGCAGTTTTCATTAAATAAAACCTTGTGGTCCTGACATAAAAGGCCCTTGCTCATGAACTTCCTTTTGTAATTTGCCAACTATTCCGCAATGGCATTGTTGCTCTGTCCAATTGGTCTCTGATTCAGACTACAAGCAACCATGCTGGCACACAATGCATAGGCATAGTTCACCATTGTCACTATCAGTAACGTGGTACAGAGAAATTATTAGAGATATTAGACTCTACCTGATCAATCCTTATTCCTTCTGACTATGGTGTGCCAGGAATGTCTGTTATGGTTGTTTAAGTTCCATAGTCAACCAGATTGTTGTCTAAACCTTATTTTTTATTATGTTTTGTTTTGTTAACATTTTTCACTATTGATAAATAACTATATTTTCAACGTAAACTGCTTAGTTTAGTAAATGCTGGTATTAAATGCATAAACAAATGTCAAGTGGACTCAGTTCAACGCCAGATACTTTGGTCCCCTTCAGCAATCTACTGCATAATGTATGCTGTAATCTTCTGTCACTTAACATCCTTATGAATAATAAACACAATGTCCAAAGTTCTGCCCTTATGAGTTTAATGTTTCTGTCCCCTACCACATCCTCAGTGCAGCCTTACCATTAATCTTGCACTATTTATGATTTATGATTTCAGCATGGCCCTGATTGATTGGTCTGACCTTCTAGATGTGAAAAGATGTGAAAAGACTTTGGCTCATCTACCATGCAAGTCTTTATTTTCCTGGCTCTTTCCTATTAGCAGTCCATTTGTACTAAAATTTAGAATACTGCAGCTAGCCAATAAGTTAATTGCAGGTTAACAGCTATCTCTGGGGATCTATACAATACCCTGCCATTCATATTTTTGCATGTAAATTTACTTGCAACACCTTTCAACGTATTTGCTTTTCTGAGGTTTTTGCTAATTTATTTGTGCTTGCCATTCAAAAAAAGGAAAGGAAAAATAACGTAAACAGTCACACTATTAAGCCTTAAAATCTTTTCCCATTTCTGTGGTGCAATTTCTTGGTTTTCTAAGAATATGCATTATTTAAATGTATGGGATGCCTCTGAAGGGACTAAGAAGCCTGTAGTACACCCCCTGGCCTTCCAGAATGAAAGAGAGGCAGAGTAAACATGGGTGCTTTATATGAATCCAAGTTGGCACATAAGCATTGGAGCAACATTGACCTGTAGTCCAGCATGTGAATAAACATACATATGTGAAATATGCCAAAGAGTCAGTGGCCTAGGTTTTTTTGCTGATGGATCCCCCAGAACTGCATCTTGTGCATGCCCCCTGGGTTGCGCAGTGGTGTGATCTGTAACTGCTGTGTCCACTGGACAGATTACCAATCATGGTACCGAGTCAGATGGTACTGGACCAATCACATTTACAATAGTAAGTAAGGCTGTCATTCATGATACCTTGTTTACTATTGTGTGATCTCTGTGAGCACAGAATCACAGTAGTAAACAAGGTTTCATGAATGACATTTTTGAACGATATTACAGATTGTTTATTACATTGATCATCATCACTGTTATAAGCAATCAGAGTGTAAAAAGAAAAACAGAATCCCTGATTAACCTCCACCCTTCCCACCATTCCCAGAGTACAGTGTCACTATTGTAACACTGCACTGCTCTGGTGGCAATATGTAAAAGAAAATGTGTAAAACAAAATAATAATATATAGTGTGTATATGTATATATATATATATATATATATATATATATATATATATATATATATATATATATATATATATATATATTCCACTTATTCATAGTGCCCTTAATCACTGCTACCCATTCAGAGTGCAGTATATATATATATATATATATATATATTATCCTACATAAATCAAGCTGCCTTGACCAATCCTTTGCTTGCTTTCTGACCA
The DNA here is from genome assembly GCF_037356315.1 of Lithobates pipiens. NCBI lineage: Eukaryota > Metazoa > Chordata > Amphibia > Anura > Ranidae > Lithobates > Lithobates pipiens. Next base: position 397,559,474 of record NW_027507748.1, on the reverse strand, counting down.
TCTGACCATGTCTCTGCCTAAACTGCCCTATCTACACATCCTGCTGACTAAATTCCTGCAAGAAACCAGGCCAGTAGGCATGGCATTCCTGGGGGCAGCCATATACCAGAAAGCCAGGAAAATCTTTTGAAGAATTATTCATTACAAGAATTGTTTTGCACAAGATCTGTAGATCACAGGAATTTTGGCACATTGTTTGAAAAGGACTTTCTTTCACAGCAATTGACCGATCGTTGTCATTATCATTTTTGTGCATTTTTTTATGGATCTTGTCACAGTTATCATTTCAGTGTATGTTATCCAATTATAGAAAGTTGATACTATTACATTTATTATATGTTAAAGGCTCTCCAATTGCGGCAAATGCACAGAAAACTGCAGTAACGCACCAGGCGCTGCTCTAAAAATAGTTCTGGATCTTCCCTGGGGTGATTGTCATGCGTGGGACAGCCCATTCAAGTGAATGGGTTGCCCTATACGTGACAAGTGAAAATGCTACAAAACACCCAAAACAGAAGGCATACGTCTTCACTACGATGCCTGGCAACTGAGTGTTTCTATCTACTCTCTCCTATGTACTTGTATAAAGATGGCCATACACTGTGCAATCTGATTGTACAATCTCTGTACAAGATTCCTTTACCAGACCTATGGAATAGAAAGACACACCTGAATAATCCTTTCATTTTATATCAAATCAGACAGGCTACTACATAGCTGATTGGGGATTTAAAGGAGATTGTACAATCAGATTGAATAGGGAGTAGGTGGAAGGCAGTATTGTAATGAGGAAGGGGTGGTCCAGAGTGGTGAACACACTCTATCATGACCTCATCTGTGATGCAACAAGGAAGTGAAGGCTTCTGGGAGATGACCTAACAGGAAGTGAATGCAGATACAAGCTACAGGAAGTGATGGAATCTGAAAATCAGTTCAAAGATACAAAAAGACTGACAAGTTTCTAAATATCCTGTGAATGAGGTAAGTGATGGAAAAGTACATTGGGGTAGCTGGGCCAGAAATGGCATTGGAAAATGCTTCTATTTATTATGAAAAGTGAAATTCTACTTGAAAAGGTGAACGTATCCATTAAGGACAATTTGATTTAGGTAAAGCTCAATTTTTATTTACTCTAGGATTATGCATCCTAAAGACAAATATGCCACTGTACCCATTAGAGGTAACTGGCCTCACAGGTATTACACTGTTCTCACTTTTTCTAAATCTTGGAAACCACAAGGAACTAACAGCATGTTGCTCTGCAAGATAAAATGTACAGAGACAGCTAAGTACACTTTTTTTGGGGGGAGGTGAATGGACTTAAAGTCCTTTTCCTACTCAAACCTTGATGCGTAGTTAGAGAAAAAAAAGCTAGGATTTATTTTAATGAGTGTTTTATTTTTCTGGACAAGTTGCCCAAAGTATTAAATGATGGAACTAATTATTATTATTTTCTAATGCAGGAACCACAATAAAACTGGTGGCAGCCAGTTTAAAACCTACCTGCTGTGTAGTCTCTTGCTACCTGTACAGAAAAAAAAAAACTAAAAGATGGCAAAAGCAAGGCTGCCGCCATTGCAATATAAATAATACAATTATTTCTGATGGTTAGTATTTTGTTTTGCTTGGATTCTCTCTAAGTTAAACTCAGGCAAACTGCATATATATTATTACAGATTTCAGCTGGAAAACTTTGTTTGAATATCATTTATTTTAGCTGTTTCAGGAGTTACTGTATACTTATTTATATTTGTGTGCATGGATATGTGTTTTGTTCGGTCATTATTTTCAGGGCCTCCTAAAATATCTGTCCTGCTACAATAGCAATTGTAATGCAGAACTTATTAAAACTGGTTTATTCAGCACCGTAAAAAATAATGAAAATAGAAGCCAATATGCATTATAATTAATTCTGCAATACAAAAGTTTCACAGAAAAACTGTTCATTATTTATTATGTGTAGAACTTTGTTCAGATCCAGTGGAGCTCTTTTGCTAAAAAAAGAAAATGATGACATGATAAAATTGAAAAGTACAAGAACTGAGGACTAAGTATTTATAGATAAGATTGATGTTAGTGTTTTTTCTTTATCCACAATTCTTTGCAAAGGAAATGCATAGAGGTATTGTATGTATGATTAGGACTACGTGCCCATGACTCTGCTCATATATTTTTAGCTTTTTCTCATTCACATAAGGGAGCAGTGTCTGGGGACCCCTTATTATTAAAGGAGCCTCCAGATTTTAATAAGCCCCTTCATCCGCAAGACCCCCATGACCATGGTTTTGGGGAAGAGGCACTTGTCCTCATCAACATGGAGACAAGGTGTTTTACCATGTGGAACCCACATGTTGGGGGCATGTGCCCTGGCATTGTTTAAGGGGGTGTACTCTTGCCCCCCTTTCCTAGCCAGTCAGACTGCATGCTTGGATAAGGGTTTGGTATGGATTTTTTTTCCTCTTGATTTTAGTGTGGGGTTTCCCCTTAAAATACATACCAGACTCAATGGGTCTGGAATAAAATTGGGGGGGGGGGGCCATGCTTTTGTTTCATCTTTTTCCATGGAGGTCTGCTTAAAATTCCTAAAGGGCCTGATATTAGTTATGGAGTAATCCCACACCATTTTTTTTTCTGGGACCGGGGGACCCTACATTACCCCTTCAATACCAAACACTTTCATCATCTTCTTGCTTAGGCCAATTTTTAGCTTTCAACTATCACACCTTGAATGCCAAATACTCAGTCATGCAACACTGTAAGGCTCGGTTCACACAGGGGCGACTGCGATCCGACTTCAGGTCGCCCCTAGTCGCCTCAGGTCGGACAACATTTAAAAATCAATGTAAGTGAATGAGAGCCGTCTTAATGCACGCTACTGAAGTCGCCTCCGACTTCAAAAGAAGTTCCTGTACTACTTCAATCCGACTTGTAGGCGACTTGTACCCATTGATTTCAATGGAGGTCGCCTCCAAGTCGGATCTCTGTCTATACGGAGGAGACTTTGACAGAATTATTAGCTCTGAAGGGGGAACTCCACGGCAAATTTCTGAAAAAAAATTTGGCGTGGGTTCCCCTCCGAGAGCATACCAAGGGGAACCCCCTACGCCGAAAAAAACGGCGTGGGGGTCCCCCCCAGATCCACACCAGACCCTTATCTGAGCACGCTACCCGGCCGGCCAGGAAAGGGGGTGGAAAGGCTACCCGGCCGGCCCCCCCCCCCCCTGAGTCGTACCAGGCCCCCCCCACCCCAAAGCACCTTGTCCCCATGTTTATGAGGACAAGGGCCTCTTCCCGACAACCCTGGCCGTTGGTTGTCGGGGTCTGCAGGCGGGGGGCTTATCGGAATCCGGGAGCCCCCTTTAATAAGTCCAGCAGCATCCTCCGGGACTGTGACATCATAAGGGGGCGGGGTCACCATGTGACACCAACCCATGTGACCAACCCATGTGACATCCACCCATGTGACACTGCCCCTTGTCCCTATATAAGTGGCAGCGCAGCGTGTCCCTGGCATTGCGGCCGGAGAGAATGTCGAGTCAACATCTCCAGGAGAAGAAGAAGAAGAACGGAAGGCGGCGGCGGCAGAAGACCGGGCCACCGCCTGTAAAAGAGCTATAAGAAGGCGCGGTGGCCCGGCAGAAGAACCGAAGAGGGGGACAAGACACCCGAAGTCGGAAGAAGAGGCCGCGGCGACGAAGAAGAATGCCGGGCTCCTCCGCTAGTAAAAGAGCTACAAGAAGATAGCAGAGGAGTCTGGCGAGAAGACCCCCGAAGACGGAAGACCCCCGGAGCTGTGCAATAAAGTATTTTATCTCGTGTGTTGTGTTTTTTTTGTACTTTTATTTTACAGGTGAATGGGTAGGGGTACATTGTACCCCATACTCATTCACATAGGGTGGGGGGCCGGTATCCCGGGAGGCCCCCTTATTAAAGGGGGCTCCCGGATTCCGATAAGCCCCCCGCCCGCAGACCCCGACAACCAACGGCCAGGGTTGTCGGGAAGAGGCCCTTGTCCTCATAAACATGGGGACAAGGTGCTTTGGGGTGGGGGGGCTGCACGCCCCCCCTCCCCCAAGGCACCCCCCCATGTTGAGGGCATGCGGCCTGGTACGACTCAGGAGGGGGGGGCGGCCGGGTAGCCTTTCCATCCCCTTTCCTGGCCGGCCGGGTAGCGTGCTCAGATAAGGGTCTGGTGTGGATCTGGGGGGGACCCCCACGCCGTTTTTTTCGGCGTAGGGGGTTCCCCTTGGAATCCATACCAGACCTAAGGGCCTGGTATGCTCTCGGAGGGGGAACTCCACGCCAAATTTCTGAAAAAAAATTTGGCGTGGAGTTCCCCCTTCAGAGATCATTCTCTGATTGGCCATGGCAAAAGTCGCCTGGCCTGGGGCGACTTGTAAGTCACCCCAGGTCGTGTCTAAAAGTCGTGTTCAAGTCGTCTCCAAGTTGCCTCACAAAGTCGTCCTGAAGTCATGTCGCCCCTGTGTGAACCGAGCCTAACCAAATTCGATTTTTATAATTCTTTCAGAAAGACAGAGCTTTGTTGAACCTGCCATGAACTGAACGCAGGTATGTTCTGCTCATAACTAATTTCAAAAGGGATTCTTAAAGCGGACAGCTATTCTGGGAATGCTTCGTAATGTAATAAATATTTATTTGTAAAACAAAGAAAGTTACAAATATCAGTTTTGTGGGGCCTACTCTGGCCCTAAGCCAAAGCTTTACCCCTTCAAATGGAAAGCCCCGCAGCGTCAATTAAATTGTCAGAACTATGGCCAGTAAGGAACATGGAATTTGACAGTTCCTTGATAGGGATGGAGCTAAGTTTTAAGAGAGGAGAGTAATAACTTCTGACCTGTGTGTCTATGCACATACCACCTTCACAAATGTGTCTTATTCAGAATTAGTTTTAGAAACTATAGTATCTGTAACAATTAGTTAAATCCCACAACCTACCCAGATGTTAATTTGCAGAAATCATTTTTTCCCATTAGCATTTATTTCATTTCTATAGACATATATAAAGCATTAAAAGCCTCCAATCATTGCATCTCTTTGTAAGGCCTTTGCTCCAATGGTCGCTGAGGCCTGTACACTACAAATAGGTTGTTTGCTTATATTCCTCCAAGCCACCAGATGCTGTGCAGGCAACCCATTCAAATTTGGAGGGAGGCATCACCTGCATGTACAGAGATGCTCGTCCTAATGTGACAGGCAGGTGGGTGCAGTTGAGTGGCCCGAGCACACACTGTCTGTGTTTGGGGCCATTTACCCACTCCTTCTTGCCTGACACATAAGGACAAATGGCCATTCATCCTCATAGACTAGGGACACATGAGCAAACAGCTCATGCACAGTGTTTGGGCATCAGTGCCCATCTGAAAAGGCCTAAAGAGAGATATGCTTATCTGTTTAAAAAGTGTCACAGCTGCTTCTGAATATAATCTTGTGTTAGAAAGGACCTAGTTATTTGAGCCAGGTAGACAGTGGTACACTAGGCAAAACACTAGATAAACAGTGTACATTGGTCTAACCTAAACTTTATTATAAATTATTTCTAATGGAAGCAGAGCTACAAATTGACTGAGTCTATATATGTTACTCATAAATTGGAATAGAAAGTAGATAAATAGAAAACACTCAATTGCTGAGCACTTTCTAATTTTCCAATATTTATTCTCATTTTAGCTACAAAGCTGTTGAGCATTTTGTTTTGATTAAAAATTAATAGCTGCTTTTGACCCAGGTGGATTAATTTCACTTTCATTGAGTATCAAGTTAATTATCATAAACTACAGCTAGGTGAAAGAACCAATTAACAGACAGAGCAAATAACTCCTTTCCCTCCCTTGTGCTGAAAGTTGTTTTGACTGAACACTTTAATGGACAATTTTCATATCATGGCAATGAGATTAATTACACAACAACTCGGAGAGGGAAAAAAAATATATTTAAAAAAATGTAAGCATGGGTGTTGAATAACCATGAAAAGGAGTTAAACATGTTTTCACATTGCTGACAATTAGTTGTGCTGATCAGAAAAATATAGCCTTTCCTTACCCTACCGTCTTTAATGTTAAAGAAAAATTAAAAGTCACAGTAAAACCTCTAAAATGTAAATTTAATTAGTATTAAAATGTGTATACTTAACCAATTAAATAATGTTAAAAAAAATATTTTTAATAGAGTTTTGAATAGAGCTCTTTTTTAAACAGTTATACAAACTTCAAGCATACTCAGAATGCAGGATAGTAATTTTTGGCAGTATTTTTTTTTTTTTTTAACTGAAGTTGTCAAGTTACATATCCATATTTAGGAAGATCACACATATTACTTGCTTGTGTACTTGTGATCTTTGTTATGATTTATTATTTTTAAAGGCTTAATTTTAGAGTATGCATGAAAGTTGCCATGCCTGAGGTTGTTCACACCTTGTCTAATCTGTCAGGCCAAGTTGTCTGGCATATATCAGCTACTCTTATCATAACACATGTCTTATGCTAATCTTCTTGTACAAAGTTCTTTGAAGTCTGCTAATGTCACTAATGAGAGGAGATTAGCATTTTCATTAATTTGGTCGCATTTACTTAACAAGAAAATGTGTACTTCGAGTAATATTGATAAAGACTTGGAAATATGAAGAAAAAAAAAGAAAAATATCATTACTTATTATTGTAAAATTCCATAAATTGTTTCTATCAACAGCAATCATAATTTACCATGAATGCATTTCAAATAATTCTACAGCTATGTAGGAGTATTTACAGTAGGCAATTGTAGTGCTACCCCTGTAGGAGCCACTGAATAGTATAGGACCTCTGAGCCTATTCTCACCTTCAGAACACTTTGACCCTTTTCACACTTTAGTAATGCATCTTGCAACCACACCAAGGTGTTTGTCACAACCAGCTTTCAGCATACAATAGCAAAGGATTGGGCAGTGAAATAAAATAGAATTCTGTTGCATTGATACCACACAAAATAATGACAATGTTAACAATCATGCATATCAACAGCTGTAAACAGGTAGAAAAATAACTACCGTATTTATCGGCGTATAACACGCACTTTTTCCCCCTAAAATCAGGGGGAAATTGGGTATGCGTGTTATACGCCGACCCCCCACTATTTTTAACCCTTTCTGCCGCTCTGTGCAGCTTCGTGGTATTTTTGGCCACACTCGGTCATTCTCGGCTATCTTCGGCCGTTCTCTGCTATTTTTGCCAGTTCTCGGCTATTTTCGGGCACACTATTTTCCCCAAAAATAGCCGAGAATGGCCGAAAATAGCCGAGAGCGGCCGAGAACTACCGAGAGCCGCCGAGATACACAGGGCATCCACTCTGTATCTCGGCAGCGTCATTTTTAAATGACAAAGCCACAGACAAGACTGCAAATGACAAGGCTAAATGCAAGGCTGCAAGTGACTGAAAAGGCTAAATGCAAGGCTGCAAGTGACTGACACGGCTGCAATGCAAGGCTGCAGATGGACACTGATAAGGCTGCATTGATGGGCATTTAAATGTAAGTTTTAAACTAAACTTGGGGTGCGTGTTATACGCCGGCACGTGTTATACGCTGATAAATACGATATATATGGTGAACATGATATACTGTAACTGGCAAAAAATGAACCAGCTAACCAGATTCAACATAGCTGTAGCAATAGCTCTGAAGTGCAACTATAGCAGCTGTAAAGGGAAAATACTGGATCAAGAGTCTTTGCTGCCACAGAGCACTCAGGGATATGCTAAGTCTATGACTGTAGTTAAGAAAGAGGAGGAAAATGAGGATAGTAATTCTGAGCAATAACAATATCCTAATGTCCTTTTGAAAGTCGCTCAAGGGATTCTAGAACTTCTGCCGGCACTTAACGATAATGCTAACGGCTCTACTAGCTGAGAATATATGAAGAATGTATAGTATTCTACTGGGTGGAGTTCTTCTCTTTTACTACTAATAGTATAACTGGCCTCGCAGTCAGAATAATGTGATATTACTGGGCCTTCTCTCAAAGTGATGTGATATGACTGGATGCACAGCCATCTCACCAGGCCACTGTTACATTTAATACATTCATTGGTGTGATGGCTGCTGCACTGCTGAAGCCCCCTTATGATAAAATATACTCTTTTTTATTTTTTATGTGGGGGGGGGGGTCCATCATTAACATCTATATCAGACCCTCATCTAGGATAAGGGTCTAAGGAGTTTTACACATATCAGTCAGATTTACTCAGATATACCCAGCTGATAAGTGTAAAACTCCACCCATTTGTTTACCAACAGAAGTAAAGTGACCAAAGCTGTAATTTGAATTGCAAGCAATTTAAATAGCAATTATCTTTGTAAAAGTCAGTTTTGCTCTAGTAGGTCATATATGTCATACAGATGTGCCACTTCACAGACAGGTTTAAAGGCATTCCCCATGCATGTTATTTAAGAGGATTTTTGCATTTTTAACCACTTGCCGACCGCCGCACGACGATGTACGTCGACAGAATGGCACAGGCAGGCATAAGGGCTTACATGTACGTCCTTGCCTGCCCGCCGGTCGGGGGCCCGATCGGGCCCCCGCCCGGTGCCTGCGGCGGTCGGTATTCGTTTGGGAGCGATCCCGGACGAGGGGACGGCCATTCATTCATGGCCACCCCCTCGCGATCGCTCCCGACGAATGAAAATGTCCCGTGACATCACTTCCTCTCCTGTAATGTAAACACAGGAGAGGAAGTGATGTATTCTCTCCTCCGTGTCGGTATTTTTCGTTCCGGCACCGAGGAGAGAGGTTCGGTGAGTTGCACCAACACACCACACATACAGTAGAACATGCCAGGCACACTCACACCCCCCCTTTACCCCCCGTTCACATTGCAGCGGTTTATGAGAACGGATGTGATTCGCACCGCACTGCAGTGAAAATCACATCCGATCTCTGTGCGATTCGAGTTCAGCCATACAGATAGTATGGCTGAATTCGTGTCGCACCCGCCGCACCCGCCGCAAACTCGCACGGGACCCTTTTTTTGGTCCGCAGCAGAATCGGATCGCATGGGTGTTCACACCATGCGATCCGAGTTTGCAGATCGCACTGCGATATGCGAACTGATCTGGGGGTGTCATTAACATTTCACTGACACTCCCAGCAGTTCGCATTGGTGCAGTGTGACCTGCCGCCGGGAGGCATGTGATGCGGGAACCCGCCGCGGATTCGTGGCGTTCCCGCATCGCTCCAGTGTGAACCCAGCCTAATAAGCGATCGTTTTTCTGATCACTGTATTAGTGTCACAGGTGACGCTAGTTAGGCAGGTAGGTATTTAGGTTCGCCGCAGCTTTTTATAGCGCCAGGGACCCCCATATACTACCGCATAAAGCCCCCTGATTGCCCCCTAGTTAACCCTTTCACCAGTGATCACCATATAACTGTTAAAGGTGACGCTGGTTGGTTAGTTATTTTTTTTATAGTTTCAGGGCACCCGCCATTTATTACCTAGTCTCACTAGTGTACCCCTAAATTTAGGGGTGTCTACTTTCCAAAATGGGGTCATTTGGGGGGGTTTGTGCCATCTTGGCATTTTATGGCCTTCAAAACTGTAACGCCCTTAGAAAGCCTGAAGGCGGTGCTTGGTTTTCGGGGCCCCATACGCAGCTAGGCTCCCAAAAAGTCCCACATATGTGGTATCCCCGTACTCAGGAGAAGCAGCAGAATTTATTTTGGGGTGTCATTTCACATATGCCCATGGCATGCGTGAGCAATATATCATTTAGTGACAACTTTGTGAAAAAAAAAAAAAAAAGTTTGTAATTTTCCCGCAACTTGTGGCAAAATATAAAATATTCCATGGACTCAACATGCCTCTCAGCAAATAGCTTGGGGTGTCTACTTTCTAAAATGGGGTCATTTGTGGGGGTTTTGTGCCATCTTGGCATTTTATGGCCTTCAAAACTGTAATAGGTAGTGAGGAGTGAAGTCAAATATTTACGCCCTTAGAAAACCTGAAGGCGGTTCTTGGTTTTCGGGGCCCCGTACTAGGCTCCCAAAAAGTCCCACATATGTGGTATCCCCGTACTCAGGAGAAGCAGCAGAATTTATTTTGGGGTGTCATTTCACATATGCCCATAGCATGTGTGAGCAATATATCATTTAGTGACAACTTTGTGAAAAAAAAATAAAAAAAATTAAAGTTTTTAATTTTCCCGCAACTTGTGGCAAAATATAAAATATTCCATGGACTCAAAATGCCTCTCAGCAAATAGCTTGGGGTGTCTACTTTCTAAAATGGGGTCATTTGTGGGGGTTTTGTGCTATCTTGGCATTTTATGGCCTTCAAAACTGTAATAGGTAGTGAGAAGTGAAATCAAAAATTTACACCCTTAGAAAGCCTGAAGGCGGTGCTTGGTTTTCGGGGCCCCGTACGCGGCTAGGCTCCCAAAAAGTCCCACATATGTGGTATCCCCGTACTCAGGAGAAGCAGCAGAATTTATTTTGGGGTGTCATTTCACATATGCCCATAGCATGTGTGAGCAATATATCATTTAGTGACAACTTTGTGTAAAAAAAAAAAAAAAAAAAATTTTTTGTCATTATTCAATCGCTTGAGGCAAAAAAATAAAATATTCAATGGGCTCAACATGCCACTTATCAATTTCCTTAGGGTGTCTACTTTCCAAAATGGGGTCATTTGGGGGGGTTTTGTACTGCCCTGCCATTTTAGCACCTCAAGAAATGAGATAGGCAGTCGTAAACTAAAAGCTGCGTAAATTCCAGAAAACGTACCTTAGTTTGTAGATGTGACAACTTTTGCGCAAACCAATAAATATACAATTATTGACTTTTTTTTTACCAAAGACATGTGGCTGAATACATTTTGGCCTAAATGTATGACTAAAATTGAGTTTATTGGATTTTTCTAATAACAAAAAGTAGAAAATATCATTTTTTTTCAAAATTTGCGGTCTTTTTACGTTTATATCGCAAAAAATAAAAATCGCAGAGGCAATCAAATACCATCAAAAGAAAGCTCTATTTGTGGGAAGAAAAGGACGCAAATTTTGTTTGGGTACAACATTGCATGACCGCGCAATTACCAGTTAAAGCAGCGCAGTGCCAAATTGTAAAAAGACCTCTGGTCATTTACCAGCAAAATGGTCCGGTCTGAAGGTGGTTAAAACTCACAAAAAAATATTTTATACATCACTGTTAAAAAACAGAATTTTCAATTTTTTTTTTTTGCTTGGATACATTGTCTCCAGGGCTATAATGGGTCCATTGCTAGCATCTCTTCCAGGAGCTAATCTTGGTTATCCATCACTAGGGTCAAGTCATCACTGAATAAAGAACATTACTGCTGGACAGCAAATGCTACAGGTACAAGAATTTTCTGCTGTAATTAAGTCACCGAATGTGTAGGGCTAGGCATTGCAGATTTTAGCATAGCCAGGTACACACAGGCTGAATATCGGGAGTAAATGAATGGTTAAAAAAAATGTCCAACATTCGGCCCATGTGTATGCCGGACGTGCATGCTGGAAAACCAGCATCTGACCAACTCCCAATAAGTACTCTCAGCCAATAGCAGAGAGCACTGATTGGAGTGTTCTGACGAGGGGGGGGGGGGGGGGCGCCCCTGTCAAAACACAACAACACACAACAGATAAACATTAGTAAAATAAATACAAACTGAAACCGTACTACAAATCCTGCAGGCCATTTACCAACTGTACTGCAAATAGGACTATCCCCACTTAATTTATTTTCAGGAATAAAAAAAATTAACAATCATTTGTTAAAAAATAAGGAATAGCTGGTATCTTCTGATGTGTGTAGTTTATTGAAATAATGCAAAAAAAGCTATTTTAACTTTTAAATATCTAGAAAGTTAATATGAAACATACAGAACATTCATTAAAATAAGACAGAATGTCAATTTTGTTTTGATTATGTTGTGTGACTGAAAGTTAGCCAAAAAACTGCAAATTTTGATTCAAACCCCCAGCACCAATAAAATTATCTGTAGAACAAAGCACTAGACATAAAAAAAATACATAAAATGTTTCCAAGTTTCTAACATATCTTTAAGACTGAATAGGTTTTCTTTTATTGCAGAATGTAAAAAATGCTTTTAATATGAGACATGAAATCACTTCAGGATTTCTCATATATAATATAATCTGTTATGTTCATTGGCAAATCACTACTAAGTAACCTATTAAGTTTAAATCAAGTGAAGTGGAAACTTGGCTTATTGTAAGATGTTCTTCTATCACCTGTCATTGCTGTCATGAAAAGCAAATGAATAGGCAGGAGATCCACCAGATATCTTGGACAAGCTCTATTTAACAAATGTTGCTGTGATCGTTCAACTTCACACCCAAATATTCAACTTTAAAAGACTGACAGTATGTTATAAATTGTAGGACATAAAAGCTTAAAAAAGTAAAAATTAAAGGAAATAAATCGTGATTGTGCACGTATTATCTTTCTATATTTATTATGGTCCAAAAATAAAGTAAAATAATATCTTTTTTATAGGTACTACAAATATGAAATATTGCACATGAATATTGTGTGTTCTTTATTCAAAGTTATTGTAAACCCTTACATATACTCAGCAAAGTGACTGCCCTCAATTGATACACAGACATGAAACAAATCCTCCTACATGAGTTGTGCCTGTTTATCTGCAGTATTCTCTTCTCTACATCAGTTCAAAATCCAGAATTTATAAAGCTTGTTTGAAAAAAGAGGGCAGAGAGCTGAAGAAGTTACACTCTGCAGAGCTCAGTGAAGAGAGATACTCATTGCATTGATCTATACCTTATCAGATCACTCAGTCTAAAGTTTCAGTCAGACAAACTGCGTAAACAAGCAGTGTGTGCTAAACTGTCTCTGAAGGTAGCCCATAGTGCTCTAAGAATCCTTGTGTGTATATATATATATATATATATATATATATATATATATATATATACATACATACACATATTCATATTCAGTATATACTGGAAAAAAAGTAAAATGCAATATTTATTATTGCAGTTTCAGTGGGGATAATTGGCCAACCTCTTCTCTAAGATACATTACATGTGTGTATATATATATATATATATATATATATATATATATATATATATATATATATATATATATATATATATATTATTATTCAGTTTCTTAGGAATTCTGTTTTAATGTTTTTCAACAATATTTTCTATAAGATAAGTACTATACTGATTTATGAGAGAAGGTGAGAAAACTTACTTAATTTTCCAACAAAACTCATTAGTACTATATGGCCTTGGACTTCTAAGTGGCTAAGCAGTGCACAAGGGAAGCTTTGTGTCATTATCCACTTTTGTGCTGTGGTGATCAGGTAGAGAGAATAGGAGAAGCCATTTTTTGTGAAATCTACATTAAAATACTAGTACAATGGTATGAACTTTTTTGGCTCTGGGGTGAAATGAAAAATGTGTCATGGTTGTTCTGGAGAACTTTAATACAATAAATAATAAAACATGTTGGATTTAACTAAATAAAAAAATGTTGACTTTTGTTGGCAAACACACTGGCTTTCTTATCATAAGATTTAATGACAATAGTTGGTGGCTTTCAAATCCATCAGCTTTGCAGACCTGGCATATATCTATTGAGGAGCCGAATGCTGGGGTGCCATGCTGAATTGGCAAGAGATTCAAAGGACCTCTTTACCTGATCACTCTGTAGGGGAATGTGTTGTAAAAATCTGTTATTTTTCTCAATGTTTTTTCAGGACATTACCAAAAATTCACTTTATTGGCCTTCATTTTTCTGTTTCATAAATAACTTAAAAAAACACGATCAAAATTATATTATTATTATTTATTTATTTTCGTGTGTGAAATAAGCAAATCATTATATATATTAACTGCATAGTGTATTTGATTATTAGTTTCAGTAACTATGGTATTTACCTGCTTTCTGCAGACAAAAGTATTTTGGGTTGGTTTACAAAGTATTCACATAGCCATTCAGACACTGAAAGTGTATGTGCATTCATTCTGTGTGACTGAGGAAAAAAAAACATGTTATTAGGCTATATCCTGTGTTTTTTTATTCTAATGCCGCATACACACGATTGGAATTCCAGCCAGAAAAAGACTGATGAGAACTTTTCATCGGAAAATGCGACCGTGTGTATGCTCCATCAGAATTTAGCTGTCCGAATTTCCGCCAGCCAAAAATTGATAGCATACGCTCAATTTTCCTGAAGGGAAAATTTTCTATCGGAAATTCTGATCATGTGTATGCAATTCCGACACACCAAAAATCAGGCATGCTCAGATTCAACTACAAGACAGAAGCTATTGGCTACCTACTGGCTATTGAACTTCCTTTTTTTAGTCCCATTGTACGTGTTGTACGTCACTGTGTTCTAAACAATCGGAATTTGGTGTGTCCGTGTGTAGGCAAGACAGCCTGAGCAGAATTACGTCGAAATTCTGTCGGGAAAACCATCAGAGCTTCTTCCGACGAGAATTCAGATCGTGTGTACGGGGCATCATGGATTCATTTTAAACAGGAATGATTGCATTTGGCCACTAAACAGAGTTAAGTATCATAGGAATTTCAGATAATACTTAGCGCTATCTACTGGCCAACTGTGGTATTGTACATTGAAAAACAATAAACTAAAATCGAAAAGCACAGGGTATAGCCTAATAGCATTCATTTTTTCCCCCATTTGCACAAAACGAATGCACGTGCACATTTACTGGGCAAATAGCTATGCTAATTCTTTATCAATCAACCCCTTTGTGTGCAAAATATATTTTTTTATGTCTTTAAACTATCTCAGTTAACTAGTATTTGCTTCCTCCAAAGCCAAATATAACTTAAAAAGGTAAAACATAAACAGGTATATATTGGATGTAATAGTGAAATTCAGAAGGAGGAAATGTTGATGTTGATTTACCCACATTAAATAACATTATGGGAGCTTAAAAGTCTTAATTTGTTTCAGGTACAAAGTAACTGTGAGGTGTGTATAATTCACAGAACCCCACTGTAAAGCACATAAACACATCAGTGTCTAGGCAGCTGGCACATGGCACCAATTACATTGAAGGAAATTCCACTTTTTCCAAAACGTATTTTGTTCTAAAGAATCTTTGTCTACTTGGCAATCCTTAAATCTGTCAAAGGAGTCCTACCATCACCATTTCGATGGATAAGTACAAACATATTTTTATTAAATGATTTCAATATTTGAATAGTGGCATCCAGAAACATATTTATGTAGCAGTGGGAAATGCTTCCATTTTAGAGATAGTATAATGACTCTATTTCACATTTCATGGATTGGATTTAAGGTTATAATCCAAAGGCCAATATAAACAAGTCTTTTGTAATAGATAAATGAAGAGGATGATGATGATAAAAATAATAATAATAATAATTGTCGTGTAATTTGTACTAATACATATAATTTGATACACGTAAGAAAAATCTCCTAATCCAAATTATCTCACCTGAGAGACTCGAGTGTAAACTAGGCCTCCTAGATACTCCTCCCTCCGTATTGGTTGGTAGAGGTCCGGCGACCGCTTCCATATTGTTGAAAGACAACTTTTGAGATTCCAGGCCGACTGTCATTGCTACCACCTCATACTGCACAAACCACACTGGATTGTATACACATGACACATCCACGTACAGTGCACACATCCCCCTTGGCGACCGGGTTTAGACCCAGTCTTCTAGATGGCACAGATTTACCGACCTAAACATTAGAATACAAATTAAAGTCTCAAGTTAAATGCCCAGTATGTTCGAATGTATTTAACAATCCCTCTCAGTTTATATAAAATGCATGGTTGTACCGTTCTGACAAGTTTTTACATGGCTCAAATACTGTTACTGTAACTTAACAGACTTTTGTACTTCTTCATTTTCTCTTAATAAAGCTTGTTTGAAAAAAAAAATGAAAAATCTCCTAAAAAACTGTAAGACGAGAAACCAGTGGACATGGTTGCTAATTAACTCTCCTGCGGTTATAGATAGTGAACGTTTGGGTGAAATAAAGGTGTGACAGCACACAATCACAGGAAGATTTTCTTATGTGCATTAACAGTTAAAGTTTGTGTGTCACTTGAAGCTCATGAGTGATCCCAAATCAGGTGCACCACTAAATCCAGCTCCAGACAAGATGCTGTGGTTGAAACCAATTTAAAAGTTCTCTTCTGCTGGCATATGGTGCCCACCAGGCTGGCTTGAACATAACCAATCAACCCCCCAATCTGCTTAGCTGCTAAGACTTAGGTTCCTTTATCCATATTTGGTAGTCCTGCCTGGTGGCACACATATTCTGGACCCAAGTTCATGACGTTTTACATAAGCTATTGCAAAAATCAATACTCTTGTTGCCTCAAGCAGCCCTCCTTAGATTACAACCTAAGGAGGTTATTTAGAATCAACATGTTTTGACGGTTCACATCCTGACAGCCGCAAAGCAGACAATTGCCAGGGCAAGGTTGTCTAACATGTTACCAATAACCGAGGTAAACTCCTGTATGTAATGGGTTTTAATTAATAAAAAAATCACAGTTAATTTACAAGGCATCATGACAAAATGTAGGTGGATCTGGTATCCCGGAATGTCCCCACAAACTTGTTTTTATTATTATTATTATTAATAAAAAAGAGCTTGACAATTTGAACACTAGGTCTAGTAATATTTGCCTTCAGATACCAGTTTGTTTTCTTTTTTGTGTTACAATATCTATGTATTGTACAGCATGAATTTCATGAGACTGATACCTCAACCATTATGCCATGAGAGGGAATTTTAACATTGGCATGAGATATGAAAACTGTACCTAAGTTCAAGTACACTTTTACTTGAACTAATTTATGTAATGTCATCAGGGCCGCTGTTAGAAATCATGAGGCCCCATACAGCCTACCTGACGGGGCCCAATTGACCCCACCCACAACCCACCATGGCTCCGCCCACAACCCACCCCTCGTTCCGCCCCTGCCTCCACGCTGTCAGGGTGGGGGGGTGTCTGGAGGCAGGAGCTGGAACATTTATAGCACCCCACCAATCATAACTGCATCTGAATGGGAGAGATGCCAGTGTTTTGACATCTGTGCCCTTTCAGTTTGTGTCTTCATACACCACCGACTTGTGTCCATTTACATCAGGCTACCTCTGATCTGTCCCATTTAGGTCTGGAAAAATAGAAAAGGATATTCTTTTCCAATTTTTTTTTTCTTACCTGAATGGACACGGAGGAATGTGGATCTAAATGCACACAAGTCAGTTCATACCTGTAAACCTACATGGAGCTTTCAATCAGGTCTGCATGAAAAAGGACCTAATAGCAAAGCTTGGGTGAAAGGTTATCAAAGGGGTGTGGTTTGGGGTGGTAAAAATGCAGCTTGGCTGTGTGTTTTTACTGTCCCTTCCCCCATCACATGTGTAAAAGTAGCATCTCGCTATGTGCTCATGATGTATGGCTCTGTCAGTGTAACATGACTGTGTGGTGCTGACTTTGTTATGGCTGTGCTGAGTTATAGTCTGTAACACACAGTACAGCCATATATCAGGAAAGTCAGCACCACACAGTCATGTTTCACTGACAGAGCCATACAGCACCTTCTGTGCTCTGATCATCATAATGATAATAACCATGAGCACACAGAGTCTGGGGACTGCACATTCTACAATAGTGTGACCTGTCAGTGTGTGTGTGCAGGGGACTGCTTGCCTGTGTACCACTGCCTGTCCAGATTACTCCTGCTGCTCTGTCTGTCTCAGCCGCCTCAGTGATAAGTCCCTCAAGCTGCAGCACTTACTGAATGAAGGGAGCCATATAACAGTCATATCCATCCGCCGGAGAGGCACACAGTGAGCAGGAAGAACTTTAGTTTGTGCAGGTATACTGAGAACAGCATGCAATTGTATCCCTGCACCTGAAAATGGAAAAAAAAGTCCCTCTTCTGCTTTCACCTCCTGGGCCCCTCTAGTAACCTGATGGGGCCCAGGAAATGAATATATATTCCTTATATACCTTAGTAATCAAGTGGGTGCCGGTTAATACAGTTATTTAGCTTTTTCTTTTTTTTTTTAGCTAGAAGTTAAAAGCTGCTCGGGCCCCCCCTGCTGGCCAGGCCCAGTACAACAGGGCTGGTTGTACTGCCCTATCAGCGGCCCTGAACGTCATAGTCACACACAGTCACAATACACAGATGTCATACAAGTTGATGTTACATGACTGTTACAGGTCACTTGGGTCATGCTATTTTTTTTTTGAGATGCACTACTCAGCTTTATATTTCCTGCAGAGATCTTAGTAAAAAGTCAATGGTGGAATTCACTAAAGTTCCAGTGTTAATTGCTCTTGTTAATGTGTTGCGCTTAATTTAAAACACATCTGCAACAGTTTTGGTTCTGGCAGCAAATCATGCGCAGAATTCAGGTAGAACTAATTTGTTCCACTTCTACATTTTGGTGCAACATCTGCGCCACATTCTAAATAAAGTACAGAGAGTTTGCATCTTACGAAAGTAGAGTTAATTAAGACCAATTTTGTTTTGGTGTACAGAGACACATTATGCAAAAGGGTCTCTCATGCATTCTAAAAGTGGCACAGCATGTGGCAAAGTCAAGTACAAGTTCTAGACATGTACATGAATTTGGTGCACACTGCACCACTTTTAGAATTCATGGGAGACACTTTTGCAAAATCTGCTTGTGCCAGTCTTTATGAATTCCAGGGAATATATTATTTCAACCACTCAACTAAATCTTATAGAATATAGTGATCTTCAATCTTATTTAATACATGAACACAACCTCCAGTATGTGTATCAGAAGTGCAACCCTAACCTATAAACCATATAAAACCTTACATTTTCCCTTAAATGATGTATAAATACTTTTTAATGTTACACACAATAAACACAATAATACAGACCTAACTGAGCAATAGATGCATAAAACTCCCTCAGGTGCTAAATGACTGAGCGCCTTGTTGAGGTATGAGTCATTTGATAGATTAGCACCCACTGTTTTTAATTTATATGTAGCATTGCCCAACCTCTAGAACAAACTAAGCCATGAGCACCTGAGGGGATTTTATACATCCATTTCCCAGATGTCTACATTATTGCGACCATCATGGTTAACATTATACATGATTTACATATAACTATAGAGAAGTTGTACTTATGTATAGATTTCAGAATGTTTCCTAAACATTTTTATGGGTTATTGGTTGCAGTTCTGATATACTATATATATATGTTTATATACAACTAACATCATAATTCTCTTTTTTATGTACAGTTTGGTTTTGCTAATATCCATTTATAGAAACTCACTTCGCTCTTTCAAGGTACCCTCCAATCCACTTATGCTTACATTCTCCATACCCCCCCGCTGTCATGTTGCACTATTAAAGCCTGAAAGTCCAAAATCTCTATAAGCTCTGTATCAGATAGTTTTGAAGTATACACAGGGTTGATGACATCATCCTCCGCCTCAAATAATAATATTCAAACCTGATGTTTGGTTGCTTAGGCCTGAGTGCTGGTAGAAGCTGAACAGCAGAAAGCATCAGGTATTTCTTGGGGGCTTTGATAGGGCAAGGACGTGGTGGGAGAATACAAGGAATGTGGGTATAGGTGGATTGAAGGATGTCCTGAATTAGCAAAGGTTCTTGGAATTAAAAAAAAATGAATTGTGCGTAAAAATAACAGATATAAAATATCAGTTTAAGCAAGTATAAACTTAAGTAAATAACATAAAATTGAGCCAGCACCATTATAGTTTCTTTTAAACTGCACATGAAGTGCTAAGTGAAAGTTATGGCCATTTTCATCAAGTGGGGGGGGGGGGGGGTGAATTAAATAGCAGGGTTAAGACATATTACTAAGCTGTAGTCACAGTTAATATGTGTTAAATCTGCTATTTAATCAACACATGAAACTATTTTAAAGGCAAAATAAAACTAGCATTTATGAGAAGAATAGACTTAGCTGCATATTCTTTAATGGCATGGTGTTGAAAGTTACTTTAAAATGACTGAATCATAAAAATTAGTATATAATCATTTAATTGCACTTAAAAACTATAGCAGTGACTATGCATGTCAGGGAGAAAATCGATCCACATAGGCAAATAAACAGTAATAATTTTAGACTAGCTAGAAAAAAAAAGATATGTTATGTATAGAGGGTTCGGAATTTTAAACTAGAAGATGTAAATATGCAGTACATGAATATTGTGTGTGTGTCTGTTTATATGTTTGCACAAAATTTGTATTCATTTTGTTATTTAATTGAAGAAAAATAAATATACAACCCATTTTGGTTGCTGTATACACAGGGAATTTTAACATCTGAAGTGGATTGTTTTAAGACTGCATGCTCACTAGTTCAATTGTCCAGGGATAGATAAAACACAAGAGCTGGTACGGGTAAAAATAAAATCTATCTGTGCCATCGACATTGACTATCCTTGGTGCAGGAAGTCAGGCCCACTGAGGAATCCATTATTATGCCTGCCCAGAGCACAGACTGGAGCCAAGCAACTTGCCTGAGAAGCTACTAAAATTGTAATGCACTCTGTAGTGCAGTCATGTCATATTCAGTTATAGCAAATAATCCCAGATGCCTGCAGAGCTAAAATGGAGCTGTAATGTGCTTGCCTCCTAACCCGAGCTGACAGCAATGATGTACGACTACCATTAGCGGAAAATATCACTTCAACTAACCCATGATCCGGCTCCGCTAGGGGTCATATTATCCATGAGGAACACATTACACTTTGAAAGTAAATACAAATTTCATGTTTAGAACTGGGTGCAAAGAGGGTAGATAGTGCCATGTTACCTATGAAAACACCCTGCTCAGTGACAGTTGATAAAATACATGACTGAGTATGGGAGGACAGGTTTGTGAAGCCTAATCGTTCAAGCCTCTGCTCGGTGAGCACGCACTCATGCCTGTAAACTGTTCCTCCTTAAAGTGACAATTGTATAATTTATGACATGGACATCCTCCTTTCAGTTTTATTATGATAGTCACTGCACATGTCTTCCACCTGCTGTAACCCTTCACAGTCAATATAAAAGTCTAATATTCCATTACATTAATGAGAAATAAAGATCAAATACATTGTATCTTGATTATCAAGGAAAGTGTATATAAGATATTCAGTAAGCTGATTTAAAGCTAAACTCCTGGAAGTGATTAACCACTTACAGATAACACACCATTGTTATACTTTGCTACATTGAAGAGGTATATTGTTGTTATGGCAGCAGCTTGCTGCCATAACCTTGGTATCCTCTTCTTCAGCAGGCAGTCTGCTTTCAGATAAAAGTGGTCTCTGCAGTGGATTCACTGTGAAATCACTTTTATCAGCAGTGGAAGAGGGCCGACCATGCTCCGTTGCCCTCGGCCGCTTACTGGAGCCATTGATAGCGGCGGAGGTGATCGGGTTCTTCTCCCTGTTAGGTATGGAGATGAGTGAGGGGAAGAAAGCCTCCACCCGTCTCCATACCATTGCAGGGTGGATGCGACATCAAAACGTAACTTCCGCCCATAGCTCTTAAAGGGACTTTTTTTTCAAATGGCATTTAATCCTTTTTCTTTCCGTTTCCGTTACATCAGAGGGGGCGGTGTCACCCATACGTCATTGGGGGAAGCCCTGTCTTCCCTCACTGGTGTCAGAGGGGGCGGGGTCAGGTGATGGGTGGCCCACGCCCTCCTAATATAAGAAACATCAGGCGCCGGGATCCCCGCAGTGTCTCCTCAGTGGAGACAGAAGATGGATGCATGGATGGACTGCGCTGGACTGAAAATCACCCATCGCTGGATCAGATCAGCCATCGCTGGATCCCAGGAGAGATGATCATCCGTCACTGGATAGCAAGAGTGGATTACCACCGCTGGAATCTTTTTTTTATTTTTTTTTATTTTTAATAAAGGAATTTTTCAAAAGTGTGTTTGTCTTATTTAACCAGTTTTACACTTTCTTTGTGAAATGATAGGGGTACTTTTGTACCCCCTTACCATTTCAAACAGGGGGGGCCAGGGTCTGGGGGTCCCCTTGTTAAAGGGGGCTTCCGGATTCTGATAAGCCCCCCACCCGCAGACCCCCACAACCACCGGCCAGGGTTGTGGGGATGAGACCCTTGTCCCATCAACATGGGGACATGGTGCTTTGAGGGGTCACAGACCCCCAAAGCATCCTCCCAATGTTGAGGGCATGTGGCCTGGTACAGTTCAGGATGGGGGCTCTCTCGTCCCCCTCTTTTCCTGCGGCCTGCCAGGTTGCGTGCACGGATAAAGGGTCTGGCATGGATTTTTAGGGGGAACCCCACGTCAATTTAAAAAAAAAATTGACGTGGGGTTCCCCTTAATATCCATACCAGACCTGAAGGGCCTGGTAATGGAATTTTTTTTTATCAATGAATGAATTGTAGGCTCCCGTAATACAGAGAACACTCATTGAGTGTTCTCTGTATTACGGAGCCGACAATTCATTATAGCCGCGAGTGATTTTGAATGAATTTTTTTTCTGCAGAAATTACACTTTGTGCAGGGACAGTTCTAAGCACGGGAAACATGTGCCCCTTCACAGGCATACTATAGACACCCCCCAGGTACGAAATTTAAAGGAATATTACACTTTTATTGTTCCACTTTATTCATTATTAAAATCACTGCTCCTGAAAAAAACGTCAGTTTTTAAAACTTTTTTTTACATTGATCCATGTCCCCTGGGGCAGGACCCGGGTCCCCAAACACTTTTTAGAACAGTAACTTTCAAATTAGCCTTTAAAATTAGCACTTTAGATTTCTCCCATAGACTTGTACAGGGTGTTCCGGCTTTTCGAATTTGCAGCGAACAGCCCAAATTGTTCACTGTTCACTGAACAGGCAAACAGGCAATGTTCGAGACGAACATGAGTTTGACTCGAACTCGAAGCTCATCCCTACTGTCTTAATTTTTAATTCAAAAAGTGTATTTTTCACAAAAAAGTGCACTTGTAAGACCACTACGCAAATACAGTGTGACAGAAAGTATTGCAATCGCCATTTTATTCTCGAGGGTGTTAGAAAAAAAATATATAATGTTTGGGGTTCTAATTAATTTTTTTGCGAAAAAAATGGTTTTAACTTGTAAACACCAAATCTCAGAAAGCGGCTCGGTCCTTAACTGGTTAATCAAGTGAAGCATTCAAAGCAAATCATTAAATGTATATTTACATATCATTAGCATAATACCTGCATTTTTCTCATTATGGGCCCCCTGCAATCCCCTGCACAGCAGCACTCTGAGACTGAAAAGGAGACAGATGATACTAGTAAACCGCCAGCACGCCACTGTCTTTCATAGTTCTGCCAGTCTGCTTAACCACTTGGGTACCGCGCTATTGCCGAATGACGGCATTAGCGCGGACCTAGATTTCCAGGACTACGTCTATTGACGTCGTCCTGGTTACGAGCGGCGCGCTCTGTGATCGGCGAGTCCGTGAGACTCGCCTGATCACCGATCCGTGTAAGGGGTCGATCCCGACCCCTTATCACGTGATCAGCTGTCAGCCAATGACAGCTGATCATGTGATAGAACGGAGCCGGTAATCGGCTATTATTCCTCCTCGCGCTGACAGCGCGAGGAGAAAAAAAAAAGCCGATCACCGGCGGCCGTGATCGGGACATCAGTCCCGATCACGGCCAGCAATGAAAGGCACCACATGCCACCTGCCAGTGCCCACCTGCCTCCCGCAGTGCCATCCTGAAATATAACAAAGTAAAAGTAAGTGCCCCCCGTCTGTGCCCATAATGCCCACAGTGCCACCCCACAGTGCCACCCACAGTGCCACCCACAGTGCCACCCCACAGTGCCACCCACAGTGCCACCCACAGTGCCACCCAATCTGCCTCAAAGGTGCTGCACCCCAGTGCCGCCCATCAGTGCCCAGCAGTGCCGCCCATCAGTGCCCAGCAGTGCCGCCCATCAGTGCCCAGCAGTGCCACCTATCAGAGCCACCTATCAGTGCCACCTATCAGTGCCCATCAGTCCCATCTATCTGTGGTACCTATCAGTGCCCATCCGTGCCACCCATCCGTGCCACTTATCCGTGCCACCCATCCGTGCCATCTTATCTGTGCCCATCTTTGCCCATCAGTGCCGCCTTATCTGTGCCTATTAGTGCCGCCTTAACTATGCCTATCAGTGCCCACAAGTGCAGCCTATCAGTGCCCACCAATGCAGCCTATCAGTGCCCACCAATGCAGCCCATCAGTGCCCACCAATGCAGCCTATCAGTGCCGCCTTATCAGCGCACTTCAATGAAGGAGAAAAATGACCCGTTTGCTAAATTTTATAACAAACTATTAAAACATGATTTTTTTTTTTTTTTGCATCTTTTTTTGTTTGTTTAGCAAAAAATAAAACTCCGAGCTGTAACTAAATACCACCAAAAGAAAGCTCTATTTGTGGGAAAAAAATGATAGAAATTTCATTTGGGTACAGTGTTGTATGCCTGCGCAATTGTCATTCAAAGTGCATCAGCGCTGAAAGCTGAAAATTGGTCTGGGACTGAGGGGGGTTTAAGTGCCCAGTAAGCAAGTGGTTAAAGTGGATGTAAACTCATTCTCATCAATTATAAACTACTGCCATAGTGCTGAACTATAAGGATATACATGCCTCCAGTATGTATCCTTACCTGTCAAATGTCTCCCCTTCTCTATTGGAGCCCCAAAAAACTTTGTATTCAGTGGACGTGTCTGTTGTGCAGTGATCAGTGAACAAAGTCGTGACATCAGCAGACTCGCCGTCCAACTCTAGATTCCCCTTGGTCAGAGCACCCACAAGAGAGGCAGAGCACATTCTGGGCAAAAGCAGAGCACGCTCACGCCCCCTGTCAGTCCTGCACACATACACATGTGTCCAGTGACAGTCAGGGATGATCGGTGCAGCGGGGACAGCTGCGAGTACCGATCCCCCTACATGGCTTTTCATCTGATAGCCACAGGAGGGAGAGAAAGATAAGTGGCTGATGAAAATCCATGCAGGGGGATCGGTGTTCACAGCTATCCGCCACGCTGCATTGACTATCCACGACTGCCCCCATGTCTTCCTCCTACTCCAGAACCTGTGTTCTCCTTTAACACCCCCTTTCATCTCTGGCCCCCTCCATGTCGTCCTCATCTGCCCGCTGTCTCTCTATGTCCTCTTCTTCCGCCCCCCCTCATCCCCCACAGTCTCTTCCCTTCTCTCCTCTCCTCTCCCGTGGGCTGCAGGGGGAATCTGTCAGGATGGAGAGTGGAGGAAGGTCCCTTCATTTTCTAAAAAGGACTGGGGAATCTGTGTCCCCTGTCCCTTTCTCTGTCTCAATGGAGAGATGTCAGGGGCCTGTTTAGGCCCCTGACATCTCATCAAAGCCCCCCCAACAGGGCTGATGAAAAAATATATTACAAAATAAAACTGTAAAAAATAAAAAAATGATAAACAAAATTGTAAAAAAAACCTGACACCACGACCACTAAATTCCCTGACCACCCCCGTCTGCCGTCCCCAAAAAGGATTGTGGAAAAAACAAGATACAAATTAAAACAAATTAAAATGTTAAAAAAATACATAAAAATAATAAAAAAAATACTTACACCATCCACTGCCCTACTGACACTGTCCTACTGACACTGTCCTCTGCCCTACTGACACCATCCACTGCCCTACTGACCCCGTCCTCTGCCCTACTGACTCGATGTGTATGATGTTGGTTTTTAAGACGATATTGCATGGTCACAAGGGTCTTAGTCTGGTTGGTTGAGACAATATTGTGTGGTTGCAAGGGTCTCGTTGTGTATGATATTGCATGGTCACAAGGGTCTCAGTCTGTTTGGTTGAGACAATATTGTGTGGTCGCAAGGGTCTAGATGTGTATGATGTTGGTCTTTTAGATGATATTGCATGGTTGCAAGAGTCTCAGTCTGGACTGCTGAGACGATATTTACTGAGAAAAGTGGGCTGCTTAGATATTGATTATGATTATGATATTTAGATTATGTATATTTCTATTAATCAATATTTTTTGTTTACCTTAATTACTTTCTTTTTCCTCCCCTTTTTTATTTATTTTTTGCATGGTCATTGCATTAGACACAATTTCTGTTTTAAAGTAAATTAATCATTTTTTAACTGGTTGTGATACTTTAATATACAGATTTTTTTAAGTGTAAAGAAAAATCATGATAGTTTCAACATACACTTCTCTTTTAATGGTTGAAAACGGCAAGCGGTTTTATCTGTATTGCTAATTTGACACACAGCTGGAACAGTAACCTCATTTCAGATGAAGGGAAGTTATTTATTTTCCTTCACTGGGGCTCCTATACAGGGTGTGTCACTTCCTGTTCTTCCTCAATAAATTGTTAGTGAAAGATGTTGCTTGCTAGCCTTCAACCCAGTCGATGCCTTCTGAGAGGAAACACGTTGGATTGGGGCTAGCAAAGTGATGTCAACTTGCACGGACATCACTGTAGGCAGCCATGCAAGATTTTATCCTGTTTCACTCAAAATTTCCACAATGCAAGTTCAATTTTTATTTAAAGAGGTGTTCCACCCAAAAAATTTACTTCTGCGTTTCTGGTTCCTCCCCCCCTCCGGTGTCACATTTAGCACCTTTTGGAGGGAGGGGAGCAGATATCTGTCTAATACAGGTATTTTTCTCCCATTTGTGGGCATAGATACCCAAGCCACCCGCTGTATTCTGGAAGACACACGGGTCCCAGAAAACAGCAGGGACCAGTGTGATAGCACAGCGCGAGTTGCGCATGCGAAGCAAGGCTTCACTTCCTGATTCCCTTACCGAGGATGGTAGAGACAGCCAAAGGATAGATCGACTTTGGTTCCCAACATCGCGGGCGACCTGGACAGGTAAGTGTCCATATTTTAAAAGTCAGTAGCTGCAGTATTTGTAGCTTCTAACTTAAAAAAAAAAACGGAGGAACTCCGCTTTAATAAACCAGCTTTTTACGCATTATTGCACTATGAGCGTCTTCCATGATCTTTTATAACCACATGATGTGATTAACGAGATTAAGGAGCACCATGAGCCTGGATACATTCCCTGGAGCTGGCTGACCACGTATCTTCAGAGACGCTTCTATTCACAAGCATGTGATCTCTTGGTTGGATCATTTGATTCGGTAAACAGACAATTCTTCACATATAGACCACAGCTGTGACACACTTTCCATTGTGGATTATTTCAGCTACACCACAAACAGTTTGTAGTATTTGCATGTGGGAAAAGCTGGAGCATCATCTTTTCACTAAACACATTGAATTATGGAGCACTGGACTATTTATGAACTTTTGCACCATTTATTATTTGTCATTGTTTGTGAACAGATCGTGGCTATTTACTCAAAAAAATGTTTTTTATGTAATTCACGTGACACACCGTTCTAGGCAACAAGAGCTTCATTTATTCATTGGCACTTTGCCATTTGAACATTTACTATTGATTTTGCTTGTTGTGATTTTGATTATTGTTTGTTGCATCTGTTACTTAATTATTTTTAGGATAATACCCCAGTCAAAAACAGCGCATCTTATTTATTTTACAAATATGTCAGTTGTGGTCTATGTGCACTAAACATCCCATAGATCATCTCAGTAGTGAGAAAGGGAGGGTGGCTACATTCCTATATATAGTGGGTTCATGGAATGGTATCATGGTATCAGGAAATCAGACCACAACAACAAAGAAAGAAATATAGAGATGTGAAAGAAGCTCAGAGGGATAAAGGGTACTTTTTTAAAGTTAAGAATGCATACTTGAATAGAATTTTTTTTTTTGCAAACCAAAATGTTGTGTCAATGGAGCTAGTTCACATATATACAGACCAGTTGCTGTGCAAATGAAAAAAGGATCCTGTGTATTTTTCAGTCCAGTTAAGGTGTGATTTAAGTGTCAATTTCACACCTGAATTGCACTGGACTGCTAAATACCACAATGGACAGAAAATGGGCCTGCATATATGTGAACACAGCCTTATGCCATGTACACACAGTCGGATTTTCTGACGGAAAACGTTCAATGGGAGCTTTTTGTCAGAAATTCTGATCGTGTGTAGGCTCCATCAGACATTTTCCATCGGAATTTCCAAAACACAAAATTTGAGATCTGGGTCTCAAATTTTCCGACAACAAAAGCCATTGTCATAAACTCCGATCATGTGTACACAATTCTGTCGCACAAAGTTTTATGCATGCTCGGAATCAAGCAGAAGAGCCACACTGGCTATTGAACTTCAATTTTCTCGGGTCATCGTACGAGTTGTACGTCACCGCGTTCTTGACGTTCGGAATTTCTGACAACATTGTGTGACCGTGTGTGTATGCAAAACAAGTTTGAGCCAGCATCTGTCTGAAAAAATCCATGGGATTTTGTTGTTGGAATGTCCTATTGTGTGTACGTGGCATTACAGTCTGTTCCTTCCTCCTTCTACGGGTACAGTGCCTTGAAAAAGTATTCATACCCTTTGAAATGTTCCACATTTTGTCATATTACAACCAAAAACTTGATAGGTTTTCAGTTGTGCCATACTCTCTCCATTTTCGGATGATGGATTGAACAGTGATCCGTGATATGTTCAAAGATTGGGATATTTTTTTTATAACCTCACCCTGCTTAAACTTCCCCACAACTTTATCCCTGACCTGTCTGGTGTGTTCCTTGGCCTTTATGATGCTGTTTGTGCACTAAAGTTCTCTAACAAACCTCTGAGGGCTTCACATAACAGCTGTATTTATACTGAGATTAAATTACACACAGGTGTACTCTATTTATGAATTAGGTGACTTCTGAATGCAATTGGTTCCAGCAAATTTTAGTTAGGTGTATCAGAGTAAAGGGGGCTGAATAGAAATGCATGCCACACTTTTCAAATATTTATTTGTAAAAAAAATTGAAAACCATTTATCATATTCCTTCTGCTTCACAATTATATGCTACTTTGTTGGTCTATCACATATTGTCCCAATAAAATATATTTAAATTTTTGGTTGTAACATGATAAAAAGTAGGAAAATTTTAAGAGGTATGAATACTTTTTCAAGGCACTGTGCATGCTGAACATGATGAAGAAGCCCCATACAATTCATGTAATGCAAGAGGTAAAGACAGGGAATTTGTTCAGTTATTTCTTCTCTTTGTTCAATGTCAAAAAAATATGGAGCAGAGCATGATGCGGGAAACACATGTTCTGTGTATGTTTCTCACTCCATGTTCAAAACGCACAGGGTATGCAATCATTTGCAGTGCATTTGCCTGCACTGGATCCAGTGAATTTTTAAAAAATAGTGCATGCACTACTTTTGGTGCAATCCAGTATTCCAAATGAATGATCTGAAAACTGTACTGCACTGAATCACACAGGAATCACACCGGTGTGATCCAACCCCTAAAGGAAACCTGTTAATTAGGTTAGTTGAAAAAATTGGTTTGTTTTTGCAAATGCTGCCTCATGACTCTGTTCTTTAAATTTCACTTAAAGCACAGCTCCCAGCAAGGCTTCTTTAAATATCTGCCATCTATTAGTGGAAATATTGATAACTAGATATCTGTTGTTGCTATTAAATTTTTAAAGGATTATATATTAAACTAAATGAGAAGGAGCAGCAAAAGGCCTTGCATCATTATACATAATGAAGCATTAAACAGTACTTACTGTAGATGACTGCAATTCCTTTTAGCTTATGTATTAGTAACTGCACAATGAGTACCATGTTTACAAATGAAAGTAGTATTCCAGACAAAGTTAAAGCGGAGTTCCAGCCTGGGGATTTTTTTTTTAAAAGTCAGCAACCACAAATACTTTAGCTGCTGACTTTTAATATAAGGACACTTACCTGTCCAGGGAGCCCACAATGTCGGCACGCCAAGCCAAACTGTCCATCGACTTTAGGCACAGACAACGACATTGAAACGAAGGGAAACCGGCAGTAAAATCGTGTGGCGCTTTCTGAATGGGGGGAAGGAATAGGGCACGATAAAACCACGGAGGTGACGTACCTTGCCGATCTGGGACGGAAATCCCAAAGAAAACATGCCAAAAAGGTACAAAAAGAAAAAAGAAATCCAAAAATTAGTGGTGGGGTGTTCCTTTGTTTGAGACTTAAATTTTTGCCTGGAACTCGGCTTTAAGCTGCCCATAGATGGATTGAAATGTGGCTGGTTCAGTCAAATTTCCATCCACCTATGAGCAGGCTGGTTGTAAAGAAGTCGATCTCTCGATTGAATAATATACAACCAGCCTGTTATTATTTTTTTTGTCGATCAATCAGTGTCGCCGGCTATGGCTGGCAACATTGATCATTACATTCTAACAGGGAGGAATATTTATTGCTGTCAGAGTACAACAGTTTCACGGGAGGGATTCCTCCATTAACACATGCTTTTGAACAACAACAAAAAAAATCATCTATAGCCTGCCTTAGGTTTTAATTTTGTTAGATTTGATTGCTGTTTGCGCCCCTGTCAGGATGATTCCCTTATTGTTTTCTGTCTCAGATACAGGAAGTAAGTTGAAATCTCCCCAAACTCTGCAAAAATCCCACCTTTAACTATTTAATTTGGAACAAGTGCACCCATTGGGATATTTCCTCTCTCCCCTTCTGTTTCAGCAGAAATGGTAGAATTATAGATTTCCTCTCACATTCTGGCCCAATGACAATGGTCTGGACCTGCAATAGGGACACAAGAATCACTCCTTCCCATTCTATATGAAACTAGCAAAAAATATTGTGGCTGAAGTTCTGCTTTAATCTTACAACTCTAGCTTTTTCTATTTTTCTAAATATTTAATTATATCTTTTCATATGACAACACTGAAGAAATTACACTTTTCTACAATATAAAGTATTTAGTGTACAGTTTGTATAATAATGTAAATTTGCTGCCCCCTCAAAATATCTCAACACACAGTCATTAATGTCTAAACCGTTGGCAACAAAATTGAGTACACCCCTAAGTGAAAATGTCCAAATTGGGCCCAAAGTTTCAATATTATCAATATTCACCATTATTTTCCAGCATTGCCTTAACCCTCTTGAGCATGCAGTTTACCAGAGCTTCACAGGTTGCCACTGGAGTCCTCTTCCACTCCTCCATGAGGACATCATAGAGCTGGTGGATGTTCGAGACCTTGCACTCCTCCACCTTCTGTTTGAGTATGCACGACAGATACTCAATAGGGTTTAAGTCTGGAAACATGCTTGGCCCGTCCATAACTTTCACCCTCAGCTTCTTTAGCAAGGCAGTGGTCATCTTGGGGGTATGTTTGGGGAAATAATGCCCTGCGGCCCAGTCTCCGAAGGGAGGGGATCATGCTCTGCTTCAGTATGTCACAGTACATGTTGGAATTTATGGTTCCCTCAATGAACTGTAGCTCCCCAGTGGTGGCAGCACTTAAGCAGCCCCAGATCATGACACTCCCACCACCATGCTTGACTGTAGGCAAGACACACTTGTCTTTGCACTCCTTACCTAGTTGCCGCCCCACATGCTTGACATCATCTGAACCAAATACGTTTATCTTGGTCTCATCATACCACAGGACATGGTTCCAGTAATCCATATCTTTAGCATGCTTGTCTTCAGGAAACTTTTTGGGGGCTTTCTCATGCATCATCTTTAGAAGAGGCTTCCATATGGGACAACAGACATGCAGACCAATTTGATGCAGTGTGTGACGTATGGTCTGAGCACTGACAGGCTGACCCCAACCCCTCCAACCACTGCAGCAATGCTGGCAGCACTCATATGTCTATTTCCCAAAAACAACCTCTGGATATGACGCTGAGCATGTGCACTCAACTTCTTTGGTTGACCATGGCAAGGTCTGTTCTGAGTGGAACCTGTCCTGTTAAACTGCTGTATGGTCCTGGCCACCCTGCTGCAGCTCAGTTTCAGGGTCTTTGCAATGTTCTTATAGCCTAGGCCCTCTTTATGTAGAGCAACAATTCTTTTTTTTCAGATCCTCAGAGAGTTATTTGCCATGAGGTGTCATGTTGAACTTCCAGTGACCAGTATGAGAGAGTGAGAGCGATAACACCAAATTGAACACACCTGCTCCCCATTCACACCTGAGACCTTGTAAAACTAGCAAGTCACATGATACGGGGAGGAAAAATGGCTAATTGGGTCCAATTTTGACATTTTCACTTAGGGGTGTACTCACTTTTGTTGCCAGCAGTTTAGACATTAATGGATGTGTGTTGAGTTATTTTGAAGGGATAGAAAATGTACACTGCTATACAAGCTGTACATTCACTACTTTAAATTGTAGCAAAGTGTCATTTCTTTAGTGTTGTCACATGAAAAGATATAATAATATAATATTTACAAAAATGTGGGGGTGTACTCACTTTTTGAGATACTGTAAGATATAGCACTGAATCTCAGACCACTCATTTTCAATTCATATATCAACTAAGATCAGAAATTGTAGCATAAAACTTGAATATATTTCAAACTGTGATTTGAGCATTGTAGAAACACAAAGAAGTCTCAAACATTAATAAATGCAAGGTAAGAAAGCCTATTTTCATTAAGACTAATTTCCTTCTGATCTTTGATTGGCAGGTAGAGAGACTTTCTGAGCGAGAAACACAGATTTTAATATGAGTTGAATATTTGTCCTTGTACTTTGTGAAATGCCAAACGTCTATCCTTAAATGCACAAAACCTAAGAAATGCTTATAAAGAGGCAACCAGTATGAACTATGTGTGCAAATGTGACATTTAAAAGCACTTCAATTTACAGTGACCTATGCTTTGCATATCAGGAATGAACATGTGTTACAAGTATTATTCACATTAATAATTAATGCACACATTAGTGGGCTGGTAAATGTGGCATTGATACCCCAACTTATTTCATGGATGCAGCTTTATAACATGTTATTACTACATTAGATACAATGGCCAGCACTAATGTACTGTACATATGATGCCTATACATTATATGTGTTCATTGAGGATTATACCAGTGTTTCTGTGATTACTAACCTATAATAATGCTGACCAGCCCTGGCCAGCTGCTCACAGCACATATTAATCCAGAGACATGACCAGTTGCCTACAGCACATGGTGATTCACAGTCCTGATCAGCTGCATACAATCAAGATTGGATTTAAACCTCCCTGCTGTGTGCTATAAAGAAAGATTGTAACATTCCCTTTCACTGCTGGAGTATTTTGCAATATTCATCTGCATCTGTTCCTTCATAGATTAAGCCTATTGCAGAATTTAGCACCAAAATGCTGGCAGGATCTTACTACACATATTTTTCACTAAGTAATGCCCATACTATGGTATAGACATTGGTATGGACATTCTTTTATCATTAATATCCCACCAAACTGTAGACATGTGCAATCGTTTTCGTCCGAATGCATTTTCGTCTGAATTTCAGGTATTTTCGTTATCGTTTTAACAAACGATAACGAAAGTGCGGAACCCGAAAAACGACATAAATAAATGCTTTATTTTAGTTTTCGTTGTGACAACAGTTCGATATAGATAGGAGATTCGACATTATGCTGACAATAACAAACTGTTTCTATCTAACCTGTGGTCGAATGTGCCTAACCTTAACTCTATTAGTCCAGGATTATTCTACATAGAGAGAAAAGATTTGACAGAGAGAAAAGATTCAACAGAGAGAAAAGATTGCTGCTGGAATTGGGTGGGGGAAGTAAAACAAAGATAATGATGACGATGATGAATGTTATTGGCTGATTGTAACCAAAGAGGAGGAGCAGTAAAATAGCTAAAATTAAGTACACTCGTACAGCCAACTTACTTTCACTTATGATTGCTAACAGAGAGAGTCACACACACTGAATCATTTCAGTCAATCTTAGCTGGTCTGGTCTTAGCTGGTCTGTTTGTCAGGCCGCGTACACACAGTGTTTCAGCGGACAGTCCGCTCGTGTGTGGGGCTTCAGCGGACAGTTTCAGCGGACAGTTTGACGAACAAAGTTTTTCGGAAATTCCGAAAAACTGTCCGCTGAAACTTGGTTTGAGCGGACAGTCCGCCCGTGTGTAGGCCACTTTCAAAATGAGCAAACTGTTCCCGCTCGGAGGAAAGTCTGCTCATTTCGAGCGCGTCTCCAGGTAGGCGGGGCCCGCGAAGGAGACGTCGCGGGCCCCGCCGCCTGGTATGGACTTAAAGGGGAACCCCAACGCTGAAAAAAATCGGCGTGGGGGTCCCCCCAAAGTCCACAACAGACCCTTGTCCAAGCACGCTACCCGGCCGGCCAGGAAAGGGGGGCGAGCGAGCGCGCCCCCCCTCCCGAGCCGTACCAGGCTGCGTGCCCTCAACATGGGGGGTGCCTTGGGGAAGGGGGGGCCGCGCGGCCCCCCCACCCCAAAGCACCTTGTCCCCATGTTGATGAGGACAAGGGCCTCTTCCCGACAACCCTGGCCGTTGGTTGTCGGGGTCTGCGGGCGGGGGGCTTATCGGAATCAGGGAGCCCCCTTTAATAAGGGGGCCCCCGGATACCGGCCCCCCACCCTATGTGAATGAGTATGGGGTACAATGTACAAAAATATAGCGACAATTTTGAAAAAAACACATTATTTTTTACTTTTTGTTATAATAAATATCCCCCAAAAATATATAAAAAAACATTTTTTTCCCTCAGTTTAGGCCGATATGTATTCTTCTACATATTTTTGTGTAAAAATTTGCAATAAGTAGACATGTGCATTCGTTTTCGTCCGAATGCATTTTCGTCCGAATTTCAGGTATTTTCGTTTTCGTTTTGACAAACGATAACAAAAGTGCAGATTCCGAAAAACGAAAGATCCGACATAAATAAATGCTTTTTTTCATTTTCGTTGTTACAACAGTTCGATATAGAATAGGAGATTCGAAGTGACCGTTCGATATAGAATAGGAGATTCGACGTGACTCCATATGTCTATTGAACCTGTGGTCGAATGTGCCTAAGTTTCGTTTACCTCTATTAGTCCTATTATATAGAAAAGCTTCGACAGAGAGTAAATATTCGACATAGAGAGAACAGAATCGACAGAGAGAAACGATACTGGAATTGGGTGGGGGAAGTAAATTAAAAAAAAATAATGATAATATTCGACGGGATCGTTGCACGTTTATAATAATATTCGACGGGATCGTTGCACGTTTATAATAATATTCGACGGGATCGTTGCACGTTTATAATAATATTCGACGGGATCGTCGCAACTATACGACACTGCAATCGTACATTTCGGCAATCGAATGCTCCGCCTATAGGCTATATAGTTTAGCAGCTCCATCGAATCTTCTTTATCCATTCGACAGATACCATAAGCCTTCCAAGACAGATTCGACCGTAATTCATGTGGATTTTCGGACGAATGCAATTTTTGCACGAAAAACGAAATAAATAAAAACGAATTTCGGGAGTAACTAAATAAATAAAATTTACGGACGAAAACGAAAAAACGAAACGAAATATTCTAGTCTGCACATGTCTAGCAATAAGCGATTATTGATTGGTTTGCGCAAAAGTTATAGCGTTTACAAAATAAGGATAGTTTTATAGCATTTTTATTAATAATTTTTTTTTTTTACTAGTAATGGCGGCGATCAGCGATTTTTATTGTGACTGCGACATTGTGGGGGACCCATCGGACATTTTTGACACATTTTTGGGACCATTGTCATTTATACAGTAATCACTGCTATATAAATGCAGTGATTCCTGTGTAAATGACACTGGCAGTGAAAGGGTTAACCAGTGGGTGGCAGTGTAGGGGTTAAGTGTTCCTAGGGGTGTGTTACTAACTGTGGGGGGTTGGGCTTTCATTTAGTGAACACTGATCTCTGCTCCAATCACATGGAGCAGAGATCAGCGTCACTAGTTGCTAGGCAGAATGGAGAAATGTTGTTTACACAGCATTTCCTCCATTCGGCCGCTCCGTGAGATGATCGCGGGGATGCCCGCGGCGATCGAGTCCGCGGGTCCCGCGACCGGACTCACGGGGGTCCCGACCAGTGCGGGAGCGCGCCGCCGGCAGCACGCTCCCGATGGCAGGGCTGCAAATTTAAAGGGACGTACATGTACGCCCATTTGCCTGCCCGTGCCATTCTGTCGACGTACATCGTCGTGCGCTGGTCGGCAAGTGGTTAATTTGGATTTTCGGACGAATGCATTTTTTAACCAAAAAATGTAATAAATAAAAATTTTGGGAGTAACTAAATAAATGTATTTTCTGGACGAAAATGAAATTCTGAAACAAACTATTTCAGTGTGCACATGTACCATACTGTACCAAACAGTAGTGTATCACAACACATTTCTACCTTTTCCTCTTACATTCACACTAACAAATTAAATCTTTGGTTCCTCGCTCTCTATTGTCCACAGTACCTTCCCGGTAGTCTCACCACCATCCACACTATGTATTCTGCCTTCCCTTCTTTTAAGTTATCTGGCACCTCTCACTCTATTTTCTCTATTACTATACTATATAGTATAGCTATATGACAGTTCCCTCACCATGACCACACTACACCCTGTCAAGTTCTCCCAACACTGTCTGCATCTATGCTCTTGCAGATCTTCTGTCACTGTCTGCATCATCTTCTCCCCAAATTTTTTCTGTACTACACCCTGATCAGGTTTGTACTCTTACACTGCATATAAACCCAATCTTCTGTCTACTGCATTCAGCACTTTGCATTTTCTGATATTGTACTGTTTGTATGGCACCATAACCATTTCAGCACCGGACCAATTCTGATACTTTTCATATATGTAAAAATCAAATTTGTGCTAAAAAATTACTTAGTACCACACACACACACACACACACACACACACACACACACACACACACACACACACACACACACACACACACACACACACACACACACACACACACACACACACACACACACACACACACACATATACAGTTGTGCTCATAAGTTTACATACCCTGGCAGCATTTATGATTTCTTGGCCATTTTTCAGAGCTGAAGCCGTTTATTATCAATCAACTGTGTTTACTCTTTTTAAATCATAATGGCAACAGAAACTACAGAAATTACCCTGATAAAAAGGTTACATACACCAGTTCTTAATACCGTATATTGCCCCCTTTAACATCAATGACAGCTTGAAGTCTTTTGTGGAATTTGTGGATGAAGCTCTTTATCTTCTCAGATGGTAAAACTGCCCATTCCTCTTCCCAAAAAGCCTCCAGTTCCTATACATTTTTGGGCTGTCTTGCATGAACTGCACAATTGAGATCTCCCCAGAGTGGCTCAATGATATTGAGGTCAGGAGACTGAGATGGTCACTCCAGAACCTTCTGGAGTTAATACTAGGGGGTGATCAAGGGGTTAATACTAGGGGGCAATCAAGGGGTTAAATGCATGTCCCAGGGAGTGTTTCTAACTGTATGGGGATAAGACTCAATGGGGGAGGAGACAGATCGCCATTGCTACTTACAGTGGTGTGAAAAAGTGTTTGCCCCCTTCCTCATTTCCTGTTCCTTTGCATGTTTGTCA
This sequence comes from Lithobates pipiens, assembly GCF_037356315.1. Lineage (NCBI taxonomy): Eukaryota > Metazoa > Chordata > Amphibia > Anura > Ranidae > Lithobates > Lithobates pipiens. The sequence continues at coordinate 397,521,875 of NW_027507748.1, read as the reverse complement.
CACTTAAGTGTTTCGGAACATCAAACCAATTTAAACAATAGTCAAGGACAACACAAGTAAACACAAAATGCAATTTGTAAATGAAGGTGTTTATTATTAAAGGTGAAAAAAAATCCAAACCATCATGGCCCTGTGTGAAAAAGTGATTGCCCCCTAAACCTAATAACTGGTTGGGCCACCCTTAGCAGCAACAACTGCAACCAAGCGTTTGCGATAACGTGCAATGAGGCTTTTACAGCGTCCTGGAGGAATTTTGGCCCACTCATCTTTGCAGAATTGTCCTAATTCAGTTACATTAGAGGGTTTTCGAGCATGAACGGCCTTTTTAAGGTCATACCACAACATCTCAATAGGATTCAGGTCAGGACTTTGGCTAGGCCACTCCAAAGTCTTCATTTTGTTTTTCTTCAGCCATTCGGTGGTGGACTTGCTGGTGTGTTTAGGATCATTGTCCTGCTGCAGAACCCAAGTTCGTTTCAGCTTGAGTACACGAACAGATGGTCAGACATTCTCCTTCAGGATCTCTTGGTAGACAGCAGAATTCATAGTTCCTTTTATCATGGCAAGTCTTCCAGGTCCTGAAGCAGCAAAACAGCCCCAGACCATCACACTACCACCACCATATTTTACTGTTGGTATAATGTTCTTTTTATGAAATGCAGTGTTCCTTCTACGCCAGATATACTTGGACACACACCTTCCAAAGAGTTCCACTTTTGTCTCATCGGTCCACAGAATGTTGTCCCAAAAGTCTTGGGGATCATCAAGATGTGTTGTGGAGAAATTGAGACAAGCTTTGATGTTCTTTTTGCTCAGCAGTGGTTTTCTCCTTGGAACTCTGCCATGCAGGCCATTTTTGCCCAGTCTTTTCCTGATGGTGGAGGCATGAACGCTGACCTTAACTGAGGCAAGTGAGGCCTGCAGTTCCTTGGACGTTGTTGTGGGGTCTTTTGTGACCTCTTGAATGAGTCGTCGCTGCGCTCTTGGGGTAATTTTGGGCGGCCGGCCACTCCTGGGAAGGTTCACCACTGTTCCATGTCTTCGCCATTTGTGAATAATGGCTCTCACTGTGGTTCGCTGGATTCTCAAAGCTTTGGAAATGGCTTTATAACCCTTTCCAGACTGATAGATCTCAATTACTTTCTTTCTCAATTGTTCCTGAATTTCTTTGGGTCTCGGCATGATGTGTAGCTTTTAAGGATCTTCTGGTGGACCTTACTGTGTCAAGCAGCTTCTATTTAAGTGATGCCTTGATTGTGAACAGGTGTGGCAATAATCAGGCCTGGGTGTGGCTAGAGAAATTGAACTCAGGTGTGGACAACCACAGTTATAGTATGTTTTAACAAGGGGGGCAATCACTTTTTCACACAGGGCCATGATGGTTTGGATTTTTTTTCACCTTTAATAATAAACACCTTCATTTACAAATTGCATTTTGTGTTTACTTGTGTTTTCCTTGACTATTGTTTAAATTGGTTTGATGTTCCGAAACACTTAAGTGTGACAAACATGCAAAGGAACAGGAAATGAGGAAGGGGGCAAACACTTTTTCACACCACTGTAGCTGGAAAAGATGATCTGTTTCTCCTCTCTTGTCAGAACGGGGATGTGTGTGTTTGCACACACACATCCCTGTTCTGGTTCTCGTGCCCGCGATCATTGGGTCCCCCACTGTGCAGTGGGCGTGCGTGCACGCTATCACCCTTAAAAGGGGCAGACATACACCTATGCCGATTCGGATCATGCAGACCTGCTGCAGTATAATGATGGAGGCTGTTCGGCAAAAGGTTAATCAAGGAACAGTAGTTTTTTTTTTAGAGTTGGGACAATTATTTATGACTTTTGACATGAAGACAAAATCTCCTGCCAGAGAGTAGCGTTAAAGATATCCACAAAGACATCTGCTAACTGGTATGTACAGTTCTTTAGGATAATTGTCAGGGTGTTATCAGGCCATGCAGCTTTCCTCCCAATGGCACCTGACAAACTCTGTCTCACATCCTGAGCAGAACTCTCAAAAGCTATATCTCCGAGAACATAAGTCAACTTAGTAATAACATTGTTGTTTGAGTGCTCAATATGGGCATACAACACTTTTAGATCTTCTGGCAGAGAAGCATTATAGTTTTCACACAGGCCTGTCTTTTTTTAAACCCGTGGCTGACTGAATGGTCTACCACATGGGTCTAATATTGTTGCTACCAAATGCTTTCTCTAGCCCCAATTTATACTTCTGGTTTGCCTTCCAAATGCCTGTCCTTAACTCACAACCCTTGCTACACTGTGTGCTTTCTTATCACCTGACCTAAATGTAATATTCCTAACTTTGACTAGAGCCCCCACTTCCCCATTTACTCAAGGCTTCTGATTGGGAACATGTCTCACCATCTTGATTTGCCTTACATTCCCCACATTTGCTAACATATGCCAATGCCACAGAGTAATACTGCTCCCTTTGCTAGCAGCATCCCCAAACACCTGCCAGTCTGTCCGCTCAAAGCATTCTTGCAATGCAGCAATAGAACCATCTGTCCACCTTGTAATTGTCGTTAGCACTGACTTTTCCTTTTGTAATACTTGTGGGTAGACAGGTACCAAAAGATTGATATATTGTCTGATAACCCCAAAAGGATGAGAAACAGCCTTGTAGCTGCCACAAACATTGGTATAAACAACACACTGCTTAAAATATACCGTATATGATCCTAAATCTACTTCCTAAAGAAAGTCCCCTGCAACTGTACAGAATGTGCTAGGATTCTTTGCCATCTGAACACTCATAGTGTAATACACCAATTGAATTGCACTTTCATCATTTGCATCAGGTTGATATATATATACAGCAAATATAAGGAGAAAAGTAAATTCTCTTGGGAGGCATAAGGGACAACATTTTATTAGGAGAGAGGGTAGTTGGACTAATAGAGTTAGATGGACTGTAAATAAGTGACTAACACATTACATGCAAACCCTAGCTAACACTTTTTAACAGTTACAGCATTTATTCTTATTTGGGTAAAAAGGTTTAAACTGTATGAATAAAATTTGACAGTATTAAGTTAAGTGCTTTGTCTCAACTGTCTAACTGCCACATTTGCTGAAAAGCACAGTCTGCTAAAGGAACTGGAAGAATAATTTATTGGTAGGATCAACAGATAATAAAACATGTTACAGTAGGGACTTAGAAAAATAAAGACTGATGTGTTAATACTAGACAGACTACTTCATCTATGTGATTTTTTTTTTTTTTTTTACTTTACCCATAGCTTCACTTTTGTGTTCTAATGTCTCTGGCCTTTTTTGCTCTCCATTTTCTACAATCTTATCTATTCCATTTTATGACACAAAGCGAGACAAGGAACAGCGCCAAGAATATTGATGGATCATGGAGGATTTCAAGTGGAAATGCTGCCACTTAATAGTGAATCACCAGTTAATGAATGCAAAGGGGAAACAAGCAGTGCAAATCCGAAAAATGCTGTAATCTCGGGGTGATGAATATCCTGCAATATATGAAAATAAATCAGTACAGCCCTATAAAAGTTATGCTATTTCTAGCAATATTCTCCTAACATCCAACAATGTGTGTATCCTATATATAAACAAATATTTTTGTACAAAGAAATTCCTTATTCATAAATCCCACACTCAGATTCGAAAATAATATATGTTGAAAAAATATTTCAAAACTAAAGCACATATATATGATATGATCTCAAAAAAATATAGTTCAGACATAAAGTATAAGTGTGCATTCCCCTACCAGTCCAGGAGGATGGTGAATGATGAAACTAGTAGGGTGGGGCTAGGACGCTGACACCATCTGGCTTTTCTATGATCGAGCTTGCGGCTTTTTGATACTACAAACCGGAGCCGATGAAAATATGTAATCATATGCCTTTGTTCCCTAGTGTTGGGTAGACACTTGAGAAATGTGAGTGCTTTTAACAAGTTTTAATAAACAAGCAGTGTTTTAACGGTATCACACTTCCTTCCCCCTAATGATCTTTCTTCCTTCCCCCTAATAATCCTTCAATCCATTCGGGAGAGAAACTGACAAGAGGATACGTCAGAGAAAGCACAGTGGAGAGTGGATTTGCCTGACATAACACAACATGCTTTCACTGGTTTATAATCTGACCGGCTATAACTTCTGATGAGTTAATTTAGGACTTATGGTGAAGTAGCACATCAGGTGTATAAATACATGAATTGTTGGTGTTGGATCACGTTCTGATTTTTAATTTGTTGTGGGATTGGTAATACAGATTTTTTTTTTTTTTTTGAACAGATGCACTTTTTTGGTTAAGCTTGAAAATATGAACTTTATTTTTTGCACACTTGTACTTTATGTATCAGCTATATATTTTGAGAACATATATACATACATACATACATACATACATACATACATACATACATATATATATATATATATATATATATATATATATATATATATATATATATATATATGCAATTTGGTTTTGTAATATTTTTTCAATATATATAGTATTTTTGGATGTGAGCAAGGGATTTATGAATAAGGAATTTCTTTGCAGAAAAATATTTGTTTTTATATATAATTGGGTGGACACTTTATCTGTTTATATATAGGATACACACATTGATGGATGTTAGGAGAATGTTGCTAGCAGTAGCATTACCTTTATAGGGTCGTACTGATTTGTTTCACATATGTTGATTGCAGGATATTTATCACCATGAGATTACTGGATTTCTGGGATTTGCACTGCTTGTTTCCCCTTTCTATTTCATTTTATGTTGTCTTAGTGCACTGTCCCTATTGTGCCTTGAGTGGAGACAAAAGCTGGTCAAACATGGATCGAACTTCAGTTGATTCAGCAGGGACAAGCTGAATTTTGTTCCATATATGCCCACTATGGTTGAATAGAAGTTCGTCTTCTGCACAACTGGCCTGTTGGAAAATGATAGACTGCAGCTATGGTCTATGTATACCGGTGGGGAAGTGTCCCCACTGTCACAATACAAAAACACCGTTTGAAGATTCCCTCATCCATCTCAAATGTGGGGATGTGGTAGTCAGCTCACCTTTTTTTTTTCATTCAACTCACTGGTTGATTGAAAAAAATGGATCTATCTATGGCCACAGCTAAACACTCAGGATAATAATAAATGAGACCTGATTTTTTTCATAAATATGCAGCACTCCTGTATATTGTAAGCCCACCACCTTCCACTATACACAAACAGCTGCTTGATGACTTAACACATCAAGAGAAAGGGTATGAATTGTCATTCCTCTTGCAGAAGTGAGAAATCATTCCTGACCCCTTGCCCAGTCCACCAATAGTTTCCTTTGTTCTTCCTCCTGTCTCTAATCTGTGATCAGTTCCTCCTCTCCATCTTCTCATAATCAGCTGAAGTTCCTTTCTCCCCTCCACCACTAAGCAACAGTCAGTTGGTTCTTTGCCTTAACTCCAGTCATAACTTTCCCCTTTGCCCTCCAACCATCCTCAGCCCTACACTAGCCATTCTTCCAATGGTTCTTGACATATTAGCCTCGATTCCTTGTTGATATATAGATTCCACTGCCTCCTCTCACCTTTCCAGTAATTAACACTGAACTCGAGGTATGATCTTTATCACATGCTAACACTGGTCCACCTTGGATCAAAGTATGTGTGCATAGCTCATACCTGGGGGGCTATTGAGGAAGATGACAGTTGGCGCTAATACAGTGATAGAGCTGATCCTATGCCAGGGGCATCCTCTTTGCACACTGAACCACAAGTGGGCACTTGCTCAAAACTTTAATTATTTATAGAACAACTTGTGTTATTTTCAAGTGAATACAATGTGTTCCCTATTTTAATAAGGTGGAAATAGTAACATCATTATTCTTTCTTTGCACCCCTTTTGGATTTTAAATATTATGTACAGTCCCTTGTTGACAGTTAAGCCCCCCATGTACATTGCACATGGATTATCACTGCACTAGGCTCTCCTGGGCCAATCTGTTTCCACTCTACCTCCTCTATCTCTCTGCCCCCAGGCACAGTTAGACAACATTTTAGCTTTTCTTTCTTCCCTCCTGTTCTAAAATTGGCTCCATTTTACTGTACATTCTGTCTCCCACATAATAAAGTTACTAGGATGGTACACTTGGACAAGTTGTCAAGCTAAAACCAAGCCAGACCAAAAAAACATGTGAACTTGTGACTAGCAAATATGTGAATGAGCACATATTTGCTAGTCCTGTTTAAAAAATAATTATATGTTGCTATTAAATCCAGTTGTTCAGAGTGGTTGTTAAAAGTCAGCTACAGGCAAAAGAGAAATCAATTAATTACTAATACATTACAGGAAATTTTGCAACTGTATTCAAGTCAGAAAGTCAAGTAAATTTACCTTAATGTTAGTTTTATGTAATAGAATAAAGCTGGATTCTAGGAATATCGTTACTTCTGGAGATCCTGTAACCTTGGGTAATATACATATACATAAAGTTAGAATATCATCAAAATGTTAATTTATTTTAATTTAATTCAAAAAGTGAAACTCGTATATTTTATATAGACGCATTACATTATATATTTCAAGCATTTATATCTTTTAATTTTGATGATTATGGCTTACAGCTAGTGAAAACTCAAAATTCAGTATCTCGGAAAATTACAATATTACATAAGATCAAAAAAAAAAAAGACGTTTTTTAATACAGAAATGTTGACTTACTGAAAAGTATGTCTATGTACAGTATAGTATGCACTCAATATTTAGTTGGGGATCCTTTGTTTGAATTACTGCATCAAAGTGGTATGGCATGGTGGTGTCACTGCTGAGGTGTTATGGAAACCAAGGTTGTTTTGATAGTGGACTTCAGCTCCTCTCCATTGTTGGGTCTGGTGTCTCACCAAATCATCACTGACTGTGGAAACTTCACACTGGACGTCATGCAACTTGGATTCTGTGCCTCTTCACTCTTCCTCCAGACTCTGGGACTTTGATTTCCAATTGAAATGCAACATTTTCCACAGTGACAATTTGGGGTGCCATGCCATCTGCTGGTGTTGGTCCACTGTGTTTTATCAAGTTCAAAGTCAGCGCAGCCCTCTGCCAGGAAAGTTTAGAGAACTTCATGCTTCCCTCACTTACCAGCTATATGGAGATGCTGATTTCATTTTCCACCAGGACATGGCTCCTGCCCACACTGCCAAAAGTACCAATACCTGGTTTAAGATCATGGTACCACTGTGCTTGATTAGCCAGCAAACTCACCTTACCTAAACCGCACAGAGAATCTGTGGGGTATTGGCAAGAGGAAGATGAGAGACACTAGACCAACAATGCAAGCAAGCTAAAGGCTGCTATCAATGTACCGTGGGCTTCCATAACACCTCAGCAGTGCCACAGGCTTGTCACCTCCATGCCACTCCACATTGATGCAGTAATTCATGTAAAAGGTTCCGCGACCAAGTATTGAGTGCATACTATACTGTACATGGACATACTTTTCAATAAGCCAACATTTTTGTATTAAAAATCCTTTTTTTATTGATCTTATTTAATACAGGCATACCCCACCTTTAAGTACACATTGGGGTTTATTTACTAAAGCTAGAAAGTGCAAAATCAGGCTCACTTATGCATAGAAACCAATGAGTTTACAGGTTTTATTACCAAAGCTTAAGCTTAGGTTAGAAGCTCATTGGTTTACATAGTTACATAGTTACATAGTTACATAGTTAGTCAGGTTTAAAAAAGACACAAGTCCATCCAGTTCAACCTTAAAAACAAAAAACAAAAATAAAAAATAATCATACAATCCAAATACCCAATTTTATGCCCACAATTGATCCAGAGGAAGGCGAAAAAAAACCCCAGCAGAGCATGCTCCAATTTGCTACAGCAGGGGAAAAAAAATCCTTCCTGATCCCCCAAGAGGCAATTGGATTTTCCCTGGATCAACTTTACCTATGTTAGTACCCAGTTATATTATGTACATTCAGGATTCTATGCAGAAGTGAGCCTGATTTTGCACTTTCTAGCTTTAGTAAATAAAACCCATTGCATACTTAAAAGTGGAGTATGCATGTAGTCGAGATTTCTGAGATAGTGAATGTTGGGTTTTCACTAGCTGTAAGCCATAATCATCAAAATTAACAGAAAAAAATGCTTGAAATATATCACTTTGTGTGTAACGCATCTATATGAAATATAAGCGTTTTACTTTTTGAATTGAATTACTAAAATTAACTTTTTGATGATATTCTAAATTTATGAGAAGCACCTGTATGTGCAACTATTCCTCTTCTTCTGTCTTCCTCTCTCTTTATCACTCTCTGAGAACCAGTGATGATGCCTGGGAACACCAGGTCTGCTTGGTTTTCAACACAATAATCTGCAACAGGAATATGTAAACTAGTGTGGGTTTCAGGTGTACTACCGCAATCTTGGATAAAACAGCTGTACAGGTAACCTTTATTTTACTGGTGTATCTCAATGCTTATATGACTCCTGCACCAAGGCTATGTATAGTAAGTATTTACATATTCTGAAGAAACTGTGAAAGCACTTCAAAACAAGCTCTCATACATCTTTGTAGCTACAGCATTTGTTATCAATCGATGCTCATACATATGAAAATCACACTTTTATAATAGTCCACATTGTATGTACTGTACATGTACATTACTTTTCTCATAATTTACAGTACATTCAGTAATAATAAATACATTGAGGCAGATTTAAAAAAGAAATTGAGACCCTTTGCAAAATAAATTCAGTGAATATTCACTTCAGTTACCCATTTATGTGAAAAGCAAATTCAGGGTAATTTTAAATACCCAATTATATACAGATGCAATAAGTAAACAAAAATGTGCTTTGCATAAGACTGGATAATTAAAGTGAATATTCACTCGATTTATTGAGTCAATCGATGCTTCAGTCAATCTGCCTCAATGTTTCAATGCAATAGCAACACTAATACAGGGGAGCAGAAAAATAGCTGCACATGTTTTGTCATCAGTGTTGTATAGTAACATTGAAAGAAACAGTTGTCTGTACATTAATAGCTAACTTCCAAAAAAGGCTAGCTTTTAACAGATTGTCAGGCATATAAATATGCATCTTAAAGCTTGCATGGTTTCTAATTGTGTACAGCATCACTTTCCATATAATATTTTAAAACATGCTCAGCAAGGTGTGAAATACAACACCTAGGCCAGTGGTGGTGAACCTTGGCACCCCAGATGTTTTAGAACTACATTTCCCATGATGCTCATGCACTCTGCAGTGTAGTTGAGCATCATTGGAAATGTAGTTCCAAAACATCTGGGGTCCTAAGGTTCGCCATCACTGATCTAGGCTATACGAATAAGCTCAAAGCAACAAGACCTTGTCAGCTTTTGCTATACTTGTTACAAGGTTTACATTGCTACTGTGTGCTTAATCTTGTGCTGAGTGAGAATACAATGTGTGAATCAATTGCTAGTCCTCTGAAAATCAAGAGTGCCAGTTTAATTAGACCATAATACATATAGAAAAAAATAGTGCTATATAGTTATAAAGTTAACTAAAATGTTGCCAATTGTCTTGCCAATACAGTATATTGAAAGAGAAATGGGTATGAAAACTGTATATAATCTCTTGTTTCTATTCAGATATTCTTATTCAGGTTTTTAAATTTACGATATAACAATCTAGAAGGATAGAACATGCATTTTAAAGTATTGACTGTGTACACTGGGCTGAAGCCAGATTAACATACATTACAACTTTAGATCATAAACCAATGAGTACAGCAATAATGACATATGCAATAAAAATGTATCCCTTAAGTAGTGCTAAAAAAAGTGAGAAACGAGAAGTAGGTAGGTGGGTGAGGTAAGGGAAGAAGGGCAAAGAGTGATTCCCGGTGGGAGGGGGGCTATTTCATGGTGAAAAGACTACTGATGACAATAAAAGTTAGCAGCATGCCATTATGGGTCAAGTAGCATGGAATGAAAGTCTATGGGAAAAAACTCCTCTATCAATGGCTGCTAAACTTTAGTATATTTTAAGGGGAATCGGTCATGTAGGGTGGCATCAACTTTGCCGTGGATCATGGTGCATGCTACTTAATTTTAAACTTAAAATTGGACTAAGAGTGGGGGTTTTCCATGCAGCTGCCACTGTCTGTTTAGCAGCTGTTATAATTTGTAAAATAATCTTGAATTATACAGTGGTAATGTCTGGGGGGGGGGGGGGGGGGGCAGATTTTTAGAACAGTTATAGTGGAATATGAAGCAATCAATTTATGGAGAGAAAATCAAAAACCTTTGTCCAAAACTTGTGAACTACTGGGCATGTCCAACAAACATGTAGGTGTGTTCCCAATTCCTTGAAGCTCTGAAAGATTATTTGGTACAAGTTTAGAAATGTGTGCTAGGACTAGGTAGCAGCGGGGGAGGACTTTATAAGAGGCCTCCAGCATGGCAACATTTACAGAGCAGGACTTAGTGGCAAGCCATATGTCAGTTCAATCTTCAGGTTCTACAGTGACACCATGGTCAAACTTCAGACTCCCACTTGCTAACCCACAATGGGGGCTATGGGAAGAGTTTGTAAAGCATTATAAGGCATAAGGTAAAGATTTGACCTGGAGCTTGGGGGTCTCTTTCGTACATATGTCCAAATGGGGTAAGATACGCTGATAAATGGACGAGTGTGAAAATGAGCTAGAAAGATAAAAGTGTTGACATAGCACTGGGAAAATAAGGATCCCATCAGGGCCTGATCATCGGTGCAATCTAGTTAGTGTAATATCAATGCAGATGCAGAAAGAGGCATGACCACATAGGACAGTGAGGTGAGAGCAGACCCGCCTGATGTTTAATGTGGTTGCAAAGGGTCAGGACATGTAAAGTGATCAGGATATAGTAAAGGGTTCATGATAGATCAACTGTATGTTCTTTTGGGATCAGCTAGAGAAAATTAGTGTTTCACACTTTGCTCCTTCCAGACCCATATAGGAATTTCTGTTGTTTCGTGCAATTTTGTCAGTTGGGCCATCTGAGCATCATCATAATACTTTATCAGATGGAGAGTTGCAGACCTCCACGTATTTTAGGCAAAAAAATGGTGTGCCTAGGGAGTCTTGGAAAAGCATGTCCCCATATAAAATGAAAACAACATTATTGAAGTACATGCAGTTAATGCAAGGGTATGTTAACCAGCAACACATATTAAATTACAAGATTTTTTTCGAAGCAGGGTCATTTTACACAACCATGATATATACGCAGCGATGCCTATTGAGCCATCAAAGATGTGAATTTGGTTAGCATGGGTGGGGGAGGTAGCTAGCTGGATATAATGAATAGTACATATCAGTTACGTGAATGCCCAACTATGGGATGAAATCAGTAGGTCACAAAAAAGAGAAAGCAGTTTGTAGGGAGGCAAACTCTTGAGGGGCGAGTTTGCTTGGCCTTCAAGTCGGAGATGGCAAAAAACTGTTCAAGGATCTGCAATAGGTTGAGGGTAATAACACTAGAAGTGATAAAAACAAGAATCGTGTTGATGAACATGCTGAGCTTGTGCTGGTGTCTCGCTACTTCTAAGCCTTTAATGTCTGAAGAATGGATTACTTGGGCTAAGGGTTCAATATAGAGGGCAAATAATAGGGGAGAGAGAGGACAGCTTGCCCCGAGCTATAAGGAATGAGTTAGACCTACTGTATATCTGAATATTTAAGATAGGCTTGAGGGAAAGTATAGAGGGTAGAAATCAAATGGATTAAATGAGGGCTAAACCCCCCAATTTCCAAGAATATAGTGTAAGTAGGGCCACAGGACTGAATCAATGGCATTTCTAATGTCCAATGACAACAAGTATGCTGGAATATGCCATCTTCACAGTGCTTCTATAGGGAAAGTAGCCCAAAGAATATTGTCACTCACTTTGTGGAGGGTGATAAACCTGACTTGATCTCTTTATTAAAAAAAGTGATAAAAATGGTACCAATAAATCAGTGAGTATGTGAACAACAAACAATGGTGCAGCTGCCCCTTTAGGTGTAAAAAACACTGATAAACATGAAGTATGAAATAAAGGTTTTGCGCTACTCATAAAGTGAACAATATACTTATTACAAATTAAAAAAGAGAAGTGCTCACTCACCAACTACAAATGACCACTGAAAGGTCTTGGTCACTTTTTACAATAATCAGAAGGGTTTCCTTGAAACACTCTTCAGGTGGTCCCGGGGCCAAGTTAAGTCCATAGTCATCAGACACTAGAACAAAAGTGTAGCATTACGTGAATAGCGTGTGAACCTGGAAGGGTAAAATAGGCAATGCAAAATTGAATGGCAACAAAACGAAAACATAAAAGTCCAAAGTGAATAATAAACATCTATGGAGGGTCCATTAGAGTTCAGAGTAAAGTGAAAGGTATTTCTAGGATAATCAAGGATGAATCTTGAAAATTACAACAAAATGGTAAAGTGTGCACGCTTACCGGATTCGATGGACACACATAACGTATAGCACATGGGTCAGACAGGCACTCTTCAGGGAATGACCTCAAACAGGAGCTCCCAGCACTGGAAAATCAGTAAGAAAGATTCCACCCAAAGTTGAATGAGGACTGTCAGATATCCATGATGGACTCCAAAACATGCGATGAATCACATCAAATGGTGTGCATGAAAAACAAATGATCCGCACATAGTGTGATACTGTTTGACATTTAATGGTAAAAAAGGGGGTTTACACTTACAGAAAATCCGATAAAACATGCTTGTAGTTACAATGGAGTATAGGCAACAATTCCAAGAGCATCACCTGACATGTTTTGCCCTATTGGACATCATCTGGGGTATGAGGCTCATGTTTCATCGTTGAAGTATATATAACTATGTCAGCCAATAAAATTTCTTCTAAATATCTGACAATGAGGACACCTGAACATCAATCAAAATTATTTCAAGGTGATGCTCTTGGAATGTTGCCTATACTCCATTTTAATTACAAGCTTGTTTTATCGGATTTTCTGTAAGTGTAAACCCCCATTTTTACCGTTAAAAGCCAAACAGTATAACACTATGTGTAGATCATTTGTTTTTCATGCACACCATTTGATGTGATTCATCGCATGTTTTGGAGTCCATCATGGATATCTGACAGTCTTCATTCAACTTTGGGTGGAATCCTTCTTACTGTTTTCCTAGTGGTGGGAGCTCCTGTTTGAAGTCATTCCCTCAAGGGTGCCTGTTTGACCCGCGTGCTATATGGTACATGTGTCCATTGATTTTGTTACGCGTGCAAACTTTACTATTTTGACTGTATTTTCAAGATTCATCTCGGGTTATCCAAGAAAGACCTTTCACTTTATTCTGAACTCTAATCAACCTTCCACAGATGTTTATTATTCACTTTGGACTTTTATGTTTTGGTTTTGTTCACGTTCAATTTTGCATTGCCTATTTTACCCTTCCAGGGTCACACACTATTTACATGCTCACTTAGCGCCACATTTTTTTTTGTTTTTGTTGTTGTTTTATCAAGCCCAGTTTTTCATATGGGACATTATGTATCATAGAGGGTACCTGTAGCAAATTGGATTACAGTAATTGCAAAAAAAAATGTAAAATGATAATAACAATAATCATAAAAATTGAAATTGCATGATTCTCAGGTGTAAAAAAGAAAAAATGTATGGAAAGTAGAGTAGTACAAAATAAAAAAAAGGCAATGAGTTACAGTTTGGCTTTGCTCGCATGTGTCATTTTAAATTTATGAAAAGATAAAATAAAATAAATTCTAATTATATAGGGCTTGCATTTGCTCGGTATGGTTTCACTGTATCAACGGTTATTCTATTTCCACTCATGAATAACTGTTATATAGTGTGCCTGTTGTCAAGCGCTGCAGAAAAAAAATGTTGACTTTTCTAAATAAATGCTAATAAAATATATTAGCCCAACAGTTATTTTGGGTTACAGGCCATAAATATACACAAGGACTGTGTTATCTGGTGGCTGCACAATGAACAGTGAGGTTAAATACTAGCAGCCGGCTGTTTTTTAATGATTTCTGCTCTGGCATTACGTTACTTTAAGTTCTGCAGTAAACATTTCTGAGAGCTATTATTATTCTGGGGTGAGATTAAGAAAGCTGTAAAACAAATATCGCTGCATCCAATAAAAAGAATATAAAAAAGCACTTTTAAATAGCACTTTACAAATGGCCAAATTAAATAGCACTGAAATTACATTACAGACATACATTGCCAATAATGGCAGTAATAAATTAAGAATATTATCTTACATTTGCTGTCAATTGTGCTACTAATTTCTAAAAACCAGCTAGAGAGAAAAACATGCTATTTCTCGTTCTCGAGGGCAGAAGTTTATTTTCTCTTATGAAGAAAAATACATTTTGTTTATGCTGACTTTTTCTACTCCGATTGCTGTAAGGACCTTTCAAAACATTGGATAATGAGATACTCAGTATTGTGATGGTGTACGAACCATAGTAAGTTATTTTATCAGGGTCTACAAAAAATACAAGGTCTGCCCATCATTGTCCCCACCATGAAACTATTGATTCCTCTTTGAAATTCCTAGAAGCTGCATTTATCCTTGATACTATGTATCAAAGGAGTTTTTGTGGAGACAAGGGAACAGTCTTAAATCAACCTGAACGATCCTACAATATGTAGGAAAATCTCTGAAGGCAATAAAGGCACCGAGGCTCTTGTGTTCACCATTGCTCCTTTGACAACATTATAACTGTCCAAATTTCTAATTCGCTGCTGAATGTGACCCTGCAAAAAAAAGTGCCTTTTAACCACAAGCTGATCAGCTCATGCAGATATACTGTGACAGGGTGGCTCTCCTGTGCGAATCGCTGTACCTGTATGCCGGCTCTCGCAGGTGCAGTAGATTCTGCCTGACCCGCAAGCGGGAGCATGCCCGCAGGTCGGGCAGAATCGATGTCCGCCAGCGTCCTGAAATTGCCTAGTAGAGAGGCAGAACGGGGATCTGCCAGTGTAAACAAGGCGGTTCCCTGTTCTGACAGGGGACATGTCAGAGATCTACAGTTCCCAGTGATCAGGAACAGTGATCTCTGTCATGTCTTAGTGAGCCCACCCCCCTACAGTTAGAACACACCCAGGGAACACACTAAACCCCTTGATCTTCCCCTAGTGTTAACCCCTTCCCTGCCAGTGTCATTTTTGCATTGATCAGTGCATTTTTATTGCACTGATCAATGTAATAATGTCACTGGTCCCCAAAAAAGGTGTCATTTGGGGTCAGATTTGAATGTCGAAATGTCACAGTCCTGCTAAAAATCCCAGATTGCCACCATTACTAGTAAAAATAAATGTCTCTCATCTTCCTCTTGACAATACCCCACAGATTCTCTATGGGGTTTAGGTCAGGCGAGTTTGGCCAATCAAGCACAGTGATACTATGATCATTAAACCAGGTATTGGTACTTTTGGCAGTGTGTGCAGGTGTCAAGTCCTGCTGGAAAATGAAATCAGCATCTCAATAAAGCATGTCAGCAGAGGGAAGCATGAAGTGCTATAGAATTTCCTGGTAGAGGGCTGCACTGACTTTGGACTTGATAAAGTCGACCAACGCCAGCAGATGACATGGTTTCCCAAATCATCACTGACTGTAGGAACTTCACGTCGAACCTAATGCAACTTGGATTCTGTGCCACTCTTCCTCCAGACTCTGGGACCTTGATTTCCAAATGAAATGCAAAATCTTCCACAGCCTCTGATGAAAGCAATATGAGTTCCACTTTTTGAATTGAATTACTGAAATTAACTTCATGATGATAGTCTAATTTTATGAGATGCACCTACTTGTGTATGCGTATATATATATATATATATATATATATATATATATATATATATATATATATATATATATATATATATATTTATTAAACTGGTAATGTGTCGAGAGTGTTTGCATTACATTCATATGCATCCTTGAAAAGGTGGACTTTGTTCCAACAAATGGTGGGTGGTACAAATATTATTAATATTGTACCAAGTAAAATACAAATTTTTTGACACCAAGGCCCTTTGTGATGCGCCGTTGTTTAACATGGTATTTTTATTTTTCACCTCTGTCTGTTAATTCACAAGAAAACATTTGTATATCTCAACTGAAGACTCTTGCCAAAACTTTTCTCACTATTTTTTTTTCATTTCCTGAATTCTATTGCTAACTTTGGTTGTTAAAATTGTTGTACCTATCCTAGAACCTGCTTGTCCATGGGTGAAATGTTATGCTTTATTAGTGGGGCTTACATTCTTTTATTTTTGTTTTAATTTACTACCCTTACAATAAAACATATTAGATTTAACCAGTACTTCATAGTCTCAATGTGTTTATACAGCTGCCCTAGCTGTTTATTCATGACCACTCAAATGCTTATGCCAAAATGCAAAGCAAAGACAATCTATTGACTTTTGAGTCTTGACTAAGACTTCATCCATAGTTCCAATGTAAATAAAACATAGGATGTTAATATAAAGCCTGACATTGAAATAGATAAGAATGTTTGGTTTCCATGATCCGACAATACTTTGGGTTCAATAAGCCTCTGGACACCTGAGTCTACAGGCAATCCAAAGGTAGGTGCATTCCTTTTAGTCTAAAACTATGTCAGAAGACTTTTTAGGAGTCAGAATATAGAAAGTAGTTAAAATTTAACATAAAACATTGTTCACAGGAAGTGTAGCCTAGAAGAAAAACAGCTGATGCCTTTCTATCTCACTTTCATCAAGAGGGTATTAATGTACTGCTCAGAAAAAATATTTGTTGTCAGCTGCCATCTATGGACAATATTTTCAATATTTGCTGACTCTGTAAAGCAAAGCTATAGGAACACTAAAGTCTGAACAAATTGATTTAGAACAAGCTGTAAAAGTATTAAAGGGCAATGAATGGTATATGATCCCTCCATATATGCAATCATTGATTATATATATGAGTGACAGGTTAAAAATACAATTTAGATTAGTGCAATAGCTATGTGAAATTGGATCTAGGATGTATTGTCTGAGATGGGTGGTGTCGTATTATATATATTTATTTTTAAAATGATATTATTTTATTAATTTGCAAAGTGATGCGTTGATATGTGTGTTTGTTATAATTATGGTATCAAATCTTTAGGGGTATCTGTGAATTGTCATTGTGTTATTGTTGTAATGATAAGTGCTTTCTATTTCTATTTAACTAAGATGATTTAAAATATGTAGATAGGAATGGAGGGATGGAGCTCCTCTGAAACAAGTAGCACCCTGATATTGCATTTCTTTACTTTTGAATGATATGCAAGGTACAAACTAATATTCTGTGTATATTTCAGTCCTGAGCTATGGAAAAGATAATACATGACTCAATCGTCCATAATACTATAGTCATTGGAACTGAAAATGTCAAAATATAAGCTAGTAGTGGTACACTAAGATTATGTTTTAGAACAATTGATGTGGTAGACAGAATAAGACATTAATTATAGCAAATCTATTTATGTTATGAGTACTGTTATGCGCTTTTTTAGAACTGTAAAGTCACTGTGATACACTAGATTTCTATGAGCTTGACACTGGTCGTTTTTTGCATATAGTTACTGGCATTGAGAACTACTGAAAGCCAAACCTTAAGCCTGTCTAATTTCCAAACAAGTGTATAGGAAAAAGGAAAAACCCTCAAAAATATTGAAATATTTATCAACAGTTTATCATATACTTTAGCATAATACAGTGGTGTGAAAAAGTGTTTGCCCCCTTCCTCATTTCCTGTTCCTTTGCATGTTTGTCACACTTAAGTGTTTCGGAACATCAAACCAATTTAAACAATAGTCAAGGACAACACAAGTAAACACAAAATGCAATTTGTAAATGAAGGTGTTTATTATTAAAGGTGAAAAAAAATCCAAACCATCATGGCCCTGTGTGAAAAAGTGATTGCCCCCCTTGTTAAAACATACTATAACTGTGGTTGTCCACACCTGAGTTCAATTTCTCTAGCCACACCCAGGCCTGATTATTGCCACACCTGTTCACAATCAAGACATCACTTAAATAGGAGCTGCTTGACACAGTAAGATCCACCAGAAGATCCTTAAAAGCTACACATCATGCCGAGACCCAAAGAAATTCAGGAACAATTGAGAAAGAAAGTAATTGAGATCTATCAGTCTGGAAAGGGTTATAAAGCCATTTCCAAAGCTTTGGGAATCCAGCGAACCACAGTGAGAGCCATTATCCACAAATGGCGAAGACATGGAACAGTGGTGAACCTTCCCAGGAGTGGCCGGCCGCCCAAAATTACCCCAAGAGCGCAGTGACGACTCATCCAAGAGGTCACAAAAGACCCCACAACAACGTCCAAGGAACTGCAGGCCTCACTTGCCTCAGTTAAGGTCAGCGTTCATGCCTCCACCATCAGGAAAAGACGGGGCAAAAATGGCCTGCATGGCAGAGTTCCAAGGAGAAAACCACTGCTGAGCAACAAGAACATCAAAGCTCGTCTCAATTTCTCCACAACACATCTTGATGATCCCCAAGACTTTTGGGACAACATTCTGTGGACCGATGAGACAAAAGTGGAACTCTTTGGAAGGTGTGTGTCCAAGTATATCTGGCGTAGAAGGAACACTGCATTTCATAAAAAGAACATTATACCAACAGTAAAATATGGTAGTGGTAGTGTGATGGTCTGGGGCTGTTTTGCTGCTTCAGGACCTGGAAGACTTGCCGTGATAAAAGGAACTATGAATTCTGCTGTCTACCAAGAGATCCTGAAGGAGAATGTCCGACCATCTGTTCGTGTACTCAAGCTGAAACGAACTTGGGTTCTGCAGCAGGACAATGATCCTAAACACACCAGCAAGTCCACCACCGAATGGCTGAAGAAAAACAAAATGAAGACTTTGGAGTGGCCTAGCCAAAGTCCTGACCTGAATCCTATTGAGATGTTGTGGTATGACCTTAAAAAGGCCGTTCATGCTCGAAAACCCTCTAATGTAACTGAATTAGGACAATTCTGCAAAGATGAGTGGGCCAAAATTCCTCCAGGACGCTGTAAAAGCCTCATTGCACGTTATCGCAAACGCTTGGTTGCAGTTGTTGCTGCTAAGGGTGGCCCAACCAGTTATTAGGTTTAGGGGGCAATCACTTTTTCACACAGGGCCATGATGGTTTGGATTTTTTTTCACCTTTAATAATAAACACCTTCATTTACAAATTCAATTTTGTGTTTACTTGTGTTGTCCTTGACTATTGTTTAAATTGGTTTGATGTTCCGAAACACTTAAGTGTGACAAACATGCAAAGGAACAGGAAATGAGGAAGGGGGCAAACACTTTTTCACACCACTGTAAGTATGGCCAATGCATTCAATGTACTAATCTCTCCAATGCATTTCACTTTGATTTGCTTCTTCAGAGGTATGTTGTCTGCATTGTCCAGATGCTTGTATAGTTTCATATTTAAAAGAAGGAAAAATAATCCAATCAGACCCCATTATTGCATAGCAACAATTAAAAAGGTAACTCTATAGCCTATTAAAAAATTCGCTAGTGGCTAAATATTACTACAAATAACATTTTCAAATCTCCTGAAACTTACAACTATTTTAACAAAGCAAAATGCTCCCATTTACAGTAAATATAACTCTCCTCCAAAGTAAATTTCTTATAGTTTTAGTGAAAAAAGAATTTATGCTAAGGACGGAGACATTTTTAAAGCTAACTTCACCCAAACATATTTATTTATTTATATGTGTATTTAGGATAAGCTGGGGCAGAGCTAAAATTTTTGTCAGGTTTTAATTTTTTTTCTGTGATCCTATAAAGCCTGGGTTCTGTGTTTACAAGTGGCAGTGTTCTTTTCCAGGCAGCGGCCACAGAGGCGTAGGAACAAATAAGCTGAATATTGCCTAGGCCACTGATGGCGAACCTTGGCACCCCAGATGTTTTGGAACTACATTTCCCATGATGCTCACCTACACTGCAGAGTGCCAGTGCATCATGGGAAATGTAGTTCCAAAACATCTGGGGTGCCAAGGTTCACCATCACTGGCCTAGGCTGTGTAAGCCCGCTGGGAGGAGACTTCCTTTTTTTGAAGCACACTGAGAAACTGTTGATTCTTGTGAGAACCATTCATTTATTTGTAACTGGAGACTATTGGAAACTTATCTTGAATCTGTTGTGTATTTGGAGGGGTGAGTTATGT
The DNA here is from genome assembly GCF_037356315.1 of Lithobates pipiens. Classification (NCBI taxonomy): domain Eukaryota; kingdom Metazoa; phylum Chordata; class Amphibia; order Anura; family Ranidae; genus Lithobates; species Lithobates pipiens. The sequence goes on along the minus strand of NW_027507748.1, from coordinate 397,501,627 downwards.
CCCCCATTGTTGGTGATTTATAGACATAGATTTTTTTTTTAAGTTATACACATTAGTGACTTATAATATTGACACTAATCGTTCATAGCAAGCAGCACTTTATATTATTGGATTTTACTTACTTTATTATCACCATTCTTAATAATGTTCAAAGGAGTTTGTGCACGTTAATAGAAAGTTGATTATAGCACACTATTGTTTGTTATACTAGCTTTCGGGGTGTTAGAACAATATGAGAATGGTTGCAGATTAATTATTTAGGTATTTTCAATTTTACACTATTATTTATTACCACATCAGCGCTTAGGTACACTTTTTTCTACAATTTTTTTACTTTTTGCTATAATAAATATACCAAACAAAACAAAAAAAACGAATTTCTTCCTCAATTTAGGCCGATGTATATTCTTCTACATATTTTTGGTAAAAAAAATCACAATAAGCGTATATTGATTGGTTTGTGCAAATGTTATAGAGTCTACAAAATAAGGAAATAGATTTATGGCATTTTAATTATTATTTTTGTTTTATTAGTAATGGCGGCGATCTGCGACTTTTATCGTGACTGCAACATTGCAGGGGACACCTTTGACACTATTTTTGGACCAGTGACATTTATACAGCGATCAGTGCTATAAAATGCACTGATTACTGTGTAAATGACACTGGCGGGAAAGGGGTTAAAAACTAGGGAGCGATCAGATGGTTAACTTTGTTCCCTCAGTGTGTTCTAACTGTAGGGGGGGTGGGCTCACTAGAACATGACAGAGATCACTGCTCCCAATGACAGGAAGCAGTAGATCCCTGTCATGTTACTCAGCAAAACAGGCGAATGCCTTGTTTACATAGACATCTCCCCGTTCTGCCTCTCCGCGCCACGATCGATGGCCACAGGCGGACATCAAGTCAGACAGTGGCTCCTGATTTAAAGGGGACATACAGGTTGTGCCCATTTGAGCAACTGCGCCATTGTGCCGATGTATATCATCCTGCACTGGGTGGCAAGCAGTTAATCTAAAGAATATTGTACAATCAGAGTGTATAGTATATAGCCAACTTAAGTCCATATTGTATTTAGGCTTTCACATTCAAAAGCAAGTCAGCAAAGCCCGACAGCAGCTTCAATAGTTCTACCCTAGCCAATTCCTCCTAAGATGCAGCAACCCAAGGATTCATTTTATTTTACCTATACACACCCAGTACCTTTTAAAAACAACAAACACATACTGAATATACGCACATATCTTTTAAAATCCCCTTTGATTCATCCAAATAGAATTAAATTTAGCTATGCACTAACATCCCATCATTTTCCATTGCTTTCTGGATTGTCACTGAGCAGTATTGTATAATTCCTAATACTTTAGGAAGAGGAATACTTTGTGGTTAATATGAATAAAGGCTACTTTCTGCCAATAGCTGACATAGTTATATAATTTACTTATCTTTTCAATGAAATGTGGGCCTGATAAGAAAAGAAAATGCTAAGAAAGTGGATGTTCAGTAGACAAGGTTAGGTGCCTCTTGCCCCAAGATTTGCATAGAACAATCTAGTTCAATACTACTTCCCCTCTCCAGAGTTCTGCAATAAATCTGTGCATAATACATTCTGAGGCTCATAAATACATTCATTTAGTTTCCAGCTTTGATAAGTCAAGCAGGGTCTCGCCACTAGAATATGACAATCCCTTCATCCACAGGAAGGAAGTTCCTAGTTGTCACTTAAACAAAAGAATAATACACAGCCTTCTTTTATAAGTGTATACTTTACCTGTCATCCAACATCCCATTATCATGTCACAGCAGAGTGCACTTTTCCACAGGTCACTTTGTTTAAAATGACACGGATAATGCACATGTCAGCGAGATGACAGTCCTGACCGTCCTTCAGAGATAAAAACGCAGGACGAGCGCCTGTTCTTATCGCTGCTACATGCCTCAGTCTATCATCTAAGTGAGGCAGAACATGATTTCTCCAGAGAGCACTTTTTTCATTTCCTGATTTTAAGGAAATCAAATAAGCACCATTTGTCTTCATCTGAATATGCTTGACCTGTTCAAATAATGATGTCTTCCATTTTATAACAGGCTGCATATGCTGCATACAAATTACAGGCATCAGATAAGCCTTATGTCTCCTGGTTTTTGACAATGCAGTGTTAGCTGGCAAGAGTTTCTAGGCTTTTGGGACTGCAAGTGTTATTGGGTAACAGATTTAAAACATGACCAATAATAAAAATGTATGACCTTGTGCAGTGCTTTATTAATGCTTTTTTATTACACATATATTTTTGAATATACTGTGGTATAGGGGTTAAAAGTGAATATGTCATCAATCAGATATAACCAAATACTGTATGGTGTTAGAGCCTCAAATATATAGGTATTAAATGTACAATTGCAATTGTGTTATGATCTTTGTTCTTGAAAATGTGACAGATGTAGGACAGATATATCTAGATAGGATGTATGACCTTATTGTATTATTGTGTCAAAGTAGCAGGTAAGAAGACAATTCATCATGTTAGTCAATTTGAAATGTATTATTATTAAAAATGTATTAAAAATTAAAATAACATTTTTTAAAAATGTATTAAAAATTAAAAATTATTTTATACCAGTTGTTACAAAAATTATACTGACTGCTGCCCCCTCCACCCAGGCCAGACCCCTATTGTCACCCTACATACATACAAACACACACTTCTTTCTTGGTAATAGGTCTATGCAAATTCAGAATATTGGTTACTGACAGTAACAATCAGTTACTGACTACTTATCTAACACTATAAACAAATTTCACAACCTAAGCTAGTATACTGATTTATTTACTGATTTATTTAGCAAGAAAAACCTCACCTATTGCTATGTTCTTCTGTTTTATTGGTGATGTGGTTGGTATAAGGATATCAGCGTCTTAATATTAAGCTAAATAGTAGAACTAATAAAGAGCCTAAAGTTTCAATTTTCAACAGTTGTTTTGTAACTTACTCTACTAAATGGAATTGTATCATTTACTAGAATTTTGCACTTATTAGATATTGTCTTATAGATTTTGTAAAGCAAAACATTTTTTTCTCCCTTAGTTCAGATGTCCCTTGTCTCTCCATTTTCCATCACCACCCCTTTAGATCTGTCTACTTTCCCCAGTGGTGTAGTACCACCCACTTTGGGAAGCATGGTTTTATATATGGGAAATGGATTCTTTATTACAGAAAATGCTAATATAAGACTAAAAATAACCTGCCATATTTCCCTTTATATATTAAGATCTCAAAAAGTAGAAAGTTTACACACTTTGTGTTTTAACTGTACTACTATATTAGGACAGTAACAAACTACAAATAACATGGAAACATATGTCAAAATTACCTAAAACTACTAAATTGGTAAGACACATGGGAAGGAGGCACCTGGAGGTATGTACTTTTCAATGCACACTTGAATAATTTACATGCAGAATGATGAATAAAAGATTCATCTGTTTCAATAAATGCTTTAACATTACAGAATACTTCTATATAATGCATAATTCTATATTGTGTTTGAGATCCTTCCATGTGTTTGAGATCCTTCAGGACAGAATGTGTATTTTTACCTGTACACTGAGCAAGAAGTTACAAATATATCACCTGTAGTGCTGCTTGCTTAGTAAATCTGGTACAAACTTGAGTTATGAATTTCCTCTATGGGAATCAATAGTCTTATGGCTGCAGTTCAAGTTGAAAGTTAGCCAAAACGTTTTTCTCTTGCTTTGAATAGTAAGAGGGAGGGTGATAGCCAGGAGATGAATTGAGTGGAAATTTAGTTAGGGTACAGACATTAAGGCAAGCCTAACAATTTTAACCCTATAGCCACACACTAAAAAAAATGATTAGGGAAAGTTTAGTCTGCAGTTTTAACTTCCAGGTTCTTAAACAGTGCAAACAATAAGCTGGGGGTCCTGATGTTCTCTACATTGTAATTATTGAGAACGGCAAAGCAAAGAACAGTGATACTATGCAGTAGAAAATACCCTTTTTATCAACTATTCTGTGAGATTCAAATCAGTAAAAAAAAGAATTGGAGGAAACATTTTTTTTTCATTTGGCTAGAGAAAGGAAGGGTTATAACCCCTGTCAAATTTATTTATTTATTTATTTATTTGCCATCTGTGTCCATTTTGGAGATTGCCCTTACTTCCTGTTTCATAGCTAAACAGGACACAAGAGGAAATCCCTGCAAACCAAGGTAATCCTTTGGGGACCCCCAGTTCACCAGAACTAGTGTCCCCATTGGAAGATTTCCCCTCTATTACTTTTGTGCGGACAACCCAAAATTTGTGTTTTTCTTTACTTTCAATGATAATGGTAAACAGGGAAAATAGAGAGGGTGAATCACCTTAATGGTGGCACAAACTGACTGGGGATCTAATCCCTCTCCACTACCAGGGGAATACTATAGATAATCACTTGAGTGACAGCTTTGAGTCAGTTGAGGCTGCTGACATCACATCCAAGATGGTGGAACCCAGCAGCAGTCTAAGGGATTTTGAATCTCTACACAGGGGAGGATTTTAATATGTAGATAATATGCACAAATATGTTAAACCCATGTCATCCTATAGGATATTTTTTTTAAATGATATATCTAGCAACATTGACCCTTTAATTAATGATTTATATTTAGTTGCTATACGCCAATGGACACATGTTGCACATTGTAATGAGTCTTAAACTTAATAAACTGAATAAGCCTGTGTCATATGCAATTAAAGAATGAAGTGTAAAGTGCAGTGGATAACAACAATCATCTTCTACTGATTTCAATAAAGAGAAAACTAATTAGCTCCTATGGCTTACAGTGCCTTGCTTTTTATTACTGCTCTTTACAGACACATGTAAAAGTTCTATTGCTTTTGCTGCAATTTTAACAAGAGTAAAACACGCTAACATTTTTATTATTACTGTCTTTTACCCAGTTGATGAACTGAAATGGTATGTTTAATTATTCATAGTCTCAAATTTTTCTGAGGTTTTTGTATGTTGATTACCTATATAATCTTACCTGACATAAATGTTTATACATCCATTACCATTGGCTATTGGGTACTTGATTTTAACTATGACCCTGAGCAACGGAAATTGTATTGATATTGTATTAATATGGAGATGTTATGTTTTTTTTTCTAGGCTTTATAAAGGGGGCATTTTTGAACCTCAAAAATAAACTGGCTACTCTTTGATTAACTCCCTGACTTTTATCAGAATAACATTGTATCTGGATCTTTTAGCAGTGTTGTGCTTTAATTGTCATGTCCGTTATATTACACTACAAGCCAAGGAGACTGAAGATCCCCTGGGGTGTAGCAGCCACCTGCCCGGAAACCAGTTTATTTACATCAACATCAATACTTTAGGTTACTAAACATGATACAGTCACAAGTGATATTTTTTCACTTTCTTTAACCACCTTTCTTAACAATTATTCTGCCACTGATTTGCTAACGAAGTTGAGAATGTTCACACACAAAATGTGAAGGTTCACTTTCAGGTCCAGACAAAATAATCAGGAATTTGTATTTCACTTGATTGGATAATTGAGAGTATTCTAATACAGTACCCCCTGTAACCAAGCATGGGATATGATGGGCCATGTTTGACAGGCCCTCTGTCACCCCCAATTAAAACTTTTTTGGAAGACTATTTAAATAAATAACTGAAAGATGACAGAAAAACGTATTCAACTTATCCTATTGTTTTATATGTACATTTACAAATATGTGGGTAAGAAGAAGTTATCCCGGCACTGTTTGTACTAGCAGTAATTCATGTAAAATAGAAATGATCATCTCAGACAATAATAAAAAACAGTCCCTCCTCTACATTTATTTCTATTATATCCTGTTAGGTTCTCAGGACTCTTAAAACGAATGATATATCTGTTACCAAACACTAAATACTTGACTGATCACTATGTCTGAGCCATAAAATCCTTCAAATTTAGAAGAGATCATGTTTTTTTTTTTTTTTTTATTCCTTCTTTTTTTGTTTCTTTCTCTTTCTTACCATTATATCCTTTCTTCTTTCTCATTATTTGTATATGCCAGCACAACAACTGTGACTATTATCTTAACCATTGTATTTTTGTATACCCATTACTTGTTTCATGTGCACTGTCAATCCAAGTTTGTGGAACCTCAACATAAATGTATGTGCAAAGACTAAAAAAATATTTTTTTTTGGTTTCTGTGTTATTTGCTTATTGAGATTGTTAAAAAGATATTACATAGAAAAAAATAATCTTCATGCTGCCATAGACTTTAAGGAAATACCTGATAATAAGTAGCAGCCAGTGATGCCAATGCCCTTCTTTCCACTTGCTCCATGGATAGTTAATATTTAAAAATAAAACATTTTATTAAAGTAAATGACAAAATTAGGATGTGGAGAAAAATGTATTGTGCTGGGCTGCCAAATATTATGTAAATTGTTCTCAAACATGGCATAGCCTATTGGGTTACAGGAGGGGGAATTGTCTAGTAGGATGCTCTGTCAATGAAACAAAGATTTTTGAAAAAACACAAATGAAAAAGATATGCAAGCACAATATACTGTATGTTTGTAATGTAGAAGTGTAATTACAAACCTAAATTCACTTTATTTTTATATTTTTTTAATAAAGTGGCTTTAAGTTTGTAACTACACTTGTGCATCCCATGCATCTGTGGTGCATAAATATTATTTTCTACAGTCTATATGTACTTAGGATTTATATTTCATGGGCAGATGGTTTTTCGTCTGGGGTGATGAAGTGTCCTTACCCTATATATTTTCTTCCACAACAATGAGAAGTTCATGCTACTGACAGCTATGGAGTTGATCCTCTTCTACAATACAGTGGATTCCCCTTATGCTTGACTAGACATCTAAGAGGCATTACAGATTCATAGGTTCTATGGAATGCGTACAGCGCCCTGTGTATTATTTAAAGAGAAAGTAAACTCCCCTTGTGTTTTTGTGCCTTTAGGTAAGCCTATAATAAGGCTTACATATAGCTACTGTAAATATCTCTTAAACTTGCACCATTTAGGAGATATTTACTGTATACGGCACATCTGATGTCCTCGGCACATGCACTCTCAACAAACGGTCGCTCGTGTTGTTTCTTTGGGGCCCGTCCTGTGACCGGCATCTCCCACACATGCATGTGAGTGATGCCATCACGGCTCCAGTCAATCACAGCGTCAGAGCCCGCGAGCCCAGAAGTAACTCCAGGAAAGATGTCTGCCATTTTAGCAGTGTGCAGGTGCCGCTGCAGGGCTTCGTTATAAGGTAAGTATTTTATAATGAGCTAGTATGTGATGCGTACTAGCTCATTATACTTTTGTCTTTCAGATTTTTGATTTTTTTTTGGGAGGTTTACAACCTCTTTAATCACTTGAATTAGCACAACATGAAATATCACAAAATTATTTATTTTAAAGTTGACTTCCAGGAAAATATTTTATTTAATCCAGTTTTATTTTAAAAACTGTGGGTAAAGGTACCAGAAATTGATCTTTGAATTACATATACATTTTTCAGTTTCCTACATACAAGCTGAAAATTGAATCTCAGGGCTGTAAGCTCATTAGGATGTCATCTTAACATGTCTCAGGTACTGGAGGTTGGAGTGGGAGTTGTTTGGGAGGTATAGAAGAGGGGCAAACATGATAATATTTATTTGTTTTCTAATGCATAAGCTGGATGGAGAAAGTAACAAAGAACATTTTGTTTCAACTATGTGAAAACCTTGCCAGAGTTCCTATTTTAATCTACTTACAATGTAAAGAAGCAACATTAATAAAATGTATATGGTGCAACCAAATCCTGAAAGGCCATGTTACCAAAATGTACAACATACAGAACTGTAGCTCATAATAATATTGGTGAAGGACAGAAAAGGAAAGTATTGCAAAAAATAAATGAACAACCCAAAAAGGGTCACTTACTTTTTCTTCCTGGTCGCTGTCGCTGTCACACTGAAAATAGAAAACACACAGACTGTTACTTTTTTGTTAAAGGGAAATGTCAACACAAATTAAAATATAACACACACTTTCTGTATGAAATAATTTTTGTCGCAATATGATGCGTGGTAAGGAAACAGCTTTTGACAACAGTTTAACAAGGCAAAAAAGCAATGACCTGTGTCTAGACAGGTTTTAAATGTACCATAAAAATGTTGTCATTGAATTTGTTCTCATCATAAATTCTTTAATAAACAGTGACATTTAAACACCGACACTGAACAAATATTTATTTATAAGTAGCTTAAGACCCAAATCAATGCTACATTTAAAAAAATTCAAGAAGATTGTGAGATGTTGTGGATGGCAAAAGGTAAATTATAGAAGTGCATTCAGAATCAAGAGAAAGCCTCTACTAGTCTGTCTGGCCAAGAATAAGGACTTGGTTTACAATTAGAAGAGTTAAAGCCCAATTCCAGCACACCGATTTTATTGTGTTGTTTATACTTAACACATAAACAATGTCATACTTCTACTACTTCAAAAGCCCTGTAAGCACCTCTGAATGACTCCAATATGTACAGCTGGGGGCAGCACTTCTGGCCAACCGCTGCATCAGAATGAAGTCTGTTATCGACAGAAGTTCTGGGGTTGTACCTCTGCCCTCTCACTCTACTGTTATATTCACATATAACACCCTCAGTGTCATCACTGTGCTATGTTTTATAAATGGAACAGCAAAGTGAAGGGATGGAGGCACAATATCAGAACTGGAAGGGAGCACAAACACTATTCTAATGCAACTGGCAGCCAAAAGTGCCTACTCTCACTGTACATACAGAATTGCTCATCAAAGCGTAGAAAACTCTTGAAGTAGTAAAAGAATGACACTGTATATGTGTGAATTAAAGTTTTAAAAAAAAATCACAAAAAATGTATGAACTTGTAGTTGAGCTGTAGGAAGACTGATATACAATCTTTGCAGCAGAAAATGGTTGGGTAGTGGTGTGGATGTTGTTAAAGCAACTATTTTGCTGGGTTAAAAAAAGAGACTGTTCAGTGGACTGAGTGGTAGGATATACAAGTATAAAGCATCCTCTTTTGCAGGTAGTGCTTCATTTTTTGTTTTTTCATTCCAGGGAGTCACTTTACCACCAAGTTTCATCATTACCATAGTAATCAGCATTGGTTACACTTAACAGAGTAGAAGACTGCTGCTTCAATGCTGTGCTCTTAGATTCAGCCTCACCTTTGTCTTAAATACTGTACAGGACTTAAGAAAAAAGATACATTTCTTACATACATATACCACTTTGCCAGTGCATTTGCTTAAGTGCTAACAGTGAACAATAACAGCCTCCTTTTGTTGTATTTGTCACCATTTGTTTGATTTTTGTATTGTTTTTTTTTTGTGGTGGTGAAATTTTCAGCAAAACTGAAACAAGCACCTAATAAAGCACCTACACACTACACTACACTTATTATATACACATCACACTTTCACAGCACCTGTCCCCAGGAAGAAAAACAAATTAATGACTTGAGTTTTTTTACCTGTATAGTTTATATAGAAAGATAATTTTTTACGTTTAAGTTATTGACCTGATGATTTTACCTGATGATCTTAAACAAAATTTTTTTATATGATACTGAAAAAAAAAAAAAAATATATATATATATATATATATATATATATATATATACTGTATATCTTTGTACAGGTAAGGAAGGTTTTTTTTATCAATAAAAAATGTTATTGAAAAAAAATTGCTGCACATAACAAGCATAAACTTGTAAAATATAACATGATAAGGAGTAATTAACAAGTAGTTAGTTAAATGTAGTATAACAGGTCCACACTTATGCCCTGACACACAATAGGATTTTCCGACAACTAAACCTGGATTTTTTTTCCAAAGGATGTTGGCTCAAACATGTCTTGCATACACACGGTCACACAAATGTTGTTGGAAATTCAGAACGTTAAGAACGTGGTGACGTACAACACGTACGACATGACTATAAAAAGGTAATTCAATAGCCAGTGTGCCACCCTTTGGGCTCCTTCTGCTAATCTCATATTTATCTTGTGTTAGTAGTTTGGTGAGAGACGATTTGCACTTTTCAGCTTCATGCTTTTCAGTTTGTTTCTGCTTGTCAGTTTGTGCTTGTGGGTTTGTATCTGTTCTTCAGTGCATGTTGTCAGTTCATTACTGTCTTTCAGTGCATTCTATTTAATAGTTTGCTTCTGTTTTTCAGTGCATTCATGTCCGCTCGTTTCTGATTTTCAGTGCGTTCTGTTAGTTCGTTCTGACCAGCTGACTGTTTTCAAGCCATGTTGTGGGTACGTTCTCATCATAGAGTTTGTGCTGTGCTTGGACTTGGTTTTGGAGCTCTCGCTTTGACCCAAGTCCAGTCCATGAACAGGGCGAGGAGGATTTCCTGGACAAGGAGTTCATGGTTGTTCTAGCATGACCAATTCTCACACATGCCTTTGTTGTGGGAGATCCAGGAGAATAATCCTGATGATTTCAGAAATTATCTCCTGATGCCGACCCCGTCTTTCACCATCTGTTGGCTTTGCTATCCCCTTATATTATGAAGCAGGACACCTGCATGCGGAAAAACATCACTCCTGAGCAGAGGCTCGCCGCCACCTTGCAGGACTTGGCGACGGGAGGAAGTCTCTAGGATATCAAGTTCACGACTGGAATCTCTCTCACTGGAATCTCCCCCCAGGCTCCGGGAATCATTATTCCAGAGACCTGTTCTGCCATTATTAAGGTCCTACAGAAGGACTATATTAAGGTAAGTTTTATCCTTTAACATCACATTCTATGTATTTAATATTTGCTAATGTATTGTATTTATTTCATCATTCCTTAATTACCATGATTGTAATATGTTGTGAATGTCCTCTTTGTCCTCATGCATGCTGTAAGCTTTTAATGCTCTTTTTTGTCCTTGATGCATATTTGCCTTCACTAACCTCCCCAGCATGCTATCCTGGGCCCATACACACCTAGCCTAGTCACTTAACAATAATTTTGTCAGCTCCATTGTAGTGCTTACCCTAAACACCCGTAAAATGTGTCCAAATGTTTTATGGTTGTCCTTACCTTAAATTCAGGCAGAGTTTTTTTGGGTCCCAAACTAATTTGGAACCCTCCCTTCCCCCCAACTGCTAAGTCAGCTGATACCAATCCTCTATCTGATAACTTTTCCAAACCCATTGTCAGGCCACCTTGAGGCGGGGTGACAGGTGCACACCGTAGGGATCTGGAGTGCACCGCAAGGTTGTGGACCCTGCGGCTGACTGCTGCAGACGGGGGACAGATCCCACTGGGGTTAGAGCGTAAGATTCCCTAGGGCGCAGAGTCTAAGAGCCAGCAGGTGTTCACCAGCTCCTCTGGTGGTGAGGATGGACTTGGCTGCAACTGGCTCCAGGTCGCGACCCCCAGGGTCCCCCAGCTCACACCCACAGTAGGCAACAGGAGGATAGGGATGGTGAGGGACAAAGCCAAGGTCGGGGCCACAAGCAGACAAGAATAGTCGGGTACATGCCAAAAGGTCAGGATCACAGGCAAACAGGGATAGTCAAGACACGCCAACGTCGGTAATGGAAAACAGTAGCAGAGCACACGGCAGGAAACAGGAAGCTAACACACAAAGGAATACACAATGGTTGATCAGCACTGATGGCCTGCAGTGCACAGGTTAATATAGGGCTCTCTGATAGGGCCTGGGGTGGAGCCATGCTTAGAGGAGAGGTTATAAAAACCACCAGGTGGAAGTGGCTGGCCTCTTAGTGTGAAGACATGAGGGGAGGTAAGCAAACACAGGAAGATCACTGCATAACCATGACACCCATACACACTATACCTATCTCTTTTGTTTTCATATTTATGGATGAATTCACCAAATCATGTAGTGCAAGGGCCTGCCTGAATACTTTCAAATGGTACTGCTTCATGTTTTGTTCTCCTATTATCTTGATAGGTAATTGCAGAATGTTAAAATGTGCTTCAATTTGTACAGTGTGTATTCATAATTTTATATTATGACACTTCTTACCTGTCCAGTGGGCTGCTCTAGTGTAGGTAAGGAAGGGCTGGCCAAAGTAATACACATTATTTATGCATTCAGCTCTCAATGCAGTGGAGATGGTTACCCGTCCAAAACACCCCCCCCCCCCCCCCCTAAAATGATTACAATGGACTATCAGAGCGGGTGAGGAATCTAATAAGTGTACCTTATACTTTTGTTTTTAAATACAAATTTCAAGAAATGTTATACTTATGTTGGCCAAGAATGTTTGTGTTTAATCTGCTTGCAATGTTTATGTGCAAAAGTACTATTTTCTTCTTGTTTGACTGCACAGTTTCCTTCAAACCCACAGGAATGGCAGACTGTGAACTTCCAGTTTGCCCAGCAGGGGGACTTCCCCATAGAAGGGCAGAACGTCCGCATCATCCCACCCCTCAACTCAGGGTCATATTATTATGAATATAAGGGGTATAATAGTATTGTGTTGTTGGCGGTGGTGTTGGCGACGTACGAGTTTCTGTATGTGGACATAGGGAAAAATGGCCAGATGTCGGATGGTGGAGTCATAGCCAAGATGGAGTTCTTCAGACAGCTCCAGAATGGCAGCTTGAAGTTGCCACCTCCTGAAGATAATGTGGCAGGACTTCCATTCGTCTTCATCACGGATGAAGCTTTTGCACTGGGGGACCATCTTCTGAGGCCATTCTCGATGAGGACCCTCCGCCCAGACCAGAGGGTTTTTAATTACTGGCTGGCCAGAGCCAGAAGAGTGGTGGAAAATGCCTTTGGAATAATGGGCAGCTGGTTCCACCTATTTCTCACAACTATCAACATGGTGGAATATAAAATCAATCACATCGTTCTTGCATGCTGCATATTACATCACTTTTTGAGAAAAACTATGTGGCCTCAGTTGGGACCGAGGCCACTTATTACCGGATCAAAGTACTCTAACCACTATTAAACCTGGCCATCCTGGCTTGCCCACAAAGTCTGCCAAAAGTATCTAAAGGACTTTGAGGGTAGGGGGGCCATTGATATGCCAGAGAATCTATCAACATGTTTAAAATATTTTTTTTAGAAACTGAACTCATATTTCATTTGATTTACTGCTTGTGTTTCTTATCTGTCTCCTAGGTTCCCCAATGGCCTTTTATTTGTGGCCATTTTATTCAATAGTGCAAACGTAACTTATTTGATACATGAGGTGACAATTTCTCCTTCAGCTATTATGTTGTGGGTCTGCTACACACACACCTTGTTTTTGTTGTTAATGTATGTAATGCATTAATGATAAAAATAATCATCCTTTTCAACTCCATGAATTAATTGCTTGTAGTCCCTAAAATGGCCTGATTGGGGCAAATTTTAGAGCACTGTGGGTGTTATTTACTAAAGGCAAATCCATGTTGCACTACAAGTGCACTGAAACTGCACTGAAAGTGCAATTGTAGTGCAAAGTAAATTTGCCTTTAATAAATAATCCCCATTGTCACTGTAACTACACCAACTTACTCCAAAAACTGGTATTGAGCATTGAAAGAAGAAGCCACACATTGTTGAGTATAAAACATTTTACTCAAAGCACATTCACATTCATATGTGCATTATAAAAGTTTTTGGTTTTTTAACAAACCAAATTGGTTTTGTAACACTTATGTTTGACAGTAGATATAGCCTTTTTTTTGACTAAACAGGCATGTTTAAAACCATAACATACACAACTCTGGAACTTATAAAGTTCAACTTTGATAAAGTGAAGGCAATATCAGACATTAGTATGTCCAAACTGTGTTGATTTTGCCTTCATCAGATGGGGTGATGTCACCCCTGTAAAAGCCAAATTTTGAAGATGCACACGAATTGGGAGTCAAGATGTGGATTTCCCTCCTGATTCCATGCCTAATGTCAACGTGTGCTAGCTCCCATCATGGGGTATCAATGGACGTGTTTCGGGGGTGCACCCCCTTCCTCTCATCTACTTTAGTTGCGAGGAAGGGGTTGCACCCACAAAATGCGTACATTGATATCCCGTGATGGCAGATAGCACATGTTGACACACTGTGTGCATCTTCAAAATTTGGCTTTCAAATTACTTAAAAATATTTTAAAAAAATCTAAAATACAACAAGCAACTTTATAATTTTTGTTGTTTTTAGATTCTGCCTAAAATATCAATGATGTTGGTCATTTTTTTTGGACATCATTGATGTTTTGCTTGACCATCTCTAAATCCCGATTGAACACCATGACCTCACCGATGAGTATCTGTGCACTTGCACTGTTGAAATTAGTTTCTTCTTCCACAACATCCACATCATCTAAAAATTTAAAAAAACACCATGTATTATACATTTGCAGGCATACATTTATTACCTAAAGCTGTGGTCTCAGACACTGACCTGTTGTGGTCACTATTTTACCCACCTTCTGAACCTCTCCCTCCACATCTTCATGGTGTGTGGGGATTTCCCCTTCTTTATGAGTAGTGGGGTTTGTGGTGTCCTCAGATGTCCCGTGTGTATTCATAATTTTGTATTATGACACTTCTTACCTGTCCAGTGGGCTGCTCTAGTGTAGGTAAGGAAGGGCTGGCCAAAGTAATACACATTATTTATGCATTCAGCTCTAAATGCAGTGGAGATGGTTACCCGTATGTACTTAGCACACAGATATTTGAGGCAAGAAATAGGAATATGAAACATTGCTTGGAAGTTTTGTACAATTGTTTGTTTTGGCAGAGTTCCAAGCTGAAAACATGTTTTTTCCCTTTTTTTAAATGGGAATACTTACCTTTTTTGTTATTAAAGTTTCACACACAGAGAGACCCCTAGTATCCACTGGAGTACCTGTGTGGGACACCCTAGAAAGTGTGTTCTGGTCTCCCACACTAGTGCTCCTGCATCCAAATGTGTAAACAGCGGCTGAGTGCCCTCTCCTTACACGGAATCTAGTTTGCATTTCATTCTAGTTACAAACCTATCTAGACAACAATGTAATAAACTTATGTAGCACTGACCCCCGAAGGAGCTGCTGTTTTTTGTTGGGCTTACCATTACCTCACCTGTTCACTGTGTCCATCCTAGGGGACCCAATGTAGAGTGGATTAAAGAATGTTACCTCCTTTTTCCAAAAATGTATTTGGAAGAACATGAATTTTGCAATAGAGGAATAGAGGGTTAAGGGGGATTCAGGTACCTTGTAATTGTGGGTTAAAGGTATTTCCTTGATCCAGAGGACAAACAGCTTCCACAGGCTGGATCTGGCAACCATCCGATAGGTCTCTCTCACTGACCTAGCAGCTGATGAGATGCTCGCACAAAGTCTGTCCATTAAGTACCCTCTCCCAGAATGCACAGCAGGCAGACCACACCCACTGACTGTTTCTAGACAAAGAGGCACTCAATACACCCAGCTTATTGCAATTTCTAACCTTGGCCGAATAATAGGGCGCCATCCCTAGGCCAAGGGGAAAACCACACAACCAGCCAAGCTGAAACAGAACCAGAATTTACAATAATGGCAGTCTGAGCTAAACTATAGCTTCAGACAAACTACATTTTTATTTATAGCGTCTGCATTGAAAATACCAGCTCTTCACTTATTTTAATACAAATAGGCATGAACAAATGTAGTTAACCTGCATCTGCCAAAAACATTGTATTAGTGGGCGAATGAACAATGTTTACTATGAACGATTACTGTGTCCACGAACCTGAAACTTGCCATTTTAAACTGTACAACATTAAAGAAAAGCACATGGAGTAGCACTAAATTAATAATAATAATAGAAACACATGACAAATACTTACTTTTTTGCAGCACTTTCTTGATCCTTCTGTACTGATCTTGCTCCCTCAATTTCAGGTCTGACCAGCGTTTCCTCAATTCTCCTTGCATCGTCATACCCCAAAATTTCTGTACAGATTTCTCACAATTTTAGTCTTGATCTTGGCCTTTCTCACATTTATGTTGCTGTACGGGCCATACTTCCCATCATAGTCGGCCCTCTTCATGATGTTCACCATCTCCACCATCTCTACAAAGGACATATTTGAGGCCTTATATCTACTCCTGGATCAGGAACTGTCTTGCTCCGGGTTTTCTTCATTCTCCTTGCTGCCGCTATTATAACGCACCTGCTGTCTCTCCACTATGTGCTCTCCCACTGCGCCAAAAGAAAAGGGGTAGGGAATATACTAGAAAGAAGGTCAGGGGCAGAGCTTCATGCATGCGCAGTGCATATAAAGAAAAAATGTGTGCGCCGTACATACGATCTGTGAGCGGAGGATGGAGTAGCGTAAGCGCTGATCGTGCAAACGAAGGTATAATTTTAACTTGGGGCATCAGTGGTTAGTGGCCTATACTGCTTATAGATTGAGGCCTATATTGGGACAAGATTAGGAGAGTTTAGCCTGACATTGGGGTTTGTCTTGTGTTGTGTCTTGCAGAGAAAATAGATACATTTACTGACCCAGACTTCCTGCCAAACTTCACAGACATGTACAGGGAGTTGCCATGTCTGTGGCAAGTCAAACACAGAGAATACTCCAAGCTAAAGAGGAAGGTAGCGCCGGAGCAACTGTTGGAATTGGTGAAGCCGCTGACTCCCATGGCAGACATTCCTTATTTGAAGGCCAAAATTGGTGGCCTGAGGAGCACATATAATAGGGAGTGCAAGAAGGTCCGGAATTCCATGAGATCAGGAGCAGCAGCAGATGACGTTTATGTCCCCGGGCTCTGGTACTACGACAGACTGTGTTTTTTGTCAGACCGGAGTGAACCCAGACCATCACTATCTACACTTCTTTCCACACTTCCTTCCACACTTCCTTCCACATCAGATGGGGCTTCAGAAGTCCAACTCCGACCTTCCACCCAGGAAGAAGGAGTCCAGCTTGAGCCAGGTATAGCATTGTTCAACATATTTCTTGTCAAAAATTGAATGATGTTAACTAGATGTTATTATTGATCACTAATTTTGGATTTTACAAAGTGGTTTACATATCAATAGACAATAGTAGCCATAATTAATTGGGACAAGAATGAAAAATGCTGGGGTCTGAATGATAGTCTTTTCTATTTGTTAACATTCAATTTGCAACAATCCTGAGCTCAAAATTGTATGTGATCGATGACCAAAAACCTAAAACTATGTCCCATTTTCATACACAGGAAAGTCTCAGCCAGGAGGAGGGCATGTAAAGTGTAGCCAGGAGGTAGCCATGGAAAGTGGCAGCCAGAAGCTGGCCGTGCCCAGCAGCCTGATCGAATCCCAGGTTTCCCCCCTCCGCCTTCCAACAAAAAGGACCTGGAATGTGAAGAACTCGGAGGAGTCAACAACTGTTTTGATTCGGCAGGCTACTGCGGTCCTTACAACAACCACTGGTGGAGTCATATGGCTGTCTAAAAACCTAAATTGGAAGAAATAGAGGAGGGGAAATGTTTCATGTGTGAGGAGATAATAATTCAGGCACTAAACAAGGGGATGAGGGGCCAACTCACAACTAAAACCCACCTGTGTGAGTTGGACCATATTACTGCTCCACCACCTCCAGCAACACCTCCAACAACACAGCCGCCCAACCCATGACAGCAGCCTGGAAGGAAGCGTGGAAGGAAGTGTTGAGAGTGATGGCCTGGGTATGGTGTGATCTAGCATGCAGGCTGTTGTAAGACCACAGCCTGGGGACATATATGTCATCTGCTGCTGCTCCCAATCTCTTGGAGTCCTGGACCGTATTGTGCTCCCTATTAAATGGACTCCCCCTGGTTATCAAATTGGGCTGTCAAATAATTGATGTCTGCCCTGGGGTACAAAGGCTTCACCAATTCCAATTGTTTCTCCAGCGTGGCCTTCCTCTTTATTTTGTAAGGACCCTTAACCCCCCCTAGCGGTAATCCCGAGTCTGGCTCGGGGTAGGAATATACTGATAGGAGCGGTAACCCCGAGCCAGACTCGGGATGGCTTCGCTCGATGCAGGGGAGGACACAGGGAGAGTTACTCGCCTTATCCCCTGGATCCAGCGATGTCCGCCGCGCTGTGTGATCGAGCTGTCCTCCGCTCGATTCACAGTGCCGAATGCTGCCGAGCTCCGTTCCCTGCAACGTTTCGGCGCACGGGAGCGGAGAACGGCGGAAAATTCAAAAAAGTAAAAACACACAAAACACACACAGCACTGTAATCTTACAGATTACAGTGCTGTATTAAAAAATACACACCCCCTTTGTCCCTAGTGGTCTGTGCAGTGCCCTGCATGCACTTTTATATTATAAATACTGTTTTTTACTGCCTGAAATTTGGAGATTGTCCATGGCAACCAAAAAGTGTCCCTTTTTCAGTGTTTTAGGATTTGATTACATTATTGAATAATTTTTATTATTCTTTATTATATTATAAACTTTATCATACCCGGGATGTCTGCTAGACTCTGGTTTGAACAGATTTAAGAGCTTTATTCCTAAGAATTACAGGACTACAAAATAAAAGCCAGATTTCCATGCAAAATAATTGTACCGCTTTCAGCACCTAATTCCAGACTGAATCATACCGCCAGGGAGGTTAATAAATTCAAATTTTTGGTTTGGACAAATACTGATGTGTTTTACTTCAAAAAGGACAGTGTGTTTGTGAGTAGGCAGGTATATTTCAAAAATACAACGTCAAATTAACAAGGGACACCAACATCAACCAACCTATTTGAGGTAAAAAAAAATACAAGATAATAATGGTGTTGTGGTATCTTGAAACACAAAACAACAAAAAATATTGTGAAGATCACTAGAAAAAAAAATATTCTGGCAATCTGGAGAATTAAAAAAAAAAGGAGATCACTATAAAAATTAAAAAAAGATTATTCTGGAGATCGTGATAAAAAACCTAGAAACAAAATAGATTCATTCATTCATGAGATCACGAGAAATACAAAAAATCGGTTTGTCAGAACTCTGTGTGAATATCAGCAGCAAAGCAACTTCATTATTCTAGCATTATAAAGAAGAGGAGAATACACAGCATTGAAAGATTTAAACATTTTCTGCGTGACGAATGTGCTATCTCCATTACGATCGCTAGTTTTACAAGACCGAGCTATAACATCTCGTACTTGATTCTGAGCATGTGTGGACTTTTGTATGTCGGACTTGTGTACACATGATCTGACTTTCCTTTGTTATTGGAAAATTTGAAAACCTGCTCTCAAACATTTGTGTATGGAAATTACGACAGCAAATGTTCGATGGAGCATACACACGGTCGGACTTTCCGACAACAAGCTCACATCAAACATTTCCCGTCGGAAATTCCAATCGTGTGTACGTGGCATTAGAGCATAGTCAACCATCAGACAGATTAAGACACATTAGGGATTGGAAAAAAGTGATATAGAGTACCAGATAAGCCATGGTTGCCATTTGTTTTCTATGTGCTGAAGGCTACCTTCACTTGATGCTAACATCCGCTCATATGTACCATGAATTTTTACCAAGGTGATAGCTTCAGACCTACTAGGAATATAAGTGGATTTCCAATTGCAGACAATCAGAAGACATGCAGCTAGTAAGATGTGTGTTATAAGACTGACATTCAAATGGAAAAGCATCAATGTCCGCATTTAAGATTGCGAGTTCGGGTGATATGGATATTGGGAATTTTAGTATGTCTGTCTTCACCTTCCCACAGTATATGGAATAAGTTTCCTTTAGCTTCACATTTTCTACAATGTACAGTGAGGGAAATAATTATTTGATTCCCTGCAGATTTTGAACATATATATTTTGTATCATAGGTGTATTTTAAATGATAGAGACAGAATATCAACCAAAAATCCAGAAAAAAAACACACAATACAAATGTTATAAATTGAGTTGCAGTTCATTGAGGAAAATAATGATTCGATCCCCATGCAACTCATAGTTACTTAGTCAGAAAAAAGACACAAGTCCATCTAGTTTAACCATAAAAAAATAAAGAAATTAAAAATATCATGCAATCCCATATACCCAATCCTATACCCACAGTTGATCCAGAGGAAGGCGAAAAAAAACCCAGAAAAGCAGGATCCAATTTGCTACAGCAGGGGAAGAAATTCCTTCCTGATTCCAGAGAGGCAATTAGATTTTCCCTGGATCAACTTTACCTATAAATGTTAGCACCCAGTTATATTATGTACATTTAGGAATGAATCCGGCCTTTCTTAAAGCAATCTACTAAGCTGGCCAGAACCACCTCTGGAGGTAGTCTATTCCACATTTTCACAGCTCATACTGTGAAGAATTCTTTCCGTATTTGTAGATTAAATCTCTTTTCCTCTAGACGTAAAGAGTGCTCCCTTGTCCTCAGTATTGACCATAAAGTGAATAACTCTATACCAAGTTCACTATATGGACTATATGGAATATATATTTATACATGGTGATCATATCCCCCTTAATCTCCTCTTCTCAAGAGTGAATAAATTCAGTTCCTCTAATCTTTCCTCATAGCTGATTTCCTCCATGCCTCTTATCAGTTTGGTTGCCCTTCTTTGCACTTTCTCCAGTTCTCTAATATCCTTTTTGAGAACTGGCGCACACACATATCACTTGACACGACTTATTACTTGGTGGAGAAACCCTTGTTGGCAAGCACAGAGGTAGGATGTTTCTTGTAGTTGGTTACCAGGTTATCACACATCACAGGAGGGATTTTGTTCCACTCTTCTTTACAGATCTTCTATAAATCCTTAAAGCATTTGCTAACCTAAAAAAATTGGATCCATTCCCTTAAAGCAGGGGTGCCCAACCTTTTGAAGAGTGATGGCCATTTTAGCGACTTGGGAGCTGGTCCTGGACCACAATGAGCAGAGCGGGCAGATGACAGGTTTATGTTCACTCATATGAAGAGCAGACAGGGACATAGCCCGCTCTACTCTATGGGCTCTCCAATCTGCCCAGACAGAAGGGGATGGATTACCTTCTGTTTTTTTAAGCATATCGGATTGGAGATAGGTGAGTGTAAAACAACGCAGGTCAGTTTAAATCTGCCACTCTATAGAGGTGATCATGTGAAAGGAGCCTAAGGCTGCATTCACACTGATGCACTGTGGTTGACCTGCACCTTAACTGACCTCAATCTTCACTTCTTCCTCAGGATTCCTGCAGGTATCGCTGGCTGCTGCTGTCTCCCAGGTGGGTATGGCTGGTGGCTGCTGCTTGATGTCCTTCATGGTGGGTACAGCCCTGTAGGCTGGTACTGTTGGCTGGTACAGGCTGGTACTGGCTGGTCCTGCTGGCTGGAACATATGGGTACTTCTGGCTGGTACTGGTGGGTACTGCTGGCTGGGTCTACTGAATACTGTTGGCTGGTACTACTGGGTACTGCTGGCTGGTACTGGTGGTTAGTGCTGGCTGGTACTGCTGGGTACTGACTGGTATTGCTGGCTGGTACTGGTGTATACTGCTGGCTGGTACCTCTGGGTACTGGTGGGTACTGCTGGATGGTACTTCTGGGTACTGGAGGGTACTTTTTGGTACTGATGGGTGGTGCTTGTGGGTACTGCTAGTTAGTACTTCTAGGTATTGCTGGCTGGTACTTCTGGGTATTGGTGGGTACTGCTGGGTACTGGTTGTTGTCATAAAGGGAAAACTGTGAAGATGTAATGAGTTAATTAATTTGATGGTGAACAGTGGTTTAATAATGTGAAGAATCTGTCAATGTGAACTGTGGCTCTATTCCTTAATAAAACACAATCAAATTTATTTTAAAAAATAATATGAAATAATCTTTAATTTAATTTGCTCAATTCAATTATAGAGAGGTGAATTATTACATCTTTTTATAGACTTCCTTCAGGGAAATGGTATACCATGTAAAATAAAAGGTACTACATTTATATGAATTCATTAAATATCTTTTGCTATTAAAAAAGTATACTTGAAGGGGTAATGGTTTTGTAAAACATGTGTAACATGTTTTCTTGAGTTGTATTTCTATGTAACCATTTGTTTCCAGGAAGAAAGCTGAATTGTTTTGCTAACAAAACCTTTTTTTAAATCTGGTTATTTCAAAACTGATACTGAATTGCATGCCAATTGGGTTTGTTGATTCTTACATGTCCCAGGGCAAAAGAAGACCATTGACTCTGTATATGATTAGTGACGGGAGTGCTTTCTAAAATTTCCTTTGTTAGAACTAAAGCAAAATTCCATCTGTTGCATGATGTGTAAACTTGGATACAGTATATACTACATTATGGAATTGTTATATATTTTGCTAGTTCTCCTTTGTGAAATGTAATAATTTTGGGGATTGCTGTCCATAACCGCTTCAGCCCTGGGACATTTGGCTGGCTAAAGACTAGAGCACTTTTTGCAATTTGGCACTGTGTCGCTTTAACTGACAATTGTGCAGTCGTGCAACATGACTCCCAAACAAGATTGACGTCCTTTCCCCACAAATAGAGCTTTTGGTGGTATTGGATCACCCTGTTTCTATTTTTTGCGCTATAAACAATTTTGAAAAAACGCATTATTTTTAACTTTTTGCTATAATAAATATAGCCAAAAATTATATATAAATTTTTTTTTTCCTCAGTTTAGGCCAATACATATTCTACTACATATTTTTGGTAAAAAAAAAAATGCAATAAGCGTATATTGATTGGTTTACACAAAATTATAGTGTCTACAATATAGGGCATAATTTTATGGCATTTTTATTAATATTTTTTTTTTACTAGTAATGGCGGTGATCAGCAATTTTTATCTTGACTGCGACATAATGGTGGACACTTCGGACAATTGTGACACATTTTTGGTACCATTGGCATTAATACAGCGATCAGTGCGATTAAAAATGCATTCATTACTGTAAAAATATCACTGGCAGTGAAGGGGTTAACACTGAGGGGCAGTGAAGGGGTAATGTGTGTCCTAGTTTATGTTCTAAATAAAGGGGGATGGGGACTGTGCAGGGAAACGAACAGATCGCTGTTCATATTCTGTATGAACAGATGATCTGTCAGTTCTCCCCTCAGAGAACCGGAAACTGTGTAATTACACACAGTTCCGGGTTCTCCGTGTGCCCCGAGTGATCGCGGGAGCCCGGCGGTAATAGAGACCGCTGGGCACTCGCATCCGCTTGGGGAGCAAGTGGGGGCACACACCCGCCCCCTACTAGCCACAGGGCGAAGCAACGTTACAAAACGTCGTTTCGGCCAGCCGTGTCATTCTGCAGCAGTACAATTGCAGCGGCTGGTCGGCATGTGTTTATGTTTAAGCCATGATGTCATCATGGAGGAGTGGAAGAAGTGGCAACCTGTGAAGCTCTGGTGAACTCCATGCCCAAGAAAGTTTAGGCACTGGTGGAAAATAATGGTGACCACACAAAATATTGACACTTTGGGCTCAATTTGGACATTTTCCCTTTTTTGCCAGCAGCTTAAACATTAATGGCTGTGTGTTGAGTTATTTTGAGGATATAGCAAATCGACACTGTTATACAATCTGTACACTCGCTACTTTACATTGTAGCAAAAGTGTAGTTTCTTCAGTGTTATCACATGAAACAATATAATAAAATATTTACAAAAATGTGAGGGGTATACTCACTTTTGTGAGCTACTGTATGTATTTTCCCCTCTCTTATCATGTTACAAAAAGAGCAGTATTAATGTATAGCTAACTAACTAACTTACTAACAACTGTCTTCTGAAAATTCAGTTTGGTATGGATAGAGTGTAACATAACTGGGTTTGGCTGGTATGAATGAAGAATATGGCATATGTTAATCAGCTTCTTTGCATAAGTGGTCAAGAATACAAATTTAATAAATGTGAATTATTTTCACCACAGGACAATGTTCTAGTTTATTTTACAACAAACTACGTGACTATGCAGTGGTGCAGAAAAGGATTCAAGTGTGAGTAAGTGGGTCCCAGGGCCGGATTAACATAGGGGCTGATGGAGCTGCAGCACCAAGCCCCTGCCTTAAAATAGGCCCACCCAGCCAGCAGCATAAGCCCGATTTTTTTTTTTCCTGTCCATAAACTTCTATGGGACAGGAGAAGTGTGTGTAAATGTAGGGGTGTCTGGCTGCATCTGTGTTTGCTCACTGTGGTTATTACAATGTCACAGTGCACAGTTCCCCCCCTACACAAATGGGAGAGGCTGAGTCGGCTCTGCCTTTCCCCTCCCCCTCTGTGAAGTCTGTGCAGTGAAGGAGCCGTGTGGGTGGGAAACACCGGCAGATAGAAGGTGAACAGGATATCTCTGAGTGATGAGCCTCCAGGGACCGTCCACATGTGAGCTCAGTGACTGGTTTCTTATATCCCTTTCCCTCGTTTTTAACTTTTTTCTCCAGCAGTAGCTGTTATAACTGCAGCCAAAGTGTTTATAATTGTGTCATCAGCCTGTGGCAGTGCTTGGTGGCCCCTTGTGCTTTTAGGTGGTTCACACTGATTTGCTGTGTTTTGGCCCATTGCTGGTGTATCCACAGTTTTCCTGCGTTTTACCCCCAGTCCTATAGGTTTCTATTAGGTTGTTTGTTTTTTCTGCATTTTCTGAAAGCGCACCAAAATTCCTGCATGCTGCATCTTTGGCACACTGTCAGAAAATGCAGCAAAAACCTGCAACCTGATATAAATCAATAGGACTGCAGCTAAAACTGCAGATACATGAGCAGTGCAGCCAACTGCAGCACACCAGTGTGAGCCCAAAAGCTTGCACACACAACCCTGTACAACTTGGTCTAAACAAAACTCCTGGCATACAGCCATACCATCCCAGCTCAGGAGGGGTGGGGGCTCCAGGGATTTGATTGACTATGCAGGCCCTGTCTCTTCTATCCAATTGGGGAGAGTCTTGGAGGCAGTGGCAGGCTGCTGGTGGTAAGTGGCACACTGTATCTGGTGACAGGCTGTGGGTGGCGAGTGGCACACTGTATCTGGTTGCATGCTGGTGGCAAGTGGCACACTGTATCTGGTGGCAGGCTGCTGAAGGCAAGTAGCACACTATATTGTGGAAGGCTGCTGGTTGCACACTGCTGCTGGTGGCAAGTAGCACACTATCTGGTGGAAGGCTGCTGATGGCACACTGCTGGTGGCAAGTGGCACACTGTATCTGGTGGCACACTGCTGGTGGCAAGTGGCACACTGTATCTGGTGACAGGCTGCTGGTGGTAAGTGGCACACTGTATCTGGTGACATTCTGCTGGTGGCAAGTGGCACATTGTATCTGGCATGCTGCTGGTGGCAAGTGGCACACTGTATCTGATGGCAGGCTGCTTGTGGCAAATGGCACACTGTATCTGGTGGCATGTTGCTTGTGTCAAGTGGTACACTGTATCTGGCATGCTGCTTGTGGCAAGTGGCACACTGTATCTGGTGGTACACTGCTGCTGGTGGCAGGCTGCTGATGGCAAGTAGCACACTGTATCTGGTGGCAGGCTGCTTGTGGCAAGTAGCACACTGTATCTGGTGGCAGGCTGCTTGTGGCAAGTGGCACACTGTATCTGGTGGAAGGCGGCTTGTGGCAAGTGGCACACTGTATCTGGTGGAAGGCGGCTTGTGGCAAGTGGCACACTGTATCTGGTGGAAGGCTGCTTGTGGCAAGTGGCACACTGTATCTGGTGACATGCTGCTGGTGGCAAGTGTCACACTGTATCTGGTGACATGCTGCTGGTGGCAAGTGTCACACTGTATCTGGCATGCTGCTGGTGGCAAGTGTCACACTGTATCTGGCATGCTGCTTGTGGCAAGTGGCACACTGTATCTGGCATGCTGCTTGTGGCAAGTGGCACACTATATCTGGCATGCTGCTTGTGGCAAGTGGCACACTATATCTGGCAGGCTGCTTGTGGCAAGTGGCACACTGTAACTGGTGGCAGGCTGCTTGTGGCAAGTGGCACACTGTAACTGGTGGCAGGCTGCTTGTGGCAAGTGGCACACTGTATCTGGCATGCTGCTGGTGGCAAGTGTCACACTGTATCTGGCATGCTGCTTGTGGCAAGTGGCACACTATATCTGGCAGGCTGCTTGTGGCAAGTGGCACACTGTAACTGGTGGCAGGCTGCTTGTGGCAAGTGGCACACTGTAACTGGTGGCAGGCTGCTGTTGGCAAGTGGCACACTGTATCTGGTGGCATGCTGCTGGTGGCAAGTGGCACACTATCTGGCATGCTGCTTGTGACAAGTGGCACACCGTATCTGGTGGCAGGTTGCTGGTGGCAAGTGGCATGCTGCTGGTGGCAAGTGGCACACTATCTGGTGGCAGGCTGCTTGTGACAAGTGGTACACTGTATCTGGTGGCAGACTGCTGGTGGCAAGTGGCACACTTAAAGAGGGATTCCGCCCCAAAAAAATATTAAAAGCCAGCAGCTATAAATACTACAGCTGCTGACTTTTAATAAATGGACACTCACCTGTCCCGGGTTCCAGCGATGCCGAGGCCGATCGACCGCTCGTGCCTCGGCTGCTGCCGCCACCATTCTAGGTGAGGGAATCAGGAAGTAAAGCGAATCGGCTTCACTTCCCGGTTCCCTACTGCGCGAGCTGCGCCGCGCAATAGGAAATCTCCGCGCTGTCACTGGGACCCGTGTGTGTCCCAGCAGACAGCGCGGCAGGGCAGGAAATGGCGTAGACTCCCGTGGGAGTCTATGCCCGGAAGTGGGTGAAAATACCCCCCTCCCCCCTGAAAGGTGTCAATTGTGACACCGGATGGGGGGGGGGTTCCGATCAGCGGAGGTTCCACTTTAGGGTGGAATCCCGCTTTAATCTGGTGGCATGCTGCTGGTAGCAAGTGGCACACTATCTGGCATGCTGCTTGTGACAAGTGGCACACCGTATCTGGTGTCAGGTTGCTGGTGGCAAGTGGCACACTGTATCTGGTGGCAAGTGGCACACTGTATCTGGTGGCAGGCTGCTAGTGGCACTGTATCTGGTGGCACACTGTATCTGGTGGCAAGTGGCACACTGTATCTCGTGGCAGGCTGCCAGTGGCACACTGTATCTGGTGACAGGCTGCTGGTGGCAAGTGGCACACTGTATCTGGTGGCATGCTGATGGCAAGTGGCACATTGTATCTGGTGGCAAGTGGCACACTGTATCTGGTGGCAGGCTGCGGGTGGCATCTGGCAGCAGGCAATGGTGGCAAGCGACACACTGCATCTGGTGGGAAGTGACAAGCTCAGGTTCCCACTGATAATGCATCATGGTGAGTTGAACTATTTCACTATATATTACAATGTAGTAATAGAAATAATGGAATTTGATCATCCCGATGCCATATCAAGCATAGCGTCAGGATGATTTTAAGTGCTAAGTGCCATTTGCCTGAAAAATCACCCCCCGCCACCTATTTCCCCATCAACCCGAGACTACATCCCCCCTCTTTTTTTTTTTGGGAAGGGGGGGATCTCCCTGAATGGCAGTTTGGAAATGTGGTCTCCTATGTTGCTGCTGTTGAGAGACCGCATAGCAGGTGGTATTGGGGGTGTTCCTGCTGCTCAAAGGCTGCACGGCCGATATTACTGGTGAAAGTATATTTAATTTGTTTTAGCAAAACATTTTTGCATTTTCATTTTGTTTCCGTAAAAAAGGCCCACCAAAATCCTCAGCACCAGGCCCATGATGCTGTTAATCTGGCCCTGGTGGGTCCTGTGAACTGGTGCCCCCAGTAGACTGTTACTTTAGAGATCTAGCTACTCCCAGGGAATTGGAGACATTACCCATAACATGGCTGAAAAAAGAGACTCTGCAATAAACTGCTTCTGAGAGTAGTATTAACTAATTTTCCATGTATAAATTAATTGGTGAAGCATCCTGCTTGTTTGAGTTTATATAATTCTGCTGCCAAGTTACACCCCTTCCTCTTTTCAAAACACAGAACTACACAGGCAGTATTGGTTGTATCGCTCCACTAATACACTGCCTGTGAGGCCACGCACTACTTGTACAGACATGCACTGGCATTATGACAAACACTAGTCAACAGCCCATGTTCTGGATGCATACGGTTCTCAACTACGATAGGGGGAAGAGAGTCACATGACCTGCTGCAAGTCTTTAATAGCAGAGGAGACAACAGTGAAGGTAGAGCTAGCTTTTCCTCTCACATAATTGTTTTTTTGGTTTACAATTATAATAGCATTTATGCATTAAACCAGGAATATAGATGTCCTTTGCACTTAGATGAAGTTGGACTAAGGAAAAAGTTAATGGTAAGTTTATAGAGAGGATAGGGTGGGGAGGAACGCTGCAGACACTTAAGCCTTGTACACATGAGCTGAATATCAGGTGGTATTGTTTGGTTCAATAGAGACCGGCCAACATTCGGCCCCTGTGTATGGCAGCCAGTCCAGCTTCTGCCAAAGAGGCATGACCTAAAAAGGCCTTCCGATTGACATCTGATCAGCACTTTCAATGGCTGAGAGTGCTGATTGGTGGTGACGTCTCCTGGCCAAATCACAATAGCTCAACAGGGAGATTGCTGTACTAACATCGGACTGTTAGTACAAGATCTCCTCCCGAGCTCTTCAGCCCGCTGGGTTGAATGAAAAAAGAAATTATATTGCGTACGAGGCTATATGGTGGTGGCTTATCGGGGGAAAAATAGTGATCTGATTGTTTCTCTCCCAACCTAACCTGTTTTCAAGTGTCTATGGGCACCTTTCAACTACTCACATACAGCATATCTCTCAGAAAGTATGACAACTGATCAGAGATGATGATGAGATTCTTGTCTCAACCAATGTTTGACTACAGTGTATATAGTGAGAAAATAGTTTTCTTTTCCATGGTGAATTATAATAGTCACTCTGTCACATATTGTTTCCAGTCTGTTGAAAATTTACAGTAACAAACACTTCCAACAGAAATTGCTTATGTGAAAACGACCATATTGCCTATAAATTGTATGTTATGCTTAACAAAGTATTTTTTTTTGCAAAAATCAGGCACCGTATGGTTGTAACCTTGGTGCCGTTATACTTAGAAAAGATTACACTGTTTTATTATTTTGAGGAAAAAGCTACCGTATATACTCGAGTATAAGCCGAGATTTTCAGCCTCTTTTTTGAGGCTGAAAGTGCCCCCCTCGGCTTATACTCGAGTCATCGCTGTCTGCCCGCTCGATCAGCGTGTCGAGCAGACAGACAGCGGCCATTCTATTCAAAAGCCGCGCCTCCGGCTCCGCCTTCGCCTGTGATAGGCGGAACACTGAATTTCCCAGCAGCCTGTGTTCCGCCTATCACGGACGTCGTATCATCCTCGTACTACGGACGAGGATGATACGACGTCTGTGATAGGCGGAACACAGGCTGCTGGGAAATTCAGTGTTCCGCCTATCACAGGCGAAGGCGGCGGCGCAGCTTTTGAACTTACAATGGCCGCCGACGAAGAGGGCACGGGACGGCACGGCACGGGACGGGACGGGACGGGGGCAAGGCAAGGCACGACACGGGACGGATGCAAGGAGGCAAGGCCCGGCACGGGACGGAGGCAAGGAGGCAAGGCACGGGACGGAGGCTCGGGACAAAGGTAGGCTGGACACACACACACACACACACACACACACACACACACACACACACACACACACACACACACACGGATGGAGACACACACAGGGATGGATGGATGGATGGAGACACACACACACAGGGATGGATGGATGGATGGATGGATGGAGACACACACACACAGGGATGGATGGATGGATGGATGGAGACACACACACACAGGGATGGATGGATGGATGGACACACACACACACAGGGATGGATGGACGGACACACAGGGATGGACGGACACACAGGGATGGACGGACACACAGGGATGGACGGACACACAGGGATGGACGGACACACACACAGGGATGGACAGGCATGTCTCACCCTCGGCTTATACACGAGTCAATAAGTTTGCCAGTTTTTTTGGGGGTAAATTGGGGGCCTCGGCTTATATTCGGGTCGGCCTATACTCGAGTATATACGGTAAAAAAAAAAATGAGCATTAAAATTCATGCCTAAAAGGAAAATCATAGTCTATGAGACTTAAGGGACATTTATTCAAATCATTTGTTAAACATCTTTCTAAATGAATATAGCTTCCATCAAAGTGTTAAGCTTCCTGCCTCTGACAGTCCAGTTCTAATTTCAAGGTCCACTTAATTCTGCATCAGGTAATTACAGTTATACCCAGAAGCCTCTTGTCTCCAGAGTTAAGCATATGGCGAAGGACTGAGACCTACTGGTGTCCATTATGTAAGCAGCACGGCTGCCAAGATGATTAAAAATGCACAGGCTTCTTTCCCAACACACACAGTGATTGACAGTTTCACGATCTGGTCAGTCACTGTGTCTGCCAACAGCTTCTTCTGTGCTGAGGCCCACATGGCACAATGAGGAAACACTTCCAGCTCTAGTATTAAATTCTCTTACTGACCCGAGGACTGTGCCACAGGCTCAGCAGGAGCACGGCATCTAATTTACAGCTCCATCCACTGGATCCCTTAGTGCCAGCTTCTGGCAGAGATGGATGGTGGTCAGTGCCTCCAGCTCATAAATTATGCAAAAGCAATAAATGCATTCAAGAAGCATCTAACACATTTTCCAGGATTCAAATCCATTTGAAAAAAAAGAAAACAAAACAGGTACAAGTAAAGGCTTGAAGTGCAGGAAATAAGAAAATAAAGTAGGCAAACAAACAACATTCATCCATGTCAATGACAAATTGATTCACACTTTTCCTCATAATGCATTTTAAGCAAAGTCTTTTACTAATGTAAATTATATCTTATCTGTTCTAATTTGTATGTATAATATTCAGCAGCTGTTTACACTTAAACTATGTAAGTGTGTGTGTGTGTGTGTGTAGCCAATCAGCTTCTAACTTCAGCTTGTTCAATTAAGCTTTGACAGAAAAAAAAAACTGGAAGCTGATTGGTTTCTATGCAGAACTGCACCTGATTTTGAACTCCAGTTTTAGTAAATCAACCCCAATATTTATTATATGTATTACTACACAGGATTTATATAGCCTTAACAGTCTGCGCAGCGCTTTACAGCATGAGGGAAGGAAGAATCGTTAGCTCATTCGAGCTTACAACGTAACATATTACAAAATATTCAGCTCATAGTATCCCAAAATGTAGGTAAAAACAAATGCTTTACATTTTTGCATGAAAGAATAGTATGGGTTAGGTATGATTTCAGTAACAGATTATTGTTGAAGTGGTTGCAGACAAAATATACCTGTTTTAGAAGTTTTCCTGTACCTTCCTTTCCTGAGAAGGTCTGTGTTGGGTCCACTACAAGTATAATGCAGAGGACTTAATATACTTCTTAGTCTTAAAAATATAATAATATACAAGAAGCTGAACTCTATCTTTACCTTTAGTTTGGCACATGGCACATGGACACAAGGACCGTGTCATAATGTTCATAGTCCCTAATTAAATGCAGTTTGTTTTTGCAGGTAGGCTGACACCAACCTGAGTTTTGTTTACATTTTTCTGAGCTTTGGTGGTTCTCCTAAGTTCAATGTTGATTGTTTCTGCTACTACTGAGGATGAGGTTTCTGTGGTAAACATGGAAAGGAAAATCACTGAGTTTTGAATATTTGGCTGGTCTAACCAATCACTAATGTATTTGGTCAACAACATGGATTAGGGAGATAATACATATTGTATTTGGATTACCTTTCCAGAGTGTTATCTTTCCCCCCGGGCATATGCCTGGTGAGGATATCAGTATAAAATATTCTTTCTTTTTGGAGCATTGGCTCAGCCGGGGACATGGGTTGGAAGCACCAAACTTTAGCTGCACTGTTGACGGGTGCTTATCCAGAGGGATCTGGGTAAAAAGTTGCTGCCTGGAGAAAACACCTGTTAAAAATCTTCTATGCTGAAGAGTGTCAAAGAGGGTCTGGGTATAAACTACTGCTGGACATTGCTAGAATGATTCATTGCCCACAAATCAAGGTGCTGACTGCTCTGAAGGAGTCATGGGTCATATCGAATAGAGACAAATCCATTGCAACCTCAAAAGGACTATTTGACCACCTCTTACATGGTTTTCGATCTGTTTGGCTGCACTTTCAGAACCAGAAAACACCAAGAGGCTGCTGTTAAAGGATCTACTACTACCAGAATAACAATTCTATTTCTGTACTCTGTTTGCATATCCCGCACCCTAACTCTTTCTTCCAGAGTTGAAGTTAGCAATAAATATGCAAAAAGACAACTGCAAGGCACTGGATGATGTATACTAAAACTATATTGCCTTACCTGCTTAAAGTATTTCATGCAGCACGTGAGAATAAATGTCTACCCCAGTTGACTAAGGCTAACATTATATTTCTTTTAACAACAGATAAAAACCCTGCAGACCAGGGTTCATATAGGCTTATCTTTCTCCTTAAAAGTGATAAAACCTTAGTCAAAGTCCTGTCGCTTAGATTGAATAAGGTAATTTGTTCTATTATACACTCAGACCAGTCCAGCTTCATGCCACAAAAATCTGCAGCAGTGAATTTTTGTAAACTCCTTGTTAGTATTGACTCTGAGGTAGGCAACATGGGCTTGAGGGCACTGTTATCTCTGGATGCCATCAAAGCATTCAATAGCGTATGAATGGCAATATTTATAGACTGTCCTGTCCAAAATTGGGTTTGGGGCAGTATTTATTTAATGGGTTAAACTGCTTTATGACTGACCAACAGCGGCTATTAGGGAGCCAAGAGATTGTAGCCTACATTTGTTTCAGCAGGGGTACTTGACAGAGATACCCACTGTCTCCTTTACATTTTACCATGGGTATAGAGCCCTTGGTGGTGTCAATTAGATTGAACAAAGATATCACAGACCCTAAATACTGCAGAATCCACAACATAATCATGCTTTATGCTGATGACACTATATTATTGTATGGTGACACCTCCACTCCCTTAAAGCAGCTATTCACACTATTACACAGTTTGAAGAATACTCAAGCCCCACCATCAACTGGCTCAGGCATGTCCAATGCCTGTTACTTAGTACTTTAAATACCCAGGCGTAAAAATTACTCCATGATTCATAGATTTTTGGCACATGATTATCTCACCCCTGTACTTTATACAACTTAAGAACTGAAACAGGCTATAGCTGTTCCTAATGTGCAAAATTAATCCTATAAAGATGATTTTATACCTCAACTCTTATTTCCTCCACCATATTCTGATGGTTTCCCCCCTTAAAGTTTTATTGTAGTTAAATATATTTTAGATCATTGTGACATCACACGGCTCCACAGGTGAAGTTAGAACACCTACAGAGACCTAAGGACAAAGGGGCTCTGGCTGTGCCTAACCTGTGGCTATATTACATGGCCGCAAACTTAAAATATCTAATAGGAGGTATGATTAAACCTACACAGCCAACTGCCTACCCATTAGAATCCACTGTCGAAATTCTAATACAGTTCTAATACCGCTGATTGGTGGATATCCTCTCAGGACTGGAAGCACTAGCATTTAAAAAAACACTAACATGCATTTCCCCACTTATGGGCTTATATGAAAAGTCTGGAATAAGGCTAACTAAAACAATAGGTGTCAGATTTCACACAATACAGCCCAATTTGCCACAATGCAGTGTACCCCGAATTAGTTATACTTCAACAAGGCCCTAAGTGGCGAGAGTTTTGAATTATCCACTTGCATCATATCTTTAGGGATAGTTTGCTACTTTGCTACTTTGGCTGACTTACAGGGTACTTTTTTTCATCTTCCTCACTATATGTCCTTCTATTATTTACAACTGTGACATGCAATGAGAGTCCAGGAGGAATATACTTTGTGGCACTAGTTCCCAACCCCAATATTTAACCTAATGGATATTACCATGACTACTAAAGGGGGTTTATTTCTAGATGCTACACCATGTTCTTGACAGAGTTTTTTTTTTTAATATCATTCTCTAATGGTAGTGAGGCAGTGAGAAATGGGTGTTGGGCCTTTCAAGAAAGATTAGTGGGAAGAGGCTGTTCAGGGGGTTCAAAAGTGCTCCCTCAATGTAACTCAATAATATATGCAGCCGTATATACTCTTCTTTAGCTATACCTCCTTGAAACTCTTAAAAATTGGTATCCTTAAAGATCCCACATGTAGTGATCTACTGTGGAGATGCCCAAGTTGTATATGTATTGGGCAGGAGTTGTGCAAATTCTAAACACAGTGTTTCAGGACTCCAACCAGATGAACTCTAAACACTGTATACTAGGCATATTAGACACTTTGCAACTATCAACATGTGTGAGGGAAGCAAT
Source organism: Lithobates pipiens (assembly GCF_037356315.1). Classification (NCBI taxonomy): domain Eukaryota; kingdom Metazoa; phylum Chordata; class Amphibia; order Anura; family Ranidae; genus Lithobates; species Lithobates pipiens. The sequence goes on along the minus strand of NW_027507748.1, from coordinate 397,467,309 downwards.
AGAAAGGTCCATGTTCCAGGCCCGCCGGGTCATTCTGATACTTTGGAAGTCAGAATACCCTCCCACTCAAAGAATGGTTGCAGTACATGGGTGAAACACAGATTGGAAAGATACATTTACCAACACAAGGGCTGCCCCACAAAAAAATAAAAAAACTCTGGGCCCCATGGCTAGACACCCTAGGTCTGAGCCCAATTAATTTGGTAGTAGACAGTATCCTACACAACTGATACACAACTATGACCACCATATTGCCTTATTTACCATTGATCGGCCTGTTTGAGCCCATGGTTGTTGCTGCCTCTCAGTATGTCTCTTTCACTGTGGAGTTAATAATTAACTCAACTTGCAATCCTGTTATGAAACTTGTTATACAGTATATATGGACCTGCAAGCTCTATGTTTGTATATTTTTCAATGTATTTGCTCTGGAACTGCTTGTTTTATATACTCTTAATACAGTTTCTCTGATTTAAAAAAATAATGCAAAAAAGGACTAAAATTACCACACCCAACTTATTTTTATCACCACCATACATCAAAAACCCAACCCTAAGATGAAAATGTTAGCCTGTCACGCTGCTTAGAAGTCATTCTATACAATTCCAAGAGGAGAAGAGCTACACAGAGTGATAAAAGCTGCTTTCTTGTATTGAAATTGCTTACGTTGTTTTCACCTCAAATTATGAGCTTCTCACAGTGTGCATTAGAAGCTGTAGCAAGTCAGATAAAGCCAACTCACCCCAAATGTTGGGATGGGGTTCCTGGAGCCAATTATTGAGCTAGACACAAAACTCATTCCCCAGCACTGGTATAGTAACACGTAGTAATATGTGTGGTTGAATACCTGTGAGCCTGGGTCATTGTTTTTATGTTGTTTTGGACAACGTTGGTATGAGAGTTTTTAATTGTGGTGTGGTTAGGTTTGACCTTCTTTTTCTACAATTTGTAATATTCTCAAAATAAACATTGACATACATATGTTATGGTGTGTTCCTTTTGGAGATCCCCTTTTTGTTTCCTGTCTGTGTTACTATACCAGTGCTGGGGAATGAGTCCTGTGTCCAGATAAAGCCAGCCCAGTTTTCTGGCTGGAGGACATCTAGCATCATCTAACCTTTTCTTCTCTAGACTAATTGGCCCTGAACCACCCTTTTCTTTCAAATGATTTTTATTAAGAGATCAAATAATACACAACAGAATGAGCACACATTTTACAATAGTAGCAGTATCGAAGAGTAACCGGATATACTGCATTTTAACTTTGCGGAAATAGTTACATCAGAAAGATCCAAAACAGGTCTTAAAACCTTTTATACATGGAGCATATCTGTTATGAAGTACCCAACAGGGGAACTGGGTTGAAGCAAACTTAAGATCCCAAAGGGTGGAAAGACATATAAACAACATCTTCGAAATGTAAGCTATCTCAAGAGGTAACTGAAGATGGTCAAGTTCCGTGTGTGAGCCATGAGACGGGTGTCGAAATCTTTTGGTAGGAAGTTGTCTACCCAAGGGTGCCATATTTTATTAAATATGTGGATTTTGTCCAGGATTACTGCCTCTATCTTACTGTGGATCATAGTCTGCGTGACTCTATGCTTTGCTTCGGATATATTCAGGGTGGGTGTCCTCCAGACTTTCGCAATAGTTTGTTTGGCAGCGGTCGTCACCTGGAGAAAAAGTCGGTTTTGGGCTTTAGTAAATTCCTGGGGCAACCAGTTCAGTAAAGCCATTGCAGGGTCAGGATCTATGGGGCTTTGCATCAAGAAGGATAGTATTTGGAAAATTGTGGTCCAAAAACTCTTCACCACTGGGCAAGTCCACCATATATGGACATGGTTGCCCAGATCCTTGCAGCCCCTAAAACAGTCTGGTGAGTAGTTAGGTACAAATTTAGCAATTCTAGAAGGAACCAGGTACCATCGCATTAGGACCTTAAAGTTGGCTTCAGAGGCAACAACGTTCTGCAAGGAATTTTTTGTATTGGCCCAGATATCAGTCCATGACTCTGCATCAGGGTTGATTAGCAGGTCTGTGGCCCACTAAGCAGCGTATCGTGGAGGGTCCTCAGATGCGGAGGAGAGACAGGTATAAAGACATGAGATAATGCCTGGGACGTGCGGGTCTGAGGAACATATGGATTCAAATGGGGACAGAGAGCTGAGGTTGGGACTGGGTTTGACATTTGTCTGGAGGAAGTGAACTATCTGGAGATAAGGAAAACACTCTTTAGGAGGTAATTGTGCCTGGGTCTGCAGATCTGGGAACGCAGTGAAGGTGTTACCCGAAGACAGGTCACACACACGGGTTAGGCCTGTGTGGGACAATGCCAAAAAGGCATTTGGCTCCATGTAGGCTGGATAAAAGTTCGGATGACCCAAAAACGAGAGCAAGGGCAGGTGAGGTGATTGCAATTTGTAAGGAATGCCTACCCGTGTGCCAAATTTTGAGGGAATGACAGGTAATGGGATTAGTGAGTAGTTTACGTGTCTGAGGAGGGAGCCAAAGTAAATTTGAAACTGATATGGGATGAGCCTCTACAGCTTCCAGACTAACCCACAGTGGGATTTCAGATGTAGCGTGGTATAGGGCCATTTTCGACAATTGAGCAGCGTAATAGTAATTTTTAAAATTTGGTATCCCCAAGCCCCCTCTAAGTTTATGGCGGAAGAGAACAGTTTTAGAGATCCTAGGCCTCGTGTTACCCCAAATATATTTAAGAGTTTGGCTCTGGATAGCCCTATGGAAATACAGTGGGATCGTGACTGGGAGTACTCTATACAAATACAGCAATTTTGGTAGTAGGGCCATTTTTACAGCCGCAATATGTCCCAACCAGGAGACACACAGGGGCTGCCAGGCATTGAGAAGTGATGAGAGATTACGCAGCATGGGCAAATAGTTTGCTTGGTATAACTGGGCTGGATTTCTAGTCAATTTAATTCCTAAATAGGGTATATGGGATGTGGACCATTGAAATGGGTAGTTTTCGCGCAGACGTTGGAGAGTCTCCACAGGGAGGGACATGTCGAGGGCTCTAGATTTAGCTTGATTTACCTCAAGTCCTGAGACCCGAGCAAACGCGTCAAGAACCTTAAGAAGATTTGGCAAGGTAGTATGGGGTGAAGTGATAAAAAGGAGGGCGTCGTCTGCAAAGAGACATAATTTATGTGTCGTGAAAGCTATTTCTAATCCTTGGATATCTGGCTTTGATCTAATCAGGGCTGCTAACGGTTCAATGGTGAGTGAAAAAATTAAGGGGGATAGAGGGCACCCCTGCCTAGTACCATGTTGGATTGGAAACCTGTTTGAACTGAAACCGGAGTAACGAACAAAAGCTTGAGGGCGAGTATATAAAGCGTCTATCCAGCAGAGAAAGTGCGGGCCAAATCCCCATCTTTGTAGTATATATGTAAGGTAGGGCCAGGATACAGTATCAAAAGCTTTGTGTATGTCGAGGGATAGGAGGTGCATGGGTATGCCCCGTGATCTGGCTAGGTGCTGTAAAAGGATAACCCGTCGCACGTTATCACTCGCTTGGCGCTTAGGGATAAAACCCACTTGGTCCCTATGAATCAGCCCTCCGATGTGTGGGTTCAAACGTGTAGATAGGATCTTCGCTAGAAGTTTTATATCAACATTTAAGAGTGATATGGGCCTATAGTTAGGCCAGATGGTGTGATCGGTATTGGGCTTTGGTATCATAGCTGAACCACCCCTTTCATTGTTTGGATTTCAATTATTTCAATCATAGAGGCTAAACATCACATGTATGTATTAACTCGGGCAGTTCTAATAATTAATATCCACTCATCAAAGCATTTTGATATTTGCAAAACTACTCCCAAACACCCACTACTTGCATCAAAGCCAAGGTAACTATACTATATTTTTCTGTGTTTATGTTTTATTATGATTTTCTTGGGGGATATGCAAAAATATACTTTCATGCTTTTTTGCTTATCCACTAAAAATGCATAATAGTGCAAAATGCTTTAGTAAAATGATTCTTATACATTATTACATGTAACTACTATATGATTGAGATTGTTGTAAGATTGCTATGGAGTGTGAAAGCGATGATCATATGATTACCATCACTCTTCTGAGTATAGCATATAAGAAAGCCTCTGATGATTACCCTACAACAAATGTCACTGAAAGTTTGTGTAAATCAAGAAATGATATGCATTTTTTACCTTAGTTTATTGGGGTAGATGTTTTGGCCCTATTTGGTTTTACTGGCACTGTCATTGCAATACACTTTTAGAGGCCCTGTTGATAGGCTTTATCTTAAAGCGGGAGTAAACCCAGTTTCAAAAAACATTTACATTCCCGGCATGCCGGAAATGCTAAATTTCACATTGGTTGTGCTCTCAACCAAACTTTCAAACCATCCAATGGCTGATGTCATAACTGATCACATGTGCAGCATTATGGCAGAATTATTAGAATAATTATTAGAGGCCAAGAAGGCAGCTTCCTTGACTGAAAACGATAGGGTTTACTTCCACTTTAAGTTAGAACTGCTCCACTACCCATACATGTTTATGAGAAAGTAAAAGGCAGCCGAAGCAGGTCAAATGCAGGTTAGAAGAATATCAACTGCACCTTTTAGTGAAAACACAGGAAAGAAAGGGGAAGAAGTGGACGGGGAAGTGGAGGTAAGCTAGACTACTTCCAATTGTTCAATAATTCCTACTGTTCATGCATCCTTCTTAATTGATGGAAGACAGTTGCAATATAAGCTATTTTCATTAGTGTGTTCTTGTTCTATGTATACCATGAAACATGCAGAAAAGATGCAAGGAACACGAATGAATTAGCATGCAACAAATTAATAATAAAAAAAAAAAGTGCTTTATGGAGAAACTTAATGGATTGTATCCGTGGAATATTAATTTACAAAAAAAAAACAATAAACACTGGTACATGATATTTTAAAATAAAAATAGAAGCTAAAAGCAAGATGATAATTAAGTAGATAGATGGAGACAAGAGTAGAAGTAAAATGAAAACATTGCAAGGACCATCGGTAGCATCTTTTGCAAACCCTAATAAAACACTTTATTGCATTGTGAGCATAAATCAAAAATTAAAAAAAAAACCCTTATGAATATCTTGGTCTTAGCTGAGCTTCTGTTATTCCCCTTGTTCCTACCATACAAAAACCCAGTCATGCACTTTATGAGTTTTGCAAGCAGTACCTGGGTACCCTACTTTGGCAAAACCACCTGTAATCTAATAGTTATGGTCAAACAGTCAAGAAGATATTAAAGAGCTTCTGTGTGGAACTTAATGTCTGGGCATTAGTAACTGAGATGTTCCACCATATTCAAAAATCTCTATATAATCTATTTATCAAAAAGAGAACTCAGCAAAGAATAATTAGGAATCTGGAGTTTAACTCATAAGGTCAGTAAATATAGGAAGAGCAAGCACCAGTCAGATTATAATATTTGATATTGGCTGCTTTCTTCATTTTATAAGCACCAAATAACAACAGACTAGTGGCAATGTATATGGTTACTTTGCTTAAATTTCAGCTAAACCAAGATGAATAATTAATATATTTTATTTATAGTTTGTATGGGTTTACAAATGATGTCTTAGCCTTGACCTAGTTTCAAACCTGTTATCATTTTCAGCTAGGTATTTTTTTCCTGTTAACTGCCCTAAGACATCCAAAATAATTTATTATAGGAGTTTGAGATTTACTGGTCAGATTAATACTGTATAAAAAAAAATGCAGATTGCCGCTTCATTGTGAATCAAGCCCCTGAAATAATTTCATGCAGCCAATTTTGTCACTCTAGACTAGAGTGACAAAATTACTTTGCAAGCTAAAGACCGTGAAGCATATTTTGCAATGTGTGTGTAAGCTTTAAGCATATGAAATCCACATTTAGGAAAAACATGATGTTCAGTATAGTAAGAAGTGAATCCATCAAAACTGGAATACCATTAAAAAGTGGAAAAAAATAAATAAAATTTACCTTTTTTCTTTTTTATAAGTAGACCCCATAGCTATGGGCCAAATTAATTATCTCAACACAATAGGCAAAGTTTTTTTCACAAATACAACAAGCATCGGAAAAACAGTGAGCAGGAAATACATAGTTTAAGTTCCACTGGAGGGAGCAATAATACAGCCTGGTCAAAAAAGAGGCAATTGTACTTAAAGATTTTGGTAATATATTTTTCACTTAAAAATAGTGTCTTTAATACTGTCTAATCCTTAAAAGAAAGTTATTTGCATGACATTTTAATGTGCAATAATGGGTTGTCTAACCATGTTTCCCACAATCACTGTGCTTTCTGCATCTAATATATCTATCTAATGCAGCTAAAATTAATTATTTTCCTCCAATTATTCTCCATGGTGTGTTATATGTGGAAATAAGTAGATGTAGGGGTTTTCATTCAGAAACATTTTTTAAGATTAACTGGCAATGATAAATCACAGCTGCCTCAAGTTACAATGTGTGCATAATAATATATGTACTGTATATATTAAAACCATAAAGACTGAACCGTGAATTTATGCTACAGTATTAAAAGTTTTCATGAAAAATAATGCTTTTAAACAGTAAAAAGTGACTAGATGTCCCGGGAGCCATACATCAAGTCATGATGTGCTATATGATAGTGAATGGCAGTCTCAGCCTGGACCCCTGCCAGGCCATGCCCCCATACTGTAAAAAAAACACACAAGTAATGAAAAATATGGTGGCAGGTTGCCTCTCCTGCACTAATCGCTGTAGCTTTACATCAGCTTGCACAGGTGCGGGAGTGTGCCTGCGGGTTGAGCGGACTTGATGTTCGCCAGTGACCCGCGATTGCCTAGTACAGAAGCAGAACAGGGATCTGCCATTGTAAACAAGGTGAATCCCCATTCTGACAGGGGACATGACACAGATCTACTGGTCCCAGTCATTGGGGGCAGTGATCTCTGTCATGTCCCTGACAGCCCATTCCCCCTACAGTTAGAACACACCCAAGGAACACAGTTAACTCCTTAATCACCCCCTTGTGTTAACCCCTTCCCTCACAGTGTCATTTTTACATTGATCAATGTAATAATGTCACTGGTCCCCATAAAGTGTCATTTAGAAACCGCAGAGGTGATCAAATACTACCAAAAGAAAGCTCTATTTGTGGGGAAAAAAGAATGTCAATTTTGTTTGGGTACAGTGTTGCATGACCGCGCAATTGTCAGTTAAAATGGAACAGTCCTTTCCCTTGTCATTAAGGGGGGAAATCCTTCTAGGGCTGAAGTGATTAATGAAGGTCACAATTTATGTTCTTAGCAGGGCACTAAAAAGGTCCATCCAATTTTTGGGAAGTAGTTGTACCAGGGTGATGCCTGTAGCTAAAGGGAACACCCCAGTACCGTTTTTTAGAGCAGTTGTCTGCTTTTATGTGACAACCAACCAACAACCAACACGGCTAAATAGCTGCTCAGTCATTATCACCAGCAGTGGGAGGGGACATCCCTGGGTCTCCCAGGGGACCATCCACAATGTCCATTGGCTGGCCGGAGACCTGAACAAAGCTGTAATCAGCTTCAGTCATGTCTCCGATGTAGTAACCCGGAAGCGACATCACAATGGTGCAAAGTGCATGCAATTTTAAAGCGTAACATGTTAGGTATCTACATATTCGGCGTAACATCATCTTTCACAATATACAAAAAAATTGCATTTGAAAAATCCCTGTGTAAATAATGTGTGACATAAAATATTGCAACAATAGCCATGTTATTTTCAGAGTTTCTGCTAAAAAAAATATATATAATTTTTGGGGGGTTGTAATTTTCAAGCAAAAATACTGATTTTAACTTGTAAACAACAAGTGTCAGAATAGGCTTGATCTTGAAGTGGTTAAACAGATTGTAAAGGTAAAATGTAAGCAAAAAAATAACAAACATGTCTAAACTTACTTGCTCTGTGCAATGGAATTGTAATGAAATTGTACAGAGTGGCTGCAAACCAACTCCTATGGGGTTCAGTGCTCCTGGCCCCTTCTCTCTGTCCAGTGCCCCCATGGGAAGCTGCTTTCCATGGCGGCATTCATGTGCACTCACTCCTGAACCCCACTGCTGTGTCCATTGACACAGACAGCAGTACTCGCCCCTGCCTCCAGCTTCCTCTTCAATGGCTTTGATTGACAGCACTGGGAGCCAATGGCCAGCACAACGCAGAAGTGAGGGGAAAGAAGAGCTGCAAACATGCACAGTGCTGGAGCGAATGAGTGAGAGCTTGGGTAAGTAAATGGGGGGGGGGGTGAGGGGGAATGCTGATGCCTAAAGATTTTTTATCTAATTCTGTTCTGGTGCAGAGCACATGAGCACCTTCACCAGCATGGACAACCCAGCCCAGTGAAGAGACAAGATAGAGAAAACTCAGCAGCATCACGTGACTGACCTGAAAACATCAGAAAAGGTAGAAATAAAAACAAAAACGGCGTGGATAACTTTACTACCTTACTGAATAAGTCTGCCACTGCTTTACAAACCGCAAAGGCTATGTATTTATATTGACTATGGCATTTAAATAAGCATATCTTTAATTAATATACAGAAGAGTTATGTTACTGAGAGCTATGCTTAAGAGTTATTCTAGAGTTATGAGTGAATCTCATTACTTTAAACCTTACATGACCAAAACATTCCTGGCTGCAGCAAATAAGAGATTTTTTTCAGTGCTTTTTTTTAATCAAGTTTTTTTGGATTACTGTAGATTTGGCTGGGTGATAAAACACCAAGGGTAGCTGTTTTCTGTTCCTCTGTTTAATACGGTATGGTTACTGTAGATAGTAATTTGGTAAAAATAAAATGTATTATTGAAGCAGTTTAATTAAATTGTAAGCTCTGAAATTCCAATTTTTAACCAAATCATCCTGAAAAAAATATCCATGACATTTGCATAATGTAGCAAATTTTGTATTTAAAAATAAAATTTTTTTACAGATGAGTAAAGTCAATTAACTGCTGAACATAAGCTCATATGATAGACAGTTTAAAAATGCTACAATGATTAATGTACCCATTTTGAGAAACTCCTCATAAAATAATGTTTTTTTTGCAATATATTTATTGCATTTATTGCTGTATGTTGTACCACTCAAAGACCCATTTGACTAAGTCTGGCCATACATTAAAGTGTTACTAAACCCAAGGCCCTGTATTCACTATATACAGTCTACCACAGTACACAGAACATGGAAATGCAATAGTTTTAGTAAATATAAACAGCTAAATCAAACAGCCTTTTTACACAATGCAAAGGCTCAACCCCTTAGGTTCCACAGTGAGTACAGCAAGCATGCTTTACAGAATATAGAGACTGATTTTACTGTTGTGGGTTTAGTAACACTTTAAGCAGTTTTATTTCCTTATACCACAGGTGGAAGGAAAGAAAATCGTTTGATTCCCCCATCAACACATTCAATGTTAATGGAAAAATCACTTCCACTGTGCTATTGTATTCTCATAGCAGGAGATTTCCCCACCATCAGAATACAGAATACAGTATACACATCACAGGAAGCACCTCCATGGTTAACAGAGGACAGAATTAAAATTATACTTTGAAAACTTAACATTAATAAATCACCGGGACCAGATGGCTTGCACCCGAGGGTACTTAGGGAACTCAGTCAGGTAATTGCCAGACCATCGTTCCTAATTTTTACTGACAGTCTACTGGCTGGAATGGTACCAGCTGATTGGAGAAAAGCCAGTGTAGCACCAATATTTAAAAAGGGCCCAAAATACATCCCTGGGAATTACAGACCAGTTAGCCTAACATCAATAGTATGTAAATTCTTGGAGGGGGTGATAAGGGACTATATACAAGATTTTAGTAATGAGAACGGTATCATTAGCAGTAATCGACATGGATTCATGAAGATCTGTTCTTTCCAAACCAAACCAATCGTTTAGCCTTCTATGAGGAGGTGAGTCGCCATCTAGATAAAGGAAGGCCTGTGGACGTGGTGTATCTGGATTTTGCAAAAGCATTTGACACAGTTCCCCATAGACGTTGACTGTACAAAATGAGGTCTGCTTGCAAAAAGATCAGAACAAATTTGGATGGGCAACTACATGGCAAATGAGGTTCAATGTAGAAAAGTGTAAAATAAGGCATTTGGGTGGAAAAAATATGAATGTGCTCTATACACGGGGGGAGAACCTCTGGGGGAATCTAGGATGAAAAAGGACTTGGGGGTCCTAGTAGATGATAGGCTCAGCAATGGCATGCAATGCCAGGCTGCTGCTAACAAAGAAAACAGAATATTGGCATGCATTAAAAAGGGGATCAACTCCAGAGATAAAATGATAATTCACCCGCTCTACAAGACTCTGGTCTGGCTGTACCTAGATTATACTGTCCAGTTCTGGGCACCAGTCCTCAGGAAGGATGTACTGGGAATGGAGTACAAAGAAGGGCAACTAAGCTAATAAAGTGTCTGGAGGATATTAGTTATAAGGAAAGGTTGCGAGCAATGAACTTATTCTCTCTGGAGAAGAGGCGCTTGAGAAATGATATGATACCGATAAATTATATAACTTTTTGCAGAAGGGAGTTTAACAAGACTCGTGGCCACTCATCAAAATTTGAAGAAAAGAGGTTTAACCTTAAACTACGTAGAGGGTTCATTACTGTAAGAGCAGCAAGGAAGTAGAATTCCCTTCCACAGGTGGTGGTCTCAGCAGTGGGCATTGATAGTTTGAAGAAACTATTAGATAAGCACCTGAACGACCATAACATACAGGGATATAAAAAGTAATACTGACATATAACAACACACTTAGGTTGGATTTGATGGACTTGTGTCTTTTATCAACTTCACCAATTAAGTAACAATTATTACTGCTACCAGATATAGGCAGCAGCAGTAATTGTACAAAAAAAAAAATATGACAGGCTGGTTGTACTGAAGTCAATTGATAGATCAAATTCAGTACAACCAGCCTGTCCTTAGATGGATCGAAGGCCAAATTTCGATCTGTCTATGGCCAGCTTCAGCAACTATTGTAAATTCTACTTTTCTTGTTATCGATAAGACTGTCTTAGATTAAAAAAAAAGTAGCAAAGAAAGAGAAAAATCTGATTTTTTTTGTCTCCTTTGTCCACTAATGTCTTATTCTTACGTCACCAGGTTGACTTGTGTCATTGTCTCTATTTTTCTTTCACTAATGTTTTAAGCTGGACTACCTCTGCAGTATTACATTGTAGATCAATATTATCAAAAGTGTGCTTGAAATGGCTGCAAAAGATAATACAGTGAAAATATCGAATCACAGAAAGAGAAGTCAGCGGCACTCCAAAATGTTTGTATTGACAATTTAATAATAACAAATGTTATCAAAGTAACATACAGCACACACAGTAACTTGAGGTTATCAGAGTATCAGAAAAAAAATGCTAACAATATTGTTATATACTTTTCTACTTTTAATAAAGATTGAATGCAATAAAGAAAAAAAATCAAATGCTTGTATTTCAAGTAGGTAAGCAAGTAAGTGACCTCACCAGAAATTAGTCATGACAAATAATAATTAATATTTGTATTACTGTTTGACATCTAGGTGCTATGGCATGCCTATGGGCAGCTTAATTTCACAAAACAAAAACAAACAAAAAGTTTTAAGCTAGCAAAGTAATATGAAACTGTCATATAACATAATACAAGCAGAAGTTTTTATTGAATACATTTGCATTGATATTGCATTATTACATTGGAAGTAAGACTTAACTAAAGCCTGCAGCTGATTGGTCAATGAAGGCTTCTTTCAATGTTCATTTACTGCTTAAAAGAGAAGTTTAATTTATTTTTTCTTTAAATCATACTTACCTAGGTGGGTGCAGCTTCAGTGCAATGCTGCATCCATCCCCCACCATCTCTAAGGGTGAGAACTGAGCAATCAAACACCAATGATTGCTCAGTCCTCCCCTCACTGAGAGCTGGTGACTGTCCGTCAAGGCTGTCTGCTCTGCCCCCCATCACTGGAGCGCTGGACTGTTGAGGGGGTGGGAGCAGATGGCTCAGATTTTCAGCAGCTCCAGGCCATATTGTAGATATCTCTCCCCAGCCAGGGCCGGCTCTGCGACGTCAGCTGGCACTGGGCTTAAGCCCACTTTCGGCTGAAAATGGGTCACAGGAGTGCAGAATGAATTGCACTCCTGTGATCCACAGGAGAAGTACAGCCAAACGAGCATTGGCTGTACTTCTCCTTTAGGCCGGGCTCACACATGTGCAGCCACAGGTTCATGCCTGGAATCCTGTACACTGGTTCAGGTGCGATTCAGGTCCATATTTTAACCTGAATTAATGCCTGAATCTGACCCAAAGACGCACCGGACCCTTTTTCAATCCTGACTGTGGCCACCCCGGACATGTTTGAACCAGCTCCATTGAGAGCTGGTCACACTTGCCTGTCATGCGAACTGGATCCAGGGAAACCCGCCTCCAATTTACATATGCTTGAACCCAGTCTTAATAAAAAAAATATGTAGTTTGTGCTTTCCCGCCATAGAGACATTTGCTAGAGTTTTTATAGGTGTCATAGTGACAGTAAGTGAAGGAAAATCTCTCCTGTGCTGTCATATAAAAAATAAAAACCTGGCAGAAATTGTAACTCTTCTCCACTCTATCCAACACTTTTGAGGGAGTTAGGCTTTAAGGGTTGCCAAGAAATTGCCAGGACAAGCATTTTACACTTGACCTTTGGGGCTTGTCCAAATTAGTTTTTAGAATGAATGCAATTTCTTTACTTTGACAGTCATAAATATAGTTTTATTTTTCATTTTTTTACCTTGTTCACAACCAGCAATACACACAAATGGAAAATACTCAAATATACAAATTTAATTTTTACGATATTCTCTGTTCTAGTTCTGATAAGTTCTGGAGAAAATTAGTGCTACTACATTTGCAGAGTGCCTGATTACTATTATATGATTATTTTATGTATAATGTTTGAATCACCAGTTATTCATTTTGGCGTTTGAGACAGTTAATATATGTACCAGAAAATTGTAAAATGATTTCAAGAGAATGCTGTACATTCAAATCAACTCTCCCTTAACTCAGTGTATTATGATTATAGCAAATAATTACCTTGACATTTGGTTTTCAGTTAATGTCATTGTTATAGTATTTCTAAAGTGGATGAAACACTAATAAGTTACTTTATAAATTAAAATAAAATATAATTTGCCATCCAGCTCCAAATCACTATCTTAAACTACTGCTTTTAAATGAAAATAATTCCTCTTTTAGTGCTTAGTGTAATGTATGATCATGTCAAGGTTTGCATAACTAATATTGTTCTTCCCTGTTGTAGAAACAAATCCAGTGCTTTTATTGCACTGTGTTTGAGAGATTTATCCATAATGATAGATTTATTTCAGCACATTAGGTTTAAGTTCTAGTATTTCCCTGCTTTGTGTATATTTTGAACTCATATTTTAATCAATGCAGTGTGGAGATTTAATATCATTTGTCTCATGCTTGCATTAAACAGCTTTCTTGTGGCTTTATCATACATTTACAATGTAAATCACCTATTTTTTTTTTAAAAATTATTCTACTATTTTATGTACTAAATTTCTATTACCTAGATTCACATCTTTCAATTCCCTGACTCTATTATGCACACAGTGTGTAACTGACAAACTTAATGGATTTTTCCCCACAATATTTACCAGCTTCCTACATGAATATTAATATTGCATAAAAGGTTAAATGCTATATGTATTTGTTTGAGGATAACCATGGTAAAAGATTTTTCTTGACCAGCTAATGGACTATAGCTGTGTCAGTAAATTAACATTTCTTAAAATTAATAGAAAGTAACATCACTCATATTTCTTCTGAATTCATACAAGGTGATATATCAAAGTTTCCTCTGTTTAATTTTTTTTTTTAAACTGCCTTCATTAGATTCTATATTAAAAGGGTAATTTGCAGTACCTTTTTTAATAGTTTTTTAGGCAGGTTCACATTGTTAAAATTGGGCCATTTAGACCTTACCTGCCATGATTATTATTCTTATTCACCAAATCCCCTTAGATATTACGTCTACAAGAAAAAAATTCTGACAGCAAGGTGACTGCATCCGCACGTTTGAAGTAATCATTGTCTACATCCACATTATCACCAGCAACATGAATTAGAGAAATAGGTTAAACTGTGCTATACAATTTGTATGCTTACTGGCACAATTGGCATTGTTATACCAATGAATAACCCTAAAACTGTAACCTGGACTGTAGCCAATAACTGCTGCAGAACTTCTTCCTTTGTTTCAGAAGTATTATCCTTCTGTATTGTGGACAGGGTTAAACTGAAACTTCATTATAACAGAAGTTCAGCAACCATCCTTAACCACTTCACTACCCAGCTATAGTCATATGACGTCTGCAGATGGGATCTCCCATCCTGGGAGGGCGTCGTTTGACGTCCTCGGCTTCCTTGGAGTGTAGGGGGCGATTGCACAATGCCGGGGAAGTGCACACACGGCCACTGCGTCACCGAGGAGCCGATGCGCATGCCCGGCGGACATCGTTTGCTCGTGAAAGAGCAAGAATGTGAAACTGTGTGTGTAAACACACAGATCCACATCCTGTCAGGGGAGAGAAGACAGATCGTGTGTTCCTAGTGTAACGATGACACTTTGGACAAAGTGTATGTCATGTAAAAATTTAGTTTTTGCCTCAGAACAGTAAAGAGGTTCTGAGGGTTAATTGTGTAGATTTAACTTTGACATCAGTTTGGCTGGGCTGTGTTAGAGTTCTGCCTGGTCATGTGTACAGTTAGGTGCACATGGCAGGCTCAGAACCAGGCCCGGTTGGACGTTTTAGGTATCAGCTTTCCCGGAGCCAATCAGTGGGTGCGCTGGGCCCCTCTGAGGAGTCTGGGGTAGGGTACTTAAGATGTGGAAGTCACCTGTTCTAGTTCATTCGTGAGGTCTTAGCGGTCTATTCCTGAGTCTGGACTGGGGTAGCCCCGCTAGGGGTCCCGGTCACAGGAGCGTTCGTCGCTCCCCAACATGCTTCAGTTGACTAGCCCCAGTGGACCCGCCTGGTCTGGGGTAGGGATCCGTCTGTTCCCGAGTCTCGGAACCAGCTGGTCCGAGGCACAGTAACTGAGGGAGGATTCAAGGCACCCGGGTGTGCTCTCGGCTTGGAGGGTCACCGAAGCTCACGTAAGTGACCGGGGGAGGACTCTTCGGAGGAGGGCCAACAAGCTGGCAGCTGGAATCCTGAGAAGTGCCTGGTTGCTGAGTTGTGAAGGACACTGGTGAATTCACACTTTTTCCAGTACTGCCAAGGAGACAGAGAACGTTCCAGGTACTGAGGAAAAGGGTTCCTGTTCACATCTGTTACCAGTTACTCAAGGTCAAAGATTTCACAAGTTCTGGATCAAAGTGCTGACTGCCATAATCTCTGGCTAGAGATTTGTTCAGCCTTGAAGCTCCCAGCTGCAAGTGGCTACCCTCTGGGTGGTACTAGAGACTTTCTGATAATAGCAGTTCAAGGTGCCTGAGATTCTTCACCCTTGCCCTCTGTTCCCATACGAGACTGTGTTTGTTGGATGTTACCCCTGCAAATAAAAACCTTTTCTAAAGGACTTTAATGGTGTCAGCATCCAAAGTGTTGGGTACTAACTCTGGGAACCCCTAAACATGGAAGAACCAGCCAAGCGGAGATAACCGGTAAGCCCAAAAGTTAAGGCCACCCTGCCAAGGGTTATGGCCGCTACACTAGTATATAGGAACACTGATCGATCTCCTTCCCTAGTCAGTCCCATCCCCCCACAGTTAGAATCACTCCCTAGGTAACACATTTAACCCCTTGATCGCCCCCCAGTGTTAACTTCTTCCCTGCCAGTGACATTGATACAGTAATCAATGCATTTGTATAGCACTGCTAGCTGTATAAATGTCACGGGTCCCAAAATAGTGTTAAAAGGGTCCGATCTGTCCACCGCAATGTCACAATTAAGATAAAAATTGCAGATTGATGCTATTACTAGTAAAAAAAAAATGCCATAAAGCAATAACCTATTTTGTAGGCGCTATAACTTTTGCACAAATCAATCAATATACACTTATTGCAATTTTTTTTACCAAATACATATCAGCCTAAACTGAGGAAAACATTTTTTTTAAATATTGGGATATTTATTATAGCAAAAAGATTAAAATATTTTTTTTAATTTTTGCGTTTTTGTTTATAGCACAAAAAATAAAAACTGGAGAGATGATCAAATACAACCAAGGAAAAGCTCTATTTGTGTGGAAAAAATTACAAAAACTTTATTTGGATACGGTGTTGCATGACCGCACAATTATCATTCAAAATGTTACAGCTGAAAATTGGCCTGGGCAGGAAGGGGGTGAAAATACCCGGTATTGAAGTGGTTAAAGTTGTTCTAAAGGCTCAAGTTTCTTTACCTTCATACATTCTATGCATGAAGTTAAAAACTGTCTGTGTGCAGCAGCCCCTTCAGCCCCCAAATAATTACCTGGGCCTCATCGCAATCCAGAGATTTGTAGAAGAGCCTTGGTTATCTGGGGACTCTGCTTCCTCATTGGCTGAGACAGCTATCAATCACAGCCATTGAGCCAATGAAGAGAGAAAGGGATGGGGCCATCCCACGGCTCTGTGTGTACATGGACACACAGAGCAGAGGCTAAGGAGAAAGTCTGTTCAGGTGCCCCATAGCAAGCTGCTTGCTGTGGGGGCACTTATCAGGAGGGAGGGTCCAGGAGCACCAGCAGAAGACCCGAGAACAGGAGGATCGGAGCTGCTCTGTGCAAAACCACTGCACAGAGCAGGTAAGTATAACATCCTTTTTTTTTGCAAAACAAGCCTTTAATACCACTTTCAGGAGAGCACTTTAAAATGCTAATTTATGGAGTCACTCCAATGTAATCCAGGGTCTCTATTGATCTTGGAGGGAAGTGATTGGTTGATGCAACAAAGCAAGGGAAGTGTCTGCAGTCAGGGGAGGGGAAGGGAGAGAACAGTCTTGAATGTAGCAGGGAATAAAATAACGACTGGGTTGCTGGCTGAATGGAACCCTACAATTGCGTGAGTCTTAAGAGACTGAGAACCTTTTTCCTGGGACTTTCTGTCGTCACCATGTGTTATGTTTGCATCCCATTGCTTTTTTAGGAATCTAAGTCATTGTGCATGCCAGTCTGTGCACAGCTTTTAAAGTTTTTGGTTTTAATAAACATACTGCTGGAGACTCAGACTGATGGAGGACCTGTACAGGGAGACTTGGTACCACAGTGGAAGCAATTTTCACATAAGCGCTTTTAGACTTCTTTTGACAGAGAGTCACACATCTTGCAGTAAGGAGACATCATCACGTGGTGTACACACGTGGTGTTTGATCTGATAAGTGGAGCTGGGGCACACAGAAACTTTGAGCGATAAAAACTGGATCCTGTTTATGGTTGTGGATTTTTCACATCATCTATAGAAACTTTTTTCTTATGTTTCACTAATGTTTAAAATGAATGTTTAAAATTGATGTTGTTTATTGACTAAAGGATGAATTCATGACAAGCGCGTGAGCTGAGATAAAACGATATCTGAACTTGGCTTTTTCGGTCAATGATGCACATAAAAAGCCATGATTCATCTCCCAAGACATTGCTGGCCTGCTATATTTCCTTTCAGCTTTGAATCCTCCCATTTACAGTATTTTTGCAAGTGGCTGTTTACTTTTCCAATAACTAGTCAGCCACAGTATGATATATGGTAAGTGATAAGTGAGAGAAGATAAATATTGGAAAGTGAACTTGCAGAACCACTTCTATAAACTTTACCCTACTGGAATGGTAGACTTTTATGGACATGAGTAGTGATGCAATAGGAAAACATTTATGGTGCAGCAGGACTAACTTGTCAGGTTGGGGTGGTTTTAACTTTAGTTGCCAAAGTAATCAAGGCCTGGATGGAAAATCTTGATACATGATAATAATTTTCAGTCAGCAGACTTTGTGGATAAATTTGGCCATAGAATTGGCATCAGAATTGATGGTTCACCCAGTGAATACAGCCTTAAAGGAACCGGATAAATTTCTCAGCAAGGCCTACACAACATATGAAATTAGGATTCTTTTTGGTAAAACCTTGGACCAAGCTATTCAGCAGGTAACTAGGGGAAAACAGGCCTTATCCCCTAGGACAAGAAGTGGCATAAGTAGAATTTTCATTAGAATCAATGATTTCCAGATCAATACTGGGATGCCAGTGCTTACCAACCAGGGTGAAAATAAAACATTCAGCAGTGGAGAGGAGCTAGTTTCTTTGTAATTTTAAAGCTGCTAAAACTCCAAAAGATTGATCAAAGACTTTCTGAAGGTGCACCCAACCTCATTGAGATTAGTTGATTTTCACAGGGTTTGGGTGTTGAACATTCAGGACACACAGGTTTTGATGGTACTTAAAAGAAGCTTTAAAATAGAATTCTGCTCCTAAGCCCTAGTAGAAAATGTTCTGCAAACAAAACTTCCATTTTGCCCTGAGAAGAAATTGGTGCAATAGATATATATTCAAAAGTTGTTATCAGAATCAATTGTGTGAGTACATCCAGACCAGTCGTGCATGGACTTCACCATTCACTATACACTTCTTCTTAGCCAGGAAAGTAAACGGGAGTTTTTGTCCAGTACTAGATCCAAATAACAGGCTCATAACTGGCAAATGTTTCTGTATGGAGTCTATGTAGATTATTATTTCAGTATTTCGGTGAATTGGTTGTATAATCTTATTAGACTTTAAAAATTCATGTGCCCAATGCCTTGGGCGCATCAGATGTTTCTACACTTTGCAGTGAATGGGGATTATTTTCAGTCGTATTCTCTTCCATTAAGTTTCTCTATGGCACTAAGAACTTTTACCAAGCTTCTAGCAAACTGGCATCCAACCTATGGCCTGGGGACCACATGTAGCCCTTTCGCACTCTATGTGTGATCCTCTGGGTTTCTGCAGACACTAATATTTGCCTATACCAATTGCCTTGTTTTAGCACTAACTTCTAGAAGCGTTGTGTACTAAGTCTCCAGTCCATGACTGTCTCCTGAAGCATGTCCCAATCTCCAACAGCTCCTAGAGGATGTCCACAGTCTCACTCTGATCGTCTTTTGAATCCTATCCACATTCCCTGATTATTTCTTGTATCATGTCTGCAGTCCCTGACCATCTCTTGTATCACATTTGCAGTCTCTGACCATCTCTTGTATCATATCTGTAATCACTGATATTTTTTGTATCATGTTCACAGTCTCTGACTATCTCTTGTATCCTGTACACAGTCTCTGACCATCTTTGTACCCTATCCACAGTCTCTTGCCATATCTTGTATCCTATTTGCAGTTTCTGGCCATCTCTTGTATCATGCCTGTAGTCTAAATAAGCAATCTATTTCTGGGCAGTTCCCTCAGCCCTGGATGACAATAACGTGGATGCCAGTCTCCAAATCTAGGCCATTAGAGGCCTTTCAGCTGACAGCTTTAACGGGTTTCGTAAAGGCAGAAGGTTTTTTTATCTTAATTCATTCTATGCATTAAGATAAAAATCATTCTGTGTGCAGCAGCCCCCCCTCAGCTTCCCTAATACTTACCCGAGGTCCCTCTCTGTCTAGCTATGTCCACGAGTGTCTCAGCTGTCTGATATTCCCCCACCTGATTGGCTGAGACACAGCAGCAGTGTCATTGGCTGCTGCTGCTGTCAATCAAAGTCAGTTAAAAAAATAAATAGCAAAAGCACAACCTGGACCCACTGCTTATAACTGACAAGCAGATTATAGTTATTATTATTATCAGGGATGTATCAACCAATCACCATGTAGTGCCATTGGCATTCATGATGCAGTCCACATGACCACATTGCATATACCAAATAGGAAGGGAAAGAACCTACAGAGAAGGCCACCTTAGTGGAACACTACGGTTGAGTAAAAATTAGCTTTATTATAGAAAAATGGCACCATACCGTATATAAAAAAACAAAATGCAAAATATCAGAGAATTGACCTTTAAACCACAGTTAAAAAAGACAATGTTGTCTATATGGGGGACTCGCAGCTGCACATGCACCAATACATACAGACTTGCACACTCCTAATTCGAATACTAGTTAGCACTATGTCTGTATAGTGCTTGCATTGTAAGGCTCCTAGATCATAAATAGCCAACTTCATACAAAATCACTCTGGGTCCAGGCAAGAGTAAAATATGCAATTTAGCAGGGGGTCAGGTGATGGTTTGCAGATTGAAAGTTCACTGAGCAGCCCTAATTATGCAGTCATTAGCAATCCATCTATAAAGTCTCTTATGAGGAAACAAGAGCTAATGTTCATTGAGGTAAGGAAGGTACCTAGCACTGACCAGATGGTTATCTAGTGCCAACCATGGGAAAGTCACCAAAGCTAGGCTGAGATGCTGGCATGTGTTCACCAGTGTGTTAAAAGGAGGGTGGAGGTTGTACCACTTGTATAATTTACCAGCACCCGCTGGGATGCCGTTGGTGTTAACCAGAGTATCAGGGAATCTCACCACTTCCTCCATTTTGCTGACTCCCACTCTGCTCCATGTTGTGTCACACTCCACTCCCCTCACATCACTGCATTGTCTGCCATGTGTCACCATCTGCAGCCTTGCTTCCGGCAGTCGCTTCACTAATGCCACACAAACTGCAATTACTCACGGACTGTGGTCCCGAAAGACGCAACCTATGTGCTGAAGTCATGCTGATGCGTTTCATTAGCAAATCACTGCCAACTTATTAAGAGCAAGGAGGGGTCTACTAGCAGCTTAAAAAGCCATAAATAAGCTGTAATGCAAGTTGTTTGCCACTAGATGTCTCACATTCACACTCCTCTAAATTTAGCAATACTCTGGCAATAAATTGATTAAAAATACCACTAAGTGCATAAAAGACTGCTTTCCCTAGGAATTTTTTCTGGGTACATTTAAACTGTTAAAAATAAGGAGAAAAATTAAAGGGAAGAGAACGGAGATAAAAGGGAGCATTTTGGAAATTAGAAGGTTATTTATAAAAAAAATTTAAAAATAACAGAAGATTCAGAAGCAAAAGTAAAACAAAAACAAGTCAAAACAAAGATGACAAACCTAGCGATACAAGGAAACACATTTTAAATATCTTTATGCTTCAAGGAATGGCTGTAAATTACATTCATTGTTCAAACCTTGTTGAATTAAAGAACACTTTTGAAGGAGAAATGTGTTAAAATTACCCCTTCTCATTGGGAGATTGAGTACATATATTCCCTTCACAGTTAAACCTTTAGGGTCACCCTGATGGAATGGGGTAAAATGCACTATCGGGGGCGTTCATCATCTTTTTTTCTTAATGTTTATGATGTGCTTGCCAATTCTGATATGGAGTTGTCTTTTTGTTTTTCCCACATACAGTGGTGTGAAAAAGTGTTTGCCCCCTTCCTCATTTCCTGTTCCTTTGCATGTTTGTCACACTTAAGTGTTTCGGAACATCAAACCAATTTAAACAATAGTCAAGGACAACACAAGTAAACACAAAATGCAATTTGTAAATTAAGGTGTTTATTATTAAAGGTGAAAAAAAATCCAAACCATCATGGCCCTGTGTGAAAAAGTGATTGCCCCCCTTGTTAAAACATACTATAACTGTGGTTGTCCACACCTGAGTTCAATTTCTCTAGCCACACCCAGGCCTGATTATTGCCACACCTGTTCACAATCAAGGCATCACTTAAATAGGAGCTGCTTGACACAGTAAGGTCCACCAGAAGATCCTTAAAAGCTACACATCATGCCGAGACCCAAAGAAATTCAGGAACAATTGAGAAAGAAAGTAATTGAGATCTATCAGTCTGGAAAGGGTTATAAAGCCATTTCCAAAGCTTTGGGAATCCAGTGAACCACAGTGAGAGCCATTATCCACAAATGGCGAAGACATGGAACAGTGGTGAACCTTCCCAGGAGTGGCCGGCCGCCCAAAATTACCCCAAGAGCGCAGCGACGACTCATCCAAGAGGTCACAAAAGACCCCACAACAACGTCCAAGGAACTGCAGGCCCCACTTGCCTCAGTTAAGGTCAGCGTTCATGCCTCCACCATCAGGAAAAGACTGGGCAAAAATGGCCTGCATGGCAGAGTTCCAAGGAGAAAACCACTGCTGAGCAAAAAGAACATCAAAGCTCGTCTCAATTTCTCCACAACACATCTTGATGATCCCCAAGACTTTTGGGACAACATTCTGTGGACCAATGAGACAAAAGTAGAACTCTTTGGAAGGTGTGTGTCCAAGTATATCTGGCGTAGAAGGAACACTGCATTTCATAAAAAGAACATTATACCAACAGTAAAATATGGTGGTGGTAGTGTGATGGTCTGGGGCTGTTTTGCTGCTTCAGGACCTGGAAGACTTGCCGTGATAAAAGGAACTATGAATTCTGCTGTCTACCAAGAGATCCTGAAGGAGAATGTCCGACCATCTGTTCGTGTACTCAAGCTGAAACGAACTTGGGTTCTGCAGCAGGACAATGATCCTAAACACACCAGCAAGTCCACCACCGAATGGCTGAAGAAAAACAAAATGAAGACTTTGGAGTGGCCTAGCCAAAGTCCTGACCTGAATCCTATTGAGATGTTGTGGTATGACCTTAAAAAGGCCGTTCATGCTCGAAAACCCTCTAATGTAACTGAATTAGGACAATTCTGCAAAGATGAGTGGGCCAAAATTCCTCCAGGACGCTGTAAAAGCCTCATTGCACGTTATCGCAAACGCTTGGTTGCAGTTGTTGCTGCTAAGGGTGGCCCAACCAGTTATTAGGTTTAGGGGGCAATCACTTTTTCACACAGGGCCATGATGGTTTGGATTTTTTTTCACCTTTAATAATAAACACCTTAATTTACAAATTGCATTTTGTGTTTACTTGTGTTGTCCTTGACTATTGTTTAAATTGGTTTGATGTTCCGAAACACTTAAGTGTGACAAACATGCAAAGGAACAGGAAATGAGGAAGGGGGCAAACACTTTTTCACACCACTGTAGATGTTATTGCAGGGACAACAAAGCATATATATTACTCTAGTTGTTAAGCAATTAATAGATTACTTTATTTTGTATTTTTTAGTTCTGTCAAAACTGGCAAACTTGTCAGTTTTATGGGCATATTTACAGATATGACAATGTTCACATGCACGCATACCACTTATGGGGTGAAATTAGTTAACCAATTTCTAGTCTGGGTTCTCTGATATTCTGAGTATACTAAAGTATCATTCAGATTCAGTACTCTTCTTGCTGTCATTCATGGTCGTAGGGCGACTGAATATATACAAGATAAAAGAAAAACTAGAAATTGCAAAGATGGACTTTGTAGGCACACACATAGGATAAAAACATAAACATAAAAGAAAAACACACATCATACAAATGATGGCATAGAATGATTGACCACAGAGACTCAAATAACACCTCCTCCTAGATGGAGATGCTGGCCTAAAATTGTGGCTAGTGCTACTGGTTATACCATATCATACCTCTTATCCTTTTAGATTATAATACTTTAATTGGAGGTGTTATTTGAGTCCCTGTGGTCAATAATTCTATGTCATCATTTGTATGATGCGTGTTTTTCTTTTATGTTTTGTACATATCTTTTTAGCTTTATCCAATTCAAATTTAAAATAATTATTATCCTATGCGTGTGCCATCTTTGCAATTTCTAGTTTTTCTCATATAATACTGGGATATTGTCATACTTTTATTAGTGTATCCACAATGTCACATGGTAAATTCCCTTTTTTTTTATATATCCAAGATAAGAGGGGATTGGTTTAGTGTTTCTCTGGATTGCTTTTAATTTGGTTCCTTTTGTGAGCCACATCTAGTGATAATTCTTGGGTATTCCTTTTGTTTTTCAACACCGTCTTTTTTTGAATTTACCAAGAGGGTTTCTCATTTACATGTCTCTGCTTTATTTCTTGCTTTCCTTATAGACTTATGGGAGTACCCCCTTTCTTTTATTATCCGATACAACTCACTAGCCTCTTTATAGTCAAGGTCTTTTGAACAATTTCTCTTGATCCTTAGTTCCTTAGGAACTGTCCTGTCAGGATTCTATGGATCAAGGATCTGGAATGATGGCATTGGGCTTGTAAGAGCATATTAGCTGCTGTTTCTTTCCAAAACATTTTTGTAATGATTCTAGTTCCCATCTATAGATATTTGTAAATCAAGGAAGGTCAGTGTAACCTCATGGTGGGAATATGTGTGTCCAATATTTCTCTCATTCTGATTCAGTTCTTGCATAAAATCAGTCAGTTGTTCTATTGTTCCACTCCACACCATGAGGACATCATCGATGTACCTCAGCCACAGGTGACAGTGGCCAAGGTACATTGAGGACTTATACTTCCTTCTCCCAAAGACCAAGGTGGTATTATTAAGCATAAATGCCAAGAGTTTACCTACATACTCATTGTGTGCATCCAATGTAGGGTATTCCATCTTGAGGAAGTAAACCTTATCTATCCCTACCAGATATGTTCCTGCTGACATTAAAAGATATGATCATTTAAGGAGGACATCTCTTGTGTCCTTAACAAAGGAGGGAAGGTGATACACTGTATCCTTAATAAGGGAATCCACATATTTAATCACTTTTTTAGGGGGCCTTTTATTGCGTAGACTATTGGTTTGACATGGGGTTGTGTCAATGATTTGTGCAATGTTGTAATAGTGTAAAAGGTGGGGATGTATGGGTGCATGCACAGCTGTGTGCCCCACACATTGACGACATTTTATTTTTTTAACTGTGGTTTAAAGGTCAATTCAGTGATATTTTGTTTTTTTGTTTTATATGGTGCCATTTTTCTAAAATAAAGCAAATTTTTACTGAACCATAGTGTTCCACTAAGGTGGCCTTCTTGGTAGGTTCTTTCTCCTCCTTTTTGGTATAATCAATGTCAGCTAGCCAATCGGGGGAGAGACAGGGTGGGACTGGGTCAGGGCTCCATGTCTGAGTGGACACAGGGAGCTGTAACTTGACCTGGGTGCTCCCATAGCAAGCTGCTTGCTGTGGGGGCACTGAATAGGAGGGAGTGACCAGGAGCCCCAAAGAGGGGCCCAGAGAAAAGGAGGATCTGGGCTGCTCTGTGCAAATCCACTATAACAGAGCAGGTAAGTATAACATGTTTGTTCATTTTATAGAGAAAACAAAAACAAGACTTTACAATCACTTTAAGATATACTGTTGCTGATGGGGGAAGAAAGCAACAGGAATAGCACAGGCTGTTTGGAGGGAACACATATTAGGGAGGGAGAAATGTAAAGCAGGAGAGGTGGCAGGACACATTCTGCTGTCAGAGAGACACACACGGGTTACATTTAAAGAGATAGTGTCTTATCTTATCTCTCCGATAATCTCTCCTCTCTACTTCAGCAGCCTGTGAACTTCAGCACTGTAAAGCTTCTGTCACTCTTCCTCTCTAGCTAAGCCAGGATATACAATCAAGACTGGAAATGTACATACAGTATCTCACAAAAGTGAGAACACCCCTCACATTTTTGTAAATATTTTATTATATCTACTCAGGGGACACTGAAGAAATGACATGTAGTTACAATGTAAACTAGTGAGTGCACAGTGTATAACAACAGTGTGTAAATTTGCTGTCCCCTCAAAAAAACTCAACACACAGCCATTAATGTCTAAACCACTGGCAACAAAAGAGAGTACACCCCTAAATGGAAATGTCCAAATTGGGCCCAAAGGGTCAATATTTTGTGTGGCCACCATTATTTTGCAGCACTGCCTTAACCCTCTTGGACATAGAGTTCACCTTCACAGGTTGCCACTGGATTCCTCTTCCACTCCTTCATGATGACATCACGGAGCTGGTGGTTGTTAGAGACCTTGCGCTCCTCCACCTGCCCCACAGATGCTCAATAGGGATTAGGTCTGGAGAAATACTTGACTGGTCCAGTACCTTTACCCTCAGCTTCTTTAGCAAGACAGTGGTCATCTTGGAGGTGCTCTGCTTCAGTATGTCACAGTACATATTGGCATTCATGGTTCCCTTAATGAACTTTAGCTCCCCAGTGCCAGCATCACTCATGCAGCCCCAGATCATGACACTCCCACCACCATGCTTGACTGTAGGCAAGACACACTTGTCTTTGTACTCCTCATCTGGTTGCCACCACACACGCCTGACATTAGCTGAACCAAATAAGTTTATCTTGGTCTCATCAGACCATAGGACATGGTTCCAGTAATCCATGTCCTTAGTCTGCTTGTCTTCAGCAAACTGTTTGCGGGTTTTCTTCTATATCATCTTTAGAAGAGGCTTCCCTCTGAGACAACAGCCATGCAGACCAATGTGAAGCAGTGTGAGGTATATGGTCTGAGCACTGACAGGCTGACCCCCCCCCCCCCCGCCCCTTAAACCTCTGCAGCAATGCTGGCAGCACTCATATATCTATTTCCCAAAGACACCCTCTGGATATGACACTGAGCATGTGCACTCAACTTCTTTAGTCGAGTGCGGTGAGGCCTGTTCTCAGTGGAACCTGTCCTGTTGAACCGCTGCATGGTCTTGGCCACTGTACTGCAGCTCAGTTTAAGGGTCTTAGCAATCTTCTTATAGCCTAGGCCATCTTTATGTAAAGCAAAAATTCGTTTTTTCAGATCCTCAGAGAGTTCTTTGCCATGAAGTGCCATGTTGAACTTCCAGTTACCAGCATGAGAGAGTGAGAGCGATAACACCAAATTTAACACACCTGCTGCCCATTCACACCTGAGACCTTCTAAGCCCTTGTACACACGGTCGGACATTCCGACTGAAAATGTCCGATCGGACCCTGTTGTCGGATAATCCAACCGTGTGTGGGCTTCATCTGACTTTTTCCATCGGAATGTCCGACCAACAAAGTTTGAGAGCTGGCTATAAAGAATTTCTGACAACATGATCCAATCGGACTTCGTCCGATTGTTTGTAGAGAATTCCGATCGGACAAAGTGCCACGCATGCTCAGATCAAATTCCTAGACCAAAGCTATTGGCTACTAGCCTGAACATAGTCCCGTCATAACTAAATAATGTCATCAAATTACGAACGATCGGATTTTCCGACAACTTTGTCCGACCGTGTGTATGCAACACCAGTTTCAGACAAAATCCGTTGGAAAAAATCAGACAAATTTTTTTGTTGTCGGAATGTCCAACCGTGTGTACAAGGGCTAACACTAACGAGTCACATGACACCAGGGAGGGACATTGCCTAATTGGGCAAAATTTGGGGTGTACTCACTTATCTTTAAAGCTGTACACTCACTACTTTACGTTATAGCAAAGTGTAATTTTTTCAGTGTTAGTACTCCATATTCCTATCGCACACGTTCCTGGGTGCGCTCTCAGATTTATGTGCTATAGCAACAACCAGCTGGATACTGGTTCAAGTCACGGTGAAGATATTTGCCAGCACACCATGGAGCGACACAAATAGCGTCCAAACAGGTGAATTATTGCATGATCACAACACAAGGATAATGCAATGTTTTGGAGCCACACAGGTCCCCTTTGTCAGGCATGTGATGTGTGTAAAGTGATAGTGAAAAATATTTAAAAAGCCATCATCCAATCAGAAAAAAGAGCAAAAAGTAGAAAAAAACAAGCTCCTCCGAACCCCCCAGTGATATGAGATCACAAATCCCGCCAAAACAGTTAAATATTTAGGATGTATGAGCACAAATCACAAAAATTAATATATACCAAAGTAAGGGTTAATGTAATAATATACTTTAAGTGCCATAAAGTACCTTTAAACAGTGTTACTGTGGGGACAGACCAGCTGTGGGTAACATCAGGATATACTGGTCAGTGGAAGAAGAGGTTGTGAGGCAGATCACGGCTGAAAGACATAACCGCACATGCGGAATGCAGCGGCGGTTACTAGGCAACCCAGGACGCTGTAGTGCTGTGCCAAGCCAGGGGTTACAGAAGCCACTGCTGAACGTGTACGCACAATGTATCAGCGGTGGCTGAGAAGCTATGCGCGCTGTTGTGGTTGGGCCGCCAATGTCATGGAAACGAGTGACGTCGCCGGACCCCGCCCACAACACCGGAGGTGGCCAATAAGGGGAGGAGGGCCGGAGAAGAAGTGAAAATGCGGAGAGCCAGCAGCCATAGTGTAAAAAATGAGTGAAGGAAAAAAAGCAGTGACAGTGAGTGAGAAAAGAGAGGGGAAGAAAATAAACAGTGGGCCATGGAGTTGTGAAAGAAAAGGTAGCAAAGAGGGGCAGAAAGGCATGAGGGAATATAAGCCTAGAGGTAAAACAAAGTGGATGGAAAAAGAAGAAAAAGAGGAAGAGAAAGAGAGGTATATGAAAGACAAAGAGAGAAAGGGAGGAGAGAAAGAGGGGAGACAAGAAGAAGCAAGGAAAAAATAATAAATAAAGTAAAAATAAATATAAAGAGATATAAAGAAAAAAAAAAGAAAGATAAAAATTAAAAAATAAAAATAATAATAAAAATAAATACAAATAAAAATAAACAAAATAAAATAAAAATGAAATTAAAAAAATATAAGTATAAAATTAAAATAAAATTAAAGTAGGAATAAAAATAAATATAGATAATAAAAATAGAAATAAAGATAAATAAATAGAAAAACTGGGAGAGAGGGGAAACGAAAAAAGAGGACGGAGGGGTAGAGAATAAAAGGGGGGGTGTTTATTAACCACAATAATGTAGGGAACCTGGAGGGCTTGTAGGACTATCTCCTACAACCTCTGGTAAAAGAGTTACCAGCCTATATCAGAGATATGCATGACTTTTTGGAGAAACTGAGGGCATTTACAGTCTTTGGGGTAGGATGGAAACTTGCAACTATGGATATAGGATCCCTATACATGTGCATACCCAATGATACTGGATTTCAGGCTGTCAGACACTTTTTGACCAACATGGAATCACCCCCATTACCCAAAGAGTTCATCATTGAATGCCTTGACTTTGTACTTTCAAATAACTACTTTACGTTTGAGGGCACTAAGTATCCACAGATCCGAGTTACAGACATGGGGAGCTCAGTGGCCCCATCCTTTGCCAATCTCTTTGTGGGTCTGCTTGAGGAACTCTACATCTACCCATTTGATGCCTTCACCAACCACATCAAATGTTGGTTTAGGTACATTGATTATATTTTTCTTATCTGGACAGACGAGGACTCTAGTTTTTTGGGTTTTGTTGAATTTCTGAATAGCATTTTCACAGGGGTTGTGTTCACACTTGAAATTTCACCATGCAACATTTCATTCTTGGATGTAATGATCACTATCTCTCATGGCTCTCTGATCACATCTCTCTTAACAAAACCCACTGACATAAACATGCTTTTGCATCATCAGAGTGCACATCCCAAACATGGGGATCTGACCTGGCATACGAACTGAAAATGGTACCCCTTATTGCACATAGACGCAACAAAACCCTTCGTGACTGCCTTGTACAGGCTGACCACAGACAAAAATATGCCAAAACCATACCAAAAAACTCCTGGAAGACCGGTTGCTATAAATGCCACAACTGCAATATTTGCAATTCCCTCATATGCGGTGAATACGCACCCGCACAGGGGTAATCGCTATCACATAAAGGAGTACCTGAACTGCAACACTGAGTATTGCATTTACATCCTTAAATGCCCATGCACACTTACTTATGTTGGCAAAACAACCAGTCCTTTCAAAAGGAGATTTCAAAAATACAGAAACAACATCAGAGTTGCCCTGTCTAAGATGGAGGAGGGTAAGCAAGTTGACTACACTAAACCGGTTGCTGTGCATTTCTTCGAACACAAACACCAAACGCATGAACTAAGAGGTATGGTCATAGAACATGTTCAACAGCCCATCATAGGTGGTGACCGTGACCGTCAACTAATACAACGTGAAGCCTATTGTACTCATACCTTGGGCACGGTGCCCCTCCTAGAGGTCTGAACACCAACCTATTGTTCCCATGTTTTTTGAATGAGAGATAACGGACCTGTGTTCTTTACTGGAAAAATGACTGTACTTTTCTGCCTTGACCATGGAGTTTTTTGTTCTCTCTTTTTTTTCCTTTTTTTTCTTTTTTCTTTTTTCCTTTTTTTCTTATCCTGACAATGTTTTGGTGATTGACATATGGCATCCTTATGGGGTGACTACCTCACCCACACCTTCCTTGTGAATCATGTACTTTTATGTTACTATGGCGACTATCGTAAACCGATACTCTCCCTACAATTTGTGTACAGTACATGTTATAGAATTAGAATTTTGGCTTTTTTGTGTATCAAGCCAAGATCGGTGGTCGCTGCTGTAACCCCTGGCTTGGCACAGCACTGCAGCGTCCTGGGCTGCCTAGTAACCGCTGCTGCATTGCATCTATCAGCCGTGATCTGCCTCACAACATCTTCTCCCACTGACCAGTGTATTCTGATGTTACCCACAGCTGGTCTGTCCCCACAGTAACACTGTTTAAAGGTACTTCATGGCACTTAAAGTATATTATTACATTAACCCTTTGGTATATATTATTTTTTGTGATTTGTGCTCATGCATCCTAAATATTTAACTGTTTTGGCGGGATTTGTGATGTCATATCACGGGGGGTGGGAGGAGCTTGTTTTTTTCTACTTTTTGTTCTTTTTTCTGATTGGATGATGGCTTTTTAAATTTTTCACTATCACTTTACACACATCACATGCCTGACGAAGGGGCCCTGCGCGGCTTCTAAACGTTGCACTATCCTTGTGTTGTGATCATGCAATAAATCGCCCATTTGGACGTTATTTGTGTTGTTCCATGGTGTGCTGGCAAATATCTTCACCATTTTTTCAGTGTTGTCACATGAAAAGATATAATAAAATATTTACAAAATGTGAGGGGTGTACTCACTTTTGTGAGATACTGTATTTTAATTACAGAAAAGGACGTATGTTTTTTTTAGGCCAGGAAGTGGGGGAGAGATCCAATAAGGAAATAACTGCTCTGGACTTCCACAAAATGGCTGCTTCCATCAAGAAGAAACAGGAGCAATGCCGGAGGAAATTTACAGCATACACTAATTTTGGTAGCATAATTATTAATGTGGAACATATGTTCTTTTGTTAAAGAACATTAATTGGTATCAAACTGTTATGGGTAAAGTCTGCTTTATCTGAGCACCACACACTAAGAACGCTATTTAATTCATTTCAATAACCAAAGCAAACTCACCCATCCATCCATGTCTCCATGCCTAATTTTGTTGATAAATCACTTTGAAAAACATCCCTTTAGCATTTCTAGCCATGGCCATCTTAAGTAAGGTCAGAAGATACATGTAGCATTTACTTACTGGAATTAATTTGCCCTTAGCTCAAGCATGCAGGCAGGAGGGTGTGCTTAACTGAGAAAGCCCCTCTTCCCCTCCTGCAGATGAAAGAAAAAAAAATGCCCATGAAGGCTCATGGTATGTATGCTATCATTTTGTCATACACCAGAAACCAGAAACCAACTAAAGAAGTGTAAAAAAATGTAATATAATGTAAATCCCCATATGTTTACTAATGCTATCAGCAAATGAATTAAACATATTTATTGTTTATTGAGAGTTGTAACCCCTTTTTAAACCTAGGACCCTAATCATTCCTAAGTAACTCCTTCCTCCTCTTTTCCACTTAGATATTGTTTTTCCTGTTTGTTTTACCACTAACATTTAAACTTTTTGTTTTCATTTGTTTTGTTAATTTTTTAGAAACACATTTTTTTTTTAAATGTGCAAAACAGGAAAAACATACTTTATTTTGTAAAAAACGTTACCATGCTTTGTAGTAGAAAAGTAATTTTAGTTTCATTCTAAATGGGGCACATTTTTATATGAACATTTTAATTATTAAGTAAGGTTGTCCCAATACTAATACTAGTATCAATATCGGGACCGAAACCGAGCATTTTCATGAGTATTTGTACTCGCACAAATGCACACAATGCTTGATCCAATAACTGGGAGAGATTAGGCGACCTGGCACAACCGAAAGTCAATGAACAGAACAACGGAAGTGGCGCTCTGTGTCAATGTCAGTGGTTGGACATCCCGAAGCCCATCTTGGTACACCCTGCACTCGGCAGCAGTAAGCCAGCAGCGGATATCTTGTTACACCCAGCCCATATAGTTCAGGCTGGGTGTAATAAGATGGCCGCTGCTGCTTTTATGCAGCCAAGTGCAAGGAGCACCAAGATGGGCATCGCAGGCAGCCTTTCCTCTCATGGCATTTCAGTGCCCATCCATCAGTGCCCATTGCCCAGAAGTGCTGCCTATACGTGCCAGCAATCAGTGCCAGCCACCTGTCAGTGCCATATATCAGTGCCAGCCACCTGTCAGTGCCACCTATCAATGCCATCTACAGTATCAGTGCCAGCCATTTATCAGCGCCATCTATCAGTGACAGCCACCTGTCAATGGCACCTATCAGTGCCATCTGTCTGTCAGTGCCAGGCATCAGTGCCATCTATCTGTCAGTGCCAGCCATCAGTCAGTGCCAGCCATCAGTCAGTGACAGTCATCAGTCAGTGGTCATCAGTGCTGCTTATCAGTGCCTATCAGTGTCACCTAATCCTATCAGTACTTATCAGTACTGCTTAATCAGTACCACCTATAAGTGCCCATCAGTGCTGCATATCAGTGCCACCTAATCTGTATTGTTCTTTGAAAACTATCACATGACATTAAAAACTATCGGTAATCGGTATCAGCGAGTACTTGACAAAAAGTATCGGTACTTGTATTGGGTCTTCAAAAAGTGGTAATGGGACAACCCTAGTATTAAGTAACATTAGCTATTTTAAAACTGCTAAAACTATTGCTGTATTTTCATAGCGGAAAACTAAAAATTGCTCCAAGGAATACATTGGGCATACATTATTATACAAATGGCCATTCATATGAATATTTGTGGGGACATTAATTCAAAAACTTGTTGTTTGCTTTTCACATTTGATTTTAGAATAAATAGACTTTCCTGGAAGCAAACCAGATACACTGGTAAAAATTTGCTCAGTCAAGAAAAAAATTCCATCCTGCTTCTTTGAATTTTCTTGTCACTGTGGTTAAAAGTGTACATTGATTTGACCCCACTAACAATTAGTAAGTCAAACAAACATTCTTAAAATAAAATTCCACTAGTTTATGGCCAGCTTTAGTATTATACAGATGTGTTGCCAATTATTACCCTTGCAATTTTACATGAATCTTTCTACAAAGATAGATTATATGCGTACAACAGTAAACTGGTGACAAACAGATAAGTCAAACATGCAAAAAGAGAGGGTTAAGAAAAGATAGAGTGACCATCCATAGCAGATGATTTTTCTGAAATGGCCCAGACACTGGAAACCCAAAGGATACTATAATGAAAAGTAGTGACCCATCCTGCAAAATTAACACACAGAAGTTATGTACACAGGCATTGGAGAAGTTGATAAGAGGAGTAACATGATAAGAGGGGTAACGTGATAAGAAGGGTAACGTGATAAGAGGGGTAATGTGATAAGGGGGGTAATGTGATAAGAAGGGTAACGTGGTAAGAGGAGCAATGTGATAAGAGGGTTAACGTGATAAGAGGGGTAACGTGATAAGAAGGGTAACGTGGTAAGAGGAGCAATGTGATAAGAGGGTTAACGTGATAAGAGGGGTAACGTGATAAGAAGGGTAACGTGGTAAGAGGAGTAATGTGATAAGAGGGGTAACGTGATAAGAGGGGCAACATGATAAGAAGGGTAACGTGATAAGAGGGGTAACGTGATAAGAGGGGTAATGTGATAAAAAGGGTAACATGGTAAGAGGAGCAATGTGATAAGAGGGGTAACGTGATAAGAGGGGTAATGTGATAAGAAGGGTAACGTGGTAAGAGGAGCAATGTGATAAGAGGGGTAACGTGATAAGAGGGGTAACGTGATAAGAGGGGTAACGTGGTAAGAAGGGTAACGTGATAAGAGGGGTAACGTGATAAGAGGGGTAACGTGATAAGAAGGGTAACGTGGTGAGAGGAGTAATGTGATAAGAGGGGTAACGTGATAAGAGGGGTAATGTGATAAAAAGGGTAACATGGTAAGAGGAGCAATGTGATAAGAGGGGTAACGTGATAAGAGGGGTAATGTGATAAGAAGGGTAACGTGGTAAGAGGAGCAATGTGATAAGAGGGGTAACGTGATAAGAGGGGTAACGTGATAAGAGGGGTAACGTGATAAGAAGGGTAACGTGATAAGAGGGGTAACGTGATAAGAGGGGTAACGTGATAAGAAGGGTAACGTGGTGAGAGGAGTAATGTGATAAGAGGGGTAATGTGATAAGAGGGGTAACGTGATAAGAGGGGTAAAATGAAAAAGGAAATGAAATATAAGAGTTCTTGGAAATTAGCTAGTTCCTAGTCGATCTGCTAGTAATATTTGTCTACTAGAAGTAGTGGACGCCTCATACATCATCTGCATAAGAGCATATCAGAGCATATGCCTATTGCTTTTTAAGTTTTAGTGCAACTTCAGATGAATGAATCATTCAGATTTGCATGACAATGGAAATCACATTGTTTTCAATGGAGCTCATTCACACAAATGTGACTCAGAATGGTTCAATTCTGGGAAAAGTTTTCTGTACTACTTTGGTGTGATGTCTGTGTGACTTTGATCGCATAGAATATGCAACCTTAACAATGTTGCATCAAAGTTTCATCCAAGTTGCACTACATAATTGCACTAAAAATCAGATAAAAATCTGATCGCAGCAGTGTGAACCTAGCCTAAAAGACATTAATGGCATATGCTGCTATCAAAGAACATGTGTATCTACACATTTGCAGTTTGTGACATGGTTTTCAATTAAATGCAAAGTGCAAAGAGGACTATCAATGCTAATGAGGAAGTAAATATTAAGCTGATACATTTTTCTACATTTATAATCCAAGAGTTTCTGTAAATAGAAATGATTGCACCTGAAAGTATCTGAATTGAAAAGACTCTCTCAAATGCCTCTTGTAAAGAAACTATTTATTTATGTCACATGCGTTATCCCAGTACATTATGTATTTCCACTGTGCACTGGCTTGAACCCTATA
This sequence comes from Lithobates pipiens, assembly GCF_037356315.1. Classification (NCBI taxonomy): domain Eukaryota; kingdom Metazoa; phylum Chordata; class Amphibia; order Anura; family Ranidae; genus Lithobates; species Lithobates pipiens. Next base: position 397,432,127 of record NW_027507748.1, on the reverse strand, counting down.
AAAATCAAATGTATATCTGTCATACATTATATTTTTGATGTATACGTTTCCCATACACGATACAGGCTAAGGCAGTATGAAGAGAAGTCCCTGAGTCAAAAGGTTGGATTTGCTGTGATTAAATGTAAAATATAAATGTAAACTGTAGATGAGCATTAGCCCCACATAAACACACAAGTTCCAAAATAAAAAGAGTGCATTTATTTTTCTCCTTCTGAAAGTTCTATTTGTATTAACCAAAGAACTATACAATGAAGGAACCTCTAATTTCTAGGCTTTTCCCAAATAAATTGTGCATTTAAGTAAAATATTCTTGCAGAGCTTATTGTTAAAGTGTAGTGTATTTTCAGTGAGAGTGTATTTACTATTCATGTTAAACGTGTATCTAGACCCCAGGACAAAAATGTAATAAATAGGAGATTATAAAAATGCAAATGCATTCGTTTCTTTTTTTAGATTTTTTTTCTTAATGTATTTTTAAATGATGATCCTGCCAGCAACACACTTCCTGTAATAGATTAACAATTTCACTCATCCATGAAGAAGCAGCTGCTTTCTTCTGATTTGTACTAAAAAAACATTTACCCTTGCAGTGTTGCCAAACCCCAATTACTTTTTTTTACTGACAAAACTTAAAAAATACTGACAAAGTGCATTTTTTATTGACAACCTGAAATATGACAGAAACTCCTATTAGAAATTAAAGGAATTGATATTTAAAGTGGAAGTAAACCCATCGATTTAAACAGTTAAAAAAAAAGGCATGCCGGGAATGCTAACTGCACATTGGCTGTGCTCTCAGCCAAACTATCAAACCATCCAATGGCTGGTGTCATAACGAATCACATGTGCAGCACCATAGCAGTTGAAGATTAAACAGAGGCAAAGATGGCAGCTTCCTTGGCTGAAAACGATAGGGGAGTTTACTTCCACTTTAACCTTGCCTTTTATCCCCTTACTGCCCAGGCAAATTTTCAGCTTTCAGCACTGTCCCACTTTGAACAACGACAATTGCACGATCATACAACACTGTGTCCATATGAAATTTTTATATTTTTTTTCACACACATGAAGCTTTATTTTGGTGGCATTTAATTACCGGCTTTTTTTTCTAAACAAACAAAAAAAGGCCGAAAATTAAAAAAATATATATTTTTATTGTTTGTTATAAAATTTTGCAAATAGGTAATTTTTCTCCTTCACTGATGTGCACTAATGAGGCTGGACTGTTGAGCACTGATAGGCTGCACTGATAGGCACTCATGAGGTGGCACTGATAGGTGGCACTGATGCACACCAATAGGTTGAACTGATGGGCACTGATCAGGAGGCACTGATGAGGCTGCACTGATAGGTGGCACTGATGAGCACTGATATGTGGTATTGATGGGCACTGATAGGCAGCACTGAAGGACACTGAGAGGTGGCACTGATAGGCAGCACTGATAGGCGTCACTGGTAGGCACTGATGGACACTGATAGGTGGCACTGATAATTGAAACTTATGATGAGGCACTGATGGGCACTGATAGGTGTCACTGGTAGGCACTAATTAGCAGCACTAGGGGGCACTGAATAGCAGCACTGGTCTGCTATATTGGGACTGATGTCCCTTTAACAGAAGCCTGTTATTGGCTTTCCTCTTTTCTCCTCCTGTTGTCAGCGTGAAGGGAAAAAAAGCTCATAACCAGCTTCTGTTTACATTGTGTGATCAGCTGTCACTGTCTCAAAGCTGATCACATAATAAAGGGCCAATGTCCAGAGTCTACAGAGGCAGCGCCAGCATGGGAGGATGTCCATGGATGTCCTCCTGGCATCGTAAGGCAGCGCTGTAGCCATCTTTTGGCTATAGCATGGGCTGGAGAGGGTTAAAGCATATAACCAATATGTAAATATGCACACTGCTTGTAACAAGTAATCCCCTTGGCCTTACAATGAAAAATCGAAATAGCAAGACAAAATATGAACATGACTAGGATTATGAAGAACCAGAGGAACCCTGGGATGGAGCTGAAAAACAAGTCCTACTGTGTGCACAGCGCACTGTGACAAATGATGGTCATAGATGGGTTGTGCCTAACACTGGGAGTGGCTTGAAGGGGAATGATTACATAGAAGCTGATTCTAATCAATGTATACACTGCACATAAATGACACAGTCCTTGTATTTAATACTACTAATTATTGTGCCACAAGTGAGGGACAAAGGGAAGAGAGGAAAGAGTCAGGTAGGGGCAGAGAGAGTGGAAGGGAAGGGGGGGTGAGAGAAAATGGGAGATCTAAACCCAAGAAAATGAAGTTTAAAGTCCTGTGTATCAATTATGTAATACAGTGTGGCACCAAAAACTATTAAACAGATAAGCCTAGCAATATACAGACCTAAAACCCTGTGTTATCATGGCCATGTTTAAGGCAGGGCAAAAGGGGCAGCTGCCCTGGGCCTCATCATTGTTGTGGGGCCCAGAGAAGCTGCCTCATACTTGCCAACTATCCCAGTTAAAATTTCCTTGTCCCTTGAGGTTTAGTCCCATCTGTGTCCCAATATCTCAGTGTGAAGTTCTGTTACTAATGCTGCTCAGCTCTTCCTATTACCGTGTACAAATGACTCACCTGCAGACTCTGTATTTACATGTAAATAACCTGCATTGATATGTAAATAGTGCTGGCATTAATATGTAAATAGCCACAGACTGGCTGTATTGATATGTAAATAGAGGCAGCATTCATATGTATCTCATGCCCCCCAAGCAGGGCTCAAGTCCTGCGGGAATGCGTGGGAACGGAGTTCCTGTACTTTTTCCACAACAGGAGCTCAGTTCCCGTTAGCAGCGGCGTCCTGCACGACTTTGAAGTATGCAAGCTGTGTGGCAGGTGCTACCGTCGGCAGCTGCCGACACAGCTCGCAATAATAAGTGCCGCACACCAGGGGTGGACTCAGGGCCGTCTTTAATATTGACTGGACCCTGGGCAAACTTTTCCTCTGGCCCCCTCTTCCACACAATTTCACTCTCCACATGCTTTGAGACATACAATCAATAGCAGCTAGACTCAAAATCAGTTTACTGATTCAGATCAGGCAGTGATTGCGATTGGTTGCCAGAGGTTACAGTGTATCATTACCGCTCACTGGCTGGCTGCTAGAGGTTACCACACACATTATGGCTCACTGTTATTTTCTAGAGGTTACAGCACATGACTTCTGCTTGTGGATTGGTTGCTAGAGATTACTGGACATCAATACTGCTAACTGATTTGTAGCTAGAGATTACTGGACATCTATACCACTCACTAATTGGTTGTTATTGGTTACTGAAAATTATTACCTCTCACTGATTGGTTGCAAGAGGTTAGTGCACAGCATTACTGCTCACTGATTGGTTGCTAAAGGTTACAGCACATCATCTCCTCACTGCCTCCCTGCATATTCACATGCACCAAAATTTAGGGTGCTGTGGCACCATGTTATTTTGAAGAAGGGTTCCATCTCCAATTTGCTTACTTTTGCAGAACAGGCTGATTTTAGGCTTAATGACCACAGTTGTAGGCAGGACTTTAGAGCATGCTCCTTTACCTCCCCAGTGGGCAGCATTCAGCAGAAGTAATGGTGGATGTGACCTCAGGGGGACATGATATACATATGAATGCTGCCTCTATTTACATATCAATGCAGCGGTCCGTGACTATTTACATATTAAGGTCGCCACTATTTACATACCAATGCAGGTTATTTACATGTAAACACAGGGTTTGCAGGTGAGTCCTCTGTACATGGCAATAGGGCAGAGCTGGGCAGCAGCAGCAGCTGATGTCTACACTGCTATATCAGGACACAGCACAGGACTAAAACTTCAAGGGACAAGGGAATTTAAACTGAGATAGTTGGCAAGTATGAGGCAGCTGCTTTGGGCCCCACAACAATGACAGGGCCCAGGGCAGCTGCCCCTTTTGCCCTGCCTTAAAAACGGTCCTGGGTGAACTGACTATTCAGGCATTGTTAGTAGGGGCCCCATGACAGCTTCCCCTTCGATCTACCTGTCAATCACAGCTAGCTGATGGGTAGATCAGGTCTCTGCTGCTAAGAGATTGTATTTAGTCAGACCTCTCATGATGAGCTCCCCCCACCGTCCCCTCCTGATTTTCCGTCTCCTCATCCCCCCCCAGTCTCCTGCATACTTGCTCTGTGTGTCCCGCTGAATCCCCGCCTCCTCTATCTTCAGTGCCATATGATGAGATAACCCAGAGGAGGAGCACAGCTATTCTGCTCACAGGACATGCAGGGAGAGAGGTGAGCTGAGGGAGGAACATCAGTTTGGGGTGGCAAGCTGAGCACAATACCGGGCAAAGTTTAATGCCAGGAGGGAAGTTTATGTGGAAATATGTGAAGGGTTGGAATAGCAGCGAGAGTGTGTTGGAGCCCTGCAGAGTTTGCAGCCCCCCAAGCTAACATACATCTCCTAAGCAGGAACACATCACTATCTCCTCAAGCATTCTGTACAGATAATGTGCAGTTAATTTACAACCTTTCCGCTTAACCCTGTGTTATCCAAACTCTGTTCAATGAAAAGTGTAAACTCACCACATAAACACTCTATATACAAAATAAAATTCCCCAATAAAGATCAGAACACACACATTTGCATGGAAGCACAATTGAATGAATGCTGATTATTCAGAGAATTACCGTATTTATGTTTATTGAGGATTGTTTTTTAATGTACTAACAGTTAAGCTTCATACACACAATACGAAAATTGGATGAAAAATACCACTTTTGAAGTGTTCGTGCATACGAGCGTATCATTTTTTTTTTTTTTTTTTTTTTTTTTTGGTGGGGGAGTGGATCTTGGGTGGGAGTTCCCACAGTCTTTTCCCCAGGACTTGACCCCTGCCCCCAAGGTCATATTCACCATTTCCTACTGAATGCTGCCCATTGGGGAGGTAAAGGGGCATGTTTGCAAGTCCTGCCTACAACTGTGGTCATTAAGCCTAACATCAGCCTGTTCTGCAAAGGTAAGCAAATTGTAGATGGAACCCTTTTTCAAAATAACATGGCGCACATCTCAGAAGATGCGTGAGGGTGTCATTAACAAAATTATGGCACTGTTGTGTATCTACTAAAGTACAGCAAATTTCTGTGGTGTCAGGAAAGTGATTTTGCATGCGTTCCCATCACACACAAATGTGAAAGCAGGCTAAGTGTCTCAGTTACATTTGTGGTCAGTGTGAGTCTTCTCATTACATTGGGGCTTGGTGTACAATCCTTTCATTCACACTAGTGGCCAGTGTGAAAGTCCCCCTTACATTGGTGGTCAGTGTAAATCCCTCCTTACATTGGTGGTTCCTGTGAATGCTCCTATTACATTAGTGGTCTGTGTAAATCCCCAATACATTAGTGGTCAATGTGAATCCCCATTACATTAGTGGCCAGTGTAGAAACTCCTCTTTGTATTGGTAATTGGTAAAAAAATCCAAACTTTCATTTGTATTCTGTTTCAAATCGTCCCTTACATTGGTAGTCCATGTAGAAGCCATATTTAAATTGGTTGTGCATGTATATCCCCCCTTACATTGGTGGGCAGTGTAGAAATTCCTCTTTATTGGTTGTTGATGTAAAAGCCCCCATTACATTGGTTGTCAGTATAAATTCTTCATTACATTGTGTACATTTCCCTTTACATTGATGGTAAGCGCAAAATTGATCTTACACTGGTGATCAGTGTAAATTCCCCTTTACATTGCTGGCAAATACAAATCTCCTCGACGATTGTTGTCAGTGTAAATTCCCCTTTACATGGAGGTCATTGTATATTCCACCTTACACTGACGTAAAATCCCCATTACAGGGTCATCAGTACAAATTCCCCCTCACATTGTTGGTCATTGTAAATTCCCCATTGCATTGGTGGTCAGTGTAGAATCCCGCACTATATACTTGACAAAGATTTACAGCTTTACGCTACATGATTCAAAATTTGCCACAGTGTGCTGCCTTCTAACTAATCCCATCCCTCCACCACTGTCACTGATTACATCAATCCCCCAGCATTGCCACCACGCACACACCCCCCACCCCCAGCTTTAGGTTCTAGATGTGCAGAAAATAAGATGAGGGCACATCTAATATCTAAGGAGAGTGCTCTCATCTTATTTTCTGCATATCTCATAGCTAAAGAGAGTAATATAAATAAGGTGGAATTTGAAGTGAACCATACCATTAAATGCAGGTATCGGAATTTGGGGGTTAAGACAGGCAGGGAGGAGGTGCAATATCACCTCCTCCCTGCCTGTCAAATGGCTCTGAAAAGTGATCTGAGAATAGATCACTTTTCAGTTGAGTGGCAGTGCCTAATGCAAGTGTAAATACATCTTTGTGTTCACACTGGTGCGCAGCAGCAAATCCACAGTTTTGTTTCATTTTACCAACAGTTTTAGCCATGGTCCCTATTAGCTTGGGCATTTTAGCCAGTTTCTGAAAGTGCTGCAAAGATACAGCATGCAGAACTTTGGGTGCATGTTCAGAAAATGCAGCAAAAATGAACAACCTAATAGAAATCTATGGGACAGCAGCAAAAGCCATTGGTAAAAAGTCAGGCAAACTGTGGATATGCCAGCAGTTCAGGCCAAACTCCAGTGCACCAGTGTGAAGCCACTTAAAAGCATAAAAGACCAAGTTCTATGGCTGATAAAACAAAACTAAACTCTTTGGTTGCACTTATGACAAGTACTGCTGGAGGACAAAGTAAAAAAGAGGGGGAGGGAGAGTGATTTGAAAGATGGAAGGAAGGGAGGAAAAAAGCACGAAAGGGAGGAAGAACTGGAGGAAGGTAGGGAGGGGAGAGAGGAAGGTAGGGAGGGGAGGGAGGAAGGTAGGAAGGTAGGGAGGAAGGTAGGTAGGGGAGGAAGGGAGGAAGGTAGGGGGGGGAGGAAAGGAGGGTTAGAGGAGGGGAGAAAGGAAGGTAGGGAAGGGAGGAAGTTATAGAGGGGAGGAAGGGAGGGAGGGGAGGAAGGGAGGGAGGAAAGGAAGAAGGAAGGGAGTGAGGAAGGAAGGAAGGAAGGAAGGAAGGAAGGGGTGGGAGGGGAGGAAGGGAGGGGAAGTGAGGGATGGGAAGGAGAGTCCGGTCACAGTGTTCACTCGCAAAGCTGGTCCATGGAGGCTCAGTCAGCCAGAGGCATCACAACAACTTCAAAGATGCAGCATGGGCTGCACGGAGTGTGGGTGGACTTCATTTGTGAAGAGGGTTGCTGTGCACTGTGAGAATGTAATAGACACACTTAGCCATGACAGGTGCAGTCAGCCACCCCATAACATGTGGGAAAGGTGTTTTGCAGTCCACAGGAAGAACTCTGTAAGGCTGATGACAACATTTAAGATTTCAGTGCAGCATTGTCAGCAATGACTATACAACTTCATAGAGGTTAATACATTATGAAATCACTAATTAAGTATAGACACCATGCATTATATGTATATATATATATGTAAAAATATGAATTGGAGTGACAGGACACTCAATTCAAAATGTATTCTTCTAGTGACGGCCAATGATGCAATTGACCATTAAGGTCAGTGGGGAAGGAAAGGGTGGAGTTTCAAATTGTGGTAGTGAAAGCAATTATTATTCTGTGCCCAGGTTTGAATGGGCTTACAGCAGCATAAGGAAGTAATTTTTGAGCATTACAAATGTATTTGCAGGCAACCTATGTTTGCCTTCAAAATCACAATTATTTTACCAATATTGCAAACTACAATAGGTTAGCTTTAGGTATCTATCTAGCAGTATACTATCCCTCAGTCTATTCATTTAACCAACATAAATGCTTGCTGAAATTTAAGCGTATACATTCACAGCAACTAAAGAGAGCCGTATGGGTTAAAGTAAAACAAGGAAAAAATGTTCTTCTTTAGTTTTGTGATACATAAAAAAAATCACCCTGAGCTCTTTTTCTTTCTTGTCTGTCTGTGAAGCCAATTGCTTTGATTGCAGTGTTATGAGCATGCTGAAATGACTTGCCCTTGCTTGTGAGGCAAATGGAACATGCTAATAGAACTCATCGCATTACCCGATGCACAAGTGCCATAGCTCATTACCTTAAGATAAAAGGATATCATTGCAGACGGCAAGCAGAATTGACTTTCTGAGGCCCGACTTGATGATGATTTAATCAACTGCTCTCTTTCACTTCTCATCCCTGTGCCTGTCTGTTTCACAGGTGCCTTTAAATGAGACACTCGGAAAGTGAGCGAGGAGTAAGAAATTGCTGTCATTACTTTTCAAGAAAGAAGGTATGCAAATATGCGACAGAATGATTGTGTTCATAATTGGCCACTAAGATACAACGATCATGCTTGACAGGTGAGGGCAAGTCATTTGTATGTCCTTAGAGTGAAGCAAACCTTACTTATATATTCCAAGCTCAATAACTAGTTTAAAATGTTTCCTTGGAAGCCACATCCTTTAAAAACCATACTGCACCACTGAATACATTGATTTAAAAAGTACACCCTGCGTGTGTCTGTTATCTCCCATAAAAATCCCCAAACACTGTGTTGTCTTCAGTATCACAATCCCTTCAGTATTCAGTTTGCCATTTATAATAACTGCACCTTTCTGTGTTACCCCCAAAGAATTGGCAAACATTTGCTAAATGTTACAAAACATTACATCATTAGGATATTATTTAAACTCACAATATCAAGATGTGTGGGACCCTGATGAGTGCAGGAATGGCAGAACGTTTATCTTGAATAACAACTAGTAATTCACTGGCCCAATTCACTTACAAGAATCCCTTGTCATACAAGCAAAGAAACCAAAAAAAGTATGGAGGTTTCTCTATAATGCTATAATTCCTGCTTGTCCCTTCAGGTCTGTTATGTTTTTTTAAGAAGGGCTCCATGTAAAAAAATATATATATATATGAGCTTGCAGTCTGGCGGTAACTCCCTGGTAAAGCATGTTGCTGCTATGTTGATGAAGACAAGTGCCCCTTCCCCATAACTCTGACCGAGTGGTCGTGGGGGTCTGTGGGCAGAGGCTTACCAGAAACTGGAAGCCCTCATGTCATCCAGTGATGTAGCTCCACATCAATCATACAGTATATGGTCAATTACACCACCATGGATGCCCCTTTCTCTATATCAGCTGTAATCAGCTAAAACTGTCATTAGGCAAACGTGACAGGATCTGGTGTGTGTTAGTGGGTTTTTTCTTTTGCCAGGAAAGCAAGCATTGTGACTAACATGGATCTAAGTTGCTGGATGACATGATTGAAGGTGGATGTACACACTTTTTTTTATTAAAGAGCTTGTAAAATACTGTCTCTGTCTTTGCTAGTTATATGCTAAAGTCTTAGCTAATAGACTGAAGGCTTTAATGCCGGAATATATAGCTATGGATCAGGTTGGATTTGTCCAAGGGAGGGACGGAAGAGACAATAGGGTGAGATCGACATTGCTCTTACAAAAAAAAAAAATAAGGATGGATCCCCAGGACTATTTCTGTCAATAAATGCTGAGAAAGCATTTGACAGAGTAGACTCTGGGTTCATGTCAGTGACATTAATGGAGTTAGATTGGCCCAAGAATGATCCGATGGATCAGAATGCTATACAGACAGCCAACAGTGGTGGTGAGAGTGAATGGGACCCTGTCCTGCTCCTTTGACTTGCTCCACAGGATGAGATTGGTGGCCCCCTTTCTCCCTTACCATTTATACTAACTTCGGATGCTTTACTTGCAACAGCTATAGACACCAATATGAGAGAGATGAACTATAAGTGCTTATCAAGATGGTATTTAACACCCAAAAAGCCTAAATTCCAACCAGAAAGATCATCATTAATTTGGAGGGAATGAGGGTTAAGAGGAACAATGATACACGTTTGGTGGGAATGCCCAAAAATACAGACATTTTGGCAGGAGAATATTCAACTGATTCAGAAAATATCGTGAATGAAAATACCTAAAAACTCCAAAATGTACTTCACTATACTTAATTAACAATTAAATATAAAGGAACAGTGATACCCCATTTAATAAACATGGCAAAAAGCTTAATTCGAAGATATTGGTTAAAACCAGAATGTCCAATGTTAGGAGCATGGTTTAGAAAGATAGGATTAATACATATTATGGAAGAGTTAAATCATGTTGGTGGAAGATAACATAGAAAGGTGTGCAAATATATGGAAATGCTGGATATAATTTAAGAGCACAAGAATATACACAGATTTAAGGAACAAAAGTCAAAGAATAAACTAAGTAGAGGGACATAAGAAAAGAGACATATCAGATTAAAGGAGGGGAGGGACTGGAGGTGGGTAGGGGGGATTTTTATGCTTTATCGAGGAAGATTTTGATGTGAATAAATCTGTAAATATTTTCCATAATGTGAAAATTTATAAAAATGTATATCAAAAAACAAACAAAAAAAAACTGCTTCTGTGTTTATACTTTTCCTGTTTTGTAAATGAGTAGGGGTACTATATATCCCTTACACTGTGTCTGTGGCTGCCAATGTCCCAAGATTCAAAATCAGATTTGGTAATGTAACTACTGCACTGCTCACTGCTTTCTTTGCTGGAGGGGAAGCTGTATCTTAGGACCTGCAGTGCAAGTATTGCCTGTTTCACATGTGCTGTGGATCTGTCTTTCCTTCATGTCTTCTCTTACTTCTCACCAGTCATCAAACCACCAGTAATCAAGGGGCCTACTTTGCTATGAGGAAGCCAAGCCCTGCTCATTATTGTTCTTTGCTTGCCTTTTTGGTGCAAACCTTCGTGGGTTCAGGTCTTCTTTAAAAACAAAAAGTTAGGGGAAATATGGTGGCTGCCACTGTAAACCACCTTTGAATAATGATGAAAACAATCTAGCTGACAAAATAATGGTTAGCAATAAAGTGTGAGAGAATGTCCTTCACTCATATACTTCCTTACTGGTGACCACCATACGCGGTACCTTTGTAGATGTCTATTGAGTGTCACTGTCCCTCAAAATTTGGATATGAAGATGCAAACAGAATACATAAACCTGAAAAGAAATATAAAATGTTTAAATCTACTTTTAACTGGTTCCCGACCAGCTCACGCAGCTATACTGCAGCAGAATGGCTCCTTTGGGGGAAACCCCGTAAAGGTGCATCCTTAAGCTTTTTGGCCACCAGAGGGTGCGCACACCTGCTGCACGGCGGGGGACCCGGTGGACGTGGTGGCAGGCAAGATCGCACCAGCCTATCATATAAATGTACTCACCGAGGCCAAGATGCCGAGAGCGGTCGCTGTTGCGACTCGGCGCAGACCACCCCTGAAAGTGGCACAGAGAGTGGTTGCACCAAGAGGCACAAGCTACCAGTAGGACAGTCACTTGCTAGCAGATCAGCAGGTAGCTTGAGCAGAGCTGAGAGGTGATGTCCCGTGGGAAGGTCCGAAAGCAATGGTAGCAAGTCCGTAAGGCAAAGACAGAATCCAGGAGACAGGCCAGGGGTCAAACACAGTCCAGATCAGAAGACAAGTACCAGGAACGCTGAGACAGAAGGATATTTCAAGACAAGCCGGGGGTCGAACACAGGAGACAGCAGGTAAGTCCAGATGCAGGCTGAGGGTCAAACACGTTAGAAAGCAGGAGTCCAAGATCAAGCCAGAGGTCGGGTCAGGAGAAGATCAGCGAGGTCGATAAGGCAATCCGGGTCACAACGGGTAATACAGATAACAGAAGCAGACGTGGGAATCACAGGAAGCTGAAGACAAACCAGCAGTGTGTTTGGATGACCTCACTTCCTTTATAGGTCAGCGAGGGGTCACACCCTGTGTGTGTGTGCTTGTGTGCTTTCGTTTATTCCTCTTGCACACAGCTGTGCGCCGGAGTGCTTTAACCGTGCGCATCCTATGACAGTGCCCCCCCCCGAGGGGCGGCCTCCGGACGCCCAAGCTAGCCATCAATTCCGGATGTTGCTGATGGAATGTCTTTATTAATTTGGGAGCGTGAAGGTTCTTGGATGGTTCCCAGGAGTTATTTTCTGAAGGATACCCCTTCCATTTTACCAGGTATTGTATTTGTCTACCGACTTTCCTGCATCCTAGTAAAGCTTCTACTTCGAATTCATCTTCTCCATCGATCTTGATGGGTGGAGGAGGAGGCACTTCCCTTCCAGGAAAAGGACTAGGAACCAATGGCTTCAAAAGGGAGGCATGGAAAACAGGGTGTATCCTGTATGATTCAGGGAGGGCTAGTTCAAAGGCTACAGGATTTATTACCCTTTTGATTTTGAATGGTCCTATGAATCTGGGACCCAGCTTGCGTGTGGGACAAGGAAGTTTGAGATTGGTGGCAGATAGCCAGACTTCCTCGCCAATTTTAAAGGTAGGGTTCTCCTTCCTTCCCCTATCATGGTATTTTTTGTAATCATCCTGGGCCTTCTGTATGGTCTCCTGGATCCTTTGGAAATTAGATTGGATGGCGGCTATCCGATCTTGGACCGCAGGAACAGTGGATTCTGGGATGGAGTTGGGGAGGAAAGAAGGGTGAAACCCACAGTTGATCCAAAAGGGAGTCTGGTTGGTAGTTGTATGAATAGAATTATTGTAGGCGAATTCTGCATATGGCAATAGGGCCGACCAATCATTCTGAGATCCTGAACAAAAGCAGCGAAGATACTGCTCAAGGGTTTGGTTTGTCCGTTCCGTTTGCCCGTTACTTTGGGGATGATATGCCGATGACAAACAGATCTTGATTTCCAGTATCTTGCAGAGTTCTCTCCAAAATCTAGAGGTAAACTGTGGACCTCTATCAGACGTGATACTGCTGGGAACCCCATGGAGCCTGACAACCTCCTTAATAAAGAGATTGGCAGTTTCCAGAGCAGAGGGAGTACCGACCATAGGTAGGAAATGGGCCATCTTTGAAAGACGGTCGACTACTACCAGAATTGTGGTGAAACCTTCCGAGGGCGGTAGCTCCACAATAAAATCCATTGACACGTCTGCCCAAGGTCGGTCAGGAATGGGCAAAGGCCTTAACAGACCCCAGGGCTTGATCTTGGGACCCTTGCTACGCTGGCACGGTACACAAGAGGCAATGTAAGTCTGGCAGTCCTGTCTCCAACATGGCCACCAGAAAGAACGAGAGATCAGTTCCGCTGTTTTCTGTGTCCCAAAGTGGCCGGCCAATTTGTGATCATGACAAATCCTTAGAACTTGAGTCCTAATCTCAAGGGGAACGAAGACCTTGTTTCGGGCCCAAAACAGATTGTCACGTTTTTCCAAGGTAGATAGGACTGGGTCATTGCATTGGACTGAAGCTGTTTTGATGGTCGTAAGTAAGTCAGGCTGTGGGAGTAGAAGGAAGTTGTGAGGAGACAAGATCGTACTAGGCTCCGTTACCTGGGAAGACTCAGGGAACATGCGCGAGAGCGCATCCGCTTTGTTGTTCTTGGATCCGGGCCGGTACGAGATATGGAACTGGAATCTTGAAAAGAAAAGCGCCCAACGGGCTTGACGGGGTCTTAAGCGTTTGGCAGTCCGCAGATATTCAAGATTCTTGTGATCTGTGAATATTGTGATGGGATGAGTGGCTCCTTCCAAGAGGTATCTCCACTCCTCCAGGGCGAACTTGATGGCCAATAGTTCTCGGTCGCCTACGTCATAATTCCTCTCCGGTGGGGTTAGCTTCCGAGATGCGAAAGCCACCGGGTGTAACAAAGCTTTAGGCCCTTGTCGTTGAGAGAGGATGGCTCCTGTGGCTGTCTCTGAGGCATCTACTTCCAGTACGAATGGTAATACTGGATCGGGATGCCGTAAAATAGGAGCTGAAGTGAACAAGGTCTTTAGTTTGGTAAAGGCTACTTGGGCTTCTTGAGACCACTGAAATCGGGTATGTTGGCGGGTCAGCTGAGTAATGGGGGCGACTATTGAAGAGAACCCGGCGATGAATCTGCGATAAAAGTTAGCGAAGCCTATAAACCTTTGCACGGCTTTCTTATCCCTTGGAGCAGGCCATTCCAAGATTGCCTTGATCTTTTGGGGGTCCATGGAGATGCCCTCAGTAGAAATGATGAATCCTAAGAACTGAACTGTAGTTATCTCAAATTCACATTTCTCCGCCTTAAGGTACAGCCGATGTTGTCGGAGGATGGTGAGGACTTTCCGCACGTGGACCCTGTGGAGTTCAAGAGAAGCAGAGAAAATAAGGATATCATCTAAATATACCACTATAAAATTATCAAGATAGTCTCTGAAGATGTCATTTACTAGATGCTGAAATGTGGCCGGGGCATTGCACAGGCCAAAGGGCATAACAAGATATTCATAGTGGCCAAATCTTGATCTGAAGGCTGTCTTCCATTCATCCCCAGCACGGATTCTAATGAGATTGTAGGCCCCCCGCAAGTCCAGTTTGGAAAATACTTTGGCAGATCCTAAGCGCTGGAATAACTCAGGGATGAGTGGAAGTGGGTAGCGATTTTTGATTGTGACTTTATTAAGTTCCCTGTAGTCAACACATGGCCTAAGGGATCCATCCTTTTTTCCCACGAAGAAAATACCTGCCCCTGCTGGCGAAGAAGATGGGCGAATGAACCCCTTTTCAAGATTTTCATCAATGTAGGCTTTGAGAGCCTTTAGTTCAGTCTCGGATAAGGGGAAAATTCGTCCAAAAGGGATCTCAGAACCAGGTAACAGTTCAATGGGACAGTCATATGGTCTGTGTGGTGGTAGACGGTCAGCCTTCTTTTTATCGAAGACGTCCTTAAACTCGGAATAGACCTGAGGAATGTGCTGCAGGTGATCAGTGGTGGGGGCCACGGTCATACAAGGAGCTGGAACAGAATCAAAACAATGCTGCATACAGTAAGCGGATGTAAAGGACACTTCCTTCTTGTTCCAACTGATCTGGGGATCATGAGCCTGCAACCAAGGAAGTCCCAGGATGATAGGGAACATGGGAGATGATATTAGGTCGAAGCGTAGAAATTCTCTATGGCCAGAGTCTGTAATAGTGAGCAAAGGTAGTGTCTCCTGTGTTACTGGACCTGAGAGTGGCAGAGATCCATCTGCTAAATGGACTAGAAGATGTGTTGCTTTATTCTGGCTTGGAATGCGTAGTTGCTGTGCGAGGGAGATGTCCAAAAAGCAACTACATGCCCCTGAATCAATCACGGCTGGGAGTGGGATCTTCTCTTCTGCCAGCTGTAGGGAAACAGAGAGAGTCACATAAGTTTGAGCAGGACCAACACTCTGGTAGTTCATTACACACCGTGGGGGCAACTTACGGGGTCTCACGGGACAGCTGTGAATGAAATGTCCAAGCCCCCCACAGTATAAGCACAGATTGGCTTGGCGTCTTCGTTGTCGCTCTTCTGGGGTGAGACGAGGACGGACCAAACCTAGCTGCATGGGCTCCCCTTCCGAAGCTGAGGGACCCGAAGGAACCGGGATGGGCGGATACGGGACAGTGGCCTTAGGAAGCATCCAACTAGGCCGAGGGGCCTGGAGGCGTTCGGAGCGCCGCTCGCGCTTCCGTCTGTCCAGTTTTGTAGCCAACTGGATTAATTCCTCCAGGGAGGCAGGAGTCTCTACTCGGGCCAACTCATCCTTTAGGTTCTCGGAGAGCCCCAACCGGTATTGATAACGCAGGGCCGCCTCGTTCCAGCCGGTGTCAGCTGACCACTTGCGAAACTCAACGGTGTAATCCTCCACCGGTCTTCTCCCCTGTGAGAGAGCATGCAGGGTAGCCTCAGCCGTGGCAGTACGCTGAAGGTCATCATATAATTGTCCCATAGCCTCAAAGAAGGTGTCCGTGGAGTTTAACAAGGGGCTTCTCTGTTCCATAAGGCTATGGGCCCAGGCCTGGGGTTCCTCAGCCAGAAGAGAGATAATAAACCCGACCTTGACAATCTCTGAAGAAAAGGTCCTGGGTTGCAAAGCCAAGTACAAGGAACATGCATTTTTAAAGGCTCTGAATTTCTTTCGGTCGCCTGAAAATCGCTCAGGCGTGGGTACTCGTGGTTCGGGTACTGCCATCATCATACCGGGTGGAGGCTGGACATGAGGTGTGGAGGCATCGCTGACTGAGGCCTGCGTAGGATTTGTGGGTGCCGGAGCTGTGGCTAGTCGCTGAAGCCTGCTGTCGATCTGCGCATAGCCATCCTGTAGTCTCTGTACTGCTTCTGTGAGTGCAGAGACTTGTTGGCACAGGACTTCTAATGGCGAACCCGCTCTGTTGGCCTCTGTCATGGCTGGTTTGTACTATCATATAAATGTACTCACCGAGGCCAAGATGCCGAGAGCGGTCGCTGTTGCGACTCGGCGCAGACCACCCCTGAAAGTGGCACAGAGAGTGGTTGCACCAAGAGGCACAAGCTACCAGTAGGACAGTCACTTGCTAGCAGATCAGCAGGTAGCTTGAGCAGAGCTGAGAGGTGATGTCCCGTGGGAAGGTCCGAAAGCAATGGTAGCAAGTCCGTAAGGCAAAGACAGAATCCAGGAGACAGGCCAGGGGTCAAACACAGTCCAGATCAGAAGACAAGTACCAGGAACGCTGAAACAGAAGGATATTTCAAGACAAGCCGGGGGTCGAACACAGGAGACAGCAGGTAAGTCCAGATGCAGGCTGAGGGTCAAACACGTTAGAAAGCAGGAGTCCAAGATCAAGCCAGAGGTCGGGTCAGGAGAAGATCAGCGAGGTCGATAAGGCAATCCGGGTCACAACGGGTAATACAGATAACAGAAGCAGACGTGGGAATCACAGGAAGCTGAAGACAAACCAGCAGTGTGTTTGGATGACCTCACTTCCTTTATAGGTCAGCGAGGGGTCACACCCTGTGTGTGTGTGCTTGTGTGCTTTCGTTTATTCCTCTTGCACACAGCTGTGCACCGGAGTGCTTTAACCGTGCGCATCCTATGACACAGCCACGCGTGATTGCGCACACAAGGGCCAGCACGGGGATTTGTGTGGGTAAACACACAAATCCTTGTGCTGTCAGGGAAGAGGAAACATATTGTTTGTTCCTACTAAGTAGGAAAAACGATATGTCTCCTCTCCTAGTCACTCCCATCCCTGCACAGTTAGAACACACTGTTGGAATACACAGTTAACCCCTTTATCTCCCCATAGTGTTAACCCCTTCCCTGCCAGTGACATTTACACAGTAATCAATGCATATTTATAGCACTGATCGCTGTATAAATGTCAATGGTCCTAAAAAAAAGTGTTAATAGTGTCCGATCTGTCTGTTGCAATATCCCAGTACTGATAAAAATCGCAGATCACCGCCATTATTAGTAAAAAAAAAAATACCATAAAAATACCATAAATCTTTCCCATAGTTTGTAGATGCTATAACTTTTGCGCAAACCAATCAATATATGCTTATTGCTAATTTTTTTTTACCAACAATATATAGAAGAATATATATTGGCCTAAACTGATGAAGAAAATAGTTTTTATTGGGAATATTGGGGAATATTTATTATAGCAAAAAGTAAAAAATATTGTTATTTTTTTCAAAATTGTTGCTCTTTTATTTGTTTACAGTGCCCACAAACAAAAGAAAGCCCTATATGTGGTAAAAAAAAGGACACACATTTAGTTTGGGTACAGCATCGAACGGCCGCGCAATTGTCAAATTGTAAAAAGTGCTTTGGTCAGGAAGGGGGTAAAATCCCTGGACACTGTGAGTGCCACATTGACAGGTGCACAGCTGGGAAGTGTAATAGGATGGTGGATGGAGCCTGATGGTGAACTGAGAGACTAGTTACCCATATGTCTACCTTGTTGATTGTTGCACATGGCAAAGAGCGGATATACAGCTGCTATTTAGTTCAAAAGCAGTTTTGGAACCAGCCCACTGCCCCACTCTGAGCACCTCTGTAGCTCAGAGCTTGTTTTAATCACTGCAATTTTTTTAAATCTGTGAATTGGTGGTTATTCTTTAAAAAATCTGTAGTTGCCATAGTGACAGGCTGTTAAAGTGGTAGTAGTTACAAATGTGTTACCCTTGTAGGGGATGTTACCAAAACTGATACAAATACTTGTCTGATTTAGGTATAGGTCGTTTTATAGGAAGCTTCTGTCAGAAAAGTGATATTAATGGTTTATTGATTTGGACAGACTCCTAGGGATTTAATCCCTGAAGTATTTTATCACCTGCAGGGAGCCCCAGTTAAGCTCTCATTTCCTCCCGACCTAGTACTCCTGACACCTATGACAATTCCCCATCCATTTTTTCTTCCCCCCTTATTCCCATTCTTTACCACTCCAGGCTGGCTCTCCATTCTCCTAGAGGCGATTCAGTTCGCACTGTGCACTATACAAGTATTTCATTCATTCATTCATTCATTCATTCTATACTACACCATTCCCCTTTCTTGCTTTTTAGTTGTTAAATTTGTTGATGAGAAAATTTGATGAGAACATTCAGTGAACTCCATATTGATGTCATAGTTAAGCATGGACTTCAGCAGCACTATTTACAGTATTTCCTTGGTTGCATACTAGCCAGTGGTGGCCTGTCCTTTAGGGTTGCAGGGGTACCACTGCTTAATCTATGCACCCAGCCCCTAATCTACATGCAGGGTGCCGCATGCATGGATTCCAATGTTTTTTTTTTAGAAGCACATGATTAGAGCCAGAGGCTCTAATTGGATTTAGAAAAAGGTAGGCCCGGGGCGCAGAGCCCTGAGCCCACCCATTTGTACGACAATAGCAAATAAATTTTTGCTATTGTCATTCTGTTTTTCCTTCCAGCCTATCAGGGAGTAGATAAGAAATGATTAGCCAAGAGGAGAAGCAATCATATTGGCCAACGTGCCATGGGAAGGAGGAGGCAAGCTGCCAAGGAGGAAGCTGCCGTGAAGCCCAAGATGTGGAGAGGAGGAGACGCAGGAAGGAGCTTAAGCTGCCAGCGACCTAGATGGGGTAAGTGCGGGGCCTATTGACCGGGGGGAGTGTAAGTGCGGGGCCAACCAACCGACTGGAGGGGGGGTTGTTGGTGGGATGTCTTGTTTGCTGCCCCCCAAAAATATACAGCACCAGCTGCCACTGATACTATCCATTTTATAGCAGCTATGAGTAAGCACTGATTACTGTGCGAAACGCGTCAACATTTTCCTGTACCCTGTTATTCTTTTGCTGTGGATTTTTTTATTTTGTTTTGATGTGACCCACATTGTTTCAATTAAAGATGGGATTTCAAGTCTTTTCTAGTGTGTGGCTATCCAGAGTTTTGTCCTGCTTGTTTATCCATTTTATAGCATTAATATGTAGCTGGGAGTTGAAAGGTAGTGATCCCATTGGAGTGCCAGTAAGCATGGGGAAAAATAAGTTTTAGCTTTGAGCTGAAAGGCAGGTGATCCCACTGGAGTTCCAGTAAGCATCGGGAAAAATAAATTCCCTTTTAAAGGAAACATGTACTTATGTAACTATGGAGGTTGCCACAGCTAAAATTCCCACTGACCATGCTAGTTCACTGGTTATATCTAGCATGGGTACTTTTAGGGCCACTAACCTGGAATAACATGACAATCAGGAAATTCAGAGAGCCGTTATAACACTGGATCTGCCTACTTCTTCCAGGTCAGTGGGTGAGATCGTACTGAAACCACTGGAGAAGTATGATTGTTATTGTATTTTCAGAAAGAGAAGTCAGCATATAGAAACTACCATACTTCCTTATTACAGGTTTCATTTAATAGATTTAGACATTCTACCCCGCTCATGCATTCAGAAACAGGCACACATATTGTCACCAATAAACACAAGAAAAATAAACCGAGTGTAGCATAGCACAAACAGCTTTGCAGCAAGCCTAAATAGTATTCAAAAGCAAACTCAGTCACTGTGGAACACTAATGTTTTCATGTCTCCAAAATGCATATGGGGGTAATCATAGATAACATGCAGCTGCCAGCACACAGAATGTCTCTCCAGACTACAGGGGTGAATAAAAGAGACTCTTCTGAAAATGAAAGAGAATTCTAGACTTAATCATTTCTTTCAAAAGCCAACAGAACAATGCTTTGCCTAGCTGGCATCCACACAAAGAAGCCATCTGTGCCAATAAAAACAAAACTATCTAATCATTTACCTCTGTATATATAACCTTCCAAGTGTAATCAGGGACCCAGGTTTAAAGTGCCGCTGAAAAGCAGTGCAAGATGGTAAACGTGACTTATATCTCATTAATGTCTGCCATGTTGTGTGTGACGATCCTGCGTGCAGTAGAAGCATGTAATCCTATTTTCTTTATTGATTTGCCTCCAGTGGCAAATAGTCACCAAAGCTACATCTTCTTGACAAATCAGATATTATAAGGCAGAGCTGTGTAACAATAAACCTTGTAAATACTATTCATTACCTATTTTCTTCCATTGTGCCATTATAGATGTTTGAAGCATTAGTTTGGTTCATTAGGAAACATACAGTATACCTTTTGTTTGTTCCCATGAGGAGCATAGATGTCTTTAACCAATAACCTTTCATGTAGTATCGCATAGACACACCATTCCTTATGCAAATAAGTACCATTATAACATGCTTAAAAAAAAAAAAAAAAAACATAATCAAGAACTATACTGGCAAAGGTACACAATCAAAAAAAAATGCACACATGTGATAATATTCCTATCAATATTCCTATCAAGACTTTCTATAGTAAATTTCTCAGACTTCTTTTTTTTTTGTTTTAGGTAAATCAGGAACTGGCAGGATTTTCTACTGGGCTGTAGAAAGATAGCATCAGACAGGTAAACTCACTGGCCACTTTAATAGGTACCCCTGTTCCATTGCTTGGTAACACAAATTGCTAATCAGCCAATCACATGGCAGCAACTTAATGCATTTAGGCATCCGGACATGGTGAAGATGACTTGCTGAAGTTCAAATGGGGAAGAAAGGGGATTTAAATGACTTTGAACATGGCATGGTTGTTGGTGCTAGACGGACTGGTCTGAGTATTTCAAAAACGTCTGATCTACTGGGATTTTCACGCAAAATAATCTCTAGAGTTTATAGAGAATAGTCCAAAAAAAAAAAGAAAATATCCAGTGAGCAGCTGTTGTATGGAAAAAAAAGGCCTTGTTGATGTCAGAGGTCAGAGGAGAATGGGCCAACTGGTTAGAGATAGAAAGGAAACAATAACTAAAATAAACACCCGCTACAACCAAAGTAGAATACCATCTCTGAAAGCACAACACGTTAAACCCTGAAGCAGATGAGCTACAGAAGCAGAATACCGCACCGGGTGCCACTCCTGTCAGCTAAGAACAGGAAACTGAGGCTACAACACAGGCTCACCAAAATTGGACAATAGACAATTGGAAAATGTTGCCTGGTCTGTTGAGTCTCAAATTTCAGCTGTGACAGAAGGCAGGGTCAGAATTTGTGGCAAACAACATGAAAGCATGGGTCTATGCTGCCTTCTATCAACAGTTCAAGCTGGTGGTGTAATGGGGTGGGGGATATTTTCTTGACACACTTTGGGCCCCTTAGTACCAATTGAGCATTCTTTAAACACCATAGCCTACCTGAGTATTGTTTCTGACAATGTTCATCCTTTTATGACTACAGTGCTCCCATCTTCTGATGGCTACTTTAGGGATGAACCGAACACCCCCTGGTTCGGTTCGCACCAGAACTTTCGAACGGACCCCAAATTCGTACGAACTTTAGAACCCCATTGAAGTCTATGGGACTCGAACGTTCGAAATTAAAAGTGCTAATTTTAACGGCTAATATGCAAGATGCTGTCCTAAAAAGGGTTTGGGGACCTGGCTCCTGCCCCAGGGGACATGGGTCAATGCCTAAAATGTTTTTAAAAATGTCCGTTTTGGCGGGAGCACTGATTTTAATGACGATTAAAGTGAAAAAAAAGTGAAATATTCCTTTAAATATCATGCCTGGGGGGTGTCTGTAGTATGCCTGTGAAGTGCCATGTGTTTCCCGTGTTTAGAACAGTCCCTGAACAAAATGACATTTAACGGAAATAACGTCATTTAAAGCTGCGGTTTTAATGTTATATCTGGTTCCTGCAATATGGTTGAAAATCATTGAGAAAAAGGGCATGGGTAGCCCTCCCTGCCCATTACCAGCCCCTTTGGGTCTTGTACGCATATTAAGGGGAACCCCGTACCCATATTAAAAAAAGGAAATGCGTGTGGCCCCCAGGCCCCATATACTCAGAACAGCAGTATACAGGCGGTGCAAACAAGACAGGGACTGTGTAGGTTTGTTGTGTTAAGTTGAATCTGTTTGTAATTTTCAACTGGTACATTTTTAAAGTGTAGCTCCAGTCAAAAAAACTATTTTTAAGCTTTTTGGAAAACATAGGGAAGGGTTATCACCCCTGTATAATTTGTTTTGTCGTACATCTTTTTTCATCTCACTTGCTGTTGTCTCCTTCCGTTTGCAAGTAGGAGATGTTTGTAAGTTGGATGTTTGAAAGTAGGGGCCTGCCTTATATGCTCTGCAGAAATGGCGGAACAAGGTGCTGGTTTTGCCACAACATTGTAAGCCCTGAAAGTGACTCTTGGTGGGCGCTGGAGCGCCCTGCTGTGAACGATTATATCAAGAATTGTAATTACATGCCATTGTTGAACAGTGGTAGAAAAATTGACCTTTGCTGGTTGTGGTGCTGGTGCCACAACACTATAAGTCCTCACAGTTACTCTGGGTGGGCACAGGAACAGGCCCTCCTGTGAAATATTATATCAAGAATTGTAATTACATGTCCCTGTTAAACAGGGGCAGAAAAATTGGGCCTTAGGCACTGGTGCCACCACACTGCAACCTCGCCCATATACTCTAGTTTTATTGCAGGAATTAGCCCTGCTGCAAAGCATTGCATCAAAAATTATAATTAAACGCCCCTGTTAAACAGGGGCAGAAAAATTGGGCCTTAGGCACTGGTGCTGGTGCCACCACACTGCAACCTCTCCCATATACTCTAGTTTTATTGCAGGAATTAGCCCTGCTGCAAAGCGTTGCATCAAAAATTTTAATTAAACGCCCCTGTTAAACAGGGGCAGAAAAGTTGGGCTGATGGCATCACCCAGAACCAGAAATGTTCTTCCAACATATCAGCGGAGGAGGAAGAGGATAGACAATCAACATAACAGGACAGTCACTCAGCTTCAGCATAGGTAATCTTGAAGGGATGTGATATTTCAAAAAAAATTATTCGGTTACATCAGCTTAAGGTGCTTGGTAGCTGTGGGTGATCCAAGACTGATTCATCTTGATGAAGGTCAGTCGATCAACTGATTCGGTGGACAGGCGCACCCTGTGATCGGTAACAAAGCCACCAGCAGCACTGAAGGTGCGTTCCGAAAGAACGCTGGATGCAGGACAGGCCAGTAGCTCAATTGCATACTGTGCAAGCTCTGGCCAGTTATCCATCCTCAAGACCCAGTAAGCCAGAGGATTTTCGGTGAGAAAGGTGTCCAAGTCTGATCTTGCCCCTAGGTATTCCTGCACCATGTAAATCAGACGCTGGCGATGGTTGCTGGAACCGATCATACCTTGGGGCTGCGGACTAAAAAATTGTCTGAAAGCATCAGTCAGACGGCCACCTTCTCCACCGCTCCTTCTGACCGATGCCTCAGCAACACGTTGTCCAGGACCAGGAGTTTGTAACCTCCCAGTCTCTGGGAACGCGTTGCACAGACCTTTCTGCAAGGCCTCCCGGAGATGTCTCATCCTCTGCTCCCTCTGCGATGGCAAGATAAGGTCGGCAACCTTACCCTTGTACCGTGGATCAAGGAGAGTGGCCAGCCAGTAATGGTCCCTCTCCTTGTTCCGAAGAATACGAGGATCCTTCCGCAGGCTTTGCAGGATCAGGGAGGCCATGCAGCGTAGGTTAGCTGAGGCATTCGGTCCGGAGTCCTCTGAGTCACTAAGGACAGCATGATCCGCAGCTACCTCCTCCCAGCCACGTACAAGTCCACGGGTTTCTTGGGACTGTAAATCATCCCTACAAGACTGCTGATGCTGCTGATGCTGAGTGCCAGCCTCCACCTCCATGCTGACACAATCATCCTCCTCCTCCTCTTCCTCCTCCTCATCCTCTTCCTGTGTGATGGGTGGAACAGCAGGAACACTGTCTGGATAAAGGGGGCCTTGAGAGGCAAGGAAGTCCTCCTCTTCCTGCCTCTGTTCTGCCTCAAGTGCCCTGTCCATTATTCCACGCAGTGTATGCTCCAAGAGGTGGACAAGAGGTACAGTGTCACTGATGCATGCACTGTCACTGCTCACCATCCTTGTGGCCTCCTCAAATGGTGACAGGACAGTGCATGCATCCCTGATCATGCCCCACTGGCATGGTGAGAAAAAACTAACTCCCCTGACCCTGTCCTGGTGCCGTAGTCGCACAGGTACTCATTGATGGCCCTCTGCTGCGTGTGCAGCCGCTGCAGCATGGCCAACGTTGAGTTCCACCTGGTGGGCATGCCACATATAAGGCGGTTCTTGGGCAGGTTCAACTCCTTTTGGAGCTCAGCCAGCCTTTCCTGGCCTGCTTCAGGACATCCTGAAAGCCCGGGTACCTGCCCAAGAACCGCTGCACCACCAGGTTAAGGATGTGAGCTACACAGGGCACATGGGTCAGTTGTCCCTGTCGGAGGACGGAGAGGAGGTTGGTGCCATTGTCGCAAACCACCATTCCTGGCTTAAGCTGGCGTGGCATCAACCACCTCTCGGCCTGCCCCTGCAGAGCTGACAAAACATCTGCCCCAGTGTGGCTCCTGTCCCCCAAACAAACCAGCGCAAGCACGGCATGGCATCGTTTTGCCTGCGTGCTTGCGTAGCCCCTGGAACGCCTACGGAGCACTGCTGGTTCTGAGGACAGAGCACTGGAAGAGGCCATGGAGGAAGAAGAAGAGGAGGGGGTGGAGGAGAGAGGTGTGTCACAACCAATAGTAGCATTTTGGAGGCGTGGTGGCGGAACAACCTCCAACACTACTGCACCTTGTCCTGCATCCTTCCCAGCTGCCAGAAGAGTGACCCAATGGGCCGTGAAAGACAGGTAACGTCCCTGTCCATGCCTGCTGGACCATGAGTCAGTGGTAATATGCACCTTACCGCTGACCGCCCTGTCCAGCGAGGCAAGGACATTGCCTTCCACATGCCGGTAGAGAGCCGGAATCGCCTTCCGTGAGAAAAAGTAGCGTTTGGGGACCTGCCACTGAGGAACCGCACATTGTACAAACTCACGGAAGGGGGCCGAGTCTACCAACTGAAAAGACAGCAGTTGAAGTGCTAGCAATTTAGCCAAGCTAGCATTCAACCGCTGGGCATGTGGATGGCTGGGAGTGAACTTCTTTCGCCGGTCCAGCAGCTGGGGCAGGGACATTTGCCTGCTATAATCGGACGTTTGTGTACTGTAGCAGAGTGCCCGGAAGCACTTGGCTGTGACACACCTAATTCTACACCTTCATTCCTCTCAGAGCAGGTTTCAGAGAGGACTGAAGGTCTAGTGGGGTTGGAGATGCCAGCTGATGAGGAGCAAGGAGAGGTCCGCTTTGTTCTTTGGTGTGGGTCTTTGAGGTACGCTTGCCAACGAGCTGCATGGCAGGTCAACATATGTCTGGTCAAGCATGTGGTGCCCAAGCGGCTGATGTTTTGGCCACGCGAGAGACGTTTGGGACATATGTTGCAAATAGCAGTGGTGCGATCTGATGCACTCGTCTCAAAAAAGGCCCACACCAAAGAACTTTTAGAATAACGCGCAGAGGCAGCGCCATGCACAGGCGGAGCTCTGCGGTGTGATTCAGTCGGTGTGCTGCCCCTAAGCTGGCCCCCGGAGGGCATTCTGCCTCGTTGGACATGTGCCTCCTCCTCCTCCTCTCTCCTACCAGGCACCCACGTGGAGTCAGTGCCCTCATCATCCCCTCCCTCTTCATCGCTGTAGCAAACCTGACAGTATGCTGCAGCTTGTGGAACATGACTGCCAGATTGCTGTCCTTCTTGAGCATCCCCTCTCTCTGCATTCATGCTACTGCCTTTCTCTAGCTGGGTATCATCGTCAGAGCCTACAAAACACTGGGCATCCTCCTGGAGCATGTACCCAACACTGTGCTCAAAGACTTCAGGAGACTCCTCAGGAGGACGTGGTGGGTCTAGGGAAGGAGTCACTGATGATGACATTGAGAGGAGGGAAGACGATGCGTTGGCAGCTGCTTTGCTAGTACCCTGAGACTGGGTGAGAGAGGATGAGGAGGATGAAGAGGGCTTGGTCATCCACTCTACCAAGTCGTTGGCATGTTGCGGCTCAACATGTCCAGCTGCCGAAAAGAAGGACAAGCGTGTCCCATGGCCACGTGCTGATGATGACGATGCACCGCGTCCACGACCAGCACTGTTGTCTCTAGACACAGAGCCTGCTTGCCCTCTTTTATCGGCTCGCGCCTGTCTGCCTCTCCTTGCTGGCCTTCCAGACATGGTAATGGCCTGAAGGGAGTTGGGAAAAACAGCAATTGGGTAGTGTATATTGTGCTGGAGGCACACAACACCCACTAACTCCTGCAGATGCCTTTATTATAGAACACCAGCAATAAAGGGTAAATACAGATGTATACTGTGCTGTGCTGGAGGCACACACAACTTCCAATAACTCCTACAGATGGCAGATGGCTCAAATAGAGAAGAGCTATGTAGGCGGATATAGCGGTGTGTACTGGGTACAGAGCACGCAGACAGCACGCACAAGCTCCTAACACTGACTGCAAGCTCTATTATAAAAGATAGATATATCGCTAGCTATATAGATGAATATAGCATTGTATACTGCGGTCAGGGCACGCAGACAACAACCACTACAGAAGAGCAAGATCGAAAAATCGGCCGATAATGATCGGTGTATACTGTGTTGAAGGTACACAGAACACCCACTAACATCCTGCCTGTGGCCAATCATGGCTCTCCTCGCTGCCGGCGCTGTGATTGGCCAAGCATGTGGGGTCACAGTGCATGCTTGGCCAATCATGAGCCAGCAATGCACTGCGCCATCGCAGTGCATTGTGGGCCGTGAGCGCCACACGAATTTGGCACGAACGGCCCATAACGTTCGGAATTCGCCGAACGTATGTTCGACTCGAACACGAAGCTCATCCCTAGGCTACTTCTATCAGGATAATGCACCATGTCATAATGCTCAAATCATCTCACCACTGGTTTCTTGAACATGATAATGTGTTCACTGTACTCCAATGGCCTCCACAGATCTCAATCCAATAGAGCACCTTTTGGGATGTGATGGAGCAGGAAATTGGCATTATTGATGTGTTGTTGACAAATCTGCGACAACTGCCTGATGCTATCATGTCAATATGGACCAAAATCTCAGAGGAATGTTTACAACACCTTGATCAATCTATGCCACAAACAATTAAGGCAGTTCTGAAGGCAAAAGGGGGTCTAACTTAGTACTAGAAAGATGTACCTAATAAAGTGGCCAGTTAGTCTAATGCCGCGTACACACGATCAAACAATCTGGTGGTTGCTGGGACTGTGACATCATAATGGGGTGATGTCCCTATATAAGTCGCCGCGCACCAAGTCCCTGTCATTGTGAGCGGAGACAGCGATGAGGCAACATCTGAAGAGAAGAACAGAAGAACAGAAGATGGCGACAGCGGCGACAGAAGACCGGGCCACTGCTTGTAAAAGAGCTAGAAGAAGGCGCGGTGGCCCGGCAAGAAGAACCGAAGAGGGGAACAAGACCCCCGAAGTCGGAAGAAGAGGGCGGCGGCGAAGAAGAAAGCCGGGCTCCTCCGCTAGTGAAAGAGCTAGCAAAAGAGCAGAAGATAGCAGAGGAGTCCGGGCGAGAAGACCCCCCGAAGACAGACAGAAGACCCCCGGAGCTGTGCAATAAACTATTTTAACCCTTGTGTGTTGTGTTTTTTTTTTACTTTTTTTTACAGGTGAATGGGTAGGGGTACATTGTACCCCATACTCATTCACATAGGGTGGGGGGCCGGTATCCGGGGGTCCCCTTATTATTCCGATAAGCCCCCCACCCGCAGACCCTGACAACCAACAGCCAGGGTTGTCGGGAAGAGGCCCTTGTCCTCATCAACATGGGGACAAGGTGCTTTGGGGTGGGGGGCCGCGCAGCCCCCCCTTCCCCAAGGCATCCCCCATGTTGAGGGCATGCTGCCTGGCACGGCTCAGGAGGGGGGGGGGGCGCTCGCTCGTCCCCACCCCCTTTCCTGGCCGGCCGGGTAGCATGCTTGGATAAGGGTCTGATGTGGACCTAGGGGGGACCCCCAAACCGATTTTTCGGCTTAGGAATTCCCCTTTAACTCCATACCAGGTGACGGGGCCAGTGACGCCTCCTTCGCTGGCCCCTGCTACCGGGAGATGTGCTCAAAATGAGCAGACATTCCTCCGCGTGTGTGGGCGAGTCCGTTCATTTCAAAAGTACGGCGGATAGTCCGGCGGACTTAGTACGCCGTATTAGTCCGCTGAAAAAGTGCCGTTTGTGGGCAAGTAGCTCGTTCGGAAAGTCCGGCAGATAGTCCGGTGGGAAGTCCGCCAGACTAAGTCCGCCGGATAGTGGGCTACGTGTGTACGTGGCATAATTATTACAGAATAATATGTATTGTTTGAAATTTCCATTATTATCTGCTGTGTATTGGGGTTCACAGGACCCCCTTCATCAGTGCCTTACATTTTTAAAAATGTGCTTTATGAATGTCCCAAAAAAGTTGAAAAAAACAATCAATTATTAGGCCCAGTGTGTAGGCAGGAACTTAGGAGCGAATGAAACAGCATTATTTGAGAAAGAACCCAATGTAGGCATGTGGAATGGGGAAGAAATGAATGGAAGATAGATGGAGTTCCGAAGTTCTGGACTGACAACGCTGTTTAGGATTTCAGTGCAGCAGAGGCACTGTGTTGACAGTCCAAATAAGACATTAGAAATTTACTGGATTTCTGGCAGATCAACAGGTATTATCCTGTACTTGCAATGCTTTAAACAAAAAAACATGGGGAAATGTTCAAGTATCCTGTAGACAAACCGTTTTTTTTTGTTCTTTAGTTTTGCACTGACATACACTTTAAGAACAGTCCAAAGGTTCTGCTGCGATTATTCACAGCAGAAGCCAATCTGCGGGTTCTGGGCACTGGATGTCCACTGGCACCAGCTGGTCGTAGGTAATACACAAGCTGATCGTAGGTAATACACATACCCTGTTAAGACCTAGAGTGATTGTCGGCGATGGCTGCAATATAAGCCCTACCCCCAAATAAGCCCTAGTTAAAGTCCTTGTAGGTCTTATATTCAGGGTTGGGCTTATTTTCAGGGAAACAGTGTAGGGCTTATTTGGGGGGTAGATCTTATTTGGGGGGTAGGGCTTATATTGCAGCCATCACAGACAGTCACGCTAGGTCTTATTTTCGGGGAAACAGGGTAGAACTGAGATCTGCTTATGTAAACAAGGCAGATCTCAGTTCTAACAGGGGGGAAGTAATGCATTTTGTGTTCCTGCAAAGCAGAGAACAAAATGTATCTATTCCCTTAGTAAAATTGCCTAACACAGTACACATAAACACTAGCTATGCATACAGTTAACCCTATGATCGACCAGCCAGAGTCGTTAATACAGTGACAGTACATATTCTTAGCAGTGATCACTGTATTAGTGTCTTCCTGCAAAGTGTCAAAAGTATCATTGTCCGATTGCTGCAATATGGCAGTTCCAATATAAGTCACTGACCACTGTCATTACTATAATAAAAAAAAAAATTACATAAATATATCCCATAGTAAAAAAAATATATATATATATATATATATATATATATATATATATTTATATATATATAAAACCCATAAACCCATATTTTGTAGATGCTATAACACTCACATAAATCAATTAATATACGCTTATTGGGATTTTTTTTATATATGAAAAACCTGTAGCAGAATACATATTGGCCTAAAGTTTTGAAGGATTTTGAATTCAAATTTTTTATTGTATTTGTTATAGAGCAGAAAATATGTTGTTTTTTTTCAAAACTGTTAGTCTTTTTTTGTTTATAATGCAAAAAATAAAAAACACAGAGGTGATCAAATACCATCAAAAGAAAACTCTATTTTTGGGAAAAAAATTACATACATTTTATTTGGGTACAGCGTTGAATGATCTTGCAATTGTCAGTTAAATTAACACAGTGCAATATTGCAAAAAGTGGCCTGGCCATAAAGGAGGGTAAATCTTCTGGCAGTCAAGTGGTTTACATTTATAAAAAGTTTTTTTCTTAATAAAAAATAATAACTAAAAATAAAATAATAATAATAAAATAAAAAAACAGTAAGCCCATATATTCACTACAAATGTATTAATAGCAACAACATTTTTTTTTTTCAAAGCAAGAACATTTTCAAAATGACAACTGCGATTTGTGTTTAGTTCATTTTCATATGAGAGCAATTTCTTCTGAAACTTAATTTTCCCTATAAATATTATAATCCATACACAGCATGGTGCTGCAATTTAGTTTCTGCCTATCTATTGAACAGAGAATATTTTACAGCTAAGCTTGTGTTTGCAAGCTGATTAAGAGCTAAATATATTTCAGATTCTAAAATCTCTGTTTCCAATCTTTGTACTCAGTGACCATGCATAACAGGCAGAAGGAAAATTGACGAGCAATATACCTGCCAATACATATTACGTTTACCAATTAAACACATGTCTCTTGGGATGGCATGAACCATGGATGCCATTTCCACGGTCAAAAAAATTAAAACAGTGCCAGTTTGATGCACTGCCATCAATGACTTTCTAAGAGCTAAACACCCTGATGGTTTTGTGATGCAAAAAATCTCAGTGTAAAATGGGTTTCCTCTCCCCCTGTCTCTGCTTCCATCTGCTGCTGGGCCAAGGCACAGCCGGCTGCCTGCCTGTCACAGCATGTATTAAAATTAGCTGGGGAGGAGGTACTCAGTTGTGCTAATTACATTTTAATCATTGGAAATGTGTTGGCAAATCAAGTCTTGATTGCCATCTCCGAGTCTGCCTCTTCCAGCAGAGTGAAGGGGCTGTCTGCATTAGCTAAGACCTGCTGGGCTTTCTCCTTTCATAGAAGATAGAATATGGTGCCTGCTGGCTCACCACAGAGACTGCTTTGGCACATTATTAAAAAGCCACAAGGCTTGTTGCAAATCAGCACTGTGTGAGATCTGCTCATTCTGAAATCCCCAGGTATCGGAAGCCACTTGGAGCTCTTAACTATATATTTAGTATGCTGGTTTAACTTGTAGGATCGTATCGCTTCTGCACACAATATAAATGAATCTGTTTCTGAGCATGTTCGGAGGCAAGTGGGAGGAAACATTTATTAAGTCAATTAATACCAGTCTAACTCTCCTAATACACTGCAGGACAGAAAGCTTTTATCAACAGGTGGGAGCTTAATATTTTATGATAATGCTTGAAATGATTATCACAACATAACAGATTAACATAATTTAGACATATTTCCATCTTTAGTTACAAGATGTTACTAGAGGAGGAGATACTGTAGGTTTCAATTATGTTAAGGCTCTTTTCTGAGACTTTCCAATATTTTTTTTCTAAAGCGTGGAAATGCAGCAAGGATGATAAATGAAAACAACAATGGTGTTGAAAAATATTTTAAAGTGGTAGTAAACTTAGCAAAAAAAATCCTGACAATTAATACAGGCACCGCACAAATTCTTTTATATTAAGCCACCTAATAAATAAACCCCCTTTGTGCCTTCTAACTATTTTTTAGCTGATTTTGCATTCCCTCTCTCCCATTTTTACTGTTCCCTTTCACATTAGAACACTGTAAAACCTCCGCCCTTTTTTCTTGTAATGGTCAGAATCTCACGCATGCGCATCGTGTGTTTTTCAATCTGGGATAAGAAAGCTGTGCAGGAGGCTGCACTTTTGCAGGATTGTAATGTAATGGCACAGAGAGTAGATGATGAAGGCATGGCATCTGCTGGAATGGAGAGATGGCACACAGAGCATGTCGTGAATATCGGGAAATATGTGCATGCGCTGGTGACGTCATTACGTCGATCCTGCCTGGATTGCGACAGAATTGCACAGGTTAGACAAAATCTAAAAAGAGAAACATCTACCCTGATTTTTAATGATTTTAATGCTACTAAGTTTACTAATACTTTAAGTTATGTAGCTGTTTTTTCTACAGCAGGAGAGCAGGGCTTTATTCTTAGGTGCAGCAATGTCCCAACTAGAGACCTAATGAAAGCTCTATGCTGGCCTCTCTCATCCTTTTTACAATGGAGGAACTATATATATATATATATATATATATATATATATATATATATATATATATATATATATATATTATATTATCTACATTTTAATCTTATACTAGACTTTTGTCTAGTATACATAAGCTGGCAGATTGTTACTGCACCACATCCCCACTAACTAGTATAAGCACCATAAGAATACATTGCAACTTTCATATGCTACAGATTGAGTTAAAACAATGTTTTTTAAGTTTTTTTTTATTTCAAAATTTGTAAAACCATATAAAACATAGGAAAATAGGGGTGTGTATTTCCACGATGTAAAGTTACAACCAATGCTTTTTATGATATTGATTCCACAGGAGAATACCCTCAAATACCCCAATGAATGATAATGTGCCACCAAACAAAGAACAACTGGACCCTATTCCCACCGAAAGAGGATGGAATATGATATTTGGAGTTTAATCCACCCTGCAAAGGGAGTATGTGGGGCTGCTGAAATAAAACTCTGCTGGATGCTTTGACCATACGTTTCAATTTGCCATAACACAGAGGATATTACATCTTGAATATGTGTACAAAAATACATTTATATGGCTACCAGGTGTCCTATTCTATGTTTTTTATTGAAACTTCTTTGATCCTCATTCAGCGGGAATAGATTCTGGTCTCTCCTTTTTGGGTCACACGTTTTCATGCATAGTTATATGGACACTTTTCACAGTATTGCAATGAAGCATATCTATTGGTCTGAGAGAACAGCACTGAACATCATTGCTACTCCATGGTTTCAACATTTTCGGAGGTTGAGCTCGTTGAAGATCTTTCTGATCTCGTCGTCTTCCAATGATGTTCTTCTGCTCTTGAAACATGTTTGCCACTCAACTCACCTTGAACTACATATTGCAGCATCACCGTTGTTGTTATCACTGATGTCCATAATGAAACAGCAGATGTGGTAATGCACATGGTCAGAATACCACCAGTTGCACAGCTCCTGAAGTACACATGACAATGTCTTTTGGCACACCTATTAAGGTCTGTGCTCCCTGAGACTGTCAACATCTGGTGTGTTATAAAAGTTTTTGGTGTCACTGTATGTGTGTATATATATATATATATATATATATATATATATATATATACACACACATACACACAGCCATTATCTAAGATATAATAAAATATATACAAATATGTGAAGGGTGTACTCACTGTTGTGAAATACTGTATATATATATATATATATATATATATATATATATATATATATATATATATATATATATATATATAAAAGCATAAAAAGCAATATGATCTGCAAACACAAAAACACCCCTATAATTACTTTTATCACTCAACAGTGATGATATTTCCATTTAACACACTCTCCTATAACCAAATGGTCTTGGGACGGGCCAAAAGATCAACTGGTCTTTCTCATTCCCATTTCAAGCATTTCCTATCAAGGCATCTCTGCAGGTATCTATAGTGACATTTAATATTGGTTTTAGTGAAATTATACCTGTACAACCAGCAAAAATGTATTCAACGAACAGTGAACACAATACAGAAATTGTGTAATACATTGGCTTTTACCCTGGGAGATTGGAGCTGGTATCTTTTAGTGAAATTAACCAACCTTTTCTAAGACTCCATCACACTATTCCTTCCTGTAAAAGTAACACTAATGCTTTATTCAGCCCAGCAGGCTAAACAAAAACAAGCCTGAGAGGTCACTGTACTAACTAGGCAATGTTAGTGCAGTGATCTCCCTCGTTCAGCTATTGTGTTCTGACAGTTGTGACCATTTTGACAGTTCTGCCGCCCCCCAACAGAACACACAGATCAGCACTCACAGCCATCTGCTGCTTGAGCCGATTGGATGCTGGTTCCATTGGATGCTGGTTCTATGGCATGTTTGTTACAACCAGCTTTTGTCGAGCAGGGAGCTTTAGACATGGGCTGAAAGACGGTCGGTTGGCCAAAAACAGACCGTTTTTGGCCAATTTTCAGCTTGTGTGTACCCAGCCAAACTCTCTATAAAACCTTAACACTAATGCCGCGTACACACGACCGGTTTTCCTATCGGAATAAGCTCTAAAGGTTTTTCCGACGCAGTTCTGACAGAGTTCCGATGGAATTCTGCTTAAACTCTCTTGCGTACACATGGTCACACCAAATTCTGACCGCCATGAATGCGATGACCTACAACACGTACGATGGGGCTAGAAAAAGGAAGCTCAATAGCCAGTAGCCGATAGTCTCTGTCTCGTACTTGCTTCAGAGCATGCATCGTTTTGGGTCCGTCTGAACAGCATACAAACGAGCGGTTTTCCCGATAGGAATTGGTTCCTTTGGAAAAATGTAAAACATGTTCTATTTCTAGGTCCATCAGAATAAAAAAAAAGTCCGATGAGGTATACACACAATCGGAATATACGATGAAAAGCTTCCATCTGACTTTTTCTGTTGGACATTCCACTCGTGTGTACGTGGCATTAGGAATCTATTTTTAAAACATTCATTGGACAAATGTCACAAGCATGTGTGTTGGCTGCATACATTTCCTCCAGGATTTTCTCTAATGTTATGAATTCCTATTGTTGTCAATTTTGTCTAGTGGCCAAAATGCAGTATAATTTTCTGAAATACCTCAATGAGAAATATACTGTGCTTTGGCCACTAGATTAAGCTGATGAGCATAGAAAGTCATAGTATTACAGAAAATATGGGGATACTTTGTGCACTCTGGAATGGATGAAAGCTTGTGACATTTGTCCAAAAAAATATTTTATAAATAGATCCCATACTCTTAAAGTAACCTTCACTGTAAACCTAATCCTAACCCTAACCAGCCTTTTGTGTAACCCTCCTCTGGTAAACCTAGCCTCTTGTTTGCATACCCATGTGATACTCTGTACTGGAAACCAACCCTTCCTGCACCAAAAGATACTGGGACTGCAATGCCTATGACAAAATCTGTTGCATCAACAGTGGAAATCCAAGTCCCGTGAAACAAAAAAAATCTGCAGGTAGAGGCCCCCTAGTTTAATAAGAGATCATGGCTTTCCAATGCAGAATTTGTATTATCTTGTTATGTTTGGAATTATTTACAGGTTGTTTGTTGTATAGTTTGAAAATATAAGGTCATTATTAAGAGATACTTTTTTAGTACTTGTGGAAATAGACAGAAAACATGGGTGACAACATACAGTCTATTCAGAAGACACTCAATTCTAAATGACATATGTATTGCAAATACCTTCAGTGAACACAGTGGGACGATAGGGCAATATGGCACATTTCCTTGATATCAGAGCAGCATTGTGTTTATGACATACAACATATTCTCCAATTCCTGGTTTAAACAGGCCAGTTGGAAGAATCATGACATGCATGAGAATGAGTGGATTTGCTAATCTAGAGAGAATTCCCTGTCTGTCTCCAGGTGATTCAGAAAAATATGCCCACAGCACTACTATGAATCATAAATCTGTCCAGGTTGGTCCTGACCATGTTGCAGAAGTAATTTCGACTGGCACATCTGATGAAAGAACAGATTTGAAAACAGTAGTCTGCAGAACCCTGGAGGGATTCTTTCTTGGCTAATATTCCATGCACCTTATGGCACTTGCTTACATCTCTGTGAACATTATGAAAAAAAAAAAGAAAAAACTCAAGAATTGCCCTGGAAAGAAAAAGTAACCCTTTCAAACCTGGATTTAACTGTATTTTCTTTTCTTTCAGGGAGTTCATATACATTGTAATACCCTTTTGTTAGAAAGCATTATGTATACTATTTAGAGCAGTTTGATTGTTTTTACTAATTATAGTTAGCACATTGTACCATTCATTTTAGTTATTACTACAGTGGAACATATTGTCTAATGTGATTTATGCAGACAAACACACACACACACACACACACACACATTAACAGTTTACTCAGAAGCCAATTAGCCCTCCAACACTTTTGGACTGTGAAGGAATTCTGTAGCAATGGTAAAAAAGAAAAAAATCCATAACCACAGAGAGAACATGCAAACCCTATGCAGATAGTGTCATGCTCAAATTAAGCTAAAGGTAACCTTAAAGTGTACAAACCTCTGATATGAAGAACAAAGCAAATCATTCTATAATGTGTAACTCCCCCAATCTTCACTTTTGACAGTTTATCCCAACACAAGGTAATCCTGGGAGGTGATCCTAACCCCAACCCCCAGCAAACAGCAGGTAATTGACAGACTCAGCTTTGCATTATTCCGGTGTAGAGACTGTATAGAATGGGCATGTCCATTCCCTCCACTCGTGTCTCAGACTACACTCAGCTCTCTAAACCCAACCCTCTGTCTCCTGAAAGATAAAAATACCCTGTGATCTGTGTACTATGGAGGGCTGCAGAGGAGAAATGGCTCCAGTTTAACAGATAAAGTTTATGAGGAGGATTCACTTTCAGTGTCACTTACAACTCTTCTTTCTTCCTCTCCTCTTCCTTTCTCTGTCAGGGTCCCCAAGGCTCTGTTTTTGGACTTCTCCTTTTCCTAATCTACACCACCTCCCTGGGTAAGTTGATTGCCTCCCATGGCTTTCAATACAATTTCTATGCAGATGAGACCCACATCTATCTCTCTACCCCCCCAGCTCACTCCATCAGTCTTCTCACGCATTGGAAATAATTGTTATATATTGCACTAACTCCCCAAAAAAGGGTAATCAAATAGCAGCCAGCATAACACCTAACAAGTGTAAATAAGAAATAAGTATATAAAATAATGTGCAGCACTCAAAAATGAATATACAAAATCACTAAAGTAAAATGTGAATGACCACAAAAAATATGATTAACCGCTTGCCGACCAGCCACCACAGTTGTACTACGGCAACATGGCTCGGCTACGCGAATCACCCACATGTTATGGAGGCACGCACGCATGCCCGCTTCTCGCCTCGGAGCCAATGTGAGTGCCCATCGGTCGCGTTGACTGCTGGGCTCCCACGATCACTCGCGACATGGCGAGAACCAGGATCTCTGTGTGTACACATACAAAGTATGAACACCAATCTCTCTCTTCCCCTAGCAAGTCCCATCCCCCTCAGTTAGAACATGTAACAGGGAACACAGTTAACCCCTTGATCACCTCCTAGTGTTAACCCCTTCAGGGCCAGTGACATTTTTACAGTATTCAATGCATTTTTATAGCACTGATCGCTGTATAAATGCCAATGGTCCCAAAAATGTGTCAAAATTATCTGATTTGTCTGCTATAATGTCGCAGTAATGATAAAAATTGCAGATCGCTGCCATTACTAGTAAAAAAAATAATAATAATAGACATGCTATACATCTATCCCCTATTTTGTAGACGCTTAGAACTTTTGCAAAACCAATCAATATACACTTATTGTGATTTTTTTTTACCAAAAATATGTAGAAGAATACATATCGGCCTAAACTGAGAAAAAAGTAGCTTTTTTAAAAAAAAAATGACATATTTATTATAGCAAAAAGTATAAAATATTGCTTTTTTTTAAAATTGTAGCTCGCTTTTTTGTTTATAGCGCAAAAAATAAAAACTACAGAGGTGATCAAATACCACCAAAAGAAAGCTCTATTTGTGGGAAAAAAAGGACGTCAATTTGGTTTGGGTACAACATTGCACGACCGTGCAATTGTCAGTTAAAATTATGCAGTGCCGAATCGCAAAAAGTGTTCTGGTCAGGAAGGGGGTAAATTCTTCCGGGGCTGAAGTGGTTAATAAACGAGCGATGTCTTGCAATATGAGTAGCGACTGAGTAGAAAAGAGAAGAGAGGTGCCTTTAAGTGTAGCAATATGATTCCATTTAATGAAAGCACAACATTTTGCAACTCACATGGTTGACAATTAAAACAGACACAGCTAAGTATGCAGGTATCAAGAGTAAAGCTGTCCACATAGACCGTTCTCCTCAACGCCGGCTCTCACCGCTGTCAGTCTGCAATCATGACGGGGAAGACTACCATGCAGTGCGATCTGAAAGCGAGGCTTGAAGTGCTCATGGAGTGCAGCGTGGAAGGGATGACGTTGATGGTGGTGGAGGTGCGGAGGACAGTCTATGTGAATAGCTTTACCTCAGATGCTTGTATACTTAGATGTTCCTATTTTAATCATCAACCATGTGAGTTGCTAAATGTTGTACCTTCATTAAATGTAACCATATTGCTTCACTTAGAGGTGCCTCTCTTCTCTTCTATATTCTGTAGCTCATGTTGGATTTTGCTTTATGCATTCCCTATGGTCAAGTTTTTTTTGTGGTTGTGGAACGAATCATCTGAGTTTCCATTATTGCTTTTGATATATACAGTAAGTGTTTTGGATTACAAGCACATTTCCAGAAGGAATTATGCTCGCAATCATAGATTTTACTGTATATATACTATATATATAGTGGAGATGTGACCCCATGTCACAGGTGCATATAAGCAGTATATGCCTGATTTTTGCAGAAATACTAATTACACACCTGTGGACTGGGTTCATAAACATGCCAGGAAAAGAAGTCAGTGCTCAGACTTGGAGAGAGCTCCGTTCGGCAGACAGGAGGTCTGGCCAGGAGGGTTCCAGTAGGAGATGGCTCCAGAAGAAAGAGACAGGAGGTCTCGGAGTCTAAGCCCTTGTACACATGGTCGGAGAATCCGTCGGAATATGTCCTATCGGACCATGTCGTCGGATAATCCGACTGTGTGTGGTATGCATCGGACTGATTCCGTCGGAATATCCGTCGGACCCAATTTTCCAACATGTTGGAAATATTTCCCGACCAACTGGGCCGATCGGACATACTCCGATCACGTGTAGAGAATTTTGATCGGACCAAGTGCCACGCATGCTCAGATCAAATTCCTACATCAAAGCTATTGGCTACTAGCCTGAATCTAGTCCCATCGTAACGAAATTACGTCATGACGTTCTGAAAGATCGGATTTTTCGCCAACTTTGTCCGACCGTGTGTATGCAACAGTTTCGGACAAGATCCGACAGACAAAATCCGACGGGCAAAATCAGACGGATTTGGTTGTGGAAATCTCCGACCGTGTGTACAGGGGCTAAGACTACAGGTGACAGTCTGTCTGTATGTCTGAAGCAGGCAGGTGTAGCCTGTGACTAAAGCAGCACAAAGCTGACAGTGAGTAAGCCAGGAAGCTATCGTTTGTTTATATAGTGATGGTGGAACCCCCTGCGAGGGAAGATTACTGTGTGTTTGAACTTTTTTGTTTCCTTTAAATAAAAGTGGGCTGCCATGCCCTAAAAACGCAAGTCTGGAGTGGCACATTTCTGGAAAATTGCATGCACCACTTGAACCTAATCATCCCGGATTGTCACAATATATATATATATATATATATATATATATATATATATATATATATATTTGTGTGTCTTTAATGGTTGTAATCACATTGCTACTCACTAAGTTTAACATGATAGTTTGAAGATTATGCTGTTGCATGACTTTGCCTGCAATCTATCTCTCTCTCTCTCTTTTGTCGCCTCTTACTCTCTCTCTCTATTTGTATTCTATATGACATTAGGCAGTCCTGTCACTCTCTGAAGTCTCCTGAAGTACATGATGAATGCTTTTTTATTGTGGGACGGCCACTATTGTAAAGAAATTGTAAAGTGATCACAAAGAGGGTTCTTTAGCGTTTGATAGTTTCCAGATACTGAATATGATCTTAAGTCTTTTATTGAACCTTTTAGATTTTTCTGCTGTTTCTATAGAAACTTCCCCTGTCCCTCAAGTAAATGCTGCATGCAATCCCCAGGAGGACTCAGTTCAGATAATGGAGACAAGGAAATGAAAATCAAAATAGGGACGCAAGAGGCAAGGTGCTTTTTAATTTGAATCAGATGTGATTCATAGTTAAAACATCTGCCATAAAACATCACTGACCTTGTAAAACTGTGCAATTCACCTTCAGCTAAGGTAATGCTCTCCTAATGCACACAATACTACAGGGCATCCAATGTGCAGCAAATTAAAAGCATTAGCATAAATTTGAAAAGCTACTGAGCTGACATTTTGATTTAGAAATAAGAAGCATGCTTGAAATACCTATGTTGCTATTTCAAAGCATAATTCAATTACTGTTCCTACACAACAGAAGATTCCTCCTCATATACCCAATGATTATGATAAAATGGGTTAGTTAAGCTCAATTTGCTTGAAGGCTGAAAACAATCACTGAAAAGATTTTCAAAATGTGGGGAGGCAAGCAGTTTTGTTATTTAATCAGATATGTATTACAGTTGTCACAATGAATGTTGATTTCTACCTAGCATTTCTTGATGTGGCACATAGTACTTTGATAGTACACTAGTATTGATCCACTGGCTTCAATAGAAATATGTTGTATATATTTCTTTAATTTAAAGCTGTATTGACCTTTGCTTAGATGTATAGTTTTCCAGATTTGCTAAAATGTAATCTTTATATATGGCATATTAACACATAAAGACAGAGGATGGTTTCATGGATTTCAGATCCTGGACTATATACTAGCTGTGTTTCCACAAGCTCTCTGCCTGTTCTGCATGTCTATGTTTCTATGCATTATTGCTGACGGGACTGATTGACAGGAAATGCTGTAAGCATATAAATCAGGCATCCACACAATATGGACCACTGGCTGGGAAGGTCCTGCATTTAAACCTGAAGGGTTACTTCCCCTCATTACTGACATCATACTGGGGAAGGGGGAGCCTTATTTTACTACCACTGACTCTATACCACTGCAACTACATTTTTTACTCCCACTGACCACTAATCTCAGGGCATTTTTTTTTACTCCTACTGACCACAGTCTGACCTTCCACCATTGCAAAGAACAGTGACCTGGCCATTTGCTGAAACATTTAGGGGGCCATGATGTAAACTATGATGGCACAGCTGCTCCTGGCCCTACTGTCAACCCTAACTATCTGCCTCTAGAAGCAAATACTTACTCTGCCAGGAAAATCTTACAGAGTAAAGCCTAATACACACTATTAGATTTTCTGCTGATTTTTTCCTTCAGAATTACCAAAACCATATATTATGAGGTTGAACCTTAGGAGTTACAATGTGTATGCAGTCAGGCAGGCCCTTGCACTACATGGTTTTGGTAAATCTGAAGACAAAACTCAGCAGACAATCTGATAGTGTGTATGTGTCTTAAGTCTTATTTTCAGTCAATCCCTACCATTTTTTTCTTGCCAATCGTTCTTGCATTTAAAACAATTCTTATATATGCCTTTCTTTTCCAGGGGCTGTCTGGCTGGTCTGATGATGTTATGAATCATATCTCTTTTCCTGTGGTGGCAATGTCAAAACTGTGGGAAATCCCTGAGTCTGTGCCACCTACTGACCTCCCCACTTATGCCCGGAATCTCCTGACCCATTCTATCTGGTGCCTCGTCACTTGAAGTCATGATTGACCGAATCCACCTTGTCTCCAAACCACCCCACCTCCCGGACTCAAATTTCTCACTACTGCCAGATCTATGGCATCTCTTCCTGCACTGTATGAAAACATACAAATCTTGCTGGATCTAAATATGCTCTCTAATTGAGTAGGCAGCCCAATCCTATCACAAAAGCATTGCACGGCCACAAAATCCAATGAAGATGGTGCTATCCGGCAACCCTATTGATCACCAAAAATTGCACCTCTCTCTAAGTCATCACTCTCACGGGAGGGATGAAACTCCTCTACACCTGTATGATTTTGGATCCACCTCAAAACTTCAGCACCTCTTCTGTCTGATGGAGCCACCCCAAATATGGTAAGTGCCAACCGAAAATTCAGATGAATCGGCCATATGGAGGGCAATTAGCGACACAAGTTTACCTCTCCGAAGTCCATGGCTCTTAACCTGTTTGCTTTTTTCTATCTAATTTTTCCCCCAATGCGGATCTGCTGCACTCAGCTTGTTTGTTCCGCTACAATGTTTTACCACCCTAAAGCGTATTATAGAGATCAGTTGTTGTTTTGATTCACTTGTTGAGTCATCTTATTCTTTTAGATTTCCAGTTCTGAGCTTGAAGAATCACAGCCCTCACCAAATTGGATTGCACACCCTCTCAATGACTCCTTCAGCCTAGCAGTCGGGTTTCCATTATCTCTGATCCAGCTAACTATGAGTGTTTGAGACCCACACAACTACACACACTCCACCAATAACACCAGCCAGACACTTACTTTGAAAAACTGCTCGCGCACACAACTGTGACATTCTATGTGTTCAGGAGACACATTTCTCCAACTCTGCCACTCCTTCAAAGACTACTCACATATTTTTCAAGCTTCCTTCTAGACAAAAAGAGGCATCATGATTTCTATAAATGACTTGGTCACCTTCTAGCTTAATCACAAAGTCTTAGATCCCAATGGTAGATTTATTATTCTAGTATGTTCCATCAACAGTATCCCTTACACGCTGATGAACGTTACGCCTCTAAATAAACACTAAATGAAACACTAAATGTCCTTCCTCAACAAAGCCACGCGGTTTGCTAAGAAATCCCAATAAGGTTACTTCATCGTTTGTAGAGATTTTAATGTGGTTCCCGACGTGCACTTAGACTCATTTTCTGCTGCTAGAGGTGGACGAACGGTTCAGCTGAGCATCAGTTCGGGCTGAACATTGTCTGTTCCCCCAGTTGGGGAACACCTGAACTTGCAGGGTGTTCAGCAGATGTTTGCCCTACCGAAGACACTGCAATGCACTGCGTGCTGTACAGAGCAAAGCTTTGCCCAATCAGGGCTTAGTATAAGTTGGTTGTTAAGGAACAGGGCTGGGAGGCTGGCCGTGGCATCCTTACACACCAATGAGTCATCAGCAAAGCTTTTCCCAATCAGGGCACAGTATAAGCTGGTTGTTAAGGAGTGAGCCAGGAAACACTGATTAGCACTCTGTAATGGATGGTGGCTCCTGTATGGTGGTCTGGGAATCCTCCCAAACGCACCCATGTACAGTAGAGTGCAGAGGAAAGAAGGGGAATGCCCAAATGGTGTAATAATGCTTGATAAATTTATTACACAACTTGGGCCTTCTCCTTCTTTCCTCTGCACACTACAACAGTGGGTTTGGGAGGATTCCCAGACCACCATAGAGGAGCCACCATCTATCACAGAGTGATAATCATTGGGTTTAGGAGAGGAGGACCCATAGAGGTAGCCAGGATTGTTTACACCTGGGTGCTATCAGCCAGCACACCCATAGGAGGACTTACAGAGGAAATTGGAATTACTTTTCGACTCATGCTGTTACTTTACAGCAGTAAGGTGAGAGGCCTTTTCGCACAGAGGTGTCTTTGCATGTAAAAAAGAGACACCTCTCACCTTTCTTATACCTGCATGGTAAAGATTTCAGTACCTTTATATATTCCTTACACCAGATCTGCTTTAGGACTTTTAAAGACTTTCAGGACCTTTTTCATGTCTTCACTGTTATAACCTTTGCCTCACTAAGTTATGAATTCATTAGCCATGGCACTATTTATTTAATAATTTATTATGAACACTGATTACTATGTTTGGATATTCTTTTGATTATGAAGATTGTTTGAGGTGTTTGCAGTATTGAAGGAATAGAGTTACTAATTTTCACTTTTGGTTGTGCTGCATTTTAGTTTCATTATTTTTATTGTTTGTGACTGGTGTGTATTTATATATATATATATATATATATATATATATAT
The DNA here is from genome assembly GCF_037356315.1 of Lithobates pipiens. NCBI lineage: Eukaryota > Metazoa > Chordata > Amphibia > Anura > Ranidae > Lithobates > Lithobates pipiens. The sequence goes on along the minus strand of NW_027507748.1, from coordinate 397,388,154 downwards.
ATATATATATATATATATATATATTTTTTTTTTTTTACTTTTACACCTATTTAACAGCGCAGCACCACTTATTATTTATTCACACATCACTGGTCACAGCTCAACCTATCAGTGTTTCCAGCAGTTATTTCTTTTAGCACCATTTCCAGTGATAGCGTGGGAGCATCCTTCTAGTATTTTAACAAAACAATGAAAATACTAGAACTAGTGTACACTCACTGCTCTTACAAACTCATGATGGCATCCAGTACAGGAAACTATGCCAAATCATTCTCACGCTGGCAGCCCTGGATCCAGTGGCCCCTAGATATGTTTGGGTCACAGAGTCTACGATTTTACAGTCATGATACACCCTATCTGCCATGGCCCAAGCTTCAGCTAATCTTATCACGTGGTTATTTATGTGATACTTCTGTTCTTTTTATGTTATGTTATACCTGGTTATATACCAGATATATGTTTGTTGGAAAGCTAAAGAACTCTCAAACGTTTACCTTGTGTACCTATTTGTTTAACTTAAAATCTTCAATAAAAATCTATTGAAAGAAAATGTTCACAATATTGCGGCAGTGGACACATTTGTTGCAAATATTCCAGTTACACTAAGCACTGCACTCACTTCCTTTTCTCAAATTATATGTAAAAAAAAGAACTTCATGTTTTTTAAGATCTGGGATACTTCTCTCTGCCGCAGGGAAAGGTGACAACTTAATAAATGAGTAGCTTTTGGCTACTCATGGATAGAATAGGAATGTGCCAGCTGTTTGCCTTATTGGATGGAATGCATGATTAATTTATTTGTTTTACCATACAGTGCATGGGAGATTTGACTCCCACAGTTTTGCTATGCTAGCAAGAGTTACAAGATATCAGCCACTGGCTGATTAATGTGAAATGCTCTCAACTGCATGAAAACACACCACAAATGGACCTCTCCATGTTCTGCAAAGTAAACAGAAAATACGTGATGCTTTATTCCTTTGAAATTGGCTTTTGATAGCTCATTTTTGACTACTACTCAAAGCAGCACAAGTATAAATGAGAATGTAATTGTTCGCTACAGCAACATAAGCAACATTACCTAAGCATGAACATAAAAAAAAAACTTTTTTTGTGGTAATTTTGGAATTTGAGTGTAATCTCTAATACAAATATTAAAGCTGAACTCTGTGATAAAAAAAATAAACCTTGTTGTGGACTTCAGTGTTAAATGCTTGTTGTCTAGTGTAGAGCTACAGTGGTGTGAAAAAGTGTTTGCCCCCTTCCTCATTTCCTGTTCCTTTGCATGTTTGTCACACTTAAGTGTTTCGGAACATCAAACCAATTTAAACAATAGTCAAGAACAACACAAGTAAACACAAAATGCAATTTTTAAATGAAGGTGTTTATTATTAAAGGTGAAAAAAAATCCAAACCATCATGGCCCTGTGTGAAAAAGTGATTGCCCCCTAAACCTAATAACTGGTTGGGCCACCCTTAGCAGCAACAACTGCAACCAAGCGTTTGCGATAACGTGCAATGAGACTTTTACAGCGTCCTGGAGGAATTTTGGCCCACTCATCTTTGCAGAATTGTCCTAATTCAGTTACATTAGAGGGTTTTCGAGCATGAACGCCCTTTTTAAGGTCATACCACAACATCTCAATAGGATTCAGGTCAGGACTTTGGCTAGGCCACTCCAAAGTCTTCATTTTGTTTTTCTTCAGCCATTCGGTGGTGGACTTGCTGGTGTGTTTAGGATCATTGTCCTGCTGCAGAACCCAAGTTCGTTTCAGCTTGAGTACACGAACAGATGGTCGGACATTCTCCTTCAGGATCTCTTGGTAGACAGCAGAATTCATAGTTCCTTTTATCACGGCAAGTCTTCCAGGTCCTGAAGCAGCAAAACAGCCCCAGACCATCACACTACCACCACCATATTTTACTGTTGGTATAATGTTCTTTTTATGAAATGCAGTGTTCCTTCTACGCCAGATATACTTGGACACACACCTTCCAAAGAGTTCCACTTTTGTCTCATCGGTCCACAGAATGTTGTCCCAAAAGTCTTGGGGATCATCAAGATGTGTTGTGGAGAAATTGAGACGAGCTTTGATGTTCTTTTTGCTCAGCAGTGGTTTTCTCCTTGGAACTCTGCCATGCAGGCCATTTTTGCCCAGTCTTTTCCTGATGGTGGAGGCATGAACGCTGACCTTAACTGAGGCAAGTGAGGCCTGCAGTTCCTTGGACGTTGTTGTGGGGTCTTTTGTGACCTCTTGGATGAGTCGTCGCTGCGCTCTTGGGGTAATTTTGGGCGGCCGGCCACTCCTGGGAAGGTTCACCACTGTTCCATGTCTTCGCCATTTGTGGATAATGGCTCTCACTGTGGTTCGCTGGATTCCCAAAGCTTTGGAAATGGCTTTATAACCCTTTCCAGACTGATAGATCTCAATTACTTTCTTTCTCAATTGTTCCTGAATTTCTTTGGGTCTTGGCATGATGTGTAGCTTTTAAGGATCTTCTGGTGGACCTTACTGTGTCAAGCAGCTCCTATTTAAGTGATGCCTTGATTGTGAACAGGTGTGCCAATAATCAGGCCTGGGTGTGGCTAGAAAAATTGAACTCAGGTGTGGACAGCCACAGTTATAGTATGTTTTAACAAGGGGGGCAATCACTTTTTCACACCATATTGGTCAGTACATACTGAATGTCAAGATATATTTTCCAGACATTCTTGCCTAACCACTTCTTTGTGGAAGGGACAGACATATAATTAATATTTGGTAGGACTGGGGAGGTGGTCACTAGACAATTTATCCTCTTGGGCAGCCTTTCAACATGGGGGAGCGCTTGAAATAAATTTTCAGACTCAGGGAGTCCATGATAATAATTACTATATCTATTGCTCATGGTAAATTTGTGTAATGATCACTGGGAAGAATGTTTCTTACATTTAAGGTCATTGGGGATACCCCATTACAGATAGGTAAAGACATGCTTTGGTGTCAGTGGTTGCTCATCTCAGAGGCAGAAGTTGCTCATTGCTCAAGGAACCCCTGGCAACTCTCTGGAGGAACCATGATTGAGAAAGGCTGCTTTTTGGGTTACTTCCTGTGCCGCTGGTTACACTAAACCTAAAATAAATTTTTTAAAGAAGTAAATGATTTCCAAGCAGATAATAATAAAAGACACACACTAATGCAAATGGCATCTGAATACAATATATTTAATTTTTTGTTTATGTTTTTAGGCAGGCATTGTAAGTTCTTTAATTTGACTTATTATCAGCCTCTTACAACCTCCTATGCTACAAATTAGGAGAATGAGGGGAGCCAATCAAGTGTGCTGCATGGTTGTGGTTGTTCAGGTGCTTATCTAATAGTATTTTGAAACTATCGATGCTCCCCGCTGGAACCACCAACTGTGGAAGGGAATTCCACATCCTTGCCCCTCTTACAGTAATGAATCTCCTACGCAGTTTAAGGTTAAACCTTTTTTCTTCTAATTTTAATGAGTGGCCACGTGTCTTATTAAACCGCGGAAAAGTTGTATCCCTATTGTGGGGTCACCGGTATGGTATTTGTAGATTTAAATCATATCCCCTCTCAAGCATATCTTCTCCAGAGAGAATAAGTTCAGTGCTCGCAACCTTTCTTCATAACTAATATCCTCTAGTCCCTTTATTAGCTTTTTTCCCCTTCTCAGTACTTGCTCCATTTCCAGTACATCCTTCCTGAGAACTGGTGCCCAGAACTGGACAGCATACTCCAGGTGCGGCCAGACCAGAGTCTTGTAGAGCGGGAGAATTATCACTTGAGTTAATCCCCTTTTTAATGCATGCCAATATTCTGTTTGCTTTGTTAGCAGCAGTTTGGCATTGCATGCTATTGCTGAGCCTATCATCTACTAGGACCCCCGGGTCCTTTTCCATCCTTGATTCACCCAGAGGTTCTTGCCCCCAGTGAGCAGATTGCATTAATTTTTTTGCCATCCAAATGCGCTCTCTGTTAGCCATGAGGTGCATCATGTGATGTGTCATGAGGATAAACACTGCAGTTTTGGTTACTGAAGCCCCCCGATTCCCTCGTGAAGTCTGAGGAGAAGAATAAAAAAAAATATCTTTGCCATCTCCCCATCCTTTGTAACCAGATTTCCTTCCTATTTCTTTATGGAAGTCAGTATGGTCAGTCCTCCCTTTTTTACTGTTTATATACTTTTTTTTTACAATTTTTTTTCTCTCCTCTGCTATGTGTCTTTCGTGTTCTATATTAGCCACCCTAATTGTACCCTTACATTTCTTGTTGCATATTTTGTAAAGTCTGAATGCGGATGATGATCCCTCAGCCTTGTATTTTTTGAAGACCTTCTCCTTTGCTTTTATATGCATTTTTACATTGGAGTTAAGCCATCCAGGACTTTTGTTCACTCTTTTAAATTTATTTCCCAATGGGATGCACTGCCTCATGCCCTTATTTAATATGCTCTTAAAGAAAACCCATCTCTCCTCAGTGTTCTTTGTTCGCAAGATTTTTTCCCAATTTATATCTTCTAGCAAGGTTTGTTGTTTAGGGAAGCTGACACTTTTGAAATTCATTGTCTTTGTATTCCCTTTATGTTTCATATCTGTGTGATTTATAGTGATGCTAATTGACCTGCGATTGCTGTTTCCTAAATTGTGTCTACCATATGACCCATGAAATTATCCTGCAAGACATCTAGGTACTGGTAAGCCTTAGACAAATGCTTGGTTATTTCTGCCCAGTCTATGTCTGGATAATTAAAAATCTGTCTCCCCCTCCTCCCTCAGGTTAGATGGCCTATAGCATACTCTCAGTATTATTTTCCCCTTAGTTTCATCCCTTTGTAGCTCCACCCATAAGGATTCCATCTCCCAACTAGCTCCCTTAGTGATGTCTTTACCTTTTTTTTTACTCTCTCTATGCCTGTGATAAAGGGAATACTCCTGAATGGTTGCCAGCCAATCATGAGAGTTGTTGAACCAAGAAATTCCCCAAAAATCGAAATCCTCCTTGTACAACAGTATCTCTAGTTCTCCCATCTTGTCCACCAGGCTCCTGGCATTGGTGAACATGCCACATAGTTTAGACCGGTCACATACTGTCCTCTTATCGCGTGTTCCGAGATTAAAGATAGGACTTGTTACTATACTTACCTTGGGTTTATTTGCTTTAGTCAACCTACCACTGATGCCCCCCATTACTACCCTCTGGAATATGTTCCATGCTAACTATCTCTACCCCGGGACCGCCCCCCATTGCATAGTTTAAATGCCCCTCTAACTTTTCAGCCATTTTCACTCCCAGCAGATCTGCACCCTCCTTATTTAGGTGCAGTCTATCTCTTCTATGGAACTGGTGACCAACTGCGAAGTTGGCCCAGTTCTCCAGGAACCCAAACCCCTCCTTACTACAACAGCTCCTCAGCCACTTGTTTACTTCACTAATCTCCCTCTGCCTTTCTGATGTGGCTCAAAGTACCGGTAGTATTTCTGAGAATATTACCTTGGAGGTCCTTTTCCTCAATTTAGCTCCTAAGTCACAAAAATTGTTCTTTAGGACACTCCATCTGCCTCTGACTTTGTCATTGGTGCCAACGTGCACCATGACAGCCGGGTCTTCCCCAGGACCTCCCAGTAATCTGTCCACCAGATCTGTGATGTACTGAACCCGTGCGGCTGGTAGACAGCATACATTTCAGCACTTCAGATCTTTGTGACAGATTGCCCTCTCTGTCCTTCTGAGAACTGAGTCCCCTGCCACCAGAATCTGTATTTCCTTTCCCTTCGCTTCCCCCCCACTCTCACTGGAGGAGTTCTTCCCCTGGCAGCTAGGGGAGACCCTCAGATCCAGCAGTGCTGGTCCCTGACTGGTTTCACCAATGTTACTCAATGGAGCGTACTTATTGGCATGTTCCAGCCCAGGATCAGCCTCCCTGGCACTTTCCCCTCTATCCTTCCTGACTGTCACCCATCTACTCTTTTCTAGTGCCTGCACCTCTTTGCCTCCACCCGCCTCTGTGCTGGCCCCTGCCTGAACCTGTCGGGTACGTTCCCAGCTCTCCTTTAGTATGGAGGGTCTTCTCAGTGCTGACAGTTGCTTCCCTAAATTCAGAACCTAGGCTTTCAGGGAAACAATATGCTTACATTTTGCACAGCAGTATTTGCCCTCGATCAGATGATCAAGGAACGCATACATGCCGCAAGATGTAAACCGAGTTGCATCTCCACACCCATGGAGTATTGTACCTACTAATTTAATGAGGATTGGGAATTATACCCTGTCCAAATTAACTAACAACTAGCTTTCTGACACAAATACTCAACAATACACAGGTACTCAAAATACAATACACAGGTACTCACAGCCCACGTGTTCTCACAGCCCACGTGTTCTCACAGCCCACGTTCACTCCCAGCCCACGTTTACTCACAGTCCACATGCACTCACATCCCACTTGGACTCGCAGCCCACGTGTACATGTATATACTGTATATATATTATATATATATATATATATTAATACTCTAAACAACTTAACACTGGGATTTTAACACTGGCAATTTTCCTGTGTATAAATATATATACTGTATATACATATATTCAATAATAATCTTTAAATATGTATATAGAGCTAACCACACCTGTACAGAAACTAGAATAATGAATGTTATTGTAACTCTGAGGGGGCACGAGCAAGATTGGGAAGGAAGTCAAGGGAAAACAGTAGCAAATTAAAAAACATCACAGGTAAGTGTCACACCTTATTTAACAAATATTTTCTTTTCTGATAATTTTTTAAAACCTATTTACCCATGCTTTAAAGTGGCATTATGATTCACTGGGGAAATTTACTCAGTGAAAAGATAGATAAATTCATCCAAGTAAGATTAGACTTTATTTTCCTGCCATTTTCTCTCTGGATTTATCCCATGTATTATTTACCTTTTACTTGGTGAGTCAAAATCTTCCCAGGAATATTTTTGATACTATAATAGCAGCTATTTTCACCTTTGGAATAATTTTGTGGCAATGTTTTGGGTGATTCTTGTTAAATACACATGCATGTATTTTTATTTATTTGCCAAAATGCTTTCTATGGTATTGAAATGTGTGTTTATACATAGTTTCAGCAGCAAGAGGTCATTTTTGTAACATAGAAAATGTTAATAAAACAGTCTTCATCCCCTTGAGTAAAACAATTATGACACACCAGGCAAAGCCACAACCACACAGACCCTTCCTCTATGCTGATATGAGAATTGGAGGGAGGGTTTGAAGGGGGCTCACCCAAATAACAGGGTCCCCCCAAAGCATCCTTGCCTGATGCTGACCCTACCTACCCCCTCCCATTCAGGGAAGGTAAGTGTTCACCACCTTCCTGGGGAATTAGTTTTAGGGGTCCTCTGGACCACTATGCAGTCCACCATTGCATGCAAGTAAAAGGAAGAGTTTGGAAATAAATACAGCACACAGATTAAAATAGTATTATCATTCTTTTTTTTTATTAACTAATATTAAAAACTTGCAGTGAAAGGTGACTTAGTAGATTAGTAGCTTCTGGTTACTTATGTATTGAATGTAAATTTACATTACACAAAGTTGGAGATCTGTCATTTTCATTCTCCTGCCTGAAATGTGGATCTCTGCAGCTCCTGCAGAGTTACCATGTGCCTTTTGGCTGCTTCTCTGATGAATGCTCTCCTTGCCCAGCCTGTCTGTTTAGGTGGATCGCCATGTCTTGGTAGGTTTGCAGTTGTGCCATTTTTTGATGATGGATTTAAACAGTGCTCCGTGAGATGTTTAAAGCTTAAGATATTTTTTTACAACTTAACCCAGCTTTAAACTTCTCCACACTTTTATCCCTGACATGTATGGTATGTTCCTTGGCCTTTATGATACTGAATTGAGTTGCGTTGAGTTAATATAGCGCGGTCTTACCCCGAAGGGTCCCGATGTACATGCTGTTTGTTCACTAAGGTTCACTAACAAAACTCTGAGGGCCTCAAGGAATAGCTGAATACAGAAAATAAATTACACACAGGTGAATTCTATTTACTAATTAGATGACATCTGAAGGAAATTGGTTTCACTAGATTTTAGTTAGGGGTGTCAGAGTAAAGGGGGCTGATTACAAATACACACCACACTTTACAGATATTTATTTGTATTTTGGGGAACCTTTGGAGTCTGTGTGCAATTTTTTTTATTTAAAAAGAAGCAAGGAGAGAGATGTAATTTTCCAGAAATTTAAAACTCTTTTTTATTTGTATATATTAGTGTAATGGTCTTGCGCATTGAGCCCGTGAGGGGCATACATTTAATACACTTCAAAAAATCCTCCTATCTCAACTTAGAGACAGCATAAACCAACACATAGGCCTTTGCAGAGCTGTAAACATCTAATGTAGTTCTGACAAGATGTCTGTTTCCTCAACCAGGCCTATCGTAAAACTATAAACAAATCCGGTATACAAGGCATGCCATAAAAGGATACCCAGAACTAATAGGGATCATAAGGCATTCAAGGCCGAAAACTGACCCTTCAGAGACCTCTGCCCAATTCAAAACATAACAAATTCACACCCGGTTCATAACATCAGACAGGAACATGACATACTGTATTAATAATAAGTATATATTTGAATGTGAAATATACAGAACAAATTAAGGTCATACATGACTAAGTCAGCACCTACAGAAGGGAAGATGGCAGTCAGATATCTCCTGGGTGACAGGCTTTTTTGAGATACCCTGTGCTTACTATCCTTGGACACAAAATTCAATGCTGAACAATAATCAATTTCAAGAATGCAACCAGTACATATTGGAAGATATCAATAGTGGTATAAAGGGTGGGCAATGAAACTGTCATAAACATGATGGCCACTCCTCAGATGCTTTATTGCTCAGATGGCCCCTGTCAACACCCCTTTGATCCCAGAGAAAAGGGGCATGGCAAGACAGTTTATCAGTTCTCATGTACCATCAAATCAGGAAAATCTGTCAAGTTTGAGGACCGATAATACCTGGCTCATTGACTAAACTCTGATAACACCCAGGACATTTCAAGTATTCTCCTCAACTCTGATTTATTTCTCTGTTGCTGTATTATTTCTTGGTAACACTATTTTTTCCTGTAAATATTTTATTTGCACCAATTTGACCCTTTCATTAGTAAAACCTTATTCTGAAAAGTGTTAACATTGTCTTTAACTGCGCTATGCATACTAAACGAATCCCTGTCTCTTGAAGAGCTCTACTGAAAAAAAGCCTCTGAATATACCTGCTGGCGGTGACACTGTGTGTTACAGACTTTAACTTTTTTGCAATTGTTCTTGATAATATTGTGAAGGGTCAATAGGCCCAAAAGCTATCTGGTGGCAGTTTGGGGTTTAAAGGGTTAATTGCTTAATTAACTAACCCAGTGACACTCACTCTCAGCTGCTGGCACCTAGATTGTGGTCCCATAAGATGGGAAATTTCTGTGCCGGTTTAGCTGAGAGTGGCATTGTTACACAAGTGACAGCACGGTGTGAGACTGGAAAGTCCTTTGTCATGAGTTAGTAAGAAGGGCAGGGATCTGATACCTGCATCCGTCCCAATTAGTGCTAAATAATCCCGGCTCCTGGCTCCCATTGATTTTAATGAGGTTTGATTTAACATCTGAACTTCTTTGACATTTGCTAAAACCTGCTTGAACAGAACCTAGAACATTTTGGCTCATCACTATCTTTGTCCTTTGGCTTTAGCTCTGCTGGCTGAACAGCCTAGATTGCATAGGCTTTCCAAAACACTCTCTTGGGGCTAGTTTACACTTGCTTCTAAACAAGGCTTCAGACAGGCTTAGTTAAAGCTCTCTGAATGCCAGTCAAAGCCCCTGTCACCAATCATAATAGTTAGCTTAGGCTAGTTTACACTTGCTTCAAAACATGGCTTCGGACAGGCTTTGTTAAAGCTCTCTGAACGCTAGTCAAACCCCCTGCCCCTAAATAAAATGGTTAGCTTACAGTCCTGTTTACACCTTCTGTTTGATTTGCTTTGCTTCGGCTTTGCTTTAAATTTTTTACCCCATATAGCTTTAATGGTGCTTCAAAGCGTCTTCAAAGCTCCCATAGAAGTCTATGGCAAAGCTTGCTTGAAGCACCTAAAGCTTTTGAGAGGCTTTAATTCAGCTTTAGCTTAGCTTTATTTTGGAGAAATTGGAGGACTAAGGTATCCACATACACAGTGCACCTGCCAAGCTTCAACAAAGCTTCAAAAGAGCATCACCGAAGCATCACTGAAGCATCAGTGAAGTCTCACCAAAGCATTACAAAAGCTTAATTGAAGCACTACTGAAGCATCAAAAACACATCATAAAAAACATGTTTTATGTGGTAGGCACTTTAAAGTGTGTTGAAGACAAAGCAAGTATAAATGAGTCCTTACAGTACTGTTTACACCATGCATTTGCTTTGCTTCAAAAATGATAACACCCATGTCACTTTAGTGGTGCTTCAAAATGTCTTCAAAGCCTCCACAGAACTCTATGACAAAGCTTGCTTGAAGCACCTACGGCTTTTGAGAGTCTTTAATTCAGTTTAAGCATCAATTTGTTTTGGAAAAATTGCAAGTATGAGATATCCACACACATAGGGCATCTGTCAAGCTTCAACAAAGCTTCACGGAAGCATCACAGACGCTTCATCGAAGCATCAAAAACACATCATAAAAGCATATTGAAGTGGTAGGTGATTTAATGTGTGTTGAAGCCAAAGCAAGTGTAAATGAACCCTTAGTGTATCATGCTCCTTTTTTGTATCACTGCACAGAAGATTGTGACTTCTGCTTGTATAAAAACAGGATTCAAGGAATAATAGAACTGCCCTATGCCTGGTTCCTGGCAAAAAAAAAAAACTGTTTCTAAAGAGAACTTCCTGTGACAGAATGATTACATCACTTTCCTCCCACTTCCCTTTAGCACTGTCTTTATCACCTCCCGCTTATGAACAAAATAGTCAAGATGACATATGGATGATGTGAAATATGATAAATGCTACCCTAATACAACTTAAAAATAGTTTTTCACATTTTATTAAAAATTAGACAGTCATTTAAAATACTTATATCAAAATATTTAAAAACTTGGAAAACAAGAGTACCTGTGAAGTGCTTCACAGATGAACCAGCTTGTAAGTTTGACTCCGGTTATATGATAGAATGAACACGATTACGTATACAATGAATACAGCAATATGTTTAAAACTAGTGCCTTCTTTTGCATAGCCTTAAGCTGGATTTAAAATGAATAATTTACCAGTTTACTTTGTGATTTGGTTGTTGCTTGCCAGAGTTGGTCACAAAGGGAGCAAGTATTAGGTGAAAAGCAGACTAGGAAGATTGCCTTGGAATGCTTAGCGAGTAAGCTGCTTTCTGTAGATGTGGATTCTGGCAGAAACAGATGGTGCCGGAGGGCAGCGTTCTGTAGCAGTGCTCCTGGGGTTTAGGCAAGGAAAGATAGAGGGAGGTACAAGGAGCGAAAAGGGATTATTTTATGGTAGCAGGTAAAACCCATTTGTCACAGCAACTCCAACTGGGCTTTCAGCACAAAAGTTAATATCTGAAACCAATGAGGCATTCTGCCCTATGATTTTAAAGAGGGAACAAAGAAAGGATACGGCTCTGAGCTATCATTCTTGTCTTTCAGGCAGGAACATGGCAGGCTTTGCCTTTCCATGGAGAGCTTTGCTTTTTTTTTTTGCTTTTTCTATTTCTCTTTGATACATAAAGGAATACTTATGGAGGAAATGGTGCTGCTTAATGGTATAAAACCTTGAGGGAATGAAAGAGGGAATACAAAGAAAATAAATGCATTCTTATTTTGTTTGTCGCTGAAAAACATCAATAACATTATCAAAGTGCAATGGATAGTATACAGTCACTTTCTGCCATTAAAGAGCTGTATTCCTGTTCTCTCAGGTTCCTTGTGAAAATCTATTATAACTTTTTAAGAAGACCTATAATACACATTGCTATAAGCGTAGATATTAAAGAATGAATGAATTTTAATTGTGTGTTTAGGGGCAAGGACAAATTTAATGAGAAGTGTTCAAATTTCAAATTAAACAAAATACTTGCATGTGACATGCATGCTAATCTAAAAGAAAAAAAAAATAGATCCTTCATTAAAGTGTGTCTATAGACAAGATTTATTTTTTATTTAACTAGGATACATTAAGGAAGGGGATTGAACATCTTTCAGGTGTTTATTGCTATTTAGATCACTGAAGGGGAGATTGACTCACCTTATTCCGTGTCTTTTTCCGTGCTGGGAGAATGTCATACAGCATGCTCCCAGCACACACTACTAATGTACTAATGATTGGGACCCGGGACTCATGGTTCCGGGTCATCTGATCACTGTGATAACCTCTGATTGGCTATCACAGTGATCAGTCTCTGTGAACTCGTCCCTGTGTTTACTCCGTCTTCTGAACGAAGAAGAAGATACATTGTATCTTTCTCTTCCTGCAGGAGAGGAAGATATATAGAAACAAGTGTGTGTGTAGAAAAAAATTACAAATTAAAAACAAAGAATAAAAAAAAGAAAAAAAGAACAAGATGAAGGTTTGCCAGGGTTAGGGTCAAGGTCAGGGTCAAAAGTCGTGATAAGCATATTTCGGGTAGAATTTAAAAAAAATAATTAATTAGTATAGGTGTCAGTTAGTGTCAGTGTGTTTTAGGCAGGATAAAAAAATGCAAAATGTGCACCATCTTTTCTGGGCCCTACTATGGTTACAAGCAACAACTAACGTAAACGGATATGATATTGGAGATCGTCAGAAGCAGGAGAATTTTTTTGGGGTTGTTCTTTGGTGGTAAATTTTGGTAAACACACACTTACTTACTACACACACACTGATTTAGGAGTATATTTAAAGTGTTGGTAGACCAAAAATGCCATGTCATCCAACTTGCTATCCCCAAAAGTATCCATGCATAGAGGCTGTGGTAAATTGTTTAATGCTCCCTTTTTCATGTTACAGCTCTCTTGCAATCCCTAAACAGAAAGATTGAAACTTTACTTCCTTTCACTTTCCCTTTCTTTCCCCTTTGGCTTGAATATTTTATTTTTTTCTATTGTCTGATCTCAGTTATTTAAAAAACAAAACAAACAAAAAACAATAGTTTGTTCAAGCGGGGAAAGGATGGATGATGTCATTGTATTGATGACCAACTTTACCTTAACAAGTCTAATTTCCAATCTGAGTTTTTACTGCTGCTATCTAGAGATTGTGATAAGACATAGGGTACAATGTAGAGCTTAATGTTCTCTTTGCATAGGGACTGTTAGATAGGATAACAAGAGATACTGTAGGAGTATACCTAGGTGAATTTCTCCCTAAGGCAGCAATATTTTCAGCCCCCCATCCCACTAGGTTACCACCCACCTTCTTCGATACCTCCCCATGTTTTCCACCACCCCTTTGGTTTATAATATGTGATTTAGGAGTATATTTAAAGTGTTGGTAGACCAAAAATGCCATGTCATCCAACTTGCTATCCCCAAAAGTATCCATGCATAGAGGCTGTGGTAAATTGTTTAATGCTCCCTTTTTCATGTTACAGCTCTCTTGCAATCCCTAAACAGAAAGATTGAAACTTTACTTCCTTTCACTTTCCCTTTCTTTCCCCTTTGGCTTGAATATTTTATTTTTTTCTATTGTCTGATCTCAGTTATTTAAAAAACAAAACAAACAAAAAACAATAGTTTGTTCAAGCGGGGAAAGGATGGATGATGTCATTGTATTGATGACCAACTTTACCTTAACAAGTCTAATTTCCAATCTGAGTTTTTACTGGTGCTATCTAGAGATTGTGATAAGACATAGGGTACAATGTAGAGCTTAATGTTCTCTTTGCATAGAGACTGTTAGATAGGATAGCAAGAGATACTGTAGGAGTATACCTAGGTGAATTTCTCCCTAAGGCAGCAATATTTGCAGCCCTCCATCCCACTAGGTTACCACCCACCTTCTTCGATACCTCCCCATGTTTTCCACCACCCCTTTGGTTTATAATATGTTGACATTTTAATCAATGATTCTCTGGCTCAGCCACCACTATCCTAGCAACCAAGGATGCTGTACATCATTGGTTTCTAGGATGTAGTCGCCGGGGATGTACAGTGCTATCAGAGTGTATGCAACATAACAACCAATGACGCTGCGTGGCCCAGAAACCAGGTTAGTAATGTGGTCCTGTGTATATAGGGCAATCTTAAGGAGCTGCAGTAAGAAGAAAGTGTCCACTCCCGGAATCTATGCAGGAAACCCAGATCATAGTTTGCCCCTAACCGGGAAAAGACCCGCACTTCCCTGAGTCCTACAGGCCTATATCACTCCTGCAGGTAGATATCAAAATATTAGCTAAAATCCTGGCCTCTAGGTTAAACACTGCTATCTTAATTTTAATTCATACGGACCAAACGGGCCTTATGCTGAGGAACAACACAGCTATGAACATCAGGCGACACTATATGAATATTCAAGCCCGACACGATAACTCAGGAACGAGGGTAGTGGAGGCGTTAGACACCGCTAAGACCTTTGATTCCGTAGAAAGGCCATATTTGTGGGAATGTTTGCACAATTTAAATTTCGGGTCACGCTTCATTAAATGGGTACAGCTCCTATATCAGATACCCAGGGCAAGAATCTTTGTGAATGGATGGCGCTTGGAGCAGTTACCCAACAGGGGTGTACCCGCTCTCCTTTACTATATGCACTGGCAGATGAACTGCTGGCCATTGCCATAAAAGCACACCCTGATATTCAGGGTCTGCGCCAAGGCCCCACAGTCGATAAAATAGGAATCTATGCCGACGACACCATATTATACCTTGCGGACCAGGGGCCATCATTCCAAGCTGCGTTAAAACTCATTGAACAAATGGGGGGATCCTCAGGTCTGCATATAAATTGGGACAAGTCCCAGATTTTTCCTATAGATGTGTTCCCTCCTCCCTTCACATCCCCTCCATTACCACTTGCTAGGGTATCCAAGATTAAATACTTGGGTGTGGAGGTGACTAGGAATCTGGTGGACTATACTCTAAATGTAGCTCCTTTGTTTAATCTACTGAAAAGCAAAATTCAGACATGGTCTAGATTGCCATTGAGTGTGATGGGACGTGTAAATTTAATTAAAATTATTATACTGCCCAAGATCTTATATCTGGGGTGGCATGCTCCTCTATACATCCCCGTAAAACTCTTTAAGCAGATGGAAGCTATTTTAAATTAATTTGTCTGGGGGAATAGTAGACACAAACTAACTTGGTAAACCTTAAAAAAAAACACAGATATGGGGGGTGTATCCCTCCCAGATCTACAGGATTATTACCTAGTCTCACAACTATCCCATATGTTTCACACGTCGGAAATGCAGCAATACAGATCTCTGATTTGTGAAAAAACCAGGACACCTGACTTATACACCTGTTCAGACCATCCTACGCGGAAAAAAGCACCAGGTCCCACTGCGTGGTACAATTCGGGCATGTTGATACATCCCCAAAGAATATGGGAAATTTCTCTCAAAAAGCAAAATGTGGGGAAATTTCATTCAAACACCCCATTGTGGCTTAATAGTCAGATGCCAGAACTGGAAACAATTCCAGATTCAATAGTCTGGGCTAGACACAGAATATTATAGCTCCATCAGGTCCTATCCACTTCCAGGCTGAAGCAGTTCCAGACCCTTAAAGAGGAGTTCTCCCTTCCACACCAACTAGCATTTAAATACTTGCAGCTCTGTCACGCACTTAGAACTCAGTTACCGAATTTGGATCTAGGGATGGAGCCTCCCCCTGTGCTGGGTATAGTTTTGGGAGATGACCTCTCCAAGCTGATATCAAACCTGTACTACACAATTAGACAATGGGGAGTAGCAGCTGTGTCACACAAAGCTAAGACGGTATGGGAACAGGACATGGGGCCCATAGATGACACTGACTGGAACGAGATTTTAGAGGGGAACCAACACAGTATCTCCCAAGATGTTGGATAGACTGACACAAATATATATAGTTCATAAAGCCTATCTAACACCGATGAGATTGACAAAGTTCCAGCATACGCCGGATCTGACGTGTCGCTTGTGCAGGGCTCATTCAGGCTTGTTTTACCATCTCATATGGAGCTGCCCTCATGTCCAGACATATTTGGCGCAGGTTGTCCGTTTCCTCCATGACAATATGGAGTCCCCTGTGGTGCTAGACCCTAAGTTATGCATTTTGGGGCTTCTGCCAAACATGGAGGTGGATAAGTATCACACAATAATCATTTCTGAAACATTATTTTTAGCACATAAAGTGATAGCTCAGAGATGGATGCAGATGCAACCCCCATGATATAGATATGGAAAAAATCTGTAATTGATACTCTACCATTCAAGAAACTGATTTACTCACACAGGGGATCTTCACAAAAATATTCTAAGATCTGGGACAGATGGTTGGAGGACGGGGAGACATGTGTATAGTTGTGTCATACCTGGTGCGGTGCTCCCCTGCATCTGTGGCACACATTGTTTACAGGATGGATTAATGTGCCATTCGATTCACTACACCTGTGAATATATGTATACACACCCTGCAACGCATTTGTATTTCGTTGTCATAATATGTAATTGACCTTCTATGAATATATGTACTTGAATGACTTATAAAATGTGTTTTATATCAGTAAAGTTGTTTTTTTCCAAGTGAAAAAAAAGAAGAAAGTGTCCAATATGGACACTCCAGCCTCACTGCCACCCCCCACCAAGTTTCACCTGAGATGTTTGTCCTGTGTACACAGGGCAATGTTAGTGAGCTGAAATGGGGACAGAGTATTTGTTATAGAAACTCCAGCCTCACTGCACCCCCCAACCGATGCTGCCAGAGGAGGTCACCTTACTTTGCCACATTAGTGGCATGTTCCTGGCAAAAGGAATGGAATAGTTTACTCTAATATACACATAATATAAATATACTGGAAAATGCGAAATGACCAGCCATCCTCCCAAAGGCTTTGATGATAAGATTAAGTTCAATTGCAAAGTATTATTGTTAATCTTGTAACTGGTAAGTAATCCAAATAAGTTACAAAAATACCCATTATAGTTCGTTTTAGTTTTTCAGACATATGAAATATACTTTATTACCATAGCATATACTTCTTTGGTTTATTATCAGACACTAAGACTCTATAAATCTGATAGCACTGGGGAGTTCTCAGATACACAGCATTGAAGCCACTACTTTAAAGTTTAGTCATTCTGATAGAATGTAAAAGCTTATATCAGTGACAGGTTGACAGAAAAAGCTGTTTTCATTTCCATTTCACAGACTTTTACGTATGAAAACCATGAAACATGTCAGGTCTTCTAAAAGTCTATGAAGACGGAGATGGCATCTGTTCCCAATGGGGGGCTCTTCCAGACAGCAATACTGTAAAATGTCCTGATTTTGAGCTCTGGCTGACATTTAGAAGTATTGCAGGGAGAATATTTTTAATGGTAAAAAGAAGTGCATCAGATTTATATTGTAACTCATCTCATAATGACAATTTGTGTGCGGCATGACTATCACAAAGGCTTATAACTTAATATTTCTAAAAGTCCTTAAAACTTAGACAAGTAGTGTGGGGAACTGAAAATACCTGAAAAAGTAGGTTAATACCAGTATAGGTTTCTTTATTAAAGCGGGGTTCCACCCTAAAGTGGAACTTCCGCTGATCGGAACGCTCCCCCCCCCCTCCGGTGTCACAGTTGGCACCTTTAAGGGGGGAGGGGGGTGCAGATACCTGTCTAAGACAGGTATTTTCACCCACTTCCGGGCATAAACTCCCACAGGAGTCTATGCCTCTTCCTGTCCCGGTGTGCTGTCTGTTGGGACACACACGGGTCCCAGAGACAGCGCAGACCATTCCTATTGCGCTGCGTGACTCGAGCATGCGCAGTAGGGAACTGGGAAGTGAAGCCACAACGATTCACTTCCTGATTCCCTCACCTAGAATGGCGGCGGCAGCAGCCAAAAGCCGAGCGATCGATTGGCCTCAGCTGACGACATCGCTGGACCCTGGGACAGGTGAGTGTCCATTTACTAAAAGTCAGCAGCAGCAGTATTTGTAGTTGATGTCTTTTAATATTTTTTTTACAGTGAAATCTCGCTTTAAGTAAATTTTAAACTTAAAAGTTAAATGTTACATGATATAAGGAAATAATTGTCTTTATATGCAGATTGTATTCAACCTTTTCCTAAAGAATCTGATGCAAGTTTTACCTTGTCCTGTTTTCATACTATCTTGAGGACTCTAACTTGTCTAACTAAATCTCTAATGGTTCTCAGAGTTGTAAGAAGAAAATTAGTACCCAAGCATTTCTTTGCTTGTGAAAAGCTCCTACTAGTAATGGACAACTTAATCTACAGAAAGCTTGTAAATAGAATCTTTGCAGATGTCTATGAAAAGTAGCGATGCAAACATATGATCAGGAAATTAAAGTTTTAGAGGTATTCTGCACTCAAATAGTTTTAAAAAAAAAGATGTCACAGTCATAAATAAGCAAGATACAACATTTCTTGGCAGTGTTAGAAAATTCACAGCTGCAGATTGAATTAAAATATAACATTTTTAGTAACCTTTATACATTGATTTGTATAGCCATTATATTTTCCTTTTTTTTTTTTTTTTTTAGCAAAATTTGAGTTTTCTTTTAAAGGTTCAGCAATTTTCATTTATGCTAGTAATACAAAAAAAATACCCACACTGAGTCAGTAAAGAAACAGTAAAACAAAAGAACACTAGGTAGCAATTCACATGACCCTCACCTATTGACATTTCTAGTGCACTATTAGTTGCTCCTATATGCAACTGTGAAGTTGACTCTGAGGGGTTGATTTATTAAAGGCAAATAAACTGTGCAGTTGCTCCAGAGCTTAGTAAATGAGGTAAAGCTGCATTTTCAAAGAATACCCAGTCATAAGCAAGGAAATTAAAAATAAAAAAACAGCATTTTGTTCTACATGATTGGATGATGGAAGTCAGCAGAGTTTCTTCTCATTTACAAAGCTCTGGAGCAATTGCTCTTGCAGAGTGCAGAAAGGGACCATAAAATAGCTGTCTCTAAAGCTGAGAAGTGCAGACATTTCACACATTGCACATCGGGATTGATTTACTAAAGGCAAATATACTGTGTACTAGAAGGGGACTTACAGTTGCTCTAGATCTGAGGGGGAAGCTCTGAAATGAGCTGAAGCTCTGCTGAATTCTATCATCCAATCATGTGCAAGCAAACATGCAGTTTTTTATTTTCCTTGCATGTTCCGTTCAGAACTAAAGAACTTGCAGTGCACAGACTATTTACTTTTAGCAAATAAACCCCATTGATACACCAACTCAAACTATATTATTTCCACCTGCGCTCTCGTCCAATACTATAGTACATAGACTCAACTCAGCACCAACTTATTAGGAAGAAGCTCTGTTTATAAGCATCCCTGTCTGCTCCAGCATACCATGGACTGACTGATTGTTTGGCTACAACTTGTAAGTATTACATTACAGTGGCCTGGAGTTTTAAATAGCAGCCCTACAGAGGTGCAATATGGACTGCCCATCTCTGACCACCAGTGTTAAGAGGGTGAAAAGATGAAAATAGTGGTTTAAAAAAAACATAAAATTATTTCTATAGGGTTCTGTAATTTATTATTTTAGCCCTACCAGCAACACATTTCTTTAAGTATTAAGTACCTGTCTAATCAGACAAAGGAGATATAACAGATGTGCCCTTGCAAGATACATTTTTTGCTTGACAGTCACTATTAATTTGCTCTTTGAATGACCACCTAATCTTAGTCAGAGCAGTAGAGAAGTGGCTTACATGTCCTAAAATTACATTGATAAAAAGACTTGCCACATGTGGGATCTTCACCACATCACCTTTTTTTGAGAAACATGATTAAGTCCTCTCCTCCAGGTCACTTGCTCCTGGTGAGCAGAAAAATGGTTCTATGGTCTATATGTGTGCGCATGTGTAGATCATACATTCATTCCATGTTCCTAGTCTAGACAATGAAGACAGATTGCCATTCAATCTAATAATGTTTAGGAGGTATGACCATGAAAAACATGAATTCAATGTAATTGTTTTTAATACAATGATGCTTGTTTCTTAACTGTCTTGAAAATGAACCAAGAGTTTGCAATACATTATAATTAAACAGAAACCAAATACTTTGCCAGTTTAATACTTAGATACTTAGCCAGTTTAAAAAAATAGGGAAAACTTCAAAAAAATATACTCAGATAGGCAAATGATATACACTCCCTGCAAACAAGTGGAAATATTGAAGATGTATATAATTTAAAGTACCTATTTTAAGCTTTATGTGTAATTTAGCAGTGCATGTGATTTAATTACACCTTATGTAAAGGTCACAATTCTCACTAGACCCCGATAGATTACATTTTATGTTCAAGCACAAAATATAATCTCTGTATTTTGTTTTTAGAATGTCTAATTAGCAAATTAACATTTACTACCATAGCAACTTGATTAATTAATGTTATGTTATGATTTAGTCACTAATTGCTTAATTAAAAAAAGTATTGAGGGAGAAAATAAAAATGTATGCATTACTCATTAATACAGATTATTCATGTAACCCCCTTTGGTGTCTGAGTGATGCCTATGGTGCACTTTTGCCCTCATAAATATTTAATGTTTGCGGATATTTGAAGTAAAAAGCTCAGCAATCCACGAGGAAGTACCAATTTCTTTCAGCTTCGAGGCTCTCAACATGGCAAAGTGGTTTGTCAACCATAATTACTTCCCAATTACATGGTCAAAATATTATATTAAGAGCACTTTGTTTTCTGATTGCAGTCCTTTGATCATTTTACCATGGAATGTGCTGGCATTGTGAGCTTACATGATGTACGATTGCTGTCAGTGTTGAAATAACAGTAAATGCGTCTGGGTAGGCCCCACCTGCTAAGCAGTATGTTCTCAATTCCTCAGGCAGAGCTGTGCACCACTTGGCTAAGAAAACTTCCTCCCACTGAGCAAATGGCAGAGTAACGAAATGTATGCAGGCAGCAGAGAATACAGACAATGAGTGGGAAGCTGAGGACATGTATGTCAAGCTTCATTTAGTGCCAACCCCTAAAAACACTCCTTCATAGTTGGACTGTAAAACAAGCGCAGGATGTTCACATAACATACCGTATATCATTATCACAAGTGACTTGGTGATCTGTCAGTCTTGATTTCTGTTTTATGAAAAATCAAGTCAGAGGTATAACAATTGCTTCAAAACCTAGATGGAGAATATTCTGTTATTCACACCAGTGTACCTGTACCAGGATTCTAATGCAAATAAGGATGCTGATATTACAGTAGACCATCATCTGATAATGGCAATTTACATGTGATCTAATAGTTTTTTCAAGCCATCTGTGTTGACACTTGGGAAATGTATGACAGATAGCCTTATTTCCTCCAACACTGGCACATATCTAAGAATTGGGCTACCAGGGGCATTGCTAGGATCAAGAAACCTATAGGAGACCTTTGGGAAACCCTGAGAAAAGCAATGATGTAGTGCTGTGGTGAATTTTGGATGTGGATTAATTGCAATAATGCAATCTATGCATTACGATAACAAGTCTTCTGTGTGCAGCAGCCCCCTCAATACTTACCTGAGGTCCCTCTAAATTCAATGCTTTTGCCGGAGTGTCTCGGCCATCCGGGACTCCCCTCCTCCTTGGCTGAGACAGCAGCACCATTGGCTCCCGCTTCTGTTAATAAAAGTCAGCCAGCCAATGAGACAAGAAAAGGGGCTGGGCCAGGTTGTGACTTCATGTTTGAATGGACACAGCGAGCTGTGGCTTGGGTGCCTCCATAGCAAACAGCTTGCTGTGGGGACACTCAACAGGAGGGAAGGGCCAGGAGCACCAAAAGGGGACCTGAGAAGAGGTGGATCTTGGCTGCTCTGTGCTGCTCTGTGCAAAATCACTGCACAGGGAAGGGAAGTATAACAAGTTTGTTAATTTTAAAGGAGAAAAAAAGAGGAGACTTTAGTATCACTTTAACATTGGGAGGGGCGTAAATGAATTGAATTAATGAATTAAATACTTGTATAGCGCACAATGCAAACTGAATCGCCTCAATAGATATGGTTAAATAAAACCTGAGCCTACAACACACAAATCCTAAAGACTTTCAGTAAAATACCCTGTAGTTACTGTACCACAAGAATCTCACAGACATAACCTTAAGCTTAGCTTAGAAGAAAATATGTGATTCATGGAGCATAAACATTGATGAGTGGGTGTTGCTAAATTTCACTTGATATTGGATGTGAACATAGTTACATAAAATAAAAGGCTTCCTCTGACTGGCCATTGTGGAGAGGAGGGCAAATGACAAATACAACACTTCCCCTAAATGGAAGAAAAACAAACTATTTCAAGTGGTATTAAGGATAGAATTCTACTTTAAAGCTGACCTCCACCCACAAGAGATTTTTTTTGGCTGTACAGTAAACCTAAATGAAGATTTCTTCACGTACAATACAGTCAGCACCAAATCTCTAGTACTGAAACTTACTGTTCTGGCTGTGTACACAGGTCATTGCCTGTCGCTCGCTATACAGCTTGTTGATCATGAAAACATTGCATTCTTTTCAATTAATGCAAGGCATTCTGTGATTGGAGGACGTTTAGCTAAATGCCACCATGACCTTCAATCACAGAATGCTCTACATTCATTGAAAAGAGTGCAAGATATTTTTGGAATGGATGAGCTGCAGAGTGAATGGCGTGCTGTGATCAGTATACTCCAGCAGCTGGAACTGTACTGTAGTTTCAGCACCTGATGTTCAGCACTGACTGGGGAATGAAAATAAGAGTATTACATAACACAACAGCAGTTGCACATTGCATACATTTTATTTCACTTATTTTTTTACAGTGCAAATGCCCAAAGATTGTTTTTGACCAGAGTTCAGCTTTAAGCATGTAATTTGGAAAGAGAAGGATGTAATAATAGAATAATTAATAATAGAAAACTCACTGCTAGATGTGAATTCTTCACTTGCAGATGTTACTTTCGAGAGTAAATGCCACCCCCTCAGGACTGGAACCCCTAGAAAACTGCCCTCTATTCTCAAAAAGAAATGTACATATGTATGCACATAACCCTGCAACCTTTGCTTTGTGGTTGTACTTTATTTTATCAAATAATATTTCACTTTATTTTTTAAATGTTAATTTCAAGGAAACATTGTGCATATAAATACAGCCTATTTTGCTTTGCATCTGACAACTTTTTAACACTTAGCTCTGAAATGTTTTTCTTCTTCAGAATCCTAAGTGTATTTTTTCTTTTCTTTTTTTTTTTTTTTTAACAGTCAACATTTTCCTGAGGCGGAACAGCAACAAACAATTTTCCTTAGGTTATAAATGTAACCTGTAAAATACTTGAATGTCATAAGTCCTTTGGCTTGAGGCATTACAACACAATCTTGCAAATGTCAAGATTTATACAAGCCGGAGGCACAATGTTTATATACTGCAACCATTTTATCTTGTTATGTATGAGCTTTTGCATATACAATGAGTGGCATTTGCATATACCTCAAAATTAGAATGTAAAGATAAAAATATGCTTGAGTTCTACATTATAGTTCTCAGAAATGAAATGTCTAGAGTGATAAATATGTGCTGTACGCCAAATCACTTTGCTTGGCAACAGCCTTGAAAACTTAAAAGATACCTTGTATGCTTTAAGTGGTATTTATGAAATGATGTGACTTGTTTCAAAACTCTGAACAAAGAAGTAGTGAAGAAACAAATCCAGCAATTTCATCAGTCTCTTTCTGTTGTTTATTCTGTCTTATATATATGAAGGTTGTCTTTGATATATAGTGTAGCATAACAGTCTTGTTGTTGTTTTCTTAATGGGTTTACTTGGAAAAGTGATTTAAAAAAAAAATGACAGCTTGACTCAAGGTATTATTTGGGTTTTTACTAAAGGAGATATTTTAACTTTTGATTGAGCAAACTTTAATCTAGTCATGTGTATGATTTCCTTAACCTCCTCGTGCCCGCCCTATAGTCAAATGACGGCCGTAGAGCAGGCGCTTTCGTCCAGGAGGCCGTCCCTGGATGTCCTGTTATTTACTTCCACTATGCGCGCCGCCGCGGGCGCGCATCGGGGAAGTTCTGTGTTTGCCGTGTCCCCCGGAGACGGGCAAACACAGATCGCTGTAAACGGCCAATCACAGCGGCCGTTTACAGCGCGATCGGCGTGTCCAATGGGAGATGATCTCATATGTAAACATGACTGAGTAATTGTCATTCAAAGTGTGAGAGCACCGAAAGCTGAAAATTGGTCTGGGCAGGAAGGGTGTTTAAGTGCCCAGTAAGCAAGTGGTTAAAAAATGAAAAAAAAGAAAAAAAATGATTAAATGATTAAATGGTTCCTTTTGCTAAGAATGATTAAAAGTTTCCTTTTGCTAAGAGTAAAAATTACACCGTCAGTAACAAATTCACCTAAACTGTTGAGAGAAATTATATCTTGAAGCTAATATGTACTCTGCCAGAGTTAAGTTACAGGTTTTATTTAGTGCAGGCACCACAAGAAATTGATTCATACCTTTCCTATGCTCTCCTCTACTCCAGTCTACTGCCCTATTAGTCAAGACCAGGTACTTCAGTGAATGGTAAGCACTTCACTGGTTTCTAGTTGTGGTAGTTTTAATATGTGGTGCCTGAGCAGTCACTATTCAGGACTGAGTCCTGTGATGTAAGGATTGGGGTAGCATTCACAACTAGACATGGGATGAAAGACCCGCAGTTTGGTTTGCGGCAGAACTTTCTAACATTGCAAAAGTTCAGAACTGAATACCGAACCCCATTGAAGTCTATTGGACCCAAACTGCAAAAATCAAGTGTCCATTTTGAAGGCTTATATGCAAATACATGTATTGATGAAACAAAGTTTGTAAAAAACATAACTTTTAAATGAGCAGTGATTTAGTGATGCTTAAAGTGGAATCATAAAAATTATAAATAACAATTAAAATGAAAAAATCCTTTAATTATAGTGCCTGGGGGTCCCCTTAGTCTGTCTGTAAAGTGGCACATCTGTACCATGTATAGAACCTGCTGCAGCAGGCATTACATTTTCCAAGCAAAATTTTTTTCCCTGCAAGCTTTCTTTATTTTCTAAACCATGGCCTGGGGAGCCAGTCTTTATGATGAGGTCACAATTTAGTGCTCAGAGTTTTTTGGGATAAATTCCGGTGTCTCTTTAGCGGACTTTGAATAGACGTAACAGGTGATTGAAAAATTGGGCTTTGGGTGTTGGTGGTCCCTTCACACACCATAACCCTATAGAGGTACTCTTGATGAAAGCAAGAATTGGCCTTGCTGTTAAAAAAGTTAATGATATGCACCTGTCAAACAGGTGTGGAAAAATTGGTCATTGGGTGTTTAGTATGCCCATGAAACCTACACCAAAACATTTCTTCTAGATTAAATCAACACCCAGAAAGCTAGGCAGCCTAGACAGTCTTTCAGAGATTCCAGATCCAGAAAGCACTTAATCAGTGAAATTGGCATCAGGAGCTTGATAGATGCTGCTAATCTGGGACTGATTCATTTTGATAAATGTCAGCCAGTCAATGGAGTCTGTGGACAGACACGCTCTCTTATCTGTCACAAAACCTCCGGCAGCACTGAACGCCCATTTGGAAAGCACGCTGGATACAGGGCTTACTTTTGTGTACCTGATCTAATTGCCAGTTGCTAACCTGACTTGCCTGACTTCACACTAGTTCTAATTTCCTGTGCCACAATTAGCTACCAGTCTTCAGTCTCTCAGTTGAAGCTTTACCTTGCTCACCAAACTGAGCTCCACAGTTTATGGATCAGTCTAATAAATACCCACTTATCCTATGGTTGTCACTAGCTGCTGTGGTGTTCCTGCTTGCTATTCCTTTCTCCTGTATGTCATCTCTTAGGTGGAGTTTACACATTACTAATAAGTCCAGAGATGTCTCTATTCCTGCCCTTGTGCCACCTGTTTGCTCTACCAGGACCCCTGAGCCGGAGTTGAAAGAGAGACCATCCTCATCTTTTTCGGCTCATCTGTCATGTACATGCCAGCTATGAAACTGCAGCCTCCAGGATTTCTATATCATTAAAATGGCACCTCTGAGACATATTTTCAAAAAACTCTACAATTAATTTCCTAAAGCTTAAACATAAGGCAAAGCTGCCATGAAACTGATATAATGAAAGGCTGATCCACTGATAAACGCGATCAAATGAAACAGTTTTCACCCATTTGTTTCAGTCACAATTTATATTTGAAACCAAATTAAACCATATAGCTATCTACTCAATATTTACTCTGTTGCCAAGTATTCCAAGTGAAAGGATAAATAGTATGGGCAACTATCTCACTATAGCAATTGGGAGCATTGGTTGTGTCACATGGTTGTGTAATGATTAATGAATAAGTGGTCTTTTTACAATCATGTCTGTTTAACAAACATCATTTATTCACGTTTTCCCCATATTTTGGATTATAAGGCTCTCATACAGAATGCTAACCAAATTCAAAGGAGGTTTTATGAACATCACTAAAAATCGGATGCCTTGTAGTGCTTCCTCAATTGAAATATTTAAACAACATCTTAAAGGGAAGTTCTAGAGAACAGACAATATTCATCTTCTCAGAAAAAAAATAGAGAATTTTCTTGTTGACCAAGGACCCTTTCACACCGGCTTTCACACTGGAGAGACAGGAGAGGCACTTTACAGGTGCTATGCAGGTGCTATTTTTAGCGTTGTAGCACCTGTGAAGTGTCTTAGTGTGATAAGGATCTAATGGTGCAAACTTCCACTATGCAAAGTTCAGGACATACAGAATTCCAGATAGAAATTAACTTATTCTAATGACGAGTTGTTTCACTCCATATTAGATGACATTGTTTCCATGATTCTAGCCTCTTTGTATTCAAAATAACCTTGTCTGTTGGTGATACGTTTTCTTCCAACGGGTGCACCCCCAAACCTGTTAAAAGCATGTTTTAAAGGGGGAATACAATTTTAATTAGTCGGAAACTGATATAGGTATTTTCAAAGCATTCTTGATAAATGTTATTCTTTGTGTTAAGCCCTATCAAGTTTCTCAGGAACTATTTAACATTGCCATTAGAAAAATGTGTGTCGGGGCAAGAGACTGGATGTTTTGGAAGTACAATGTGTCAGGTAATGCCCAGTCATAAAGAACCTGCAGCCATGGTTGTTCTGAGGCAGTGTTACAGTTCAATAGCAGGCACCTATACTGATGACTATTAGAAATAAGAAGAAAAATAAATGTTCAAATGTTATTTCTGAAAGTAAAAAGCCTTTTTATGAAATTATTACCACACTGGATCTGGCAACATAAACATTACGTAATTTGTTATTTAGACCTAGTTTTGACTCTTCATTAACATGTTTTTCCCTAAGACTTGAACACAGCTTAACACCTGCTCAGCTGTGCTGTAGCCCTTTTTTTCAATCTGCCTTATTTATTTATTTCCTTTCTATTCCACTCCCTAAAATCGACAGAGAGATCATCTCTGGAGCAACATCCATAAATTATTCACATGATATTACAGTGTATGTCAGCAGTCTTACCAGTGTTTAAAAAACCCTAACTGCAAGCCAATTAAAATGTAAACTGAGAAAGACGGATGGAGTTGGGTCTCTGTGGTGTGAACTCGGGCAGCTTTTAACAATACACACTACAACTTCCAGAGCTGCTAATTTGACAGCTACTTTCATCAGTTCAGGTTTTTTTTTTCTTCTTTTTGACTGTGGAGTCTCTAATACAAGACAATGTACCACCGGCAGATGATTAATCCCAAGGGTACTGATTTAATATACTGGAACAAATCAGAGCATTTGCAGGAAAGTTGTGGAACCACTATTTTCTGCTTGGCGATGACCAATTATAAATGTACTGTATAGAAAAAAAATTGGCCTGTGCTTAAGTGTGGGTCTGTTGATACAGGTGTTCAATTTATGTAAAATTGAACACAAGCTATTTTTTAATAATGAAAGATGATTTAATAGAATAGAATTGTACTACTTTTAACAATTACAAATTTAATGTAAATTAAAACCAAATAAAAGAATCCATGTAATCAATGTGTTGTCCTTTTAAAAAAAAATGCAAGACAGTTAATGAACGCTAATTTGTAATTGATGGTTAGTAAATAGAAAATTTACTGTCTATTATAAATGAAGTTATATTTACAAAAAAAAGTTAAAATAATGCTGATTGTATTTTGTAAACTTGATGTTAATGTTTCTTTAATCCTACGAGCTTCTGTGGTGTTCCCCTACAATGGCTGCACTTTTAGATCACCCTGTAGAAGAGCTGGTTTAGGTATGCTTAGCTGTGATTCAGTACTTTACAACCTCAAAAACACCAAATTCTCTCACATACTAACCACATTTTAACTGCCATATACAATAAATGTATGTGAATTGTGGCTTAGTTTTCTTTGGTATAGGGTCTGGGGATAGTCACAGACTCTATTATTCCCTTTACTTCAGTGCTTGAATAAAAAAAAAACTGAAACATGGAGACACATAGCTTTTTTCCATGTAATATATGCACTTTATACCCTTATTACATATTTTTCTACAACTAGAAACATTGGTAGTGACGAGCCAATTGGTCAAACTTTGGTGTGCCCTGAATTTTTTTAAACCAAGATTAAAATTGCATTACAATAATTTGGAGACCATTTCTGATGCTCACTTTTGATCCGTTGGAAGGCTGACAAATTCTTAAAGTATATCCAAAGCCAAACTTTTTTTTATATTTTGGATAGAGTAGGGGAAGGTTAAAAAAGTTGTCATTTTTTCAATCTATGTTTCATTAGTGAGATTTCCTTTCATTTCCTGTCATGTAGACTCAATAAGAATTTAAATGAAACAATCACTGTAAACATTGTGAGGTAAAAAAAAAAGAAATTGTAAATTTACCAATCAATCTATGTAAATTCTTCACTTTTCCAAAATGTGTTACTGTTGCTACAAGAAATACACTTCAAGTGATTAAACATTAAAATTCAACAATACAATACGATACAATACCACTAATAGTAAATTACCACAGGCTTTCACTACTAAAATAGCACATGACATCATAAAATAACTCATAAGGTATTTAGAATTTTTTAGTGAATGTCAAATAACTTATTGAAAAACTCTGTGCAGTATCGTACTGCAAACTCGGAAGAAGTTAAGCTACCACTTTGTGAATGGAACCCAGTGTTTCTACCACCGCCACCACTCTTTGCCTTTAGTTTTATTTTAAATTACAGGTTTGAAGGGTGCCGTAACCACTTTCCACCTGTAGAACATTATATGACTTCCTAGAGTTTCAGTTTTTATGCCAGGTTGATACCTACAGCTGCACACATGATCCCAGTATCACAATTTTCAACCAGTGATTGTATTTATGGAATTTGGAATGTAGAAGTGTATACAGCTGCTTGATTACTTCTGCAGGGGGCAGAAGGGGGTCCCCTTCCCCTGCCACTGTATTTACTGAGCTCTCCCCATCCAACTGGGGAACCTAATAATGATGCAACCACTTTGGTAGCATTCTTTAGGAAGAGTGCAATGAAAAGAAAGTTCCCAACCCCTTTCTGGGATGTCAGAAACTGGAAGCAGTGAGGATTTTGTCACGTCTGTTACTGGCTTGTACATCATTGGTTCAAATCAATCTCAGTTCAATCAGATGCTTTGGAGGCCAGAGGAGAGATCTGGGGTCTAAAAGACCCAGATATCTCTAAAAAGAGGACCTGTCATGGCCCATGCTACAGTATCACAATGGATGTTGTTTATCTCTAGTGAAAGTAATGCAGCTGATAAAAAAAAATGAAAATAAAAGGTAGAGTGTTAAAAACATATAAATAAATAAATAAATAAAAATAAAAAAAATTAAAGCCCTCCAACCTCATTCCACACACGTCTGTAAGCTATGGTCAGATCGCATATGTGAGGTATTGCCGTAAACATCAGATCACGCGCAATAATTCTAGCACCAGACCTCATGTGTAACTCTAAACTGTTAATCAAAAGGCTTTTAAAGTGTTACCTATGGAGATTTCTAGGTACCATAGTTTGGCACCGATCCAATGTTGTAGTTATAAAATATACAATATTTGGGTGTTCTATGTAAATTACTAGTAACAACATGATTCTGTTTACATGTAGGAGAGTAATGTCAGAAAGTTGCCTGGGTGTAAAGTAGTTAAATGTGGACATGGTATTACAAAATCCCCCATGTTATTAGGCTCATACTATAACCATGCCCCTTTAGGTACATCTAATATTTAGTACAATGTAGCCATGCCCACTTTTCACCACCATAAGTCTTCTGAACCCTATTGCAGTTCCTCAAGTTCTGAAGTTGACAGGTGAAAGACAATAAGAACAACATTTTTGGTTTATGTTTTTTTTCTGCCTGAAAGAATATGTTATCATATAACATTATTATCAAATAAAACTTCACACACACATTCTAATATATATATAAACTACACACACACATACGTGTGTTGGTATGTCTGTGTCAAAAGTGTTTGTACATGGATCACCCATATGATAGGTGCTATACTAGACCCACTGTTGGACATTCCCATATACTAAGAATTGAATCAAAGCTGACAACAAGTATTTAATTAGAATATTGAGTTATATCAAATCTGACAATTTCAAACAATTTCTCATTAGTATTTAAAGAATAAGTAACATGTGCCTTACAGTTTGTTAGTGTGTTAATGTAATAAGCCATATGCCTTGGTTCTTCAACATGTGCAGTGTTAGGTTCATAAATTATAAATGATTAAAAAAATCCTCATATTGACTTGTCAGAAGGCTGCTGAAAGATGCAGAGAACAAGTCTCTCAAGAAATTTGAATTTCAACTGTACTGTTTTCATGAAAACCCTCTGATTTTAAAGTTCTCTGCTTTCATAAGGTTATGTTCTTGTTATGTTAATGGATTTTTAGTGTCAGGAAGGTGACAAGCAGAGTAAAGCTACTGTAGCTGATAAGTTGTTCATTTCCTTAGCCAGTCCAGAAGTAAAATTCACTAGCACTATTAAAGCAGTAGTAAAGCGCAGTAGTAAAAAAAAAAATCCCTGCAAGGCAATGTCATAACGTGCGAGTGTGAATCGCATACTAGCACATTATGATTGACTTACCTTAGAATGAAGCCCTCCAGCATGGCGATGTCACCACTGAGAGGGCTGACATCTTCCTCCGGACTTCCTTCCGGGTTCGCGGCCACTAGCTACATGAGTGGCCGGGGGGAGTGATGCCACTTATGCGCATACGTTTAGGAGCCGTCATTTACAGCCCAGGTTTTGCAGGTCCTGCACTTTAGCCCGGACCTTCAATGCGCATGTGTCGGAGATGTCATCGGCTGCATGCACCCTGAATATCTCCTAAACTGTGCAAGTTTAGGAGATATTCACAGTACTTACAGGCAAGCCTTATTATAGGCTTACCTGTAGGTACAAGTGGTGTAACAGAGTTTACTACCACTTTAACTTAGCAAATAGCCCTTCTTTGAAGTATTTTTTGCTTAGTCCTTACAAAACTGACCACATGTCATAAAAAACTATGGAGTAACATTACTAAAGGCACATAGGCTATTCACTTGGACAGGGACTTTTGTCTTAGGTTAGTGAACATGAAGGAATTCACTTTGCAATATGTACCCAATCACATGCAAAACTTTTTTTATTTTTTTCTTGCACATGATTGGATAATGGAAGTCTTCAGAGCTTCTTCCTTTTCCCTACGCTAAGGTAAAATTCCCTTGCAAAGTGAACAGCCTCGTCGGGGTCTGCGGGTGGGGGGCTTATCGGAATCCGGGAGCCCCCTTTAATAAGGGGACCCCTGGATACCGGCCCCCCACCCTATGTGAATGAGTATGGGGTCCCCACCCATTATGATGTCACAGTCCCAGCATCCTCTGGGGCTGTGACATCATAATGGGCGGGGACATCATCCGGCGATGTCCCTATATAAGTCGTCGCACACCGCGTCCCTGCCATTGTGAGCGGAGGCAGCGACAAGGCAACATCTGAAAAGAAGAAAAGAAGAGAAGAAGAGAATAGAAGAACAGAAGACGGCGACAGCGGCGACAGAAGACTGGGCCACCGCCTGTAAAAGAGCTAGAAGAAGGCGCGGTAGCCCGGCAAGAAGAACCGAAGAGGGGGACAGGACCCCTGAAGAGGGGGACAAGACCCCCGAAGTCGGAAGAAGAGGGCGGCGGAGAAGAAGAAAGCCAGGCTCCTACGCTAGTAAAAGAGCTAGCAGAAGATAGCGGAGGAGTCCGGCGAGAAGACCCCTGAAGACGGAAGACCCCTGGAGCTATGCAATAAACTATTTTAACCCTTGTGTGTTGTGTTTTTTTTAACTTTTTTTTACAGGTGAATAGGTAGGGGTACATTGTACCCCATACTCATTCACATAGGGTGGGGGGCTGGTATCCAGGGGCCCCCTTATTAAATGGGGCTCCCGGATTCAGATAAGCCCCCGCCCGCAGACCCTGACAACTAATGGCCAGGGTTGTCGGGAAGAGGCCCTTGTCCTCATCAACATGGGGACAAGGTGCTTTGGGGTGGGGGGGCGCTCGCTCGTCCCACCCCCTTTCCTGGCCAGCCGGGTAGCGTGCTCGGACAAGGGTCTGATGTGGACCTAGGGGGGGACCCCATGCTGATTTTTCGACATAGGGGTTCCCCTTTAAGTCCATACCAGGTGACGGGGCCAGCGACGCTTCCTTCGCTGGCCCCGGCTACCTGGAGACGCGCTAAAAATGAGCGGACTTTCCTCCGGGTGTGTGGGGGCGAGTCCGTTCATTTCAAAAGTACAGCGGATAGTCCGGCGGAGTTAGTATGCTGTATTAATCCACTGAAAAAGTGCCGTGTGGGCAAGTAGCTCGTTTGGAAAGTCCGGCGGACAGTCCGGCGGGAAGTTCGGCGGGAAGTCCATCAGACTAAGTCCGCTGGATAGTTGGCTACATGTGTATGTGGCATTAGACTTTTTTTACCACATGTATTGCTTATAAAAGTAAAATTCAGTAAGGATTCATTCACACTTTCTACCAACATTTCAGAAGTAATATAAACCTAGACTAGGCAGAAATCACAATAAGTGAGGCAGCTTGACATTCTGCGTGTGTCATTGAAATGGCATGGGACCTTCACATCTCATTTGTTTTTGATCATATGATTATTATGTGCCCCCCTATTCAACTCTTTAATAATCATTAAGTAAACATCTGCCTCATCATTCAGTCTCAGACTGTTTTTAATTTACAATTTCATCTCATTTAAATATTTGGCATGTATCACTGCTAGAACAGCTTACCATAGTAAAACATCGCAGTTACCTGGATAAAAGAAAATTATGCTTAGAAATACAGATATTATACCCTAAAAGTCAATGTCAATTCATTGCAAAAACCTAAAAATTCATGACATGTTGGATAATTTTCATAGATAAATGGCGAGTACACATTATTCCTGAGGTGTTATCCTGTATAAACACCAGCAATGAACTTCTCTCAAATGCTCCCTTTTGCTCTTTTGAATATATAGTTAAAAGGGTTTGTTATATCTGTTTGTGCAAACAATACCTGTTGACCTTGCCAGAAATCCAGTAAGCTCCTAATTAGAGGTGAGCTTTTGAGTTCAGACTGAACTTATATTCTGTACTAATTTTACATTATAGGAGATCTGCCAAAATCCAAACTTCACGGGTTGTTTGGCTACGTTCCATAATGAAACCTCTATCTACATCAGGAAACAAAACATTTAGCAGTGGTTTTCTTACTGCTGCTGGATGCGACAGCTTCCCACTTAGGTTGGTTGTTAGGGAGTCAGCGGCCACTGATTTCCTAGCAAGCAGTGATGTATCCCTGCCTGGCCATTCAGCTGCCAATCAGGGATCCCAGCTGACAGCTGAATGTAAACAAATGGGTGTAATAAAGAGAGCAGGCACATTGACAAGTTTTTTTAAAAAAGTCGCACAATGTAAATTCATTGTCAATCACATCATCCAGTGATGCAGACTCCTGTCAATCATGGTGCCAGTCAACCCATCGGAAAAAAATGTCGATATGCCTGGTCATGTTGACTGCTTGCACCAGATCAGAGGTCTCAGTTGACATCTGAATTGAAAATCAACGGACAGAAATGGCAGCTGATTGACCACATTTTGTCATATCCTTTAAAATGATCAGAACTAATTTTAAAGATTCAGCACTATTGACTTCAAAAGGGTTTGGATTAACATTCAGAAGCTGTTTGACAAACCTCTACTTCTACTACTTCAAACTTTTTGTAGTAAGCTGGCAACACGCAGTAGGGTTGATTTATTAAAGGCAAATAGGCCATTCAAATATATACAGTGGTGTGAAAAAGTGTTTGCCCCCTTCCTCATTTCCTGTTCCTTTGCATGTTTGTCACACTTAAGTGTTTCGGAACATCAAACCAATTTAAACAATAGTCAAGGACAACACAAGTAAACACAAAATGCAATTTGTAAATGAAGGTGTTTATTATTAAAGGTGAAAAAAAATCCAAACCATCATGGCCCTGTGTGAAAAAGTGATTGCCCCCCTTGTTAAAACATACTATAACTGTGGTTGTCCACACCTGAGTTCAATTTCTCTAGCCACACCCAGGCCTGATTATTGCCACACCTGTTCACAATCAAGGCATCACTTAAATAGGAGCTGCTTGACACAGTAAGGTCCACCAGAAGATCCTTAAAAGCTACACATCATGCCGAGACCCAAAGAAATTCAGGAACAATTGAGAAAGAAAGTAATTGAGATCTATCAGTCTGGAAAGGGTTATAAAGCCATTTCCAAAGCTTTGGGAATCCAGCGAACCACAGTGAGAGCCATTATCCACAAATGGCGAAGACATGGAACAGTGGTGAACCTTCCCAGGAGTGGCCGGCCGCCCAAAATTACCCCAAGAGCGCATCGACGACTCATCCAAGAGGTCACAAAAGACCCCACAACAACGTCCAAGGAACTGCAGGCCTCACTTGCCTCAGTTAAGGTCAGCGTTCATGCCTCCACCATCAGGAAAAGACTGGGCAAAAATGGCCTGCATGGCAGAGTTCCAAGGAGAAAACCACTGCTGAGCAAAAAGAACATCAAAGCTCGTCTCAATTTCTCCACAACACATCTTGATGATCCCCAAGACTTTTGGGACAACATTCTGTGGACCGATGAGACAAAAGTGGAACTCTTTGGAAGGTGTGTGTCCAACTATATCTGGCGTAGAAGGAACACTGCATTTCATAAAAAGAACATTATACCAACAGTAAAATATAGTGGTGGTAGTGTGATGGTCTGGGGCTGTTTTGCTGCTTCAGGACCTGGAAGACTTGCCGTGATAAAAGGAACTATGAATTCTGCTGTCTACCAAGAGATCCTGAAGGAGAATGTCCGACCATCTGTTCGTGTACTCAAGCTGAAACCAACTTGGGTTCTGCAGCAGGACAATGATCCTAAACACACCAGCAAGTCCACCACCGAATGGCTGAAGAAAAACAAAATGAAGACTTTGGAGTGGCCTAGCCAAAGTCCTGACCTGAATCCTATTGAGATGTTGTGGTATGACCTTAAAAAGGCCGTTCATGCTCGAAAACCCTCTAATGTAACTGAATTAGGACAATTCTGCAAAGATGAGTGGGCCAAAATTCCTCCAGGACGCTGTAAAAGCCTCATTGCACGTTATCGCAAACGCTTGGTTGCAGTTGTTGCTGCTAAGGGTGGCCCAACCAGTTATTAGGTTTAGGGGGCAATCACTTTTTCACACAGGGCCATGATGGTTTGGATTTTTTTTCACCTT
The DNA here is from genome assembly GCF_037356315.1 of Lithobates pipiens. Classification (NCBI taxonomy): domain Eukaryota; kingdom Metazoa; phylum Chordata; class Amphibia; order Anura; family Ranidae; genus Lithobates; species Lithobates pipiens. Next base: position 397,352,167 of record NW_027507748.1, on the reverse strand, counting down.
TAATAATAAACACCTTCATTTACAAATTGCATTTTGTGTTTACTTGTGTTGTCCTTGACTATTGTTTAAATTGGTTTGATGTTCCGAAACACTTAAGTGTGACAAACATGCAAAGGAACAGGAAATGAGGAAGGGGGCAAACACTTTTTCACACCACTGTATCACTGTACAAAGCATGCACAACCACCTGCAAGAAAACAAAACTGCTGTTTTTTCTTGCACATGATTGGATGATGGCAGTCAGCAGAGCTTCACCTCATTTGCTAAGCTCTGGGGAAAATTTAATTTGCAAAGTGCAAATTCCCAGTCTGTACTTCTGCTGCAAGTAAATCTCAAAGAGTCTTAGCAACCATGTTCAGGTTGCCTCTATGATTACAGATCACCTCCCTTCTATGTTATGGTGATGGGGAGAGGGGAAGTTGGTCGGAGTCTAAAGCGAAACATGGGGCTTCTTCATAGACATAGTACAGTTATTTAGCATTACCACCCTAGGACAGGCAATCAGTTAATGACACAAACATCAGGTGAAAATTATGGGAAAAAACTAAAAATTAAAATGAATGTAGCCATCACAACTAAAGTTGGCCCTAGATGGATTGAATATCATCCAGTTCAGCAGGGACCAGCTGAGATGCAATCTATCTATAAGCAGTCTGGTTGTATCCAAGTCAATCCACCAATGAGCTTGGGTACAACCAGCCTGTTGGATTTTTTACATTCGATTATTTCCAATGGCTACAGCTGCTAGCAGGGATCATTGTGTTCTGCCAACCAGGAAGGCTCCACAATAGCAATAATAACACAATAGTGCTGCAGGGGGGATTCCCCCATCAACACTGACCTGTGGTGGAAAGAAAGAAAATCACAAAATCTATGGGCTGCTTAAGAAAGAGTAAGCTTCAGTATATTATTTTTTTGTTTTTGGTTTATTATTTCCTTATGACGATTTTATACCATTATTGCTTATTTTGAATAAAGAGAGAAATCTAGAACTTCACCTGGACCTAGTAGAAACCTTACCCGTAGAAAGCCCACACAAGCTCTATAACATTTGGTTCTGAGGCCTTTTGTGCATTTCTGATAAGCTTTGTATGTATGACTCTTTCTACTATATTGGATGGTGTGGATGTTTGGAAATGTGGATTCTGGTTTGGAAGATTAAAAGACTGTAGTATTATAATAACTCCTCTACTTATAAAACATAACATCCACCCTTTAAAAAAAAATAAAAATTAAAAAAAATATTGGTCTTGCATAGTGTGAAGAATGGTAAAATGTCTTCCATGTTTTTATTTCCCTTTAGGTTACCCCACTGGTATGATATTCCCTTACTTCCTGTCCATTTGACACATGTACAAGAAACTGAGGATGCAGCTGTCATTGGACAGGAAGACCCAGACAGTAATGAAAACAGTATTGGAAGTTCTATGCCTTCCTTGAATTTGTTATTTTTTTATGTATCTCCTCTAGAGATTTCCTTGATCTGAGCTTATATATGTAGCGGCCATAACCCGTTGCAGGGCAGCCTTGACTTATTGGGCTTACCAGCTACCTTCTCTTGGCCTGCTCTTCCACGTCTAGAGGTTCCCAGGGTTGATACCCAACGACTTGAACACTGACACAGATGAAGTCCTCTTTAAAAGGGTTTATTTTGCAGCAACAACTTTTAATAACACAGTCTCTTAGGGAACAGAGGGCACAGTGAAGAACTCAGGCACCTTGAACTGCAGGTCTAGTAAAATCTGTATTTCCACCTAGAGAGTAGCCACTCGCAGCTGGGTACATCAAAGCTGAACAGATCTCTAGCCAGAGATCATGGCAGTCAGCACATTGACTCAAAACTTGAACAATCAACTAAGGGTAAACAGGAACCTTTTTTCTCCGTACCGGGAAGGTTTCCTGTCTCCTCAATGGTACTGGAAAAGTGTGAATTTGTCAATGTCCTTCCCAACTCAGTAACCAGGCACTTCTCAGGATGCCACTTGCTGGCCCTCCTCTGAAGAGTCCTCCCCCGGTCACTAACACGAGCTGTGGTGTCCCTCCAAGCCAACAGAACACCTGGACACTTTGAATCCTCCCTCAGTTGCTGCTCCTCTGACCAGCTGGGTCTGAGACTTGGGAACAGACAGATCCCTATCCCAGACCAGACAGGTCTATCAGGGGCCACCAACAGGAACACGTTTTGGGAATGTCGAACACCCCGTGACCAGGACCCCTCACGGGGCTACCCCGGTCCTGGAACCAGAACAGACCACAAGGGTCTCACGAAAACCTCTCCTCCTCCTGAACACGTGACCCACACCCCTTAAGTACCCATTCCCAGACTCCCCAGCGGGCCTCGGCACTGCCACTGATTGGCTCCGAGAAGGCTGATACCTAACAATCCAACCAGACCTGGTTCTGGCCTGTCATGTGCACCTCACCATTCACATGACCAGGCAGAACTTCCAAACACAGCCTGGCCAGACTGGTATTAAGGCCTACCTACACAATTAACCCTCAGAACCCCTATTGTTCTGAGGCAAAATTAAATTTACATGCGTGGGACATTTTATCCCAAAATGTCATCCGCTACATATACAGTATTATGGTAAAATACAAACTATTACATTTTACCTTTGTGTGTTTTGTTCTTTAGGAAAACAGTGAAAGCATGTGTTTAAACTGTATAGCAGCCCCCCTGCTTATAAATGGCAGAGGTAAAACTAATAGGCAAGGATTGTTCATCCACAAATGAATTCCATGTTTTTTGTGCCTTAGTTGCTGTTAGTAATCAAAGGGTTATCTGACAGTAGTCTGAGACCAAGCTCAGAGAACCCCTAAAAAGTGGGTACCCTGATTTCCTCCCACACTCCTAAGACATGCTGGTAGGTAAATTGGCCCTAGTATGTGTATGTACTGTATGAATGTACTGTAAGTTAGGAACCTTAGAATGTAAGCTCCTTGAGGGCAGGGACTGACATGAATGTACAATATATATTTATGTAAAGTGCTACATAAATTGTCTGTGCTATAAAAAAACCTTGAAATAAATAAATAGCGATGACTATTTTCATGTAAACTTTGCCCTCAGTCACAAATAAGCCTACTCTGTCTAGTTCATGCAACCATGGGATCCCACTGTCAATAAGTTAGCCCACCCTGGATCCATCTTGTGCTAATATCAAGCAAAATCTACCCTGTCACGTTCCACAAGTCTGGCCCTTCTCCTATATCTCACTGTTTTTTTTTTTTTTCAATATATGGCCTTCAGATAATTCTGTTTTATGTGCCTTATCATATTTTTTTTTTGTACCCTAAGTCAATATGGTATGCATTGATGGCATATTTGTTCAGTTACCTGTACTGTTGTGCCCTTCTTGTACTTTCTAAAAAAACTTCAATAAACATTGTAAAAGAAAGTATGTTATTAGATATATATTGATGAAACACTGTATAAAACAAAAGACAGTTAAAGGTGTATAGCCAAAGCTTGTTTGACTGTACCCCTATGGGTCACAGCAGTGCAGTTCGTTTTGCACTCCTGTGATCCATTTTCAGCAGAGAGCAGTCTGAAACCCACTCTCTGCTAACGTCAAAGAAGTCAGTCTAGGCACCGTGTCATCGCAACAAAGGAGTCTGGATCTGCCAGGTGCCTGGACTGACACTCGTCTCATCCTCTTAGCGAGCTGCTGAGAGCCTGAACTGGCTTTCCCCACCCCCTCCAATGCGTGAGGAGGAGGCAGAGCAGAGAGCTGTGACTGACAGTCTGCAGCTCTCTGCCCATGAAGCTGTCAAAACTGAGTGATTGGTGGTGTTAGATCACTCGGTTCTCAGTGCATAGGTGCCAGGGGACAGATGCAGCATCGGACCCATGCTGCACCCACCTAGAGTTTTACTTCTTTTAACTCTTATGAATCTATGGGAATAATAATTTCAAAGTAAGCTTTATCAGCAGTGCTTAGTTGTTTAAGCACTTTCAGGCAAGACCTTTTTGCTGGCTTAAGACCAGACCATATTTTGCGATTTGGCATTGCGTCGCTTTAACTGACAATTGCGCGGTCATGCAATGTGACTTCCAAACAAAATTTACATCCTTTTTTCCCCACAAATAGAGCTTTCTTTTGGTGGTATTTGATCACCCCTGCGTTTTTATTTTTTGCGCTATAAACAAAAAAAGAGATCGTAAATTTTGAAAAAAACACATTATTTTTTACTTTTTGCTATAATAAATATCCCCCAAAAATATATAAAAAAACATGTTTTCCTCAGTTTAGGCCAATATGTATTCTTCTACATGTTTTTGATAAAAAAATAACAATAAGCTATTATTGATTGGTTTGCGCAAAATTTATAGCGTTTACAAAACAGGGGATAGTTTTATGACATTTTTATTGATTTTTTTTTTTTTTACTAGTAATGGCGGCGATCAGTGATTTTTATTGTGACTGCGACATTATGGTGAATGCATCGGACATTTTTGACACATTTTTTGGACCATTGTCATTTATACAGCAATCAGTGCTATACAAATGCACTGATTCCTGTGCAAATGACACTGACAGGGAAGGAGTTAACCAGGGGGTGGCAGTGTAGGGGATAAGTGTGTCCTAGGGGTGTGTTACTAACTGTGGGGGGCGTGGCTGTGTGTTGTGAACACTGATCTCTGCTCCAATCACAGGGAGCAGAGATCAGTGTCACTTGTTGCTAGGCAGAACGGGGAGATGCTGTTTACTTCCGCATCTCCCCATTCAGCCTCCCCGTGAGATCATCATGGGTATCCGCGGGGGGATCGAGTCCATTGTAGCCGCGCCCGGACTCATGGGGGTTCCAACTGGCGCGCACAAAATGGCACAGTGGCATTCTTAAAGGGACGTACCTATACGCCCATATGCCTGTCCGTGCCATTCTGCTGACGTACATTGTCGTGTGTCGGTCTGGAAGTGGTTAAAGTTCACTTCTTTTACAATATAGAAGAAAAAAATAGATTAGATTGTATAGTAGAAAGATATTCTGTTATCTACATCAAAATCCTAGATTTAGGATTTAATAATAATAATAATAATATTGCTATTATCAGAAAAACATTGGCCTAATAAATAAGATGTACATTACAATAGTTACGTCTCACATTACCACGCTCATTCTTCCTGGCCACAACAAAATTATGCAGTTTTGCAAAAATTACAATCAGCCTACAGTCACACTTGTGTCTGCAGACCATACTCACTGTTCAAAACAGGTAAGCATCCAAGAAAGGCTCAAGTTCTCTTTAAAACAGTCTAAGTGTATAATATAAAACATCTGCAGAAGTGGCAATTATCCTTCTCTTTAAATGTTCCATTCATTTGTGCTGACAAGCAAGTTGGGCCACATTATAAGCAACACAATGTATTATTAAATAATTAGTAGCTAAAATGCAGAAATTAGAGGCCACTTCCTTTCTCATGCATCTCCAACCTACTTCAGACTATTGATTTAAGGTAAACCGATCCTCTAAAGAGACCAAAATGGAATCCAAGACAGCAGTTTATTGTTAGACAATTACAAGGCTAATGATTGTTCCTTGAGAGGGAGGCAGGCATAAAATCCAGAAAATGCCACATAATTCAGTTTGTTGATCTGTGTTTAAATCCCAAGGGAGCTAAGATTTCTTCCAATCTATGTCTCGTACAGAGCTCATTAATTAAAGTAGTAGTGGCAAATCATTGATGTTTTGCTCATTGCCCTCATATCCCCTCTAAGCCAATATATGTTGCTCACTGAGCCCTACAGGTATAGTGGCAGCATATAAAAGCTAAAAGACCAATTAGAACATTTTCCTGGAACCTGGAAAGAAGACAAATGAAGACAGAAGGCAAGATTACAAGAAACCTTTGTGTCAATGTAAAGCAATTATAGTAGTCTCTAGAGTGTGACACCATGATACTGTCAAATAATTCTGTTGCTTGTTTAAACTTAAAGCAATCTAATTTTATTTTTAAGCTTTACAAGGGATGTTGTGCTAGTATCATATATCTTTAGGTATCACTACTGGAGTTGCAGGCTTTCTTTGGCAGTGTTAGATGTCCCTCAAGAAATAACTAGCATCAAATTGCACACTTAAAAATAAGGTTTAACTTTACACCCACATTTAAAGAAAGATTAGTATAGGCACAATATTTAAGGAACAACGTGAAAGGTATTCCGATATAGAATCTACTCTGACTCCAATGTATGTTATCCTTCCATAATTTTAAATGTTTTATATGTTTTGGCACAATTTTAAGGGGATGGATTTAATGGAAAAAAAAAAACAACAAAAAAAACTTTACTGCATTGCTCCTGTCCTAAGGTTGACATATACTGCATTGCATATGCCTGGTAGAAAGATGCAAGTTAGATTTAATTCCTAGACTCTATGGGGGTTATTTGCTAAAACTGGAGAGTTTCAAATCTGGTCAAATCTGAAGGGCCTGGTATGGAATTTAGGGGTACCCCCATGCATTTTTTTTATTTTGGTTTGGGGTTCCCCTGTGGGGAAATTCCCATGCCATTTTTATCAATTAACTTTTATGTGTATTGCAGACCGACAATTCATTGTAGCCACGAGTAGTTTTAAATGACTTTTTTTTCCTTTAGAAATGTCATTTTGCTGTCAGGCTGTTCTAAACACTGGAAACATGCGCCCCTTTACAGGCATACTATAGACACCCCCCAGGTTTGAAATTCAAAGGAATATTATACTTATTGTTTCATTTTAAGCATTATTAAAATCACTGCTCCCTAAAAAACTTTGGTTTTTAAAACTTTTTTTTGCATTCATACATGTCCTCTGGGGGAGGACCCAGGTCCCCAAATACCATGCATGTAAGCCATACCATGCATGTGAGCACTTTTGATTATTCATGTTCGTGTCCCATAGACTTTAACGGTGTTCACGTGTTCAAACTAATTTTTTGCCTGTTCGCATGTTCTGGTGCAAACCGAAGGGGGGGGGGCAGGGGGTGTTCGGCTCATCCCTACTGGTGGAGCCTTGACAAGGTCATACAGATCTGAAGGATGTCACAGGTATGTGACCATACCAACTGCTGCTCGCTAGTATACTCCTAAACGGTGCACATTTGCACATTTTACTCCCACATTTGTGGGAGTAAACCCTGTTTTATTATTTTTACCTACAGGTACATTTATAATAAAGCCTACTTACAGGTAAGCTTTATTATAAATGTACCTGTAGGTAAAAATAATAAAACAGGGTTTACTCACACTTTTAAATTTGTGTCAACTATGCAGGCAGTGTGTGCTCAAGAGGCAGCTGCATTGGGCTCCACATCATTGACTGGGTTTGGTTTAAAGATGGCCCTTGCGGGGCCCCAACCCCTCAGGATGCCTGGGCCCCTACATGTGTATGGGCTGCCCCCCCCCCCCCCATGGCAGCCCTGGCTACATTATATTATCTTTTCTACATGATTATTTTTGGGTGTAGGGAACAAGCTGGATTTGTTCTGCTATTAAAATATGCATAATATTGGGAAACAATATTCTTCATCAAAATAAAAAGATAACAATAAAAACAGTAGATAGGTCTTTCAAAAATTTGGAATATATAGCAAGGGATATATATCAAAAGTATACAATATCCCCATTAATTCCTTTTCTGGTGACGACATTGTAACAATGATATGAGGGGAAATGTCCCCAATTGGGAGCAGTGAAAAAATGGCTTATGGTTATGGCTTGGAAGTACAGTAAGATTTAAGATTTTTTTTCAATTATACATCTATGCAGCTATGCCAGAATGTCACATTATGTTTAAAATCAAATATGACCTACAGCACACAATAAGAACATTTCTTTTTATAGTAGAGTACACTATAAATTGCTTACCAGTGACTCTCTGTGGTCTCACTAGAAGTGTTCCCTCAATTCTGTTCCCAACAAGATCTCAGACAAGTCTAAAATCTAAGTTCTAGCTTTTCCCCACTAAAGAGGAAAAAAAATATATCGGCAGACTCAACCTTAAACCCCATTCATCATCATCACATATCTTAACTGCAATGCAGTAAAGCATGCCGTTTTTTTTTTTTTTGAACATGTAAGAATTGTTGTTCCTACCTGCTTTGGACAGGAACCATATCACATAATTCATTTTGTGATAAAAGCTTTTATTTACAAAAATAAATGCTGACAATTTTAAGCAACCATACCCGTATTAAATGGTTTGTCTCAAACACCTAACTGCTACTTTGTCTGGACAACTTGGCCTGTTAAAGTTAAAAAAATAACAGTCTTACTGGCTGGATCACCAGGTAAAAGAAGGAGAAAAGCTTAACAAAGCAAACACATTTGAGACTTGGTAAGCTACAATTTTATACATTTTTGTTTTTGGGTGTAACACTGCTTTAGCCCCCCGTTCACATCGAATGCGACTGAAATTGGACGTCTTCACTTGAAATTGCACAAATTCAAAGCCACATGTCAGTGTGAGTTTAGATGCGACTTAGCTGACATCTGTGCTACTTCATGCACAGATGTATATGCAAGTCACACCTGAAATCACCCAAAATGGTGCCGTAATGTATTTTTCAAATCAGTGCTGCACTGCAAAGTCAACGTCACACGATTTGAACAGTTCCATTGCTGACAATAGGATGCAACTTTTCATACGATTTGAAACCTATCAAATCGCATGACAAGTCTCACCGGTGTGAATGGGGGCTGAAAGGATAACTTTACCTTTACAACATTTTTGTCACCCCTTTTATACTAAATGCTAAAGACCTCAGGTCAGTAAGCAACCTCCCTCACTAAACAAGGTTTTTTTTCCCATAAGCCCAAATGGAGAAACAATCTCTTTGCAGCATGAGGCCTGTCAGCTCAAAGAAGATGTCTTCAGAACAATCATAGTCAACAAAGGCCATGGTGGCAAAAGGGAACCATTGACTGATCTGAAATCTGCAGTTGGGAATATAAAAAAGATAAGGAGGTTAATAGGAAAGCATCAGCAACAACATTTTTAAAGTAAAGCTATGCTTTAAATTAGCATTTTCCAAAAAGCCTGTGATAGGAGGAAATCATACCACAAATAATATATAGTTATACAATAGCAACTAAATAACACTTGAAAAAAAGAGAGCCACTTCTGAAAAAAATGCAAAAATCATGATTACTTCTGTTCCATAAAGACCTTGTGTTATAACATGCACGATTATCTTCGTATCTTCAAAATATTGCTATAATGCTAAAATATTTTATTCAATCCAAACTATTCACGACAACCTATTCTTTAAATGGGGATTATTCCAATGCTCAATAAATAAACAAGCACAATTTTTATGGAGTGGACAAACTGCATAAAAAAGTAAGGCTTACTTTTTAGTTACTGAACTTGTAAACTAAAAATAGCCATTTCATCATTATGCTTGACTAACTTGGGCAAACGAGACTTTAAATGTGCTCAGTTCCTTTAATAATTGCTTGATCTTCACTGATTTTCTTTAGTTCACCTCTATTAATTTCATTATATTTCATAAAACCCATTCAACAGACTGAAAAGTAATTAACTTTAATAGCTATACAGTGCAATGGGAAGCTAGTTTGAGGGTTGATGCTGCAGTGCTGGTAAAGGAAGGAGATACAATTGCACATTAATTAGGCGCAAGCAAACAACCTCCTCCTTAATAGCTCATGTTCTGATTCCCAAAATGACAACAAAAGATATAACAGCCAGATGCTACGCTATTGTCTCTAGCCAATAGAACAAACACGAGTACTAAAATAAGCTTCTGTGGGGCAATATGCTCAAACCTCTTGGTTGCAATTGGGATACAAGAAAAAAATGGAGGTTATATTAATAGTGTCTTAAACTGGCCAAAAATGCCTATGTTTCTGCAGAGTAGTAACTCTTAAAGATTTTGCTTTACTGTAGCTAAAGCACTACTTAAAGGTTACCTTCAGAAACTTATTTTTCTCTTTCTGTGAGGCTTTTTATGCCAACCTTGGTCTCATTGGAAACATTTTCCCTCATTTCCAACCCCTGTGAGACCCTTACAAGAAATGGGGGTGGTGGTGGTAGGGATCTGGGGATAATCACTAGGTCAGAAAATGTATAGTAAGTGATAAAACATGTCCAAATCTCTCATTTGGAAACATTTCCCCTTGATTTCTGTCCTAACAGGAAGGACAGTAAGTCAGAAAACATAATCTTCATACTTATTCCAAGTCTGTGTCAAAGTAATATATTTTTTGGATTGGTATGATTGACATGCAACAGAACTTCAGAGGAAAGGTCAGTTCTACCAAATTCAGTATTGTCAAAGCACAGCTTTCCTTTAAAGAGGAAGTAAACTTCCTCTGCTGACATTTACCTATAGGTAAGCCTATAATAAGGCTTATCCACAGGTCGTGTAAATATCTCCTAAACGTGTAGTGTTTAGGGGATATTTATAATACATGCAGCCAGTTATATCACTGATGCATGCGCTATGATGGAGCGGCCACCGGTGCCATTCTTTCCGAATCCTGTGCCGTGAATGGTGGCTCCCATGCTTATGCATGAAAGTGGCGTCACTGCGGCTCCCGCCAGTCACAGAGCCGGAGCCCTGGAGGCAAGACAGGTAAAAATGAAAGCAGCTGCGGCGCTGACATTACGGTGCTGGAACAGCTTCATTTTAAGGTATGTTTCACATAACGTGCTAGTATGCGATGCATACTAGCACATTATGACTTTACCTTGCAGGAAGAAAAAAAAACATCCAGTAGTATACAACCACTTTAAGCGGTAGCCAATTCATTAGCTGTGCAATGGCCTCTTGCTGTGGAATCTCAAACATTTAAAACCCAACTCCTGGCTGAATGTCCCCCTTGTAGCCCCCCAAGCGCGAACATTTGCATGAAATGCATCTAACTTTTTGTCCCCTGCTCCATCTGTCAACCACTTGTCATGTGAAGCTTCAATAAAGGGATTTTTGGAAGTGCTGCCATCCGGAATCATTTCCTTATGTTACACAGCATGCAAGCTGGGCTAGCAACTGACTAGTGTGTGTGGGGATTAACCAGAGACTCACTCACCTGGAGTGGCTTTTCTTTTTTCAGCCCTCTAGTCAACTTGAGACACCCTAGCAGTATTTTCTGCTTTTTTATTACTTACACTTTTCCAAAATCTACTGGCTAGTCATGTTACTTGCTGGGCTCTCTTTATTGTTCTCCTGCTGGTGGGCAGTCCTCAATAATATTTAGATTGGTTCCTAATAGGAAGACATCAGCAGCACTGTCTGTATCAATAGGCTAAGTGTCGAGTCTTGTGTTCAAAAGGCTTGGCCATGATGTCCTACACTCAGTCTTTTTTTTAGGGTTGAGTGACTCTGGGCATCATTCAACCCATAAGACAGAGGACATCTTGTGGGGAACAAAAGGTACTACTGGGTACATGGGTGCAGCCCTATATTGAAGGTCAGTATTGAAATCTTCAGGGTACCATTTAAAATAATTAACTCTATGTTGGGCCATCATTAACCTTGTCCCCTCCCATACTCTTCCCCTCCTCAGGATTTGTAGCTGTGGAAAGTGACACATCTCATCTCCCCGATGGGCGGGTGCAGAGCTGCATGGAGCTGTGACACACAGATCACTGCAGCTGTCATCACATTCATGGGATGAGGCTTAGCGTCAGTTCCAGGAAGCGAGCTGTGAGGAGAGGAGGGGGATGGTAGGAATGCTCCAAAGATGAGAGATCAGCCTGTCATGCTTGATATATGTGTGGGGTGAGTGTATAGGAGCACCTTTTGCACCTATCCAGTGTGCGTGTACTGTGTGCCTAACACATTGGGGGCTGCACAGTGCATACTCTTTTTCTGTCTAATTTCTTCCTGAGATTTCCCTATCATCTCTCCTCTCTGGAAACATCCACTGATCTGCAAGCAGTATATTTCGTGCTGATTGGAATGTCTTCCTTTTTTTATTTTTGCAGCGATGTTGACCTATTTACTATCCAAGTTGCTGCCAAAACACTCAATGATTTGTTAAAGTGATAAAGTGATACTAAAGGGTATTATTTTTTCTTTAAAATAAAAAAGAATTCATACTTACCTGCTGACCATCTCCTGTATCATGTCTGCAGTCTATGACCATCTCCTGTACTATGTCTGCAGTCTCTGACCATCTCCTGTATCATGTCCGCAGTCTCTGATCATCTCCTGTATCATGTCCGCAGCCTCTGTTCATCTCTTGTATCATGTTTGCAGTCACTGATCATCTCCTGTAGTAGGTCTGCAGTCACTGACCATCTCTTGTATCATGTCCACAGTCTCTGATCCTCTCTTGTATCATGTCTGCAGTCTCTGATCATATCCTGTATCATGTCTACAGTCCCTGATCAGCTCCTGTATCATGTCTGCAGTCTCTGACCATCTCCCGTAGTAGATCTGCAGTCTCTGACCATCTCCTGTATCATATCTGCAATCTCTGATCGTCTCCTGTATCCTGTCTGCAGTCTCTTATCATCTCCTGCATCATGTTTGCAGTCTTTGACTATCTCTTGTATCATGTCTGCAGTCTCTGACCATCCCTTGTATCATGTCTGTAGTCTCTGACCGTCTCCTGTAGTAGGTCTGCAGTCTCTGATCATCTCTTGTATCATGTCTGCAGTCTCTGACCATCTTTTGTATCATGTATGCAGTCTCTGACCACTCCTCTAGTATTTCGGGGGAGAGCCTGGAGCGCTTTTAAGTTGTCTGCTGTGTTAAGACTTTGCTGCATGCAGGGAATGTTACCTTTTTTTAAGAACAGATAAAATAAAATAAATTGAGTTCTCCTGACTGCTTGAATTTTTTTGATGAAAACCATGCACACTCGCTCTGTAATTGTGATGCATCTTGATGCATCGTGGAATTGAATAGAATAATTGACATGATAATCATAATCAAATTGAATCGTGAGGCCAGTGAAGATGTGCACCTCTAGTTATGATGGGTTGTAAATCTTTGATTATCTTTTTTATCCCTTCTAGTGCTGGAATATATGTGGTTAGTGGTTACTAAAGGTATAGTTATTTGTTTTTTTATCTTTGTATTGGAGATGTTCTCTTTGGGTTTTCAAGGCTGTGTTAATGCTAGTGTTGATGGTTTTGTCCTTGTAACCTTTCTTATGGAAGGAGTCTGCTAGTGTTCTGAGATGTCTTCTGGGTCTGAACACCAGGATTTTTATAAGCAATTAAAAGGTCTCATTAAAAAACACTACCAACCCACCTACTTTCAGAACTTATTAATATGATTCCGGATAATCCAAATACAGGAAACTTCTGCATGCTGCCCAAGATCCGCAATCCAAGAAATCCAGGCAGACCCATCATAACATGTATGAATACACTTACTGAACACATCTCAGGCTTTGTAGAAAATATGTTAAAACCATTAGTGATAAATAATGCTATTTTCCTGCAAGACACAACTGATTTTCTGAACAGGCTCAACAATACACAGCAATTACCACCAAATACACTAGTTACTATGGATGTAGAATCTCTGTATATTAACATTCCTCACAAGGATGGGTTGGCTGCATGTCACAGATTCTTATCCTCACCAAACCACAAATACATTGCAGAGGATGTTACAAAGCTCATCAATTTAATTCTTACACGCAACTACTTTGCCTTCAACAATGACATCTATCTTCAGTGTATGGGTACTGCTATGATAAGTAAAATGGCACCCCAATATGCAAACTTATTTATGGCTGACCTGGAGGACAAATTCTTGAACTGCAAATAACAAAAGCCATACAGATAGTATCGTTATATCGATGATATGTTTATAATATGGACAGAAGGTGAAGAAAATCTCAAACAGTTTTATTCGTTGATTAACATTTTTTGTTTACATACATATATTTTTTTTATTAAACATGTCCCTTTAAGAAAAAAATAATGTAAAAAAAGGTCCTTATGTGCACTGTGTCCCAGCGCCGGGCGCAGTGCAATATGGGAAGCGCCACGTCTATGCAATCACGAGATTGCAGATGAGACGATTCATTTGCTACCAAAAACTCCCTCTGTGGCGCAGTCGATCATGCCACAGCTTCTGGCTCGATGGACTGGCTGGGCGGATGCACACTGCATAGGACTTTCACTTTCACTGTCACTCAAAGGAAGTGACGTTGGTACTACTCGGCTGCTCCCTCGAACGTTCCTCCCTGAGACTCATCAAGAGGTAAGCAGAAGCTATTGGTCGGCAGCAGCACCCCCCCATCATCTTTCTTTAACTTTTTAACTTTAGTTGGTCTTCAGCAAATCCCCAAAGCAACCCCCCCACCCCCCGGTTATCATGACTGATTGTAAACAAAGCACTGTGTAGTACTATAGCAGCAACTATCTCTTCTTGCAGACTGTGTGATCTTCCCCTAACTACTCCAAGTTTCCAACATACACTGACTGTGCATATTAATGACTGTAAACAAAGCACTAATAAGAAGCAGGGTGTAGTAGTGTAGCAGCAACTCTCCCTGCAAACATTCTATGTGATCATTGCCTTTCACTCAAGTCTTCAATATACACTGACTAAGTCTATCACTGACTGTAAATATAGCGCTGTTCAGCAGCACTGTATAGTAGTATAGCAGCAACTCCCTCTCCCTGCAAATATTCTGTGATCTCTCCCTATCTACTCCAGGTCACTCCAATACAAGCTGAAGAAAGGCTGCTGGAAACTAATGTCATAGGGAGAGAAACAAGAATATCCCCATGATTGGGGATTCTAAGCCACATGACCACAGCTCCGAGATTAAGAAGTGCATTATTAGCAATTGGCTTTTAGTGGTGAATAACCCCATTAGTTTGCTATTTTACTGAAATGCAAATTACTTGGCTTTGGGTAGAACTCATAATAGATCTAAACTCCAAACCAATGAGTGTAGTAAGCAATCTGTTTTCTTTCACAGCTGGTGGCTGTAAGAGGAAACTGTTGAAAGGCTGTAGAATTGCAGCCTTCATTTAAAATGATAATTGATGTGATTGGCCACAACAAACCACAATTTAATTGGCCCTGTAGCCTGCTCTGTAATCCACTGTGGCTCTAGGAGCTGCTCACGATTGATGAAGGAGGCCAAATTTATATACACCCACATATACATTTGTTCCATGCAGCTGTTTTAATAAAGTGGTTAGAGGTGAGGCAAGGACAGATAGAAAGAGTGAATTTCCCAAACAGAGGTACAGACAACAGTAACATCTGACAGCTATTCTATCCTATTCTATTCTACTCTGTTCTATCCAAAACGAAACAAAATAAAACAAAAAGTTTAGCCTTGTGCAGTCTGGTATATGATGTGCAGAGCTCTGTGTATAATGTGCAGCCTGGTATATGATGTGCAGAGCTCTGTGCATGATGTGCAGCCTGGTATATGATGTGCAGAGTCCTGTGTATAATGTGCAGCCTGGTATATGATGTGCAGAGCCCTGTGTATAATGTAAGTCCTTCATTACTAACAGTGTCATTTTTCAGTTTGTTTGCGCCGATCTGTAAGGCTGTGCTATATACCATGATTTGTGATACTGGGGCTGTATACTCTGTCCTGTGATGCTGGGGCTGTATACTCTGTCCTGTGATACTGGGGCTATATACATAGTCTTGTGATGCTGGGGCTATACACATTGTCTTGTGATGCTGGGGTGGTATACTCCTGACACTATGAGTGGAAGCAAGTGGAATACGGGGGGACGGAGTGGGTGGATTCTATAAGGGGTTTGGCTTATGAGAAGTGGGATGGGCCATATGTCGAGGGGCGGGGTCTTGCGCCCCCCCATCCTAAAACTTCACCAGCCGCCACTGCATTCTACTAAAACTTTTGTGAATCAGTACTGCTTGAACCTTGAGGAAGGGGACATACCCCTAAAGCTTGTCCTGAAAAATTGTATTTTAGTGCAAATAAAGTATCATGGACAGTACTCTAATTGTTAGTCTTATTTGAATTCTCCTAAAAGCCAGAGAGCTACAACTTCCTTCTTAATATCTAAGCCACGCTATCTCTACACTTAGACCATGAAGGAAACATTTGAAATTTGGGGAAAAGGGAAAATGCATTTTTATTTATTTGGCATATAATGTATGTCTCTAATAGTCTGGTTTGACTTTAAGTGTTATATATGTGGTATATAAAACAATGGCATGTGGTACCAGCACACCAAGTAGAATATAATCATGGGTACATTTCACTGAAGTAATGTAAATAATGTAAATGTGTGTGAAAGTGGGCAATCACAGGCCTTTATATAAGTTTGCATAAGATATTCAATAAAGAGATATACTGTATATAATCCTTAGTCCTCCATCAAGGACCCAGCAAGCACATTTTTTCAGCATGTTGACCAGCACTAACAATTCTGTTAAGCCTACTTTGAGCCAAAAGTAGACTATGATTTTGGCTCTTCGGGGATAAAATTTAAGATACTCAATAATAGAGAAACTGATGTTGTGATCTGGATTTTTTTCACCAACCATCAATACCTTTGATCTGTCTACGAGCTTTTCTTTTGTTCCTCCTGGTGAAATTTCTGGTTTCCATCTGATTTATATGATGTAATGACATTTGAAAGCAGCGTTAACTGCCTATTACTAAACAAAACAAGGTGAACCTTAGTCTGTTCTGAAAGAGAGGTACTGTAATTTAACAGTTAATCCTGCAACATGCAATTAGGCATTCACTTGGCAATCAAAAACCATGACTATATTCCATGTTTGCATTCCTTTTCAAAGCCTCTAGTAGAGGGGCACTTACTCTGTCAAATCTGCTATAGTAATCAAAACACTGAAATTACTCTTTCCACACTAAATACACTGGAACTGGTTGTTTGATTAAATGTAGAGTAGAGAGTGCAATTTGCTAAATTACAAGTATTCTGAACATGTAAATATAGTTTAATTACTGCAATTAGAGAAGATTACTGGAGATTGGCAGATGGGAATGTAATGCTGTTTTAATTAGAGCTTTTAATGCACTGTAACATAAGCATAATATTAACCCTTTTAGCAAGAGACTGTCCTCCAAAAGGGAATTAAGCCAATCTCTGTTTATGTGCTCAAGCTGTCATTTTCCAAAAGGTAACGATTAAAAAAAGCAATAATATAATTAGCGCAGTATGAAAGATGGAGACTATTAATTTTAAAAAGTACATACACATAAATATATGTATATACCATATACATACAGTAACACTGCATGACATTCCAACTTGCCTTACCATATTCTTATAATCTTCTGTAGGGAATGTCTAAGCCCTTTTACACACACGGTCGGAGAATCCGTCGGAATGTGTCCTATCGGACCGTGTCGTCGGATAATCCGACTGTGTGTGGTATACATCAGACTGATTCCGTCGGAATATCCGTCGGACCCAATTTTCCAACATGTTGGAAATATTCCCCGACCAACTGGGCCGATCGGACATACTCTGATCATGTGTAGAGAATTTTGATCGGACCAAGTGCCACGCATGCTCAGATCAAATTCCTACATCAAAGCTATTGGCTACTAGCCTGAATGTAGTCCCATGGGAACGAAATTACGTCATCACGTTCTGAAAGATCTGATTTTTCGCCAACTTTGTCCTACCGTGTGTATGCAACAGTTTCGGACAAGATCAGACGGACAAAATCCGACGGGCAAAATCCAACGGATTTGGTTGTGGAAATCTCCGACCGTGTGTACAGGGGCTAATTCTGTATAACGCATGTCTTCTCCTCACTACCCCAATTAATATGTTACTCCATTGTAAGCACCAATGTATCTACTGCCCTAGCATTAACACCATTAGATTGGGGTTGAACTCTCACCTCAATATCAACTCTGTGTGTATAAATTATCCACTCTTACTTCCGAACCTTCTTGAAATTAATTGGAGGTGAATCTGTCAAATTAAAAATGCCCTTTTTTTAGGCTATCAGCGAATGCAAAAAAAAAGTTTTAAAAATTCCATTTGGCAAAGAGTAGTGATTTTAAATACTTAAAGTGAAACAATGAAAATGTAAATTTCCTTTAAATATCATACCTGGAATATGACCTAATATTTCCTGTGAAGGCGCACGTCTCTCTGATGCAAAGAAAGTGGTGCAGCAGCAGTGAAAAAAAAAAGAGTTTAAAAATTGCCAACAAAAGACATTTCATTGCTGGCTTCTTTAACCACTTATCTACCGGGCACTTTCAACCCCCTTCCTGCCCAGGCCATTTTTCAGCTTTCAGCGCTGTCTTACTTTGAATGGCAATTATTTGGTCATACAACACTTTAACCATGTGAAATTTTTATAATTTTCTTCACACAAATAGAACTTTCTTTTGGTGTTATTTAACCACATCAATACTGGGAACTTTTGCCCCCTTCCTTCCCAGGCCAATTTTCAGCTTTCAGCACTCTCGCATTTTCAATGACAATTGCACAGTCATACTACACTGTACCCAAATAACATTTTTATCATTTTGTTAACACAAATAGAGCTTTATTTTGGTGGTATTTATTCATGACTCTATTTTTTGCGATATAAGCAAAAAAAGAGTGGAATTATGAAAAAAAAAACAATATTTTCTTTATTCAATTTTAAAAGAAATCCAATAAAAACGAATTTTGTCATACATTTAAGCCAAAATTCTGCTACGTGTCTTTGGTAAAAAAAATCCGTTAAGTACAGTGGTGTGAAAAAGTGTTTGCCCCCGTCCTCATTTCCTGTTCCTTTGCATGTTTGTCACACTTAAGTGTTTCGGAACATCAAACCAATTTAAACAATAGTCAAGGACAACACAAGTAAACACAAAATGCAATTTGTAAATGAAGGTGTTTATTATTAAAGGTGAAAAAAAATCCAAACCATCATGGCTTCTGTGTGAAAAAGTGATTGCCCCCCTTGTTAAAACATACTATAACTGTGGTTGTCCACACCTGAGTTCAATTTCTCTAGCCACATCCAGGCCTGATTATTGCCACACCTGTTCACAATCAAGGCATCACTTAAATAGGAGCTGCTTGACACAGTAAGGTCCACCAGAAGATCCTTAAAAGCTACACATCATGCCGAGACCCAAAGAAATTCAGGAACAATTGAGAAAGAAAGTAATTGAGATCTATCAGTCTGGAAAGGGTTATAAAGCCATTTCCAAAGCTTTGGGAATCCAGCGAACCACAGTGAGAGCCATTATCCACAAATGGCGAAGACATGGAACAGTGGTGAACCTTCCCAGGAGTGGCCGGCCGCCCAAAATTACCCCAAGAGCGCAGCGACAACTCATCCAAGAGGTCACAAAAGACCCCACAACAACGTCCAAGGAACTGCAGGCCTCACTTGCCTCAGTTAAGGTCAGCGTTCATGCCTCCACCATCAGGAAAAGACTGGGCAAAAATGGCCTGCATGGCAGAGTTCCAAGGAGAAAACCACTGCTGAGCAAAAAGAACATCAAAGCTCGTCTCAATTTCTCCACAACACATCTTGATGATCCCCAAGACTTTTGGGACAACATTCTGTGGACCGATGAGACAAAAGTGGAACTCTTTGGAAGGTGTGTGTCCAAGTATATCTGGCGTAGAAGGAACACTGCATTTCATAAAAAGAACATTATACCAACAGTAAAATATGGTGGTGGTAGTGTGATGGTCTGGGGCTGTTTTGCTGCTTCAGGACCTGGAAGACTTGCCGTGATAAAAGGAACTATGAATTCTGCTGTCTACCAAGAGATCCTGAAGGAGAATGTCCGACCATCTGTTCGTGTACTCAAGCTGAAACGAACTTGGGTTCTGCAGCAGGACAATGATCCTAAACACACCAGCAAGTCCACCACCGAATGGCTGAAGAAAAACAAAATGAAGACTTTGGAGTGGCCTAGCCAAAGTCCTGACCTGAATCCTATTGAGATGTTGTGGTATGACCTTAAAAAGGCTGTTCATGCTCGAAAACCATCTAATGTAACTGAATTAGGACAATTCTGCAAAGATGAGTGGGCCAAAATTCCTCCAGGACGCTGTAAAAGCCTCATTGCACGTTATCGCAAACGCTTGGTTGCAGTTGTTGCTGCTAAGGGTGGCCCAACCAGTTATTAGGTTTAGGGGGCAATCACTTTTTCACACAGGGCCATGATGGTTTGGATTTTTTTTCACCTTTAATAATAAACACCTTCATTTACAAATTGCATTTTATGTTTACTTGTGTTGTCCTTGACTATTGTTTAAATTGGTTTGATGTTCCGAAACACTTAAGTGTGACAAACATGCAAAGGAACAGGAAATGAGGACGGGGGCAAACACTTTTTCACACCACTGTATATAATAATTGGTTTGTGTGATCATGGACATATGTACTCAAATGCTCATTTTGAGGGCATGTGTTTTGGGGACATGTATTTTGGGGACATGTTTTGGGGACATGTGTTTTGGGACATTGTGTTTTGGGACATTGTGTTTTACACTGTGTGTTACTATACTGGTGATCAGTGTGTAAAAAGCTCTAAAAAAAAAGCTCATACACACTGATCACCAGCCGTCTGCAGTGATCCGCTCTCCTCCCCTCACCTCACCGACAGCTAATGTGTGAGGAGAGGAGAGCCGATCGCCTAGCAACCAGCTCTCTGTTTACATCACATGACGGCTGTGATTGGACACGGCCATCATGTGATTAGGAGGGCCAATCACAGAGCCCTCCTGCCGATCTGAGATGCGGCATGTCCGGGTAACACAAGCAAATCAGGATTGTGCTGCTGCGTGGACATGCGTGTGCGATCCCCCTCTTTCTGAGAGATGTTCCTGAATGTCCACTCAGAAGGAGAGAGTGTCCATCCAGCCATACATGTGCAATGGCCGGAAGTGGTTAATTACTGTTGGGATTTTTATTTTTTTCCTAAAAACCGAAAATGTTTGAAACAAAATGTTTTTCTTAGTTTCTGTCAGTAAATTTTGTAAATAAGGAATTTTTCTCCTTCATTGATGTGCGCTTATGAGGCGGCACTCAAGGGCCCTAATAGGCTGCACTGATGGGCAAAGATGAGGTGGCACTTATGGGCACTGATGAGGCGGCACTTATGGGCACTGCTTAGGTGGCACTGATGAGGAGGCACTAATATTCTGCATGTATGGGCACTGATAGGTGGCTCTGAGCACTGATAGGCAGCACTGATGAGTGGCACAGTTGGGCATTGATAGGTAGCACTGGTGGGCATTGATAGGTGGCACTGGTAGGCCCTGATAGCCAGCACTGGTGGGCACTGATAGGCAGCATGGATAAGCGGCACGGATGGGCACTGATGGGCATTAATGGGTGGCACTGATGGGCATTGATGGGCTTTACTGATGGGCATTGATGGGCATCACTGATAGGTGGCACTGAAAGCCAGCACTGACTGGCATCACTTAAGGCCATTTCTGGCTGTGGTGGGTACTGATTGTTGGCACTGGTGGGCACTGATTTTTTGCACTGGTGGTTACTGAGCATTGATTTCTGGCACTGGTTGGCACTGGTTGCTGGCACTGGTTGGCATGGGTTGCTGGCACTGGTGGCACTCTAATGTAATCAGGGCACTGATTATCGGTGCCCTGATTACATCTCTAACTGTCCCCTGTGAGGGAAGGCCACTGATCTTCTCTCCTCGCCACACACTCTGTCAGGCAGAATCACGGACACAGCCGATCACATGACTAAAGAGCCGCATCAGCGGCTCTTTACAGAGATCAGACTCGCTCTGTATCCTAGCAACACGGCGCAATAGTGATCGCTGTGCTGCGTGCCCCCATGGATGTGCAGGATCAGCTGCTCAGGTGAGCCATCATATGACTCCCACCCAGAACGAGAGCCACACCGCTACACCATCATTTGACAGTCGGCAGGCGGCAAGTGATTAAAAAAAATAGAAATACAGCACAGAGACTACTCCAAAGGTCTGCTATGTATTTTGAGGGACATTTGGAGGGATCTGTAAGCTGTTTCGTGTTTTGTAAATGTCACTTTTGCTGTAGCACATCCTACAGCAAGAATGAAAAAAAATTGTGTATTGTCACCCCCAAAATACAAATCAGACACTATGGGGTCAATTTACTAAAACTGGTGCACAAAGAATCAGGTGCAGCTATTCATAGTATCTATTCAGCTTCTAACTTCAGCTTGTTCACTTAAGCTTTCACAAAAAAAAAAAACGTAAAAGCTGTTTGGTTACTATGCACAGCTGCACCATATTTTGTGTGAACCGGTTTTAGTAAATCTCCCCCTTCAGGTATCCATTCTTTTTTTCCAACAGTGTCACCACTATGTTTTAGGGGTTTCCAATCATCCGGTACATTTCTCCATCGCTTTTGGGAATTCTCACATATTGCTCCAATTTGGAGAAAGCATGACACCTTTGCCTCCAAATAGCAACCATTCAACTCTCCCTTACCCCATCTCAGTGTCTATTATTTGCTCCAATCAGAAAGCTTACCACACTACAAATGAGACTAATTCACACACTTTGTGTTGCCATCCATTGGGTGATCACCCTACACTGAAAAACTATATCTGTACCTCTCTCCCAAGTCACACTCACAATGGACTCCATAAGCAGAGTAGAAAAGATTTTTCACACAATACCATACTATGCCTTATTATGACAAAAATGGTTCCCTTGGTTCGATCATTACACAATGTTTGAGTGCTCCCTGTAGGCTATTCAGAATTCCATCATTTTTATATTGATAGGCATATTTTTTCTGATAGGTAACACAGATATTTCTGACACCATTGCTCTCTTTTTGCACAGTTTTATTCTAAAAATGTCAATTGTTATACAATAATTGCTCTGTTCTACAATTTCCAACATACTTGTACACTCTTATATTGATATTACAATACGTTATACTTCTGTACCATCATTTGCATTTTTCTAATAAAAAGTTTGTAAACAAAATAAAAATCTCCTCTTTGGGTCTGATATGGATTTTTAAAACTTAATAAGAGACCACAATAGACACCATACAAAAGTAAAGAAAAAACGCTTGAAACCATCCTAAAAAATCTATACCAGACCCTTGATTTGATCATGAAGCCTGGCTGGTCAGCAAAGGGGGATGACAAGTGTGTGCTCCCTCCTCAGCCATATCAGGCCACATGTCCTCAGCTTCAGGGGTGCCTTGCAAAGCATCTTGTCCCCATGTTTATGAGGACAAGGGTCTCTTCCCCACAAGCTTGGTCAGTGGTTGTGGAGGTCTGTTGATGGGGAACTTATAAGAATCTGCCCACTTTAAATTATCAAGGGTGCTCCCAGATACTGCATCATCTATGTGAATGAGTAAAAAAAAAAAAGATGACACATAATAAAGACACCCAAACATTCGATAAGTCTCTTATTCAAAAAATCCATCTGCTGGAAAAAAAATAGATTTTTCCAGTGACATGAGGCATAAGTCTAGGTCTCATTCCTATTACTGAAGAAAAGTAAGTGGGGTAACTCAGTCTACAGAAAGTAATCATATGAAGCAAATTGAGGTGCCATGGTTGGCAAGTCCTGGTTTCAAGCATTCCTGTTCATAGAGTCAGGGAAAAGCCACAGTTGAAGGTAATGAAGTATGGAAAAAAATATAACTGTCTCCCTCTGTGATGTCCCATATTTGCTAGGTCCGAGTCATGAATTGTTTTGCCTTGTACTTGCCAGTTGGCAAAAAACATGTGCAGGTCAGTTTTTGAAATCCAGAAAGGAAAGCTGGATTTACAATGGCTGGAAAAAGATGAGATGGATGCTTAGAAAAAAAACATATTGGAAAATACTGTAAGGGTAGTTTTCCAAATGGGCCCAATTGTCTGGTGAGATTTAACCAATTGTGGGATGAATTAGAGGAGGCAGAACCAACAGTAGAATTGAAGAAGTCTGTCATTCTGTTCTAAGGGTATCCATTGTTTAACCACTTCAGCCCCGGAAGAATTTACTCCCTTCCTGATCCCCTCCCCATCACTGGAGTAAACTTGGCAGTATGCTTCATCTGGGGGAACATGACTGCCAGTTTCTTGTCCTTCTTGGGCACCCCCTCTCTCTAGGCTCACATTACTCCCTTCCTCAACCTGGGAGGCCTTCAAATCACTGCGCATCCTCCAACAGCATGTACCCGCCACTGTGATTGAATAATTCTGGGGACTCCTCTGTGCATGATGGTGGGGCTACATAAGGAGTGACCATGGACAAGGAGCCAGTAAAATAGGCCACTTTGGCAGCTGTGTTGGAAGGCAAACTACTCGGAGCCTGGGTGACAAAGGACAGGGAGGATGAGGATGGCTTTGTTATCCACTCCACCAACTCTTTTGCATGTTCTGGCTGAATAACATGGCCAGCAGCAGAAAAAAAGGACAAGCATGCCCCATGGCCACCTGCAGAGGATGCACCATGTCCATGACCAGCACTGTTTACTGTAGACACAGAGACTACTTGCCCTTTTTTAGTGGCCTTTGATCAACTGCCTCTCCGTGGTGGCCTTCCGGACATGATGTATATTTTGTTTTGCAACACCACACTACACTGTATTAGATACTGTGTACACCACAAGTAAAGTATTAGCAACTGTACTACAGCTGCACTGTATTTTGTAGTGTGTACACCACCAGAAGTGTAGTAGAAACTGTACACACTGTATTCGATAGTATGTATACCGCCTGCACTGTATTAGTGACTGTGCTACGTCTGCACTGTATTTTATACTGTCAAATACACTGCCACTAACTGAATAACCTGACTGCTTAATGTATCTCAAGCTATCTCTCTGTCCATGCCAACAACACTACACAGGGCCACCGTGTATGCTGCCTTATATAGTGTGGGGCGTGGACTTGGTCCCCCTGAGCCATGATTAGCCAAAGGCACCATGCCTTTGGCCAATTGTGGCTCCCTTAGCAGAGGGCGCTATGACTGGCCAAAGCATGCAGGTCAGGTGCATGCTTTGGCCAATCATCATACAGCAATGCACTGCAATCTCGCAGTGCATTATGGGGTGTTCTACTGCATTCAAATTTGCCGCAAACGCCCCATAATGTTCTCTGTTCTGTGAACGGGCGAACACCCGATGTTCGAGTCAAACCTCAAGATATCCATTAAAAATCTCCACCACATGAAAGCACAATTTTTACTGAATAATACAAGGTATAATCCACCTGGATATACTAAGTAGTTGCAATGATATGTACAGTTTACTAACACAAGTCAAAGTTGCAAAATTAGGCTCAGTAAGGTTTGTTCTGAGCCTGATGAAATATGTAGATGTGAACTCATCTGGGCCTGGGGGCTCTACTTGTCTTGTTTGTTTAATAGCTATACCTAATTCCTGTAAGGTGATAGGATTTTCTAGAACAGAGCTGGTTTGATCGTCAAGGGTAGGGAGCTTGTTATGGAGGTATTTCCTTATGTGCTCAAGTCCTAAGTTCATATACCAGAGTGAAAAGAGTTTTGAAAAGTTATATAAGTTGGTATAATATAATAATAAAAAAAGTTTGTGAAACCCATACAAAACTGGTTTTCTGCAGTAATTTGCCATAAAATTTGATCTTATTGTCAGCTAAATTACAACACGATAAACACAGTGTGCTTAAGCTGATAACACACAAAATAATCCTAATTTCTCATTTCTTTATTGAAGACACCTATAAAACATTCACAATGCTGGAGGAAATAGTAAGTGAACCTATAGACAAATTAAATAAACAAAAGCTGGAGGCAGTAGTTTTCACACCTGGAATCCAATTAATGAATTCACTTTGGAAGTGTGGTTTAGAACTATTTTGATTGATTAAAGACATTGAACATTTTAAGATTATTATTCGTAAGAATCATCAGCTGATGTGAACCCTGACTTGCAAAAAGGAGCTCACTGAAGATATATGATCAAGAGTAGTTGATCTGCATAAGGCTGGAAAGGGATACAAAGCAATCTCAAAGTGTTTAGGCAGCCATCAGTCAACAATTAGACAAATTGACTATAAATGGAGACAGTTTAGTTCTGTGGCTAATTTTCCTAGAAGTGGTTGTCCAGCCAAAATGACTCACAAAGCACAACACAAAATCCTCAATGATGTAAAGAAGAACCCACAAGTAACTGCCAATGAGTTGAAAACATCACTGGAACTGGCAAACATTCCTGTTTATGAGTCTACCATACGTAAGGAAAAATGTGGAGAGCCAAATGGCTTTAGATCAGACTTTACAGGCAAGATGGACAAGAGTATAACCTGTTCCTTTCAACTACCCCAAAGTGTGTCCTGACGAAGCAAAATTGTGAAACGCATTGACACACAGGGGCTCACTGCTGTCTATTTGGTGTTAACTATCTGTTCACACCATATATTTCCGACCATCATGTGTCTACTGTATGTTTTAAAATTATTTTTCTACTTGACTTGTCTGATATGATTCATTGTTAATAAAGTACACATTTTATTATACTCTCATCCATCTTGTTTGTAAAGTCTGATCTAGAACCTTTTGGCTCTCCACCTTTTTCTTCTAAACTCAAGTTCATACAGATGTGGCCTTAGGAGTGTTATTTCAATTTCTACCATATGTAAATCTTTGAACAGGCAGGGTGTCTATGGCAGAACAAGTTTTTGGCAAGGAGGAAGCCACTGCTCTTAAAAAAAAAAAAAACTTTGCACCCAAAGTTTTCCAAAGATCACCTTGACAAACCACAATGCTACTGGGAAAAGGTTTTGAAGACTGATGAATATAAAATTTGTTAGCACTATATATGGTGCTTTACCAACATCAAAACATTATCCCAACCATGAAGTACTGTATGGTGAGGGAACAACATGATTTAGGCTTGCTTCACTGCTTCAGAGCCTGGACCATTTAGCATAATTGTGGGGAAAATTAATTCCCAAGTTTACCAATATATTATACAGGATAATGTCAGAGGGGCTGTCTGTCAGCTGAAGCTTAGTAGAATGTAGTAGTGAAAGGATTGGTACTGGACTTAGGCCCTGAGATACACAAAAACTATTAAAAAAATATATTTTTTATTAACAATTTGATTAAAACAAGCACAACCAGACAGAGACTCATTAAAAACTCATACTATCTTTGTGATGATACATTTTTAGATTCTCCCACACGGACCTTTGTGGCCATGGCCTGTTTCCCATGTGGTTAGGTTTAGGTTCCACGTAACCTGGCATTATGTGTCTGGGTTGATAAACAGCCAGCATATGTTATATTAATACATGTTATAATATTGTTTTTTGATGTACATCACCAGTATGTTGTTTCTAACACCTATTGTTGTTTTTTCATTTTATATAGAATGCATGCCTAAGCTTCTAAAGAAGTGTTCACACGCGCTACGTGTAGAGCCGAGCTCCTGTACACTACGATCAACTCAATCCAAGCGTGATAGAACATTTTGTTGCTTCAACAAGGACATCATCCTAATCATTCAGGAATATACCTTTTGGTGTCTGGGTTATTGTTAAAAGCATATAAGCGATCTTTACATTGCAAAGTTTTTAATCAGTCTCTGTCTGGTTGTGCTTGTTTTGAACAAATTGTTAATAAAATTAAATTTTTTAAATATATTTTGTGTATCTTAGTGCCTGTGAAGTCCAGTACCAATCCTTTCACCACTATATTTAATTTATGGGACGTGGCACGTCCTGTGGTGATACCCTACAACCATCTATTTCGAAGCTTAGTAGAAGTTGGATGATGCAGCAGGACAATGACCCTAAGCATGGAACTAAATTCATCACAGATTGGCTTCAGAAAAAGAAAATGCACCTTTTGGATTGGCCCAGTCACAGGCCAGACCTTAACCCCATAGAGATGCTATGAAGTGTGGAGTTCACACCTACAAATGTGCCAGAGCTGCAGCAGTTTTGTAAAGAGGAATGGCAAAAAATTCTGCCTGAATGTTGTGCTGGTCTGGTCTGATTCAGAACTACCAAAAGTGTCTGCTTAACTACTGCTTTATCATTTTCTTCACACAAATAGAGCTTTCTTTTAGTGTTATTTAACCACATCAATACTGGGCACTTTCGCCCTCTTCCTTCCCAGACCATTTTTGAGCGGTCTCGCAGTTTCAATGAGAATTGCGTGGTCATGCTGCACTCTACCCAAATAAATTTTTTGTCATTTTGTTTGCACAAATAGAGCTTTATTTTGGGGGTATTTATCCACAAAAGTTTTTAATTTTTTGCGAAATAAGCGAAAAAAGAGCAGAAATTTGGAAAAATAAATATTTTCTTCTTTCTATTTTAAAATAAATCCAATAAAATCAAATTTTTTCATAAATTTAAGCCAAAATGTATTCTGCTACATGTTTTTGGTAAAAAAAAATTCATTAAGTGTATAATAATTGGTTTGTATGATCATGGACATATGTACGCAAATGATCATGTACAGATGTGCGCAGGTGATCACGGACATATGTGTGCAGATAATCATTGGGACATGTGATTTTAGTGGAACATATGTGGGGGGCATGTGTTTTTATTATTTGGGGACATGTGTTTTGGGGACATTGTGTGGGGAAATGTGTGTTTACACTGTGTGGTGACATGTGTGTTTACACTAGGTTGGTGATCAGTGAGTAAAAAGCTGTAAAAAACAGCACATACTCACTGATCACCAGCCGGCTGTAGCAATCAACTTCTGTGTGAGGAGAGGAGAGCCGATTGCCTCTGTATTTACATCACATGACGTCTGTGATTGGACACGGCCATCATGTGATCAGGAGGGCCAATCACAGAGCCCTCCTGCCGATTGAAGATGTGCTGTGTCCGGGTGACACAAGCACATCGGGATCGCACTGCTGCATGGGCACGCGCACGCGCGATCCCCCTCATTCTGAAGGACGTTCCTGAACACCCACTCAGAAGAACAGAGCTCCCACCTGGGGCGTATATGTACATTGGCTGGGTGGGAAGAGGTTAAAGTCATTGCTGCCAAAAGAGGTTCAATAACTTCAAGAGTTCACTTTCTTTAGCAGCATGAATATTTATTGAGTGTGTTTAATAAAGACATGGCGGTCACATGATCAGAAACCCCACCCAGGGGCCAGGAGGCACTGGCGCCAAGGGGTTAACTATTGATTTAAAGATGCGTTTGTATAATGTTTTGTCATACAGGTCACATATATATTCAGACACAGTCAAGTGCTGCAGTCTCTGTGATATAATGAGCGCAAATTTATTTCCCTTTTTAAATGGATAGTAAACTGTCTCAAATTTTGAATCTAGAAGAGAGATTACAATAAAAGTTTCATACTTCCGATGCTATAATGTTGTATGCATGGTATGGCAAGGTTCATTTCTGATTCATTGCACTTTTATTTTCTTTTTAAATGTTATAGAGTTTGGTGTTTTAAATACAGCTTTTGAGTTTGGAGACAACACAGAGCTCTGTAGTGGAAAACAATATTTGCAAAATCTCCAACTTAGGGATGTTGACACATTGGTTAATTTCTCAGCTAAATGGAACCTAGTGTAGTTAAATATAATCACCTAGAGGCTAAAAGCATACATGCATAGTACAGATGTGTTCAAAAAGGGGGGGCTGGGGGGTCAGGACAGATATGGTGAATTAATAAGGGACAAGGTTTAGGATGTTTCTATAGATCATAGTCCAAATAACAGCCTGCAATGATGCCAACCTGCTTCTTAAAAAGCTAGCAAGACAATTTATTTTCTTAAAAAGCATATTGTTTCAAGAGTACAACAAACTTTAACATTGCGTTTACAAAGCATTAGTATAGTATAGTTCAGGGGTATTGAATTAAAATTCACAGAGGTCCTATCCATAAACTTTTCTTACAGCCATGGTCTGAATGAGTTGCTTGTTTGTGCGATGACTCAGATAACAGCCCCCTTCTCTGAAATCACCATCAGATTTTTACATTAGATTCCTTAGTCCCTCCTTACATCACAGTTTTCCCTTGATAGTGGTATCCTCTGCCCCCAATCACATCACCCCATCACATTAGTGTCCCCTGTCCCTCTTCACACCGATGCCCCCAGAAGTGTACCCTGCCCCCACCTTCACATCCCACCAGAGCAATATTCTCTGCCCCTATTTTACCCCCCTCATCTCTTCCACCGGCCACATTGCAGCCCCCCAATCTATCCCCCATTCACATTGCAATCCCTCCTCAGCTCTGTACCCCATTCACATTGCAGCCCCCTAAGGTCTGCTCCATTCACATTATAGCCCCCTTAGCTCTTCACCCCTTTAACAAAGCAACCCCCCTAAGCTCTGCCTCCCATTCACATTGCAGCCCCTCTCATCTCTGCTCCCTCCTTTTACATTGCAGCCCCTCTCAGCTCATTACACACAATGCTAAAAATAGTTACCTGTACTACATGCCTAAACAGACATTTTCCAGTTAGGAAGTTGTCAACCCTAAAGTGCCCGCAATAACACATATAAACCTAAACAAACTGTTTTGCCATGCCCTTTATGCTACCTGATAAGTTATTCTAGAGTTTAACTCTTTTTCAGATAATAGTACTGCGCATAATTCTTCAGCCTGGGAGGGACCCACCAGAAGAAAATATGCCACAGTTTAGGAAACATTGGGCTAGGGTTAGTGGTCCTGAGGATAAAATTGTTTCTCATATTAATAATGTTTCTACGCATTAGACATGTATATTTTTCAACCTAAGTATGAAACTAGGACAAAACAGGTAAAAGTGCTGGTGAAAGGAAAATTAGCTACTCCACCTCAACCAAAATAAGCTAAAAAAAATAAAAATCTGATTCACAATCAATTGTAAAAATGAACATACAGAAAATTAAACCTAAGAGCAGCCCAATCACAAGCCTTTATAAAGGTGGCCTGCTAAACACAAACATAAACATCAACATAAAAGGTAGCTGATGCAATACTATTCAACAGTATGACTTACAATTAATAAGAAATCATTGCAATCCATTACAGAAATCATTGCCATACAGAATCAAGGTATTTTCAGTTTTTGTGTAGCTTACCTATTTCATTTGTTAAAGTGATGCCAAACTCTAATAAAAAAAAAAAAAGAAAACTGTATTCAAGTATGCATTCTTAACTTGAAAAATAACCTTCTATCGCTTTCAGCCACCTCCAAATCTCCAAATTCCTTTTCTATGCTACTGTCAATTGGCTTCCTGTTAGAGGATGGCTATGTTCAGTCTCCATTGTCTCAATGAATGTAGGAACTCTCTCTTGCTCGCACCTGAGATGGACTAGGGCCTATAAGCTATGAACTATGGGAGTTGTATAGAGCAGTGCACGTGACCACAACTAGAGTGAGCTGCTCATTCCAAACAAACAGAAATTAGGGGGGGGCAGGAGCTCATGTAGGATGTTACAAGTAGGCATAAAAACACAGTAAGAAATTATTAATTACAGGACCATAAGTAGTGAATGTATGTGGATTATTTTTTGAACATAAGGATATTATTTATTATCACATTAAATATATAGAACAGGATGAATCAAATGCACCGTTTTCACGTCAACTACTTGAAAAAAGAAGTCCCTCTACACAAGAACATTCAATGGTATAAATTCATGACTCCTCTTGATGGCTTACAAGTAGATTCCAAGCTTTATTTCAGCAACTGGGATATGAGTTTGCACTGACATGGAAACTGCTTCAACAAACTCATAAAAATGCAGAGCATATGGTAGAAATCAATTTTACATCTTTAAAGCGGAAATACAAAGTTCTTAAATTCTATACATATGTTTAGTAATGTACAAAGCTTAGTTTAAAATAAGAAATATGCATTTGAAATTGAATCCTTTTTATGAATGTGGTTGCTATTGTAGATGATACACACATTTAATTATGCATTAAAATAAAAATCGTATACACGTCTCATTTCTCTAGAGTCTTTCTGTTAGCAGGATCTGGCATCTCTAGAGTTGAGCTTTCCAACTTGTCCTCTAGGGCTAAAGACCTAACATAATTTTAGGATTTTTCTAATTAAAATGCAACCAATTAACTAGCATACTGCATGTATCACTAAGCAAAGTATATGTATTTATGCAGGCATATATTTTTTTCTTATGCTTAATTAAATTCAAAGCTTCAAAAGACAATGGTCTTTAACATTTGTTATGTTTATCTGTTAATACTGTGAAAATAATAAGAAAAAAATGCAAAAAGACATTTTATATATATATATATACGAAGAAGTGAAGAGCATAGATGGGACAGTGAGGACATCATATAATCATTTCCTTCTGCCCTATAAAACATAAAGGTAGATCTAAGCCTAACCAAGAACCAGAAGGGTATAAAAGTTTTTGCAGCCATCTGTTTTTACATTTTTAGCCTGAAAATTGAAGATTTCCATGAGTTTAAAGCCTTGATCCTTAGTGAGTAAACTAGGTTCACTCTTATGCTGGTCATATATGGCAATATTTAAGCAACTTCATCCATTTTTCTATCAATACGTTTTTTATTGAATTTCAAAAACAATTACAAAAGGAGGATGTACAATGAACATGAATCAAATAATTAACATAAAGTGTTAAATTAACAAAAAATAGCTAAGGAGGCACCATAAGTTTAAGTAATAACATCAGGTCACATATACAATAAAGTAATCAATTGTTTCTCCAAGTCCAAGTCCTGGTCTACATGTGTTTCAAAATACATTCTTTGAATGTACATGGATTAAATCATCCAGTCAAACAATCTTCTCTGTAGAAGGAAGCAAGCTCCCTACAATGTGATCTATTGTGTGCACAAGAGACACACTTCCAGGCCTCCTCTCCTCCCAAATTCTCAAACAAACACTTTCCTTCCATATTCACCACTAACACACCAATTAAAAAGAAAGAAGTGGTCATTGCTGTCAGAAACTCCTTGTCGTTCAGCTTTTAAACCTCTCTCTTAGATTCAAATATCCAATTTATCGTACTGGTGTTATGCTCCATTAACTCCCAGCCCTACACCATTGTCAATATCTATGCTCTCAACAGTCACCCAGCCCAAATTCACCAATATCTGCAGGGATTTCAGTTGAATCATGGACTCTCATCTGGACTCTACAGCTAAAACCAAATCACGCCCCCACACTTTCTGCAGAGATTATTCCACGCGACTCACCTGTTTGATGTTTGACGATACCAAAATGCATGTGAAAAAGACATGTGGGCATATCCTGACCATATGGTCGTGATCTTGTCTGCGCCTGGACCAGCTCTGTGATGTCAGCAGAAAGCAGACTTCAGCCCGCTGTCTGCTGAAAAAAGGTCACAGGAGTGCAGAACGAACTGCACTCCTGTGATCCACAGGAGAAGTACAGCCAAATGAGATTTGACTGTCCTTCTTCTTTAATGCACCATTTACTTCTGAAGAAATCCTTAAAGTTATCAACACTGCAAAGTGGCAAATCCCCAAGACCAGACAGTGTTGTAGTCGAATACTATGAAACCTTCCAACATTTGTACAGTATACTATCCCCTCATTTAGCCAATGTTTTTACTAGAGCTGCTACAGCCTCTGTTTTTCTGTCAGAGATACTAAAAGATTTTATAACAACCATTCCGGAACCTGGAAAAGATCGTACAGTACCCCAAAAGTTCTGTCCCATTTCCTTGTTAAATTTGGATGGAAAAATATATGCCAAATTAATTTCTACTCTCCTTAAAATCCTTCCTTACTAATCAACCCTGACCAGTCAGGCCTTACGCAGACTGACTTCAGATGCCAAGACAATAATACTAAATATTATACATTATGCACAATTAGTTTGAATACCTTCCTCACTTACTGTCCTTTCCTTACTATCCATTGATGCTGAGAAGGCATTCAACCAAATTCATTGGTCATATATGTCACACATACTTGTTTCATTTGGTTTTCAGTGGGTTTATATATGATACCTGATACCATTATAGCCTTATATTCCTGTCCCTCAGCACAAGTATACATATCCAAAATGTTATCCAAGACCTTCCTAATCTCAAATGGCACCCAACAAGGTTGTCCACTCTCACCAACAAATTTTAATCTCCCTTTTGAACATTTGGCTGAAATTATTAGGTCTCACTGTCAAATTACTTCTCTCCAAAGAAAACACACTGTTCAACTGTTCCCTGATAATATCACTCTGCTTTTCACTGATCCAATCTCCTGCATGCACATGAAGCCTTACAGACCTTTAGCTTCATATCATATAACGTCAACTATGGCAAATTGCTTATCCTTGACTTGGGTATCAAGCCCTCTATAAAAGCACACTTACAATCACTTCCCCCTTATACATGGGATGACAGAGTAATCCCTTATCTTGGAATTACTGTCTCCTGACCCTATTAACATGGCTGACCTAAATTACAAACCCCTGACAGAAAGGGTTGCTATGGAAACCTCCTGTCTGAAAAACCTTACTCTATCCGAATGTGCCAGGCTTGCCTCCTTTAAAATGAACCTCTTACCTCAAATCTCCCCCATACCCCCAAAATATTAATAACTCTTAACAGACTCTATAATCAACTTGTTTGACATGGTAAAAAAAGCTAGACTGTCACATTCTATCATCCTTAAGCATAGATGGGCAGAAGGCATTGTATCTGTTGATCTAGCAGATTACTTTACAGCGACCCGCTTAGATCAGCTTGGACGCTGGTTTCACCCAACCCTAAACATACCTGGACCTAGAATCAACCTTAATGTCTGGAGGAAATATTTTACATCTACTTTTACTTGATGTTTGGAAACACTGGGAGCTAAAAACCCTCCCACCCTATATTCATTATTCTCTTGTACTCTGGAGAACATTGCTAGTCTCTTCTCAGACACATTCCCACATTTCTTTAGTGCCTTTCCCATTTTCCCCAGTAGAACTAATTATTTCACACTTTACAGTCATATCATGGATTGCAAAAGGCGGAAGATCATAGATCTTTATGATGCTACCATACTTAAAAGCTAGGACACACTAACAATGCGAATTTGGCCTATCATCAAAGAAGTTGATTTAACACCGACAGATTTTAAATGCTGTCCGTATTTTACCCACAGAGTTCACCTGGTTGTCTGACAATACTTGCCAGACTCTGGTCTCTGATGTGCCTTTACCTAAGGAAATGTCTTACTTTTACAATATCTCACAAGATAAATTATCCTTAACCAAAACTTCTCCCAAATTCCAATGGAAAAATGCTTTCTTTCTCTGTAACGCATTGTTCACTTTGCATTGTCCATTCTGAATTTATGCCAACCTATATCAAATTTTAAACTATGGCAGGTCTTGAATACTTCCTTTTTTAATTTGTGCTTTGTTTATAAAACTCAATAAAAAAAATGTATTGGGAAAAAAAGAGTCCAATAAACAATTTTCAATCACTTTTATGTAGAAAAAAAGAAGAAAAACAATGGTGCACTGTTGATACTACACAAAGGATAAATATGTAATTAAAAAAAAACTCCACCACTGTATACAATAATACATATGCCACTTTGAGATCACAGAAAGTAAACACCCTCCTGCCTTGCTCAAGTGGCACTTTATTTTTGCATTATTATATGTTGGTGGTGGAGTTATTAGGTAATTTTATTACATATTTATCATGTGTGTAGTATCAGCAGTACAGCAATGTTTTTTTATTTGTTTTATTTAGTTTTGATGTGGGAACACATTTGGTGCTTGCAGCAGCTTTAATTCAGTTTTATATGTACATTGGGTGGGCGGTGCACTAGAGCTTTCCTTTTGGTCTAATTACTTTTCTGTGTCTTCCACCAGTTTCATGAATTGTTCACCACGGTGCACACCCTAAGGGGATGATTAACTGAAAATTGTGTCAACACATTTTGCACTGGGCACTTTATTTCCAATGACACTTATTTTGGTTACAGCAGGTTATGATTGTTGTAATTAAAGTGTATTATTTGTGAAGGTCGTTGTTTACTAGTTTAGATACTTAATACTCACAGTTAAAGGATTAGTTCACCTTTTGGGAAAAAATAATAAATGCGCATATTTCTGCTGAACAAAATGTGCATTTCTTATTTTTCACAATGAGAGCACATGCATTTTACTGGGTAAGAAGAGGGCAGGTCGACCTGGAAGGAGCCCATCCCTCCTTAATGGTACAGGGGCACACTGAACACCCAGCACATAGCACTATGGTAGAAAAGATGTCAGTACATTGCCTGACCAACATAATCAAAATACAAACAAGTGGCCACTGTCCCCACCAATAACTGGTCTTTGCAGCAAGGAGCACTGGAAGGACAAACGTATGTCAAACAAATACAAAGGGATTGTCAAGCTCAAACTTACAAACCAGCCAGCGACCAACCGAATTGACCTGTCTAACAATATGCATTAAGAACGGGGGTTTAGAGGAGCATGCGCGGATGCCTAGGAGGACGGTAATGCCGGCTTAGAGCTCCACTCCTGTGACGAATGTGCCGAAGGGGTACTACAGGTTGCAGAAGTCTCTTATTCTATACAAAATGAGAGAAAAACCTAATACTAAGACTCAGGCACATATAAGTATGGTTTTAAAGGGTACAAAAGCTAAATTTAAAAGTGGAGCAAGCAAAGAGAAATTACCTCAGCCGTCTTCCAAGATGGCTGTGGCAGTCTCCTTACAGCAGGGATCTCAAACTGGCGGCCCTCCAGCTGTTGCAAAACTACAAGTCCCATGAGGCATTGCAAGGCTGACAGTTACAATCATGGTTACCACAGGCAGAGGCATGATGGGACTTGTAGTTTTGCAACAGCTGGAGGGCCGCCAGTTTGAGACCCCTGCCTTACAGCCTCATTCTTCACAGCAGGCTAAACCTCCTAAATCCAATATAAACACCACAGAAAATACTGAGGACTCTGACTCTGATTGTGGTGCTTCGGTACTAGAATCAGAGTTTCAATCTGTCATATTTAAAAAATTTGAGCATATTTTACAGAAGGCTTTGAAACAGACATCAGATCATATTACTGACAAACTGACAAGAGAAATTAGAGAGCTGGGTCAGAGAACAGCTGAATTAGAGATACGAGTAGATGATATTGAAAGTCAAACTCAGCACTACATTTCTGAATTTAATAGTCTCAAAGAAGAGAATGTCATAGTTCAGTCATGTTTAGAGGACCAGTAGAATAGGGACCGAACGGCCAACTTGAGGATCAGGGGAATTCCAGAGACTGTCATGGATGTGAATGCCACTGTGATTGCTTTATTTCAGGAATTGCACCCTGGTATCCCTGTGGAGAGATTAGAAATGGACAGAGTGCATAGAGGGACATAATTGCCAAGATGCACTATTTTCGTACAAAAGAACAATTGTTGGCAGAAGCGAGAGAAAAGGGTTCCCTAATGTTCCAAGGACAATTATACCAACTCTTCTCAGATGGCAAGCTCTTAAACCACAGCTACAAATACTTCAACAGCACCAGATCACTTATCATTGGGGGTTTCCTTTCTCCCTCAAATTCACCCATCTGGAAACCAGATATGTATGTCGCTCTTCAGAGGACTTCAGCCTTGGTCGAATTAGGTCTTGCAGATCAAACCACAATTAAAGTCCAATCCCGCAGAGGATCAGCCTCCAGGTCCCCTCAACAAAACACTGCAACCAGCTCTAAGCCATCTACTCCTTCTCGCCATAATCAGCATAAACGTGGTCGATTTGAACATCAGCCTCCTAATACTGAAGACTCTATGGACTGAGTTTATAAAAAAAAAATAGTTTTTCCTCTTTTTCAGAACTGCAGGATTCCACTTTTTCTGAAACAACTTAATTTTTAAGTTACTCACTTTACAAACGTTATGGCCCTTTGGCTTACAATTCTTTGCTGGCCCTCTTCTATATAAAACTTTTTTTTATTTATTTTTTTACTGCTTATTTACTTAAATTCCCCCCCCCCCCCTTTTTTTTGTCTCCCTCCCTCCTATCAGTCAAATATACTTATGTGGTCATTTCCTGAGGTTATGGTCTTGATAGTTTTCCAACTACCCCCCCCTTTTTTTTTTCTGGATAATATATATACAGTTATTATTATGATAGTATAGATGCTTTTTGTATAGTTCCTGTGGTTCTCAGGGGTGGTTCGTCACTTTAGGAACTATTTACTGCCCTTTTGCCATCCTCAGACCCTTGCTTTTATTATACGAGACTCTGATGATTGCTGTGGAGCCCCTGCGAGTCCTTTGTTCACTCCCAGGAGTTGCTCTTATACCCTAGTGATTTCTTATTGCATTAACTCACAGTTTTTTCATATTAGGGTTATTCTTCCAAGCTATGTTCTTCTTTATTCTATTCTTTCTTCTCTTCTTTTTTCTCTCGAGGTGGTGACCTGTATTCTAAGTTCAAGTCATTGTTCTTATTATGAGCTAGTTTACTTAGACTTTTTATGGCCCCCATACATATTTTATCTCTTAATGTACAAGGATTTAATATCCCACACAAACGAACAAAAGCAATGAGATCTTTTTCGGCCAAGAAGGCACATATAATCTGTTTGCAGGAAACCCATTTTATAGACAAAGCTGCCCCTAAATTTCTTTCCTCCTCATACCCGCAATTTTTTACCACTTCTACCACGGTTAAACAATGCGGAACTCTTATTGGATTTCACCGTTCCATGCCATTCACCCTCTTAACACAACTAAATGACCCCGAAGGTAGATATATACGCCTTACTGGATATATATCAGATATAGCTATTACAATTGTTTCATATTATGCTCCAAATAAAAAAACGGAATCTTTTTTATCCCATCTTTTTCAAGTGGTGAGACACATACATTTGGTACTGTAGTCCTATGTGG
Organism: Lithobates pipiens; assembly: GCF_037356315.1. Lineage (NCBI taxonomy): Eukaryota > Metazoa > Chordata > Amphibia > Anura > Ranidae > Lithobates > Lithobates pipiens. The sequence continues at coordinate 397,313,469 of NW_027507748.1, read as the reverse complement.
TGACTCGAATACGATGGTATTTCCTTTTCTAGATAAGTTTCCCCCAGCCCCTATCACTAGCTCTAATAAGCCTAATCTTCAACATTTACTTGCCAAACATAATCTGGTTGATACATGGCGTGAAACCAATCCGACTCGTAGACATTTTATATATTACTCCTACCCACATAAATCTTTCTCCCATATTGATCATATTCTGGTGCCTTCTAGTATGCTACCTGAAATTATATCATCTAATATTATCCCGTTCACATGGTCTGACCATTGTGCCGTATTCACAACTATTGCTTCTATAATACCTAGATCACATGATACCACCTGGTGCATAAATGACTCTACATTAGCTAACCCTCTACATCGACAGACGATAGAAAAAGAGATTAATGACTATCTTTAATTTAATGATACTGGTAACACTTCCGACTTGACATTGTGGGAAGCCCATAAAACCGTTGTTCGGGGTAAGTTGATACAACTAGCTACAAAGCTTAAAAAAGAACGTAAACTCATGTTTACAAAGCTGGAAGCTAACTTCACTTCCTGTCATGATATGTTTCAATCTTCCCCGAATGCCATTAACAATGCAAAATTAGATAAAGCCCGTTTAGATTTAGATCTATTTTTAACGGATTCGGCAGATAAACTCCTCCGTAAACGCCAACATACACAATACCTCAAAGCTAATAAACCAGACTCCCTGATGGCGAGAAGTTTAAGATCAATAAATCAAATCAGATCCTCCATAAGACTAAAAACATCCCGTGATTCATATACCAGTAATCCAGTCCAAATTTTAGAGGTGTTTCGTTCCAAATTAGCTAAAATTTACTCCCCTGCTACTGATTTCAATCAGGCCAGTGCGGACAGGATATTTTCTAATATTAATCTCCCTACTCTTGATATTGAACAAAGAGAGAGACTAGAAAGCCCTATTACTACTAATGAAGTTCAGACTGCTATAAAGGGACTAAAATTATATAAAAGGCCTGGCCCTGATAGTTATTCGGCATCGTATTATAAAAACTTTGAGCATATTTTAACACCAGTCTTAACCAGAGCCTTCAACTCCCTTCTGTGGGGTCATTTATTTCAGCCTGAGTCATTATCTTCTAATATAGTTGTTACCTAAACCACGATCAGATTTAACTATCTGGTCTAATTATCATCCCATTTCTCTCCTTAACTTAGACATTAAAATATTAGCTAAGGTCTTTGCGTCTCGCTTGAATAATTTTATAGGTTACCTAATTCATCAAGACCAAATGGGTTTTATACCCAAGAGACAGGCAGGAGACAATATTAGAAGAAAACTATTACTTATTCAAGCCACTAAAAACAGACGTATCCCAACTTGCCTTCTATCTTTGGATTTCAATAAAGCTTTTGACTCAGTCACCTGGCCTTATATGCAATTTACTCTCAAAAAATTGGGTTTTGGTAATCATTTCCTGACTTGGAACTCTTCCCTCTATAACAATCCCAGGGCGTATATTAAATATGCAGGTTATAAATCAGCAATAATAGACATCAGAAGAGGCACAAGACAGGGTTGTCCCTTATCCCCACTACTTTTTGCCCTACTTATGGAACCTTTGGCACAATTAATTAGATCCAACCCAGATATCAAACGTATTGAACTAGGTGGGCATCACCATAAACTGTGTCTTTATTAGGATGACATACTTATTTATCTATCTCATCCCCACATTTCTGCCCCAATTCTTATGCGAATATTGGATACATTTTCACATATTTCCGGTCTCTTTGTAAATCCCACCAAATCAAATGCTTTGAATATTTCTATAAAACACTCTGACCTATTACAGGCTCAATCGTCTTTACCTTTCAATTTGGTTGATCGCCAATTACCATATTTAGGTGTACACCTTACATCCTCACGTTCTGATCTTTTTGCAGCTAATTATTTACCCCTGGTGAAGCAAGTTACAGGCTTATTAAAGCAATGGTCCACACTACCACTAACATGGATGGGTCGGATGAACGCAATAAAAATGTCAATTCTCCCTAAGTTTTTATATTTATATAGGGTACTTCCCATTTCCATACCTTCATATTTTCTACGACTCACACAGCATAGAATTACGTCTTTAATTTGGAAGAATATTAAACCTAAATCCACTTTATATCTTAGTAAAACCAGTGGAGGCTTGGGGCTACCTAACTTCGCTTCTTACTACTTTGCAGCTCAACTATCGATACTCCCTAAATATCATTCAACAGAAGACATACCTTTATGGGTATCTATTGAAGCCATTGATTGTGACCGCATACCAGTGGCCAATCTACTATGGATTCAGCCAAAGGACAGATCGCATCTGACTAATCCTATCACAAAACATGCATTGGTTATCTGGGATAGATTTGGTAGTTCATGTAAATTACAATCAGTACATAATCCACTTCTTTCCTTTCTAGGGAATCCAGCTTTTTATCCTGCATGGACATTTCCGAAATCCTTTTCAGCATGGTCTTCTACTAATGTGACTAGATTCTAGAAGCTATTATCCTCAAATACCTTTCAAACATTCTCTATGCTATGTACGAACTACGGGCTCTCAAACAATGAAATATTTCGATATCTACAAATTAAAAATTTCTATATGCCTTTTACTGGGTCAGGTTTAGCACTTAGTCAGATGTCTAAATTTGAACATATTTGTATAAGTGACCCACATGTTAAAGGTTTAATTTCATATGTGTACCAAACCCTTATTACTACCCCCAATGAGGTACTTCCATCATATTCTGTTAAATGGGCACAGGATTTGGGTCGAATATTTAACAACAATGACTGGTCCAACATTTGGTTAGCTACTAAATCATCATCTCCCAACTGTTATGCTTTGGAAACTAACTTTAAAGAGGGATTCCACCCACAAAAAAAATATTAAAAGCCAGCAGCTATAAATACTACAGCTGCTGACTTTTAATAAATGAACACTCACCTGTCCCGGGGTCCAGCGATGCTGGCAGCCGAGGCTGATCGATTGCTCGGCTCTCAGCTGCTGCCGCCACCATTCTAGGTGAGGGAATCAGGAAGTGAAGCGAATCGGCTTCACTTCCCGGTTCCCTACTGCGCATGCGCGAGTCGCGTAGCGCAATAGGAATTGTCCGCGCTGTCTCTGGGACCCGTGTGTCCCAGCAGACAGCGCGGCAGGACAGGAAGAGGCATAGACTCCCATGGGAGTCTATGCCCAGAAGTGGGTGTAAATACCCGTCTTTGACAGGTATCTCCACCCCACTCTCCCCTGAAAGGAATAACATATTTGCAATGGCCTCTAAAGCTTTAGATATCTATATTGCCCCAGACCCAGCTATTGCACTTTTAAATCTCAAACCAGATTCACTCACACGGACACAATTTAAACTACTTGTTTATATTAATACGGCAGCTAAACAAACCATAGCTAAGGCATGGAAAACCCAAAATGTAATTGTGGCGGAAGCCAAACACAGACTGAACAAAGCTCTCATTTTCGATAAAATGACAGCTATTAAAAACAATAATATTAGTCAATTTCACATGAATTGGCAACCATGGGTTAAACATTTCTTTCCTTCTGATTTTGACCAGTCATTGCTGTTCCCACAATAAAATCCTTGTGTATCGCTGTTGTGCTATTGATTCATGTCATGTACCAGGTCACTACCTTGAGAGTTTTAATCTCATCCCTTTTCTTCTCTCTTTTCCTCCTTTTCTATCCCTCTTCTTCTTTTTTTATTTTTTTATTTTATTTATGTTTTATCTTTCAAAAGTTGGTTTATTTATCATCTCTTTTAGAGGGTCTATTCTTCAAAACTTTCTTTAAATACTGGTTGTGCTGGGCTAAGGTTAACCAGGAAAAGAGTTTTACTTTTTAATTATACCTGCCCCCACCTGTTCACAGCTTGAACCCATTTGGGGTGGACAGGTGGTCTGGAGGAATATTTAATTAATTCTCTCATATAGTTCGTTCCTAATTTAGTTCAGTACTTATAATATTATAGTACACAATATCTATGTTACTTATACTTTCACTTATAACATAAATAATCTATGCGATCAATACCTGATTATAACTATATTGTTAATTTACGATACTCATGATATGATGCTCGTTATGATCTGTAAACTTCACCTTTTTTTTTTCTTGAAATTCAATAAAAAGATTTAACAAGAACGGGGGTTTAGTCCACACACATTTGCAAATATGTGCATAAGCGACATGCCTCATCAAGGCACCCTGTTGCCAACATCAGGCAAAGCACTGACATCTTTGCTGCCATAGTGCTATGTGCTGGGTGTTCAGTATGCCCCTGTACCTTTAAGGAGGGGTGGGCTCCTTCCAGGTTCACCTGCCCTTTGCCTATTCATTAAAATGCATGTGCTCTTATTGTGGGGAGACACTGAATTTAGAGTTAGGGACTACAGAAAACAGGGTGCCTTGACAGGCCCTGTAGCTTACGCATGTATTTGCAAATATGCGGAGACTAAACCTCTGTTCTTAATGCATATTATTAGACAGGTCAAGTTGGCTGGTCGCTGGCTGGTTGGCAAGTTTGAGCTTGGAAAGCTCTTTGGATTTCATACTTTTTCCTGCAGGAGCCTGGAAAGCATTGTACCCATGAACAGGCGATCACGGGTGCAATGTCAGGCTCCTGCAGATTATCAGTATAGCTATCTGTCTATACCTCTCATATGTGCAGTCAGTTACTGTAGAGCAGGAATATCAATGAGATACGCTAGTCCCTACAAGCGTCCTCACCCTATCTTTATGAACTGAAAACCACCTGCCTCAATGGCAGACTGTTGTTCAAGTTCATTCACAGAACTGTGTGAATGAATGATGCAGCTGTGTGGGCAGAGCCCTGCATGGCCACGCTATTTTTAAATTGTGGCAGTGGGTGCAGAGAGAAGATCAGTGCCCACTGTCACAAGAAGAGGACTGAGGGTGCAAGAGGGGGAGACACTGGAGCATGTTGCACATTACATCCTAAATATAGGTGTAACATGTACCATGCTCCAAAAGGTGACCTTAGCCTTTAAAATTAATTAAGTTTGAGACGCTGAACTATACACTTACAGCCTTTATTCATGAGCATCAGTGATAAGAAGAACAGAAGCTTAGTTTTGCACTTTTAGGTTAGGAAAGGTAGGGAAGTGTGGAGATTAATAAAGTTTTGACAACATTGCTTTAAACAAAGTATTTATTATCTTAAAAAGAGAGTTGTGAAAGAGATTTTTTAAGGATTTTCCCACTTTAGAGAAATTTTAAGTAAAATAACTTTTTCAGGCTCCTAAACTGATACAGAACGTGGGAAGCAGAAAGGGGAGCCAACATTAACTTTATGTTGATATTCTAGAGTTTTATAGCAGCACAGATTGACTGCAAACATATGAATGTTTTATAAAATATGCAGATGACAGATTGCAGTTGTAAAATGTTCATGTGACTTAAACACTGTTTATTTCTATAACTGCTCTCCTAAAGCCTCATCACACCTGAAGCATGTGATGCTAACAGGCGTTGTATGATCCATGCACAATGGATAAAGCATACAGTATATGCACTTGAAGGCTGTAATAAAATGCAGCAGTATTTTGACAAATTAAGTAAGATATTCTGTTCAGTACTTAGGACACATGACTAGTCACACAAATGCTCCTTTTAGAAAGGAGATAAATGCATTCTTTATCCAAGTGTATAGCACAAAGTCACATATTTCATGCCCACTGGCACCTGTGATTAGTTTTTCTACACTTATTATGTATGACTTTGATGGGAGTGATTGTTTAAAGGCCTCAACATATGTAGCAATGATTTCACTAGTCTAAAGTCCTCAAGCAACCAAGTAAGAATAAGAAAAACATTGACTAAATGCTATTAGTTGTTACAGAAAATTCAAATGATATTTAAAAAAAAAATTGGGATCAAGAAATGTTGCTCCAATATAACACAGTACTTAAAGTATTTTTTTTATCATCACTTCAATTTTGTATTTTTGCAGTAATAATTTGAGGATTTGGAGTGTTAGGAAATAAATGTAATGCATTTTCAATGAATTGCCCTTTCCTGTTGGTTATAAATTGATGAGCTGCTTGCTTTTCTAGGATAATCTGTAAGTAAGCTCTTATTTCAGTTTAGTCAATGCTATACCAGGTAAAGTATTGATGCTCCCATATATTAGAGTAAGGGGTCACACTTCAAAGGCACCTTGTTAGTGGTGGATAGACATGGGGAAGAGACACACACTGGCCTGGTGTAGTAATTTTAAACACCTTTAATACAAAAATAAAACATTATACTCACATGTATAAAAAGCACACAGAGCTTATTGAATTCCAGTGGCCAGCAGCAAGCAATGACGTCAGGAAAAGCAGCTGGATCCAAGGATGGAGACATTAAAGTAACAGTTCAGACCACAGTGCATACCAAGTATCACACAGTACCTCCCACTTCAGCACGTGTCCAAGAGGCAGGAAGATAAAATTATTCCTTGAAGCACATCCCGTCCCTCAGGAGACATATGCCAAGCTCGGAGATACCTCTGAAACTTGGCATGCATTGCACTCTGGAATGTTACTTTGAACATTTTTATCTCTTGATGCTTGTATTTTTTATTGACTGTATTGTTTTGCATTGGCCACAGGAGTGCATAAAGTAATTCGGATAGGTATATACCTAATAGGGTATGTGTGGAATGTATTATTTATATTAAGGTGTTTAATTAGGTCAGGCCACTTTTCTGTTCCTGTTCCACCAATATTAATGTAGCGCTGATATTTTTGCCTATTAATGCTTTACAATGTAAGTCTATGGGCAGTGTTATAGCTTAGTATTTGGCGCCATCTAGCGGCCAAATCAGAAGAGGGACTTGAATTATTTTTCCTTTGCTATAGCACTAGAAAGTAAACAGGAAGTGACTGTTTACATTTTTACTATGACCTATCTACCCAGAATGCCAGGTGACCTACCCATAATCACCCTGTACTGAACTGCATGCTGGGTAGGCTATAAAAGGACACAGATGGCAATTTTCTTTCTCTTCCGGATGCATGGCCTGCCTGTAAGGACATGTGAGGAGGTCTCCAGAGAGTGCAGCCTACATCCACTGTGGAGCAAAAAAATTACAGACTCTGCCATTCACCTGATCGCTGGAGACTGGGTAACCAGATCGGGAAGGATCCAGAGACACCTAGATGAGCCATCAGAGGGACCCGGTTCATCTTGCAGAGCGGAGCGGTGTGACAGAGCCGGCCAGCTAGAAGCAAGACTGAGTGCATCGGAGCAGAGTTGTTCCACTCCTCAGACCCTGTTTGGTGAGAAGCCTGTTGCTCACAGTTTCTTATGCTCTTTCATACACCAAGACTTTAATGCAGTGTTGCTGGGACCTGTAGTCCCACGGAAGAGAACTTAATAAAGAGATTGAGTTAAGCAGGCCTCAAGCCTATTCATCACAATACTATTAGCACTGTGTTATCCCAAAGCAATTACAGGTGTATCAGACCATGGGAACAAGTCCAATATTAATCTCAAGTTAACCCTTGTTATTCCACTGTTGGATTACAAAGTGTTATAAACACAAATAGCTAGCAGAAGAAAGAAGATCAAAGACTGCATCTTGTACTGCAAAGCCTTGCTCCTTTACTAAAGTAGGGGGAGCTCCCTTTTAGTTGTGTTGTGCCGTATTTATCATTCTCATTTCTGTATTTACTAGAGTGTGCTGGAAGTGGGAAGGTGCCCAGAGTAAGGATTAGTCACTCTGAGCACTAGTCCCAATTGGAGTCACATACTCAGAGGTCACCTAAGACAACTGTACAGATACAATCTGCTATGTGTACCTACTGTACTGTTACATTATGTTTATGTAACAGTGCAAATGTTGTAATTACCATTTTACATTACTCAATACAAGTTCCAGTAAAAATAAGTTTATGGTTAAGTACTTTGGTGTGGAGTGTTGTTCCTTTTCCAGCATACGGTGGAGCCATTGGATACCCAGGTAATAACAAAGGTATACTGTTATTATATTGCATATTGTGGGACTATCCTTCACTATTATTTCCACACCAACATTGCACCACAGCTGTGTCAAGGGGACTAAGCCAAGTCAGTGGGGGTTCACTAGCAGAGTACAGGCCCAAACAAATTCAGCAGCTCCTTCGGGGGTCAGTGCTACATTAAGAACAAACTTTACATCAGAAGCTGCAAGGTTTGTTATGTTTAACATCAATCTTCTGGGGGGGGGGTATTTATGGGATTGACAGGCTTTTTTTTGTAAACATGTATTTGTTATGTTATATATTTGTTTTATTTTAATAAACCTCTTCTTATCATAGCACTATAGCACTTTGTTACTATATTTTGTAACTTTAAAAGGACGGTTCTTGTTGCCCAGGGTAATCGTTGGTGAGTGTTGCTAGGCACAATGTTGTACTTAACCTTGGTAATGGTGAGTGGCTTCCAAATACCAAAGCACTAGGTTTATCGTTAGAAAACTAGGCAAGTTTGCCAATCATTTTCTGTTCTAAGGTGTAGACTGATCTTTATAGTTATAATAATAAACTTCAGCCATATTTAAAAGGCAACACTGACTCTGGTTTACATATGTTACATATGCGTGTTAAAAAAAAATCAGTTTAAACAATAAGGGTCATTGACAACTTGAAAATAATAGCATTGTAAAAAAGGGAAACTAAAGTCAGTTATACTAGTTATTAAGACATGGTATCTAACAAAGTGCAAGTATGGCCTAGTCCAACCAATGCAATTTGAATGAGTCTGAAAATAAGACTGCAACATTTATGGAGACGTAAATGTTTACAAGTAAACATAGTTTACAAGTTATAGACATTAACCAGTTGCCGACCGCCGCACGCCGATGTACGTCGGTAGAATGGCACGGGCAGGCATAAGGACATACATGTACGTCCCTTGCCTCCCGCGGGTCGGGGGCCCGATTGGGCCCCCGCCCGGTGCCTGCGGCGGTCGGTTTTCGTCCGGGAGCGATCCGGGACGAGGGGGCGGCCATTCATTCATGGCCACCCCCTCGCGATCGCTCCCGACGAATAGAAATCCCCGGTGACATCACTTCCTCTCCTGTAATGTAAACACAGGAGAGGAAGTGATGTATTCTCTCCTCCGTGTCGGTATTTTTCATTCCGACACGGAGGAGAGCGGATCAGTGAGTTGCACCAACACTCTACACACACAGTAGAACATGCCAGGCACACTCACACCCCCCCTTTACCCCCCGATCACCCCCCCAATTACCCCTGCCCCCCAGTCACAGTGACACCAATGTCATTTTTTTTTTTTTTTTTGCATTGGTGTCATTTGTGACTGTAATAACTGTTAGGGCAGTTAGAGTTAGCCCCCTTTAGTTCTAATGTACCCCCCTAACCCCCCCAATAAAGGTTTAACCCCGTGATCACCCCCCGTCGCCAGTGTCACTAAGGCTGGGTTCACATTGCAGCGGTTTATGAGAACGAATGTGATTCGCACCGCACTGCAGTGCAAATCACATCCGATCTCTGTGCGATTCGAGTTCAGCCATTCGCCGCACCCGCCGCACCCGCCACACCCGCCGCACCCGCCGCAAATTCGCACGGGACCCTTTTTTTGGCCCGCAGCAGAATCGGATCGCATGGGTGTTCACACCATGCGATCCGAGTTTGCAGATCGCACTGCGATATGCGAACTGATCTGGGGGTGTCAGTAACATTTCACTGACACTCCCAGCAGTTCGCATAGGGCAGTGTGAACTGCCGCCGGGAGGCATGCGATGCGGGAACCCGCCGCGGATTCGCGGCGTTTCCGCATCGCTCCAGTGTGAACCCAGCCTAATAAGCGATCATTTTTCTGATCGCCGTATTAGTGTCACAGGTGACGCTAGTTAGGCAGGTAGGTATTTAGGTTCGCCGCAGCTTTTTATAGCGCCAGGGACCCCCATATACTACCGCATAAAGCCCCCTGATTGCCCCCTAGTTAACCCTTTCACCAGTGATCACCATATAACTGTTACAGGTGACGCTGGTTGGTTAGTTATTTTTTTATAGTTTCAGGGCACCCGCCATTTATTACCTAATAAAGGTTTAACCCCCTGATCACCCGGCGGGTGTCATTTGTGACTAATAACTGTTAGGGCAGTTAGGGTTAGCCCCCTTTAGTTCTAAGGTACCCCCCTAACCCCCCCAATAAAGGTTTAACCCCGTGATCACCCCCCGTCGCCAGTGTCACTAAGGCTGGGTTCACATTGCAGCGGTTTATGAGAACGGATGTGATTCGCACCGCACTGCAGTGCAAATCACATCCGATCTCTGTGCGATTCGAGTTCAGCCATTCGCCGCACCCGCCGCACCCGCCACACCCGCCGCAAATTCGCACGGGACCCTTTTTTTGGCCCGCAGCAGAATCGGATCGCATGGGTGTTCACACCATGCGATCCGAGTTTGCAGATCGCACTGCGATATGCGAACTGATCTGGGGGTGTCAGTAACATTTCACTGACACTCCCAGCAGTTCGCATAGGGCAGTGTGAACTGCCGCCGGGAGGCATGCGATGCGGGAACCCGCCGCGCATTCGTGGCGTTCCCGCATCGCTCCAGTGTGAACCCAGCCTAATAAGCGATCGTTTTTCTGATCGCTGTATTAGTGTCACAGGTGACGCTAGTTAGGCAGGTAGGTATTTAGGTTCGCTGCAGCTTTTTATAGCGCCAGGGACCCCCATATACTACCGCATAAAGCCCCCTAATTGCCCCCTAGTTAACCCTTTCACCAGTGATCACCATATAACTGTTACAGGTGACGCTGGTTGGTTAGTTATTTTTTTATAGTTTCAGGGCACCCGCCATTTATTACCTAGTCTCACTAGTGTACCCCTAAATTTAGGGGTGTCTACTTTCCAAAATGGGGTCATTTGGGGGGGGGTTTGTGCCATCTTGGCATTTTATGGCCTTCAAAACTGTAACGCCCTTAGAAAGCCTGAAGGCGGTGCTTGGTTTTCGGGGCCCCGTACGCGGCTAGGCTCCCAAAAAGTCCCACATATGTGGTATCCCCGTACTCAGGAGAAGCAGCAGAATTTATTTTGGGGTGTCATTTCACATATGCCCATGGCATGCGTGAGCAATATATCATTTAGTGACAACTTTGTGAAAAAAAAAAAAAAAAAAAAAAAGTTTGTAATTTTCCCGCAACTTGTGGCAAAATATAAAATATTCCATGGACTCAACATGCCTCTCAGCAAATAGCTTGGGGTGTCTACTTTCTAAAATGGGGTCATTTGTGGGGGTTTTGTGCCATCTTGGCATTTTATGGCCTTCAAAACTGTAATAGGTAGTGAGAAGTGAACTCAAAAATTTACGCCCTTAGAAAGCCTGAAGGCGGTGCTTGGTTTTCGGGGCCCCGTACGCGGCTAGGCTCCCAAAAAGTCCCACATATGTGGTATCCCCGTACTCAGGAGAAGCAGCAGAATTTATTTTGGGGTGTCATTTCACATACGCCCATAGCATGTGTGAGCAATATATCATTTAGTAACAACTTTGTGTAAAAAAAAAAAAAAAATTTTTTTTTTGTCATTATTCAATCGCTTGAGGCAAAAAAATAAAATATTCAATGGGCTCAACATGCCTCTTATCAGTTTCCTTGGGGTGTCTACTTTCCAAAATGGGGTCATTTGGGGGGGTTTTGTACTGCCCTGCCATTTTAGCACCTCAAGAAATGAGATAGGCAGTCGTAAACTAAAAGCTGCGTAAATTGCAGAAAACGTACCTTAGTTTGTAGATGTGACAACTTTTGCGCAAACCAATAAATATACAATTATTGACTTTTTTTTTACCAAAGACATGTGGCTGAATACATTTTGGCCTAAATGTATGACTAAAATTGAGTTTATTGGATTTTTCTAATAACAAAAAGTAGAAAATATCATTTTTTTTCAAAATTTGCGGTCTTTTTACGTTTATATCGCAAAAAATAAAAATCGCAGAGGCAATCAAATACCATCAAAAGAAAGCTCTATTTGTGGGAAGAAAAGGACGCAAATTTTGTTTGGGTACAACATTGCATGACCGCGCAATTACCAGTTAAAGCAGCGCAGTGCCAAAGTGTAAAAAGACCTCTGGTCATTTACCAGCAAAATGGTCCGGTCTGAAAGTGGTTAAGCACCCCTCTTATACTCTAATGCAATAAGACTCAGTACCAACAAAACACATTTGTTGTGAAACTAATAAAATAACTTGTTCAAAGTTTTTTTGTGTGTGTATGTGTGACTTTCTAAAATTAACTTAACAATTAAATGAAAACTAAATCAAACTTTAGAAATCATTCATGTGACACTCCAACGTATTCCTGAATTTATTCATGTGACACTCCAACATATTCCTATGGTGGTTCATAAGTTTTATCTTATAAAAGTATTTTGAGAACTCATGATTTGCATCAAACCATAAGAACATATTTGTGAAAATATCAGCCAATAAAACAGAGTGTTACCCTAGCAATAGAAAGTGTTTTTTTTTTATTCCCCTATTGAAGGTTGAGTATTATTGCATGAATAAACAAGTGGAGAGGTGCCTCTGGGTGCAGCAGTTAGAATACCAAATTTATTAAACAACAAAATGTGCACTCCCATGTAAAAGAAGAATGGCAGGCATTGTATAAAAGTTTCATGGACGTTTTCCACGAAATGGAATATGGCCATCTGATCAAGCTGTTCTTTAGTTGTTATGCTTCCAAACGTTAGAAATGCTGGCTTGCAGAAGGACGCCCTCAAAACGAGGCTTGGGACACAGCATTCAGCCGGCTCCAGGGGATGTCGTCATCAGTGAAGGACGCGTTTTGTGAGCACGCGCACTTGGGTGACGTTTCAAGTCGCGCTCCTTTGTCAACAAGTGAGCGTGACTTGAAATGTCACCCAAGTGCGCATCCCTGTAACATCACACTGCAGATCCTGATTGTTAGTGGCTCCTGACTGAATTCTGCCTGTCAAGCTCAAGAGGAATGTTACAGCACTAGGAAGATACTTACAATTGAGCCATGCCCCCCATTTTGCAGAAAAACTCTGTAGGTGGGGTAATTGGGGTCAGATGACTGCTTATTGGAATTTATATTTCATATTTCTGTTTTTTCAGACTTCTACTTCTACCCTTTTTTAGAGTTGACAGAGTGGATGTTATTTGCTAGCCTGCTTATTATTAGTATACTTATCCTCCTAAGCTTTAAGTAATGTCAAAAGTTTGTCTCTAAACTTTTTGGTCAGGAAGAAATAATTTATAATATCTTCATGTCTGCTTTAGGGATAGCTATGATACTTACTGGCTTCCACAAAACAATTTGCTATGTAGTTGGAACAAAACATAGCAGTTGAACAGAACAGTGTAATATCTTCAGATCACAAAAGGGCAGCCTTGTGTAAGTAGAAAATATTGGAATACTATATTGTTTTGTGCTCATGGATTGTTACCAAAATACAGTTCTCCATCACAGAAAAATAAAACATATCATTGAATGGGTGCTCTTTTCACTTATATAACAAGCTGTAATACTAATTCAGGTTCAAGAATTGGTGTTCCATACGAATAGACATTTAATATGGTTAAAACAGAGTTCAAAACAACTAGGTCAATACACAGGTTAAATGAATATATGAACTGTTTTACCTGTTTATTCTATACTTCACAATGTTTCCTTTCTCTGAAAACTACGTTTTTTTTTTTAATAGTAAAAGTTTAATTTGCAGTACAAAAACATAGGGGTGGACCTGAGTATGGGTAGAAAGCATTTAAATATCCTGAGTATTAAGGGCAAAGGTCTCATGCAGGACAGACCCCCCAGAGAATAAAAATGCATACATAGGTAGATAGAGAAGATAATTATAACAGAGGGAGAGATGGGATAGCTACTTACAGGAATAGCCCCCAAGCCAAGTTTATGAAATAAAAGTCAGTAATATTATAAAAGGCTTCTGAAGTGGTCAGAACTCATATAATGGATTCAATACTCAAAGAAGAAACATTTTGGTCAAATTTGTCATGTGGTTGGGCAGCCAGTTCATTCATGTACTGCAGGTAGGTTACCCATTCCTTGAAGGAAGGAGGTTAGATCTCCAAAGTCTGGATTTTACTGTTCTGTCAACTATAATGAAGAAATGGAGAAAGCCTTTCTTGGTGCTTCAAAAACCTGGGAACCTGGAGAGGAAGATAATTTAGGTGTTCCTGAGATGCAAAAGCTAGTCACACGTTCATTTACTATATTGTAAAGATTTGCATCTAAAAGGGGGAGATCAGGGGGCAGGGCCGCCAGAATTGTAGCATAGTACGTTTTTCTTTAATTCAATGGCATCAGCGATCCAGTTCCATAACCACGAGGGATTCTACCCAACCATCTCACAAGTGATGGAGATAGGGGAAGGGCTCCTCCTCCACTACTTTAGGACGTCACATGTCAAAACTGGGTTTCCTAGGGCAGGAGTCATGGGATCTATATATGAGGAAAATTAAGTATTTTAAAATAGTGCATTCCGCACTCATAAAGGGGGGGGGGGGGTAAACCAATTGTGAGGGTAGTAAGAGGATGGGTAAATCTCATGGGTGGGTCCAGGGTAAAGAAAATAGGGGGGAGAGAGATAAGGGCAGTCTCTAAGCTGACCCACAAGTTGTTCTTGCCATACAATATCCAGTCTAGCATGTGTCAGCAGTGCACCTTTTTATACCTTCATAGTGCAGTGCAACAAATCATGTTAGATTTTTTTTTAAAAACGAACGATTTTCTAATCAATAATGGGAGAATTATGTGAGAAATGTAATTGAAAAAGAAATGTGCAAGAAAATAAAATTCCCGGAAAGAAATGAAGATTCCCAGTCACCAAAAAAAAATGTCTGTAGCAACATGAGGTGAAATTGAAGGCTAGGTTAGCCGAATTTCGAAATCAATGGTGGCATCATCTGATCACAAAATGCACACATTTTCTGATTTTCAAAAGAAAATTCTTTTGAAATTCAACCATGTATGGCCAGCTTAAATGAGTCCTTAAATATTTCCTACACAATAAAGTCAAATAAAACTGCCTGTACTTGCTTATTTAGTGCAGCATGTAGGAGCATGCAATAGTTAAAATTTTAAGCATTACACTTATTTTGGTACAGTGCTTATTAACACATACAGTATATGTGCTGTTCACATGGACAAGACCTCATTCTCATAAAGGATTAATTTATCACAGTGTCAACAAACTGAGAAAACAGCATTTGTTTGTTTGTCCATGAGTTTTAACTGCGTACATTAATCAGTCACACTTACACTGGAAAATCTCATTAAGAATACAGTCTTAAAGTGATTGTAAATGTTTTGTTTTGTTAAATAACAGACACGTTTATAGTTACCTGCTCTGTGCAATGAAGTGGCCCCAAACCTCCTCCTTAGGGTTCCCAGCCGGTGCTCCTGGCTCCTCCCTTCCAGCGATTACCCCCATACAAAGCACCTTTCTATGAGGGCACTCGTGTGGGCTTGTTCCCGAGCCTTGCTGTCTGCATCTATTAACACAGACAGCAGCATTTGGTCCTTCCTCTGCTCCCTCGTCTCCAGCTTTGAGAAGCCAGTGAGACCAGGAAGTGCAGACAGACGCAGCACTGGATCCAATGAGGGCACAGGTAGATAAAGAGGGAGGAGGCTGAGGGGGGATTCTTATGCCTAAACATGTTTTACCTTAATGCAAGGAATGCATTAAAGTGGTATTAAACTGCACCAATTTATTATTTTTTATTTAACCCTGCAAGGTAAAGGCATAATGTGCTAGTATGCATTGCATAGCCTTCAAGCACTGTGTTGTCACCGCTGACAGGCGTGTCCATCTTCACCCGGTCTTCCTTCCGGGTTCATGTCCTCTGGCCGTCTGATTGGCTGCACAGCAATGACGCATGGGAGTCATGGACTGCAGCACAGAGCTTTGAAGGGACGGCACGGTTATACCATCCATTCAGAGTGCATGCACTGGTGGCATCACTGTCTGCATGCAGAGTGAATATATCCTAAACAGTACATGTTTAGGAGATATTCACTGTAGCTACAGGTAAGCCTTATTATAGGTTTACATGTAGGTACAACTTTAAACAAAGCGTTTACTTCCACTTTAAATTGGATGTAAACCCCATTCATGAAATCTGACCTGGACATATCTCTGTAGTGTTTACTTCAAAGCCCTGAGTCCCATGTCTTTCTGCTGCTTTGTTCCTCTGTTATCAGCATGATAGCTTATGACAAGTGTGCCAACACATGAGGTAAAAGCAGCTGGAAATTTGTGCCGGGGAGGTAACAGAGAAAGATAAGCAGAGATCTTGTCTTTTCACAGCACAGCTCTGCAAGTTTCTTTGTTCCTCTGCCTATGTGGATGTGGGTGCCTTTCCTCCAATCAGCTCACACACAGTGTATGTCCAGACTCCACACTCACAGCTGGAACAGGAAGAAAAATTTCTAACACAATATGCACTTTCTAAAGAGTGTAGAAACCTGAAGACAGCAGATGTAAATGTAAAACTTATGTAGGGAGATTTGATTCATCTGAGGATGTTCATTTCACTGGGTATATGTGAGGGTTTACATCCCCTCTAAAGTGTTCTTTAACCCAAAAAAAACTAAAACATATCCTGGTTCTTTAAGGCATGTTATACAGCACATATGTGCTGTGTAATTTGGCCCCGTATCACCTAAAAACCTGTCTGATCCTGCCTGGCTATACCCTCCCCTCTGCAAACTGACCACAATGTATCATGGCTGCTGAGCCCTGACACGGTGTTCAGAGTATGTGCCTCCATCATCCGTGGCCCTATTATCTGTCTTCTGTGACTCTTCTTTCCTCCTCCACCTTCCCTCCCTGTCTGTCTGCTCGTACCAGGGAATGCCCCCCCCCCCCCCACTCCTTTTGCTTGAATAACTGCAACTAAATCATCTCATTCCCTCTGCACCATAAAAACAAGTGTGCCTATGTCTGTGTAATGTAAAAAATCTTCGCTCTGTACCTATATAAGCATGGCTCCCAGCACTCAGCTGACTTTCGGCTCTCTCTCTCTTCTCTCTTCTCTCTTCTCTCCTCTCTCCCTCACCTCCCCGGCTGACATCAGTGGGAGTACTCAGCCCTGCCCACTGGAGCTGTGAGCCAGAAAGTGAAAACAGCCTGGGAGTCAGCCAAGCGCTGGGGGTGGAGCTCATATAGGTACAGATTGGCAGAGTTTTTACATAACACAGATACAGGGGCACTTGTTATTATGGTACAGATGGGATAAGACAATTTTATTTTGGTGGGTTAACATCCACTTTAAGATAAAAAAAAAAGAATTGCTGTCACTTTAACCATTTGCCCATTAGCCGCGGTCATTATACTGCGGCAGGTCAGCTCATTCCCGCAAATTGTCTTAGGTGTACATCAGCGCGCACTGCATGGTGAGGGATCCAATGCACGTGGATGGAGGCTGCGATGACCCCCGGCCACCTGCGATCGCTCCACAAAATCAGGATCTGTCAATGTAAACAAACAGATCCCCGTTCTAACAGGGGAGTAGAGAGTGATCGTCTGGTCCTAGTGATCAGGAACGGCAATCTCTCTCCTCCTCCAGTCAGTAAATTCCACCCACAGTTAGAAACACCTCCCAGGGAACACATTTAACCCTGTGATCACCACTATTGTTAACCCCCTGCCCTGCCAATGTCATTTATACAGTAATCAGTGTATTTATATAGCACTGATTGCTGTATAAATGTCAGTGGTCCAAAAAAGTGTCAAAAGTGTCCAATCTGTCCGCAGCAATTTCGCAGTCCTGCTAAAAAACACAATTTTGTAGACGCTATAACTTTTGCGCAAACCAATTAATATACGCGTGTTGTGATTTTTCTTACCACAAATATGTCGAAGAATACATATTGGCCTAAACTGATGAAGACTTTTTTTGTGTATTTATTATAGCAAAAAAGTAAAAAATATATATTTTTTAATAGTCAGTCTTTTCTTGTTTATAGCGCAAAAAAAAAAAAAAAAAACAGAGGTGCTCAAATACAAACAAAATAAATCTCTATTTGAGGGAGGAAAAAAAAGGACCCAATTTTGTTTGGGTACATCATCGCACGACAACGCAATTGTCATGTAAAGCAATGCAGTGCTGTATCGCAAAAAAAATTACCTGGTCATTAAGGGGGAAAATCTTCCGTTCCTTAAGTGGTTAATCTAATTGGTTACTGCAATACCAAAAAGAGGGTTTGATAAAGAAGGGCTCATGTTCCTGGAAAGGTAGAGGATTAAAGAATTCCCAGATATATTGAATGAGGACTCCTAAGTGAAATATAAAATGGGAATAACTTCATGGAAAAAGGGACCAAAAACTCATCATGTTTCTGGTAGCAATAAATTATGTAATTTTTCTAGGGCAGTTTAAAAACAATGAAAGTAAGCATTTGTCACTGCTGTCTTCTGCACTGTTTTTTTGTAAATGTTGCCATTTATTTAACATATCTCATCCTATGTGTTTTGTATCATTTACATGTTTATCACATATAAGGCATCCCTAATTGAGACACTTTATTGTACACACGTTGACATTTAAAATTTATTTTATCTAAAATGTGTTCCCATTTTAAAACTGCAAATCATTTGTTTTATTGCATCATTTGATATATTTATGCACAGGATCCCACGAGCACCTTTTAGCGTTTAAAAGACATAATAAAACAACGTAAATAAACCGTGCGGAGAGTTTGGCATGCAGAAGGTAGAACCATACTGCAGTCTCAGGTGCAATCGCAAAAAAAACCCCATAGAAGATTGACTTTCTAAATTTCAGAATTATACAGCACTCTGTGGGGTATCTTCTATCTCAACTACAGCAACCCACTAGGGGATTAGCATGGATAGTCTCTCTCCTGTGAGTCACACAGCTAACAAATAAAGCCACAGTGCAGAGTGGGCAGACAGGAAACCACCAAAGCCAGAGCAGTGATTATGTACATGCTGTGCGAAATGTATTGAGCACTGAGCCAAAATGTTTGTGTGTGTCAGAGCAATCTTTTCACTGACCAGGACAGCTGTACTCACAGGGGGATCACCAATCAGCCTGCAAGGAACTGCTTCTGTCCTTCAACAGGCAATTAAAGTGAGTCCATTACAGCTCCCTTGGGGCACCAGGAGGGGACTGAGGGGAACTGCAAATGACATCGATGGAAAGGTCACAAACCTCAGGAGGATAGAAAGGTAGCTGTGCCTGGTGAAATGGAGTGGAAAGTAGTAGCTATTTGTCATCCACTAGCAATTCAAAGGGAGGGGGGGGAGTTCCTTTTCCAGACTGCTCATGAATTTAAATTTTTTTCCACTGTCTGAAGATGAGGTTATACAAGGCTCCTAACACCAAAGCTAAAACAAAAAAGACGATTTTGATCCAGACACAATAAAAGTTCACACATTTTGCTGCTCCTTACATCTAGCTATAAAGACCTTTGTTTCCTTAATCCTGGCTTTGCCTGGCAGGTTGACAAACCTAACTGTGGTGTACAGATACTAATGGATCAAAACCGTGTCAGCTATTGCTCACGAAGGGCTGCTATTTATGTTTATCTTCTTGGCTTGCTGGGAACTTATCTTAGACGGTTATCTGAGACTGATAACTCACATAATGCTGACACTGACTAAAAAAATGAACAGACATATTATTTGAGGTGACAATTGATTACCAGAATAATATCTGCATTAGGACCCTCAAAGCGTGTGCACATTGGGTGAACAATTGTCCGGTTTTCCTCGATGTTTCACAGCAAGTTGGAACCAAGGACAGAAATAATGTACGAAAGATCTCGCACCACAAAGGCTGATTTTTCCTGTATGAAAACCGTACGAAAACAGTACACATTAAATGAAAATCATTAGTTCTGTACACATACGAGAAAATTGTTGGCGTTTGTCCCTTCAGAATTTTTTTGCAAAGTCAGAATCGGATGTCGAAAGTTATGTACGCACTATATGAAAATCAAATGATCGTGCCTCGTACTGAATTTTTCTTCCAATTTTATTGATGTTTCACAGCAAGTCAGAACCAAGGATAGAAATAATGTACAAAAAAATCTCGCATGACAAAAGCAATTTTTTTTGCTATTTATTCTTACTGATCGTGCGCAGTCTTGTACAGTCTTTCGTATCTGATTTTTATTTTTGTATGAAAACCATATGAAAACAGTACACATTAAACAAAAATCATTAGTTCTGTACACATACAAGAAAAATGTTGGTGCTTGGCCCTGTAGAATTTTTTATCTGCAAGGTCAGAATCGAATGTTAAAAGTTGTGTACATACTATACAAAAATCTAACGATCGTGCCTCGTTTGGAATTTTTCTTTAAATTTTCTTGATGTTTCACAGCAAGTCGGAACCAAGGATAGAAATTATGTATTAACAATCTCGTACGACAAAGGATTTTTTTGTTATTTTTCTGAGCAATATTTCATATTTGATTTTTCTTGCATAAAAACTATACAAAAACAGTACACATTAAAATAAAATAATTTGTTTTGTTCAAATAGAGTACAAGAACAATCTTGGCATTTGTCCCTTCAGAATTTTTTGTTTGCAAAGTCAGAATCGGATGTCTCAAGTTGTGCACGCACTATACCAAAATCAAACGATCGTTTCTCGTTCTGAATTCTTCTTCCAATTTTTGTCTAATATGCACCCCCCTTTATCCAGGCCCATAGATTTTAGATAACAGGTGCCATCCAATCATCTAATGATGTCACTTGAACCAGTATCTCCCCTAAACAGGAGTGCTCTAGCAGCATGAGCATTCCTAATCAGGATAATATAGAAAGGATGAGGAGTTCCTGGCAGATAGTAAATGTCCAAAGGAACATCATAATGATCAATTATTTTTTTCCTGAACAATGCTTGTTTGAGCCTGTTGTGCATCACCCCACAGACATCAGAACAAAAGGGAAAACCTTGCTGCTGACTCATTTTAACACAGTTATTAGAATTTGTCCTGTTTTAATGAAGAAACCAACTAAAAATGTATGTACAGTACGAAGTAGGCTGCCATGACTGATCTTTCTGATAACTGTTCGTTGCTTGCTTGGCATATGTACCCATTCTTTTAATTCAGTCTCGATGGGAGAAGACATGAATATTACAAGCTGAACAGACAGCAACATCAAAACTGTATGCTGATATATAGGTTTGTGTAATGTACAGTAAATTTGAATAGGAAATCAGAATGAAAGCTGCATGCATAGCATTTTAATTTATGTTAACAATTTTGATTGTTCTCACAAGTAGGGATGAGCTTGATGTTCGGGTTGACCATGAGTTTGTCTCGAACATTGGGTGTTTGCCCGTTCGCCAAAGAACAAACATTATGGGGCATTCATGGGAAATTTGAGCATCCCCGGAACACCCCATAATGCACTGCAAGATCACAGTGCATTGCTGTTAGATGATTGGCCAAAGCATGCACCTGACCTGCATGCTTTGGCCAATCCCAGTGCCCTCTACTAATAGAGCCATAATTGGCCAAAGGCAGGGTGCCTTTGGCCAATCATGACTCAGGGGGACTAAGTCCACGCCCAACACTATATAAGGCTGCCTACATGGAGGCCCTGTGTAGTGTTGTTGGTGTGGACGGAGAGATAGTGTGATTTAGATTAGGCAGGTAGGTTATTCAGTTAGTGGCAGTGCATTTAACATTTATATTTATATATTCTGCAGCATCCACTCAGTGTAGCCTAGATGTATATTCTACATATTCTACAGTGCATTCTGTGGTGTATTATTTCTAATCTACCTCAGCTAGTGTATTTAATATATATATATATATATATATATATATATATATATATATATATATATATATATATACACAGTGAGTCTAATATTATATATATATATATATATATATATATATATATATATATATATATATATATATATATATATATATACTCTGCAGCATCCATCGTAGCCTGTATCTACAGTGCAATACAGTGCAGCCATAATACAGTTGCTATTACTTTTCTGGTGGTGTACACAGTACACAATAAAGTGTAGTGTATTTTTGCAAAACAAAATACCCATCATGTCCAAAGGGCCACCAAGGAGAGGCAGACATTCATAGGCCACTAAAAGAGGGCAAGCAGACTCTGTGTCTACAGTCAACAATGCTAGTCATGGACATGGTACATCCTCTGCAGGTGGCTGTGGGGCACACACTTTCTGCTGCCGGGGCAGGGGCAGAAAAATTGGGTCTTTGGTGATGGTTTCAAAACACTGTAACCACACACAGATACTCTTGTTGGGCACAGGAACAGGCCCTGCTGTGAAATATTAGATCAAAAAATGTAATTACATGCCCCTGTTAAACAGGGACAGAAAAATGTGGCCTTAGGCAGTGGTGGTGGTGGTGCCCTAAACCAAAAATATTGTTGGAAGCTAACATCATCAAGATTGACGAGGAGTAGGATAGTCACTCAGCATAGGCAGTCTTCAAGGGATCCCACAGCCATAGAAAAATCAATCAGTTACATTAGCATTTGGTGCATGATAGCTGCTGCTGATCCAAGACTGATTCATTTTTATGAATGTGAGCCTATCAACGGAGTCTGTGGACAGGCGCACTCTATGATCCATTACAAACCCTCCAGCAGCACTGAATGTGCATATAGAAAGAACGCTGGATGCAGGACAGGCCAGTAGCTCAATTGCATATTGAGCTAATTCTGGCCAGTGGTCCATCCTCAAGACACAGTAACCCAGTGGATGCTCTTTTGGAAAGGTCTCCAAGTCTGCTCTTACCCCTAGATACCTGAACCATGTCATGCAGACACTAACAATGGTTGCTTGAATCAATCGTAACTTGGCCCTGAGGACTGAAAAATGATCTAAAGGCATCGGGCAGCCAGCCACCTTCTCCACCATTCTTCCTCTGACTGAGCAAAGCCTCAGCAACACATTGCCCAACACCAGGAAATTGTAACCTCCCAGGGTCTGGAAATGCATTGCACAAACCTTTCTTCAAGGCCTCCTGAAGATGTTTCATCCTCTGCTCCCTCTGCAAAGGCAGGGTGAGTTCTGCAATCTTACCCCTGTAACGTGGCTCAAGAATGGTTGCCAGCCAGTAATGATCCCTCTCTTTGATACCACAAATCCTTGTGTCCTTTCGAAGGCCTTGCATAATCAGGGAGACCATGCAGCATAAGTTTGCAGAGGCAGATCATTCTGAGTCCTTTGGGTCACTAAGGATCACATGATCTGTAACAACCTCCTCCCAAACACGTACAACTCCTTGGGTTTCTGGGGACTGAAAACCATCCCTTGATAACTGCTGCTGAGTCTTATCCTCAATGTCCCTGCTGACACAATCCTCTTCCTCCTCCTCTTCTTCCTGTGTGTTTTGCAGGCCCGCAGGAATACTATCTGGATAAAGGGGGCCTTGAGAGGTAAGTAAGTCCTCCTCTTCTTCCCGCTGTCCTGCCTCAATTGCCCTGTACATTATTCCATGAAGCGTGTGCTGCAACATGAAGACAAGAGGGACAGTATCCCTGATGCATGCATTGTCACGCCTCACCTTCCTTGCGGCCTACTCAAATGGTGACAGGACAGTGCATGCATACTTGATCAGTAGCCACTGGCGTGGTGAAAAGAAGCCAAGTTCTCCTGACCCTGTCCTAGTTCTCACAGGTACTCATTGATGGCCTTCTGCTGCATGTGCAACCCCTGCAGCATTGCCAACATTGAGTTCCACCTGGTGGACATGTCACAAATGAGGCGGTTGGTGGACAGGTTGCATTGCCTTTGAATGTCAGCCAGCCAAGCATGGGCATTGTATGACTGGCAGAAATGACCACAGACTTTTCTGGCCTGCCTCAGGAGATCTTGTGAGCCTAGGTACATGCTCAAGAACCGCTGCACCACCAAATTCAGGACGTGTGCCAAATATGGAACATGGGTCAGCTGCCAGCAGAGTTACCTAGTGCACCATGACGGAAAGGTCACATCCCTGCCCATGCCTGCTAGACCATGAGTCAGCAGTAATATACACCTTGACCGCCCTGTCCAATGAGATAAAAACAATGCCTTCCACATGCGGTAGAGAGCCGAAATGGCATTATGTGAAAAGAAATGGCATTTTGCAACATGCAACTGAGGTAAAGCAGATTCCACAAATTCATGAAAGGGGGCAGAGTCTACCAGTTGAAAAGGCAGCAGTTGCAGTGCTAGCATTCAGACACTGAGCATGTGGATGGCTGGGACCAAATTTCATTTTACAGTTTAGCAACTGGGGTAGGGACATTTGCCTGCTAAAATCAGATGGTGGTATACTGCTAGCATAATGGCATCAGCCTGTAATGAGATACACAAACTAAATGGGAGGGAAACACACACTTTTATGGGAGAGCAGCCAGCAGAATGGAACCTTGGTGCAAATGGTAGTTATGGGAAAGGTCTGCAGTATACCTGTAATTAAATATGTTTGTAAATTAATGTTTTAAGGAATATGCTCTGTATTCCTTTATGTAATTCTCTTATTTTAACCAAATATTTTCTTTCTTTTTGTAGACTAAATATAGATGGTTGTGTATTAGACTTTCAACTACTCACCAATAAATGTTGTTATTGTGTTAAAGCTTTCACCCGTGGTCAAAGAACTCTCATTTAACCCACATCATATCTGAAAGATATTAAATCTCAAATATAGTATACGGGAAACAAACTGCATGGGAGTTCATCATATGTATGGTCAAGCATGTGGTGCCCAAGCGGCTGCTGTTCTGGCCATGCTTAATCCTTTTCAGACATAGGTTGCAAACAGCAACAGTGCAATCTGCTGCACACGTGTCCAAAAAGGCTCACACCAAGGGACTTTTAAAAGTCAGCAGGGAGTCCGCAGCACCCTGCACCTGTGAAGCTCTTTGGTGTAATGCAATAGGGTGGCTGCCCTTAAGCTGCCCCCTAGAGGACATCCTGCCTCGGAGTTGTGCTTCATCCTCCTCTTCCTCCTCTCTTCTCTCAGGCACTCAAGTACAGTTAGTTACCTCATAATCCCCTCCCTCCTCATCACTGGAGCAAACTTGGCAATATTCTGCAGCTGGGGGAACATGACTGCCAGTTTCTTGTCCTTCTTGGAGACCCCATCTCTATGCTCACATTACTCCCTTTCTCAACCTGGGAACCAACATCAGAGCCTTCAAATCGCTGCGTATCCTCCAGCAGCATGTACCCGGCACTGTGGTCGAATAGACTCCTCCATGCCTGATGGTCGGGCTACGGAAGGAGTGACTGTGGACAAGGAGCCAGTGGAATAGGCCGCTTTGGCAGCTGTACAGGAAAGTAAACTACTCTGAGCCTGGGTGACAGAGGATGAGGAGGATGAGGACGGCTTTGTTATCCACTCCACCAACTCTTCTGCATGTTCTGGCTCAATAACAGGGCCAGCAGCAGAGAAATAGGACAAGTGTGCCTCACGGCCACCTGCAGAATATGCACCATGTCCACGACCAGCACTCTTGACTGTAGACACAGAGCCCGCGTGCCCTCTTTTAGTGGCCTTTCTGCCTCTCCTCGGTGGACTTCCAGACATGATGTATATTTTGTTTTGCACCACCAGAAAAGTAATAGCAACCGCACTACGGCTGCACTGTATTGTAATTGCAATTTTTGATCCAATATTTCACAGCAGGGCTGTTCCTGCGCCCAACAAGAGTATCTATGAGGGGTTACAGTGTTGTGGCACCACCGCCAACCAAGGCCAAATTTTTCTACCTTTGTTTAACATGGACATGTAATTAAAATTTTTGAAATAATATTTAACAGCAGGGCCTGTTCCTGCGCCCAACAAGAGTAACTGTGAGGGGTTACAGTGTTCTGGCACCACCAACACCTAAGGCCTAATTTTCTGCAGAGTATATAGGGCATGCCGTATAATATATATACTTCTATTCAGAGTAAATAGTGCCTGGGGGCCCCCCCACACCATTTGTTTTTTACATTTGGCTGCGGGATTCCCCATACCAGACCCAAAGAGCCTTGTAATGGGCTGGGGGGACCCATGCCATTTTTTTTAATGATTTTCATCTATATTTCCGGCACCCGACAATACATTACAGCCGCAAGCAGTTTTAAATTACTTTTTTTCCTTTAGAAATGTAATTTTGCTTTGGTATTTTTCTGAACACAGGAAAACTGCACCACTTTACAGGCATATTATAGACACCCCCCAGGCACGATATTTAAAGGAATATTTCATTTTTATTGTTTCACTTTAAGCATTCTTAAAATCACTGCTCCCAAAAAAACATCAGTATTTAAAACTATTTTTTGCATTGATACATGTCTCTTGGGGCAAGACCCGGGCCCCCAAACATTTTCTAGGGCAAAAACTTGCATATAAGGCCGCGTACACACGGGCGGACTGTCTGACGGACTTGGTCCGCTGAAACGTGTTTCAGCGGACAATCCGCTCGTGTGTGGGCTTCAGCGGACTTTTTCAGCGGACAGTCTGGCGGACTAAGTCTTTCGGAATTTCCGTAATATTGTCCGTCCAAACTTGGTTTCAGCGGACAGTCCGCTCGTGAGTAGGCTAGTTCGACGGACTAAGTATGGCGCATGCTCAGAAAGGATTTACACGGCCGAAGGTTGCATTGCAGTGTATTGGACGTCGTATTTCTAGTCCCGTCGTACGTGCCGTACACGTCATCGCGCAAGCTTTCAGCGGACTGTCTGTTCGTCGTGTGTGGTCAAGTCCGTTCATTCAAAAGTAGGACGGACTGTCTGTCGGATTGTCTGACGGACTTAGTTGGACGGACAGTCCGCCCGTGTGTACGCGGCCTAAGCCTTTAAAATTAGCACGTTTTTTGTCCCATAGACTTTAACGGTGTTTGCACATTCGAACAAACTTTTTGCATGTTTGAATGTCCTGATGCGAACCAAACCGGGGGGGGGTGTTTAGCTCATCCCTACTCACAAGTAAAGAATAATATCTTTAGAAAACATGTTGTTCCCTCCATTGCTAATCACATGATCACTTTACAAGCTTAGGCATTTTAAAAATGAGAATTGGCTTATCTAAAAACCTAATTCCCCTTCAGCAGTGGTCACAAGACCAAATGCTTGGACTCATAAGGGGTTTTAGAAGAATACTTTCTCTTTCTCAGTGGGGAGGATCCTCCTGTGCACCTATTGAGCGTGTGAATGAGGGTGTCAAGAAAGACGCATGCATGTGCATTGGTGCATGGTTCCTGTAAGCCCTGTTCATGGCCATTTAGCAGGTGTGCATTGGTTCCAAGTGGGCTATTTACATTGCACTAGTTTCTTGTGTCAGTACCCTTTGGTCTTTTACATTCCTGAAGCATCTGTGTATCTGTTCCTGTATTGCTCTTCCATTGCTGACCTGACTTTGCCTGCATCGACCCCTGCCTTGACTCTAGACTACATTTCTGCCTTACTCCTCTGCTCATCTGCCTTGTTGTGATCGACTCCAGCCTGACTTCTGACTACTCTTCTGCCTGCCACCTATGCCTGCTAGTTGCTGACCTGGACTGTCCAATCTTGCCTTGGCTCTTCTTTTTTTTTTGTATAAATCAAAGGGAAAAAAGACCAGCATACAAGTTTAAATTCCTTATGAACCCCTTCAGCCCCAGAAGGATTCCCCCCTTCCTGACCAGGCCATTTGTTGTAATACAGCACTGCGACGCTTTAACTGACAATTGCGTGGTCGTGCGATGTTGTACCCAAACAAAATTTACATCCTTTTTTCCCACAAATAGAGCTTTCTTTTGGTGTTATTTGATCACCTCTGTGGTTTTTATTTTTTGCAGTATAAACAACAAAATAGCGTCAATTTAGAAAAAAACACAATATTTTGTAATTTTTGCTATATTAAATATCTAAAAAAAAAAAAAATTCTTCATCAGTTTAGGCCCATAAAAATCTATGATTTTTATCAGGACTGCGACATTGCAGTAGACAGATCGGACACTATTTTGGGACCGTTGACAATTATACAGCGATCAGAGCTAAAAATAACCACTGATTACTGTATAAATGTCAGTGGCAGGGAAGGGGTTAACACTAGGGATCAAGGGGTTAACTGTGTTTCCTAGGCGTGTTCTAACTGTAGGGAGGATGGGACTGCCTGGGGAAGGAGAACGATCTGTGTTCCTACTTAGTAGGAACACACAATCTGTCTTCTCTCCCCTGAGAGAACCAGTATTTGTGCGTTTACACACACACATCCCCATTCTCATTCTGTCACAAGCGAGTGCGTGTGTCCGGAGGACATTGCGCCTTCCAGGCATGCGCATCGGCTTCGGGGCATGCCTGCTATGATGTATTAAAGGAGAAATTTATAGCTACACAAATTTGTACAGCCCTGCCAACCTGCCACAGTATAACTGCAGTGGCTGGTCGGCTAGAGGTTAAAAAGACACAATCTAACCTTTTCTCAGTGGGATCAACTCCTGTTTTATGCAATCCTTGGTGTCAATGGAAATTTTCAGTGCATCCCCTATGTACACATCTCTCTCAGCTGCCTAAATAAATGCATCTTTGACAAGTTGCAGAGCCTTCTCCACTGTCAAGGGAAGGTGCTCCACATTCTGGATGTTCTTGCAGCCAATCTGATTGTCCAGAAGGGGCTGGAGCATAGCACTTGCAGAGCCATAAGTTTTGTATGCATCTCTCTGATAGGATCCTACTGGATCAAAAATCTTCTTCATCCAGACCTCCAATGAAATTGTATACATAATATGGAAAAAGGTGTCTTAAATAGAGAAAATTGCTGCAATTGCATTACTGGTCATGGTCTTGTTGTTTGAATGCTTATTCATCTTTGATCTGGCCTTAATTATTATAGTGAGGTTGAGGCAGTCTTAATAGAATCCATTACAACCAAGAACAGTTTTGTCTGTTAATTTGTAGCATTTTGGTGTGTTCCTGCTGTGGAATGAAAAATCCTCACTTAGCCTTGTATCTGAAGGAAAAAGTGCAAAATCTTCCACAGCAAGAGCCAATTCGGTACCTCCAATGAATGTGTAGGGGCTGAACCTCTGCTGCACCGGCCCCATATAATGATAATCCATCCCCCTGTACATATGCTCCCTGGCCTGGGACTCTTCAGAGATATAAATCTTGATACACAAAGTCAACAAGTGATCTAATACCAGACAATCCGCTCTGCTGTCTCACTGCCAAGATGGTGACAGAGCCTTGGCTCTTCTACCTGCACCTGAGCCAGCCGTAGGTGTGCTTGACATCAGTTCTTGCCCTTCTGCCAGCATGCCACCAGTCAGCTGCTTCGGTGTATCCTGATGTACATCAGCATTCTCCAGCAGAAGTCTTATCAGGCACATGTGTCACTCTGTGCTCTGGCATTCCCTGTTACTCTACCGGGGCTCCTAAATCAGAGCTATAAGAGAGGCCTTCCTCTACACTTCGGGTTCCACCACCAGGTAGATTACGGGGGGTAATCAAGGTTTTTTTTATTGTTATTTTTTGTTTAACCTACTGGTTGAATGAAAACAAATCGATTTATGGGCTGCTTTTATTTATTTATTTCAATTAATGAAAAAGGTGATCCTTGTATTACAGTATATGAAAAGGGGGACACAATTATTTTTATCAATATACCATAAATGTTATCGAGTTAGGGTTGGATCAGCTTTAATGCTACTTGGGTGATGTATAAAATCAGTGTAAAGTATGAAAATTTTTTATGTTGCTCTTTTAATTCTGTAAAAAGCTTCTATAGCTGTAGGAGATCAAATGTATGTGCACATTACCAATATAATAGTGAAGTTTCTATTCAAACAGATTTTTGTTTTTATTAACCACTTGCTTACTGGGCACTTAAACCCCCCTCAGTCCCAGACCAATTTTCAGCTTTCAGCGCTGATGCACTTTGAATGACAATTGCGCGGGCATACAACACTGTACCCAAATGAAATTTTTATCATTTTTTCCCCACAAATAGAGCTTTCTTT
The DNA here is from genome assembly GCF_037356315.1 of Lithobates pipiens. Classification (NCBI taxonomy): domain Eukaryota; kingdom Metazoa; phylum Chordata; class Amphibia; order Anura; family Ranidae; genus Lithobates; species Lithobates pipiens. The sequence continues at coordinate 397,283,472 of NW_027507748.1, read as the reverse complement.
TGGTGGTATTTAGTTACAGCTCGGAGTTTTATTTTTTGCTAAACAAACAAAAAAAGATGCAAAAAAATAAAAATAAATAAATCATGTTTTAATAGTTTGTTATAAAATTTTGCAAACGGGTCATTTTTCTCCTTCATTGAAGTGCGCTGATTAGGCGGCACTGATGGCTGCATTGGTGGGCACTGATGGGCTGCATTGGTGGGCACTGATGGGCTGCATTGGTGGGCACTGATGGGCTGCACTGGTGGGCACTGATAGGCATAGTTAAGGCGGCACTAATAGGCACAGATAAGGCGGCACCGATGGGCACAGATAAGGCGGCACTGATGGGCAAAGATGGGCACAGATAAGATGGCATGGATGGGTGGCACGGATAAGTGGCACGGATGGGTGGCACGGATGGGCACTGATAGGTACCACTGATAGATGGGACTGATGGGCACTGATAGGTGGCACTGATAGGTGGCTCTGATAGGTGGCACTGCTGGGCACTGATGGGCGGCACTGCTGGGCACTGATGGGCGGCACTGCTGGGCACTGATGGGCGGCACTGGGTCGCAGCACCTTTGAGGCAGATTGTGGGCACTGTGGGTGGCACTGTTGGTGGCACTGCTGGATGGCACTGTGGGTGGCATTGTGGGTGGCATTGTAGGTGGCACTGTGGGCACTATGGGCACTGATGGGGGGCACTGATGGGGGGCACTTACTTTTATTCAGGATGGCACGGCGGTGGGCAGGTGGGCACTGGCAGGGGGCAGGTGGTCAGCTGTATTGCTGGCCGTGATCGGGACTGATGTCCCGATCACGGCCGCCGGTGATCGGCTTTTTTTTTCTCTCCTCGCGCTGTCAGCGCGAGGAGGAATAATAGCCGATTACCGGCTCCGTTCTATCACATGATCAGCTGTCATTGGCTGACAGCTGATCACGTGATAAGGGGTCGGGATCGACCCCTTGCACGGATCGGTGATCAGGCGAGTCTCACGGACTCGCCGATCACAGAGCGTGCCGCGCGCGCCCCTCAGGGGGCGCGCAGGCCGCTCGTATCCGGGACGACGTCAATAGACGTAGTCCCGGAAATGTAGGTCCGCGCTGATGCCGTCATTTGGCAATAGCGCGGATCTGTAGTGGTTAAAAAAGGCCTTTTTGTTGACTCTGCTTAGACAGCACATAAAAATCTAATAATACACTCTGTATTCTGAATTAGGAACTAGTTTCCATAATCAGGGTATGTATGCATGTAATGCGATCTTCAAAAAGCTGGGGGAGAAAAGTAGGGATCAACACTTACTATTTAGTACACAAATATCAAGCAGGTTTCCAATATATCTCTGTGTAGCATAATTCTCCCATGGGCTCATTTTACAAGGTTGCCTCTTTCCTCCTGGGGAGCATTTCTTGAATCTGAGCCCCTAATAGCATCCGTTAATTTTGTCTGGAGATAAGAGGAGCCTGGCTGTTTCTGCAAGTAATTTAATAGAAACTTGAATCTAATTTAATGGATCCTTTATGTCTCTGTCAGAGACTGTTAAAATGTATTGATGCAATATCTCATAGAAGTTAGTAAATACATTAATCTCTGGGGATCTTGTGATAACAGTTCTGTTATCAGCATGTGCAGTAGGTAGAACACCGCATGAAAACTGACTGATGCGATGCAATCAAAAATAAAGTGTGTTTGGTTTCACTCAGAAAATCAAATACATCTTTTTCCTATATTTGAAGGAATAAAAGATTATGCAGGGATGATTGATCAAAGAGGATTTTCTCATGGGTTCGATGTTAATTTTTTATAATCTGTATAGCAGAATGTTACATATTTATTGTAGCTGTTGCCCATAACAACCAAACAGAAGTTTATTTTCATTTTCCAACCCGCAGAATAAATAAAACAAATCTTATTTAAAGTGATTGTAGTTTTCTTTATTTTTTATTTTTTTGAAATAACAAGCATTTCATACTTACCTCCTCTGTGCACGTGGCTTTGCACAGAGCAGCCTAGATCCTCCTCTTCTTTGCTCCTGGCCCCTCCCTCCTGGTGAGTGCCCCCACAGCAAGCAGCTTTCTATGTGGGGAACCTGAGCCGAGTCACAGCTCCGTGTGTTTATTCAGACACGGAGCCCTGACCCAGCCCTGCCCCCTCTCTCCCCTGATTGGCTAACTGACTGAATGACAGCCACGGGAGCCAATGGCACCACTGCTGTGTCTCAGCCAATCAGGAGGAGAGTCCTGGATCACTTAGACACTCGTGGACATTGCTGGAGAGAGATGGGGCTCAGGTAAGTAATTAAGGGGTGCTGGGGAGGCTGCTGTACACAGAAGGTTTTAGTACACATGCATAGAATGCATGAAGATAAAAAAAACTTCTGCCTTTAAGCTTGCCATACGTGGTTCAAAATTCTGCCAGTTTGGCATGGACTGAACCAATTTTATTTAATGTATGGGCAGGCTGCTTGTACAGAAGTCGATCTAGCGATCAACTTCTGTACAATCAGCCTGTTGGGTTTTCCCTGCTATAGCCAGCAGCACTGATCACTATATTCTGACTTTAATTACGTATAGAAGGGCCTCATCATTACGTGACAAACTGGTTCACAGTGAGTTTAAAGGAGAAAGTACTAGTACAGCTAAATACAAGGGAACATTTCCTAGTGGCCATTGTGGCTATTGCCAGTATATGGATACACGTAAAAACATAATTTTGCCTAATGAAGAAACTTTCCAACCCGAACATTATGTCAATTGCTGTACTCCCGGGGTAGTATACTTATTATCCTGCCAATGCAGCTTTTATTATGTAGGTAAAACTAAATTAGAACTGTGGCATTGTATATATCATCACATGGTCAGCATTGAGCAGAAAGATCCCCCACTACCTCTTGGAAGATATAGCTCAGTAGTGCATGGGGAGGGTACACCTAAGGTGAGATTCCTGGCACTGGATCACATTTATGTTAACCCAAGAGGGGGAGATTTCAATAAAGTACTTTTGCAAAGCATACTCAGATGGATTTTCATGTATCTCCACAAGAGGTCACCTGCCAATTGTTGTTTTTTTGCCTTTAGTATGTAAATGTAATTGCATTATGGATTCCCATGCACCTGAAGCATTGCTCTGACCCTAATGGCTTGGAGTGTTTATTGGCACTTCTTGCCTCGCTGCCCGGTGCACGTGGGTCCTTTGTCCTACCTCTTTTAACAGGGAGGTGGCTCTGGACTACTTCTGGCTTTGGGTTCCTTGACACAGCATCATTGGTTCCCTCTTCCTGCGTTCCAGCTTGAAGCATGGACGGTAGTCATATGCGTGTCATGGTGCAATGACGCGCAATGTGACCCCGCCCCCCCACGATGGGCTTGCGCCATGAGTCCTTGCATCGAAGGACTCAGTGGGGAAATCTGAAGGCTCCATGGAGCTTGGACATTCCCACTCAGGGACCAGCTGTCTCCCATCGCAATCATGATTGTGATTGGCTCAACTCATTTACATACAGCCTTACCTACCTGCACCCAAGGCAATCATTAGATGTGCCTAGGAAGTGCATGGAGGAGGTTTGGTGTGTCTATACAAGCATTGTTAAAGGTATGTCATTACTTCTATATAGGATTTACATGTTTTAAACTGCTGCTGAGTATGTTAGCGCAGCTCGGACGTTTCTATTTACCTATATTAGTTCATCCCTAAATTCTAATCCACACCTTTTGAATAATTTATACAGCTTTGCTGGCCAACCATTAGCAGGGGCTTCTTGCTCCACTAACTACGAGTCCTTGTAGCGAAGCATTGGGTGCCCTACATTCCTGCTTACCGCAGGGTTGGATCTCTGTTATGCTTCCCATCAGCTGTACTTTATTATATGTGAAGAGACCTGAATGTATACATTTTCCTGCTTATACTTTTTTGTTGAATATTTAGTAAAAATGTATATACAATCCTAATTGTACATTTTTTGTATTCTGCAGTATAGAAATATTGCACCTTTTTTACATAAAAAACCTCTGAAGAAGGACAGAAGGTTTTCATACAGTTGCAATATTGGGTACCATGTACTTTGCTTTTATAAAGTCATCATTGTTCTTATACATTTCCCTATGTTTATTTGTCCTTCAAAAAAAATTATCTTTTTACATACATTAGTTCTGTCTATAATGGATCCAACAGGAGTCTCAAACCGTGCTTATAGCACCAGGTTTTTTCATTTGTTTGTTAACATAAGTTATGTTTGTGCAACTCCAATGTGGGAATGTGTTTGCCCAGGTTTGCTACAGTGATCTCCCTATCTTTTGTTATTCCCTGTGGCCAACTGTGCATCCAGATCCCCTAGTTTATATAATAGATATACATTAAAATATTTATTCACATATCTTAGCAGCACTTTATATGTTTTCCGTAAAGTAAGGTTTTGCAAGTACGCAGAGCAAGAGTCATTTGTAAATCCATATTATACTAATAAAACACATATATATATATATATATATATATATATGTATATATATATATATATATATATATATATATATATATATATATATATATATGTGTGTTTTAAAATAAATATTGCTTCAAACGTCTTTTTTATATTTCATATGTTAACATTTTTGTTTCACTGTGAAAGTATTTTAAAATTCCTTATGGAAATAATGTGGTGGTAAAATTAAAACATATCTGTTTTTCTATTTCCCTGGTTTGGAAAATCAGTTTTGATGTGTAGCTGCCACTTTACAAGCAAATGACTACACTTTCCAGAGCATTGTGTAAGTAAAGCCAACTTCAAAAACTCCCCTAAGACCCACAAGAACAAAAAAAAATTTCTACTAAATCAAAGTGTTTAATATGGAAGGAAAAGAGATGGTGCACTTCAAATTGGGAATGCAATAGACTCAGTGGGGAAATAAACGGACTGTTTTATGCCTACAGTCACTGAATTATAGGGCACACATTTCATTTCAAAAGCAGAAATGATCCAACAGTACAACTTTTTCCAAGCCAGATGTGCTTGTGTGTAGTTGAAATATTTAGGTCACAATAATACTAGAGGTTCAGCTAATTGCTATAATTCCCCTTGTCCTTGACAGGACATGATGTTAAATGTGAAAACTGGCTGTTTTCATTTGTTCCAGCATTCTGTGTGGGCTGAGCTGCTCAACAGATTGGCATATAGAGAATGTGACTTTCCTGCTCCTGAAGGCTTGTGTGCCTAGACCAAGCCAAACCCAGAATCCTCTTATGTCTACTTCCTACTATGAGAGCTATCAGCTGGCTTCCAAAAGACCAGGTGGCCACTCAGCAGGCCTTATAAATAGGCTAAAACTTTCCACATGCCAAGCAAGCTAGAAACATTATCGTCCAACATAGACAGGGTCCTTTTTTAGAAAATTAGAAAAATATACCTTTTTGCATGTTAAAAGTACTTGTTTATAAAAGTTTCATTAAAACTGAAGTTTAAAAACTCTCCGACATATTTCAAACATTTGATTTGTTGAACTTACTGTGAACATATGTTGCTAAAAGAAGCCACAAAAACAGTTTTTGGCATTGCATTTGCCTAAAGAAAATATGATTTTTGTTGACATGGAACACATTTAAACTTTGTGAAATGTCTGCCTACAAAGTATTTGTGTTTGCTGTTTCCACATTTGTGATGACATTGGCTGTAAAACCATAAATTAGTAAAACTATATTTTTAATATAAATGAATAGTCATTAGGCATATGTGAATAATTTTAGAAATTTATTTTACCCACTTCAATACAGGACACTTTCCCCCTTCCTACCCAAGCCACTTTTCAGCTTTCAGCGCTGTCACTTTTTAAATGACAAGTGTCATTTTGCTATGGGCCGGATGGGAAGTGGTTAAAAAAATCCATTGTTTTTCTGTACAATGTTAAATTCCATATTATTTAATTATGAAAACTGAGGATCAGATTCCTGCTTTGCAGGGCCACACAGTGACTATATTTCACTGTCGACAATTTCATAATGCAACTTTGTGGGTTAGCATAGATTGCATTGATTAAGGATGAGCCGAACACCCCCCCCCCCCCCCCGGTTCGGTTCACACCAGAACCTGTGAACAGACCTAAACTTCGTGTGAACTTTAAAACCCTATTAAAGTCTATGGGACTCAAACGTTCAAAATCAAAAGTGCTAATTTTAAAGGCTAATATGCAAGTTATTGTCATAAAAAGTGTTTGTGGACCTGGGTCCTGCCCCAGGGGACATGTATCAATGCAAACATTTTTTTTTTTAAACGGCCGTTTTTTCGGGAGCAGTGATTTTAATAATGCTTAAAGTGAAACAATAAAAGTGTAATATTCCTTTAAATTTCATACCTGGGGGGTGTGTATAGTATGCCTGTGAAGGGGCACATGTTTCCCATGCTTAGAACTGTCCCTGCCTAAAGTGTCATTTCTGCAGGAAAAAAGTAATTTAAAATCACTCGCGGCTATAATGAATTGTTGGCTCCGTAATACAGAGAACACTCAATGAGTGTTCTTTGTTTTACGTGAGCCAATAATTCATTCATTGATAAAAAAAAAAATAATAATTTAAATCGTAGGGTTCCCCCAAATTCAATTACCAGGCCCTTCAGGTCTGGTATGGATATTAAGAGGAACCCCGCGTCAAATTACAAAAAAAAATTATGTGGAATTCCCCCCAAATATCCATACCAGACCCCTCAGGTCTGGTATGGATTTTAAGGGGAACTCCACGCCAAATAAAAAAAAAAACGGAGTGGAGTTCCCCTAAAAATCCATACCAGACCCTTTATCCGAGCATGCAACCTGTCAGGTCACAGGAAAAGGGGGGGATGAGAGAGTGCCCTCCTCCTGAACCGCACCTGGCCACATGCCCTCAACATTGGAAGGATGCTTTGGGGTCCCCCCAAAGCACCATGTTCACATGTTGTTGAGGACAAGGGCCTCATCCCCACAACCCTGGTCGGTGGTTTTGGGGGTCTGCGGGTGGGGGGCTTATCTGAATCTTGAAGCCCCCTTTAACAATGGGAAACCCAAAGATCCTGCCCCCCTGTTTGAAATGGTAAGGGGGTACAAAAGTACCCCTACCATTTCACAAAGAAAGTTTAAAAAATAGTTAAAAAAGACACAAACACCATTGCAAAAGTCCTTTATTAAAAATAAAAAAAATAAAACAAAAGATTACAATGGTAGTAATCCACTCTTGCTATCCTGTGACCGATGATCATCTCTCCGGGGTCCAGCAATGGCTGATCTAATCCAGCGATGGGTGATCCATGCAGCGCAGTGCATCCATCCTCTGTCTCCACCGGCAGAGACACTGCGGGGATCCCGGCCATCTGTCACCTGACCCCGCCCCCCTGACGCAAGGGGAAAGCCCGGCTTCCCCAATGATGTAACGGAAGACATGCGCCCCTTTGCAGGCATACTATAGACATATTACACTTTTATTGTTTCATTATTAAAATCACTGCTCCTGAAAAAATGTCAGTTTTTAAAACTTTTTTGCATTGATACATGTCCCCTGGGGAAGGACCCAGGCAGGACCCAGGCCCCCAAACACTTTTTACAACAATAACTTGCATATAAGCCTTTAAAATTAGCATTTTAGATTTCTACCATAGACTTGTACAGGGTGTTCCACGGCTTTTCGAATTTGCCGCAAACTCCCCAAATTGTTCGCTGTTCAGTGAACAGGTGAACAGGCAATGTTTGAGTCGAACATGAGTTCAACTAGAACTCAAAGCTCATCCCTAGTATTTATTGAAGTGAAATACAGAGCTCCCTCTTGTGGCTTATCTACTAATCTTAATATTTACACACAGAGCTCCCTCTTGTGGCTCATCTACAAATCTTAATATTTACACATAAACAAAAATATAGAAGAGAAAGTATAAACCGGTGAAAATTATTTTAAAGTGGTTGCAAACCCTTACATGCACTCCATGAAGTGACCGGCCTCAGATGATACTCAGAGATTAAACAAATCTTCCTAACTAATCTGTATCAGTTTACCTGCAGTCTTCTACAGCTGTTCAAAGTCCAGAATTTATACAGCTTGTCTGAGCTTCCAGAAAGCAGGAGGTGTGGAGCTGAAATTACACTCAGCGAAGCTTGGTGAGGTTAGCTCTGGGACTGATTGGAAGGAAGGGATACACTTCCCTTCATACAGCACAAGGGAACAGAGCTGAGTCTGTTGATTACAGGCTGTGTGCTAGAGATCCCAACCTTGTCACCTTTTTAGCTCTTAGTGTAAGTACGCATTACAGAGGGATATGCTTTGTTCAAATTTCATATCTGAGGTTTACAACCACAATTTTAAAATAATTCAAAATATAGTCACAGAAAATGTACTCTGATATTTCTTAAAATTATAAATTATACATGATCCTTTTATAGGAATTACACACTTTGCAAACTTGCTTTACGTTGTTCTGCTTAGGAATACATTTGTTGAGTAGACAGGGTGTGATTTTTTTTTTAACTGCATTCATATTTAGTAATGTGGACATTACTATATATGATTTGTCACAAATTGTAATGTATATAAAGGTGTGTTGCCTACAAGTGTTTTAGGTGTGTGTGCATTTAGTTGTAATGGGCCTCAATGAACATCAAAGTACCAAATAATGCGCATGACCCATATTGTGGAACAATAGAAAATAATGAGTCATGTGAATTTTCTGAGTGTTAACGACACATAGGCAACTGGTTGTCGCATGCACAGCAACATACCTCAATGTTTTACGCAACGCTTTGGTAATATACATGCATAGGTGGGAATGGGCTCTAACTCATTAACTTGAACAGGCTTATCTTCCAACTTTTTTTCTTTTTCTTTCTTTTTTTGGTGAACAAGAACTCTCCTTACTTGTAAGTTTTGCATTAAATGTTATGAAATATTTAAATACCTCCATGTCCATGTCCACACAATATAAAAAAGAGAGTGGTGCCTTTAAATGAAAATGAGGCATGAATATTTTTTTAGTCCATTTGGGATTTTAGGCTGGGACATAACTAAAGTGGTACTAAACCCAGATACGTACTCCTTTTTCTATATGTAAGGCACACTAGCAATTGTATTATTATTATTATTATTATTATTATTATTATTATTATTATTATTATTATTATAATACAGGATTTATATAGTGCTAACAGTTTGTGCAGCACTTTACAACATGAGGACATACAGTATACTTACAATACAAAACCTATACTCACATACATACTGTATATTATAATATATAATAAAGCTCAGTCCATTTTTTTTTAGAGGTGAGCACCTGGGCACTGACTTCAAGTAGAGTGCTGTGATTACCCTTGCAATTATATATATATATATAATTATAATTTCATTTTTTTTAAATAAGTGATCAAATAACCTCTGTTGCATAAGGGGCTTGGAGAGTTGGAGGTGGAAAAACAGCAGTACAGTGATTTTCCCAGCACATGACTGTGCAGGGGGCATGTAGGCACAAGTGTGATCATTGAAGGACAGGCGAGCTGAGCTCCTAGCACAGCCAGGCAACTGATTAGGCTGGGATGAATGTGTTCTCATGCCTAGCCTGGTCAGTTTGAAATAGGAAAGCAGAGCAACTGACAGGAACACCAGGGATTTTACACAAAGAAATACAAAGAGAACGGGATACTTTTTGTACAATAGGTACATATCAGGAATCTGAAATGTTGGGTTAACATATTCTATCATTTCAAATCTAGCTTTGGTATATTTTGATGAGAAGTGTCGTTGTTTTGTAAAAATATAAAAAATAAATAAAAATTGGATTGGAAGGGATTATGGGAAAATTTGAGATTATGGGGTTGATATACTAAAGGCTAATAGTATGCTTGTTTTGAAATGGCGAAGCTCTGCTGACATCCATCATCCAATCATGTGCAAGCAAAAATTATTTTTTTTACATTTTCTTGCATGTGATTGGGTATTCATTGAAGTAAACAGCCTATTTTGTGTTTATCAAACCTACCCCCCAAATTAAGATGTATATATCATTGCACCTACTTAAATCCATATATCTTGTTTTTTTTTTCCAGGACAAATTTGGTTTGTATTTGGTGGTAAATTGTAGTGGGTATATTCTAATGTTTTATTGTCAAATAGTATAAAATATGATTTTTGAAATTTAGAGGTATATTTCTTGCTATTACCATATCCTACCACCAAAGGAAAACCCAAAACATATTCTACAACTTCTGACGATTGCAGTGATAACACATATGTATATTTTATTTATTTTTAGTGCCCACGGTAGGGCCCAGAAACAATAGTGAGTATTTAGCTTTTCTTTCCAACCTAAAACATGCTGACACTGGCCTTTGACCCAGATCTTTCACCCTAACCTTGACCCTAACTGACCTTGGCTTAAATCAAAACCTGATCCAACTATTTTATCCTAACTGTTTTTTTTTTTTTTTTTTTACAATTTATCTTTTTTTTTCCTATTCAAGAGACAAGAGAATACAGCTGTGGGTCGTACTGTGACTGATCACTGTGATAGCCAATCACAGGCTATCATAGTGATTATGTGATTAAGAGCTGGTCCTCCTAGTTCACGATCGTTAGTATGAGACCTGGAGCTGTCAGTGACAGCCCAGGCTCTGTGTTGGCAGTGTGCTGTGCAGCGTGTTTTCAACACATATGCAGCTCAGTGGGAGGGGGTTGATAATAACCAGTGTTTAACCACTTGCTTACTGGGCACTTAAACCCCCCTCAGTCCCAGACCAATTTTCAGCTTTCAGCGCTGATGCACTTTGAATGACAATTGCGCGGGCATACAACACTGTACCCAAATGAAATTTTTATCATTTTTTTCCCACAAATAGAGCTTTCTTTTGGTGGTATTTAATTACAGCTCGGAGTTTTATTTTTTGCTAAACAAAAAAAAATCATGTTTAATAGTTTGTTATAAAATTTTGCAAACAGGTCATTTTTCTCCTTCATTGAAGTGCGCTGATGAAGCGGCACTGATAGGCTGCACTGGTGGGAACTGATAGGCTGCATTGGTGGGCACTGATTGGCATAGTTAAGGCGGCACTAATAGGCACAGATACGGTGGCACCGATAGGCACAGATAAAGCAGTAATGATTGGCACAGATAAGGCGGCACTGATGGGCAAAGATGGGCACGGATGGGTGGCACTAAGGGGCACTGATAGGTACCACTGATAGATGGGACTGATGGGTGGCTCTGATAGGTGGCACCGCTGGGCACTGATGGGCGGCATTGATGGGCACTGGTAGATGACACTGATGGGCACGGATATGTGGCACTGGGGTGCAGCACCGTTGTTGAGGCAGATTGTGGGCACTGTGGGTGGCACTGTGGGTGGCACTGTGGGTGGCACTGCTGGGTGGCACTGTGGGCACTGCTGGGTGGAACTGTGGGCACTGCTGGGTGGCACTGACGGGGGCACTTATGTTTTATTAAGGTGGCACTGGCAGGGGGAAGGTGGGCACTGGCAGGGCTGTCCCGATCACGTCCCGATCACGGCCGCCGGTGATCGGCTCTTTTTTTTCTCCTCGCGCTGTCAGCGCGAGGAGGAATAATAGCCGATTACTGGCTCCGTTGCATCACATGATCAGCTGTCATTGGCTGACAGCTGATCACGTGATAAGGGTCGGGATCGACCCCTTGCTCGGATCAGTGATCAGGCGAGTCTCATAGACTCGCCGATCACAGAGCGTGCCGCGCGCGCCCCTCAGGTCGTGCGCAGGCCGCTCGTGCACAGGACGACATCAATAGACGTAGTCCCGGCAAAGGAGGTCCGCGCTGTAGCCGTCATTCGGCTATAGCGTGGATCTCAAGTGGTTAAAGACATTTGAGAGGCTGAAGTATAACTTTCTATGACTAGGTGTCAGCCATTTTAATAAACAAAACATCAGGAGGAAGAGTGGGCTCCCATGTAGAGAAAGGATGGGTTTACGCCAAAGATTGACTCTCTAATGTACGCTGCAATGCTGTAAACTGACATATATTGATTCTGATTTAATTCAGTTGAATTAAATGGTAAAATACAGGTCAACAAATCCAAAAACAAGATGCAGTATTTTACAATGCATTGCAGAAAAATGCATTGGAGTGAAAACAATGAAGTATATTGCATTCTAATCATATCCAGTGTGAACAGGGTCTAGGCCAGTGATGGCGAACCTTGGCACCCCAGATGTTTTGGAACTACATTTCCCATGATGCTCATGCACTCTGCAGTGTAGTTGAGCATCATGGGAAATGTAGTTCCAGAACATCTGGGGTGCCAAGGTTCGCCATCACTGGTCTAGGCAGTAGGGACCAAAGAAAAAAACACAGTAAGGACATTACAAGGTTGAAGCCTCCAAAAGATATAAAAATGTATCTGATGATTCTGTTGACTATCATCCACTAAACATATACATAGGTTTTTGGGTACTATTTAAATGATTTCTTTTTCGTATTGTATTGTATATCCATTAGACTTCTACAAGGCAGTCAGGATGCATAAATAAATAAGTAGTGTTCCCAGAAGCCCACTGGGCACAGACAATACTACACTTTACTCTTTCTGCAATATCAATACCAAATACTGTATATATATAGTCACATAGTGCAACATGATAATAGACTAAGAACAAAAATACCATTTATCACATTTAAACCCAGGATTCTTCTTACACCCAAGAACCACTAACTTCATATCTGTGCAGTGTTTGGAACACTCATATAAACACATTTCTGTGATTCTATATGCTATTACACACCCACTTTACAATTTGTATTAGAACATAAAACAAAATGAATCTACACTCCCCTATTATTCTTACTAATTAAAAAAATAAATAATTACAAATGTAAAAATATCTAATTCTAGCTGGTCTAATCCTTTTACCTAACAAAAGCATTGTCCTGCAGAATTTTTTATTGCAATACTTGAATGATATCTGACCTATCTATAAGTTGGTGGTCATTAAATCATGTGAGTTTATGGTATCTGCCAGAGATATAACAAAGAGACCCACTTTACAATTTGTATTAGAACATAAAACAAAATAAATCTACACTCCCCTATTATTCTTACTAATTAAAAAAATAATAATTACAAATTTAAAAATACCTAATTCTAGCTGGTCTAATCCATTTACCTAGCAAAAGCATTGACCTGCAGAATTTTTTATTGCAATACTTGAATGATATCTGACCTATCTATAAGTTGGTGGTCATTAAATCTGGTGAGTTTATGGTATCTGCCAGAGATATAACAAAGAGATAACCACTAATGAAATAGTAAAGTCTATTTCATGCAGTTGGCACTCTGGCACTTGAATGGAACGAGTTAAACTTTTACATTGGAGGAGCACGTCAGTGCATACATCACCCTTGTCTCTATGCCCCTTAAACATACGATCTCCCACTTAAATCTATGCTATTCATCTCAGTTCTTCACTCCATTAGATATCTCTATTTTAGGCTGGGTTCACACTATTGTGAATTGGATGCATGTTTCACCGCATCCAATTCGCATGTAATGAGCCTCTGACTGGGTCTCAATGGAGCCAGTTCACACATCTCTGGAGCGGCTGCAGAACGAATTGCACAGAAGTCCTGTGTGTCTTCTGGTCTGTTTCAGGTTCGAATTCAACCAACAATGCAAACATAAATCGGACCTGAAACAGTGAACAGGGATGCACTGGACCCCTGCTGTCTCTCCGGACAGACATGTGAATACAGCCTTACTTGTCTATAGGAATATTTTAGTCACAGAAGAGAATCGGTACAAAGTACAGGTGGAATGGGGATGGGATCAAATAATTAAAGACAACGGTTTTCGCGTAAATAAAACACTTGATTCACATACTCCATTCACACTTGTTAGGTCAGTTAAGTTTGCCCTTTAATAAGCACATGTCAGAAATAAACACTCACTAAAATACTGTTTGGTTTAACGGTATGTACCAGTAATCCTGTAATGCCTTGAAATAAACCTTATATTGTATAAGCATAGTGTGCCAAATTTATCATAGGCAGATTTTCTTCTCTCAGACTTAATAGTTATTTTGTTCATTAACAGATGTCAGAAACATCTGCAGCCTCTTGTTCATGCCAGTAATGATAGTTGTTTTCTCCCCTGTTGCATCTTATATCTTCAAAATGTCCAACAAACTTAAGAATTGTAGAAAGTAGCCCAATTTTTTGTAATACTAAAAATCTTTACTAAAATGTTTTTTTTTTAAATACTTAAATTACTCAAAATAATCAACTGCATTTGAAGGGAAAAATTGTTATGCCGCGTACAAACGACCAGACTTTCCTTTCCGACGGTCTTCCCGACAGAGTTCCAACGGGCTTTCAACGGAGTTACAAAGGACTTCCGAACAAACGGACTTGCCCACACACAAACGGACCAAAGTCTGTTCATTTTGAATGTGATGACGTACGACGGGACTAGAAAAGGAAGTTCAGTAGCCAGTAGCCAATAGCTGCTCTAGCATCGTATTTGTCCGTCGGAACAGCATACAGATGAATGGTTTTCCCGATAGAAATTGATACCGTCAGACAGATTTGAAACATGTTCTATTTCTAGGTCCTTTAGAATTTTTGAAGAAAAAAGTCAGATGAAGCCCACACACGATTGTAATATCTGACGAAATGATTGCGTCTGACCTTTTCTGACGGAAAGTCCGGTTGTGTGTACGTTGCATTAGAAGATGTGGCACATGCGCATTGCAGTGTACAGGTGCCAGACAATGTAATTCTTGTGTACATGTAAAGGAGTTATATTGTTACTGGTTGCCCAGTGACTGAAGGAGAGTGTCAGGGGCGTATGGAGTGTCAAGGGACAGCAAATGACAGCTGTGATTTGTCAGCACAACATTATGGAGTGCACACCAGCTAAAAGTTGAACTTCTTTAGTAATAGTAATCCATAAAGCATGTATAAAGCATTAAAGAGACCTCTAGAGGTATTTTTCTTGTTTTGTATTTGCTTTATGCCTTGTTATTAATTAGTGGTGTATCTTCCATTAATTCACAATGCTCACTGCACACTTGGATGGTGCCCTGCCTGTGATTTGCTGCTGCAGCTCAAAGGAGACAGGGCAAGCATCCAAGTGTGCAGTGAGCATTGTGAATAAATGGAAGGCACACCACTAATTAATAACAAGGCATAAAGCAAATACGAAGCAATAACAATACCTCTAGAGGTCTCTTTAATGTGTTATACATGCTTTATGGATTACTATTACTAAAGAAGTTCAACTTTTAGCTGGTGTGCACTCCATTATGTTGTGCTGACAAATCACAGTGAAGGCTGTGAGTCATTTAGTCTGGGGCTAATTACCATACTGGGTCCAGTTCCTCAATGCTGCTTGAACAACATAGCCCGCAATGTATATAGAGAGAGCAGTCCCAAAACCAAGGAATGGATTTCAAATGAGCTACCGACTGCAAGGGAGCCCCAAACCCAAGTATAGGCTCAGTGCGAGGGAATAGTGGGCACAACTGAGACTTTGGGGAATAAAATTATGTCTGTGTTTACCGTTTCTTCCTCACCTATGTCCTGCCTGTTCTGCACTATTAACTGCCTCTTTTCTACTGATTGTAACCACCATCATTTGCCCCCTTCTGTAACACCTGGCCCCACCATCACTTCCCCCCCTCTGTACTGCCTATTCCTGCCATAAACTGTTCCTTTTGTGCTGCCTGTCCCCACTATTCCCTCCCACTGACACAGTCCTTCCAGTGAGATCACTGATGCAGAGGTATTTGTTTCTTCTAGTGACACCTCAAACACAGGGATGTTTTCCCTTCCAGTGATACCACCAACAAAGGGGTATTTTTTTTCTTTCCCTGACACAGATACAAAGATATTTTTCCTTCAAGTGACACCACTGATGCAGAGAATTTTTTTTCCATCTCACTGACATGAATACAGAGACAATGTTTCCATCCAGTGACACCATGAAGTAGGGGCATTTTCCATCACTGCTGTTAGCAGCATTTTTGTGGGTACAAGGTTTGCAGTACATATGTGTACAGTTGTATACAGTGAATAGGCACAGAATATGTTTAATCATCTGCCTTCAAGCCAATCACAGTGTTACATGCAATCCTGCCATACCCACTGTTTTGACCTCTTGGCTCTAAGACCAGGCAGATTACCAGGGTATTGTTAATGTTTACATATTGTTTAAACATTGATTGAAATGAACATGGGTGCAGGAAGGATAAGGTAGCCCAACTCATGATCTTGCAAACAGGTCCCCTAAATTCAGAACATTTGTTACATATCAATAAAGAAGTCACCCATTCAATTGTGCACATTCTCAACAATGAGCTGGTCATCCACCCAGCATAAATGCGGGCATGAGTGGCTGAAGCTAGAGTGTTTTGTACTTTTGATCTATCAACACGCGAGGAGAGAAAATAGCCAGGTAAGTCTACCGTAATGTGGTGCATTATAACAGGGTCATAGCAGCAACAGTTCAATTTCTGTTTTAACCACTTCAGCCTCAGAAGATTTTATGCCCTTCCTGACCAGAGCATTTTTTACAATTTTGCACTGTGTCACTTTAACTGACAATTGCGCGGGTGTTCAGCGCTGTACCCAAACAAAATTTGCGTACTTTTTTCCCACAAATAGAGCTTTCTTTTAGTGGTATTTTATCACCTCTATGGTTTTTAATTTTTGCGCTATAAACAAAAAAGAGCGACAATTTTGAAAGAAAAACTATATTATTTATGTTTTGCTATAATAAATATCCCACAAATTAAAAAAAGAAAAAAAAATATTCATCAATTTAGATCAATATATATTCTTCTACATATTTTTTGTAAAAAAACACGCAGTAAGCATATTTTGATTGGTTTGCGCAAAAGTTATAGCGTCTGTAAACTGTGGAAAAGATTTATGACATTTTTATTATTTTTTTTTTATTAGTAATGGCTGTGATCTGTGATTTTTAGTGCTACTGCGACATTGCGACAGACAGATCAGAGACTTTTGACACTTTTTTGGGACCATTGGTATTTATACAGCAATCAGTGCTATAAAAATGGGGGTGAACAGCGGCGCTAGATATGGTGATAACATAAAATTATATAGCAACTGGAATATAGGTATACATAAAATGTGTGTGAATAAGCACACATAATATTAAAACATTTGTTAAAACATAATGTCCATAAATGATCCAAGATCTTGTATGATTAGCACCTGGAGGCAGCTCCCTAATGCCTTGTACACACGGTCGGAGAATCCGTCGGAATGCGTCTTATCGGACCGCGTCGTCAGATAATCCGACTGTGTGTGGTATGCATCGGACTGATTCCGTCCGAATCTCCGTCGGACCCAATTTTCCAACATGTTGGAAATATTTCCCGACCAACTGGGCCTGTCTGGCCTAATCCGATCATGTGTAGAGAATTTTAATCGGACCAAGTGCCATGCATGCTCAGATAAAATTCCTACATCAAAGCTATTGGCTACTAGCCTGAATCTAGTCCCATCGTATCGAAATTACGTCATCACGTTCTGAAAGATCAGATTTTTCGACAACTTAGTCCGACCGTGTGTATGCAACAGTTTCGGACACAATCCATCAGACTAAATCTGACGGACAAAATCCGACGGATTTGGTTGTGGAAATCTCCGACCGTGTGTACATGGGCTTAGAGTGAAGCGATGAGCTCTGTGTAGAAATGGGAACAGAGGGGCGCCAGACTGAGTGCAGTATAAATCATATATTTAATAAAAACAAGTAGTAACTCACAGGTTAAATTAGATGAGTTCAGTATGTTGTGAAAATCGCCAGTCCTGGAGTCTCATAAAAGTCTTCCTTTTGCAGCCTGGGGCACTGGTGTGATCTTACAGGGATCCAGAAAATGCTGGGAACCAGGAGGCAGGAAACAAGAAGCAGCTGGTCATGACTTCACAGGAACAGGAAATGTGATTATTCACAGTGGCAAGGAATGGTAATGCATTTCAAAGCTACAGCTTCTTCATCAGTGCTATAAAAATGCACTGATTACTGTGTAAATGTCACTGGCAGGGAAGGAGTTAGCACTAGGGGGCGATCAAGGAGTTAATTGTGTGTTCCCTCAGTGTGTTCTAACTGTATGGGGATCTGAGTGACTAGGAGAGGAGACATATTGATTTATGGCATTTCTATTTTTTTACTAGTTATGCCTGTGATCTGCGATTTTTAGCAGTACTGTACCATTACGGTGGACAGATCAGAGACTTTTGACACTTTTTTGGGACTAGTGGCATTTATACAGCGATCAGTACTATAAAAACACACGGATTACTGTTTAAATGTCACTGGCAAGGAAGGGGTTAACACTAGGGGGCGATCAAGGGGTTAATTTTGTGTTCCCACAGTGTGTTCTAACTGTATTGGGATGTGAGTGACTAGGAGAGGAGACATATTGTTTTTCCTACTTAGTAGGAACAAACAATATGGCTTCTCTCCTCTGACAGCACAGGGATTTGTGTGTTTACACACACAAATCCCCATGCTGGCGCTCATGCACGCGATCGTGAGTTGTTGGTGGCAATTGTGCCCACAGGCCGCGTGCAGCAGATGCGCACGCATCCTCTGGCAACCGAAAAAGGGTAGGATGTACCCGTACGGGATTTCACCCAGGAGAGTCATTATGCTGCAGTATATCTGCGAGACATGGTCGGGAGCTGGTTAAATAATATTTTTTTTTATAATTTTCATTGTTTTTATTAATCTTAATAGCAAAAAACAGAACAGGAGACATAGAAGATGTACTTTAATTAATCAGATAAGACTCGTATGCATAAAAAATATACAAGCAATGCCAGCTACATGACTTTTAGAAGCCTTAACCTATCATCTGAAAATGCCAGATACATTGCATTACGTAAATGCCCTACGTTTACCATTTTTTGAATATTATTCAGTAAAGAACAGAAATTATTATATTATAATTGCATATATCATCATTACACTCAGATTCAAACAAACCACATACTCTCTATGAAGTTATATCTCATACACCACTAGAGCTTAGGGAATGACCTTGAGTGGCACAGAATTGGCATAAATAAATAATATGCTATATTCTTTTACTAAAATACAGAATTCATTTAAAGCCCTATGTTCTGGGTCCCACCTAGGTATGTGTGAACCATTGTGGCCACACCTCCAGTAGAATAGGAGGGTGGAATCAAATATAGTGGCTGCACATCCAGTAACTCCAGTAAGTAACTCCAGTAAGCCGGACTGGGAATAAAAAGCAGCCCTGGAAAAAAAAAATCATACCAGACCCATAGCATTATTATACCAGTCCAACATCATAACGTCATTTTTTTCTTGTTCATGAAAGGGAAAACCATGCATTTTAAAGCACATTTGAAGAGTGTATTATATATATGGAAAATACAGATATGAAAGCATGTAGGGCTATGCATATATTTAAGCAAATTCCAGTTATAGTAAAAGTGGTAAAAGTAGTCAGTCATCAAGGGGGGCACCAGGGACTCTGGGAATGTAGGGGGGACTCTGGTGACCAGAGACCACCTTCCGCAGAAAAAATACACTAAAGTAAGGGGGTGATTACTGATATAAGGGGGAAACCTTTATGTCAGTGCTCCCTTACATTATTGTATTCACTCTCCCCCTTACATCAGTAATCCCCCCTCAGACTGGCCTGGCAGTGCTGTCATTGACCTCCTCTCAGGAGCACCATGCAATGCTCAGTCAGTTGGCTACAGCTTGGTGGCTTTGGTTTTATCCTATAGTCTCTCCACACATGTCTGACTTCTCCCATGACCCCCATCCTAGCAGCACTCCCAATCTTGACTCCTCTGTAGCCCCCCCCCCCCCCCCAGAGACTGCAGATATGATATAAGACAAGAGATGGTCAGAAACTGTGGACATGATACAAGAGATGTCAGAGACTGTGGACATGATACAAGAGATGATCAGAGACTGCAGAAATGATACAAGAGATGGTCAGAGACTGCAGACCTCGCAGCCTCACCTGTGCCCATCAAATTCAGTCTCATCAGTGCCCATCAAATGCAGACTCACTGCGCCCAACAATGCAGCCCCACTGTGCCCATCAAATGCAGGCTTACAGTGCCCATGAATGCAGCCTCACTTTGCCCATGAATGCAGCCTAACTGTGCCCATAATCGCAGCCTCACTGTACCCATCAAATACCCCTTTATGGTGCTCATGAATGCAGCCTCACTGTGCCCATCATTGCAGCATCACTGTGCCCATCATTGCAGCCTCACTATGTCCATCATTGCAGCCTGAATGTGCCCATCATTGCAGCCTAACTGTGCCCATCAATGCAGCCTCACTGTGCCCATAAAATGCAGCTTTACGGTGCTCATGAATGCAGCCTCACTGTGTCCATCAATGCGGCCTCATGTTGCCCATCAAAATCAGCCTTACTGTGCCCATCAAATGCAGATTTACAGTGCCCAGGAATGCAGCCTTACTGTGCCCATCAATGCAGCCTCACTGTGCCCATCAAATGGACCCTCACTGTGCCCAACAATGCAGCCTCGCTGTGCCCATCAAATGCAGCTTTACAGTGCCCATCAATGTGGCTTTACAGTACCCATCATTGCAGCCTCACCATTGCCTTCCCTGGATCACACACACAGCGGAAACGCTGTGTGTCACAGAGCTGGGCCAGTGTGTGTTGTCGACGGTGCTGTAAAAAAAGTCTGCCCCCCTGCACCGTCTCGTGTGATAGTAGATTGAATCAGTGTTCCGCCTATCACACAAGACGGTCTAGGGGAGGGACCTTGTTACAGTGCTGCCGACAACACACACAGACCCAGCTCCCTGATACACAGCGCTCCCGCTGTGTGTGACAAACTAGTGGAAGAGGCGGGAGGGGAGCGCTGCAGCCAGCCACAGATCAAAGCAGCCCCAGGGCAGGCAGCCTACCAAGAAATTTCACAATATTACAGTAGGCCAGTCTGGCCCTGCTAACAGGTGATATAATACAGGGCATAGAGTATGTCTCATGCCATGTACACACGACCAGACTTTTCGATGGACTAGGTCCGGCAGTCTACCTGACGGACTTTCAGCGGAGGTCCGATGGACTTTCTGAATGAACGGACTTGGCCACACATGAACAGAAATCCATTCGAAAGTCCGTTCCGTTTGGACGTGATGATGTAAGGTGGAACCAAACAAGGAAGTTAAATAGCCAGTAGCCAATAGCTGTCCTTGCGTCGTATTTGGTCAGTCGGACTAGCATACAGATGAACGGATTTTTCGACCGGACTCGAGTTCGTCGCAAAGATTTGAAGCATGTTTTATTTCTAGGTCCGTCTGATTTTTTCCCCGAAAAATTATCGGACTAGCCCACACACGATCGGATTGACTGACAGACTGATCCAGTTGGACCTAGTCTGCCGGAAAGTCCAGTCGTGTGTATGCAGCATCACAGGTTACAACTACACAACTTCATTGATAACAACATCTACCCAACAAGCAGGTGACAGGTCCATGTAGCTACCATTGAGCCTCAGTTATGACCAGCTTGGTCATTGCATTAGGGTAACAGCTCAATTAAGAATTCACAAATGTCACTTTGACATGTTTGCACTTGTAACCTACAAAATCTTAGTCCCATTCCAAAGAAACTCATCTCACTTTTATCTTATAACACACGAACAGTTAAAAAAAAAAAGGAATCATGTTTGTTTATATTCATACTGTGAAAACAAGTAGATGCCTCGCGTGCATATAAAACAGGAAACTAAAAAGTGGGGTTATAGTAGTTTTAATAATGAGTGATGAATGTAGAAAGCAATAGCCTACTGCAAAATTGGATTGTAAAGGTTCCATCATTTATAACCCAGCTGTGGTGTCAACTACTCTAGACAGAGATAATGTAATATGAAATTTGACAGGAAACATTATGAAGCTAAAAATCCTTCATTAATCAATAAAAGGTTGAATGTGAATGTCAGTATGAACCTGTATATCAACTATCCAGTTTATGAGTGGTTAGATTAGTTGAGTGCTGGACCGGAAAGGCAGACCTTTGAGTTTAATTCCCTTAGAGTCTGTTCCATTAAAAAGCCTAATGGTAATATACATTGCTTTTATTCTTCCTCCTTAGCAATTTAATGTATATCATAAAGTGCATACATTGTGTATCTTTTCAGATAATACTATATACTATAGAGTCAAGGCCTTCTGTGAGTTTATTTGAAGTGTTGGGCAAGGTCATGGTTTGCCATTGATTTTACATACATTATCCCTTTATAAATGCCTCTTCAAAATAGCTTATATGAGTAGATTCATTGTTTACAATGTGGCATTGTATGTATGATGTTTTTGTATTGTTCGTTTCTCATACTACGGCAGAATGTAACAATCAACATTTAATAATTTTAATCCTGAAATCAAGCAACTATAACAAAAATATATTTAATATAAATCAGTACTTGGTCTGTTATAAACGTTCTAACACCTCTTTAAGATGTACGGTAGTTATGTAGGGATATACAACGTATTGTCTTAGTGCCATCCCACATTTATGCAGACAATAGCAGTTTATACAGGTTTATATCTATATTTCAGTAGACCATGTACTTTTAGCAAGTGCTCTGAACTAAGTAAAAAGTTGACAAATAAAAATATTAATAAATCAAATGTACCTGTTCTCTGAAACACCTTAAGCAGCTATTTTATTAAAAAAGAAAGCTGTGGGTACAGAGCAGACGTCAGAAATTGACCATGTGGCACCATAGCTAAGCACCAAAATCTTTAAGTAATCAACAGGAAATGTAGGGGAGTAGAATATTTAGCAGCTTCGTGCCTTCTTTCAGGATACTGGCAGTAGAGACAGGTTGCCCAATAGTCTGGGAAACATGGAGAATCTATGACTCAAATTCAAATTTTACCTAAAAACCTGGCGCCTTGGCCCCACTCCTTCTACATTTTATTGGTAAAACCATATATATAATAGTGATGGGTCAGTGGAGTGGGAGAAAAAATGACTAAGCATTGACTTCCAAGTTGAACCTTAGGCATCCTAGGCTCGGGGCTTCAGAGGCACCACATGACATTGTTTAACATGGAGGCTGTAATGCAGGCAGGCAGAAGGTTTCTGCTCTTTACACCACTTTCCCCACTCCACCCAATCCACCTCTTCAGTTTTGAGAAAAAGCTTTATATGGGAACATGGACAATCTCAACTTTATCCCAAGATTCATGAACAGCGCTTGCTCTGCCAAATGAAAGTCTCACCACTGTCACATGGGTGGCTTGGGGTATGCAAGGTCATTTTTTTAAAGTCTCTAGGATTTTAGGCAAGCTTTAAAGGGCAAGACCAAGCACCTTATGCATGCTTTACAATTCTGTGTTAGTTGTATAATGCCGTGTACACACGAACGGAATGTCTGACTGAAAAATTCCGACAGGAGCTTTTCATCGTATATTCCAATTGCGTGTATGCCCCATCGGATTTTTTATGTCGAAAATTCTGATGGACCTAGAAAGAGAACATTTACAAAAATTTTCTGACGGAACCAACTCCTATTGGGAAAACCACTCGTATGCTGTTCCGACGTACCAAAAACGACGCATGGTCTGAAGAAAGTATGAGACGGAAGCTATTGGCTACTGGCTATTGAACTTCCTTTTTCTAGTCCTGTTGTAGGTGTTGTACAGTACGTCACCGCATTCTTGACGGTCGGAATTTGGTGTGATCGTGTGTACACAAGACTGTATCAGCGGAATTCCGTCTGAATTCTGTCGGAAAAACCTTTATTCCGATGGGAAAACCAGTCGTGTGTACAGGGCATTAGGTGTATACTATATCTATACAGAGTAATTTTTACAATACAGCATTTTTTTTCTTAAATAGAATTTTTATGTAGACAATTTTTCTTTATACACCAATGATGTTTTTTCTTGTATTGAAATCAAACGATAATATTTTTTTTTACCTGAAAATGTGCATAGTAATTTTTAAGACCAAAAACATGTGGGATACTGACTTAATATAATACATGCTGGAACAAACAGAAGGAACACAAAAAAAGGCAGTAGCAGTATAATTTTTCTTACAGCTTCAAAGCTCCACACATCTAAGAACAAGCCCTGAAAATTGCTTTTATTTAATCCGTTGACGGAAACAACATGGCTGAAAAGATTTAGCAACAACATTTATCAGTCCAAACAATACCACTAAGAGAAAACAAATTTCTTTTCCAATTTAATAAATTCCATATGCTTCTGGCAAGCTGCTCTTCTGCTGTGTACCTACCCATTTAGCAATCTATTTCTCACACAAGAAAATTGGACATATGCTTACTGTCACTGTAAGCGTATTGTTCAGTGAATTTTTGGAAATCTTTTTAAACAGCGTCTCAGTTGCAGAATGCAATTTGCTCTGTAAAATACAGACTTCAAGTGAATTTGGGAAATGATACGGTGCCAGATTTAGAACAGAGTACATGACACCTAAAATGGATGTCAGAACTCTGAAAGTACCATGGCTGTCAGAGTTATCCTTTTGGTATTTGTTATCCTACATGTTAACTATAAAGCACAGAAATCAAGGTAGCCTAATTATATCAGTTATAGCTCTAAGTAGAAGTTATCACTGTACTCACCACTGTAGTTTATTACAGGATCTCTTTATTCATTCAGTTAACAGTTTGCCATTGTGCTGGAATATCTCAGAAGCCGGCGTTGATATCAGTATTGGCTGTCCTGTCCTTTTTACACTACTACAATATTTCCAGCAATGTTTAGATGGGTGGATGGATAGGTTGTATGGTCCCTTATGCCGCTATCTGCTGGACACCACAGTGTTCACTTTGTACTGCACCTGCGTTTTACAACTCATTCATAAAAGGCAGGCTACAGTGTGGAGTTTGCGATGTACCACGGAGCTCTTTCTGCATAACACTGTAGGGAGAACTCTTTTATTGGAGAGACAAGTCAAATGGCTTCAACAGATCATGTGACTTGACTGATCTTTTAGGCTTTTTTAAAATCCATTGTTATGAATGGTGCCCCACTTTCTTTGGCGTCCTGAAACAAGTTGAGCGTAATGCACATTTGTGAAGCACACCCTTTGCTAAGGGTATACTTCTGATATACAAATAGTACTCTTAGCTTCTTTCCTTTTTTCCTACAAGCTACAGCTTAGATATTAAAAACACAGTTTTTATGAATTATTGCTATGCAAAAGCATTCAAACTGATACACGAATGCCCTCTCTTTTGTAATAGCTATGATTAAATGCATATTTCCTCACAGAGCTGATTGTAAGCATACTACATAACTCTGAATCTCCTTCTATGAGAAAAATTAACTGAATGTGGAAGTGTAATATATCTCCCATATAGCAGTGGTGCATGTATACTAGGCAGGAGTTCAGTATTCGGAGGGCCCAGCCATTATCTCCAAGTTCAGTAAATGCAGTACATCAATGAGAAAAAGTAATGTCCTCACTGCAGACTGCCTGTAGGAACAAGAAAATAGGTCCTTGTCCTTTCAACATGCTTCCCCATAAACACACAGGGAACCTTCCCAATATTAAAAGCAGGTGACTTGGTATGGTTCAGAAGGAGGGTCTCACCCATTTTCATGGCCAGCCAAAGCCCTTTTACCCCTACTTCTTCTGAGAATCACAGGAGTACACCTCATTCTGTACTCCTGTGACCTGCTTATAGTAAGCTGATAGTAAGCTAAAGTCTGCTGTTGGCTGATGTCACTTTAATGTCAGGATCCACCCAGATGCCTGGACTGGCAGTTAGCCCAGCCTCTCAGTGAGCTGCTTGGAGACTGAGCCAGCTGCTCCCTCCACAGTCGGGCACTCCAGTGAACGCTGAAGGGGCAAAGCAGAGAGCCGGTGACTGATAGTTCACTAGCTTTCTGCTCACTGAAGGCCAAGAACTGAGCGATCATCAGTCTTTGCTCAATTCCTGGCCTAGAGACGGCAGAGGACAGCTGCAGGTGGGATTGGTACTGCAGCCATCTAAGTGAGTATGATTGTTTTTTTATTTTCCATTCCCAAACTTTTTTTTTTATGTCTTTGTAAGCAAATAATGTCCCTTTTAAAAGAGTACTACATACTGCATGTAGAATTTTAACGCATCCCAAAAGCCTCAAAATTGTGTATTGTTGATGTTGCGCTATAAGCCAAAAAGGCCCTCTCACCACTGAACTGTAATCATTTATGTTTCTATTGGTACATGTTCCCCTTTGCAGTGGCTAGTTACCCTTGTCCCTTTTTAACCACATGTTCCTGAACGTCCTATCAGAAGTAGACGGCTCCCACCCGGCCGTATATGTGCATTGGCCAGGTGGGAGCCGTCTACTTCTGATAGGACGTTCAGGAACGTCCTTCAGAAGGAGCGGGATCGCGTACACGCGTGCCCGCGCAGCGGCGCGATCCCGATGTGCTCGTGTCACCGGGACACGGCACATCTCAGATCGGCAGGAGGGCTCTGTGATTGGCCCTCCTGATCACATGACGGCCGTGTCCAATCACGGCCGTCATGTGATGTAAACAAACAGCCGGTTGCTAGGCAATCGGCTCCTCCTCTCCTCACACAGAAGTCATCGCTGAGGAGAGGAGAGCAGATCTCTGCAGCCGGCTGATGATCAGTGAGTATGAGCTGTTTTTTACAGCTTTTTACTCACTGATCATCAGTCTAGTGTAAACACACAACACACCACACAGCATAAACACAATTTCCCCACATATGTCCCCAAAACACACATGTCCCCAAAACATACATGTCCCCAAATAATAAAAACACATGTCCCTAATAATAAAAACATGTCCCCCACATATGTCCCACTAAAATTACATGTCCCAATGATTATCTGCACACATATGTACGTGATCACCTGCACACATATGTACATGATCATTTGCGTACATATGTCCGTGATCACACAAACCAATTATTATACACTTAACGGAATTTTTTTTACCAAAAACATGTAGCAGAATACATTTTGGCTTAAATTTATGACAAAATTTGATTTTATTGGATTTCTTTTAAAATAGAAAAAAGAAAATATTGTTTTTTTTTCCAAATTTCCGCTTTTTTTGTGCTTATATCGCAAAAAATAAAAAACAGAGTCGCGAATAAATAACACCAAAATAAAGCTCTATTTGTACGAACAAAATGATAAAAATGTCATTTGGGTACAGTGTAGCATGACCGCGCAATTGTCACTGAAAGCGCTAGAGCGATGAAAGCTGAAAATTGGGCTGGGAAGGAAGGGGGCGAAAGTGCCCTGTATTGTAGTGGTTAATACCAAGTTCTGTCCTGCCTTCCTCATTGCCTGTCCCATCAGGCTCACTTACACACTTTTGTGATGGAAGTTTACCATAAAGCAAAGTTTCACGGCATTAGCAGGTACTGACACTGGTACCATATGCACAGATCTGTCTTCATATCAAGCGTATGTAAGAAATTTATATTTTGTGAATCAAATAATAATGCATTAGAAACTTCTGAAATGTTTTAGTTTCTTTTTCTTTCTGAATGAGGTCATTTTGGTCCCATTAAATCTCCTATTACTATTTAATGTATTTCTACCTTAACATTTCAAAAATTTCGGTAATAGTTAAATGCTCAAATGTTTATCAACTGCACAGCAAAACAGATTCATCTGGCCTGCACTTATTAAATAAAAGATGAGAACATTAGAAATAATGTTTTTCATTGATAGTAAATTCTCGATGGAGCAATGAAAGATGTATTATAATCTAAGTGTGCAATCCCAAAGCTCATGTAGCTGAAAGATTTGTGAATGCATTAAGACAATCAAAAACACAGGAGGGAAGAGTGCAATGCATCAGGAAGCTCTCACTCTTTAAGGGTCCTCACTTGCTATGAGTTCTCTGACAGCTGATGAATCCCTATGCTCACCACTGTGCTTCTGTGTGTGCATTACATGTGCTCAAAGCTTATACAGCATAATTGTTTGCCATTGATTTCTCTAATTCCTAATCTACAATGATTAGACAATCAAGCCTGTATGTTGATTGCGCTAATCAGGCTGTCATTTTATATGAATGATTTGCTGATTTTTTTTATGCATCAAGATATTTGTAAATAGAAAGTGGAAAATATGAATATGTGGTATAATTATATTTTGTATAGGACTGATGGTGTATTGTGTGCTATGTTACATAGTTACTTAGTTAATATGGTTGAAAAAGACACATAGCAAGTCCATCCAGTTCAACCAACAGAGATAAAAAAAAAAAAAAAAAATCGGAAAGCTTCATATGCACAATCCTATACCCACAGTTGATTCAGAGGATATTATTAGATACGGTACTATGCAAACCACACATTGAAATTCAGCACATTGAAATTTGATTTACTGGATATATAGCTGCTTAGTTGATAAGGTTAAAAAAAAGAAATATGTCCATCAAATTCAACTTCTGTTGGAAAGTCTTACTTCTGTCAAATATAAGATTTGCCAAAGCTCTCTATATTATGCTGACTGAGAAAAATATATAATTTTTTTTTTTTGTTTACATTTTTACAACGTATTTTAGCAACATTTTAGGCAAATCAATCTCCTGGGGAGAAGGGTTCTGTATTTTCACTGCTCTTACAGTAAAGAACACCTTTTTTTCATTTAAATTTAAACTTCATTTCAGTCCAATCCTTAATTTAGCCACATGTCCTCTTTGGGGACCTCAAAGTAAACAGGCTTTACAGCTTATAATATCGCATTTATTATATATTTATACATTTTGATTATATTCCCGCGAGCGCCTCTTCTCTTAAGTGAATAAATGTCGATTACAAAGATTACCCTTCTCTAAACTTTTTCTAGTTCAGTGACTTTCTTTCTGTGCGTTGATGAGCAAAAGTGAAAGTAATTATGGATCTAACCTACCTATTACCTGTGGAAACTACTTTCAAGCACAAGAAGTTGTGCACACTTGTCTGTTATTTATGAGTTTATCTCTTAATTATATGCTCATTTTATTACAAGAGACTGTTCTGCCATAGGTTAGCATGCATCACATGCTGATGCTAAGACTGTCATTTAAAGGACCAGTGCATAACTTTCAATTTTTCAATATGAACCTCAATATGTAGCTAAGCTAAAACTTTACGCTATCAAGGCCTTTCTTGTGTTCTCTATATAAACTTCTTATATGTATGGGGACACATTGGTGAAAAGAGTGAAGAAGGTCCTGGCTTGCGAGCAGCCACATAAAATGTAACCCTTTGGGGAAAAATAAGTGTTTAATGACCTACTGTATCACAAGTGGTCATGGTAATTTGATGAGTTCTCTGGTGTTGAGGTGGAGGATTACGGATGCTATTAACGGATGATAAGCATATGAAGCAAATGGCATAATATTTCTGGAGGAATTTTTCACAGCATTCAGCAGTTTTTAAAATATTTTGCATGGACACTTTATTCATGAAAACTTTAATATGTTTGGTATATGACCTTTATTGATTAAAAAAAGATGTACATGTTGAGTACTGTATAGGTGTGAAAAATGCTGTAAATCAAGAATGCATTCATAAATAGAAGTGTTAATAATTTAGTTGTATCAATTAACAAATTGCAAAGTAAATGAACAGAAGAGAAATCAAAATCAAATCAATATTTGATGTGACAACCCCTTTCCTTCAAAACAGCATCAATTCTTCTAGGTATATTAACCGTATTTTTAACCCCTATCTAGACTTGATAGTGAAAAATAAATGGTGGTAGATTACACACATGTGTATAAACCTACAATAGTGTAAAAATTGTGAAACAAATCCACTATCAAGTCTAGAAAGGGGTTAAAAATATAGTTCACGTTTTACATCATTAAAGTGGCAGCAGGGCAGTTTGTTTTATTTTTTAGAGGCGCAGTGGTGGTACTTCAAGTGTGGGCGTATGAGACTTGCTGATCAACCACCATATAATTCTTCTAGGTACACTTGCATACAGTTTTTGAAGGAACTCGGCAGAAAGGTGGTTGCAAGGATTTTTGGAGAACTAACCGCAGATCGTCTGTGAATGTAGGCTGTCTCAAATCCTTCTGTCTCTTCATGTGATCCAAGACAGACTCTATGATGTTGGGATCAGGGTTCTGTGGGGGACAAACCATAATTTCCAGAACTCCTTGTTCTTCTTTATGCTGAAGATAGTTCTCACTGTCATAGGCTGTATGTTTGGGGTCATTTTCCTGCTGCAAAATAAATCTGGGGCCAATCACATGCCTCCCTGATGGTATGGCATGGTGGATAGGTATCTACCTGTATTTCTCAGCATTGAGGGCACCATTGATCCTGACCAAACCTCAAATTCCATTTGCAGAAATGCATCTCAAAACTTGTAAAAAAATTCCACCCTTTGATAAAGAAACTGCCTCCAACTAGAGCCGGATAATTCAAATGTTGACTCATCAGTCCAGAGCACCTGCTGCCACTTTTCTGCACCCCAGTTCATATGTTGTCATGCATAGTTGGCTCGCTTAGCCTTGTTTCTCCATTAGATGTATGGCTTTTTGACCACAATTAGTCCACCAAGACAGAGGCTTCTTATTGGTGATCAGCTGTGACCAATCACAGCTGATCACAGAGTGACCAGGAAGTTCCGGTAAATGGCTTTCCTCGTTTCACAATGATAGGGAGAGCCAATCGGTAGCTCTCCCTGTCAGAGGGGAGTCTGTGCTGATAATCAGCACATTAATTATCAGCACAGTCCCCATCAAAAGGTGCCAATCAGTACCCAACACCTGCCAGCCTGTCCCCATAATAAATGCCTGTCAGGGCCCACAATAGTGCAGATCAGTGCCCACAACAGTGCCAATCAGTGCCCAAAAAAGTGCAAATCAGTGCTCCATCAGTAATGCCTGTCAGTGCCCCAAAGTGCCAATCAGTGGCACTCAGTAATGACTGTCAGTAGCTCCTCCTCAGTGCTGCCTATCCAATGCCACCTATCAGTGCCCATCAGTGCCGGCAGTCCGGCCTATCAGTGCCCAACAGTTTTTTTCTTAATTGACGGTCTTTTTTCGTTTATAACGCAAAAATTTAAACCGCAGAAGTGATCAAATGAAACCAAAAGAAAACTCTATTTGTGGTAAGAAAATTATAAAAAATTAGTTTGGGTACAGTGCTGCATGACTGCACAATTGTCTTTCAAAGTGCGACAGCGCTGAAGGCTAAAAATTGTCCTGGGCAGGAAAGGGGGAAAGTGCCTGGTATGAAAGTGGTTAATAATTTTGTTTCAACCTATGTATGAAATTGCTGATCATTGGCACATACTTTTATATAATTGGTTAATCATACACTCTAATCCTACAAAATCTCTGACTTTGTGCACGTGTACAAATTGTGCAAGCGTAATAATTGATTGGTTCATTTAAATCCGAAGGGTAGTCGCCCCAAATATTGATTTGCTTTTTCTTCTGCTCACTCACTTTGCATTTTGCAAATTGATCAAATAAAATTATATATTTTTGAAAGCGTTCTTACTTTACAGCATTTCCTCACACCTGCCTAAAACTTTTGCACAGTCGTCTATATTTTATTTCTATTGCATTGTGCAATTCAGATCAGATCTGAACCTGTAGCATTTCTACAGCTTGTGTCTATTTTCCTCATATTGGCATTATATCCACTGGAACATTTGCATTTTGCAGAGCAGAGTAGGAACTGGCCAGTGATGGTTTATGTGTATGCAGATGGACAGATTATCATGTATTGTGATGTATGTGAACAAAAAAATCCCTGTTTTTGTGCAATTTTTGCTGGACAGGTGTAAAGCAGTTTGCAGAGCGCCCATTCAGATTTTTTTATGTTTTACTTCATTCTCACAATTTATTCTGTGAAGCATTTATATACATCAAAGAACATACATTTTTAAAACATAGGTTAGGACCTTCACATGCCTTATAGCCTATATCAGTGATGGCGAACCTTGGCACTCCAGATGTTTTGGAACTACATTTCCCATGATGCTCCACTACACAACAGAGTGCATGAGCATCATGGGAAATGTAGTTCCAAAACATCTGGGGTGCCAAGGTTCGCCATCACTGGCCTATATGATTAGTGCTAGCATTCAATGATAATTTTAATAATCTGTAATATGAACTAATGTGTCATCCCACTATCAACTGTTATTAAAGTGCCTTTATAGATCCATAATCATTATAACCTAGTTACCTATGATACTTCCTCTTTGACATGTTGGCATTTTTCTACTTCTTCTCCCCTTACTAAACTCTACCGATTGTGAAACAAAGCTATTTTCTGAATTTTTTTATCCCGCCTTAATGCAGTGAGATGAATACATATAGATTCTTCTCGTTTGGCCTCTTATGTTCTTTAAAAGAGTGTATGACAAAATGTACATTTACATATTCAACTATAAAATTTCTACACATTTTCATACAGTCTCCACCCTTAATGACATGAATAATATTCATATAACATAAAAACCAACAATGTGGAATACAAGGGAACACAGACTGGATGGGCAGGAGGGGAAATTCAAAATCTCAAAGCTGCCACGGCAGCATGGCTTGAGGGTTAAACTTTCCATCGGGACACATGTTATGGAGACAACTGTCTAAGATGGGAATCTTCCTCACTTTGCGGATATTTCATGTCATTTAGTGTTGCTTTCCCATAATAGGTAGTGGAGAGAACTGTCCACAGTGGGACCCCGAGAGTAAGAAATAACCTTATAGGAGTTTTAACTCTTCCCTGCTCTGTCCAAAACTTAAGAAAAATGCCTTTAAAATAAAAGAGAAATTCATATCTACTATCTGTATAGAATTTCCAGCTTCCTCTCAGGCTATTGTTGCAGCTAGGACATGTATCTGGAATCTGTATCTCTGGCTTTCAAGAACATCAATTATTAGTTTCTTTCCTGGATGTAAAAGGCAGAACAGCTTTTTATATGTTCCTTATTCAATCGGGCCATACTAAGTAATATATCTAAATAAAACGCAATGTAAAATTAAGTTATGAAAAAAAAACAGCCTAGATGATACAAATGTGACATGGGTCTTTAGATATTGTTTTAACTCTTCCCTGCTCTGTCCAAAACGTAAGAAAAATGCCTTTAAAATAAGCTTGAAATGAATATCTACTATCAGTGATACAGCCTGATTATAAAACTTCTAGCTTCCTCTCACTCTATGGCTGCAGCTAGGGCATGTATCTGGAATCTGTATCTCTGGCTTTCAGGACCAGCAATTATTAGTCTTTGCTTGTTTTAAAAGGCAGAACAGCTTTTTCTATGTTCCTTATTCAATCGGGCCAGACTAAGTAATATATCTCAATAAAATGCATTGTAAAATTAAGTTATGGGAAAAAAAAACAGCCTACATGATACAAAATGTGACATGGATCTTTAGGCATTGCTTTTCTATGATTCATCTTATTAAAAAACTGATAAACTTACTATTAAATAAGACAGTGCTATGGCAGGTGGAACTCCCATTCCCGAAAGATTTCTGCTACTTAACTTTCATCTTCAATATTTTAATTGGTTCTCAAATGAGTCCAGAAAAAAATGTGAGATTACATTAGGTGTTCCAACTATAAAATATCCCTATTCGGTCCCCTGAAGGCTTTGTGTCTGTAGTCCGCTTGCATGAGCAGTGTATCACTGTTTTTAATGCATATGTCATGATTTCTCTTATCCCCCACTTCCCTTAATGGTTGCCTGCGCGCTTTTGCTAGATTTGGTTTTGAAGTAATGATATAAAATTCATTTCATCTATACCCCTCCCCTGAAGGCCTCCTCCCTCCCCCTGAGCCCGAGTCTTTCATACATAACATCAGACTTGTCATATCTGAGGAATTATTAAAATAAGACAGAGCTTGCTGTATCTGAGCAGAAAAGCTGCTTTGAGCAGGCATCCTCAGGAGGGAAGCAAGCTCTATCTCATTAGTCTGTGCTGAGAAAGCGTCCTAGTCACTTGGTTCAAGGTGATAAAAGATTAGGGCGTTTGGCCTTGGCTTATTGAGTATGCAGAGCACACTGCTCTCTGCCTGTGAACATGAAATTACACTGAACCTGGGGAGTCGAACTCCATTAATTTTAAATGGAAGATTAATTTAACAATATGCGGCAGATATTTGTTACAAACCTATCATGTAAAAAAGTGACGGCTTGCAATAAATTGTGGTGCCTCACAATGGTCTGTGGTCTAAGCTCAAATAAATCATAAAGCATTTACACATAATTGCTATTTTTAAAGACAGGGAGACAAGATGTGTGCCTTGTTTGAGAAAAGGTTGGCAAGATGACAAGACAACTTTCAACTGCAATGTGGCTTTTGATCAGCTGAAATGCTCTAGCTACGGACACCAGAAATTGAACTATCGTTAAGAAAATGATTTGCTAATATTTTGATGGTGGTGTAAAGTAACGCATAGGTATTCATTTTAGTGTTAAAAATGACCACTTTTCTATTAGTCTGCAGGAAAAGATAAAAGTAACTGTTTTTCCTTATTGCTAGTTTGCATATCAATTGTTTCCACAACTGTAAGGAGTAGGGACTCCCACCATAAGAAAGGAAATTGGTTTGTCTTGAACCCACTTCTTGTAGTGTCACAAAAAGATCCATCCTACTGCACACCTAAGCGAAATAGGAGTCTGATTTGACAACAGCTGATAAACGTATGGACAGCCACATTTGGTTGCAATTTGTCTGTTAAACCTGAATAACAGATAAGCAGCTATCTACACGATTCAAAAACACAAAACGAGGTGCTTACCTGTCAAATGATTTGTCATTTCATGCAGTCAGTGCTTGTTCCAGACACCCCCCCCCCCCCCCACAAGTATCACAGCTTGATTAATAAATATCCTCTCCAGCCTTTGTAGCAGTGTAGCAGAGATGAGGTCATTTGTGTGCTGAGCTCTCTCCTCCTACCAGCATGTTTACTGTCAGTGTGCACTGCAGCAGAATATGACTGCAGTGCACACTGCAGGAAAAAAAAACAGGTACTTGATAGTTGGCTACTACAGCTATTAGTCATGAGTTGGAGTCAAAAACATAATACACGGTAATGCTGTGTGAGGTATATGCCTTGTGCTGATTCAAGTAAGAGAAGATCGATGTGAAAGCACCCCCACCCCCGAACCGCAAGCACCATTTTGTAAATAATGCCACCATTTTGTAAATAAAATTTTCACAAGATGCCTGTCCATAGGGGGAAAGTAGAGTAACAGATCATCTATAGGGCAACATGAGAATCTCAATAACATGGTAACTATGTAGCATAACACCAGAAGCTAATACTGTTAGCAAAAGGACACCATGGTAACATATGACAACATGCTGTCTAAATATAATTGCATTCATGCTGCATTGTACTTAGCAACACATCAACTCATTGATATGATATATGGCAAAAGAATATCTGTGTACAATGGTTTTTGGCCACATTGAACCTAAGAGCCATAGTGTATGTTATCACAATTTCCCACATAGCATTACATCTTAGTAATATATTATGTGACAGGATTGGCAGCTGTGTAGTAAGTCACTTCTATCACATAGTATACGACACCATAGCCCTTGAATACCTTCCATTGAATACTTTTTGGAGAATTTAGTTTAGAAAACACTTGACTCCTGCCATCATTGTGTATATTCTACCGAGGTATTCTAGTCACTCTTAGTAGTCAGGGTTGATTTACAGCACACTAAATGTATATGCCTATTTTGCACTACTCTGTGCTGTCTTGTTATTATAAATTGGATGCGGATAATAACACTAGCTGTAACACACAAATATAGAAAAGACTAACCAGTCCAACTTTTCATTGTATGTGCAAATTTGTATAATGGAAAAGGTATCAAACACTGCTATGTTAAAACAGCTAAATGGTTATAAAAATACATACAGTGCCAAATTAAAGGTGTTATCAGAGACTCCCATACTCTCCTTTTCACTGTGATTATTTAGCTTATAATTATTATCACATGCATTTGTTTCTTCAAAACGAAAATTAAATATTCATGTTTTAGTATTAAATCACATTTCTCAGCATGTGCAACCATCACATAATGAGTTTCCAATTAACATAATAAAAAACAGTTAAGATGACAATTTCACATCATATGAATCAACTGTTAATGTGAAAATAAGATTCCAAAATGTGAAAAACTTAAATGCTTTAAAGTAACAAATTGTATTCTATATTTCTATCACATTCTGAGCCTGTGAAAACACTCTTGATTTCTGATATAGCCTTGCCGATTGGTCATTGGAGCAATTATACATGCAACTACTCCCATCAGATTCCATTTAAAACATTATAGGCAGTTGATGCTACAAGCACTGGTAGCACTGGTAAATTTACAACCAAAAATAATGGTAAATTGTGCACCGAAACCAATGTACTTTAGTTATCAGTCCTGGAAGGGTCAGGTGGTCTTCATTCTAAGGTGATGTCTGTCTTTGGACAGGTGTCGGCAAGGTTCATGCATATTATACTTAAGTGGTGGGGGTTTGATGGCTGTCAGCCTTATACTTTTTTTTTTTTACAGGATTGCATGTGACCATTAGTCCAGGTAATGTGGTATAGGATATGACAGACAATTTAGGAGGTGCGGTTAAATTGGTTGTCAGCCCCTAGAGTGCAAAGGGATGTGGATTTCAATCTGGGAAGTAGTGGAAGGGGCTGTAGCTGGCCATTAGTCAAGAAGAAGGAGGAGATGGTTATTGTGGATGTCTTTGGGTTAATTGTGGTATAGTATGGTTGGCAAAAGGTGGAATTATTAGTAGCCTAGCTTTGGCTAAGTTGATGTTAACATAGAAGAAGGATGATTTGATAATGATAGAAATGCATTTCTATACAAAGGGGCAACAGTATTTACAAAGAAGGTGAAGCTTTTAATATTATCTCCAAATTGCTATTGTATAAGGTTATTAGTGGAACAAGTTAAGATCCTGCACTACTCTGTTAGGGGTAGAAAATTGGTATAACCATTAAAAAAACGAAAAAAAAGAACCCCCCCCCCCCTAACACATATCCACCAAGAAATGAATTTGCAGGTTCACAAAAATGTTAAATTGTGCTTGTTCCCAGTGTGGCCAAAGTTTGAGATCTATGTGCTGGCACAAGTCAATTAGCCTGACAAGATGTGTGGCTCAGTAATATTTCAAAGGATCGGATAGGGCTAGGCCACCATTCCATTTGGGTAATGTCAATAGGCATTTGGAAATTCCAGGTTACCAGCCCAAACAAACTGTAGGAAAAGAGAATTAAGTTTGAAAAAAGAAGCTTGTATATATTTCAGTAGGGCTTGAAAAAGAAATGAAAATTTAGGTAGAATACACATCCTTAAAATGTTACACCAGTAAAACCAGGAGAACAGGTACCTTAATGGTAATATCCCTAGCTTCATGAGTAGGAATAAAGCCAACCTAATCTAGATATATCAGATCTGGTAGTTGTTTCTGTATCTCGGTTGCTATAATCTTAGTGAATATTTTGGGGTCCACATTCAGGAGTGATATTGGACGGTAGCTACTGCAGAGAGAAGGGTTTTTACCCTCCTTGGGCATGACAGCAATACAAGTTTAAGGGCTTCTGAGGGGAATGAGGATGAGTTACTAAGAGCATTAAACAGTTTCTCTAAATGTGGAGCTAAGAGTAGAAAGACTGTTTTGTAATATTGCAGTGTAAATCCATCTGGGCCAGGGGGCGTACCTGTTTTTGGTGATTTTATGGCCAAGAGGCTTTCTTCTGTAGTAATCTGGGGGTCTCTAAAGCATGTTTAGTAGGTATACTTAGTTTGGGGAGGTGGGAAGAGTACAAATCATCCTCAATTTGAGACTGTGAATGGAGTATAGCAGAAGGCATAGAAGTAGGAGAGATATTATATAGAGAGCTATAGAAGTCTTTAAATGAATCTGAAATCTGATTACATAGTGTAGTTTTTCTGCCGCTGAAGTGAAAGATGGACAATATAAACGAGGAAGATCACTGGTCTTGTAGGGCATGAGCTAACAAACAACTGTATTTATAGTAATGTTTTCAGCAGGATTTGAACATGGCTTTGGCTCTGTAATTAATCTTAATCTTGACATCTGGATTATGCTTGTGGGAGAGTTCAAGCGTCTGTATGTCAGAGTGTAAGGCAGTGAGTTTAGTTTCTCTTTCACGTTTAAAACCGGTACCATGTTTAATCAGGATACTTCTAATCACAGCTTTATGTGTTTCCCAAATTATATTAGGATTGCTGTTGGGTGTGACATTCAATTTAAAGTAGAACATTAGCTCCTTGGTCAAATTCATCTAGTACTGAGGGTTCTTGTAGAAGGCTTTAATTTAATTTCCAATGCAATGCTCTGGAGGAGGGGTCATTTTGTAGGGAGAGTGTTAAGAAAACAGGAGCATGATCTGACCAGGTTATATTGCCGATGTCCGTTGATGTGACCAGGGAAAGATGTCAGTGCGAGATCAGAAATAGGTCAATGTGAGAATATATTTTGTGAGGAAATTAGTAAAAAGGATAATCTCATTCACCTGGGTGTTGTAAGTGTTAAACTTCGATGACTTGCATTTTATGCATGCCATTTAGGGATCATTTACCGGTACCCAGAGGTACAGAGGAGATAACAGATGAAGAATCTAACTTTGGGTCAAGAGGGATATTAAAATCACCTCCCAAGAAAAGTATGCCCTCTGAAAAGTTTGTGCAACAAAGTTATCTTGGTTGGTGTCGGAAGCATAGAGTGTTGCTAAGGTAAGTTTAGTGTCACCAATCTTGCCTTTAATGAAGAGAAATTGACTGTCCTCTCCTGACTGGGAATTAAGTAGGGTCCATGGTATCTGTTTAGAAATTAAGATAGAGACCCCTTTAGCTTTAGCGGTAGAGTTAGCAGAATGATGTATGAATGGAAATGCACTATTCTTATGTTTGGGAATATTTCTTTCCTTCAAATGGGTCTCCTGTATTTGAGCAATATCAGTATGAAGATGTTTCAGGTCTAGAAGAAACATTTTTCTTTTTTGGGGTGTATTAGGGCCCTTTACATTCCAGAGAACAATGTTGGGAGAGTCCGTGTTGGATGCCCATGGAAAGAGGTGGAGGAGGAAAGAGGGAAAAAAAAAGAAAAGGAGGAGGGTGAGGAGGAAAGTAGTATGTGAGTGAAAGTAGTGTAGAGGGAGGACGTGGGAGGAAAGAGGGGAATATGTTATTGGTAAATGAAGGGGTGGAAAAACTAGGGCATCACCAGACATCCGGGAATGAATCCCAATATACACACGCCATGTGGCTCTTAGGCCACTAGTCTGTAAGACTATTGGGGAAAGGGTTTTAACAAGGCTAGAGCATGATGCTCCATTCGCAAAACTAAGGCCAGGTAAAATATGATAGATTATGTGCCAATACTTTAACTAGATGAAAGCTAACAAATAGAACAAACTGCTAGAACTGTAATAAAGATCAGAAGCTTTGCCTGACAAAAAGTGGTTCTACAAAGACATAACAAATAGAGATGTTTCCTTTAAGTACCATAGGCAAAATTAAGGCCACCAGACATCTCCTTTTTGTTTGGAGACGAGAAGAATGCGCGGCTCTAAATCATCTGTCACCAAAATTTGGCCACCTTCATGGGTTTGATGTGAGGTGGGAAAAATTATAGCTTGACATTCTGGACAATTTAAAATTATGTAACAAAATGGATGAGAAAGGTAGACAGGGTTCTTGCATTTCACTCTAACAAAAAGGGACCTTACAGTTAGAAAATTGGATAATGGTAGCAATAAAAGTGTGTTATAAACTGAGGTCTGGGAGTGTTAGGAGTGAAATGTATCCACTAACTGCAACAATAAATCTCATGAGTTTTCTGCAGCTGTGGGAATTAATAAGCTAAAAAAGAAGAGAACTGCTGTAAATTATCAACTAATAATTTTCAACCAAAAAGGTATGTGGAGCAAAATGTATCATGTCACAAGTGATAACCTCCTCAGATAGAATGGTCATCAGTTGTAAAAATTGTGAACTGTGTCAAATAAACACAACAATAAGTCTTGTGGATCTCCCTTACCTAGGTAAGAAAGATCCAAGCCAATGGCCACAGGGGCTCAGAGGGCTGTACAACAAATCCCAAGGGAACACTGGTCTAGGCACCAGGGTTGCGGCCTGATAAGTCCCAAAAGTCCCAAAGAAAAAAACTGGCAGCCAATCATATCAGTAATAATATGAAAAGGCTGAGAAAAGTTATTTTGCCATATCAAAATCTAAATAAATTTGGGCAATTGTTCAAACACTGTCAAAATGTCATTTTCATAAGCCAGTCATCCCCATTGAAAGCCCTCAAAGAGGCAACATGAAAATAAAAAACAGACTCGTCTTCTGAATTTGCAGCTCCCTGGAATCCACTGTGTGGTCCCACGGGCCCTGAAGCCATCAGCCCAGCTCCTCTCCCACTCAGATGACAGTGATTGAAAAATACCATAACAGCCAGGTTTAAAAAAAAAAAAAGTAGTAGTACTAAAGGAGTAGTACTAAAGGAAGAAAGGTAGTATATGTAGTATATGTAAGATACTACACAAGCAATTTACAGTATGTCCATGTTAGAGAAAGTAACCTTCATCACCATAGGTTTGTTGTGGATGATTTGCTGATAGGAGTAGGATCAGTCATAATTCTGGGTTGGTAGTCAGGATCGGGTAGCGGGCACCTCTTCTAGGAAGGGATGTCTGAGGTTGAAGTTCCGTGCGAGCCTGAGAGGATGTGAGTTTTGAGAATCTGCCAGGTAGGAGATGGGTTCAATATCAAGGAAAGCAAAAAGGGTTAAAATGTCAGCATGGCAATACAAAGGAAAGGGATTGTTGTCATTTCTAGCCAGCAGGGGAAAGGGGAATCTCCAGTGATAAGTGAGATCCATCTGGCAAATTGTGTCAAGCAAGGGGCATAAAAGTGCTTGTCTTTGTAGAGTGGCCTTGGAAAGATCAGGAAGATTCTTGATTGTTCCCCTGTCA
The DNA here is from genome assembly GCF_037356315.1 of Lithobates pipiens. NCBI lineage: Eukaryota > Metazoa > Chordata > Amphibia > Anura > Ranidae > Lithobates > Lithobates pipiens. The sequence goes on along the minus strand of NW_027507748.1, from coordinate 397,242,522 downwards.
GAGTCCATTGGTCCATGAGTCCAGGCCTTCTGCAGTATGGTATCCTTGTGAGTTTAGTAATGTCGTAATGTTGTCAGCTGATTATGTCTCTGGGCCTGGCTGGGTCAGAAGATCTGGGGCCCAGAGCATGGTGGACTCAATCCAGTTCAATAGCCAGTGGTGGTGAATCGTCAAGTACTAGTGGAAGATGGTAATTACTATGTCATGTTGTGAGATGGGCAAATGGTTTGGCCTGAGCATGAGTTTGGGGCGAACATTTGCCTGCTTGACTGTTCACCAAAATTTTCAGGATGTTCGTTGGGTGTTCGCCCCGTCGAACACCCTGCAATGCACCGAGCACCACACAGTGCATTCTTAGCCTAATTAGGGTGCGGTGTAAGTTGGTTGTTAAGGAGCAGGGCCGGGTTAGCCTTCTGTGGCATCCTTAACAACTAATGAGTCATCAGTTGTCAATGGGCTTCCCCACAGCTAAATCATAAAAAAAAATATTGCTGGTTAAAAAATAAAGAAGAAATGGCGTGGGGTCCCCCCAGTCCATACCAGACCCTTATCCAGGCATGCAGCCTGGCAGGTCAGGAAAGGGGGGACGAACGAGCGCCCCCCCCCCAAACCATACCAGCATGCACCGGTCTACGATGCCAGTAGGGGGTGGTGCCACCAGGTGATGTAGCCAGGTGGCCCCGCCCCTTACCTATATAAGAAATGTCAAGGTGCAGAGGGGGCATGCAATAGGAGGCCTTTCCAAAAGTTTTTTTTTTATTTTGCGGGTCAGTGGGCGGCATGAGTGATGATGGATTTATCATCAAGGGACACTATTTTTTTATTTTGTTAATAAAGGATCTTTCAAAAACTTGTCTCTTGTTTTTATTACTTTTTGAACACTTTTTTGGTGAATGGGTAGGGGTATATACTCATTACTCATGCACTTATGATACTCATACACATGTTCTGGGGCCCCCTTTTTCAAGGGGGCTTTAAGATTCCAATAAGTTCCCTGCTTGCAGACCCCCACAACCCCCAGCCATGGTTGTGGGGATGAGGCCCTAGTCTCCATCAACATGGGGATAAGATGCTTTGGGGTGCCATCAGATCTAAAACCTGTTGGACATATTTTAAAATAACAACTAACCTATTTTATAATAACACCTTACATGTAAACTGTTTCATATGTTACAATAAAGCCAGTGTTTTAGGTCAGGGTATCCTGGTGTTGTCCAGGGTTCCTGGTGAGATGCTTGTGAGTACAGATTCTTAGGTAACATCTTTCTTAAAACAAAGCAGTCCTCACATATACCTTATTGTGTAAAATATTCTGCCTTTGACCATGCAAAGACTAAGAAAAGACAGCCTACGTCATATAAGAAAATTGGTTTCCAAGCTGCAGTGCAAAGACTGCCAAACTCAGGTCAGATTTTATAGTAATTTGTGAAAATCTGAAACACTTCCTAGAACATAAAATGGGAAAAGGCTAAAGTAAAAAGCAAGTCTATCAATAGGTATGTATGATGGATGTTCAAAGAAAATGATTGCTTATATTGCTTTAACTCTGTGTCAGATGCAATGCAGTCTTTTTCTTTTGTAGTCATACAAACTGATTTAGAAAAGGCAAATATGACAATTTTTGTTTATGCTTCTGTTATGCCTCTGTTAGAGCTTACAGTATTAAACATGTTTCTGTAAAAGCGACCTGTCTAGTAACAGATATAGCATTCTTGTCAATTGAACTCATACTTAGCTGCACTAGTGTCCCTTTACAGTGTTAGGTTCAAACAACAGATGTTTAGTTTAAAGGTAACTTGTCATGAGTGAAATGCTTACACTGTTATTACTGTCTTTTTGATAAGCTGAACTATACTGACATGCTTTTTGGACTTTTCCATTACAATGCTGGATTTTGGTGCATTGCCAGCATTGTTCCAATTAACAAAATTGTCACTAAGCCAATTTTGAAAATGAATGCATCCTGCAAAAAAAAAAAAAAATTCCCATCCCTGCTGCCTTTGCCACTATTCACTTCTGTAATGACAAAAAGATGCCTGATAAAAAGCATGCAGAATTTGTAGTTGACCACTGCACTTAGTGGTTTGATACACCGGCCCATGCATCAATATTGTATGAAGCTAATTTAATCGCCATCATGAAGTACCAAAGCATGTGGTGGGCAACTAGGAAACTGCCACTTGCTGGAAGTGTCAAAATCTTTAGTAGTAGTAGTAGCTTCCTCATCAACAGGAGTGGTCAGGAGCATGATCATTAGGAAAAAAAATCAGAATTGCATATTCTGGAGACATCTAGGTTTACATGTCAAAATGTATAGTAGAACAATTTATGACAAGTTGGCTTTAAAAAGCAATCATCTCATAACAGTCTTACTTGTAATTAAGATAATATAATAGGAGCAGTAGAAAATTTGCAGTGGTAATAGAAATAGCCAGATATAACATATAGCTTTAAAATAAGCATTTTTAGTAAGATAAACATCCCCTATGAGAAGTCTTGTTTTGACCTTGTAGATCTAAAGTGCCTTGAAAAAGTATTCATACCCCTTAACATTGTCCACAGTTTGTAATGTTAAAACCAAAAACGTAAATGGATTTTATTGGGGTTTTATGTGATAGACCAACACAAAGTGGCACATAATTGTGAAGTGGAAGGAAAATGAGAAATGGTTTTCAAAATGTTTTGACAAATATGTGAAAAGTGTGGCATACATGTGTATTCAGCCCCCTTTACTGTGATACCCCTAACTAAAATCTAGTGCAACCAATTGCCTTCAGAAATCACCTAATTAGTAAATAGAGTCGACCTGTCTCAAAATCTCAATATAATTACAGCTGTACTGTAAAGCCCTCAGGTTTGTTAGAGAATCTAAGTGAACAAACAGCATCATAAAGGCAAAGGAACCCACCAGACAAGTCAGGGATAAAGTTGTGGAGAAGTTTAAAGCGGGGTTAGGTTATAAAAAGAAAACCCAAGCTTTAAACATCTCACGGAGCACTGTTCACTCCATCTGAAAATGGAAAGCGTATGGCACAACTGCAAACTTACCAAGACATGGCTGTCTACCTAAACTGACAGGCCGGGCAGGGAGAGCATTCAACAGAGAAGCAGCCAAGAGGCACATAGTAACTCTGGAGGAGCTGCAGAGATCCACAGCCCAGATGGGAGAATCTGTCCACAGGACAACAATTAGTGGTACACTTCACAAATCTGGCCTTTATAGAAGAGTGGCAAGAAGAAAGCCATTGTTGAAAGAAAGCCATAAGAAGTCCTGTTTGCAGTTTGCGAGAAACTCTGGTCAGATGAGACCAAAATTAAACTTTTTGGCCTAAAAGCAAACTGCTATGTGCGGCAGAAAACTAACGCTGCACATCACCCTGAACATACCATCCCCACCGTGAAACATGGTGGTGGCAGCATCATGTTTTTCTGCAGCAGTGACAGAGAAGCTTGATGGGAAGATGGATGGAGCCAAATACAGGGCAATCTTAGAAGAAAACCTGTTAGAGTCTGTAAAAGACTTGAGACTGGGGCGGAAGTTCACCTTCCAGCAGGGAAACAACCCTAAGCATACCGCCAGAGCTACAATGGAACGGTTTAGAGCAAAGCATATTCATGTGTTAGAATGGCCAGTCATGGCCGGTGCTACCACTAGGCAAACTAGGCAGCCACCTAGGGTGCACTGCCACCTAGGACGCAGCCACAGCCAATGGCTTAGCTACTCTCCGCTGGAAGGAGAGTGCGCCTGGAGCTTGTCAGTGCTCCTTGTCCTCTACCCAGCTGTCTAGCACCAGAACTGTCTGTGGCAGAGTCACAGTAATCAGCAGCACCCTTGGGGAGGTGTGGGCGGCTGGGCATCCATTGCCACATGGCTGTGCTCAGCGAGGGGCCGGCCAAGCACAGATAAGCCTGAGAGCCCAGGATTCAGGAGAAGAGCTCCACCATGGCAATGCATGTTCCTTAACCTCACCCCCGAAGAGGCAAGAAGCAGCAGGCGCAGTGTACCCGGCTCTCCTAGAGCATGGACTGCTCCAACTTCCTCTCTGCTCGAATATGAGGCACAGAGCCAGAGGACAGGCTGACTGGGAGCACAGAGCTGTGACAGAGGAAGAAGGCACAGGCTATTGCAGGAGCCGATGGAACTGAAAGGATCAAAGTACATCAAGGAGACAGTCAGACTGGCATCATTCAGCCCCCCTCTCTCTCAGCCCCCTCTTTCTCTCAGCCCTTCCACTCTTGCTCTGCCCCTCTCTCTCTCTCTCTCTCAGCCCCTCCTCTCTCAGCCACCCCCATCTCTCAGCCTCCCTTCTCTGAGCCCCCCTCTCTCAGCCCCCTCTCTCTCAGCCCCCTCTTTCTCAGCCCTCCCTTCTCTTTCATCCCTCCCTTTTCTCTCAGCCTCACTCTTTCAGCCCCCTCTCTCACAGCACTCCCGCTCCCTCCTCTGTCTCAGCCCCCTGTCTCTCAGCCCCCTATCCGCCTCTCATTTCTCAGCCCCCTCCCTCAGCCCCCCTATCCCCTCCCTCTCCTCTCCCTCTTCCCCCCTCAACCCCCTTGCTCTTGGGTCCAAACCCAAATCCAATTGAGAAACTGTGGCAAGACTTGAAAATTGCTGTTCACAGACGCCCTCCATCCAATCTGACAGATCTTAAGCTATTTTGTAACAAAAAATGGGCAAACAGACATCTCCAAAAAGACTTTCAGCTGTAATTGCAGCGAAAGGTGGTTCTACAAAGTATTGATTTAGGGGGCTGAATTTAAAAAAATGATGAAAACCATTTATTATTTTCCTTCCACTTCACAATTACGTGTCACTTTGTGTTGATCTATCACATAAAATCTCAATAAAATACATTTACCTTTTTGGTTGTAACATGACAAAATGTGGAAATTTTTAAGGGGTATGAATACTTTTTCAAGGCACTGTAATTATAAGTTAGAACATATAAATACACAGTAAATTAAAACAATATTTAAAAATGTAATCTTTCTTATGGTTTTACCATATATTAGAGCTGCACGATTAATCATTAAAAAATTGCGATCTTGATTCAACCCAAGTCACGATCTTAGTCTGGCATTTCCCGGATATAGTGCAGAGCAGTTCTCTGCTCACAGCCGAGAGCTGTCAAAAAATAAATAAAAATAAAAAGGCAGCTGGCAAAGTTTATCACAACATTGCTCAGTGCTGAGATAAAAAGAAACATTGTATCATTTGGTTTTATTAGATCAAATTAATATCTTTGGTTTAACAATGAGGGCAGTTAGACCACTTAAAGTGGAACTTCACTCATTTTTTTATCTTTCCGTCTATTAAATCCTCACCCCTTGTTGTTTTAACCTTGAATAGTAAAACATTTTTCTGCCAGTAAACACCTTATACAGCTCACTTCCTGTTTCTTGTTTGGTAAAAAGCCTAGGCTTATGACATCATGCACAGCTCTCTCTCTCACTCTCAGGAAAGTTTGCCAGGAAGGGGGGGTGAGGCATTAGAGGGCCAATGAGAGTTGCCGAGCTGGAGGTGTTCCTCTGTGTAAATCCAGGAAGTGAGCAGGCAGCAGCTTCAGCTGCCCACAGTTAAAATGGTTGCAGCCAGACTCAGTGGAGGGAGATTTCTGCAGCATATTTGGCAAGTACAGAATCACAGTATATATAAAAGAATATGCAAAGTGGTTGGAGGGAAGCTTGTTGTTTTTATTACAAATTATGTGAGCAGACTGCAGTTCCTCTTTAAAGACTAAACCTTTTTCTGACATTTAAATAGAAGGTACTTTTGCACTACTAATAATGAATAACTGTGTGATTAAATATTTAAGGTTGCTGCAACTGTTATTAACAGGAAAAGTGAAAAAAATATAAAAAAGCGATGGAGCGCTACCTTATATCACACATATATAATAATTACCTAGTAATAAGAATAATAAGTTCACAATAGTGACACCTAGTGGGAGTAGCAAATATGACACTTATAACTTTAAGGGTGGGGCTTGTGACCTTATTGCACTGTCCTAGGAAGAATATGATCATCCAGGAGGGCAACAGAGCCGAGGACTTGCGGATGATTCTGTGACCCCAGGAATTAATCTGTATATGCCTAAATTCATCACCTGTATGCACCAGGGCTAGTTTATTTTTAAATGAGCCCACTGATGGGAGCTTAAAAAGACATCTCACATTGTGACCCCAAGAGAGGAAGTTGCTACTAGGCCTAATTGGGTGGAGGGTCCACTTGGTGTTAGCCACTTACTTGCCATTTGTCACATACTTGCCACTATTCACGGTTGGATACCTTGTGGATTGCACCTGTTCATAACAAGATTACATTTATCACTTGGGCTTTGTTTTTCTTTTTCTGACACTTGTTCCTTACAAGTTAAAATCAGTATTTTTTGCTAGAAAAATATTTAGAACCCCCAAACATTATATATATATATATATATATATATATATATATTTTTTTTTTTACCAGATACCTTAGAGAATAAAATGGCAGTCGTTGCAATATTTTATGTCACAGTGCAGCAGTATTTCAAAAGCTAATTTGTTGGGAAAAAATACACTTTAATGAATTAAAAAAACGTTTGTATTGTATAATGTGAAAAATTATGTTACGCCGCGATAATCGTGATCTTTATTCCAAGAAAAAAAATTGTGATTCTCATTTTATCTAGAATCGTGCAGCTCTACCATATATACCATTTTTTTTTTAAACAGGTAAACTAAAGACCAGTAAACCCAAATTACATTTAATTTAAATAAGTTAATTATTATAAACAATAATGCAGTGTATGCAAGGTGTTTTGTTTGTTTTGTTTTTACAGCTGCATATATTTATATTAAGCTTTGACTCTGCAATGTGAGGAGATCATTTTCAACTCACTTCCTGTTAAAAATCAAATTGAAGAACACAGTGGTCAACCTCTGCTGAGCGTAAAATCCTAGATAACCAAACAAATGGTGGCATCCAGGTGTTCATATGAGAGCAGATTTTCTCATTTTCATTTAAGGAATCTTGCATGCATGTTTTCCAGTGTGATCAGTGGTGCATTTTTTTAAATGACTGTATGGTCTTTTCAGTTTTTAGATAAAACTGAAAAAAGCATGATGTAAATATTCGTATTTATGTCTATTGACAAATGAAAAGACTTGCTTGTAATTATATATGTATGTAGAGTAAACAAAATCTTTGCATATTACTTGTGCATCTTCTGCTTCCTGCTTCACAGTTTTACACGTTGGTAAAGCCTTACTGTTATTTCTTTCCACAATGCAGAAGCTGAGTGATTGCAATGAAACTCACAGCTCCCATAGTGACTTATCTAAAAATCCCTATACCCTGTTTCCCACGAAAATAAGACCTAGCGTGATTGTCGGTAATGGCTGCAATATAAGCCCTACCCCCCATATAAGCCCTATTTAAAGATCTTGCAGGTCTTATTTTAAGGGTAGGGCTTATTTTCGGGGAAACAGGGTAGGGCTTATTTGGGGAGTAGGGCTTATATTGCAGCCATCACCAACAATCACGCTAGGTCTTATTTTCAGGGAAACAGGGTAGTTAATACTATATATATATATATATATATATATATATATATATATATATATATATATATATATATATATATATATATATATATATATATATATATATATATATATATATATATATATATAGCATATTGAAATTTGGCTTAAAGTGGAAGTCACATTCTCAATCAAGATTGACTATTTTTAATCCTTATGCTGCTAGTATTAGTAAATGGATAGGAAAGTTATATCATATATGCTTGTTTTTTTTCTTTTTACATTTCTTCCATTACTTCCTGGTTTTTATGCCTAGGCAAATTATGTCATACTTCCCGGGAGTCTACAGTAGGGTAGGAGGGGCTTTCTTAGCTAAGCACACCCTCTCCTGTCTGCATCAATTCAGAGACTGCTGAAGGAGAGCCCACTACTGAGCTCTGAAGAAGAGAGGTTGGTCCCCTCAAAATGCATCAGCGGGTAGTGAGTGGTGCGACCTCTGTAGAGTCCTGTTCCTCCGTTATTGTATGCTGCTATTTGATGATTACTTTTAGTGTCTTACCGCAAGATTTTATACGATTGTTTGTGAGTAGTTTTCTTTTCTATGTCTTCAATAAATACATACTTAAAGGATAATGCACAAGGCCGCTGCACCCTCTTTTCCTTTTTTTTTTCTCTTTGTCTCCTGTCTGCATGCCTGAGCTATGGCCAGGTGGATTCCAGGAAGTAAATGTTACATGAATTATCTGCCCTTACTGAAGATAGCCATGGCCAGAAATGCTAGGGGGTGTTTTTCAAAGGGAATTCTCAACAAAATAAAGCATGAAGACATGGATTGATGGGGGGGGGGGGGGGGGGTTGCTTTGAATATTAAAAATGAATTGAATAGCAATTTTGGTTTGTGGTCTCTTAAAGTACACTATACTTTCTCTTTAAGTCACTATGTATTTTAGGTTTACTGGCCTTTGAATCACTAGCTCACCTTTTCACATTTAATAACCCTGTAAAGGGAACCTGCATACATGGAAGACACTTGTTTCCTATGACAAGCTGTTGCCCTTCGAACTGAGGAATCTGCACCCAATCACGCCAGAAGCCGCACTGCAGCTCCATTTCTCATTGTGTCACAACGGAAGTGCAGTGCTGCTTGGCATAGGTGGCGCATTCAGCACTGCTGGCAGCTTGGTGCTCAATGGCACTTGTGGGGAAAAATAGAAATGTGTTTAAGCTGTATAAAAGAAAATATATGTAAACTTCATTTGCATAAATGTGTGGCATTGTCATTTTTTCATTCATTTTTTACTTTTTTTTTTTTTTACTTTATTATTAAGAAAAATAGGTGTTCCTATTGACGCAAATACTGTAGATAACTAATACAAACCACATGAGCTATGTGCAGATTTATAATTAAATGTTTATAAAAACTTATTATTATTGATGAAGCCATTAAAAACATTAATAAGCATATTGCTATAAAAAACGGAAGGTCTGCTTTTCCTCAAGTTGGCACATGAAGTGCTGTTGACACAGCAAGGTAGCAATTTGAAAGTCTTGACATGTAGACTAGTGAAAGCAAGAGCAGCTTAGAAGTGACTGAATCAAAAGTGAATGAAATGGGAAGAACACACTGTAACATCAAGTATCTAAATTGTAATGTTTCAAAAAAAAAAAAAATGCATTTAGCATTATGTCTCAGCAAATTGGTCTACTTCAGAAATATTTTCTTCTCTGGAATGGAATCATATATAATACTCTACCAAGAAAACTACTAGTATAAGTGCTTTTTCTAACATGAAAGGCAAATGTAACTTTATTTCCACTTGGAAGTAGACTGGCACTCTGGGTGTTCTGGTGACCAGAAAAGTTGATAGATATATTGTAGTTAAAAGTTCTCGGGGCTAGGGAAGCCTGTTTTTTGGTAATTTTTTGTTGGAATATGTTTATAGTTTTTTTTAAGTTTAGAGACTTTTTGTACCCCTGAGGAGATGTATTTGGTGGCACTGTACGGCATGTGGTGACACTCTACAGCATGTGGTGACATTGTACAGGATGTGATGGCACTGTACAGCAAGTGATGGCACTGTACGGCATGTGATGACTCTGTAGGGCATGAGATGGCACTGTACGGCATGTGATGACTCTGTAGGGCATGAGATGGCACTGTACGGCATGTGGTGACTCTGTACGGCATGTGATGACTCTGTACGGCATGTGGTAACACTGTATGGCATGTGGTGGCTCTGTACGGCATGTGATAACTCTATACGGCATGTGATGACTTACAGTATGTGATGACTCTGTACGAAATGTGATGGCACTGTATGGCATGTGATGACTGTACGGCATGTGATGGCACAGTACAGCATGTGATGACTCTGTACGGCATGAGAAGGCACTGTACGCCATGTGATGACTCTGTATGGCATGTTATGGCACTGTACGGCATGTGATGGCACTGTAGGGCATGTGATGCCGTAAATCGTCCCCTGGATGATATTCTGCTCAGATTTTCTGAAGTGGGAGCTGCAGCAAGCATAGCAGGCAGCTATATACAGTGTGCACACCCATGCAGGCTACTTGTATATACAGTGTGCATATCAAGGCTCTGTCTGTGTACACAGTGAGCAGTTCTAGGCTGTATCTCTATTTACACTGTGTATATTCCAGACTGTTTGTAAAATAATTCTGTAATAAGTGTGTATATGTGGGGAGGAGGGGCTCTGAGTGCCTATGTGTGTATGTGAAGTGAGAGAAGCAGAGAGGGGAGGAGGTGAATGCTACTAAAATCAGGGAGAGGAGGGGGAGGAGGGAGCCCTCTGCAACACTTTCCAGATCCAGACAAGTCTGTGGAACTTCTGTTCTGTGAAAGCCTGATTAGCAGGAGATTAGAGGCACACTGTTTACTATCTGTGCTAAGCAGCTTCTGTTTCCTGTGTGAGGTCGTATTACTATGGAAACAGAACCATGTGACCAACATGCTCATGCGCAGCACAGTCACATCTCTCAGGGGAGGGGGGACTTAGAACTTTTCAAACAGCAAATTAACCATTTTTGGCAGCTGGAGGAAAGTTCACGTGCACGTGCTGGAAAAAGTAAACGAGGTAGGAAAAAAAGATTAGCTGATTTTGGATGAATGAAATAGGCGCTATTTATTTAACCCATCCCATACTTCTCTTTTAAATTCCTTTCACAGAAACACAGAAGAAAGTAAAGGGAACTGCCTATAAAGTGAGGTAATATCCCTTCTTAGCCCTTGTACACGCGGTCAGAGAATCTGTCGGAATGAGTCTTATCGGACCATGTCGTCAGATAATCCGACTGTGTGTGGTATGCATCGGACTGATTCCATCCGAATCTCCGTCCGACCCAATTTTCCAACATGTTGGAAATATTTCCCGACCAACTGGGCCGGACGGACCTAATCCGATCATGTGTAGAGCATTTTCATCGGACCAAGTGCCACGCATGCTCAGATCAAATTCCTACATCAAAGCTATTGGCTACTAGCCTGAATGTAGTCCCATCGTAACAAAATTACGTCATCACGTTCTGAAAGATCGGATTTTTCGCCAACTTGGCCCGACCGTGTGTATGCAACAGTTTCGGACACAATCCGTCGGACTAAATCCGATGGGCAAAATCCGACGGATTTGGTTGGCAAAATCTCTGACCGTGTGTACGTGGGCTTAGACAGCTGTCACCAAAACCAGTTCAAAATTTCCTTTCACCTCCTGTTCCTGTGACAACTCAAAAATTTTGATTTCTGTACTGAAGACAGTGGTCACCAGGGCCCTATATTGAGGGGGAATCTTCTCAACAGGAACACAGGTCATGATTTAGCTAGTAGTAGTTGCTCAAATTTTCTGGACTTGTTCTGTAATGTTGAATACAGTTTCCCCAAGCTATTTCTTCAGTTCTAATGTATGTCAGGAACATACCTCAGCATTCCCATCTACACTGGTAACTTAGTAACTTTAAACCAATCACCATAGGTTGTGCCAAGGCAAATGGCTGATTGCCTCCAAGAACAAGATTAGTGGGATGAAAGAGGGGAGAAGCAGAACACATGGGGTAATACAATCATCCCGTACATGGGTAAACTATTGAAAAAAGATAGAAGCTTGTACATCCAAGTGACCCAACACCCAAACACAAGTGAAGTAGCTTGGTATATGCACTGCATAGTGAGGAGCGCAAAGACTGGTGCAGTAGGAAGACAAAACAACTGTAAATTCTGCAGGCTAGGAGGTATTTGTCCAACAATTTAAAGTTATGGTAAAGGCAATTATTTTTTGTTTTAAAAAAACAAACATTTCATACTTACCTGCTCTGTGCAGTGGACATGTATGTATATACATATACATACATACACACACACATACACGGTATCTATATTATATATATATATATATATATATATATATATATATATATATATATATATATATATATATATATATATATATATATATATATATATATATATATATACATATACCGTGTATTTGTGTGTATGTATATATATATATATATATATATATATATATATATATATATATATATATATGCAGCAGCAGCAGCAGTCGGCTCATTCACTGAGCTAAATGAAAACAATCCTGTACAAAGTGAACATTCACTTTCAAATTGAACAATCTTTTTGCCCTAGAGTAGTTCAACCATTATCTGTCTTTAACAAAAAACATATTTTTAACATCTCTACCCTGGCAATCTGAGACCAGTTCACACCTTCAGCCATGTAAATCCAAGGATTAACAGTCTTAAGCATGTCTTTAAGGTGTGGAAGGTAGTGTTGGTAGTGCGGTGGTTGGGTTTCCAACTAAAAACCCTAGTGCTGCTAGGTGGGAGCACTTAACCACTGTGCTACCTTACCTTCTAGGTTGGGGGGGGGGGGGGCTTTAAGATAACCTGGTGACAGTGATAGGTGTCTAGCAGTATACAGGGTGTTAAGCACTGTTCACATCTTTTCCACCACCCAAGGTATAATTTGCCTTTCCCTGGGATGAGTAGGGGCCATGTGTGTTAGAGAAAACCTGCATGCAGGCTGTGATGAAACATATCTGCAGGTCTGACCAGACCCAAATTGATCTCACAACTAGCCAGGAGGCTAATTACCTGTTTATTTAACTGTGGTGAGACTTGCCCCTGCAAGGGAAGCTCTTACCTTCTGTTTGCTGCAACATTAATGAACAACCATGCACAGGAAGTCCTTAAACACACATTGGCATCTGGATTACCTCTCTGTGCGCTCTCTGCTTGAAGCTTATTGCCCACAGCATGTTATCTCATGCATTGAATGGGTAACTCTAGTTTATGGTTAAAAAAAAAAACACACAATTTAATGCCAAACTCTGTGCAGCCATTTATTATAAACAATGAGCCAATCGCATGTGCAAAAAGAATGTCTGGGAGACCCTTTACACAGGAATTGCAGTTAAGAGATTTTTATTATTTTTTGGCTAGTTTTGAAAAAGCATAATCAAAATGAATTTAAATGAAAAGGTTAAAAAAAAACAATAAATTAACAAATGCCTTGGGTAGCAAAGATATTGGTTACATCAGTTGTCAACACTATTTGCAATGAAACAGTGTTTTGTAATTAGAAAAACAGATAAGTGTGCTCTTCCATAGTAAGATCGAAACATTACAAATCCATTAAAGATAACCAAGACAATGAATTTGTACTAAAGTACTAAAGCGGCACTTTCTCGCATTTCACTACTTTTAAGTTCTGAGCATGGAAAAAAAGCAATCCCTGTCTAGTGAACTGTAAATGCAGCGCTTTTGGAGTCTTTAAAACAAGCAGAAAGAAGAAAATTACATGGTCAAATCTCAGTATTCCTGTTAATGAAGAATTAAGACTCCCATTTACCATATTAGAGGGTTCAACAGAGGTCTCTACTTTACCCAGCGCGTGTTTGACGGCGGTGTCAATTTATCTACGTCTGAACTCAGAAGTGCGTGACAGTACATCATTCATAACTGTCACATCTACTTATCTCTCTCTTTGTCACATCACTAACCAAATTCAAGCCACGCTTACTGAAAGCATTTCAAATGAAAAAAAAAAAAAAAAAAAACAACAGAGCCTATCCAGCTTATTAGCTCTAATCTCTGATGTGTTGAGGTTCAAGTTACAAACACACATCAGGGACAATTTATTAAAGAATTCCATCCGCAATTCAAAGTTCAAAATATGTGTCATGCTCATCACGAGAATTTAATTTATGCTATAACAAGTTTTTAATGAAAGCTATGAAAGTATAATGACATGATATTGTTTAGTAGTTTAAGATGTGAATACCTGTCAATGATTAAGCAGAAGTGTTACTTTTATTAAGTCAAATATTTCACTGGTCTAAATCAAAAGCAGGCAATCAGTTATAAAAGGACCTGTTAAAACTATTAAATATAACTGGTTTACATTGGATGCCACTATCTTTGCAAAGAAGAAACTTGTGGGGAAATTTCATACTAAAAAGGGTACCCAATCGTGTGCAAGAAAAAAATGTTTGCTTGTACATGATTGAATGATTGAAGTCAGCAGTGTTTCACCACATAAAATTCTGTTTTAAGATACACAGATTATTTGCCTTTAGTAAATCAACCTCATAGACTCAAAAAAAGTTCCCATTATAGATAAGTGAACTTCTTAAAATGTGATCTGCTGATATATAGCCTATACACCCTGCAGTCTAAATCAGTGTTTCTCAATCAGGGTGCTGCAGGACCCTATTGCCATCTGAGTCCCCCAGTGATGCAGCAAGCATTGGACTCAGTTCGCTTTGGTTCAGCGTCATGCATTACCATGGTACAGGCTGATTGGCTACAGCACTATAACAACCAATGAGCCCCTAGGAGAACAGGCATAATTTTCTGCAATGGTGATGGCCGATGACAACGTATGACTCTGATCCATGGCATACCCCCAGCATGCAGGAGAATACAGAAGTCTCTCCAGATTCCTCCATCTCCAACCTTCTGCAACAATGCTGGAGCTGAAATGTAAGGTTATGATTTCATGAGGGGACTGTAGGTTTTGAAAGCTCAGTGATACTGTGTGATTGGGGAAGCTTGTATGTCTGGGGGGCTCTATGGTGGTGGACTCTGATATGATGGGAGACTCTGTAGCAACAGAGGCTCTTTGTGGTGATAAGGAGGCTCTGATGCAATGGAGGGACTCTGATGTGATGGGGAAATCATGTATAGGGGTCTCTGATGTAAAGGACGACTCTGATATGATGGGGGAGGGGGCTCTCGTGTATAATGGAAGCTCTGGTGTACAAGGGTGGCCATGACATAAAGGGGCTCTGGCCTGAAGGGGGTCTCTTATGGAGGGGGAACCTTGACATGATTAGAGATCTCTGCTGTGATGAGGGATACCCTCCAATGTAATGGGGGAACATCTAGTGAAAAGGTAATTTCATGAAGGTGGTTGTATACATTGTCCCACAATTAGATTTCCCATTGATAGGTCTTTTTACATTTGAGACTGACTGGGGTGCCTCAAGATTTTGTAATCCATTTTAAGAATGCTGCAGCTTAAAAAAGAGTGCATACATGCTAGTTAGATTAAGAGTAAATTACCACTATCATGAGAGAATTTTAAAATATGTTTTTTTTTTTTGTGGAAAAAGTGAGACAATGGGGGTTATTTACTAAAGGCAAATCCACTTTGCATTACAAGTGCACTTGGAAGTAAAGTTGCTGTAGATCCGAGGGGGACATGCAAGGAAAATAAGAAAACAGAATCTTAGCTTGCACATGATTGGATGATAAAATCAGTAGAGCTTCCACTCATTTCAGATCTACCCCTCAGATTTAAAGCAACTGCCCTTCCAAGTACACTTGCAGTGCACTTGTAGTGCAAAGTGGATTTGCCTATCATAAATAACCCCCATTGTTCCATATTCTGTTCCTATGCATATACTCACAGCACAAAGTGTGTCCACAGAAAATTAGGGCTCTTTTTCACATGTGTTCATTATCCATGCTTTATCATATGTTCAAATGTGTCTTATGCCGCATACACACGATCAAACAATCCAGTGGAAAAGTCCCCCCGTGTGTAGCCTCCGGCTGACTTTTTTTACCCAAAAGTACGGCAGACTTAGAAAGTAGTTTTGCACTCCAATCTTTCCTTCGGACTCGCATTTCGGCGGACAATCCGGCCGTGTGTGTGCCAGTCCGCCGTACTTTTGAAATGAATGGACTTTTCCCGCTCTGAGAAAAGTCCGCTCATTTTGAGCGTGTTTCCAGGTAGCCGGGGCCAGCGAAGGAGGCGTTGCTGGCCCCGTCACCTGGTATGGACTTAAAGGGGAACCCCTACGCCGAAAAAATTGGCGTGGGGGGTCCCCCCCAGGTCCACATCAGACCCTTATCCGAGCACGCTACCTGGCCGGCCAGGAAAGGGGGGGACAAGCGAGCAGCCCCCCTCCTGAGCCGTACAAGGCCCACCCCAAAGCACCTTGTCCCCCTGTTGATGAGGACAAGGGCCTCTTCCCGACAACCCTGGCCGTTGGTTGTCGGGGTCTGCTGGCGGGGGGCTTATCGGAATCCGGGAGCCCCCTTTAATAAGGGGGCCCCCGGATACCGGCCCCCCACCCTATGTGAATGAGTATGGGGTACAATGTACCCCTACCCATTCACCTGTGAAAAAAAGTAAAAAAAAAACACAACACACAAGGGTTAAAATAGTTTATTGCACAGCTCCGGGGGTCTTCTTTGGGACTGTGACATCATAATAGGCGGGGACATCATCATCCGGTGATGTCCCTATATAAGTCGCCGTGCGCCGTGTCCCCGTCATTGTGAGCAGAGACATCGACAAGGCAACATCTGAAGAGAAGAGAAGAAGAGAACAGAAGAACAGAAGAACAGAAGACGGCGACAGCGGCGAAAGAAGACCGGGCCACTGCTTGTAAAAGAGCTAGAAGAAGGCGCGGTGGCCCGGCAAGAAGAGCCGAAGAGGGAGACAAGACCCCCGAAGAGGGGGACAAGACCCCCGAAGTCGGAAGAAGAGGGCAGTGGCGGCGAAGAAAGCCAGACTCCTCCGCTAGCAAAAGAGCTAGCAAAAAGATAGAGGAAGAGTCCGGCGAGAAGACCACCGAAGACGGACAGAAGACCCCCGGAGCTGTGCAATAAACTATTTTAACCCTTGTGTGTTGTGTTTTTTTTTTACTTTTTTTCACAGGTGAATGGGTAGGGGTACATTGTACTCCATACTCATTCACATAGGGTGGGGGGCCGGTATCCGGGGGCCCCCTTATTAAAGGGGGCTCCCGGATTCCGATAAGCCCCCCGCTTGCAGACCGCGACAACCAACGGCCAGGGTTGTCGGGAAGAGGCCTTTGTCCTCATCAACATGGGGACAAGGTGCTTTGGGGTGGTTCTCCAAGGCACCCCCCATGTTGAGGGCACGCAGCCTGGTACGCCTCAGGAGGGGGGGGGGGCGCTCGCTCATCCCCCCTTTCCTGGCCGGCCGGGTAGCGCGCTCGGATAAGGGTCTGATGTGGACCTGGGGGGGACCCCCACACCGATTTTTTTTTTTGGCGTAGGGGTTCCCCTTTAAGTCCATACCAGGTGAAGGAGGCGTCGCTGGCCCCGGCTACCTGGAGACGTGCTCAAAATGAGCGGACTTTCCTCCGCGTGTGTGGGCGAGTCCGTTCATTTCAAAGGTACGGCGGATAGTCTGGCGGACTTAGTACGCCGTATTAGTCTGCTGAAACAGTGCCGTGTGTGGACAAGTAGCCCGTTCGGAAAGTCCGGCGGACAGTCCGGCGGGAAGTCCGGCAGACTAAGTCCGCCGGATAGTTGGCTACGTGTGTACGTGGCATAAGGCCCCTTTCACACATGCAAACTATCAACAGATGGATGAAAGACAGGCATTAATGCATCTCAATTGAAAAATAGATGTAAATGGATGATCTTCCATTTACATCTGCTTACATCGGCTTCTGTCAACATCTGCTTTTTTGGAACGGATCAAAGCCCTATTTTTCTTCCATTAAAAAAATGGATCGGATGAAAAATGGATGTAAACGGACAAGCAGTCCATTTTTTCATGAAAGAGTGGCTTCTGGGACTCAAGTGGTCAAGGGCTCTATCTGGCAGAAGTAAAAACAGATAAAAAAAAGATGAAAATATGGATGAAAAACTGATGGCAAACTGATTTAAACTTCAGACATTTTTTCTTTGAAAAAAAGTGACTGAATTGATCAAACTAATGGTCCACGTGTGTAAAAGGGGCCTAAATCACACAGAGAGCTCTAAAACATTTTTCTATGAAAATTAATAGTGGTACTATCTTCTCGAGCATAAATGGACATAAAATCTGAATCTGGGCACTTGAACCTTGCAGAGAGAGCTACAAGGATGGCACACCACAAATGACAAGTGCGGCCAATTTAGATAAAAATTATGCAAAATCAGTTTATTTGTGTCCCACAAATATTGCTAATTATGTACTACATCTGCTTAGCACCTTACCCTTTACCTTAAATTGAACTGAAATGCACACATAAAAGCACATATAAAATATGTGTATATGCCTGGCAGTGCTTTTTTTCAAAACTGTTCTAAAATATAAAAACTGTAGCAACAGGGTTCCATGTTAAAGGGTTCTGATGTATTCTGTCTTTCTGCACATGTGATTGACTCACATTTTATCCTAAATTTCTGCACAGAGTTTGGAGTAAAATGTTATGTTTTTTGTGTTTTTTTTATTTTATAATAGACTGGATTTACCCATAAATTGAATGAGATAACATGCTATAATGCTAGTAGTGGGACAGGGAGGGAGGCAACAAGCCGCCATTAGTGTAGCAACAAATCTTTTGCATTTACAGACATTGCTGGTGTTAAGCGTTGAAACAAGCTCCATGTAAAAGTGATCAGTTCTGAATCCAATCCATACCAGAGCTGCTGACAGGAGAGCAGTGAAGCCGCGGCAGGATTCCTGGCAAGCAAGCAGTCACAGGAGACTCAATCCATTTATCTGGTCACACATATGCAAACCACCCTTCTCAAAGTATTTAAACACGTTTGTCAATCATTGTCTAGTCAGTTACCCTTGACATACAGTGGTGTGAAAAAGTGTTGCCCCCTTCCTCATTTCCTGTTCCTTTGCATGTTTGTCACACTTAAGTGTTTCGGAACATCAAACCAATTTAAACAATCGTCAAGGACAACACAAGTAAACACAAAATTCAATTTGTAAATGAAGGTGTTTATTATTAAAGGTGAAAAAAATCCAAACCATCATGGTCCTGTGTGAAAAAGTGATTGCCCCCCTTGTTAAAACATACTATAACTGTGGTTGTCCACACCTGAGTTCAATTTCTCTAGCCACACCCAGGCCTGATTATTGCCACACCTGTTCACAATCAAGGCATCACTTAAATAGGAGCTGCTTGACACAGTAAGGTCCACCAGAAGATCCTTAAAAGCTACACATCATGCCGAGACCCAAAGAAATTCAGGAACAATTGAGAAAGAAAGTAATTGAGATCTATCAGTCTGGAAAGGGTTATAAAGCCATTTCCAAAGCTTTGGGAATCCAGTGAACCACAGTGAGAGCCATTATCCACAAATGGCGAAGACATGGAACAGTGGTGAACCTTCCCAGGAGTGGCCGGCCGCCCAAAATTACCCCAAGAGCGCAGCGACGACTCATCCAAGAGGTCACAAAAGACCCCACAACAACGTCCAAGGAACTGCAGGCCTCACTTGCCTCAGTTAAGGTCAGCGTTCATGCCTCCACCATCAGGAAAAGACTGGGCAAAAATGGCCTGCATGGCAGAGTTCCAAGGAGAAAACCACTGCTGAGCAAAAAGAACATCAAAGCTCGTCTCAATTTCTCCACAACACATCTTGATGATCCCCAAGACTTTTGGGACAACATTCTGTGGACCGGTGAGACAAAAGTGGAACTCTTTGGAAGGTGTGTGTCCAAGTATATCTGGCGTAGAAGGAACACTGCATTTCATAAAAAGAACATTATACCAACAGTAAAATATGGTGGTGGTAGTGTGATGGTCTGGGGCTGTTTTGCTGCTTCGGGACCTGGAAGACTTGCCGTGATAAAAGGAACTATGAATTCTAATAATAATAAAAAATGCGGCGCTACCAGCAAAAAAATATTATTTTTAAAACTCTAAAACAAATAAATAAGTGAAAAAAGTGAATCCACCTCATAAAGTGTATCAGTGTGCAATACAGGGCAATACACTATAATAATAAAAAAAGTGCATATATAAACTATCGTGTAGAAATATATAACACAATCAAACAATGATGAAAAGGTGGCAAAAAACAAATGTGTAAAATAAATATAATAAACAATCAATGGTGTCTTCTTAATATAAGTCCATATAATTGCTTTGTGACCATAAAACAAAATCCATGCATAGAAACGTGATTTCCAAAAGAGTGACAATCCAGCAACCAGCTTCAGTGCCAAACAGGTGCACCACCAGTTTCCCCCAGCCTCTCACCTCAAATGCTTAGTAAGCAGACTCTGTATGAAAGTAAAAAGCTACTCCATCCTCCTCCGTCCAGCAGATAATAAATAACTGTGCACCTCTCTCTCAAGCTCTCCACATGTCTCCCAGCACAGTGCGCGGCACATAAAGTATGAAATAAAAGGACAGGGGGGCTTTCATGTGTAGTATTTTAAATCAGTAGTTTAATAAGGGTAACTGATCACTTACATAGACTATGAATTCTGCTGTCTACCAAGAGATCCTGAAGGAGAATGTCCGACCATCTGTTCGTGTACTCAAGCTGAAACGAACTTGGGTTCTGCAGCAGGACAATGATCCTAAACACACCAGCAAGTCCACCACCGAATGGCTGAAGAAAAACAAAATGAAGACTTTGGAGTGGCATAGCCAAAGTCCTGACCTGAATCCTATTGAGATGTTGTGGTATGACCTTAAAAAGGCCGTTCATGCTCGAAAACCCTCTAATGTAACTGAATTAGGACAATTCTGCAAAGATGAGTGGGCCAAAATTCCTCCAGGACGCTGTAAAAGCCTCATTGCACGTTATCGCAAACGCTTGGTTACAGTTGTTGCTGCTAAGGGTGGCCCAACCAGTTATTAGGTTTAGGGGGCAATCACTTTTTCACACAGGGCCATGATGGTTTGGATTTTTTTTCACCTTTAATAATAAACACCTTCATTTACAAATTGCATTTTGTGTTTACTTGTGTTGTCCTTGACTATTGTTTAAATTGGTTTGATGTTCCGAAACACTTAAGTGTGACGAACATGCAAAGGAACAGAAAATGAGGAAGGGGGCAAACACTTTTTCACACCACTGTACACTGGAACTAATGTATGATGTGTGCTCACAAGAACATAATTTGTTTTAACTTCTTTCAACCCTGCCTATAGACAAATGATGGCCAGCCTGGAGCTCTCCTATCCTGGGTGGACGTCATATGACATCCTCACAGGATCGTGCCTTGCATGTGCCCCACTGGCCACACTCTGGTGAGATCTGTCAGCTGCTCTGTCCACCGGACACAGTGGATAACAGATCAATGTACTGGGCTGCTGCTGGTACATGTGATCATTGTGACCAATCACAGCAGATCACATGACAATTTTACACAAATGTTGGCTGCCATTCATACCATCCATTGTGTACCATTATGTTAATCTCTGTGATTGGTCACAGTGATCACATGGTACAGACAGGGTCAATCACAGCCCATCTGTACCGTGTGATTAGCTGTGGCCAATCACAGCTAATCACAACAATACACACTAAATTAATAGATTTCATTCAGAAAAAATCCTTATCACCTCCCTAGAGTAGTATAGTGTTATTATGGTAACACTGTGTTGCTCTGGTCACAGTATATAAAAAATACATTGTTAAAAAAAAGTAATAAAAAAGAAAAAAAACATAGCATAGCAAAAATTATTGTTGGTAGGTTCTTGGTTGCATGAAATATTTTTGGTGGCAGACTTTTGCCCATTCATGTAAGAATGACGCTTTTCTTTGTGATAACAAACTGGATGGAAATTAGAATTTCCCAGGATGGACATAGTTTTATGGGCATGTCATATAGATTCTATAATTAAGCAGTGGCTTGTATTTGAAGTGTTAAAGCTGAACTCCAGGAATCCAGCCACTGTGTAAAATCTGTTGGATTAGTGGGGATTATGTCCAATTAGGTGCATGCCAGCTCATGAACTTTTTTCGTTTACAATTGATATTTTTTTATTAAGTTATTGCTATACCACTGTAAAAGTTTTATATGTAGATGAAATACATGTGCCTTATTGGACTTAAAGTATAACTAAAGGCAAAACTTTTTAGTTCTAGTTCTGGGTAGAGTGGAAAGTGATTACAACACCTGTCATTTTTATTACTGTCTATGCCCCCATTAGTGAAATTCAGCCTCTCTATTTGTCCTGTTTGTACCATTATCACTGATGGTGAAAGTAAAAGGAAATTCCAAAATTTGTGTTGTCCCTAGAAAAGTAATAGACGAGAAATCTTCCAATGGAGACACTAGTTCTGGTGACATAGGGCACTCCAAGGGATTCCCTTAATTTGCAGGGATTTCTTCTCACTTCTTTTTTTGGCTATGTGACAGGAAGTGAAGGTAAATCTCCCCAATGGGACACAGATGACAAAAAGAAAAACTGACAGGGGTTATAACCCTCCCTTACTCTATCAAAAATTAAAAACACAGTTGTTCTACTTTAACTCTTAGTATGCCAGCACATTTTTAAAAGTGGCTGTATTCTTGAGTTCAGCTTTAACCGCTTCTGGACCAGCCTTCCCAGTTTTACTCCGGTAGGTTGGCTCCCCTGCGTGAAACCACATAACTATATGTTGGCTCGCGGGGTCCGGATAGCAGGCGTACGCGCCCACTGCACGGAGGGGTGCTGATTCTCGTGACCGATGGTCCCGATGACCACCATCCATGAGAGATCAGGACCAGGAGAGACAGAACAGGGACGAGTGTGTGTAAACACACACTTCCCTGTTCTGTTCTGACAAGATGACAGATCGTGTGTTCCTATTAGCTAGGAACCATGATCCGTCACTTCTTCTAGTCAGTCCCCTCCCCCTTCAGTTAGAATCACCTCCCAGAGAACACAGCCCCTTAATCGCCCCTATTGTTAACCTATTCACTGCCAATGACATTTTAACAGTAATCAATGCATTTTTAATCATATTGATCGCTGTATTAATGCCAGTGATGTGTCACCATAATGTTGCATTCATGATAAAAATCACAGATCACCATGATTACTAATAAAAAAAATAATAATAAAAAAGCTATAAATCTATCCCCTTTTTTGTAGACGCTATAACTTTTGCGCAAACCAATCAATATACACTTATTGCACTTTTTTTGTACCAAAAATATGTAGAAGAATATATATCAGCCTAACCTGAGGAAAAATGTTATTAAATATTTTTGGGGGATATTTATTATAGCAAAAGGTAAAAAATAATGCTTTTTTCAAAATTGAAGCTCTTTTTTTGTTTATAGCACAAAAAAATAAAAACCTCAAAGGTGATCAAATACCACCGAAGGAACGCTCTATTTGTGGGAAAAAAAGGACGTCAATTTTGTTTGGGTACAACGTTGCACGGCTGCGCAATTGTCAGTTAAACGCAGTGCGGAATTTCAAAAAGTGTTCTGGTCAGGAAGGGGGTAAATTATTTTGGGGCTGAAGTGGTTTAGAATTGAATTAGCCTAGGAGCATATTACAACTATTGCTACTGGAGTAGATCATTTTTACATTAACCACTTAAGCCCTGCACCATTTGGCTGGCAAAAGATCAGAGCACTTTTTGGCAACCGGCACTACATCGCTTTAACTGACTATTGCACGGCCATGCAACGTGGCTTCCAAACAAAATTGACGTTCTTTATTTCCCCACAAATAGAGCTTTCTTTTGGTGGTGTTTGATCACCTCTGTGGTTTTTATATTTTGCGCTATAAACAAAAACATAGTGACAATTTTGAAAAAAACACTTTATTTTTTACTTTTTGCTATAATAAAGATCTCCACAAAAAATGTAAAAAAAAAATTTTTTTACTCAGTTTAAGCCGTAAGTATTCTTCTACATATTTTTGGTGAAAAAAATGCAAGAAGAGTTTATTGATTGGTTTGTGCAAAAGTTATAGCATCTAAAAAATAGGGGAGAGTTTTATGGCATTTTTATTAATATATTTGTTCTTTACTAGTAATAGTGGTGATCAGCAATTTTTATCATGACTGCAACATTATGGCGGGCAGATCGGACACTTTTGGCACCATGTTGGGACCATTCACATTTATACCACAATCAGTGTGATTAAAAATGCATTGATAATTGTGTAAATGTGACTGGAAGTGAAGGAGTTAACCACTAGGTGGCACTGTAGGGGTTAAGTGTGTCCTAGGGAGTGATTCTAACTGTGGAGGGGAGGGGCTATGTGTGACATGACACTGATCACCACTCCCGATTACAGGAAGCTGTGATCCGTGTCAGTGTCACTAGGCCGAATGGGGAAATGCTTGTTTACATCAGCATTTCCCCGATCTTCCTCTCCGTGAGATGATCGCAGGTATCCTCGCAGACATCGAGTCCGTGGAACCCGTGATCACACTCACGGATCTTGCAGCGGGTGCCTGCTCTGTTCCCGTGTTCTGTGTGAAGTGGCGTGTGTCTCTTCCCTCCAATCAGTTTTCACCGAGCTCTGCAGTGTAACTTCAGCTCCCTGCTTTGAGAAGCTAAAAAATGCTATGTAAATTCTGGATTTTAAACAGCTGTGGAGAAGAGAAAACAGGTACACCTTATGTAGGAGGATTTATTTCATATCTGTGTATCACCTGAGGTTAGTCACTTCACTTGCTATAGGTAAGGGTTTACAATCACTTTAAGGATTTAATTACCACCCCAAGCAGCCTCTAGTCTTTGAGTAAACTTTTTGTTAGAAGAATATGGAAGCTGGCATTGCTGATCTTCTTAAGAAAAAGCCAGTCATCTGTTTTGCTGATCCTCTGAATTAAATAATTTCTACATCACTAACCCATTGTAAGTATGCAGCTTAGGAAAGCTAGCATAAAGTCAGCACTCCTTTACTTCATAAAGTACTGAGTGCAGAAAACATCAGCTATGGCAGATTTCATGCTTCTCCGATAACTGGTTTGGTTTTATTTTAACTTCTAAAGCACTAGATCAAATTTCAATTTATGTAGGCTATGATGCAACAATTATCTCCCGCTCACATCGAACCTGCCATTTCTGGATCTCTACGTACAAAAACTGTCTACATACAACTTGTATATGTTTTTTGAAGATCTATCTCTACTTTCTTATTTTCCAATCCTAAGAGGTTACCTTGACTGCACATTCCTGACTCACACACTACTAGGTTACCAGACCACAGATACTAAGGCTACATTCACCAGGTTGAATAGGAATAAACAGCAAATGTCTGAATCAGCCAATTGACAGGAACCACAATCATATGTTAACAATGAGGGTCGGGAAGCTTTTTCAAATGAATAACAGGCTGATAGTCAGCCACAGCTCTCTGCATTTAATCACATATGGAATTATTACCAGCAGTTAGGGACAGTTGATTGGCCTTGGGCAAAATCTTTCTGTGTCAAGGACCAGTCATCTGCCCTTGCTACTGTAAAATGTTCCACGTGTGACTACATGTAAAGAGCAGTGGATTGTCAGCCTGTTATTCATACATTCAAACATAGAAGAATGATGGTTGGAAAAAGACCAATGGTCCATCAAGTCTGCCCCTTCTTTTTTGTTTGTTTGTTTTATCTGAGTATCTATGAGATCTATGTTAGTTCCATGCATGTTTGAATCCCCTTACCACTAACTGACATATTACCTCTGCTGGAAGTCTATTCCAAAAATGAATTACTTTCAGTAAAATAATACTTTCTAAGATTTGTTTTTGAACTTTCCTTCTGCTAGTTTGAGGTTAAGCTCCCCTGTTCCTGATGCTTCATATTGAAAAAAAATGCCCTTCTGAATCCTATTTACCCCCTTGATGTATTTAAAAGATTCCCCTTTCCCTTCTTTCCTCCTGTTCCATTCTCACTTGCTCTTTATTCCTAATCCCCCATCTCAATGTTTCCTGAGGTTGCCTAGTAAAGATGGTTCACTGGCTTACCAATATATATTAAAGTAGAACCTGTAAGCAAATCACTTTACTATCTCCTAGTTTAGCATTACTACTTCCTGGGTCAAGTCTAAAGTATTTTGTATTTAAAGTCCTATTGTTATTGCATACAAGACCACAAGCATACCAGTGTGCTCCACCAGCTTCTGTAACCATGTATAATGTAAAATATAACATTTCTGAGGTTCAATCTCCATAAAGACATTGGTTAGATAAATGAGTAGGATTAAATGGGATTGGGATAAACATACAGTGCATTGTTTAGACTTTGGATGCTTAGGATCCCATTAATGTCAAAAAACTTTTCTTTCTAAAACAAACAAATCTCCTAAATTCCTAGAGCACTAGTCAATGATATTTATATGCGGTAGGATATATGATTTGAGCTTCTTTCCAGCCCTTTATTTGCAAGTCTCTAAGTGATTCCTTTTTCCTGGTGGGTCTGGGGCAAGTGCCCTACTTTGCCCTTCTTTAAAATGGTCTTGAATCCACACTATTAATCTAAATCTTATCTTTTAGTTATGTTTATATATCAGCAGAATTTAAGGGAATACAATACAAGGAGATTTGCTTTTGTTACCATTGTTTACTGCATGCAAACCCCCAGTAAACTGTGGATTTGTATCCTGCAGAGAAAAGCTTACATCTGATTAAATAGTTTACATAAACTCAATCTATATTTTCTTCTGCTGCTACATGCATTATAATCTCTCATATTATTCATGTTGATATTCCTCTGTGAACCATCAAATGTTCATTTCTCCAAAATGAATATGGAGCTCTAAGCATTAGTGGTCTTGAGAGCATAAAAAGTTTATTGCTTTGTGCTTCAAATTTTCTAGTAACTTTTGAAAGCTGAAACAAATTTTGCATTTAGATTAATGGAAGATATTTTCCATTTGAACAAGTAAGCGAGGGAACAGCAATAACAAAAAAAAAAAAAAAAATCCCCTAAGGTTAAAATGTAGTGCTTTTGATTTTTACCAGAACTGTGTTAGCTGAACAATCATTTCTCAGCATGGAAAGGTAACATAATTGGTCTATACAGTGGCAATATAGGAAACGAGTATGCTTTAGAGAAAGCTAATATGACTCTACTTAATAATTTCCGTCAAGAGTTTGAATTTGAATGTATATTTCACCCAGCTTGAGGCAAACAATTTGTACCCGTACGAATTGAGTGGAAGTTACCAGGGGGTCATGCAATTTTACTTCTTGAAGTTTTCAAAACTGTAAAACACTAAAGGCATATTCACTTACATTGTTCGACTAGTAATTTGATCCAATTGGGCATCAATTCTATTTCTTTGTCATTTTTTTCTCACTCTATTATATTGCAGCATGAATTGTCAGAATATGTGATGATGGAAAATACTTTTTTCTGCACAAGTAAAGCTGAATGGGTTTTCATGCTGAATTCAAATCTGCCACAAACCCAAAGCATTTTTATGAGTCATAACTGTAATATTAACCTTTTAAAATGTTAAAAAACAAACAAAACCTATATGTACTTTAAGTGAAGTTGTTTATATAGCCCCCCCTCCAAAAAAAAACAGCGTTCCCAGTAGTTGTAAATACTCACCTTCCACCTGGCTACCCGGAGATGTTCATGGTGTGGCCTTGCCGGGCTTTTGTTGTAAAATTGTGCTGCCCAGTCTGTGTACAAACTGCACAAGCATGCCGCTTGCCCTATTCACTCCTTTTGATGAGGCTGTACTCCCTTTAATGACTGTGTATCCCAAAAGTAAAGCCCCATCTACAGAAATAAATGTTGAAAACTATAATGAGATGCACATTATCCTTTTTTTTAAACAATTGATGATGAGCACTGCATGATTATCTGCAACTCATTTAGGCTAAGTTTACATAGACTTGAAACTAATGCATCTGTTTTATTTTGTTTTCAGATCAATATAAGGTCTATTCATGGCATTGCAAGCTCAAAGGGTATATACATCCTCCCTTTATTAGCTAATGCATTACATAGTATACATTAGGCCATATATTCATAGTGCTCAGCAAACCCTATCAGCACCTCTGTTACCACCTAAATGCAGAAATACTTTTCACTTTCAGGGGAATGCTTTATTTTATTTAGATAGGATAGTAATGGCTATATTTGTAGTTGTGATATTAGTAGAGGGAAAGGTGGTAGTTCATCCCACCTCATGGTACCATTTTGCATTTTTTTACACCAATGTGTGGCAGTTATATGTATTACAGCATTCATGCTATCAAAATGTGTGTCAATACAGCATGCACACACTGGTTTATTGGGGTGTAATTCATTTTGCAGTGCACCACATTGCAGGATATTGACTTTGAAAAAATCTGTAAAAGCAGTATCCCCTACTTTTGTGTGCCAAGGTGCTTTACAACCATTTCTTTTTGTGGGCCTACACTTGATCACAATGCGCTACAGTCAGTTATTGTATGATGAGATGCATTGCAGTGCACTACATTAGGCCATTCAAAATCAATGAGCTGTAAAGCACCTACCTCAATGCACAAAATTGTAGGGCATGCTAAAATTTTTGCAATGAACCACATGGATATAAATGTGCCCAAAGGTCTACATGTTACTGTGCAGCCAGCCTTTAATTTACCATTCCAGATTCACTCAAAAAATTGTAATGTTGTTTGTTTTTAACCACTACAATACAGGGCACTTTCGCCCCCTTCCTTCCCAGCCCAATTTTCAGCTTTCATCGCTCTCGCACTTTCAATGACAATTGCACGGTCATACTACACTGTTCCCAAATGAAATTTTTATCATTTTGTTTGCACAAATAGAGCTTTATTTTGGTGGTATTTATTCACGACTCCGTTTTTTATTTTTTGCGATATAAGCGCAAAAAAAGCGGAAATTTGGAAAAAAGACAATATTTTCTTTTTTCTATTTTAAAAGAAATCCAATAAAATATAATTTTGTCATAAATTTAAGCCAAACTGTATTCTGCTATATGTTTTTGGTAAAAAAAATTCCATTAAGTGTATAATAATTGGTTTGTGTGATCACGGATATATGTACGCAAATGATCATGTACAGATGTGTGCAGGTGATCACGTACATATGTGTGCAGATAATCATTGGAACATGTGATTTTAGTGGGACATATGTGGGGGACATGTGTTTTTTTATTTGGGGACATGTCTTTTTATTATTTGGGGACATGTGTGGTGACATGTGTATTGTGGTGACATGTGTGTTTACACTGTGTGGTGATTTGTGTTTACACTAGACTGGTGATCAGTTAGTAAAAAGCTGTAAAAACAGCTCATACTCACTGATCACCAGCCGGCTGCAGCGATCTGCTCTCCTCTCCTCAGCGATGACTTCTGTGTGAGGAGAGGAGGAGCCGATTGCCTAGCAACCGGCTGTTTGTTTACATCACATGACGGCCGTGATTGGACATGGCCATCATGTGATCAGGAGGGCCAATCACAGAGCCCTCCTGCCGATCCGAGATGAGCCATGTCCGGGTGGCACAAGCACATCGGGATCGCGCCGCTGCGTGGGCACGCGCGCGCGATCCCCCTCCTTCTGAAGGACGTTCCTGAACGTCCTATCAGAAGTAGACGGCTCCCACCTGGCCGTATATGTGCATTGGCCGGGTAGGAAGTGGTTAAAGAACATGCATCATGGTTAAATTATCTTGTTAAATATGCGTCCCTGCCTATTAGATTATTTGCCCATCTATCAATATGCAATACAAGGTAAGCCAAAAATACAAGATTCATCATTTATAAAAAATCATGGTGTGAGACTTTCTGCCATGTTTCGTTATTTTCCAGTTATCATTCTCTTTTTTCTCCACTACTTTTCCATGGAGAGTGAAACTCTTTTACTTGGCATCTAAAGTGACAATGATATGCATGCCTAGGGTCAAACTGAAACTGGAATAAATCCTGTACAATACCCCTAGTGTCATTATTGTTTCATATGGCAAAAGAAGTCCAGATAGTTCAGTGACACTTTTGACAAGATTTATTTATATGATATTACAGTTTAAGTTGCCTTGGTATTTCGCTCTTTATAGCTATAGTTATAACACACATTGTTAAGGCTCTGAGGCTAAGTAAATATGATTTTTTCTAACTTTGTCCAGCTGTTCCCAACAAATATGATTTTTAATGTCATAGCACTACTGCCACCTTCTTGCTCTACACATACAAATGGATTACAGAGAAACATCCTTTTTTTTTTTTTTTTTAAAGAGTATTTATTGAGAAATGAAACAGACATAATAGTACATATGCAACAAAAAGTAAGTGCAGTACAGTAGGACCATCATCGCAGATGAGGTACGCGAGTAGAAGGAGAACAGAGTAAGGCTGCAACATATTAATCGTACATCACATACTGTAACAAAGGAACCAAATATTCAAGTAATAACTCAAGTAAAACAGAGCGGCAAAACCAACAATAACTGGATGGATCCTGAGGCAAAAGGTTGTTGCGATAGCAATATAGAGTTAACCAAGAAAAAGACATTTCCCAAGGTTTAGTAAAGATAAAAAAGGGGGGGGGGGAAGGGAGGACGGGGCGCAAACAGGAAATGGCAAACGGGGGGGGGGGTGAAGGAGGGGGAGGGGGCAAGGAGCCATGGGTGCTCGTGTCTAGTTCCAGATGCGGGGGGGTTCCGTAGGGTGGATCCTGGGGGGTAGTAGGTTGTTGAGAGCAGATTAGCCATTAGGAGGGGGGGAGGGGGCTGACCCCCAGAGCAGATGGAGAAGCGCCATAGTAGAAAAAAGTGTAGTGATCCAAATTGGTAATATCCACCGGGGAGAGAGTGAATTGTATGAAGGGGAGCCACAGCGCGTAGAAGCGAGACTTTGCTTTTTCGTCCCGAAAATTTGCGTTGCATCGGTCCTTGTAGAGGAGTGAAAGGAGGTCTTTCTGCGTCTGACCAACGGAGGGGGGAAGAGAAGAAGTCCAGTTTTTCAGAACAGATTTCCTGGCTAGTAGCAAGCAGAGGAGAGCCCAGTCTTTGTGGGAAGGTTTGCAAGGTGTGCAGTTAGGGGGCACGAGGCCCCCGGTGGGAGACCACGGAAGCAAGAGGGGGTCCCAATAGCCAAAAATGAGGAGGAGGGGGTCCTTTGGCAGTTTCAATAAGGTAACTTTGAAGATGTAGGCGAGTATCCGATCCCAGAATGATGAGATGTAAGAGCAGGACCAGAAGCGGTGAGCCAGCGAGGGCCTGTTAAGAAGACAGTGGGGACACTTGGTGGTGTCCTGGTCAGTGGCAGATGGAAGGAAGGGAAGGTATGCCCGGTGGGCAATTTTCAATTGCGATTCTCTCCAAAGTTCGTTGGGAGTCAGTCGGTAGACTTTGATGAGACCGTGCAGAATTTTGTCTACTAGATCCGGGTCAGGAAAGTCTTTCTTCCAATTGGCGACAGATGAAGAAGTCAGGGGGGAGGAACATCGCTGGAGCAAAGGTTTGTAGACGTCTGATATTTTGTAGGTATCATCTCTGAGCAGACGGTCCAAGAAAGTTAGGGTGAAGCGTTTATGTTCCTCTCTGCAGATGCCGTTTAAGTAGCTAGTACATTGCCTATAATGGAAGGCATGGGCTGGAGGGAGGGAAAACTTTTCTGCTAGGAGAGCAAATGGCAGAGGGCGGCCAGAGTCCAGGTCACAAAGTGTAGCAAAGCTTGTGATGCCCTTCTCTTTCCAGAGGTGGAATGACTTGTGGAGAAGGCCAGGGGAGAAAGTAGGGTTCCCCTGTATCGGGAGGTGCCTGGAAACAAAAGGGGGGAGCTTGAGGCACTTCCTGATTTCTCTCCATGCTATGGCAGTGTCCCGGAGTAGGAGATTGTGCTGGAGCAGAGGTGGTACCGATTTCCACCGGCAGTGGAGGAGAGCTGTCAACGAAAGTGGAGAGACCATGGCGGCTTCCATAGAGTAGTTGGAGTATTTGGAGGATTGGGATATCCAATCCAAGCCAGTGCGTAACAAACATGACAAATTATACAATCTTAAGTTAGGCAAGCTAATACCCCCCTCGCGTCTGGGAAGATGCAACTTTTTCAGGGCTATACGTGGGCGTTTGCCCTGCCACAGAAAGGAAGAAAAAGCTGACTCTAGAGTCTTGACATCCTTGTGGAGAAGGAGCAGAGGGATGGTTTGGAGTGGGTACAGTAGCCTGGCAAAACTAACCATTTTTAGAAGGTGGCATCTTCCCAGAAGCGAGAGAGGCAGATCCATCCAGTTCACCATTTCCTGAGAAATTTTTGTGATCAGAGGGGGATAGTTAAGGTGGTAGAGGGAGGAAGGCAATTTACCAATTTTAATACCAAGATAGGTGATGTGGGAGCTAGCGGTTGTGAAGATAGAATTTGGCGTCCAGGGGGGTGTACGCTGGGAGCCTATCGGGAGGATTTCGCTTTTGCCGTAATTTATTCGAAGCCCTGAGCAGGATCTGAATACGTCAAAGACCTCTTTAATGGTGAGCATGTCGGAGGCAGGGTCCGACGAAAAAATGAGCACATCATCTGCAAAGAGGGAGGTGCGCAGATCGTGTTGACCTATGCGGATACCGTGAAGGGGGGCCTTGTGTGTTAGATATCTGGACAGGGGTTCTAGGGCGATGTTAAAGAGGAGCGGGGAAAGTGGGCACCCCTGACGAGTGCCCTTGTGCAGGCGAAATTCATCTGAAAGAACACCAGCTGCAACTAATTTAGCTACAGGGGAGGAATACATGGCTTTGATAAGGTGGCAGAAATGGCCTTTGAAGCCCATTTCGGATAGGGACATAGAGAGCCAATCAAAACTGACATTGTCGAAGGCCTTTTCCGCATCTAATGTTATAATGGCAAAGTCCCCATCAGGGTTGTTTTTTGCATGTTCCAAGGCGAGCATAACTTTACGAATGTTCAAGGTGGCAGTTCTGCCCTTCACAAAGCCAGATTGGGCAGGATGGATTAGGGAGGGGATAATGGCAGCTAGTCTGGTGGCTATTATTTTGGACAGTATCTTGACATCCAGGTTGAGGAGGGAAATCGGCCTATACGAGCCTGGTTCGAGAGGGTCCTTCCCCTTTTTGTAGAGGAGTTTAATAACAGCCTGGTTCCCAGAGGGGAGATATGGATCACCGGACCAGATGCCATTATATACCTTGTGTAGTGTGGGCTCTGTGATGGAGGAGAGGGTTTTATAGAATTCACTGGTGAAACCATCGGGACCGGGAGCTTTGGATGGGGTTAGTGTGCGGATCGTGGAGGAGATTTCGGCGAGTGAGATGGGGGCATTAAGGGCTTCTAATTGTTCAGAAGTGACTTTAGTTAGGGGCACACTATCTAGGAAGGAGCGGGCGGAGGCATTATCTATAGGGTCTGGAGCATAAAGGGCCGTGTAGTAGTTTAGCATCACCTTATTAATTGCTTGCGGGGTGGAGTGAAGGACACCCTTTGTATCTTTGAGAGAGATGATGTGCGTCGGATGAAAGGTGCCTTTGCATAGCCTCGCTAGGAGTTTACCCGCCTTATTGCCAAACTTGTGGAGCGTTGCGTCAAGTTGAGATCTTTTCGCGCATTCGAGTGTGTCCGCCCAAGTGTCAAAATCTTGCTTGGCTGCCTGCCATTCGGCTCTATTGTTGGGGGAGTCAGTAGTGGAGAGGGATCTTTGGGCTAGATGAAGTCTCGCGCTGGCCCGTTTATAATGGGACAGGGCGTTTCTTTTGAAGGAAGACGCATAGGAGATGATTCGGCCCCTGAGAAACGCTTTACCAGCGTCCCAGAAGAGGTTGGGGGAGTCAGAGTGGGGGGAATTCGCTTCAGAGTATTCGCGCCAGGATATCGCCATAAAGTGTTGGAAATCAGGATTATTGTGGAGATAGGAGGGGAAGCGCCACAGTCTAGGGTGTGGTGGAAGATCTAAGTTGTCAAGTCGAGTTAAAATCGGGGCATGATCAGAAATAGCAATGTCGAGAATTTCTGCTTCAGACAGATCGGGGATGAGGTCGTCGGATCCGAAAAAATAGTCGATTCTCGAGAACATGTTATGGGGGTGGGAGTAAAAGGTATATTCCCTGTCTGCCGGGTGGGACAGGCGCCACAAATCACGAAGATGCAGGGACTCCATGGTGGAGGCAAAAAAGGAGGTGTCAGAGGGAGCACTTTTGAATCTATGTCGTGGGGGAAGGGATCTGTCGTCTACGTGGTGAAGGACGTCATTGAAGTCACCGCCGACCAAATGGGGGGTTTGGGTGAAACGAAGGAGCCAGGAGGTCAGACTGCTGTAGAAGGATTTACCGGGGCTATTGGGAGCGTAAACGTTAGTGATCACTAGGTCTTTGGTTCCCAGGCGAATATGCACTGAGAGGAGCCTGCCCTGAGAATCTGAGTGTGTGGACAATACTTCGCAGGGGAGGTTTTTATGTATCAGCAGGAGAACACCCGCCTTACGGTTAACGGCATCTGAGCCTAGGACCTTTCCAACCCAGAGTTTCTGCATGCGATGAAAGTCTGGAGCGGATAGGTGGGTTTCTTGTAGGAGGGCAATGTCTGCTTTCAATCTTTTTAGGTGCCGTAGGATCTTCATTCTCTTATTGGGAGATCTTAGGCCCTTCACATTCCAGGATATTATGTTCATGTCAGGGGGGGCGAGAAGGGGAAATGGGCTGATGTTGTATATTTAACGCTAGCCGGTGGACCGAGTAGACTAGATTGTGGATTGGATAGCAAGAATCCAGTGTAGCAGAGGAACCCGCAGAGTGTGACGTAGAGAGGGGGGACGTAGTCTTCAATAGAAAGATAGGGGGGGGGTAGGGGGGATGGGGAATAAACTGAAACACATACATAAACAAAAACATTGGAGCGAACTTCGCTTTTTTCCGCATGGAGTCACTGTGTAGGCCAGCCCCCAGTGCACGACCCAAGGCATGGAGCAAAAGCACTCGGGTGGGAGTATGAGCACGGTAAAAAGTGCTAGGGGAGAGCCAAAAAAGAATACGTGCCATGGTACGGCGCTAGTCTGGCACAGTGAGTCCAGAGGGAACACAATATCGTCATAAGTCATGTAAGGAGGGAGCTTCATACAGATATGAAGCTTAAGCATTTTAGGAAAAAGACCCAAAAAAAAGAAAACAGGGTAGTGTACGGGGGGAACATATATATAAAAGAAAAAGAAAATGAAAATGTGGACCGTAGAAATATACGTAACAAAAGAGCATATAAAAAAACAAAGAATCATACAAAGATACTAGTGTAACCAAAAATTACAACATATATAATGGCCGCAATAGCGGCAGGGCCACGTCTAAGCGAGGACAAAGAGTCAGTCGATGTAGAGGTGGCCAGGAAGACAGAACAACGGTGGTTTGATTGCTACATAGGAGCATAACTTGGCACGGGGCCTAAAAATAATAGAAACCGGGTAAGCATCAGGCAGAGCAATCATCCTTGCCTGGTCGGATGAATGAAAACTTAATAAGGCAACTTACAAGTCTGATGGACCCGGCAAAAGGGTCGCCGGAAAGGCGAGCAGAGGAGGAATCAGGGAGACTGCCATGTCCTCACCGAGGGGTATCACGGGGATGGCGGTCCGGGGCAGAGGGCCTGAACCGTTTGGGCGAGTCTTTCCGCGGGCTCCGTTGGTCCAGGGAGCGGTTAAGCGATGATGGCTTGGATGGGGTGTGGGGGTGCGAATCCGAGTGAAGAGAGCGTAGAAATGCCTCCGCTTCGGAGGGATCTTGAAAAGTCAGCTGGTCGCCGTTTGGAGCTTTGAGGCGCAGGACAGCCGGAAAGGCCAGGGAGAACTTGAGTTGCAGTTTGAAAAGTTCCGAACACACCTGCTGGAATGCTTTCCTCTTCTTGGAGACCTCGATGGAATAATCGGCGAAAATCAGGACCTTGATTCCATCCAATTGAAGAGAACGGGTTTGTCTGAACTTCTGTAGGATCAGGGCCTTGTCAGAGTAATTGAGGTACTTTGCAATTATGGGTCTGGGGGATTTGCGTTCAGGTGCGGCGGGACCCATACGGTGGGCCCTCTCTACCGTGCAGGGGCCCGGGAGGCCCAGGGCTTCTGGGATGCGGATCGCACAAAAGTCAGATAATTCGGAGGTCTGAAGCGACTCAGGGATGCCAACGAATCGCAGATTACTCCTTCTGGCCCTATTCTCCAAATCATCGAGCTTCTGTAAGATGTATTGGTTCGTCCTGTCCTGGGAGCGTTCAGTGGCTTGGGCCTGGTACAATTCCTCCTCCATGTCTGACACGCGGTGTTCCAGGTCATTTAGTCTGGTGTGGTATTCGCCTATTTGGGCCTTTAACTGTTGCATGCCTGCATTTACGGCCTTTTCCACCGATGCAGAGATCATGGGGGATAATAGAGCAGCCACGGCCTGGGCAATGCGTTCCGTAGTTGAATCACCAGCAGGGGTTGTGGGGAGAGTGCCCTGGGATGGAGGAGCTTGAGAGGTCAGTGGGGATTGTGCAGGGCAAGGGGGGGATGGGTCACTGCTCACCTCCATGTCTGTAGAGCGCTGTGAGGAGAAGGTAGCCGAGTAGGCCGAAGCCGGGGCCTCAATTTGCGGCCGCGCCGCGGTCGCGGGCGGCGCCGCGTTCGTTCGCGCGCCGGACTTCTCCAGGTACTTGTCCATGGCTTAGAAGGCTATGAGAAGGGTGGATTGGTGGTTTCCCAACCGCTCGGCCGGTTTTATAAGCTGATTACAGGGTCGCGCTGCGGGAGCTGAGTGAAGGAGCAGTCACTCCATGCGGTGCCGGAACCGGAAGTGTAGAAACATCCTTTTTACGAGTCAAGGAGCAAGCTATAGAATTTTGCAAAATATAAAAAGGTTTTACTTTAGTGCCACAGATTCTATGAACGAATAAACTAAAAATTCTGTAAGTTTAAATGCTGTAAATTCACACCAGCTCCGATGCTAACCTAAGCTTATTTGCAAAACTCAATAGTAAACATAACCATACATCGCACTAGAAAAACATACACTACTTTAATCTAAAAAGCAAATGTAGCCACACAAATAAGTATACAAGTCCCATAAAATGATTAAAGTGTTCATGCTTAAAATATACAGAATAATCAGGTGCTCCACTAGTACTCAGTTCAAGTGGCCCACATGGAAGTGCACTCACCCCAAATGTGGACCAACTATTTCTAGTATGGTCACTTGAGCCTGTGGGGAATCCACCCCTGGGTGATGTCCTAGATGGTAGCTCTGTCAAATGGGTTAATTTCTAGGTTGCCTATTCCTATTGGGATCTCTTACATAGTTACATAGTAGGGGAGGTTGAAAAAAAGACAAAGTCCAGCAAGTCCAACTTATATGTGTGATTATATGTCAATATTACCTTGTATATCCATGTTACGGTCATTCAGGTGCTTATCTAATAGTTTTTTGAAACTATCAATGACCCCCCGCTGAAACCACTACCTGTGGAAGGGAATTCCACCTCCTTGCAGCTTCACGCAGTTTAAGGTTTTCTTCTAATTTTAGTGAGTGACCACGTGTCTTATTAACTGCTTCCCGACTGGCACATGACGATGTATGTCGGCAGAATGGCATGGACAGGCAAATGGGCGTACAGTTATGTCCCTTTGAATTTGCCGCGTGTGTAGGTCGGAACCTCCATGAGTCCAATCGCGGGTGCTGCAGACTCGATTGCCATGGGGATACCCACGATCGCCTCACGGGGAGGAAGAACGGGGAGATGCCAATGTAAACAGCATCTCCCCATTCTGCCTAGCAACAAGTGACTCTGATCTCTGCTCCCTGTGATTGGAGTAGAGAACAGTGATCCGCAAAACACAGCCACGCCCCCACAGAAAGAAATACGCCCCTAGGACACACTTAACCCCTACACTGCCACCTCCTGGTTAACCCCTTCTCTGCCAGTGTCATTTACACAGGACTCAGTGCATTTGTATAGCACTAATTGCTGTATAAATGACAATGGTCCCAAAAATGTGTCAAAAATGCCCGATGTGTCTGCCATAGTGTCACAGTCACAATAAAAATTGCTGACCGCTGCCATTACTAGTAAAAAAAAATATTAATAAAACTGCCATAAAACTATCCCCTATTTTGTAAATGCTATACCTTTTGCGGAAACCAATCAATAATCACTTATTTCATTTTTTTTACAAAAAATATGTAGAAGAATATGTAGAAGCCTAAACTGAGGGAAAAAAATGTTTTTTTATATATTTTTTGGGGGATATTTATTATAGCAAAAAGTAAAAAATAATGCCTTTTTTTCAAAATTGTCGCTCTTTTTTTGTTTACAGAGCAAAAAATAAAAACCGCAGAGGTGATCAAATACCACCAAAAGAAAGCTCTATTTGTGGGACTAAAGGACATCAATTTTGTTTTGGAGCCACGTTGCATGACCGTGCAATTGTCAGTTAAAGTGACGCAGTACCAGATCACAAAAGTGCTCTGGTCTTAAGCCAGCAAAATGATTCGGTCTGAAAGTGGTTAAACTCCCTTCTGCAAAAAAAGTATTATCCCTATTGTGGGGTCACCAGTACGGTATTTTTAAATTGAAATCATATCCCCTCTCAAGCGTCTCTTCTCCAGAGAGAATAAGTTCAGTGCTCGCAACCTTTTTTCATAACTAATATCCTCCAGACCCTTTATTAGCTTGTTACCCTTCTTTTTACTGGCTTCATTTCCAGTACATCCTTCCTGAGGACTGGTGCCCAGAACTAGACAGCGTACTCCAGGTGAGGCCGAACTGAAGTCTTGTAGAATGGGAGAATTATCACTTTATCCCTGGAATTAATCCCCTTTTTAATACATGCCAATATTCTGTTTGCTTTGTTAGCCGCATCTTGGCATTGCATGCCATTGCTGAGCCTATCATCTACTAGGACCCCAGGTCCTTTTCCATCCTAGATTCCCCCAGAGGTTCACCCCTAGTGAGTAGATTGCATTCATATTTTTGCCATTCAAATACATTATTTAAATGTTTTCTACATTAAACCTCATTTGCCATGTAGTTGCCCACCCCATTCATTTATTCAGATCTTCTTGCAAGGTTTCCACATGTTGTGGACAAGTTATTGCCCTGCTTAGCTTAGTGTCATTCTCAAATAAAAAAGATTGAACTGTTTACCCCATCCTCCAGGTCATTTATGAACAAATTAAACAGGATTGGTTCCAGCACAGAACCCTGGGAGACCCCACTTCCACCCCTAACCATTCCGAGTATTCCCCACTTATCACCACCCTCTGAACTCGCCCTTGTAGCCAGTTTTCAATGTATTCACCCTATGGTCCATGCTAACGGACCTTACTTTGTACAGTAAACATTTATGGGGAACTGTGTCAAATGCTTTTGCAAAATCCAGACACCACATCTACGGGCCTTCCTTTATCTAGATGGCAGCTCGCCTCCTCATAGAAGGTTAATAGATTGGTTTGGCAAGAATGATTCTTCATGAATCCATGCTGATTACTGTTATATATTCCCTTATTATACCCTCAAAAAGCTTGAATAATATTGATGTTAGGCTAACTGATCTGTAATTCCCAGGGATGTATTTGGACCCTTTTTTAAATATTGGTGCTATGTTGGCTTTTCTCCAATCAGTTAGTACCATTACAGACAGTAGACTGTCAGTAAAAATTAGGAACAATGGTCTGGCAATTAATTGACTGAGTTCCCTAAGTACCCTCGGGTGCAAGCCACCTGGTCCCGGTGATTTATTAATGTTAAGTTTCCCAAGTCTATTTCTAATTCTGTCCTCTGTTAGCCATGAGTGTGCTTCCTGTGATGTGTCAAACACTGCAGTTTTGGCTACTGAAGCCCCCCAATTCCCTCATGAAGACTGAGGAGAAGAATACATTTAATACTTTTACCATCTCCCCATTCTTTGTAACCAGATGTCCTTCCTCATTCTTTATGGGGCCAATATGGTCTGTTCTCCCTTTTTTTACTGTTCATATACTTAAAGAATTTCTTGGGATTCTTTTTGCTCTCCTCCACTATGCTCATGTTCTATCTTATCCACCCTAATTGCTCCTTTTCATATCTTGTATTTATAAGTATTGGTACATGTCCCCCATGGCAGCGCCCAGGTGCTCATGGCCTTTTTTTAATAAATACTAACCAGAAAAATAGCAAGATATTGCTCTCATAGACTTTAATCGGGTTCAGCACTATGACCTATATTTGTGAAATTCCCATCCGTTTCTGCAAACATGCAGCAGACCGAACTTTGCTTGATTCACTCAGCACTATTCTACATACTACTAAATAATTTCACCAGTATTTTTATGCATATGTTCTTTTTTTTCCAGCTAACACTGAATCAGAGATGGCATAAGAAGCAAAGCCTCTAGCACAGTAACACTGGCATTGTAAACTTCATTGTAAAAATGTGCCATGCACTGACTCTGCATGACATTTGCAAGCCATGTAACCCATAGTCTCTCAGTGCTCCCATCGACTGCATTAGCATCTAATACACAACCTTCCTTGACCTTTGAGGTTGTTATTGGTTAATGTAACTACACTATCAACATTGTCAAGCATTTTCACAATGGCGTCGCCTCTCAGGCGATGTTAGGCTGCAGCCAACAAATTGTAAATAACTGATGCTGACAACACATTACAGCCTTGCCATAACCAATCACTGTCTCTGCAGGGCAAAATGGCAGCTAAATTACAAGAGTGTGTGTAACAACATGTCTCTTAAATTGCCTCTGCTGCCTAGGCAACTAAAAAAAGTAATGATTTACGTATAAAAGACATAAACAGTTAACATCTCATCAGAATTCAAACCTTTAGAGTCATAATGACAGAACTTTTTTTGAAAAAAAATCTATCTTTGTTATATCAGATTGAGATGCAAGTTTCTATTTCAATGATTATTTTGAAATGTACTGTATTATCATAAGGATTTATGCACCTATAACAATTTGCTACAAAGCTCTATATAACAACCTAATTAACAATTAGGAATGTGTCCTACCTGTTTCAATATCTGTTTCTTAGCCTCTTTTGATTGGCTCTCCTCACCTCACACACTGTCAGTGTGAGGTGAGGAGAGCCAATAAACCTCACTTCCTTGTTTACATGTGATCGGCTGTGATTGGACACAGCCGATCACATGGGCAAAGAGCCGTGTAGTTGTGGTGTGTCCCAGGAATACGGCATGTCAGTGATTGCCACGCCAGAGGCTCCCGCGTGTGCCCAATCACGGCTACCCTGGGTGCAGCCATATGACGTCATCTCAGAAGGAAAGCCACACCACTCTGCCTTAATTTGATGGTGGGTGAGTGGCAAGTGGTTAAAGGATAAGTTCACCTTTAGTAACATATTCCACTGTACACCTGTATTCAGGTTGTAAAATGTAGCCAAGTGGAGAGTATAGTCTCAGGTTGAAATTGGACATGCATCAAACTTTTAGAAGTACCATCAGGTTGTAAAATGTGATATGTTATTAAAGCAACAGTCCCCTTGCATTCCCGATTCCCCACTTTAACAATGGGCGGGGGATCCTCTCCCCAAGCCGACTGTCATAATTTGAAAAGAGCACGGATCTGCAAAGATCTGCTTATACAGCTGCATCATTCATTCACAGAATTTTATAAATGAATAAACTACAAGTCCCATCTTCCACTGCTGCAGATGGCTTGTAGTGCTCAATGAACTGTGAGGGCGTTGATAAGCGCTCTTGTAGTTCATTGATTATTTCTGCTATTCAGTAAATATCTGCCTGTATGGAGGTATAGCCAGACAGCTGTACTGAATACATGAGCCTGACATCTACTGATTGCAGGTTCCTTTGTAAAAAAAAAAAATAATAATAATAAATGCACAATTTTTTTACCTGCCAAATCATATGCATTTATTTTTATTTTATTTGTATTCTTTTGTTTTTTTACAAAAGGAGAATTTAGCTTTTAAATGTAATTGAGTTTATTTGTTTTAACACATAGGGCTGATTTACGAAAGCCTGTGCGCCATCAGTAGAGGCGCATGGCGAGGTGCAATGCACATTTCAGCGCAAATCCCCCATTTACTATAGTAATCTCGGCACACGGGAGAATGCAACCTGTGCACCACTATGGACATGGCACACGGCATCTTCAATTCAATATTAACAGAAGATGGAGGTGCCAATATTATGGGGTAATGTGAGGAAGTTTAGTAACAACTGCGCAAGTAACAAATATGGCCAAAATAGAATGAGAAAGCAAGTACGTTTAGAACTGTGTGAGATCAATGTAAGCACTGCGCATGCCCAATCAGCTCTTGCGCTCAAATGCATTTGTTTACTGCACGGCCAAAATCTCAGTAAGTGTCAAGCAACGCAAATGCAATTGCATGGGTTGAATGGGCGCACCTCAAAGCTTGACTTTTTTTTTTTTTACGCTGATTCACCTTTATGTATTTTTTAAGGAGATTTGCACACAGGTAGCATGTTACGTTGCTAACATGTGACAGGCACCTTGTTAAAATGATGTAAAAAGACTCTAGTTTCTCTAGCTCCTCCTAAAAGGGCATTTAACCTTCCCCTTTTATTGCATATGATTTCATTGGGCTAGCTTTTTCTTTTAAAGGGGAACTCTACACTCCATTCTCCAATGCTCTTGTCTCCCCCCTCTAAACCCTTGCATTTCTATGGGCTAACTTTTGCTTTTACATAGAAACGCCACACTCCATTCTCCAATGCTCTTGTCTCCCCCTTCTAATGCATATGGTTTCTTTGGGCTAGCTTTTGCTTTTAAAAGGGAACTCACATTGCACTCCATTCTGAAAACTCTGTGAGTTGCCTTCATCAATCCAAACCACATCCTTTTTCTGAGCCTACAACAGGGCCAGCTAGGAAAGGGGCGAGAAGAGAGATCGCCCAACTCCCTCTTGAACCATACAAGGCTACATGCACTCAACATAGCGCAGTGCCTTTGGGGCATTTTGGGCTTAGCCCAATACCAACCACAAAGCACCTTGTACCCACCAGTTTAAAGGGGCTTTACACATTCCATAAAGCCCACTGTCTGCAGCCCCCCACAACTCCAGCCTAGGGATGTGTTAAAGAGGCCCTTGTCCCCCTGAATGTAGGAACAAGGTGGTTGACTTTTGGGGTGCCCAAGCCCTTCCTGCCCCCAAGCATCCACTCCCTCCTTTCATGGGCTGGCTTTATGTGTATTTGGCTAGGGGTTTGTTAGTGAGTGTGTGGGAGGGGCACACTCTTTTTTGTTTGGGATGGGATTTTTCACGTGGAGGTTCCCATTTTAAGCCTTAACTTACCCAAATGGCTTTGTATGTATGGGGGAAGGCTATTTTTGGTTGTGTGTTAAAATCTTGCAGCTGCAATGTAGATTTGTAAGTTTTCTCCAGTACATCTTTGAAGCAGCATTTTGAATACATGCTACAGATGCACTAATTTACAGGCAGAGCAAGCCCCCCCCCCCCAACTTAGTAGTATTTAAGCAATTTTACATTTTTAAGGGCACTTTTCCTTGTTTATTTTTGGGGTTGTCCAAATTGATGACATTGATATATGTCCCTTAGGGTGGGACCTGGGCCACCATACCCATTTTAAGGCCAATAACTAGAAGATAAGCCAGCCAAGTGGGGACCAGCAAAATTAACAAGTCAGCTCCCATAGACTGTATAACTTTTTCCCATGTTAGGCTCTTTTTTTTCCCCACTGGACCGGGGGGTGTTTGCCCCATCTGTAAGTTTGTAGCATGCTGGATGATGTGCTTAACTTTGGACAGGGGGATGGCTTATTTTGTGCTAGCTGCATTTGGGTTGGTCTGGGCATGCTCAGGCACTTTGATTTTTTTTTTCCAGCTTTTTATGTGTGAACAGCACTTGGATGTTTCTGGGCATGCTCAGAGAGTGTGTTTTTTAAGTTAGTAATTTAAGGACATCCTTAATAGGTGTACCCACTTTGAAGTTCTGTCTCTACATTGGGTGAACTTGCATTTTGTGTGTTTCATGGACTGTGCATGTCTTTTCAATTGTCTCATTAGCATGCAAACCTATATTATATAAAGCTTGTAAATAGAATTGTTTACTTTGCCTTGAAAAGAGGCAAGATTGTATGTGTGGGGCCGGCAAGAGAGTACATTTGGGTGTCCTTATAGAGTTTGTAACACATGTATTTTCTCTTTGTATTTTGTTTATGTCTGCAAAACAGATGTTTTAGAGCAAGTTTTTTTACTTTTGTTAATTGTATTTTTTTGGGTGGGGGGTATTTTCCCCTGAAATATTTCTGATGTCAATGTGTGTCATTTGTAGGTTGTTTCACTTTGGTTTAATTGTCTGTGCTGCATTATTTTGCAAAATCTTCCTCAAGATGTTGTGACTAATGTTTAAATCCTTAAAGCGGAGTTCCACACAAAAATGGAACTTATGCTTTTCAGAACCCTCCCTCCCTCCGGTGTCACATTTGGAACCCTTCAGGGGGAAGGGGGAGCAGATACCTGTCTAATACAGGTATCTTCCTCCCACTTCCGGGCATAGATACCCGTGCCACCTGCAAGTATCTACGCCACTTCCCATCCCCCTTCTGTCTTCTGGGAGACACACATGTCCCAGGAAACAGCAGTGACCAGTAGAAACACACAGCATGAGTCGCGTATGCGCAGTAGGGTACCAGGAAGTGAAGCCTTGCGGCTTCACTTCCTGATTCCCTTACCGAAGATGGCAGCGACAGCACCCGAGGGCTGAGGGACAGATTGGCTGCGTGTGCCGACATCGCGGGCACCCAGGACAGGTAAGTGTCTTTATTTTAAAAGTCAGCAGCTTCAGTATTTGTAGCTGCTGACTTAAAAAAAATGTGCTTTTAACTCCTGTTAATTTCCTCTGCAAAATGGTCAGACCTCAAAACCATATTCTGTTAGTGTCTCACCTTAACATACATGTGTTTTTTTGTTTTCCTTGCTCTTTTCCAAGTCCTGTTTTATTGACCAATAAAATGTGTAGCACATTTTTGTTTTATGTATTCTGTTAATTTGCATGCAGATTTCCCAGCTGCAGCTTAACTAGGCTGATTGGCATGGCAAAACAAAAAAACAGTGATTTGTCTAAAAGCTACTTTCCTGGTGCCTTCATGGTAGTATATGCATGGATTGTGCATATGCTGCATGGAT
The DNA here is from genome assembly GCF_037356315.1 of Lithobates pipiens. NCBI lineage: Eukaryota > Metazoa > Chordata > Amphibia > Anura > Ranidae > Lithobates > Lithobates pipiens. Next base: position 397,197,731 of record NW_027507748.1, on the reverse strand, counting down.
AGGCACAAGGAAAGGAAAATTGCAGAGAGGTAAGTATTCAATTTTCCATTTTAGTGCAGTGGTTCTTGGAATCAGTCCTCAAGTACCCCCAACAGGACACGTTTTGAGAATTTATCTTAGCTAAAATAGCTGTCTAAAATATCAAACCAATGTCTGTGATTTAAAGCACAAGGTTGAGAACTACTGATTTAGAGCACTGAGCTAAAATCTAGCTCAAGACAATCCTATTCTAATTGTGGGCATTTGAGGGAAACCAAGTGAGTGTTAGAACCCCTGCTTGTCTTTTTTTAGGCTGGGCTTTGTGTCCCTTTTGTGAAAATTGGCTTCACTATCTGTCACAGCCAAACAGGAAGTGAGAGTAAAATCCTACCATTGTCTTTCCATGGGGACACACAGGTCAATCTAACTAGTGTCCCCATTAGGCAAATTGCACTCTAGCATGTTGTTGTGTACACCCCAAATTATTAGATATTTGGGATTTATTAAAGGCAAATACAATCTGCAATACAAGTGCACTCGCTGTAAATATATGCTGTTTTATATTTCCCTTGCATGTCCCCCTCGGATCTCCAGCAGCTGCACTTCCAACTGCACTTGTAGTGCAAAGTGGATTAGCCTTTAGCAAGTAAACCCCAAAGTCCAAGATATCTAAAAATTTGGGGTGTACAGAGCAAAATGCTAGAGTGCAATTTACCTAATGGTGAAACTATTTAGATTGACCTGTGTGTCCCCAAGAAAAGACATTGGTAGGGTTTTACCCTCACTTCCTGTTTGGCTATGTGACAGGAAGTGAATACATTTGAAGGAGAAAGTAGAAAAATTGGGAAGTGCATTCACCCTATAAGGGGTACAGACATCCCCAAAAACTGACAAGATTTCTAATCCCTCTAGTGCAGATCCCCAAGCAAAAATAAGAAAGGATTTCATTTAGTTTAACTTTGCAAAGACGAGTTCCTAAGTTCAACTGTGATGCATATCAATGGCTCATTTAGACCTTGTTTAATAGAAAACACCAGTTGCCTTTCACTAGTAACATTTGTTAGTCCAGTCCTGGAAATCTGCATCTGCTTTACTATTAATTTCCCTAAAAATTAGGTTGCTGCAGCTAGATGCACTAAATGCATACAGATGAGTGACCACTGTGTATGTGAGATGTGCAACTGCTGGGTGCATGGAGGTATGTACCCGTGGCACATATCTGGTTCCCGGGGGTGGTGGCCAGCACACAGAAATTACATCACGCCCCTCCAGGAAGTTGCTTGTACTGCTGCTAATTTCTTCCCACCACCATGCCTCCCTCACTGTTCTCAGAAGAAGTGATGATCCTTATTTGCAAATATATATATATATATTTTAACATGGGGTGGTGTTTGTATGGGTCCCTAATACACATTCATACATATTAGGGCCAATTTAGAGAGGATCTGATTTACCTACCAGCATGTTTTTAGAGTGTGAGAGAAAATATTAACTCCAGGCAGATGGTGTCGTGGGCAGGATTCGAACCAGTGACCCTTTTTGCTGCTAGGTGAAACTAACTACTACACCACTGTGCGACCCAAATATATATCCACCAACAGAGAGAAGTTGGGTAGATGCCTCACTCCAAATTCTGGAGGCAAAATAATGATCTAGCACAGGGGTCTTCAAACTACGGCCCTCTAGTTGTTCAGGAACTACAATTCTCATCACGCCTATTCATGTCTGTGAATTTCAGAGTTTTACAATGCCTCATGGGATGTGTAGTTCCGCAACAGCTGGAGAGCTGTAGTTTGAAGATTCCTGATCACTCTAGCATGTTTTGAAAAAAGGTGGTTTCTCATGTGCCTTGTATAATGCCCAAGAAATATTGTTAGGATATAACGTGGGTCATGGCACATCTACATTTCAAATTTGGTACTTAAGGTGGTCATGCACTATACAATCTGATTGGCCAATCTCTGTATAACTGGATACTTTGGCAAAATAGGTAAATGGAAAGACGCACTTGAACAATTAATTCCAATTATAGGAAATCAAACAGGCTATTGCACTAAATCTATTTTTTTTAAAGATCTAACTGACTGCAGTGTATGGTCATCTTTAAAGCTCAAGATCTGAAAATATTAATTTATTGGGTTTAGAAACACTTCTCTGTTCTTTGTAATGTATTGAAAGATTTGGGTAAAAATAGAAAAAAACGCATTTCAAAGATATATTAGAAGTAATAGGAATGAGCTTAGCATCAAAAGGGTTAATTAACTGAGAACACCTACTAATTGCCTAACAACACACAACCAATGGGATGAAATTAACCAATTGTATTGGGCATGCACTATTATCAATGAGAAAACTGCAGTTACCCTAGCACTAGTTGCAGTCTACATATTTATTGCAGTTTTGCGCTTCAAAGTGAGCCGGTTCGCACGTTCCGTTATCGACTTTTCCGGCCCACCAATTAAGGTATGTACTGGCACAATGCATTGCTCTTAGTAAATCAGCCCCATAGACACCATTTTATCTCTATGGTCACAGTTTTCATTATTTGATTTCATGAGCTGAATTAGCCTCTATTTAGTGAGAGACATAACCTGATGTTGGTTTATCTGGAAGTTACTGATGATTGCACTTTTGACACTTCATAAATATAATTTTTTTATCTCTGTATGTAATACAGTTTAACCACTTTCATTTTCTGTATGTTTAATTAAATGGAATACAAAAATATATACTCATTAATTTCCAAATATGCTCTGCAGAAACATAAATGAAGAACAGGGCAATCAGGGAATGCAACCACAAAGGCTACCAAACTCCTCTTGTGGGACACATACCTTATTATGCAGAGCTCATTATCATCACTCTAGTGTAGAAGAGAAACACCTAGAGAGCACATCATTAGCTTCCTACACATTCATTACTCCGCAAATGGAAAAGCTATTACAAAGCCATGGGGATACAAATATCAGATCTATGTGTTTGGCTAGCACAAATACATATCAAACTTGTAGAAAACCATCAAATAATAATGGGCACAGCAATATAAAAACTGTTAATATAAAAAATGGTGTGTGAATGAAAAAATGTGTACCTGTTGGCATTATCACATTTTAAAAAGAACTCAACTAAGAAAACATTTAAAGAATAACTCTCACTTCAATTTTTTTTCTGTGTTCTGTCCCCAGGGAACAAAGCACATGTAGTACTGTATTGCGTGTTCCCCTAGATGCTTTGTAAGATTAGCTACGAGGTCGGAAATGACGCACTCACTTTTCCCACCTCCCATTCCCCTGTGTCTGTCCAATAACAAAACTAGCAAAGAGATGCCTGCTTGATAACTAGTGCTTGTTTTTGCTCCAACTACTTTCCCGAGCCACATGAAGGCAAGAGAAATACAGAAGGAGAAAAGGCTGAAAGTCAAGCTTGGGTTTCCAATCAGCCATTGCCTTGCTAGCTACTTTGTCACGTGGCTGTGGGGGAAAGCAGGGATTCATTTTCTGACCTCCTTGCTAGGCTTACAAAGCATGTAGAAATATAGGATAAAGAACAAAGTGAGGGTTCTTCAATAAGCCATGGAGGGAAGAGATTTAATAAATACAGAAATGAAAAAAAAAAAATAAACAAAAAGTGCACAGTCATAATACATGTAAAATGTGCATGGAAATGTGAATTAAAAAGGTGCATATTTTCAGACACATCGATGTGAATAGCTCTACCATTACAAATCAAAGAAAGGGTGTTTAATTTAAATACAGAAATGTTTTTCTTTAGGTACTTTACTATTGTAGTAATCAAGTATTAAACCTGTATTGTCTACTTGTGATCAATGGTATACCTTGAAGCCTAATAAGCCCAGACTAAATGAATGTGTCATTATAGCTTTTCATCAACACTGTAGCTATTTAGCTTATATACTGTAGTCTGTAAATATTCCATAATTATGTTAATAATATATCAGTATTTTGACAACATAATTTACTGTTATTAATATAATATATATCAAAATGTATGTGTGGTTTCAATACATTCCAATATAGAAGTTAAAACAACAATGTATTGCCATTATTATTTACAAAGCAGAAAAAGCTTTACAGTCTTCAGAAATTTCAAAACGCAATGTGCAATATATATGAAAATCCATGCCTGTAGGAAACTTACAGATACATTTTATTGATCTGCTAGGAGTACATGAAATTCTGATATATTTTATATATATTATGAGTTACTGCTCTTACACTTCAGAACTGCTTAATATTCTTATTGATAAAAGTCTGCTTATGCACATCTTGCACACTCTGGATATACGGTACAGTATATTAATTTTTGTTCAATCACCAAACATTGTCAAACCCGCTCAGAGTTTTGAAATAGGATAAAGAACAAGAAATACATACTACTGTATAATACTGCCAAGCAAGGAACATACCAGTATGTAATGAGCACATATAGCTACCTTCATGTACATATAACATTTCAAACTATACATAAAAACAAAATTTTTAAAATGTTAGCACCTTGGGCAAATCAACAGATCATGGGGCATCAAAATCTGTATTGGACCCTTCTCTATTTGCTATTGACCCTCTTGTCAGTGACCCTACTCTACGTTAAAGCATCTGCCAGTGTCCATGTACTAATTGCATTCACAGTTTACAATACCTGTGATTGATCAGTGTACTCAGCAGCACATCTTTTTTTAGACATATGTTGTGCTTCAAAAGTCCCATTCTAGTGTATTTTTCTTTGTTTTTTGTAATTAAAGTAAATCTGGATGTGGTGGAATGACTTTCAATATGTGTTAGCCCCTGTACACACGGTCGGAGATTTCGACAACCAAATTTTCTCCGTCAGATTTTGTCCATCGGATCTTGTCCAAAACTGTTGCATACACACGGTCGGACTAAGTTGTCGAGAAAATCCGATCTTTTAGAACGTGATGATGTAATTTCGTTGCGATGGGACTACATTCAGGCTAGTAGCCAATAGCTTTGATGTTTGAATTTGATCTGAGCATGCGTGGCACTTGGTCCGATCAAAATTCTCTACACATGATCGGAGTATGTCCGATCGACCCACTTGGTCGGGAAATATTTCCAACATGTTGGAAAATTGGGTCCGACGGATATTACGACGGAATCAGTCCGATGCATACCACACACAGTCAGATTATCCGACGACACGGTCCGATAGGACACATTCCGACGGATTCTCCGACCGTGTGTACAAGGGCTTACAGTTGAGTAAATGCCACACCATTGACACAAATATAGTGTATATGGTAAATGGAGGTCTGACCAGGCCCACCTGCCCGCAGGTCCTACATGAGATAATAAAATTAAAGTTATACCCCCTTATTGACATATATATTTTACCTTTTGGGGCCACTCATATTTGTGATTTGCAACAATGTACCCCTGATGACGTCATATTGTGACGAAACGATCGTCGGGTAGATGCGCTTACACTTCGTGCTATTTTTTATCTGCTCGTCTTATACTTTTGCTAGCAAAACCGTTTTTTATGTTACGACTAATTTTATGTGACTCGATCGAGTCATTCGTAGTTTCCAACATGTATTTGGTTGAGAAATAAATTCCACGTGTTTGAAACTTTATCACACGATTGGGCGTGCTTTATCTCTTTTTTTATCCATTCGATGATACGACACCTTGAGACTTCCGAACAGACCGGAACGGACTTCGATCACGGAACACCCGAAGGTGTGGGCTGTGTTTTACCTTCCCGCCCGGAAAGAGGATTCGAGTCGTCCGGGTGACTGTGGAGCGTCCGAGGAACCGTCTCGACCGATTCGAATCGTTTGGGAATTCGTATATGCGCACATTTTTAGATGTTCTGGTAAGCCTGCATTACTTACTTGAGTTGCTGCTGTGAAAAAGTTTACGGGGTCAAGCACCTTCACCTGAGATACACGGGATCAACTTTATTTTTTGTTCACCTATATCTCATATTATCAATCAATTTTATTTTTTGTTCACCGATAAATAATTATCTTCACGTGTATGGGACCTTGAAAAGTCACTTTCACACATTCAAGGCAGGGGACTTTCTTTGAATGTTTTGTTTTGTCTTTTGTTTGCTTTTCTAGCAACAATTTTTGGTAAACACACTTTTTTGCATTAATAATTTTTTGGAATTTTTTTTGGTTTAACGACTAAATAACTTTTTGCATATTATCTCTCATCACTGATGTTCACTGATGTTCAGTTTTCGGAATCACTAACACTAAGGTTTTTCATGAAAATTTATTTTACTGTATTTAGTTATATGTAAATTTATTCAATAGCAAGCGCTGCACTGTTATTCACATTTTTGTTACTTAGGCCTAGTATCTGGGTTATTGTGTTCAGCTGCTGTTTTTTTAAATAATTTTCTTCATTGTAATATTTTTTACTAAGCGCAGATTTTATATTTTGATTTTAACAATGTGCATGCTAATTGCTTTTCCACAATGCATGTCAACACACCTGCTCTATGCATGGTGTATTGAGATGCTATTCATAGCCAATGGCACTCTGATGCATTGTACAATAGAGTGTAACAAGCAAGCTAATAAATAAATATGATCCAGATAAGGAGTAAAGCGTGAGTTATTGAATAATTGTGGGGTCAAGAAGATAAGAATTATCATAAATGTATTTGACAGTGATTTAGAACACCCTGATTAACATTAATTTTGAACTTCCTCTTAAGAACCAACACATCAATGTCCCCCACAGAGTGGCTTGGTTGTGGGAAGTTTCATCACACAGGTGTACAATATTTACTTGTACTGTTACTGTCCATCTAATTTAATTTGTTGTAATCTTAGTCTTATTTCACCATGTAACATTTCTGACTGCAATTAATACAATGTATTCAATACACATTCAAAACACATTACTAGTAGTATACTTATATGTACCTAAAATATTAATAGTCCGGTTCCATCTGGGACACTTGTTGAATGTCTAATATGAGGTTATTTTCTTTACAAATCTTAGTTCACATCTCAGTGTCCCTGTGATCAGACACACCAAAACATTTCTTACTGATTAGTTTATACCAGCAATATGGTCAACAGCGAAAAAGTATCTCAGTTGTGCAACCAAACAGAAGCATATCAATGCGTAAGTTGTTTATAGAGGTCAGAGGTGGTAAAATCAATCTAGACTGCCCAAGTCATATAGAACTGGGAATATCTATCAAAGCATTGGTGCCTCCACTCCTCCACTTACTGAATTTCTTGCACCCTCAGGAGCCAGGCCCACACCCTGGGGACCGCTGGGAATCTCCACTGTAGGGGTAAAAGGCTTCTGCCAGCATTATAGGAGGTGATTCATCAAAGAACGTTTGCATTTATCAACCAGTAATTTGGTATCATGAAACAATACAGAAGGAGGGTCGTCCTCAAGCTGGTGTTGGTTGACTTTGGTAAAAAGGTTTCAGATTTCTTCCCAGAAATGTTTAATATGGAAACAGTCCCACCAAATATATAGTGTCCGCATCCTTCAGTAACGTGCAGATGCAGAGTGGTATATCCGGGACAATTTATCTGGGACCCTATACTAATGTGCCAGAAAATTGAAACAAGACCCCTGCATTTGGGAGCAAATGGAAGATATATGAGCCAGTCTGGTGACCTTATCCATCACATCTGCAGGGAGTTGACTAGCTCATTCTCCCACTCACTAATATAGTAAGGTATCGTCTGAGATGAAAGGTCCAGCAAAAACTTATATAGTTTAGTCAGAAGTCTGGTCGGGTTACTATACATAAAGTTGCAAATGGTGTCAGGGATTCTTTTGGCCACAGCCGACCAAAAAGGGTTCTAAAGAAGTCCCATAATTGGAAGTACCTCCAAGCATCAATTGAAGTGGACCCTTATTCTCTCTGGAGCTCCGACAAAGACTTCAGCTCCAAACTCCTAAGAACCGATAGCACCAAACCTCTGTAGGGCCTCACCAGGTGCTAAAAAACACCAATTGTTCTCCAGGAGTAAACCAGGGGAGCCATGTTATGTTTTAAACCAACTCTGTCATTACAATAAAACAAAAACTGCTTTTAAGCAGAAAGTACAAGCATGTACAGTTACAGCATACACGTAACAGCCTTCATGTATCTGTTGTTTTGCCTAATGTTATGCTTGACTATTCCCATCAGCCTTCCTGGTAAATAGTGCAAGAGACAGGAAGAACCAGTACTTTTCCCAAAAAACAGACCAGCCCTTATGTGGAACAGCAGGGATTTAGAGGCTGTATAGGTGTCTCTACTTTAGGTGCAGACAGCAGTTTCTTTTTTATTATAGTGCCAGAATTTCTGAAAGTATTAGAAGATTACTAGAGGTAGTTGTAAGCGGGTGTCACACAAACAGACAGTAGGAGGGAGGGTAGCTAGGCTTGAAGTCTGAGTTATGCCGCATACACACGGTAGAATTTTCCGATGGGAAATGTTGGATATGAGCTTGTTGTCGGAAAGTTCGACTGTGTGTATGCTCCATCGAACATTTGCTGTCAGACTTTCCGCCAACAAATGTTTGATAGCAGGTTCTCAAAAAACGTTGTTGTCAGAATTGCCGATCGTGTGTACACAAGTCCGACGCACAAAAGTTCACGCATGCTCGGAATCAAGCAGAAGGAGCCACACTGGATATTGAACTTCCCTTTTCTCAGCTCATCATATGTCTTGTACATCACCACGTTCCCACATTCATAATTGCTGGTTAACATTTGTGTTGACCATGTGTATGCAAGAGAAGTTTGAGCCAACATCCTTCGTACAAAAATCCACGGTTTTGTTGGCGAAAAGTCCGATCGTGTGTTCGGGACATAAGTCTCTATTCATTTATGTGCATTTTTATTTCCACCAATATGAAAGATTTGCTATTTATTTTCTATTTTTCTTGGTACAATTACTTAAGAAGTGTTTAAGTTTTAACTCTAGTTGTTAAAAGAAGCAAGCAGCAATGTTTATGCACATTTAAAGTGCCATGCTTTACAGAGAACACTAGCTAGTTATTCCTATTTAGGCAAAGACAAATTAAGCCAAAGCTCAATCAAACTTCAGGCTATAAGCAGCAAATGCAGTCCAGGTTCATCAGAACAAAAGGTGTACAACATTTTAGGCTGGGTTCATACTTATGTGAAATGGAAGCGGCTTTCCCCGCATCCAATCTGCATGACAGGAGACTGTGACTGGCTCTCAATGGAGACGGTTCACACAGCTCAGGAGCGGCCACAGTTCACATTGGAAAAGGGTCCTGGTATCTTTGACTCCATTACAGGTGCGAATTCAGGCAAAAGAATTGGACCTGATTCGCACCTAAATCGGTGTACAGGGACCCACTGGACCCCCTGCTGGGACACATGGCAGCATAAGTGTGAACACAGTCCTAATGTAGGTTTCATTTAAGAAGCAGCCACAGCCTGAGTAGAAATGCCTGTCATCAGCCAACATACTTCAGAGAAGGGCCCTTTCTCTCTGTGTGCAAGCAGCAGTCTTTCTGAAGAGGACTAAAATGTTCAATGCCAGAGCAAGAGCTCTTGAATAAGCAGTTAGCACAAGTTTTTCTGATTGCAGAGCTATAGTGCAGACTGAGCAGAGGGTGTGCTGAACTTATGCAGAGAGTCTACTTCTTCTATGAAGAGAGCAAGGGCCCTCTCTTTTACTTAGGCTGTGGCTGCTTTCTAAAGAAAACCAACAGTAAAGCTTTTCACACCTTTTATTTGTACCCGCAATGCCCTGTACTGTATTTACTCGATTTAAGCTGAGATTAAATTTGAACTTTGAAAGAAATAAGAATACATCTGTAAATCATTGTAAGCATTATATATATATATAAATACAGTGGGAACGGAAAGTATTCAGATCCCCTTACATTTTGCACTCTTTGTTATATTGCAGCCATTTGCTTAAAATTATTTAAGTTCATTTTTCCTCATTAATGTACACACAGCACCCTATATTGACAGAAAAACACAGAACTGTTGACATTTTTGGAGATTTATTAAAAAAGAAAAACTGAAATATCACATGGTCCTAAGTATTCAGACCTTTTGCTGGGACACTTATATATTTAACTCAGGTCCTTTCCATTTCTTCTGATCATCCCTGAGATGATTCTACACCTTCATTTGAGTCCAGCTGTGTTTGATTATACTGATTGGACTTGATTAGGAAAGCCACACATCTGTCTATATAAGACCTTCCAGCTCACAGTGCATTTTAGAGTAAATGGGAATCAAAGGAACTGCCTTAAGAGCTCAGAGACAGAATTGTGGCAAGGCACAGATCTGGCCAAGGTTACAAAAATGTATGCTGCACTTAAGGTTCTTAAGAGCACAGTGGCCTCCATAATCCTTAAATGGAAGACATTTGGGATGACCAGAACCCTTCCTAGAGCTGCCCATCTGGCCAAACTGAGCTATCAGGGGAGAAAAGCCTTGGTGAGAGAGGTAAAGAAGAACCCAAAGATCGCTGTGGCTGAGCTCCGGAGATGCAGTCGGGAGATGGCAGAAAGTTGTAGAAAGTCAACCATCACTGCAGCCCTGCACCAGTTGGGGTTTTATGGCAGAGTGGCCATACACATGAAAGCCCACATGGAGTTTGCTAAAAAAAACACCTGAAGGATTCCAAGATGGTGAGAAATAAGATTCTCTGGTCTGAGACCAAGATAGAACTTGTTGGCCTTAATTCTAAATGGTATGTGTGGAGAGATCCAGGCACTGCTCATCACCTGTCCAATACAGTCCCCACAGTGAGGCAGGGTGGTGGCAGCATTATGCTGTGGGGGTGTTTTTCAGCTGCAGGGACAGGACTACTGGTTGCAATTGAGGGAAAGATGAATGTGGCCAAGTACAGGGACACTACACAACCTTCTCCAGAGTGCTCAGGACCTCAGACTGATCCGAAGGTTTATCTTCCAACAAAACAATGACCCTAAGCACACAGCTAAAATAAGGAAGTAGTGGCTCCACAATAACTCCTTGACTGTGCTTGAATGGCCCAGCCAGAGCCCTGACTTAAACCCAATTAAGTATCTCTGGAGAGACCTAAAAATGGCTGTCCACCAATGTTTACCATCCAACCTGACAGAACTGGAGAGGATCTGCAAGGAGGAATGGCAGAGGATCCCCAAATCCGGGTATGAAAAACTTGTTGCATCTTTCCCAAAAAGAATCATGGCTGTATTAGATCAAAAGGGTGCTTCTACTAAATACTGAGCAAAGGGTCTGAATTAGGGATGAGCCGAACACCCCCCAGTTCGGTTCTCACCAGAACATTCGAACGGACTGAAAATTCATACGAACTTTAGAACCCTATTAAAGTCTATAGGACTCGAACGTTCCAACAAAAAAAGTGCTAATTTTAAAGGCTAATATGCAAGCTATGCAACAGATAACACCAGCAATAAAGGGGTATCTTCAGGTGTATACTGTGCTGGAGGCACACAACACCCACTTTAACTCCTGCAGATGCCTGTATTAGAGAACACCAGCAATAAAGGGTAGATACAGGTGTATAATGCGCTGGAGGAACACAACACCCACTAACTCCTGCAGATGGCTGTATTAGAGAACAACAGCAATAAAGGGTAGATACAGGTGTATACTGCACTGGAGGCACACAACACCCACTAACTCCTGCAGATGGCTGTATTAGAGAACAACAGCAATAAAGGGTAGATACAGGTGTATACTGCACTGGAGGCACACAACACCCACTAACTCCTGCAGATGGCTGTATTAGAGAACAACAGCAATAAAGGGTAAATATAGGCGTATACTGCGCTGGAGGCACACAACACCCACGAACTCCTGCAGATGGCTGAGAAAAGGACACACTGTCCCTGCCTATCTAGCTCTTTCCCTGCACACCAACACACTACACAAGGCAACCACGCTGGTGGACTTATATAGTGTGGGGCATGTACTAAACCCCCTGATTATGGCTCTCCTCGCTGCCAGCCCTGTGATTGGCCAAGCATGCGGGGTCACAGTGCATGCTTGGCCAATCATGAGCCAGCAATGCACTGCGATGGCGTAGTGCTTTGTGGGCTGTTCGTGCCACACGATTTTGGTTAATGTGTTTGTTAATATGGGGTGCTGTGTGTACATGATGAGGAAAAAAATGAACTTAAATAAATGGCTGCAATATATATATATATATATATATATATATATATATATATATATATAGTATATGTATAATGTATAAAGAGAGACAGGAGAGAAAGAGAGAGAATGATTTTTACCGTCTCCTGGATAATCTAGCCTTAAACCATGAGATGTGCCTTTAAAGAAAAATGTCTTGTTTTATTACTAGAGCATCTTCTGCATTGCATTTGCTTAAAAAATAAAAGTTTTCCACAAATGGCAACACCACGCTTTAAAATGATGGATTGTTTCCTGCAACCCTTAAATTAACATTATAAAGCCTTGACCTTGTGTGCATTAAGTATTCCCCCAAGATCTTGAGGAATATTTTACGAGTTGTTTCATTTTGCTGTCTTGCTTCTGATTACCTTTGGGGCTTATTAAGAAATCCACTAGTTTTGTCTTGAGGGCACAAGAGAGAAGCAGAACGCCAACCAAGGTTTGGAGATATTGATGGTACAAGATGAAAGTGATTTATTTACAGAAAACAGATTTGGATAAAGAAAAGGCTGCAATTACTTTACACATGGAATTATTAAAGCATTGCAGATAAGCAGAAAATAAATTCAACTGGAACACAAGCACACTAAGCAAGGAAAACAACTGAGCCTGTCAACTAACTTTAAATACAGCTTTTCAGATTGCATAGCTTACCATGGTAAGAGGATGGGCAATTGGCTTAATGATGAGGAAAAAAGTAACTAATTTGTAGTTTACTAACCAGGTACAAGGTTAGACTCACTAATGCAAAACCTATTCAGGGTGACAAAGAGAATACAACGAATAATACAAAACAAATAAAAGCTACACATGCTAACTCTGGAAACACAGTCAAAAAGGTGGAGGGCCAAGCATAAAGGGTAGTAGGCATGTCACTGGATTCTTTTAGCAATCAAGTAGCTGGGGAGATGGAGAAGATACATATTATAGGTCACCTGGCTGAAGATCACTGAAGATCACTTGCCCAGTTACCTCTGCCTCAACAGGTGTGGCATCTCTAGACTGTTGAGAGAATGAAACTTGTCAAGAAGCCTAGGGAACTATGGAAACAGTAGCTAAAGCCCTGCACCTGCATCAGAGCATGATGAACAAATGGGCACTCCATTATGCTATCCATATGTACATTATTGTACATTTTAAAAATGAAACATATTCCTTATACCTCCCTAACTTTGTAATAGTAAATTGAAAAAAATAAATTGAATCCTTGCTCTAGAATAGTAAACCAGAGGTTCTTAATGGGGGCGAGGGTAGAAGATAATGGTTTTAATGGCTCCAACCACTATCCTAGAATAAAAAATAAATTCCCTGATTTTTGGGATTTGTGGTAACTAGGAATAAGCTCAGGGTTGACAGAGAGATCCACATTAGCTCTTGGTATTGGAGGTTCATTGAGATGGCTAAATTTAATCAAAGACCTCAGCCTGCATCACTGGCCTGCTTGTAGACATGTAGCAGCTGACTGGAAAGCTGTTATTCCATGTGAGAATCCATCGGTAGCAGGATCATCGTGTGTTGGCCATTGTGTTTGTGTCAGTGAGTTGTAAGGGCATGGTTCTACATTGCTTGTGCTGGATAACATGATTGACAATGAATATACACCTTGATTTTTTTTTTTATTATTATTAAAGACTTTGCTACAGTGAAAGTGTATTTGTTCATATTTTTCTTTTACATATTCTGATAAGTGTCCCCCCAGCCCCCCCGACCCCACATCCACTGTGGTGGTCACAAAAGAAGGAATTTATTCCTCATTCTAGCATAGTAAACCAGTGGTTCTGGATGCACTGTTTGGCTTGGGGCATAACAGAATGATTTGCCTAACTTCAACCAATCTTTTAGAATAAGGAATAAACTCTCTTATTTTTATAATAGCAGTTGGAGTGGATAACTAGCTACTCCTTTGCTATTACAAGCAGCTCTCTTGGACTGTCCCACCCCACCGGGAGACCTGAGTTACCAGCTGGGACATATGCAAGCTGGCCGGACAGCCCAACAAAGCCAGGATCGGCTTTGATGGGCTTTCTGTAATGGTAACCCAGAACCTATGACATGACATCAATTCTGGTTTACCCAGGTGCTTTTCCCACCATTTTAAAATATTGAAATGCATTAAAAAATACTAATCTCTGTGTTTTTGAATGCTTTAAAGTGCAGAAGAGGGATTTGGGATCATATTGATCGCAGATTCCTCCATAAAGAAAGAAATTGGGTTATGTATTGTTTTTTTTTTTTGCATTAGACTTTGGTACCAGCTTCCACTAGAATCTATGATGTACTTCAACTCTTTATATGAGAGAACCACAGCAATAAACAGCCAAAGAGGTGATGTGCACTAACAATTGCAATAATAATAAAGGTCTTATTACCCACACTGATAAACTTTATCTGCTATGCCAGACCTGCCTTGGTCAATCGTCCATGGCAGAAATATCTGTTGAGCTTAATCACATTGCTTGAAAAAACATTTTGTTTGTGGACTTCAACAACGAAAGTTGATATCATTGAAAAGTTTAATGATGTACATTTTCTATTTTCACTAAAATTATCTTTTTGTATTTCTGTTAAATAACATTGCAAGTACAATATGCTGATATGATATGTTCATTTTCTGGCAAGCACACAAGCACATAGACACATGAAACTGCTCTATTGGGGCCAATTTTTTATCTGTCATTCAGTTCATCAAGTAGAATCCTAAAGTTATTAGTTCAATCTAGAAGGTTGATCTCTCTTTGTACATTCAAGCATTGACATATTCCTAACATGCAGTACATGAGTTTTAAAACAAGCCATAGGCTGTAGGCTCTACAAAGTAATTCATCCTCAAATTTCACAAGAGAAGCAGTGAAGTCCTTCAAGATTAGTCTTAGCATTCTGCTTTCAATCCCAATTTTCCTATGCACCTTCTGTATTTACATTAATGGTTACAAGTTTGGTAGGTTGCCAAGTCACTAGTGGGATGTAGGTTTAAGGAACTGAGCTACTAAAATGGAATTTAAAACGTGATCAGTTTTACATTTTGAGGATTAATTACTCCATAGTGTCTTCGGCTACATAGGTATTTAAGAGCTTGCTTAAAAGCTTATTTTTGTATTATGTTTGTGCAGGCTGTCACTACATCCCAGGTGACAGACACATTTCCAGTTGTTACTACAGCCATTTCCCCCTCTCCTGTGCCCCTTTGGCAGAATCATTTGTATAATTTCCCCCAGGCATATCCAGGCAGCTGGGAATGCTAAGGAGGACGTTAAAGAAACTATACTGCTACAGTCAGTGCTAATAGGGCTGTGTGATCAGTTACTTCTTGTACAAATTATTCTGACACAGCAGTCTTAAAAGTTCCCTTTCAGGTTCATTAGAGGAGGAGGGACAAAGCTCAGTACAACCTATTTCCTGGACGTTCCCCATCTGGTCTGCCTGTAGTGAGGTGAGGCAAGAATTGTTCAGAAGTTCGACATCAGATATATTCTATAGTGAGAACAGGGGGAAACCTGTTGGAGATTTTTTGTTTACATGTCAGAATAGTTTATATACCTTCTGTCAAGATAGAAGAAGTTATACAAGCTATTCTGACAGTCAGCACAGGATATGTTTACTACCACTGACTGATCACACAGCCCTAGTCTGACTCCATCCCCTCCCCACTGTGCTGAGTAACTGTTCTCATCATCTTTGTGTGTCTGCTACTAAAGAGGAGTGCTGTCAATCAAACAATCAGCCATTATTATATATTCAAAACTGGACCAAGTGCTACTTGCACTTGGTCTCTTGGAAGATTTAACAAAAATTTTTTATAATTGTATAATGTAGTGATGCTATTTAACCACTTGCCACCAGCCAATAGTAAAATGACGGCTGCAAAGTGGTTTCAAAATCCTGACCGGACGTCATAGGACTTCCTCAGGATTTTGAGCGGCTGAGCGCTCCCGGGGGCACACATCGCAGTGATCGTTGTTGCAGGGTGTCAGTCTGACACTCTGCAACTATGATCTTGGTAAAGAGTCTCCGACGGAGACTCTTTACCACGTGATCAGCCATGTCCAATCAAGGCTGATCACAGTGTAAATAGGAAGAGCCGGTGATCGGCTTTTCCTCACTCGTATCTGTCAGACGCGAGTAGAGGAGAGCCGATCAGCTGCTCCTCTGACAGGGAGGTCTGTGCTGATCGATTATCAGCACAGCCCCCCCAAGGATGCCAAAACCGGACCACCAGGGATGCCACCAGACCACCAGGGATGCCCAGCACCAGGTATGCCACCCTAGACCACCAGTGTCCACAATGGATGCCAATCAGTGCCCACAATGGGCATCACTGATTGGCATGCATAATTGTTTGGCACTGATTGGCATCCATCAATACAAAACAATACAATACAATGTCCCTTTCAGTGCCCATCCATGCCACCTATCAGTGCCCATCCATGCCAACTATCAGTGCCCATCCATGTCCATCTGTGCCACCTATCCATGCCCATCTGTGCCGCCTATCCATGCCCATTCATGCTGCCTATCCATGCCATCCGTGCCAGCTTTCAGTGCCCATCAATGCCACCTCATCAGTGCCACTTCATTGGTGCCACCTCATCAGTGCCCATCAGTGTGGCATTATCAGTGCCCGTCAGTGTAGCCCCATCAGTGCCCATCAGTGAAGGAAAAAATTTACTTATTTACAAAGTTTTGAAACTGAAACAAAAAAAACATTTTTCTTTTTAAAATTTTCGGTCTTTTTTTATTTGTTTAGCAAAAAATAAAAACCATAAAGGTGACCAAATACCACCAAAATAAAGCTCCATTTGTGGGAAAAAAATTATAAAAAATTAATTTGGGTACAGTGTAGCATGACCGCGCAATTGTCATTCGAAATGCGACAGCACTGAAAGCTCAAAATTGGTCTGGGCAGGAAGGTGTTTAACCACTTAACAACCGCCCCATAACTGAAATGACGGCTACAGGGCAGTTGTTTAACTCTGGGAGGCCGTTATATGACGTCCTCCCAGAATTCCGCTCTTGTGCGCCCCCTGGGGTGCGCACTCGAGAGCATCCGTGACCGCCGGGTCCACAGGACCCGGCGCATCATGGATCACGGTAAACGGCCGCTCATCGCGGCCGTTTACTACGTGATCGCTCCGTCAAATGACGGAGTGATCACTTGTAAACAAACCAGGATTGACGTAGTCTACTTAGCGACCTGCTTATGTGGCGCATTTTATATTTGGAAGACGAAACGTCCAGTTACCAAGCGTATACAGGACCATCTCTATTATTTAGAGGCTGAACTCCTACAAACCCCAATATGTAAACATGTGGGACTAAACCATAGTTATGACATAGCATTTATTTCCTTCTTTGCACTAGAGGTTGTCCCTGAACCCGAAAGGGGAGGAGACTTTGATTAAAGATCCACCTGGCTTCTTGCTGGAGGATCTTCTTATCAAAGAATCACTACCCACCTGGGTTAAATCCATCATTATCATTCAAATCTTTTTTGTAATCACTATCCCCATACTCTTCTCTTAATAACATCACCATAGAACATTCCCAATACGATACAATATCTATAATTTCACATATTAATGTAAAATTATTCTATACAATCATGTATTTATTCAATCTTAATGTGATGTTTGTTAAACATATTTGATATTGGGTATAAATAAAATCTCTCCCCCTTTTTTTATTCATCGTTATTATTTCAATGGATTTTTTGTATACTATAAGAAGGGCATGCTTCTATTTGTGTGTCTTCACCATGTTACCAATTGCTCCACGTTCGTTTATGCATATTTTGGAAATTGTGTGCATAGGTGACTCCTTTATGTTAAACCATGTTGATATATTTATTGGATGATTACTCCATTGAGTGCTTCCTGACTGGCCGCTCAACCTCACATGGCTATCGGTTTCTAAGTGAGGCTATTTGGGCACCCCTGACAGAGGGGAGGGACTCATTCCCCCTCACCACTCCTCCTGCATGTCATTCTTGGCGTGTGAGATGAGACAGCGTGCATGCGCATCAACACCCGGGTCTTCGGTCCTGGTGTGCACGCGGGCCTCGATGGTTGCCCTCACCGGAAGTGATATCAGGGGTCAAGCTTGACCCATCACTTCCGGCGGGATCGTGGATATTTAAGATGCCGATACTGGCTGTTATGCCAACACACGTCTTATTGCAAACAAGCATGGTGCATGTTTAGGCACCTGTGCATCTATCGGGACCCTGAGGTATTACGTATTCCAACCTTATATTTGGGACAGTTAAGAATCACCAATCTTGGTGGGACATCAGTTGTAGGACGTTAGCTGTAGGAGTAATGAGGGTACCTTTAGCAATAAGAGTATTATCTGTCTATTGCTGGACCATAACATATTGCACAATATGAGCCCTTTCCTATTTGATTTACCTTTTAGCCATGCTGATATAATATTAGTGTAACTCTGGGCTTACATTTGTTTTAAATACATCGATCATGTCAACAGCTGCAGGCATCGACTGGCTTAATTAATCTATAGCCGGTCCTGCATACCTGGATTGATTACTATTATCGAATCTATTTACACCAGTATAGATTAAACTAAGAATTATTGTAAACCTTAAATGGTTTGTCCACCATTTAACAAATGACAAATAAAACTAAATAAATCTGTCTATTAATGTAAACATACCTATATATTAAAATATTTAGAATTAAGCATCACTATTCCCGATGTATACATTATAATTGCACGTATGGGAGTTTATGTCATCATGATATGATGGCATAATCTAATATCACGGGTATTTAGATGGTCATGTCTACAAAGTTAATTATCTTTTTTATTGGGATTTATGCAGGGTATATATCGAGCCATATTTAGGTTCCCTATTCCCTGATAGAATTTAATAATGATTCATTAGTCAAATATGATGCATTTACTGTTAGCATATATATATGTTTTTTAAATCTGTAGACCACTGTCACTATTCAATACCTGGCAATTAACACGATCCAATATCTTCACTGACCAACCCTGTTGGATCTGGCCTCCACCAGGAAGTTACTGTGGGCGGTTGATCTTTGCACAGTGAGATACCAAAATAATTCAATAAATCTTTTAAAACCACAAGCTAAGTGAGCACGTGTAATTAACATTATTTTGCTATGAATTTTCTTATTATTGTATTAAATCTAATATTGATTGTTATTATAAATGTATGCTGTACCTTGAAGAAGCAGGAATCTGCGAAACATGTCGGCTCCTCTGCATATCCAAGCATTTTTTTTCATATATTAAGTATCAACTCATGGTCTAAATGATTCATGATTATGTGATGATTTTTTTATCTGCTATGTTATAAATAAATTGAATACTTTCTTAAAACATACTCTGGTGTATATGTGTTTCAGGAATTAGAAATCACTATCCTTTAGGACTTGAGAGAATACACATGTAATCTGGAGCTCCTGTTAAAGGTTGACCTCATTTAGAAACACCTGTGTGTCAAGTTTCTGAGATGCTGTTTAGGTTCTTTAGTCTCGGTTCACACAGGGGCGACTTAGATCTGACTTCAGGTCGCCCCTAGTCGCCTTAAGTCGCACTACATGTAAAAATCAATGTAAGTGAATGAGAGCCGTCTTAATGTACAATACTGAAGTCGCTCCGACTTCAGAAAAGGTTCCTGTACTACTTCAATCCGACTTGTAGGCGACTGGTGCCCATTGATTTCAATGGAGGTCGTCTCCAAGTCGGATCTCCGTCTATACGGAGGCGACTCTCACGGAATTATCAGCTCTCCCTATCCCTATCCCCCTCCGAGAGCATACCAGGCCCTTAGGTCTAGTATGGATTTTAAGGGGAACCCCTACGCCAAAAAAATGGCGTGGGGGTCCCCCCCAGATCCATACCGGACCCTTATCTGAGCACGCTACCTGGCCGGCCAGGAAAGGGGGTGGGGACGAGCGAGCGCCCCCCCCCCCCTCCTAATTAAGTCCTTACAAAATATAAAAATGTCTTACTGGCTACTATGGAGGTTTCAGGCTCCATTCACACCATGGTGTTCCTGATCGTGGGTGGAATCATAGCAATTCTGCCTGTGATTCTGAATTGCCACAAAACACAGGGTGCACTTGCAATTACTTTCAAAGGCACCCAAATTGCGGCCCGATTTTGCTGCAATTCTCACCTAAACTTGTTTTGAGCAACAGGCATCCAGAATCTGTTTGCGCAATTCATTGGCTGACGTGTCACGATTTGGGTGCCATTGAAAGTAACAAAATGTTGTATAATTGGTACAGATGTGGTAGTATAAAATGTATTCAAGGTTTCTATTGTAATAATGTGTCTGTGTCCATTACAAAGTAAAATACTTTCTTCAGCCGGGCCACTGTGCAAACATATTCAGGGGAAATGTAAAAAAATAATTGCACTATACAGTATATGTGCAGGTCCATTAGCCTCAGTTCTTTCCCTCCTTAATATCGTATACTATATATTGCCTTTTAATACAGCCTATCTGACTTTCTGGGTTCAGGTGTACAAAGTGACATCAGAGAAATCAGTGACGATGCTTCCAATGGGAAGTGGACCTTTATAATTCTCTTGGAAGTAAAATAGAATTGAAAAACAGTCTGTTTGATAGGGAATTGAGCAAGAAAAACTAGACACCTGCAGCTGTCCAATTCATTTCTCCTTTAACTTTAAACCTTTTTTAAAGAAAGTGGCTGCATAAGTGACTCTCCTTTTCACACTATAAAAGAAAACAGCACAGAAGAGCTAGTGTGAAGGTAATGAAGACAGACAGATAAACTGTCTGTTTTCTATTCTGTTTTACTTCCAATGGAATTACAGAGATCTACTCACCATTGGAAACGCCAGCAGTGATTTCTCTGACATTCACATTGTACACTCAAACCCAGAAGGTCATATAAGAGATATATATATATATATATATATATATATATATATATATATATATATATATATATATATATATATATACAGCATATATACAGTATATATGGGTTCTTCAAAAAGTTTCTACTCTATTGCATACAGTATATGAAGTGTGGAACTTTTTGAAGACTATATATATATATATATATATATATATATATATATATATATATATATATATATATATATATATAATCCTGCCTGTCTCACCAACAGTTGCAGACAGAACTGCACATACAACTTACAAATTCTCCAGAATCTGTCTGCACAGTGATACATATCACTAATAGGGATGAGCTTCGAGTTCGAGTCAAACTCATGTTCTACTCGAACATTGCCTGTTCGCCTGTTCAGCGAACAGTGAACAATTTGGGCTGTTCGCAGCAAATTCGAAAAGCCGGAACACCCTATACAAGTCTATGGGAGAAATCTAAAGTGCTCATTTTAAAGGGTAATATGCAGATTACTGTCCTAAAAAGTGTTTGGGGACCCGGGTCCTGCCCCAGGGGACATGGATCAATGCAAAAAAAAGTTTTAAAAACGGCCGTTTTTTCAGGAGCAGTGATTTTAATAATGATTAAAGTGAAACAATAAAAGTGTAATATTCCTTTAAATTTCGTAGCTGGGGGGTATCTATAGTATGCCTGTGAAGGGGCGCATGTTTCTGGTGCTTAGAACTGTCGCTGCACAAAGTGTCATTTGTGCAGGAAAAAAAGTCCTTTAAAATCACTTGCGGCTAAATTGCCGGGTCTCCGTAATACAGAGAACACTCAATGAGTGTTCTCTATATTAGCCGACAATTCATTCATTCATTGATAAAAAAAAAAAAATTTAAAAAAAAAGCGTGGGGGTTCCCCTAAATTCAATTACCAGGCCCTTCAGGTCTGACATGGATATTAAGGGGAACCCCGTGTCAAATTTAAAAAAAAAATTGACGTGGGGGTCCCCCCAAATATCCATACCAGACCCTTCAGGTCTGATATGGATATTAAGGGGAACCCAGCATCAAATTTAAAAAAAAAATTGACGTGGGGGTCCCCCTAAAAATCCATATCAGACCCTTTATCCGAGCACGCAACCTGGCAGGCCGCAGGAAAAGAGGGGGGGACGAGAGAGCGGCCCCCCCTCCCTCCTGAACCATACCAGGCCACATACCCTCAACATTGGGAGGATGCTTTGGGGGTCTGTGACCCCTCAAAGCACCTTGTCCCCATGTTGATAAGGACAAGGGCCTCATCCTCACAACCCTGGCCGTTGGCTGTGAGGGTCTGCGGGCAGGGGGCTTATCAGAATCTGGAAGCCCCCTTTAACAAGGGGACCCCCAGATCCCGGCCCCCCCCTGTTTGAAATGGTAAGGGGGTACAAAAGTACCCCTACCATTTCACAAAGAAAGTGTCAAAATGGTTAAATAAGACAAACACACTTTTGAAAAATTCCTTTATTAAAAATGAAAAAAAAAAAAGATTCCAGCGGTGCTAATCCACTCTTGCTATCCAGCGACGGATCTCCGGGGTCCAGCGATGGATGATCATATCCAGCGACGGGGGAATCTCTCAGTCCAGCGCTGTCCATACATCCTTCTTCTGTCTCCTCTCCGGAGACACTGCAGAGAGCACAGCGCTGACGTTTCTTATATTGGGAGGGCGGGGCCACCCGTCACCTGACCCCACCCCTCTGACGCTGGAGAGGGAAGCCAGGGGTTCCCCAGTGACGTGTGGGTGACCCCGCCCCCTCTGATGTAACGGAAACCTATTTAGCCGCAAGTGATTTTAAAAGACTTTTTTTCCTGCACAAATGACACTTTGTGCAGCGACAGTTCTAAGCACCAGAAACATGCGCCCCTTCACAGGCATACTATAGATACCCCCCAGCTACGAAATTTAAAGGAATATTACACTTTTATTGTTTCACTTTAATCATTATTAAAATCACTGCTCCTGAAAAAACGGCCGTTTTGAAAACTTTTTTTTTGCATTGATCCATGTCCCCTGGGGCAGGACCCGGGTCCCCAAACACTTTTTAGGACAGTAACTTGCATATTACCCTTTAAAATGAGCACTTTAGATTGTGAACGTCCGAGTCCCATAGACTTTAATAGGGTTCTAAAGTTCACACGAAGTTTAGGTCTGTTCGCAGGTTCTGGTGCGAACCGAACAGGGGGGTGTTCGGCTCATCCCTAATCACTAACTATAAGAGGTTGAGGAACATATTGGTTCTAGTAGTGACAAATTTCTAGAGAAGAACTGGCTTGGTCAAAGCTTAAAAAGAAACAGGTACAGTATGTATGAATTTTTTTATGTTTGAACGTGTTTATGTCTATATATTAATTTACAATAAAATTATATTGAACTTAAAAAAAAGAAACAGGTACCTATAGTATTAATCCCAGAGTTCTGAGCCCTTGTACACACGGTCGGACATTCCGACGGAAATTGTCCGATTGGACCATGTTATCGGATAATCCGACTGTGTGTGGGCTCCATCAGACTGGGCTATAAAACTTTCCGACAACATGATCCGATCGGACTTTGTCCGATTGTGTGTAGAGAATTGCGATTGGACAAAGTGCCACGCATGCTCAGATCAAATTCATAGACCAAAGCTATTGGCTACTAGCCTTAACGTAGTCCTGTCATAACGAAATAACGTCATCACGTTCAGAACGATCGGATTTTGCGACAACTTTGTCCGACCATGTGTATGCAACAGTTTCGGACAAAATCCATCGGGTACAAGTGTACAAGGGCTTAGAGAACTTTAAAGTATAGTTGTTGACCCATTAATGGATCTTGTCAATCAATGTTTTCTGCAAGGAGAAGTTCACAATGGCTGGCGGACAGCTAATATTGTACCTATTCACAAGAAGGATAGCAATGTAGAAGCTAGCAATTACAGGCCAGTGAGTTTAACATCTGTTGTAGCCAAGTTAATGAAATCACTTCTAAAAAGAAGGATCGTTAATCATTTAAAAAAACACAACTTGCTGGATCAAAAGCAGCATGGCTTTTCTGAGGGCCAATCATGTCAGACTAATCTAATTGAACTTTTTATTAAGAAAAAGTCTGCACAAGTTAATAGTTGTAGACGTCTGAGGAATGAACCCAGATTGGTCAGAATGAATAATAAAGGATATAACCTTATTTAGTCTTAAGGCTAAACTTTTGCCAGTATTTTCACATCATTCTGAAGGAGAGAAATAGGCCTATATGAGCCTGGATCTAGGAAGTCTTTACATGGTTTTAATATCAGGACTATGTGGCTTTGGTCATAGATAATGGGAGGCATTGGTGATCTTTCACCTCATTAAGCACTGCTAGTAATCAGGGGTAACATACGGCCCACATACTGTTCATACACTTCCATTGGGTATACCATCCTCCCCCGGGCCTTTGAGTTAGGAAACAAGCTGGCCACTATTTGTAGTTCCTCCTAAGTCAGAGGAGCATTCAACTTTATTGAACTTTTTGACTATATTACTAATATTTTGGACCAGGGTAGTGCTGTAAATATAGCCTTGTACAAGCTAGGACTTAACCCTTTTGTGGTTCAATAGATATGCAGTTGGCTAAAGAATAGATATCAGAAACTAGTTGATAATAGTGTTCATTTGGAACAGAGACCAGCCACTAGTGGTGAACCACAAGGCTCAGTACTAGATCCTGCTCTATTTAATCAATTTTTTAGTGTTATAACTTAATATTTGGTGGAAAAGGTATGTCTTTTCTTCAGAAGATGTAAAGATGTGCAATAGTGTTGATATGCCTGGAGGTGTCTAACATGGAACATGATTTGACATTGCTGGAAGATTGGTCAAACCAATGGAAACTTCACTTCAATGTTTCTAAATGTAAACTAATGCACTTAGGGAAAATAATCCTTTGATAGACTACAATATTGGTGGTAAAGTGTTAGCCATCACTAGAGAGGAAAAAAGATTTGGGAGTACCTATTTCAGATGATTGCAAAATGAACAAACGGTGTGGTCCTGCAGTAGAACAAATGAATACAATTCTGGGCTGCAACCTAGAGGCCACCAGCAGGAGGTAGGAGGTCCTGATTCCCCTATATACTGTAGATCTTTAGTTAGACCTCATTTAGATCACTGTGTCCAGTTCTGGAGATATAATTTACAAAAAGATATTGATAGAATGGATCAAGAGATAGGAAACAAAAATGATGAAAGGTCTGAGCGATAAAGCATATCAGGAGAGACTTCATGACTTAAAACGTTAATGAGATCAAGAGTATGAAAAAGGTTCAGGAGGACAATATTTTCAATATGAATAAAGAACATAGGAACATGACATTGACCTCAAACTAACAGGAGGAATGTTCTAAACAAATCTTTGAAAAAAATATTTTACTTAAAGAGTAGTTGATGCTTGGAATAGACTTACAGCAGAAGTAGTGAGCCAGTCAGAGTAAGTCAGAGTAAGCGGATTCAAACATGCTTGGCACAAGCATAACAGACAAAACACAAAAAGTAAAAAAAAAAAAACACAAAAACTAAAATAAAAAAGCAAAAAACATGTATATATATTAAATAAGGGGGGGGGGGGTAGACTCGATTGACCACATGGTCTATTTTCTCTCTTGTCACTCTTCTGTGTTTTTGCGAAGTGTAGCAGTGAAAAAGTGGGGTTGAGATCTGAAGAAAGGCTCTGTCAACTATACTATGGTATGTTCCTTTTAAAATGGACCCTTCACAGGCCTAATAAACCAAAGAAAATATCTAAAGTATTTAATAAACCCTTTCAGTGGTAGCAGATCATAATTGTGTCATCAGTTGCTTAATTTGAGTTACCCCTCTGCCATTTCCTCTGAATATTCTTCATAGCTTTTGAAAGGTTGCCATAGACTGTTAATAGTGTTTTGTTCAGGGATCTTTGAGCCTGGACAGAAGATAAATACATAGCATGCAGAAGAAAAGTGCATCTGGTCTTGGATCATAAAACACATTACAGTGAGCTTTGCACCTTCCATCTGGAGAGCCGGTGGGAAGGGAATTCAAGCAACCCATGGATTAAAGACTGACATGGTCTAGTGCACGAAGGAGCTTCCATTAATCAGACTGCAGGTGTCACAGGAAGGGGCTAGCATTAGTGCAAACCTTCAGACACCAGATATCCTTCTAAAAGAAACCGTATGCCACAGCCAGTGTAAGCAGCCAGCAAAGCCTAGTGGAGATGCACATAATGAAATACAATCCAGTCAGGGATGGCCCTTGGGTAAAATTTTCACTTCCTCAATCCATTTTCAGTTTAGGTCTGGATTTTTAAGAAGACAGCGAGCAGCAACTCGACTCCCAGGTGACATGATGTGTTCCGATTTAGGCTTTGAATGTTGCAAATTAAATTCCCTCATCAGTCCTCTAATCACTCTTACCAGATGGGGCTTGTGCTCAATTTTGGATCCACAGGAAATTTAATGGTTATTGTTTCTGTTTAAATAGGAGATTATTGCATTTTAATAAGTTCTCTTTGGGACCTGCAGCAACAATAGAGCACTATGAATTACTGTAGATAGCTGTTACTGCATGCTGGGGAAAAATCAAGTTAGTAAGTGTGACAAGTTGCTTTTTCTTGCCTTCCAGCAATCGCTCGGAGTGTATTTACCACCAAATTAAGTATGTGCCATGGGGATAATATTTTTATCCTGCCAAGGGGGGAAGGTGCTTGTCTGTGGATTTTCATTAAAATGACACATCTGTTCAGCAATTTCACAAAGTAATTCTACTGAAAGTTTTATCAGCTAATTTTAATTATTCACTCCAGTGAGTTGAATACAGGATTCATCATGTTGAATTAATACATTTGACGGGAATTTCACAAAGAGGGGGCTAGCAAAAACAATCAACAAATTGAATTGTCATGCAATATGGATTTAATTGAGATTCTTTAATTAGGATAAGACCGAGATGCGTTTTTTGTTGGCATTAAACAGCTTAGCAACGCAGTGATAAAGATTAAAAAAAATGCAATTAAACACTAGTGGGTGTGAACATACTATAAATAAGTGGGAATCATTTGAACAGCCTTGGAATTATGTTTTAAAGCCTCTACATGAGGTCTGGCACATATTAGAAACATTTTTTTCTAAGTAACTCACTATAGCAAATAATAAAATAGTTTAAAGAGACCTATATACAGGAAAAGCAAAAGAATGAAATGTAGTGTAACTGACACAAATGACGTGGAAGACACACACAGTTGAACGCTGGTCATTGGTCACAGGTGTTCCTGCAAACGTTAGCATTGTTGACAATAAACAGCCATCCAAAAACACAGGGGTTAATTTACTAAAACTGAAGAGTGCAAAATCTGTTGCATCTCTGCGTAGAAATCAATCAACTTCCAGTTTTTTGTTTTATATATATATATATATATATATATATATATATATATATATATATATATATATATATTCCCAAGGGTAGCCACAACCATGGCACCCTATGCTTGAGGTAGGTAAATGCTCAGGTGCTTGCTCACCCACAAAGGAATCCAAACAAATCCAAATGTAGTTTAGAGGGCTTCACGGGTATTGCAGAGGAGGCAGATCAAAGCATGCAGTGTTTTCCTTTTTTAAGTTTTAATGAAGCTCTGTCCATCTTTTAAAGAGGAATTCCCCTTAAAAAAAAATTTAAAGTCAGCAGCTACAAACACGGCAGCTGCTGACTTTTAATAATCGGACACTTACCTGTCCCAGGGTCCAGCAATGCGGGGGAACGAAGCCCCGCTCGTTCCCCCCTTCGCTCGGCGGCACCGGCATTCTAACTGTGGGTACCCACTGCGCATGCACAAGCGGCACCGCGTGTTGTGATTGGGCCACGCAGTCATCTGGGACCTGTCACATGTTCTAGATGACTGACAGGAGGGAGGGGGCAAAGCTGAGGTGGCGAGGGGAAATGATGTCACCAGCCCAGGCACTGAAGGAGGCAGACTATGGGGGACCCCCTAGCAACAGCCATTTAGAGGTGAAAACATTTTTTAAGATTTTTCTTTAGGAATTTTGATGATTTTTTATTTATTTTTATGTGCAACACCACTTTAACCAGGTTAAAAAAAATGCTGCTGTTTTGATCTACCTCCTCTGAAAATGTATATACACACTATATTACCAAAAGTATTGGCATGCCTGCCTTTACACACATGAACTTTAATGACATCTCAGTCTTAGCTCGTAGGGTTCAATATTAAGTTGGCACACCCTTTGCAGCTATAACAGCTTCAACTCTTCTGGAAAGTCTGTCAACAAAGGTTAGGAAGGTGTCTATGGGAATGTTTGACCATTCTTTCAGAGGTGCATTTGTGAGGGTAGTCCCTGATGTTGGACGAGAAGGCCTGGCTCGCAGTCTCTGCTCTAATTTATCGCAAAGGTGTTCTATCAGGTTGAGGTCAGGACTCTGTGCCGGCCAGTCAAGTTTCTCCACCCCAAACTCACTCATCCATGTCTCTATGGACCTTACTTTGTGCACTGGTGCGCAGTTATTTTGGAACAGGAAGGGGCCATCCCCAAACTGTTCCCACAAAGTGTCCAAAATGTCTTGGTATGCTGATACCTTAAGAGTTCCCTTCACTGGAACTAAAGGACCAAGCCCAATTCCTTAAAACTCCACACCATAATCCCCCTCCACCAAATTATTTTGATCAGTGCACAAAGCAAGGTCCATAAAGACATGGATGAGTGAGTTTTGAGAGGAGGAACTTGATCGGCCTGCACAGAATCAACCTGATAAAACACCTTTGGGATGAATTAGAACAGAGACTGCAAAACAGACCTTCTCTCCAACATCAGTGCCTGACCTTACGAATGAGCTTTTGGAAGATTGGTCAAACTTTCCCATAGACACATTACTACAAGATTTAGTGGACAGCCTTCCCAGAAGATTTGAAGCTGGTATAGCTGCAAAGGGTGGGCATACTCAATACTGAACCCTACAGACTAAGACTTGGCTGCCATTGACCACTTAAGGGCCGGAAGGATTTGCCCCCTTAATGACCCAGCCATTTTTTGAGATACGGCACTGCATAATTTTAACTGACAATTGCGTGGTCGTGCGATGCTGTACCCAAACAAAATGTATGTCCTTTTTTTCTTTTGATGGTATTTGATCACCTCTGCGGTTTTAGTTTTTGCACTATAAACAAAAAAAGAGTGACAATTTTGAAAAAAAAACAAAGAAAAACATAATTTTTTACTTTTTTCTATAATGCATATTCCAAAATTTAAAAAGAAAATCCTTCACCAGTTTAGGCCAATATGTATTCTTCTACATATTTTTGTTAAAAAAATTTCAATAAGCATATATTGATTGGTTTGCGCAAAAGTTATAACATCTACAAAATAGAGGATAGATTTATGGCATTTTCCTTATTTATTTATTTTTTACTAGTAATGGTGGTGATCTTTGATTTTTATCAGGACTGGCATTTTTACAGTGATCAGAGCTAAAAATAGCCCCTGATTTCTGTATAAATGTCACTTGCAGGGAAGATGTTAACACTAGGGGATGACCAAAGGGTTAAGTGTTCCCTAGGAAGGTGTTTCTAACTGTGGGGCAGTGTACTGACTGGGAGTAGAGAGAGATCGCTGTTCCTGATCACTAAGAACAGCAGATCTCTCTCGACTCCCCTGTCAGAAGATGGATCTGTCTGTTTACATTGACAGATCTTCATTCTGTTTCTCTCTGTTTCCGGATCATCGCGGCTGCAGACGAGGGGTCCAGTGTAAGGTCAGTTTGCAGATTTTCTGTAAAGATGAACTTACACTTTAAGTAAACATTAGAAATGTTAACAGCGCTCCTGTATACACAGTGCAAAATCCTAGATAAATATCGTAAAAAATCGAATACATATAGTCCATTTATGAGTAATTTAAAAAACACTCCTAGTCACTGTGTAATCAATATACAAAACAATATAAATTAAGTAAACAAATGTATTTCATGTCAATTGTGCTTTAATAAATGTATTAGTCTTTCAAATATACATTCCATCAATTTCCCAGTTGCTAGAGTGCAGATATAGTGCCATACAATTGAATGATTCCATGCTGATTATACTTGTGCTCAGGTGTCCATCACCCCGCACGAATGGAGTCTCTGTGGGTGACTTCACTTATGTATTCAAGGTGGAACGCACATCAGCTCTATAGAGAGAAGTCAGGGTGGTGGCGCTCTTCCTAGAGGTCTAGGGACAATTTATTTAGTGCTGAGTGATAGCCACTAATCTACGTGAGCGCATTATTTTATTTGCTTAATTTTATGGCAATTTTAGTAAACGCATTTACACAATGGGATCCCCTGTTTGGTCTATGTCTTCTATATTGAGTACTGGTGGAGTGGAGAGGTGTATAAGATGGTTCCAACCAAAGTCATCTGCACCGTATTGATTCCACCAGAGGAGAAGGGAGGGGCGTTTTGGCAAGAAACTCATTGAGGGAGAGGAAGAGGAGCAACCGGTCCAGTGAAAAGAGGAAAGTGGTGTACGTTATAAAGCGCTCATTGACCTTCTTAAGATTAATAGATCATACAGTACATTTCTGATGAATTTTTATCTGATTGGGGCGATAAACACCTGAGCACAAGTATAATCAGTACAGATTCTTTTGATTGTATGATCTGTAGTCTAGCCACTGGGAAATTTATGATGGACATATTGATTACACAGTGTCACAGGAGTGTTTTATTAATTATTTATTTGAGAATTTCACATTGCATATATTTGCATTGACAGTTTTTTAGAGTTCATGTATTTTTATCTGATTGCAAATAAATGGACTACACTTACACATTTTTCATCATATTTATCTAGGGTTTTACACAGGAGTGCTGTTACCATTCCTAATTTTACTTGTTCAACATTTTTATTAATGCTTAGCAGAGAAAACAATAATTATGCCCCGTACACACGATTGAACTTTCCGACAACAAAACCATGGATTTTTGTTCGAAGGATGTTGGCTCCAACTTGTCTTGCATACACACGGTCACACAAATGTTGGCCAACAATTACGAATGTGGGAAAGTTGTGGCGTACAGGCCATATGACGAGCTGAGAAAAAGGAAGTTATTTTGCTTTATTCTGAGCCTGCGTGAACTTTTGTGTGTCGGACTTGTGCACACATAATCGGAAATTCCGACAACGTTTCGTTGGCGGAAAATTTAAGAATCTGATAGCCAAAATTTGTTGGCGGAAAGTCCGGTTGTGTATACGGGGCATAAGAGTGAACAATGTCAGCCATAGAATAGGATCTAGAAAATGGTTACACAAAATAGTATGGATAATAAAGCAACATTAGCCATCATTTGGGAGCAGTGTAAGCAATTCTAGAGGTTGAATGTAAAGTATGACGCTGTCAAGAGCCCTCGGGCACCCCATCTAGGAACAAACTGTGACTTGGGGGAGAAGACAACACGACCAACCATTAAATTTACTGATTCCAAAACATGTGGAAGAGAGAAAC
Source organism: Lithobates pipiens (assembly GCF_037356315.1). Classification (NCBI taxonomy): domain Eukaryota; kingdom Metazoa; phylum Chordata; class Amphibia; order Anura; family Ranidae; genus Lithobates; species Lithobates pipiens. The sequence continues at coordinate 397,166,199 of NW_027507748.1, read as the reverse complement.
AATAGGTTCAGGTTGGAGATATAAAGCAGATACATTGTGACAATAAAAGGAGTTTGATAAGGATTGAGTTAGGCAAAATGGGCAGTAAAAGAAAAACAATAAGTAGAGATAAACTGTTGGATGTTATATTAAAGTATGTTGAAATGCTTTGAGCATGTAACCTATTAACAGCAAGGGTAGAGGGACCGGGTACCATTCCTAATCTTTAGCTGTTTATGATGCACAGTGCTTTAGCAAACTAAATGTTATCAAGTTAGATGAGCTGTCCTAGGGAGGGCCTTCCTGCACAATACTTTATCTCTGGTGGAGGTTTCCTAGCTCAATTTCATCCAATAATTCCCTATTGTGTCTCCTGGATCCCTGGGACATCCTATAGCTAAGGTTGCCACATTTTCTTCAAGCCATACCCAAACACCTAAGTGGCCTGGGACACATTTGAGTGCCCCAAGGAGAGCAGTAATGTGGTGCACATAGCCTGCTGCAGCAAACAATGGGTTGCAGCCAAATTACTCTTGCTGACATCATTGCCCCTGCCCCCCCAGTGATGCCTAACCTGCCCCCAGACAGCCACCTGCACCTCCCGGACAGCAACAGATTTGTGTGTGAATATCTTGGTATAACTATTTAGCACATGAATGATAGTTAAGCTACTAATGCCACATTATTGGCTTTTGCACACAGCTGTAATTTACAGTGTATGGGCATACAGCATAAAATATGGCTGTTATGGTGTCTGGGGACTACAACTGCAATGTATGTTTGCCCATGACAATGCATTACAGGAAATGCTGTGCATGGCTATACCCATGCAACCATTAACATTGGCTCACGTCTGTCTCATGCCTATGGATAAACTTTTTAAAAGTCCTATGGGCACTCTGTACACCCATTTGTTGTAAACTATGGTTGTGTGCAAGTGTTAAATTGTGTTACATTTTATACTGTTATATGATATGGCATTGAGAGTTTTCATACAATAACCATGTATGGAGATGCTTGCAATGAATATTAGTTACATTAAGGGTCAACAGAAGCATTTAAACAATATGTGGTATATTCTTCAAGCTATCTACCATCTTTTGAGGGGGCTGGCAATTTACTCTACATCCACATTTTGGAGTCAAGTGCTGCCACACACCTATACCATTAGAAACATTTCTTCTGTTGCTCTCAAAATCTTACCACAAGATTTTTAAATTAGATCTTATTGTCAAAAAAAGCAGAAATATTTTAGGGTGTGTTTATTTTTAAAAAAATGCTATTTGTCCTGTATAACTGCATGTACATCCTGTGTGAATGGGGGCAAAATTGAATGTCACTACATGATTTTCTCTCCAGGTCAAATGGTATTCATTTATAAGGAATAGAATCAGAAAAACACTGCGTTATGGCCACTAGCTGGAGCTGATGATCATAAGAAATAAATACTTTTTTACAATGATCGTCAGCTGCATTTAGTAGTCATAATGTGGTATTTTCTTGATTTAATCTATATTTTATGAAATTAAAACATTGTAAATGGAGAGAAAATAGTTCAATAACATTTAATGTTGCCCTTATTTGCACAGAACCAATGTACATGGAGATTTGTGGATGAAAATCTCCATTTTTTTTTTTTTTAAAGTTTGTTTCTGAAATATTCTCAGTAAGCAGCATTGCTATTATGTTTCAATAAAGATAATTTACAACTAATTATGGAACTTTTTTTTCAGAATAAACACAACGTGTTATTAACTGGGCATTTAGTTGAATGCTTTTATTCAGTCATGGCATCTCATTGTTACTTTAGCATACATTCCAATATCACATTTTTAGCTTGAGGTAAAATAATGGTTGTCATCTTCTATAATACTCCTGAATAAATGCATTACTTGAAAACATAAAATGATACCTTCCTTCAACACAAAGAAAATCCTGTATCAGGGCTATAGTAGGTTAGCATACTATCCCTTTGTAGATTTTATTTTGCTGATATACAGTTCACTTTTTAGGTAATAGAAAGGACAGATTAAATAAGATAACATCTTTACAGAAAACAGTGACCCAACTGCTAGACTTTGACAGCTACACGTACAAGCCATGGAAATATTTTTTTTCCTGCAGGTGACCACATGGCAGGAATCTGTCTTTAAACTTGGAAATGATGAAGAAGTGCCACCTATTTGATAGATATATTTAAAAAGTTTCCATCTGCCTGACCTCAAATTGCACATGTGCTGTATTTTCTGCTGTTACAGAAGAAGAGAATTAGATCATGCAGACAGTAGACAGAAAAGAAAGCTTTTATACAGGCGAGCTGGAACAGTATTGTGGATGAAAAGTTTCACAGCAAAATATTTGCAAAGTTTATATTATATAATTAGGTTTTTTCTTCTCTGTAGTTAAAACGTGGTAGGAAATAACAAAGAAATGGAAAGAATAGAATGGGATTGTATCCAGCAATTTTCATAAGCAAAAATAATTAAATTGTCAACGTTTCCATATTAATCCCATTTTGATAGTATACAATCAGTGTAACATGTATGTGATCTACAAACTGATGTTTTTCAGGTGTTAGTGGATGGTATATTTACTAATAACATATCATGGACAACAAGGAAACCACCCAAAATGAGTAATCTGCAAGTGAAAGAGATACCGGTGGAATTTAGGCAAAGGCAAAAAGTTTACTGTTGTATGTTAGTACAGAACAGGGAGTCCTAAAGTGGGTGGTGAGATTTATACCTTTACATATTTTGGCAAGTAGTAAATATGTTTTAATGCCGCGTACACACGATCGAATTGTCCAGCATACTTAGTCCGGCAAACAATCCGGCGGACTTTCTACCGAATAGACTTGGCCACACATGGACACACGAAAAGTCCGGCGATTGCTAGTGCAATGACGTACAGCACATACGGCGGGACTAGAAAAAGGAAGTTCAATAGCCAGTAGCCAATAGCTTCCTTTTCGTACTTGCTTCTGAGCATGCGTCATTCTTAGTCCGCCGGACTAGCATACTAACGAACGTATTGAAACCCAAGTGTGGTGGAAAGATTGGGCTGCAAAACTACTTTCTAAAGTCCGCTGAAACCCACACACGATCGGATTGTCCGGTGAAATGCGGTCCAGCAGATTGTCACCGGACAATTTGATCGTGTGTACGTGGCATAAGACATCCCTTACCTCTATAGCTTTAGCAACTGTGGAGCAATTCATTCTGAAGCCATTCTTTTAGTTATCTTTTTTTTTTTTTTTTTTTTTTCCACAGTACATCATTCTCTCATCTCTTTTCTTTTCTTTTTTTTTTTTTTTTTTTTAAAGACAATTTTTATTGAAAAAAGATCTTTTAGTTATCTTAACTCACACTACTTACCCCTTGCAGAACACCCTCTTTGTGACATATGGGATTAAAAGACTGGAATGCTGCCAACTCACTAATGGGAGGGGATAGCAGGAGTACTGTAGCTGAGTTGACTTAGAAAATAACTACAGCGCTTCTGCCGTCAACTTTGAGGATGAATTGCTCCACTGTGCCTGCAGCTACCAAATGCAACTGGACATAAATTGGAGAAATATGGACACAAACACTAGCTTAAATTTTGGTTGATGTGGAGTTGAATATCCTGACAGTTTTTAAAATCTGCACACCCACTGTAGCCATTATGAGGAGATCCTACCATCCCTGATGGATTTGTACTTATTTATTGTATAATATAAAGAATGCAAGAGAAGATGCTAAAGTGCAAACATTGGCACAGACACCCATAGCTATAAGGCAGGCCATACATTACATTTTAAAAGCAAATTGCTTGATTCCGCCATCAACACCATCAAATTTAATAGGGGAATCCCTCCCATGGAGCTATTGTATTCTGACAGTGAGAAGTTTTCCAGCCATCAGAACACAATGATCACTGCTAGTGGCGATAGTCACAGACAAACAAAAAGAAACCTTGCAGGCTGCTTGTACTGAAGTCGATCTATAGATTCCACAGAAAACAATAATATACATGATGCCTGCAGAGCTATTTGGGATGTTCTTAAGGATTTGTTCATGAGGAAACCCACTACAGAACAGTGGTTCAAAATAGTGGACGTTTTCTGGAAGCAATGCAATTTTCTCAATTGTGTAACCGCATTTGACAGGAAACATATCCGTAACATAAAGCCCATTGGCAGGGGAAGTAAATTCTTAAATTCTAAGAAATATTTCTCATTCATCTTACTAGCAGTGGCTAGTGTGAATTAATGTTTTAGCTACATAGACATAGGATATTATGGCAGCAGCTTTGACTCATGTATATTTGAACACTCTTCTTTCAGTAGAATGTTGTGGGAAGATAGGCTTGACCATCCACCAGACTGTCCACTACCAGGGTCAAGCTGTCCTCCTCTGCCATATGTATATGTTGGGGATAAGGCCCATGCCCTAAGTTAACACCTATTAAGGCCTTATTCAAATTGGTATCTGAATGTAGAGAAGAGAGTTTTCAATTAATGCTTAACAAGGGCAAGACGAGTTGTGGAATGCCCTTTCGGCATGTTAGCAAATAAGTGGCATTTCCTACATACAGCAATTATGTAAAAATGGAGAATGCTATATCGTTGGTTAAATCAGTGATCTTCACAACTTCGCACATATTCGTGATGGGTAAATTTTTGAAAAGGTACTCATGCATGATATGGAGGGTGGACATTGGTGTACTAGTTGGTGCACCAGCAACAGTACCACTTTTTGTGAGAAATTCACATTCTTTTTCATGTCTCCTGCTGGTAAGGTCCCATGGCAGCTTGATGTGATTGCATATTATACAGTTTCACCTAAATACAGTTTTTAAGAACAGCATTTTTAATTGTGTTCCAGATTAAAATAATAACATATATAATAAAACTTGATCCAGGAAGTTATGTATAGTGGTTGTGCGGTTATTGGTTCATTGTATCTACATTATGTACACATATATAGTATAGCATACAGTAATGAAAGTACTCTACTTAAAATAAAAAAGATAAACAACATCAACTGTAAACAGGGTATTTTTATTAGAAATATTTTTTATAATACCCAAAAAGTAAATGTTTTTTTCTTGGTGAGCAACACTGTACAATTTTTATAAAAAAAAACTTATACATTATCAAATATAACTTAGCAGGTGCTAATTAGGCTGATTTGTGTCAAAAAATAAACAATTTCAACTGGTGGTATATTTTGGGGTCAGTGAATCCTGACCCAATACTTGGGGATAATCCAGGGTACTCAGTTGACACTCCAGGGCAGTAATGGAGTTCTTGGAAATGTGGAACGTGAATGTGTTTAGGCTGCATAAGGAAGCGAGTGGTTGGGGGGCCATGGGTGGAGGGAATTGAGGAAGGAAGTAAATGTAACATGCAGAACCCTAGGGGTGGATTCAGAATATTACCATACATGTCACATATCATGTATGGGGTGGGTCTTGGTAATAAGGGGCATATGTTGGGGGGGGGGGGTGGGGTTGCCTGCATACATACTGAGGATGTTGTTGGCTCTTCATCCACAAAGATTTGAGCAGTAGACATCAAAGCCATCTCCAGCACAAATTTCTTATCATGGGGGCCTTCTTACAAATTCCCAGAGCACAGTGACAAAAGCAGTTTCTTCAAACTGGTGTTCAGCCATTTTGATGGACATCTCTCTAATCATCATTAGCAATTTATATATTGGTTTTCCACCCCTACCATGCCCCCTTGTAGATATTCTGGAAAGCCTAGAGGCATGGCTAGGCCCATGTTCAGCCTCCTCCTCAATAATTGGGGTAAAAGTCTTTGAGGTTGGTGTTGACAAAAGATAATACCACCCAGGTAACCTAAGTTGTTGCCAACATCTCAAAAGTTTAGGACCATACAAAGAAGATTTCCCTCAATATATACAGGAACTTTAAGAGCAACTTAAATATACAATTCAATTAGAAAGTACATTTATGTACATTGCTAAAAATGGAGTATACATCACCATGAAAACAACATAACCAACACAATTTAAAAGACTGGAAGTATGGCTGGATGTGGTATAATTGTTCTCCTAGTGCCTGATGCGTTTCAGGACCAATGAAGAATCCTTTCTTCAGGGGCATTGAGATTGGTGTTGACCCTGTTTCCCCTGATGGCTGTTCTTGAAGAACAGTACCTTCAAATTTCTTCTCCGCTTCCTCTTCCTCTTCCAAATAAAACCTGTGGGCTGTCTTCCTAGCTAGATTGTTGATGGCTTATTCTCTCATTTCCAACACTGGCTTTAAAAACTCCAGTTCCCAGGCATGGGCATATGGGACTAGACTTCTAGAACTGAAACCATTCCTTCCCTCTCAGTTTACGCATATATCTGTTATAACTACATCGATTTTGTATTGATTTCACTGCAAAATATTACAATACAAAATGTTTCACATCAGGTACCTGGTCACAGGTCATTCATTTGCTAGGCTGCATAATGAGTTTATGGTGGGGATAGCGACAGCATGCTATATTACCCATGACACCTGCAAAGTTATCTGGGATGTGCTGAAAGATGTGGTCATGAAGAAACCCATTAAAGAATATTGGTCAAACATAGCCCAAGTTTTCTGGTAGAGCTGTGATTTACCCAATTGTGTGGGAGCTATGGAAGGTGAACACTTTCAGATCATCAAACCAGTAGCTAGTGATAAATCATGTGGTAATTGCAGCAAAACGCAATGCACAAAGTTTGGCACCCAAAAAGGAGTAGGAGATTCTTTTGGGTGACAAATTTCACAAGTTGAGGTTTGCTGCGATTTCCGCACAATTTATCTGCACCGCATTGTAGGTGCTATTGAAAATAAATGGCACCCAAACATGCTTTTTGTGTTTGGCCATCATTGCCTGAGGCCCCGTCAGTGGGAATTATCTGCCCATGATCTCAAATCGCACTGCAATAATGGCAAAACCCATTTTTTAGATGCCAATGGCACCTACAATGCAGTGCGGTTCTGCTGTAATTATCGTGCATGAGGCAGGAGACATCTGATAAGGAATGAATAGGTGCACAGTGCAAAGGAGCATTAACAGTATATCAAACCATATTATAGAACTTGCTTTTTTTGCTGACTGTTCTGTGGTCAATAAGCAATCACAGGCTTCATAATATATGCAAGTTACTTCCAACCATGCTCTGTCCTGTTTAGCATGATCTTTGTATGACGTATAACTGGTGTGATATATTGCTGGACAAGCCAGAGAATTTCCTCATTATCTCGCTTTCTTCTGGGCCACATTTTTTTTTTGCTGTCTGCACAAAACTCTACACTGGGTTTTGAGAAGTGAGGTCTTTGGGAGAAGTAGGGATGATATATGCTTGACATATCCTTGGGAGGTGGACAAGGGATGGGCTTGTCAGTACAGAGCAGAAAAAATGTAAATGTAATCCTGTAAAGGCACACAAAATCACTGTGATATAGATAAAGATGCAACTTCATAGCAAACTTCATTATAGTCTTTGGGTCCTCAAGTAGAAATTAAATTGCCTAAAAGTATTATTATTATTATTATTATTATTATTATTATTATTATATTATACAGGGTTTGTATAGCGCCAACAGTTTGAGCAGCACTTTACAACATGGGGCAAACAGTACAGTTACAATACAATTCAATACAGGAGGGATCAGAGGGCCCTGCTCATTAGAGCTTATGGTCTGGAAGGGAAAAAGTAGTGCAGTAACCTTTTCTGGAGTTGCTGCGACTTGAGTAGCACAAATTAGAATGGTGGCCATTGAAATACAGTACATTTTCTACTTGTCATGCGATGCAAGTTGCGCTAGTGTGAACGGAGCCTTAGGAAAAAAGGTACATGTTTACTAAACAGATTAAGCACAATTATCATTTTGTAAATGTTACTATGTAACAGCAAATCTTAAAGTGGTATTAAATCCATAATTTTTTTTTATATTGTGTACAGTATATATTGTGTGTGTATAAAACGATTATCCCAAAGGGGAAAAAAACTGTTGCGGTAACTGCTTAAATATGTTTGTTTAAATTTGAAGTCCATCTGAGGCTGGGTGCACACATATGCGACCTGGAAGTGTGACCAGCTCTCAATGGAGCAGATATACACATGTCCGGGGGGGCTACGGTCCGGATTGAAAAAGGGACTGGTGTGTGTTTGGGTCCAGTTCAAGTGTGAATTCAGGCAAATATTTGGAACAGAATTAAACCTGAACTGGTGAACAGACACACACTGGACCCCAGGTACGAACCCGCAGCCGCACATGTGTGAACCCAGCCTAAATCTGCTGGTACATCACTACCCCTTCTCTAAGCTGACAATACTGCTGAGAAAAAATGCGGTCACCACATCTTGGACCAGTAACCTACAAAATATTATTATTTTTCTTGGTTTTAGATAAGCTTTCATGGAAATATTCAAGGTCTTCTCACAAATGATAAATACACTTACAGAAGGATGTGCAGCAACCCCTACCATCTGATGAGGTAAATAAAAATGGGTCACTGGCAGACTGAGATGTTCTCACCATTTGGTAAATTATTCCTGAGATTTTACACATAACAGAGTGCGAGTCTCTACAGAAGGAGTAAAAGTGCTATTTGAGATTCTCATAATCACAAGTATAATTGAGTGAAAAACAAATCTGTTAAGTTTCGGGAGGGGTGGCAGAAATTTGGGCAGCTGTAGCATAAGTGCTGTTAAAATGTTAGTGAGCAGAAAAAAACGAACAGCAAAAAGACAGCATTACATGTTACATTTGATAAATATTCAGACATTGCTTGTAAAATGCAAAACTAGATTTTTCTTTAAGTAACACAAAATAAATTAGGCAAATAGCTCTTTTTAAATCAACATCATTGTTAACCATGCTGATACAATGCTGTTGTAATGGCATAGAGATCATGATTGCTGTATTGTGCAGAGCATTCTTCAATCTAAAAATCTTCCAACTGAAAAAGAGGACACTGCTTGATAAGACAATGGATGACTTTGGCAGTCATTAAGTATTTCAGAGTAGATAACTATGTACTGCATAGCAGAAAATTTCAAAGTACTGTATACTGATTTATCATGCTGACCTTTTGTACAAGATATGTAATGATTATGCACTTGTTTAAACAGATTGACTAATCACAAAGGGATATGTAACAAGTTCAATGTTCACCTCAGACTGAATTAACTTTCTTTTAATGAGTTTACTAAATCTGTCAAGTTGCTACTGTATTGGGCTTTAGGTGTTTTGCTCACTGAACATACCTTACACAAGTTCAGTGGTTTCACTGTTGAATTAAAATAAGCAGGCAAGAGTCCTGGGCCCGATGGGCTCACATTACAATACTACAAATGTTTCTCCCTCTCTAACCCTAACTCCCTCTCTAACCCTAACACATAACCAGGGCACATGTTAGGTTCCCACATAACAGTCTTCTGTAAAGAGGGTAAGGATGCCATGCAATTCTCAAATTTTAGACCCATTTCCCTGCTAAATGTAGACATCAAATTATATGCAAAATACTAGCTAATAGACTGTTGCCCCTCCTGCCTAACCTCATATCTCTAGATCAGGTGGGCTTTATACCAGGTTGGGAAGCCAGGGACAACAGAATCTATTAAACCTTCACCACTGGCTGACATCATCCAAAACCCCAGGCTTTTTCTTATCACTGGATACATAGAAGGTGTTTGATAGGGTGGCCTGGGACTACATGCGCAAGGTTCTAAAAGTGATTGGATTCCATTCGCACACGGTGGCCCATAGCTTTCTGTTCCTATGGAAAAGGGATGCAATTACATACCTATGTATCCAGATTACCACCAAATTGTCAGACCTATACAAATATAATTTTCAAGTGGCATTGAATAAGGCCAAATTGGACCTAAAGGACTGGGCGGGCTGAAATGTCTTATGGTTTCGCCAATCTGCTTTTCTTAAAATGATTGTTCTATTGTGCTTGCTATGCTTAATGAAGACCATCCCGATCCACTTTCCGGCATCCTTATTTGCAACACTTTGACGCGCCTGCTCAATGCGTGTCTGGAGAAACTCCCCACTGCATATCAAATACACCTGGCTAACACACCCAATAACTAAGGGAGGAATTGGCCTACCAGCTCTTCACAAATACTATAAAGCCTGCCACCTCACATGAATCATTGATTGAAATATTCATGAATCCAAGAAACTCTGGCTATATCTAGAAACATCCTTCCCATAATTTCCAATTCATACTCTCCCTTGGTTACTCCCTAGACACTGGCCAAGAGAGATCCTGGCACATCCACTCATTCAACCCTCCCTGGCGGTCTTCACACAGGCAGAAAAATGTAAAGCTTTCTAATCCGCTCTGGGGCCCCTAACCACGTTAAAAGGAAACCCTGACTTACCTCCAGGCAACATAAGCTCATTTCTGGGTTGCAAATGGCCTTATAAGATATGTGGGCATACCATTTCTTCTTGAAAGGCACCCCTTGCTCATATGAGAACTTGACTGACATCTCTCTCACCAATTATTTTCCTTTCCGGACATACAGACAAATACAAAACTTTCTTTCCAAGTATTGTCATCAACATGCACAACAAAACTCACACAATTTGAATCCTTATGCACACGAAAATCCTTACAAAGACTTAATATCCCTCATTTATAATCTCACACCATCAGAGATCCTGCACATATAGCGTGGGAAAAAGAATTGCAGACTTCCTTCCCTGAAGAGGAGTGGCGACTATCCACGAATATACACATAAGGACTCCATGAATGTAGCCATTCAGGAAAATTGCTGCAAAATTGAAACCCGGTGGTATAGAACTCCATCTCTCCTCCACAAATGCTCACCATTTATACCTAATACCTGCTGGAGGTGTGGTAAACCAGAAGGTACAATGCTCCACATCTGGTGAGGTACATGACATCATTGCACATGTCACCACACTTACCTTAAATTATACTCCAGTGCAATACCTATTCCACCACACGACCCTGTCTAAAAAAGACTACTACAAATCTTTAGCTATGGTGAATGTAGCGACACTTTGTGTTGTGATACATTGGCGGTTGATAGATCCTCTGACTATCAAAGAATGGTTCACTAGACTTTCTAAAATAGAGGAGATGGAGGAACTTATTTATACTTCCCAAGAGGTTACAAAAATGTAAAAGTACATGGGCATGTTGGACCCACTTTAAAACTACCGAGCGTTTCCAAACCTATGATTCTTAGATATCAAAATGTTGCAGATGGTATCTTTGGTGAGTGTGACAGTCCAAATTGAATCAACAGATGGAGGGGGAGAGGGGGAGCAGGAACAACCAGTCTCGCTACCCTAATCCACTAATTACCCCGACCCCCGACTCCTCTTCCCTCTGGTCCTTCTCTTTTTCATCCTTCTTCCCCCTCCTTCTCCCCCCTTTTTTTTCTAAGTATTTAACCCTTTCTCTTCTTTTGCTTCTATTTTCTGCTCTGTTAGGTATCTTCTTCTTATTTAAGATTACTGGAAATCCCTACGAACCAGGCATGGTGGGATTGATGACCATTTGCATAGTGGTACAATTAGGCTTTCAAATGAGCTGCTTAATGGATATATTGCCTATATGAATCCCCAAATGTACTGTTATTTTTTTTATTACACTATATGGCTTGCAAGCCACTGATGGTCCGTAATATATCTGCATGTCATATATGATGTTTCAAAGTGTATGCACTTAACTCTTTTTGACTTCAATAAAATGTTTATGGGGAAAAAAGAAATAAAAAGAAAATACATATAAAGTAAATCTTCACTCTGTCCGCCAGCTTTGACCCAAACTTCAAGAATATTTCCACGTTTGCAGTCACATTGGAGAAACTACCACTATATGTTTGTTATGTGTTCCCATTCCAACAGCATATCTAAATTTTAAAAATGTTCTTGCTTTTTTAGTTGTTTTTTGTATAGGACTCTGTAGGCAGCTTCTATTGCTTTGGAAAGATGGCATAGTACATATACAGAACAAAAGTTCATTTTATATAAAATGCATTTTCATACAATGAACCAGCCAGGCCTGGAAATCTTTTATCCTTTGTTAGGGCAGACAGGCCTGTTCATTCAGTTTACAGTGATAAAAATCTCCTGCACAGTACAGACTGGGTTATATATGGCAAGCACAAGTCCCCACCCCCTAATAACCTGGGAGCACTAAATCCAGGTGCACATGGGCCAAATGTTGGGAGACATTTGTGGGTTAAAAAAAAAATGCGATTTGGCTGGCTTCTGTTGGACGAGCATGCCGTAAAACCAGAAATTGTTGGTCTATTTTTCTTTATAGCACAAAAAATTTAAAACGTAGTGGTGATCAAATACCACCAAAAGAAAGCTCTATTTGTGGGGAAAAAAATGCCATAAATTGTATTTGGGTACAGCAGCACTAGATGAGCGCGCAATTGCCAGGTAAAATGATGACAGTGCTGTAGCGCAAAAAATGGCTTGGTCATGAAGGGGGGGGGGGGGGGTAAATCTTTTAAAGGGCAAGTAATTAAAATGAGTTTGGTGAGCATAAAATGAAAGCCAATTATTAGAAGACAACTTAACCTTGTTTCACTATGCAAAAAACATTTACACTCCTAAAACAGTTACATCTTCCTGCACTAGTCAGTTAGGATGGCCAAAAACCCTGAACCTGGAAGCAGCCCAGTGCCAGGGATCTCAGGAACCTCACATCACTAAAGCGGCAGTAAGTATAGGCAGAGTTTAGTTTCACTTTAATCCATAAAAAGAATAAATGCACATTTTCAAAACATTGAGAAAGACTTAATTGGCTTTGAATGCTTTGCGTAGGGAAAGTCTAAAATGTACGCAAGCCCTGACAACAAACTTTTTTTTTGCTCTCTTTCAGTTTGATAAATATAAATATTTAGAGTTAACCCTCTTTTCCAAATCACCACATCTGAATTTTTTCTTTTCTTATTCAAATTCAGGCAACAAAATGTAATCATGCAGAAAAGATTGAAATTATGCCAAAACCAGAAGGGCCACAATGAACCTTTAATCTGAGCTAATATCTAATATAAGTGAAAACAGATTCAGCAAGCTTTTAGTTTTTCATTGGTGAGATGTAATCTCTTACCACATGATTCTAAGCAGTGCACAAACCTTGTGTAAGAACCACCAGGGGTAATGATTAAAACCAGGAAACTTTCTGTTTAATTTTTTTTTGTACAGGCCAAGATTCAGAAAAACTACCAGCAACCATAAGTTAAGTTAGTAGGATAGCAACCTGCACAAAATAACCATAAGGATAACTAGAATCCCTAAGGAAGTACTGCTGGTTGTATATTAAGCACAAGAAATATAAACTTTTGAATTCTGGACTTTTAAATATTAATAACTTTTTAAAGGGAATGATATCAGTGGTAAAGTATTTTCTGTTTTTTGTATTCATCATCACAGTGCTATAAAATAATGTTTTTTTTTCTTTCGAGTATCGCCGTCTATTTTTAGATATATTATATACATATAGCATGCTTTTAAGAGCTAATGGAAGATAAATTAGCTTCCAGAAAAGCTATTTTGAATCACAAAACTGCCTTAAATGTGTGATTTTAAGCAGAGTGGTCAAGGAAAAAGTGACCATGAGCGAACCTAGCTCTCTCTATGAAGAATGATACCACTGTAAATGCACCCAGTTTTCTTAAAAGCTATCGTCTAGTGTCTATTATATAACCACCAGTCCTTTTCCAGGCAACAACATCATTATCCTTGAAAGCGACAAAAGTACTTATGGCGAAGGAAGTGGTAATAATAGTTCAGTATGAAGGGGATCAATTACATTTATCATTTTCCACCAGGCACCAGAATTTATTGTAAAACATAAATCTGTTATATATGTAATATATGGTGCTTAGAATGTATACGGTTTCCGGCATAACCATAAAGTTTATAAATGCTCAACATCCATTGGGAGCATTCTAAAATAGACAGACTCAAATAATTTATCCCTTGAGACTGAAATGTAGATATTACATTTGCAGCCCGTTCTGTTTTTAAATGTTTTTTTCTCACAAAACAAGCTAGGGAGAACATGTCTGGCACACAATGGACAAAGTCTGGAACTGTTTCTGTGTTAGAGCCTTATCAAGCACTGGCTATGTTATGAGCTGTTCATTTTAGTCACTAGCAATGCTTCATCTACAAAACATACTTTTCAGGAACAAATCAAGAGGGTACTATGTTCTGAAGGACAGCATTAGCTCCATAAAATACTATACAACATTTTCTGTGAAAAAAAAACCTTTGTACTACCTTCATGCCTTTTATCTCTAGGTACATCTGAAGAAATACTAATTTTTGTTCCTGTGTAAACAGTATTTTTTTGCATGAAGTAGCTGAAGTAAACTTTTCCTAAAATAAATAGATGGGCTTTTAGACTATCAATACCACACCATATAACATTATAAAACTACACCACTGATAGCACCATGTGCATAGTTGCCCACATTTAAAAAAAAAAAAAAATCCAGGGACATCTTATTTGTGTGTGTCCAGCAAGCCATTGTAGGCAATAAAATGTACTTTAAATAGGACCAGTGCATTCATTTAAATCAGAAGAGCACTACAATATGCATATTTTTCACCTATTAGAAAATGTAATTATGAAATACTATATATACAGGAAGATTTATCATAGTAAGGACAGAAACACAGGCAAGAATATATATATATATATATATTTTTTAATTGTGTATTTGTTCAGCTAGCTACAACTTTTAGTCTACACTTTAACCACTTAAGGATCGACGCATGCCAATGTACGTCATCACAATGGCATGTACAGGCACAAGCACGTACATGTACGTGCTTGCCTTCCAGCGGGTGGGGGGTCCGATCGGACCCCCTCCCGCTGGATGCGGTGGTCCGTTTCGCTTCAGGAGCGATCCGGGATGAGGGGATGGCCGTTGGTTTTTGGCCACCCCCTCTCGATCGCTCCTGGCGAATGAGAAGCTTCCTCCCACTGTGTATAGTAAACACAGGCAGGGAGGAAGTGATGTCATTCTCCTCGGGGCGGTCTTTTTGACCGGACTGCGAGGAGAAGTGAAAGTAAGTGTGCACCAACACTACACTGACATGTAGGCACACATAGGCACACAAACCCCCCCGATCACCCCCCCGCCCCCCCTCCCCCTCCCAGTCACAGTGTCACTGATTGCAGTGATAATTTATTTGCTGATCACTGCATTCAGTGTCAGTTGTGACAGTAAAAACTGTCAGGGCAGTTAGTGTTAGGTCCAGGGTAGCCCCCTACTCCCCCAATAAAGGTTTAACCCCATGATTGCCCCTAGAGTTAACCCTTTCACCCCCTTTTGCCAGTGTCACTAAGCGATCGTTTTTCTGATCGCTGCATTAGTGTCGCTAGTGTCGCTACGTAGCTAGTTATCTTTTTAGGTTCACCGCCAGGTTTTTATAGCGCTAGGTACCCCGATATACTACCCAATCATGGTTTTAACCCCCTGATTGCCCCTAGTTAACCCTTTCACCAGCGATCACAGTATAAGTGTCACTGGTGACGCTGGTTAGCCAGTTAGTTATTTAGGTTTCCCGTCAGGTTTTTATATTGCGGCAGGGACCCCCATATACTACCTAATAAAAATTTGAACCCCCTAATTGCCCCTAGTTAACCCTTTCACCAGTGATCACCGTATAAGTGTTACGGGTGACTCTGGTTAGTTTGCTTTTTATAGCATCAGGGCACCCACCATTTATTACCCAATAAAGGTTTGACCCCCTGATCACCCGGCGGGTGATATCAATTAGGTTTTAGGGTCAGGGTCTGCGTCACCCCAGGCAGCGCTAAGTTAGTGCCAGTACGGCTAACACCCACGCGCAAAGCATAAACCTCCCGTAGTGGTATAGAATCTGAACAGTTAAATTTCTGAATCTTATCAGATCTATACTAGCGTCCCCAGCAGTTTAGGGTTCCAAAAAAACGCATTGTTAGCAGGATCAGCCTAGATACCTGCTAGCACCTGCGTTTTTCCCCTCTGCCCAGCCCACCCAAGTGCAGTATCGATCTATCACTGTCACTTACAAAACACTAAACACATAACTGCAGCGATCGCAGAGTCAGGCCTGATCCCTGCGATTGCTAACAGTTTTTTTTGGTAGCGTTTTATATTTAAATCCAGAAGGCAGTGCTTGGTTTTCGGGGTCCCGTACGTAGCTAGGCTCCCAAAAAGTCCCCCACATGTGGTATCCCCGTACTCGGGAGAAGCAGTAGAATTTATTTTGGGGTGTAATTTGACTTATGCCCATAGCATGTGTGAGCAATATATCATTTAGTGACAACTTTGTGCAAAAAAAAAAATTGTAATATTCCTGCAACTTGTGGCAAAATATAAAATATTTCATGGACTCAACATGCCTCTCAGTAAATAGCTTGGGGTGTCTACTTTCCAAAATGGGGTCATTTGGGGGGGTTTTGTGCTATTTTGGCATTTTATGGCCTTCGAAACTGTGATAGGTAGTGAGGAGTGAAATTAAAAATTTTCACCCTTAGAAATCCTGAAGGCAGTGATTGGTTTTCAGGGTGCCGTAAGCAGCTAGACTCCCAAAGAGTCCCACATATGTGGAATCCCCGTACTCAGGAGAAGCAGCAGAAAATATTTTGGGGTGCAATTCCACATATAACTATGGCATGTGTGAGCAATATATCATTTAGTGACAACTTTTTGTAAACTTTTTTTTTTGTGTCATTATTCAATCACTTGGGACAAAAATAAATAAATATTCAATGGGCTCAACATGCCCCTCAGAAATTTCCTTGGGGTGTCTACTTTCCAAAATGGGGTCATTTGGGGGGGGGGGGGGTTGTACTGCCCTGCCATTTTAGCATCTCAAGAAATGAGACAGGCAGTCGTAAATTAAAAGCTGTGTAAATTCCAGAAAATGTACTCTAGTTTGTAGACGCTATAACTTTTGCGTAAGCCAATAAATATATGCTTATTGACATTTTTTTTACTAAAGACATGTGGCTGAATACATTTTGCCCTAAATGTATGACTAAAATTGAGTTTATTCGATTTTTCTTATAACAAAAAGTAGAAAATATCGGTTTTTTTTTAATTTTCGGTCTTTTTGCATTTATATCGCAAAAAATAAAAATCGCAGAGGCAATAAAATACCATCAAAAGAAAGCTCTATTTGTGGGAAGAAAAGGACGCAAATTTTGTTTGGGTACAACATTGCATGACCGCGCAATTACCAGTTAAAGCAGTGCAGTGCGAAATTGTAAAAACAACTCTGGTCCTTAGGCTGAAAATTGGTCCGGGGCTGAAGTGGTTAAGATACTGGAGAGTTTAATGAAAGACCTCATAGATGAGTCATGCTAGAAAAAAATATTTTACGCAACAGACAGCATAGATTCATGAAAGACAGAAGTTGTCAAACAAATCTGATTTATTTTTATGAAGAGGTAAGTAAAACCTTGGACATAGGGGGTGGCTGTGGATGTGGTATACTTGGCTATGGGCAGCACAGTGGTGTAGTGGTTAGCACTTTCACCTAGCATAAAAAAGGGTCACTGGTTTGAATCCCGACCATGATACCATCTGTCTGGAGTTTACATGTTCGCCCTGTGCCTGTGTGTGTTTCCGCTGGGTACTTCTGTTTCCTCGCACACTCTAAAGACATGCTGGTAGGTAAATTAGATCCTGTCTAAAGTGGCCCTAGTATTTATGAATGTGTGTTAGGGACCTTATACTGTAAGCTCCTTGAGGGTAGAGACTGATGTGAATGTACAATGTATATGTAAAGTGTTGTGTAAATTGACTGTGCTATATAAGTACATGAAATTAATAAATATATAGATGGTTAGTGTAAATACCCCCAATAAATTGACCGTTAGTGTAAATAACCCTGTTCTATTGGTGCTCAATGTAGGATATACAGTATATGTTGTGACAGAAGACTTTCCCAAGTGGTAGCTCTGTGGCAGTAAGGCACCATACAATGCAGTCTCTTTAAGGAAATACTTATCCTATCTTTATTTTCAAGAGTCTTGACCAAATAAAACAGCCTTACATTAGCAAAAACTGTAAAAAAAAGTTCTGCTTACTTTAGCAAGTGTCAGAATCCATGCAATAGGCTTTTTCTCAGCCTCTACAAGTCCCAGTCTGATGAATAATCCTTCAAAAGATTCTTGCATAGCAAAAACGTAAAGCTACAGGCACTGTTAGTTCTACACCCTTTGAGTTTGTAGCACAGTCTCTCCCTGTCTGAGATTTCCAGCCCTTTTTATGGGCTAAGCAAGTTGAGGGCTAAGCAAGTGGATTTCTGGAGTGGGGTGGCTTGACTGTGGTCGCACCAAAATTCTTCTGCAGCCTGAACTTCATGCCCAACAGAAGAATCTTTCAATTAGCCCCTAGAGTGATACTGACCTATAATTCTCACTCCATGACCTCCCCAATCCCCACTCTGTGCCACAGATATCTCCCATCCACTACCATGTGTACTATTTCATTTTAGCACAGACTCTGTCACAAAATATAACATTTCAGAAGCTAGCCTTCTTATATGCCGTGGCAGATTGCATTGATATGTCTTCCCCCTGGCTATTTTATCAGGCTTCAGTGATGGGACATCCTGGAGCTCCCCGCCAGCCAGCAACATGCTGGTTTCTGGGTATCGAGCACTGGTCGCTTTAATTGGCTGGGATGATATCATGTCACTCCCGAGCATGCACAGTAGTTCAGTTGGCTTCGACATTGCCGAATCTGTAGAGTGAGCTACACATGAAGCGAAGATAAACTGATGATTGTATTATGCCTTTCATGACATCACAATAGCTCAACCAATCCAAAAAAGGGTTGCAGAGAAACCCCTGCTTCCACACAAAGAGCAAGGATCCTTCTCTACAGCATGATTACACAGAAAAAATACTTCTACGCAGGCTGTAAAACAAAGTGTAATGCCCTGTACACACGGTCGGACATTCCGACGACAAAATCCGGCGGATTTTTTAAGACGGATTTTGGCCCAAACTTGTCTTGCATACACACGGTCGCACAAAGTTGTTGGAAAATCCAATCATTCAGAACGAAGTGATGGACAACAAATACAATGGGACTATAAAGAGGCCAGTAGCCAATAGCTTTGGTCTCGTAATTTATTCTGAGCATGCTTGGCACTTTGTGCGTTGGAATTGTCTACACATAATTGGAATTTAAACGATCAGATTTTGTTGTCGGAAAATTTTAGATCCAGATCTCAAACTTTGTGTGTCAGAAATTCTGACAGAAAAAGTCAGATGGAGCCCACACATGATCGAAATTTCCAACAACACAATCTGATCGCATATTTTCCGTCGGAACGTCCGACCGTGTGTACAGGGCATACGATTTTGCAAACCTTTTGCTTTTATCCACCAGAAATTTATTTTGCTGATCTATAGCTGAAGTTTGGCCAACAAAAATGATCTTCTGTATAATTGTAGTAGCCTACACAGGCAGTGTATCCTATGTAACAACTTTTCCCACTACCATTATAGAGTCAAAATTTCATCGCCATGAAGAGGATTTGACATCCCCACAAAGAAGATTTTCACAGGATCAACCTGCCTGCACAATGTGGGACATACTTTATTACAGGTAAGTGCTGTAATGCAATCTGCAGAGGAGATTTTTTATTTATTTTTTAAGCTAAACTTTAGCTTTAAACTAAAAGTTAAGCATGGCTTCAAGAACAGCTGGTACTGATCCATAGTATAATGTGTAAAATGTTCTGATAGAAGTAATATCTCTCAGAACAGAAAAAAAAGTGCAACAGAAAAATGTTAAAATTACTGTTTTACATCTACTCTTTGTATTGCTCTTCTCTTGTTCCTTGAATAAAACAAATATCGTGGAACAACGAACTACGGGAACATCTTGACAAGCGCCGTTATGTTACACTGGGAGGCTGAACTGAAGCCTTGCACAGATTCTTAAAACCGGGAGTTCCGCTATTTTTTTTTCAGCGGCTACAAATACTGCAGCTGCTGACTTTTAAAATAAGGACACTTACCCGCCCAGCGCGCCCACCATGTCGGCACGCGAAGCCAATCTCTCGATCGTCTTTCAGGTGCTGCCGCCGCCATCTTGGGTATGGGAATCAGGAAGTGGAGCCTTACGGCTTCACTTCCCAGTTCCCTACTGCGCATGCGCGTGTCACGCTGCGCAATAAGGATTGTCCCCGCTGTCTCTGGGATCCATGTGTTTCCCAGTGGACAGCGGGGGACCCGCAGGAAGTGGCGTAAATATCCACAGATTCTGCGGTTATCTATGCCGGAAGTGGGTGTAAATACCTGTACTGTACAGGTATCTGCACCCCCTCCCTCCTGAAAGGTGCCAATTGTGGCGCCGGAGGGGGGAGGGTACCGATGAGCTGAAGTTCCACTTTAGGGTGGAGCTCCACTTTAACTCTGCGGACAAAAATAAACATATTATAACAGTGTCTAGTTACATTTACTGTAGTTAGCAAAATAGAACTATGTGGAGGAGAAAGGAGGTGGGAAAATTTGTAAGAATTACATGTGCAGACAAATCAGTGATCAATGTGTGGATGGTGATGATCCAGATGTGGATACGTTTTTTGAAGAATACAAGGATGCTTGAGGAATGCGGATCAGCTACATATGGATGCTTGATGAGATATTTAGATGTTTTTTTCTCTTGATAATGAGGTCTGAAAAACCCCAACCTGTGTAAAGAGAATGGGAAAATCATCTTGCATATAGCACCACCCTTATTTTCTCTAAAAGCGTGGAGGTCGGTAACAAGGATAGGACTTAAAACTGATGTCTGTGTTTTAGAGACATGGTGATTACCATTTGTGTGTGTAACAGGTTAACTGCAGAATGAATTTGCACCTGTGGTGCAAACTCTCAGTCTGTGGGTATTTAGATTTTTTTTTTTTCCCTGTGAGCTGGAAAATCTCTGAGCAGAGTGAAGCCGAGAGTATAATATTGTCATGGTATTTGTTTCCCCTCCCTAGTTATGCTGAATTACAGCCATGTCATACCAGCCATCCTGTTGTTGGCAGCAAGCCATCAGCTGCAGAAATGCTGGAGACTACTAACTTAATCCTATGGTGTCACTCTGTCACTGGCCAACAATCTTCAGAATCTAATTCACCAGTGAAAGCAGAAAGAGAGAAACACCTTGCTGGTTCAGCAAGGGAGTGTTCTTACTGCTCCCTTAGGGATCCTGTTGCTGGCAACTCGCCACCAGTGACAGAATCGCTAGCATGACATAAACCCCTATGAAGATGACATCATCATTTGTCTGTGTGACACCTATGGTTTAGTTACCTTTTTTATACACATGTGGTTTTGCCTTGTTAGGCTGGTTGGTTGACTCGGTACCCGGGAGCTGTGAGGCGCACCTGGGGCCCGTCCCTTTGGGATGTGGGGGATTGGGCGGGCACTCACATGATGCACACTGGTGCCACATCCTGTGCCAGATGCATGGCGTCAATCCCTGGCGCAATCATGCCTTTTTGAACAAAAGTGGCAGTTCCATGAGGGAGGTTGTTTGGCTACATTTGCAGGGCGGCTGCCGCCGCTCTGGCTATAGTACCTTCCCACGAGACACTGGGAGGAACCCTCCACGGTGTATAACACGTGGTATCACCAGGTGATTAGTCTGGGAGATTCTCTCCTCTTATATGGGTTCCTTCAGCATTTTGTCTTTCTTCACTCTATTAGGCTGGATTCACACCTATGCATTTTTAGTGCTTTTTGTATATTGCAGATTTTCACTACAGAATGTGTTCCATAGCAAACCATTTTAAATGGACTGTAGTGCAAATCTGTAAAATGCAAAAAGCGCTAAAAATGCATAGGTGTGAATCCAGCCTTAGTCTCCAGCTGGTGATATTTCACTGGGGGTCCAATGCAATAATTGATATACAGTATATTTACTCTATGCTTGGTTTGTGGTTCACTTCTACTTATTTTCCCTACATGTTCTCCATTTCCTCATCCCACCAATAGACATAGGATTTGCTATTTAAGCACACAGCATCACCTAATTGATTTATTTACAAACTCTATATTCTCTACAGAAATTCACTGGAGCTGTCACCTGTATCAATAATTACTATAACACATGGACCTATAACCTCCTGGGGGTCTGTACGTGTGTGCCTTGGCCACTGCCACACCTCCTAAGACAGACACACCTCTGGCAGCCCTCAATTGGCAACACCACATGTTGAGCTGGCTTACTGAAGTAAATATTTTTTCTCCCTCCTGTTTTCTTTCTCAAATGTTTTATCGAGTTAACCATCAAACTATATTGCCATCTATATGTTTTTTATATGTTTTTTGCAGATATGTACTTTGAATTTCGCACCTGAAAAAGTGGAGTGAATTCCATGGTACGGGTCTAGCTTTTAAGATGCAGCTATTATAATCATTTATTTACAGTTGAGATTATTATGAACCTTTTGCAATCATTATTGATTTAAAAAAAAAAAATTATGATATAGATTACAAATGATCTCATAACTACAATACTTTATATCGCAATGTGCCATTCATGACATCTGTGTAAATATATGAATTGCAAAATGTCATCATGATATATACATATATAGGAAATAATAAATCTACCATCATGTATTTTACCATTTTACCAGCTATGTGTCATGTGCTTAATTTAAAGTCCCAAACCTTTCTTTTTTAATTTCAGATGTAGGGATGGAGGGGCATGAGTCTAATATGTCATAACCCTCATTTAAAATCCCCAAACCCTCCATATACTCACTTTGTCTGTGTGATGGTCAGTTTATATCCCAGAAACTGCATCGGAGGGAAGTTAGTGCACTCATAGCCCTTGTACACACGGTCGGACATTCCGACAACAAAATCCGTCGGATTTTGGCTGACGGATTTTTTACGAAACTTGTGTTGCATACACACGGTCGGACAAAGTTGCCGGAAAAATCGATCGTATGTAACGTGATGACATTATTTCGTTACGATGGGACTACGTGCAGGCTAGTAGGAATTTGATCTGAGCATGCGTGGCACTTTGTCCGATCAGGCCGCGTACACACGCGCGGACTGTTTGCCCAACCTTGTTCGTCAAACAGTTTGGGCAAACAGTCCGCTCAAAATTTGCATGAGCGGACTTGCCCACACACGAGCGGACTGTTTGACGAACAAGGTTGGGCAAACAGTTCGCTCAACTTTTGAAATGAACGGACTCGCCCACGTAAGGAGGAGGCAAATCCGCCCATTTCGAGCGCGTGTACAGGTAGGCGGGGCCTGCGAGGGAGACGTCGCGGGCTCCGCCGCCTGGAATGGGCTTAAAGGGGAACCCCAACGCCGAAAAAAATCGGCGTGGGGGTTCCCCCCAAGTCCACACCAGACCCTTGTCCGAGCACGCTACCCGGCCGGCCAGGAAAGGGGGGCGAGCGAGCGCGCCCCCCCTTCTGAGCCGTACCAGGCCGCGTGCCCTCAACATGGGGGGGTGCCTTGGGGAAGGGGGGGCCGCGCGGCCCCCCCACCCCAAAGCACCTTGTCCCCATGTTGATGAGGACAAGGGCCTCTTCCCGACAACCCTGACCGTTGGTTGTCGGGGTCTGCGGGCGGGGGGCTTATCGGAATCCGGGAGCCCCCTTTAAGAAGGGGGCCCCCGGATACCGGCCCCCCACCCTATGTGAATGAGTATGGGGTACAATGTACCCCTACCCATTCACCTGTGGAATAAAGTACAAAAAAAAACACAACACATGGAAAAAGTATTTTATTGCACAGCTCCGGGGGTCTTCCGTCTTCGGGGGTCTTCTCGCCGGACTCCTCCGCTATGTGTGTGTAGCTCTTTTACTAGCGGAGGAGTCCGGCTTTCTTCCTCCCCGCCGCCGGCCTCTTCTCCCGACTTCGGGGGTCTTGTCCCCCTCTTCGGTTCTTCTGCCGGGCCACCGTGCCTGGTCCGGTGGCCCGGTCTTCTGTCGCCGTCTTCCGTTCTTCTGTCGCCGCCTTCGGTTCTTCTGCCGGGCCACCGCGCCTTCTTGTAGCTCTTTTACAGGCGGTGGCCCGGTCTTCTGTCGCCGTCGCCGCCGCCGCCTTCCGTTCTTGTTCTTCTTCTTGTTCTTCTCCTGGAGATGTTGACTCGACGAGCTCTCCGGCCGGAATGCCAGAGCCGCGCTGTGCGGTCACTTATATAGTGACAATGGGGCGGTGTCACATGGTATATGTCACATGGGTTGGTCACATGGTGACCCCGCCCCCTTACGATGTCATAGTCCCCATGTGACATCAACCCATGTGACCAACCCATGTGACATATACCATGTGACACCGCCCCATTGTCACTATATAAGTGACCGCACAGCGCGGCTCTGGCATTCCGGCCGGAGAGCTCGTCGAGTCAACATCTCCAGGAGAAGAAGAAGAAGAAGAAGAAGAACAAGAAGAACAAGAACGGAAGGCAGCGGCGACGACAGCGGTGACAGAAGACCGGGCCACCGCCTGTAAAAGAGCTACAAGAAGGCGCGGTGGCCCGGCAGAAGAACCGAAGGCGGCGACAGAAGAACGGAAGACGGCGACAGAAGACCGGGCCACCGGACCAGGCGCGGTGGCCCGGCAGAAGAACCGAAGAGGGGGACAAGACCCCCGAAGTCGGGAGAAGAGGCCGGCGGCGGGGAGGAAGAAAGCCGGACTCCTCCGCTAGTAAAAGAGCTACACACACATAGCGGAGGAGTCCGGCGAGAAGACCCCCGAAGACGGAAGACCCCCGGAGCTGTGCAATAAAATACTTTTTTCCATGTGTTGTGTTTTTTTTTGTACTTTATTCCACAGGTGAATGGGTAGGGGTACATTGTACCCCATACTCATTCACATAGGGTGGGGGGCCGGTATCCGGGGGCCCCCTTCTTAAAGGGGGCTCCCGGATTCCGATAAGCCCCCCGCCCGCAGACCCCGACAACCAACGGCCAGGGTTGTCGGGAAGAGGCCCTTGTCCTCATCAACATGGGGACAAGGTGCTTTGGGGTGGGGGGGCCGCGCGGCCCCCCCTTCCCCAAGGCACCCCCCCATGTTGAGGGCACGCGGCCTGGTACGGCTCAGGAGGGGGGGCGCGCTCGCTCGCCCCCCTTTCCTGGCCGGCCGGGTAGCGTGCTCGGACAAGGGTCTGGTGTGGACTTGGGGGGAACCCCCACGCCGATTTTTTTCGGCGTTGGGGTTCCCCTTTAAGCCCATTCCAGGCGGCGGAGCCCGCGACGTCTCCTTCGCGGGCCCCGCCTACCTGTACACGCGCTCGAAATGGGCGGACTTTCCGAGCGGGAACAGTCCGCTCATTTCGAAAGTACAGCGGACAAGCCCACACACGGGCGGACTGTTCGCTCAAACACAGTTTCAGCGGACAGTTTTTCGGAATTTCCGAAAGACTTTGTCCGTCCAACTGTCCGCTGAAACTGTCCGCTGAAAGCCCACACACGAGCGGACTGTCCGCCCAAACACTGTTCAGCGGACAAGGTTGGGCGAACAGTCCGCCCGTGTGTACGCGGCCTCAGAATTCTCTACACACAATCGGACAAAGTCTGATCGGATCATGTTGTCGGAAAGTTTTATATCCCAGCTCTAAAACTTTGTCGGTCGGATATTCCGATGAAAATGGAGCCCACACACAGTCGGATTATCCGACAACATGGTCCGATTGGACATTTTCCGTCGGAATGTCCGACCGTGTGTACAAGGGCTTACTTAGTAATCAGACAGAACAATAAAGGCACATGCTATCAAACTTTTTTCTTTTTTTTTTAAGCTGTTAAATGTGAATGTACACTGTTTTTATTATCACAGCCTCATGTTGATTTTAAGATCTGATGGACTTACAATATGTAATCATTATTAATTCTGGTATTGATGGATGTTACCATAATTTGAGCTTTAATGATACCTATAAAAAATACTATACAAGTACCATAGCCCACTACTAATATACTGTACAACACTGTATTTGGTATAGCAAAGTGATTGCATTTGTAAGAACTAATAGGAATAAAACATAATTGTTCACACTTTCAAATATTGTTTTAAAAAAACCTATATACCATAATCAAACAATAAGCAAACTGTAAACAGTTGGTAAGATGAAAGTATTTTCTGGTCTAGATTAGTGTACTATCTTTCAGCAGTTAATTGCAAGCAATTTGTCTCACTTGGGGTGTTTGCTGATTGTCTAAGAAAAAAAAAAGAAATCACCTTTCCGCTAAGAATATAAAAGTCAACTTCATGCCTTGAACTAAATCGATACAGTACTTGGTAGAGGCAAGCAGCCTTACATGAAACACAGGCTGTAAAATAGACACAAAAGACACATAATATTCTCCAAGGTCCCCGGCAGCTATAATATCCATCTTTGGCAGCTTGTTTGACATTTATTTGCCCTATTTCCCAGTTCTACTGTTTTTTTCCTTCTCTTTCCCTCCAAACAGCTAAGTTTTCACTCTCAAGGGCTTGCCGTCTGGGTGAACAGATAACAAACCTGTCAAAATGGGTTTGGCTGGGGAATAAATTCTGCAATTGCCAGGAAATGATGTGTACAATGGGAAAGTACAAGCAACCACATGAACTGTTCCTTTGGAGAGGCCAATTGAGAAAAGTCTTCAAACGCTACACTTTATCCATATTCTTGGTTTGTGTTAAATTGACTCCTGGACAGAGCATTTTAATCTCCTTTGGGACTCAGAAGGGACACAGTAAAGTATGCTGTTCTACCAAAATATCTCTATGTTCTACAATATAATGATGGGAATATTGCATTATTTGTGGCGAAGGCTGGGACAAGAGAGAAGTATGGAATTCATATATCTGTGTCTCAGAAAATGTCACTCGGACTCACTTGGGTAGACTAGATTTCCACTTACAGAAAGAGAATAAAAAAGACTTATCTGTATAATTTAATTCAGTATCTTTCAATGACAGATTGCCTAGTGCCTTTGTAACAAATCTTATTTTGACTGGTGCAATAACATTTTATCATTTCTTTTATAAGGAAGGTATTTCAATTCTAGAAGAAAATCTAGTTATGAAAATAGGAAGCCACCTCTTGAATGAATGTTAATCGTGAAAGGTAGCAGTACTTACATTAAAGTTTCATTACGGATTGTAGACATAGTGGTCTATATTATAAAACCTTCTGTGAAATTTGTTTCAGAATATTTTGGTATTAGAACCAAAATATACATTTAAATAAAAACAGCAGTCTAAACAAAAGCATGCTATTTTTCTAAACATAACTTACTACAGATTTTTTTTCTTGTTATTGGGAAAGACCTTTCGTGACCAAATTGCCATTGCCTTAAAACAAAACAACTATTTATAATACTACCACAATATTAGAGGAAAATATACCAGATCAGTGCTCTACCCATGTTCATATTAACTGTCACTTGACCAGCATCGTTATCGTCATCAATAGCGGCTTAACACCGGAGCTCAATGATAGGCCACTTATCACTGTGTAACTGTGATGTCTATTTACTGGAATGAAATAGGAATTTTCATAGGAGGCAGAGAAGAGCAGCTTGTGGGGATTTGACAACAGAGATGACATTTCAGGGCACCGATTTCCATATTTTTGCTGACCTTGCTCCTCCCACTATCTCTAAACACAGATTGATGAAACCCAACTTCAGGGGCTCCTACAGCACCAGATAAAATATTGATGTGGCTTTTTTTTTATATTTGGAATAGAAGAGAGAATGGTTAAACCCGCTGTGGGGTTTCTGGATTATATCTCTACCACACTAGGGAGATTTCCCCTCACAGGTTTTTTTCTGTAGCAGTAACATTTATCACTAAATAAGTGTCCCTACTAGACAATTTCTCTTTCCTTATTTTAGTGACAACTCAAAATTTTGTATTTCCCATTTTTTTTCCAAATCAGAGGGTTCATTGCACCCTACAGGTACACAGGCAGCAGTAAAATCTCCACAGGGGTTCTAACTACCTTACTCTATACAAAACTAAAAAAAAAAAAGGTTTTAGATGTACTTTAATCATACTTTTTGATCACCAGTTTGTCTGTTAAAGTCACTGATACCACCTACGCTTCCCAGTTATTACACAAACTTGTTGGAAATGCCTAATGGCTATAAGCCACATTGGTTGCCAAAATTTTATTTTTTTGGAGAATGCTTTGATCATATATACTACCTGCGACTCTCCCATCACTTTATATTAATCACATCTGGCAGTCATTTGACTCAGAACTGTGAAAATGTGGTTTATCGTCTTGGGCTTGTAGGGCAATGTAAGATTAATTGACCTAATGAATCTACTCAGTGCACATTTGCACTTTAACACACATACCTCTTAGTGCCATATGTTCAATGCTAATTCTAATAATTCCATAAAAAATGCTTTATAGATTGCACATGCAAGCTTGTATATTAAACAGTGAAACCTCAAATGCCACGGAATGTAGAATGCACATTGCTCTTGTTAGCAGCTCATATGAAGAGAAAATTCTATAGCTATTTTGAGACTGCGGTAGACGATACACAAACATAATGACTGCCTGTGCTTCCAATATATTCATGCTGTGTGAGTTGATATTAAAACATATTTACAGTTTTATGTACAGGCATTTTTAGAAACACTGGGCTAGTTTTATATAGCAAGCTTCAGAATTAAGCTAAGGATTGCACAAACCACACAAATTTCCTGGACTTGCTCGTAGTGTTTAATGGCAGTGAGCCGTGTATATATGTGCATATTTTATTTGGTAAGGTAACATGGTGCCTCATTAATGTGAACACTTATTAGAAAAAAGAAAATATGTGTTTAAGGTTATCCAAAATGTTGA
This sequence comes from Lithobates pipiens, assembly GCF_037356315.1. Classification (NCBI taxonomy): domain Eukaryota; kingdom Metazoa; phylum Chordata; class Amphibia; order Anura; family Ranidae; genus Lithobates; species Lithobates pipiens. Next base: position 397,137,387 of record NW_027507748.1, on the reverse strand, counting down.
TATTTTAAAATGACTATCATTATGCACTCTTGAGAATCCAAAGCGACTTCTAGGCAACATATTGAGACGTTGTACAATTACTATAGGGATGCTTTAAAGTGGAACTTTACTCTCTCAATCAACATTGCCTATTTTTAATCTTTATGCTGCTAGCATTACTAAATAGCTAGGAGGATATTCTATATTTACTTGTTTTGCCCTTTTTTTTACATGCCTTTCATTTTTTCCTGGTTCCCAGGCATAGGCAAATTATGTTGCACATCCCAGGGGTCCTCAGGAGGGGAGGAGGGGCTTTCTCAGCTAAGCACACCCTCCTGCTTGCTTGCTTGCTTGCCTGATCTAAGGGCAGATGGATACCAGGGAGTAAATGCTACATGAATCATCTGCCCTTACTCAAGATGGCTGTGGCCAGAAATGCTTGGGAGGGTTTTTCAAATCTGATTTCTCAGAAATATAAAGCTGTTGCACTCGTGATTGATTCATTGGCTTTCAGGGCTAACATTTTTATTTTCATTTTGTATTGACTTTTTTTTAGGTGAAAGCTATTTACCACAGTGTGTATTATTCATAATTTTTTTGCATTTTTTATTGCACACTTATGTTATTTTTACTGTTAGTGTTACATTGTTATCTTCCCTTTGTATATGAATTTGGACACATTTGTGGGTAGCAGCTGTTTCTCTTGTTTTTTCACAGGTTAGCGCGATAATTCCTTTGTATTTTACATGTATAAAAAAGATGCAGATTATACCATATATCAAAGTGTCTCCCGGGGCTCATGTGACTCCTCAGATCTCTATCCTCTCTCCTCCCCTCCTCCCCAGCTGACGTCAGCGGCAGGGCTTGGCCTTACCCGCTATAGCTGTCAGCCTGAGAGAGCCAATGAGTCAAGTGAACGCTGGGAGCCGCTCTGCTATATGGTATAATCTGCATTTTTTTTATACCGCACAGGCACAGAGGCACATAGCGTTATATAACAGAGGGGATGAGGGGAGGGGAACAACCATTTTAAAGTGGTATTAAACCCAAAAGCAAACATTTATTATTATGCAATTTACCAATTCTTAGATGTGATGACTGCATTATTTTTATTTTTTAGGCTTTCCTTCCTATGTTTCCCCTGGTAAACCAGCTAATAATTCTGTTGTTTTTCAACAGAACAATCTCTCCTGCAAGTGTAGAAGTTAGGGGGTTGAGACAATGGACGGTGTCAGTAGTTTATTTTATTTTTAATAATTGATTTTTTTTACAATTCTTTTTGGGGGAGGGGGTTGGGGCTGTGGACAGTGTTGGTAGGGCAAGGGGAGAGTGGTGTCAGTATTTATTTATTTTTTTTTTACCCTTTTTTATTTTTTTAATTTTTTTACAATATTTATTGGGGGGCTTTGGTGAGATTTCAGCGGTCTAAACAGACCCCTGACATCTCGCCTTTGAGACAAAGGGACTGAGGACACACATTCCCCAGTCCCTTTCTCAGCACTTAAGATGAATGAACAGGAGACAGAGGCTCCTGTCCATTCATAAACTGAGCAGAGTATTAAGACCTGGGACCGAGCCTTCTGCGGTGTACTTGCTTATAGCATTCAAGAATGTATAGTCTTTTTTTCCTCTTTAATGACATATCCACCTGTTTCTCCGCTAACCTTCCACCTTTCTCTATCCTTTTTTAGGTGCTCTGAGGGGGAGAGAATGGAGGCAGTCTCTCCCCGCCAGTCATTCCCTTCTCGCTGGGATATCCTGCTCTTACGCCTGTCACCTCTTTGTCCCACTCTTTTATTTTTCTTTCTTTATAATTTGCTGTGTAGAATTACTCTTATGTTAACCTTCTTGGCATTGACAAAGCATTATTTGCCTTGACTCTTATGTGATTTGAGTTGTACATGCAATTTTATGTTCAATAAAATTTTGAAACTTAAAAAAAAAAAAAAAAAAAAAAAAAAAAACTGAGCAGAGTAAACAGAGTTTACTCTGCTCAGTTATCACAGGACACAGGAGGGATCTCGCTCACTGTGCCCTATTACTAGTTCCCCCCACAGCTGGCAGGAGAGGAGAGGAGAGGAGGGGATTCGGCTGTGGAGGACAAGGGGGGGGGTGGAGAAGTACACGGAGGGGGCCGGAGGAGGAGCACACAGGGAGCAGCTGGGGATAATCGGTGTGGCTGGAGTGATCACCAATCTCCCTGTATAGATTTTTAGCCATCAGCTGCTGGAGGGAGAGAACGAGAATCGGCTGTCAGCTAAAAACCTATACAAAGGAGATCGTGATCACAGCTGATCCCCATCACACTGATCATTCCCGGGAAATCAGGAGGCGCTTGCAGGTGTGCTGGAGCTGCTGCAGAAATGTGGGAGTCTCCTGCACCTTCCGGGAGACTTGAGATGTCTGTAAAGGTTCTGAATAGGCAAGGATGCATATCTCTATGACTAAACTGAACACAATGTTATGGGGCTGATTTATGAAAGGCAAATAGACTGTTCACTTTCTATTAGCTTAGTGAATGATGTGAAGTGCTGCTATCATCTGATCATATGCAAAAATGTGAAGATATTGTTGTTTTCTTTCCTTGCATGTGTTTAGGTATTGCAAAGTGAATTTTTGATACATTCACTAAGTTTAGGGAAAATGTCCTTGCAAACTGAGTGCAGCTGGATGTAGAATTGAATTTGTTAACAGCAGTTGACTCTGATTGCAAAATAAATGCATTGGGGTTGATTTACTAAAGGCAAATAGACTGTGCACCTTGCAAAGTGCAGTTGCTCTAGCTTAGAAAATGAGCAAAAGCTCTGATAACTTTCATCATCCAATCATGTGCAAGCAAAAATATTTTTATTTTTTTTCCTTGCACGTGATTGTGTATTCTTTGCAAAGTGAAGCTTTACCTCATTCGCTAAACTCTGGAGCAACTGTATTTGTAGAGTGCAACTTCACTATGCAAAGTGCACAGTCTATTTGCCTTTAATAAATCAACCCCACAGATATTAGTGTATTTTCAGACCTGCCACAAAGCAGAATTCCAAGACACATGCCTCTGATCCCCAGACCAATTGACAGCCCTGGAAGTGATTCAATTTTTTTGTAATGTTGCATAACACTTAGTGAAAAACATTAGTTAAGAGTATGGAAAGCTTCTCATGTTGTGGGATTAATGTGGACATATAATGTACAACTCTTGTATTGCCCTGTCTACTGTACTATATTACTGCTTTGTCTAACTGCATACTGTTATTCAGTTATCCAGTCACCAACAGTGTTGGTTAGTTAGCCATAGACTGAGTAGAGCCTCAGATAAATAAAAAACACAATAAATACACATAACAGTACCAGGGACGTCTTTAATATTGATTGGACCCTGGGCAAAAATCTTCTTAGCCCCCCCCCCATGCATTTTCGCTCTCCACCTTCTCTGAGACATACAATAAATAGCAGCTAGACTTAAAATCAGTTTACTGTATCAGATCAGGCAGCGGTTGCAATTGGTTGCCAGAGGTTACAGCATATCATTACTGCTTACTGACTGGTTGCTAGAGGTTACAGCACTCCTTAAGGCTCACTGATTAGTTGCTAGAGGTTACAGCACATTTCTGCTTGTTGATTGGCTGCTAGAGATTACTGTACAGTAATACGGCTCACTGGTTGCGATAGGTTACAGCACATCTTCTCCTCACTGCAGGGGGGCATAATATATATGAATGCCATCTTTATTTACATATCAATGCCGTTGGCCTCAGCTATTTACATATGCATGTGACTGCTATTTACATATGAATGCCAGTATTTACATGTAAACACAGGTCTGCAGGTGAGTCATCTGTACACAACAATAGGGCAGAGCTGGGCAGCATTAGTAGCAGCACAGGACTAAAATTTCAAGGGAATGTAAACTGGGATAGTTGGCAAGTATGAGGCAGCTGCTTTGGGCCCCACAACAATGACAGGGCCCTGGGCAGCTGCCCCTTTTACCCTGCCTTAAAGACGGCCTTGAACAGTACCATCATCCCAGTTAATAATTGTCAAAAAAATGGGGATTCTAGGAATACCGGGCCAGTTGCCGAGGCTGCTCTTTCCCTTCACCGCAAAACTGGTAGAGGAATTCTCCCTACATCCCTCTTCAACAGAGACCTTACGGGGCAACCCATCGGTAGTTTGTTAAACTGCGGTGTATATGATTTTAGTATTGTGAATGTTTTGCTGTATAATTTATCTCTTTGTCTCTATTAAATCATTTGTAATTTTTATAAAAAAGTATTTTCTGTGTATTTCCTATCAAGTACCAAGATAGTCCATATAACAAACATTTTTGGGTGTGGATATAAAGGGAGCAGCCTCAGCGACTGCCCCTATATTCCTAGAATCACCATTTTTTTGACAAGTGTTGGTTAGATAATATTTGATAAAAAGGAATGTCTACAGTAGTATGCATGATCTCAGTGGTGTATTTTTAACATTGAATTTTGATTACTAGAAGCTCTATAATGATTTTGCTCAAAGTCTCCAACACATACATTTACCATCTACATGCAGTATCCTAATCAGTCAATGATCAGGATAGGCACCTGCCAAAGGAACAGTTTTGGGCAGGGGATTCATACAAGCTTATACACTATCCTGTCATTAAGGACATAGCTTCATAACCAGCATAACCCTCCAAGTAAGCTTCCAACAGGAAGGCTGAGAGAAATGAAGAACACAAAGCCGTTTCCCCTAATCAACTTTAAATATTAAAGTGTTTTTTTTTTATCTTAATGCATTCTAAGCAAAAAAAAAAAGAAAAAAAAAAACCTTCTGTGTGCAGCAGCCCTCAGCCCCCTTAATACTTACCTGAGGTCCATTAATCTACAGCGAAGTCCACCAGTTCCTTGTCCATCCGGGACTCTCCTCCTGATTGTCTGAGTCAAAGTTAGTTAGCCAATCAGGAGAGAGAGGGGGCGGGTCGAACCAGGGCGCTGTGTCTGAATGCTTGCGTGATGCCATAGGAAGCTGCTTGCTGTGTGGGCCCTCGAAAGGAAGGAAGGGTTTAGGAGAGCCAACGAGGGACCCGAGAAGAGGAGGATCTGGGCTGCTCTGTACAAAACCAACTGCAATGAGCAGGTATGTATAACATGTTTGTTATTTTTAGAGAAAAAAAAATAGACTTTACAATCCATTTAACATTAGGAATAGGAAAGCAAATACCTGGTACTGATAGGTCACCCAAGACACAGAAATGTACTAATTAGTACATTTGTGAATGTCAGTTTTTAAAAATTAACACCCTGTTTTTTGGATGTTTTTGACAACTTTTAATAGAAAGAAAATGTGAACATGTTAATCATACAAACAGACACAAACATAGTGATTTATATTAAATATTATTTTTCAACAACTAGCTTGAAATACATAAAGCTAATGGAATAACATATAAATCTGACAATGTGTGTAATGTTATTTATGCATTAAACAGACCAACATCGACTTAACACTAAAGCAAAGACTTATTACCAAGAGGGATTAGAGAACATGTTATGAATACTCTCACGCTAAAAGGAAATTTAATTACAGCAATTGTTTTGTAGCATTTAAATTGTTGTTGACAGTAAATCTATCCACTGAGAAACCCACTTTCTTTCAGAGCTGCCTTTATACTAACATGAAAACTTCCCTATTTTTTTCTTCCATTTTACCTAATAGGAGCCTCTATCAAGCTGCTGAAGCCCAGTTGATTTCCCACGTCCAATTATTTCACACTGCACTGCTCTCTGGCACAAAACACTTTACCTAGGGACATTGTCTGACTAAACTTAGAACGTTTAATGGAGTCCCTAAAGCTGTCTCCATTTCATTGCTTCTGACTAATAAGCAGCCATATTTTTCTCTTGCCAAATACAATTCAAATTTACTATTCTCTTCTCTTATAAAAGCAAGTTTGATTGAATTCTCACGTGAAGAGTGATGCCTTCTGAATTAACCATTTTCTTTAGTGATGATGAGAATACATTTGTGAGCAGGTCAGATCAAGCCATTTTACCCAACAACAATAATGGTGATATATGTCAACAGCAATCATGCTGGTAGAGCTATAGGGGATGCAATTACCTTATAGGCTGTTATCACATTGAGTCATTTGGGAACCACTGATATGGCACAGTATCCTTGGGAAAAAATTGAGAACCCCTATCATAAAAATATTGTATTTTGAGATCTGTATGGAGTTAATACAGGTAATGATAGCAGCCAGTATATATTATATGTTATATATTTAATATTCTATTTCTTTTTTTATTAACTTGAAAAAAAAAGTCCAGCAAATTGACAGGGGTTGGTACAAAATACAACTCTGCAGATGGGGCTTACAACAGTGACCTGGTTTAAAAGTTTGCTCCAGCTGCTTAACCATTTGTGAACAGTATAGGTGTATGTAATATTTCTGGCTTGCTGGTTCTTTGCCACATCCCTCACACTTGCCAGAATTTCCCAACAATTGAAATGACAGTGGCAACTGTCAAAATGAACTGCTGTGCAAATGTAGCAGCTATAATTGTAACTGCTTTAAAATAACTGAACGTCTGATAAGACTTCTAGAAGAAGACTTATAGAGCTGGATGTCAACAAACACAGAAGTAAGGTTGCCACCGTTTCTTGAAGCCAAACACAAACACTTTAGTTGTGCAAGGCATTTTTTTTCTCGTAGTATACACTATAGGATTATAAAAGACCTGGGGCACCTTTGGGAGGACCAAGGATAATAGTAATGCAGTGTGCATAGTGTGCCATGGCCAACAGTGTCTGTGACCGAATTCCTCTTGCTGACATCATTGCCCCACCCCCCAGTGATGCCGAGCCTTCCCGCAGACAGCCACCCACAGCTCCCGGATGGCAACAGATTTTTTGTGACTGTCTTGGTTACTTGGTGAGCCACAGCCCTGTCTGAATAATGTGTCCGGGTTTCAGGAGGAATGAAACCAGGACACAGGATTCAAAACCCAGACTGTCCGTGTAAATCATAGGCGGGGAAAACCCTACACAGAAGGCAGTGGGCATTGTATCTTAGTAAGTATATACAGGTTGAGGGAACAGTTAGATCAGGGGGAAGGGACAAAAAGAAAAAAGTCTGAAACTGTATTTAGTCTTTTAAGCTGACCTGACAAGTAAAAAATGTTTTATTTTTTTATTTTTTAACTGAAATGTGTTCCTATTTAATTTTATCCAATTCCAAAAGCAAATATTTTATATATTGCAGCTTACCAATCCTTAAATGTGGTAGCTGCATTAGTCGCCTCCTGTGTTTGGTGAGTAGGCCAATAAGTCCATTATTTTTCAGCTTCCTTTAAAGTGAAAGTACATTTCCATCTCTTGCTTTTACCTATAAGTAAGCCTATAATAAGGCTTACTTATAGGTAGTGTAAATATATCATAAATGTGAACTGCTTAGGAGATATTTAGTGTACATGCAGCCAGTGACATCACTGGCCCATGCACTTTGAAGGAATGAAGGAATGGCCACCTATGTGATGCATACTAGCACATTAGGCCTTTTCCTTACAGATTTAAAAAAAAATGTCCAGCCGTTTACAACCACTTTAACATACCAAATTGCCAAGCAAATATAGCAGTTAGGGGGTTGAGATAAACCATTTAACACTGATAGGGGTGCTTACAATGGTCAGATTTTATTAATTTATGTAAAATTTTTACCTAAAAAGGAAAAAAAAAAGTTGTTTCAACTGCTCAAACCAGCGGACCGATTGGGTTCATCTGTCCATTTTTCATGCAGAACCGATCTGACTGCTTATTGTTCTCTATGGGCTGGCAGAAGTCAGCGGACATGTGTCTGCTGTCACCCACCAGCATCCAATTCGATTTGGTATGTTAAAAACAGATGGATGGGGATACGTTCGCCATCCGTCTGGTTGATTGGATCGGATGACAATCGTATGGAAATGAACATGCAGTCCATTTATATCTGATCGCCCCATAGCGGGCTGTGACCTGGCATCGGTCTGCTCAGCGGGGATCAGAGACAGATCCCTTGCTAAGCAGGTGGATCCACTTGGACGGATTCTGCTCTGTCTGAAAGGGGCATTAAAGTGTTAGCTGATGTTGGGACTACATTTGTTAGTCAAATCAATCTAAATTTGCTTTTGAATCCAACACTACCCTCTCCACTGGTTGACAATACCAGGCTCTATTGCTCCTCCATAGAGTGGGGGAGGCTATACATGGTTCAAATGTTGGACTATTCATGGTCTATTCATGTTGAAGTGGCCAAATATCAAACTGTGGTTGGCCCTGTCTGCACACATCCACTAGAGAAAAATTGATCTTTTGATTGACTTTTTGTTAATGGAGTCAGTTGAAAAATATTCAGTCAAACAGCGAATGCACTAGAGTAGTAGTAATAGTAGTAATAGTAGTAAGTACCAGCTAAAATACAATACCCGACATATTTGTTGCAAATATCAGCTGCTTCCAAACTCTGTCCAACATAATTAAAATAAACCAGTCTGTACTACTTAATAGCTAATTCTATTGTAGCGGTGGGTTCCTGAAGAGCATGCGCTATGTTTTCAAAGTTAAAGCTTTACCCAAACTATAGTTTGACTGGACTGTGAGATGTCCAGCCTGGCCACAGGGGGTGCTGTCTCTGGTGGCAGGTGTGGAACTATGGTCTGGTTAGGCGCTTGAATTATTCCCTTTCGGAGTCAGGTCAGTGGGAGTGGCCCTCCCGCTGTGCCCTCTGGGAGAGGGTTTTTAAAACCGGGACATCACATGGTTCTGGATTCTGGTCCAGTATGCTGTGCTGAGTATATGGTCCTGGTCCCCCTGACCATCTCCCGGGAAGGCTATGGCCTGGGGTGCGGTTCCACCCGACTTTTATGCCTCGGGGTTGGCTAGCCCAAGGCAAAGGAACTAGGGAAGGATTCCGAGGTGGATGGGTGCTGTCTCCAGTCCGGGAGAGACCCAGTGTACTTCGAGCATTCCAGAGGAGGACTCTTTAGAAGAATACCAAGCATGAGGTTGGTTTTTCTTAACAAGAGCCTGGAAGGGCTGAAGTAACTGAGAGAATTTAGTCTTGGGGAATATCGCCAAGTGGGCTGAAAGATCCAGGTATCCTACAAGTGTTCTACCGCTTAGTTTCCCTACGTGTTCTGCAACAACGTCGGTGATAAAGACTTTGTTCCTGAGTAAGCACCTTGTTGGCTGCTAGGCCTTGTGAGAGAGGGACTGTCCAACCTGAGTGCTCATCCAGCTGTGAATGGCTATTCTCTGGATGCAGTCAAAGTAAGCAAGTTCCTTAACGTTTATAGACTTTGACATTGAGAGTACCTGAACTTGCCTTTCCAACCCTCTGATCCCAAGTTAAAAGACTGTTCAATGGTTGACGTTTGCAAATAAAATCCATTCAACTGGATCTATTGTCAGTCTCAAGTTACTGGGCCTTCTACCATGGGACATCCCCTAGACGTGTCACAAAGAGAACGGTAAGCCCAAAAATAACCAACAGCTCCTTCGGGGGTTAGTGCTACACTAGCTAAGGAACAATGCAACTATGCTAAAGTCCCTTAATCTTGGTCTAATTACTCTGTAACACATGATTTTTACAGACCATCTAATGCATTCATTATGTGGACCAGCCTTGGACACTGTAACTAGCATTCTACCATCTACCCAGTTTCAGAGTTTTATTTTTGTACTGAAGGGGTCAATTAAAGGTTTTACTGAATACTATTAGGTACAAACTAATGTATACTAATACTTAGGTACAAACTAATGTATATACAGTTACCAGAATACAATATTATCCACAATAAGAAGCCTCTAAACATTAGGTAAAAAGGAAGATCTGATTGTTCAGGGACTGCATCAAAAGTGTTTTGAGGTCCTCCAGAAAGAGTCTATTATTCCTTATTATAGGGAAGTTGACACCTATGTGTGTTGCTCATGTCATCAGATGAGGACAACACTATGGAATCTGTTGAAGGTGAGCAGGTCTCCTGTCTCCAAGAATGAAAAATCACAGTCTGCTCTATCAGCCTGCATTTACCAACTTGCTTATTTCGCTGTGGAAACATGGGCTCCTGGGCTGTAAAGCTATACACAAAAATATACCCCATTAAAATACTATCCACAGCAATTTCAACTTTGTTGGTCTTTTTTGTGTAATGCTTGAGAAGCCATTTTCTACCTGGGAGACTCAAATTTTATAAGGTTACATTCAAACTCTTCCAGAACGAAATCAAGGTTGGACTACCAGACAATACCCCTATACTCCTGTGATATATTAATTAATTTTATTGGGTGTTTCTCATATAAGAGAAAAAAAAATTCCATGCACATATTTGTAATTATATTACTATTACATTTCTAGTTTTGGATAGATTATGGTAGGGTTAGAACTCTTGCCTTGTTTTTACTGCTATCCCTGGCTTTGTTGGAAAGATTTCCTCTTCTGCTGACAACAGTTTTACCAGACAGGGAGGCAAAAATCTGCAACAGAGACGCAGACAGGAAAAATAATCTGACAAGGGTTCTAGCCTTTCCGTATCTGTACACAAGAAAAGCATTTGAATTTCTCTCTGTATTATTCTTGTCTGGTAAAACATTGTCAGCATGACAGGAAGTGAGGGGGGTTAGTAATTATTGGAGCTCTAATACAGCCCTAACTAGCAACAAAAAATAACCAATTCTTCTCTATTCTACCTAAAGCTAAGAAAAAAGTTTAGGCTTGACAAGTGCATCATAAAACATAGCACATAACATACTGTGCCATATAATACAATCACTTAAAGTGTATGTTCACAGTTTCAGAAAAAAATAAAAGTTGAACTAGCACCCTACACCCCACCTATTCCCTGGGCCTTGGTGCACTTACCTCTGTGGATGATGAGCTGTCAATGTCCACAACAGCTGGTGTAGCATTCCAGGGATTTGAAATTTCCACTCTTCTTCCTCCTCTTTCTGTAAGGCTTCCAGGACAGATCAGAGTGATTCTGATTGGTTAGCACCGGCACATAGAGTCATTCTGATCTGTCCCAGAAGTCTTGCAGAAAGAACAAGGATTTTTCAAACTCTGAGACCACTACACTGGCTGCATGAGCACTTACAGTTTATCATCCACAGTGGTAAGCAGGCTCGGTCTGGGACAAAAAATGGACCGGGCACTTTACACTGAGCAGTCCATTACTTTTTTTTTCATTTCTGCCAAATTACAATTAATGACAACTACCGGTTTACTGCACACTTTAAAGCTGTAGTAATGAATTCCTCCTGCAAGGCAATGTTATAATGTGCTAGTATGCATCGCATATTAGCAAATTATGTGAAACTTACTTTAAAATGAAGCCTTCACGTGGTGCGCTGTCACCGCTGACAGGGCTTCTTTCTGGGTTGGCAGGCCCCAGTCCTTTGTTTGGACAAGCTGCGATGACATCACAGCACAGTGACATCACCGGTGGCTTCACAAGTAAATATCTCCTAAATGGCGCACATTTAGGAGCTATTTACTGTACCTTTAGGTAAGCTTTACTATAATCAACCAAGGGGGTTTACTCCCACTTTAATAATATAGCAGAGGTTATAGCATATCATTACCGCTCACTAACTGATTGCTAGAGGTTACTGCACATCATTACTGCTCACTGATTGGTTGCTAGAGGTTACAGCACATTATTTATGCTTGCTCATTGGTTGCTAGAGGTTACTGCATATCATTACCGCTTGCTGATTGGTCGCTTGAGGTTGGTGCACATTATTACTTCTCACTAATAGGTTGCTAGGGATTATTGCACATCATTGCTGCTCACTAGTTGCTAGAGGTTTTTGCACATTATTAGCTCACTAAACATTTTTACTGCTCACCCATCACTTAGCTCCATAACCCCAACCAACTCTCCATGCCCTTCCCATCACCCCACTGTACTCTTCATAGCCCCACCCACAACCCTCCCTGTACTCTACAAAGCCTCACCCACAATGCCCTTCTCTACTCTCAATAGCACTGCTCACAAATTTCTTTCTCCATAGCCCCACCCCCAATGCCATTCAATTCTCCATAGCCCCTTCCACAAAGCCTCCTCTATTCTCCATTACTTCATCCCCAAATAACACTTTGCTCTCCATAGGGATACCATTCAAAGCCATCTAATTCCTATAGCCCTGCCTACAGCTCCCCTCCAATCATCAGATCCCCTCTGGCCACTCTCTGTGCCCGGGGGATCCCCATAGAAGAGGCTCGAAGTGTGGGCATTCCCCGCAACCCCCTTTCCCCCTCTCCCTATACAAGCCACTGTCACTGATTACTCAGGCCACTGACAGGGTTAGAAACTAGGGTTACCATCTGTCTGGGATTCACCCGGAAAGTCAGGGTTTGGAATTGTGTGTCTGGATTCCAGTCTGCCTGAAACCCAGACTCATTATTCAGATTGGGCTGTGGCTCTCCAAGTAACTGAGATAGTCACACAAAAATCTGTTGCTGTCCGGGAGCTGGGGGCTGCTGTCTGGGGGTCGGTTTGGCATCAATGGGGCACTGGGGGGGGGGCAATGATTTCAGCAAGAGCAGTTTGGACACATCCACTGTTTGCCGCAGCGTGCTGCATTACCACTCTCTTTGGGGCACCCAAAGATGCCCCAAGTCTTTTATCCTATAGTGTATACTATTAAAAAAATGTGCCCTGTGCCACTAAAGTGTCCGGGTTTAGCTTGAAGAAAAGGTGGCAACCATATTAGGAACAGTCATAGGCAGTCAGGAGAAAGACCTAACTGGTCCTGGCCAGCCAAGCTCACCGTGCTGCCTGCCTCCCGTGTACCCGGCCGCTCCGCATTACCAGTGGGGCCCTGATTGTTAGCAGATGCGGCCCACGGGTGAATTCCCGGTGTGCTCTATGGCCAGTCTGGGCCTGGTGGTAAGTAAAGTAGGGACCATGTTGGTGTGGAGGGTGTAGGGTGCTAGTTTGTCTCCACATTTTTTTCAAAAAAAGGTGAACTAACCTGTTAATACATTTATTAAAATCTATGCCATATGACTTACATTGTTGCCTTAGACCTTAGCAGAAGATGCAGTATTAAGCAGAATACTACTAACTATTCAACGTAAGGTATATAGCTCAATAGGGTTAATTTGTGTATTTTATTTTTCTTGTTCTTTTTTTTCTGCAAGAAACTACATGAAATTGAGAAGGGAAGGTGTCATTTAATGGGTGGTTCTGAGATCCAATGTAAACATTACTGTGATGCTTTCTACATTGCAATCTTCAAAGCGCAATACCCTTACTACTAAATGCTTCCAGTTCCTGAAAAAAAAAAAACACCAAAAGCTTGTATCGCTCTATGAGCAGCTTTCTACACTAAAATATTTATCCTATACAAGACCCTGCACAGGCTTTAAACGCATTAAGACATTATAGAGGTTGTCTGTGTGCCATTAAGTCAAATCTTACTCTGCTACATTACTAACCCACACTGGCATTTTTTACTTGCTTTTGATGTTTTTTCTTATAATCTTTTTATAGTATAATCACACATTTTGGGATGTGTGATCAAAGGAATGTTAAAGCTTCAGAGGCTAAGCCTGGATATTGGATCTATAATTTACTGAATTCATTAGATTTAATGGTATTCTCCGGAGAATAATGAAAATGTGTATTAAAAAGAAATAAATAGAGAGATGAATAATAAAAATGCAGGAAGTTTCTTGTCTTTGTTTTTTTTTTTATCTTATGACATCTGGTGGTCAGAAGGAAAGTGTCCATCTCTTTTCTATTTTCTTATAGAAGTCGAACTTATGATCTGCATCTGGTAAGTAGTTTATTCTAATACTGCATGCTGTAAAAGTGAAGCAGTTCACTTATCATTGGCTTTCTTGTTATGCTTCATTAATGCCTGTCTTGTGCTAGCGGTCATGCTTTGGTCACCATAAGTTCACATGTTACATTCCCTTCAAGCAATTATTTCTTCTCCTTCTTGCATACCTTAGTATAACGATTAAATGCCATTTAATATTTTTTTTATGCTTATTTTTAGTAAATGAAAATATGTTACCAGAATTTTTAAGTATGCATCAGTAATGCATACAAAGATAAAATGTATTTCTATCTGGAGTGTTATTAAATAAATTGGCTACCACCTAATGTAAAAAAAGGTATATACGGTCATTGCTTCCAAAGTAGCGCTAAAATGCTTTGGAATTGAAGAAAAATGTCTACCGCCTACCTTTGGTAGCCTTGCTTGAAACACACCATTGATCCTTTAATAGATAAGACCAATATATTGATATCTGGTCTAAAAACTATGGTACTAAACCTTACATGTCAAGTGTAAAGGGTATATGAAGTGATTTATGTATAGCCCGGTGAGAAATATCAGTAATCTATACTACTTACTAGTTTTTGGTATTATAGTTAAAGAGGACATATTATCAGATACAATATATTGCCAAAAGTATTGGGACACCCCTGCAAATCATTGGATTCAGGTGTTCCAATCACCTCCATTTCCACAGGAGCATTAAATCAAGCACCTAGGCATGCAGACTAAGACCCCTTTCACACCGAGGGTGTCTTGCAGGCGCTATAGCGTTAAAAATAGCACCTGCAATCTGCCTCAAACAGCTGCTCCATTATATCCAGTGTGAAAGCCCGAGGGCTTTCACATTGGAGCGGTGCACTGGCAGGACGTCAGGAAAAGTCCTGCTAGCAGCTTCTTTGGAGCGGTGTGTTTACCACTCGTCCACCACTGCTCCCTATTGAAATCAATGGGGCAGTGCGCCTATACCGCTAGCAAAACGCCGCTATTGTGGCACATTGTGGATGGTCTTAACCCTTTTCTCGGCCTATAGCGAGGGTTAAAATCTCCCAGCTAGCAGCCGAAATGCGCCGCAAATCCAACGGTAAAACGCTGCTAGAAATAGCGTTGTTTTACCGCCAACGCTAAGGGTGGCACAGTGTGAAAGGGGCATAATGCAGGCCATACATGTTCAAATTTTGAACTAATTTTCTTTTAAAAATCAGAAAGTTCTTTTTTTTGTGATCCGATGATGCCACCATTGATTTTCAAAATTCGACCGACCAAGACTTCAATTTCACCTCATGTTGCTACAGAAAAGAATTTTCGTGGCTAGGAATCTTCTTTTCTCTCCGTAAATTTTATTTTCTTGCACATTTTTTCTTATTACATTTCTCACATGATTCTCCCATCAATGATCAGAAAATAATTTGTTTTTCAAAAATATTCCAACACGTCTGACTCCTCAAATTTGATTGCCGTACGAAAATTGGCTGTTGCTGCAGTCCACTAATGGTGCGAAATTCGTACCAAAACTCTTAGATTTTTACATTTTTAAATTTGAACCGTGTATGGCCGGGATTTGTGACATAATGGGTTACTTTCAGGAGCTCAGTGAATTCAAGCGTGAATTCAAGCTGTGATAGGTTGCCACCTGTGCAATAAGTTAATCCATGAAATTTCCTTGCTACTAAATATTCCACGGTCAACTGTTAGTGGTATTATAACAAAGTGGAAGCTATTGGGAACAATAACAACTCAGCCACGGAGTGGTTGGCCAGTGGGGTTAACACATGCTGAAGTGTACAGTGCACAGAAGTCACCAACTGTCTGTAGAGTTAATAGCTACAGACCTCCAAACTTCATGTGGTCTTCAAATTAGCACAACAACAGTGCGTAGAGAGCTTCATGGAATGGGTTTCTATGGCCGGGCAGCTGCATCCAAGCTTTACATCACCAAGTGCAATGCAAAGCATCAGAGATCATAGAACCACCACACATACACACACTTCCACCCTGCCAATGACTTATTTTATTTTTTCTCCAAAAGGATAAAGCAATCTACAGTATATAATACCAGGGTCAGTGTTTACCTGTACTGAAATTATGGGTCAAAGATGATAAAGTCAAGTAAATCCTAATGCTTGTGCAGTTCTTGGCTGTTTACAAATGTCTGATACAGATCAGCCTTCTACTACAACTGGGACTCTAGAGTTATAAATATCCACAAATATATAGCAATCTTGTTCAAAACTATACAGTCAACCAGGAGTGGCTAGTAGTGGTTTAATTAATAAATTAATAATTCGTTAATTTCATGAGCTGTAGAAAACAGTGCTATTCAGAAATCTAGGATGTATGTAGGTATCCTATGTAGGAATTTCATCTTAATATATGTGTATATATATATATATATATATATATATATATATATATATATATATATATATATATATATATTATATGTATATGTATATATGCAACAATAAAGAATTTACAGTGCTTCCATAGACCTTGTTTTGCAACGGCTACTGGTCTAGTTTAGCAAATTATTATTTTTTAAAGTAATGCTTCTCTATATCCCCCAATAAGATTCACATCTTCTATAGCTATCATTTCTAGTATTAGTATGGGTTTAATTGAGGGCCTTGGAGCAACATAGAAAATGTCCTACCCAGGACAGATGATAAATGGAAGTTTTGTTCCATCCAATGCAGGAGTTCTCTTTCATTGCTTTGAGACTGACCACTGCTTGACTGTACATTTCCCAAAATGTTGTATATTCTGAAACACATCATAAATAAGACTACCTTTAAAAGATCCATCAATATGAGCTGACTTTTTAGCATTACATTGTAAAATATAACAAATTGTTTCATTTGGACTTGCATGACGGTAAATATTATGAGCAAAGGTGAAAAAAATGTCGTAAAAACTGCCCTAAATATTGTAATTACTCAATGATTAATAGACTTTTGTAAATTTTGACTGACTTTCCTCTTTGCTTCCGTGGATTTTCCCAAGAAGGTACTATGGCACATATTTTCTGGTTTTGTCTGAAGGACTGTAGGTTATGGGTCAGAGTCTATACTCTTCTCCACAACTTATTTCATGTCAATCTCAAAAGGAATCCCTACGAAGCTCGTCTTGTCAATTGCTAAATTGCTTATTCCGAAGCGCCAACTGGCTCTTTTTACTGCAACTAAACTAACTATCATGAAGGCTAGGAAAACTCCTGTACTTAGCTTTGAGGCAGTCAAAAACCGTATGAACGATATCACGGTGAACGAGAAGCTGATGGCTATCCTCTCAGACACACACGACAAATGCAACCATGTCTGGCAACTGTGGTTTGCATTTACCCAACCTTCTAGGCAGTGGCAGCTGGTCAGTCAGTCAGCCCTGCACTTACAATGCATCTAAAGTGCAAACATTTATCTATAGCCTTAGTATACTTTAGCTGGCAGAAAGTCTTCTGTATGGAATAAGTGCAGCCTTGCTTAAAGCTCCAATCAAGTAGGATGTGTTCCTTCCATACATTTGAAGGTGTGATTTCAAGGCTTCTAAATACTATAGTACTATAGTATAGTATGCATTGAATCAGTTAAAACAATCCATTCTTTAAGAGTATTAGACCTTTTTCAATTGCTCCTACTAATAAGAGACTGATTCTTTGGCACATCCCCTTTATTGCAAAATAGTGAACAGTAAAATATTTTTAAGACAAGAGATTTCTCCATGCAAAAAGCCATGCGGAAAAAAATGTGCAGAATAGTAAATATACATCTCTTTTTATGACACCCTGAATTAATTGAGAGAGCAGTGAACTGTTACAGATTTTGTTAGATCAGGCACAATGTGACCCATTTATGGCCAACGTTGCTGTGCTCAATTACTACTGAAATAAAACAAAGTATGATTAGTGCGGCAACATGTACTTCACTCCTAGCTTATTCCCCTGTAGTTACTTTTTACATAACTAAAGAAGTATAAGCAAAACCAAAAGACATATTTTTAAGTAATTACAATCCCTCACCTTGTAAAGCCCCATACACACTATCAGATTTTCTGCTGATTTTTTCCTTCAGATATACCAAAACCATGTACAGTAGTAGAAGGGCCTGCCTGATTGCATACAAATTGAAACTCCTAAGGTTTGACCTCATACTATGATGATGATTCCAAAAAAGATACCATCATTTAATACACATTTTTCCTCAGTGCAATGCCAACGGTCAATTATACCTGAGGAAAATAAACATTTAAAGAAGAATAACAAAGTAACAAGGGGGGATATTCAGAAGGCCATCATAAATATTCTGTATACACTGTATACATAGCACACACATTTTTACTGGATCAGTAGGAAGGCAGAAGGAGTATACTTTTCAAAGTCTTTGCTGTGTAACTTTCTTTGTTTGCTTTTTCTCTTTCAAAAGTGCAAGGCAAATTATATTCTGATTGGTAGTTGGTAAACTTCTTACTAGCATTTTACATCTGACTTTTTACGTTTTTGAAGCATCAAGGAGGTGTTCCAGAACCATCACTAGAGGATGTGTTCCTTAAAACCTTTGAAATCAATAATGCACATGTGCAAACAAAAGAAACAATAATTCATAATTTTTTGGATTCTTGCACTTCTTTCCAAGTAAAATCTATGCTATACAAGGTGATGCCCATAACTGAAATCCACAATTCCTTTAATTAAATTTAGAGTATAGTTACTTCCTTTACTTATATATAATGCTCATGGTCTATCATGGGGCCTTTATCTCTCAGAATAGATCTTTTTTTATGGGACTCAATCTTCTAATGGTCTCAAATGTGGACATGACACAGCAGACTTATAACTAACTGCTTCTAAATATGGTACAAATCACTTTGTGAACTATATGCCTCTCACTACAATGTGGGTGTTTTAGATATATATATGTAGCTAAATTCACAGAAGTAGAAAGTTATTGTCTATTATATTCTTAAAAAAATTGATTTTTCATGAATAGATTTATCCTGAGCCACCTTCCTTAAACATTTTCTTGGATAAACTGATGGTTGCCTTTTGAATGGACTGAACTTAAACAACTCTATGGAAGGAAACACAGACAGAGATTTACTGAAGTGTGGGAGTCATTTATTGATTCTTCACCAACTTTAGCCAAGGCAAAAATTATACAAACTATTGCTTTGACCTCTTGGTACATAATTCAAACTCTTTCTAATGACCCCCATATCTCCTTCCATGTTGTTCTTGTGGGAACCCAAGTTGTTGACCGGTATCTCTGTACATTTTCCTTTCTATTGTTTTATGTCAATGTGTCCCATTGACATTTTAACCTATCATCTTGTTCTTTTAGTCTTTGTTGGCTTGTATCTTTGGCAGTGAAAAGGTTTGGTGAAAAAAAATATAAAGGTGAAAACAAAATAGCCTTCTAAAGTACCAGTATTACCTCTTGTGTAGGCATAAACTGGATATCAATAGAAATGTTGAGGTATTTATCAAAAAAGAACAGTCTATTGCAGACTTTTCTTAATTTTAGAATTTATTAAGAAAGTTATCCTTTCTGGAAACAAGATGGATATTCTTCCAAATCTAAGATATCTTTTTGTATTTTTAGAAACAAAATCATATGGGGTGAAGTTCAATTACTTGCATGCACTGACGTAAAAGCTAATCACCATTCATTAGATCTGTACATGAGAATTTAGGACTTGAAAATAAGAACGTACAGAGAAATGACAGCCTAAACAAGGTGCCAAGAAATAAAAGCAATATTTCCTCTCCCTCACAATTTTTACTGCACTCAAAACAAACATTTTGGTAAGCGTTTAGTTCTGCTTGGAAGCAGTCAACATGTCAGCGCAAAGCTGGTCACAATTAAGTACATATCATCACCCCTCCCTTGGCTGGGATTTTTCTGCATACATTTTATCATAAACTCAAAGCCAGGCCTAAATTCACTCCAAGCCATTCCCATTAATGGTTAGCCTCTCCAAGACAAGAGCTCTTGGCTCCCAAAAGCTGCCTGTTAGTAGGGGAGCAATGTACTGCCAAGTTGGCTGTGAAAAGTCATTCAGACACATTTAAAATTAAGTCCTGCTTGTAAAAACAGTCAGTCATGTGTTTTTAATAAAGAACTGGAATATAAGAACAGAATTTTACAACTTTTTGCTCTGTGGGCAAAAAGCTTTCTTTTTCAACAGTCTGAATGGTGAACTGCTTATTATACGCTATGAATGTGTTAGCATGTCAAGGTGGCAAAACTAAATATTTGGACTTTAATTTTTAATTGTCAAATCATTAACTTAATATTACCTTTTACTGATGTACAAAGCAGCCATACTGCTATCATGGGCATATTATGTTTTTATGTCTTAGAGTGGCAATGTACCCCAGCATACTTAAAGGGATTGTAAACCCTCATGGTTGTTCACCTTAATGCATTCTATGCATTAAGGTGAAAAACCTTCTGTAGTGCTGAACCCCCCCAGTCCCCCCATTTTACTTACCTGAGCGCTGTCTTTCTCTGGCTGGGAATGCGCACACCAGCTCTAGTTGGTGTCTCATGTCCTGATTGGATAGATTTATAGCAGTGCAGCCATTGGCTCCCGCTGCTGTCAATCAAATCCAATGACGTGGGCGCTGGGGAGCGGGGCCGAGTCCTGCTTTTTGTCTGATTACAAGCAAAAGCAGCACTCGGGAGTGCGCCCGCATGAGTGTCCACCAAGGAGAGCGCTTTTCCAACATGAACATCCGATGCGGGGAGGAGCTACCAGTGCTGCCAGGGGACCCCAGAAGAGGATGATCGCACTCTGTGCAAAACAAACTGCACAGTGACGGTAAGTATGACATGTTTGTTATTTAAAAAAAAAAAAAAAACGAGGGTTTAAAACACCTTTTAAAAATACCATTTGAAAATGTTCACTAAATTAGCTAGCCTTGAATAATCACTTACCATAGCCATAAAAAAACAAAAAAAAACAAAGAACAAAGTGGATCCCTGTGTTATTTCAGATCAAATGTTTAGTGTTTTGTATATAATTTATTTATTATAACCTAACTTAATTTTAACTAAACTTAATTTTCTTAAGTAAATTAAAAATATTACATATGAATATGTGCCAATTTTTAGCCAGCAAGCAGTACCCTAGGCTTTGTTCACATGTTTTCCCAGGAGAATTATAAAGTGTATATACCTTTAGTGCAGTTACACTTATATCTCCTCACCCCCAGCTCCCCTTCCACCTTTCCAATCTTGCCCTCCTCTACTTCCAATCCAGCTAGATGTTACTCATTACACAGCTGCTTGTCAAAATCTTCCCAAATGGACTCAGATTTGTGCTCTGCACTTACACTCATGCCTGAAGAGAGTTATTCCAGAGTACACGCTTGGAAGCACCATGGGAATGAATGAGAGCACATGTGCTGACCTGGCCAGGAAGATTTTGACAAGCAGCTGTGCAATGTATTCAGTAATGTCTTGCTTGATCAGGGTCGGGGAGGGGGGAGGAGAGGGATCATGAGTTAGGTGAACCTGCACCAAATGACTGTTTACAGAGTTCAGTAGTATAGACCCAAATTACACACACACAAACACACACATGACAGGATGATTCAGAGGAGGGACCTATTCTACCCTCCCTCTCACCTTTCCTTTTGCATTGTATGGGCTTTAGGCTTGTGCAATTAGTTTCGTAACGAATCGAAATTCAGACGAATTTTGCATCTTTCGGACATTCGGATGCAAATATTACCACATCCCATTATACCCGGGCCATACGTTCTCTAGCTGATTGTGCTACTGGGTGTCCCACACGCTCCCCTATTTCTCATCTTTCCCTCTCTTTCTCTCACCTTCCCCTACTTTCTCTTCCTTGCTGATCTCTCTATCTTTCCCCTATACTCGCTACTTTTTGGTTTAAGCCGACTAGGTTTTGATTTGCTAGTGCCACACTCTTCTGGGGGGGGATGGGGGTATATCCCCCTGTCTCCCACCTCCACTGTTATTTGTTTTATGATACTGAGGACTGCACATGTTTAGCACTGCTGTGCTTTAAGAGGAGATACTTAAGCGGGATGACCCTCCGTCCCTCTGTTTTGCCTCCCATATTGGGGTGGTGGCTGGGAAGCTTGCGGGAGAGGGAGGACGGGGGGAGCCCTCAGTCGCAGCAAGTCTGTTGTCTGCTCTGCCATGCAGATTAGGGGGCGGGTGGGGAATGCTATTTCCCCCCTGGTCGCGCCCCCTCTATGTTCCCCTTCACCCCTAACACTCGTTGTACGGTCTGTTAGCTGGCACTTATGACATGGTATTCTCCGATTTACCTGCTCAAGCAGTCTACTTCTAAGTTCAATCTTGCTTCCCTCATGTGCAACCTTCTTGATGTACTAAGTTACTCTTGGCCTCACGGCACGATTTGTATATTTCTGTACCCCTTTTCGTTTACCAAGTTAACTCTGTACATTACTGTATCTGATATTGCTTTGTACTTTTGTGTACACAAAAAATAATAAAAATGTTTGAAAGAAAAAAATAAAAACTGCAGAGATGATCAAATACCACCAAAAGAAAGCTAACATTTTTGGGAAAAAAGGTCACAAATTTTGTTTTGGGTACAGTGTCGAATGACAATTGTCAGTTAAAGCAATGCAGTGCCAAATTTAAAAAGTGCTCTGGTCAGGAAGGGGGTAAAATGTTTTGGGCTAAAATTTGGTAAAATGGGTAATGACCAGACAATTTTTTTTGTGATACAGCACTGCATCACTTTAACTGACAACTGTGTGGTCGTGCGACATTTTACCCAAACAAAATTGATGTCCTTTTTTCCCCACAAATAGAGTTTTTTTTATGGTATTTGATCACCTCTGTGGTGTTTATTTTTTGCACTATAAACAATAAAAGACTGGCCATTTTGAAAAAACAACAACATTTTTTAAATTTCTGCTATAATACATATCCAAAAAATATATATATTCACTAGTTTAGTCCAATATGTATTCTTCTACATATTTTTAGTAAAATAAAAGTATAATGATTGGTTTGCACAAAAGTTATAACTTCTACAAATGGGATGTATTCATGGACTTTTTTTTTCATTGTTTTTTACTGGTAATTTTTAGTGGGACTGCGGCATTGCGGCAGACAAATCTGACCCTAAGTGACACTTTTTGGGGACCGGTGACATTATTACACTGATCAGTGCTAAAAAAATGCACTGATCAATGTATAAATGACACTGGCAGGGAAGAGTTTAACACCAGGCAAGCGGTTAAGGGGTTAACTGTGTACACTGAGTGTGTTCTAACTTCGTGGGGGGATGAGCTTACTGAGACAACACAGAGATTGCTGTTCCTGATCACTAGGAACAGCAGATCTATAAGTTATCCCCTGTCAGAATGGGGATCTGCCTTGTTTACATAGACAGATCCCCATTCTGCCTCTCTTTACCGTGATCGCGGGTGGCCAGTGCCAGCTGTATCTCATGCATGGACCTAAGTACAAGTATGTCGGTTCGTGCAGTTGGGTCACCCTGCCACAGAATA
Source organism: Lithobates pipiens (assembly GCF_037356315.1). NCBI lineage: Eukaryota > Metazoa > Chordata > Amphibia > Anura > Ranidae > Lithobates > Lithobates pipiens. The sequence continues at coordinate 397,114,094 of NW_027507748.1, read as the reverse complement.
TGTGCGGTGGGAGGTCTGGAAGTGGTTAAAAAGGCTTCGATATGGGCGCATTGCTGTTTGGTCTGCAGCTTCTGTGTGTTGTTCCCGATTCCGTGTGACCTCTTATCTTGATCCGGCTTACCTCTGACCTGTGCTTGTCTACTACCTGCCCTGGCCCCAGCTTGTCTTTCGATTCTGCTCCTGCCTCCTGTTGCAGCTTGATTGATCTCCCAGTGCTGATTTGGCTTGTTACCTGACCATCCTGCCATCTGCCGTCATTGCCTGATCTGCCTGACCATTACTGACCCAGCTTGTGTGACCCTACACCTTGCTCATTCAGCCTTCTACAGCTTCCAGACCAGCAAGCTTCCCTCTGGTTCCTGTTTCCAGTTGCTTACTACAGTCTGCATCCAGCCAAGCATCGTGCCAGCTCAACTACTACCAGCCTGCTCCGCTGCCACTTCTACCCGCTGACTGCTACCACACAGACTATTGGACTGATTACAGGCACTCATAACTCGCCATGCTCTTGTGGCTGCTGTCTCACTACCAGTGTCCCTCAAGCCAAAGCTGTATGAGAGTGTATAAGAGGCCTTCCTCTGCACATCAGGCTCACTGACCAGGTATATGACAGCCACATTTACTAATCTAAAGTAAAAATCCCCTTTGCTAAGTAAAAAATGTGATTTGCTAATTGAACAGTCTATTTACCTTTAGCAAATCAACCCTGTCAGTCTAAAATCAAGCAGCTTCTGTAGAAAAAATTAAACAAACACTTGTGATACCAGTATCATAAGGCCTCATGCACACTGGGAATTTTTATGTCTGCTGTTTTGGACGTCAATGTTTTTTTTCTGCAGCCAGTAAACTCCCCAGCATGTCCTAAGTGTCCATGCACAGATAAGCTTTTATCAGCATTTTTTGTCAGGGGCATTTTCAGTCTGGAAAAAACCCCAGAACTGCTGCGTTTGAAGAGGAATTTTTCCACTGTAAAAACACTCTAATGCTGAAAAATACTGAAAAACACAGAAAATGCATCAAAAGAAATCTATCCAGTGTTTATGAGCTAAACGCTGATGCAAAAACGTGCTATTCTACAGCTGACCCTACTGGCGTTTCTTTTATAACGCTCAGGGTGCACAAGGCCTAAGGGGATACAGTAGTTAATATTTATTTGTAATATAACCAGTCTATAAAGAGCCTACTGTTGTACTAAGCAAGCATGCAGCTTTCCTCTTTCCTAAAAAAAAAGGTTAGAAAATGAAAGGTAATCTTTGACTGGTTGCTACAGGCAACATATTTTTCCCCAAAATGGCCTGAATTGCAACTGAATGGTAGTTGAGTTTTCACTGCGTTCATTCTATTAGGATGAGAGCACTTACTAATTGAACAGCAGAGTAAATGATTTTCTGATGAAAAACACATTTCAGAATTGGTAAGAGATCAAACAACAGTGTATATATTGCCATTGTGCCTTGATTTGTTAAAGAAAACCATATTAACTCATTATACAATACACTTCTCATAATGGATTGCCTTGGAAAAGCTCCTAGGGAGCCCCAATTAATCAATACTAAATTATTTCTAAACAAGTGCAGCACAGTTGTCAGGACCTAAATTTAAGTCAAGTGACAGATTCTCTCCATATGCTACTGTATCTGGCACATATTAAAACCTAATTAAGACTCTAATCAATGTAACTGGGTATGGGGGACTCGACTTTTTACTGCAGTTGCAAAATAATACTGAACTGAGATAAAGCCACAATTAAACAGAGAATTAAAAATTACAATGGATATATCACATAATGTAGAGGATTTATTTTCCAACACTGGTACATTTTACTGCATCTGAATTATCAAGGGGGGAAATTAAATCATCAGAATTTAATTAAAAAAAATATATTTGTAAATATTTGCAGGTATCAAACAAACAATCAATCAATAATGTAATCATGTTCAATATTTATATTTACTTAAAAGAAAGCAGCACACATTTACATCAAAATTGAGTATTCAAAAGCACATAATCATATACTCAGAGAGTAAAATGGGTAATTGTTTATAATACCGTATGATAAACACAAATGTGCATTTTTGCACTTGACGGGTAACAAATGGTACCAGTAGGATAAACTGAATCATGCATTATCCTTCAAGAATGAAGAAGCAATTGAGTCTAAAATCTCAAAAATCTAGTGCTAGAAGTGAATTACCACATACGCCACTGTTACAAGAACTAAAGAGAAGAGACATGAGTGGAATAAGAAGGTCAGAGAGGAAAGGGGTCAGCTCCCCCCCCCCCCCATATGGCCAGCATACTAATCAGGAGCAGTAGAGTCTATCCTGTAGTCATGGGTGATCCATTCTTATGTTTTCAGAGTAGAGTCAAAGCTCAGGGGTAAAAAGTGGTCCTCTTAAGGCTGTAAACTTTGGTATGCCTAGGTATTTGTTCTAATAAGGTTGCCTCTATCTTGGGATTTATCATAGGTTTTGGTATTCAATGTTGAGTTTCAATGAGGCATGATTTGGGCATCTTCCATGCTTTACCTATAGTTTGTTTTGATGCTGTAATGACTTGTAAAAAAAGTTTAAATTGTGCTTAGGTTGGGTCAAGCAGGTGCCTGTTTATTATCCACTTCAGGCTCTGGAGACAGTGAGTTGTTAGTAAAAGTGGATAACATTAGGAATATTTTGGTCCAAAATATAGTAGCTAGAGGGCAGGACTACTATATATGCAGATGGGTTCCTTGTTCATCACAGCCTCTGAAGAAAGTACTGGGACTAAATACCACCTTGAAAGGACTTTGTAGATAACCTCAAGGGCAATTATATTCATGGTGGAAGATTTGGTTGATATCCACCAAGAAGTTAAGGTCAATCAATCATTTAGTTAATCAATCAACCAATCAATATATCAGTCAATCATTTATAACTAGCACTCATCTTATATTGAATGTTTATACTTCTCTTATCTTTTAAAATTTCAGTATTTTTATTAGGGCACTTTCACACTGGGGCTTTGGGGGTGTTGGCGGTAAAGTGCCGCTTCGTTTTACCGGCCCTTTTCGGCCATTTGGCTTTTAACCGCTGCTGGTGCCTGAAAAAGGGTTAAAATCGCCCGCAAAGCGCCACTGCCGAAATGCTTTGCAGGTGTTTTGGCGGCGCTGCCCATTGATTTGAATGGGCAGGGGTGCTTTAGGAGCAGTATATACACCGCTCCTAAGGCGCCTCAATGATGCTGCTTGCAGGACTTTTTTTAATGTCCTGAAAGCGCACCACTCCAGTGTGAAAGCCCTCGGGTTTCACACTGGAGTGACAGGAAAAGCGCTTTACAGGCACTTTGTATGTGCTATTTTTAGCACTTTAGCACCTGTAAAGCACCTTAAAGATTTATTTAAAGTGGCCTTAAGATTTATCATGATCAATAGGGGAATAGCACAATGGATCGCAGAATGTGGTTCTCAACGCATAGTTTGGTTAAATGTAGTGTAGCAGTATATACTTAAAACTGTTTCTAAATACAAAATATATCTCACCACGCTATGAATTAATGAAGAAAAGGACAGAATTAGCTTTCAAAGAATTTGCTAGCCATAGATGATGTGTGTCCTCATGCTTAGTGACACATATAACCAGGCTAAAAGATACAGAGTATAACTATAGTGTGTGATGAGTACATTCTAAGCATATTGTCAAGTAACAGGATTAATAAGCAAAAGGAATGTAGAGAGGTCCAAGAAGACTTCATCTACTTTGATAGGGTTCAAAATAAATCAATAGCAATTTCCACTATTCCTGGTGTGAGTGGACTAGATGGGATCAGGAGTTCCACCCACAGACAGCAGGGTGTATTTAGGAGAAAAAAAAGGGGAAAGGAAAAAGGGAAAAAAACAAGGTAACAAAGAAAAAAAAGTAAAGAAAAGATAAGAAATATGAAGAGGAATTAGAATGAAAACAGGATTATGCAGAAGAGTTATAGTAAACCCACAAATTCCATGTTAAAATTCAGTTTGTATATTTTCAGCACATTTGACATCTTAGCAGAGGCAGTTCTCTGACTCTAGTGTGCCTATGGAAATTCAATGTGCCTGGCTGTGCAGGGTGGGGGATCCCATTCTACTTGCAGCTCCTTAGGGGATGTGCTACATAAGTAATTGTCAGAATAATCTCTTATTAAATATTATACTGTATGTTCCCAGTAACAGCAGTTGTATATTTTTAAGAGAAATGCACTTTTTAACCATGTTAGTGACTTCTTAATAGACAATACTTTGTGTCATTTGTAACAAATAACTCTCAAATATGACATTGTGTGTCAGTTTTAATGCACTTTAGAGATAAGTCAAATGGGTTTAATAGGAAATAATAACAGAGGAAGTTCAATGATGAATGCCCATCTCCAGTCAGCAGCAAGGCTCAGCATATGGTAGAGTAGCTACCTGGCAATGCACACTCTTAGCTCAAGCCTATAATTAGGTAATGCATAATTAGTAGCTGCACTGGATATCTCCTAAACCTGCACGGTTCAGGAGATATCCCTGTATTTGCATGTGCTGACATCATGCGGCACATGCGCACTTAAGCCAACTGAAGCAATGGCCCGTACGTGCCATTGCTTCAGTTGTACTGTGCCATTCCCGGTGGCTCCCGCGCATGCGTGGGAGTGACGCCATTGCGGCTCCGGCCAATCACAGTGCCGGAGCCACGATACCTGGAAGTAACCTCTGGGACAGATGTTGCCGGCTATGCATACTAGCTCATTATACCTTTATCTTGCAGGTTGTTTTTTTTTCAGAAGGGTTTACAACCACTTTAACAAGTTGAATCTTGCTTGCTTAAATGTGCCTTCATTTAGGAGAGTGCATCTACTCCCTGTTACTCCTATGAGTTGAGGGCATATCCAAGCAACCTGTATACCAATCATTACCTTTGAGAGGCGAATGCCTTTGCATTTCTGGGACTAAAGACAGATATACCATCATATACTGAACCCTACCACTGGCCACTGATATTGGGCATTCAGTTTTGTGAGGCTTTTCTTGCTTTTATTTTATTTTTTTAAATATGCACTTTTATTGCACTAGGTCCATGCATTCTTATTTTGTGTTCTTTTGAACTACAGTCTCCATACCTACTGTTCAGGAGCTACTGTATAAGATAAACAGTATTGTACCTTTATTCTGCTGGAGTACTTTTGTCTTATAAAAAGATCTTGACTGGGAATGTAACTGTGCATATTAGACACCCTTTACTTTTTTAGGAATACAGATATGTTGTGCTTACTTAAGCTCCAGAATGTTTACTCCCCCCCTTAATGACCAGGCCATTTTTTGTGATACGGCATTGCGTTACTTCAACTGACAAGAACTAGACGAGAGTGCGCTTCCCTATGCACCAAAAGACCACTTAAGTAAGACATAACCTTTTTTTGTAAATGATCTTATCATGTATACCCATAGGATGAGGTCAATGCCATTGTGTATAAAAATCAGGGTTCTATCTCTATGTGGTAATATTAACATCTACCTAGTTTAAATGGTGAAAACTTCTCTTGAATATATACGTATAGACAATATGAGCGTAACAATTTCCTCCAATATTCAATATAAAGACTCCAGGCTGTAATAGAGAATATGTAATTTAAAGGTCTATTTTCCAGCACCACCTGAATCAAAAGATAGGAGTATATCTGTCTCTCCACCCATCTATTGGCCACATATAAAATTGAAATGAACAGAAAAATAGAAGATACGTTAGTAAATACTGTCTTTCTGAGGATATGGGCTATCTGTCTTCTGCCTAATGAAATTGTCTATCTCTCAGATATGTGATACGGATACACTCATCCATGTGGACACAAAAAACAAAAACACTAATGGACGAGCCCCTTATATTACCATATCCACAAAAAAGCTTTCTCTTAACCGAGGCTACATTGACACAAGGCATATCTCACCCCACACACAAGACAAAAATGTAATCATGAAAAGATAAATTAAAATAAATCACAAATTTGATTTTGGGAACACCTTCTGACTTTATTTTCTTTTAGGTTAACATGATTTTATTTTTGTCCTAACACATTTTCCCCTCTCGCCTCCATTTTTCTTTTGTGCAGTGTGTGCCTTGTTTCAATGTAGCATTGATTAAGAGAGAAGCTTTTTTGTGATTTTCATTGTATGACCTTTCTAATGTGGGGTCAATTATTCTGCTGCTAGTGTGTGCCATATTTATATTTATATTACACATTGTATAGATACTAAATGTTTCTACTCCATATGTCCCATAATCCATATATTGAGAAGAACTGCAGAAAGGCACAGCAGTTTATGGGGGATTTTTATAGTATATGAACCAAAATTTATCGGGGCATTTGTTTTTGTGTAAATCTTTTGTTTTTTACCTATTCTGTATGCATAATTCTTGAGCACCTAACTTTCATTTCTTACTTTATTAGTGGTGTTTGACAGCTCTTTAGAGACACAGACATTATCATTTTGGGGTTACCAAGTTCTCTCTGATGAAAGGGCATGCACACGAATCTGAATGTTTTTAATAGCTCTGTGGTTGTGGTATGCAAGGTATCAATGTATAATATATGCTAATTTAAGATATACTTGGGCAAAATATGTACTAAATTGACAAGGTGTAATAAAAAAAAATGTGGAACTCTGCCATTTGCATTGTAAGTGATCCCCAATACATTTTATTCGTAAAATTAGGCTGTATGCCTTGCATCTTCAGATGCACACTATGCTCCTAGCATTGTTAACCTCCATTAAAGGGCAAAAAGGCCATCTCACTGAAAACTGCAAGAAAGACAGTAATTGGTCTGAGGCTTTTTGAAGGAAAATATAATATCATGTATCCACTAGTGTCAATCTCTCTGACCTGATTCATTTTCACAAATAAATACCAAGAGAGTTAATCTTCACATTCCTTATGACAGCTGAATACAAAAGCCTGTATATAACAATTATGCCATACTAAACTGAATTGAACAAAAACAAATAATGCAGAAGCCGTGTAGCTGTATGCATTGAATTTTCTTTTGTTTGAGGGATGATGTTTCCAAATACTAAACATTCTTGTAGAATTAAAGATAATATTGTAATTTTTTTTTTTATACAAATCCAATAATACTTGGTGCCTTTCTGCCTATCACATGAGTGTGAGCATATCGTGACTCACAACACTCATAGTAGACCTTTTGGTAACTTTACAAGTTCCCGACATGTCGCAAAATATAAAGAAAGTGACTTGTCTGGGCTGGGATTATGTTCTCAATCTGCTGCAGGCAGGAGGATACTGTATAGCCCCTTCAACTTTTTTACCCCAGTTATTAGACTGCTACATTGTTCTTAGAGGAAGTCACAAGGTAAAAGGCTACAGCAGAAGCCCAGAGTTGCACAGACAACAGGATTAACTTGGCTGTGTCATTTTTGGGTTGGTATCTCCTTCAAGTAGTTACAAAAGTATGTCTTAAAAAAATAAGAGATTTGATGCTAGGTCCACTTTAACATGTGATATAGGACAGAATTTAATTCACTATAGAATCCACACATACTTCTTACCTTTAAACGCTTAAAAATAAACAGAATCTGAATGTTACCTATTACAATGTGTATATTTAGAAGTGATAAACAGTTAGCTCTTAGATAAAATTAATGTGTTTTCCATTTTGAAATAAATGTTGCTGAACACTTCTGCAACACTCCTAAAAGATAAGCTTACCTTTTGGAGAATGTTACACATTACACCAATATTTAGCATGTAACATGATCCAGGTCTACCCCCTCCCCAATCCCACTTCCTGTGACAGTGGGTGGGGAATCTGCTCTCTGCACTCCCCCCTCTGACAACATGGGGAAAGCCATAGGGAAGTCCTCTGTGTCAGAGGAGGGCAGGGTCACTGGGTGGCCCCGCCCTCTGTTATTTAAGATGTGTCAGAAGAATTGAAGCGTCACTCGGCTGAAGACTCCCACAGAGGCGGATTGTGCGGACGGCGTGGAGAAAAAGCCGGAGCAAGATGCAGGACAAGAAGAACGGAGGAAGAAGAAGATGAAGAAGAAGATGGAGTAGAAGTTGAGAAACAAGAAGAACACAGAAGGAAGACCAGAAGAAAGAAGATGAAAGAAGAATTTAATAAAGGACTTGTCAATAACTCTCTCTTGTTTTTTTAACCTTCTTGCCACTTTTTTTGTGAAATGGTAGGGGTACATTTGTACTCCATTACCAATTCACACGGGGATCTGGGGGTCCCCTTGTTAAAGGGGGCTTCCAGATTCCGATAACCCCCCTGGCTGCAGACCCCAACACTGGGCAAGAGTTGTGGGGATGAGGCCCTTCTACCCATCAACATGGGGACAAGGTGCTTTGAGGGGCTACCACAAAGCACCCTCCCAATGTTGAGGGCATGTGGCCTGGTATGGTTCAGGAGGGGGGGCGCTCTCTCATCCCCCTCTCTTTTCCTGCAGCCTGCCAGGTTGTGTGCTCGGATAAGGGTCTGGTATGGATTTTTGGTGGACTCCACAACATTTTTTTTTTACATTTTGGTGCGGGGTTCCCCTTAATATCCAAACCAGACCTGAAGGGCCTAGTATGGAATTTAAGGGGACCCCCACGTATTTTTTTGTTTAATTTTGGTTCGGGGTTCCCCTGTGGGGAAATCCCCATGCCGTTTTTATCAATGATTGTTTATGTGTATTGGGGACCGACAATTCATTTCAGCCGCAAGTAGTATTAAATGACTTTTTGCTGTCTGACTGTTCTAAACATAGGAATGTGCCCATTTACAGGCATACTATAGACACCCCCCTGGTATGAAATTTAAAGGAATATTAAACATTTATTGTTTCACTTTAAGCATTATTAATATCACTGCTCCCGAAAAAACTTCAGTTTTTAAAACTTTTTTTTGCATTAATACATGTCCCCTGGGGCAGGACCCGGGTCCCCAAACACTTTTTATGACAATACCATGCATCTAAACCTTTAATATTATCATTTTTGATTATTCATGTTCATGTCCCATAGACTTCAATAGTGTTGGCGTGTTCAAACTAATTTTTTGCCCGAACGGGGGAGTGTTCGGCTCATCCCTATTCAGGATATTTGGGCTGAGCATAGCCTCAGCTGATCCCAGCAGCCTCAGCTAATAATGTAATTGTACATTCAGTTGTATCATCTATCCATACATCATTTGTTGAAAGAATCCCTGGCACCTGTTCCGCATTAACTGGACTTACAGCCCATATAAATCCTTCCATGAGTACAGGAAACATTTGCTGTGTGCCAGACCCCTTGTTTTAGTGCGCTTAATACCGAGTTCCTGCTTTTGTGATCCTGTTGCACTGATGTTCTGTTGTTTGTGACCTTTTATTCAATTTGGCCTGAATCCATTATCCATTTGCCATCCTCTGCAGCTGATTTGGCTTGCCTCCTGACTGCATTCCTGTGACAATGTATTATTGTATTTTGTGACTTCTTGCTGATTATATTACTTTCTACTGACCCAATACTGTACTGTACTTCTTTTATTATTAGGCATTAGCCTGCCATGTGGCCCATCTGTTGGCCCATAGCATGAATCTGGAATTCTAACCTGGAAGTCCTTCAAGTCCCATTCAAATCATTGATGGCTCTGATACAAAACAAGTGCTCCTTGGCCCCTGTATCCAAGAGGAGCTTTCCATCTGTCAACAGTTTTATGACAGTACACCATTTTAAATGGTGGGAAAACTTGCTAGACCTTGCAAAGCCCTATCATTCAGATGAAGCATAACTTTATCCAATCCCCTATTTTAGTTTTTGATGAAATGGTTAAAGGGATCTGTGACCCGATTTTTGTGATTTCATCTCAGATGCTGTCTTGGCAATCACCTTTGACTTGCATTTTGAAAACCATAAGTAATCCACTGTGCATGTTAAGCATGAGAAAGAAAGCAGCATGTTTGACATGTGCAGTAGATTTCTCTGAGTTTCTGGAACACAGTGGGGTTAATCTGCTAAAGACAAATATACTGTGCACTTTGCAATTGCAGTTGCACTTTGCAAGGGCAGTCATTGCAGAGCTTAGTAATTAAGGTAAAGTTTCACTTTGTAAAGAATACCTAATCATATGCAAGGGAAATTAAATAACAGCATGTTTGCTTGCACATGATTAAATTATGGAAGTCAGCAGAACTTCCCCTCATTTACTAAGTTTTGGAGCAACTGCACTTATAAAGTACACTGTATATTTGTCTTAAGAAAATCAACCCCAGTGGGTTTTGAACTGACACTGTTCACCATCCTGATGTTGGGGTATTGATGCTGTAGGATAATAGTTCAATTACTTCACTATACTTTTCACACATATGCACTTTAAGGTTTAAGCAGACATGGGGACAATCAGAAACATCTGGTTCAGCTGGAACCAATTGTAGAACATAGGAGAAGGGCATTTACATCTTTGTATAGTATAATTTCTTTTCTGTGTCTGTCACCTTAAGAAATGGCTTTTACTGTATGTTCTCATGCTGTTGGTACTTTGGTTTGACATATGATCACAAGCAAATCTCTCTGCATCTCCGTTTACCAGTGTGTTGACAGTTTGTGATTAAAAACCTCAAAAAGGGTGCCCACAGTAAAAAGAATTTTAGTTTTTTTTTCTTTCTTTCTTTTTTTTTTTACTGTGGAACTATAAATTATCAGCATGTATTTCCTTTTAAATAGTGAATCCTACAGAAAAAATTAGAACAAAAAAAATCATCATGAGGCCCAATGCAAAAAAAGTAAAATGATGTTGGAGCCCCCTACAACATTCATACAAACTAGAATTCAAACATGCAGTCTGGCAGGCCGGGAAAGGAGGGAGGTCATTGTCAATCATAATAAACATTGCCTGGCAATCTGCCGATGTTTCTGTCACTACTGTTTGCTAAATGACAGATTTCTGGATGGTTTGTAAACAGAGAAGTTAGGAATGGTGGTTGATGTAATTGATCAAATAGGGCCATGGCTACAGTTAGTCAGGTATGTCAGCTACCCCTTTGTGTACATTTAACTGTCAGTAGGGAACTGTCTGACAGCTAAAAGCCTGCATAGGCATGTGTCCTGGTTGCTAGGAAGCCAGTGGTTGCTGGCTTCCTAATAACCAGCTTGTGTGGGAAGCTGTCACATTTAGCAGTGATAGTAATACTGATTATAATGGGTCACTTCCCTCTACAGCTGGAGGTTCGGTTTGGTGAGCAGGCAAACACTCCATTTAATTCCCCTGTTCCCAAAAAGGCAAAGTTTGGTCTGAATTCCACTGCAGTCCGCACTCAAAGCTCATCCCCATCAGCTATCTTAATGCCAGATAAGTGAAATTAACTTTGCTTACGTGAGTGACAGCTAGGTTAAAATGGTTTACACTGGATACTGTTTTGTATTAGGTTAGTCTGAGAAGGGAGATTTGTATTGACAACTGCATTATATGGCCAGATTTACATAGACCATGCTTTCTTGCTTAGAGATAACCAAAAGAAAGTCCAAGTCAAGATATTTGGATGAAACAATTAGTGTTAAAGGGCTTGTAAACCCTCGTGTTTTTTCACCTATGCATTAAGGTGACAAAACACCTAGCAGTGACCGGGCCCCCAGCTCCCACCATTTTACTTACCTGAGCCCTGGAAAGCCCCACACAGAGAGGCACTCTTCCTCTGCCTGGGGTTCTCGACTCTTGATTGGGTAGATTGGTAGCAGCTATTGGCTCCCGCTGCCGTCAATCAAATCCAATTGCACGCCACCAGGGGTGGGGCCGGGTCTGGCAGTCTGCGTCTATGGATGCAAATACTGGACTCGGGAGCGCACCCGCAAGGTAACCCCTCCGGAAGAGTGCTTTCCCTAGGGGGTTTACTGATGTGGAGAGGAGCTACCAGCACTGCCAGGGGACCCCAGAAGAGGATGATCAGGGCCACGCTCTTCAAAACGAACTGCACAATGGAGGTAAGTATGAGATGTTTTTTTATAAAAAAAAAAAAAAACCTTGAAGCTTTAACATCACAGCATAGTCTGATCCTAAATTATACTGAAACAGTGTAAGCAATGACAGTCAGAAGAAAAAAAAGCTGAAGACAGTAGGATGAATGCAAAAGGGAGCAAAAAGGAGGCACTTGGACCAGTAGTGTACATTATAGGAGAGAAAAGATTTTCCACATTCTTCACTGAATATGGAGCTAGCAACTTGTTTAGTTTTATTTTATTTCATTTTAAAGTCCAACTGTATTCAAAACTATTTTTAATTAGTTTTACATAGACCAGGACCCAATTAAAACTCTTATTGTTATAAATTACCCAACTGATGATATTTTCTGTCTATGTGATGCTAGAGGAACAAATTAAGGGATACAGCGACACTGAAATATATGAATATAAAAACCTGGCCATGCTTTTCACCTTTTCCATTGCTTTTGTTGCTGTCTCTTTCCCTTTTTTGGATAGATTTTGTTTTATTTCTTGTTAACCAAACCCACTGTCCACAGAACACATGTAAAATCTCCCAAATGGGAACACAGCCAGCAGTAGAAAACATTACAAGGCTCTAACCCTTCTACACTTCCAAAAAGGGTTGTGGCTGGGATGGCCTTTAAAATGAAGATATAGACTGAGAAAGTTAACATGTTATTGCTCGTGTCCATGATGTTATATAGGAATAGAAAGATGACTCACTAAAATGGACCTTGGTAATGTACATATAGCCATTTAATGTGCTGTAAACTAAAAGAAAATTCTGTGCAGGTTGGGTCTGTGTGAAATGCTCTGCTGATTGTTCAGTGCACAGGGGAAAGCGAGAGCATATCAGATTGATTTCTACTTGCTCCTGACAGCCTGTGGATTGAAGTAGATTGTCACAGCAGGTTGCGACCATCATTAGCTGCAGTCTGAAAATAGCTCATAGCAGATGGCATGCTCACATAAGCAAGAAACAGGCTTCCATGTAAGGAATGTGGACATGTTGTCATATCTAAACTTGATCTTTTTGTTCATTTTCAATGTACTTCTGCAGCTAAGTCATCATAGAAGTCTTTATTTTAAGGGGATGTAGCATTCCTCCTTATGGGCTTTTTCTTTTACTGGTCAGCAGTATAGCAGCAGTAACATCTTTATCATTTTTCACGGTTATGACAAGATCATCCCTGGTCATCTAGTCCTTGTTGCCAGGACCGATTGATAAATGTCAAATGCAAGACTGCATGCTATAGTGGGATACATTCAAAGACGAGAAAATACAGACAATTTTGTAGACTTTATTTTGACCTAAAATAGAAATTCTCAAACCGACAAAACCAAAAAATGATATTCACAATGTGTATTCATTGCTGTTCATTTCAAACTTACAAGATGCAAAATACTAAAGAAGTTATACCTCTTAGCTGGCATGGGGGTACCATAAAAATTCCAAAGTAATGACCTGAGTTTTTTCAATTTATGTAAGGATTGGCACCTTGAAAATGATAGTAATGAAAACAATGTCTAGACCTTCATATAATAAAGCAAAGAGCAATGCGTCAAATATATAGTAGTAAATGAATGTCGATATCATTCATTGTTCACACTGCACTGTTGGCTGAAATCATATTCTTCACTAAAGAATATTGCATTGCATAGCTATTTTTTATAATGTTAATACATTTGAATGGGGACCTATGCTGATGAGCTTTTGTTCACACCAAATGGGTAAAAATGTACACAGAGGCTTTACTATCCATAGATAATGCATCATTGAGAAATAGCTGAAGTTCCAAACCATTGGAAATATAATAAGACCTGCTAAAATCATGGAAACTGTCGGAAATACTATTTTTTTTTTTTTTAGTTAACCTAATCTTATTTTAAAAAGAGCACAACTCCACTGATGAAATTGTTCCACTGATGAATCCTTCCATTTAGAAGCGAATTTCCTCAGAGAGATGCTACTCAAGAGAAGTTTCTCTCTGACATACCTCAAAAGGGCCTTTAAGCGACCCAGTGACCAATCCAGACATAACCTTCTGTTTTCCAAACAAAAGGATGCTAAACCACAAACTACTCGTATCATCACCAGATTCAATAAACAACACAATGCAGTCAAAAAAAATATTGAGAAATATTGGTATTTATTATGGATAGATCCTTCCTTAAATCGACATATACCCACCCTCCCTGCCATTACATATCGAAAAGATAGGTCTCTCAATGTCCAGCTGGTCCAAAGTGAGTTTGTGAGAACAGTTAGGTGGGACCGGTGCAAACAATTAGGCACATTCACTCATGGGGGGTGCCCGTATTGCCAATATATGAACACACAATCGAACACAGTCGTATGTTTGTTAACATGCCAATCCAATCATTTCTATGTGGGCAAAACAAAACTAGAATTCTGTAAAAGGGCATACAGGCATACTGCCAATATGAAAACAGCCAATCCGGAGCTGCCATTGTATCCCCATATCCAGTTTCTCATGCTGAACCAGGTTCCATGGGGGGGGGGGGGGGGGGGACTGGAATAAGCTCCTTCTCCAGCATGAGGCATGCTGGATTGCAGAGCTTGTGGCAATTTCCCTCCAGGTCTCAATGACCAGCTGAGTTTCTGTCTCTTTTTCAAAGGATTATCATCAGGAGGATGTGAAAAAGAGTGTCCTAGGGGCCCCACCCAGATAGGGCCATTTGAGCTGTGATCATTGGGTTGTATACCAACCACCATATAAATGACCCTTTTGTCATAGTATAGTGGCTATGGGGGATATACTGGTAGTAGATGCATTTATTCATTTATGTTCTATTATAACATTACCTATTATACTGTCCTGCTATGTGTGTTTCTCCCTTTGATGTGGGGCTTTCTTACCCCTCCAATGATTCCGTTCTACAGCAATCAGCATACTGGTCTACTAGTCTTTAATAAGTCACTTCTTTATGCCCTTTTCTTTTGCTATCTTTGCACCAGGGTAATGGTCTGCCATGTCCTTTGGGCCCTAATATGCTCCCACTCGATGCACAAAGGCCTCCTGTTCTATGGGCGGGCGGCCTTATGTGCGGCTCATGGGAGGCTTGTAGATGCTCTCCGGGGTCACTTTCCTCCACATGGGGCTGCTTCCATTGTGCATCGGTGGAATGCAAATGCATGACACCCTCCCATGTTACATGGGCGGGTGCCGTTAGTTACTGACCTGGCTCATTCTTGACTTTGGCTCTGCTCTTGATTTGGTACCTTGTTGCCCACCTGTTGATGACCCTAGCTATCTGATGACCACGTTTCTGTCTCTGATCCGGACTTACTGCCCTGCTCGAGTGTCTACCAGGCTGTCTGTTGCTGCAGTTCTGAACCACTGTGCATGTTTATGCTACAAGTCTGCTGAGAGCTCTGACCAGCCACACACCCTGGCCCCACAGCGCAAGTGGAGTGCTTCCTTAACCTCAGCTAATCTGATGTGTATGGCTACGGTTCCAAATCTGATGATACTCCTGCTGCCTTGGAACCGCATTTCCTGCTGCAAGTTCCTTGACCTACATCTGCAGGCACTCATGTTCCTCCTGTCCCCTGGCACCCTCTATTTCACTCCCAATGGGGCCAGGGCTGGAGATACAAGGGAGGATCCAGCTTGTCTATTCAGTCTCCGCACAGGAATGTGACAGGCTGATTGTTGAAATTATGATACTTGGGGCCCCCTCTCTTTCCTACGAGGTGGATGGGTTCAAGCTACTATCTATGTTTATCTTTACCTTTTTTTTTACCCTGCCTTCCTCCTTTCTTTTTTCCTTTCTCTTGCAGACCCCTAACCAATAATCACCTCCTCTCCCATTGACCATAGCCTCTTTCCTTTACCCTTAAATACCGTACACACTGTTGTGGATTGTGGTCATTTTTTGGATACTTGTGTGGAACATCTGGGGCTTTGGGACCATTCATCTTGGTCACTATCTGAATCATAAATATATTATATTCCTGTCTACTATATCTGTACTTTATTATATTTTTGTGGCCTTCTCCATGTCAATGCCCCTGAAAAAAGCACTTATATTGTATATTATATTCCTGTCTACTATATCTGTACTTTACTATATTTTTGTGGCCTTCTCTATGTCAATGCCCCTGAAGAAAGGACTTTATTTTCCCTGAAACATGTTGAGCACAAGAGAAAATACTGTCACTGCAGCGTTGATTATCGTATAAACAGTCTTATGTCTTGTTATATTTTAAAATGGTAGAGTATACACCAATGTTTTATCTATGTATTGAAAAAAATGTCATATTCTATATAATTTTGCTTTATAATGAGTTGTCCTTAAAGAGGAAGTAAACCCTGATGAGTTTACTTCCTCTTTCATTCCCTGCAAAGGCAAAGCATAATGGACTACTATGCATCGCATAGTAGCCCATTATGTGTCACTTACCTGACACAGGAGCCAACGAAGTCGCCGCTGTCCCCTGTAGTCCACCGCATCCATCTTGTTGGTGGGGTCTCGCAGCTCCGCCACTGTCATTCGGTGAAGCCGCGATGACGTCACTCCCGTGCATGCGCACAGGAGCCGACAAGCGCGGCATCTCCATTGCTGAGAATGCCACGCTCAGTGCGCCTGCGCGCCGCTGTCTACAGCGCATGCGCCGTAGACAGCGGTGCCTGTTTTCGGGCAAATATCTCCTAAACCATATAGGTTTAGGAGATATTGCTTGGACCTACAGGTAAGCCTTAATCTAGGCTTACCTGTAGGTCAAAGTGGTTTGTAAGGGTTTACAACCACTTTAAGTCCCCTTCTCCCGGAGGGGGGGGGGGGGGTACCTCGTTGTTTATCTTCAAACTATTAGGGATGTTGGCAACAATTGTTGTCTTACTCTGGTGGTTTAACCTCTCTAACTAGAAAAGGTAAAGGCAAAATAGTTGGATAAGTGACTGACTGCCAATAGGTTATTTTTAAATGAATAAGTACATCTTTCATTACAAAATTATTGTGACAAGTATAGTTTATGAAAGTTTTGTTTATGCAACACTGAGTATGACTGATACCTTCTACATGAAATTTACAAAATATCTATTTTTTTTGTATTAGAAAGGAAACACTCCTATAATATTCAAATTACATAAGTATAGTTTGTTTTTTAATTTTTAATTTTATTTACTCCTGAGTAGTGGAAGCTCTTTCTGCTGGTGTACATTGTCTAGACTAGAATAAAACAAAGTTTGTTAAATATAGATGAGTAAACAATACAGAATAAATCAGCATTCACCACTGAGCGCTCCAACGCATTTAAGATGAGCAGATCTTTTTAAAGTGGTTGTAAACCCATGGGTGAAAAAAAAAAAGCAACCTGCAAGGCAAAGGCATAATGAGCTAGTATGCATAGCATACTAGCTCATTATGAATAACTTACCTGAGAACGAAGCCCCCAAAGCGGTCCTCCGTCTTCATGTCCGCCGCTGCCATGGATCCCGGAGTGATATCCGTGCTGTGATTCGCCGGAGCAGCGATGACGTCACTCCCACGCATGCACATGGAACCCGACACTCGCAGCATATCTCCGCGATCTGCGGCCTTCCCAGTGCGCCTGCATGCCGCTGTCTACGGCGCATGCGCCGTAGACAGCGTTGGCTGTCTTTTTGTAAATATATCCTAAACCGTATAGGTTTAGGAGATATTTCTTGGACCTACAGGTAAGCCTTAATCTAGGCTTACCTGTAGGTCAAAGTGGTTTGTAAGGGTTTACAACCACTTTAAAGTTTGGTCATCTTCATCTAAAGATTCTATGTTACTGCACACTGCCGTGGATCGTATATTGGCAACCTTTTTTTATTTGTGATAAGTGGTGTTTGCTAGCAGTTTTTAATATTGTGGTATGCTCTGAGATAAAGATGATGAGATGTGATATCACATAAGATGCATGATCATTAAAGTATTAACTTCCCCCACAACTTGCACAGCTATAAAGGCGTGGTTCTAAGTTTTCTTCCTGTGAGTAGGTGTGTTTGCCTGAACACGGCGGTAGAGAACAGTAAGGATGACAGGGAGCAGTGGTGAGAAGTGAGAAGAAAGATTTTGGGTCCATTCACACCAGATGTGTTTAGTTGCATTGATAAATGCCAGAACCTACATATTGTAAAAGCAATGGATTTCAATAACAGCAGTTTATACCAGTATGTTGTGCTAATGTAAGCTACCCTGCACTGAAAAAAGTAGACCATGCATTACTTTTTTCAGTGCAGCATGATGCAATCCGGTGTAAACACATGTAAACACACTGCAATGTGTATACACCTAAGAGTTAAAATAGTCAACTACAGTTTCCTTTCCAAGTAAAGCTTAGTGAAGTAAAAAAAAAAAAAAGTATGTCAATGCATGTATACTCAATGCACATATTGTGGTGTGAATGGATCCTTAAGGCAATTTGAATGATTGAAGTTAGGTAGCAGGAGTGGGCATAGAAAGAACATGTAGGGAAATTGATTGGGAAGTATTTGTTTTGGTGGCAAGAAACAGTGCAATGAAAGTAGCGAGATCTAGGTGTTCACCTAATGTCATCTAACATTGCTACCAGAAGTTAATCTGGGGAAAGGTGATGGCTAGAGAGCAAGAGATGCAGCATCAAGGTGGAGGTGAAGCGTTGTGGCAACAAATAGTGGACAGAGGCCAGGAAGGTACAGCAATGTGTGATCATCAGTGAAGGTTAAAGTGAAGCCAGTGAAGGTTAAAGTTACAACCACTTTTAATACAGGTAAGCCTATGCATACTAGCTCATTATGCCTTTGCCTTGCAGTTTTTTTGTTTTTGTAAGTGGGTTTACAACCACCGTTCAATACCTGTTTACAGGGAAAGGTTGGGAGGTATATTTAAAAAGCAGCAAATTTGACCGAACCTTCATTGTAAGTGTATCTTTTTGATGCATTTGTTTTAAATAAGAATTATTGATTCATTTGCAGTGGATGTTTGGTAAAAGTCACATTCACTGCTAGTGTTGAATATTAAGTGTTATATCTTAATATGCTTTAGTGTAGGGAACAACCTCTTTTAATTTCAGGGAAGCTACAGATTTATTTTCACATGTTCTTTACAACGGGAACCCTGTGCAAAAAACAAACAGCATCTGATACCCAAATATAAAAACAAAAATATTAGGGAGAAATGGTGGACAGAAAATATATTTTAGCTGCTGTTGACCAGATGCTAGGAAGTGGCAATACATGAAATGCAGGTGACAAAGCATAAATAATACCAAATGAAAAAAATAATTTCTACTTTCAGTCATAGCTTTGATTTTCACTAAATTAGAATTAGAATTTAGAATGACCAGTCCTAATTCTCAGATCCCAGAGGCAGGGTTTACCTGGTGTAGTCTTGCCATAAGGTGAGCATTCCTAAATTGATCTAAACAAAAGTGGGGTGCCTCTTATTGGAGATTAAAGTTGTAGTGATTTAGAAAAAAAGGCATAAATTCCACAAGAAACAAAGATCATTCTACAGTACTTGAAGGGCTTGTTGAAAAGTTTAATTGTTAAAAGCATCAAATGCAACCAATGTTTCTGAAGAAAAAAGCCTCCACATTCCCTGAAACAAAAAATCTTTTAAGGGGGAAAAACTTTAATACCAGGCACTGGGCAAAACGTAATAAAATAAAGTACAGTCATGTGCAGAGACAGATTAAAATGTAATGCCAGGCAAACATAAATGCATATAATATTGCAGTAATGTGTTCCTTAACCACTTCCGGCCTGGCTCATGCCCGATATACATCGACACTTTGAAGAGGGATATCGTTGTTATGGCAGCAGCAGTGGATCACTTTTATCAGGTGTGACCCCCCTCCCACCACCTAACGGAGCCGTCAGTAGTGGCAGAGGTGATCGTGTCCTCTCCCTGGCTTGGTATGGAGAAGAGTGAGGGGAAGATGGCCCCCACCTGTTTCCATACCATTGCAGGGCAGAAGCGACATTAAAACGTCACTTCCGCCCATAGCTCTTAAACCAACACTTTTTTTATGACATTTCATCTTTTGTTATTGCAGTTTAGTGTAAATATGAGATCTGTGGTCTTTTTGACCAGATTTGACCAGATTTGACCCCAGATCTCATATTTAAGAGGTCCTGACATGCTTTTTTTCTATTACAAAGGATTTTTACATTTCTTGTAATAGGAATAAAAGTTACACCATTTTTTTTTTTTTTAAACTGTGTACAAATAAAATATAAAAGGTAAAATAAATAGGGAAAAAAAAATGTAAATGTGCTCCGTCCTGCCGAGCTTGTGTGGAGAAGCGAACGCATACATGAGCAGCACCTGCATATGAAAACTGTATTTAAACCACACATATGAGTTATCTCTGTATTTAGCTGATATAGACTGAAAGTTCTCTTGAACATAGCTGTAAGATAGAAAGCTGTGTATCCTCTGCCTGGGATATCTAGGAGGACCTTGTAAGTCTCAGAGCTGGTTGAATAGAACACACATCCTATATGAAAGATCCCTTGTATGTATTTTAACCTGAAGTTTATTCTGCAATTTTATTTAAGTTTGAGACCCCCCCCCCCATTCCAGCACAGTATAAAACAATTGTGCTATCCTCCTGGTTTACTAATGGAGGTTGAAATTTGGCACCCTAAGCATTTACTGGGTTGTAGACTCCTTCCTAGGTTGCCTTTTGAAGGATATGACACTGATCCTGTGTGGTAACATGGCATAAAAACCAGCAGTTTAGCAAGGTCAGGTAATGATTGGCAATTGGTTACAGCATATCATCATACTTTGTTAAAATTAACAACAGCTGTATTTAATAAAAGATTAGCATTAAAGAGATCTTTATGGGAGTGGTTTACCAGCTGAAGAAGATGGCTGCTTAATCCCACAGCTCTGCAGCACACCCATCTTTTTCTGATGCCACACAGTGGCAACAGAAAGGGTACCAACAGCCCTTCCTACACACTGTAAACCCCTAAAATCCATGGGCACAATGTCCAAACAGAGGAAGGAGGCCAAACCCCCAAAAAGCTTACAGCTCTCTAGAGCCAAATATAACTCAACCTCCACAGCCAGTCTGGCAAAATCTAGGATTAGAACAGCAGAGCCAGAGAGCACTCACACCAGTGCAGCTGCCTGCCTGTTTTCTCCCTACCCTACAAAATTCATCAGTGCTGGATTCATTTCCAGCTTAAGACCAGTTGCTTAATGAGAGCACAGTGAAAATTATGCTGCTCTCCCTCAGACAGACCCTCTACACGGACCTGTCTACCTCAGTTTCCTCTATATCAAGCACTGTACAGCAACATAATCAGAGCATCCACTTCATAGAAACCAAGATGGGTGATCTGTGCTCTGCCCAAAATGAAATGGTGGACAGGTTTACTGACCATGCTGATGAGCTCCACTTAATCCAGATCAAGCTCGCAGACCTAGAAGACTGATCTAGGTGGAACAATATCAAGTTCCGCAATGTACCAGAAACCAGAAATGGTCCAACAATCAGACCTAGCATAATACCTGAAGTCCCTTATGCGTACCTTGGTTCCAGAGTTAACTGACCATGACCTGGAAATTGATAGAGCCCACAAGCTCCCTAAACCTCCGCACCTCCGCACCTCCCCACCTCTACACCCATGCTGGCTCGCATCCACTTTTTTACAACTAAGGAGAGAGTCATGTTCGCAGATAAACATGCAGTGAGATTGCCTGACCCATTCTCCACTGTGGCTCTCTATGTTGATCTTTCCAAGGTGACTATGGAAAATCGCAGACAGCTTGCAACAATCACTAAAGCCCTTCAGAATCACAGAATTCCTATACAAATAGGGCTTCCCCACCAAACAACTGATCACTCACCAAAACAAAACCCACACAGCAAGAACACTGTCTGTAGGACTCACACTTCTAAGAAAATGGTGAATCATTCCAGAAGAAGAACCCTAGTCTCTGATCAACCCCACACACAGATGGAGACTGGAGGAACATATCAAAATCCCTGACATAACACCAATTACCCTTCTCTGCACTCAAATCTACTTTCTGGCTGGGTGCATGCTGCAAAGCTCCTTTAAACCTTCAAGCCTATTCAGTGGTCCCTGATTTATTTGACAAGTAGAGGTCCATTCCCCCTGTTGAACATTAGCAGAAGTTTCTGCACATTGAGCTCGTATTTTTCCGAGCTC
Organism: Lithobates pipiens; assembly: GCF_037356315.1. Taxonomy (NCBI): domain Eukaryota; kingdom Metazoa; phylum Chordata; class Amphibia; order Anura; family Ranidae; genus Lithobates; species Lithobates pipiens. Next base: position 397,091,980 of record NW_027507748.1, on the reverse strand, counting down.
TCATTTTTTTAAAGACTTCCTTAGTAACCTCTACACCAGCTACCCATTGTCTACATTCCAAACAAGTTGAACAAAACTCTCTTTCTACTGTCCGCCTGATGTCCAATTTCCATCCACCTCAAAGAGAAATAAGCTACCACACCACTTCCTTTCAATCGGGGCCTACAGCCCCCCCCCCCAATCCACGTGGAACTATCTATCCCTCACCTAGAGCCTCAAAATGGCCTTCAAATTTGTATCCATAAATGCCAGAGGCTTAAACTCTCCCCAGAAAAGATCTGCACTACTACTAAGAAGCTAGTAATCAAAAAGCCAATGTAATACTAGCAAAAGAAACTCACTTTGCAACCTCCAAAATCCCTTCATTCACATGGAAAATATATAACCAAATCTTCCTAGTCACTGGCCCTAAGAAGGAAAATGGAGTCCTTACAGTTATTAAGGAATCTCTTTGATTCAAGCTGCACCAGACTATCACAGATCCCCATGGTCGATATCTGATGCTAATTTGCAACATCAACTGAACCACCTACATTCTTGTCAACATCTATGGCCCGAATAGGTAACAAGTGCAATTTTACAAACAATTACACAAGACAATTACGCAAGTCCGGAAAGGAAGAGTTATCATAGGTGGGGACTTCAACATAATTGATAACCCTGAGATGGACACCACTTCAAAAGACAGACACCACAGCCCTGCATTGAACCCCTTCCTACAGACGAGCAGTCTTTTTTATGTATGGAGATGCCATCATGGATCAGAAAGGGACTATTCCTACTTTTCATCTTTCCAACTCTCATACTCCCCCATTGACTTTTTCATTGTGGATAAACACACACTCCACTTCCTTCTACAATAGGAACCATCTTGTGGATGGATCATGCGCTTATTTCTTTAAATGTGGGACACTTGGCGGAGGAGTACAACCTTCTATTGCAAAGGAACACCATGCTTTTTTTTTATCAGAATAACCAACCAGAAACCTATCAGTTTGTATTATGGGCCACTTACAAAGCATACATGAAGGGGATCCTCATAAAATTACACAGCAGAAATGAAAACCAGAGGGCCCAGCAAATTGAAGAGGAACTCTCCCAAATTTCCAAATTGGAATCCCAGAACAAACAAACCCCTTCCCACAAATTAGCCAATGAACTGCTCGAAATGAGACATAAACGCAGGTCACTTTTACTATACAAATATGATCACAACCTAAGATCTGCCAAAGTCAAATACTACGCATTAGGAAATGGATCCGGAGCTCGACAGATAAAAGCGCAATGTGCTAAAAGCAAAATCACATCACTCAACCACCCCACAACCAAAAAACTCCTTACCAATCCACAAGAGATAGCAAACACATTCAGTGAATATTACTCCTCCCTAAATAACTTAGCCAGCGACCTAGATACACCTCAACCAACAGCCCCACTTATCAAAGAATTATTATCCTCAATTAATCTACTAGCCATCACACAGGCTGGGTCAGAGAGGAAAGTGGGGGGGGGGACGAATAAGAGAAGCAGGCTGGCAAGCAGAGATGACGTCTCTCTCTGCCCACCTAGCATCACCGGTCTTCCGCCCTCATAATGTGAGGAATGTCAGCAGTGTGGCGGGGAGCTGAGAGATGACATCATCTCTCCCTGCCTGCCTAGCATCACCGCTCTTCTGCCCTCACAGCATACAGAATGTCAGAGGTGTGGCAGGGAGCAGAGAGATGACATCATCTCTCACCGCTCTCCCCGGATCTCTGCTCTCCTGCCCTCACTCAAGAAAGACTACTGAACCAGTGTCACCAATGCAGTGACAATAATCATCTGATGGCACTGGCAGGTGATGTGGCAAGTGGGATTCCTCATCTGGTGACACAGGCAGGTGATGTGGCATTCCTCAACTGGTGGCAGACAGCATGGCAAGTGGCATTCCTCAACTGATGGCAGGCAGCGTGGCAAGTGGCATTCCTCATTTGTTGTCAGGCAGCGTGGCAAGTGGCATTCCTCATCTGGTTGCAGGGAAGGGTGGCAAGTGGAATTCCTCATCTGGTGGCAGGCAGCGTGGCAAGTGGCATTTCTCATCTGGTGGCAGGCAGCATGACAAGTGGAATTCCTCATCTGGTGGTAGGCAGCGTGGCAAGTGGCATTTCTCATCTGGTGGCAGGCAGTATGGCAAGTGACACACTCAGGGCTCCCACTGATTCTGCATTATGGTGAGTTGAACCATTTCATTTATATTACAATGCAATATAAGAAATAATGCGCTTTAATCATTCTGACACCATATCAATACTGTGATGATTGAAGTACCAACAGTAGAACACCAGCTATTGCCCCGATAAATTGCCCTCAAAATTCCCCTCCCCCCGCGTCCGATCCCTGGTGCCAAAAAGGTTGGGGACCACTGTTCCAAAACATACTAAACTTCCCTGAGATTAGAAAACCCGCACCACTACTCAATTTCTACACACACAAGTTATATCCTAAACACGGTATCTCCTCAATATAAGCAGCCCTCAGTGACAATCAACCCTGTACAAAAATCTCTACCTTAATTAGATCCTATATATATTTGTTTTTTAAGCAGAGACCCTAGAGAATAAAATGGTGGTTGATGCAATTTGATATGTCACATGTTATTTGTGCAGTGGTTTATCAAATGCAAATGTTCCAGAGAAAATACATTTTAATAAGATTTAATGAACACAACACAATACAAATGAAAGTAAGGGGTGTCAGTTTTAAGAACCCCCAAACTCATGGGGCTGTTACAGCTGAGCAGTTTCCAGGCCCCCCTTTTCTCTAGGCAGGTGGGTGGAGTTAGGTTTTCGAATCAGCTAATCACCTGTCAGGAAAGGTCAAATAGGGTCAGCCTACCTGTTCAGATCAGCTGACATTGTAGGTCAGCTGATCTTTAGGAACATTCTGGGAGATCAGGTCACATGACCTTTTGGAATCTTCTAGAAGGGGGTCAACCCTATATAAGGCAGATCCCGGGGTCCCACTCTGCCAGTCTCAAGATCTTCTTGTGAGCTCCCCTCCCTCCCTCCCTATCTGTCATGGCCTAACTATGTGGTTTGGTCACCTTTCACCTGCTAGAAAGGGGGACAGTAATGGTTTTGTTGTATGGTAACCTGAGCCGTAGTGGCTGGGTTGTTCTCTCACTGGTCTTCTATGAGTAAGCTTATTATTATTTGATTATAACAGCATTATTTATTATTGAATTGTTATGTTTAAAAAATATATAACAATAATAAAAAGGCTGTGGTCATTTTACCTCTACTATTTAGCTCTTGTCTTTAGTCTGTGCTCCATTTGCTGTCTACGGTCCCTTTTTTTGTTAAAGCATAAAAGATGATGCTACATGAGGAAATAGATACCTAACAAGTCACGCTTCAAAATTGTGTATGCCCATAGAACGGTGTCAAACAGTTTACCAGTTTAGCGTTACACAGGAGGTCTGGTACTAGAATTTTTGCTGTTGCTCTGACATTTAAGGCAATACCTGTGATCACCATTTTTATATGGGTGCAGGACCTACGTGAATGTGCACATTTTTGCGAGGGCACAGGGTACGGGGGAACTTTACATTTTCTTATTTGTTTTATTTATTTATTTATTTATTTTTACACTGTAATTTTCTTTTTTTAATCAACTTTATTGCTATCATAAGGGATGAACAACATCCCTTGTGGTAGCATGGAGTGTGATAGGCTACTCTATGGAGAGATCTGGGACTTATTAGACCCCAGGCACTGGTTGCATCCTTACCGGGCTCCTCAATGGGACTGGAGAGCCTGTAAAGGGGATCCAGCAGTTGTATAGCTGCTAGGATCACTATTTACATAAAATAGAATTGCAAGCTAAAAAAATAAAAATGCCAGGATCATGACTGTACCTGCAGTGATGAGCCTAGTATAACCATTTCAAACCATTGCCATTTATAAATATCAAATGGACAGGAAGTGGTTAACCATGTGCCATGTGTGGCTGATGTCATGTTTGGGAAAATTCTTACTTTCATTCAACCTGTACAAAACATTCAACACCAAGGCTTGCACTTCTGGCTAGTATACAGACGGTATTAGCTGGTTTCATCTGCACCTCACCCATTCAGAAACTCACCTGCAGTATTTTCACAGAATGCAAGACATTCTGTGATTGGAGGAGAGGAGTTAGTGACATTCATCAAGACCTCTTTCATTCACAGAACACATTGCATTCTGTGAAAATAATAAGATGTTTCTGAATGAAGGAGATGAAAAGCAAACAATCCACTATCGTCTGTGTTATCCAGGTGGAAGTGGAAGTCTGGATCTTGGGCGTTTGGCAATTAATGTACAGTACAGACTTAAAGTGGTTGTAAACCCTTACAACACACTTTGACCTACAGGTAAGCCTAGATTAAGGCTTACCTGTAGGTCCAAGAAATATCTCCTAAACCTATACGATTTAGGAGATATTTGCCCGAAGACAGGCACCACTGTCTATGGCGCATGCGCTGTAGACAGTGGCACGCAGGCGCACTGAGCGCGGCATCGTCAACTACGAAGATGCCGCACGTGTCAGCTCCCCTGCGCATGCGCAGGAGTGACGTCATCGCGGCTTCGCCGAATGACAGCGGCGGAGCTGCGAGACCCCACCGAGAAGATGGATGCGCCGGACTACAGGGGACAGCGGTGACTTCGCTGGCTCCTGTGTCAGGTAAGTGACACATAATGGACTACTATGCGATGCATAGTAGTCCATTATGCTTTGCCTTTGCAGGGAATGAAAGAGAAAGTAAACTCATCAGGGTTTACTTCTTCTTTAATGAAAGCAAGAGTTGTCTGTAGATGTCTCAGTAATCATTTAGACTGTATTCACACAGGAGAGGACAGCTGCTATAGCGTAGTGCTTTACCTTTCTGGCAGCCGTCCATTTCCCAACTGTGATAGGGGGCAGTGTGGTGCTCTTTTTAGTGTATCACACACAGCTCCCCTTTTTTTGTATTTGTACAAACTTTATTTAAATAAATGTACACATCCTTCATGTCACTGTACAGCAGTGCAGTGCATGACTGCCATGTGATTCTGTACAGTGCTCTGAGATAAAACACAGCATGCTCAGCACTGCGTTGCAGTGTAAATGGGACGCACAGGAAACAATTGTTTTCTGAGTGTCTTTGCTGTAACAGAAATTTTACCTGCATGTTTGAATTAGCTCTTAAACATAATTTCCCTGTCCAATCAACCAACTAATTGGCCAGATTGGGTGATGATTATCTTCTGTCTAGGTGCATATTTAGTGCTATAGGTAACTTTGTTAATATGTCATTCAAACTGATTTATATTTACTTGACTATATATGAGGACTATGGAGCAAAAATTAAAACACTGGCACAGAAATGACTTTGTATCATTGACTAAAAAATTTTTTTATATTATTTTTAGCTGACATGACTTGGTGCAGTGTTTCACATATAAAATGACATGATTTCAGATGTGCTAACATGAGACCTGATGTACCTCAAACGTATGTAAGGGTTCTTTACAATCAGACAAAGTAAACAGTGCACAGAGCCATATCTGTGGTTAAAACATAAAACAACATGTTTCTATAAGACGTACCTTTCTAATTATGTAAAATAAACAATATATCCAGAGTCATTCTGTTCAGATGTAGTGAAATTGTACAGAACAAAGCAGCTAGTTAATGGAGTAAAAGCTGTGTAAATTGTTGGAAGAAGCCTGCAGCAAGCAATAACACATTAAAGCTTCTTTCTGCTTCCAATAATGGACTGCAGACGATGATCATGGGGAGTTCTGGGCGAAAGGGATCATTCTCCTGCACGTGGGAACAGTTCAAAGGACACGAGCCACACGGAGTAATTCCGCAGCAATTTGACCCCCTGAAACGCAGTTAGAAATGCAGGCCTGCCCCTTAAAATCTCAACTACAAAAACTTGTATATCATAAAGACTACATTCTGTAGCAATTTCCTAGATTCCTGGGGTTAGAAATCTAGATTGCCAATGGATAAGTGAGCCTTAAAATCACATCCCTGCTGACAAAAATTCATTTCTTATAACTGTCTCCATTTACTGGAATGCTGAATCTTTCCCATGGGGAAGGAACAAATGAAAATGTTATTTCTCTGCTCATGAACTCATACCTTTCTGTCTGCTTTTCACTGTCGGCAATTTCATTCTCTTCCAAATTTGACTAAAGCCCGTGACCTGAGGGAAATAATGTCTATATAATAATCTTCTGAAAACTCTAATTCTCCGTCATGTTTTTTGAATGTTGCCTTGCAGTTTATGAAAATTGCGATGAGATATGAAATGTAAGTGATGTGATGTCCTCACCTAACATCATCATTTTGTCTGCTGAACATGCGGCAAATAGCCATAAAATGTGTCAGATTGTCTAATCACTTTGGACGTATCTGAGTGCCCAGCCAGGTGATAGCCTGGCTGCTTAACTATTCACTAATCAACTCAAAATGGGGATTCAGAAAATGTGTTGCAATTGCTGTGATTGTTGATTAATCTTTTTCTGAAATGGCCTGAATGAAAAACATTTAATTTATAAGCAATATGCAATAAGCTTTATGAAATACTTGGGTTAACAGTGTGAGAACAGTTGTGACCATATCAAAATTGCAATTTCATACAGTTTGCAATAATATAAAGTTAATTTTCTGCCTTTCAGAGGCTTATGATACAAATTCAAATATATGTGATAATGAATGCAAAAGTGATGATAAGAAGCCAACTAGGCCACCTTTGCATGGGTAAACCAACTTCTATGGACCGAACAAGACAAATAGTAGCCTATAATGAAAGAGTGAGCTGTGAAAGGTGGTTGTACAAGGACTGCGCTTCCTAATAGATGCCATCATTATAAAATGTATTAAATTGTTGGTTCAGGTGGCAGGTGCCTTTAGAGTCAGAAGGGGAATTAGAAAGCAAAGTGGGGAGCTACTTCTCTATTCCCTGCAATGTCCCATTGGTCACTAAGGCTGTCCATCAATATCAATATCAAGATCAATAGCACATTTCAGAAGGTTAGAAAAGGCAGGCCATCATTAGACTTTTCTTCAAAAATTTGAGATTTACACATTAGAGCCCCTCAATTTGGGGCTTTAGGTGCGCTTGAGAAAAAGTGTGTTTTTCTTTTATATTGTACTGCAGTGAAAATTTTAAGTTGAACCCTGGGGAAGTGTCAAAAATACCTTAGTAGTGGGGGTTAAATGCCTAATTTTGTCAAGGCACTGTTCAACCACAGTTAAATTTACCTTATCCCCCATCCTCCAGCAACCAGTACTGTTCTCCTCTCTCCCACACTTTGGGTTGTTGACAGGACCTTGATGTCCCCACTTATAATGCAAGACTGGCCCTGCATTGTACGTGATGATGTGTACATGGGACAAAATTGTTAAGAGAAGTGACTTTAGGGGACTGGTCACATAGAGTGGAGAATGGTTTTGAGAGCAACGGATAAAGTAAGTAAAGCTGCTTTTTAATGGTATCCTGAACAAAAATGATGCAGTACCTTCATATTTTCCCCAGATTTAAGCATTAAGGTACCCAAAGATACAAGTTGTTGGTGTATAGTACCATTTTGGGCTAAGCATGGATGATCACACCTGCCAATTGTACAAATGCATTAGTGCTGAAACACCCAGTGATAGCATTATCTCAAGGGTGCAAGAGCAATGTGGGAACATCCTGAATAATTTTACATCTGTTCCCAGATCTAGTTGTTATCAACCAGAACAGGGTGATAATTATCTTATGTATATACATACTTTTATAACATGTTGAGCTGGAAGAAATTTTGGAGGCATTTTTACTTTGGAGAAATTTTTACCAGGCTAATCACATGTAAAACTAATTCTTAGGCAAAGCAGAAAAAAATTCAGCAATGATCTTCTTAACCAAAGTCTAAAATTCCAAGAAATACCTGTAGGTTACACAATCTTACTTATATTTTAATATACATGTTATGTGATACAAACTACCTTTTGATTCCTAAATATGTGCCCATAAATATTATAGATATTTTTGGTTGTTTGTTGAAATTATGCCCTAGCTTCTGACATCAGTGTAGGAATCCAGTACAAAGTTTCCTTGAATAAACTTTAACTGCTGATACCTAACTTACTCACATTCCCCTACCACACTGTTCTCCTGTTGGTGCCATTGAAAATTCAGGCAGGGTGAAGCATATGACTTAAACCCTTTTTTACCATAATACATTGTTGGGTAACTAAATGTTTAATCACTGGGCCTATCCATTATCACATGGAGCAAAGAGAAGATGCTTAGTTCTGTGTAAACTCCAACCTAATCTAACTTGATACATAAGAATTTTTTTCAGGGCCCTGGAAAGGCCAACTGTAAACTAGCCCTGGAAATTTTTGCAAATTTACTCAGGCCGGCCCTGAAGCACATTCACTAAATTTCACCAGACAGTGTTGATGCGGGAATCCTTTCTGCTGGGCCATTATCTTCTCCCGGCGGGGGGTGGGGGTGGGCGGGGGGATCTGTCCCCGCCGAGAGACAACAGTAATTATCGATAGTGTCTATAGCTGTGTTACCAATAATTAGATTGTTAGTTTCCTTGTATACATTGCAGTATTACCTGACAAATAATGATTACTTTGATAGAAAACTTAGTACCCTATTGCAAGCACACATGGATTGAAATTTGGACAGTTCAGCAGAAACAGGCCATATTTCGATCTGTGTGTAGCCCTGTCTGTTCAACAAAAGCTGATCATTAGATTGACTTCTGTCAAATGGTCCTGCTGGAAAAACCAACATTTTATTAGTGCAGATCAGTGTGTTCTGAAAAAATCATTTGCAAGTAGTATTATATTTTTCTATCTTAGTTTGAGTGTTAATAACAATCACACTAACACTATGGTCATAGATAAAGCAGTGAATGTGACATTCACTAAGCATTTACAGGTGGTCAAAACATTTGTTTCAAAAATATTCACCTGAAGTGGATATTTGTTGACTGTAATATTAACTGCTTTATAAATATTGTGCTATATTTAGTATATGTTCCATATAAGTATCTCTTACAACATGAATCAAGTTTTTCATGCTAAGCTGTCCTGAAATTTTCTACAGCAAATCTAGTAACAAACATAAATTAATGCTGATTTGACAGCTTGTATAACATCCTGTATAGCACCAGACATACCACCCGAGAACAATATGTGAACAGATTATTGACAGAATGGAATTCATTGTAAGAAAACATTAATTCCTAGAAGAAAAGAAAAAAGCAGAAGTAGGAAAGGAAATAGAAAACAGAATAATAGAACAAATAAGGAAACAGAGTTTGCGTTCTCTGAATATAAAAATATAGATAATCTGTAATGGTATTTGGTCAGTTATCATTAAAAAACATAAAAAATCAAGTATGTAATCATAAGTCAAGTATTAAGGTAATAAATATATGAAGATATTAAAAGATCTTATAAAAAATATTTTATTTGAAGTGGTGAAACTTATTTAAGGATTATTTTAACGATTCTCATTATTTACAACTTTTGCTCCATCATTTTGTTACTATTTTAAAGCTGAACTTTGGGGCGTTAACCATTGTCACACACTCACACCCACACCCACACCCAATCGCTAATCCTAAACTCTGACAGTCATATTTAAAAAAGAAAAGGCAGAAAATGGCAGCTTATAATTCGCAAAAAATAAATAAAAAGCGCATGGACAGGGTAATACACAGAACAACACAACAATTCACCAGTATACTTTATGGCTAGTCAACATACAAAGTATAATTAAACTGTTTAAATATTTAAGTTACCATGTCTGCGCCACTTTAAGTGGGCTTTAATGCCTGCAAGGCTGCAGGACTTCTCTATTATGTGACTGCTATGATTGTCTCCCACAGTGGTCACATGATTGGCAGCCCATCCCATTGGCTTCTGGTCAGAGACCATAAATGATCGGTCATTGTGCTGGAAGACCACAAAGAGCACGCTTTCAGCAAACAACATCGGGCCGCAGTAGACACATTCAGGTGCATCTCAAAATATTAGAATATCATCAAAAAAAATATTTATTTCAGTAATTCAATTCAAAAAGTGAATTGCATATATGTTTTATAGATGTATTACACACAGAGAGATATATTTTATTAATTTATTTTTTTATTATTGTATTTTTATTGAAAGTTTATAGGAATGCAGATAAAGCAAGTTATACATATTAAATTCAGAGAAATCATACATAAAAAGAAATGACAAAGAAATAAAAATTAAAAATAAAAATATGTTGATCATAATACAGGCAAAACTACTGAAAAGGCTATAGCCAATGACATTTGAGGGTTATCTGGGTGTACACTGGGGACATAGACCTTGGAGGTGTTAAGCAGTGAGCTGCTATGTGTAACTAGGTCAACAAGGAGATAGGGAGGATGGGTGATGACAGGGTGACATGGAACTGTATGGGGGGTACTGGAGGGATTCAGGGAGAAGAACCATATTCAAAATTATCCCATACATCCCAGATCCTATTAAACCTGTCAACATCATCCTCTACCATACCTGTCATATACTCCATTCTACATGTCAGTAGTAGCTTGTAGAAACTGAGCTTGATTTGGGGGGAGGGAGATAGCCAACACAATGGAATGACTCTCTTTGCAGCTAGTAAAATATAGGAAGCCAATCTATTCGAGGTATTTTCCAGACCCAGAAATAGGAGGCCCAGAAGGAGATATAACACATCCAGCAAAATGGGGGACTCAAAAATTTTCTGTAGCAGAGACATCCCCATGGACCAGAAAGGAACAATCAGTTCACATTGCCAGAAGATATGGTAGCAAGTTCCTGTAGTTTTACCACATCTCCAACAGAGGGGGGAGAGGGAAGGTTCAAAATGATGTAATACCTTGGGGGGGTCCCATACCAAAAAAAAATAACACTTTAAATGCTGTCTCTCTCTGTGCCACACATCTGGATATTTTAGAAGTTGACATCCATATTTTGGCCCACTGTTTGAGGGAGATTGGTTGTCGTATAATTTGAGTCAATTTGCCCATGTAGGAGTGGAAGTCTACAGAGAGTGGAAGGGTCTCCTGAAGCAATTGGTATAAAGCAGATATTAGTCATGTTTGGTGGAGGCCCTGGGAACAAATTAGTTCCAAAGTTGTTGGTTTGGAAAGGGTAAGGGATGGGGAGAGAGTTGGGAAATAGTGGGTTATTTGGGGATAGGAATATGACATATGTTTCAGGATCTGATATTTAGATTGGAAGTCTACAAAAGAGCGAAATTTATGTGTGACCGGGTGTACAAAGTGGCAAAGTTGGAACAGACCGGCCTGTGCCCAAGGCAACATTCGGGGGTAAGATAGGCTGTTAGGAATTAAGGGATAAGGATTACATTAGAGAGAGGGGTTCACAGGAATGAGAGGGAGAATTTGGTGTGACATGAGCGCCATATCCTCAGTGAAAACAACATAGAGCCCAAACAGAGGCTATGGAGTTTGGGATCTGCAAATAATTCAGGAGAGCAGGGATGAGCCGGAAACAGAGAACCCATCTCTATCTCCATCCACCGATTCTACAGCATTATATTGGACCAGGCTACCACTGCATGTAGGTGGTAGTCCAGGTAATATATGTAAATGTCCTCCACAGTTTCTGGGGGAAAACATCCCAAGCTTGCCACTCCTTGTGCACCATCCTTCCAAACAAAGTTAAGAAACCATTGTTTAATACATTTTAATTGGGCTATAGGAATAGGGATAGGCAGGGTTTTAAAAAAAAAATACAGTAGTTTTGGCATAACTGACATTTTCAACACATTAATCCTACCTATCCAGGATATTGGGAGGGAATTCCATCAAGACAGCATGGCCTTGATGTCCTTAAGTAGGAGGATGTAATTGGCTGAATATAGGGATGATTACGATGGTGTGATTTGTACACCCAGGTACTTGAGAGTTGAGGTGTACCAGTGATATGGGTAAGAATTTTGGAGCGATAGAAGGTCTGCAGGTGGTATATGTATCGGTAGGGCTTCTGTTTTAGATGCATTCATTTTGTATCCAGATAGAGAGCTAAACTGAGATAGGAGAGCATGCAGGGACGGGAGGGATATATGTAGGTTAGTAAGAGTCAGAAGTACATTGTCTGCAAATAGAGATAGTTTATATTCCATGTGATGCATGGGGACCCCTTGAATGTCAGGATGGGATCTTATAGGTTCTGCTAGGGGTTCTAGGCATAGGATGAAAAGAAGTGGGGAGAGAGGGCAACCCTGCCTAGTGTCATTAGACATTGGAAAGGATTGGGATGTGAAATAAGACATTTGGACCTGGGATGAGGGATTGGATTAGAGGGTTTTTAGGGCCAAGATTTAGTAAGGGTAGCAAACATGTAGGGCCAACTTAATCTATCAAATTCCTTGTGGGCGTCGAGGCTGAGGATCAAAGCAGGTCTACGTACTTTATTCAACATATCAATGAGGTCAATGTGGTATTGTCACCCACATGTCTAGTGGGGACAAAGCCCACTTGGTCTCTATCAATCAGTTTTTTCAAAAATTAGGAAAGGCGGTTATCCAAAATTTTATAGCTTATAATGTGAGTTTAAAAGTGCTATCGGCCTGTAGCTATCTGGAAGCGACGGATATTTGTCCGGTTTAGGTATAACTGTGATAAAAGAGTGTAAGAGCTGCTGATTGGGGGACTCACCCTGAAGAAGAGAGTTTATAAGGATACTAGATGCATTGATAGAATTGTGAGAAATGTCTTGTAGTAGGAGTATGGGAGGCCATCTGGATCAGGGGATTTGTGGGTTGGTAGGCTCTTAACAGTATTGGCTAGTTCCTCCCTGGTAATGGGAGTGTTCAGTGCATGCACATCCGACCTGGTTAGTTTAGGCAACTTCATGTCTAACATAAATGAATGCACGAAACTAATGCGCTCCACCTAGCTAGTATTAAATCTGTGAAAAATCTAAATATATATATGTAAATGTAAACCTAAAAAAAATATTAAACTAATACGTGTATATATGTAGGAAGCTGCCAGCAAAAAATAGTGATCTCAACACCTTAGGAAAATATAAAAATACAGAAAAATGCGGCGCTACCTAGAACACTCAAAAAATAAAATAATATAATAAAACATATAAAGTGCAACAGTGAATCCACCTCACTAAAAGTGATAAATGTGCAATATTCAACCGTGAATATTATAATATCTGGTAAGATAAAGTGTATGAATCTTCAAAACATCATGCGTAAAACAAATAATTAAATGTGAAAATTGCTGAATAAATACTCCTATAAAAACAATAATACGTAAAAAGTGCTTCTCTAATGAAGTCCATGCAATTAAACGGTGAGCATGTATCACAGTTCATGCAAAATTAGTATAGTGTTCTCCAAATCCGTGACTGTCCAAAACTTCAGTGCCCGATTTCAGTGCCACAACTCCGTGCACCCACTGTTTCCCCCAGCCTCTCACCTCAGAAATCAAATATATAAGCACTGCAACAAAACCGATATTCACTCGTCCTTAGCAGTCCAGCTTCAGCAGGATACCACTGTACATATAGGAATAGTATTTCCCCAGTATCTTCAAACAGGTGAAATTATCGTTCGTGGTACATAGGAAAGATAAGGGGAGGCTCTCATGGGTAGTAATCAACAGCAGCGTTTTAATAGATAAAATAAATCACTTACATTGAAGCAAATGACAGCAAACTTCGCAAATACGAACGGAGCAAATGACAACAAACTTGGCAAATACGAACGGAACTTCCGGTCTCGGCCGCGAACGGAAGTGATGAGTGTAACACCAAAAGCTTCCTCCCTGACGCGTTGCGTCACGACCTCGTGACTTTTTCAAAGGGGGAATGGTGTTAACGGAGCTTATATACGATCGGCGCCGTCGTCATGGTAACCACGGCGGCGCCGTCGTACATATTAACATAAATCAAATCTTCAATAGCATATAATAAAATACTAGCTGCCATATTTATAATGCAAAACATATTAGTATCTCAAGGCATAAATACAATATTAAAGATAAACAGACATAAATCCTAGTATTTATTGAATAGCGACATCTAGTGGTTAAACTTCAGATCTGTTCTTCTAATGATCTAAACATATTATATATATAAAATGTGTAAATATATATATAAAATTCTATACGAAATATCTTTTTAATCCATATCGCATAAATTAAAATGAAATAAAAATACCAAAAATATGTATATATATATATAAAAATATGTGTATATGTAAAAAATAGTAAAAAATAGTAAAAATGTAGTCTCCCCAAATTGTTACTACCATTAATTATAAAATGAGTACCGTCCCAATCTATCAGTGGGTGTAGAGAAAAATAGAATGTAATATTATGCATCTTTGAATATTGACCGTCCTAAAAAAAATATAGAAAATAATTGTTTTATAAAAAAATTTATATATAAGGTACAAACTATATCTCATCGAGTGTTAAAAGAAGGGCTTATTAAATATTGGAGATAAAACAATTGAGGTCAAATTCTACATTGTGACCTAAAGGTGTCAAAGTACGGAGTTCATGTATCCACCGAGATTCGGCCTGACTAATTTTGATCACCTTGTTGTCGCCCCTCCAATGTGGTTTGTACTTCTGAATACCACAAATGATTAGCGATGAAGGATCTTTTTTATGGAATTTTGCGTAATGTCTAGACAAACTATGTTTGTCGAAACCTTTTTTAATATTCTGAACATGTTCTCTAAGTCTTTTCCATAACTGTCTTTTTGTCCTACCCACATACTGAATATGACATGGGCATTCCAAAAGATAAACAACCCCTTCACTGTGGCAAGTAATGAGATCGTCTATCATATATTCTTTCTGAGTTACTGTGGATATAAACGACTTCTTTTTGGTTTTTTCATTAACATGTCTGCACGCATAGCACCTTTTGCACGGGTAAAAGCCTTTTCCTTCAAAAAAAGAAAAAGGCTTTTTGGGAGGATCTAAGACATTTTTGGCCAGATTATCTCTCAAAGTGGGAGCTCTCCTGTACACAAACTTTGGTATTTCTGGTAAAATATTTCCCAGATGTCGATCCATTTTAATAATTTCCCAATGTTTTTTTATTATTTTCTCTATCTGTTTGTGCTGAATATTATAATCCATAATAATGGATACCCTATCTTGTTTTTCTGGATTCGTGATCTTATCTTGTATTAATTTCTCTCTATCTATTAGTGCCACACTTCTTATTTGATCCTCAATAAAGTCCGTATGGTACCCCTTTTGAATAAATCTATCACCAATCAATTTCGCTTGCTCAAGAAACATAGATTCATTGGAACAGTTACGTCTTAATCTAATTAATTGCCCTCTAGGTATATTGTCCAGCCATCTATGATGATGGCAACTATCCAGGGGTAGGTAACTGTTTCTGTCTACTGTTTTAAAATGGGTAAAAGTATTCAGTGAGTTTTCTTTCTTCTCGATCACTAAATCTAAAAAGGTTATTTTATCTTCATTAATATCCCATACCAATTTAATATTTTTGTCGTTCATATTAAGATTGAAACAGAAGTCATTAAGGCTTTCTTTGTCTCCTGACCAGATCAAGATAAGGTCATCAATGTATCTTTTATACAATGTGACTTGTTTGGGCATATTTTTGTATAATATTTCTTCCTCCCACTGTGCCATATACAAATTTGCTACGCTGGGGGCATATTTGGCTCCCATAGCAATACCGCATATTTGTTTATAATAGCAGTTATTGAACCAAAAGTAATTCGAATCTAACCCAAAACGTAAGCAATCAATAATAAACCTTCTTTGTTTGCACTTGAGACTACTAAGATTTCTTAAACCCCATTTGGTAGCTTCTACTGCCTCCTCATGGTTGATGATAGTATATAAAGAGGTCACATCAGCGGTAACTAGGTAGGTGGGACCATTGTGTAGTCTAATATCATTTAATAATTGAATCAAGTGCTTAGTATCCCTTAAAAATGATTTAGTCTCCTTTACTATAGGCTGTAGGAAGAAGTCAATAAATTCTCCTAGTCTTGAGCAAACAGAATTAATTCCATTCACTATAGGTCTACCAGGCGGTTTTGTCTCATTCTTGTGAATTTTGGGAATGGTATAAATCACAGGTACCCTACAAGTGTTGGGTACCAGATATTTGGCTTCTTTTTTATTTAACATAAATGCCTCGAAAGCCTCCTGGTCAAATGGGGAGTGTAAGTTGGAAGTAAAACAGTTGTAGAGTTTGAGGTGATCCGGGAAGGAGAGAGAAGGCCTAGTATTGAGCCTGCAGATCAGCATTCATGTGACTTATTGGAAAATTCTTAAAATTTTTGTTTTGCACAGAGAGGGATTTATCCATGGCTGACATGTCTAGAGATTTTATTTGATTGTGCAGCGAGGATACTGTCTGCAGTCGAACCACCGAGG
Source organism: Lithobates pipiens (assembly GCF_037356315.1). Lineage (NCBI taxonomy): Eukaryota > Metazoa > Chordata > Amphibia > Anura > Ranidae > Lithobates > Lithobates pipiens. Next base: position 397,075,520 of record NW_027507748.1, on the reverse strand, counting down.
GAGAGCAGAGCAGGGAACGTTCAGCGGCTAGCAGTTTGGTTATTAAAGAGGATTTCAAGAGGGCTGCATCCTTTTTTCGTGAGCTTACAGAGATACACTGCCCCCTGAAGAATGCCTTGCGAGCCTCCCATAAGGTGGATGGACTGTATACAAAACTCAGATTTAACTGGAAGTATTCAGTTAGCGTTTGGGAGATTTTATCTTTGGTTTCAGGATGTTTTAGCAGAGATTCATTGAGATCCAGGGTCAGGGACGTGTGATCTGACAAGGTGATGGGGCCCAGGTTGGATGGCACTGTATGATGTAAGAGGGGGGCTGTCATGAGGAAATAGTCCAATCTAGAGAATATCTTTTGGGGGAGAGTAAAATGAATATTGTTTACCAGTGGGGTGTTTGATCCTCCATGCGTCAAATACACGGTGGCTTTGAGTCAATTGAAGAAAGGAGGTGGCCAATGATTGTGTTGCAAGGGGTAGTGTAGAATACAACAAAGATTTTCAAACTCAAGTGTGAGAGAGGAGAGCATTAAAATCTCCCTAATCACCTAGAAGTGTTGCAGCCATTCAAATGCATCAGTAAGTAATTTAACCTTACCCATATTTGGAGCATATACATTCATTAGTGTTATAGGATTAGACAAATAGGCACCTTTCAGTATTATATAACGACTGCGGGGATCGAAATGGTGGACTTGATCTGGAGAGGACAGGATGTCTGATCAGCACTGCAACCCCAGCCTTTCTAGATGAGTCTGACGCCATATGAGACACCGGGAAATACTTAAAAGCTCATTTTAGGGTCCCCCAGCATGGAAGTGAGTCTCCTGCACCAGGATCACATCCGCTCCAGAGGCCCTGAACTCCTTTAAAGCCACCCATAGTTTTTTGATGGAATTCAGACCTTTCACGTTATAAGACAGCGGTTTCAAACCCATAGTAGAGCCGTGAAATTTAGCCAGTGAACCTTCAGTATAGTGGGCGATAGTCCATCAGTACAGATACACACATATAGCCTTATAACAGGTAGTAATCTGTTATGCCACATAGAGTAAAAAAACTGATCAACATTAATGCAGGAAAAAAAAGGAAAAAAGAAAACAAGATTTTTTTTTTTAAAAGTCTGAAAAATGGACCAAATGCAATATTGCAGCGTAGTAACAATAAGGCCCAAAAAACACAAAAAATGTAAACATCAGGTGTAGTCCTGAGAGCAATCCCCATCTCAGGAATCCTCGGCCACAGCCACAGGACATGTGGGGAAGCAAATCTGTCTCCAACAAGGGGAAAAAAGTGACATTCCACCACAGTGTTTTCTACATCTAGTATTATCAATACTAGAACTCCTTGGAACTTTGCAGAAGTTAGCAAGTAGAAAAAAAACAAAAACAGGAAAAAACAGTTCAAGGCACCTCAATGGGTGAAGGAAATAGAAGGCAAAACAGTCCCTTGAAGGGGCCGATTGGGGGTTGGGTTCCCATGTGAGAAGAAAGAAGGACATAAAGGATGACTCCCAGTAGGTCAAGTAGGTAGCCTGATATATTGAGAGTGCTGGGGTGTGGAGTAGGCACTCAATCCCCTTCCTCTCACTGGTGTCCAAATCTTAGCAGCAACTGGCGGAGAGTGTGGGGTGGCAGGTGCGACCTGATCTTCTTCTGCAGGCAGTGGTGGGAGGCCTAGGCACTTGAGAAAGGCATCTCCTTCTTGCAGGTCTTGAAGGACATGTTGGACACCATCCTTAGTGACATTGAGGTGAATGGGGAAGCCCCAATAATAGGGAACCTTGTGTAGTTGAAGGTGAGAGGTGATGGGCCGTAGTGAGTGGCATTTGGCCAGGTTGATTGGGGAGAGGTCGCTGAACAGTTTAATTTTGTCTCCCTTGTATTCAATACTGGATCGGTTGCCAGTGGCCAAAGTGAGCGCCTCTTTGCTTTCATAGTAGTGGAACCTTACCACTATGTCATTCAAACTGGGCCGTACAGGGTGTTTGGGGGCCAAGGACCTATGGGCCTGATAAAGGCACCAGTCTATGTCCAGGTGCCAGGGTGTTGAATATGCCCAGGAGGTAGGGTCTGATATTAATTTCAGCCACTTGTTCCGGGATGCCCCATATTCTCAGGTTTTGGCGCCGTTCTCTGTTATCCAGGTCCTCTTGCTGGAGCTGGAACTGGAGTTGGAGCTGGAATACAGAATTTTTAAGGAAGGCATTCTCCTCTTCTAGAGCCTGAACATAGTGTAAAGTTTCATAAAACTGTGCTTCCAAGGTAGCTGTGTGCTCACCCACTAAGTCTATCTCATTCCTGAGTTCTCTTGAGATCTTCCCCAACTCCTGGGCAATGCCCCTGGTGAGCTGTTGGGCCGGAACCTGGAGTTTAAGATCCAGCATCTCAGGCGTTAATGCAGGCAGAGGAGAAGGGGGATATGTGGGGGGAGAGCCTGCTGAGAGTCATCCTCTGCCATCAGGATACTGACATAATCCTCCGGGTCTCCCTGTGAAATCGAGACCAGGGATTGGGGCCTAGTCAGATAGGGATCCATTGTGGAGGAGGGCCGCTGTGTATGTGGGGCTCAGTAGTAGGATCGCTGGTCCCCAATTTTTCCCATATAGTGCTAGGAGGTCCGAGGGGTTGTGATAGCTTGCATTCAGTTGCTGTTGAATCTGTGCAGGGGCTGTGGAACACAGAGACATCTTGAAGAGCCATGCATGCACCTTCCCATGCATTTATTTTTTATTTTTTTTATTTTTTTGAGGATTGTGCCTTACAGCTAGTGAAAATCCAAAATGCAGTACCTCAGAAATTTGAATACTACATAAGACCAATTCAAAAAAAGAATTTTTAATGCAGAGATGCTGGTTTACTGAAAAATATGTCTTGCTTTTGCTCATTTCCTTGCTAATTTTCTGGCTTTAATAGTTCAGGATACTGACCTGTAATAAGTATGTAGAGAAGGACTTCTGTCTTTCCTCAGGCTTTCCTGATCAGCACATTTGTTATGGTTCTATATTGAAGTCAGTTGGTCAGTGTGACAGCCATGCAACTAGCATCTTCTCCAGCAACGGTGGCCTCCATGTTTTTCTCAGAAAAGTTTTCCTTCAGCACAGCCATAAAGAACTACTGTGTGCTTAATTTATATGCTTTGTGTCTTGCTTGCTTCAGGGCTCAAAAACAATTGAAGCCCCATTAATTCTAATGAAGTGCTAGGAGGTTGAGGAAACCTGCCAAATAACCTGTTTAAGTTCAAGAAATGTAGGAATTTGCAGCAAACTTTGATAACCCTTGAATGTAATGTGTATACATTTAAACTGACATTCAGGCAGACAGCTAAATGCACAGATAAAATGCATAATTTTTTTTGTTTGTTCAGTTCTGAGATTCACAGCTCTGCTACACAGTAGAGATCTGTTTGGTCCTGATCTATCAGTGCCGTCATTCAGTAAAAGTAACAAATCTCCTCCCCATCTCCGGCCTGTGATTGAACAATGAAAGCATGGTAAGCTGTATTCTCTTTCACTCTGCTTTCTCCTTTTAGCAGCATGCTATTTGCACTGCAGAATAACTGATTGACTCTTTGTATTATTCCCCCCCCCCCCCCCCCAAGTCTGAACTGCTGTACATGGTATTGCAAGACTTATACCAAGTCAAATCCAGGTATTTGCACTGCTTGCATTTATTTACGTATTTATGAACACAGATCTGCTGTAATTTGTGTCTTTTCTAACTGCTTGGATTTCAACTTTAAGGTGGCTAATTCTCAATGTACCGTCAGTACTCACAGTGATCTTTCTGTAAGTTGTAACGAACATACAGGTTATTCAATGAAGACAATGAGAAAACATTGGCTTTCTGCAGGCTATGCCCCTCATGCAATAACAAGCACTTACAAGACTTGGAAATGTTTGTTAATAATCTGCAGATGCCACATACATGACCTGTAAGGACAATGCCATAGGCTCTGGACACCACCACTGGACAAAAGAAAGACCTTTTGTACTTGTAGATATAACAACCAATAGTAATAGCATAGATGTTAACCGATCCAACATACGTAGCTTAATTTCCCATTGTGTAATATCAGTGGTAGAACAATCACCATCGCAGAAGTCGCACTTGCGACTGGGCCCTGCCGTTCCACCACAGTGGGAGGGCCTGAGCACTGTTACCTTCCTTCCATAGGACAGGAGAATCAGTCTATACATTTAGGGGCAGGTTGCTGCAGCTGAGCAGAGTATCTCTGACACTCGTCTCACACAGCCCAGCAAGTTCACTCCCAGCTCCCAGAAATGGACAGGAGATGAGCAATGTGTACAGCTGTACCTCTTCCCTGTTCCCAGTGTCTGGCCAGCCTGCCTATCCCGACTTATAGCTGTGTGCAGGAGAGGGAGGGGAGATGTGCGTGGGAGATATGAAGAACATTAGTCACAGCTACACATTCCAAGCTGTGTGAATGATGCCTGAGCCACCAACTTCCAGTGGGCACTGCATTATACTTTGATCATTGAACTGTCCCTTTCTCCCCCCATCTGTCTCCCTCCCCCGCTCTCTACACTGATTGCTTTTTTTGTTCTTGGGCATTACACTGAAAAAAAATAGGATCCAATTTGCCCATCTACACATTGCAGGTGGATGGGGGAATCCTCCCACTGTGACCAGTGGCAAAAACAACCAGGGTTGCTGTCCCTAGTATTGACAGCGCTGGTCTGTCTCCAAGGCAGTGCATTGGGACCCAGTGCTGATTACTTTATGCAGTTAATGGGTGCATGCACAAGAGGACCAGCACAATTGGTTGTAGACAACTGAACCTCCCTGCAGGATGCTTAGCAGCGGTGGCACTGCATAGCATTCTCTGACATGATCATCAGGATGCAATCCAGGTGATGTTCCCAGTCAGATCTAAAGGGGTTGTAAAGGGATTTTTGTTTTAAAATAACAAACATGTTATACTTACCTCCACTGTGCAGCTCCTTTTGCACAGAGTGGCCCGAACCTGGTCTTGTGGGGTCCCTCGGCGGCTGTCTCGGCTTCCCCCACAAGTACTTCTCACGTTCATGTGAGCTCCCCCGCGTGGTGAGAAGCACTTGCGGGCACTGTATCACTCTGCCCCGCCCCGGTGCGCTGCCTCATCGGATGTGATTGACAGCAGCGCAAGCCAATGGCTACGCTGCTTTCAATCCATCCATCCAGCCAATCAACGGCCAGGCTGAGCAGCGAAGAGGATGTCGGGGATGAGCGCGGGACTTTCGGGGGGTCAGGTAAGTAAAACGGGGGGGGGCTGGGGGGGCTGGCACTGTCAGATGTTTTTTCACCTTAATGCATAGAATGCATTAAGGTGAAAAAACTTTTACCTTTGCAACCCCTTAATGTTAAATGTGATAATGAGTTTATTGATCAGAGCCCCCACCTTTTTGGCATGGAGTCCACATGGCTGCAGAACATATGGTTGATATATAGGTGATTGTACTCTTGATTATTATAAATACTGTGTGTTTATTAGATCCCACTGGGACCATCACCTGAATCACATCCCGATTGGCATGACAACAGAGAAGACTATGTTGCAGTGCTGTTGCTAGGTGACTGGCAGGGGGCTCAACTGTCTACAACCAATAGTGCCAGCCCTCCCCCACATGCATCTATTAGCCCCATAATGTAACCAGCACTGAGTCCTAATGGACTGCCACCACTGCCATGGACACAGAAACACCAGACCAGTGCTATCAATAGCAGGGGAATGACATCAAGAGTAGACTTGGGAAGCCCATGATGCCAGAATGCCAGGGCCTTGTCACATGTCTAACCTTTGTAACCCTTGTAGTTCTGCCATTGCGTTGGACCCTTATATGGAGTTCTTCGGTGTGCTCGTGACATGTCTATTGTTTTCTGCCACCGTGCAGTGGGCCCAAGATTGTAGGAAGGGGGCCCACTGTAGAACACATGAAAGGATCCCAGGACTGCAGGACCATAATAGATGAGTAAATGGTCCTGGGATCAATGGAGAGGGCCATGGGACCAGAGAAAAGTGCAGAGGACCAAGGAAATGAAGGGGGGTGCAGGGGGCCCCTCCAAGCTTTCTTGCACTGGGGCCCTGCAGGTTCTAGTTATGCCTCTGTGTAATATGCTAGCAGACATTCAATATTTCAGTCTCAATTTTCTCCTATCTGGAAATAGTGTTCAAATGATTTTAAAACAGAAATACGTATTTTAACATTAAATGTAGATATATAACATTTTCCATCTACTAACCAAATGACAATATCATTTAAGCTTGCTGTAAAAAGGAAGTAAAGTCGTAAAGATGGATATCACATCTGATTTCGTCTACATCAAGCCAGCTGTCTAACTCCTGTTGGCATACAAACTATTCTAAAAGTACATTGAAGTCAGATGTGAACTTTTGAAAGCTACCCAGGGATGATTAACATTATCCAGTGGATTAAATTAATATGCTATCTAAAGACATCTTCCAGCAAAATATGGCAGAGCATTTAGGCGGGCCTGCAGGATCCATAGAAGAGAGGTGAGCTAATAAGCTCTGAAAGATTCTCATTTGCAAAGGGAAAAACACACGCACTGGTGACAGATGGTTCAGAGTTCTACTGGAGGCTTGGAAAGTATGAGGCTAAAACAGATGATTCCAAATGACACTTTAAATTCCCTATTACAACAGAATAAAGAGAAAACAATCATCTTGTTCTTAGCCTTTACTTCAGCTATTGTTTTGTTTATTCAGTTTTGCCTGCTAGATAATATTAAAAAATATATATTATATACACATGTTTAAGGTGTCTCTGTAGCAGGGAAGCTTTAAGGAAGTATTATTTGTATAGAATAGTTGGTAATATTAATGTAGCTAACAGTCAGCTAAAATTACATTTATGCTCTGATACAGATTTAACTGTGAACCAATTAGCATATGGTGTTGTGGAAAGCTGATAAACTACAGTGGTCCCAAAATAACATCCTGCCACTTCATTTGCAAACCCTTTTACGTTGATACATGGAAGCTAGATACATTATGTTCATTGTTGGGAATTTTCAAGTGTATGCCACAGTCCTTTGGCTTAATGCATTGAGGTTTGTCACTAATTTTCCTAATGAGGTCATTAAGGTAGCAGGCCCATATAGTTCTTGCTCCATGTCACATGGATGTTTGGCTACAATATTGAGATGAACATTAGGTTTGGTTTGGGTGGTGACTTTAACCTGAACTCGGTTTGGGGTTCACTGAAAGGGTAAATTAATTTATCTAATTTGGCTGGTTCATCTTACCAAACCTATTGCCACACTATGGCCTGCCCACTGGCTTATTTTACATAGAAAGCAAGACAGCAGATATCTTGCGTAACATTATTGATGTGATATGGTCTTGACCACATTTAGCCAATTACATCAGTCAGATTATGTTCCAGCAGCACCTATGAATGGTCAATTACTCTGGGAGTCCTGTGGGAAAGGATTCTCATGTCCCTGTTGGCGGGTCTTCAGGTTATCATTCATCTTGGCTGACAATAGATTTATGTGGATCTAGATCACAAGACAACATGATTGACTATGGATTTACACAATTTTTTGTCAACAGTGTCTGTGTGTTTATTCACATTGTACATTGTTTTTGTAAATCAGTAACAGGGGATACTATGCACCTTGAGTTTTCTTATTTTAAATTGGGTTTTCAAATTCCAATAACTCCTCCCTGCAGAGCCCACACCCACCAAGCAAAAGATTTGTGGATGAGACCACCTGTCCACATCAACATGGAACAAGGAGCCTTGCCAGGATCCTTTCCTGGCAAGCTAATGCCCCAATGTTGAAGTCATGTGGCCTGGTTTGGTTCAGGAGGGAAAGCCTCCACTGTTCCTTGCTAGCCAGGCTGTATGTTTGGATAAGAGTATGGTTTTGATTTTGGGCATACCCCACATCATTTTTTTTTCTTTTGTTTTTTGTATGGGATCCCTCCATAGTACATACCAGGCTCTTATTATGGATAAGAGTCTGGTAAAGATTTTGGATGGGACCCCACATTAATTTTTGTTCCTTTCATGCAGTCCCCCCTAAACATCCCTACTAAACCCCTGTCTCAGATAAGGGTCTACTAATGATTTTAGAGGGGTGACCTACATGTTTTATATCTTTAATTATTTTTTTCTGCAAGGCACATGGCCTTGTATATTGCTTGAGGGGAGGGGGAATGCATGCTCACTGCCCGCTCCTTTTCTGGTCACCCAGGTTGCATGTTCAGATAAGGGGCTGTTATGGATTTTTAAGAGGCTCATGCAAAAAGGTAAAAAAAAAACATACTAGACCTGTATCCTTATTAAAGATCTGGTTTAGACTTTAAAGCGATCCCCATATTCTTTTTTTGCACTTTTTTTGCCTGGGGTACCCCCAAAATATTTACCAGACCCTGGCCATCAACCATGTAGCCTCCTCCTCCTGAACCATACCATGCCTCATTGGACTCTCACCACAAACAGCAGCAACCCAGCTGGCCACTGAATGTGAATAAACCATTCAATGATGTTCAATTAAGTCACCAGGGATTCCTGGTTGCTTTATTCACAAACAGAAGTAGGCAAGGGAAAGTACTGTCATTTAGTGGCAATAGATTTTTTTTCTTTCTAAATGTCATTCTTGCTGTAGTAAATCCTACAGCTGCAACACTTCTTGTAAGCCATCACTCAAAGTTATCTAGAAGTATTGCCTATTTTTAATGTTTTAAAGGGGTTGTAAAGGCTTGTGTTTTTTCACCTTAATGCATCCTTTGCTGTCCCCTAAAAATAACTCAACACACAGTGATTAATGTCTAAATCTCTGGCAACAAGTGAGTACACCCCTAAGTGAAAATGTCCAAATTGGGCCCAAAGTGTCAATATTTTGTGTGGCCACCATTATTTTCAGCACTGCCTTAACCCTCTTGGGCATGGAGTTCACCAGAGCTTCACGGGTTACCACTGGAGTCCTCTTCCACTCCTCCAAGACGACATCATGGTGCTGGTGTTAGAGACCTTGCACTTCTACACCTTCCGTTTGAGGATGCCCCACAGATACTCAATAGGGTTTAGGCCTGGAGACATGCTTGGTCAGTCCAACCCCTTTACCCTCAGCTTTTTTAGCAAGACAGTGGTCGTCTTGTAGGTGTGTTTGGGGTCATTGTCATGTTGGAATACTGCCCTGCTGCCCAGTCTCCAAAGAGAAGAGATCATGCTCTGCTTCAGTATGTCACAGTAAATGTTGCCATTCATGGTTCCCTCAATGAACTGCAGCTTCCCAGTCACTCATACAGCCCCAGACCATGACACTCCCACCATGCTTGACTGAAGGCAAGACACACTTGTTTTTGTACTCCTCACCTGGTTGCCGCCACACACGCTTGACACCATCTGAACCAAATAAGTTTATCTTAGTTTCATCAGACCACAGGACATGGTTCCAGTAATCCATGTCCTTAGTCTGCTTGTCTTCAGAAAAGTGTTTGAGGGCTTTGTTGTGCATCATCTTTTGAAGAGGCTTCCTTCTGAGATGTCAGCAAGGCAGACCAATTTGATACAGTGTGCGGTGTATGGTCTGAGCACTGACTGGCTGACCCCCCACCCCTTCAACCTCTGCAGCAATGCTGGCAGCACTCATACGTCTATTTCCCAAACACAACCTCTGGAAATGATGCTGAGCAGGTGCACTGAACTTCTTTGGCCGACCATGGCGAGGCCTGTTCTGAGTGGAACCTGTCGTGTTCAACCACTGTGTATTCTTGGCCACTATGCTGCAGCTCAGTTTCCGGGTCTTGACAATCTTCTTATAGCCTAGACCATCTTTATGTAGGGCAACCATTCTTTTTTTCAGATCCCCAGAGAGTTCTTTGCGAGCGTGTGAGAGCGATAACACCAAATTTAACACACCTGCTCCCCATTCACACCTGAGACCTTGTAACACTAATGAGTCACATTTAACACTGGGGAGGGAAAATAGCTAATGTGGCCCAATTTGGACATTTTCACTTAGAGGCGTACTCACTTTTGTTGCCAGCAGTTTAGATATTAATGGCTGTGTGTTGAGTTATTTTGAGGGGATAGCAAATTTACACTATTATACAAGCTGTACACTCACTACTTTACATTGTAGCAAAGTGTCATTTCTTCAGTGTTGTCACATGAAAAGATATAATAAAATATTTACAAAAATGCGAGGGGTGTACCCAATTTTTTTAGATACTTTATATGACAATGCTAGATGTATGCTTTGTACATAATCATAGCTACTTTTGGAATGCTGCAAAAAAGGCAAAGTTTTGAAAAAAGATACCCAGATGATAACTAAAAGTACCATTAATAAAGGAACTTGATACTCCAAAATTATTTTAACAATACATTTTCACAGCTTATAAAATATACCAATGTGCATTTCTTCCATGCTAGAACTGATTACAACATAGAACTGATTAAAACACATTATTATCCTAATGATGGAAACACATTTGCTGCAGGAGCAGTGTGTGTGCAGATTTGCAAAGAGCATGTGTCCAGGCCATTCTGGCACTATAGAAAGGCTTTTTAATCAAACTGACATCTGACGGAAAGAGAGTAATGCATGTCTTGCAGGGCAAGAGATGGTGATCAGATAGACAGAGTACTTGTTTAATAATAAAAAAAAAGAGATATTGCGCATTGGTGATAAAAAAAATTAGACCTAGATAATAATGTGATAATAAATATAAATAAAATTATAAAAAATGGTCAGGGGGACAAGATTAACAGTGGGTATCAAACGATGTAAAATTGTATAAATAATTATTCCAATTTGTCCGAGTCCATATATAAATATATGCTCATATATAGTCCACTTCTCAATATTCTAATATCAAGACCCAACTTCCTTCTACGCTGGATATCCAATGGGTACTGAGCTCCCAGTAGAACTCTCACCTCAATTCTGCAAACAATAAGCATCCACACCCGGCCTCTATCCTTCTATCCATTCATCCTTCAATATGGCGTCCTCGTCCACCAGGTGGATTACAGTATTGGACAAGCCACGTCTAGCCCTGAAAGCTCAAACGATGACCAAAATCACCACAGGAGGAAGGAAAGGAAAATGATTGCCTCCAGTAGTGTAGTATGTTAAATATTATTATGAATTTATTAAATTAAAAACAATTGGACTCTTACATGGTAAACAACATGAAAAAATGCAAATAAAATGGCGTTCTGATCGCCTTCTCATTTCACTTCCAGTTTCTGGTCTACATCCACTTCCGGCCACTCCCTGCGCGTTACATCATCACGTGACTTCATCAGGGGTTATCTGTTTAGCTCAACATGGGCAACTCCATAGTCAGGAGGCTCCGGGCTCCAGAGGCAGCAGCATTGGTTATCACTGATTTGCACAAGCTCCTATTTTGAGAGTGTGTTTTTAATCATTAATACATCTCGTTCACATTGTTTACTACACTATGGAGGTTGCTCTTGTTTTTCCCTTTTTGTTTCCTCAGCCTAATGTTGAGTGGTATTGGTACTATAACTAAAAATTTAACCACGCATGTGTATCCCTGAACCAACTTTTAGTTAAATCTGCTGTAATAGCAGATGTAGATCAATTACTGAATTCTTGCCTTAACAGCCATATTATTGAAAGCAATGTACTTTAGGCTAACAAGCTGGTGTTATCTACAGTTTAGATGACAAAAGCTAGTAAGCTGTGAACATGTGATTGACTCACTAGTGATCACAAGGTTATAGTGCTAGAGGCATATATGTCACTTGGACTCTTTAGATCTTTACTTACTTAAAAGATTAAATTAACCAGGCAAAAACCCTCAGAGTAAAAAGATAAAGCTTTGAGTAAAGCTGCAAGCTAAGCTGTCACTTTGTACATCAATGATATTGGTTGTTAAAAACAGATAACATAATTCAAATTCCAATGAGCATATAATAAACAGTTAAGAGTCACATTAGGTATGCTCTCTCCAGCCAATAGAACATCCTAATATATTAACAAAATATAAAATGTTCTTTCCTTGTTTTTGTTTTATTTTAAAGAAAACCCGTGCACTGTTTGACTGACTTAATTTTTTTGTGAACCAATGATTCAGAAACATTGGATGCCTATTATGTAACCCAACCTTTTACACTTACCAACAATGTACAAATTGTATACATGAATAGATGTCCATTAGTAGTTGATATACTATCTATATTCAGTTCATGGTAGGCAGTGAATGGTGTTTCTTAAAGCATTTCACAAATGTATGCTGCTTCTTCAGAAACTAGGAAGGCTTGGGAAGAGTATTCTCTGGAAATTAAATATCATTATAGTGAATAGAACATCTATATATGCAGTATTAGTCAAGTCAAAACAATTGTATATACATGTACAATTGCACCATTACATAAATATATCCCAAATATGGTATTTATACAATGACTGCACAATCATCATGTTGCCTACCATGAGCCACAGGGAAATAAAAGCAAAGTGCTGACTGGGGTGTGGGCAAGATGGAATAAGCCCAGGAGTAACTAGGGTTGATTTACTAAAACTGGAGAGTGCAAAATCTGGTGCATCTGTACATGGTAACCAATCGGCTTCTAACTTCAACTTCTTCAATTAAGCTTTGACAAAAAACTAGAAGCTGATTGGTTTCTATGAGCTGCACCAGATTTTGTACTCTCCAGTTTTAGTAAATCATGCCCCACTGTATACATCAAAGGAAAAACATATTTGTAGGTTTGTAAATCACTAGGTAGGGTTTCTACTGCAAATTCACTGAGATCAATGAAAAAGCAATAAATGAAACTTGAAGTGGGAGGGAAAGGGTAAAATGCCTATATACTTATAGATAATATAAGAAAGTCACTCTCTGTCCCCTAGCTTGTTAACTCTGGCCGTAGGGTGGGAATCACCTCAAACATTAGGTGGCTGATGACTTTACCTAAGTGTAATTAAAAATTTGATTCCTCTGTGGCCCCATGGGAGGCATCACAGTTGCTCTGCGGTCATTGAATGAATGTTTGGGATATACTAATGTAAGAGTGTATATTGCAGATATATAAAAATGTTTTACCCTATTCATGCTACATATTACATAAGAGTGTGATATAATTTCCAAAAAATACTTTTCTCACCACCTACCATAGGCTGAATACAGATATTACTCCATCGATTAATTGACCTCCATTCATGCAAACAATTTGGATAGAGCTAGTACAACATAAATGCTGGGCTTTCAAATTTTAAGGCAAAACATTGTATTTTACTAGGATATTCAATTATAGTTGAACATTAATGGCATCACAAAAGTTTCAGCTATCCATAACACTACAAGTTATATGCCTTATAAGATGTCACAGTTTGGACATGAAAACTCTGATGGGAATATTGTGTTCCTGCAAATCATATAAGATAAGAAAAAGATACTTGATAAGCCCAGCATCCACAGATACCTCAAATATACATTTTTAAAGGACAACATCTTAACATTGTAAGTATTTCGTTTGGAAGGAGAATGCAACAGGAATAATGAAATCCCTCCTGGTGCAGACAATCCTAAGGCTGGGAACACTGATGGGAGCATCCATCCTTTGGAAAAAATAGAGAGAAAAAAAGTGAGCCCAAAACCCACCCAAAAACCCACTCTTAACTTAAATTTTTTATCAGATTGACCATTTTCAGGTTCCTAGAAACTATACATATGACATCTGTAAGTACGCAATATAATGCTTCATATCCTGCTAGATATAAATCAGTAAATGTAATAGGCCTTTGAAATAATCATGCGCCAATAATGAACAACCAGTACAAAAATTGGATTCCACCTAGCACCAGTTTAGCTCAGTCAGAACAATGGTAGATGATTTGCTAATTGGTTCCTATGGGTTTCTATAGTCTGAACATTGTTTGCACAGTGTCCATGAATTTTCAGCTATTCTACAAAATTATTTTGATAATTATCTAGTCTAATTTGGAAGGATGAATGAAAATCCTCAAGAACAATGCTTTATTTCTATGTGGCTATTCTTGCTGGGGATATAATAAGGTCAATTAAGAGCTACTTTGTTAGAAGCTAAGACATTAAAATCAATTATGTCTCAGGAAATCTTCCTGTATTACACTAAACTTAAAAAGGAAAAATGTATTTAATTATGCCCAAGTTGAATAAGCCCTATTTGCCCATCCCACAGAAATATGATAGGGTTATATTGCTGGAAAAGCTTGATGGTGAAGCTTTTTCCTTTTTATAATCACAGAAACATAGGTAAAAGGTGATTTAGATAGCCTGCTGTGGCACAAATTGTCAGGATCTGATTTAGAGACCTTGCTTTTGTCAAGAAAGACAGTTGGGCGTCTGCTTTAAAGAAGTACTGGGAATATTTTCATCAAAGCTCTTATATTGAAAAACAGTAGGGGGTAAATATCTGAGATGTTGCTAAGAAAGCCCGCTATATCTGCACAATTACCATTAACAGTGGATGGCAGTGGTTCAATGATGTAATTCAATCTGGTGTCCTACATTTTATCAGACAGTAATTCTGAACTGATATAAAGACTTCATAGTACACACCAGTCTTATTGATATGCATTGCCTAGGTTTTACATTTGTCATCACAAACTGCTGATCATTTTCCTGCTAGTTCCTTTACTGTCTTTTCCTAAATAGATTTCATGGAGGCCAAAGACAAAAAAATAGTTTCTCAACCCATAGTGTTGATTTCCTTCATGTTTCCCTAACATTAACTGGATAGCTAATATATGACTAAAACAGCAATCAGTAATTGTTCTGTCAACTTTGTTAGAATAAAATAAATGGCTGCGTATTAGCATACTTAGATTGAAAGAGGCAATTGTGCAATGGATAGAATATGCATATACTAGAATGCATATTTGGGCTGGACATGCAATGATATGTTCAAATATTTTGTAATTATACCATTGGGGGTGCATTAAATAAAATCTCCCTCATATCATACTCTGCATATGAAAGTGTGACATCTACAGTATCTTGATCATGCCTTTGAATCTTCACATTCTTTTGGTGAACATCTTAATGCTAAAGTTCTATTCAGCCCCTTTCCCTGGAATCAACAGCATTCCCAATTAACCCTCCTGTTGTTGCAGAAATATAGTGATATTTTCCTATTTGAATGTACGTGCAGGACTGTAAAGTTTGTCTTAAGGGATAACAGGTACAGTCTAAAAATGGTGCACAGCAGCTCATTTCTAAAACACGATGGTATGCAAATGCCATATTTTGATTGTATACGTTCAATAAAAGGAGTTGTGGCAATACAAGAAATGGGATTAAAATAATCAAATTAATTGATTGAATTATTAAATCTGGTCTTGACAGATAAAGTAACAAAAGAGTATTTTAGATTAAAGAAAATATTATTTTTTTAAATGTAAAAAAAAAAAAAAATCCAATAAAATATAAAAATGATAGTCCTTTTATTTTTAAATGTATTTAAACAACGGTTATAAGCAGTATGCTAAAAAAAAAAAAAGTAATTTGAAGTTGTATGATACGAAAATCTGTTCTTTGAGAAATAGGAGGTGGGGACAGAACAGACAATACATCCATCAACTTATGGTTTCTTTCACTCAAAATGCAAACATTAAAGTGTATCTTAACCCAAGTACAAAATGTAATATAAAGTAATTCACCAGCTCTTACATGTGATGGCTTCATTCTTTTCCCTTTTTTTCAAAGTTCCTTCTCTTAATTTTAACTTGGTGATTCTACCTGTAACACGTTTCCTGTTCTAGGGTGAAAACACATACACTGCACTACATCTGTGGTGGAGCACTTTTGTCATCCTAAGCCTCTCTCCTGATTAAGGCAACAAAAACTTTCTCCTCTCCTTGTATTCATTGCATAGAGGGAAATTGCTTTGTAGTCATATGAAGATAGCTGAGCAAGCTGATAACATTGTTTGGGATGTCAGTACAGTCCACGGGAAATTGCAAGGCTAATGGGATTCTATTAGGAGCAATGGGTATATTCTGTACTTGCAGAAAATATACTTAGTCTAAAAAAGAAAATGAATGCAGCTGCAATATCCTTTAAAGTACATGGCGCCTCTAAAATCTTCAAACCTATATAGTAATTCATACATTTTTTCCTATTCCATCAGCTAGTATTCCAATACATTACTCATTAAAAACACTCAATAGATGTATGTTAAATGATATACAAGTCGGCTAATTGCATGCAGCTGTTAATATCTTTAATAGAATGTAATCACATGAGATACAAATGATAAGTATGGTAATGGTAGACATAAAGTGCCAGCTTCCACTGAAATTAATTAGACCACCAATCCTATGTGCTCTGTATCAGAATCACTACAAGTTAGGGCAATGTCACACTGATAATTTGACATTCAGTGTTTTGAATAGATTAGTTGTACATGTCTCTTCCCAGCAGAGCAGCATCCATTCAGCATTAAGATGAATGGAGATCAATCTCCTCTATCATAAGCGCATCTGTAATACATATTAACTTTAGAGTTGTGACCTGTAGAGTCATCCAAAAGGAATATTTAAGTACAGTACTCAAATGTAACACGCACAAGTAAAGAGGAAGTCAAGGAGTTGGAGTTGGATTCCCTCTATCTCCACAAAGCATCTTCCAAGTCCTTCCTAACCCTCCCTCTCTTCTTTCGATGCATACTGTATGCATACTGGATACCCTACTTTCTCTCCTCTGAAACACCCACTATCATTCTTAGTGAGCTTAAAGAGGGATTCCACCTAAAAAAAAAATATTAAAAGCCAGCAGCTATAAATACTACAGCTGCTGAATTTTAATAAATGGACACTCACCTGTCCCGGGATCCAGCGATGCCGGCAGCCGCGGCCGATCGATCGATCGGCTCTCGGCTGCTGCCGTCACCATTCTAGGTGAGGGAAAAAGGAAGTGAAGCAAATCGGCTTCACTTCCCGGTTCCCTACTGCGCATGCGCGAGTCGCGCTGTGCAATAGGAATTGTCCGCGTTGTCACTGGGACCCGTGTGTGTCCCAGCAGACAGCGCGTCAGGACAGGAAATGACATAGACTCCCATGGGAGTCTATGCCCGGAAGTGGGTGTAAATACCTGTCTTTGACAGGTATCTCCACCCCCCCCCCCCTGTAAGGTGCCAATTGTGACACCGGAGGGGGGGAGGGTTCCGATCAGCGGAAGTTCCACTTTAGGGTTGAACCCCGCTTTAACATCCTTGTTAATGTTAACAGCCTGGCTACAACTTAGCTTCTCAACTTAGCCTAATCTTTTGACCTAACACAATGGACACTCACTTACACTCACTCTGATGGTAATAATCTTAACCTTGTATTCTCCCATCCTGGCAACCTCACCAACTCCCCATTTCCTTTCTCTGATCACAACTTCATAAGTTTCACAGTATCCTTGTCTTCAACCACCTATCCCTCCAAGCAGCAAACAATTATTTGTTGCAACTTTTGCCACTTTAACCCCTCTTGTCTCTGTTCTGCTACTAACCACCTTTATGACAAAATCGAATTAGATATAAGTAAATGTGGTGCTCACTCAATGAGCAATAACATCTAGGAAAAAACTACAATTAATAATGTGCAAAATCCAAAATCCAAAAGTATTGAAGTGACAATGCAATAGGTATAAAAAGTGCTCAATCAAGAAAATCTCATAAATAAAGTGCTTGTGTGAAGAGACATCAATGAATCCAGGTCATAAACAACTTCCACCATCTGAAGTGCGCTTGTGGTTTGCCCCAGCCTCTCACCTCAAGCGAAGACCCCTACAGGTCTAGTTGGGCTTGTGTGTAATACATGTCTCCAGGATCCAGACAAGAAATTCCTATTCCTGGGACCTCCAATCAGACTGGACAGGATTTCCATGAATGCCAATGAAAACTTTAAACAGGTCCTCACTTCCCTCAATACAACACTCACATGTAATACAAAGTAATCTTAATGGTGTAGTAGTCCAAAATGTGTTTATTTAAAAAAAGAGGCAGTAGACTTACAGTTTAAAATCAGGACAAACGGCTTCACATATAGTTCTTCCAAGTCTCGGCAATGGCCGGAATTGACATCACCTGGCTCCTCCTGATGCGTTGCTTCACTGATCACGTGACTTCATCAAGGGTATGGAGTCAGGTGAATGATGTCAAACTTTTATACACAGCCCCGCTGTCATAGCAACCTCAGCGGGCAATTCAAATATGTCCTATATGTTTAATAATCTGATCCAATCTCCCTATAATAGAAAACATTCCAATATGCTAACATCCAAAAAGAAAAAAGATCTAAAACAAATTATAGAAATATAACTTTCTTTCCCTGTAAACCGGAATAATGAATACACAGCGCTATCTATTGGTTGGTAGTAGAATCGACATATAACAATTGGATGATTCAAAATGTGTAATGACATCGGGTGGACAAAACGGTTAGTAGCAACTCTTCCATTAAATGGTACATAAGAACCACACTATGCCTTCTATTGGTCAAAGCTGGTAACCTTCAATAAATTACTAAAGATAAGGGTGTAAAGTGACATCTAGTGGAAAAATATGATATGGTAAAATCTTTTTTTTTTTTTAAATGCTTAAAAATTGCATATGAAACAATTAAGATGAAATTCCATATTATGTCCTAAAGGTGTTAAAGTGAGTAATTCATGGATCCACCATGTTTCGGACTGACTGAGCTTGATTATTTTGTTATCATCCCTGCAATGTGGTTTGTATTTCTTTATACCACATACTGACAATGAGGAAGGATCTTTATTGTGAATTTGAGCATGATGCCTAGATAAGCTGTGTTTCACAAAGCCATTTTTTATATTTTGTGTATGCTTTTTCAATCTCTTCCATAATGCTTTTTTGGTTCTTTCCACATACTGAATGTGGCAAGGACATTCTAAAAGATAGACAACACCCTCTAATTTGTTTTAGATCTTTTTTCTTTTTGGATGTTAGCATATTGGAATGTTTTCTATGATAGAGAGATAGGATTATTAAAAATATAGGACATATTTGAATTGCCTGCTGAGGTTGCTATGACAGTGGGGCTGTTTATAAAAGTCTGACATCATTCACCTGACTCCATACCCTTGATGAAGTCACGTGATCAGTGATGTAACGCGTCGGGGGAGCCAGGTGATGTCACGTCCGGTCACAGCCGAGACTGGGAGTACTATATGTGAAGCCGTTTGTCCTGATTTTAAACTGTAATAATAATAATAACCTAACCCTGCTTTAAACTTCTACACAACTGTATCCCTGACCTGTCTGGTGGGTTCTCTGGCCTTTATGATGCTGTTTGTTCACGAAAGTTATCTAACAAACCTCTGAGGCTCTTAGTTAGAGTTATCAGTGTATAGGGAGCTGAATACAAATGCATGCCACGCTTTTCAGATGTTTATTTGTAAAAAAAAGGATTCACCATATTGTGTTAGTCTATCATATACAGTCACAATAAAATACATTTACATTTTTGGTTGTAACATGACAAGGGGTGTGAATACTTTTACAAGACACTGTATATGAAATACATTTTTTATAATCTTACTTTGACATGCACTTTAACAGCTTCCTGACCACCTCATGCAGATATATTGCGGCAGAAGGGCACATACAGGCAGATTAACGTACCTGTACATTGCCCTTTAAGAGGCGGCTTGTGGGCGCATGTGCCTGCCAGGAGCTCAGTGTGCGTGATCATGGGTCAAGTCCATGAGGATACCTGCGGTCATCTCACGAAGAGGAAGATCAGGGATATGCTAATGTAAACAACCATTTCCCCATTCTTCCTAATGGCACTGACACTGATCACAGCTCCTTGTAATCGGGAATGGTGATCAGTGTCATGTCACACATAGCCCCTCCCCCCACAGTTAGAATAACTCCCTAGGACACACTTAACCCCTACAGTGCCGCCTAGTGGTTAACCCCTTCACTGCCAGCTACATTTACACAGTAATCAGGGCATTTTTAATTGCACTGATTGCTGTATAAATGTGAATTGTCCCAAAATCGCACCAAAAGTGTCTGATATGTCCAACATAATTTCACAGTCACGATAAAAATCACTGATCGCCGCCATTACTAGTAAAAAAAATTACTAGTAAAAAAAAAAAAAATGCAATAAATCTATCCCCTATTTTGTAGACGCTATAACTTTTGCTCAAACCAATCAATAAACACTTTTTTTTTTACCACAAATATGTAGAAGAATACGTATCGGCCTAAAGTGAGGAATATATTATATTTTATATTATATTATATATATTTTTTGGGGATATTTATTATAGCAAAAAGTAAAAAATAATGTTTTTTTTTTTCAAAATTGTCACAATTTTTTTTGGTTATAACGCATAAAAACCCCACAGAGGTGATCAAATACCACCAAAAGAAAGCTCTATTTGTAGAAAAAAAGGACGTCAATTTTGTTTGGGAGCCACGTCGCACGATCGCGCAATTGTCAGTTAAAACTATGCAGTGCCAAATCGCAAAAAGTGGTCTCGTCTTTGGTCAACCAAATGGTCCAGGGCTTAAGTGGTTAAACAATGAACAATGTATTCTAGCTAAGCTTTTTCACAGAAAGGAACATTATCTCCCATATTCAAAAAATTATATGTAGGCTGTGTTTGGGTGTCCTTACTAACCATACATACACTGTGCTACATACTTTAGTCATGACTGAGTGGAACATCCCAGTACAAATTCCAACTCCTCTGTGTTTTGGCAGTATTGTTAAGTTCCTCATTCATACCAAAAGCCCTTTGTATAAGTGTTGTAAGAATGTGATGTATATGCTTTTCTTACATTTACAGAGCAATTACAATGAAGTATGCTAAAAAAAGAAACCGTTTTTAAAGTTTTAATAGTTTTATTAAAGTAAAATATCTTGAAACACAAACAGTTGTTTAAGGAATAAGATAATGAAGTCCTGAAACATGGTAATTGTGGTTTAAAGTGACTCTCTTGGAAAATTAAGTTAAAACAGCTCTTCCTGCAAAAGAACAGAGCAAATACTCACTCTTTCCTTCTGTTGAGAAACAAACACTTCTTGAAATGCCAATTTCCTGGTTTCCAGCTCACTCATTGGATCATCCCACCAACCTCCATGTCATTCTGTATCCAGAAGTAATGTGCAGGTCAGTTGAAACAACTACTGAGTGCAGGAATGGAGATGGAAGATCCTGAAGTGTAAATTTCTCAACAGAGCTGTGAGATAGATTTCTCCTCTTTTACAGGGAGAGTTTTTTGTACAATTGAGGTTTTATGACAGATTCGCTTTAGGCCATATTTCCCACCTAATTTACCCTAATCTGAGATTTCTTTTTTTTACAGATTTCACAGCTGCATGCGATAGGTGACTTACAGTAGTAGATTAGTTACAAAAAAGTGTTGCAGCTTTGATTGGTGATTAATTAAAGGCCCTGAGTAGTGATGGACAAACTTCCGATGGGACGTTTGGCGGACGCAAACCGTGAACGCGGGCAAACGTTTGCGAAACGCAAAGTTCACGGTGGACCCCATTGACTTTAATGGCAGGCGAACCTTAAAAACCCCCAGGTCACATTTTCAGCCACAAAATACTTACTAGCTGTGCACTCATAGTCCCAACACATGGACACTGACATAACAAAAGTATTAAGTGAATCTGGGTTCGACAAGGACAAGCATTCTTTATTTATCTGTGAAATTTTGACAATTTAGGAGCGCATGAAGGCCATCAAGGAGAGGCAAGGTCAGGCCAGGCTATGAAGGGGGTGCAGGAGATGATCAGTGCCAAAGTCAGGGCAGCGCAGTCCTGTGCCAGTGTCCCAGTGTGCCAACCTGTGCTTGAGCCCCTCCCTCTGCCCGGCCCTTACCCCCACCTATGCAGGGCTCCACTGCGGTGGTCCAGAGGTGCCAGTCCAGTGCTGATCCTCAGCCATAGTACTGGCACTGCCTGCTGATTGGCTTCTCCGCTGCTATCTCCCTCACTGTCTGAAACCAGCCCCGCGATAGAGACTGAGCACTGACACCAGCACCGTGATAGAGAGCACTGACACCAGCACGAGATAGAGAGCACTGACACCAGCACCGAGATAGAGAGCACTGACACCACACCAGCACCGAGATAGAGAGAGAGCACAGACACCTGCACCCGAGATAGAGAGCACTGACACCAGCACCGAGATAGAACGCACTGACACCAGCACCGTGATAGAGAGCACTGGCACCAGCACCATAAAAGAGAGCACTGACACCAGCACCATGAAAGAGAGCACTGACACCAGCACCGTGATAGAGACCACTGACACCACACCAGCACCGAGATAGAGAGAGAGCACTGACACCAGCACCGAGATAGAGAGCGCTGACACCAGCACCATGATAGAGAGCCCTGACACCAGCACTATGATAGAGAGCACTGACACCAGCACCGAGATAGAGAGCACTGACACCACACCAGCCCCGAGATAGAGAGCACTGACACCAGCACCGAGATAGAGAGCACTGACACCAGCACCATGATAGAGATCACTGACACCAGCACCGTGATAGAGAGAACTGACACCAGCACTGAGATAGAGAGCACAGACACCAGCACCATGATAGAGAACACTGACACCAGCAACATAATATATAATATGCTTTCTATATTTTAAAGAAAGTATATTATACGTGTACAACCCTATATACTGTACACCTATAAAAGGACCTTTGTGGACCTAGTAGCTAGTGATTTGCAAACTGTCCATGCTCCAAACACCAAACTGTCCCTCAGTCCCTACACTGATAAAAGACAGCTGCAGAATCGGGCAGCAATCAACTCAGCAGTCAAGTATAATAGACTTTCTATATTTGAAAGAAAGTATATATACGATTTGTGTCACTACAGTCTGTTCCTGCTCCACACAGCAACTTCTCCCTACACTGACAAAAGACAGAATGTAAAATGGCCTCCAGATCAGGTCTATTTATAAGGTAGGGGGAATTTCCAATTGTCCATGTGCTGAAATGTCTCAATTGGCTGTCTTGTACCCCATGATGGATGTGTCATCATGGGTCAAAGTTCTTTCACAATGTAAACGCATATGTCCGCTGTGCGAACAGCGCCAGAAGTCCGCCGGTTTGGCGAATCGTGAACACGCAAAATTTGCTGCGAACCGCAAGGCCATCCCTAGCCCTGAGTAGATAGGCTGAATTTTATGAATAAGGTGTCACTATATATACTGAAGTGTGATTATAAGGAATATCACATTGACAAAAATAATAATTTAGTCCAAGAAACAAATGATTGACGTGTTTTTTTTTTCTGTTTCTTGAGAACATTTTGCAATCTGGATTTGTTCTGTTTGCCACTGTCCTGAGCATTGTTAGTGATGGGCACCTGTGGGGTGCCCCAGATCCTGACACTGCAACCACCCATGATATAGCTGAGGGAAGCATATTAGAACTGCCCCTCAATCTTGCAGTTTCTAAAGTTTGGTGAGTTTATAGAGGGAAATAGGTTAATGATAATTTTAGCTTGAAATTTGTGCATTGATGTGGTTTTTGCTGTGAGTATGCACATTGTTCAGGTGGTAAATATTTTGCGTGGGGTGGGGTTTGTGCTGAGAGATATTTTTTGTTTGGCAGGGAAGGGTGTAGATAGTGGAAGGAGGTTTTTTTCTGGGGAGTTGGCAACCTCACCAACTCCCCATTTCCTTTCTCTGATCACAACTTCATAAGTTTCACAGTATCCTTGTCTTCAACCACCTATCCCTCCAAGCAGCAAACAATTATTTGTTGCAACTTTTGCCACTTTAACCCCTCTTGTCTCTGTTCTGCTACTAACCACCTTTATGACAAAATCGAATTAGATATAAGTAAATGTGGTGCTCACTCAATGAGCAATAACATCTAGGAAAAAACTACAATTAATAATGTGCAAAATCCAAAATCCAAAAGTATTGAAGTGACAATGCAATAGGTATAAAAAGTGCTCAATCAAGAAAATCTCATAAATAAAGTGCTTGTGTGAAGAGACATCAATGAATCCAGGTCATAAACAACTTCCACCATCTGAAGTGCGCTTGTGGTTTGCCCCAGCCTCTCACCTCAAGCGAAGACCCCTACAGGTCTAGTTGGGCTTGTGTGTAATACATGTCTCCAGGATCCAGACAAGAAATTCCTATTCCTGGGACCTCCAATCAGACTGGACAGGATTTCCATGAATGCCAATGAAAACTTTAAACAGGTCCTCACTTCCCTCAATACAACACTCACATGTAATACAAAGTAATCTTAATGGTGTAGTAGTCCAAAATGTGTTTATTTAAAAAAAGAGGCAGTAGACTTACAGTTTAAAATCAGGACAAACGGCTTCACATATAGTTCTTCCAAGTCTCGGCAATGGCCGGAATTGACATCACCTGGCTCCTCCTGATGCGTTGCTTCACTGATCACGTGACTTCATCAAGGGTATGGAGTCAGGTGAATGATGTCAAACTTTTATACACAGCCCCGCTGTCATAGCAACCTCAGCGGGCAATTCAAATATGTCCTATATGTTTAATAATCTGATCCAATCTCCCTATAATAGAAAACATTCCAATATGCTAACATCCAAAAAGAAAAAAGATCTAAAACAAATTATAGAAATATAACTTTCTTTCCCTGTAAACCGGAATAATGAATACACAGCGCTATCTATTGGTTGGTAGTAGAATCGACATATAACAATTGGATGATTCAAAATGTGTAATGACATCGGGTGGACAAAACGGTTAGTAGCAACTCTTCCATTAAATGGTACATAAGAACCACACTATGCCTTCTATTGGTCAAAGCTGGTAACCTTCAATAAATTACTAAAGATAAGGGTGTAAAGTGACATCTAGTGGAAAAATATGATATGGTAAAATCTTTTTTTTTTTTTAAATGCTTAAAAATTGCATATGAAACAATTAAGATGAAATTCCATATTATGTCCTAAAGGTGTTAAAGTGAGTAATTCATGGATCCACCATGTTTCGGACTGACTGAGCTTGATTATTTTGTTATCATCCCTGCAATGTGGTTTGTATTTCTTTATACCACATACTGACAATGAGGAAGGATCTTTATTGTGAATTTGAGCATGATGCCTAGATAAGCTGTGTTTCACAAAGCCATTTTTTATATTTTGTGTATGCTTTTTCAATCTCTTCCATAATGCTTTTTTGGTTCTTTCCACATACTGAATGTGGCAAGGACATTCTAAAAGATAGACAACACCCTCTAATTTGTTTTAGATCTTTTTTCTTTTTGGATGTTAGCATATTGGAATGTTTTCTATGATAGAGAGATAGGATTATTAAAAATATAGGACATATTTGAATTGCCTGCTGAGGTTGCTATGACAGTGGGGCTGTTTATAAAAGTCTGACATCATTCACCTGACTCCATACCCTTGATGAAGTCACGTGATCAGTGATGTAACGCGTCGGGGGAGCCAGGTGATGTCACGTCCGGTCACAGCCGAGACTGGGAGTACTATATGTGAAGCCGTTTGTCCTGATTTTAAACTGTAATAATAATAATAACCTAACCCTGCTTTAAACTTCTACACAACTGTATCCCTGACCTGTCTGGTGGGTTCTCTGGCCTTTATGATGCTGTTTGTTCACGAAAGTTATCTAACAAACCTCTGAGGCTCTTAGTTAGAGTTATCAGTGTATAGGGAGCTGAATACAAATGCATGCCACGCTTTTCAGATGTTTATTTGTAAAAAAAAGGATTCACCATATTGTGTTAGTCTATCATATACAGTCACAATAAAATACATTTACATTTTTGGTTGTAACATGACAAGGGGTGTGAATACTTTTACAAGACACTGTATATGAAATACATTTTTTATAATCTTACTTTGACATGCACTTTAACAGCTTCCTGACCACCTCATGCAGATATATTGCGGCAGAAGGGCACATACAGGCAGATTAACGTACCTGTACATTGCCCTTTAAGAGGCGGCTTGTGGGCGCATGTGCCTGCCAGGAGCTCAGTGTGCGTGATCATGGGTCAAGTCCATGAGGATACCTGCGGTCATCTCACGAAGAGGAAGATCAGGGATATGCTAATGTAAACAACCATTTCCCCATTCTTCCTAATGGCACTGACACTGATCACAGCTCCTTGTAATCGGGAATGGTGATCAGTGTCATGTCACACATAGCCCCTCCCCCCACAGTTAGAATAACTCCCTAGGACACACTTAACCCCTACAGTGCCGCCTAGTGGTTAACCCCTTCACTGCCAGCTACATTTACACAGTAATCAGGGCATTTTTAATTGCACTGATTGCTGTATAAATGTGAATTGTCCCAAAATCGCACCAAAAGTGTCTGATATGTCCAACATAATTTCACAGTCACGATAAAAATCACTGATCGCCGCCATTACTAGTAAAAAAAATTACTAGTAAAAAAAAAAAAAATGCAATAAATCTATCCCCTATTTTGTAGACGCTATAACTTTTGCTCAAACCAATCAATAAACACTTTTTTTTTTACCACAAATATGTAGAAGAATACGTATCGGCCTAAAGTGAGGAATATATTATATTTTATATTATATTATATATATTTTTTGGGGATATTTATTATAGCAAAAAGTAAAAAATAATGTTTTTTTTTTTCAAAATTGTCACAATTTTTTTTGGTTATAACGCATAAAAACCCCACAGAGGTGATCAAATACCACCAAAAGAAAGCTCTATTTGTAGAAAAAAAGGACGTCAATTTTGTTTGGGAGCCACGTCGCACGATCGCGCAATTGTCAGTTAAAACTATGCAGTGCCAAATCGCAAAAAGTGGTCTCGTCTTTGGTCAACCAAATGGTCCAGGGCTTAAGTGGTTAAACAATGAACAATGTATTCTAGCTAAGCTTTTTCACAGAAAGGAACATTATCTCCCATATTCAAAAAATTATATGTAGGCTGTGTTTGGGTGTCCTTACTAACCATACATACACTGTGCTACATACTTTAGTCATGACTGAGTGGAACATCCCAGTACAAATTCCAACTCCTCTGTGTTTTGGCAGTATTGTTAAGTTCCTCATTCATACCAAAAGCCCTTTGTATAAGTGTTGTAAGAATGTGATGTATATGCTTTTCTTACATTTACAGAGCAATTACAATGAAGTATGCTAAAAAAAGAAACCGTTTTTAAAGTTTTAATAGTTTTATTAAAGTAAAATATCTTGAAACACAAACAGTTGTTTAAGGAATAAGATAATGAAGTCCTGAAACATGGTAATTGTGGTTTAAAGTGACTCTCTTGGAAAATTAAGTTAAAACAGCTCTTCCTGCAAAAGAACAGAGCAAATACTCACTCTTTCCTTCTGTTGAGAAACAAACACTTCTTGAAATGCCAATTTCCTGGTTTCCAGCTCACTCATTGGATCATCCCACCAACCTCCATGTCATTCTGTATCCAGAAGTAATGTGCAGGTCAGTTGAAACAACTACTGAGTGCAGGAATGGAGATGGAAGATCCTGAAGTGTAAATTTCTCAACAGAGCTGTGAGATAGATTTCTCCTCTTTTACAGGGAGAGTTTTTTGTACAATTGAGGTTTTATGACAGATTCGCTTTAGGCCATATTTCCCACCTAATTTACCCTAATCTGAGATTTCTTTTTTTTACAGATTTCACAGCTGCATGCGATAGGTGACTTACAGTAGTAGATTAGTTACAAAAAAGTGTTGCAGCTTTGATTGGTGATTAATTAAAGGCCCTGAGTAGTGATGGACAAACTTCCGATGGGACGTTTGGCGGACGCAAACCGTGAACGCGGGCAAACGTTTGCGAAACGCAAAGTTCACGGTGGACCCCATTGACTTTAATGGCAGGCGAACCTTAAAAACCCCCAGGTCACATTTTCAGCCACAAAATACTTACTAGCTGTGCACTCATAGTCCCAACACATGGACACTGACATAACAAAAGTATTAAGTGAATCTGGGTTCGACAAGGACAAGCATTCTTTATTTATCTGTGAAATTTTGACAATTTAGGAGCGCATGAAGGCCATCAAGGAGAGGCAAGGTCAGGCCAGGCTATGAAGGGGGTGCAGGAGATGATCAGTGCCAAAGTCAGGGCAGCGCAGTCCTGTGCCAGTGTCCCAGTGTGCCAACCTGTGCTTGAGCCCCTCCCTCTGCCCGGCCCTTACCCCCACCTATGCAGGGCTCCACTGCGGTGGTCCAGAGGTGCCAGTCCAGTGCTGATCCTCAGCCATAGTACTGGCACTGCCTGCTGATTGGCTTCTCCGCTGCTATCTCCCTCACTGTCTGAAACCAGCCCCGCGATAGAGACTGAGCACTGACACCAGCACCGTGATAGAGAGCACTGACACCAGCACGAGATAGAGAGCACTGACACCAGCACCGAGATAGAGAGCACTGACACCACACCAGCACCGAGATAGAGAGAGAGCACAGACACCTGCACCCGAGATAGAGAGCACTGACACCAGCACCGAGATAGAACGCACTGACACCAGCACCGTGATAGAGAGCACTGGCACCAGCACCATAAAAGAGAGCACTGACACCAGCACCATGAAAGAGAGCACTGACACCAGCACCGTGATAGAGACCACTGACACCACACCAGCACCGAGATAGAGAGAGAGCACTGACACCAGCACCGAGATAGAGAGCGCTGACACCAGCACCATGATAGAGAGCCCTGACACCAGCACTATGATAGAGAGCACTGACACCAGCACCGAGATAGAGAGCACTGACACCACACCAGCCCCGAGATAGAGAGCACTGACACCAGCACCGAGATAGAGAGCACTGACACCAGCACCATGATAGAGATCACTGACACCAGCACCGTGATAGAGAGAACTGACACCAGCACTGAGATAGAGAGCACAGACACCAGCACCATGATAGAGAACACTGACACCAGCAACATAATATATAATATGCTTTCTATATTTTAAAGAAAGTATATTATACGTGTACAACCCTATATACTGTACACCTATAAAAGGACCTTTGTGGACCTAGTAGCTAGTGATTTGCAAACTGTCCATGCTCCAAACACCAAACTGTCCCTCAGTCCCTACACTGATAAAAGACAGCTGCAGAATCGGGCAGCAATCAACTCAGCAGTCAAGTATAATAGACTTTCTATATTTGAAAGAAAGTATATATACGATTTGTGTCACTACAGTCTGTTCCTGCTCCACACAGCAACTTCTCCCTACACTGACAAAAGACAGAATGTAAAATGGCCTCCAGATCAGGTCTATTTATAAGGTAGGGGGAATTTCCAATTGTCCATGTGCTGAAATGTCTCAATTGGCTGTCTTGTACCCCATGATGGATGTGTCATCATGGGTCAAAGTTCTTTCACAATGTAAACGCATATGTCCGCTGTGCGAACAGCGCCAGAAGTCCGCCGGTTTGGCGAATCGTGAACACGCAAAATTTGCTGCGAACCGCAAGGCCATCCCTAGCCCTGAGTAGATAGGCTGAATTTTATGAATAAGGTGTCACTATATATACTGAAGTGTGATTATAAGGAATATCACATTGACAAAAATAATAATTTAGTCCAAGAAACAAATGATTGACGTGTTTTTTTTTTCTGTTTCTTGAGAACATTTTGCAATCTGGATTTGTTCTGTTTGCCACTGTCCTGAGCATTGTTAGTGATGGGCACCTGTGGGGTGCCCCAGATCCTGACACTGCAACCACCCATGATATAGCTGAGGGAAGCATATTAGAACTGCCCCTCAATCTTGCAGTTTCTAAAGTTTGGTGAGTTTATAGAGGGAAATAGGTTAATGATAATTTTAGCTTGAAATTTGTGCATTGATGTGGTTTTTGCTGTGAGTATGCACATTGTTCAGGTGGTAAATATTTTGCGTGGGGTGGGGTTTGTGCTGAGAGATATTTTTTGTTTGGCAGGGAAGGGTGTAGATAGTGGAAGGAGGTTTTTTTCTGGGGTGGGGATTGAGCTCTGGAGGTTAAAAAAATTGGCATAGGGTGGTATAAGGGAGGTATTTTGTATTGTGGAGTGGTTAAATAAGTGTGGATGGGGTGAAACATACTTGAACTTTGCACTGTTACAAATGCATAAATGCTGCACTCTGATCTGTGTGAAGCGGTTGAACACTACACTCTGTATACTACCCCCATTGAAATGTCTGCGTATGATGAAACGCGTATGGAAGTGCGTGCAGTGACATCACCCCTTGATTTGAAGGAGGAAGGGTTCATATAGTACCAGCCGGCATTTCCTATATGCTTTTTAATCTACGATTTTTGTAAGTACAACAACCTTTTTAATAAATATTCGTATATGTTACGGAATTATGCTATGGTCCCCTTTCTTCTCATATGCTTTACGATTCCACAGACTGCATGACTTATGGAAAGAGCCTAGCATCCTGAACAAAACAAGATAAAGTTGGCGCACAAATGAATGGTCTCTTTAAGAGCGTTTGACTATCTCGTGGGATGTTTGTTTATTTAAATAAATGTCCTGTAGATGGTCTCAATGTGCGGCTGTTAACCCATTATGGACTTGGCAAAAAATGGATGCAGCAGAAAAAACGATCAAAAACAGCGCATCAAAGGGACTAGTAGATTGATGTGAAAAAGACTTTAAAATGTCATTTATTAAATGTAAAAAATAAACACAGACATCTGATCCCTGCAGGATCTCAAACACATAAAAAACACCAATCATAAAACGGACAGATGTTTGATAATGAAAAGCTCCTCAGATCTCTCAATTATAACTTTGGAAAGGTCAAAACCAAAGACCAATGTGCACAGCTTTCGAATGCCTAATGAATGCAATCAATCATCTGAAAGAACCCAAAAAGTCAGTGTAAACGAATGGAACAACGTTTCTAGGGACACTCACTTCATAGGTGTTCAATGGGCTGCAGAGCTGATGAGTCCAGTCTGATGACCGAGGGGGAGGTGTTTATTTCAGCTCCATCTGAAGCGTTCGGCTTGGAGGCAGAGGTGTAATGCTGCACGCTAGGTGGTAAGGATCAAGCTTAGTCACCAGATGATATCAGCTGTACACATAGGCAGCTTGGAGAACGCTGCACTGCCTGCAGTGCCGCTTGTCCGAGCGGCTGTGGATCACATGAGAGGCTTGTCACGTGGAAGGCTGTGAAGGGGAAGGTTGCTATGCCGACTCTCCTGCTTACATGTTTCGCGCTCCTGCGCTTTGTCAAAGCTGCCTTTTTATGTGTTTGAGATCCTGCAGGGATCAGATGTCTGTGTTTATTTTTTACATTTAATAAATGACATTTTAAAGTCTTTTTCACATCAATCTACTAATCCCTTTGATGCGCTGTTTTTGATCGTTTTTTTTTTTTTTTAGCATCCTGAACAACCTTTGAGAGGCATCCTCTGATTCTTCCATTCCTGACGTTAAAGGCCGTGGCTGGGTTATAGCTGAATGCTGATTTGTGCTTGCCCTGGTAAGCGGCTTTCCATATGGTGGTGGGTTTTCACTCATTTGTGGACCACAGTGGTGTTTACTCAATCATACAAATGGACATATGGTTTACCAAGAGA
Source organism: Lithobates pipiens (assembly GCF_037356315.1). Classification (NCBI taxonomy): domain Eukaryota; kingdom Metazoa; phylum Chordata; class Amphibia; order Anura; family Ranidae; genus Lithobates; species Lithobates pipiens. Next base: position 397,043,967 of record NW_027507748.1, on the reverse strand, counting down.
CTGTATTGAGCAGATTCACTGTGTTTGGTACCTATCCTGAATGACATTTAACCTACATTAATCCTTCGGTCTATTGTGGACCTTGGTGAACTTATTGCTGGCGCAGTTTTTCTTTTCTTTATTGCTTATTGTGTTTATCCCACTCATATTACAGACTTTTTATTTTTTTATGGTTAGCACAGTTTTTTACACTCTGTATGCCAGAATTTATGAAACATACAAATTGCAGCATTCAGAAATATGTAATGTACAATGTATGATGGGACGTGGGGTGGAAATGGACCTAATAGGTGTGGCTAATGAGGCAATTTACATTTAGAATACCTTTGTGTCTGTGAAGATAACACAAATCCAGTAATGTATCATTAAAGACTTAAGACTGTTTTGATCACTGACCTGGTACCCCTTGTGACTTTCCTGATCAAAAAAAAATACAGAAGGGGACTTAAGGAGTTTTTTTTCTAGTAATGGATTCCCGTGGCACGCTGCACAGTAAGAAAATGTGTGCTTCTACTTTCTTCATAGCTGTTTTAGCAGCCCTTAGAGCTTCTGGGTGACCCGGCCAACACTGAATTTTACTTTGCCTAATGTAGTCTTCCTCAGGCTTCCCAATGTATAACCACAATGACAGCTTTCCTGCTACCTGTACGTGATTTATAAATGCTTTATGTTAGGATCAATGACAGTAGGGAGATGGCTCTGCACTATGTACATCGCATAACCTAATTCCTGTAACCTGTACACTGCATGCTGGACTGCATGTTATGCACTCCTGTCTCATACACTCTGTGCATTACATACTTATGACTCCTGCAGTCTGTGCTGTATTTACTCCTGGCCCATACACTCTATGCCTTGTATACTCCTGTGTGTTATATACCCATGAACCTTGTAGTCTTGGCATCTGTGCACCGATTACGCCTGACCCCTGCATCGTATGCATTATATACTCATGATTGTTGCACTTTGTGTTACATACTTATGACCCCCGGCACTCTGACCTGTATTCTGTGGGTTACATACTATTGACAAAGACCCTCTGCTCCATGCTATTCCAGCAGCTGCTCTTCTGGGTTGTATGCTTAAAAATTGGCTTGAAGCATTTAGGGTTGCCATAAGGGTATGATTTGGTCAGTGGCGGCCTGTCCATACAGAACACAGGGGTGCCAGCGCCCCAAATCCCTGCCGGATGCATGGATTTAAATTTTTTTTTTTAGAACATGATTAGAGCCTGAAGCTCTAATGGGCTTAAAAAAAGGGTGAGCTCAGGGCACGGAGAACTGTGCCTTGAGCCTACCCATTTGTGTGACAATAGTTAATATTCGCTATTGTCCTCCTGATTCTCCTCCCGGCCAATCAGGAAGTGGGTCCTGACTCCCAATTGACCAAGGACTCCCAGCCAATCGGGACTCAGGACCCACTCCCTGTATGTTCAGGTGGAGGAGAATCAACGGTCCCAGAGTGAGGAGCAGCTGGAGTGAGGAGCAGCAGCCCTACCCTGGATCCTTGTCATATGCCTCCTAAGGTAAAGAGGCCCCTGATTGCCATCTTCCTGTCTGTCTCTGGCGGGGGTTGGCATTGGTGTGCCCCCCCCCCCCCAAATATTGAGCACCAGCCACCAATGGATTTGGTGAATATACCACAGGTTTGGTTTCCACAGGGCTTTCTTTTCTGATGCATGACTTACAATTTACATACTTATGACTCCTGCAGTCTGTGCTGTATTTACTCCTGGCCCATACACTCTATGCCTTGTATACTCCTGTGTGTTATATACCCATGAACCTTGTAGTCTTGGCATCTGTGCACCGATTATGCCTGACCCCTGCATCGTATGCATTATATACTCATGATTGTTGCACTTTGTGTTACATACTTATGACCCCCGGCACTCTGACCTGTATTCTGTGGGTTACATACTATTGACAAAGACCCTCTGCTCCATGCTATTCCAGCAGCTGCTCTTCTGGGTTGTATGCTTAAAAATTGGCTTGAAGCATTTAGGGTTGCCATAAGGGTATGATTTGGTCAGTGGCGGCCTGTCCATACAGAACACAGGGGTGCCAGCGCCCCAAATCCCTGCCGGATGCATGGATTTAAATTTTTTTTTTTAGAACATGATTAGAGCCTGAAGCTCTAATGGGCTTAAAAAAAGGGTGAGCTCAGGGCACGGAGAACTGTGCCTTGAGCCTACCCATTTGTGTGACAATAGTTAATATTCGCTATTGTCCTCCTGATTCTCCTCCCGGCCAATCAGGAAGTGGGTCCTGACTCCCAATTGACCAAGGACTCCCAGCCAATCGGGACTCAGGACCCACTCCCTGTATGTTCAGGTGGAGGAGAATCAACGGTCCCAGAGTGAGGAGCAGCTGGAGTGAGGAGCAGCAGCCCTACCCTGGATCCTTGTCATATGCCTCCTAAGGTAAAGAGGCCCCTGATTGCCATCTTCCTGTCTGTCTCTGGCGGGGGTTGGCATTGGTGTGCCCCCCCCCCCCCCCCCCAAATATTGAGCACCAGCCACCAATGGATTTGGTGAATATACCACAGGTTTGGTTTCCACAGGGCTTTCTTTTCTGATGCATGACTTACAATTTGATGTCTAACGATCTGATGTTTGTTGGGTAATGACTAAGAAGAAATGGATAAAACAAAGATCTACAGAATAAAAATAAATAAAGTAGGAGCTAGAAAGTCCTTGCACTGTAGATACTGCAGGTACAGCTTCTTCTCCAGCAGGCCATCAGAAGAACAGTGAGCAGTACAGTGAGAACATCACCAAAGCTTGCTCAAAATTTCATGAGAGTAAAAATCCACAGAGAACAGAGTATAGAGGGACATGCCTAAGGTGATGTCATATTGCAGATATGCTACTATGAGACTACAGACTACAGGAATAGCAGTGCTTAGCCACAAACATACATCAAGTAGTTATTTTTCAAAAAGGGTAGAGTTTTTAGGATACTACTTAGCCACTATTAACTTTTCTAAATGTTCTCTATAACATATTTAATCTTTACTTTTTGATTATCGGTACACTTTGAGCTCTGGACTTGCCATGTGCCTTCCTGTTACTCATATTGGAAAAACCCCTGCAATATAAAAGAAAAATATTTATAGTTACCTTTTATTCATGTTTTTTGGTCTGATCTGGTGATGCCACAAGTGCACTTCACCGTCTTCTTACTCCAGGGTTAGACAGGTCCTTAATACTGCAGCAAGAGTCACTGTGTAATGACTAAGACCCCTTTTATGCACAGCTTGTTTCATCAGTTCAGTCATGTTTTTTCAAAGAATATACTGATGAAGTTTGCATCAGTTTTTCATCAGTTTGTCATCCATTTTCCATACGTTTTTACATACTTTTTTTTACATCCACCAGCTAGAGTTCTTAACCCCTTTACAGTCTTTTTTTTTATGCAAATGCACAATGTTTGTGCATTTCCATCCATTTTCGTCCAATCTATTTTTAACAGAAGAAAAATAGGCCTTTGATCTGTTCCAAAAAACGGATGTTGATGGAAGGAGATGTATCATGTAGATGATCAACTATTTAAATACATTTTTCCATAGAGATGCATTAATGTCCGTTTTTCATCCGTCAACTGAGGGAGGAAAAATGGACAAATGAAAGGGGGCTTACGTCCTGTACACAATCCAAAAATCAGATGACAGATCCTCCTACTTTTGTTGCTTGCTATTCGCATTTTGAAACTGAATAGGTTGCCAAAGTTAAAAAAAGTCTCATACAACAGAATAAAACATCAGAAGTAATGTAAATTATTGTATTTGTATTGTATTTTCAGACAAAGACTGTACTGATGGGATGGGGCTGAGCCATGCTATGTGTGTCTATAGATGCACACAGCCTGGCTTGGGATTGAACCTGAGCATGTGCATCCATAGAAATCAGTTTTCTATGGGGCAGGTGAAGAAGAGGAGGAGCCGACAGCACTGGTAGGGGATCCGAGGAGGACATTCAGCATCGCTCTGTCCAAAACCATTGCACAAATCAGGTAAGTAGGACATGTTTGTTTTAAAATATAGATATATTTTACAATCACTTTAGGTCCTGAATTCTTCTGTGTAGCTCAAATACCATTTTTCCATGTTTATTACATGAGTATGTGTGAGTGTGGATAAACTGGGGTTTAATGTTAACCCTAAAGGGAGGATTTACTAAAACTGAAGAGTGCAAAATCTTGTGCAGTTCTGCATAGAAACCAATCCGCTTCCAGCTTTGATTGTCAAAGCTTAACTGAACAAGCTAAAGTTAGAAGCTGATTGGCTACCATGTACAGCTGCACAAGATTCTGAGTGCTCCAGTTTTAGTGAACCCCCCCCCCCCCCCCATAATGACTTGGAGTAGAGATTCCTATGGTGTCATAAACATTATTTGGGTTTATCTATATGTATATAATCCTAATGAAAATAAACTTAATTAAAAGGAAAAAAAAAAAACATTCCACATATTGTTTTACAATGATGTGGCAAGAATAACATACAAATAATATAAGCACTAAATGGATTTCTCAAACCAAAAAACTCTGCAGACCAGTATGTGAATATGCTGCTTTCTACCAAATGCATTGAATTACACAAATTTGATTAAATGCTTTAAATTATACTTGTCAAGAGCTTAACATTCATGTACCCTTGAGGAATATAATAATATTCAACATTATTCAGTTTCTTTCTCCTCTGTTCTTAGTAAATGAGCTTAGATTATAAGTACAAGCCATAAATAGTTTCTTCCCACACTAAGTGATCTCAAAGTCTATGGGTAATAGCATAAACAAGGATGTATAATCAGTGTTTTGCCATATTGTGGGATAATGCAATAATCATATTTATTGCTAACACATGTCAAAGTAAATTGTTATAAAAGAAATCTCTCATTGTCTATGCCACAGAAGACATCTGGTGTATATTTATTTTGTGTAAGTTAATAAGGCTCTGGGCCTGCCTAAATAAGTAAAGCAATTTTCAGAATAATTTTTCCAATGTACAGTCCAAAACGTCCACATGGTTGATATTTACCAAGAAGATATGTTTCAAGACATCTCAGACATCTAGACATCTTAAAGTAAAGCTATGCCCATGCTATGCTACGCTTAATTACTTTCAAACAATATAGAAATTATGCTACCATTGTTTTTATTTTCTTTGGATAGACTGACTGTACTAGCAGTAAACATATTAGCCTGACAAGCAGTAAACAGACTTTGAATTCCCTTTACAAGTGCTTGGCAAAGATGGCTATTGAACCAATTGTGCTCTGAACAATTGAGTCACTCGTGTTATGTGGATGAACTTAAGAATAAGGTCTAAAATGTGGTTCCATTTTATCATGTTTATACCAACCACTGACCAAAAGGGTAAGAGAGATTAGGGTCATATGGCCATGTGTAAATTCACAAAAACACATACTGCCTAGGATAAGGAAGAAGTCAAGTGATTTGAGCATGGGATTGGTGTGAACATACAACAAATTCGAACTTATAAAAAACAAACACAAGAGGATGCCTCCATCTAGGTTTAGTGATTTATTTAAAAAAAGTATAAACAACAATAAAAATGCACTCACTGGATAAAGACCCATATAGACCTTCATACTATCACCGTGAGGCTGCAAAGCTCAGCTGAAAAAGAGTCATTGATGGGAGTTCAGTTGTCACGCTTTAGGCTAGGACATTAGCATCAGCGGCTTCTAGATTTGGCAAGATGGCTGTGGCTTCAAACAGCACCTCTCTCAGGAGGGTGATGACAGGAAGTGGAACGGATGTGGGTCAAGAACTCTGCTTCATCTAGCCACATGCCTGCTGAGCTCTGCAGCCTCACAGTGATCCTATGGAGGTCTACAATATATGGGTCTATGCCAAGCCTTGATCTACTATAATATAGTGAGTACATTTTTATTGTATTTTATGCTTTTTTAAATAAATTGCTACATGTAAATGGAGGTGCCCTCTTGTGTTTTTTTTTTTTTTATATGTGTGTTAGGATCTCAATACCTAATTTGAGAGGCACTACATCCATTTTACCTGGTGTTCCCTACCACCCCCTGGCCCTCTAATGTGCCCTGTTTAATGATGGTTGAGTTCCAGTCAGTGCAATATCTTATTCTTTTTCTTTGGTAACAAATACAAACTTACATACCGGTAGTTCAGTTTCTATCACAGAAGATCTCCACGATGACATCAAATGGTGACATTACTGGGTATTTCCTAGTGAAGTATAATAGCACTAGAGACCGAATACAAAAATTACTTTACAGTAATTTCACTTATAGTAAAATATTAACAAAACAACAGTGCATTGAATTTGCTCTCAGAGCCTCAGTTAGTGTATTTAAAGAAAAAAATAAATAAGTAAATAAAATTTGTTTTAAAAAATCTCTTACAAGACTAAAAATATATAAAAAAATATTAAAATGTCCCTCTGGCAGTAAAAATAACTAGTTAATAGTGTTTATACCCTTGTATGGCCTAGGCAGCAAGGCAGCATTCGTACAGTTATGCGATGTCAATATAATATATAGAGTTGTCTGTGGCAAAGCCAACACCCCATGCCAGTGCTCTCTTATTTTTGTCTTGCCGGCACTGCAGGAATTGAAAGCATATGACACAAGGAATTTTTTTATTGCCCCTTTTATAACATATGGGTCAATAACCTAAAGAATAGCCTTTCTGTTCCTAACATTCATATTACATAATCACAATGCTCTTCCCCAATCCTCCTTGTTCCACACAGAAGTTCTTAAATGCTGAGACAGTGACCACATCAGTTCACAAGAAAAAATAATTTTTGGACCACAGTGGTGTTTACTCAATCATACAAATGGACATATGGTTTACCAAGAGACTGTATTGAGCAGATTCACTGTGTTTGGTACCTATCCTGAATGACATTTAACCTACATTAATCCTTCGGTCTATTGTGGACCTTGGTGAACTTATTGCTGGCGCAGTTTTTCTTTTCTTTATTGCTTATTGTGTTTATCCCACAAATATTACAGACTTTTTATTTTTTTATGGTTAGCACAGTTTTTTACACTCTGTATGCCAGAATTTATGAAACATACAAATTGCAGCATTCAGAAATATGTAATGTACAATGTATGATGGGACGTGGGGTGGAAATGGACCTAATAGGTGTGGCTATTGAGGCAATTTACATTTAGAATACCTTTGTGTCTGTGAAGATAACACAAATCCAGTAATGTATCATTAAAGACTTAAGACTGTTTTGATCACTGACCTGGTACCCCTTGTGACATTCCCGATCAAAAAAAAAATACAGAAGGGGACTTAAGGATTTTTTTTTCTAGTAATGGATTCCCGTGGCACGCTGCGCAGTAAGAAAATGTGTGCTTCTACTTTCTTCATAGCTGTTTTAGCAGCCCTTAGAGCTTCTGGGTGACCCGGCCAACACTGAATTTTACTTTGCCTAATGTAGTCTTCCTCAGGCTTCCCAATGTATAACCACAATGACAGCTTTCCTGCTACCTGTACGTGATTTATAAATGCTTTATGTTAGGATCAATGACAGTAGGGAGATGGCTCTGCACTATGTACATCGCATAACCTAATTCCTGTAACCTGTACACTGCATGCTGGACTGCATGTTATGCACTCCTGTCTCATACACTCTGTGCATTACATACTTATGACTCCTGCAGTCTGTGCTGTATTTACTCCTGGCCCATACACTCTATGCCTTGTATACTCCTGTGTGTTATATACCCATGAACCTTGTAGTCTTGGCATCTGTGCACCGATTACGCCTGACCCCTGCATCGTATGCATTATATACTCATGATTGTTGCACTTTGTGTTACATACTTATGACCCCCGGCACTCTGACCTGTATTCTGTGGGTTACATACTATTGACAAAGACCCTCTGCTCCATGCTATTCCAGCAGCTGCTCTTCTGGGTTGTATGCTTAAAAATTGGCTTGAAGCATTTAGGGTTGCCATAAGGGTATGATTTGGTCAGTGGCGGCCTGTCCATACAGAACACAGGGGTGCCAGCGCCCCAAATCCCTGCCGGATGCATGGATTTAAATTTTTTTTTTTTTAGAACATGATTAGAGCCTGAAGCTCTAATGGGCTTAAAAAAAGGGTGGGCTCAGGGCACGGAGAACTGTGCTCTGAGCCTACCCATTTGTGTGACAATAGTTAATATTCGCTATTGTCCTCCTGATTCTCCTCCTGGCCAATCAGGAAGTGGGTCCTGACTCCCAATTGGCCAAGGACTCCCAGCCAATCGGGACTCAGGACCCACTCCCTGTATGTTCAGGTGGGAGGAGAATCAACGGTCCCAGAGTGAGGAGCAGCTCATTCTTAACGTTTTATTTTAGATAAAGTTCTAGTAATGGTGTACCCACTCGTAATTTCTTCATCAGAGGAGCAGTTTACTGTAGGAGGTGTGTGTGTGTGTGTGTGTGTGTGTGTGTGTGGGGGGGGGGGGGGGGTTCACTTAAAAGGGCTAAAGGTGTCCCCTGGCAATACATGGTTAACAAGGAGTATTACATTTCCATAATAAAGTTCTTGTTTGTGAGTTAGATTACTTTTTGTGCTTGTTGGGTGTTTAATATCATCAATATGCTGTATAAAGTAACAAGAAGGTAATACCATCCACAAAATGCAGCTTCCTGTGATGTGTACTAAAGATGCTGCACTGCTTTTAAATTCAGAGTAGGATTGCCACTCTCCTGTATACTTTACCTGCTTACTTTACAGTCGGATGAAAAAAATGTGTCAATGAGATTGCTACCACTCACTGCTGCCATTGTTGATTCACAAGCCTCCAGCTTGCCACTCTGCACCTGGCCACACCAGGTCCTTCCCAAATCTGATTGGTCTATACAAACTGATTTATTTTTCACGCTATGAGCCCATTATTCTGCCCTTGTTCTCACCTTTGCATCCACCATACTGGATAACATCAAGTAAAACATAGATTATGAATCAGACGAGGCATGATTATAATGCTATTTGACTGTCTCGGTGTTCTGCCTGTAATTACACTACAGGGCATTTTTAATGTTTCAGTTCCTTAATAAGTTCTCGGTTTGAAAATAGAACATATTTATAATGTTTAGAAGTGGTGAAAATATTGAGACTCTCCAGGAGTTGGGACTTTTTCCAAGTTACCAACCTCAGTTCGGTATCATGGAAAAGAGTAACAGATGGCATTTCTTATGTTCACCAAGCTTCTGAAATAGGAATGTATGAAAATGACACTGATTACTCTTGCATACACACACAGCCTGTTCTGTTTCGCTACTTTGAATTTTGTGAACATAATGTTGGTTTAAAGATTCATGTAATTGCATGTTATGCTCATCATGAAATAAAAGATAATTAATATCTGATATGAATGTAATATAAACGTTATAATGGATTACTCCTGTGTGAACACACATCGGTTATCAAAAGATAGAAAAATGATACAATAATTTATTCTGCAGAAAAGTGCACATTTACATTGAGCATGAAGTCACAGCTGTTGGTGAAGTTGGTATGAATTAGGCTTGAGACAGCCATACAAGAGTGTTGTAGATGAGATGGAATGTGGAGGTTATTTCAGAAAATAGGCAAGTATTTGTATTACCATTTTACCAATAAAGTTTTACTTGGTTTACAATACCACCCAATAAAATTTCCAAGATTTGACTTCAGTACACTAAAATCTGTATTTTTGCTGGTGTTTAGTTTATAATATGCCACGATTGTTCTTTATGTCACATTACTGAAAAAAAAAAGAGGATAGTGGGTTTTTTGTCTTTTTTTTATCCAAACCAAAAAGTGCTGAGCTCTCCATGCTTGCCAGCTGGATAGACTGTTAATTAGAGGTAGGTTATTGTCATTGTTTTTACCCGGAACTGACTGATTTTAGTTCAGGCATTATTGATGTATAGCCCTAAAATATGTTTTTTCGTCATTAGTTTTAGACTTTTAGAGTTTGGAAATACATAAAGTGTATGGTTTGTTTCATTGCCTTGTGTGCAAGATAGAGTGTCTCCCTATGCTAAAGTGCAGCTTTCTAAAATATTTGCCTCTGCTTACAGCTTAAAGGATAATGGTGTATTAGACAAGTACACACCAGACAGACTAGCCTTGCTATCAATAACTCCGGTACCTGCTGCCTCTTTAATGTTTTCATTGCACTGAATGGCCAGTTCAGTGTTTACGTCCTCCAGAATTTCTCATCCAATATTACCTGCTCATAAAAAGGGGGGAAAGATTTTGTCATCTGTTTGGGGTCGCAAAGTTGCTTAGTGATTATAATTTCTGTGTATGAATGTGTCCTTCTGTGTATGTATGTGTCCTTCACGCTACTAGGAGTGATGGATGATAAAATCTATCTAAAATAAAGTGATATAAAAATGCTGCAAAATCTAGAGTGTTCACACAGACACACACAAAATGGTAACGGTAATTTCCGTCTTGTAGCACTGAAATCCTTAGTTCAACAACACTATCTGAATGGAGCTTGCATGTTCTCCCTGTGCTTGCGTGGGTTTCCTTTAGATACACTGATTTCCTTCCACACTCCAAGGACACGCTAGGGGATTAATTGGCCCTAGTATGTACATGTATGTATGCATGTGAGATAGGGACCATAGATTGTAAGCTCTAACAAGCAGGGCCCTCTGATTCCTTCTGTATTGTATTGTAACTGTACTGTCTGCCCTCATGTTGTAAAGCGTTGTGCAAACTGTTAGTGCTATATAAATCCTGTATTATAATAATAATAATGGAGTGTAAACTTCTTGAGGGCAAAGACTGATGAGAATTTGTAGGTAAAGTGTGGTTTACGTTTTCAGTTTTACATATATGTCTATAAAAAAAAAAAGACAAAATGGCCCAGCCCAGACTTTGCAGGTAGAGACGTGCAAGGAAAATAAAAACCCCCATTGTGTCAGGTAGTGAAGTTATTGTTAGTATCCCAGAACTATCTGACACTAAGGGGTCTATTTATAAAAAAAAAAAAAAAAAAATATATATATATATATGAGAGTAGCACAGCCAATCCTAATAATCCTCTTCATGTAGGTTTATTTAATGGCCACAGGAAATCAGGAAATTCAGTATTATGGCCACTAGATGGAGATAATAATCATAGGAAATAAACATATTAGACACATTACAGGGATTTTTTTTCTAGTGGATGTACAATGCTGAGACACATTTTTAGTTATTATAGTTTTTTTTTCCCCCTAACACACAGTTACTCTTAGGCTGTGAATTAGTTCTTAGCTATAGCAAACATGCATCCTCACAAAAGCCATGTTTTCTAAAGCAAACTGTGCATGAAAGGGGTCTTGAAGACACGTCTTTCTATTGATACTTACAAATTAGCATCTTCCAACTCAACTTTACAGCACACATTAGTTGCATGTTTGAGCAACAAAACCATTTACACATTTTTTCTTGGTCTAAATTAGTATATTAACATTTTAGGAGTTTAAGAGTTGAAGCATAAAATGACAAACAAATATATTAAATAAAGTGTATTTTTAGCAAACATAGCATGCATATGCTTATAAAAAAAGGTGCACTCAAATCATGTGTGTATGTATCATTACATTTAAATAATATTTTAGGTGTAGGTTTAAAAAGTTAAAAAATGTTTTTGTTTATTAGTGTCTTACACCATGCTCAAATCAGTATGTTGCAACATACACAAGCTTACCTGCTGAGAATAGACACTGAAACTTTCAGACTTAAGATGAAAAAGGTTCAGTGAGATGAAAGGTTACTTACATGGAACAAGACGTGTAGCACAATAAAACACTTCAATGAGACATGAAGGAACATTGCTTTTACATTTGTTATCCGAATACTTAGGAATTCCACATTTTCAACACAGCACATACAACAATATATCAGTCAGTTCCTATCTATAACGAGGAAGAACATGACATTTTCACCTTACACATCCTGATTATCTTGAACTGTTCTGACACAATACAAATGCAATATCATCAGTCACTCTTAGTATGCTGCTAAAAGTTGCACTTACAAAGTAGCCAGTTCCCAGGCTGGAGGCAGCTGAGCTCTGCAATAAAAAAACAGAACAGAAAAATAAAGTGGAAAATTAGTGTTGTGTTTTTAACACGTTCCAATCTGCACAGCTCATTACCAGCACTTTCCATTTTATTTCATCACCATATCACAGCACCGACATGTTGGTCCTTGTCAGTCGCTACTGGAACAAGGAAAACGTTGCTTAATTCCCCTTCCCTCACATCCCCTCCTTCTTTAAATCTCTTAGCGGTTTGGGGATGGCAACGTGTTATGTACTGAATTCCAGGCTTCTGCTGTGGCTGTAATTGCCAATTTATTTGACAGGCAGCTGGGTAATGATGGCATTTCGCCCTGCACTGAGACTAAGCAGACACTCATCAAACTGCCTCCCTGACTTGCTGACATTCACTGCCCTGATCCCAAGTTACTATGTATTGTGGCCACAAAGTGGCAAGAGGGAGAAAAGAACAGACTAACTTCAAACAGGCAAATCCTACAGGGCTTGGATGACTTTTTCAGTGTGTGACCTGCTTGCCAATTGATTCCCGGGGGTCAGAGGAAAATGAGGCATGTTGTAAACATAATTAGTAGTCTGAGATGTGAAGAACGTGTAGGCACAGCCAGGAAACTAAAACATCAGGCAGCCGCAGACTCTAAAATTACCAAACTTTGAGCTACCTCATCATCTACAATAAGATCACAATATTTTTCTATGGCAAATTTATAATCAAAAGAGACAGTCTTTAATATAATGAAATGCATGCCTTTTTATTGTTTTACTATATTCATAATTTTGCCTTTAGTGAATTGTTTAACAGTGAATCACATAAGTATACATATTATCAACTTGGGCAATTCATATTCTTTCAATGAAATATGCATAAACAGAGGTTACCTTCACTAAAGCCTCACATTAACAAATCCAAAGATTTAGTCCCGTAAATTTATATGCAAATCTCAACCTCTCCCATTAATGGTGAGCTTATACCCCACTACCTCCTGGTATTACTATGAGCCATTTAATATGGTAGGTGGCATCCTTGACCAATTTAAATCTCTGAAGGTAGCAGGGAAAACCTTGACTTTCACATGAAGAGTCAGCAGCCCATACCGCTGCATCTTCTGATCATTTTAAATGTGTGATTTGCAATAAAGGCAACCTCTGCTAAATTATTTTATTATATGCTCAATCTGAACTTCACGGATTTGAGACAGGTTTTCTTCATGCTGAATAATAGAGTTGTAGTTTAAAGGACATTAGTCAATTAAATGAAACATTAGTGAACAATTTTCAGAGTGCACTATTGCCATTTATTCATCCAAGATTCTGATATTAGGCTCTATGTGACAGGACCAGAGAACCAAATTTGTTTTAACAGTACAGCATACTTTGTGAGCATACAAACTACAGTACTAAAGTGCATTCAAAACAACAACACAGCCATGAATCCCTCAAATTAAAATCGGATTTCTGTTGCTGTGTTTACAATTTTGAAATCTTTGTGAATAAAATTGGTTATGTGGCCTGAGGGAAATTCATCTGGAGAATAATTCATGCCAACCGACTGTTGTCTAAGTGCAGAAAGGCTTATAGAAATCTGTGAAAAAAGGCAAAGCCAAAGTGCTGTAACCCAAAGCAACCAATGGATTGCTCTTTACTTGAAGCAAATCCACACAATAAGATATCTGATTAAACCTGCTTGCCTAGTATAGGCCACTGCACTGTACACTTTGCCTTACTGAATATGCTTGATAGCGAGAACATAATGCATACATTTTGATGACAATACACATATAATAAAACAAAACAACTTTTTTTTTAATTGATTGTCATGGAAAAGATTCATCCTACCCTAGGCTCTAGAAAGAGAATTCATGTGCAGCCAGTATGAGTTATTGTATATCATTGTTCTTGGAATATTCTAAAATAAGGTAATTTTTCTCACCTATTTAGTTCAAGATTTAGCTGGTTAAGTGTATCATTTAATTATTTTTTCTATTTTCATGTCAAAATAGCTGCCATGTGTGTCAATAACGTCCAAAAACAACCTCAACCTTAAGAAAAAAAAAATGCCCACCTTTGGAATCATATTGGATCCACCAAACCTTATTTTATTATTATTATTACTATTATTATTATTATAAACGCTTTATATAGCGCCAACAGTTTACGCATCGCTTTACGATGTATAGGGGGGACAACACAATTACAGTACAATACAAAAGGTACAGAAGGGCTTTATTTTACTTTACATATACTGCTGTCTCATACATAGTGATAATAGTGATAATCAAATGTGCTTAAAGTGGTTGTAAAGTAAGTGAATAGCATTAATGGCAACCAAAAATTATGCTGCTAAATAACTTAATTCAGAGCGTCGCTGTGTGGCTACTGGACTTCCTGCCGCTCCCCTCTGATCTAAGGGCTACAGTGGGAGGGGCTGAGATTCCCCTCAGATGTCAGCCAAGGGGTCACGTGACTACTGTGCCTTCGTGCTGGAACCGAGAGCTCCCACACGCATGCTCAAGAGTGACGTCATTGCGGCTCTGGCCAATCATATAGCCAGAGCTCACAAACCCAGAAGACAGACAGGGGGAACTTGTCATCCCTCTCAGCTTAGCCTTTACAGCACTGGAGGGGTTCATTCCAAGGTGAGCATTTCATAATGTGTTAGTATGCGATGCATACTAGCACATTATGCCACTGCCTTGCAGGTTTATTTTTTTGAAAATCTGCTTTAAGTTCCACAGAAATAGGTTCAACTCAAATAAATTTGCGTTTGTATGTATGATTGGCTAAATAAAACAGATTTGTATAGGTCTAAGAAATTAAAATCACATGGGTCTTTCATTCATATGAATAGATTTACAAACAATGGCAGGAAGAAATAAAATTCCTTGTTGCATAGAAATGTAAATATATATTACCAGGGAGAAATAGGTGGCACAAGGGCTTTGTTATACATATTTGTCCTGACTTTTGTTTATGCTGGTCTGAGTGAATGAGGGAACAGTGGGTATCATTTCAATTTCTGATGTCAACATCAAATTACTTATTTAATTTCATGCCTGGCGAAGCATCGTATAGCTACATGCAGAATCATTTCACTTCATTTGTTATGCTGTGTTTTCTCGGCGATTGGCTTGCCTTCCAACTGACAGCTTTAATTATGACAGAAATTTGATTGCACTGTTGAGGAATTAACATAAAGCATTTAAACATTTAAGGACCCAGACTTAAAAAAAAAAAAAAAAAAATAGGCTTCGAAAGCCCATCAGCTTCCCTAAATACAAGCAGCCTGTCATCTTTATACAGCAATTATACAGATGCAGCCCAGCTAGATGTGAACACAACACAACTGAACGTCAGCACTGCAGAGCACTGATTGTGCTCTACAGACTCATCCTTGCCTCTGTCTTAGTGATGTTAAAGTGTTTTGTCATCAAGCAAAACACAATGGTGCCTAGATTTTGTGATTCATCTGCAAATGCATAAAAATACACTATGATTGTGGGTATTGGTTATGCTATTACTTGATGTGTAGGTTGAAATGTGTTTTGCAAGGGATATGCTACATACTGTGGTAAATATATTAAGTGGCACCAAGATAGGGTAATGTAAATAATGGGATTTAGTGATTGTAAAGTCTTGTTTAAAAACATAAAAAAAAAAAAAAAAACATGTCATGCTTACCTCCTCTGTGCAGTTGGTTTTGCTCAGAGGAGCCCGATTCTCTTCTTCTCGGGTCCCTCTTTACTGCTCCTGGCCCCTCCATCCTATCGAGTGCCCCCTCTGCCAGCAGATTTCTATGGGGGCACCCAAGCTGAGTCAGAGCTCCATGTATAAATTCAGACATGGAAGCCCCAATTTCACCCCGCCCCCCCCTGCCCTGATTGTCTGACTAACTTTTATTGACAGCCAGGGGAGCCAATGGCACCGCTGTTGTGCCTCAGTCAATCAGGAGGAGTGTCCTAGACGACTGAAAATGCATGTGGACATCGGTGATGGGGAGCACAGACTTTTTATCGGTGGATGACAAACTAAGAAGTAAGTTTGCTATAATGTGCATGCATGTTATGCATACTTGCATATTATGGCAAAGGCTCATGATAACTCATGAAGGCACAGTTCCTCTTAAAGAGTGGGACTGGAGTCATTTTAGCTTAATGCAATACACTATCTTCTGGTTTGCAAAGTACACAACATTAAAGTGGTTGTAAACCCTTACAACCAACTTTGACCTACAGGTAAGCCTAGATTAAGGCTTACCTGTAGGACCAAGAAATATCTCCACCTCTGTCTATGGTGCATGCGCCGTAGACAGCGGCGCGCAAGCGCACTGGGCAGGCCACAGATCGTGGTGATATGCTGCTCATGTCGGCTCCCGTGCGAATGCGTGGGAGTGACGTAATCGCGGCTCCAGCGAATCCCAGCGCCGGAGCAGCGAGACCCGGAAGTCGCTCCGGGATACATGGCAGTGGCGAAGAGGAAGACGGAGGACCGCTTCGGGGGCTCCGTTCTCAGGTAAGTTATTCATAATGAACTAGTATGCTATGCATACTAGCTCATTATGCCTTTGCCTTACAGGGTGTGTTTTTCTTTTTGTTTTGTTTTTTGCCTTTACTTCCTCTTTAAATCTCATAATGATCATATAGTACAAAGTAGACAGAAGTGCAGTACCAGGTGGAGAATACTCAAAGCCAGAATCTCAGAGAGTCATAAAATGCAGATGGGTAATTCAACCTGCTAACATATAAACTGCATTATCAGTTTTGAGTGGGACTAATCACAAATGCAAAATAGCAACTTTAATTGTTAGAAGGTTAGGCTGTATGACTAATTTGAGAACTACATCAAATTTG
The DNA here is from genome assembly GCF_037356315.1 of Lithobates pipiens. Lineage (NCBI taxonomy): Eukaryota > Metazoa > Chordata > Amphibia > Anura > Ranidae > Lithobates > Lithobates pipiens. The sequence goes on along the minus strand of NW_027507748.1, from coordinate 397,027,067 downwards.
TTTCCTTCAGGTTGTCTATTATACGCACTTTTTTTATTTATATATTGTAGGGTTTAGCTTCAAGTTTCTTGCAGAGGGGTAATATAGATACCAAATGGGCAGCAAATAAACCTCATCAATGATGCTGCCCTGTGCCCAGTGGGACTGCTTGTCACAACTAGATAAGCACAAATGAAATGGTCTCCCAGAACACATGAATGCTTTTCAGCAGGTCACAACCCTTATAGGTATACTCATGCGCCATATGTCTGTAGTCCATCTGTGCCAAGATTGGCACAATTCTTGGAAACAAATTTTGAAATAAATGTGTATATTTGGGTTGAAATGAACTCCGTTCCTCATAGAGGGTACACTGAATCCTGAGGGGAATGTACCAAATGATGGACAGAGCATATTTTCACACTTTGCTTAAACTGAAGCAATATATTGTTACAGTTGATAGGAAAACCCAAGTGAGTTATGTGTATAATTGACTGGAATGTCGTATAATACAATGACAGTAATTTGCTAACATCCTGTGAATGTCATCCTCCATGGCAGTACCCAGAGTGCAGCTGATGTATTTTACATAAATCACAAACTTTCCTTCAGATGTTTGATTCAGCCGTCAGGTAAAAGAACCAATTATAATTTCATCATTACTCAGACATCCTATTTTTTGTAACTTTATCCATGGTGCAGGTTTGTCTGCATCATGGCTTGTATGTAGGGCTGAATTAAAATGTATCAGTTCTTGTGTTTTATTTGATGAAAACTCAGTACGGCTCGAATATTAATGGATCCCCATAGTCTGAAAGTTATCTCAGCTTGTTTCCCTGTGTTATATGTTCACATTTGTGAAGTGTCATTCTTTTACTTGGATCTCATTAGAGCAAGAGAAGAACAAGTCTCTGTCAACATGCCAGACCTTACTTTCCTGTACCTCTATGGTAGTAGCTAATAAGATGAATAGCAGAAATATATTTCATCCATGAGGAAGAACCATCTGACAAGCTTAAAGAAAGGATAATCGCTATATCTCTCAAGCCATTTTTATTTTTAGACATACAGCATACTCACTCAATTTATTTCATTGTTACGGAAACTTGTCTCCACTAGATTTCCTGGATATTTATGAATACCTAATATATTCACTTTTTTGGTGAATAAAAGACTGTTTCCATACTGTATGCTATAATTATTTTTCATTATGGAGCTAAGCTAGTAGTAAGTCACAGGCACACTATTAAAGCATGCCTGTATTCAGAGAAATATAGAGGATACCACTGCTGTTCTTCTTCTGAAAATGCTAATTGCCTAACTGTGTCCAGGTTTATTGCGACTCAGTCACACACTCTCAGCCATGCAGCAAATGAAAAAAAAAGTCTGAAGAGCGAGAAAAGTATGAAAATTGTATGTCTACACTTGTTCAAAGACAAAATGCTGAATCCAAAACATTAGCATACCAGTCAGGAAATTAGTATTGAGAGACCTCCATCTTATGATTCTGTTTAGTCTTGATATCTGATGTTCTATTCTGAAGTTGATGAAAAGGTTATTCCCATGTCATAATTCCTGCATCTATGCCCTGACTAACAAATATCTACTCTACCAAGGATCCTGACAAGCCTGAAGTAACCTGCTGTACAGAATATGGTGCTAACACTCAAAAGAATGACCTGAAGAACACTACTTGGAGTCTCCAAAATAATTTTGCTTTCGACAGCCAGACAAACTGTGTGTAAGGCCCAATTCACACCTATACATTTTTAGTGCGTTTTGCATTTTGGAGATTTGCATTACAATCCTATGGAACACGTTCTGTAGTGCAAATCTGCAAAATGCACAAAGCACTAAAAATGCATAGGTGTAAATCAGGCCTAACCCAGGATAAGGTGAATTCTACACGCAAAAGGTTGTCCTTCTAAAATGGAGTAGTTACAGCCTTCATATCCTTTGATAGTTTCAGAAAACTGCACTCTCAATTGCTAACGACAGCAAACAAATGTTGGAAACTGAAAAGTCTATGTGCATTCTCTTTAAGACTATTTTGCAAAATATTCAAACTACTATATAGAAGTTCATACACTTTCACTGTAAAGCTTAATATTCATAATAGATCATTTTTGACATATCAAGGGGTGAAGGTGAAGAACCAAAGTCTCTATTCTTAAGTTGTATGACAGACAATGGAAAAAATAATTTAATGATGAATGGAGTATATGTGCTGCACAGACTGTGACCATTTTTTATGAAAATGCAGGTTTTTACAGCCATCGTGAGTAGAGTTGAGTGGACACCTAGATGTTCGGGTTCGGCGGAACTTCGGAAAAAAGTTTGGGTTCGGAACCGAACTTGACCCGAATTTGATCCTGAACCCGAACCCCCATTGAAGTCAATGGGGACCCTAACGTTTGAGGACTACAATGGCTCTAAAAAAGTATTGGAAAGGGCTAGCTGCAAATGGCAATAAAATGAGACAAAATTAAGAGCATGGCAAGTGCTCTGCAATCAAATGTGGATAGGGAAATAACTTAAAATAACATAAAATAAATAAAAAATATATATATATGCTGAAGGCCCCCTTCTCAGAGGTAGAGGAAGTGATTAAGAACCTCAGAAACTAAACGGCACGATGCCACACATATGGTGGGAATGCCCCAGAATACGCCTGTTCTGAAAAAAAAAAATATTAAATTTAATGGATAAGCTAGTGGGAAAATAAAATACTCTGAAATTAAAAAAAATTAAAATGATAATCTTGACCTAGGAGGACGAGGTCCATATGGAGTAGGAGGTTGAGATGGCGGTGGATGTGGCAGTGTAGGTGGAAGCGGCAGTGGAGGAAGATGAGGTAGCCAACACTGGTTCAAAAATACAACAATGGCTGGGTAAGGCCGGTGATGTGTTGAATTCTGTCCCCTGTCGGATAGTGTCCGCCCTGTACTGCGCTTGCTCAGTATGTAGGACAAGGGTATTTTGAAAATCTCCGAAGACGAACAGCGCTGCACAGTGAGTCCAGGTTCAAGCCACACCATCCGAGGTTCAAGCCGAGTGAAGCGAGGACATGCCCAAAGGGTGGCGAGCGAAGTGTGGTGAGCAAAGTGAGCCCGTGAGGGGCCCTGTTACTATATGCTACCGTATGTCCACTTGGATAGTGGGGCTTGAACCTGCACTGACGGGGCAGGCGCCGTTCATCTTCTGAGATTTTCAGAATCTCCTTGTCCTTGGGCAATACACGTTCAGATAATACACTGGCTGCAGGGCAGCCAGCACCTCCAAGGTGTAAAGGGCAAGCTCAGGCCATGTGCCCAATTTGGAGACCCAGAAGTTGAAGTGGGCAGACCCGTCATTCAGTACGTGTAAGCGTGTCCACACATACTGCTCCACCATGTTGGTGAAATGCTGCCTCCTGCTAAGACGTTCCATCTCAGCTGGTGGGGCTGGTTCTTGTGGCGTGCTGACAAAGCTTTTCCACATTTCGGCCATGCTAACCGTGGCTTCTGAGGTGCTGGCGGTGCCCTGGCTGCGTTGGCAACCTCGTCCTCCTCCTCTGCCTTCGCCTTGTGCTTCCACCGTACCCCCGCTGTCAGGTAGGAATGCCACCAGCAGCGCGTCTACCAGTGTGCGCTTGTACTCGCGCATCTTACGATCACGCTCCAGTGAGGGAATTAAGGATGGTACATTGTCCTTGTAATGGGGATCCAGCAGGGTGGCCACCCAGTAATCAGCACCAGTTAGAATGTGGGCAACTCAGCGGTCATTGCAGAGACACTGCAGCATGTAATTGCTCATGTGTGCCAGGCTGCCGAGAGGCAATGAAAAGCTGTCCTCTGTGGGAGGTGTATCGTATGTGTCCTCTGTATCCCCCCAGCCACGCACTAGTGATGGCCATGAGCTGGTCTGGGTGCCATCCTGCTGTTAACATGGTTCCTCCTCCTCCATCTGCTCCTCCTCATCCTCCAGAACTGTGCCCTTGCAATTGTGTATCTGGCGTTTGTTGGTGCAGGAACCCACCCTCATAGCCACTTGTAAATGACTGCCCTGAAAGCCTTGGAAATTATCCCTCTTCCTCCTCCTCCTCCTCCTCCTCCTGTGCCACATCCTCTTCCATCATCGCCCAAAGCGTTTTTTTAAGGAGGCATAGAACTGGGATAGTAACGCTGAAAACTGCATCATCGGCACTGGCCATGTTGGTGGAGTACTTGAAACAGTGCAACAAGACACACAGGTCTCGTATGGAGGCCCAGTTATTGGTGGTGAAGTGGTGCTGTTCACTATCGCCTGCTGCTGCTCGCACAATCTGGCCAGCATGTGCAAGGTGGAGTTCCGCCTTGTGGGCATGTCACATATGAGGCGGTGAGTGGGAAGGCCGAAGTTACGCTGCAGCGCTGACAGGCGAACAGCAGCAGGGTGAGAACGCTGAAAGTGCGCACAGACGGCCCACACTTTCTGCAGCAGCTCTGGCATATGGGGGTAATTTTTAAGGAACCTCTGGACCACCAAGTTCAGCATATGCACCAGGCAAGGGATGTGTGTCAAACCAGCTAGGCCCAGAGCTGCTATGAGATTTTGCCCATTATCGCACACCACCAGGCCAGGCTTGAGGCTCACTGCCACCAACCGCTCATCAGTCTGTTGTTCCATGTTCCCCCACAACTCCTGCGCGGTGTGGGGTTTTTCCCCCCAAGCAGGAAAGTTTTAAAACTGCCTGCTGTCGTTTATCCCTGGCTGTGCTGAAGTTGGTGGTGAAGGTGTTACGCTGACTGGATGAGGAGGCGTAGAGGATGAGGAAGCGGAGTAGGAGGAGTTAGTGACAGGAGGCAATCTGAAGCACCCTGCAATCCTTGTGGTGGAAGGACATGCGCCAAACTGTTATCCGCCTCAGGCCCAGCCGCTACTGCATTTACCCAGTGTGCTGTTAGGGAGATATAACGTCCCTGACCGTGCTTACTGGTCCACGCATCCGTAGTTAGGTGGGCCTTGCCACAGATGGCGCTGCACAGTGCACACCTGATTTTGTCCCCCACTTGGTTGTGCAGGGAAGGGATGGCTCGCCTGGAAAAGTAGCGGTGGCTAGGCATGATGTACTGTGGGACAGCCAATGCCATCAGGCTTTTAAAACTCTGCGTCTCCACCAGACGGAATTACAGCATTTCAAAGGCGAGGAATTTTGAAATGCTGGCATTCAGGGCCAGGGATCGTGGTAATGGTTGGTGACTCCGGTGGTAGTGTTGCTGGCAGATCCTCTGTTTGCGGGTTGGCAGGTGCTACTGTCACTACAGAGGTGGATGAAGAGGCCAAGATTGCAGCAGAAGAGGAAGCAGGAGGAGCCAGAGACCTTTCTTGGTTTTTGAGGTGTCTACTCCACTGCAGCTAGTGCTTTGCACTTAGATGCTGGTCGTGCAGATTGTGCTCAGGTTGAGAATCTTTATGCCTCGCTTCAGGCTCTCATTGCACAGCGTGCAAACCACTCATGTCTTGTCATCAGCACATTGTCTGAAGAACTGCCATGCTAGGGAACTCCTTGAACCTAGCTTTGGTCTGCCCGGTCCCTTGCTGTGTTGGGCAGTAGCAGGCATAGTGTCTAGGGGACGGACGCTCCGCTTTTGCACCCTGCTCCCTCTTCTGTTGTGCTGGTGGCTCTGTGCAACCACCGCTTCTTCCTCCGAACTATACTGGTCACCTGCATGACGTTGATTCCCTGTGGGGTCCAGGACCTCATCATCCTCCACATCATCTTCCACCCAGTCTTCACCCCTGTCCTCCTTGTCGGTCTGCACAATTGCGAAATCAGCAGCATTTGGCACCTGTGTTTTGTCATCATCCGAGACGTGCTGCGATGGTCCTTCCATGTACTCATCATGAAACAGAAGTGGTTGGGCATCGGTGCACACAATCCCATCCACTTCTGTGGCAGGGCTAGGTGGATGGCCCTGGGAAACTCTGCTAGCAGAGTCATCAAAAAGCAGAAGAAACTGCTGCATGATGGCTCAGACTGCTTGGCTGATTTGCAAGGGGGTGATGTGAAAGACTGATGGACATCGGCTGCAGGTGCCAACTCTGATCTTTCATCAGGAGACTGGGTGGGAGACAATGTCAAGGAACCAGAGGCACTGTCAGCAACCCAATCGACTATCGCCTGTACTTGTCCTGGCCTCAACATTCGTACAGCTGCATTAGGCCCGACCAAAATTTTTGGAATAGCACAATAGAAGACAAATATATAAATTGTGTAACACACACCTCCACATATGCAGAAAACACTGCAAAGTTGTTGTTTTTTTGCACTAAATGGGTGTTTTGCAATAGCAGAATACACCCACAGTATGTACAGGGTGTATCTCACAGTAACATATGCAGTGCTAGTGCACTGAGCTTGCAGATAAAAGTTATATTTTCTCTGGCACCGGGCTCATGGCAGTGTAAAAAGACTGTGCACTGCAACCCAACCAGGAAAATCTATGTAGATCACTGAGTTATTAGAATAGATTTCTGAATCTGGACTCCTAGATAATTCTCTCTCCCTCAAAGCAGCAACAGGAACCTTGCCCTACACTGTCTATCTTTTCTCTCAGTGCAGTATAAAATCACTGACTAATTAGAATAGATTTCACAATCAGGACTCCTATGTTATTCACTCCCTAACAGCAGCAGCAGCCAGGAACCTTTCCCTACACTGTCTAAAGCAGAGTGACGTGCTGTGCTGAGTGCCTCTAGCTTAAATAGAGGCTGGGTCACATGCTGCACTGGCCAATCACAGCCATGCCATTAGTAGGCATGGCTGTGATGGCTTCTAAGGGCACACCAGTTAACCACTTGCTTACTGGGCACTTAAACACCCTACCAGAGATAAAGGGGTATATACAGATGTATACTGTACTGTGCTGGAGGCACACACAACTTCCAATAACTCCTGCAGATGGCAAGTGGGCTCAAATAGAGAAGAGCTATGTAGGTGGATATAGCGGTGTGTACTGGGTACAGAGCACGCAGACAGAACGCACAAGCTCCTAACACTACTGACTGCAAGCTCTATTATAAAAGATAGATCACTAGCTATATAGCTGAGGTGAATATAGTGGTGTATACTGCGGTCAGGGCACACAGACAACAACCACTACACAACAGCAAGATCGAAAATTGGCCGAAAACGATCGGTGTGTACTGTGTTGAAGGTACACAGAACACCCACTAACTGCTTCAGACGCCAACACACTACACTAGGCCGCCGCGCTGGTGGCCTTATATAGTGTTGGGCGTGTACTACACAGCCTGAGCTATGATTGGCCACAGGCATCCTGCCTGTGGCCAATCATGGCTCTCCTCGCTGCTGGAGCTGTGATTGGCCAAGCATGCGGGGTCACAGTGCATGCTTGGCCAATCATGAGCCAGCAATGCACTGCGATGACGCAGTGCATTGTGGGCCATGAGCGCCACACGAATTTGGCGCGAACGGCCCATAACGTTCGGAATTTGCCGAACGGACGAACAGCCGATGTTCGAGTCGAACACGAAGCTCATCCCTAATTCTGAGCATGCGTGCACACGATCAGAATTTAAATGATCAGATTTGGTTGTCAGAAAATTTTAGATCCTGCTCTCAAACTTTGTGTGTCGGAAATTCTGACGGAAAAAGTCAGATGGAGCCATTGTCACTTATATAGTGACAATGGGGCGGGGTCACATGGTATATGTCACATGGGTTGGTCGGACCAGGCGCGGTGGCCCGGCAGAAGAACCGAAGAGGGGGACAAGACCCCCGAAGTCGGGAGAAGAGGCCGGCGGCGGGGAGGAAGAAAGCCGGACTCCTCCGCTAGCAAAAGAGCTACACACACATAGCGGAGGAGTCCGGCGAGAAGACCCCCGAAGACGGAAGACCCCCGGAGCTGTGCAATAAAATACTTTTTCTATGTGTTGTGTTTTTTTTTGTACTTTATTTCACAGGTGAATGGGTAGGGGTACATTGTACCCCATACTCATTCACATAGGGTGGGGGGGCCGGTATCCGGGGGCCCCCTTCTTAAAGGGGGCTCCCGGATTCCGATAAGCCCCCCGCCCGCAGACCCCGACAACCAACGGCCAGGGTTGTCGGGAAGAGGCCCTTGTCCTCATCAACATGGGGACAAGGTGCTTTGGGGTGGGGGGGCCGCGCGGCCCCCCCTTCCCCAAGGCACCCCCCATGTTGAGGGCACGCGGCCTGGTACGGCTCAGGAGGGGGGGCGCGCTCGCTCGCCCCCCTTTCCTGGCCGGCCGGGTAGCGTGCTCGGACAAGGGTCTGGTGTGGACTTGGGGGGAACCCCCACGCCGATTTTTTTCGGCGTTGGGGTTCCCCTTTAAGCCCATTCCAGGCGGCGGAGCCCGCGACGTATCCTTCGCGGGCCCCGCCTACCTGTACACGCGCTCGAAATGGGCGGATTTGCCTCCTTACGTGGGCGAGTCCGTTCATTTCAAAAGTTGAGCGAACTGTTTGCCCAACCTTGTTCGTCAAACAGTCCGCTCGTGTGTGGGCAAGTCCGCTCATGCAAATTTTGAGCGGACTGTTTGACAAACTGTTTGCCGAACAAGGTTGGGCGAACAGTCCGCGCGTGTGTACGCGGCCTTAGAGTACATTTTCCTATAGCTTTTTGATCTGTTGTTGCTGCTACTTTCACTGCTCATTTAAAGCCTATTATTACTTATCAGGTATCACAGCTAAAACTACCTAAAAAAGCCCTTGCTTCAAGTTGAAAGCAATATGATTGGGGTGCTGCTTCTGTAATTAAGCCAAGCTAAATGTAAAATTTAAAGATTACACATACATAATTTTATTTTTATTTATTTATTTATTTTCACCCCTCACATTTTTGTAAATATTTTATTATATCTTTTCATGTGACAACACTGAGGAAATTACACTTTGCTACAATGTAAAGTAGTGAGTGTACAGCTTGTATAACAGTTAGTATACCCCTAAGGCCGCGTACACACGCGCGGACTGTTTGCCCAACCTTGTTCGTCAAACAGTTTGGGCAAACAGTCCGCTCAAAATTTGCATGAGCGGACTTGCCCACACACGAGCGGACTGTTTGACGAACAAGGTTGGGCAAACAGTTCGCTCAACTTTTGAAATGAACGGACTCGCCCACGTAAGGCGGAGGCAAGTCCGCCCATTTCGAGCGCGTGTACAGGTAGGCGGGGCCCGCGAAGGAGACGTTGCGGGCTCCGCCGCCTGGAATGGGCTTAAAGGGGAACCCCAACGCCGAAAAAAATCGGCGTGGGGGTTCCCCCCAAGTCCACACCAGACCTTTGTCCGAGCACGCTACCCGGCCGGCCAGGAAAGGGGGGCGAGCGAGCGCGCCCCCCCTCCTGAGCCGTACCAGGCCGCGTGCCCTCAACATGGGGGGTGCCTTGGGGAAGGGGGGGGCCGCGCGGCCCCCCACCCCAAAGCACCTTGTCCCCATGTTGATGAGGACAAGGGCCTCTTCCCGACAACCCTGGCCGTTGGTTGTCGGGGTCTGCGGGCGGGGGGCTTATCGGAATCCGGGAGCCCCCTTTAAGAAGGGGGCCCCCGGATACCGGCCCCCCACCCTATGTGAATGAGTATGGGGTACAATGTACCCCTACCCATTCACCTGTGAAATAAAGTACAAATAAAAACACAACACAGGGGAAAAAAATATTTTATTGCACAGCCGGGGGTCTTCCGTCTTCGGGGGTCTTCTCGCCGGACTCCTCCGCTATGTGTGTGTAGCTCTTTTGCTAGCGGAGGAGTCCGGCTTTCTTCCTCCCCGCCGCCGGCCTCTTCTCCCGACTTCGGGGGTCTTGTCCCCCTCTTCGGTTCTTCTGCCGGGCCACCGCGCCTGGTCCGGTGGCCCGGTCTTCTGTCGCCGTCTTCCGTTCTTCTGTCGCCGCCTTCGGTTCTTCTGCCGGGCCACCGCGCCTTCTTGTAGCTCTTTTACAGGCGGTGGCCCGGTCTTCTGTCGCCGCCGACTTCCGCTCGTGTTCTTCTTCTTGTTCTTCTTGTTCTTCTCCTGGAGATGTTGACTCGACGAGCTCTCCGGCCGGAATGCCAGAGCCGCGCTGTGCGGTCACTTATATAGTGACAATGGGGCGGGGTCACATGGTATATGTCACATGGGTTGGTCACATGGTGACCCCGCCCCCTTACGATGTCATAGTCCCCATGTGACATCAACCCATGTGACCAACCCATGTGACATATACCATGTGACCCCGCCCCATTGTCACTATATAAGTGACCGCACAGCGCGGCTCTGGCATTCCGGCCGGAGAGCTCGTCGAGTCAACATCTCCAGGAGAAGAACAAGAAGAACAAGAAGAAGAACACGAGCGGAAGTCGGCGGCGACAGAAGACCGGGCCACCGCCTGTAAAAGAGCTACAAGAAGGCGCAGTGGCCCGGCAGAAGAACCGAAGGCGGCGACAGAAGAACGGAAGACGGCGACAGAAGACCGGGCCACCGGACCAGGCGCGGTGGCCCGGCAGAAGAACCGAAGAGGGGGACAAGACCCCCGAAGTCGGGAGAAGAGGCCGGCGGCGGGGAGGAAGAAAGCCGGACTCCTCCGCTAGCAAAAGAGCTACAAGAAGATAGCGGAGGAGTCCGGCGAGAAGACCCCCGAAGACGGAAGACCCCCGGCTGTGCAATAAAATATTTTTTTCCCCTGTGTTGTGTTTTTATTTGTACTTTATTTCACAGGTGAATGGGTAGGGGTACATTGTACCCCATACTCATTCACATAGGGTGGGGGGCCAGTATCCGGGGGCCCCCTTCTTAAAGGGGGCTCCCGGATTCCGATAAGCCCCCCGCCCGCAGACCCCGACAACCAACGGCCAGGGTTGTCGGGAAGAGGCCCTTGTCCTCATCAACATGGGGACAAGGTGCTTTGGGGTGGGGGGCCGCGCGGCCCCCCCCTTCCCCAAGGCACCCCCCCATGTTGAGGGCACGCGGCCTGGTACGGCTCAGGAGGGGGGGCGCGCTCGCTCGCCCCCCTTTCCTGGCCGGCCGGGTAGCGTGCTCGGACAAGGGTCTGGTGTGGACTTGGGGGGAACCCCCACGCCGATTTTTTTCGGCGTTGGGGTTCCCCTTTAAGCCCATTCCAGGCGGCGGAGCCCGCGACGTCTCCTTCGCGGGCCCCGCCTACCTGTACACTCGCTCGAAATGGGCGGACTTTCCGAGCGGGAACAGTCCGCTCATTTCGAAAGTACAGCGGACAGGCCCACACACGGGCGGACTGTTCGCTCAAACACAGTTTCAGCGGACAGTTTTTCGGAATTTCCGAAAGACTTTGTCCGTCCAACTGTCCGCTGAAACTGTCCGCTGAAAGCCCACACACGAGCGGACTGTCCGCCCAAACACTGTTCAGCGGACAATGTTGGGCGAACAGTCCGCCCGTGTGTACGCGGCCTAAGGCCGCGTACACACGGGCGGACTGTTCGCCCAACCTTGTTCGGCAAACAGTTTCATCAAACAGTCCGCTCAAAATTTGCATGAGCGGACTTGCCCACACACGAGCGGACTGTTTGACGAACAAGGTTGGGCAAACAGTTCGCTCAACTTTTGAAATGAACGGACTCGCCCACGTAAGGCGGAGGCAAATCCGCCCATTTCGAGCGCGTGTACAGGTAGGCGGGGCCCGCGAAGGAGACGTCGCGGGCTCCGCCGCCTGGAATGGGCTTAAAGGGGAACCCCAACGCCGAAAAAAATCGGCGTGGGGGTTCCCCCCAAGTCCACACCAGACCCTTGTCCGAGCACGCTACCCGGCCGGCCAGGAAAGGGGGGCGAGCGAGCGCGCCCCCCCTCCTGAGCCGTACCAGGCCGCGTGCCCTCAACATGGGGGGTGCCTTGGGGAAGGGGGGGCCGCGCGGCCCCCCCACCCCAAAGCACCTTGTCCCCATGTTGATGAGGACAAGGGCCTCTTCCCGACAACCCTGGCCGTTGGTTGTCGGGGTCTGCGGGCGGGGGGCTTATCGGAATCCGGGAGCCCCCTTTAAGAAGGGGGCCCCCGGATACCGGCCCCCCACCCTATGTGAATGAGTATGGGGTACAATGTACCCCTACCCATTCACCTGTGAACTAAAGTACAATAAAAAACACAACACAGAGAAAAAATATTTTATTGCACAGCTCCGGGGGTCTTCGGGGGTCTTCTCGCCGGACTCCTCCGCTATGTGTGTGTAGCTCTTTTGCTAGCGGAGGAGTCCGGCTTTCTTCCTCCCCGCCGCCGGCCTCTTCTCCCGACTTCGGGGGTCTTGTCCCCCTCTTCGGTTCTTCTGCCGGGCCACCGCGCCTGGTCCGGTGGCCCGGTCTTCTGTCGCCGTCTTCCGTCGCCGCCTTCGGTTCTTCTGCCGGGCCACCGCGCCTTCTTGTAGCTCTTTTACAGGCGGTGGCCCGGTCTTCTGTCGCCGCTGTCGTCGCCGCCGCCGCCGCCTTCCGTTCTTGTTCTTCTTCTTGTTCTTCTTCTTCTTCTCCTGGAGATGTTGACTCGACGATCTCTCCGGCCGGAATGCCAGAGCCGCGCTGTGCGGTCACTTATATAGTGACAATGGGGCGGTGTCACATGGTATATGTCACATGGGTTGGTCACATGGTGACCCCGCCCCCTTACGATGTCATAGTCCCCATGTGACATCAACCCATGTGACCAACCCATGTGACATATACCATGTGACACCGCCCCATTGTCACTATATAAGTGGCAGCGGAGCGTGTCCCTGGCATTCCGGCCGGAGAGATCGTCGAGTCAACATCTCCAGGAGAAGAAGAAGAAGAACAAGAAGAAGAACAAGAACGGAAGGCGGCGGCGGCGGCGACGACAGCGGCGACAGAAGACCGGGCCACCGCCTGTAAAAGAGCTACAAGAAGGCGCGGTGGCCCGGCAGAAGAACCGAAGGCGGCGACAGAAGAACGGAAGACGGCGACAGAAGACCGGGCCACCGGACCAGGCGCGGTGGCCCGGCAGAAGAACCGAAGAGGGGGACAAGACCCCCGAAGTCGGGAGAAGAGGCCGGCGGCGGGGAGGAAGAAAGCCGGACTCCTCCGCTAGCAAAAGAGCTACACACACATAGCGGAGGAGTCCGGCGAGAAGACCCCCGAAGACCCCCGGAGCTGTGCAATAAAATATTTTTTCTCTGTGTTGTGTTTTTTATTGTACTTTAGTTCACAGGTGAATGGGTAGGGGTACATTGTACCCCATACTCATTCACATAGGGTGGGGGGCCGGTATCCGGGGGCCCCCTTCTTAAAGGGGGCTCCCGGATTCCGATAAGCCCCCCGCCCGCAGACCCCGACAACCAACGGCCAGGGTTGTCGGGAAGAGGCCCTTGTCCTCATCAACATGGGGACAAGGTGCTTTGGGGTGGGGGGGCCGCGCGGCCCCCCCTTCCCCAAGGCACCCCCCATGTTGAGGGCACGCGGCCTGGTACGGCTCAGGAGGGGGGGCGCGCTCGCTCGCCCCCCTTTCCTGGCCGGCCGGGTAGCGTGCTCGGACAAGGGTCTGGTGTGGACTTGGGGGGAACCCCCACGCCGATTTTTTTCGGCGTTGGGGTTCCCCTTTAAGCCCATTCCAGGCGGCGGAGCCCGCGACGTCTCCTTCGCGGGCCCCGCCTACCTGTACACGCGCTCGAAATGGGCGGACTTTCCGAGCGGGAACAGTCCGCTCATTTCGAAAGTACAGCGGACAAGCCCACACACGGGCGGACTGTTCGCTCAAACACAGTTTCAGCGGACAGTTTTTCGGAATTTCCGAAAGACTTTGTCCGTCCAACTGTCCGCTGAAACTGTCCGCTGAAAGCCCACACACGAGCGGACTGTCCGCCCAAACACTGTTCAGCGGACAAGGTTGGGCGAACAGTCCGCCCGTGTGTACGCGGCCTAAGGCTGCTTTCACACTGCAGCGGGAGCGGCGTCGGCGGTAAAGTGCCGCTATTTTTAGCGGTGCTTTACCGTCGTTTTAGCGGCGGTGTGCGGGCGATAGCGGGGTGGTTTTAACCCCCGCTAGCGGCCGAAAAGGGGTTAAACCCACCCGCAAAGCGCCGCTGTAGCGGCGCTTTGCCGGCGGTATTGCCGCGGTGTCCCATTGATTTCAATGGGTAGGAGCGGTTTAGGAGCGGTGAATACACCGCTCCTTCACCGCTGCAAAGATGTGGCTAGCAGGACTTTTTTCACCGTCCTGCCAGCGCATCGCTCCAGTGTGAAAGCCCTCTGGCTTTCACACTGGAGTTAAAGGGGCCGGTTTTTTTCAGGCGTTACACAGGCGCTATTTTTAGCGCTGTAACGCCTGAATACCGCCCCAGTGTGAAAGCAGCCTAAGTGAAAATTTCCAAATTGGGTCCAATTAGCCATTTTCCCTCCCCGGTGTCATGTGACTCAATAGTGTTACAAGGTCTCAGGTGTGAATGGGGAGCAGGTTGATTAAATTTGGTGTTATTGCTCTCGCTCTCTCATACTGGTCATTGGAAGTTCAACATGGCACCTCATGGCAAAGAACTCTCTGAGGATCTGAAAAAAAGAATTTTCCCTTCTACATAAAGATGGCCTAGCCTGTAAGAAGATTGCCAAAACCCTGGAATTGATCCGCAGCATGGTGGCCAAGGCCATACAGTGGTCTAACAGGACAGGTTCAACTCAGAACAGGGCTTGCCATGGTTGACCAAAGAAGTTGAGTGCATGTGCTAAGCATCGTGTCCATAGGTTGTCTTTGGGAAATAGACATATGAGTGCTGCCAGCATTTCTGCAGAGGTTGAAGAGGTGAGGGGTCAGCCTGTCAGCGCTCAGACAACACGCTGCACACTGCATCAAATTGGTCAGCATGGCTGTCATCCCAGAAGGAAGCCTCTTCTAAAGATGATGCACACTTGAGACCTTGTAACACTAAAGAGTGACATGACACCGGGGAGGGAAAATGGCTAATTGGGCCCAATTTGGACATTTTCACTTAGTGGTGTACTCACTTTTGTTGCCAGCGGTTTAGACATTAATGGCTGTGTGTTGAGTTATTTTGAGGGGACAGAAAATGTATACTGCTGCACTGTTATACAAGCTATACACTCACTATTTTACATTGTAGCAAAGTGTCATTTCTTCAGCGTTGTCACTTGAAAAGATATAATGAAATATTTACAAAAATGTGAGGGCTGTACTCACTTTTTGTGAGATACTGTACATAGCACTATAAATTTACGCAGTGCTTTACATTTCATTCTTTATGAGTGGGATTTGAACCAGCAACCCCTTTTGCTGCTAGGTGAAAGTGATAATCACTATACCACTGTGATGCCCACATAATGGCAGAATATGGTTTTATCCCTGAAAGTCACATTAAAAGGACCCCCCCCCCCCCCCCCGACAATATTTTTTCTATTTATTTATTTTTTTGATTTGCTACATGTTCCAAATGGCAGTGCCCAGCTTGTTATGCAATTTCTGACAATAGCTTGCCTCTTAGCCCCTAAAATGGACAGGTGTTAACAGCAGATGTCTCCCCCTCCCCACTTCCCCATAGACATCAAGGAGATTCACTGCTAAGTTGCAATTTTCGGACAGAGTTTAACTAACTCCCTCCAAATCAAACCCAGACACATTCAATTACCCCTAAGGGCCGGTTCACACTGCGACGCGAGGCGAGGCGACACGGCTCGCCTCGCCTCGCTCCCGCAAGTCGCCCCCATTCAGTGCTATGGAACCGTTCTGAGAGGAGCGACTCGAGTCGCTCCGACTCAGAAAAAAGGTTCCTGTACTACTTCGGGGCGACTTCGGGGGCGACTTGCATTGACTTCTATGCAGAAGTCCTCTGCAAGTCGCCGCTGAGGTCCGTGCAGGTCGCGGCGAGGCAAGTCGGAGACGCCTCGCCGCGCATCGCTGTGTGAACCGGCCCTAATGGTTTTTCCTATTCCCTGACCCCCAGGACATGCAACAGGGCAAGAAGCTTTTTTTTTTTTTTAAAACCTTTAGCCTTGCTGTGGGCAAGCAGCAGGGTCTAGAGCCAACAGTCAGCTCTCTTTTAAAAACAATCTGAGTGGCTAAATAGCAGCTGGATCACATTTACAAGCAGCGGGGGGATGTCCCCCCCCCCCTTCCACTGCCTTCTGTGGGCTGTTCTGTCCCACCTGGCTGCCTAATCAATCATCCTGTGCTTCTACCAGCTGATCATAGAGTTAGACAAAGACCAGAACTGCTCTGTCCACCTCTATGATATATACATCATACATCACTTCTGGTTTCCATGGCACCATTTTAAAAAAATAGAAAGAATTTCATCACACCAAACTTGGTGTTATCAAATGCTTTTAAGGGCAGAAGAGGGATCTGGGGTCTTATTGACCCCAGATCACTACATAAAGAGTACCTGTCACTGCCTATTGCTGTCACAAGGGATGTTTACAATAAAAGTGATCAAAATGTTATTTTTTTAAAGCGGCAGTGTAAAAATAAAAATAAATAATGAAAAACTTTTTAAAAGCACCCATGTTCCCCCATGCTGCATGCAAAGACAATCACACGTGTCGGTCCCGCATACATGCAAACCGTGATCGTCCCACACATGTGAGTTATCTACATGAACATTAGATCATGGGCAGTAATTCTATCACAACCTCCTGTGTAGATCTAAAGTGGTAACCTGTAAAGGCTTTTAAAGCATTGCCTATGGATAGTAACATTCACATTCCCAGCATACACAATTTTAGAGTGTGAATTTTTTGGTATCTATTTACTCAGTGCAACATCCTTTTATATTGTACCAAAAAATGTGTTGTGTTTTTTTGCATTAAAATAAAAAAATGTAAAAAGTGCATTTTTTCCCAAACAATTGCATTTGAAAACGCAAATACCACGTGACATAACAAAATTGCAACACCCACCAATTCTCTAGGGCATGGATATGCAATTAGCGGACCTCCAGCTGTTGCAGAACTTCAAATCCCATGAGGCATAGCAAGACTCTGACAGCCACAAGCAAGACACCCAGAGGCAGAGGCGTGATGGGAAGTAAAAAAAATTGTATTTTTTTTTTTGCAGGGGGCTATAAAGCATTGCACCAGTGATCAGTAGATCACTGGAGCCATGCAGGTCTCCTGCAGATCTGTCAGTGTATCAGCTTGCTCGTGTCAGCAGTACTCATGCTGACAGGAAGAATGAATAAACTGTCACAACACTCACAGCACTGTGGTAGTTCATTGAAAACTACAATCCAACAGCTGCAAAGGCTCCTGGACCTTGTACTTTTCCATTCCCAGAGTGACATTGAGTGACACAAGCGGATGGGCGGAGCACCGCAGGGGCGCGTTTACAAAAAAAATTGCCAGCTGGTGGAGGGAGATGATCCCGCTCGCTGTCAGACTGGGGAATTGGGGAGGTGCAGTGGCCAGTGCATTCATAACATGTTTTATGTCACATCCCGAATATAGATATACCATGTAACATGAAAGGTTAACTTATCCTTTAAGTTGCCATAAAGCCCCTTTCGTTTTTAAAAGTCCCAGACTTTCCGAAAAGCACCTCTGCCTAATGAAAAACATTAACCCTTCATATTTTCCATCCTGGAAAAAAAAAATATATTTTTTTATCAGGACAAGTAGATTATCATGAGGGACAAAGAGATTGGGACCCGATTTAGTTCCTTGGACAAATAGTGTTTTTTTTTTTTTTTTAACTCCACACCTCTGTGTCTTATAGTTAGGCTGCAAATAAATTAATAAATATGGGGTGGTTACACTGAAAAGTGATGTAGTTAGGATACCCTGTGCTGTCACCAAATAGGAGATTCATAACCTGGATCTTTTCTAGGCATGTGCAATTTGTTTTGTTCCGAATTTGTTTTTCGTCAAAATTCTGCATATTCGTTCATTCGGAAGCATTCGAATGAACGAAAAACTATTTTACGAATTAATGATCATTATTATCATTTATTAATATTAAATAATAATAATAAAATCTATAATAATAGTTATAAACGATTAAATTATAGGTATTGGAATTTTCTTTCAAATTTGGCTAACTATTAGCGAATGTAACGAATACAAATTTATCCAACGTTACAAATGGATCTGCAAAAATGAATGCTGCATCTAACCGAATGTAATGTAATGAATACGAATGCTCTACGAATTATCGAAATAACGAATAACGAATATTGCATCTATACAAATGGAATAGAATGAATATGAATGCTCCGAAGTTACAAATGAATGTAAAAAATCCGAACGCACCCACAGTTATGAATTATCAAAATAATGAATGTCGATCACAACGAATGATCTAATAAGTGAAAAAAACCAAAAAAAAACCGAATGAAACTAAAATTTAAAAAAAAATATTTTTTGGCAGTGCACATAATCTTTGCCACAAAGCATTGGCATGGTTCTCCAGTGGTCTTACCCCCCCCCCCCCCCCCCCCCAACCAATAATGTAATCAACAGCACAGCTCAGAGAGCAAGAGCCCTGTTGATTAGAGCATTGTTCAGGTTCAAGAAAATGATGCAGTTGATGTTAGAGCTACATTCCTTGCAATGTTCAAGTGGTGAATGAGTGCAGTGGATAGTGCAAGATTCAAATAGAAAAGGAGTTATCAGCCCTCCTGTGATATTCATTCCATTGCTTTTATTGTCCATTCCTCAAGTAGACATACTGGCAATGGGGGTTATTTACGAAAGGCAAATCCACTTTGCACTGAAAGTGCACTTGGAAGTGCAGTCTCTCTAAATCTAAGGGGTAGATCTGAAATGAGGGGAAGCTCTGCTGATTTTAACATCCAATCACGTGGAAGCTAAAATGCGGTTTCTTACTTTCCTTTTCCTTCCAAGTGCACTTTCAGTGCAAAGTGGATTTTTCTTTAGTAAATAACTTCCAATGTGTGTCTATGTCACCTTGAAGAAGAGCTCCTGCACAGCCCAGATACATTAAGTATTCCAACTAATGTGACATTGTTTTCACAATAAAATAATCAAAACTAATAATACAGGAGTACTGGTGTCTTTCTGCTTAGTTATATCAGGGTTTGTTCTTTGTCTGCAGTTTACCATGTGAACTAACCAAAAAACTCTGAGCAACAATATGCAAATAAAAATACAGTGACGACATACACAGCAAAATTATAAGATAAGTCACTACAGTGCCTGTGCCATACATTAGGTCAACTTTCCTTTGTAATCATCATAGCCATCTGATTTAATTAGTGTATTTATTTCAAATTTTGCTTGGGCTTAATTGTATACATGTTGTACTTACATCACTTAGTCTTTCATATGAAGTGCCTCTCTGCGAAGGTTTTGATTCTCTGTTCGGACTTTCGTTGTCACTCTCTCTGCAGTTGTTCTGTAGTGGTTTCAGCTAAGGTCAGACAAAGAATAATAATTAGAAATAATAATAATTAGAAATAATAATACATATTATTAATACATACAGACCTATTTTTTTCATAGTTTTTGTATTTAAATCCTATTCCTAAAAAAATAGTGGTCCTTGCTTTTTGATAAATCCTTTTATAATATAAAATCAGTAATACATATAAAACATTTTCATACGTAGTTCACACTAGTGCAAAGCGATTTTGATCCAATTTCCAGTTCCATTTTGCAGTACAAATTAACTTTTGTTATGCAACTCATGCCTACTGTCAGCAGAAGTGATGACTCATTGGTTGGTAAGGAGCTCATTACTGCTATCCACCCCGAGAAGTACAGTACAAATATATTCAAATACAGGTGGAAAATAGAGCTGACATTTAGGCCCTTTTACACTCGTACGACCTGAAAGTCAGGCGACTTTGACACGACTTTGACACAACTTTGGAGCAACTACGACGTGACTTGTATGTAATATTGAGTTATATGGACCTTGAGTCACATCAAAGTCAGACCAAGGTAGTGCAGGGACTACTTTGAAGTCGCTGCAACTTGAAGTTGCACAGATATAAACGGTACTCATTAGAAATCATGGGGTACGACTTTCAATCCCAAGTGGCAGGACAAGTCGCACAAGTGTGAAAGGGGCTGAAGAGGCTCCAGGAAGGGAACATTTTGGTAAGTACTTTCCAAGCACCACCCCATATCACAAGTAAAGTGTAAGTTCACTCCAAAGCTGGCTGTCCCTTTTTCTGCCAGTTAGCAAAATAAAGAATTTAACTGATTTCTGGAGTAAGGCTGCCCCGTCTAAATAATGTAAAGTGTAATTCCAGTCAAATGCTAGCTAAGCTTACTCGTAATCATTATTTTATGAGACATAATAAATGTGATGGTTATTTAATTGCTTAATTGTTTTCTGTTGATGAATTCTGTTTTGATTAGCATTTCTTTATTGTCTTATATGTTTTCTTTAAACTTTAAAACAACATTACTTGAATAAAAAAAATTCTAACTAAGCCTAAATCTACTCCCAACACCATTCTGAGCCCACGTACACACAGTCGGAGATTTTGCCAACCAAATCCGTCGGATTTTGCCCGTCGGATTTAGTCCGACGGATTGTGTCCGAAACTGTTGCATACACACGGTCGGGCCAAGTTGGCGAAAAATCCGATCTTTCAGAACGTGATGACGTAATTTCGTTACGATGGGACTACATTCAGGCTAGTAGCCAATAGCTTTGATGTAGGAATTTGATCTGAGCATGCGTGGCACTTGGTCCGATCAAAATGCTCTACACATGATCGGATTAGGTCCGTCCGGCCCAGTTGGTCGGGAAATATTTTCAACATGTTGGAAATTTGGATCAGACGGAGATTCGGACGGAATCAGTTCGATGCATCCCACGCACAGTCGGATTATCTGACGACGCGGTCCGATAAGACTCATTCCGACAGATTCTCCGACCGTGTGTACAAGGGCTAAGACTATTCTACCTACCCTTTAAAATAAAAGATGTATATACTTATATTAAAAAAAAAAGCACTGGTACTTGCCCCCCGACCCCCATGCTGTTTTTTTGTTTTTCTTTAACTGTTTGCATTTTAGTCCACAAAATGATATATTTTTTTTAATTTGGCAGGCTCACCTCCTGGAGTTATAGAGCAATGGGGTGCCCACAGGCATAGCCACGCTCTATGTTTGCTATATATGCTCCAAGATAGAGATTCTCATAGATTTGATTTACAGACCACATTATCTAGAGAGGCCTTGAGAAGTCACTGTAGCTTCCACATATATGTGCAAACACGTGAAAATGAAAGTTCTGTTTTTACCTCAAATTGATAAACAGTAATTTGGGGGGGGGGGAGCAGTCAGGAACTGTGATGGGAACTTTAATATTGTTTGTTTTGTTAAAAGTCCTTTTCACATGTACCTTAGTTTAAAAAGCTAGTTATATATTGAGTGTTTGCCAATTTTGTTATATAAATAAAAAAAACGGGTTCTTTTAAGCTTCCCTACTCTTTCTACAACTAAAAACTATTTGCTTGAGTTAATACTTTAACTTAGTTTAGGTTGGGGAAGGCTTAAGTCATTTAGCCTATAATAGATAGAAATGAGTAAGGGGCTAGGGATACTAAAGGAAATTGTGTCAGTTTTAATTCTTTTAGGCAATGAAAGCCTTGTGCCCAAAACAGGGCCCAGGTTCTCCACGCCAAAAAATAACAAACTGTGAAAAAGCAAAAAAAAAGGAGAGACAATCAGCCACCCAAATTTGCATATACCGGCATGAAAGGTAGCATAAAACTGTAATTAGTGTGAGAATTATAATATTTTAAGGTTAGTGTCATTTTCATTTTGCATTAATTAGTGAAAAATGAATGCTGAAAAACAGGATATAATTCACACATTTTATAAGTGATCGGGTTGTTAGGAATCAAATCTTGTGGTGAGAATAGAGTGGTACATTAGTGGTACAGCTATTAGAATGCAATAACCTATTTTTATTGTGTGTTTATTCAATTTTCAAGGCACCAGCTGCTCTTGCAGCAAGCATTCCACAGAGCTCTTAACTGCAGCTGAAGTGTGTGAGAACTCAATGTTGATTAGCTGGCTGCCACTCTCCATCTACTAATTATGGCTAATCCCACAGCAGACTTTTAGTCACTGAGCAACTACTTCTCACTTGACCTACACAGCAGAAAAAAATGTGTGTCCCCTCAAATCCACATACTAATCCTGCCATCAGAAAAACCACAGGAGGCCATCTCTGGATATAATTGTTTAATTCACTGTATTGAAGTAATCCAACCAAAGTTGTGAGCCTTTTATCAGTTCACTTCTTTCACTTTGCTTCCAGCTTGTCTTTTGTATCATTTACTGTCTCTATTCAAATTATTACAACACTAGATGCAAGAAGGTTACATTTATTACAATAATAGCAAAGCAAAAACAGATGGTATTGTATGTTGTAGAGAGTGAGTAAGATAATGTCTGCTGTCCATCTCCATCTTTCACTGCAAAAGAAACAGCTGCAATCGGATTGGCTGACATGGGCAACACATCCATCTGTTTTCCCTTAACTTTTAGACACTGGAGTCAAATATATACACTGATCAAAATTATAGACATAACACTTTTGTGTTTGCCCCTATTTATCATGAGCTGAATGCAAAGATCTATAACTTTTTCTATGTACACAAAAGGCCTATTTCTCTCAAATATTGTTCACAAATCTGTCTAAATCAGTGAGCACTTCTCCTTTGCAGAGATAACCCATCCACCCCACAGGTGTGGCATATCAAGATGCTGATCAGACAGCATGATCATTGCACTGGTGTGCCTTAGGCTGGCTACAATAAAATGCCACTCTAAAATATGTAGTTTTATCACACAGCACAAATGCCACAGATGTCGTAAGTATTGAGGGTGCATGCAATTGGCATGCTGACTGCAGGAATGTCCACCAGAGCTGTTGCCCTTGAATTGAATGTTAATTTCTCTACCATAAGCCATCTGCAAAAAGCATTTCAGAGAATTTTAGCAGTACATCCAACTGGCCTTACAACCACAGACTATGTGTAACCGCACCAGGACCTACGCATCCAGCATCTTAACCCCCAAGATAATCTGATACCAGCCACCCCAGACAGCTGTTGCAACAGTTGGTTTGCACAACCAAAGAATTTCTGCACAAACTGTCAGAAACTGTCTCAAGGAAGCTCATCTGCATGCTCGTCATCCTCATCAGGTTCTCAACCTGACTGCATTTCACTGTCCTAACCAACTTGAGTGGGCAAATGCTCACATTCAACGGTGTCTGGCACATTGTAGAGGTGTTCTCTTCACGGATGAATCCCAGTTTTCACTGTACAGGGCAGATGACAGACATCATGTATGATGTTGTGTGGGTGAGCGGTTTGCTGAATATTGTCAATCGAGTGGGCCATGGTGGCGGTGGGGTTATGGTATGGGCAGGTGTATGCTATGGACAATGAAAACAATTCCATTTGTACAGTTCAGGAAAAAAAGGCTCTGTGTGGCAACAGGAGATACAGCAAGACCAAGCTATAACAAACAAATATCCATAAAATAAATATTAGTGGACAACAAATAGTCTATTATTATAGTCAAGAATAGTCTATTATTATACTCACACCGAGTGTAATTATAGGGTTTGGATGTGGGCACCTAATTTCTAAGCCAAAACCGATATCCGGTGCAGATAGTACACTGGATAGACAATTATGTTGTAGCCATTAGCACAATCTTTTATTAACTAGTGATGGACGAACTTCCGACGGGACGTTTTGCGAACCGCAAAGTTTGCGGCTGGCCCCATTGACTTTAATGCCAGGTGAACCTTAAAAACCTACAGGTCATATTTTCAGCCACAAAATACTTACTAGCTGTGCACACATAGTCCCACCACATGGACACTGACATAACAAAAGTATTAAGTGAATCTGGGATCGACAACGACAAGCATTTTTTTTTTATCTGCAAAATTTTGACAATTCAGGAGTGCATGAAGGCCATGGAGGGGAGGAAAGGTTAGGCCAGGCTATGAAGAGGGTGCAGGAGATGATCACCAGCACCATGATAGAGAGCACTGACACCAGCACCGTGATAGAGAGCACTGACACCAGCACCGAGATAGAGAGCACTGACACCAGCACCGAGTTAGAGAGCACTGACACCACACCAGCACCATGATAGAGAGCACTGACACAGCACCGAGATAGAGAGCACTGACACCAGCACCGAGATAGGGAGCACTGACACCACACCTGCATTGCAGACTGTCCCTCAGTCCCTACACTGATAAAAGACAGCTGCAGAATCGGGCAGCGGTCAAGTATAATATTCTTTCTATATTTGGAAGAAAGTATATTATACGTGTACAACCCTATATTCTGTACACCTATACCAGTCCTTAAAAGGACCTTTGTGGACCTAGTAACTAGTGATTTGCAGACTGTCCCTCAGTCCCTACACTGACAAAAGACAGCTGCAGAATCAGTTAGCAGTGCACTCAGCAATCACCAGCACCCAATATACTGTACACCTATACCAGTCCTTAAAAGGACCCTCGTGGACCTAATAGTGATAGCTAGTGATTAAACTGACTGTCTCTGCTCCACACAGCGTCCTGTCCCTACACGGACAAAAGACAGCTGCAGAATCAGTCAGCAGTGCACTCAGCAATCACCAGCACAGCAGTGCACCAGAACCCTATATACTGTACACCAATACCAGTCCTTAAAAGGACTTTTGTGGACCTAATAGCTAGTGATTTATGTCACTACAGTCTGTCCCTGCTCCACACAGCAACCTTTCCCTACACTGACAAAAGACAGAATGTAAAATGGCCACCAGATCAGGTCTATTTATAAGGTAGGGGGGTGTCCAATTGTCCATGTGCTGAAATGTCTCAATTGGCTGTCCTGTACCCCATGATGGATGTGTCATCATGGGTCAAAATTCTTTCACAATGTAAACGCATATGTCCGCCGGGCGAACAGCGCCAGAAGTCTGCCGGTTTGGCAAATCACGAACACGCAAAATTCACCGCAAACTGTCCGCCAGGCAAACCGCAAGGCCATCTCTATTAATTACTGTTTAAGCCCAGCAATAATATCTGCATCCAAGTAGCCAAGCTATATATCAACTGCTCATCATATCTACAGATAAGGCTGCCAAGAAAAAGTATCATTTATAGTCTATTATGCAAAAAATTTAGCATAGCAGAATGTGGCAGTTCAATTAGTCCATTAGTAGCAATGTTAAGCTGCTGTCCATATTACCTGTAGAGATGTAAATGTCTGATGTAGGTCGCTCTCATGGCTCCAGCAAAATGGCCACTGGAGACGCCGGCTTTATGTATCTCCCACCCGGCTGGTATCTGCTGTCACCGGCTGGGTGCAGGCACCTATGAATAAACAGACCAGAAGGTCATTCGGGTCTGCACATAGTGGACAGAGCCACCAGGGGGGAAGCGTGCCACCACTTGTATGAGGGAGCCTACACTCAATGCTGACAAACTGTCCACACTGCGAAAGGCCCACCGTAGCATTCCTCCAAGCAGCCACTCATTGCTGGCCCCAAATGATGGGGAGCAACATGAGACAATCTGCTGGCAGTTACCATGGGCTGAGCCAAAAGGGGATAGTACATATGGTGCATGACCTAGCAGGGCAACATGGAACAGCACCAATTGGCACCGCCAGAAGAAAATCTCCCACAAGTGCCCTGGGCATCCGTGCGGCCACACATGGCACATCCACAACCTGCACCACAACTGGGCAATGGTAGACATGCTATCCCACACAAAGAAAAGCAAAAAGGGCTGTATTTCAGTAACCAACGGTCATAGATCATGTCTAATAGAAAAAATTACAGAGTGAATGTACATTTGAAAGAAAAAAAAAACATACTGTAAACACAGATCCTCTTAGTATATTATCTTTGATAAGGAAATTCATCAGAAAAACTGTGTGGGAGTAAGTGTTGGGGATGGTTTTCCAAATATTAAAAAAAATAAAAAATAGCATTTAATCTAGATATTAGCAAAGACTTTTTAAAGATGTACAAAACTAGTGCCTGGAACATAATGGGAAACAGCAGGAAACTGCATTTGCAAACAAGTAAATAAATGTAATGATTTGCAGAAGTATGATCAAGGAAAACAATACCTCAAAGATAAGAAATGATCATATAAAAGTATATGTTCAGATGACAAAACAAGTTTAAAAATGATATGCATAAAAATAAAGATGGATCCATTGATCTAAGGAAGCTGCAGTCTTAACACAGTGACACACTGATATTTTATTTACTATTATTCTCTTGCACATATGGCTGTCTATATGAATATTTGACTAACCTGTACATGTCAGCATATTTAACTAAAAAAGTACAAGGAGCTTTGCACTAAGTTCACTTTCTACTGCAACCAATCAGAATCAACAGTTTTACAGACCTTGGCTAATTTAGTATATTGGCTCTGTCTTTTGAATAAGCCCAACTGTGTTTTATATGCATAAAATCATGTTAATAAAGTTTTGACCTTGATGTATTGATATAACTTGTATGTATACTCATACTAATATATATATATATATATATATATATATATATATATATATATATATATATATATTAGGGATGAGCTTCGAGTTCGAGTCAAACTCAAGTTCAACTCGAACATTACCTGTTCGCCTGTTCGGCGAACAGTGAACAATTTGGGGTGTTTGCAAAGCCGCGGAACAACCTGTACAAGTCTATGGGAGAAATATAAAGTGCTAATTTTAAAGGCTAATATGCAAGTTACTGTCCTAAAAAGTGTTTGGGGACCTGAGTCCTGCCCCAGGGGACATGTATCAATGCAAAAAAAAGTTTTAAAAACAGCCGTTTTTTC
Organism: Lithobates pipiens; assembly: GCF_037356315.1. Classification (NCBI taxonomy): domain Eukaryota; kingdom Metazoa; phylum Chordata; class Amphibia; order Anura; family Ranidae; genus Lithobates; species Lithobates pipiens. Next base: position 397,000,328 of record NW_027507748.1, on the reverse strand, counting down.
AGGAACAGTGATTTTAATAATGATTAAAGTGAAACAATAAAAGTGTAATATTCCTTTAAATTTCATACCTGGGGGGGGGTGTGTATAGTATGCCTGTGAAGGGGCGCATGTTTTCCGTGCTTAGAACTGTCCCTGTACAAAGTGTCATTTCTGCAGGAAAAAAAGTCATTTAAAATCACTCGCGGCTATAATGAATTTTCGGCTCCCGTAATACAGGGAACACTCATTGAAAGTCATTGATAAAAACAAAAAAAAAAAAGCGTGGGGTTCCCCCAAATTCAATTACCAGGCCCTTGAGGTCTGGTATGGATATTAAGGGGAACCCGCTTCAAATTTATAGAAAAAAAAATGATATGGGGTTCCCCCTAAATATCCATACCAGACCTTTTAGGTTGGGGATTGGGGATGGAAAAATTGGGGATTTTCACATTTTCTTGGAACTCGAGGCCTGAGCAGTTTTTATTTAAAAAATTCCATTACTCTTTTGCCATTTTGAAATTATTTTTTTTCTTACATAAATTTAGGATAACCAATATATATATATATATATATATATATATATATATATATATATATATATATATATATATATATATATATATATATATTAAGGATGAGCCGAACACCCCCTCGGTTTGGTTTGCACCAGAACTTGCGAACAGACCTAAACTTTGTGTGAACTTTAGAACCCTATTAAAGTCTATGGGACTCGAATGTTCAAAATCTAAAGTGCTAATTTTAAAGGCTAATATGCAAGTTACTGTCCTAAAAAGTGTTTGGGGACCTGGGTCCTGCCCCAGGGGACATGTATCAATGCAAAAGGTCTGGTATGGATATTAACGCAGGTTTCCGTTACATCAGAGGGGGGCGAGGTCACCGATATGCCATTGGGGAAGCCAGGCGGGGTCAGGTGACGGGTGGCGCCGCCCTCCTCATATAAGAAATGGCTTGTTATGTGATCATGTTATCATGTTATGTGATTGTTTACACATATATGTACCATCTTTTTACTCTACCTATTTATATGTATTCTGTATAAATTGGCTTCCATTCATGATATTAATGCATGTACCACTTTTACTGAAATAAATATATACTGTAATTACTGTTGTTACTTTTATTGGCTTAGCGCTGCCCACCTCATTTAAAGTCCCAGGGCGAGTTTTCTGTTTTGTGTGATATATGTGAACCCAGCATTACATTTTAAACCTTTACTTTAAGGTCAAATCACATTACCAGATCTCAAAAGAAGATGGCAGTGTAGTCTTGAAGCTTCCAGGGAAAACCTTGAATTCACATTAATTGTTAGTACATGGAGGGGTTATAAAAAGGGAAATCCAGCTTTCTTGATATCCCCTTTAATATGCTTTTTTTTAAATATGTTGTTTTTTGTTTGTTTTTTTATTCTTCTTTTGTATCACGTTGCTATCATTATTATATACAACCACAAGAGAAAGAAACATAGTAGCATTATAAAATATTCAAGCTCCATCTCTCTTTGATCTTTCAAGTCAAACAATTTCATTCAAATGTATCAGTCCATTTTGAAAGAGGATTACTAGGTCATATTTATTTTCCTGTCTGTCAGCTGTGCAACAAGAAAAACAATTTATATGCAGCAGAAGGAGCAGAAGACTTTTTAAACTATGATTTAATCTCTGTTGAACTTTAATAGTTTTGGGAATCAGGTGTAAAAGAATCCATTACACTTTAGTTATTGATAGTATCTTAAATTTTCACGCTTACTAGGATTCATTTAAATGACTGACTGACTGCACACAGATATACAGTACTGCATTTTGATGTTGGAGTTTAGTAGAGATATTGTACATAGAGACAATTTAAAAATACCGTTTTTTTCTTCTACTGTGTATTCACTGTTACAGAGTTTGACCAGTAATACAAATATGCATTAACATGATATAAAACATACTATACACTAAAATATTTTAAAACAATCATTAAACAAATATGTGTTTTGCAAATTTAGAACAAAACTATTTGTTTGCTTAACCACTTCCCGACCAGCGCACGACGATGTACGTCGACAGAATGGCACGGGCAGGCATATTGGCGTACATGTACGTCCAATATTCGTTGCCGCCGTGCCATTCGGGAGCGCGCCGCCGGCAGCGCACTCCCGCGCTGGTCGGGACCCCGTGAGTCCGGTCGCGGGACCCGCGGACTCGATCGCCGCGGGCATCCCCGCGATCATCTCACGGAGCGGCCGAACGGAGGAAATGCTGTATAAACAACATTTTTCCATTCTGCCTAGCAACTAGTGACGCTGATCTCTGCTCCATGTGATTGGAGCAGAGATCAGTGTACACTAAATGAAAGCCCAACCCCCCCACAGTTAGTAACACACCCCTAGGAACACTTAACCCCTACACTGCCACCCACTGGTTAACCCTTTCACTGCCAGTGTCATTTACACAGGAATCACTGCATTTATATAGCAGTGATTACTGTATAAATGACAATGGTCCCAAAAATGTGTCAAAAATGTCCGATGGGTCCCCCACAATGTCGCAGTCACAATAAAAATCGCAGATCGCCGCCATTACTAGTAAAAAAAAAAATAATAAAAAATTATTAATAAAAATGCTATAAAACTATCCCTATTTTGTAAACGCTATAACTTTTGCGCAAACTAATCAATAATCGCTTATTGCGATTTTTTTTACCAAAAATATGTAGAAGAATACGTATCGGCCTAAACTGAGGGAAAAAAATGTTTTTTTATATATTTTTGGGGGATATTTATTATTACAAAAAGTAAAAAATAATGCGTTTTTTTCAAAATTATCGCTCTATTTTTGTTTATAGCGCAAAAAATAAAAACCGCAGGGGTGATCAAATACCACCAAAAGAAAGCTCTATTTGTGGGAAAAAAAGGACGTTAATTTTGTTTGGGAGCCACGTCGCACGACCGCGCAATTGTCAGTTAAAGCGACGCAGTGCCGAATCGCAAAAAGTGGTCTGGTCTTTGACCAGCAAATTGGTCCGGTCTGAAAGTGGTTAAACCCCACCATCTCTTGCAGCATGTACAGTATTTACCTTTCCTTTGCTCCCTCATTTCATTGTTTCAGTGTCAGGAGCTGAAGGAAAAGTAATTAAATACTGCTGGGGATGGAGTATTGTCACTGTGGAAGACGGTATTTGTAGTTCATTCATTTACAGATTGCTGTGAATGAATGATGAAGCTATGTGGATGGAGCCCCACACAACTGCGGTTGTTGAGAGGATCCCCCACTGTCATAATGGGGGATCTGGTGCAGGCAGGTGTTTCAGTAACATGGTTCATGTTACACCCTGAATATGGGTGTAATGTCATATGTTACTGAAGGTGAACTTTCTGTATTCAGAGTGTAGCCAGAACTAAAACACCTGCCTGCACCGCCCTCCCAGATCCCCCATTGTGGCAGCAGGTGGGGGGATCCTCTCAACAATCGCAGTTGTGTGAGGCTCCATCCACATACCCGCGTTATTCATTCAGAGCGATCTGTGAATGAATGAACTACAAATGGGGGATGAACTACGCTTAAGGGGGGGGTATGATTTCAATGTACAAATGCTGTACCGGTGACCCCACAATAGGGATAAAACTTTTCCAGGAAAGGGAAATTAAAAAGACGTGCAACCATTCACTAAAATTAAGAGAAAAGCGGTTTAACCTTAAACTGCATAGAGGGTTCTTTACTGTAAGAGCAGTAAGAACGTGGAATTCTCTTCCACAAGCAGTAGTTTCAGCAGGGAGCATAATTTCAAAAAACTATTAGATAAGCACCTAAACGACCTTAACATACAGGGAAATACAATGTAATACTGACATATAATCACAAACATAGGTTAGACTTGACAGACTTGTGTCTTTTTTTCAGCCTCATCAACTAGTAACTATGTAACTATAGGTAAATGTACTGTCTGCCACTGAAACAGACAGCTTGGAGTTCTCAACAATAACTTGGTGAGCGCTCTAGTAGTTTAGTGATTCTTCCTGAATTTCAGTAACTGTGTACTGAGAGGCTGCTGATCACAGGTGAAATGCTCTGCAGGCTCCTAAAAAAACATGCATTTATAATTTTTTGTTAAAAAAAGTTAACGTATCCTTTAACTTTTTTGCAGCCCACCCACAGTAGTTATACTGCAGGCGCGCAGCATAGCCCTGTTGGATCATGTACATGTATGTCAACAGGTACTATCGGATTTATGGGCACACATGTGTGTTTGCTGACAGATCTGTGGTTGGTCACAGTGCGATTTCCTCAGCAGATCTCAGCCAACGATTCATGGCTGAGGTCTTCTGCTCTGTCCAATCACAGCATAGAGCCCTGTGTTTACATACATATTGATTTTACTAGTAATGACGATGATCAGCGATTTTAGGCAGGACTGCGACATTGTGGCGGACAAATTTGACACTAAGTGACACTTTTTGGGGACCAGGAACACCAATACAGTGATCAGTGCTAAAAAAATGCACTGTCACTGTGCTAATGACACTGGCAGGGAAGGGTTAACATCAGGGGCAATCAAAAGGTTAACTGTGTTCCCTAGGAGTGCTTTCTTACTGTGTGGAGATGGCTTAACTGAAGAAAGACAGAGATCCATGTTCCTGCTTAGCAGGTAGAAGATTTCAATCTTTCTTACTAGCAGAGTGGCGATCTGCCATGTTTACGTAGGCAGACCGCTGTTCTGCCTATCTCTGAACGATCACCAGGTTTCCAGTGGACATTGGGTCCAGCCGCTTATTGGTTCCCACTGTGTCCAATCACAGCAGGAATGGGGCTCCGGCAGCACACGTGGGCCACAGAGCTAGACAAAGGAATCACGTACAGGTACATGATTTTGGCTTAAGGGCAGCCCTGCCACAGTATATGTACATGGGGATGTCCTTAAGCAGTTAAAGAGGAGTATAGGGTTTAGGGTTTTATGAAGATGCTACATCTGTCCCCTGCATCTGTCGCCTGAGAAATAAGCAATCTAACACTACAGATTGCTCGGTTCACACAGCTCCCTTAGCAGAAAGCTGGTGACTGTCAGTCACCACTCTCTGCTCTTCCCCCTCTATGCTCACTGGAGCACCGAGTTGTGGAGGGGCGGGAGCGGCCGGCTGAGAGTCAGAGCCTCACTGAGAGGATGAGCCATGTGCCTGTCCACGCATGTGGGTGGATCCGGACCCCAGTGTCATGATCTTTCTCAAGCCTGGACCGGCTCTGTGACATCAGCTGTCTGCTAAAAACGGGCCTTAGGAGTGCAAAATAAACTGCACTCCTACGATCCGCAGGCGAGGAGAACAGCCAAACAAGGTTTTGCTGTACTTCTCCTGTAATCCCTTGATTGCCCCTAGATGTTAACTCTTCCATGCCAGTGTCATTAGTACAGTGTCGATGTACAGTATTATAACCAATAACTGTATTAGCGTCCCTAGTAATGTCAGTGTCATTTAGTGACACTCCCAGATATTGTCTCTGATTGTCAGATTGCCCACCACCCACAGTCACACTATAAGTCACTGATCACCACTATTACAGTATAGCATCTATAGCTGAGTCAATTCCAGTATATATTCCATAGTTTGTAGATGCTGTAACTTTTGCACAAATAAACTAACTAAGTATTTTTTTTACCAAAGACATGTAGCAGAATACATTTTGGCCTAAATTTACAATTACATTTTTAAATTTGTTATTTTTTATTGGATATGTTTTATAACAGAAAATACTGTTTTAGTGCTAGTGCCCATCAACTGTATCTGTGGGAGGAATAGTGCCTCATTGTTGGTGTCAAAGTGAGCAATAGTGCCCTGTTTTTTATATTAGTAACAGTAATTACACCCCATTGTAGGTGTCAGTGGGAGGAATAGGGTCTTGCATCAGTGGGAGAAAAGTGCCCCAAAGGCCAGATAAGAGCAAGCAAAGGGTAACATCCGCCCCCCCTCCCCCCTTCGGGTAAACCCGCTGACATTTTTTTTTAGACCTGCAAGATAAAAGGCATAATGAGCTAGTATGCGGTGCATACTAGCTCATTATGAAATATTTACCTTAGAACGAGCCCCCGACATCTCGCCCGACCCACGCCGAGGGAGCTGACATGTTCCCTCTGTGTGTCTTCCAGGTATCGGGCTCCAGCGCTGTGAGTGGTCGGTGCCGCGATATCGTCACTCCCGTACATGCACGCGGGAGATTTCTTTCCAGCAAAGTCCGGCGTCTGCTGGGCTTTCAGCCAAAAATTCCCTGTGCGCATGTGCAGCGGCGCATTGCGAGGGGAATATCTCCTAAACCATACAGGTTTAGGAGATATTTTTTTACCTACAGGTAAGCCTTATTATAGGCTTGCCTGTAGGTAAAAGTAAAAAAAAAAAAAACCTATACAACCGCTTTAAAGCATAATTAGATATTCCACTAAGAAAAACACTAAGCAAAAATATGGTTTGTGGAAAGGCATCACAGTAAATGTTTTCCTAGAAGCCTCATACTATTGTTGAAGCATGGTGGAAGCAGTACCAAAGTCTGGGGCTTGCTTATGACACCAGTCCTAGATAGTTTTTTTTTTTTTTTATCATAGAAATAACAATTTATTTGAAATTGAATCAAAATAATTTACATATGAATGTCAGGGGTACTGAGCCAGTACCTGAGCTAAAATTTTAATTTAGCAAGCAAATTACCTGAAACACAGAAGTAAATCAATAAAAAAAAAAGAGTTCCAATTTAGCCTATTACTATGGGAATATAAGTTTTACATATTCAACACTAATCCTTTTTACCCCTCATACCCCCTGCACAAGAGACTGGCTCCCTAACTTTTGAGGGAAGGACACTTTTTGATGGAGACCCTTTGAAACCCTATCCTCATTTTGAGAAGCAAAAATTATGATATCGCTATGGCAGGAAATGGCATGCTCATGAAACCCAACAAGAGCAGAACCAAACCTAAGAGACTGTGCCCAGACAAAGCTAAAGTAATATTAATGTCTATATTTAAAAAAAAAAAAAAGGTATAATTCAGTTAAATGATAACATCACTAGTAAAAAAAAAAGTGTTTTTAAATTGAATTTATACATTTAACCCCAAATGCGAAATATGATTTATTTTTCATTAACATGAACATGCTTTATACAGTATTATACAGAAAAACTGGACCACTTAAAACTGGCTCTACAATTTCACTATGTTTTTAATTATAATAGGTTCTTTCCTGCTGTCTTCAAAACCAAAGAGATGGATGGGGTTAAGCGTAACTGTAAGTGGTAACATGTGATCTGTGCTATGTAGTTTTGTCAATCGTTACATAGCTAATCAGAAAGCAATATTTTAAGATACAAATTAAAAACCAATAGTTATAAACTTGGATAAACTTGCATATGCTATTTCTGGGAGAAGGTAGCCAGAGGTATGATGATTTTAAATAGTAGTGGTATGTGTTGGATAAGCATTTTGCTCAGAACCAGTTTACAGTGTAAGTCATATTCTGTGGAAACATTAATAATACATATGATGATGGTGTCAATACCTCACAGCTCTACAGTATTCTGCCAGTTGTCAGATTATCTAAGATCAGCAAAAATCTGAAGCAAAGTCATTTATATGATGGCTGTTGGTCAAATGTACCATAAATATTATCTCCAAGCTCAGAGCAGCAAAATGATAAGATGCTAAGGATTTTCTGCCCTCTGATTTTACAGCCAATAGGATTATCACTAGAAGCTCAGGGATTGAAAAATAAAACAGTAAAAGAGTACAAATAAAACAGATGAAGTGACATAATGCTACATTAAATGTGGGTATGCGTTCTGCAATTACATAATTACTCTTAATTGTCATTACAATTTTTATTATCCTTAAAAGAAAAGCAACAAATCACCTTAAAGCCTTTTCTTTTTTTTCTCTTTTGAAATGATGGCCGAAGGTGTAAAAAAAATGCAACTCAGTCTTGAATTCTAACCTTCAGCCCAGACCTGACTCCTGAAAAAAACTTTTTTTTGGGTCACAAGATGTCATCAGTCTTTTGGGTTGATTAATGTCCTTTGTCACTTAATCTTGAAGACTGGAGAGCTCCTGTGTATGAAGGTGTCATTGGCATGCTCCTTTAGGTGGCATCACCATGGTACATAGCATGTATTAGTGCAGAATGATCTTCATGTCATCATATAAATGTTGTTCTCTTTATCACTGAGGACCTCCTACCACTGGGTAAAGACTGAAGAGTAAGGGGAAACATGCATCATTTGACCAGCCTGAAGACTTCTGAAAAAAAGTATAGGAAAAAGAAGTCTCTAATGGAGAGAGAAAAACACTGAGGGATGGATGGCTCAGTTAGGAAATATAAAGAAATATAGGTGGATCGCCTAAGATGAACTAGTTTGAAAATTTACATAATATCGGATATATTTTTTAAGTGCATGCATGTTAAAAAGCCTGTAAGTGTAACACTTATATAGATGGTTATCACCTCTCACAGAGATCGTAGTACTACTCCTAACAATTCCTTCACATGCTTTTATCTTCAGAATGAAGAGCCATCTTTGTTTAGACTTAATCCAGAATCACCATTTACTTCCTGGACTAAGATGCTGTCTCAGAAATGTTACAAAGTATATAACAGAATATGTAAAAAGGAAGTCAAGGTCACAAAAATTCAAAATGAATGGAAGATTTTCCTCAAATATCTTACTATTAAAAAAAAAGTCAGGTCTGAGCATGTAGACCCTTTACAAAATAACAAAGAGAAGCTAAATTTATTAATTATCTTCTTCAGCTCTGTGTATACAAAGCAGTATAGGGGTGGGCTCATGATCATAATGGGGATACCCATTTGACACATAATAAAGGTGAATAAAGCACCTGGACCAGATGACAAACACCCACAGAACCTAAAACAATTGAGCTCTGTCATTCACTCTGGAATAGTACTGCTGGATTGGAGTAAGGCCGATGTGTTGCCTATATTTAAAAAGGGATAAAAGTCTTAACCAAGTCACTACAGACCTGTTAGTTTAACTTCTATAGTTGGGAAGATACTAGAGCGTTTAATAAAAGACCAGAAAGACCAGATAGATTGGTTCTTAATGGAAAAAAAATATTTTAAGCAACAAACAGCATGGATTCATAAAACACAGAAGTAAGGAAGGTAAGTAAAACCCTGGACAAAGGAGTGGCTGATAATGTGGTTTACTTGGATTTTTCAAAAGTGTTTGACACGATTTCCCACACACGACTTTTATTTCTCCAACATGCTAATATCTGAGCACCTTAAGCCGGCGTCCAATGTGAATTCCAGCAACTGATCACTATTAGCTACATTATCGAGGTGGGGACACACGCATACAGTTCCTGTTGGGATTACTACATCCGCAGTTGGAGTCGGTGTTCAGCTTGAGTTTCAGTGAGTCATCACGAGCAGCTGATTTCTTTTTGTGGAGACACGCACATATTGATCCTGATAGGATCTTAAAATCTGGTAAGCTGCCGTCTATTATATTTTCAGCAAGGTGGTGAAGCATTTCTGGATAAAGTTTGCATGTAACTTTCACTTATACATTGTTTTGGATGGACACTGTCATTTGATACTGCAGATGATTCACAGATGGACTAGTTTATTTTAAATACACGTTTTTTCATTAATGGTGTTTTTAATTTAATTAATATTTTGAGTTCACTAACAAAAGGTTCTTTGACACCAGTCAATTTTTATTTCAGACTTGGTTTCACTGTTTCATTTTAATTTTTTTAATTTTTTAGTGATTTTGTATCAATGGTTCACATACACACAGTATTCTCATAAGCCTATGAGCTTATGCACTCCAGTTTGACAGCATACTTCATACACATTTCCATATTATTGCATCCCAATATCCAGGGATTTTTAAGTGTAGCCATCCTTTAGCATATTGGCCAAGCGCACCCTTTTTTTAATTGTACAGATAACATTTTATTATCCAAAAAAGCATGTAAGCATGATGACAATCTGTACAGCCAGTATGTGCTACTCTTTTCAACTTCTGGTACACTTAGCATAGGTAGTATTTGTCTAATAACTGACCAGCAACTTTTGCTAGTGGAATGGTTTCATCTCAAAGTGGAATTGCAGTCAGAGACTAAAAGGCCTCCTATTATATTATTACCCCAAAAAAACTTAAGTATTAGGACAGCCAGTAAAGCCAGTGCAGGCATCATTTCACCTCTTCCCTGACTAGATTTGCAGACAAATTTATAGTATTGAAGAAGATTCACGCCATCTATCAGTAATGACCATGTAATCAATTGAGAGAAGACCCCCTTCAGTGTAGACATGTACATCAATAAAACTCAGCAGAGGTTACAACCATTCCCCAATATATCTCTCCTTAAAAATTGTCTTGACTTCCTCTTTAAAAATCTAACATGTTAGCAAATGACTGGAGAACTTAAAATGATTTATGCTATCCATTTATTTCCAGATTTCCTAACTGACCTAAGAATTATTGCAGTGTATTCTGCTAACAATCCCAAGTTTTACAAATTATACCATTAAGCAAATCTAAATTTATACATGTTTAGCAGAGCAATCAATGTTTGCTATATGCTTCATTATTTCAATCATGTTGGTAATCCATCTCTCAGATCTTTTTAAGTGACAGCTAGGCTTGGAAGATAGATATTTGTATGCATTCATATATAGTATTCTCTGAAGCATGTTGTTTTATTGTCTATATTGTAATAGTTTATGAAAGCGAAACATTTGTTTGTTATTGTTTATTCAGCTCATATTGTATAAACAGTGATTGTTCTCAGCCAACAGAATGTCTGCCATGTAGCATACATATATTTGGTGGATAAACCCTGTGTACCCCAGAGATTCAGAGCCACATTCTGTCTATTTGATTACAATTCAAAATAACCCCTTAAAGGGCCATTCCAACCAAAACTGATATTTCAGGTTTTGGAAAATGCCAGAGAGGTAAACCAGCTGACAGTTTTTATCTTTGAGAGGCTCTGCTGGTGAGATCCATGTTTCTGAGTTCCTGGGTTGGCATATCCACTGTGGACATTCAAAGAGAATCTCACTTTACTATGTATTTATTGAATTATTTACATACTGTATATACAAATTATAGATAATGCAACAGTAGATACTAAAACATGGAGAGATGGGTTGTAAAATACAAAATTCAAGTGGACACTAGACATGATAGAATTGTAGATTATGTAGTATCCAGAACCCTTTCAACAAACAATACATCTTTTCAATAAGGGGCAAATATAAGGTGGTGTATGTGTGTGTTTGTGGGGTGGGAGGGGGGTAGGTAAGGGGGTCCAACTACTCCAACAAGATTGACAACCATCAGTTAAAATAGAGACAAAAGCTCATTTATGTTTTTAGTAGTCTGTGAAGAACAATTGCGGACAGCTTTCTCTGCTAGTATAGATCAGAGCAGCGACAGCCTGCTCCACCTTCCGCTGGTTCCTGTTGACAACCACCCTTGAAATAGAACAGAGTATGATTTATAGAGGTGAAGACTGCTCAAAACAAGCAACATGAAAGTTATAACAGTACACTTACCAGCTAGTTAGCAATAAAAATAAAATCCAATCTAACACTTAGCATTAAAAACAGAGGTCTTCATTGCATAGCATTTGCAATTAGTTGTGGAAGCTGCACTGCCTCAACGAGGCCTTTCTGTATAGAGTGGTTCTTTTTCCAATTTTTGAGCTGATATACTAGGGAAGACCCCCAGGTTCGGTTTGCACCATAACATACCGAACAGGCAAAAATTTGGCAGAACACATGAACGCTGTTAAAGTCTATGGGACATGAACATGAATAATCACAAGTGCTCATTTTAAAGGCTTATATGCAAGTTATTTTCATAAAAAGTGTTTGCCCCAGGGGACATGTATCAATGCAAAAAAAAAAGTTTTAAAAATGGACAGTTTTTGGGAGCAGGGATTTCAATAATGGTTAAAGTGAAACAATAAAAGTGAGATATTCCTTTATATTTTGTACCTGGGGGGTGTCTATAGTATGCCTGTAAAGTGGAAAATTTTTCCTGTGTTTAGAATACAAAATGTCTGCACAAAATAAAGGAAAAAAAGTAATTTAAATGTACTTGCATTATGTAAATGGGTGGCCCTGCCCCCTCTGATGCCACAGGAAAGTCAGTGGGAAGTCCCTGTGCGTCAGAGGGGGGAGGGTCACCCGGGTCCCCAAACACTTTTTATGACAATAACTTGCATATAAGCCTTTAAAATTAACACTTTTGATTTTTCATGTTAATGTCCCATAGACTTTAACGGTGTTCCGGTGGCTTTTGAATTTGCCCCGAATGCCACATATTGTTCGGTGTTCTGCAGAACACCTAATCAACCAAAGTTCGGCCTGAACATATGCTCAGGCCAAACCGTTTGCCCATCCCTAATATATACTGTAAAAATTGATACAAAATTGATACATTAAGGGCAGGAATGCTAGCTGTCCAGCAGGCTTCTATGTCTGAATAGGATAATTCTATTACCTATATTAAACCTTTCACAATGGAATTCTCCATAACTTTATGTTTATTAAGTCTTTCATTACAAAAGTGAATCCCATCCCAGATAGCAAGCAACTGAGCTGCAAATTTGAAAATGACTTGCCAAGCTATTGCTAGACTTGCCAGGCTCCACAAGTTGGTTGCACAATTGCAACAAGTCTGCATTGCATGACTCCAGATCAACATTCTTTGCAAATATTCTACAAATCTGCTGCAAGTTCTGGTTCAGTTATGTTGTGCAATAGTCATCCCACCACAGGGGTCACTGTGACTGAATTTTCATGCTGTAGACTTGCAGAGCTCTTGATGTAGACTCACCACTGCAACTTTAAGCTTGTTAGAGACTTGCCACGCAAATGTGCTACAGATTGGAAAAGTGTCAACTAGAACTTGTGCTTTAAGTGCTCTGAAAGTGTACAACTTGCCAGTAAAAATGTGCAGCAAATTAACAAGGCTTACAATTCAACACTGTTATCCTTGCTATCTGGGATTTTTACCTCTGAGTAGCTGCAAATCCAGCAAAAATTAATTTTCCAGCTACCTACATCCCACAGAATCAAGTGTTGGACATATGTGAATGTGTGTGAGAATAATACTCGTGTGTGTGTTTTTGTGTGTGTGAATGTGACTATGTGACTATATGTGTGTGTGCACTGTACACTGAGCTGTATTTGACATATATCTGACCACTGCACTGCTATAGTATATTATACAACAGTTGTCAGTTGACAAGTAGTCACTGACTATGCTAACGACTTGAGTGCTGAACATTTTCACTGGTAAGTTGTACACTAGTGGAGCACTTAAAGCACAATTGCTCATTGACACTTTTCCAATTTGTAGAAAATTTGTATGGCAAGTCTCTAGCAAGAGCAAAGTTGCAGTGGCGAGTCTACAGCAAGAGCTCTGCAAGTCACAATGACTCCTGTGGTGGGATGCTTATTGCACAACATAAAGTAAAAAAGTAACAGTACAGCGCAAAAATAAATAAATAAATAACACTCAATTAATATTGTGCATAAAAACACAAAAGTCCATAAGTGAAAGGAAAACAGGTGTAGTTGTCAGGAAGAGTCCGTTGTGCAGTGTGTCTTCAATGAACATAACAAGTGATGATGTGATCCCTTCACCAATGAGCAAGATGGACTCTCACCTCAAATAATGGACCCCTGATATATCAGACAGGTCAAAAAACGCATGTTCCCATCATGGGTAAATCACAGGATTCAGTAGACATAACGGGAGCACTCCAAGAATAAATCCTTTTCCGTATCCTCAAATTAATATGATTCCATATAAAAACATAAAAAACAAAATCTAGTGCTCTCCGTTTAAACGAATTTATTAAAACAGAAACAGTAGTAAGAAAGGTACACTCACATTCTGGTGCACTGATCTCCAGTGCTGAGTGCTGAGCATGAAAACAAATGCAACAAAACGTCCTTGCGCGGATCAGTATAGCAGCTTGCGGATGACGTCACGGCTTAGGTCACGTGACCTTCTTACTTCTGTTTCTGTTTTAATAAATTCGTTTAAACGGAGAGCACTAGATTTTGTTTTTTATGTTTACACTGCACAAGCGGACTCTTCCTGACAACTACACCTGTTTTCCTTTCACTTATGGACTTTTGTGTTTTTATGCACTATATCAATTGAGTGTTATTTATTTATTTATTTATTTTTGTGCTGTACTGTTACTTTTTTACTTTGTAATGTGGGATTTGGTATTTTGACCTATAGTATTCTAGCTGCAATTTTTTTTACTATTTCACTTATTTATTGTGTTCAGCGCTGATTGATTTCTCATTTTATAGTTATTGCACAACATAACTGAACCAAAACTTGAAGAATGTTTGAAAAGAAAGTTGATCTGGAGTGCATACAATGTGGACTTGCTGCAATTGTGCAACACAATTGTGAAGCCTGGCAGGTCTAGCAATAGCTTAGCAAGTTATTTTCAAACTTGCAGCAGGATTGCTTGCTATATGGGTAGTGTCTATTAAAATAACACTGGGGGGGGGGGGGGCGTGTCCGGCTGGCGGAGAAGATGGGCGCATAGCTGTGAGCTCCTGCCGCCTCTCGCTACTTAGCAGCCCATAGCGACGCACCGGAGAGGTTCCCGCTGCCCTATTCTCATCCCTGACCCGTCAGACTACACAGGCAGTGATGACGCAGTGGAGGAAAAGTTCTAAACCACCTCAACGCGTTACTGATTTCTACCCGGTGGTGACACAGCCGAATCTCCAAGATGGCGCCGGCGCTTGTCACAGTGGAGGAAACTGCCCGCACTCCAGCCATCCATTCGGGGTGAGTCAGGCTCCTACCTTACTAGCAGACAGGGGGGAGATGTCACCCCCTCCCACCCCCACTATGTGCAGCCCAGCTAAAACGAGACAACGCAGGGAGGGAGATGAGATCTCTGCTGAGCCGCAGCATGTACGTCCACAGCCTGTCTCCACACAGCTCTCCTCACAGAGCACTCACGCTGAGCCCTTCATAGAAGGATTCCCTGCTTCAGACCAGGCTATCTCAGAGAGCACCATGAAGAATATGCTCTTGTCCCTCAGGAGAACATTATTTAATGATTTTTCTGATATGTTCGCCTCAGTAAATAATACTGTCCACACTCACTCTACCCAAATCCAGCACTTGGAATCAAAAAATGGCGGATCTCTATACCGCCCATAATGACCTAGTTGATGAATATGCTGACCAAGAAGCTGCTTTAGAGCACCTTCAAAACAAATTATCGGATTTGGAAGACCGCTCAAGGCGAAATAATATAAAGTTCAGAGGTATTCCTGAAACCATCCCTCCAAGTGAACTCACTAATTTCCTCCAGCGCCTTATGAAAGCCTATATCCCATCTCTGACGGATATTGAACTGTGCGTGGACAGGGCCCATCACATTCCTAAACCAAAATTTCTCCCTGACACGGCACCTAGAGACACTCTGGCGCGCATTCACTACCACCATGTTAAAGAACGGATCATGGCGGCTGCTAAACAAAATCCAGTAGTCCCGGATGACTTCACAGGTATCTCTCTATATACCGACATCTCACAACAGACCGCACTGAATAGAAAGAAGCTTGATCCACTTACGAAGATTCTACGTAACAATAACATAATGTACAGATGGGGGTTTCCCACAAAACTACTCGTTTCTTGGAATGGAAGTGTGATCCCTACACATAGTGTAGAGAAAGGAATACAAATATTTAAACAATGGAATCTGCTCCCTCAGGATGCTCCATCACCTGCTCAGCCAGCTTCGGAATGCCTGGGTACAGAATGGATTTGATCTGTCTTGCTGCAATTCAGCAAACCTCTCCCTACCTTTGCTACGTACGTGTAGCGTGAGGCACAGAGGCCCACTATTCCTCTTGCCCTTTTTTGTTTGTGCCTAGTGCACGGCACTATTGGTCTATCTACCCCAATTTTATTTTGAAGCAGCTTCGGCTGCCCATTAGCCTGGATACTCAGGTCCTTTTTACTTATGTTGTCCTCCACCCTTCTTTTTCCCTTCCTCATGTGGTTTCTCCTTTCCCCTCTTTGTTGGGTCACTATGTATGGTATTCTTTACACTACAGGTGAGCATACTGTATGGACTACAACGCCTATATGGATTGCCACAGTCACTGCGCTGTTCTTTCTCACTCTACAGGTATGTTGCCCTATTTTTGAGATAAGAAGTAGTTGCGTCCCTTGGGACGCACATTTCCTGTTCTGCAACATTTCAGCACGCAACCGCATGATGCCATGCCATTGAAGTTTATGTCCATCAATGCGAAGGGCCTCAAAAGCGCATTTAAGTGATCTATCCTACTGAAGGAAGCCCGCTCGCTTAAAGCGGATGTCATCTTCACCCAAGAGACACATTTTGCTGCCCATAAATGCCCTGCATTGAACTTCCGAGGCTACTCCCAAGTATTTACATCCAATGGTCCCAAAAAAGCCGGGGGAGTTCTAATTGCTATTAGAGATTCTGTCCTGTTTTGCCCCATCCGCACCATCCAAGACCCACTTGGCAGGTATCTGATCCTTATCTGCGAACTCAACCACACCGTGTTTACATTGGTCAAACTGTATGCCCCTAATGCCAAGCAAAGAAGATTCCTTGCACCTCTGCTTGCCACGATTTCGGAGATTGTTCAAGGCACCCTCCTTTTGGGTGGGGACTTCAATACAGTCTTAGATCCCACTATGGATTCCTCCGCCCAGACCAGGAGACCCCTACACTCTATTGTCCCTCTGCTTGTGAAGTATGAACTGTATGATGTATGGCGTTGTTTTCATGGCTCTGAAAGAGATTACACGTTCTTGTCAGCAGCGCACTCTTCTTACTCCCGTATTGACTTTTTTCTGACAGGGAAAAAATCTCTCCAAAATGTCTTGAGATCGGACATTGGCACAATATCTTGGTCGGATCATGCATCAATTTTGCTAGAATTTGATGATACCTTACGAAATACTCCTCCTGCTATTTGGAGGTTGAACACCTCCATTTTGGGAGACAAGCTACTGTGCCAAACGATCCAGCAAGAACATTGCGATTTCTTTCTTTATAATGACACTCCTGATGTTAACCGGTTCACATTATTGAATACTTACAAAGTGTACATGAGAGTGGTATTGCTTAAATTGGCTTCAGTTGTTAAAAAAAAGAGGACGAAGCAGATTGATGATTTGTTACACACCATATCCTCTAAAGAAAGGGTTAATAAACTTACACCTACTCCCTTACTTACGCAAGATATTCTTAGGGATAGACAACAGTTGAGATCTTTACTCCTTTATAAACAGGCAAATCATCTTACATTCCTTAAGGCCTTTTACTGTGGCTTGCATAACAAAGCTGGAGCTTGGTTGGCTAGAATAGTGAAGGCCAAACAGATTAAACGTAGGATAGCTACATTTACTCATCCATTCACTAAAAAGCCTGTTACAAATCCTAAAGACATAGCTAATGTCTTTGCGGATTATTATCAATCCCTATACGACCTTCGTAGTGATGGGGATACCCATCAACCTTCACCAACACTCATTGACGAGTTTTTACAAAAAATAAAACTTCCCACCCTTTCTAGGGATCAATTTGACTCCATTTCTCAACCGTTTACAATTCCAGAGATCTGTTTGGCCATCCGGAAACTTCCTCACCCTAAGTATTCAGGTGCTGATGGTTTCATAAATGAGTATTACAAACACCTCTCCAATGAAATTGCTCCACATTTACAATCAGTTTTAAATCTTGCTTCGTCCTCTGGCACTTTTCCACCTGAAATGCTTAAAGCGGTAATAGTGACTTTGTCAAAATCCGACAAGGATCCTACTAACCCTGCAAATTATAGACCCATATCCCTTCTCAACATGGATGTGAAACTCTAGCTACCCGCTTACAGACAGTTTTACCTAATCTTATCCACCCAGACCAAGTGGGCTTTGTACCCGGACGACAGGCCCCGGATGGCACTAGACGTCTTATTAATCTAATTACCCAGGCTGGATCCTCTCGAGTGCCTTCTCTGCTTCTATCCTTGGATGCGGAGAAGGCATTCGACAGGGTCCATTGGGGTTACCTGGAAGCGGTACTCAATACTTTTGGATTTGTGGGATGGATTCAGACAGTCATCATGGCCCTTTATTCCACTCCCTCAGCCACGTTACTTACTTCGGGCATTGCCTCTAAATCGATACATATAACTAATGGGAAGCGGCAAGGCTGCCCCCTTTCACCGATAATTTTTATGCTCCTTATGGAACCATTGGCAGAACATATTAGATCCCATCACAACATCACCGGGCTATCTATAGCTGGTAAGGAGCATAAAATCAGCGTATTCGCTTATGATGTTATGCTTATACTCTCTAACCCCTTAACATCATTGTATGAGACACAGAAAGTGCTGCAGGAATTTAGTGCTGTTTCTTATTACAAACTGAATGCTACTAAATCTCAAATTCTAGGTATCCATGTGCCAGCTTCCATGCAATTAGCCTTAACCAGGGAATTCCGTTTTACTTGGTCTCCTCATTCTATACATTTTTTAGGTACTCATCTGACCCGACAGACCTCACAATTGTATACGTATAATTTCAAACCCTTTTTGGAATCTTTACCTCAACAATTGTCACATCTATATACCCAAGACCTATTGATGGCGGACAGAATAGCAGCACTTAAAATGCTTATCCTCCCTAAACTCCTTTATTTATTTCGCACACTGGCAGTCCCTATTCCACTTACTTTCCTTTCCTCGGTACAAACGATATTTAATCAATACATCTGGAATCATAAACCGCCTAGGTGTTCTACTACGATTTTGCAGACACATAAGAAACATGGAGGTATGGGTGCACCTAATGTAACAGCTAACATATTATAAAGCGTGTGTCTTGGATCAACTTAAATATTGGTGGACCCCCTCCGAACACAAAACGTGGATAGCCATGGAAGTTGGTGGCACTACGCACAGGGACCTCAAATCAACCCTTATTGCTATTCTGTTAGGTGCACCAACCCCTATTTCCTCTATACCCACAATCCAAATCTCCACAAACATATGGTCTGAAATTCCCATCTCTTCCATAACTGATCAATCGTTTTGTAAACTTCCTATTCCACTCTCGGTCCTCCGCCATTTTATTCCATACCTTGATTTTAAACCATGGATCTCCAAAGGCATTACCCTACTCCACGATCTGTACCACGACACGTCCCTTTGCACATTTGATTATTTGGCATTGCGATTTCAACTCCCTTCCTCAGCCCATTTCCCCTACCTACAAATTTCCTCCTTTCTACAGAAGCACCCTTTACCTCTTTACCTGCACTTACCTTCAACACTAAACAAATTCCTTCAGGACCCTAATGGCCCCATTAAAGGGATATCTCTGCTTTATAGCATCTATAACACCCAGCATTCCTTTTCCAAAATGACTACTATTGCTAAATGGGAAAAAATCCTAGGTAAAACTTTTCCTGATGACTATTGGAAGTCTGCGTTTTATACCACGTATACTTCTTCCAGATGCGCTAGTCATTGGGAAAATTTTCAAAAAGTAGTTCACTTCTGGTATCTCACACCTTATAAACTTAGCAAATTTTGCCCGGATCGTACGGCCTTATGCTGGCGGGGATGTGGAGATGTAGGTACATTGTACCATATCTTGTGGACGTGCAAATCAGTTCGATCCTTTTGGAATAAGGTTTTCATGGTGATATCCGACATATGTGATCAACATGTGGATCCCACCCCTGAACTAGCCCTATTAGACCTAACAATACATAGATTTCCTTCTAAGATTAGAGTGGTGCTTAGACAATTATTACTGGCGGCCAAACTCACTATCACACGATTATGGAATTCGGTGGACTCTCCTTCTCCCCCTGATGCTGTTCTCACCCTCAACCATTAATGCGAGATGGAGAGACTTTTGGCTTTTATGGATCTCAAAGCCACGCCATTTAGGATTAAATGGAGTGACTGGCTAACACACCCAAGTTGTACGGTTAAAGATTAAAGATTGATGACCTGATTTATAACTGTAATCCAATCCATGTCCTTGTTGGTATATTTCTTCTATACATGTCCTTCATGCTTGCATAAGGTGATCCCCCCCCCCCTCCCTTAATTTCTTCCTTCCTCTCCTTCTTAATCCTATGCTAGGGCACCTTCTTTCAACAGTTACCTCTGGAAGAGATGGGGAAGATACTTATTGTGTAATTGTGCACTAGTGCAGTAGTTGTATTGATCCCCTTATTGATGGGTGCCCTAGTTATTTGCTATCATCATTTCTCCATATGTCCTTGCCGGTCTTCCCCCCAGCTGTATTCTCTCTTTGTGTATGTCTATCCCCTTCCCTGTTATGTTTTCTATACTATTCTTGAAGGGGAAGAGGTCTCCACCCTTGCTGGCACAGTGTGATCCCATTGGGGTGCCAGTAGGTGAGTGAGGGATTCCTTCTTCCTGATTATTTCTCAAACTCAGCCTATCCAACATTTGCCTGCCTATTGGTATTGCTATATTATTACTATGCTATGCCATTATACTCCGCTATTTCATGTTGGTTGTTTAATGTATGGCGGATGCTAGTTCTATGACTATGTTCGTTTGCTGTGTTTGTGTGTTCTTCCATATATAAACTCAATAAAAACTATTGAAATTAAAATAACACTGGGGTAGAGTCTTTTCATCCCACTTTCATTTTAAAATGGCATAAGGTCTCAGAGGCTCCTGTGTATATCAGCAGGGGTTTAGGCTGGAACAATCAGCTGTCAATGACAGCCAACATTCAGCATTGAATGCTGCCACATTATGTTTACATCAGGAGTGTGGTGACATTCAAATAATGTCAGGCCACTCCTGTTCAGCATGGAGGCTGTTCTAGCTCTATCCATCTGCTTCCTGCAGCAATCACTGCTATAATGATCTATTGCTGGCTGATTGCAGCCAGAAAAAGATCACCATTAGATCACTGCTGAGCCTGGTGTCCACTGAACCCATGAAAAAATAAAGTGTAAAAAAAAAAGTGAAAACATTTAAAATAAAAATATATCAAAGCACATCCGGAAAGTATTCACAGTGCTTTACTTTTTGCATATTTTGTTACGTTACAGCCTTATTCCAAAGTGGATTACATTTATTATTTTTCTCAAAATTCTACAAACAATACCCCGTAATGACAACGTGAAAGAAGTTTATTTGAAATGTTTGTAAATCAAAAAAAAAACAATTGTACATAAGTATTCACAACCTTTGCTCATTACTTCTGTTAAAGTACTTTTGGCACCAATTGCAGCCTCAAGTTTTTTTGAGGATGATGCTAGAAGCTTGACACACCTATTCTTGGATAGTTTCTCCCATTTTTCTTTGCAGGACCTTCCAAGCTCCACCACTGAAAAATATCCCCACAGCATAATGCTGCCACCACAATGCTTCACTTTAGGAATGGTATTAGCCAGATGCTGAGCAGTGTCTGTTTTCCTCCAAACATGACCCTTGCCATTCAGTCCAAAGAGTTCAATCCTTGTTTCATCAGACCAGAGAATTTTTTTGTTTGTTTTGTTTGAGTCTTTCAGGTGCCTTTTGGCAAACTCCAGCTGGGCTGTCACGTGCCTTTTACTGAGGAGTGACTTCTGCCTAGTTACTCTACCATACAGGCCTAATTGGTGGAGTGCTGCAGAGATGGTTGTTCTTCTAGAAGGTTCTTCACTCTCCACAGAGAAACGCCGGAGCTCTCTCAGAGTGACCATCGGGTTTTTGGTCACTTTCCTGATCGAGAACCTTCTCCCTCATCACTCAGTTTGGGCAGGCGGCCCGCTCTAGGAGGAGTCCTGGAGGTTCCAAACTTCTGCCATTTACGGATGATAGAGTCCACTGTGCTCATTTGGACCTGCAGAACTTTTTCTGTACCCTTCCCCAGATCTGTGCCTCAATACAAGCCTGTCTCAGAGGTCTACAGGCAAGTCCTTGAACTTCATGGCTTGGTTTGTGCTCTGACATGCACTGTGGGACCTTATATAGACAGGTGTGTGACTTTCCAAATCATGTCCAAAAATCATTTCCAAAAATTTACCACAGGTGGACTCCAATCAAGTCATAGAAACATCTCAAGGATGATCAGTGGAAAGAAAATGCACTTCAGTTGGATGACTGCCACCGTCTGTATCCTGCGGGAGGGGGGGTGTTGGTATTAGTTTGTGCCACCTCCCCTAAAATAGTGAGCACCAGGCACCACTGTTGTGAATAATTATGTGCACGTGATTTTTTTCACTTTTTATTTTTTAATAAACTTGCAAATATTTCAGACGTCTTTCATGTTGTCATTATGGGGTATTGTTTTTAGAATTGTGAGGAAAATTATGAATTTAATAAATGTTGGAATAATGCTGTAACATAACAAAATGTGGAAAAAGCGAAACGCTGTGAATACTTCCTGGATGCACTATATATAAATATTCCCTAATTATATTCCCCAATGAATCCTCCGATCCCTGCAAAAACATTGAATGATCTAGAGGTCCTTTGCATTTATTGTGCAAAGATCAAATGTTCATGTAAATGAATGCAATGTCATTTTTAACTATCACAAACTGGTGAAAAAAATCACTGCATGCTAATTAGTGCCCTTGTCGGCCCAATTGAATGTAATCTTAATGTTACAGTAACAATTTATGGAAATCATTTTTTACCCTTGTGCATTGTAATGTTGAAAGAGGAATACAGTTTTCCTACAGGGTAAAGCATACATTCACTTTGATCTTTACCATTTTGCTACATTACATAAAAGTCACACTGTTTGTGATATAATTTTATTCATACATGATACATATATGGGGATGCTCAATTTTATTAAGCATTGCATTGGAAAAATGATGGGGACATACTTTATTTTCTAATTTTCCACTATTTACCTGTATTCTCAATTCAAAAAAAACACATTTGCTATGAAATTAAAGCCCTATTTGTCCCAGAAAAATTATATAAGGGTAGACTACAAATGCTAAAAAGTATAACATGTGGAAGTGGAACATCTCTGAAAAAAAATGCTCAGGGACTCAAAGGGGGTTTAGGTCTGGGAAATAAAGTAGTGCAGAAAAGCAAATTTCCAATTGTGCTGAGATTTGCACATCTTATTTATGGCACAGTAATTAAAGCATGCTTTGTGGATAAAAGGACTGTGACATACAGTATGATGCACGGTGCATAGTGAGTAGGCTCAGGTTTTAAGCCTCCCCCACTCCCAAGCACAATTTCACCACACCCATAATTCTGCAGTTTCTCCTGACCCTATCCCACTGGTGTTTTATTAGCCCTTGTACACAGGGTCGGAGAATCCATCGGAATGTGTCCTATCGGACCGTGTTGTCGGATAATCCGACTGTGTGTGGTATGCACCGGACTGATTCCGTCGGAATATCCGTCGGACCCAATTTTCCAACTTGTTGGAAATATTTTCCGTCAAACTGGTCCGATCGGACATACTCCGATCATGTGTAGAGAATTCCGATCGAACAAAGTGCCACGCATGCTCAGATCAAATTCCTACACCAAAGCTATTGGCTACTAGCCTGAACGTAGTCCCGTTGTAACGAAATAACGTCATCATGTTCTGAATGATCGGATTTTCCGACAACTTGGTCTGACCGTGTGTATGCAACAGTTTCGGACACAATCCGTCGGACAAAATCCGTCGGACAAAATCCAATGTATTTGGTTGGCAGAATGTCCGACCGTGTGTACAGGGGCTTAGGGGAGCTTTGAAAGCTAATAACTTACTGACTAGGTTAGTGTCCATGTGCTTACATTACTGCTTACATTGTTTTTTGGACTTGCCTTG
The DNA here is from genome assembly GCF_037356315.1 of Lithobates pipiens. Taxonomy (NCBI): domain Eukaryota; kingdom Metazoa; phylum Chordata; class Amphibia; order Anura; family Ranidae; genus Lithobates; species Lithobates pipiens. The sequence continues at coordinate 396,976,464 of NW_027507748.1, read as the reverse complement.
AGGTGGCACACACAGACATTATTGTAGACATGTCCCTTAATTTCATTTTAGTACCTTTCCCTGAATGATTCAGTGCATGCCTCTGGATAACAGCCCATATATGTGGTATTTTGGACTGGTATCTCTGAAATGGCAACTGCTTTGCTTAAAGGCTAAGTTCACCTTTTTTTTTTTTTTATTCCAGCTCCCCTATGTACCAATATAGCATTCATGTACTTGTTTTACAAAAATATCAAAGCTTTCCATTAAATCTACATACATGTACCTTACTGTCTTCCATACATGTTTCCAAACGTATCTATTGCTTCTGTCTTATGTCTTTACAGACTTTAGGTTATGTCACAGGAAGGAGTTGACCAGCTGACTTCATTAGCACACACCCCGCATCATCCACCCTCCCATTCCCAGCTGCACGTTTTTAAAATTAAATGCAATCAATCGGTGATCACCCTTCTCACTAAATACACAATACACAATCAGATTGCATAGTGTATGGCCATCTTTATACAAGTACATAGAAGGGAGTGGACAGAAAAACTCAGCTGTCAAGCCCTGTTCACATTTCTGTATAGCTGGAACTCGCATTCCCACATGCGCTTTTTTTAATGGGGGGATGCGTTTTGGAGCATTTTCACTCATGACACATAGGGCAGGTATGAACCTGCAAATCCATCATATGTTGAGACTATACAAGATCCAGTTATCTGTTACCTGTTAGTGGAGTGGAGTCGTGATATGGATATATTATGCCTATCTGACCACCTATAACATAGTGGTCCGCTGTTTGTGATAAGTGGGCCAGTGTATTGGTGTTCCGTGGAGGATAGATTTAATTCAACTTATTTTATCCTGTATACTCCGTGGGTGTTACAGTTTCTCTGAACATGGACTCTTTATGCTAACCTACAATGGGATTTTCATTTGCATATTTTTATGTTTGTATTGTTAGCGCTGCATATACTGTTACCAACATTTTTATCCCAGCTACTCCGTGGATATTATAGCACAGTGATTAATCTTTATTTTATTAAAACATAGTTAAATATTTTAATTCTTCCAAATTTGCACTGAAGTGATCAGGGATCCTAAAAGCAACTGTTTTCACAAAAAGGTTTCTTTTTGAAAAATTGGGTTTGATATGACATGGTCAGTCTTGGTTAGCGAATTTCATCATTAACTCTGTTAATAATAAATAGGTTTTGCTTTTCACTGGAAATACTCAAGATTTTAAAATTAAATCCCAAAGAAATTTAGCAAAAAACTATTTCTGTGGTATACACTATTTTCATTACTTGATCCAACCTTTATATATATATATATATATATATATATATATATATATTTTTTTTTTTTTTTGTTTTGTTTTTTCGATTTGATTCAACATGTCATTAAATTCACACCTATGGCTCCTACAACCTTACAGACATATAATCACAAACATAGGTTGGACTTGATGGATTTGTGTTGTTTTTCAACCTCACTAATTTTGTAACTGTGTAACCTGATATGCAAATGCCGGAGCATTCATTTCGATTTTTTTTTTAAACTTAACGACACCTAATGACCAGGATGTTTAGAGTGGAATCTTGTGCAGAATCACAAATGGTATGTGCTTTAAAGTTCAAAAAATATTTGGCATATAAAAAAAAATATTGATGGAAAATATGAATGTACTGGATATTTATAAGGAAAGCCTGTCCCAAGAGATCCAGGTAAAGGGTATATTTTCATGTAAATAATTGTTCTATTAGCATTTATGACACTATCAAAACCCGAGTACAAAATTAAAATGGTCAAATATTAGTCAGAAAATAATAATTTACTGAAAGCAAAGATGGGTAGATACCAAATACATATTATTCCCAGCACATATGCTTTAAAATGAATTTCCACTTTCATTTCAGTTATACAAGAAAGAATCTTAGCAGATCAAAGTTGTGCAGGCAAGAAAAAAAGAAACAAATTAATAACTATTTAAGTATTCTGTTTCATCATGATAACAAACAGATGGTTTTAATATTCTGGAGGCTAATTTCTGAACAATTAAAAACACAGCAAGATATTAACATCTAATGAAACATTTTAACTACCAGTATATGCATCTGCCATTAATTTCAACACAGTAAGGTCTTGGTTCCCCTCAATCTGTTCTTTATTAAGGAAATTTTTCCACTCTGAATTTAGTGAAGTAGAGAATTAACAACTGTTTTCAATCAGCAGTCAGCATGATATTTTGCTAGCAAAGGCTGAAATCATTTATACAATGAAACACAATTTTGTATTACAGCTTTGATGTACAGTATGTATAACTTAGAGTTACATAAGGACCTTTCTACTAATTAACAATGTTTCTTGAGCTGGCACTGATTTATAATTCTTCCTGAATGTTTGTTTATTCTGCAAAATGAAACTTCAAATTGGTGTTTACTTCGCGAATACATTTCAATCTTTTTGCTTACTTAAATGTAAACCAAGAAGCAATGTATATAATGTTATGGTACTGTGAAACAGGATCCTTTGAAGATTCATGGGTATGGACAAGGGATATGTACATCCAATCAAATGTATGAAAGCAAAACTAAGGCTCAAGTCTTGGGAATGCTATGCTATAACTGTATGCAAAGGTCCCTGTCATACATTTTTTTCAAAAGGTGCAGAAGCATAGCAAAGCTTGAAAATTGGCTGATTATCAGCCTAGTTCTGCATCCATTTTGTATACAGAACCTCTACAGCTTTTTTACCAGGAAATATCTCTGTGCATAACTGGAAGCGCTAGAATTACTATGTACATAACATATATGTATTCCACCATCTGGCCTGCTGTGCTACTCTAAGCCCTTGTACACCACACCCATAATTCTGCAGTTTCTCCTGACCCTATCCCACTGGTGTTTTATTAGCCCTTGTACACACGGTCGGAGAATCCATCGGAATGTGTCCTATCGGACCGTTTCGTCGGATAATCCGACTGTGTGTGGTATGCATTGGACTGTTTCCATCGGAATATCCGTCGGACCCAAGTTTCCAACTTGTTGGAAATATTTTCCGACAAACTGGTCCGATCGGACCTTGTCCGATCATGTGTAGAGATTTCCGATCGGACAAAGTGCCACGCATGCTCAGATCAAATTCCTACACCAAAGCTATTGGCTACTAGCGTGAACGTAGTCCCGTCGTAACGAAATAACGCCATCACGTCCTGAACGATCGGATTTTCCGACAACTTGGTCCGACCGTGTGTATGCAACAGTTTCGGACACAATCCGTCTGTCAAAATCCGTCGGACAAAATCCAACGGATTTGGTTGGCAGAATGTCCGACCGTGTGTACAAGGGCTAAGTGATCATAGGAAAGTGAGGGCTACATGCAGTGTAGGTAAAGTGTGTTAGCCACCCATGTAGAAAGTTAGGCTAGGCTTCAGTCCCACCTCCAATGATTCCCAACAGAAAGCATGTGCAGGGAGTACTGCCCCACAGAGAGTCCTGTATTCACAGTGTATTTACACACAAAGCAGTGCTGATGTCATCACCTCACTGCTGCTCTCTTTGTTATCCATGACCACCCACCACTGGGAAAGACTGAGGAGGAAAAGATTAAGATACCACTGGTGGAGACCTCAAGGGGGTAGGTATCAGAAACCATGAATCAGACTGAGACAGAAGTAAAGTTAAATCACACGTGTTTAATAATAATGATAATAAAAAGGTAAACATAGTCAAAACATAGTTCAGGAACGGATAGTCAGACAAGCCAAAACTTAAGGAAGCCAGAGATGAGCGTAGTAAAGCAGCAAACAGGATCTGGAGCCAGAAGGAATGTCAGACAAGCAAGTCTTTAACAGGAACACAGGATAGCGTCATATTCTCTTTGCAAATATCTCTGAAGAAGGGATCTTTTTTTTTTCTGAAGCACATCGGGCATAAGAGAAAACATTTGCCAAATAGCATTTATTTCTACAGCAGCAATATCAGCATCATGTTGTGTCATGTTTTAACATGGTGATGTATACACCAAATTTTGCCCATGTATTCAACAACATTTTGTATTTTATAATTATTTGTGTTCATCCAATGTGTTCCCGTTAAAGTCCCACTGTCCTGGGGGGGTACTTAGTTGAAAAGGGATTGCTGGCAACAATTTATGGTTACTTCTGATGCTCCAAATTTCCATGGTGACAGGGTGGAGCCAAGCCTGAGTGGCCTCTACCATGTTCATCTGGGGTTTCACCAAACTCTTCTCCACAATGTACCCTAGGCACTTGGTCTCTTGCATAGCAATGGCACACTTTTCAGGATTAATGGTAAAACCCACCTTTATTGAGTCCAAGTAAACCTGCACTCAGGGAAGATAGGACTCCCAGTCTGTGCTAAAGATGTAAATGTCACCCAAATATACAGAGGGACATTTCTGATGAGGGCACAGAGTCTTATCAATTATCATATGAAAAGTATCTGGGGCAGAATGCAACTTAATTGACATTCTTTTATATTGGAAATGACCTTCTGGAGTAGAAAGCGTGGTTCTCTCTTTTACTTCATTTACGGTATCTGCAAGTAGCCTTCGGTGAGGTCTAAAGTGGTAATGTTCCAGGTTGCTCCCAAATTTTTTAGCAGCTCATCTATTCAGGGCATTAGTTATTCAAAAAACTTGGATACCTTAGTAAGCTTTCTGAAATCATTGCGAAACTGCAATGTCCCTTTGGGCTTTGATCCAAATACAATCAGTCTTGAACATTCGTTCTGTGGTTCCTCAATTATGTTTACTTGAAGCTTTTTATGAACATCCTCTGGCACAGCTTTCCTGTGTGCCTCAGGAATTTGACGTGGTTTTACTTTACCTTCACAATAGGTTCTGTAAAAATGTCATGTTTGATTAGCCTGTACTGGCGATGGTTGTTTGAACTGATCAGACCTTGGTGCTAAGGACTGAAAAATTGTCTAAAGGCACCGGTCAGCCAGCCACCTTCTCCTCTGCTCTTTCTCTGACTGAACGAAGCCTCAGCAACATGTTGTACAGCACCCAGGGTCTGGAAATGCATTGCACAAACCTTTCTTCAAGGTCTCCTGAAGATGTTTCATCGTCTGCTCCCTCTGCGAAGGCAGGATGAGTTCTGCAACCTTACCCTTGTAATGTGGATCAAAAAGGGTTGCCAGACAGTAGTGATCCCTCTCCTTGATGCCACAAAACCTAGGGTCTTTTTGCAGGCTTTGCAGAATCACGGAGGCCATGCAGTGCAAGGTTGCAGAGGCATTAGATTCAGAGTCCTCTGGGTCACTAAGGATCACATGATCCGTAACAACCTTCTCCCAGCCACATACAACTCCTTGGGTTTCTGGGGACTGGAAACCATCCCTTGAAGACTGCTGCTGAGTGTTATCCTCCACATCCATGCTGACACAATCCTCCTCCTCTTCTTCCTGTGTGTTTGGTGGGCCCACAGGAAAGCTATCTGGATAAAAGGGGGCCTTGAGAGGTAAGAAAGTCCTCCTCTTCCTCCCGCTGTTCTGTCTCAAGTGCCCTGTCCATTATTCCATGCAGCGTGTGCTCCAACAGGTAGACAAGAGGGACAGTATCACTGATGTATGCACTGTCACTGCTCACCATCCTGCTGGCCTATTCAAATTGGTGACATTACAGTGCATGCATTTTTAATCAGTGGCCACTGGTGTGGTGAAAATAAGCCAAGCTCCCCTGACCCTGTCCTGGTGCCATACTCACACAGATACTCAATGATGGCCCTCTGTTGAGTGTGCAGCCACTGCAGCATTGCTAATGTTGAGTTCCACCTGGTGGGCATGTCACAAATGAGGCGGTTGGTGGGCAAGTTGCATTCCCTTTGAATGTCAGCCAGCCGAGCACTGGCATTGTATTACTGGTGGAAATGACCACAGTTTTTTCTGGCCTGCTTCAGGAGATCCTGTAAGCCTGGGTACCTGCTCAAGAACCACCAAATTCTAGACGTATGCCAAACATAGAACAGGGGTCAAGTGTCCCTGTCCGAGGGCGGAGAGAATGTTGGTGCCATTGTCGCATACAACCATTCCTGGCTGAAGCTGGCATGACATCAACCACCTCTGAGCTTGCCCCTTCAGAGCCGACAGAATCTTTGCTCCAGTATGGCTCCCATCCCCTAAGCAGACCAACTCAAGCACCGCGCGGCATCTTTTTGCCTGACTGCTTGTATAGCCCCTTGAACGCTTACGGAGCACTGCTGGTTCAGAGGATAAATCTGCAGAAGAGGTCATAGAGGAAGAAGAAGAGGAAGAGGTGGAGGAGAGAGCTGTGGCAGAATCACCACTAGTGTTTTGGAGGCATGGCGGCGGAACAAGCTCCAGCAATACTGAACCCTCTTCTGCATCCTTCCCAGCTGCCAGCAGAGTTACCAGTGCACTGTGAAAGAAAGGTAACCTCCCTGTCCATGCCTGATGGCGCAGTAGTCAGCAGTAATATGCACCTTACTGCCGTAGAGAGCCGGAATGGCCTTCCATGAAAAGAAATGGCGTTTTGGAACCTTGCCACTGAGGTAAAGCACATTCCACAAATTCATGAAAGGGGGTAGAATCTACCCCCTGAAAATGCAGCAGTTGCAGTGCTAGCAATTTTGCCAAGATAGTATTCAGACACTGAGCATGTGGATGGCTGGGACCAAATTTCTTTTTATGGTTCTGCAACTGGCCTGATAAAATTAGATGGTGGTGTACTTCTAGCAAATTGGCTGAATGTACTTGTGACAGCTATTGTTATACCGTCATTCCTCTCAGTGCAGGTTTTTGAGAGGACTGGAGGTATAGTGGGGATGGAGATCCCAGATGAGGAGCAAGGAGAAGTCCGCCTTTTTCTTGACTGCATGGACTGCATGGCAGGTCATCATGTCTGGTCAAGCATGTGGTGCCCAAGCGGCTGCTGTTCTGGCCATGCTTGCAAACAGCAACGATGCATTCTGCTGCACATGTGTTGAATAAGGCCCACACTAAGGAACTTTTAAAAGTCAGCAGGGTGTCAGCAGTGCCCTGCACCTGCAAAGCTATGCTGTGTGATGCAATGGGGCGGCTGCTTGTAAGATGCCCCCTACAGGGCATCCTGATTCCTTGGAGTTGTATCTCCTCCTCCTCCTACTCTTCCTCCTTTCTTCTCTCGGGCGCCCAAGTAGAGTCAGTGACCTCATCATCCCCTCCCTCCTCATCACTGGAGCAAACTTGGCAGTATGCTGCAGCTGAGGGAACATGACTGACAGTTTCTTGTCCTTCTTGGGCACCTCCTCTCTCTAGGCTCACGTTACTCGCTTCCTCTACCTGGGAACCAACATTGGAGGCTTCAAATCGCTGCGCTTCCTCCATCAGCATGTACCCGACACTGTGGTAAAATAGTTCTTAAGACTCCTCCGTGCATGATGGTGGGGCTACGAAAGGAGTGACTGTAGACAAGGAGCCGATGGAATAGGCTGCTTTGACAGCTGCATTGGAAAGAAAACTACTCTGAGCCTGGTTGACAGAGAGGAGGGCAGCTTTGTTATCCATTCCACCAACTCTTCTGCATGTTCTGGCTCAATAACACAGCAAGTAGCAGAAAAAAGGACAAGTGTGCCCCACGGCCACTTACAGAGGATACACCATGTCCATGACCAGCACTGTTGACTGTAGACACAGAGGCTGATTGCCCTCTTTTAGTGGCCTGTGAGTATCTTCCTCTCCTTGGTGGCCTTCCAGACATGATGTATATTTTGTTTTGCAACATTACACTACACTGTATTAAATACTCTGTACACCACCAGAAGTGTAATAGAAACTCTACACACTATATTAGATACTGTGTGCACTGCCAGCACTGTTTTAGCAACTGTACTATGGCTGCACTATATTTTTTTCTGTGTACACCACCAGAAGTGTAGTAGAAACTATACACACTGTATTATATACTGTGTACACCGCCTGCACTGTATTAGTAACTAATGCGGATGCACTGTATTGTGTACTGTGCACACCACCAGAAGTATAGTAAAAAATGTACACACTGTATTCGATACTGTGTACACCACCAGACAAATATTAGAAACTGTACTATGGCTGCACTGTATTGTGTACACCATCAGAAGTGTAGTATAAACTGTACACAGTCTATTAGGTACTGTGTACAGCACCAAAAAAAGTAGTAGACACTGTACTATGGCTGCACTGTATTTTTTATTGTGTACACCACCAGAAGTGTATTAGAAACTGTACACACTGTATTGGATAATGTGTACACTGCCTGCACTGTATTAGCAACTGTATTGTGGCTTCACTGTATTGTGTACTGTGTACACCACCATAAGTGTAGTAAAAAATTTACACGCTGTATTAGATACTGTGTACACCAACAGAAAAGTAGTAGAAACCGTACTACAGCTGCACTGTATTGTGTACTTTGTACACTACCAGAAGTGTAGTAGAAACTGTACACACTGTATTAGATATTGTGTACACTGCCTGCACTGTATTAGCAACTGTACAACGGATGCACTATATACTGTGTACACCACCAGAAGTGTAGTATACACTGTACACAATGTATTAGTGTCGTGGTGGGCTCAGTCCTTCATTCTCTAAGCTGGCTGCTCAGCTGTCAGCAGATTGCCAGCTCCTATCACTCCACAATGACTCATCTGTTGATGATATCCTGCTCGTCAGTCCTGCCTTCTTAAGCTGTCCAGCCCAGATGATCTCTGCTTTCGCCTTGATCACATGTCTAGAGATACTCTCCTGTGTTCCTGTTAAAGACTTGCTTGGCTGACATTTCTTGTGGCTCCAGATCCTGCTTGCTGTTTAACTATGCTCATCTCTGCCTCCCTGACGTTTTGGCTTGTCTGACTATCCGTTCTGGTTCCTGGACTCTGGCTATATTTTGACTACTTTACTCTGTTTACCTTTTTTATTATTAAACAAGTGTGATTTAACTGTACTTCTGTCTCAGTCTGATTCATGGTTTCTGACAATTAGATACTGTGTACACCGCTTGCACTGTATTAACAACTGTACTACAGCTCCACTGTATTGTGTATACCACCAGAAGTGTAGTAGAAAATGTGCACACTGTATTAGATACTATGTACACCACCAGAAAAGTAGTAGAAATTGTACTATGGCTGCACTGTATTGTGTACTGTGTACACCACCAGTGAAGTAGAAACTGTACACACTGTATTAGCTGCTGTGTACACCACTTGCACTGTATTAGAAACTGTACTATGGTTGCACTGTATTTTATACTGTGTACACCACCAGAAGTGTAGTAGACACTATTAGATACTGTGCGCAATGCCTGAAGTCTATTAGAAACAGTACACCATGGAATGCACTGTAGATATAGGCTACACTGGATGCAGAGTATATATATATATATATATATATATGTGTGTGACAACACTTGTAGCTTGCAGCTTGTATAACAGTGTAAATTTGCTCTCCCCTCAAAATAACTCAATACACAGCAATTAATGTCTAAACCGCTGGCAACGAAAGTGAGTACACCCCTAAGTGAAAATGTCCAAACCGGGCCCAAAGTGTCAACATTTTGTGGGGCCACCATTATTTTCCAGGACTACCTTAACCCTCTTGGACATAAACTTCACCAGAGCTTCACAGGTTTCCACTGGAGTCCTCTTCTATTCCTCCATGACAACATCACAGAGCTGGAGGATGTTAGAGACCTTGAGCTCCTCCACCTTCCATTTGAGAAGATGCTCAATAGGGTTTAGGTCTGGAGACATGCTTAGCCAATCCATCTTTACCCTCAGCGTCTTTAGCCAGGCAGTGGTCATCTTGGAGGGATGTGTTTGGGGCCGTTATGTTGCAATACTCCTCTGTAGCCCAGTCTCTGAATGGAGGTGATCATGCTCTCCTTCAGTATGTCACAGCACATGTTGGCATTCATGCTTCCCTCAATGAACTGTAGCTCCCCAGTTCCGGCAGCACTCATGCAGCCCCAGAACATGACACTCCCACCCCCATGCTTGACTGTAGGCAAGACACACTTGTCTTTGTACTCCTCACCTGGTTGCTGCCACACACACTTGACACCATCTCAAACAAATAAGTTTATCTTGGTCTCATCAGACCACAGGACATGGTTCCAGTAATCCATGTCCTTAGTTTTTTTGTCTTCAGCAAAGTGTTTGGGGCAACAACCATGCAGACCAATGTGATGCAGTGTGCGGCATATGGTCTAAGCACTGACAGGCTGACTCCCCACCCCTTCAACCTCTGCAGCAATGCTGGCACCACTCATATGTCTGTTTTCCAAAGACAACCTCTGGATATGACGCTGAGCACGTGCACTCAACTTCTTTGGTCGACCATGATGAGCCCTTTTCTGGGTGGAACCTGTTCTGTTAAATCACTGTATGGTCTTGGCCACCATGCTGCAGCTCAGTTTCAGGGTCTCGGCAATCTTCTTATAGCCTAGGACACCTTCATGTAGAGCAACAATTCTTTTTTTCAGATCCTCAGAGAGTTCTTTGCCACGAGGTGCCATGTTGAACTTCCAGTGACCAGTATGAGAGAGTGATAACACCAAATTTAACACACCTGCTCCCCATTCACATCTGAGATCTTGTAACATTAACAAGTCACATGACACCGGGGAGGGAAAATGGCTAATTGGGTCCAATTTGGATATTTCCACTCAGGGGTGTACTCACTTTTGTTGCCAGCGGTTTAGACATTAATGGCAGTGCATTGAGTTATTTTGAGGGGACAGAAAATTGACACTGTTATACAAGCTGTACACTCACTACTTTACATTGTAGCAAAGTATAATTTCTTCAGTGATGTCACATGAAAAGATATAATACAATATTTACAAAAATGTGAGGGGTGTATATATATATATATATATATATATATATATATATATATATATATATATATATATTAACCCTTTCCCGCCGAGCGTACGCACATCTGCGTACTCGGCTTCCGGGGGTTATACCGGGATGATGCCCGCACCTGCAGGCATCATCCCGGTACCGATTTTTACAGCAGGCGATTGGCTATCCAGGCATAACAACCGATGCGGCTAAAAGCCGCTCGGCTGTTATGCCGGAGGAGCGGGAGGGGACGCCCCCCCTCTCCCGCCGCCTCTCGCCACTGTTACCGGTGCTCCCGCTCGATCGGGAGCACCGATTAAAGATCCGTCGGCTCTGGCTGCTGGGGAGGAACTGGAACGAAGCCGTAATCGGCTTCGTTCCAGTCTCCTCATCGTAAACACGGAAGCGACGTCATGACGTCACTTCCCGTTTACTCGGCTGCCAATGGCGCCGGTTTTAAAAAAATATCCGGTATTCAGAATCGCCGTTTTCGGCGATCTGAATACAATGAAGTGTAAAGGAGGGGTGGGGGGTCTTTTAGACCCCCGATCCCTCCATAAAGAGTACCTGTCACCGCCTATTACTGTCACAAGGGATGTTTACATTCCTTGTGACAGCAATAAAAGTGATCAAATTTTTTTTTTTTTTTTTAAACAATTTAGTCATTTAAAAATAAATAAAATAAATAAAAAAATAAAAAAAAAAATTTCAAAGCGCCCGCCGTCCCCGCGAGCTCGCGAAGCAAAGAAAACGCATGTGGAAGTCGCGCCCGCGTACGTAAACGGTGTTCAAGTCACACATGTGAGGTATCGCCGCGATCGTCAGAGCGAGAGCAATAATTCTAGCAGTAGACCTCCTCTGTAACGCTAACCTGGTAACCGTAAAAAATGTTTAAAGCGTCGCCTATTGAGATTTTTAGGTACCGTACTTTGTCGTCAATCTACAAGTGCGCGCAATTATAAAGTGTGACATGTTTGGTATCTATTTACTCGGCGTAACATTATCTTTCACATTTCGCAAAAAAATTGGGCTAATTTTACTGTTTTTTTTTTTTTTTATTCATGAAAGTGTCCCTTTTCCCAAAAAGTTGCGTTTAAAACACCACTGCGCAAATACCGTGTGACATAAAATATTGCAACAATCGCCGTTTTATTCTCTAGAGCCTCTGCTAAAAAAATATATATAATGTTTGGGGGTTCCAAGTAATTTTCTAGCAAAAAATATGGATTTTAACTTGTAAACACCAAATTCCAAAAATAGGCTTAGTCATGAAAGGGTTAAGACACCTCCTGAAGTGTATTAGAAACATAACACTATGCTGCCTGCACTGACTGAATGTAGAGTAAACACTGAATGTATAGTCTATGCTAAATGCAGAGTATATATATATATATATATATACTAGACTGACTGTATATATATATATATATATATATATATATATATATATATATATATATATCAAATACATTACTAACTGAATAACCTGACTGCTTAATCTAAATCAAGCTATCTCTCCATCCACACCAACAACACTACACAGGGCCGCCGTGTAGGCAGCCTTATATATTGTGGGGTGTGGTCTTAGCCCCCCTTAGCCATGATTGACCAAAGACACCCTGCGAGGTCAGGTGTATGCTTTGGCCAATCATCATACATCTCGCGATCTCACAGTGCATTATGGGGCATTCTGCGGTGCTCAAATTTTCTGCGAACACTCAATAATGTTCGCTCTTCAGTGAGCAGGTGAACACCTGATATTCGAGTCGAATATATGTTCGACCCGAACATCAAGCTCATCTCTAATACAGTGGATACAGTTGAGACTCTCCTTTTATTGCTCAGCTAAGTAACCCAGCACTAGTAATCTTTTTAGCTGTCTGTAAGGGGCCATTCTACAAATTGACCACTAATGGAAGAGACATGCCTCTCACTGATCATCAATATAATGGGGCATTTTTTCGCGTTGACCCTAATGTAACACTCTCTACCAGGGGCACTTCACTAACCGCCAAGGTAAAAAGGTTAAAATATATCTTTTCCACCAGTGTAATGGGACACTTTACTGGCTAACATAAAAAGCCTTTCTATCCACTTGCTGCCAAAGTAAAAGGATATCTTTTTCAGCAGTGTAATGGGGCACTTTACTGACCAACATTAAAAGCTTTTCTATCCACTTATTGGGAAGGTAAAAAGATCCCTTTTGTACCAATGTAAGGGGGAACTAAACTGAAAACCAACTTAAAGCAGACTTTTTCCCCACTGCAACTCTCTTCTATTTTAAGACAATTTTTTGTTTACATTTTTTGTCAAGCGTACCCCTTGACTCCATTCTTAATTAAGTGTAAACAATGTTTACATTATCCTGCAGCCCAACATGTATTAATATTAAACTACTTAGACACTTTTGTCATAGTCATAGTCATGTAGCACAGAGGGGTGTTAAAATCTATCTTCTCTGGGTGTCAAATACACTAGGTGTGCTACATTTCCTATTTTTTTATGATGTTCATGTAGCATGAGGCATAATTAGAATCAACATGTTGCACTGTCAAAATTAATTAATTACATAAAGTGCATTTTAGCCCATCTATTACATGATATGGAAAAAAATTAAAAAGGAAAATGATAGTCCAGATATTCCAACTAAACATCCATAACATGAATTTGAAAGTGTGTTGATCCAATATTCAATCGGTGAAGACACCCAGTGCTCCCAACAGGATAGATAGGGCAAATATATCTGCTTACCAGATATTAAGACCTCCCAATATCTATATGCTCATCAGTGAGTATTCACCCCTCACTATGAGTATAGCCGCATCAGCTGCTTAGCCTACTTTGTTGGATTCCACAGGTGTATCCCCCAAAGCTATTATCAATCAAGGGAAATCCAGAGTCTGGTCACACAGTGTGCATATGGAATTGGAAGATAAACTCATTGTGCAATATTCTTTGAAAGCACACAAGAGTTTATTAAAAGTTCTACTTACAGCAAAAATGATAATATAGGCTCAAATGGAAATATTTGTTTGTGCAGCGCCCTCCGTGAATGCTCAGACATCACTGCTGCTCTCTGCCTAGCCTGATGTACATTTCGTCCAATAGGACTTCTTCTGTGAAACAGTAAGAGTCAGCGGTGCTCACATTGCTTCCTTATATACAAACAAACTTTATTGTTTAACATTAGAGAGCAGTGCAACTCTTAAACAGCATTGAAGCCAACGTGAACCGCAACGCCATGTTGCCGTAGTCCAAGTCTCCTCCCATGGTGGCCATGTTCCAAGAGATCCACTGTGCTCTGTTCCAGCAGTAACTGACAGAATGCATTGCCATTTAAACTGCACATATGATCAGTCCACACAAATATTTGTAAATTATCAAATATTATGCTCAATTCTCCATAGTACAATTAGTCTTGCCATGACTGTATTATGCATATCAATTAATAATCCCACTATCAACATAGCAGCAACTGTCTTAATCTGAATCCATTTGTACACAATTACATATACAAATCAATATTTAATTTAGTATAATAAAATAATGCATATTGATTAATAAATTCAATGAATTAAATGAATAAAATCAGAATAAAATAGATCAAATTAAAATGTAGTCCCAACTGATTGGAGATTTAACTGTTGTTAATAAAATGATTAATATTCCATTCAACATTTAACCCCTTTGGCTGATGAGATCTTAATTCATATATCCAGCGAGTTTCTCACCTGGATATATGTCAAATTATGTTACTACCCCTCCAACATGGTATACAAACTTCAAAACCAATCACCTTCAATTGTGATGGATCCTTGTTATGTTTTAACGCAAAATGCCTGGAGAGGTTATGTTTTGATGTTTGCTAAATGCTCACCTACTTTGATGTGTAATGCCCTCTTGGTCCTCCACACATATTGTTTACCCCAACTACATTGGCGTAGATAAACCACATTCTTGGTATTACATGATATGGAGTTTTCTATTTTGTACGATTTACCTGTAAGTGAGGATGAAAAAGTTGTGGTTAACTCTATTAGGACCACAACTTTTTCATCCTCGGTTATGGGTAAAACATACAAAATATGATTGTTAATGGTTTTATTAACAACAGTTCAATATCCAATCATTTGGTACAATACATTTTAATTGTATTTATTTTATTGATATTTTATTAATTTAATTCATTTAATTTATTATTCAATACTCATTATTTTATTGTACTAAATTACTGTACATATTGATTTGTATATGAAATTGTGCACAAATGGATTCAGATTAACCGTTTCATGCCTAAACCTATTTCTGAAATTTGTTGCTTACAAGATAAAATCCGTAATTTTTGCTATAAGGTCACTTAGAACCCCCAAAGATTTTATATATATATATATATATATATATATATATATATATATATATATATATATATATATTAGCAGAGAATCTATAGCATAAAATCCCGATCACTGCAATATTTTATGTCACACTGTATTTGCGCAGGGGTATTTAAAACTATTTTTTTAGGAAAAAAGACACTTTCATGAATTAAAAAAATACTAAACAATAAAATCTATTTTTTTATATATAATGTGAAAGATGATGTTATGCTGAGTAAATAGATACCAAATATGCCATGCTTTGAAATTGTGCACACTCGTGGAATGGCGACAAACTACCTAAAAATCTCCATAGGCGGTCCTTTAAAAAAATAACGGTTACCAGGTTAGAGATACAGAGGAGGTCTAGTGCTATAATTATTGCTCTTGTTCTCATGATTCTGGCAATACCTCACATGTGTAATTTGAAGACCATTTACATATGTGGGCATGACTTGCCTGTGTGTTTTCTTACATTGTCACTTTAAAAAAAATGTGATCACTTTTATTGCTGTCACAAGGAATGTAAACATCCCTTGGGAAAGTAATAAGTGGTGACAGGTACTCTTTATGGAGGGATGGGGAGTCTAAAAGACCCCAAATCCCTCCTTTGCACTTCAAAGTATTCAGATCACTGAAAACGGCGATTCTGAATACTGTTTTCTTTTTAAAAACCATTGGCAGCCAAGTAAACCAAAAGTGAGGTTGTGACGTTGCTTCTGGATTTACACAAAGCAGACTGGAATGAAGCCATTTCAGCCCAGCTCCCCCAGGATAACAGCCAAGTGTCTTTTAGCCGCATTGGTTGTTATCCCTGAAGAGCCAACCACCCACTCTAAAAGAGGGTACCGGGATGATACATGCAGCTGCTAGCATCATCCCGGTATAACCCCTGAAAGCTGAGGCTGCATATGTGCGTACGGTCGATGGGAAGGGGTTAAGACAGTTACCGCTATGTTGTTAGTGGGATTATTAATTGATGTGCATAATACAGTTATGACAAGACTAATTGTACTATGGAGAATTGGGCATAATTCATTTAAAATACACTTAGCGCAATATCGTTTTGCACATACTTTAGCATGAGTCATAGATAGATAAAAATGTTGAGAAAGGCTACCCCAATCATTGGGGACTTTCATTGACCTGTATGAGGCTTAGAACAATGTGACTTGGCTTCAGGGGGCAAAATGGCTTAAGGATGATAATTATATTTAATATAATTCTGCATGACTACAAATTAGTATTTGCTTGTTTATGATGCTCATGTAGTGTGCCCCAATCATTTTGGACTTACATGGACCTATGTGGTATCCAGAGCACTGTGACTTGGCATCAGGGTACAAAATAGTTTAAGGATAAAGATTAAATTGAACATAATTCTGCATCACTACAAATTATTATTTCTATATCTTTGTTTATTGCCTTATTTTTCTAAACAAAATGTTTATAGGATATGTTTATAGGATGGAAATATTGTTGTCATTGTTGTGCTTCAGGTTAGCAATTTTCACTAGATCTGATAGAGAATGCTGGTAATTATTGCCTGCCTCAATATGTTTACTCTAATCTCAGCAATGTTTGTTCATGCAGCTAGATTCTGCATGCACTTCCCTTTATCTAACAGCAATTATCTGTTACTTACCCTATAGGCAGTAGTAAAATTGTCTGTATCTCTTGATGAAGGACCATAGCTTAGAGACATACAAGTGGGATGTGCTGATTAAAACCAATTAGCAGATTAAGAGATATTAATCATCTGAATTTGAGGCAACAGAGAAAATTAGAGCAACAAAAACAAAAAAAAAACACAATCAACAAAACAGTTTTTATGTCTTGCTAAAAATGAAAGTGCTTTTTAAATACTCAGCTAGTAATTGAGTGTCAATTTAAACTTGTGAAATAAAACAATTTATCCAAAAAGGGCGTCTTTCCAGTTGAATTCTCATATAAATAGCTTTAGGACTTACACAGAATAGTTAAAAGCTAATTCCATCTTTTTGCAAAAAAATGATAAATATAATCATATTGATGTGTACTTATAATATTTTTTTGGGATTGGAGCCTGCAAAGCATTGTAACCGCGATCAATGGATTGTGGGTGCAATAGTCATGCTCCTGCAGACTATTTCTCCACCTGCAGAACCAGAACTGGTGGAATACAAGCGCTGTTACATCAGTCCAGGAAAGAGTTGTGAATGGAGTGTACCTGCTGCATAGGTTCTGGCATTTCATAAGATAAAATGTTGGCAGTGAAGGGTCTGTAACAGTATACAGCGGGTTAAGCATTGGTCACACCTTGAAGTTGGTTCAAGGTGTTGGGGAAGGATGCATGCGGGCTGTGATGAAACATGTCTACCCAATATGCTACTGAATGAACATGGACAGGAAGCCCTTTTAACTCACTTTGGCATTCGGATTACCTTACTGCAAGCTCTGTGCTTGAAGCTGAACCTCGATACAGTATATATATATATATATATATATATATATATATATATATATATATATATATATATGTATATGTATATATATTTATTTAGCAAGGCAGAAGTAAGGGAGACAGGAGGGTAATGCAAGAGAATACCCAAGACACAGATTTGTCCTGCAGTTTTATTCAGCAAGGCAGATAACAAACACAGTTTCAGTGCAGGATGGCCTTGTCAGTAGCATAAAATTAGTAAAACATGCGCTCAGCCTAGCCACTAACTAAACTCACATCAGTTCCTGACTAAGGCCAGCCATGGACAGTTCCAATTTCTTTCCTGCAACCACAATTCCCCCATCAACACTGTCAGTGCTGACAGGGTAATCCCTCCTGCCAAGCAATTGTCTACTACAGGCGGGGAGGGCAGATGAAGTCGTCCCCGCTGAAAGAAGACAGTGATTATTGTTAGCGGTTAATGAAGAAATATTAAATAATGTGGCGCTTACTAAAAACAAATAAATAAATAACTAATAAAATATAAATCCCTTGGAAATTCCAAAAGGATAAACCCAAAGAGATAAAAGCATCCATATGTTAATTTTTCCATCACAATTGTATAGCCAAAGATTGATAAACCAATTCTATAACAATCAATATGAATGACTGTGCCTCCAATAACATGTAGAATTACTTCAAATCCAATATTATAACGATTATTTACACAAGCATCTTTCACCTGACAGGTACCTACTGTAATTACTCTAGCATGAAAATATCCGTGCAAATTAGCAAAAATAAAGTGCAAAGTGCCAACTTAACATGCAATCTAGCAATAAGTGCAAAATAGGCAAAAAATGTGTGCAAAATTAACAATCTGTGCAAAATATCAATAGTTAAAATCAAAGTGCAATAATAAATGTGCAGCAATGTTTTGTGCAAAAATTGCAAGGAATTAAAACAATCCATGTAAATAGATAGATAGCACCTAATAACGTGTAAAGTGCTGAAATTAAACAGAAAAAAATATGTTTTTTAAATCAAACAATCAGTGATATCTTAAATAGTCCATATATGTGCAAGAATCCTGTAAAAAACGGTCTAAAAAATATTATAAAAATTCTTAAGTCTGAAAAGTTAGAGAGAAGACAGGTTCCCATACACTGTGCAATGCAATCAAATTGTGCCGCTTCCTTTCACGATGCAATCCAGTTCAACAGCTGTACAAGTGACCTGACCAGTGACCACGTCCAACACACTCTCCAGTGCAATAGTGGGTAGTGTTTGCCCCAGCCTCTCACCTCAAATAAAAGAAACAGACAGCCTTATGCCGCATACACACGGTCGAACTGTATGACGTACTTAGTCCGTTGAAACACATTTCAACGGACAATCCGCTCGTGTGTGGGCTTCAGCGGACTTTTTCAGCGTGCAGTCCGGAGTACTAAGAATTTCGGTTTGCCCAAAAATCTTTCCGTCGTACTTTGGTTTCAGCGGACAATACGGTCGTCAGTATGCTAATCCGACGGACTAAGAATGGCGCATGCCCAGAAAGGATTTACAGGGCTTTGCTGTGTCTTGGACTTCCTATTTCTAGTCCCGTCGTACGTGCTGTACGTCATCACGCAAGCTTTCGTCGGACTGTTTGTGTATCCGTGTGTGGTCAAGTCCGTTCAATGGAAAGTACGCCGGATTGTCCGTCGGATTGTATGACGGACTAAGTACGTCATACAATTCGATTGTGTGTACGCAGCATTACAGGTACTTACAATGACCAATCCAGTGTCAGGCTCTCCCTGCTCGTATAGATCTCTGTCCTCCGCTGAAAAATATTAGTATTTCTTCATTTACTATCTGGTATGAGAACACTTTTATGTTGGCAGCTACATTGTTAGGTTTATTTTATAAAAAATATGTTTTTTTTCCCCTTGTGGGTTGTACATTAGTTCCCCCTGGTCTATATATTGTTAGCGGTTATAGCAGCCGCTAGCGATAATCGTAAGTAAATCCGGCAAGCTGGTTTTACCCAAGTTGATCAATCAACTTAGTACATTCAGCCTGCCCACACACTGTTTGAATCTCAGCTGGTTCCAGCTGAACCTTCCGAGATTGGAACAGTCTATGGCTGGCCTAACTGGGGGACCACTAAAAGATTCCACAACACAAACAAGCAGCACTTGTGCCTTTTTAGTGTTCTGTCAGCACATAAACTTTTCACAGCACCAGGCACCCATAGTAGACAAAGCAAGATAGTCCAGAGCATTCATGGCAAGCTTGGGTTTGGTCTGAACCCGGAAGCTACAAGTACACATAGGGGTGAGTATACTTGAGACATCAGTGACACATGGCCATCCCTACTGAGTATGTCAGCTGACATATATGAAGCTCCAGAAAGTGCCCAGGCTGCAGGAACTCTGA
Source organism: Lithobates pipiens (assembly GCF_037356315.1). Taxonomy (NCBI): domain Eukaryota; kingdom Metazoa; phylum Chordata; class Amphibia; order Anura; family Ranidae; genus Lithobates; species Lithobates pipiens. The sequence goes on along the minus strand of NW_027507748.1, from coordinate 396,956,402 downwards.
AGAGGCCCCTGAGGATGCACTTTTTTGCAAATCGCAAAGGGTAGGATTTAAGAGCCAGAACGTTGTGCTGCCACATCAGAGGTTCATGTTAGATGTAAGTTTAGCGGCTTGTCACATTGATTTTACATGTATTTTATACATGTTTTGTTTTTAATTGTATGTCCATTCCAATTAATACTGCACCATTGGACATGTTTTTGTTTATTGCCTTTGGTATTTGGGGACATATGAATGGAGCTCTACTCTGTTAAAGTGAGAAAGATTGGGAAGAATTTCTGGTATGGAAGCCTACAGATATTCCAAACTTCACACTTGTTGCCTTAAAAGAAAATTTTTTGGTGAGTGCGCATTGCATGGGGGTGATAACCGATGAAGGTTGGTGACCAGAGTTTGCACTATTATTTTGTATGGAGTGATATCCACTTGGGTGTAATTATCGATATTGTAACAATATTACACCATACAAGTTTTTTCTTCCTTTCTGATACACTTGGAGTTTCACAAATAAGGATAGAGGAGAGGGCACACCAACACCACAAGATTGGCATAAGAGCACCTGAAAGCCACAGAAAAAAGACACAATTCTTTTCCTTCTTACTCCTCAACTTTCATGTCTACCCCCGCTATATCTCATGACCACTCAGCAGCCTTCACTGACAGGAATGATGGTATTGCAAAGGGTACTGCAGGTCCTTGCAGCATGTCTGCCAGCAGCATGTCTGCCAGCAGCACAGCACCTGCTGTAGAGTATAGAAGGTAAATTTCTCTTCCCCAGCTAGGTTATGGTGTGAAGGCACCACCGACACCCAAAGCCCAATTTTCAAGGCCTGTTTGACAGGTGCATATAATTGATTTTTTTTTTACAGAAAAGCCAATTCTTACTTCCATCAGTACCTCTATAGGATTACGGTGTGAAGGCACCACCAACACCCAAGGCGCAATTTTCCCACAGCTGCGATCCCTGGTGTCCTTCTATATCATACATGTGCATCGTGCTGACGTCATGAGTTGCTGCATCACATGGCGGCCATATTGGGGACAAAAAAAGACGCTGACACAGTATGTCTCCAGAGATTGGGGGCAGCTTTTTTTGTCCCTACATTGTCATCACGGAGACTGGATGTGACGCAACAACACATAACATCAGCACAATGTACATGCGTGATGTAGAGGGATGCCAGGGATTTCAGCTGGTGTAATTTCTTCCTCCACATGCTCTTATCTGGATAAATATTTCAGCTGAGCAATGCTATATAGAATGGCGGCAGGAGGCAAGATATCAAGGAGAAGTATGTTTGTGATTGGATAGCTTGGATGCAGGAAACATAGGTGGCCAGCTAGTCAGGGTGGGTGACAAGGGGGGACCACCAGCCCTCCTGTACTGGGCCCAGCCCTGCAGGGGGGCCCGGAGGCAGAGAGGGGACTTGCAAATTATAGGTACCGTACCTATATACCATTCCTGCGCTCTGCATTGCAGCAGTTTTAAAAAGCACTTCCCAGAGTCCTATGCCTGTGTTTGGGGGTAATGCAAAAAGATAACTTATTAATCACTTTCAGGAGCAATCTTCAGCCGCATGTTCAGACTGTTACATTAAAGTCCCAGCAGGTCCTGGCTTATTGATATAGAAGAGATTGCAACTTTATTGTAATCGTCTGGACAGGTGCAGATTACTCCCGAAAGTGCTTATATAGTTCTCTTTCTGCTCCTCGGCCCTGGCTGCCCAACTCAGTGCCCAGGATGAAGGAATAGGAGTGGAGGTTTTAGAAGTGCTTAGCTCCTTGCTAGTCCCTGAGATCCCAGATCCAAAGGATTTAACCCCCCTCCTCAATGTAAGCACTGTACAAGGACCCCAGAGAGAAGAAGCCAGCAGGACCAGGTGCTTGGGAAAGGGGGGTGATGGTTATGGAGAAAACTCTGTTGCTATGAGCATCAGATTGGCTGTACTGCATACTGCCCCCCACATATCTAAAATATTATTATTATTAAGTCTCTTGAAGTAATATTAGATGCTGCAGCACTAACCACATGGCTGAAGTGACAAATCTCAGGTGCATTATTGCTGTGGATTAGTGTATGCATGTGTCATACACTGAAGAGTGATCCACAATGGATCACTTTTCAGAAGGTGTTTGCCAGATGGTGGGGAAGTAATATATTGCTTCCTCACCTCCTGATTTAATCCCTAAAAACCTGTACCACCTCACTGCAAATGCATGCATTGTACACAGTTGCAAGGCGGCCCCCTTCACTGGTACAGGTCATTTCTGGCCATCAAATGTGACATGTGGGGATAACTTTTGTATATCTCATTTGCTAGCTTTGCGTGTTACCCCATCCTGACCCCTGGACTCTGTATGTTACATACTCCAGACCCCTGCATTCTATGCATTACCCACTTCTGACCCCTGAACTATTCACGTTACCCACTTCTGACCCCTAAACTATTCAGGTTACCCACTCCTGTAACCTGAACTATGCACTTTACCCACTCCAGACCCCTGGACTATTCAAGTTACCCACTCCTGATCCCTGAACTATGCACATTACCCACTCCTGACACCTAAACTATTCACGCTACCCACTCCTGACCCCTGAACTATGTACGTTACCCACTCCTGACCTGTGCACTCTGCATGTTACATGCTCCAGACCCCTGCATCCTATGCATTGCCCACTCCTGACCCTTGATGTATGCTTTAGCACTCTGCATACTTCAACCCCTGAACCATGTGCACACTGTACAGTACATACTCCTTAAACCTGCACTCGTTAATTTTTTTTTGACACCTGCTTTTTGTAAATTACATACAGACACCTGATTTGCACTTTGCATATTAACCTCCCTGGCGGTATGATTCAGTCTGGAATAAGGTGCTGAAAGCGGTACAATTATTTTGCATGGAAATCTGGCTTTTATTTTGTAGTCCTGTAATTCTTAGGAATAACGCTCTGAAATCTCTTCAAACCAGAGTCTAGCGGACATCCCGGGTATGATGAAGTTTATAATATAATAAAGAATAATAAAAAATATTCAATAATGTAATCAAATCCAAAAAAAAATGAAAAAGGGACATGTTTTGGTTGCTATGGACAATCTCCAAATTACAAGCAGTAAAAAACAGTATTTATAATATAAAAGTGCATGCAGGGCATTGCACAAACCACTAGGGACAAAGGGGGTGTGTATTTTTTACTACAGCACTGTAATCTGTAAGATTACAGTGCTGTGTGTCTTTTGTGTCTTTTTACATTTTTGAATTTGCCGCCGTTCTCCGCTCCCGTGCGCCGTAACGTCGCAGGGAACGGAGCTCGGCGGCATTCGGCACTGTGAATCGAGCGCAGGACGGCTCGATCACACAGCGCGGCGGACATCGCTGGATCTAGGGGACAAGGTAAGTGACGTTACCTGTGTCCTCCCCTGCATCGAGCGGTGCAAGCCCGAGTCTGGCTCGGGGTTACCGCTATTGTAATGAAATTCCCAACCCGAGCCAGACTCGGGATTACCGCTAGGGAGGTTAAATACATTTGAGCACTGTGCTCTGTACAGATTTTTAGCCTTACTGCAATTTTGCCACATCCCCATTTCTCCATTGTACACAGTCCATGCCATCTCCTTCTTCTCCACTGGCCACCTGTGAGCTAGAGGAAGGGGTGCTCAAGCTCAGGCCCTGCCCTTGTCATGTGTGGGGACCTTGCCAGGTAGACTGTATGGGGCCCCATGATTTCTAACAGCTGCCCTGTTGCTAGTAAGTATTCCCCCTGTTCATATGTTTACCTCACCAGGCTGCCTAATAGAATACCCTTGGCTGATTCCATCTGGGTAATCATTATCCAAATAGCTTCCATCTTGTACTTGCTTCACAGCATGTGTTGTTTTTGGTCCGTCAGAACAGCATACAGACGAGCGGTTTTCCCAATAGGAATTGGTTCCATCGGAAATATTTAGAACATGTTCTATTTCTAGGTTTGTCAGAATAAAAAAAAAATATGATGAAAAGCTTCCGTCGGAAATTCCGCTCATGTGTACGTGGCATAATGGCTAGATCTGAAATGAGTGGAAGCTCTGCCGATTTTATCATCCAATCATGTGCAAGATAAAATGCTGTTTTTTTTATTTTCCTTGCATGTCCCCCTCGGATCTATAGCGACTTTACTTCCAAGTGCATTTTCAGTGCAATTTCAAGTGCACTTGCAGTGCAAAGTGGATTTTCCTTTAGTAAATAACCCCCTATGTCTATATTGTCAACAGCTTTTATTTTAAAATCTATTTTATTCAATCTGGAAAATAAATATTTATTTTAAACAATAATATAAAATTTGTTTTCTTCAAATTGCTTTAAAAATCCCAGTCAAAACGTTAACTACAATTAGTATAATCACACTTGGAAACACTTTATTTCTTCTCACAGCTGATCAGTGTGGGAGAAGGAAAATAGAGCGGGGACTGCAACTTGCACCCTTTGTTTACATTTGTCATAACCATGATTGGTCACATAAATCACATGGCAAAGGGCCAATTTCATTTCATTGGCCCTGTACCCAGTTCTGTGACCTGCTGTATCTAAATGACACAGATATCACAGATTGTGTTCATAAATGCGCTAGGAGGGTAAGAAGGCTGTTTTAAAATGGTCTCCCACCCCCAGGAGACATCCAATTTGTTAAATTAGGCCTTTGTCCTTTATTTAAACGAATCTACGTCTATACAAAGACAGAGAAGCATATCAGATTAACATAGTATCTTATCCTTTGTTTTGGCAAAGTTAACAAAAGAACAAAATGAAAATTACAAAAACAGTATTCTTCAAAAATGTCTTTTATCCCCTTTTCTACTGGGTTACATTTTTAAATGGTGAAAATTTGCCCGATTATTTACCCAGTTCCATTTATAAATGGCACTGTATAAACAGTGGTTGGGAGGCTGTTCCAAGCCAGAATTAGATGGCTCAGTACAGAGACAATGTACAAAGCGGATCTGAGGGGCTGAGTACCATGTGATCACTGTGATTGGTCATTAGACTTTATGCTTATAGTCCCTTACAACAGAGGAAGGAACGAGACCATAGTAATTGTGATTTGGGGAAGGAAAATACATTTATTCTGTTTCTCTAAAACTAGGCTTGTTTTTTTAACCCTTTTATACCCCCTCCTCTCCTACACATACCATATAATCTCCAATCTGTTTGTCCAGTAAGTATTGTGGGAGATGTATTAATACTGGAGCACTGAGAATCTGGTGCATGGTGGCCAGTCAGTGTCTAACTTCAGCTTATTCACTTACGGTAAGCTTTAACAATAAAATCTGAAATTTGATAGGTTTCTGTGCAGAAGTGCACCATATTTTGCACGCTCCAGTTTTAGTAAGTCCCCCCTCCTGATATGTCTCTTTAATATATTAGCATGCATCTTAATTTCCAAAAAAATGACAGAAAATTAGATGCCATTGGGTGTCTACTTTCTACGTCTTGGAATTTTTGTTTTAACAAACATTAGGGGAACACTTTTTTTATAATTAAAGAAAAATAGGGGGTTATTAAATACCACCAAAAAAGTGCTATCTGTCTCAAAAAAATGTATTAAAATCCATTTGGGTACAGTGTGTCTTGAGTTAGTAATTGTCAGTCAGAGCACTAAAAGCTAAAAAAAATGCCTGGTAATGAAGACGTATTACAGGCTGGTACTCAAGTGGTTAATAAGCTGCATTTATAAAGGAGGTATGCATAACTGTGCAGCTTGTAGCCTTGTATGGCACTGAGCTCCCAACATGCATACGCATCATCTACTAGATATGTTTCATGTGACATTAGTAAATCTAGCCCCTTTGACTTTGAAAACCTTAACATGAAGAACAGTTGTAAAGCATTGGGGAAGTTGAGGAAAAGGGAAATATTAATGGAGCTGCTGCACTCTTTTGTTGCTCTGTTTCATAAATTCCATGAAGTTGATTGCTGGTATTCCACAGCACGTGATGACAACAGCTGCATGGATCAACAGTAATAAACCTCGGGCAATTTAATAGCTTTTATTGTTGTAGTGTGATGTTTGAACGCATCCACTCTTCTCTCCTAGGATTCTGATAGAAGCTGCGATTAGAGAAGATCTCATTTACCTAAAAGTGCTTATAAATTTTTAATTTGCTTTAACAAGTAAATTAACAAGTCCCTCATTCAGGCAAGTTTTATGGCCTCTGGTCACTTGGGGGAACCATAAAAGTTTTATGGGTAATCCGGAGCTTCTGAGACTGTTCATGATAGATTGTCTGTTTCCTGTTATTTTATCAAACCAGCATGCTATCTAAGGCTTCTAGTCATATCTTTAGTACTATGCTGCTAATTTAAAGTCTAGCTTCTAGATTTAAAAATATATGCATCTGATATAGTGATTTTCAGTTGTACTTAATGGAAGTTGCCTGTATATGTAAAAATATTTGAGCCGTGTCTTTGGATTTTATACATTGACTGCATTTAAGGAAAATATTGGAAAACAAAAACACACCTTATTTGTAGTTTTAATTTATGTTTCAATAACTTAAATGCCAATTTAAATATTAGTAGGGAAAGCACAGACCATGAATCTGTGGACAATTTAAGGACACTGTCCTATTACGAGCAGTAAATAAGCTTTAAAACAAGCCCTTACTAGCCTCTGAAAGTGCAAGCACCATAGAGCAGCTTATCCATAAATTTCACAGTAGAATCATTGAAGTTGTCCAAGTCATTCTCTCCACAACTCAGCGAACTTCTGTGTGCGTTACTGCCAGTTCAATGCCATATAATTTTGCGTGCGTTAATACCAGTTTAATGCCATTTACTTCTGTGTGCGTTACTGCCAGTTTAACTCCATATAGTTTTGTGTGTGTTACTGCCAGTTAAACGCCATTTACTTCTGTATGTGTTACTGCCAGATTAATGCCATATCATTTTGTGTGCGTTACTGCCATATAGTTTTGTGTATCGATGTACATTTGGCACATTATATTGCAGTATCTTATAGTGTATCCGTGGAGTGTGTCTGTGTAGTGTGAGTACTCCACTTTACATTGATTAAAGTGCATCTATTCACAAATTTCCACTCATTCTTTACATTTGCTTAAAAGCACCATGCCCTCCCTCCCAATAATGTCTGGGAGGACAACAAGGAGAGGCAGACGTTCCCTTGGCACTGTAAGGGGGCCAGCAACAAATGTTTCCACAGGCAAAGGTAGACATGGTGGTCATCGGTCCTCAGGCAGGGCAACATTTCCCCTGTTTAGTGAGTTTGCCCATGCTATCCAGCCACATCATTCAGAGGAAGTGGTGGACTGGCTTACTAAACCTTCCTCATCCTCCTCATCCTGTGTCACGCAAGCAGAGACAAGTGACCTGTTTGACAGGTGCATATCATTGCAATTTTTTACAGCAAGGCCAATTCTTGCTTACATCAAGATCACCTCTATAGGGTGACGGTGGGAAGGCACCACCGACACCCAAAGACCAATTTTTTCACACCCGTTACACCCTTCTACCCAAAGTCAAACCGACACCAGAATGTATACAAAAAATCTCTAATCTTGCTCCCAGTGCACTACATTGTGGCCTCATCCTACACACTGGCTCCCCAGCTGTTGCTGAGCAAAATAAAGGCAGCTTGCTGAGAAAATTTAATTTTGTTTGGCTTTATAAATTAATATATATTTAATTAATTATTGCTGTAGCAGATTCTAGACATGGTACAGATCTGCAACTTTACAGGTAGACTAAGGGGACCCCCCACCCCCACACACACACTATATTTGAAGGAATTTTTCATTTCTATGCTTCCACTTTAAAAAAAAAAATCACTGCTCATTTAAAAATGACTTTTTCACAAACTTTTTTTATTGATATATGTCTCCTAGGGCAGGACCCGGACCCCTATAACCATTAAATGCCCAATTACTTGTATATAAGCTTTCAACATGGGCACTTTTGATTTTTGACGTTTGGGTCCAATTGACTTTAATTGGGTTCGTTATTCGGGTCTGAACTTTTGAGGTGTTCGAAAGTTCTGGTGTGAACCAAACAGGGGTCAGTTTGGCCAATCCCTACTATTTGCATCCACCTGGCATACACATTGACAGGTCCTCCCCCTCCAGAAGAAGTAGGGGTAATTCTACTGGGTGTCTGCATCACAGGAAGTATTTGAGAAAGTGTCCACCTGTAAATAAGCCAACTTTAGATCACCATACACCTTTATCAGGCATTACAAGGTCATCCCAAATGTATGCTTGTACAAGGTGAGTCAGGAATATGGAAAATTGTTATCATATACTTACTACTTTATACTTACTACTACTTTATACTTACAGTCATGGAACATTTGGAGGGGATTGTGGGGCTCTCTAATTGCTACTGAGAAATTGTCCTGAAAGGTGACGGGGCTGAGCTGACCCAAATGTATGCTGACATCAGGAAGAGCCAGAAAATGAAAATTATATTAATTTATGATAACAGTTTTCAGTAATATAAATCTTAAAAGAAAGTTTATCTCCCATTTATTAAACTCAGTATTCAGAATAAAGCAATCTTTATACTGCATTTTAGCACCATAAACTAAAATATACTTGTATTAAATAGTTGCTATACTTGGATTATCATTTATTATTGTACCATTGTAATTGTTACTTGATTACAAGGCAGAGTCTGCTTTGCCAAGATGTAATAGACAATAAGCCATGTTTCGGACTGCCATTGTGTCAGACCAGAGTATTTCTAATATCTTCCAGACATTACTATGACTCAAGAATAACTGAAGTAATAAAACTTGAAACCAATCAACAGTGGAAAAGCCCCTCAAAAACAGCCCTAGGATACAGAACATATCTACTTGCAACATGAATTCAAAATATAAGTCCAAAGAGACTCAGAGAAATTGCTAGCTATATATCTACTTTTTTCCCAACAAATTTCACACGGAAAAGATTTGCACGCCTTCATTTTTTATTTGAAAATGTTCTGCCAGAAGACATTTCCATTAACGCTGAGTGATCTCATGATCTGGCGTGCCAGAGCCCCTCAGAAGTTCTGGATCTCCATTCACCTTTCAGGTTAATCTTTTCCTTTCCTGAAGAGCTGAGTGTCGTCTGCATCTGCTCCCCTGGAGGCCCAGGGCTTTTAACATGAAAGAGAAAAGTTGAAACCACTAAACCCTCCCTAGTTCTTTCCAAATGCATATTACATTGTCAATTTGCTTGCTAACTACATACAAGAGGACAGTGAGTATGTTGAACGCAGAATTTTTCCCCTCTAGTGCTAGACGGTGGCTAAAAGAATTCAAGCTATTAAATAAAATGTTTCATATGATGTATCATAATGTTTAGGGGTTGATGTCCAGTGGCATTTATTTATATGCTGTTAATCGGAAACATTACTGTGTCAATTCAATAAACTACACGAATCACATTGCATGTACTTTTTTTCTTAAGTACTACTATATTATATTTATTTTAGCAAAACATTCAATTCACAAAACATATATATATATATATATATATATATATATATATATATATATATAATCTTATCAAAGATGCACCGAAATTGTTATTTTCATGCATTAATTTGATGTTTAAAAGCAGATCCAAGATCTAAAGCACTAAAATTATGAAATTTAAAGTGGTAACAAATGAGAGCAAACATTTTATATAATGCAGCTTACCAAATTTTGGGTGTGGTAGCTGCACTCATTTTCTTTTTTACGGCTCTTTTCCTTTAGTCTTACTTGGTGAACTGGCCAGTAATTTTGTTATTTTGTTTCCTTAACAGACCAATCCTTCCAGCAAAGGTGACAGCTAGAGGGTTCGCACTTAAGGGAGTGCTTGATTACAATGCAGATTCTGATTTGCCAAGATGTAACAGACAATAAGCTGTGTTCAGGACTACTATTTTGTCAGACCATAGTATTTCTTATATCTTTTAGAAATTACTTTTTCAATAATCACTGAAGTAATAAAAACTGAAACTAGTCAACAGTGGAAAAGCCCTTCAAAAACAGCCTTAGGATTCAGAACATATCTACTTGCAACATGAATACAAAATATACAGTGGTGTGAAAAAGTGTTTGCCCCCTTCCTCATTTCCTGTTCCTTTGCATGTTTGTCACACTTAAGTGTTTCGGAACATCAAACCAATTTAAACAATAGTCAAGGACAACACAAGTAAACACAAAATGCAATTTGTAAATGAAGGTGTTTATTATTTAAGGTGAAAAAAAATCCAAACCATCATGGCCCTGTGTGAAAAAGTGATTGCCCCCCTTGTTAAAACATACTATAACTGTGGTTGTCCACACCTGAGTTCAATTTCTCTAGCCACACCCAGGCCTGATTATTGCCACACCTGTTCACAATCAAGGCATCACTTAAATAGGAGCTGCTTGACACAGTAAGGTCCACCAGAAGATCCTTAAAAGCTACACATCATGCCGAGACCCAAAGAAATTCAGGAACAATTGAGAAAGAAAGTAATTGAGATTTATCAGTCTGGAAAGAGTTATAAAGCCATTTCCAAAGCTTTGGGAATCCAGCGAACCACAGTGAGAGCCATTATCCACAAATGGCGAAGACATGGAACAGTGGTGAACCTTCCCAGGAGTGGCCGGCCGCCCAAAATTACCCCAAGAGCGCAGCGACGACTCATCCAAGAGGTCACAAAAGACCCCACAACAATGTCCAAGGAACTGCAGGCCTCACTTGCCTCAGTTAAGGTCAGCGTTCATGCCTCCACCATCAGGAAAAGACTGGGCAAAAATGGCCTGCATGGCAGAGTTCCAAGGAGAAAACCACTGCTGAGCAAAAAGAACATCAAAGCTCGTCTCAATTTCTCCACAACACATCTTGATGATCCCCAAGACTTTTGGGACAACATTCTGTGGACCGATGAGACAAACGTGGAACTCTTTGGAAGGTGTGTGTCCAAGTATATCTGGCGTAGAAGGAACACTGCATTTCATAAAAAGAACATTATACCAACAGTAAAATATGGTGGTGGTAGTGTGATGGTCTGGGGCTGTTTTGCTGCTTCAGGACCTGGAAGACTTGCCGTGATAAAAGGAACTATGAATTCTGCTGTCTACCAAGAGATCCTGAAGGAGAATGTCCGACCATCTGTTCGTGTACTCAAGCTGAAACGAACTTGGGTTCTGCAGCAGGACAATGATCCTAAACACACCAGTAAGTCCACCACCGAATGGCTGAAGAAAAACAAAATGAAGACTTTGGAGTGGCCTAGCCAAAGTCCTGACCTGAATCCTATTGAGATGTTGTGGTATGACCTTAAAAAGGCTGTTCATGCTCAAAAACCCTCTAAAGCAACTGAATTAGGACAATTCTGCAAAGATGAGTGGGCCAAAATTCCTCCAGGACGCTGTAAAAGCCTCATTGCACGTTATCGCAAACGCTTGGTTGCAGTTGTTGCTGCTAAGGGTGGCCCAACCAGTTATTAGGTTTAGGGGGCAATCACTTTTTCACACAGGGCCATGATGGTTTGGATTTTTTTTCACCTTTAATAATAAACACCTTCATTTACAAATTGCATTTTGTGTTTACTTGTGTTGTCCTTGACTAGTGTTTAAATTGGTTTGATGTTCCGAAACACTTAAGTGTGACAAACATGCAAAGGAACAGGAAATGAGGAAGGGGGCAAACACTTTTTCACACCACTGTAAGTCCAACGAGACTCAGAGAAATTGCTAGCTTTATATCTACTTTTTTTCTAGGTATACATCTACAGCTGCTAAGTGTAAATAGGCATTCTGCTTATTAATGTGTACATCTTGTTGCTAAAAGTGGATCTCTATTTAACCACATCAATACAGTGCACTTACACCCCCCTTCCTGACCAGACCAATTTTCAGCTTTCAGCGCTCTCACAGTTTGAATGACAATTACTCAGTCATCCAACACTGTATCCATATGAAACTTGCGCCCTTTTTTCCACACAAATAGAGCTTTCTTTTAGTGGTATTTAATCACTAGTGGGTTTTTTATTTTTTGTGCTATAAATAAAAGAAAACGTAAATTTTGTGAAAAAAATGCCTTTTTCTTTGTTTCTGTCATAAATTTTTGCTAATTAGTAGTTTTCCTTCATAAATTTTGGCCAAAAATGTATACTGCTACCTATCTTTGGTAAAAATAACCAACATTAGTGTATATTATGTGGTCTTTGTGAAAGTTATAGAGTCTACAAACTATGGTGCCAATCACTGAAAATTGATTACTTCTGATCAGGCCTTCGGTACATCAGGTGTATCTCATTTCTTGAGACACTAACAAATCAGGAAAGTACAAATACCCCCCAAATGACCCCTTTTTACAAAGTAGACATTCCAAGGTATTAAGTAAGTAGCATGGTGAGTTTTTTTAAGTTGTCATTTTTTCCCAAAATGAAGATTTTTTTTTATTATTATTTTTTTTTACAAAATTGTCATATTATCAGGTTATTTCTCACACACAGCATATGCATACAACAAATTACACCCCAAAATACATTCTGCTACTCTTCCCGAGTACGGCAATACCACATGTGTGAGACTTTTACACAGCCTGGCCACATACATAGCACCAACATTGATGTAGTACCTTCAGACGTTCTACGAGCAAAAATTACGCATTTCATTTCTCAAGCACCTATTACATTTTTGAAGTCCCTGGAGTACCAGAACAATGGAATTTCCCATAAAATGACCCCATTTTGGAAAGCAAACACCCCAACGTATAATCTGTGAGGCATAATGAGTCTTTTGAATGGTTCATTTTTTTTTCAGAAGTTTTTGGAATATGTGGAAAAAAAATTAAAACACGTTTTTTTTTTTACACAAAATTGTCAATTTATAAGATATTTCTAACACATAGCATGTATATAGCAAAAATTACACCCCAAAATACATTCTGCTACTCTTCCCGAGTATGGCGATACCACATGTGTAGGACTTTTACACAGCCTGGCCAAATAGAAAGGCCGAACATTGAAGTAGTACGTTCAGGCGTTCTAGGAGCATAAATGACACATCTCATTTCATTCCTACCTATCACACTTTTGAAGGTCCTGGAGCACCAGGACAGTGCAATTGCCCACAAAATGACCCCATTTTGGAAAGCAAACACCCCAACATATATTCTATGAGACATGGGCTGCAAATAGGTACTCGGGTACTCTGATGGCCTGGTGACAGGTACTTGGGTACTCTGATGGCCTGGTGACAGGTACTCGGGTACTCTGATGGCCTGGTGACAGGTACTCTGATGGCTTGGTGACTGGTATTTGGGTACTCTGAAGGGCGGTGACAGGTACTCATATGGACTGTGACAGGTACTCGGGTACTAAGATGAACTGTGACAGGTACTCGGGTACTCAGATGAACTGTGACAGGTACTCAGGTACTCAGATGGGCTGTGATAGGTACTCGGGTACTCAGATGGGCTGTGACAGGTACTCGGGTACTCTGATGGACTGTGACAGATACTCGGGTACTCTGATGGACCGTGACAGATACTCGGGTACCATGATGGACTGTGACAGGTACTTGGGTACCCTGATGGACTGTGACAGGTACTCGGTACTCTAATGGACCGTGACAGGTACTCGGTACTCTAATGGACCGTGACAGGTACTCGGGTACCCTGATGGACCGTGACAGGTACTCGGGTACCCTGATGGACCGTGACAGGTACTCGGGTACTCTGATGGGCCGTGACAGGTACTCGGGTATTCTGATGGGCCGTGACAGGTACTCGGGTACTCAGATGGGCTGGGACAGGTACTCGGGTACTCAGATGGGCTGGGACAGGTACTCGGGTACTCTGATGGGCTGGGACAGGTACTCGGGAACTCTGATGGACCGTGACAGATACTCGGGTACCATGATGGACTGTGACATGTACTTGGGTACCCTGATGGACTGTGACAGATACTCGGTACTCTAATGGACCGTGACAGGTACTCGGGTACCCTGATGGACCGTGACAGGTACTTGGGTACCCTGATGGACCGTGACAGGTACTCGGGTACTCTGATGGGCTGTGACAGGTACTCTGGTATTCTGATGGGCCGTGACAGGTACTCGAGTATTCTGATGGGCCGTGACAGGTACTTGGGTACTCAGATGGGCTGGGACAGGTACTCTGGTACTCTGATGGGCTGTGACAGGTACTCAAATACTCTGATGGACTGTGACAGGTACTCTGATAAACTGTGATTGACAGGTACTATGAGGGGTGGTGACAGGTCCTCTTTATTGGGGGGGGGGGGGGCGGTGGCAATCAGTGTGCTTGATGTGTACTGTAGGCGGTAACGAGATGTTACCACAATCTCCTCCTCACACACGATCGGTGTGTGAGGAGGAGAACCCGGCAACATCTCGTTACCGCGGTTTGTTTACATTTTAGTGATCGGCTGTGAAAGGATCACAGCCGATCACGTGGGTAAACAGCCGGCCAATGGCTGTTTACCAGCGTCGGTGACGAGCAGTGTTCCCGGGGGACATGCGCTGTGCACAGTCGGGGTATGACCATCTGTGATCGGCCGTGACTTCCCTGTTTAAACAGGAGGCCGTCATATGACGGCATCCCACCACAATAGCTGCGCCGCCTGGCCGTCAATTGACAGCCGGCGGTCAGCAACTAGTTAAAGAGGACCTCCTCATCTCTTCATCTTTGGTTATTCTGGGACACTTGATGAGTGTTTCTCGACACTTGGATTATAAACATTTTTGTTTGAATGTTGAGCACTCCCACACAAGTTAAAGGTCCTCCCTGATGGCATACTATTTGCATAACATCCCACTGGCCAGTGGTTTGTCAGCGTCCTAGCATAGTAGCTAGGCCTCATAGACAGTCAGGTTTGTATTATTACACTACAGTTAGTTGCTCCTCTTGTTGTTTATTGCTGTCAACAGAGTTGCTTCCTCATTCACTGGCAAGGCCATTCATGGGTGAATAATGGGAATGAACACCATCTCCATCTACCCCACGGCATCTTTGCATTCCTCAGTGGTTGATATAGTGTCAACCCTGTTATTGTTAATTGTGCCCAATCTGTTTTTTTTTTTCAGAGTTTGCTTTCAGCCTTAATAAATCCTGTTTACATTCTTGATATGTTACTTAAAGGGCAGGTCACCGCTGCAAATGGTATGAGAGGCCAACTTATCCAGCAGCTCCGTCAGGGATCAGTGCTATAAATCTTATGGATTTTAATCCACCCATACTGTAACTGCAACTACAAAAAATGGCTTTAGATATGCTTAAAATTGTTAACAGCACATATTAAGGTTAAGAAAAGGTCTTACTCCAGCCATTTTTTTTTAAAATGTAGTAGGTCAAAGAAAGCGTCAAATTAAAAACCGTTAGGAGTCCAAGGACTATATTGTTCAATTGATAACAACAATCAGGGCAAAGAACAGCCAATGTGTTTTAGTGGCCATACAATCTTCTTTAATTGGAACTGAGCAAAATGGCAGAATGTTAATTGTATCCACCAATACTCCTAAAAAGACTGATTTGCAGGCATATGATGTTAAAAACAATAGTCAGTATTGGTGTTCACAGTAAAACTAGCAAGCCCATTGCCCAAATTTTGCTAAATCCCTGTCAAGCGCCCCTCTATGATAACCTTTTGGATATTTTTGTGTTGCACATAGAGAGGAAGAGTTAAAATTTCTCTCAGGTTTTATTTCTGTCTATGACTCCTATGAGGAGATTTTCTCTCACCTGTCCCTTTGATGACTGTACATAAACAGGAGGAAAGTTGTCATTGGGATAGGTAAGTAGACACAGCAAAAAAGACACAATGAAAAATTCATACACTTAAACTATGAAGACCTGTGTTTGTATGACTGCTGAGGAGAAGAGATTTTCTCTAATTTCCTGGTAGATAGGAAGTAAGGGACTATCTCCCCTATATGGACATAGATGGCAAAAAAAACCTTATAGAGGCTGTAACCCATCTGGCCCTTTCCAAAATAAAATGAAATGTTTTTATTGGAGTAAGCTGTAAGTTTGTTGGGTGTTCACTTTATACATGCTTGTCACTGGAGTCTCGAAAACTATTAAGTGCAACTGGAACAGCAAGATACAGGAAACTACCATTTTTGGAAGGGGAAGATGACAAGTTAGCCTTCATTTTTATCTGAGCAAAGATTTCCTCTTAGTTCTACTGTAAGTATTCAATATCTGCTACCTAAATTCTCAAACATTATTATAAGTACTTGTCTGACCTCTCTCACATGGATAAAAAATTAACAACTTTGGCCATTATCATAAACTGCTTATTTTCTTAAACTTCTGCAACCTAAATTTGGCAATCCGTCTTTACTTCCTGGGATCTAAAAGAAGCAAGTACTTGTTAGCAAGAACAAAGAGAAACAAAGTGAGGCCTGATGTTTGTCCACATTATAAATCACATAATACCCCTAAGAAGGAGAAAACTTAAGGAGTAATCCCATTCTACAAATGCACACATGATGTGCAATTAAAGTGAAAACTGCTGTTATACATTTTAACGCTGTGAGATGTAGGATGTAGGATTAGTTCTCAACAGGCTATTGTGGAATTATATACCAGCCAAAACCTTTGTAGTATGTAGTCATTCCGCTAAAGCCTTTTATCAACATGTCAGTGACTTGCGACATATCATACACTGACCACAACTGTTATAGCTTAGCCATTAAATAATGGCACCTGACAGAATAATCCCATTAACAGAGTGGGATAAAATGAAAAGAAACAGAAAAAGACCTAGTTGAATTTAAGGAAGCAATTACAGCTTATGAAAAACATAAAACACTTCTGGATTTTTGTTTTACTCGTTACCAAGTGTGATTTTAGTACTTATTGGCCAAGAAGGGCTAATAAAAAGGTTGCTGTGCAATAATTAAGTGTACAAGGTAGAAACAGACTGCAAAATATATTTCATTTATATACAGTGCTGACCACCCTCTATTTCTGAAACAATCTATTGCTGAGCTGCAAACTTATTAACTATATTAAACACTCTGGTCCTAAAAAAAAAAAGGTTGTGGATATAGGAAATCATTTATAATGACCCATCTCCTTTTACACATATACAGCAGAATTTACAGGCAAATATTCTATGAGGAATTTTGGTTTTATGACACCCAACAAAAAAGCACCCTTTTACAAACTGCAGTTCTTCAGATTGGCCTGGATATGTGTGAAAAACTGATCTCAGTGTAATGTATATGCTCTGATTTCCTGGGGCATGTGTCAGGTGCCTGGTATGTTGTTGAACTGACCACCATTAATATACCACAGGAGAGGACTGAGCTGGGGAGCAGAAGGCATCTACCCTACCGGGGCAACTACAAATAATATATTTTGAATAGGGGCCCTTTTAGAGCTACTCCTCTGTTCAGACAAGCAAAGCTACTAGGCGTCATCTTGCAATCTGCTCCCTGTTTAGGTGTCACATGACTATGAAACTGCAAAGAAAGTCAGCACTGGACAAATACAAATCTGTGTGTAGTGTTAATTTGTTAAAAGAAAGTTGAATTCTAACAATGTGTTTTTCATTATATCATGGTATTTTATTTGAGACAGTCCTTTTTATTTTCACAAAGCATGTGTGAGTCATCTTTTTCAGCTCATAATGTAAATTGAATCCCTTATAATCCCTCACGTGTAGCATGAACTGTATACAGTATGTGAAAAAGTCTGTTACAATAAACTTTGTAGACTTGGAATTCCCTCCCACACTGTAGTATCCCCTGACCCTTAAAAAACAACACAAACACAAAAAAATGTGTATACATATCCTTTTCATGGATCTTTGGTCCCATTTACCCTCTTCTTCCTCTAGTGGCTACCAATTGCTAAATGTTGCAGAGAGCCATTGCTTGGCACTGCTTGCTCTCTGCCCAATTCTCCTGGGACTCCAGAATGATGAAGGTGGCACTTTAATGATCTGGGCATAGAGGAAATAAGCTGAATGGAGCTGGATAGGAATGGTCTGAAAACAGGTTGGAACCAAACTTTGGCTGTTTGGCAATGGCCCAAACACTAGACTTTCTGGGAGCTATAAATCATATACTGTGTTGATATTTTAACTGCTATCATATATATGATAGTTTCCTTTCTGTTAATGGTTGTTAAGTAAATGGTGAGTGCAACTACCCACCTCATCCTTAGCAACTATTGACATCACCCGGCCTCATACATCTACTGGCTGGGAATCTCCAGCTGTGTAAACAAATGAACATAGATAGCATTGTGACAGGTGTGGCGCTGGCCACCTTTACCAAGATGTGACAAATGGCCGGTGAAACTCACACTGTGCTATGCGACAATGGCACTTTCATCCTGACCCTGCACAAATATTTTCTAGCTCATGGGACCACAATCAAGTGCCAGTAGACTGAGAGCAATCATAGCTGTGTTTGGTTAACTAAGCAAATAACCCTTCATATGCCAATTCAATCACTACCACCAGATATTTATATTGTAAAATATCAAACATTCGCATGAATGATCATGACATATATTTCATTTTTATAATACCCACCATCACCACAGACAGGAATATCCAGAGGTTTTCCATATAGTAGCACTCTTAAAAGGGACAGGGATTTTTTAGCGTCTGCATTAGTGCATTAGAGACAATTTTAACCCTTTTCACAATATTATTATGGCACTCCGTCGATTTAACTGACAATTGTGCAGTCGTGCAATGCTTTACCCAAACAAAATTGATGTTCTTTTCTTTCCCACAAATAGAGCTTTCTTTTGGTGGTATTTTATCACCTTTGTGCTTTAAATTTTTTGCGCTATAAACAAAGAGCGACAATTTTGAGAAAAACGTTTTTTTTTTACTTTTTGCTATAAAGCATATCCAAAAAAATATTAAAAAACCAAAAATGTCTTCATCAGTTTAGACCATTATATATTCTTCTACATATTTTTGGTAAAAGAAATCGCAATAGGCGTATATTGATTGGTTTGCCCAAAAGTTATCACGTAATGGCAGTGATCAGTAATTTTTAGTGGGAATGCAACATTGCAGCGAACAAATCTGACCCCAAATGACACTTTTTGGGGACCAGTGGCATTATTTCATTGATCAGTGCTATAAAAATGAAATGGTCAATGTAAAAATGACACTGGCCAGTAAGGGGTTAACACAAGGGGGTGATCAAGGGGTTAACTTTGTTCCCTAGGCGTCTTCTAACTGTAGGGGATGGGCTGCCAGGAACATGGCAGATCACTGGAGATGACTGAGAACAGTAGATCTCTGTCATGTCCCCTGTCAAAATGGGGATCTGCTTGTTTACAAAGGCAGCCGCTGTACTAGGCGATTGCGGTGGACATCGAGTCCATCCGACTCACAGGCATGCTCCTGCGCGCCTGCCAGCAACTACGCATGCGCGAGCTGTGGCACAGCTACAGCGATTCTTGCAGGAGAGTCGTATAACGACAGTGGCTGGTTGGCAAATAGTTAATAATATAAAAGGTAAAATGGTGCAAATAAAATATTTACATAAAATGTATTACAAAGGAAATTAAGAGGCAATAATACAACAGAAAAACAAAAGAGGTTAAAAGTGAAAATACTTAAAGTCTGTTCTATGAGTATGGCAAAGTCCAATCAATGAGCAAGATGGATCAGTGGCTCTTATAGAGCTCAACTGACATTGTTTGATGTTACAAGAGAGCTCTAGATGGCTGATGCAGCCACTCTTTTCTGCTTCTTGAGGATGGTGTGGACAGAAATTACCTGAACAATAAGGTCTGAGGAGTGGCCGATGGTACAGTATGTCACAATGTTTATAACTGTGTAGTAGCCACTCTCTAAAATACAGGTATTAATATCTTCGATTGCTACAGGTTGCATTCTGGTAACTTGTACATTATTTTCCAGCATGGAGTTACCGTTTAAAATAATACAAACATGATGGGTATCGGATGCCTATTTCACCAAAGAGATGTAATGTGTCCAGTTTGCCTCTAATACAGGTACGGTACAGATACAGGTAAATATGCCTATTCTGACGGTACTGTTATTATCTCAGGAGTTATAGCATACACTGACATTTTGATTCCTCAGGAGGAGAGCGACAGAAATAAATATTCACTGATTATTTAAGTTAAACTATTTTTCGATGGGTGGGTATCCAGGAGAAGTATCTGCTTTAGGTTAGCAATTGCATGAGCCTGAACTTGGCAGTTTTGTAACTGCTATTACAGCGTGACTAGGATGTGGATTTTCCTGTTAATGGGGTGCAAGTGGCTAAATCAAAAGGTTATCAGTTTGCCCTGTCTTGTTTTGATGTTAGTTAATAGGATTCTGAGGGTCTGTGGTGTCCTCTCAAATAACTGATAAGGATGGTCTGGAATTCAGCTAAAAATTTGTTAATTTGTGTAAGAGGAAGTCCTAATGTAGCCACATCCTTAAATAAGGGGGGCGGGGGCAATGACATTGACCAATTATGGCTATGGCCATATTTGATCAATGATGTAACCCCAAGACCATTTGTTTACTTTTGGCAGTGAGGCCTCGGGAGAAGTAATTCATGACAACGTTAGCATGAGTACTAGACATATATAATGGTCGATTAAATTTTTTCCTCTCCTAGCCAGTGTTGGACAGTGTTTATTGTGATTGACATGGATCCGCATCTCTGGATAGTGTTATTGATGATAGACGTACAGAGCGGCATTTTATTTTTTAATAAAGGACTGTGTCTTTATTTACTGATTACTATTTCAAGTGTGAATGAGATTCTGATAAGACCCCTGCCACTAATCTGATAAGACCATAACTCCACTCAGCCAGGGTTGAGGGGAAGAGGCCCTTGTCCTCATCAACATATGGATTTTGGCAGCAGGACTCATGCATTTTATTTATGATGCATAAACCTAAATAGTATATATTTCCCAAACATATTGCTTAAATTTGAAAATGTAACTTTAAATACAGTTTAATAAGATAGAAGTAGAAATTAATCAACATGCTAGTAGTTGTCAAAACCCTGGCTCTGTATACAAGGAACTTTGCACAGTAACCTGGGGCTGTAGAATGCAAAATTCAAACATATTTCTCCACCCAGGAGCTGCTGCATACAGCCTTCCATACAGCCTTCCATAGAAAACAATGATAGGATACATTTGTACATGGGTTTAAAATAGTACGTGCGTAACCACTCGCGTAACCACTCACTTAAAAAAGATATTCATAAGACACAATGAGTCCATAGACAAGTAACAAAAATGGAGAAAGGTCTGGGGGATAAAACATATTAAAGGAGACTTCAGGAACTCAATATGTACAGTCTGCATAGGTGTGCACAGCCATGGGTGTGTGTGTTTATATATACTGTATAAACACACACATAATGTATATGGCACACATACTCTTAGACCCCTTTTACACTAAGCAGCTTTTCATGCACATTCACACAAAAAAAAGCGCCTGGAAAGCTCACGAAAACCTATTTTTTCATTAAAATCAATGAATGCTTTCACACTGGGGCAGTGCGCTGGCAGGGTGGTGAAAAAACGCCCCTCTTCATTTAAATGAATGGAAAGCGCTTCAAAAGTGCCTGAAAAGCTCTTGAAAGGCACCTAAAAATCTCTTCAAAATTGCACAGTGATTTACTAGCAGTTTACACGCGCCCCAGTGTGAAAAGGGCCTTATGAATAAATGTAAACAAACATTTTAAAATATATTAAAACATGGACGGTGTCAGTAGGGCAGGGACTGGTGTCAGTCAGTAGAGCAGCGAATGGTGTCATTAGGGCAGAGGACAGTGTCAGTAGTTTTTTTTTTTTTTTTATTACGTATAATTTTTTTTTACAATTTTATTTTTTAGTATTTTTACATTTTATAATTTTACAATATTACTTTCTATTATTTTTTTACAATTAATTTAGGAGCTACATGGGGGGGGGGTTGTGAAATATCAGGGTTCTAAACAGACTGATGTCTCACTTTTTCCTCGGGCAGGATGGGGAATCTGCCCTGCGCAGGGTGATTAGGGTGTGCCCAGGCCCTGTGTGCACACATAAGACAGTCTGGAAGAAGGAAAGGAAAGGGAAGACACGACTGAAACCTTTAATTACATCAAGTGGGTAAATAAAATTCAAGAGGGCAGTTTTTTCAATATGAAACCAAAATCAAGAACACCGAGGAATGACCTCAAACTACCTGGAGGAAAGTTCACAACTATGTGTATTATTTTACTAAAATGGTAGTTGGTGCTTTAAATAAACGTCCAGTAGATGTAGTGAGTCAGTCAACAGTAAATGGCTTGACACATAGATCTATACTCAGACAAAAAAGTTAACACTCGGACAAAAAAGTTAACAAAGTACAAAAAAGTAAAAAAAAGAAATGCAAAACATGCATAAAAAACAAAAAACAAATAAAAAGGCAGACTCGATGGACTACGCAGTCTTTTGTCTGCTGTCCCTGTTCTACATTTCTATGTTAACCGCATGCATGTGTATGGCTACATGCATGCATACACATATTTACGCCAGAAGTATCAGTGTATATCCACGTACAGCTGAATCCTGAATCCAGCTGTGTCTTCCAGTTAGAAAATATTTTATGTCACATGGTCCCAGATAGTTGTGTGCCCGAGGCCCTTATACAAGGCATGGAACTAGTAGGTGTGCCTGTTACATATGTTGTGTATGGCTGAAACTGGTCATATTTGGTTATTTTTCTTCTCTACTTGTTCAAGAAAATATAGTAAAAATCATGGTTATGGAGGTTAGTAATTGTTCTGTCCGGAAATATTTGGGGAAATCATGGAATTAACATACTGTTTCCAGCTGGGTTGAATTGTTCAAACAAATTCTACAGCTCTCAAACAACAAAGCTATACCACTTTCTCAAAGGATTTGAAATGTTCTATGGCTTTTCAATAAAACCTCTCTTAAAAATACAAGAATTATAAAAAAAAAAAAAAAGAATCATATAATTTCCTTTCAGTCTGGCATCCTTTTCAAAGTGGCTACTGTCCTGGTCTGCTGTTGTACGCCAAGTCACCTCCTCTTATGGACAAATGAGAAAGAGATGCTTTCAAGAGACATTAACTGAAAATAATAACAGAAGAAAAAAAAGTGGGAACGGATCCAAATCTGCAGCTGTGCGAGCCTATTAAAAAGCTGAAACTCATTCTGCAGTTCAACCTCATGCTTATCACCACATAACTATTCATCAAAGAAATTTCGGAGCAATTAATTAAATTATTCCCACGTCTGTGCCACAGAGTCGTTATTCCAATATCAGCTTTCACTCACACTCTCATAAGCTCATGTCTGCATGCCAAGTCACATCTCCTGGGCTGTCCAGCCTCAATAAAGCTGCTCCCTTCAACACTTGCTCAAGCTATCATTTCTCCTTTTTATTGCCATTTATTTTCCGCTAGGACTTCTCTGCCAGTATATTGGCAGGACTTCCAGTATATGGATGTAATGAAATATACCACAGACACTTAACACTGGGTCAGGCTTGAGCTCAGCTCATGTGAAGCTGTAATATGATAAACAAATGCTTCCAGGGGGAGGATTTGATTGGCTCAAAAATAGAACACGGTATCCTCTGGAATGCCAGTCCAGGAATAGTTGGAGTATTTTACAAATCCTTGTGATAATTAAGTTTAAGGTTGAAATGTGCTTACATAAGAAATATGAGATAGGGTAGGGTGACTCTGTCATATAAAAAGAGACACTAAAAGAGGGGAGTAAACTATTTTGCTAATAAATAAGAATAACAATATATATTTATATATATATATATACACAGAGAGAGAGAGAGAGAGAGAGAGAGAGAGAGAGAGAGAGAGAGATACTATAAATAGATATATCGTATATACATATATACAGTGTATACACTTACTGGCCACTTTATTAGGTAAACCTGTTCAATTGCTTGGTAACACAAATTAGTAATCAGCCAATCACATAGCAGCAACACAATACATTTAAGCGCCTAAACGTGGTGAAGATGACTTGCTGAAGTTCAAACTGAGCATCAGAATGGGGAAGAAAGGGGTTTAAGTGCCTTTGAATGTGGAATGGTTTTTGGTGCCAGACGGGCTGGTCTGAGTATTTCAAAATTATCTGATCAACTGGGATTTTCACACACAATCATCTCTAGGTTTTACAGGGAATGGTCCGAAAAAGAGAAAATATCCAGTGAGCGCCAGTTGTGTGGGTTAAAATGCTTTGCCGATGTCAGAGGTCAGAGGAGAATGGGCAGACTGGTCGAGATGACAGAAAGGCATCAGTAACTCAAATAACCACTTGTTACAACCAAGGTATAAAGAATACCATCTCTGAATGCACAACACATTGAACCTTGAAGCAAACAATAGAAGATTGGAAAAACATTACCTGGTCTGACGAGTCTCGATTTCAGCTGCTACAATCAGCTGTGTCAGAATTTGGTGTAAACAAAATGAAAGCATGGATTTACCCTGCCTTGTATCAACGATTCAGGCTGGTGGTGGGGATGTAATGGTGTGGGGGATATTTTCTTGGCACACTTTGGTCCCTTTAGTACCAATTAAGCATCATTTAAATGCCTACCTGAATATTGTTGCTGACCATGTCCATCCCTTTATAATACAGTGTACCCCTCTTCTGGTGGCTACTTCCAGCAGGATAATGCACCATGTCACAAAGCACAAATCATCTCACCACTGGTTACTTGAACATGACAATGAGTCCACTGCTACTCCAATGGCCTCCACAGTCACCAAATGGTGGAAGGTAAGATTCTCATCATGGATGTGCAGCCAGAAAATCTGCACCAACTGCATGATGCTATATCAATATGGACAAAAATCTCTGATGAATGTTTCCAACTCCTTGTTGAATCTATACCACAAAAGGCAGTTCTGAAGGGGGTCCAAGCTGTTACTAGCAAGCTGTACCTAATAAAGTGTTCATATACTGTATTAAAAAAAAAATATGTGTAGACTTTGAGAAAGGTGGGCTATGTCCCATCGGACCATTGGACACTAATTATGCTGTTTTCATTTTACACTATGGCTCCTCTTCAAGTCTCGATTTTTAGGAGCAGAAATTAGCTCAGGCAAGTTCAGATACTAGTCAGAACCAACCTGACTGAGACCGCCAGGAAGCTGTCGCTAAATCCCTAAATTGTCAAAACTGAGTAATATTAAATAATCCAGGGGTGCTCACTTAGGACAATTACTGGGGGGGGGGGGGGGTGGAGGTCTTAGGGCAGAATATACTGAAACCTTTTTTTTTTTTTTCTCTTTTTTTGATATGTGGTATAAAGTAAGCGGCTATATAGGGAATAATACAGTAATGAGCATAACTAACAAACCAGTTTAACGATAGCATAACATTACCATAGTAATTTACCCTTCTGAGAGGAAGATTGTGATGAAATAGGATATGTTGTATGGATGTATTTAGGTGTAATGTTGTAATAGTATCCTTGTCATAAAAATAAAGAATTTATAAAAAAAAGGAAGCTGTCACTGTACTAGGACAATTATAAGTGGCTAAGGCATCCCCCGAACATATTCGGGGGATAACCCATTTCACACATTGTTTTCTATGAAAGGAGTGCCATTTTTGCTGTGTGTTGTGCTGAATTGTGCACCACATCGCCCCTCTACCACCCTAACCAGTTGACATTTAATTTGCTAAATCACTGTATATTTTTAACCATTTAAATTTTTATTTCTTATAGAAAATGCTGTTTTCACCTTTTTTATTTGTTTTTGCTTCACAGTGCTGGTGATCTCCTGCAGCATTTTTGGCAACCATTTCCAATCTACATGCACTTGCTGCACAGGTAGATACTTTTCATTGTCCTAGGCCTAATTTTCTAAACTTGACCTCAGGGGTACATGTCTGTGCAATTAGCATCAGTACAAACTTATAGCCTCCACTGGAAGTGCAAATGACAGGGTGATAAAGCAAGAGAAGAACAGAATGGCAGGGACAAAGCGTTGTCATTAAGTAAAAGAAAGTGTCTGAACAAGGACCTTCATGATATAAACACCAGGTATTCTCTGAATGAAAACTGCAAGATTTAAAATTACTTTTAATATCTCATAAATATGTTAAAAATTATAAGAGAATGTAGCTTTACATTTATAACTACTTCAAAGGCACTCAAATGGCACAATATTTATATATGATATACAGGTGCAATAGTTTTCAAGCAACGGGCCACATTTTCTTTTGTGCAAAAACTGACTAAGATGTAATTTATTCATCATATTGTATATCCTTTTTGTGATATAATATGAAACTAAAGCTTCAGTGCATCCACTACTATAATTGATTAGATGCTAAGGGTTGCTGCATTAATAAATAAAGAGGTCAATAAAAATTCATTGCAAAAATTGTTTTATATGTCTATTGTTATTCAAAGCATAGGATGCCAACAACTTCAATATCCTGTAGTTCAAGGAAACAAAATGCAAATTCAATATCCTTGGTAAAGATCACGGTTCTCGGCTGCGAGCACAACTTTATGCCTTCTGACAGATAGTCCCACTGTATAATATTTCAAATGTAATCATTAATTAATTCTCTTGTTCTGACATAGTGCTGAACAATTTACTTGCTTTCTCTGCAAGTGTGTTTTGTTAGTCAATTCATAGATAGAAAATGCCCAAACCACCAAAGCAGCCAATTATTTAGTTTTATCACATCTAAGGGCCCCTTTTCAACTGGCAGAATGAGACGTGTTCTGTTGTACAATCAGCACACTCTGTTATTTGCGAAGAGAATAATGATAACATAACTAAAAAAGACACATTGTTAGACTAATTGAGATGCAATCTAAATCTCGAACAAATGCAACACATTTTGTTGTTACTGTGGCGCTTACAGTTAACTAGCCTCTCTACCCAACCCACTGACGACTTATTAATACTACCCAGGGTTTAATAATTCTATAATTATTATGTAAGCCTAAATGCACGTGTTAGTGGAATTAAAAGAAACTACTATATATTTTATTCTCAGTAAGCAGGTATTTTAAATTTTTAGCCAGAAAGAAATTTTGACATCAATTTTACGAATGAGGAAACAGGGTTGAGCCCGGGTTAAGGACGTTTTTTGAGGCTTTTTTTGAGGCTGATTTGCAAAGTATTGTTAAAAATGGCACTGGTAGCTGGGCAATGCCATGGGGACATATACCAATGCAAAACATGTTTTTTCAAAAATATCATTGAGCAGGGTGCAGTTTTTTCATGTGACTTAAAGGGTAACATTGAATATACATAAATCATTTAAATACCAATTAGGGCAGCTCTTTATGTGTTCTATTACAGAAGAGTGCAATAAATGTATTATAGTGATATAAAAAAAAAATGGAAAATGGTGTGAGTTTCACCTTATAACTCCATCCAGGGCCTTATCCAGGCACACAGGAGGGGAAGCATTATCATGGTGATGGGGAAAGATTGCTGCAATGTTCTCCACTAATGTTGAAAGGCATGTGAACTGGTATGATTGAGGAAGGGGGAAACATGCTTGCTGCCCTTTCTCCTCTGGCCACCAAGGCTGCATACCAGGATAAAGACCTGGTTTAATTTTTAAGGGATAAACCAAAGCCATTTGTTTTTATGTATACCATTTCTTAAAAAATGGAATGGAAATGACACAGGGCTCGCCATAATATTCCAACCAGACTCTTATCAAGACATGCAGACTAAGTGGCTACATGACTTTCAACATTGGGAGGTACCTTGTGGGGGAGGGGGGGCAAAGCCACAGTGTCTCAATTTTAAAAGGGATCCAGGGCGACGTCATGGGCTGTTTTTAATCAATGAGATCACTCAAGATCCTCAATCTTGTGGGCTGCCATATTAATTTAAGTCTCCCCCCAAACCCATACACCCCTCTGGTGACCACATGTGGGTAAAAGGTCCTTGTCTTTCGGTACTGGGACAAGGTGACCTACAAGGAGGGATGTATTTGCAAGATACCCCCATTTTAAAAGGGCATATAATCTGGTATAGCAGAGGTCATACTCATTCAACATTCTTTGCAAGGAACATTATCCTAGTGGCTGACAAGTGTCTCTTACCCGCATCCTGATCCCCAAAAGCAATGTGAGAATTTGTAGTTGAAACAGATAGGCACCTAAAAGTTCACTTTAGACTAAATATCTGCCCTCTCAACTTTTTTTAGTTTTACTATTTCCCTAAAGAAGTCACAGGTAAATGACATCATTGACCAAATATGGTTTGGTATGCAAACTGATTAAATATGGTCAGTATATTTAGTGGTTTGCTGAACTCCAAAAAGACTGGTTCTATGTGAACTCTTGTTCAACCCAAACTTGAATTTCATCCCTAGTAATTTTTTCAGATGTTTTGGCTTCATGTTCTTTTTTTTTATGATTATATTCCATATGCAAAATCTGTAGGTTTTGAAATTTTAAAAAGTTTTGAAGGTTTCAGACAGAGGCAGCCAGGAAGGGCACATGCTAAGAGTTTTGGAGAAATATTTTTGTAGTCAATATGACCTATTATGAATGTGCTCAGTGAAGAGCATAAAAACATATTTACACTAAAAATGTACATATCCCTTAAATACATTATCAGTTTCTACTGGGCTTAGTTATAAACAGGTATTCCACTTTATTGTGTTAATTGGGAAAATATTTGTGAGGGGTATAGCCTTGGCAGTCATACCTTCACTAAACAGCTGTTCTGGACCATCTGCACTCAGAAAAAAAATGGGGGGGGGGGGGCCTTGCTGAGCACTTTTTCAAAATGTTAGTTGTATGGCTGCCACTGGTTTCAGTACTTTGAGTCAATGACCTGGAACCAACAAGCAAATCCAAAATGAGAATGAGGCCAGGTCTCCTGATATGCATACTTGTTGTGGCCAACCATTCAGAACTGAAGGACTATATCAGAATTTGCGTCAGGCAACTAACTCAAAAAACAAAGTTAGTAATGGCAATCTTCATATTTCTTCATTACAGCTTCCCATTAAGAAGGCATTAGCTGCACCTGATTCTATCTACATCGAATAAGGTCTCATTGAAACCCAGAGTTTCCCAATGTCATTGTAATTGGGGATATCAATACCTCCTTGTGGAAGATTCTTGTGAAGACTGACAGATCCTTATTTTCTGACCTATACTATAACAAATAGGTCCACACTTAAATTGAACTTGAGGCCAGCCTATGGATAAATATTTTTAACAAGTAGTAATTAGATGACAGGCCCTTGCTGATCTGTGTATCTGTAGGTATTGTGGAGTAATTCATCATAACAGTTTGTACAGCAGATGCCCTTTTACTTTTACTTTTACTTTCACTCTCAGCAGCTCATCCTGTTCCCCCTACCCAGCAGTGACTTATCAACCCTCCAGCCTTCTAAACTCTAATTTTAACAGAGAACAGGCACTCTAGAACAAGAGAGAAAAGATAGATATATCTGTTTAAAAACATTATTGTTCCTCTTATGAAATTTAAAATTGAATTGCTCCACAGTGCCTGCAGCTACAATGACCAGGAAGTGTAGCAAACATCCAGGAAAACCAAAACAAACCAATCATATTTCCACCCCTGATGATGCTCAGCATGGAGATTTTTTGGAAAGGTCATGAAGTGCATACAAATAATGACTTCTGGAATAGGGCAATAGCTAGCCAATTCAGGCAATTATACTTTTTTTGTAGATGTAAGTACCTTAAAGAGGAAGTAAACCCTGATGGGTTTACTTCCTCTTTCATTCCCTGCAAAGGCAAAGCATAATGGACTACTATGCATCGCATAGTAGCCCATTCTGTGTCACTTACCTGACACAGGAGCCAGCGAAGTCGCCGCTGTCCCCTGTAGTCCACCGCATCCATCTTGCTGGTGGCGTCTCGCAGCTCCGCCGCTGTCATTCGGCGAAGCCGCGATGACGTCACTCCCGCGCATGCGCACGGGAGTCGACACGCGCGGCAGCTCCATTTTTGGAAATGCCGCGCTCAGTGCGCCTGTGCGCCGCTGTCTACGGCGCATGCGCCATAGACAGCGGTGCCCGTTTTCGGGCAAATATCTCCTAAACCATATAGGTTTAGGAGATATTGCTTGGACCTACAGGTAAGCCTTAATCTAGGCTTACCTGTAGGTCAAAGTGGTTTGTAAGGGTTTACAACCACTTTAACCCATGCCTATCAGCTTATTTTTACATTAGCCTTACTAGTGTAATAGGTTAAAAGGTAAATTATGGTGATCACTATCTGTCATTTACTGCTCTCACACATTGTGGTTTTTGTTTGCTATACATACCAAGACCTCGGAAGCCAGGTAAATTGGTAGCATACAGTGCATACTCAACTTTGGACGCATGAAGGAATTCTCTGCAGTACTTAAAATGTGTTATTTTTCTTTTTCCTTTCTTTTTTTTTTTAATCCAAAATACTCATATTCACACAACATAAAAAATACCATATGTACAGAGAGAAAATCCAATTTGAAATTGTAATTTAGATTGCTTTAACAACATTTATTCATTCTCTGTGTTGTGGAATTTGCTCAATGTCTACAGGCTCTCCTGTGTGCCTTAATGAATGCCCAGCTTTGTTGTCTGAGTATATAGCCCACAAAGGGAATTCCAGTCTGTTCCAAACACAGATGCTTTTGCACAGACCATTAAACGGAGAGTACAGTGTGCATTTCTATGTTTTTCACTGGCTGTAATCTTAGCTTTGCACACAGTCTGAGATAGGAAAGATAAGAATAACTAATATCCAGCACACAGCCCTTCCATCTAAATATGATCTGGGGCAATACTAGGCATATCAGAGAATAAAAACACATATGTTATGGTTCGATAACTTCACTCCTGCTGTGGTTTGATAACTGCGTTTCACACGGTGTGTGCTGTCAGGCTCATTTTTGCACTTGTGTCCCTTCCATTGTCTGATTAAGAGTATTGTAATCTGGAAAAATGCTTTGGTTAATGCTGTTTTTCGAGAGATGAAAAGAATTGTGGCTCTGGTTCAATACACCAAGCTTCTGCTTCCTGATATCCTTGCAATGAATGCTTAAGGTCTTGCGCAGTGTCTTGTTCTTAGCCTTCGAAACACAAATAATGGTCAGGAGAAAAAAAAATCAAGAATAAAAACGAGACTAAGAAAGGGTATTTGTAAGTGTAAAATTATTCTCTGGCTTTGTCAGTGCTCACTCCCAATCCTATAACAGTTAAAGGCCGCCAAGTAATAGGCATTGTAGAGCTTCCCCTTGGGTGGCAGCCAAGGCCACTAACCCTGCTATTAGAGTCCTGACAAGCTTTGTCAATGCAATCTGCTGAATGCCGTGAGTGACAAGCGATCAATATTCTGCACTCTCCTGGGTCATCACAGGTGACAGAGGCCTAAGTAATAAAACAGCCTTAGCTGCCTTCTCTTACTCAAATGCTTCCCCTGCCACAATATTTCTTCCTATCTCTCTTTCTTTCTTCTTTTGTCTCTGTGCCTCAAGCTAAATTTCTGAAAGATCGAACTATCTGACGTTGGTGATAGAGGTTTGCAGGGACTGCACTGTGTGAATTGATGCTACCTAAAAGCAAACCACAGCAGACATGAGATATTACTTCAAATAAATCGAAAACAAATAAGAACAATGTTGTGATCTGCCAGCATATATGTCCGAACCCTAGCAGCAAATGAAAAAAGATAGGCTAGCAAACACTCAGTTTACAACCTGCCACTAGCAATTGTCCATCTCTCCATAGTCAGTTTAAATACCATTATTTTATAGGACACTAGGTTTTTAGCAATCTTGTTTAATTAACCAAAGAACCATGTCAACACATGTTCCCATGTATATATATATATATATATATATATATATATATATATATATACACACACACACTCACTGGTCACTTTATTAGATACACCTTGCTAGTACCTGGTTGGACCCCCCTATTGCCTTCAGAACTGCCTTAATTCTTTGTGGCATAGATTCAACAAGGTGTTGGAAACAATCCTTCAAAAATTTGGTCCATATTGACAAAATAGCATCAAGCAAGTTGAGAGATTTGTCAGGTGCACATTCATGATGTAAATCTCCCATTCCACTACATCCCAAAACATCCCAAAGGTGCTCTAGTGCAGTGTCATCAACCCTGTTGTAAAAGCCCACTAACAGGCCAGGTTTGCAAGATAACTGAAATACATCACAAGTGATATAATTTGCTGCTTAGGGATTGCAGTATTCTAGTCTGCATCTCCCCAAGGTAATACATAAAACCTGGCTTGTTAGTGGGCCCTGAGGATTGGGGGTTGATGACCACTTCTCTAGTGGATTGAGATCTGGTGACTGTAGAGGCCATTGGAGTACAGTGACTTTAGTGTCATGTTCAAGAAACCAGTTTAAGATGATTTGAGCTTTGTGACATGGTGCATTATCCTGCTGAAAGTAGCCAACAGAAGATGGGTACACTGTAGTCATAAAGGGAAGGACATGGTCAGCAACAATACTCAGGTAGGCTGTGAGATTTAAATGATGCTTAACCACTTCAGCCCCAGACCATTTTGCTGGTCAAAGACCAGACCACTTTTTGCGATTCGGCACTGCGTCGCTTTAACTTACAATTGCGCGGTAATGCGACGTGGCTCCCAAACAAAATTGATGTCCTTTTTTTCCCATAAATAGAGCTTTATTGTGGTGGTATTTGATCACCCATGCGGTTTTTATTTTTTGCGCTATAAACAAAAATAGAGCGACAATTTGGAAAAAAACGCTTATTTTTTTCTTTTTGTTATAATAAATATCCCCAAAAATATATAAAAAACATTTTTTCCCTCAGTTTAGGCCAATACATATTCTTCTACATATTTTTGGTAAAAAAAATCGCAATAAGCTTGCTTTGCGCAAAAGTTATAGCGTTTACAAAATAGGGGATAGTTTTATGGCATTTTTATTAATATTTTTTTTACTAGTAATGGTGGCGATCAGCGATTTTATTGTGACTGCGACATTATGGAAGACACATCGGGCATTTTTGACACATTTTTGGGACCATTGTCATTTATACAGCAATCACTGCTATATAAATGCAGTGATTCCTGTGTAAATGACACTGGCAGTGAAGGGGTTAACCAGTGGGTGGCAGTGTAGGGGTTAAGTGTTCCTAGGGGTGTGTTACTAACTGTTGGGGGCTGGGCTTTCATTTAGTGAACACTGATCTCTGCTCCGATCACATGGAGCAGAGATCAGCGTCACTAGCTGCTAGGCAGAACGGTGAGATGCTGTATACAATGGCATCTCTCCGTTCAGCTGCCCTGTGAGACGATCGCAGGTATGCCCACGGCGATCGAGTCCGCGGGACCCGCGACCGGACTCACTGGCGTCCCGACCAGCACACGAGCATTGGCAGGGCGGCATTAGAGATTGGACGTACCTGTACGCCAATATGCCTGCCCGTGCCATTCTGCCGACATACATAGGCGTGCGCTGGTCGAGAACCGGTTAATTGGTACTAAGGGGCTCAAAAATATCCCCCACCCCATTACACCACCAGCCTGAACTGTTGATACAATGCAGGATGGATCCATGCTTTCATGTTGAGCATAGCAATAGTGATATTCATTCTAGCTTGAATTGAAGTGAAGTATAGTAGGTCCAGCCACACATTTGTCTTGGATGTCCATCCTTGCATTTTATAGTGTTTGAGATATGCAATCCCACCTTCTTGGCCCGGAAGTGTAAGGCTTCTGGGTAACTTTACAGGTTTCTACCCTGAGATGGATTTTGTCTTTTAATTGTTTAAAACACTTCACTTAGCTGCCATCTTTAGAGCATGTACCCTGAAAAAGTATATGTAGCAAAATGAGTCAGAGTCGCACGCTTGCTTTACCTATGTACATATTTCTGATTGTTTTGTACTGTTGATTTTAATCTAGATGGCATCTTTTAACAAGGTACAATAGAACTGATGTTTTAGGACGTGAGGGTTTTTTGTATATATTATTTTGTTTCACACTTGCTTGGCACATTTAAAGAAATAGCCTTGTATCTGGTTGGATTCTGGCCTTCCTTCGTTAGATGAATTTACATTGTTGGGAATTTTCATTCTGGCTTACTCAGTGAATTAGTAGAAAAGTAATTCAATAAGTAAGATACAGTAATTGCAACAAAACAATCAACTAGACAGTATTTATTTATTACTGTGATGTGACTACAATTAATGATAATCATTTGTTGGTATTGGTTACTATAATTTGCACATTGTTACTTTTCTTTTGATCACTGTACTGAATAAGCTTTATTGTAATATTTCAGAAGTCAGGCTTGGTCTTGTTGCTCATATGGGACAAACTAAAGATGCAGACATGTGCCAGCTTGGCTTTTAGAATATGCCACATAGGCACTTGCTTGCTAGATTCCTACAGAACCAGCATGCCATGTTTGCGTGGGAACAGCAGACCATTCATTTGAACAAGACTGATCTACCTGTGGGAAATGCAAGGAAGAAATTCCTGACCCTTTTTTTTTTGATAACATGGCTGCATGGAACCACATGGTGCAGAGAAACCATGCAGTTTCACTCAACAAAAAATAGCCCTAATATCTGCAGAGCATTTTGCCTGCAGGTCAGGAAATGTGTGCACCATGATAATTATTACATTATTCTCGTTGATGCCTATTTAGACAAGATAAACAAAACGTACTTACTACCTAGTAAGCATATACTGTGTGGCACATTGAAATAAATTATTAGCTCTATTGTAATGTTATTCTATTATAACATCATAATATATGACTTCAGAAGCCTTTGAACATTTGGGAAAAAAAGGAAATTTAATGTGCATTAATGTAATTTGTCAAGGTTATTTTAAACCATTGACACACAAAGTATGCACAAAAAGGATACAAGGGTGCTATGAATCGAAAGCCATATTTCACATTGTTAACACAGCAATTACAGCCTTTTTAACTAACTCGCCAACCTTCATTTTTGGTCTCCTACAGGCCATTGTTATGAAAACAACATGCATTTATTTAACAAGCAGTTGATATTTCATTCACTACATCATCATTTTATATAGTGTTTCCATCAAAGCACAATGCTTTTGTTATTCGTAAAACCAGAGTGTACTAATGGAATGGTTAAGTGTTATTTTCTGAATTTCCTTCAATTTACTTTACTTTTAATACACTCTAGGCCAATCTTGTTGTTGGTTCAAAAACATACTTCGATGTTCTTATTCTCTTGGTGAAAGTTTAATTTTAACTTAGAATGCTAACAAAGAAAATATGTATTATGTGCCCTAAGCATTCTCTTAGATGCATCTTTAGTTTGCTCACCATTTGTTTTTTATTTGTGCTGTTTTATTATATTTACATTTGGATAGCAGTACTTAAATACATTTCAGCCAACTCCCCCACCCCATCTATATAACCCACTGTAAACGTCATATCAGCTGGCACCATCCTTAAATGACCACAGCCTATGTTAGCTTATACAAGCCTAAAATGCAGCTCACAAGGGACTGAGGAATACAAAACACATGTAGCTTTTTTCTATAGGCCCCAACAGAGAACTTTTTCATAGGATGAGGACAGTGAGGAGGGCAGTTGGCCCCAACTTGCCTTAGATTCAAGGGCAGGGCCCTTCGCTTCCAACAGAAACCTTTGTTCCCGGGTACAATTAAGTACAAAAAGAAAAAACTGTGGCGCCAGAGGGATGAGTGACAAACAACAAATTCAATAAATGCAATAATCATAAATTCATAGATATAAAAAGTCCAATTATCAAAAAGTACAAAAATAGTATATAAATATCCATGAACTGTTGAAAATATATGGTGAAGGTAGTAAAAAGCAGCACCAGCGGCAGTACCCTATAATGCGAAACAAACAAATCTGCAGAAATGGAAAGAAACACAGAGGGGTGCCAGGCTAAGTGCACCATGTTAGTATAGGAAATGTATTAAAATCAAGACAAAGGGCAACTCAAATTAAAAATGATCAAACAGGCATGTATAGAATCCAGTTGCCAGCATTAGAAGTGTCCGGGCAGTCATGAATGTAACTGGAATCAAAATAGTGGAGCTGTGTTCCTGGATCACAGCAGGAAGTGGTCGATCACTGCAATAACCAGAGTGGAATGTATGATGGTGCCAGGCCGGATGTGACATCACTCAGGAGGCTGTGCTGATGTGGAAAGGGCAACATGTTTTGAAGTTTTCACTTCTCCGCCTGACCTGATTGACTATTGGAAAAGTCAATGCAATATAGGGAAAAATGTCCAGGGGTGGACCTTGACTATGATAATTACTTATAAAGGAAGACTCTAGCTCACAACCACTGGAATAGAGGTGTAGCATGCGAAAGATACATATAAATTCATCGCATTAAAAAAAAAAAAGGCAGTGCTAAGAAATTTAGCAGGACCCACAATTAGATTCACAGCTGTCATGAATGGAAAGTGATTGGGGATACAAGCAGAGAGGAACACAACATAATCTTTAAAAAATGCACTCCCACTGGCCCTGTTATGTAGGCTGTGAAAATCCTAATACAGAGAATTGTAAAATTCATATTAACAAAAGTTGAGGATTTTTTCTTTTTTTTTTTAGCACATTTGCAGTGTTGCATTAAGGCTCTGTTCACACCTAAACATTTTAGGGAATTTTTCTGCTGTAAGCCTCAGCTCTAAAAATGCCCAGCAAGACAAATCCTATTAATTTCAATGGCCCCTGTTCATATCTAAGCATTTTGTCGCCTGAAGAAAAATCCTTGAATCTTAAAAAAGTACAGGAGCTTTTGGCAGATTACAAGCATTGTCTGCTTTTTACATTGCTAACCGTTTGACCTGTACAAAATCGTGGCAAAAATCACATAAAAACGCAGCAAAATCACAGCAAAAATTGTGGTAAATTTATGGCAAAAATCACGCGACTTTCTGCCTGAAAACAAAACGCCTAGGTGTCAACAGAGCCTAAAAGCTCACAGATTAGTTTCACTTTTTTTGTAGTTTATTAGCTAAGCTTTGATAATAATTTTTCCATGAAAAATCCAGAATTACCCTTGATTTAATTGGGATAACACCCGAAAGTCAATGTCTGTAAAACACTGACAGAGTAAAGGGATTGCAAACAACATTGGTTAGTAATCTTATGTATGTTTTTTTATGGACACTTTTTCCCCCCCAGGTGAATGGGTAGGGGTACGATGTACCCCATACTCATTCACATAGGGTGGGGGGCCGGGATCTGCGGGCCCCCTTATTAAAGGGGGCTCCTGGATTTCGATAAGCCCCCGCCCGCAGACCCCGTCAACCAATGGCCAGGGTTGTCGGGAAGAGGCAATTGTCCTCATCAAAATGGGGACAAGGTGCTTTGGGGTGGGGAGGCCGCAGAGCCCCCTTCCCCAAAGCATCCACCCCTCATGTTGATGGCACGCGGCCTGGTACAGTTCAGGAGGGGGCGCTCGCTCATACCCACCCCTTTTCCTGACCGGCCGGGCTGCATGCTCGGATAAGGCTCTGGTGTGGACTTTGGGGGACCCCTACAATATTTTTTGGTGTAGGGGTTACCCTTAAAACCCATACCAGACAACGGGGCTTGCAAGGTGTCAATCTCGCCGATGGAAATGGTGATATTGACTTCCTTTGCTAGTCCCGTCGTATCTGGAGTCAGGTTCAAAATGAACAGACTTTAATCCGTGTGTGGGCTAGTCCATTCATTTGGAAAGTCCAGCTGACTAGCACACAGACGAGCAGATTTTTTTGAGTCAAGTCTTCTTTCAAAGTCTTCTTTCAAAGTCTGCTGGAGCCCATATGTGGTCAAATTGTCTAGCGGACTCTGGCCGGATCGTGTGTACACGGTAGGCTTGTGCAATTAGTTTCGTAACAAATCGAAATTCGGCCGAATGTCCGAATAAAAAAATAACAAATTACAATGAATACGAAAGAAATATAACGAATGAATTCGAATGAATTTGACATGATTCGAAATTATTTCAACCGCATTTGAAATTATTTCAACATGATTCAACATTATTTCAACCGCATTCGAAAATATTTTGTGACCTGACTTTAGGGCCATGTATCTCGGGGTCACTTGGTGCTAGGCACTTCAAATTTGGGGTTTCTAGCTATAAGTGACCCCGAGATATGTGGCCCCAAAATCGGGTCGCAAAATGTTATTAGTTAATAGAGCAGAGAATGACATTTTGCGATCCGATTTTGGGGCCAATTATCTCGGGGTCACTTATAGCTAGAAACCTCAACATTGGTATGCAAACACAATAATACCAGCTCTACAACATATCCAAATTTGAAGTGTCTAGCACTAAGTGACCCCGAGATACATGGCCCTAAAGTCGGGTCACAAAATATTTTCGAATGCGGTTGAAATAATGTTGAATCATGTTGAAATCATTTCGAATGCAGTTGAAATAATGTCGAATCATGTTGAAATCATTTCGAATGCATTCGAAATTATTTCAACATGATTCAACATTATTTCAACGCATTCGAAAATATTTTGTGACCCGACTTTAGGGCCATGTATCTCGGGGTCACTTGGTTATGTTGTAGAGCTGGTATTATTGTGTTTGCATACCAATTTTGGGGTTTCTAGCTATAAGTGACCCCGAGATAATTGGCCCCAAAATCGGGTCGCGAAATGTCATTCTCTGCTCTATTAACTAATAACATTTTGCAAATTTGGTATGCAAACACAATAGTACTAGCACTACAACATATCCAAATTTGGAGTTTCTAGCACCAAGTGACCCCGAGATACATGGCCCTAAATTTGGGTCACAAAATATTTTCGAATGTGGTTGAAATAATGTCGAATCATGGTGAAATCATTTCGAATCTGGTAGAAATATTTTCGAATTTAGTTGAAATATTTTCAAATGTGGCCGATTTTTCGAATTCGGTAGAAAACTAAATGAAATCCGAAAACGAATTTAAGGAAGTTAACGAATATAACTAAACGAAATTAATGAATTAACGAATTAAAACGAAACAAAACTAAATAATTTTTTTCCTTTTGCACATGTCTAGTACACGGCAATAGAAATGCTTCACCCCATTAGAATTTTTTTCACCTCTTATCTGGTTTGCTGGGGTATTCTTCATTCACATACTTAAATGCCATGCAAATCCAGTGCTTTTCTACTCTGATCTACACCATCCTTCTCTCTTTTGTATCAACTCATGATAGCTGTCTCTTCTGGGATCTTGCAGCCAGCCCTCGATGAAGCAGCAGAAGCTCCACCTTTGTCCAGTGCTGTGTATGCCTCAGACGAAGTCTCCTGGGATATTTGGCGTCTCTATCATAGGAGGCTCCAGAAGCAGGGGCATATCATTCCCACATAGGTAGGGGGGAGGCCCAACTAAAATATATATATATATATATACACATATCGCTCTCTCTATATCTATATCTATATCTATATCTATATCTATATATATATATATATATATATATATATATATATATATATATTATTTCACAAAAGTGAGAACACCCCTTAAATTTTTTAAATATTTTAATATCTTTTCATGTGACAACCCTGAAGAAATTACACTTTAAATGTAAATCAACACACAGTCATTAATGTCTAAACCGCTGGCAACAAAAGTGAGTACACCCCTAAGTGAAAATGTTCAAATTGGGCCCAATTAGCTATTTTCCCTCCCCGGTGTCATGTGACTCATTAGTGTTACAAGGCCTCAGGTGTGTTAAATTTGGTGTTATCACTCTCACTCTTTCATACTGGTCACTGAAAATTCAACATGGCACCTCATGGCAAAGAACTCTCTGAGGACCTGAAAAAAAGAATTGTTGCTCTACATAAAGATGGCATAGGCCTATACCCTGAAACTGATCTGCAGCATGGTGGCCATACAGCAGTTTAACAGGACAGGTTCCACTAAGAACAGGCCTTGCCATGATTGACCAAAGAAGATGAGTGCACTTGCCCAGCGTCATATCCAGAGGTTGTCTTTGGGAAATAGACGTATGAGTGCTGCCAGCATTGCTGCAGAGGTTGAAGGGGTGGGGGGTCAGCCTGTCAGTGCTCAGACCATACGCCGCACACTGCATCAAATTGGTCTGCATGGCTGTTGTCCCAGAAGGAAGCCTCTTCTAAAGATGATGCACAAGAAAGCCGAAAACAGTTTGCTGAAGACAAGCAGACTAAGGACATGAATTACTGGAACCATGTCCTGTGGTCTGATGAGACGAAGATAAACGTATTTAGTTCAGATGGTGTCAAGCGTGTGTGGCAGCAACCAGGTGAGGAGTACATAGACAAGTGTGCCTTGCCTACAGTCAAACATGGTGGTGGGAGTGTCATGGTCTGGGGCTGCATGAGTGCTGCCAGCACTGGGGAGCTACAGTTCATTGAGGGAACCATAAATGCCAACATGTACTGTGACATACTGAAGCAGAGCACGATCTCCTCCCTTCAAAGACTGTGCTGCTGGGCAGTATTCCAACATGATAATCACCCCAAACACACCTCCAAGATGACCACGACCTTGCTAAAGAAACTGAGGGTAAAGGTGATTAGAAATGAGCCGAATACCCCCCCCCCCCCCCGGTTTGATTCGCATCCAGAACATGTGAACAGACAAAAAATTTGTTTGAACACGTGAACACCGTTAAAGTCTATGGGACATGAACAGGAATAATCAAAAGTGCTAATTTTAAAGGCTTACATGCAAGTTATTGTCATACAAAAAGTGTTTGGGGACCTGGGTCCTGCCCCAGGGGACATGCATCAATGCAAAAAAAAGTTTTAAAAACAAACTTTTTTGGGGAGCAGTGATTTTAATAATGCTTAAAGTGAAACAATAAAAGTGTAATATTCTATTAAATTTTGTACCCAGTATGCCTATAAAGTGGCTTGTTTCCAATGTTTAGAACAGTCTGAGAGCAAAATTTCTAAAGGAAAAAAAGTCATTTAAAACTACTCGCGGCTACAATGAATTATTGGTCCCGGCAATACACATAAAAGTATTGAAAAAACGCCATGCGATTCCCCCACAGGGGAACCCCGAACCAAAATTTAAAAAAAATGTATAGGGGTTCCTCCAAATTCAGGCCTGGTATGGATATTAAGGGGAACCCCATGCCAAAATGTAAAAAAATGGCATGGGGACCCCTTCAAAATCCATACCAGACCCTTTAGGTCTGGTATAGATTTTAAGGGGAACCCTGCACCAAAATTAAAAAAAAATGTCATTGGGGTCCCCCCAAACATCCATACCAGACCCTTATCCAAACATGCAATCTGGCCATGCCCCCTCTGACACACAGGGGAAAGCCATTGGGAAGTCCTCATAGGTCAGAGGGGGCAGGGTCACCGGGTGGCCCCGCCCTCTGTTATATAAGAGCTGTCACAAGAACAGAAGCATCACACAGTGGGAGACCCCCATTAAGGTGGATTGTCCGGAGGAGGAAGCGGGGAAAGTGGGGGCCTTGTTAAAGGGGGCTTCCAGATTCTGATAAGCCCACAGACCCCCACCACCGAGCAAGGGTTGTAGGGATGAGGCCCTTCTCCCCATCAACATCGGAACAAGGTGCTTTGGGGGGCTACCCAAAGCACCCTTCCAATGTTGAGGGCATGTGGCATGTTACGGTTCAGAAGGGGGGGTGCTCTCTCGTCCCCCCTCTTTTCCTGCAGCCTGCCAGGTTACATGCTCCGATAAGGGTCTGGTATGGATTTTTGGGAGGACCCCATGCCATTTTTTTTTTATTTTGGAGCGGGGTTCCCCTGTGGGGGAATCCCATGCCATTTTTTTCAATTACTTTTATGTGTATTGCCGGGACTGACAATTCATTATAGCCGCCAGTAATTTTAACTACTTCAACCCTTCCTGACCACTTTTTGCGATTCAGCACTGCAATGTTTTAACTAACAATTTCACTGTTGTGCGATCACCCCTGCGTTTTTTATTTTTTGCACTATAAACAACAAAATAGCGACAATTTTGAATAAAACGCATTATTTTTATAAATATCCCCTAAAAATATATAAAAAAACATTTTTTTCCTCAGTTTATGCTGATTCATATTCTTCTACATATTTTGGTAAAAATAAATCCCAATAAGCGTTTATTGATTAGCTTGTGCAAAAGTTATAGCGGCTAAAAAATAGGGGATAGTTTTATGGCATTTTTATGAATTTTTTTTTTACTAGTAATGGCGGCAATCAGTGATTTTTATTGTGGCTGCAACATTAAGGTCGACACATCGGACAATTTTGACACATTTTTGGGACCATTGGCATTAATACAGCGATCAATGATATAAAATTGCATTGATTACTGTAAAAATGTCACTGGCAGTGAAGGCTAACTGTCTGGGGGATGGGCTGTGTGTAACATGGGCACTAACCACTGCTCCTGATGACAGGGAGCAGACGATCAGTGTCCTGTCATTAGGCTGTTTACATCAGCATCTCCCCATTCTTGAGCTTCGTGACACGATTGCGGGTATTCCCGTGGTGATAGAGTCCACGGGTCTTCTGGGCGCGGTCATGTTTGGGTACGTTACTTTGCCCAGCCGTGCCATTCTGACGACGGCGGTTGGCAAGTGGTTAACTGACGTTTTTAACTTTAGAAATGTAATTTTGCTCTTAGACGGTTATAAACACGGGAAACATGCACCATTTTACAGGCATACTATAGACACCCCCAGGTACAAAATTTAAAGGAATATTATACTTTTATTGTTTCACTTTAAGCATTATTAAAATCACTGCTCCCAAAAAAGCGGCCGTTTTTTTTTTGCATTGATACATGTCCCCAAACACTTTTTATGACAATAACTTGCATATTTCCCTAATATGATCACTTTTGATTTCTCCCATGGACTTTTAAAAGGTGTTCCGTGGCTTTCGAATTTGCGGTGAATACGCCAAATTGTGTGCTATTCGGCGAACAGCCAATGTTCGAGTCAAACTCATGTTCGACCAAAACATAAAGTCCATCCCTAAAGGTGATGGACTGGTCAAGCATGTCTGCAGACCTAAACCCTATTGAACATCTGTGGGGCATCCTCAAATGGAAGGTGGGGGAGCGCAAGGTCTCTAACATCCACCAGCTCTGTGATGTCATCATGGAGGAGTGGAAGAGGACTCCAGTGGCAACCTGTGACGCTCTGATGAACTCCACACCCAAGAGGGTTAAAGCAGTGCTGGAAAATAATGGTGGCCACACAAAATATTGACACTTGGGGCCAACTTTGGACATTTTCATTTGCATATTTACATAGTTACAAAAAAGACACACGTCCATGTAGGGGTGTACTCACTTTTGTTGCCAGCGGTTTAGACATTAATGGCTGTTTGTTGAGTTATTTTGAGGGGACAGCAAATTTACACTGTTATACAAGCTGTACACTCACTACTTTACATTATATTAAAGTGTCATTTCTTCTGTCATATGAAAAGATATAATAAAACACCTGTATTTAGAAAAATGTGAGGGGTGTTCTCACTTTTGCATATACTGTATTTAAATAAACACAAAATTCCATTGTTACACTGCAGAGGGGAAAGGAATCCAGTGAGGCAAAGTGTATAAAATGAGTGAAAGTGTGCTTTAACACACGTTTGCTTC
Source organism: Lithobates pipiens (assembly GCF_037356315.1). Taxonomy (NCBI): domain Eukaryota; kingdom Metazoa; phylum Chordata; class Amphibia; order Anura; family Ranidae; genus Lithobates; species Lithobates pipiens. The sequence continues at coordinate 396,912,828 of NW_027507748.1, read as the reverse complement.
CATTTATTTAGCAGTTAACTGATTTATATTGGGAAAACACACAATGATAAAAAGGTGTACAGGAATCTGCTCTGCCCATCACATGCAGTTGGCTAAAACTCTTTTGTCTGAAATACACTGCAGGTGCCTTTACTGCGACATTTATCTACTCATTATCGCTTAAGATTCTTCAAGCCTCATCTGAAGACTATTAGAAGCAAACTTAATCACAGATGCAGTGAAGCTTTGAGAAAAGCTTTAAAAGGGTTTTGTGTCATGATCGAGTTGGCCTTTTTTAAACAGGTTTAGTGAAAAAGCTATCTTGTTATTTATATTCTGACATTTGCAGTTTGTAGAGCGGTTATATAATTTTGTATTTTTTTGTTCTGTGGCTACCCTGGCTTTGCCCATTGAGAAGTCTGTATGGTCACAGATGGGCCATGGTGTGGCAAGCTTCAGTGCCTTGTACTAAATATAGACCACTACTGCTCTACCCTGTCAATCCTCTATGGGAAACTTTTACCTTTGGAACATGTTACATGTTCCACCGATCTTCTGCCACCAGTTTCCCTTAACCCCCTTCAGTGTGAGAGTGTGTGGGGAATCTTTTTCCTGCAGCTGCTGTGACAATTTAAGAACAGCGGATTTGTGCAGGGTTCTGCCCACACAGCCACTTAATTCGTTCACAGTCTCCATTGAATGAATGAACTACAACTACCATCAGCCACCTCGACTGACGGATTGTAGTACTGAATGACGCACTAATGAAAGCTTCATTCATAAGCTTGGCAGCTTTCAACACACAGCCTGTATGAGGGTTACGGGCAGAAAGCTGCAGACTTGTCTGCAGAAGCCTGATCATTGCACACCTGATCCACTGATCACAGGTGCAATTCTTTCCAGGCTCCTGCAGGAAAAAAATATGTAAATGCACATTGTTCCTGAAAAAATATGTGCATTTTTAATTTTTTCTAGAATGATGAAAGTATCCTTTAAGTCAGATTGATATAAAATATCACATATTGATATTTTGTTTTCCTAATGAAACAGAAGGCGAATCTCTAGGTTGCTTTGAAGGTGGTTGGCAAATTAATGTACTAGAAGTGCTTAAAGACCCCTGTTGATTACAGAGCTAAAGCAAAATGGAGGACACAAATGAAGCCTCAAAGCAAACAGTGTATGCTGCACTGTTCCCTAAGCTAACCCATAGTGCTCTGGGAATAATTTACCATATATTATAGCTGACTTCTAGACAACCAGCTAACAGAATAAATTAGGTTACAGTGGGCTAAAGAAAAGCAATCATAGACTGTGGATGACTTGATGAAAGTGATATTCAGTGATGAATCACCAATCTGTATCAGGCAGGGTGGTGATGCTGGAACTTTTGTTTGGTGCAATTCCAATGAAATGTATGAAGATGACTGCCTGAAGAAAACATGTTCAAACAAATTTCCACAATCATTGATGATATGGGGTTGCATGTCAGGCAAGGGTACAGGTGAGACGACAGTCATTAAATCTTCAACAAATGCACACATTTATATTGAGGTTTTGGACACTTTTCCTATTTCATCAATTGAAAGGATATTTTTTTATGATGACATAATTTTATAGGATGTAATTTGATGCAGATGATTGTTTTAGAACTGCAAAGTACATGGTGATTCCATAATATTTTCCTCAGAAGTGATTCCATATATTTTACCCTCCGCTTGATCTGCAAAAACAGCTGCAATTGTCTACAGTTTTCTTTCTTTTTAATTATTTAAGTGTTTTGTTTTTGTTTTTTAAGCCAGAAGGTTGGACTGTTAAATTAAAACAGTTTTGAGGCATGTCTGTGATTATTTTTTTTCTACACAATTAAACAGTTGAATGAACATTTTCTATGGGCTGTATACCTCTAAAAAGGCAATGGAAGTAACATTGACCTGAAACTGTTATATGTTGGCCTTAACAATTTAGAGTATTCCTGTTAAAATCCAAAGAAATCTTTTAATTGAATGACTAGAGAATAGAGAGCTTTTTTAGCTGTTAGGCCGCGTACACACGCGCGGACTGTTCGCCCAACTTTGTCCGCTGAACAGTGTTTGGGCGGACAGTCCGCTCGTGTGTGGGCTTTCAGCGGACAGTTTCAGCGGACAGTTGGACGGACAAGGTTTTTCGGAAATTCCGAAAAACTGTCCGCTGAAACCTTGTTTGAGCGAACAGTCCGCCCGTGTGTAGGCTTGTTCGTCAAACAAAGTTGCGCGCATGCTCAGAAAGGATTTTCACGCCGAAAGCTATAATGCAGTGTATAGGACGTCGTATTTTTCGTCCCGTCGTACGTGCCGTTCACGTCATCGCGCACGGTTTCAGCAAACTGTTCGTTCGTCGTGTGTGGGCATGTCCGTCCATGCTAATTTTGAGCGGACTGTTTGCCGAAACTGTTGGACGGACAAAGTTGGGCGAACAGTCCGCGCGTGTGTACGCGGCCTTAGAGCTTGACTGTGATATACACAGGATTTTGTCCAAATACATACAGTTGCGAGAAATGTTTTAGAACACAGAGGTCTTATTTAAACAAGAAACACAATTCCACATATTTTTGAATAGGAGTCTTAAAAAAATCAAAGACCTTAATAAAAAACAAAAAATTATTGAACCTCTAGGATAATGATGACTTCTTGTAAATAGGGTAATAGTGTTAAGGGTGTTACAACTAATGAGCCACATATTTCCATTAAGTCAGAGGTAGGTTATACTTGTCCTCCTGTATAAATATATAACACAGTTTTGGTTACTAAAAAACTTAAAGCTGTCATACTATCAAAAAGAAAAAAAGTTTTTTTTTGTGCAGAATGAAGGGAAATAACAAGGTATGGGGTTTCTTCACTATGGTTTCACTGCAGAATGCCAAGGCACCTGTCTGCAATCTACAATTCTACAATTTTAAGACAGGTAATGGAACATAACATTGTTTCAAAAATTAGTTAAATACAATTTCCATATTTAAGAATGGCTAAACTGGCATCCTTTCTCTAATTCCAATGAAGTGTTGTGGTATGATCTGATCCATTCAAACAATGCTTCTTAAAGCTATACAATAACTGATTGAAATATTTTGCATATAACAAAGCATCAAACAAGCTCCTTACACCAGTAAAGATCTGATTGGAAGCTATAGTAGCTGTTTGTTTGAGGTAATTATCAAGAAAGAAGGTTCCAGTAGTTTCTAAATGTAAAGGTTCTTGTTCTTTTTTCAATCAATTAAATTGTTACTAAACCCATTCACTCTATCCGGTCTTCCACAGTACAAGGAACATGTAAATACAATAGTTTTAGTAAATATAAACTGCTAAATACCCTTTCTCATCAGCAGTATATAGCAGTCTTGTGACTTCTATCAGTGTCTGATTAAAGCTTGTAAGGTAAGTTTTCATTCTCCCATGATTGTCCTATGAGGATGCAGGATCCCTGACTCTCTCTCTGTACAGTGTTGATTGGCTCTATGCTGATCACGTGCATTCTCCCAGGAAAAAAAATACTCTATCAATACACAACAATCTGAGCATGTGCAGCTTGTCCCCTATCCTCTGTACAATCCAGAGATGGTTTGGAGACTTTGGAAGAAGGGGAGGATCAGAAGAGATGGGATCAAACAGCCTTTTTACACAATGCAGAGGATTAACCCCTTAAGTTCCACAGTGAGTATAACAAGCATGCTTTACTGAATATACAGACTGATTTTACTGTTTTGGGTTTAGTAACACTTTAAGCTAACTTTTTAAATCTGTGGTTCAATGAAAATATTTCAAAACCTTCTGCTTGTTTTTTAGGGTGCACTCACATTGGCAGTTTTAACCAAGCCCAAGCATGGTTCACCTTCTTGGTCCAGTTCATTTTTGTAGTGTGAGCACTCTGAACTGTGCTTGGGAATAGTTAATTTTTTTGTTCTTTGGACCACTTGAGAGAGGTGTTCCTGGGCATTGTTCACTAGTGGTCTGGTAAGGTTGGCTTCAGTGTTAGTGCTAACTGTGCCTGGACATATAGCTCTCTATAGATGATAGAGTACAAAAGACGGGATTCCCGTGGTCTGGCTGCAAAGATAATTATGTACCTGTGACCAGGAACACTTTCTTATAGCCCAAAGAGAGCGTAGGTCTGCAGTGGAGTGCAGAGGGTGCACAGTCAGTCAGGCATGGTTCAGTTCAACCATGCCCAGGGGGAGTGCACCATTAAACATGAATGTTTCTATTTTGTGTGGTGCTTTCAACATCAAATTACATTTTAAGAGACTTTCATGAAGTGATCAAGAACATTTCTAAAAGTCTCCTTATTTTTCTCTTCCAAAATGTATGTTGAAGGGAATGTAGATTGTCTAGAGGTGGTCTTTTAACCCCTTGATGTCTGTTAAAGTGTGATGTCCAATCCCCACACAGGCCTGGGCAGGGCCGCTGTTAGAAATCATGGGGCCCCATACAGCCTACCTGACGGGGCCCCATTGACCCCACCCACAACCCATCCTGGCTCCGCCCATAACCCCACCCCTGCCTCCACGCTGTCAGGGCAGGAGGCAGGAGCTGGAACATTTAACATTTACAGCGCCCCACCAATCATAACTGCATCTGAATGGGAGAGATGTCAGTGTTTTGACATCTGTGCCCATTCAGTTTGTGTCTTCATACGGAGCTTTCAATCAGGTCTGCATGAAAAAGGACCTAATTGCAAAGCTTGGGTGAAAGGTTATGAAAAGAGAGTGGTTTGGGGGTGGTAAAAATGCAGCTTGGCTATGTATTTTTACTGTCCCTTCCCCCATCACATGTGTAAAAGTAGCATCTCACTATGTGCACATGGTCATTATCATTATGATGATCAGAGCACAGCAGGTGCTGTGTGGCTCTGTCAGTGTAACATGACTGTGTGATGCTGACTTTGTTATGGCTGTGCTGAGTTATAGTCTGTAACACACAGTACAGCCATATATCAGGAAAGTCAGCACCACACAGTCATGTTACACTGACAGAGCCATACAGCACCTACTGTGCCCTGATCATCATAATGATAATGACCATGAGCACACAGAGTCTGGGGACTGCACATGCTACAATAGTGTGACCTGTCAGTGTGTGTGTGTGTGTGCAGGGGACTGCTTGCCTGTGCACCACTGCCATTGCCCAGATTACTCCTGCTGCTCTGTCTGTCTCAGCCGTCCCAGTGATAAGTCCCTCAAGCTGCAGCACTTACTGGATGAAGGGAGCCGTATAACAGTAATATCCATCCGCCGGAGAGGCATACAGTGAGCAGGAAGAACTTTAGTTTGTGCAGGTATACTGAGAACAGCATGCGGCACAGCATTGTATCCCTGCACCCGAAAATAGAAAAAAAGTCCCTCTTCTGCTTTCACCTCCTGGGCCCCTCTGGTAACCTGATGGGGCCCAGAAAATGAATATATATTCCTTATATATGTTAGTAATCAAGTGGGTGCAGGTTAATATAGTTATTTCGTTTTTTTTTTTTTTTTTTTTTTTTTTTTAGCTAGAAGTTAAAAGCTGCTCGGGCCCCCCCTGCTGGCCGGGCCCGGTACAACAGGGCTGGTTGTACTGCCCTATCAGCGGCCCTGGGCCTGGGAGATTAGCCTATTGAGACAATGACACAAAACAACAAAGTCTCTCTGAGCAAATCTAATCTTTATTCTTTGGTGTGAATATTTAAAAGGGGCTTTCAGAAAGTACCGCCCTTTGAACGTGTCATACAGATTATCCAATCATATACAACTACACCCTACAACTGAAAGAAGATAACAGCAACATGAGAAACGAAGCTAGATTAGCAAAACTAGAGCATATCTATTTATGAAGTGGATGTTAGAGAGAAACAAAATGGAAGCTAAATATCCCTTCATATGTATAGTCTGTTTACTTTAGTAATGCTTAAAATTAGACATTAAAAATTCAAAAAATCTGTGTGATGTACACAACATACTTCATTAAGACTGGCATCTACAAAAAAAAATGTATTTAAATTGATGTAAAAAGAAGTGTGCTCTTCAGGTCTGTTATGAATTTTAAGTAAACCCAGCAAAAAAAATGCATACAAAAAACGCAGAACCCCTCTCCTAAACCATACCAAGCCATGTGCCCTTAACATGTGAGGTCCCCCCCGGGCAAAAACCCTTTCCCCATCTTGTTGAGGATAAGGGCCTCTTCCCAACAACCCTGGCACAGTGGTTGTGGGATTTGCAGGAGGGAGGGTTTATCAAAAACCTGGAATCCCCTTTTAACAATAACGGGGCACCCAGATACCAGCATGTGAACAAGTAAGTGTAAGAATACAACTAATTAAATAGTAAATAAACACACAAACACTCTGTTTAACAGGTCCATAGTTAAAAAATCCCCACAATGTAAATCAGCCATCCATTGGGTCATCCATGTAGAGCCTCATGAATTAAAATGAATGACCATTAACAATGGCCACTAGCAGAAAAACAGATTCCCAAGTTGTCATCAACAAAATATGGGAACAGGTAGGGATAGTGGTGACATTAATGTCCAACTATAGCCATGGGCATATCTTGGGCAACATTATTTCCCAAATATGGCAAAGTGGCCATATTTATAAAATGATACCATCCCCTATCCCTGCCCTTTTGCTTAAAAGGACAGGGATTCCCAGCCAAGTAAGTGAATGGGCCTAGTGATGTCAGCGTTTGCTAATGATGTGGCAAGTGCAGGCACCTACTTCTTCCTTAGCAACCACTTGAAAGCAGAAAGCTGTCTTGTTTGTCTATGCTGAACTTTCAAACAAGAAAAAGTTCAGTGTAAACTTATATTTGGAATGAACACTAGGGATGAGCTGAACTGCACTGGGTTCAGTTCAAGCAGTGTTTGGTGAACTTTAATGGAGTTTGGATGCCAAAGACGAATTCCATTGAAATCAGTGGAAGCCAAAGTCTATAAAATAAAAAAATAATCAATTTTGAGGTTAACTAGTAGGGATGAGCTTCGTGTTCGAGTCGAACGTACGTTCGACTCGAACATTGGCCGTTCGTGCGTTCGGCGAATTCCGAACGTTTTGGCCGTTCGTGTCAAAATTCGAGTGACGCGCGCGCGGACCACAATGCACTGCGTTGGCGCAGTGCATTGCTGTCCGATGATTGGCCAAGCATGCACTGTGACCCCGCATGCTTGGCCAATCGCAGCGCCGGCAGCGAGGAGAGCCATGATTGGCCACAGGCATCCTGCCTGTGGCCAATCATAGCTCAGACTGTGTAGTGCACGCCCCACACTATATAAGGCCGCCTTTAAGGCGGCCTCCTGTAGTGTGTTACTTTGCATCTGAAGCAGTGGGTGTTCTGTGTACCTTCAACACAGTACACACCAATCGTTTTTGGCTGATTTCCTATCTTGCTGCTGTGTAGTGGTTGTTGTCTGTGCCCTGACTGCAGTATACACCACTATATTCACCTCACCTATATAGCTAGTGATCTAGCTTTAACCACTTAACAACTGCCCATTGCCGATTAACGGCTTCAGGGCGGTTGTTTAACTCAGAGAGGCCGTTAATTAACGGCCTCCCAGAATTCTGCTCTCGCGTGCCCCGAGGTGTGCGCACTCGAGAGCATCCGTGACCGCCGGGTCCATAGGACCCGGCGCATCACGGTAAACGGCCGCCATGAGCGGAGTGACGGAGTGATCACTTGGAAACAAACCGGCGTCATGTTATGACGCCTGTTCCTCCCTCCCCTTTCTGTACCGATCGGTACAGCGGAGGGGAAAGAGATCGGTGTCAGCAGCGATGTGGGCTGCATCTGCAGTGCCCACATCGCTGCTCACCGAATTTAACCCCTCAATTCCCTGCCAATACTCTGCAATACCAGTGCATACTCTGCAGTACCCTGCCATTACTCTGCAGTACCCCGCCATTACTCTGCAGTACCCCACCATTACTCTGCAGTGCAGTACCCCACCATTACTCTGCAGTGCAGTACCCTGCCATTACTCTGCAGTACCCCGCCATTACTCTGCAGTACCCCGCCATTACTCTGCAGTGCAGTACCCTGCCATTACTCTGCAGTACCCCGCCATTACTCTGCAGTACCCCGCCATTACTCTGCAGTGCAGTACCCCGCCATTACTCTGCAGTGCAGTACCCCGCCATTACTCTGCAGTGCAGTACCCTGCCATTACTCTGCAGTGCAGTACCCTGCCATTACTCTGCAGTGCAGTACCCTGCCATTACTCTGCAGTACCCTGCCATTACTCTTCAGTACCCCCCATTACTCTGCAGTAACCCCCATTACTCTGCAGTACCCCCCAATACTCTGCAGTACCCTGCCATTACTCTGCAGTACCCCGCCATTACTCTGCAGTACCCCCCATTACTCTGCAGTAACCCCCATTACTCTGCAGTACCCCCCAATGCTCTGAAGTACCCCCAATACTCTGCAGTACCCCCAATACTCTGCAGTACCCTGCTATTACTCTGTAGTACCCCGCCAATACCCCGCCAATACTCTGTAATACCCTGCCATAAATTGCCATACCCAGCCATACTCAGAGATACCCAGCCATACTCGGTGATACCCTGAAGTACCCAGCCATAGACGCCCCCCACCCCTCACCGCCCTCTGGTGCTTCTACCAACTCGCCAGTACGATCAAAGCCAGAATCTTTTTTTTAATTTTTTATTTCAGGCTTCCCAGCCTAGAGGTGAGATGTGGGGTCATATTGACCCCCCAGATTTCACTGTAAAGAGGACCTGTCATCCCATATTCCTATTACAAGGGATGTTTACATTTCTTGTAATAGGAATAAAAGTGATCAAAAATATATTTTTGGGAAAAAAAATGTCAAACTAAAATAAAGTAAAATGAACAATAAAAAAATAAAATAAAAATTAAAGCGCCCATGTCCCCATGTGCTCGCATGTGCCACACATGTGAGGTATCGCCGAGAATGTTAGAGCGAGAGCAATAATTCTAGTCCTAGACCTCCTCTGCAACTCAAAACATGTAACCAGTAAAAAAATATTTAAAGCGTCGCCTATGGGGATTTTTTAAGTAGCGACGTTTGGCGCCATTCCACGGGCATGTGCAATTTTGAAGAGTGACATGTTTGATATCTATTTACTCAGCATAACTTCATCTTTCACTTTATGCAAACATTGGGCTAACAAGTGGTTAATAATAGAGCTTGCAGTCAGTAGTGTTAGGAGATAGTGCGTGCTGTCTGCGTGCTCTGTACCCAGTACATACCGCTATAATATAGGGCAGGCCCCTACTTTCAAACATCCAAATTACAAACATCTCCTACTTGCAAACGCAAGGAGACAGCAGCAAGTGAGATGAAAAAAGATGGACGACAAAACAAAATTATACAGGGGTGATAACCCTTCCCTATGTTTTCCAAAAAGCTTAAAGATATTTTTTTTGACTGGAGCTACACTTTAAAAATGTACCGGTTGAAAATGACAAACAGATTCAACTTAACACAACAAACCTACACAGTCCCTGTCTTGTTTGCACCGCCTGTATACTGCTGTTCTGAGTATATAGGGCCTGGGGGCCACACGCATTTCCTTTTTTTAATATGGGTACGGGGTTCCCCTTAATATGTGTACAAGACCCAAATAGGCTGGTAATGGGCAGGGAGGGCTACCCATGCCATTTTTCTGAATGATTTTCAACCATATTGCAGGAACCAGATATAACATTAAAACCGCAAGCAGTTTTAAATGGTGTTATTTCCGTTTAATGTCATTTTCTGCAGGGACTGTTCTAAACACGGGAAACACGTGGCACTTCACAGGCATACTATAGACACCCCCCAGGCACCATATTTAAAGGAATATTTCACTTTATTTTTTTTTACTTTAATCGTCATTAAAATCACTGTTCCCGCCAAAACGGTAGTTTTTAAAACTTTTTTTTGCAGTGACCCATGTCCCCTGAGGCAGGAGGCAGGTCGCCAAACCCTTTTTAGCACACTATCTTGCATATTAGCCGTGAAAATTAGCACTTTCCAATTCGAACGTTCGAGTCCCATAGACTTCAATGGGGTTCTAACGTTCGTACCGAACGCGGGGGTCGTTCGCAAGTTCTGGTGCGAACCGAACCGGGGGGTGTTCGGCTCATCCCTATTAACTAGTAACTGAATCCCATAAATACCTTCACCTTTCAGAAATGTGGTGGTTGCATCTTGATTGGCTGTAGCACAGGAGTCAGTCATTCCTAGCACAGCTGGATTGTGCTGGGGATGCAAACTGAGCTGTGCATGTGCAGCACAGAGTTAATTTATTAGAAGACAGCAAGCAAGCAGGTAAGTGCTTGTTAATGCAGAAGAGACATTGCATGCCTTTTCTGCAATAAAGAGCTCTCTGCACAAAGTTGTTTAATAATTAAATTTACTTCCACTTTAATAGGCAAAGGTGTTGTAAAGAAATAGCATGGGGGTGGAGAACATTGCCCTTGGGACCATATACCAGTGCAAACATTTTTTTTTAAATACCATTTGATCAGGAGCAGTGTTTTTTTTTTAAGTACTAACGTTTAAAAAAAGAAAAATGTTTTTAAATTGTCAGCAAATTTTAAGGGGGATCCTCAAACACACAAAAAGAAGCAAAACAAAAAAAATTAATAAGGACTAAAATTCCATACCAAAAATGTAATCTATGCATACAGCATGGCCGGCCAAGAAAGGGGGGAGAGGGTGAGCAAGCAGTCCTTCCCTTCATAAACCATACCAGTCCACATATCTTCAACATGAGGGGGTACCCCTGACAAGGACAAGAGCCTCTTCACCACAACCCTGGCCCAGTAATTGTAGGGGTCTGCAGCTGGAGGCTTATTGGAATTTGAGTACCCGGGGGGACCCATATTCCACCCCCCACATGAATAGTACCCCTACTCATTCACAAAAAAAATGTATAAGCTGGAAAGAAAGACGCCCAAACATTTGACAATTCCTTTATCTAAAACGATTTAAAAAATACCCCTCCATTGTAAGTTACAATGGCTGCTGCCTGCTGAAACTAATATACCGTCACACATACCCGATACCCACAGTACTGCTCACTGAATGACAACTACCCTAACTGAACAGGGGGCCATGTTGGCAAAAGTTTGGGTATTCATTCTAATGCCGACACAGCCAAAGTTTGGTTCAAACCTAAATTTGGAACAAACCATCTGCCCATTTCTACTGAGCAATTAGCTTAACCCTAATAATAATGTATCTTTCAGTAGCACTGAAAAATAGTACCTCAAACCATGTTCTGGAGACTTGTTTTTACATGTGTTTAGAGAAAATACAAAAAGGAAATAATAAAGATAAAACATTTATCTTGCTTTGTTTACTGTAAATTAATGTTTTGCTGATTCATCCGTCTCCAAGGACAATCAATTGTGATAATGGATTATACTGCATCTGATGTGTGGTTTACAAAAAAAAAAAAGAAAAAGCACAACTGGCAACACAGCACCAATGTCCTGTACTTAAAATCAATTATTGGAGCACTTAGATATCATTCTCAAGGTAATTAGCTTGTTTTATCCTGATTATCCTAATGTTCTTTGAGGTTGTACGGTCAGTTCCTTATTAGTGAATCAAGATGAAAATCAACATGAAACCCGCAGATTCAATGAGAGTTCAGAAAGCACCGATGAAGTCTTAAAGTAGAACTCAAGCCAAAATATTCACGTTTTGGATAAAGGGAGAAATCTTGGATCATGTCATCATCAGAGGCAAACACAAACTGGGGGTCTTCAGTATGCTGGAGAAATACTGCTTTTCTGGTGTATTCCTTTACCTTTCAGTAGGAAAGGACTGTCTTCAGGCAAGTCTGATTTTGTTGTTTGCATTGGTATATACAGTATGTTACAGAATTGAGGTAGGGACTGCACTTTTTTTGAAGTTTTTGACACAGAATGTGTCTTTACATGTATTGTAAATGTATGCAACAAACTTTTTTTTTTTTTAACCTGAGTAGTTATGTTTTGTTTAGATTAATTACTGTAGAATTATTTTTGTTGGCTAGCTGAAAAATGTAATGAGGAAATTTAGTTTCATTATTTGCTGTTTAACCACTTACAGACCGCACCATTTTGCTGGTCAAAGACCAGACCACTTTTTGCGATTCGGCACTGCATCGCTTTAACTGACAATTGCGCGGTCGTGCGACGTGGCTCCCAAACAAAATTGGCGTCCTTTTTTTCCCACAAATAGAGCTTTCTTTTGGTGGTATTTGATCACCCCTGCGGTTTTTATTTTTTGCGCTATAAACAAAAATAGAGCGACAATTTTGAAAAAACCGCATTATTTTTTTTTTTTTTAATACAAACTTTTATTGAGACTTATAAAGAAAAAATAGGCACATACATAGAGCGACTGAGTGCTCCAGAATACAAACATCAAAGTACAGTACATCGAGTTAACAATAATACATTGCTTGCAGTAAAGGAGTAGCAGGCATACAAGTATAAAACAGAGTAATGGATGGTAAGTAGCTGCCATCCAACGCAGTAGTCATTGCTCATGGGGGTATAAAGAGCAAGGCATCCGACAGAGATAAAGTATCCCCCACTATACCAAGCACTGGGGTAGTGACTGTAACATCGATAAACAACAAACATAGAAATGCCAATGAAAACCAAAGAAAAACAAAAATCATAACGTAAGACAATAACTAAAACTGAATTAATGAAATAAATGCTCCCAAAGGGTACGGGACTGCAAGATCCTCCACCTAGGTCTGAACCCCGTTCGGGGGCGAGCAAACTCCCATGAAGCCCCAGCCCAAAGGCTAAGGGTATCAGGGGGACCAAGTCTTCCATTTAAGCTCGTATACCGGCATGGTGTCCAAAATTGTATGGGAAATCCTCTCCATAAAAAAAAAAAAAAAAAAAAAAAAAAAAAAAAAACCGCATTATTTTTTACCTTTTGTTATAATAAATATCCCCCAAAAATATATAAAAAAAAATTTTTTCCCTCAGTTTAGGCCGATATGTATTCTTCTACACATTTTTGGTAAAAAAAATTGCAATAAGCGATTATTGATTGGTTTGCGCAAAAATTATAGCGTTTACAAAATAGGGATAGTTTTATAGCATTTTTATTAATAATTTTTTATTATTTTTTTTTTTACTAGTAATGGCGGCGATCAGCGATTTTTATTGTGACTGCGACATTGTGGGGGACCCATCGGACATTTTTGACACTTTTTGGGACCATTGTCATTTATACAGTAATCACTATTATATAAATGCAGTGATTCCTGTGTAAATGACACTGGCAGTGAAGGGGTTAATCAGTGGGTGGCAGTGTAGGGGTTAAGAGTCCCTAGGGGTGTGTTACTAACTGTGGGGGGGGGGGTTGGGCTTTCATTTAGTGAACACTGATCTCTGCTCCAATCACATGGATCAGAGATCAGCGTCACTAGTTGCTAGGCAGAATGGAGAAATGCTGTTTACACTCCATTTCCTCCATTCAGCCGTCCCGTGAGACGATCGCGGGGATGCCTGCAGCGATCGAGTCCGCGGGTTCCGCGACCGGACTCAGCGATCGAGTCGGCGGCGCGCTCCCGATGGCAGGGTGGCATTGAATATTGGACGTACCTGTACGCCAATATGCCTGCCCGTGCCATTCTGTCGACGTACATCGTCGTGCGCTGGTCAGGAACCGGTTATATTACTAGAACAGGAAGGGGAAATCAATTTAAATGGATAAATAAATATTTATATATTTTAATAAGCAGTAAAACAAGCTTGGCTTGACTGTCAGATTTTACAACAGAAGCATTGATATCCTCAAGTCATTCTCCTATCAGGTCTGCTCACCTTGCTCTCCTTTGCAATGACTTGGTAGCCTTATACCCTTTTCGCCTCTAAAGTAAACACACATTAGATGCTCTGGAAAGGGAAACAATGTTAGCTGAGTTGCCCGAAAAAATACTTTAGTGCTTCAGCCACAAACTTGATGTACAAGTATGAGCATGATTTACACCACATTGTCTGCAGTTAGCTAGGTTAGTGAGAGCTTGTTTTATAGTGCATGTATTGCTTTCTAAGGCAAATGTAACAATACCTAAATGTCCATAGTTTGGCCATAAGTTCATTTTAATGTGAGCTATTGGGCTGTTAAGGAATTTAAACTGATGAATACCCTGATACAATGGCAAATGTATAAACTGAACTATATGTAGTATTGTGCACTTCTTCACAAATGATTAAAGTCTAGGGACCCACATAGTAGCTGATGTTTTGTATCTGCTATGAGCCCACTCTAAGAGCTATATTTATAAAGTAGTGAATGTACCATTTACCCTAAATTCACAATTGAATCAATCACTTTAATTTAAATTACATTTACTTACAAGATTCACCTGCAGCATATGTTAGGTGGAGATCGCATACATATTCCCCTTAGTTGCTTAGTGTACAGTCAATTTTTATCACATATTAGTCCAAGAATAGAATGTTTCTTTTAAACCTATAATGAGTCTCCTCTGTTATTTTTGTGCTGTTTTAGTTGCTGGATCTGTTTCTGTAGCAGCAGGAAATGCCAGTTGTATTCCCATTCTGAAAACCATTCTAGTTCTAGTGTAGCCTCCTCCATATAACTCCATAGGTAATTAGAACCCACAGGGACAGGGTGGGCTAGCATTTCACCTTAGGGTGTAGTCTTCAGCAATAGGGGAGCAATGTGTACAGGTGGGCACCAGTAACTTTTAGATGCAAAACAGGAGTTTATTGTTTATGAACTAGCAAACTTCAAAAAAGGGAACACATGTACTTACAGTCCTCACAGATGGAGAACCTTGAAGCCAGCATGGCATTTTGCAGCCAATACTTTGAGGAGAAAACACCATACTCCAATGAGCTCCAAATTTCCAATCCCAGTTTCTTAGGACTCAAACACAAAGCTTGTCCAACCACGTGATCACCTTCCTCAGCCAGCAGGCCTAACAGGATTCAACAGCCAAACATATACCCTCCCCCAGCCTGCACCATTGTCAACAAACCTCCCAGTGTCTTGGCTATAGAGAGATAATTTTCATGGATCTGATTAGTGCAGCTTCTTAATTGTAATGTTTATAGCACCCCCCAGCCTGCCCCATTGTCAACAAACTTCCCAGTGTCTTGGCTATAGAGAGATAAATATTCATGGATCTGATTAGTGCAGCTTCTTAATCTTTTGCTTGAGGCACCAGTGATGCCTACTGGCAGGAGACAGATACTAATGCCAGGGACAAAAAAATCTGACAGCTCAGGTCGGAGACACTGTACTACCCATGAGAGGTTAGTCCAGTGATCTCCCCCACTGAGCTGTTGTGTTCTGACAGGGGGATGGCCCCATCCCCAAAAGAACACTCAAATCAGCGTTCTTTACCAGTGGCTGAGAGCGGTGATCAGGAGTCGGTCGGCTGCTGGTTTTCTATCATGCACGTCCAACAGAAGCCATCCAGACTGACATACATACTTGCAGAAGGACGGCCATTTTTCTTATGAACCGGAAAATGTCTCCCAACTTCCGGCCCATGTGTATGGAACTTAATAGTAACTGGAGAAAACTTAAGAAAGCTAAACTACCTATTCAACTAAGCAAACTGTAGCTTAGCACTACTAAATCTAAATAGATACACATGTTTGGGTGGCTGAAAATGTTGGTGTTTTCACAATTATTGTTGTATTATGTTTTAATGACAAAATAATTATTTTATGGCTATTTGCTAATTATGTCTACTAATTGGCTGAAATTACATCTTCTATACTATCATTACAATAAAAACAACAAATATTTTGTAAAATGGTCATTCCAACCAAACGTTTTTGGTAGATGTTAGAAAGTTTAAGTTTTTGGGTCTACACACCTGTTTTGTCAATCACACTAGCCCCGCTGAATTTTCAACTTGTGGAGAAGGCAAAAGAAAGAGCTGAAATATGCAAAGATGGGTACCTGCAACCTTCAAGTGGACATGAACTGATTTGGGAGCTTTTTAGTTTTGGCTAGAGTAGAGAGGAATTATAACACTAGTCAGGCTTTCATTTCTGTCTGTGCCCCTGTTGTCATGTTTATCATTATCATCAAGAATGAAAGTGAGGAGAATCCCTGATTTTGTGTTTTTCCCCCAGAACAGTAATACAGGGGATATCCAATGGGGACACTAGTTCTGGTGACACTGTTGACAACCAGAGATTCCCTCACTTTGGAGAGATTTCCTCTCATTTCCTGTTTTGGCTATGGGACAAGAAATTAAGGGAAACCTCCTTAATGAAAATGAATGATCTTTTAATGTTTATGTAAACACATACATAGTTTATGTTTCTGTTACAACAGAGTTTCAAGCTTACATTAAACTAGACACGCACTGCCGAAAATTTTTCAAATTTACGAATACTCTGAAAAAATTGTTAAACAGGTTTTCATTAATTCAGATGTTTCCGAATTAACAAATGTGTCGAAATTCGTTAAAAGATGAATTTGGAACGAAATTAATTGCACATGTCTAAATTAAACTAGTATCTGTTGATTGTGGTACTACAAGAGTCATAATAATACTTCACACCATTCATTAAACTCACTCCTATGTGTTGAAATTACTAAGTATATCATAAACATATGAATAATGGGTAAATGGTAAAAGTAATGTAATATTGGCACACTTCACTGCTACTGTATGAGATTTTGGAACAGGAAAAGGAAAACAGCAAAAGGTTTGGCCGCACTCACAGGTTTGAAGCAAAAGTGAAGACTTTATTGAAGATAAAAATCATCAGACAACATCATAGACATCATGACATCAATGCAGACCTGAATAATGCGCTTCATGAATTGGAATTCGCTTAGTCACAATCTGAACCTGTGAGTGCTGTCAAACCTTTTCCTATTCCAGTGGCTCTAATCCAGAATTCAGACTGGACCTGCACCCTGAGGTTGAAGCGTGGGACTGCTCTCAACTGGAGTGGCTTGACTTTGCTTTCTACCTACTGTATGAGGTACACCTACTGTAGAAGCACCCAAAATCCCAGGTGTATATTCTGGCCTGGAAAAGACAATTTTCTGCAATAAAAATCTAGGGACAAACAAATTGTTTGTCCCTGGCTTATCTACAAATTTTAACCACTTAAGCCCCAGACCATTTTACAGGCCAAAGACCAGACCACTTTTTGCGATTCGGCACTGCGTCGCTTTAACTGATAATTGCATGGGCATGTGACCTGGCTCCCAAACAAAATTGACGTCCTTTTTTCCCACAAATAGAGCTTTCTTTTGGTGGTATTTGATCACCCCTGCATTTTTTGTTTATAGCGTTTGCTATAAACAAAAAAAGCATTATTTTTTACATTTTGCTATAATAAATATTCCCCCGAAAATATATAAAAAAAACATTATTTTTCTCAGTTTAGGCCGATACGTATTCATCTACATATATTTGGTAAAAAAATTGGAATAAGTGATTATTAATTGGTTTGCGCAAAAGTTATAGCATTTACAAAATAGGGGATAGTTTTATGGCATTTTTATAAAAAATTTTTTTACTAGTAATGGTGGTGATCAGCGATTTTATGGCATGACTGCGACATTATGACGGACACATCTGACATTTTTAACACATTTTTGGGACCATTGTCATTTATACAGCAATCAATGCTATACAAATGCACTGATTCCTGTGTCAATGACACTGACAGTGAAGAGGTTAACCACTAGGTGGCAGTGTAGGGATTAAGTGTGTCCTAGGGGCGTGTTTATAACTGTGGGGGGTGTGGCTGTCTATGACACGTCACTGATCTCTGCTCCGATCACACGGAGCAGAGATCAGGGACACTGTCACTAGGCAGAATGGGGAGATGCTTGTTTACTTTAGCATCTCCCCATTCTTCCTCCCCATGAGGCGACCGCGGGTATCCCCGCAGCGATTCAGTCAGCGGGACCCGCGATTGAACTCACGGAGGTTCCGACCGGCGAGCGCCGCCAGCTGTGCACACGCGATGGCACAGCGGCAAATTTAAAAGGATGTACCTGTATGCCCATTTGCCTGTCTGTGCTATTCTGCTGACGTACATCGGCGTGCGCCAGTCAGCAAGTGGTTAAGACATGTTCACTTAGAGAGAACTTTTAACTATGCTAAACACATAAAAAATTGTCATTTACTTTTTTGACATAACACGTCCATGCTTATGTGGAAGGCCCCAAGTGCCCAGAAACCAAACATGAGGTTCAAGAGCTAGAAGGCAAAACTATTGACTATAAGAGCTATTGTACAGGCACAGTTTCACTTTAAAGAAAGCCTTTGCTTTCCCCCTCTACTGTACAAGCACCAGTACTGTCATCTAGGAAGAGCCCATAGCCCTATGTAACCTAAGATTTGAGCAACTTTTTTTGTTTCTGGCAGCCTAAAGGAGCAGGGGCAAAGCAAAGTAAAGGTGAACGTGTACTAATGGGCATGGGAGATTAAGTGCACCTGTTTCTTTGTCCTTCAATGCAAAATACGTGTTCATGGTAAAGCAGTATTTAAAGTGGTTGCAACCCTAAAAAAAAAAAAAAAAAAAAACTGCAAGACAAAGGCATAATGAGCTAGTATGCATAGAATTCTAGCTTATTATGAATTGCTTACCTGAGATCGAAGCCCCCGCAGTGGTCCTTGTTCACCGCTCCGGTGGCCAACATCTCTCTGGGGGGGGGTTACTTCCGGGTATTGTGGCTCCAGCAGTGTGATTGACTGGAGACATGATGACGTCACTCCTGCGCGTACGTGCAGGAGTGCCGGTAACGGAACAGTCTAACTGAAACATACATGCCGTTGCTTTAGATTGCTTAAGTGCGCATGTGCCGATGACGTCGGCACATGCAAATACAGGGATATCTCCTGAACCTGTGTAGCTACAGGTAAGCCTAATTATAGGCTTGCCTGTAGAAAAAAGTGGTTGCAAAGGGTTTACAACCACTTTAATCCAAAAGCAACCATCAATTATATTGCAGCTTACCAATCCTTAAATGTGGTGACTCCATCACTTTTCTTTTTTTGGCTTTCTTTACATTACATTTACATTTTTACATGGTGATCTGACCAGTAAGTCTGTTATTGTTCAACAGAACAGTCCGTCCTGCAGATGTAGCAGTTAAAGAATGGAGACAAACCATTTACCGCTGACAGGGGTACTTACAATAGTCATCTTTTACTTTACTTTAAAACCTTTATCCCAATAGAAAAAAAAACTTTTGCTGCAACTGCTTATAAAGTATTCGCTGGAGTTTGGCTTAAATTTGCTCAGGGCATCTAACACTCTCCTTCCCCCAGACTGACAACTGACAATGAGGGTGTAACCAATGGTGGTGTCAGTAGGGGGAATGGTGCCCAATCATTCCTGTCAGTTGGTGAAATAATGCCCCAAGGGCCAGGAAAAAGGCAAGCAAAGAGCCAGGTCTGGCCCCTGGGCCACAGTTTAGAGGCCACTGCTCCAGAGGATAGGCGCTCTGATACAGGAGGTTTGTTACTGGCCAGATCACAGGTGAAAACAGAGGGAAAAAAGCCTAAAAATTAAAATGAATTCAGCCACCACATCTAATGACTGGTAAGCTGCAATATATTACATTTTTGGTTTTAGGTTTAATACTTTAAGCTTGCAAAAAAACATTGTTTTGACACACGCTCAGCCGCAGAACTTGCAAAAGCTAAACTGAGGACCCGCTCTTGCAAGCCTCTAGTGCTGCACAGTAGGAATTCAACTCTTGGTTCTTCACAGTGCTATATGTCAGTGCCCTGGAAACCATGATAAATGTTGCTTTAGACAGGAAAATAAATGACACTCCAAGATTTTTATTGATTTAACAAAGCAAGATAAGAGAATTGATGAGTGCAATAGACAGGGTTTCTGGTGTTTTATTAAACCAATATTGACATATTTGTTGCAGTCTATTTTTTAGCACATATTGTATGGTTGCATAAACTAATGTCTTCTAAAGTATAATAACTAACATGTTATAGTGCTGCTTGAGGAAACACTCATCCTACATGTTTCAAACAGAATATTTAATCAAAAAGGTTATTAGATCAATGCAGATTGTAAAGCTGGCCACATACCTACCTACAACTAATTTTATGTGTCAATCGATCTTACATTTTTATTGTAAGATATTTACACTTTTGTACCATACAACCTAAATTTAGTACAGTGTACAAACAGACTAGAACAAGCAATGGACAGCTTTGCCTAGGGTAAACAAACAGCTTTTCCCAGTGCTGTATGGGATGGTAAAGGGGAGAATCTGACTGGGGCAACAGAACTATTCACATTTTTTAAGCACTAACATAGTTTTCAAGTATTGGAGAAATTCATTTTTGAACAACTACTTGGTGAACTGTTAATGCAAGCTTGTTGCATCAATTTGTGGTCAGCAAACCTAGCCAAAATTATTTATGTTAACAAATAAATATATTTACTAAATTCAGCCAAAGATTGGGGCATACAGTTTACATTTTACAAGCAGTCTATACCAAACTTCTCCAAATTATGTTGTCTGGAGATGCACATACCAGGTGGTGAGAATGGGTTTTGGAAGCAAACATTTAAAGAAAAAAAATCAGCGTTATCTTCAATATACAAATTTGACTTTCTCACAAATGACTCATAAACCAACCTCAATTGTTCTTACAGTGCCTTAAAAAAGTATTCATACCCCTTGACATTTTCCACATTTTGTCATGTTACAGCCAAAAAGGTAAATGTAATTTATTGGGATTTTTTTTTTTTTTTTTTTTTTGAGAAAAGGATTTTTAATAGCAGTACTTTATGCCATGAACTCATATGGAATTGGCTCAAGGAGCTCAGGTTCCTTTCCAAATGTTCGGACAAAGTGAGCTTCACTTGGTTGGGCTGGCTGACGTTTTAGCTCCACCCAGGTGCCGTTCTCTTTTGCTTCCTTTTTCTTCCTCTCGTTTTCCTTCACACGTTGCAGGAAACTGTCTCTGCTCTTTGAGTGGCGGATATGCTCTACACGGACATTGATCCTCATGGCAAGAATCTTACCTTTGACTTGTTTGTTCACAATTATTCCAACAGCATGCTGTGTGACATTGTAGATCCGGCCAGTCTTGCCATGGTAGCACTTGTGTGGCATACCTTTCTGGATTGTGCCTGTACCCTTGATGTCCACAATATCACCCTTCGTGTAGATGCGCATATAGGTTGACAGTGGCACCGGACTATGCTTGCGGAAGGGTCTAGAGAACATATAACGGTGCCTCGCCTTTTGCCTCTTGCGTTCGTCATTTTTCACTAACAATTGCCCCCTACTGCAAGATGGCGGGTCCGGTGGAAAGCTTTTATTGGGATTTTATGTGATAGGCCAACACAAAGTGGCACATAATTGTGAAGTGGAAAGAAAATGATAAATGTTTTTCAAAAATGTTTTACAAATAAATATCTGAAAAGTGTGGTGTGCATTTGTATTCAGCCCCCTTTACTCTGATACCCCTAACTAAAATCTAGTGGAACCAATTGCCTTCAGAAGTCACCTAATTAGTAAATAGAGTCCACCTGTGTGTAATTTTATCTCACTATAAATACAGCTGTTCTTTTAAGCCCTCAGATGTTTGTTAGAAGACCTGAGTGAACAAACAGCATCATAAAGGCCAAGGAACACCCCAGACAGGTCAGGGATAAAGTTGTGGAGAAGTTTAAAGCATGGTTATGTTATAAAAAAAAAATATCCCAAGCTTTGAACATCTCACTGTTTAATCCATCATCTGAAAATGAAAAGAGTATAGCACAAGTGCAAACCTACCAAGACATGGCCGTCCACCTATACTGACAGGCCAGGCAAGGAGAGCATTAATCGGAGAAGCAGAGAAGCATTAACTCTGGAGAAGCTGCAGAGATCCACAGCTCAGGTGGAAGAATCTGTCCACAAGACAACTATAATGCCGTGTACACATGACCAGACTTTTTGACAGCAAAGGTCCGACGGAACAAGTCCGTCGGACAATTCGATCGCGTGTGGGCTCCATCGGACCTTTGCTTGCCAAAAATCCGGCGGACTTTAGAAATAGAACATGTTTTAAATTTTTTCACCAGAACTCTGCCGGACCTAGAAATCCGTTCGTGTGTATGCTAGTCCGACGGACAAAAACCGACGCTAGGGTAGCTATTGGCTACTGGCTATGAACTTCCTTATTCTAGTCCAGTCGTACGTCATCATGTGAGAATCCGTTGGACTTTGGTGTGATTGTGTGTGGCCAAGTCCGTTCATTCTGAAAGTCCGTCGGAACTCCACCAAAAGTCAGTCGGAATGACTGTCGGACCTAGTCCCTCGAAAAGTCCGGTCGTGTGTACGCGGGATTAGTCGTTCACTTCACAAATCTGGCCTTTATGGAAGAGTTGCAAGAAGAAAGCCATTGAGAAAGCCATTGTTGAAAGAAAGCCATAAGAAGGCATGTTTGCTGTGTGGGAGAAGCCAGCCATGTGGGGGACACAGGGACGCAGCAAACATGTGGAAGAAATGAAGCGAAGGTCTACAAAGGGATGATGGCGCTGTTCACTAAACTATATACAAATGCATACGGTAGGTGCACTCATAAACAAACCACCAAAATAAATACCTGTGTGTAAACAGGCTAATGTAAACAACACTACATAGAAAGTGCAACGTGCATAAGAGTAATAAAGTGCAAACAATTATATGTGTATAAAGGGAACAGTGCAAAAAAAAAATATCAAAAGACAGCATCAATAAGGAAAATTATTATATCACATGGTATAAATGATTCAATAATTCATTAACTATCAATCCAACCAGAAAAATTGTAAATAAAATATATAAAGAAATGTCCAAAAAATCGTAAAGGTGAAAGTCCAAAGCGTAAAATACCCGAGGAAGATATGATTGTGAGCAAATGCAAATAAGGATAAAATTAATGAAAATGAAAAGCTAAAATTTAAATTTGTTGGTGTCCATAAGTGTGAAAATCTCTTTCATGCAAAAAAAAAACACCGCTAAAAATAAGGTGGCTTTTCACTGGAAATACAAGTAACTTTTCAGTGCTCCCGTCCTTCCTCCGGTGGCCCCTCTTGTGAATGCACTCACCAGATCGCCTCACCCCTGCTGGGGTAACAGGCGTGTAACCTCCTTATCCGGGTGTTGATGGCGATCCTCCTGTCAGGGTACCCTGGACTCCTGGTAATTACTGACCGTCAGTAGTACTTACTTTCATAGGTAGGTTGGAATAAGTCAGCGGCAGGCAATCATGAGGGCTCATTCACATTTACACGTTGATTTGGGTGGAAAGGCTATGTGAACCTTCATCTGATATGTGGCCAGTGGTTATTATCATGTCATCAAATTTTGACTTGTATATTTGACACAGAGAATAAACATATAAAAAGTTGACACAAACACCGGAAAGCTCTGACATGTAGTTGCACTTAGATGGCTATAAATACTGATTCAAAACCTATGACTAGGGGGCATTACTATTCCAGGCAGCTCTTGCAATGTAAAAGGACATTTTGGAACCCTATGTGCTTCATTGACTGTTTAAAACTTTGATATGCATATATATCTAATTAAAAGCATGTGTTAAACCTGTTATTGCTGCCCATGGTAAAGCATTTACTTTAGTGTGGTAATGGGCATACACATGCTTTATAATGATGAACAATGTTAAACATCTGAATCAGAAGCTCAGTAGAAATGGCGGAACATCTTGCTGTGGAAAATGGGCTATGGTTATAGCTAGAACCTTTGGTCTAATAGGCATAATGGAACTTGCCCGCCGGCAAGTCTTGTTCACTGAACGTTTTAATCACAGACAGTCTACTGAGACACAGCTTCACTGCATTAGTGAATGCTCAGCGCATGCTTTGGAAACTAAAGAAAAAAAAATACAACATTAAAATAAAGCACTGTAAAGAATGGCTTACATTAGAACCATTAATTCCTATTGCCTGGATAATCTTTTCTCTGGGTTCTAGTCCAAAACACAGGAGTTAATTATATTGATCTAAGCCATTTCAATCCAGCATGTGTTTCATTGGCTTTTATTCTCAGTGGTGCCTTGTAATTTAAATGTCATTCTGATGCACACTTTTTGTTCGCTGTGAGCAGAAAAGCATTTTCCTACTTGACTGGTGAGTTTAAGAGCAGCAGAGAATTTACCCTGTATTTTAAATCTTTACCTCATAGAGTAAATGGATGTAATACAATCAAGATGAATAGAGGGAGGCCAGACCTAATATTACGAGCATTTGATCCTCCTCTTCTGTATGGGGACTTAGAAGATGTACAGAAATATATATATTTTGTACAGTGTTTTCTTTGTAGGAGGAAATTTTCATTCTGAGTTAAACCTCCCTGCCCTTAGCAATGTGTCAAAGTCTATAAGCACACAACAAAAAATAATAACATAATCCACATATCTAATTTCTTCAAGGTTTTCTATTGCTGGTCTGCACCCAGTGACACAGCATCAGGCCCCTGTAATCACAGCTCAGTACCAGAACTGAACAGATGATCTACTATTAATTGATACAGAGGGGCATATTTCTCATTGAAAACAATGGGTGTCAAGACGTGCCCTATGACACTTGTTTTGACAAACCCGCCTATAGGCACCACCGATATGGACAGACATGCTTCAATCTTTTCTATGGCTCTGCCAGTGAGTGGATGTTCAACATGCTAGTACAGTGTTGTTCCTTTTCCTACATAGCAACTAGTAGTCAGTTGCACACCAATATGTCCATGTCTTAGAAAATCTCTGTATAGGGATACGTGTGCTTCAGAATGTTTAAAACGTCTAACTGCTGCTAAAGCCCAGTATGGCATAGTAAGCAGCCGGGTCCCAAAAGATGCTTAAATCCTTCACTTTACCTACTTTGCTCAAGCTGTGTTGTCTATATTGGAGGCCAAGGCTTCTCTTTTTTTTCTTCACCTTTCTTCCATTTGTGATTTGGATATTACTTTTTAATATGAGGTGTTGGGGGCTTTGTAGCTACAAACAATTATGGTAATAATGGCAGTGGCACAGTAAAGATGGCCTTGAAGAGCTTGCCACTTAAAATGAAGCCTTACATTACTGTGCATCTGCTGTGATAATGCATTCAAAGTGACCTCATTGTATAATGCTTTCTACAGCTGTACACAGTTTTGAAGCATATTTCTGCCCAATGTTGTACATTCACTTCTTTGAATAAAATTAAAAAATTATATTTTTTCAGATTTGAAGGGATTCCTATGTTTCTCTAATGCCGCGTACACACGATTGAATTGTCCGGCGTACTTAGTCCGGCAAACAATCCGGTGGATAGTCCGACGGACTTTCTACCGAATGGACTGGGCCACACACGGACAAACAGAAAGTCCGGCATTTGCTAGCGCGATGATGTACAGCACGTACGACGGGACTAGAAAAAGGAAGTTCAATAGCCAGTAGCCAATAGCTTCCTTTTCGTACTTGCTTCTGAGCATGCATCATTCATAGTCGGCGGAAAGATTGGACTTCAAAAATACTTTCCAAGTCCGCCGTACTTTACGCTGAGAAAGTCCGCTAAGCCCACACATGATCGAATTGTCCGGTGAAATGCGTTTCGGTGGACTAAGCAAGCTGGACAATTTGATCGTGTGTACGCAGCATTAGATTGCTTTGTGGATTTTGTTATGCTACTGGGACAAGCAGCAGCAGTAAAACCTGACATAGGTTTATACCCTTCCTCTTACAAAAAATATTGCTTTCATGAGTAACCTTGTTACAATTAAAGGGATTTCCCCTAACTTTGTGTCCTGATGCATATTGTGGATGCATTCGTGTAGAAACAAGTTTATTTATTTATTTCAGGTACTTATATAACTTTAATATACGCAGCACTTAACATATACAATGTACATTCACATCAGTCCCTACCCTCAAGGAGCTTGCAATCTAAGGTCCCTAACTCACATTCATACATACACATACTAGAGCCAATTTAGACAGGAGCCAATTAACCTACCAGATTGTCTTTGGAGTGTGGGAGGAAACCAGAGTAACCAAACTGCAGGCACAGTGTAATGGTTATGCAGTGATCTTCCTGTGTTTGCTTACCTCCCCTCATGTGTTCAGACTAGAGGCCAGCCACTTCCACCTGGTGGTTTTTATAACCTCTCCTCTAAGCATGGCTCCACCCCAGGCCCTATCAGGGAGCCCTATATTAACCTGTGCACTGCAGGCCATCAGTGCTGATCAACCATTGTGTATTCCTTTGTGTGTTAGCTTCCTGTTTCCTGCCGTGTGCTCTGCTACTGTTTTCCGTTACCGACTTTGGCGTGTTTTGACTATCCCTGTTTGCCTGTGATCCTGACCTTTTGGCGTGTCCCCGACTATCCTTGTCTGTTTGTGGCCCCGACCTTGGCTTTGTCCTTTACCATCCCTATCCTCCTGTTGCCTACTGTGGGTGTGAGCTGGGGGACCCTGGGGGTCGTGACCTGGAGCCAGTTGCAGCCAAGTCCATCCTCACCACCAGAGGCGCTGGTGAACACCTGCTGGCTCTTAGACTCCGCGCCCCAGGGAATCTTACGCTCTAACCCCAGTGGGATCTGTCCCCCGTCTGCAGCAGTCAGCCGTAGGGTTCAAAACCTTGCGGTGCACTCCTGATCCTACGGTGTGCACCTATCACCTCACCTCAAGGTGACCTGACACACAGGAACTGTTGGCACAGGAACTTCCGCCAGGCTGTGGCATCACTTCTGGGCTTCGTACACAGTGTGAGCAGCCACTGTATACTGGCCCCAATAGTTCCTGTCCCTGCAGTTTGGTTCCCACTTCATTGGACCCCTGGCCTTACAGTCCTGGACGGGCCCCCCACCAGCGATGCTCCTGTCTGTTTAGTCTGTTTAGACTAAGGGTGGAACACGACAGATGGAAAATATAGAAGGAAATTAGACTATGATCTTCGGTCTGATTTGTATGCTGTGTAATGTTAAGTATTTAGTGTGCAATATTTAATTTCAGTATATAGTTCTTTAATATGATTACATAAAAAATATATATATATATATATATATATATATATATATATATATATATATATATATATATAACATAACCTTGAATAAGGAATGTTTTGTATGCTTATTAGTTACATCATTTAAAGTGACTGTACAAAGCAAATATTCATTCGCTGTTGCGAACACACCTGGGTGGGCTCTGCTCGCATTCTCTGCATCCCGTGCCCACCCTATTTTAAGCCTATTAGACCCTCTGGGTCTAATCAGGTGCTTCAAAAAATCACCCACCCTGCATTGGAATCCATGCGTCTGGCATCCTAAAAGGGGCCGGATGCATGGATGGGGGGCGGCACCCTTGCACCCTTAATGTATGGGCCGCCCCTGGTTGGTTCCTGTTATGTCCGATACCCATCAAATAGACAAGAATTGTTCAGAAATCACTTGTTTTGCTGTTTATGTATAATACCTTCTTGAAACCCTATTTCAACCTTCAATGTAAATGATTATATATTACAAACTCGCAGTGTTTTTACTGTTTTTTTTTATACTCCCATCTATTTTTCTATTGTTAAAGGGGTTGTAAACGCTCATGGTTTTTCACCTTCTGTAGTGCTGCAGCCCCTCCCCCCATTTTATTTACCTGAACGCTGTCATCCTTTGGCCTGGAATGAGCATACCAGCTCTAGCTGGTGTCTCGTGTCCTAATTGGATACATTGATAGCAGAGCAGCCATTGGCTCCCACTGCTGTCAATTAAATCCAATGACACAGCCCCGGGGGGTGGGGTCCGGCATTCTGTGGGAATAGACACAGATGCAGGACTTGGGAGCATGCCCCTGCACAGGTGTCCACCTTAGGACAGCCTTCTCCAACGTGGACACTCGGTTCAGGGAGGAGCCACCAGTGACGCTGGGGGACCCCAGAACAGGAGGATCAGGGCCACTCTGTGCAAAACTAACTGCACAGTGGAGATAAGTATGACACGTTTGTTGTTCTAAAAACAAAACAAAAAAAATTAAGGTTTACAACCCCTTTAACAGACAAACAATGATGTAATTTTCATCTACAGACTGTTTGCCATATATTGAATGCATGTCTAAAAACACGTATTTAAAAAGACAAAAAACTGAAAGAAATGGAAGCCCAACGGTTGCACACAAAACCAAAAAACGTTGCAACATGTTCTAACCCCTCCACACTATCCAAAACTGAAAAAAAATTGTTATGATGTCATAACAACTGGGGACCTCTAACTGCACTCAGGTTTTATATATTTTGAATCTCACAGTCCCTGGGCCAAAGATCTAACTAAAACTAGAAACATTAATTCTTTACACTGCATCTACCATACATTGATTTGCTAAATAAATGCATAATGGTCTGTTTAGACTAAGGCCGCGTACACACGGGCGGACTGTTCGCCC
Organism: Lithobates pipiens; assembly: GCF_037356315.1. Lineage (NCBI taxonomy): Eukaryota > Metazoa > Chordata > Amphibia > Anura > Ranidae > Lithobates > Lithobates pipiens. The sequence continues at coordinate 396,884,463 of NW_027507748.1, read as the reverse complement.
AACTTTGTTTGTCAAACAGTTTCGGCAAACAGTCCGCTCAAAATTAGCATGGACGGACATGGCCACACACGGCACTTTTTGAGCGGACTGTTTCAGCGAACTGTTTGACAAACAGTTCGCTCAACTTTTGAAATGAACGGACTCGCCCACGTAAGGCGGAGGCAAATCCGCCCATTTCGAGCGCGTGTACAGGTAGGCGGGGCCCGCGAAGGAGACGTCGCGGGCTCCGCCGCCTGGAATGGACTTAAAGGGGAACCCCAACACCGAAAAAAATCGGCGTGGGGTCTCCCCAAAGTCCACAACAGACCCTTGTCCGAGCACGCTACCCGGCCGGCCAGGAAAGGGGGGCGAGCGAGCGCGCCCCCCCTCCTGAGCCGTACCAGGCCGCGTGCCCTCAACATGGGGGGGTGCGTTGGGGAAGGGGGGGCCACGCGGCCCCCCCACCCCAAAGCACCTTGTCCCCATGTTGATGAGGACAAGGGCCTCTTCCCGACAACCCTGGCCGTTGGTTGTCGGGGTCTGCGGGCGGGGGGCTTATCGGAATCCGGGAGCCCCCTTTAAGAAGGGGGCCCCCGGATACCGGCCCCCCACCCTATGTGAATGAGTATGGGGTACAATGTACCCCTACCCATTCACCTGTGAAATAAAGTACAAAAAAAAACACAACACAGAGAAAAAATATTTTATTGCACAGCTCCGGGGGTCTTCCGTCTTCGGGGGTCTTCTCGCCGGACTCCTCCGCTATCTTCGTGTAGCTCTTTTACTAGCGGAGGAGCCCGGCTTTCTTCCTCCCCGCCGCCGGCCTCTTCTCCCGACTTCGGGGGTCTTGTCCCCCTCTTCGGTTCTTCTGCCGGGCCACCGCGCCTTCTTATAGCTCTTTTACAGGCGGTGGCCCGGTCTTCTGTCGCCGCTGCCTTCCGTTCTTCTGTCGCCGCCTTCGGTTCTTCTGCCGGGCCACCGCGCCTTCTTGTAGCTCTTTTACAGGCGGTGGCCCGGTCTTCTGTCGCCGCTGTCGCCGTCGCCGCCTTCCGTTCTTCTTCTTCTTCTTGTTCTTCTTCTTCTTCCCCAGGAGATGTTGACACGTCGCTCTCTCCGGCCGGAATGCCAGAGCCGCGCTGTGCGGTCACTTATATAGTGACAATGGGGCGGTGTCACATGGTATATGTCACATGGGTTGGTCACATGGGTTGATGTCACATGGGGACTATGACATCGTAAGGGGGCGGGGTCACCATGTGACCAACCCATGTGACATATACCATGTGACACCGCCCCATTGTCACTATATAAGTGACCGCACAGCGCGGCTCTGGCATTCCGGCCGGAGAGAGCGACGTGTCAACATCTCCTGGGGAAGAAGAAGAAGAACAAGAAGAAGAAGAAGAACGGAAGGCGGCGACGGCGACAGCGGCGACAGAAGACCGTGCCACCGCCTGTAAAAGAGCTACAAGAAGGCGCGGTGGCCCGGCAGAAGAACCGAAGGCGGCGACAGAAGAACGGAAGGCAGCGGCGACAGAAGACCGGGCCACCGCCTGTAAAAGAGCTATAAGAAGGCGCGGTGGCCCGGCAGAAGAACCGAAGAGGGGGACAAGACCCCCGAAGTCGGGAGAAGAGGCCGGCGGCGGGGAGGAAGAAAGCCGGGCTCCTCCGCTAGTAAAAGAGCTTCACGAAGATAGCGGAGGAGTCCGGCGAGAAGACCCCCGAAGACGGAAGACCCCCGGAGCTGTGCAATAAAATATTTTTTCTCTGTGTTGTGTTTTTTTTTGTACTTTATTTCACAGGTGAATGGGTAGGGGTACATTGTACCCCATACTCATTCACATAGGGTGGGGGGCCGGTATCCGGGGGCCCCCTTCTTAAAGGGGGCTCCCGGATTCCGATAAGCCCCCCGCCCGCAGACCCCGACAACCAACGGCCAGGGTTGTCGGGAAGAGGCCCTTGTCCTCATCAACATGGGGACAAGGTGCTTTGGGGTGGGGGGGCCGCGCGGCCCCCCCTTCCCCAAGGCACCCCCCCATGTTGAGGGCACGCGGCCTGTTACGGCTCAGGAGGGGGGGCGCGCTCGCTCGCCCCCCTTTCCTGGCCGGCCGGGTAGCGTGCTCGGACAAGGGTCTGTTGTGGACTTTGGGGGAACCCCCACGCCGATTTTTTTCGGCGTTGGGGTTCCCCTTTAAGCCCATTCCAGGCGGCGGAGCCCGCGACGTCTCCGTCGCGGGCCCCGCCTACCTTCACACGCGCTCGAAATGAGCAGACTTCCCTCCGAGCGGGAACAGTTTGCTCATTTCGAAAGTAGCCTACACACGGGCGGACTGCTCGCTCAAACACAGTTTCAGCGGACAGTTTTTCGGAATTTCCGAAAGACTTTGTCCGTCAAACTGTCCGCTGAAACTGTCCGCTGAAAGCCCACACACGAGCGGACTGTCCGCCCCCCAAACACTGTTCAGCGGACAAGGTTGGGTGAACAGTCCGCCCGTGTGTACGCGGCCTTAGAGAGGAACATGACAGATGGAAAATATAGAAGGAAATTAGACTATGATCTTCGGTCTGATTTGTACTCTGTGTAATGTTAAGTATTTACTGTGCAATATTTCATTTCAGTATATAGTTCTATAATATGATTATATAAAAACATAAAAAAAAACATTATAAACATATCCTTGAATAAGGAATGTTTTGTATGCTTATTAGTTACATAATTTAAAGTGACTGTGCAAAGCTAACACCTTATCTATAACCTTTAAAATCTGTTTTATTAAGATTGATATGGAAGCCTGCCATAAGCTTTTCAACACTCCAGCAAAAACCGATTGGCTGCTAACATACAGCAGTACATTTTCCATCTCAGATGCCAATGTTGTGATTAGACTCCATATGTTATAAGATTTGCTTTGCTTATCTATAAGGAACAGTGTCGGCTTTCTTCCAACATTGGCTTGGATATATATACCACCAGTCTGGATGATCTGCTTCACTTCATAATGAATGTCAATCTGTTTTGCTCCTGTTATTGCCGCTTGAGCTGCAGCGTTAGTTTTCAACAATTTTGATTCATAGTACAAATTATTTCTAATGTCACAAAAGATCTTCCATCTGGCTATCCCTGTAGTATACAACTATATTTACAATTCCTATAGATCCTAAAGGCCAGCTCATTCTCACTATTTTCACACAAATATTTCACAACTATGAAAAAAGTATCCCGCACCAAAGTATGATAACTGACTGACATTAGATACAAATCCACCCACGCTAAATACAAAGGTAATGTTTTAACTATACACAGAGATTTGTTAAAAGTGCTGCTTTGCTGACAGTTGATATAGTTCTTTGTTGACATTGCCAATGTGCTTTTGCAATTAACATTTCAACTCTTTGCAAGCTCTAAAAACAGACCTAAACCTAATCATTAAAAACCTGATATACGGTATAGCGTGTTAATAAAGTTGTAAAGGTCTTTTTAAATCTGAAGCTTCTGTTAAAATAATACTCAATGGTTCTGCCATTAAAATGATTGTAAGGTAAAGACAGAAAACTTTTTTTAAATTAAATTAAAAAATAGGTTTATACACTCCTGCTATGTGAAATGGCATTGCAGAGACTGACCTCTTGCCTCTTCTGTGTGTGTCAATAGTAGCAATCCATTTATTCTGGGGTGCCAGACGTGCTCCTAAGCTGGGCTGTGTGTGTCCATAGACACACATAGCACACCTCGGCCCTGTCCCTGCTCCCTCTTCACTGGATTTGATTGACAGAAATAAATGGCGCCTGCCGCTCTTAGCAAAGCCTGTGCAAGCAGTTGTCACTCCCCTATTGCCAATTCCATATTCCTGTTTCGGTGACAACTCAAAATTTTGGATTTACCTTCATGTTCGCTATCTGTGACATAAAGAGAGAGAGCAAATCTCCCTAACAGTGGCTTTAACCCATCACCACTCTATCCAAATCCATAAATATATATCTATAAATATTATACTCAACCACTTGGCGACTGCGCTATAGCCAAAGGACAGCTACAACGCCGGCTTAAAATTATGGCAGGGCATCCATGGACTTCCTCATGTTCTCACGCTGCCCACTTGCCCCCTGCGCTTTGTGATCGCCGAGTCCTTGGGACCAATCACAGCAGGCTCTTTACCACGTGATCAACTGTCAGCCAATGACAGCTGATCATGGAAGTAAACAGAAAGCCACAGCGTGAGGAAAAAAAAGAAAGCCGTTAACCAGCTTCTTTTAGCCCTTGTACACACGGTCGGGGATTCCGACAACCAAATCCATCGGATTTTGTAAGTCGGATTTTGTCCGAAACTGTTGCATACACACGGTCGGACAAAGTTGTCGGAAAATCCGACGGGATGACGTTATTTCGTTACGACGGGACTACGTTCACGCTAGTAGCCAATAGCTTTGGTGTAGGAATTTGATCTGAGCATGCGTGGCACTTTGTCCGATCGGAATTCTCTACACATGATCGGAGTATGTCCGATCGGAGCATTTTGTTGGAAAATTTTACCAACAAGTTGGAAACTTGGTCCGTCGGATACGCCAACGGACACAGTCAGAATATCCGACTAAACGGTCCGATCGGACACATTCCGTCGGAATCTCCGACCGTGTGTACAAGGGCTTAGAGGGACATCAGTCCCCTCAGTGCCCATCTGTGCTGCCAATCAGTGCCCACCAGTGTAATTTATCAGTGCCCCCCAGTACTGCAAATTAGTGCCCACCATTGCCATCTATCAGTGCCTAGCAGTACTGCTAATCAGTGCCCACCAGTGCCACATATCAGTACCCATCCGTGCTGCCAATCACTGGCCATTGTTGCCTCATCATTAGTGTCACTTATCAGTGCTACCTATCAGTGCCCATCAGTGCCACCTATCAGTGCCCTTCGGTGTCACCTATCAGTGCCCATCAGTGCCGCCTATCAGTGCCACCTCTCATTGCCCTTCAGTGCTTCCTATCGGTGCCCAGCAGTACCACTTGCCAGTGCCCATGCGTGCCACCCATCAGTGCAATCTCATCAGTGCCCACCAGTATTGCCTTATCAGTGCCCATCAGTGCCACCTACCAGTGCCCATCGGTGCAGCCTCATCAGGGCACATCACTGAAGGAGAACAATTACCTGCTGGCAAACATTTATAACAAACTATAAAAAAACTTTTCAAAATTTTTGTCTGTTTAGCAAAAAAAAACAAAAAAAAACAGTGGTGATAAAAAAAAACACCAAAAGAAAGCTCTATTTCTGTGAAAAAAATGATAAAAATGTCATATGGGTACAGTGACCGCACAGTTGTTATTCAAAGTGTGACAGTGCTGAAAATGTAAAATTGGCCTGGTCAGGAAGTGCCCAGTAAGCAAGTGGAAAAGATGTATGTATATTCAAGTCAAGTCATATACAAGGCTATAAGATTTGGGCTGTACAATATAACTGTTTTACATCTATAAAAGGAAACAAAAGCAGCCAGTACAGTTTTTTTGTGTAACCAAGAACTCCTAATATTTAGAAATACCTTTTACTACATTTGAATGTGGAAAGAAGTAGATATCAGTGTACCGGGTGCCATTGAAGGCCACATGTTGGAGAACCCCAGCTTTCAGTGCTAAGCATTTCAGGATCCCTAAGATGAGCAATAACATGTAACACAGTAATGGCACAAAAATACAAAAAGGCAACATGTTACTTTTTTAGGAAAAAAAAACAAACAAACAATCAAGTTGATGTATTGCTCCAGTTATATAAAAAAAAAACAGCCGAAGAGGTTTGATCTAATGCCCCGTACACACGACCAGACTTTTCAACATCAAAAGTCTGACGGAATGATTCCGGCAGACTATTCGAACGTGTGTGGGCTGCAGCGAACTTTTGATTTGCAAAAGTCTGACAGACTTTAGAAATGGAACATGTTTCAAATTTTTCCGACAGAACTCTGCCGAACCCAGAAATCCGCTCGTGTGTGTGCTAGTCTGACGGACTAAAACGGACGCTAGGGCAGCTATTGGCTACTGGCTATGAACTTCCTTATTCTAGTCCAGTCATACGTCATCACGTTCGAATCCGTCGGACTTTGGTGTGATTGTGTGTGGCCAAGTCCGTTCATTCGGAAAGTCCGTCAGAACTCTGTCAGAACTCCGTCAGAACTCCATCGAAAGTCTGCCGGACTTAAGTCCTGTCGTGTGTACGCGGCATTACAGTTTAATTTTAATTCCAAAAAGTTTTATTTGGGTTTCATAAAATAACAAAAAAAGACAGTATCACAAGCATTATGTAAATTATACACAGACAGATATTGGAAAGGGATCTTTTCCGTCCAGTCAGTGTGAGCAAAGGTAAATATCATAAGGTGGAAAAGAGCAGCAAGGCACAAACTGTGTAATGGTAGATAAATTGGTGATTATCATCTGCCTCGTGGACAGAGGAAGGCGAAGATTCTAATGCCACGTACACACAATCGGACATTCCGACAACAAAATCTGTGAGATTTTTTCCAATGGATGTTGGCTCAAACTTGCCTTGCATACACATGGTCAAACAATGTTGTTGGAAATTCCAAACGTCAAGAACGAGGTGATGTATGACGAGCCGAGAAAATTTAATTTCAATAGCCAGTACGGCTCTTCTGCTTGATTCTGAGCATGCGTAGAACTTTGTTCTTAAGAATTGTGTATACATGATCGGAATTTTCGACAACGGATTTTGTTGTCGGAAAATTTGAGATCCAGATTTCAAATTTTGTGTGTCAGAAATTTCGATGGAAAATGTCCAATGGAGCCTACACACGGTCCGAATTTCCGACAAAAAGCTCCCATCAAACATTTTCTGTGAGAAAATCTAACCGTGTATATGTGACATCAGAGTCTTAGAATTGTGAGATAATCGCAAGTCCTAGAGGCAGAGGAGGGGATTAAACACAGAGAGTAGGTATAATGATATGCATTTATATTGCATCTACTCGATCATAAAGAGTCAGGGAACAAAGGTGGGTTTGTAAAGGTCTGTGGTGTGTTGCTGCTTATATGTGGGAGGTATTGTAGAAGTCGGCAGTGAAAATTAGAGTTATGTAAGTTGTAAACCATAACGGTAATGATAATATATGTCATATGTGGTATCATATATTCATCTGGCAAGGTGGTAAGAGGAGGAGAGAAGACAATAACAAAAAAGGGGCGGCAAAGAAGGAGAGGGAGAGAAAAAGATGGGGGGAGTGAGATATCCAGAGAGTGGAAAGTATGGCTGGTTAGAGGGCATATGGGAGGGGCATAGTTTCTCTGACCTCCTCCCCTAGGTCTCAAGATCAAAATCATGAGGGGGGTTCATAGCTTGTGTGCATTTCCACAAAATGGCCTTGAGTGCAACCGTCATGTAATTTTAAGCTACCCTGTCGAATGCTTTCTACATGTTCAGCAAGAGAAAGAACAGTTTAATTTTAATTAGAAAGCCATTGTAGATATCTGCTGTCATTTACTACAGCCTTTTAAACCAGGATGCCCAGGCACCTTGGGGTGACTTCAGTTTTCTTCAGGGGAGCCTTCGCAAAATGCATAAACATTGCCCCAAATTGTAGTCAAGCCAGCAGGTGGGTCAAACCTGCCTTTTAGTTAATACAGATTTTCATTGCCCCTCTCCATCAGCACTGGGGTCACATTATCTGAGTGAGGGAGAAAAATGAAGGGAGAAGCAAAACATTGGAATACTAATCAGTACCAGTGTGTATTTGCTTTGGAAGAATAAATCACCTATAATGTTGGGCATCTTACATGTGTGGATGTTGCTGCATTATGTAAAACTGTTAGTTTAGTTTTTTGCATTTTAAAATTGGATGTTTAGAGTTGCACAAAACAGTTTATGAACATTTTCAAATTAATTGCATGAATTGTTCTTAAACTGTGGCGTGCTAAACTGATAACAAGTGCACTATTTTATATCTATATTAAGAAAAGAGAAGGAAAAGAGAGGAGGAGAGAAGACAGCGTGGGAGCTGCCGATCATGGTACAGGGCTCTCAAGAAATGCCTTGGGTGGTCGTTCCTTCAGAGCGCATGCACCAGTCATGCCACTGGTTGCATGTAATGTAAATATCTCCTAAATGGTGCATGTTCAGGAGATATTCGCATTACCTGCTTGCCAACCAGCTCACGCTGATATATACATTGGCATAGTGGCACTCCTGGCACTCCAGTCTGCAAAAACAGGATAGCTCGTTGTGGGTCCCATGGGCTCAATGTCAGCTCGCAGCCCGCAATCACAAAGAGAAGAGGCAGATTGGTGACCTGCCTAAGTAAACAAGGAATTTTCCTGTTCTGCCTAGTAATGAGACAGAGATCTTCTGTTTCCTGTCATCGGAAACATCGATCTCTGTCATATCAGTGGTAGCCAATTCCCCCTACAGTTATAACACGCTGAGTGAACACACTTGACCCCTTGATCTCCCACTAGTGTTTAACCATTTCCCTGTCAGTGACACTTATATAGTAATCAGTGGCTATTTTTAGCTCTGATCACTGTATACATGTCAATGGTCCCAAAATAGTGTGAAAAATGTTCGATCTGTCTGCCGCAATGTCTCAGTCCCAATAAAATCACCGCCATTACTAATAAAAAATAATTAATAATAAAAATGCCATAAATCTATCCCCTATTTTGTAGACACTATAACTTTTGTGCAAAGCAGTAAATATACACTTATTGTATTATTATTATTATATATTTTTGGGGATATTTATTATAGCAGAAAGTTAGAAAAAAAAAATTTTTCTTTTCAAAATTGTCGGTCTTTTTTTCTTCATAGCGCAAAACATAAAAATTGCAGAGGTGATCAAATACCACCAAAAGAAAGCTCTATTTGTGAGGAAAAAAGGACACACTTTTTTTTGGGTACAGAGTCATACGGCCGCGCAATTGTCAGTTAAAACGACTCAGTGCCAAATTGTAAAAAGTACTCTGGTCAGGAAGGGGGTAAAATCTTCCAGGGCTGGAGTGGTTACCTATAGGTAAGCCTTATAGGAATACCTATAAGTAAAAGTCATGCATGGAAGTTAACTTCCACTTTAAGCCTAAAACTAAATATGTATCAAAAGATCAGTTACATTTACTGCTATACCTAAATTTAAAAACACTGCAGAATAATTATTGGTTGATTTCAAAGTTTATCATAAATAACTTTCAACTGATTTGATTAAGCCATCAAAATTGGTGTCAGAAGATTAGATCTGTATATTTATTGACCCATTTTTTTGGCTTCTGTATTACTAGAATAGGTGTACTTCAAGCATGATTCTACACATGTTTAATATATAGATGACCACTAGAGAGATTTTTTATCGATCTCTATATGAAGTAAAAAAGTAAATGTTACAAAATAAAAATACACTAAAAAACAAAACAAAAATTTCCAACCACAGATAGAGATTTCCTAGGAGTAATTAAATTGGAATTTGTCATCCACAGGAGAACACTTGAACCCATATGCCTTGTACACACGGTTGGACATTTTTACCACAAAATCCGTCTTATTTTTTCCAATGGATTTTGTCCAAAACTTGTGTTGCATACACACGGTCGGACAAAGTTGTTGCAAAATATGATCATTCTGAACGTGGTAACGTTTGTTGCATACGACAGTTACTCAGAGGCTAGTAGCCAATAGCTTTGGTCTCGTAATTTGATCTGAGCATGCGTGGCACTTTGTCCGTGCATGTGTGATAATGTAACAAAAAATAAATAAGGTGCAATCATGCTGAATATATGTGTGCAGAGACTATACATAGAAGACACAATGCAGGTTATATGAAGCTGATAAGCATTTCTCTGCTGAAGGGTCAGAGATTTAAATAACAGTTATGCAAACCCTTGATTTCCATTGATGAGTACTCGCCAATGAGAACTAAAATTTAAAGAGTAAAATGGATTTCTGCAGCATCTTCGTCAGCTCTACTGATCTTTCCTTGCATGTGACAAGTGTGCTTTAATCTAAAATGGCTGATAATAGCTGATAAAACTGAATAGCTGCACTCTCCTGACTACTATATATAGATGCATTATGAAATATCTGGGTGGGCACATTAATTCTGCATCAATGTCTTTAAAGGTGAACTCCAGACAAACAGCTTAATGCACAGAAGAAATACATATACTTTATATATGGGATATGTTTCCTGCCAAAGAATTTGTATTTCTTTCTATCCATTCCCAAGAATTAAACAGCTCAATAACATGGCACAGCCAGTAGGGTAACATCACTTATGGTTAGAGAATACAATTGTGGCCTCTCTCCATCCCTAACTTGCTGACTGGACAGTGAAGAAACAGCAGGAGACTGAGGTCATCTCTCTACTTTGGTCTCTTCTCCTGCCAGCATGTTCCTGGTTAGCACATTGGTAAGAAGCACAGCTGACTGGCTTCTGGTTCTGTCCTTTCCAATATGAGTTGCATTTATATACAGTACAGTATATATTTTGATACCACATATAAGAAGTCAGGATACATTTGTCCTTGAAAATAATCTGTGTCATTAACACAATACCATTGATGGTAGCATAAGGATGATGAGCCCAGCAAAACATCTTCCTAAAGCTAGAGTGCATTCCAGAATTATGTCAGGGTATTAACCAAGAGAAGAATGATAACTTAACAAGAAGAGCTGTGTTTATGGTTGATCTTCTTGCCAGACTACTTAGCGATCATCTGTTGTATACTTTTCAGATGAAAGCTAGCTATTCATCTCCAAGTCTCTAAGATTACACTTAAGGCATTTTTGAACGTCATTCAGACCACTGCTATACAGACTGTTATTATTAAATATTTTGGTTAAGTATAATTGGCCCTGTGAGACTGCCACATTGTGCCCAACAATAGGCATATTTGTTTTGGCAAGCTAGGCATTTTATTGTTTTTCCAGACGTTAAAACGAAATTCCAAGCCAATATGAAAAACCACTGTGAAGCCCATTTAGGTATTCTTTAAAACGCATTAAATGTATTTTAATTAAAAACAGTATAAATAAATGAATATATATTTTGATTATTTCCCTGTAATCTTCAGATCAACAGCATTCAGGCTGAGGAATTATATAAATCAATCAGGACTCTTTTGCTTTGGGGGTGGAGTGTAGGCATATAGATGACCTCATTGGTGTGCTTATACTCCTTCACATCCACATACCAATCCTAACCACTTTCTGCCCCTAGGATGAACCCTTACATCCTTGGGAATCATAGCAGCTGCAGCCATGATTCAGTATCAAAGTTTTCAGCTGATATTTGGAAAAGGGATCTGAGTGGCTTTCTAGCTGTCTGACCACTTTTACAGAGCCAACTCCACCTACCACTGCCTGCCACCATTCCTGGGCTCTCCCATTACACCAAGGAGCCCGAGACCACTACAGTCTTTCAGGCCAGCTGCAGACAGAGGACAGGAAGGAACATCCGCTCCTTCTCCTCCTCTGTGATGATATGTATTGTGTCTCTTCTGGTTTAGGTTTATTGTTTGAGGTGCTGTAACAATCAGGCAGCCAAACAGTTCTTCGTTTGATCAGTTGCCGTAGAGGTACAAAAAATACAGTCACTTCCAGCGCTAATAGATCTTCCAAGGTGTGGAGTAACAGATTTCAAATAAAATGGTGGTGTAAAAGGCTATATATGGTAGCCAAAACTGGGTGGATGTTGCCTTCCTCAGATGGGAAATCCAAAAGGAACTACAAGAAAAACAGAAATGGAAGGCGCGCACACCTAGGGGTTTATTTGCTAAAGGCAAATCCACTTGGCACTGCAAGTTCACTTGGAAGTAAAGTCGCTGTAGATCCGAGGGGGATATGCAAGGAAAATAAAAAAAATTTTTTTTTAGCTTGCACATGATTGGACGATAAAATCAGCAGAGATTCCACTCATTTCAGATCTACCCCTAAGATTTAGAGCGACTGCACTTCCAAGTGCACTTGCAGTGCAAAGTGGATTTGCCTTTTGTAAATAACCCCCCTAGTGTATACATACACATACACACACACACACAAATAGTTGCACTAATGTTGTTTTTTCCTTAGTTTAACTATTTGTATGTGTATATATGTGTATGTGTGTAATATAAAAATATTATATATATATATATTATATACATATACACACATGCATACATACATATACACACACACACACACACACACACACACACACACATATATACACACACATATGTATTAATATACTTTTCTTTTCCCACCCCCTTGAGGGTGTGGCTCTTTTTGACACACAATTTTAAATTCCACCATTCCCTATAAAAGTGCTTGCCCATGGTGTACAAGACTAGCCTAGCTCTGAGGAAGGGGGTGTGCCCTCGAAACACGTTAGCTGTACCCCGTATTCTGTGCATGTCCATGCATTGTTTTTATGGTCTTTTGTCAGTTGCGTTTTGTGAGTACCCACTTTTATATAAAACATTTTTATTATTAAATTATCTTTGGTGATACACTAGGTGTGCGCACCTTCCATTTCTGTTTTCCTTATAGTTGCCTTAGAGGGCAGAGGTCTAATAGACCACAGATCTCACAATAAAAAGTACCTGTCACTGCCCATGCTCTCACAAGAGATGTTGTTCATCCCTTGTGATAGCAATAGAGCTGAATAAAAAAAAAAGTTCAAGAAACAGTGTAAAAATTGTATTTAAATGAAATAAATAATTATAACAAAATAAAAACGTAAGCACCCCGTCCCCCTGTTCTCACACATAAATGTGATATCGTATGTAGGTCCTGCATGCATATGTCAACTGTGATATCACTCAGAATGAAACAAATAATTCTAGCACCAGAGCTCATGTTTAACTGTACCTGTAGAGGCTTATAAAGTGTCACCTATGGAGATATTTAGGTACCGTATTTTGTCACCATTGTCCTTTCCATTTAATTTTTGTGCAAAATTTAAAATCTTGACATGTTTGGTATATATTTACTCGGTGCAACATCTTGCTGTCAGTACCAAATTAACTTTAGACATTTCCCAAAGGGGTGCCTACCCTATGTAACAGCTTCACGGTAGGATAAGCTTTATATATAATAAAAAGTAGAGTTACTCTATGAGTAGGATATTTTGAGGTGAGCTGTAAGTTCTGTAATATTTGATCAAATAGATCCCCCAGAGTCACATCGATCTCTGCCTCCCACCTTTGCCCACATGGAATAGTAACACAAGACAGCATTTCAGATAATAATCATGTATAGACCTTAGTAATAAGGCTCTTCGTAGTGTCTGCTCTGGCTATACTGTTCAAAACAGGAAGAGAGGAGAAGGAGACTGTTGGAGGTCAAACCTTAAATCTTTAAAGCATGTCTTAATTGTAAATATTGAAAAAAAAATTAGTTTAGGTTATATTCAGTACAAGTTTGTTGATATGTTTTCAAGACCCCCTTCAAATATAGTTGTATCAAGCTAGTAAGGGAAATCTACTGTGAATGTGTGAGTTGGACTGCACTCTCTGAATGGTCCTGTCATTTCTGGGACACACACGGGTCCCAGAACGTAGCATGGGGAAGGAGCAGGGGCCAGACATATTGCACATTGCCGTTCGGTGACCTTACCAGGAAGTGAGAGTGGGTACATGTCAAAACCAGGTACCCGCTCCCCCCCCCCAAAAAGTGCCAAATGTTGCAGTGGAGGGGGGGGGGGGGTGCGAACAAGCAGAACTTTTGGAGGGAGCTCCACTTTAGCTTTAACTGTCATGAGCATCTGGATCACACTATTAACAAAACATCATTTTAAATCCTTTTAGTAGGTAAACATCTCCTATAAAAGTATTTCAGCTGTGTTTTTAGCTGTCTTCCAGGAGATTATCTTTAAAAGTGCTGTCATTGTGTTAAATTGTATGATACAATTATAATGGAGTTTTAGAATCTTTATAAAATGTCATAAATGTTATGCTCCCCACTGCTGTTTAACAACCTAATCGATGGGGCTTTTCATATTACTGTTGAAAGGGAAAACTATACATTTACATGGATAATAGAAATATGATAAGAAACACTTGAACTTTTTCTGACAACACAAAGATATTTTTCTATTATCACTAGCAACTGTATTTTAGAAAAAAAAAATGAAGACTTTTACTGATAACAGTTTTACTGACTGATGACATTATAGTTTAGTATGGCATTTCACATGGAAAAGTGTAGCGCTGTGCATGTGGTGTGGGAGATCCAAGTATGCTGGAGAGGTGATGAATTGTAGCTCATAGTGATAGCTCACGTATGAATGAAGGATTTTCAAATATGTGCTACTCGTAAGGCACAATTATGTGATTTACCTACACCAGATAACTTGCACTTGCTTGCAACCTGTAGAGATGAGCTTAACTAAGAGTTTTAAGTTCACTGAAATGTGAGAAAATTCATGGCAACATTTACCATTTCAGCTGAATACAATAGGCTAGGTAAAATTAAAATGCTGTGTTGTAGTTTTGCAAGGGTGCAATTGGCTTTAAATGGTGCCTGTGTGTTAAGGAAGCTCTAAAAATCTATTTTTTCTCTATTTTATTTAAATTTTTTATAATTATTATAATTATTTTCTTTACAACAGCTTTGGAGCAGTGGTTGTGGCAGCTTTTAACAATGCCATGTGATCAGCATATCATTGCTGAAATTCTGATCAGATCTCAGTTTATCTAAAAAAATATAATTTGTGTTGCAGTTAGAATTTAGAATTAGATAGATTGTCATTAGCATTAGGGTTAGTGTTGGGTTTGGCTTTGTTTATAAGCAACAAAGCCATTGATGACAAGTGTCGGTTCACACTGAGGCAGCACGACTTGCAGCGCGAATGCCTCAGGCGACCTGGACATGACCAATGCAGCGACTTGCAAAACGGCTTCTCTATAGAAGTCAATGCAAGTGGCCTCAAGTCGCCCCCAAAGTCATACAGGAACCTTTTTCTAAGTCGGAGTGACTTGTGTTGCTCCGATTAGAACGGTTCCATTGTACAGAACGGGACGTGACTTGTCAGGCGGCTAAGTAGCCTGACAAGTCGTTCCGGTGTGAACCGACCCTAACAGCACTGTATTTTTAGTTTAACCACTTCAGCTCTCAAATGTGCACACTCCTTATGGACCAAAGCAATGTTTTCATTTTTTCTATGAGCTTGTTTATTGGGCAATACATTTGCCATTACTTTAAGGACAAACAAGGCTTTCTTTTGGTGATATTGATTGGATAAAAATATTTTTATGCAATCAATAGTCATATAAGGTAACACAAACTAATTAATAAAAAAGGTAAACATACAGCACTATAAAGTCAAGTTTTATTGCACATAGATAATACAAAGGGAGACCATATGCAGTGTAATTGAGAGAAAGATGAAAAATCCCCACAATAATTTTCCATGCACAGGTATAGCACACCACACCACCATGCTCACAGTGTGTCTTCTTAACAGATAAAAAGGGCCCTCAAATTTTAGAGTGGCCTTCAGAGCGAGTGAACAAGATAAAGTGTCATTGACCAGTCAAGGGCACCTAGCAGAGAAATTCAGATCAGCCTCCTGGACATCTGACCAAATGATCCAGATTGCCCTCCGCAAGATTCAACTCACGATCACTCATTCAAATGGAGCTCACCAAATGGTAAAAACAAGAGACACTTCCATAGTGAAGAACGTTTTAAAAAGGTGAGAAGCTTTATTATGGTGTACTTACAAGTCTGATATAAAGCAGCATTCCAAATTATTATATAGAAAATCTCCGGCTATATAGCATGCTTGAAACTTTCAATGCCAGGTCCCACCTAAGGCATTTCATCATCAACAGACATCATCAGAGGCTCTGATGATGTAAGGATATAAATAGGACACCATTAAAAATAAAACGTTAAATTACTTGTCAGGTTGTTTGTTACCATCACACAGGTTATGCTACAATCACACTAGCCTCCTGCATTTGGAATTCACTAAAGCAGATACAAATTATCTAGGAAGTATAAACAAACTTTATGCTTATCAGAATGCACTTGCATTCACACACATTTACACACATCTACATGTGTTTTGACACATTCACAGTAGCTAATGTATCCTGATGCACCTAATTTCAGGTAAGTGCTTAGTGAATATTATACCATTAAAAACCCTTTCATGCATTTATATGTGTTTAGAAATGTCATAAAATTACATATATGTGTATGTATGTCATCGCAAATGTGAATGAGGCCTTAAATGACATCATGTGCAGATCAAAGCCCATCCTTTTCATCTGCAGATGAATGAAATAGAGTACATACAAAAGTAACAATGTTTGTATATCTCCATCTTGTGTATGAACAGTGTTTATAAACACAGTGTCATAAGGTCCCATTTTGACAGCAGCTTGTGTATTTACGCAACATTGACAGCAATTGATTGCAAACAAATGTGAGGGGGAGAGGCAGTAGGGTAGAAGGACAGAGCATACTGCACATATTTTTGTGCATTTTGCAGAAGGTTTTTAAGTATGTGTGGAATGCCCAAGGTTTTCTACAGGATAAACATTTTTTGCATAAGCAAATTTCAACAACATTTTGACAAAGGTAAAATGTTTAATTCTACTGAAAAATCAGGTTCAGGGAATTTACCGACTCATCCTTGGTAACCTATGTAAAAATATTTGTTTTCTATGTGTTTGTTACAATATATATTTAAATATTAAACAAATTTGAGATTTCACTTATCCTTTGCTCCTGGTATCCCCTGAGAACTCTAATCAAACGCTTAACAGTTTAGCCAATTTAGGATTTGAGACTAATGGCTGATCAGGCCAGTAAGTTTTTCCATACTTTGTAAGAGGATCATCACTTGTCAAAATCCTATAGATATAAGTAAGTAGAACAAATAGATGCTGAGGATAACCTGTTCACACAAAAATGAAATTTAAGCCGTTGACTGTTCTTCCACATCAAATCTCCTTGTGACTAACAGTTCAATTGGCAGTTACAGCTATTTTCAAATTACTATACTACAAAAATTATGATTATAGGAATCCAGGATTCTTTATATGATTCAGCTAGGATACCAGACAGTGGTGTTTCTGGTATACAAATATTATCATTTTGTCAAAAGTACTTTTTAGCTACACCCTCTGTTTGACAAACAAAGAGATAATTTATACAGGCATACCCCACTTTTAAGTACACATTGGGGTTTATTTACTAAAGCTGGAAAGTGCAAAATCAGGCTCACTTCTGCATAGAAACCAATGAGCTTCCAGGTTTTATTACCAAAGCTTAATTGAACGAGCTGGGGTTAGATGCTCATTGGTTTCAATTTCAAAAGTACAGCAGACTGGCACGCACACGGCCGTACTGTTCACCGAAATGCGAGTCCGGCGGACAGATTGGTGTGCAAAACTACTTTCTTAGTCCGCCGGACTTTTGGGTAAAAAAAGTCCGCCGGAGCCTACACACGGGAGGATTGTCCAGCAGACTTGAGTCCCTCTGACTTTTCCACTGGATTGTTTGATCGTGTGTATGCAGCATTACTATGATAGGATGGGCAAAGATGTATTTGTTGTGCAGGCTGTGATTGACAACTTGGGTTCACCTCCTGAATGCTTTATGAGATGCAAGATAGCAGCATTCATTGGGGGAATAACTTGGATTTTGGGGAACAGACTGGACCAGACTTAGTTTATTGTTCAATAGGTCATATTTGGGGAAAACATTGGGAAAGAAAAGGGTTGCTTTAGGCTGAGCTAACCTAACATGAATAGGCTAATGTGTGAGTGTTTTCAAAGTCTTCAAAACATTCCAGTGATCTTATTGTTGCACATATTCCCAGTTTAGTAAATATGTGCTAACACTTAACTAACTCACAAAAACTACTTTTGCCTACAGTTAACTATTGCTGCCTATACTATAAATACTACCTATATACCGTAGTAACCACTTCAGCCCCGAAAGGATTTGCCCTCTTAACGACCAGGCCATTTTTTGCGATATGCCACTGAATCGCTTTAACTGACAGTTGTTCAGTCTTGCGACATTGTACCTAAACAAAATTGATGTCCTTTTTCCCCACAAATAGAGCTTTCTTTTGGGGGTATTTGATCACTTCTGAGGTTTTTGTTTTTTTGCTCTATTTGTTCTTTTGCTCTTTTGAAAAAAAAAAAATATATTTTTTACTTTTTGCTATAATACATATCCCCAAAAAATTAATAAAAAAAAACGAGTGTATTAGGCCGATATATATTCTTCTACATATTTTTGGTAAAAAAAAATATATCACAATAGACATATATTGATTGGTTTGGGCAAAAGTTATCGCATCTACAAACTATGGGATAGATTTAGGGCCTTTTTTTTTTTTTTTTTTTACTAGTAATGGTTGTGATCTCTGATTTTTAGTGGGACTGCGACATTGCGGTGGACAAATCTGAACCCAAATTACACTTTTTGGGGACCAGCGACATTATTACATTGATCAGTGCTATAAAAATGCACTGATCAATGTAAGAATTATACTGGCAGAGAAGGGTTTAACACTAGGGGGTGATCAAGGGGTTAAGTCTGTTCCCTAGGTGTGTTATAACTGTAGGGGGGTGGGCTCACTGGGACATGTCAGAGATCACTGTTTTGGATCACTGGGAACAGTAGATCTCTGACATGTCCCCTGTCAGAACGGGGAATTGCCTTGTTTACATAGGCAGTTCCCTGTTCTGCCTCTCTACTAGGCAATCCTTAGTCATCGGCGGACATAGAGGCCGCCTGACCCACGGGCACGCTCCCGCAGGGTGTAGCGGGAGTGAGAGCATGCCAGCGGCAGCACACCCCCACCGGCAACTACTCCTGCTTGAGCCACCGTACAGGTAGGCAGATTTTGCAGGAGAGCCAACCTGCTGCAATGAGCTGGTCGGCTAGTGGTTAAGAAAACGCTGATCTGGAAGCTTCTTTTATTTTTTTATTCTGCATACTGAATAGGGAAAAATGCTGGATTTCTGATCCCTAGACTGTGGATTGCTTTCAGAGGATCCTTGAAGAATTATGAGGGATATGCTAAAGATTTTATTTGGGCTGCTTATTATATATATTTCTGGTAAGCCTTCTATTTACCTAGGGCAGAGTTTACCTGGTCTCTTAAAGGGAAAGTACATGATAACTGTGTAGTGAATTTTCATCACTACAGACACTGGTGATTGGTACTCTTAATGGGACAGTATATGTGGCCTAATTGTGTAAGTGCAAATAGTGCATGCATTGGGTAATTGGGATAAGATACACTACATGATAATCCTCCTTCTGTTTTTTTGTGTTTTAACACTGTTCTGTGGGGTAAGATCAATTGTGTAGCCAAATACATAAGAGAGAAACAAATAGACTGGAATCTGTATGAAAATGTATTTTTAACCTATCCTTGGACTGTGTCTGCGTCTTTTGTTTTTTCCATTTTAACAGAATTATTCAATAACTAACGTATTTTTAACTTGGCGTGCCACTACCTTTTCTTTTCATTCCTATTATTAGTGGGTCATATTATGTTAGTGTGCAATATTTGCCTGTTTATTGAAGTGGAAAGTTGTGACTGATTGCTGCTTTGTGAGTAGTTTTTATGACAGTTTTAATCTACTGTATTAAGTATGACTTGCTACACTATGGGACAAAACTTATCTTCTCTTAACAAACATCATATTGCTGTGGATTGGAGCAAAAAGAAAGGGAGCATAGTTTAAGCATCTACCCAACTGAATAGGTAGAGTTCTCAGAAAACTTGATTGAGGCCATATTAGAAAAAAGCGTTGTATGGCTCACTTGGGTAAAAGGAGTCACTAGTGTCTGGTAAGCCTCCTTTGCCTATCTGTGGGATATTGGCTCACAGTGACAGACTACATGAATGAATTTTAGTTTTATAAATACATATGAATATAAAGTAGAGGCAATTTTGGACTTGAATTATAATGTTATTCAGTGTGGAACTTTTGTAATACTGTTTGATTGATAAAACTGGGAAGGCAAAAAGGTGTTTTATTCACTGTAGAGCTGGTTTATCTAGAATTCTGGTACTTCAAAACACTAGGACAATGTTAGGCAACCTTTGAGAGGTGGAGATCTACCTAAACAACATGAAAGAGATCAAATAATCACAGGGTTCGACACCCTTTTTTTTTAAAGAAAGTAACTAGCAAGGCCTAACTAAATAGTAAGGAAAACTTAGAAAGTCAGTCAGTAGAATAGTGAAAACTGTTAGTAGGGCAGTGGATGGTGTGTGGATGGTGTCAATAGGGCAGTGAACAGTGTGTGCACAGTGTCAGTAGGGCAGAGGTTGGTGTCAGTAGGTCAGTGGGTTGTGTCAGTAGTTTTGTCTTATTTTATTTTTTGCATTTTTTACAATATTCTTATTTTTTTTTTACTATTTTTTTAGGAGCCTTGTTCAGGGGCTTTGGTGAAATATCAAGGGTCTAAATAAACTCCCGTTGTCTTACCTTAGAGACCGAAATGGACTGAGGACAGAGATTCCCCAGTTCCTTTCTGTGCGGCCTCAGATATAATTGACAGTGAATGAATGAGAAGTAATGTTGGGTGAATGGTTCTGCTTGAACATCACCTATTCGCCCCTTCAGCGAACACCAGAATTTTCAGGGTGCTCAGCGACATGTTTGCCTGCCGAGCTCCCCACAATGCACTGTGTACTGCACAGTGCATTCTAGGGCCCTAATTGGATGAAGCAATGCACCTGACTGCTGGTCAGGTGCAAGGCTTTGCCCAATCAGGCTACAGAGCACAGTCAGAGCCATGATCAGAAAAAGTCATGATGATTTTAACCAATCATGGCTCAGTGCTCATAGTCCCACCCCACACTTTAAAAGGTGCCTTGCCATAGGAACCTTTTTCAGTGCTGTTGGAGTGAATATTGATAGAGCAAGGCTCAGTTTGCTACTAGCAAGTTAGTGTTTTCACTTTTTGTGTCTGAGTGTAGAGTGTTAGTGTAGTGTTAGTATAGTGTGATTATAGTGGGTCAGTATAGTATTGTGTAAGTATAGTGTGTCAGTATAGTGTAGTGTCATTGTAGTGCAGTGTTTAACACAGCATTACATAACATATAGTGCTGTATATCCTTTTTTTTGCCCCCTGACTGCCCTCTTTTTTTTAAATTGTCAACTGCAGTGTTTTTTACTGCAACGCTGGTGTCCCCCCCCCCCTTTTTTTTATCGATTTTACATTTCTGTCAGCATCAGTCCTCAATTTATAGTGCAGCAAACACCACTTTTCATTCAATAAAGTGCATCCAATCACACATTCCTAGTTTCTATTTAAAGTGGGTAATAAGCCTCCCATCATGCCTGGGGGGCCCAACAAGGAGATGCAGATGTTCCCATGCCACTATGAGGGGGCCAGCAGTCTGTGTCTACAGGCAAAGGTTGGCAGGACACATTTGTCTCTGTTTAGTTGCCTGTACTATCCAGCCACAGCATGCAGAGGAGGTGGTGGACTGGCTTACTAAATCTTCATCCTGCTCATCCCCTATGACCCAAACTGAGACTAGTGCGCAGTCCCCCGCAGCTGCCAGAGTGGCTACATCTGCCTCTTTGTCGACAGCTACTCCTGCCATAGCCCCAGCATCATACATGGAGAAGTCAGCTGAATTATTTGAACACAGCATCAGCCACTTGCTTCTTGACCATGCACAGGAATTACTTGATTCTAATGTTGGTTCTGAGGTTGAGGAAGGGAGTAACATGAGCATACAGAGAGGGGATAATACTGATAAACAACTAATTGGTAGTCATGTAGTCATGTATGACCAAGTTGTCTCCAGTGATGATGAGGATGGAAGGGATGATGATGACAAAGTCACTGACTTTATCTAAAAAAAAAAAAATGTTAATCTTGACCTGACTGTACTGTCATTTGGCTTCTTCACATAAGGCTTGCTCACTGTGGTGCAAAAATGTGTTATTGCCATCCAACTCTGCCAAAGAGACACCAGAATTCACCCAAAAAAATCAATAATCTTGATCTGAGTGCACTAAATTGTGGCCTCATCATACAGACTGGCTCTCCAAGCTGTTTATAAAATAAAGAAAGTTTGCAGGGAAAATCAATTTAAACATAATTGTTTTTCTTCATATATGTCAGTTTTGCTGCAGCAGGTTCTATACACAGTACAGATGAACAGCTTTACAGGCAGACTAAGGGGACCCCACAGATACTATATTTAAAGTAATGTTTCATTTTTATTGTTTCACTTTAAGCATCATCAAAATCAATGCTCCTATTTAAAAAAAAAAAAAAAAAAACCTTTGCATGTTCTCCAGGGCAGTACTCGGCCCCCATTCCCTATATATGGCCAATAACTTGCATATAGCCTTCAAAATGAGCACTTTTGATTTTTCAAGTTTGGGTCCCATAGACTTCAATGGGGTTTGGAGTTTGGGTCCAAACTTTTGCGATGTTCGAGAGTTTTGGTGTTAACCGAACCAGGGGATGTTCAGCCCAACTCTGATGGGAAGAGCATAGTAACCACACTACTACACAATGCTTAGGTATCAATGATGTGTTCCTTTATTATATATTATGTAGGAAATGCTTTATATAGGTAAATTTCATAGTTACATAGTAGGTAAGGGTAAATAAAGACAATAGTCCATCCAGTTCAACCTGTGTTGGTGTGTGTAGAAAAATTATTTCCTATATCCCCGTATATTATTTTTGCTAAGATGCACATCCAAGAGTCTTTTAAAACTATCCATACTTCCTGCCGACACCACCGATTGTGGAAGAGAGTTCCACATCCTTACCGCCCTGTCAGTGAAAAACCCCCTATGCAGCTTAAGGTTAAACTGCTTATCTTACAGTCTCATCGCATGGCCCCGTGTCCTCCTACACCCTGGGACTGAAAAGTTTCATATTTACTCTGGGATCACTGTTGAGATATTTGTATATTTCTATCATATTTCCTCTCAATCACCTCTTCTCCAGTGAGAACAAACTCAGCGCTTGTAGTCATTCCTCATAATTGAGGTCCTTCAGTTCCCATATTAAATTAATAGTTGCCTTTCTCTGGACACATCTTTTCTGATCTGGACATTTATAAACTTACTTTATGAAGATCCTCAAGCATTTACTTCCTTAAATTCTGTGTTTTCACTATGCATTGTGAGTAGGGTTGCCACCTCATCCCTTTAAATAGTAAGTAATCTTCCTCTGCTGAGATTTACCTATAAGTAAGTCTATAATAAGGTTTACCTATAGGTAGTATAAATATATTACATTACATATTTACATTACATGCAGCCAGTGACATCACTGGCACATGCACTCTGAAGCAACAGTATTTGACATGAACAGTGGCTCCCATGTGCATGCGCGGGAGTGACGTCATCATGGCTCTGTCCAGTCACAGAGCTGGAGCCCGCAAACCTGGAAGATGGATGCGGCTACAGCGCTGACATTGTGGTGCTTGAATAGCTTTTTTTTAAGGTAAGTTTCACATAATATGCTAGTATGTGATGCATACTAGCACATCATTACTTTATCTTGCAGAAAAAAAAAACGTCCAGAGGTATACAAACACTTTAAATCTGAACACATGTTAACTATTTTAAAGGGATGAGGTGGCAACCCTAAATGTGTTTAGGCACTGATGTGTCACACATTTCACAGAGCCTGCCTCCTGAACGAAAGAGGTTCTGAGAGGAGGAGCTTCAGGAGGCAGAGTCAGTACAGGAGTCACTGCTTGCAGGCAGCATGGAGCCATGGGACATGCAGTCTATACAAACTGAACCTAAAGAGCACAGCAGAGAAGTAGCATCAAATCATGCAGGGAATCAAAGAAGTTGTGGAAAGACCAGCAGACAGGCAAAACTCAGAAGCTCAGAACACAAGAGAAGATTTTTTATCAATGGTGGCCCATCCATAAGGGGGTGCCACCCCCCAATCCATGCGTCTGGCCCCTAATATACATGCAGAGCCCTGGATGCATGGATTCTACAGGAGGTGGGGTTTTTTAAGCACGTGATTAGAGCCAGAGGCTCTGATAGGCTTAAAAATAGGATGGGCTTGGGGCGCAGAACACTGCGCTCCAAGTCCACCCAGTTGTGTGACACTAGCAGATTAATATTCACTAGTGTCATACTAATTCTCCTCCTGGCCAATCAGGAAGTGGGTCTGAAACCCATTTTCCGATTGGCTGAAAGGAAAAGCTATGCTGGCTGCTGGAAGGAGCGAGGAGAGGAGACCTAGGGGAAGCCGTTCACACGGAGGGAAGCCCGGGGTAAGTGCTGCGGCATGGTGACCGACCGACTGGGGGGGGGGGGGGGTGACTGGCTGTGCACTGTTTGCTGCAACCCACCCCAAAAAAAATACCACCGCTCGCCACTGTTTTTTATGTGGGCTTATATTGGATTGTCAATAATATTTATTGTTGCCATTCTTATTTCAATGATGATGTTATAAAATGAATGTATGCCGTGACTATAAATCTCCTGTATGAAAAAAACACATCTAACTATACAAGGCAAAGTGCATCTGTCAAAGCCTGGTATGTCAATGATACACACAGATAACAAAGAACATAAAATATAATATGTATTGTACAATATGGACCAATCTGCATTAGCCTCTGCCAGTCTTTTGTGTATTACAACATAATTTATTATAACACTAACGTTTTATTAAAACGTGCTTCTGTTGAATGATGCAAGGAAGCAAATTAAAAGCTGTAACACGCTGTAATGTCATCATGTATTTTATGACAAGGTTTACAGAAAGTCCATAGAGAACCTGGCCTTGAAAATACTGAAATGACCTTTATGCTGTGCTGTCCTGCCTCATTGGCTTCTTGTGCAGCCTGAAAAAAAATGCTTGATGCAAAAGACATACAAAGCTGATAAAGCTCCATTTATACGCATTCTACCACAGAACTTTCCAGAACGAAAGTCTAAACTGGAACTAAACAGTGCCATCTGCTGCAAATAATAGGTAAGAGATTGAAATTATATTTTATATTAGAGTTTTGACAAAAGAAAATGCAGAATTTCCCAGAATACTATTAAAATAGTTTGTCCTAATAAAGCACATTAAATATTTTAAGTGCCTTACTGGGCATTCTTCCAACACTGATTATGATCCAACAGTGGTAAGTGATGTTCCAAGTGTTGTTTCCACTTACTTTTTAACATATATACTGCTAAAATGAAAAAAAATAGCTGTTCCAAAGATCATTCTTTCACAGATCGCTTACAGTATTTTATAGACTAATGTACGTAATTACTTATTTTTTATTACCTGGAAATTAATACACTGTTAGCTCTATAAATGCATCTAATGAAAAATAAAAATCACAAATTAAATAACCGATAATTAAGAAGGTTTCCGCTACTAGGACATTCAGTGTTTGATAAGCTGAACCCTGATGTTAGATTAAGCATAACATTTTATAAATGTATTTTTTTTGCTTTGCTGATCTGTCAGAAAACAAAAATTATTGTCAGCTTAGATGAACATACCGTTAAAGCATTGAAAGATAAATAAACAGTATTTTATATTTGGTAGGGAAACAGGTAGCTGTTAAGAAACCATCACCAGACTATTTTTTTTTTAATGATAATCTTTCTCTAAAATGTATTAGAGGTTGATTTACTAAAACTGGAGAGTGCAAAATCTGATGCAGCTGTGCAGAGAAATCAATCAGCTTCCTGTTTTTTTTTTTTTGTCAAAGCTTAATTGAACAAGCTGAAGTTAGAAGATGATTGGCTACCATGTACAGCTGCACCGGGTTTTGCACTCTCTAGTAAATCAATCCCTATGCGTATTTAAGGTATTTTATGCATGTTATTCGCCTTTTAAAACCTCCCTTATGTTGACATATAAAAGGCCTGAGACTACTGCTAGGAAGCACTATCTTGGCTGCGATGTCATCAACCCCAGTAGAATGAGAGCTAGCACTCATCTGACAGTCTATGATATTGCCCTTTACTCCTTCCCAGCAGCCACATAAAATATTATGTAGAGGGGAGTTGCGGAAGAGCAGGGCTAGCACAGACAGCAATTAAACACTCCCAGAGGAAGAGAGGGTTATGATGTGGCAGGAGGGAGCAGGGACTGTGGCTGTGCTAGGGAACTCATTCTTCCTGGACTGATCAAATTCCCCAACAGGTTAAGAGGCCCATGGCAAATGAATAAAAGATGGTTTATGAAACAGAAGCACTAAGAATATGATTTTTTTTTTCTGTATTTTTTAAGTTGGTGACAAGGTCTCTGTAAGATGTGCATAGATATAACAAAAGTTGAAAGTGAATGATTTTCCCTTAAAAAAAGTGTTTCTTTTAACATGCACTTGCATACACACATCTGTAAGACACTGCAAGTGTTCAATTGAATGTGACAAGCAAGGACCTACAGAAAATGCTCCTCAGGGGGAAACTATGGACAAT
Organism: Lithobates pipiens; assembly: GCF_037356315.1. Classification (NCBI taxonomy): domain Eukaryota; kingdom Metazoa; phylum Chordata; class Amphibia; order Anura; family Ranidae; genus Lithobates; species Lithobates pipiens. The sequence continues at coordinate 396,858,090 of NW_027507748.1, read as the reverse complement.
TAGGCAGAACTTTCCAAATCACAATGGTCTTTTAGTTCAGCGATGCCAAGAGACAGCCTTGAGGCTATATACACTTTTGTGTCTGGAAATGAATTCATTTTTGAGCCTAGGTTCACATTAATGCAACTTACATGCGACTAACACGTCAAATTGCATGCCAAATTGGCGGCTATTGCCGGCAATGGCACCGTCCGAATCGGTGCAACGCTGACGATTCCCAAAAGTAGTTTCTGTACTACTTTTAGCGCCTTTGGGTGTGCGATTTCAATAGACAGGAACCCCCACAGATGTCTCAGAAATCGCCCCCGAATTCAAACTGACATGCGGGTATGAAATTGTGCAAGTTGAACTTTCAATCCTGCTGCCAATGTGAACCTAGGCTAGAGTATATTTATAAACATGTTATATAATGTGCTGTTTTCAATTTTGAACCACTTCTTCTTACAGAATGTTTACTCACTAGAAACTGCAGATAAAATGTAGGAAGATAGATTTTATTAAGTGCATATCATGAAAAGCATTGGTTAAAACAGAGCCATTAAAAATAATGATACAAAACGTTGTATGTGTTTTGATGCTGTTTTTAGTGCGGTGAGCCACATTTAAAGTGTTACTAAACCCAGAACCTGCATACACTATGGGGGTTAGTTACGAACGGCAAATCCACTTTGCACTGAAAGTGCACTTGGAAGTGCAGTCACTCTAAATCTAAGGGGTAGATCTGAAATACGGGGAAGCTCTGCTGATTTTATCATCCAATCATGTGCAAGCTAAAATGCTGTTTTTTATTTCCTTGCATGTCCCCCTCGGATCTAAAGCGACTTTACTTCCAAGTGCACTTGCAGTGCAAAGTAGATTTTCCTTTAGTAAATAACCGCCTATATCTGGACTTCGACATTACACAGAACATGAAAATTCAATTATTTTAATAAATAGAAACTGATAAATACCTTTTCCCATTAGCAGTATATAGCAGTCTTGTGACTTGTATCAGTTCCTAGTAAAGCTTATAAGGGGAGTTTTCATCCTACCCTGATCCTCTGTCTGGACAGTGCTGATTGGCTCTGTGCTGATCACATAACTCTCTCTCCAAAAAAAAAAAAAAAAAACACTCTATAGCAATACACACCAAACTGGGCATGTGCAGCCCGTCCCCTGGCTCTGTAAATATCAGGTTATTTCTTGGAGACAGTGGAAGAAGAGGCGGATCAGAGAGACAGGATCAAACAGCCTTTATACACAATGCAAAGGATTAACCCTATAGGTTTCACAGTGAGTATAACAAACATGCTTTACTGCATGTACAGACTGATTTTACTGTTTTACTAATTTTACTGTTGTGGGTTTAGTAACACTTTAAAAGGGTGTAAATATGCATTTACTATTTTGAGATCCTAGTGGACCTACAGGTCTCATATTATGGCATGTAAAACATTTGGGAAAGCTTAACATTCAGTATGTCATTCCTAGACTCAGGCCTACTATAACACATACTACATCCACTTACATGTATGAATACAGATTCAGCAGGATGGTTGTATTTTTATGAACAGTAAGCCTATTCCTATAAGCTTCAGAGCTGAAGATGACCCACCTTTAAAAAAAAAAAAAAAAAAACGAATAGCCGTACATTGTGTTACTATGTTTAGCTGACATGCAGGCATTTCATATAGGCGTAATTATACTTTGCTATAACATTTTAAGCCAGGTTAGGATCAGTAAAGCAAGAACAGCTTCTGTATAAAAGGCATGAGCATGAGCTGTGTGCCTATAGACTTTAGTGAATGAAATGTAATCTTTGGTTTTAGTACAATCAAATACAAGCTGATACCTAAGTGGTTGATGAAACAAAAATGTTTCGCCCCCTTGACATAATGGGGTTGATTTACTAAAGGCAAATAGTGCAGTAGCTTCAGAACTTAGTAAATGAGGTAAGGCTTCACTTTGCAAAGAGTACCCAATCGGATGCAAAGAAAATAAAAACTATATTTTTGCTTGCACATGATTGGACGATGGATGTCAACAGAGCTTCTGCTAATTTACTAAGCTCTGGAGCAACTGCATTTACAGAGAGCAACTGCACTTGCAAAAGTGCACAGTCTATGTGCCTTTATTAAATCAACCGCAATGTCTGTTATTTTGTATTAATCAAATATTATTAGAAAATTAGCTAATAACCAAAAATTCAGAGCACAGTTTTGAACTCAGTACAATAACATCACGCTATGCTGTAAGGAATTGAGCGGCTGCTTTAAAAAGCTTTCAACACTGTAAAATTGAAGTAAAGCGATACTTTAGATCCATGAACTTCTCAATGCTTTGTAGGTCTTTCTAGCAGTAATGAGTTTAAGGAATGCTGTTTAATCCTTTCTATGCCTCCGGATAATATCAAATGACGTCTGCCAGACATCTAACAATTCCGTAAATCCCAATAACAGCTATAAACAGCATCATTGCTTTTAAAAAAAAAAACTGAAAATGGAGTCAATAACTTCAGGCTGCAAAGCTGTTTTTAAACCTATTCCTTGCCCGTAGCCCAAGATACCTTAGTGAGCACAATCCCCTGGGAAAGATATTAAAGGCAGCAATTTTCAGAACTGTCTACATTATAAGCAAATTTGAGATGACAGAGGCCCTTAGGGCCTACACAAATAATGTGGCTTGTGTCCACTGGGGCTAATTCCATTTTTTCCAGAGATACAAGTAGTATTTCTTTATTACATGCTTTACTAAGGCCTGTGTCCCTTATCACTGAGTCTATTTATGACAAACTTTGCCTCTACCTCAGTCATGGAGCAAATGGGATGGGCACACATTTGTTTCAGAACATTTCCATTTGTGCATTTGGCATCAGTGCTATTTTCAAGATAATAGTTTAAATAAGGATTATTATATAGATGATAACATATTTTTAAAGACATTGGCTTTTTGCCAAAAATCTTTACAAATATAACAACTTACTCCTGTACTTATTTTCACTAAGTATTTAAAGCCATTTTTGTAACATATGCCTAAATAATTTTTTATGTGATTTTTATATTACAGTGTTGTAGTTTTATATTTTTTATAACCATATTTGCTAATGTATCCTAAGATAATCTTTGACCAAGCTATCAACATTTAAGTATTTACATATGTTTATCAAGCAGTAAATTAACCTTACAACAAGCCAACAATGATCTATATAACAACAGACACCGTGGAGCAATTAATCCTCAAAGTTCACAGTAGAAACACTTAACTTGTTCAAGTTTTTCTCTTAGTGTCTGCTCTATGTATACATTTAATATGAAGAAGCTGGGTGACTAACAAGCTACTTCTGGGAGGAATAGCAGGGTGAGCATATATGATGAGTGATAGCTTCATTGTTTATGCTATAAATATTGAGGATTAATTACTTCAAAGTCAGAGGTTACTTCAGGTTCAGAGGTCATTTATAGCTCATTAGGAAGACTTAAGGTACAACTTTAAGCAAAACTTTATTTTTTTTTCATTTTGGATAGAGCAAGGGAGGGTTATAACACCTGTCCAATTTTTCTTTGCCATCTGTGTACCATTGTAGAGATTTACCTTTACTTACTGTGCCATAGCTAAAAAGGAAGTGGGAGGAAATAACTGCAAATAAGGGAATTCCGTGGGGACCCCTAGGTCACTGGAACTTGTATCCACATTGAATAGTTTCAGGAGATTTCCTCTCATTTATTTTTTTGTTTTGGGGACAGAAAGTGAATTGGCCGCTCCAGACAGAAAAAATAACCTAAGTGACGTTTTAACCTTCCTCTATACTTTTCCTTTACACTTTCAATGTAAGGACCTCAACAAATTCACCTTTCATCAAGCTAAGCAAATGTTCTGTTTGATAAATGGACATCCTTTAATCTTTTACAAAATGAAGTTACAGGGGTTGATTTACTAAAGAAAATATGATTGCACATGATTGAATGATGGTAGTCAGCATAAAATCACCTCATTCACTAAAGCTGGCCATAAATTATATAATTTTCTTGTACAATTTTCCTTTAGATTTACCAAAACCATATAGTATGAGGTCAAACCTAAACACTTTCAATTTGTATGCAATCAGGCAGGCCATCGTACTACATAGTTGAAGGAAAATCTAAAGTCTTATGTGAGACACGAAGTTTGTAACTGGCTGTATACTGGAAGTTAATTAATTACTTCTACCTTCTGATGCTAATTATAACTGACAAGCAGTATGATGTCTATCAATAGTATTAAACTAACAAGAGAATGGCCTTCTCTGCACATTTGTAGAACTACAGACATTTGCTCACAGGAGATGAAGAGTGGTGAAATATTGAAGTGAAAGGCCCACAGGTTCATTTTAGTTTCTTTTCTTTATACAACTCTATTGGACAGATAATCAATACCAGGTTAGGTTGACATGTCACTTTAAAGCTCAGCGGCTGTCGCAGGCTTTTACTGTGTAGAATATCAATGTCTGCGTGCAACAGCAAGTACACAGTCTTGGCAGGGGGGACTGGAAAATCCCAAATGAAAACATACAATAGTAAGGAAGCATCCACCTTATCACTGTCCATCCAGTGTGTCGGTTTCTAAAAGTTTTCTTAAAAAATAGCCAGTGATATACCTACACAAAACAAAAAGGTAAAGCTACCCCCCCACCCTATCAGTACCGATTTCTGCAGAACCTCCCAAACCACTATGAGATAATAGTTTATGCATGATTTTCTATATCCCTTATAACTCTTGTCCAAGTTACTTGAGTTATAAGTAAAGTTAACTTGGTGATCTCATTCCAGCACATTAATGAGGACTCCAACTGTGGAAATTGTTTTGACAAAGCAGATGTCAACAGTATTGACCCTGCAGCTGATCTTTTTCTCAATACTGACTTGCTCTACATTGTCCTGTACCATGCCACTGTGGGGAGGCAGCCATCTAGGTGTAGAACAGGGCTTTGCTTCCTCATTCCAGATGTCCCTCGATGCTTGGTGGAGTAAAAATCAGCAGCAGAAGTGAGGAAAACACAGCACCACAAAATAAATTAAACAAAACCCGGGAGATCCTTGTACTGGAGATCATTAGGCACAGCTTTCTCCCCAGCAAGGAAAACAGTGAGCAGCACAGTTTTCCTTGCTGGAGACATCGCTAATGACATTGCTGATGACGTTGCCAAATCTCACTCTATACTTTAAAGAACTGTTTCTCTGACTGGTAGTCTCATAAATAAGCTCATCCTGCAGATATACAGCTATGAAGCTCATGGGGCAGAATGTCTGGGCACAGACTGTGCAATGTTATTCGTCATGACAAAAGATAGAGTGAAGTTATTTAAGATAATATATAGATGCTGGATTGTAATTGGAAGGACCAAATGCTAAAATATCCTTCATAAACTGGCACAATCATTTCTGCAGACACCCCTTGTGGAATTAATCATGGGGTTAATGCAGTAAAAAGAATCATGTCAAATATATTTATCCAAAAGGTTGATACGGTTTTCCTTAAAATGGTATCAAATGTTCAGCTTCATCCTGGGTCCCCCGCCGGCGCTCCTGGCTCCTCCCCCATGACCAGTGACTCCTATAGCAAGCCTTGATCTATAGGGGCACTGGTGCATGTTCACACCTGAGTCCTGGTCTATGCATCCATAAGACAAATAGAGCCATGGCTTGGACCCGCCCCCCACTTTCTTCTCACTGGCTGTGTTTGACAACAGTGGGAGCCAATGGCTCTAGCTGCTGCCTCAGACATTGAGGTGAGGGAGTCCCAGCATAGCCAAGGCTCTAGTGTACATTATTTAATCAGGAGGGGGCTCAGGTGAGTATTAGGGGGGCTGCCTTTTTTTCCTTTTTATTTTCACCTAGTGATCCAGTCAGTGTGTTATTTTTTAACTTACTTTAAGAGAACAAACTGTCCATACATAGTAGTAGTTAGAGGTTGAGAAAAAAACATTTAATATTGACAGGGGTTCCTAAATGGTCATCTTTTATTTATGTATAACCTTTATCTCAAAAATGATTTCTGTAAATGCTTATAAAGTTTTAGCGGGAGTTAAGCTTCAATTTGTTAGTCAAGTCAATGCAAATCTGCTAGTTTAATACTACCCTCCCACCAGACTGACAATGCTGCTATCCAAAGGCTTCTGCTTTACTACTTCATCCAGAATGCAGCACTCTAAAACAGGAACTGTGTTACTGGCTGGATCAGCAGGTGAAGTAAGGAAAAAAAGAAGCAGCCATCACATCTAAGGATTGGTAAGCTTCAATGTATTATTATTTTTTTTTTAGGGTTGAATACTGATTTAAAATATGTCATATTTATGAAAGTTGTGTGTGTTGTAATACAGTGTTCTAGGGCAGGTTGAAAACATGTAGAAATCGATTTTACCTTTAAAATAAGCTTTTGCTGACTACTACTATAAAGTTAAAAAAAGTTGAGTTAAAAAAAAAAAAAAAAAAAAAACAGTTGTCACCTTTTGCACCTGTCACTGTTTTGTGTCTAAACATTACAGAAAGATTAACTCTTTACAATGAAATGCCAACCCAGGCACGAGAGAATATGGTAAAATGGTCCTTCCGCCCTAAACTGATATTTAAAGTCATCGTACAGGTTCATGTTTTGTTTTTGTTTTGTTTTTAAACAAAATTAAAACATGTTATACTTACCTACTCTGTCCAATGGTTTTACACAGAGAGGCTTGTATCCTCTGCTTCTGGGGTCGCCTTTGTCTCCTCTTCTTCACCATGTACCACCATAGGGATCGGCTTCCTATGATGGCACACGGGTGGGCTTGATCCTAAGCTGAGCTGTGTGTGTCTATATAGCCTTTACAACCACTTTAATTTATTGTTGAGTCTGCCGATTTAATTCTCCCACTATCTCTGTCCTATCCCCTGAAAATGGCAGCCGCAATAATTTACTAGGGGGGTTTCTTTACTAAAACTGGAGAGTGCAAATTCTGGTGCAACTGTGCATGGTGACCATTCAGCCTCTAAATTCAGCTAGTTTAATTAAGCTTTGACAAAATAGACTAGAAGCTGATTGGTTTATCTACAGAGCTGCACCAGATTTCGCACCTTCCAGTTTTAGTAAATCAACCCCTGTCTCTTTTCCCAAACACCGAACAATTTTGATCTTCCACCTACTGCACAAAAACAGATTTTCCATTCTTACTGCATTACTATTATAATTATTTTTATTATTCTTTATTATTATTATATATAATTATTATTATATATATATATATATATATATATATATATATTATAATTATTATTATATAATTAAAAGTCAAACAAAGAGAACAGGCTTCACTCATAAATCTGCAGATGTGCATAACAGTATTTTAGTGTAGATACATAAAGCATTATTAAAAGATTTAACTCTTCAGAATCTACTCAAATCGGAAAAATGCATTTTGGTTGTACTAACCATTTCATATTTTTATTTTTACTTCTAATGCAAAAAGGGTATGCTGTAACAACAACAGTCATATGAGTAGCTTGGTGTTTGGCTGTACACATTTCTGAATATCCAAGTGATTTCATGAAAAGTTTAGATACAAGCATTGACCTGCAGATGGCACAAGCGCCTTGTATTTCAGTCATCTCGGTCTTCAGCACCAGGGCTGATTCAAATAGTTGTGCATTTATTTATATTGGGCATAAGAAAAAAAATATATAACTTTTTTGCAACAAATAAGAAAAAAGAACAAAAAGTACACATTTGGCTGTGTTTTTGCACAACTTTTTAAAAAGTGTAACGTTTACAACTGAAATATGATCATTAAATGAGTACCCACAGCTTAACATAGTTGGTATGAAAATTGTGTAACTCTTAAAGAACAGGCAAAGCAATCCAGCTGTCAGATGAGACGGTGCTGAGGAAACGAGAGATTACATTGAGGGTTCATGTCCCTCATTTCTTACCTAGGGTGCACCATGCTTATGGTGCATCAATTGAAGCACAGTGCAACAAAGCTGCATGTAAATACAATATGTCCATTAGTGTTACAAACATAATGGACATACTTACATTCAGCTTAAATAATAAAAATAATAATGTTATAAAATCATGTAATTATCTGAGGATAAATGATTATATGTAGAGTATACTTTTTTTTATGCAATTATTTACTTTAAGTGTATGTAAAGACTAAAGTTTTTCGTTTTGGATGGAGTAAAGAAGGATAAGACCCTTCATGAATTTTTTTTATTGCTGTCTGTGTCCAGGGAGGAGGGATACATCACTGCATTTGTGCTTTTGACAAATATTTATCTAGATAGAGAGTAAGGATGAATTCCACATTTTAGAGTTGGCGGTAAGAAAACATCTCTCAATAGGGCATTAACAATAGATGGGCACCTGAGACATGTGCACCTCCATTTTTTTCTGGTTTCCCAAGTCCTGATGCCACCGCTGTGCATTAAAGCTGCTTGAGCTACTCAACAAATTTTCCATTACACAACCCATCATGCCACTTCTACTCAGAATTGCCACCCACGCTCTCCCACCGGCAGCAGTGGGACAAGGTGAGCTGTAACTGCTGAATGAGCCTTTTACCAACCGTGCCATTAGGGGAATTTTGAGAAAACAGAAAATGCGTTGGCTGGTGTATGTGTTAATGTATGCATTATTGTGTGTGCCTTAGTATGTGTTAAGCTGTATATATGTCTGACCCCTGCATGCTGTACCTTACATACACCTGAGGCCTGCATACTGTACATAACATAGCTCCTGGAATCTATATGCTAGGCTGTACATTACATACCGCTGACCTATGAACCTTGTATACTGGGAAATTCATTACTTTTACTCCTGAACCCTAAACTCTGCAATGGTATACTACTGACCCATTCACTTGTGTATATAAAACACCTGATCCCTAGACTCTGTATATAACACATTTCTGACCCCTGTTACATACTGTAACATACTATTGACACTTGAGCTAAATACACAACACACTCTTGACCCTTGTAGATTACATATACACTGGAAACATGCATTTACTAGTTTACATACTTCTGACCCCAGCCCTCAGTTCTTTTTATACTCCACATCCCTAAACTCAGTATGTTAGATACACCTCACCCCTTTGCTTAGTATGTTACATACACCTGACCCTTGCACTCTGTACATAACATTCAATCCATATATACTCCTGCCTCTTGCACTTAGTATGTTGCATACTCCTGACCCCAGCACTCAGCAAGTTACATGCTCTTGGCCCCTGCACTGTACACCGGACTATATGTTACATACTCCAGACACCTATTAGGCTGTCATTCAGTTTAACTATCCCTTTTAAACCACCTCTGCCGTAGTGCGTGACTTAATCCTTGCACTAATACGTTTACCACCTTTGTGTGCCCCAGGGTGCCCCCAAGCTTATGCAATTCTAACATTGCCCCATGTACTGTTCCAGTGACATACTAGGGTTGATCTACTAAAACTGGAGAGTGCAAAATCTGGTGCAGCTGTGAATGGTAGCCAATCAGCTTCTAACTTTAATTTGTTCAATTAAGCTTTGACAAAAAAAAAAAAAAACTGGACGCTGACTGGTTACAAATTGCACACAAGCTAGTGGGTATTCCAGGTGATTCCACAACCACATAGAGTCATGATCATAGTTGGTATGCCAGCTTACAATCAGCTTCAGAGCCATGAGCTATCACGGCGAGTCTGTTGAGAGAACATCACCACAAGTGGCATCGCTTGATGATTGATTGATAATAGATTTACATCATGGAAATCTTTTCTCTTTGTTTATTGTTTTTTTTATTTTTATAAAGGACTTTGTCAATGGAGTGTATGTGTGCGTGTGTGTGTGCGCGCGCATTTATTTACTTTCTAACTTCTTTGTAAATGGTTAAGCAGGGGTACTCTGTATCCCTTAGTTATTTATATAGGTGAGTCCCCCTCATAACCAAACCAAAGGCACCCATGCCTTTCAGTTTTGCAGGAACAAACACTTTAGTTCTTGAATAGGGAGGATTGGACAGGTCCTTTAACTAGGTGTACAGGCTTTACATGACCTATAATTCTGAAGCAGCTTCTTATTCAAAACCTAAGTGATGTTTTTTTTTTCTGTAATGAGGACGCTGGAATGCTTGGGAAATATTATTGAAACTGTTCTTAAACTTTCATATTTTCTGATGTTGTTTCCTATACTGTAGGTCTGCATAAATACCAGTATTTGGTATATTCTGCACAGTTAAGAAAATACTTAACATCTTGAGTTTTTTCCCCATAGGAAGAAATGTTGCAAAGGCATTTTATGGCTGACGGAACTAATTTAGTGCAGAACAGGCAGTAAGCTATCTTTAGATAAATGCTAATGAGAATGTGACTGCTCTGCTCTGTTATGCTGAGAGGGAAGGTCAACATCTAATAAATCCTGTTAACAAGGCAATCTGAACTACACTTCAGCTTAACATCGCTCCAACGTATAGTCATTACTGCCAGTGGGCTATTAAAAAGAAGCAGGTCAAATAACAGAAATAAAGACACTGAAGACGCAAACCGCTTTCAAAAGTAAAATATGTGCCTCCAAAAACATATTTCATTTATATGATATATTTATATAGTATTGATTTATGGATTTTAAATATATCTAGCCTACGGTTCAGTAATTGGAATGTTAGCTTGTACAACCTTTGCCCTCACTTCTTGCATGTTGTATGCTTTACTATGTTCCCCATTGTAGAAAAAGGTCAAATGACTTAGGGGTTACATTTCCAGCTCATTTGTTTACTATGTCTTAGCCTTTTATAGGGCATCCGTGGTTAACCTTCTGTGTCATCAGTTTGGCTGCTGTTAAAGTAAACTTGTCATAGAGTTAATGCAGTCCAAGAAGAGCACAGCTAAAGACAATTTTTTTTTTTTTAGGAAAGTTCTAAAGTGATGTATATTACAATTATAAGGTCTGCCCCAATTGTTAAAGAAAACCTGTTATTAACTACTTTCAGACCGTGCCATTTTACTGGCTTAAGACCTGACCACTTTTTGCAATTCGGCACTGCATCGTGTTAACTAACAATTGCGCGGTAGTGCGACGTGGTTACCAAACAAAATTTACGTCCTTTTTTCCCCACAAATAGAGCATTCTTTTGGTGGTATTTGATCACCCCTGCGGTTTTTATTTTTTGCGCTATAAACAAAAAAATGAGCGACATTTTTGAAAAAAATGCATTATTTTTTTACTTTTTGCTATAATAAATATCCCCAAAAATATATACAAAAACATAGTTTTATGGCATTTTTATTAATCACTTTTTTTTTTACTAGTAATGGCGGCGATCAGCAATTTTTATTGTGGCTGCGACATTATGGCGGACACATCGGACATTTTTGGCACATTTTTTGGGACCATTGTCATTTATACAGCAATCAGTGCTATACAAATGCACTGATTCCTGTGTAAATTACACTGGCAGTGAAGGGGTTAACCAGAGGGTGGCAGTGTAGGGGTTAAGTGTGTCCTAGGGGCGTGTTTCTAACTGTAGAGGGCATGTTTCTAACTGTGGGGGGTGTGGTTGTCTACACGGCTGTGTATTAGTGAACACTGATCTCTGCTCCAATCACAGGAAGCAGAGATCAGTGTCACTTGTTGCTAGGCAGAACGGGGAGATGCTGTTTACTTCCGCATCTCCCCGTTCAGCCTTCCCGTGAGAAGATTGTGGGTATCGCGGCGATTGAGTGCATGGGACCCACGACCAGATTCACGGAGTCCCGACCGGCACGCATGCGTGCTGCCACCGACACACGCACGCTGCTACTGGCGCGCACGTGATGGCACGGCTGCAATTTTAAATGAATCGTAGTATGCCAGTCATTGGATTGGTTTAACAGGAAACTAGAATGTTAAAACAGAGGTCAGGAATGGTAGCTTCTAAAGCTATTTATTTTAAAATATATCTTTGATAATACTATAACTGCCTAACCCCACCTCCATCCCCAACACAGTATTAAAACAAAACATACAACCAAAGTCTAAGAACCTGCTTACCTACAAAAATCTATGATACTTGTCATGACTTGATCTGAAATTCTATACTTTTCATTGCAGAGTGAAAGGGTCCTTCTTCAGGTATCCACCATGCTGCCTGTGTGATCTGGACACTTTCTGTTGGCTGTACAGTGGAGGGGTCCTCTCAGATTGTAGAAGACTGCAACATTGTGACAATATTGTGACAAGTAGACACACTGGAAGAAGTGGCAGCAAAGGACACATGATGGAACACTCAGGTAAGTAGAAAAAGGCATTAAAGGTCATTTGTAAATTAAAAAATAGGAATGATTAGGGGAAAGGTGGCCTGGCAATGTGCTTTAAAGCTTCCCTTTATATATGTATAGTGTATAACAAACAAATCACAAAATAACACAGTCCTGTAAACAAAAAAAAAAAGTCCACCAAAAGCAGGTCGGAAGAAAGAAGCTGAACATGCTTTAAACTATAGAAAACTGGAGCTGCAGCCTCCAATACCATTGTAATGTATTCTGTACAATTTCTGTCTTGTCTTTCAAGTGTTTAACCCCTTGGCACCGGTGCTTTCCGGTCCTTTAAAGGGGTTTAAGATGACGGGAGGCTGGGCAAGATTTTTGATCATGTGACCGCCGTGAATGGCCATGATCGGAAGCTTTCGGTTAGCCATGGTAACTGTGCCAGGAGCGCACAGGGGGCAAGCTTTCAGCACAGCTGTTTTTGCAATATTGCATGCAAAGGCCCACCTGCTGAGAGGCTGGATATTTGTGTACTACTGGCGCCAAGAGGTTAACAAATGCTGCAAAGACATTAAAAGAAGCATGTACTAAGAAAATATGGAGCTTGCCATTACTGATTTAATTTGAATATACATTTTGTTTCATATTGATTCTATGCTGATCCAGTGACTTCAATATGTTCTGAGGCACTGACATGGAACAAATATACAGATGTTCACACATGTGTGGTTCAGGGCAGCGACTCTAGAAATATTGAAACCAGAAGCAGCCAGGGTACTAAGATTCTAAGAAGGATGTCATCAGTGACAACATTTGTTTTTTATCTCTGTGTAAGTAATTTTTAATAAAATTCTGACAGATGTTATAACCCTTCCCCACCATATCCAATTTTTTTTTTAATTTGGCTTTAGATATAATTTAAGGCCTCATGTACACATGCATAAAAAAATTGTGCTTTTATAGGCAAACTGTATTTTTTTATCTCTTGATGCAGTCCAATGTTAGCCTTGTGCGTTGTGTCCACGCACATTAAGCTTTAGAACAGTTATTTATAAGTAGCATTTAAAGGCATAATAACAAAGTAAAACCTGCCTTTAGAGGAGAGCTTATAACCATAATTGATTTGCATATATGTGTAATATGGGCAGAATAAACCAGCACACTTCCAATATGCAAAAAAAAAAAACGTGGTTTCCTGTAGATTACTTGAAATTCAGCTTGGGTGGCCCTCTTGTAGTCTAAGAAAATGGAGAAGTATGAATTGCTACTATTTTCAACTTTTTGACTCAACTTTATCAGCAAAACATGTGACCTGATCGCACTCATCTCAATCTACTAATTTACAGAGCTGTTATAGTTTTTTTATTGCTGTTTGAAGTGTGATAATCATTGTTCCACATCATCAAGTCTAATTTTGTTTAGCGATTATTTACAAGCCCGAGCTGAACATCAATTGATAGATTTGCAACTTGACCTCACAAATGCATCCAGTGATACTGATTTATGATGTCAGGACAATGTGGTTAGTCTTCCCTTGACCATTGTAATTCACATTGATTTATTATTCAGTGCTGGTTCAGCAAGCTTATTAAAAGTTCACATTGCTGTGCAGAGGCTGTATTATAAATATTACAAATGTATAGGAGGTGAAGAGGTTCTTGATTTTATTATGTCTTTTTTCAAACTTGTCCTGTTCTGTTTAAAGGATGGGGTCATCTTTTGAAAAAAAGAATAAATGCAAAGGTTTTTTCAGGCAAAAAAAAATGTGCATTAATATATTTTTTTTTCTCAAGTGCCTGCAGAATTGTAGGTCCAATGTCAGGCTCCTGCAGACACTTGCCAATGAACTATGAGAACACTCATCAATGCCCTCACAGTATATTTAGAACTACAAACCATCTGCTGCGGTGCCAGATGAGACTTGCAGTTCATTCATTCACAGATTCCTGTGAATGAACAACACAGTAGTGTGGTTAGAGCCCCACACAGTCACACTGTTTGTGAAAACTGACAGCTGGTTCAGGGAGAGGATCTCCCACCCGCTGTCACAGGGAGGGAGGGGAGGCTGCTTGGAGCATGCTACAAGTTATGCCTTAAATATGGCTTTAATGTGCAATGTGCTCCAAAACGTGAACATATCCCTTAAGCTGATTAAATAAGGTTATTATTAGAGATAAATAAATTTGCCTGGGGTCACTGGAGGAATGTCAAATAATGTTTAAGATCCACAAAACACCTATGGCTACACCACCCTGAATGCGCCCGATTTCTTCTGATTTTGGAAGCTAAGATGGGTTGGGCCTGGTTAGTACTTGGATGGGAAACCGCCTGGGAATTCCAGGTGCTGTAGGCTTAAAAAAAAAAAATCTACAAAACCCAAAATTACCTGTGACTCCTATTGAAGTATATTGGGAGTAAGTGCTGGCATTCAATTCTGGCCATTTTCAAGGCTAATAGGCAAACCATTGCCAAAAAAGTTAGAATAAACTAGACACTAAGGATGAGCCGAACACCCCCCTATTCGGTTCACACCACAACCTGCGAACAGACCTAAACTTCCTGCGAACTTTAGAACCCTATTAAAGTCTATGGGACTCGAATGTTCGAAATCTAAAGTACTAATTTTAAAGGCTAATATGCAAGTTACTGTCCTAAAAAGTGTTTGGGGACATGGGTCCTGCCCCATGGGACATGGATCAATGCAAAAAAAAAGTTTTAAAAACAGCCGTTTTTTTCAGGAGCAGTGATTTTAATAATGATTAATGTGAAACAATAAAAATGTAATACGTACAAAAAGGGGAAGTTTGTGACTTTAAATGAAAATTCATTTAAAGTCCCAAACTTCCCTTTTTGTACGTATCGATTACCGGGATGGAGGTACTTAATTGTGCTTCATTTAAAGTCCCAAAATTCCCCCCTCTTTGCAATAAAAATGTAATATTCCTTTAAATTTCGTACCTGGGGGGTGTCTATAGTATGCCTGTGAAGGGGCGCATGTTTCCTGTGCTTAGAACTGTCCCTGCACAAAGTGTCATTTCTGTAGGGAAAAAAATCTTTTAAAATCACTTTGAATTGCTGGTTCCCGTAATACAGAGAACAATTTTTCAAAAGTGTGTTTGTCTTATTTAACAATTTTTTACACTTTCTTTGTGAAATGGAAGGGGTACTTTTGTACCCCCTTACCATTTCAAACAGGGGGGGACCAGGATCTGGGGGTCCCCTTGTTAAAGGGGGCTTCCAGATTCTGATAAGCCCCCCCACCCACAGACCCCCACAACCACCGGCCAGGGTTGTGGGGATGAGGCCCCCAAAGCATCCTCCCAATGTTGAGGGCATGTGGCCTGGTACGGTTCAGGAGGGGGGGCTCTCTCGTCTCCCCCTCTTTTCCTGCGGCCTGCCAGGTTGCGTGCTCGGATAAAGGGTCTGGTGTGGATTTTTAGGGGGACCCCACGTCAATTTTTTTTTTTTTTGATGCGGGGTTCCCCTTAATATCCATACCAGACCTGAAGGGCCTGGTAATTGAATTTAGGGGAACCCCACGCTTTTTTTTTTTTTATCAATGAATGAATTGTCGGCTCCCGTAATACAGAGAACACTCATTGAGTGTTCTCTGTATTATGGGAGCCGACAATTCAAAGTGATTTTAAAAGAGTTTTTTTCCTGCAGAAATGACACTTTGTGCAGGGACAGTTCTAAGCACGGGAAACATGCGCCCTTTCACAGGCATACTATAGACATCCCCCAGGTACGAATTTTAAAGGAATATTACACTTTTATTGTTTCACTTTAATCATTATTAAAATCACTGCTCCTGAAAAAACGTCAGTTTTTAAAACTTTTTTTTGCATTGATCCATGTCCCCTGGGGCAAGACCCAGGTCACCAAACACTTTTTAGGACAGTAACATATGCATATTAGCTTTTAAAATTAGCACTTTAGATTTCTCCCATAGACTTGTACAGTGTGTTCCGCGGCTTAGCTGCGAATACCCCAAATTGTTCGCTGTTCAGTGAACAGGCAAACAGGCAATGTTCGAGTCAAACATGAGTTCAACTCAAACTCGAAGCTCATCCCTACTAGACACTACAATGGGAGGGGGGGTACCTAACAAAGCTACACAAAAAATGTTACTGAACAGTATAGTTTTTATAGACAGCGTCAGTGATTCTGTATTCTGGCATCACATATGAATGGATTTTGAATTGGGTTTTTTCAGCTTTTACATTTTTCCAATTTTTACATTTAACTTGGCTTAGTATTATAAAAATCCCATTTTTTTGTAAATTAAAATAACAAACATGGTATACTTCCCTGCCCTATGCAGTGGTGTTGCACAGAGTGGCCCCGCTCCTCTTCTTCTGGGGTCCCCGGTGGTTATCTTGGCTCCTCCTCCTCTTTTTATGTTCACCATAGCCAGGATCAAAGTATGGCATATGTGCCACCATCACTTAATAATCTTAGTAAGTTCTAATGCTTTGACACTCACTTTATTATGAGCAGATAACCCATAACCTATCATTTTTAGGGAGATAATTCTCTATAGCCATGTTAAAATCTTCATCTATCATTTATACATCCCCCAGAACAAAATTATAAGCAGTTATAGTAAAGGATTGCCATGTATTTCTTTACATGGACATATGTACTGTAAATATATTTTAAATAAGGAAAATGCTATTTATGAGTGTATTTAATTTATATCCAGTGACCATACATGTGTCCCTTGTATATAATACAGCCCCTGGTCTAGTTTATAAATCACAGATCTAGTCTATGCTTCTCTGCAAGAGAAAAAAATAGTATGCGAATGTTCCTTTGCCCTGCAGCTTTGGTCAAGAGTGCTGTGTTTAAAGGTTATAGTGATTAAGCACCGTGATTAATTAAGTCTCAAAATAATCAATTCCACTCAACCACAAATCTAATTTGCATTGCAGTTCAGGCATTGCTTCATTTTGCTTTTACACAGTCTATAGCGCCAAATGTATCTATGGCCATTTTGGGATTGTAACATTATTAAGAGTCATTTTGTAAGAGCTAATGGGAAGAATTTATCTATATGGCAGCATTAGCTTCAAGTAGCTTCTTCTGCTGATGTCAATTAGTAGTGTATGGCATTTCCCCATAGTGATATTAAATTGCAATGAACAACAGTAAGTTATGAAAACAGTTCTTCCATTTAACAAAGTTATACAATATAATATGTCCTAATTATCTAAGCAACATGAAGACTGCTCCCTTTGTAATTTTTAATACCAAGCAGTACAATTTGAAGCATGCAAAAGTAGATTAATTGCATTTGTCAATGCTTCTTTTCCCATATTGAACAAATAGCTTTAGAAAAATAATACAAAACGTATTATATCAGCCTATCAGACCAGCCGTTCCTCTTTTTTGCCAAATAATAGATTCTACAGGATAATTAGTTATACACACCACATGGCAGTAAGACTTCAAAGCAATGGGTAGGCAAACAAGTCACTCACCGCATAAAGATGCAAACACTGTTGCACCCATGGAACCTGTGGGAGTCAACAATGGATTGTACTTGATACTCCTCTGGTTCTCAACCTGTATAGGGTGAGTACATGGCACCGAGGTGGTAAAGCAATTTCAGACCAAAGATTTCAATAAAGAGACATGAAACACATTTGAGATGCACATACTAGGAGGAATGTCCAAGGTGTAAGACACTGGGTTAATCCTGTGAAGGATACGGAAAGGCCCAATAAACCAAGGTGCCAAATTCAAAGAAGGTACACAAATTCGGAGGTTGCGAGACGACAGCCAGGCTCTGTCCCCAACCTGGTAGGAAGGTGCAGGCTGGCGCCTGCGGTCAGCATGGAATCTGTACCTATCGTTAGCATGTTGCAAAGCCTCCTGAACTTGTGCCCAAGTGGAACAAAGACCACGGAGATGCTTCTCTAATGCAGGAATACTCTGCAGAGCAAACGAGTCAGGTAACATGGAAGGCTGGAAACCATAATTCACCATAAAACGGGAACAATTGGGAAGCAGATTTCAAGGCGCTGTTGTGAGCAATCTTTGCCCATGGTAATAGGTCTGACCAGTTGTTATGATGGTCAGAAATATAACAACGTAAGAATTGCTCCAAGGACTGATTGGCTCATTCTGCGGCCCCATTAGACTGCGGGTGAGAGGCAGAGGAGAAAGCAAGCTGAATTCCCAACTGTGCAAAAAAAGCTCACTAGAACTGAGAGACAAACTGACTACCCCTGTCCAAGACAATCACCTTGGGTAGCCCATGTAAGCAAAAGATCTCCCAAGCAAAAATGAAAGCCAGTTCCTTAGAAGTGGGCAACTTCTTAAGTGGAATACAATGACACATCTTTAAGAACCGGTCAACCACCATAAGAATAACAGTGAAGTGTTGCAGTTTTCCACTCGTCACCCTCCTTAATCCGCATGAGATTGTATGCCCCTCTCAAATCAAGCTTTGTGAAAACCGTTACTCCCTGGAGGTGGTCAAATAACTCTGCATTCAATGGAATCGGGTAGGCATTCTTAATCGTGAAACAATTGAGACCCCTATAATCAATACAAGGTATCAATTCACCTCTCTTCTTCACAAAGAAGAACCAGTACCGGCAGGAGACAAGGATTTGCAGATGAAACCTTGATAAAGTGCATCTGCAACATACTCCTCCATGGCCTTATAAAATTGTGGTACTAATCTGTCAGGGAGGAGAGTGTAGAGTTGCACAGGACCTTGGCTACCTTCTGGAAGCATGTCTCACTGCATTGTGGTGACCAGGAGAGAACCTCAGCACGGAGCCAATCAAAAGAGGGGTTGTGCCCCTGTAACCAAGGATAACCAATAACCAGTGGAAACCGGGGTGAGGAAATAACTTGGAATTGGATTATCTCATGATGAAGAGCCCCTACTGCCATGGACAACGGAACAGTCTCATGAGTCACATGGGCAGGCTGTAAAGGTCTCCCGTCAAGAACCTCAATGACAAGTGGAGTGTCACGCAGCTGGAGTGGAATCGAGGGCTGCGATACAAAGGCAGCATCAATGAACAGGCCTGCAGCCCCAGAGTCGATTAGAGTCTGTATCTCGATGGACAAGTCAGCCCAAGAAAGGGTGACCAAAACCAGGGGCTTATCCTTCTGCATAACTGGGGATGAAACAACGCCACCTAAGGTCTGTCTATGACAGGACCTCAAGGTTCGGGCATTCTCTGGACGGGTAGGACAAGACTTCAAAAAGTGACCAGCCTGGTCACAATAAAGGCACAATCTCTCCCTCCTTCTAAAGGCTCTCTCATCCTCAGAGAGACGCATGAAGCCCAAGTGCATGGGTTCATCTTCACTGACCGACTCGGTACCAGCAGGCATGGGAGGTGAGGGAAGCATGGATTAGACTGCAAAGCTCGGAGGCAAACGTACAGGATGCTTCCGCAAGTGCTCCTTAAGAGAGAGTCTTTCTCTGATGTTATTTTTTATATTTTTTACAGTTTTACAGTTTTTTTTTTTGGGTGAGAGGCCTTTGGTGAAACACCAGGGGTCTAAAGAGATCCCAATGTTTCTTTTTTTCCCAAAGTCCAAAATTCCCTTACCCCTTAATTCTTACGGTTTTTTTTTTGAGACAAAGAAAAGGGACTGAAGGTGGGATCTGAGCAGAAGGGGATATATTTGAGGATTTAACCCCTGCAAGGAAGCAATAGGAGATCAGTGCGGGGGGGGGGGGTGGTAGGGTGTCTTCCATATGTGCAATGTGTGAGCGACCAAGGCCCATGTACACCGCACACATTGCACACTTGGATGACACCCCACTGTGTCTACACTTGCACGTTAACAGTAAACATATTTTCTAGCATGGACTAGAGCCATAATCTCAGGAAAAGGCAGACCTCCTTGTTGTGGTCCTACATGTTAGTTGTCACTTCTGAGGGACATTATCTTTTGAGCCAAACTATTATATGTATACAATTAATATAGGTATCTATGCAAATATAGTATTATAAAGAGCCAAATGTTTATCTCATTTTTATGTTTTAGTAGGACACGGTGTATAAATACACTCTAGTCCAGCCTTTTGCAGACAGGATTCCATAGAACCTAGGGTTCCTCCAGAGGTTGCTAGCAGTCCCTTTAGCAAGGACCAGTATTTTTTTCCCACCTACACTGACCATCAATGCTATGGGGCAATTCTACATGGCAATTGTTGATCACCAACAAATGGGGTCCCTTCTAGACTGACCACCAATGTTGAGTACTTTTTTCTGGTCAAATTTTGTAAGGATAAAGAGTCAAATGAGGTCTCCACTTTGCCACTTGATGCATTTCTTTCTTACTTATTCTGGTGCTGTATAAACACATGCCTCTCCCGGAAGTGAGCACACTACCTTAGCTGCAGATTGAGAGTGCCAGTTTGACATTATGTAATACAACCTTCTTTTGACCTTTTATTTTTTTCTATTTCAACAGCTAGTGCCCTGTCAGCCTTCTCTGAAAACATGTCAAAACTGTATGTCAAATGCAAGCATACAGGTAGATGAAGAAGTTATTTTTTTTCCTATAAGTCAGTGATGTTGCTCATCGGGAATATGGACAGGCTTTGGGGCATTTAGGGAAAGGGTTGTTATAAGAAAAACACTTGATACTTCACTGTATGTAATCTTTGCTTATGTATTTGTTCACCATATTCTCAGTTTGAATCACCAAGTTTATGACAGGCGTAAAATAAACAAAATGTCCTTTAGAAATAATACATTTCATCTCTCTTGAGTGTTAATGGCTTTACAAACATGTTTTATTTCAAGTGTTTAGTTTAGCACTGTGTTATGAAACTTGTTTTATTTTAGATTTTTTTCTTGTTGTACTTTCTGCCGTTGCTAGTTTGAAGCAGAACAAGTAGAGGCAATTACTTTAAAACGCACAAAAATCAGCATACAATTATAGTCATTTCACATTTGTGGCTCTGACAGCAAGTGAAACAAAAAGATGTTTTTGATCTCCAGCTGATTTTTTTTCTGCATTTTTTTTCTCACTTTTAAGCTGAGGTAGTTAAAGGATTCAGTCCCATACAGTGGCACCTGGGCTCCATTCCCAAATAGGAAATAATCACCAAACATAAGCATTACAAACAAAAACTATCATACAAAGTAAAATAATTAAATGAATAAACATTAAAGGAAACTTTGCCACAGCATGATATTTTTATTTTGTCACTGCTGCAAGTCCATTCACATATACTGGTATTGGCTCAGTTCTGGCAAAATGGTAGTCCATCCAGAAAATAGCATAATACAGCTCAATGGAGCACTTTGAAGGTGGTAGTGTAAGCCCTTGTACACATGGTCGGACATTCCGACCGTGTTGTCGGATAATCCAACCGTGTGTGGGCTCCATCGGACTGTTTCAGTCGAAATATTCGACCGACAAAGTTTTAGAGCTGGGCTATAAAATTTTCCGACAACATGGTCCGATGGGACTTTGTCCTATCAGTTGTAGAGAATTCCGATCGGACAAAGTGCCACACATGCTCAGATCAAATTCCTAGACCAAAGCTATTGGCTACTAGCCTGAACGTAATCCCGTCGTAACAAAATAACGTCACCACATTCTGAACGATTGGATTTTCTGACAACTTTGTCCGACCGTGTGTATGCAACACAAGTTTCGGACAAAATCCGTCAGACAAAATCCGACAGATTTTGTTGTTGGAATGTCCGACCGTGTGTACAAGGGCTTAGAGTGATTGTAAAGTCTCATTTTTTGTTGTTAAAAATAATAAACATGTTTTCTTATCTGCTCTGTGCAGTGGATTTGCACAGGGCATCCCAGATCCTCCTCTCCTTGGTTCCCTCTTTTGATCTGCTGACCCCTCCCTCCTGATGTTTACCCCCACAGCAAGCAGGCTGCTATGGTGGCACCCGAGCTGAGCTGCAGCTCACAGTGTCCATTCAGACATGGAGCTGTGGCCAATCCCTGCCCCTTTATCTCCTCATTGGCTGACTAACTTTGATTGACAGAAGTGGGAGCCAATGGCACCAAGCTGCTGTCTTAGCCAATGAGGAGGGGAGTTTTGGGAAGCTGAGACAATCCTACAACATCGCTGGATAGAGAGGGGGCTCAGGTAAGTATTAGGAGGCTGTGGGGGGCGGTCTGCTGCACACAGAAGGCTTTTTATCCTAATGTATAAAAAAAAGAAAAACCTTCTGCCTTTACAATCACTTTAAGTCCAGAGTATCTTTTTTTACACTTGTTTGTGCTCAGAAAATTGGAAGTTTGTCATTAGACCCAATCACAAAATTCAGTTGAGGTTGGATTCAGAGTTTCATGACTTTAAATGCCCCAAGACAAATCCTAATTTTAGTGTTGTTTTCTTGTCAGCCCAGATTCTTATTATCTCGTGTACAACTTTTGGAATGCATGGCTTATTCTTACTGTGCACCTATTCTTACTGCTCTAGTTACCTTAACACTACCAGCCAGTCTGAATCCCTGAGGAACATCCTACTACTGTACTTCTGGTAACACCTTTAACCACTTTCAGACCGGACCAATTTGCTGGTCAAAGACCAGACCACTTTTTGCGATTCGGCACTGCGTCGCTTTAACTGACAATTGCGCGGTCGTGCGACGTGGCTCCCAAACAAAATTGACGTCCTTTTTTTCCCACAAATAGAGCTTTCTTTTGGTGGTATTTGATCACTCCTGCGGTTTTTATTTTTTGCGCTATAAACAAAAATAGAGCGACAATTTTGAAAAAAACGCATTATTTTTTACTTTTTGTTATAATAAATATCCCCCAAAAATATATAAAAAAACATTTTTTTCCCTCAATTTAGGCCGATACGTATTCTTCTACATATTTTTGGTAAAAAAAATCGCAATAAGCGATTATTGATTGGTTTGCGCAAAAGTTATAGCGTTTACAAAATAGGGATAGTTTTATAGCATTTTTATTAATAATTTTTTATTATTTTTTTTTTTACTAGTAATGGCGGCGATCTGCGATTTTTATTGTGACTGCGACATTGTCGGGGACCCATCGGACATTTTTGACACATTTTTGGGACCATTGTCATTTATACAGTAATCACTGCTATATAAATGCAGTGATTCCTGTGTAAATGACACTGGCAGTGAAAGGGTTAACCAGTGGGTGGCAGTGTAGGGGTTAAGTGTTCCTAGGGGTGTGTTACTAACTGTGGGGGGGTTGGGCTTTCATTTAGTGTACACTGATCTCTGCTCCAATCACATGGAGCAGAGATCAGCGTCACTAGTTGCTAGGCAGAATGGGAAAATGTTGTTTATACAGCATTTCCTCCATTCGGCCGCTCCGTGA
Source organism: Lithobates pipiens (assembly GCF_037356315.1). Lineage (NCBI taxonomy): Eukaryota > Metazoa > Chordata > Amphibia > Anura > Ranidae > Lithobates > Lithobates pipiens. The sequence goes on along the minus strand of NW_027507748.1, from coordinate 396,834,561 downwards.
GACGATCGCGGGGATGCCCGCGGCGATCGAGTCCGCGGGTCCCGCGACCGGACTCACGGGGGTCCCGACCAGCGCGGGAGCGCGCCGCCGGCGGCGCGCTCCCGATGGCACGGCGGCAACGAATATTGGACGTACATGTACGCCAATATGCCTGGCCGTGCCATGCTGTCGACGTACATCGTCGTGCGCTGGTCGGGAAGTGGTTAAATACTGTGTCTCATGCTGCTTGTGCACCTCGCCTACTGCTCTAGTTACATTGCCATCCCAAGGGCTCCTACCACCTACCAGGCTCCAGCTCTGAGCAATATCTTGCAATTCTTATTAACCTATGCCCCATCTCCTTGCTTCTATTTCCTCTAAATTCCATGAATGTCTGGTCTACAACTGACTTAACCATCTCCCTGAGAACTTTCTTGACCCCCTCCAGTCTGGATTTCGCTTTCAACAATTCACAGAAACTGCTCTCCTAAAACTCTCAAATGATCCACTAATGGCTAAAATTAATAGACACAATACCATATCCTACTCCTGGACCTCTCTGCTGCTTTTGATGCAGTGGACCACCCCCTCCTTCTCAAAAAACTCCACTCATTGGGTCTCTGACTGTACTCTTCCCTAGTTCACATTCTACCTTATCCCACTGCACCTTCAGCATCACTTACAATTCAACTTCCTCCTCTCCGCTTCCTTTCTTTGTGGTCCCCTGAGGTTTTGTTCTTGGACCTCACCCATTCTTGGTCTACATCTCCCCCGAGTCAATTGATAGCCTTCCATGGCTTCTGATACCATTTCTATGCTGACAACACCCACATCTACTTCGCTACTAGGGATGAGCCGAACACCCCCCGGTTCGGTTCGCACCAGAACTTGCGAACGACCCCCGTGTTCGGTACGAACGTTAGAACCCCATTGAAGTCTATGGGACTCGAACGTTCGTAATGGAAAGTGCTAATTTTAACGGCTAATATGCAAGATAGTGTCCTAAAAGGGTTTGGGGACCTGCCTCCTGCCTCAGGGGACATGGGTCACTGCAAAGAAAAGTTTTAAAAACTGCCGTTTTGGTGGGAGCACTGATTTTAATGACGATTAAAGTGAAAAAAAAAAGTGAAATATTCCTTTAAATATGGTGCCTGGGGGGTGTCTGTAGTATGCCTGTAAAGTGCCACGTGTTTCCCGTGTTTAGAACAGTCCCTGCACAAAATGACATTAAACGGAATTAACACCATTTACAACTGCTTGCGGTTTTAATGTTATATCTGGTTCCTGCAATATGGTTGAAAATCATTGAGAAACATGGCATGGGTAGCCCTCCCTGCCCATTACCAGCCTATTTGGGTCTTGTACGCATATTAAGGGGAACCCCGTACCCATATTAAAAAAAGGAAATGCGTGTGGCCCCCAGGCCCTATATACTCAGAACAGCAGTATACAGGCGGTGCAAACAAGACAGGGACTGTGTAGGTTTGTTGTGTTAAGTTGAATCTGTTTGTCATTTTCAACCGGTACATTTTTAAAGTGTAGCTCCAGTCAAAAAAACGATTTTTAAGCTTTTTGGAAAACATAGGGAAGGGTTATCACCCCTGTATAATTTGTTTTGTCGTCCATCTTTTTTCATCTCACTTGCTGCTGTCTCCTTGCGTTTGCAAGTAGGAGATGTTTGTAAGTTGGATGTTTGAAAGTAGGGGCCTGCCCTATATTATAGTGGTATGTACTGGGTACAGAGCACGCAGATAGCACGCACTATCTCCTAACACTACTGACTGCAAGCTCTATTATTAACCACTTGACCACTGGGCACTTAAACACCCTTAATAACCAGACCAATTTTCAGCTTTCGGTGCCCTCACATTTTGAATGACAATTACTCAGTCATGCAACACCTATAGGAAATGTTTGTCCTTTTTTCACACAAATAGAGCTTTCTTTTGGTGGTATTTAATCACTTAGACAAATTGATTATTAATAATTCACACTTTACAGAGGTAAATGATGAAAACAATAATAATCCAAGCAGCGCTTCTATCAGTTCTGTGTCATCAACACAATAACTTTTTCTATATTAAGACATTGGAAGACGGGATCGTATAATCTGAAGTGGTTGTGCTGATAAGGTTCTTTCTTGAGGAATTTCTGGTGAGTTTAACCCCCTGTGGGAGTGTGGAGCACCGTGTGGAGGAATTAGTGTGAAGTGCACCTATTTTTCTACCATTTCTCACTGGAGTCACTCACTGCGGCCCCCTTTGCTTTGGACTTATTCACTTCCTTAAATCTTCTGTTGCATTCAGAGCACTGGAATTGTTGGACTGATTATTTGAGTCTGATCGATTAATCTTACTGATCAAATTATTCTGGTTATTCACATGTTATGTCTTAATATAGAAAAAGTTATTGTGTTGATGACACAGAACTGCTAGAAGCGCTGCTTGGATTATTATTGTTTTCATCATTTACCTCTGTAAAGTGTGAATTATTAATAATCAATTTGTCTATGTTTATGTATATTTTTTAAGTAGCTGCTGTCTCAGGTGTAAACCTGTCCATTTGTCTATTATTATTTTTTCCTTTTCTTTTTACATTGAGCTTTTAAACCATTTAGCGCCGAGGTGAGAGAAATAGTGGGAGCGCGCTTGTTTTTTAAAATTATTTTTTTTCTCTCTTATTGTTTAAATTAAGGTATTTAATCACTGCTGGGTTTTTTATTTTTTGTGCTATGAAAGAAAAAAGACCGAAAATTCTGCGAAAAAATGAATTTTTCTTCGTTTCTGTTATAAAATTTAGCAGATTAGTCATTTTTTCTTCATAAATTTTGGCCAAAATCCATACTACTACATATCTTTGGTAAAAATAAGTACAAATTGGTGGATATTATTTGGTCTTTGTGAAAGTTATAGAGTCCACAAGCTATGGTGCCAATATCTGAAAATTGATCACACCTGAAGTACTGACGGCCTATTTCCTTTTTTTTTTTTTTTTTCACAAAATTGTCATATTATCAGGTTATTTCACACACACAGCATATGCATACCACAAATTACACCCCAAAACACATTCTGCTATTACTCCCGAGTACGGCGATACCACATGTGTGAGACTTTTACACAGCGTGGCCACATACAGAGGCCCAACATGCAGGGAGCGCCATCAGGCGTTCTGGAGCACCCAGGCCAATTCTGACATTTCTCTCCTACATGTAAAAATCATCATTTATTTGCTAGAAAATTACAGAGAACCCCAAAACATTATATATATATATATATATATATTTTTTTTTTTAGCAAAGACCCTGGAGAATACAATGGTGGTCGTTGCAAATTTTTATCTCACACGGTATTTGCACAGCAATTTTTCAAACGCGTTTTTTGGGGGGAAAAAACAGTTTTGTGCTTAAAAAACAAACAAAAAAAACAGTAAAGTTAGCCCAATGTTTGCATAAAGTGAAAGATGAAGTTATGCTGAGTAAATAGATATCAAACATGTCACTCTTCAAAATTGCACATGCCCGTGGAATGGCGCCAAACGTCGCTACTTAAAAAATCCCCATAGGCGACGCTTTAAATTTTTTTTTACTGGTTACATGTTTTGAGTTGCAGAGGAGGTCTAGGACTAGAATTATTGCTCTCGCTCTAACATTCTCGGCGATACCTCACATGTGTGGCACATGCGAGCACATGGGGACATGGGCGCTTTAATTTTTATTTTATTTTTTTATTGTTCATTTTACTTTATTTATTTTAGTTTGACATTTTTTTCCCCAAAAATATATTTTTGATCACTTTTATTCCTATTACAAGAAATGTAAACATCCCTTGTAATAGGAATATGGGGTGACAGATCCTCTTTACAGTGAAATCTGGGGGGTCAATATGACCCCACATCTCACCTCTAGGCTGGGAAGCCTGAAATAAAAAATAAAAATAAAGATTCTGGCTTTGATCGTACTGGCGAGTTGGTAGAAGCACCGGAGGGCGGTGAGGGGTGGGGGCGTCTATGGCTGGGTATTTCAGGGTATCACCGAGTATGGCTGGGTATCTCTGAGTATGGCTGGGTATGGCAATTTATGGCAGGGTATTACAGAGTATTGGCGGGGTATTGGCGGGGTACTACAGAGTAATAGCAGGGTACTGCAGAGTATTGGGGGGTACTACAGAGTAATGGCAGGGTACTGCAGAGTATTGGGGGTACTGCAGAGTAATGGCGAGTACAGCAGAGTAATGGCGGGTACTGCAGAGTATTGGGGGGGTACTGCAGAGTAATGGGGGTTACTGCAGAGTAATGGGGGTTACTGCAGAGTAATGGGGGGTACTGCAGAGTAATGGCAGGGTACTGCAGAGTAATGGGGGGTACTGCACTGCAGAGTAATGGCAGGGTACTGCAGAGCAATGGCGGGGTACTGCACTGCAGAGTAATGGCGGGGTACTGCAGAGTAATGGCGGGGTACTGCAGAGTAATGGCAGGGTACTGCAGAGTATGCACTGGTATTGCAGAGTATTGGCAGGGAATTGAGGGGTTAAATTCGGTGAGCAGCGATGTGGGCACTGCAGATGCAGCCCACATCGCTGCTGACACCGATCTCTTTCCCCTCCGCTGTACCGATCGGTACAGAGAGGGGAGGGAGGAACCGGCGTCATAACATGACGCCGGTTTGTTTCCAAGTGATCGCTCCGTCATTTGACGGAGCGATCACGTGGTAAACGGCCGCTATGAGCGGCCGTTTACCGTGATCCGTGATGCGCCGGGTCCTGTGGACCCGGCGGTCACGGATGCTCTCGAGTGCGCGCACCTCGGGGCACGCGAGAGCAGAATTCTGGGAGGCCGTTAATTAACGGCCTCTCAGAGTTAAACAACCGCCCTGAAGCCGTTAATCGGCAATGGGCAGTTGTTAAGTGGTTAAAGCTAGATCACTAGCTATATAGGTGAGGTGAATATAGTGGTGTATACTGCAGTCAGGGCACAGACAACAACCACTACACAGCAGCAAGATAGGAAATCAGCCAAAAACGATTGGTGTGTACTGTGTTGAAGGTACACAGAACACCCACTGCTTCAGATGCTAAGTAACACACTACACGAGGCCGCCTCAAAGGCGGCCTTATATAGTGTGGGGCGTGCACTACACAGCCTGAGCTATGATTGGCCACAGGCAGGATGCCTGTGGCCAATCATGGCTCTCCTCGCTGCCGGCGCTGCAATTGGCCAAGCATGCGGGGTCACAGTGCATGCTTGGCCAATCATGGGGCAGCAATGCACTGCGCCACCACAGTGCATTGTGGTCCGCGCGCGTCACTCGAATTTTGACGCGAACGGCCCAAACGTTCGGAATTCGCCGAACGACCGAACAGCCAATGTTGCCAAACTCGAACATGAAGCTCATCCCTATTCGCTACCCTTCAGCTCACTCCATCAGTCTCCACAAGCATCACTAATTTACTAACACACATATCAGTCTGGATATCACACCACTTCCTCAAAGTCAATCTATCCAAAATCAAGCTCATAACATTTCCTTCCCCACATGTCCTGACTTCTCTGTTAAGATTGATTGCATAACATTCACCAAAACCAAGGTTCTAGGTGCTAGGTGTAATTCTGGTCCATTCCTAACCAATGACACCACAAAGCTGGTCATTTCTCACCTTAACTACAGCAACTCCCTCCTCACTGACTTACCTTTACATATGCTATCCTCTCTTTAGTCCATCATGAATGCTGCAGCCAGACATATAACCTTCCCAACCATTCAGTGTCTGCTACCCCCCTCTGCCGATCCCTTCACTGGCTTTAGCTCACCCAACAAAATAAATTCAAAATGCTAACAACTTACAAAGCCATTCACAATTTGGCCCCCAGCTACATCACTAACCTAGTCTCAAAATGCCAACCCAATCATTGTCTTTGTTCCTCCCAAGACCTCCTGCTCTCTAACTCCCTTGTCACCACCTTCCATGCTTGCCTCCAGGACACCTTCCGAGACTCTCCCATCCTATTGAGCTCCCTATCCCAATCAGCCATCTCCTAATCTCTCCACTTTTGAATGATCCCTGAAAACCCTCCTCCTAACGCCATGTACACACGACCGGACTTTTCAACAGCAAAGTTCAGACGGAATGAATCCGTCGGACAATTCAATCGTGTGTGGGCTTCATCGGACCTTTTCTGTTGCAAAATCTGACAGACTTTAGAAATAGAACATGTTTTAAACTTTCTGCCGGAACCAGTTCCTATTGAGAAAACCGCTTGTCTGTATGCAGGTCCGATGGACCAACAACGACGCAAGGGCAGTTTTTGGCTACTGGCTATTGAACTTCCTTTTTCTAGTCCTGTCATACGTCATCGCGTTAAACAAACAATTGGACTTTCACTGGTGTGATTGTGTGTAGGCAAGTCCATTTCAGCTGAACTCCGTTCATTCCGACGGAAAGTCTGGTCATGTGTATGCAGCATTAGAGAGGCATATCCTGCCATTACATAACAACTGTGTAATTGTATTACCCCAATAAGCTCATCCTCCACCGTTATTACCTTTTATATCTCTTGACCCCTCTCTTAGCTATAATAATAAGCTCCAATGAGCAGGGCCCTCTAATTCCTACTGTATTGAACTGCATTGAACTAGTACTGTCTGACCCCATGTTGTAAAGCACTTCATAAACTGCAGCAATGTTTAATGAACACCCCTACTATACTACTTGAGCACATATGTCTACTGCTCTAGTTACTTTGCCATACCATAGCTTTTAGTCAGCTATACCTAGTACAGTTTTTGCAATGAGCAGTTCACTCTACTTGTGTAACTATGTCTGCTGCTCCCAAGGCTCCTGTCATATTACATATGACCTATTACAAGTTCTGAGCAATATCCTTTTATCCCTGATACAATTTTTAGAATACGTGTCTTATACTACTTTGGTACCCATGCCTACTGCTCTTGTTACCTTTGCACTGCAAGACTTCTGTCACTTACAAGGCCAACATTCTGCCTGATGCCCATGGCACTATTTGTGGAATGAGTGGCTTTTTCTACCCGTTCATGTATGCTTACTGCCTTAATTACCTCGCCACTTCATGGCTCCTGCTACCTGCCAGCCTCAAATTTGAGTAATATGTTAGTATCTCAGTCAGATTTTTTGGAAGTGCCGTACACTTTATGTTTATACTGCTTCTGAACATATTCATACTTCTGTTGTCTGAGCACACTAAATGCTCTGCCCTCCTAAAACCCACAGGGGGTGCATTTTTTCTTCCCAGAAAGCTTAAAATGTAAGGGATTGTAGGGCTACTAGAAGCTGCTGATGTTTTTTTCCCTAGACTGTGTCTCAATTTTTCCATATTTTGGCCTCATAATCTCATTAGGCAGGAGCTTCCCAAACCATTCTGTTAATGCTACATCATTTGCAGTTTGGTAATATATTCTTTTTGGTCAAAATTTCATTGACTTCAGTGGGACTTTCAGTATCTAAACAACATTTTCAGAAGTACATTTTTTATCTACTTGCTATTACTGACCCCACTATGTGAAAATGGTTGGTGCAAAGTTGTAATACTGACTCAATGTTTTAAGTTGCAGACCTAGAACAATTATGAAAATAGGGTACTTTGGCTTTTGTTTGACTTTACCGATTGGCATACATTTTCAGGTCAATTATTGAAACCAGAGAAACAGCATAGCAACCATAGCAACTATAACTTTCAGAAGAAAGTCAGTAATGGCAATTCCTATTTCTCCCATTGCAGGCTTAAATTCAAATGCAATCCTCACCTGTAAGAGTATAAGAATTTCTGTACTAAGTAATGTAAAATGCCAGAAAAATAATTGGCTTATGGCATCCTTGACAACTTATGATTAGGTTAATTTTTGATATATTGTTCCTCTTCAGAAATATAATATGCTTTATGTGGGATGGGTAAACTCTAAAGAAGACTGTGTTATATATAGTATATAAATACTGAATCTGAAAATGTACTACCTATTGTAATCTTATCAGTTTTATTTCCAAGTGACATAGCATTGTGTTTTGCCAGTACCTGCATGCTTCAGCTTTAAATATTTAGCTGAACTTGATCTTCTTTAATGTATCCACCAGGCCAGCACATCTTATCGTCATTCATTCAGCAAACAATTGTTCCCTTAGGAGGATGAGATGCTGCCACCATATCGGGCACAAATACACACACATACCCTTACATGCACAAGTATACAGAAGTTTGACATATTCCTTTTGTCAAAGCTCCACATGAAAATTAAGGCAGGCAATCAATCCAAGATACATGCTACGTCTAAAATGACAGTGACTCTTATTCCTTCATCAACCAAAGTGACTTGGTGACCTTTTCAGTCTAGGCAGCTGCCATATATCCATATTCAATCATGGAGAAGACGGAGTCTCCTGGGCATATAGGAAAGGAAGGGTAACTTGCTTAAGAATACTCTGCACAGTTTATTTAAGGCAGATGATTGAACATTATGATATTGATTGAAGGGTTGTATATATTTTTGTGAATGTATTTTCATCAATAAATTCTAGAAAGCACGTATAATGCAGTTGTTTACATGTGTTGCTTACCAGTAATATTTTAACATGCATTAGGTCTTGTCGTAATTCTGAAATCCTATCATATCACTTCTCATTCTGAAAATGCCGTATACAGTACATGGCTGTCATATTGACATTTTTTTTTCTGTGTGCAGAGTAATCATGCAGATAGGGGCATCCAACCTTTCTCCAATTATCAGAGAAGAGTTTGGATAGATTGGGGCAACAGGATCTTCTTGGTAGTATCGAAGGACATTACAAGGTTTGTTAAAATCAATACATTTTATTTACATACAAGTACAATAGTCAAAGTCCAATTATCCTGATATGCATACTTAGAGAGATGGAGATACGAGATATCAAAAGACACTTTGTGGCTGAATAGTGGATATCTCAAGTATATCGATATAAAAAAGGTGCCATCATTCCTTAATGAATAGAATTTACAACAAAAATAGGTAGGGACTTTGGGATTTTAGAGGCACCAGTATAGGTTCAAAAATTAGAAAAGTAATAAGTTAGTATTCTTTATATATAAATTTATTCAAAAATAGAAAAACGTACATGATAGAAAGGGTTAAAAAGATTTTTTGACACAAGGAATATGTCCACACATATGAAGATCTACATCAGATACACATCGCAAACCAGAAAATACAAAAGTTCAAGATCTATACAGGAGAACTAGTCACCCAACAATAGAGCATATAGATTGATGTATATGGGTGCTATGGTGAAGAGCTGATGTAGAATCCACAGAACTTCTATCATGTACATTTTTCTATTTTTGAATACATTTATATATAAAGAATACTAACTTATTACTTTTCAAATTTTTGAACCTACACTGGTGCCTCTAAAATCCCAAAGTCCCTACCTATTTTTGTTGTAAATGATATGCATACTTGTTCTGGGTCAGTTACTCATAACTGTATGCAAATAAGAAGAGAGAGGCTATATTGGACTTTAATGGTACCGTATATCAACTGATGCTAGACAGTCGGAAGTAAAATATTTGAAAAAAAAATGTATTACAAAAATACATATGATAATTGACTTTTACCGATTAAAACCAATAGTCATAATCAGAACAGAACATTAAATTCTATAGTCGCACCACATTGTGACAACTGGAACATAAATACCATCTGTATGTTGGTTGCTCTACATGTTTCACAGATTTACATTAGCCGCTTCTTCAGGAGCTTTACTATACAGTTAGATGGTGATTAACCACTTGCCGACCGCCGCACGACGATATACGTCGACAGAATGGCACGAGCAGGCATATGGGCGTATATATACGTCCCTGCCTTCCCGTGGGTGGGGGCCCGATTGGGCCCCCCCCCCCCCGGTGCCTGCGGCGGTCGGTATTCGTTCGGGAGCGATTCGGGATGAGGGGGCGGCCATTCATTCATGGCCACCCCCTCGCGATCGCTCCTGACGAATGGAAATGCTCCGTGACATCACTTCCTCTTCTGTAATGTAAACACAGGCAGAGGAAGTGATGTAATCTCTCCTCGTGTCGGTCTTTTTCGTTCCGGCACTGAGGAGAGAGGAACTATGAGTTGCACCTAACACTACACTAACAGTAGAACAAGCCAGGCACACTTTTCACCCCCCGATCACCCCCCCCCCCCCAATCACCCCTGCACCCCCAGTCACACCAATTCCTTTTTGTTTTGTTTTTTGCATTGGTGTCATTTGTGACTGTAATAACTGTTAGGGCAGTTAGGGTTAGCCCCCCTTAGCTCTAGGGTACCCCCCTAACCCCCCCAATAAAGGTTTAACCCCGTGATCACCCCCCGTCGCCAGTGTCACTAATAAGCGATCGTTTTTCTGATCGCTGTATTAGTGTCACAGGTGACGCTAGTTAGGCAGGTAAGTATTTAGGTTCGCCGCAGCTTTTTATAGCGTCAGGGACCCCCATATACTACCGCATAAAGCCCCCTGATTGCCCCCTAGTTAACCCTTTCACCAGTGATCACCATATAACTGTTACAGGTGACGCTGGTTGGTTAGTTATTTTTTTTTGTTTCAGGGCACCCGCCATTTATTACCTAATAAAGGTTTAACCCCCTGATCACCCGGCGGGTGATATACGTTTGAGGGTCAGATAAGGTCTGCGTCGCCCCAGCGTCAGGTTAGTGCCAGTACCGCTAACACCCACGCGCAAAGCATACACCTCCCTTAGTAATATAGTATCTGATCAGATCTATATTAGCGTTGCCAGCATTTTAGGTTTCCCAAAACGCATTGTTAGCGGGATCAGCCCAGATATCTGCTAGCACCTGCGTTTAGCCCCTCCGCCAAGCCCAGCCCAGCCCAGCCCACCCAAGTGCAGTATCGATCGATCACTGTCACTTACAAAACACAACACACATAACTGCAGCGTTCGCAGAGTCAGGCTTGATCCTTGTGATCGCTAACAATTTTTTTTGTAGCGTTTTGAAACAGTCGCTGACAGGCTAGGTGCTTCTTTACCTGTGAGTCTCACTAGTGTACCCCTAAATTTAGAGCCCAAAATGGCAAAGCGAAGGTACACTAGTGAAGAGGCCTACACGTTTCTGAGCATGACAGATAGTGAAGAGGACGTCACTCATCTATCAGATTCAGGCTCAGAATACGATCCTGTAGAGGACAGCGGCTCCATGACAGATAGCTCTGACGACGGAGATGAGGTCCCTGTTAAGGACAGGTGTGCCCGATCCCGAATGTATTCTGTTGTTCAGGTGCAGGAACCGCAGGTCACTCGTATGGAGCAGAGACGTACTAGAGCCGCTCATCCTTCTGGTGAACTGGCAAGCACCAGCGGCCTAGTACACCCTGGACGTACATCCAGCACTGCAGTAACACGTGGTGACGTGGCGAGTCCCATAAGTGCAGTTCAAGCTGGCGAGGTGGCAAGCACAAGTAGTGTCCCGCTGCCACCAAGACAAAGACAAAGACAGGCCCGTCGTACCCATAGTGCCCTTCCTGCAGAATTCGCCAATCCTAATTGGGTGCCCACCACTTCTGCAGAACCCGTACTTCCCCCATTCACTGGCCAACCTGGCATTAACGTGGAAACAGTTGATTTTACGACACTTGACTTTTACTCACTGTTTTTCACCGAAGATCTCTATAGATCTATTGTGGACCAAACCAATTTGTACGCTGGTCAACACATCGCCACTATTCCCCAGTCCGCCCTTGCCAGACAATGGAAACCAGTTACGGTTTCCGAATTTAAAATCTTTCTGGGCCTCTCCCTCAACATGGGCATAACCAAAAAGAGTGAGTTGCGGTCATATTGGTCCACTGACCCAATTCACCATATGCGCGTGTTCTCTGCTTCCATGTCCAGGGCACGATACGAGCAGATTTTGCAGTTCATGCACTTCAGCGACAATGAACTCTGTCGTCCTCGTGGAGACCCTGAATACGATCGGCTCTACAAAATTCGGCCCCTCATAAACCACTTCAACCAACGTTTTGCAGACTTGTTTACTCCCCATCAAGTTGTCTGCGTTGATGAGTCCCTGATTAAGTTTTCTGGTCGCTTGTCATTCAAAAAATACGTCCCCAACAAGCGTTCCAGATACGGGGTCAAGATGTATAAGCTCTGTGACAGGGTCACAGGCTATACACGTAGTTTTATGGTTTATGAGGGTAAAGATAGTCATGTAGAGCCGGAGAACTGCCCTGACTACATAGGAAGCACTGGCAAGATAGTGTGGGACATGGTGTCACCCTTATTCGGAAAGGGGTACCACTTGTACGTTGACAATTATTACACAAGCGTGCCACTGTTTAGTAACTTGTTTGATCAGCAGATTGGAGCATGTGGCACCGTGCGACCTAATCGCCGGGGCTTTCCCCAGCGGCTTGTAGAGTCCCGTCTTAGGCTGGGGGAGAGAGCCTGCTTGCGCAGTAATAATTTGCTCGCTATGAAGTGGAGGGATAATAAGAATGTTTTCGTTCTTACCTCCCTTCATGCAGACACGACGGTCCAAATTCCTACGGCGACTGGTATTGTGGAGAAACCCCTCTGTGTCCACAAATATAACCTTAACATGGGAGGGGTGGACCTCAATGACCAGTTGTTGGCGCCGTATCTAGTTGCCCGTAAGGCCAGACGCTGGTACAAAAAAGTGTCTGTTTATTTATTCCAATTGGCTATACTGAATGCTTATGTACTACACAAAGCTTCAGGACGGACTGGATCCTTCCTTAAATTCCAGGAGGATATCGTCAGAGCCCTTCTGTATCCAGGCGGTGCTCCACCTCACGTTCCCCAACCAGATGCAGTAAGCCGGCTGCATGAGAGGCATTATCCTTATGTCCTCCCGAGTACCCCTACCCAACAAGCCCCCCAAAGAAAATGTCGTGTCTGCAGAAAGCGCGGATATAGGCGTGACACCCGTTATTGTTGTCCCCGCTGTCCTGACAATCCTGGTCTTTGCATTGGTGAATGTTTTGAACGCTACCATGAACTAGTTGAGTTTTAGAGTAGGGTACAGCATTGCACAGGCTAGGCACATGTTCAGAGGGTCTCCCAAGATGCCATCGCATTTTGAGAGACCCAAACCGCTGGAACCGTTACAACAGAAGTGTTAAAGTTACATAAAAAAGTGTTTAAAAAAAAAAAGAAAAAAAGTAAAAAAAAAAAAAAAAAAAAAATATAAAATAAAAAAACCAAAAATAGTTGTCGTTTTATTGTTCTCTCTCTCTCTATTCTCTCTCTATTGTTCTGCTCCTTTGTACTGTATTCTATTCTGCAATGTTTTATTGTTAACCATTTTTTGTTTTCAGGTACGCCATTCAGCTGTAGCGTGGATTTATTTATCTTGACAGCAACAGCGTTTGCTCCCACGATACGTAAAGCCGCGACTCCAGCACTGTTGGAGGTGATTTCACCACCACAGTTAAAAAAGAGCATATATGCTGAAGTATGGAGGCATACGGGGTGGAGGAGCGATCTGCTCCTACCTTTTGTGGGAGGATGCCCCCATGCTTCGGCATATATAAATGGTGCATGTGTGCCCACCATTAGAAGTGGGTGGATGAAGGGAGGTATCTAATGGTGGGCAAACCCACCGATCAATATTTTTTTTTCGTTCAGCCCACAGGCTGCATGAAAAAAAAATTACAATATATGCCCAACCAGTTCCAGCAACATACTGGTATGTTGCTGGACTTTGAGTGCTTATACCAGAATGATGCCTGCAGGTTTAGGTATAATCTTGGTATCATTCTTTTCAGCCAGCGGTCGGCTTTTATGTAAAAGCAATCCTAGCGGCTAATTAGCCTCTAGACTACTTTTACAAGCAGTGGGAGGGAATGTCCCCCCCGCACCATCTTCCATGGTTTTCTCAGGCTCTCCTGTCCCAACAGGGAACCTGAGAATGCAGCCGGTGGTTCTGCCAGCTGACCATAGAGCTGATCAGAGACCAGAATGGCTCCAATCATCTCTATGGCCTAAGACACCGGAAGCTACGAGCATTTCATGACTTAGATTTTGCGGGATGTAAACAGCGCCATTGGGAAATTGGGAAAGCATTTTATCACACCGATCTTGGTGTGGTCAGATGCTTTGAGGACAGAGGAGAGATCTAGGGTCTGATAGACCCTAATTTTTTCAAAAAAGAGTACCTGTCACTACCTATTGCAATCATAGGGGATATTTACATTCCCTGAGATAACAATAAAAATCATAAAAAAAATATATAAATGAAAGGAACAGTTTAAAAATAAAATAAAAAAGCAAAATAAATAATAAAAAAATAAAAAAAACACCCCTGTCCCCCCTGCTAAGGTGAAATGTCGAACGCAAGCGTTGGTCTGGTGTCATATGTAAACAGCAATTGCACCATGCATGTGAGGTATCACCACGAAGGTCAGATCGAGGGTACTAATTTTAGCAGTAGACCTCCTCCGTAAATCTAAAGTGGTCACCTGTAAAGGCATTTAAAGGCTTTTAAAAATGTACGTAGTTTGTCGCCGCTGCACGTTTCTGCGCAATTTTAAAGCATGTCGTGTTTGGTATCCATGTACTCGGCCTAAGATCATATTTTTTATTTCATCAAACATTTGGGCAATATAGTGATTTTTAGTGCATTAAAATAAAAAAAAGTGTGTGTTTTTCCCCAAAAAATGCGTTTGAAAAATCGCTGCGCAAATACCGTGTGAAAAAAACAATGAAACACCCACCATTTTAATCGGTAGGGCTTTTGCTTTAAAAAAACACTTCATGTTTGGGGGTTCAAAGTAATTTTCTTGCAAAAAATTTTTTTTTTTCATGTAAACAAAAAGTGTCAGAAAGGGCTTTTTCTTCAAGTGGTTAGAAGAGTGGGTGATGTGTGACATAAGCTTCTAAATGTTGTGTATAAAATGCCAGGACAGTTCAAAACCTCCCCAAATGACCCCATTTTAGAAAGTAGACACCCCAAGCTATTTGCTGAGAGGCATGTCGAGTCCATGGAATATTTTATATTTTGACAAAAGTTGTGGAAAAAAGACATTATTATTATTATTATTTTTTTTTGCACAAAGTTGTCATTAAATGATATATTGCTCAAACATGCCATGGTTATATGTAAAATTACACCCCAAAATACATTCTGTTGCTTCTCCTGAGTACGGGGATACCACAAGTGTGAGACCTTTTGGGAGCCTAACCGCGTACGGTACCCCAAAATCCAAGCACCACCTTCAGGATTTCTAAGGGTGTAAATTTTTGATTTCATTCCTCACTGCCTATCACAGTTTCAGAGGCCATGGAATGTCCAGATAGCACAAAATCCCCCCAAGTGACCCCATTTTGGAAAGGAGACACCCCAAGCTATTTGCCAGAGGTATGGTGAGTATTTTGCAGACCTTCATTTTTGTCACAAAGTTTTGAAAATTGAAAAAAATAAAAAAAATATACATTATTTTTTTTTCTTCATTTTCAAAAACAAATGAGAGCTGCAAAATACTCACCATAACTCTCGGCAAATAGCTTGGGGTGTCTACTTTCCAAAATGGGGTCATTTTGGGGGGTTTTGTGCTATTTTGGCATTTTATGGCCTTCAAAACTGTGATAGGTAGTGAGGTGTGAAATCAAAAATTTACACCCTTAGAAATCCTGAAGGCGGTTCTTGGTTTTCGGGGCCCCGTACGCGAATAGGCTCCCAAAAAGTCCCACACATGTGGTATCCCCGTACTCAGGAGAAGCAGCAGAATTCATTTTGGGGTGTTATTTCACATATGCCCCTGGCATGTGTGAGCAATATATCATTTAGTGACAACTTTGTGAAAAAAAAATTAAAAAAAATAAAAGTTTGTAATTTTCCCGCAACTTGTGGCAAAATATAAAATATTCCATGGACTCAACATGCCTCTCAGCAAATAGCTTGGGGTGTCTACTTTCTAAAATGGGGTCATTTGTGGGGGTTTTGTGCCATCTTGGCATTTTATGGCCTTCAAAACTGTAATAGGTAGTGAGGCGTGAAATCAAAAATTTACGCCCTTAGAAAGCCTGAAGGCGGTTCTTGGCTTTCGGGCCCCGTACGCAGCTAGGCTCCCAAAAAATCCCACACATGTGGTATCCCCGTACTCAGGAGAAGTAGCATAATTTATTTTGGGGTGTCATTTCACATATGCCCATGGCATGCGTGAGCAATATATCATTTAGTGACAACTTTGTGAAAAAAAAAAAAGTTTGTAATTTTCCCGCAACTTGTGGAAAAATATAAAATATTCCATGGACTCAACATGCCTCTCAGCAAATAGCTTGGGGTGTCTATTTTCTAAAATGGGGTCATTTGTGGGGGTTTTGTGCCATCTTGGCATTTTATGGCCTTCAAAACTGTAATAGGTAGTGAGGAGTGAAATGAAAAATTTACGCCCTTAGAAAGCCTGAAGGCGGTGCTTGGTTTTCGGGGCCCCGTACGCGGCTAGGCTCCCAAAAAATCCCACACATGTGGTTTCCTGTACTCAGGAGAAGCAGCAGAATTTATTTTGGGGTGTAATTTCACATATGCCCATAGCATGTGTGAGCAATATATCATTTAGTGACAACTTTGTGAAAAATGTATAAAGTTTGTAATTTTCCCGCAACTTGTGGCAAAATATAAAATATTCCATGGACTCAACATGCCTCTCAGCAAATAGCTTGGGGTGTCTACTTTCTAAAATGGGGTCATTTGTGGGGGTTTTGTGCCATCTTGGCATTTTATGGCCTTCAAAACTGTAATAGGTAGTGAGGAGTAAAATGACATATGTATGCCCTTAGAAATCCTGAAGGCGGTGCTTGGCTTTCGGGGCCCCGTACGCGGCTAGGCTTCCAAAAAGTCGACCACATGTGGTATCCCCGTACTCAGGAGAAGCAGCAGAATGTATTTTGGGGTACAATTCCACATATAACCATGGTATGTGTGAGGAATATATCATTTAGTGACAACTTTGTGTAAAAAAAAAAGAAATTTTTTTTTTTGTCATTATTCAATCGCTTGCGGCAAATAAATAAAATATTCAATGGGCTCAACATGCCTCTTATCAATTTCCTTAGGGTGTCTACTTTCCAAAATGGGGTCATTTGCGGGGGTTTTGTACTGCCCTGCCATTTTAGCACCTCAAGAAATGAGATAGGCAGTCATAAACTAAAAGCTGCGTAAATTCCAGAAAATGTACCTTAGTTTGTAGATGTGACAACTTTTGCGCAAACCAATAAATATACAGTTATTGACTTTTTTTTTACCAAAGACATGTGGCTGAATACATTTTGGCCTAAATGTATGACTAAAATTGAGTTTATTGGATTTTTCTAATAACAAAAAGTAGAAAATATCTTTTTTTTTCAAAATTTGCAGTCTTTTTACGTTTATATCGCAAAAAATAAAAATCGCAGAGTCAGTCAAATACCTTTAAAAGAAAGCTCTATTTGTGGGAAGAAAAGGACGCAAATTTCGTTTGGGTACAACATTGCATGACCGCGCAATTACCAATTAAAGCAGCGCAGTGCCAAATTGTAAAAAGACCTCCGGTCATTTACCAGCAAAATGGTCCGGTCTGAAAGTGGTTAAAAGATGATTATCACATCACTATGAAACTAGAGAGAATACATATTAATTACAAAATACAGTAAACAAACATAGATTCTTTATATATACATATACTAGCATGTTATATAAACAAAGCGTCTTCTGTGAGTACCCCCCAAAGAGCAACAGTCTTACCAAGAGCGTTGGTTTGCAAGGGGCCCAGAAAAGGATGGCCCACCCCGGAGGGCAGGGGAGCCAGTTAAGAGGCACAGGATACAAAAGGTATTGAACTATTTAAGAAAAGTATTATAATAAGGTATACTCAGAAAACAGTCTATGCAGAGTGGTGCGTATGAGATGAAAATTCTTTATATAGATATAGAGAGCTAATAGTGCTAAAATGACATGCCAAAGGGACTCTGCTTGGCTATACATGTTCCATAGATAGTAAAGTGGTCCCTATAGAGAGGTGTATATCTATAGGGTTAAGACAGATCAGATGCATTATATTATTAGATTAGTCATATGAAGACATGTGCATAAGCGGAGATGTGAACATATATGCACAAACGTCTATACCCGTATACACACATACACGATATATATATATATATATATATATATATATATATATATATATATATATATATATATATATTGTACCTAAGGGTATACAGTGTCAGCATATGTATCTATGTTGAAAAATGCAGGTACTGCTATATTAGGGGTGGTATTCAAGGCACCCTTGAATCAACATCTGTAGAAACGTGGGGATATTGTGGCATACGGCCACAACAGTGCACGCACATTTGCATGTACACAAATGGTCTGTCACATACATTGCCATTAGCAAAATGTATTGCAGACAGCTCTCTCACCTTCACAGGTAATAGTTGTTAGCACCTATAGAAAGTATGGGAATCGAGGCTGAAAGTATCCATCCAAAAGTCCATAGCTGGACATAACACCATAGAGATGAAGCAAAATGTACATAAACAATGAGTGGCAATCATTAGACTAGAGCTTTGGAACAATGCATGGATAAAAATAGGTCAAAGGTGTTTAAAATGAACCTACCGAGTAGCCTGTACAGTCTGCATGGTCCTGAAAGGCACAGAGGTGATAGCAATATCACCATCTCTATTTATGTGTTGTGCACAAATGGGCTCCTGCCTGGCATTGCCCAGAACGCTGCATAGCAGTATCTGCATTTTTCAACATAGATACATATACTGACACTGTATACCCTTAAGTACAGTGCAGTGGCGGCTGGTGAAGTTTTTGGATGGGGGGCGCCAGACCCCACCCATCATTTTGGCCCCTCCCACTTCTCATAAAACACGCCCCTTATGTAATCTGAAAAAAAAATTGGCGTGGGTTCCCCCCTCCGAGGGCATACCAGGCCCTTAGGTCTGGTATGGATTCCAAGGGGAACCCCCTACGCCGAAAAAACGGCGTGGGGGTCCCCCCAGATCCACACCAGACCCTTATCCGAGCACGCTGCCCGGCCGGCCAGGAAAGGGTGTGGGGACGAGCGGGCGCCCCCCCCTCCTGAGCCGTACCAGGCCGCGTGCCCTCAACATGGGGGGGTGCCTTGGGGGAGGGGGGGCGTGCGCCCCCCCCCCACCCCAAAGCACCTTGTCCCCATGTTGATGAGGACAAGGGCCTCTTCCCGACAACCCTGGCCGTTGGTTGTCGGGGTCTGCGGGCGGGGGGCTTATCGGAATCCGGGAGCCCCCTTTAATAAGGGGGCCCCGGATACCGGCCCCCCACCCTATGTGAATGAGTATGGGGTACAATGTACCCCTACCCATTCACCTGTGAAAAAAAGTACAAAAAAAACACAACACAGGGTTAAAATATTTTATTGCACAGCTCCGGGGGTCTTCCGTCTTCGGGGGTCTTCTCGCCGGACTCCTCCGCTATCTTCTTGTAGCTCTTTTGCTAGCGGAGGAGCCCGGCTTTCTTCCTCGCCGCCGGCCTCTTCTCCCGACTTCGGGGGTCTTGTCCCCCTCTTCGGTTCTTCTGCCGGGCCACCGCGCCTTCTTATAGCTCTTTTACAGGCGGTGGCCCGGTCTTCTGTCGCCGCCGCCGCCCGTTCTTCTTCTTCTTCTCCAGGAGATGTTGCCTCGACAATCTCCCTGGCCGGAATGCCAGGGACGCGCTGCGCTGCCACTTATATAGGGACAATGGGGCGGTGTCACATGGGTTGATGTCACATGGGTTGGTCACATGGGTTGATGTCACATGGCGACTGTGACATCAACCCATGTGACCAACCCATGTGACATCAACCCATGTGACACCGCCCCATTGTCCCTATATAAGTGGCAGCGCAGCGCGTCCCTGGCATTCCGGCCAGGGAGATCGTCGAGGCAACATCTCCTGGAGAAGAAGGAGAAGAAGAAGAAGAAGAAGAACGGGCGGCGGCGGCGGCGGCGATAGAAGACCGGGCCACCGCCTGTAAAAGAGCTATAAGAAGGCGCGGTGGCCCGGCAGAAGAACCGAAGAGGGGGACAAGACCCCCGAAGTTGGAAGAAGAGGCCGGCGGCGAGGAAGAAAGCCGGGCTCCTCCGCTAGCAAAAGAGCTACAAGAAGATAGCGGAGGAGTCCGGCGAGAAGACCCCCAAAGACGGAAGACCCCCGGAGCTGTGCAATAAAATATTTTAACCCTGTGTTGTGTTTTTTTTTTACTTTTTTTCACAGGTGAATGGGTAGGGGTACATTGTACCTCATACTCATTCACATAGGGTGGGGGGGCCGGTATCCGGGGCCCCCTTATTAAAGGGGGCTCCCAGATTCCGATAAGCCCCCCGCCCGCAGACCCCGACAACCAACGGCCAGGGTTGTCGGGAAGAGGCCCTTGTCCTCATCAACATGGGGACAAGGTGCTTTGGGGTGGGGGGCCGCACACCCCCCTCCCCCAAGGCACCCCCCCAAGGTTGAGGGCACGCGGCCTGGTACGGCTCAGGAGGGGGGGGGGCGCCCGCTCGTCCCCACACCCTTTCCTGGCCGGCCGGGTAGCGTGCTCGGATAAGGGTCTGGTGTGGATCTGGGGGGGGACCCCCACGCCGTTTTTTCGGCGTAGGGGGTTCCCCTTGGAATCCATACCAGACCTAAGGGCCTGGTATGCTCTCGGAGGGGGAACCCACGTCAAATTTTTTTTCAGAAATTTGGCGTGGAGTTCCCCCTTCAGAGCTCATTCTCTGATTGGCCACGGCAAAAGTCGCCTGGCCTGGGGAAACCTTTCTGGCTGTGAAAGCTTTTTGCATTCTTTCAGCTAAATGCATGAACATTCTCAACAAAGTAGAAACTAGAAAGCCTTTATGCGGTGACTCACCTGTCTCACTGTCTGATAGCTCCGCTCGGGCTAAGGAACGGAGCTGCCAACGTCACTTCCGGGTTTTGTGAAGCAGCCGAAAGCCGGAAGTGACTGCCTGTCTAAGAATGACAATGCTCCCGCCCGTAGAATCACAGTGATTTTACGGGCGGAAGCTAGTCGGCGTTCTGCAGTGCGCCGCAAGGCGGGTTTTTAACCCGCAAATGAAGCGCCATGGATGCAATCTTGTGATTGCATCGACGTGGCGCTTCTCATAGTGCACTGTGACCGGCACCACAGTACACTATGTCAAATTGTTAAATGACATTTTTTTTTTTTTTTATGTCTTAAAGGGCCCTTTTTTTTTTTTTTTTCTTTTTAAACTTTTTTATTTTTTACACCTAGGGAGAGGGGGGGCGGCGCCCGGGTGCCCCCTATGGGTGGGCCGCCACTGGTACAGTGTGTGTGTGTGTATATATATATATATATATATATATATATATTGTAGGGGATGAGAGCAGCTGGCTCAGAGACAGTCCAGTAAAATAAAAATGGCTTTATTCTGTAAACTGCCAAAAAACAAACAAAAGACGTGACAGGCTGTCTTGTTACACAGTTGTGCACACAGGTAAAGCTCAGAGTTCCGCAGCATACAGACTTACAGGCAATAGTTCATGTCTCCAATCAGAGCTACGGTCTTTTATGTGGTTAAGGTCACCCAGCAAGTACACAATCCAGCAATGGATCTTTTCACACAGCATGCTGCTGTATCTCTCTCTCCTACTCAAACAGCTCACCTCTGACACTTTCAGCCCAGCTGGCAATAAGCAGGCCTGAAGAGAAAGTACCTGCCCTCCTCAATTAACCCCCTCTTAACCCTGCCCCAGGCTGACCCTCTACAATATATATATATATAAAAACAACATGTGTGTATACGGCTATGCAAATTTGTGAATATATGTTCACATCTCCTCCTGTGCACCTGTCTTCATATAACATCTAATAATTAGGGGTGGGCCAAACACCCCCCAGTTCGGTTAGCATCCAGAACATGTGAACAGGAAAAAAATTAGTTTGAACACGCAAACGCTAAAGTCTATGGTACACAAACATGAATAATTAAAAGTGATAATTTTAAAGGCTTATATGCAAGTTATTGTCATAAAAAGTGTTTGGGAACCCGGGTCCTGCCCAAGGGACATGTATCAATGGAAATTTTTTTTATAAAAACTGCAGTTTTTTCAGGAACAGTGATTTTAAAAATGCTTAAAGTGAAACAATAAAAGTCAAATATTCTTTTAAATTTCTTACCTGGGGGGTGTCTATAGTATGCCTGTAAAGGGGCAGATGTTTCCTGTGTTTAGAACAGTCTGAGAGCAAAATGACATTTCTAAAGGAAAAAAAGTAATTTAAATCTACTCGTGGCTATTATGAATTGTAGGTCCCGGCAATACACATAAAAGTCATTGAAAAAAACGGCATGTGATTTCCCCACAGGGAACCCCAAACCAAAATGAAAAAAAAATGCGTGGGGGGTCCTGGATATTAAGGGGAACCCCGCACCAACATTTTTTAAAAAATGGCGTGGGGGCCCCCTCAAAATCAATCTAAGCACACAATCTGGCAGGCAGCAGGAAAAGAGGGGGGGTGAGAAAGCGCCCCCCCTGAACCGTACCAAGCCACATGCCCTCAAAATGGGGAGGGCAACCCCCCAAAGCACCTTGTCCCCATGATGACGGGGACAAGGACCTCCTCCCCACAACCCTTGCCTGGTGGTTGTGGGGGTCTGCAGGCAGGGGGCTTATAGAAATCTGGAAGCCCCCTTTAACAAGGGGACCCCCAGATGCCGACCCCCCGTCTGAATTGGTAATGGGGTACAAATGTACCCTTACCATTTTGTAAAAAAAAGTGTCAAAAATGTAGAAGACAATAGCTGGTTTTTGACAATTCCTTTATTAAAGTCTTCTTCTTTCCCCACTTCTTCATCCATCTTTTTCTGTTATTCCTTTGGTTTTCTTCTTCTTCCTCCATCTTATTCTTCCCCCGCTTCTTCCTCTATCTTCCTCTGCTTCTTCCTCCAGTCTTCTCGTCCAGCAACTTCCTCCAGCTTCTTCTTCCTCGCTTCCTCCTCCGGACGATCCGCCTCAATGGGAGACTTCCGCTGTGTGACACTTCTGTTCTTGTGACAGCTCTTATATAATGGAGGGCGGGGCCACCCGGTGACCCCTCCCCTCTGATGCACGGGGAATTCCGTATTGGCTTTCCCCTTGGTGTCAGAGGGGGGCGGGGTCACCCGTTTATGTCACAAGAACAGAAGCTTCACTATATATAAAATGCAATATTTTATACATTTTGCTATAATAAATAGTCTACATATGGACTCAAGATAACATAATCTACCCGGAGAGTATGAGCAAAGTTACTACATGTGTTGGAGGGGCTGTCATGTACCATCCCATATTGGTGTGGATCTGATATTGTGAGGCATCTAGGCTTGCTGGTATCTATCTGAAGGAGCTGCAGTCTTTTATCCCCAATGCTGCTGAGGAGCGGTTATTGAAAAATACCTATGCTTGTTTAAATCTACCTTAGGGTAAGAGGCAATGTGTTTGGGTGATGGTGGGTCTCACAAGATTTACCACTGTTATTATAGACTTTTAAGTGAAAGCGTTGTTTAATTAATTCAAAACACTGAAAGCTCACTTTACACTTTTAATTAGTGCTACACCATTTACTATTTTAATTATTGTGAACACCTTACATATTGTGTTAGCTGGTTTTATATAAATTGTATGATACCAGCGCAACAAAATTGTGTTTTTTCTATAATAAATATCCCCCCAAAATACATAAAAAATGCTCTGCTCAGTCCGCGCGTTCCATGGAGCTGCTGAGGATAAACCAAAAGTGACGTCAGCAGCTCCGTGGAACGAACGGACCGACCAGAGCTATTTTCGCTGTCAGAGCTGAGGAAACAACTGAAGTTGTGAAACGTGTCTTCTGATTGGCCCACGCGTCCCTTCCGAATCACAGAGCTTGCGCTCCACATTTAGGCGCACTTCCGGTTTCGGCTATTCGACCACCCGGACGTTGGAATTGGTACTGTCGGAAACAAAGCGGTGTTTCTCTATACTACCGTTCGGAACGCAGAGGCAGTTCCATCACTGCTTTCTCTTTGTGGCTAGCACCCCACCATCTCTACACCATCATGGACCGGTCTGTATCGTGGATCTATCCCCGTGTTTACCTACATGCCTGAATTTCATTTACTTTTGTGAGTAGCCGCTTGGCTGTATGTTCTCATTTTAATAAATGCTTTGTCCTATATACTGCACTTTCTCCCTGTTTTTTGTACATAGTTACATGGGTTGAAGCGTAGTGTAATGTAAAAATATATAATATCTAGAATTCATCATTACTGTCAGCTTGTCCTGAGTCAGTAGCAATTTCAGAAGGAGAGGTCAGACATGGTGGTCTTTGTTTGTTTGTCATAACAGGTTTCCTTTGAAGACAGCCTGTTTTTGTCCATACAGCAGCAGAGAAAATTGTCAGTGCCATGTAATACTATGTAGATAAATCACTGCATTTCACACTAAATTAAGGTACTACTGAGCTGTTAATTGGGTTGTAGCTGCTACAGCTGCCATTGCATGAAAGGGTTATGCAGTAGTAACAGCAAGGCAGTTCTCAGACAGAGATAACTTCATATCATGGGGGAAATCTATCAAAGACTTTGTACCATCTGTATGAAGAGAAAAAACAACAGCTGGTGCAAGGAATAGCAAGATGTTGGACCTACAAATGACAAGATGGGAAATGACAAGAAACAGCTTTTTACCCTGCAAAGAGCAGAAGAAACCTACATCCAAAATTGCATGTTTGAAAACCTCCAGATGCCATCCTGTTCTCACATTTCCATACCTTTGTTCGTGGCACATCTGAAGCCTTTTCTCTGTGCCATGAAAACACAAAGAATATCTATCTTTACCCTGCCAAAGAGCTGCTAAATGAATTTTAATAACACAATTGCAAAGGAGGGGGAGAAAGAAAATAACTCTTTAAGACTAATGAGGGAATTGCCAGTTACATTGTTTCACCTGTTTTTGTAAATGTATCGGAATGTTGCCGATTCAGCTGTTTCAAGTGTTAAACCCAGGAGCCTGCATTCAATATATCTGGTCTCCCACAGTACACAGAACATGGAAATGAAATTATTTTAGTACATATAAACTGCTAAAGACCTTTTCTCATCAGCAGTATATAGCAGTCTTGTGACATGTATCAGTGTCCAGCTGAGCACTGGTCAAAGCTTGTAGGAGGAGTTTTTATTCTCCTCTGACTGTCCTATGAAGCTGCAGGACCCCTGATTCTCTGTGTGGACAGCTCTTATTGGCTTTGTGCTGATCACATGCACCCGCCCAAGAAAAAAAAAATCTCTCTAGCAATACACACCAAACTGAGCATGTGCAGAGTGCCCCCAATGCTCTGTTCTATCAGGAGATGGCTTAGGGACTGTGGAAAAAGGGTAGGAACAGAGAAGAGAGGATCAAACAGTCTTTTTATACAATATGGAGGATTAACCCCTTATGTTCCACAGTGAGTATAACAAGAATGCTTTACTGCATATACAGACTGATTTTTCTGTTGTGAGTTTAGTAACACGTCATGCTTATAGGATTTTGACAGCATCCTCAGCCCACATACACACGGTCGGAGATTTTGCCAACCAAATCCGTCGGATTTTGCCCGTCGGATTTAGTCCGACGGATTGTGTCCGAAACTGTTGCATACACACGGTCGGGCCAAGTTGTCGAAAATCCAATCTTTCAGATGACGTAATTTCGTTACGATGGGACTACATTCAGGCTAGTAGCCAATAGCTTTGATGTAGGAATTTGATCTGAGCATGCGTGGCACTGGGTCCGATCAAAATGCTCTACACATGATCGGATTATGTCCGTCCGGCCCAGTTGGTCGGGAAATATTTTCAACATGTTGGAAAATTGGGTCGGACGGAGATTCGGACGGAATCAGTCCGATGCATACCACACACAGTCGGATTATCTGACGACACTGTCCGATAAGACTCATTCCGACAGATTCTCCGACCGTGTGTACAAGGGCTTATACCTGTTGGAGCATTGTGTCACATTTAATGCAACACTTTTACATTTTGTTGCATTGAATGTGCCAAATGTAAAAGTGGAGCTAATTAAGACCAACTCTCTTTTGGTGTAATGAAAACTGGCTGAGACAGATTTAGCAAAAGTGTCTTTCGTTCATTCTAAAAGTGGTGTGGCTTGAGACAATCTCAAGTAAAAGCTCTAGACAGGTATATGAATTTGGAGCATGCTGCACCACTTTTAGAATGCATGAGAAATACTTTTGAAAAATCTGCCTGAGCCAGTGTTTATGAATTTCAGGATGTGCACCATTAAGAGTATTGCAATGCTTTATTTTTTTTAGATGATTGGTGCACGGGTTGCTGTCAGAACAAAAAGTATTTCAAATGCTTCTTAACCACTTATGCCCTGGACCATTTTGCAGCTAAAGAACCAGGCCCCTTTTAGCGATTCGACACTGCATCATTTTAACTGACAATTGCGCGATCGTGCGACATGGCTCCCAAACAAAATTGGCGTCCTTTTCTTCCCACAAATAGAGCTCTCTTTTGGTGGTATTCGATCACCTCTACTGTTTTTATTTTTTGCGCTGTAAACAAAAATAGAGCGACAATTTTGAAATAAATGCAATATTTTTTACTTTTTGCTATAATAAGTATCCCTCAAAAATATATAAAAAAATTTTTTTTTCCTCAGTTTAGGCCTATATGTATTCTTCTATATATTTTTGGTTAAAAAAATTGCAATAAGTGTTTATTGATTGGTTTGCGCAAAAGTTATAGCGTCTACAACATAGGGGATAGTTTATGGCATTTTTATTATTATTTTTTTTGTACTAGTAATGGCGGTGATCTGTGATTTTTATTGTGACTGAAACATTATGGCGGACACGTTGGACAATTTTGACACATTTTTGGGACCTTTGGCATCAATACAGCAAACAATGCGATTAAAAATGCATTGATTACTGTAAAAAATGTCACTGGCAGTGAATGGGTTAACACTAGGGGGCAGTGTAGGGGTTAAGTGTGACTTAATGTGTGTTTTTTTTACTGTAAGGGGCGTTGCTTGGCATGTGACCTCACTGATCTTCGTTCCTTATGACAGGGAACAGGCGATCAGTGACAGGGAACAGACGATCAGTGACAGGCTCACTAGGAAGCACGGGGAGAGGTTTGTTTACACTTACCTCTCCCCGTTCTTCAGCTCTGTGACCCAATCGCGGGACACCGGAGGGGAGATCGGGTCCAAAGGGACCACGGTCACAGATCTCAGGACCGGGTCGCGCGTGCACGACCCACGGCTGGGCTCTTAAAGGGCAACATACCTGTACGTGCTTGTACCCAGCCGTGCCATTCTGCCGAAGTATATCGGCATGAGGCAGTCCTTAAGTGGTTAAATTTGGTGTAATACATTAACGCCAGAAGAGTGGCACTGCTTTAATGAATTTCCCCAAAGTGTTTCACCCATTTTCATCACTTTTTGCACCGCATTGCTTCCATTTTTCTCCAGGCTTCTTGCAACAACTTCAGTCTATATGCATGCACTCCAGTGGTGGTTGTTCTCATTGCTTGGGGCAGGTTTCCTGATGAAAGAAACATTGGAACAGGCCTGCACAGTGAGCAGTGGCATAGGCCCTGATAGTCACCACCAGAAGAATGTGGCAAGGTGACAACATGCCAAGGAGAGCAGTTGGGAGAAAGGCACAAAGTGTTGTCATTCTATAAAAGTAAGAGCCTGAACAAAGAGTTTCAGAGCAGGATAAACAGGTATTTATTTATTTATTGGTAGCTGTAGATGGCGAGAAGGGAGACCAGATGATGTGCAGGTTATCACCATCAATCGCATGTCCTTGGAAATCGACCAGCATGCTGATAATTTATCAAGACAAACCAAAGTTCCTTGATTTGGATACAAGTAACAACATTCACATACCAATATCCATGCTGTCACCACTCTCAGCTTACAGGCTTGTGAAAAACCTTGCCTCTGACACCTACAATTAGTATACTCTGGCATTAACCACTGATGTCCTCGGCTTCCTGGCCGTCTAGACGTGCGCGCCGTGTCACTAGGGAGCCAATGCGCGTGCCTGGTGGCTGTGCTGTCCTCCGGGCATCTGCGATTGCTCGATAACAGAGCAGGACCGTGGAGCTGTGTGTGTAAACACACAGCTCCACGTCCTGTCAGCTGAGAGGAGGCTGGTGGTATGTTCCCAGTACAGAGGAACACCAATCGGTTTCCTCCCCTTGTGAGTCCCCTCCCCCTACAGTTAGAATCACTCCCTAGGTAACACATTTAACCCCTTGAGCGCCCCCTAGTGTTAACCCCTTCCCTGCCAGTGACATTTACTCAGTAATCAGTGCATTTTTATAGCACTGAACACTGTATAAATGTGAATGGTCTCAAAATAGTGTCAAAAGTGTCCGATATGTCTGCCGCAATGTTACAGTCATGTTACAGTCATGATAAAATATATCGGCCTAAACTGAGGAAAAAATTATTTTTTTTTAAATAAAGTTGGGATATTTATTATAGCAAAAAAGTAAAAAATATTGTGTTTTTTTCAAACTTGTCACTCTTCTTTTGTTTATAGAACAAGAAATAAAGACTGCAGAGGTGATCAAATACCACCAAAAGAAAGCTCTGTACATTTGGGTACAGTGTTACATGATTGCGCAATCGTCATTCAAATTGTTACAGCACTGAAAACTGAAAATTGGCCTGGACAGGAAGGGGGGTGTGAATTGAATTTAAGTAGTTAAGCAAACAATACAAATGACAAAAAAACTCTTCTGCTCCTAGAGTTAAATAGAAAATGTAGATCATACCATAAAATAGACGGGACCCTTCCAATATGATTAATATTTGATTGTAAATTTCCATTTTAATACCTTACAGATCAAAGTAAGTTGCCACCCACTTAAATTATCCAATGAGATGGAAGAGGCTAGCAGTTGCATTTTACCTAATTAGAACAGGTGAAATGAGGATGAGCAGAATCTTCAAAAATGCACAACCATGCTGAGTTATGAGTTATGAATCTAAAAATGATAGTTATGGTCTTAGCTGTGATTGTGTAGAGACCAAACATGAATGATTTTTACTTACCAGAACCAGTACTACCAAAAAAAGACCCCAACATTAATAACTCTCAACTATTTTAAAATAAAGCTAGCACTTACAGAATCTGACATTTTGTCTCTGCGCAACCAAATTCTTGCATAAAGTTTTATAATTGTGCACAATATAGGTGTTATGTGTTAATAAACCTTAGAAATGACATTGTAGAAGAATCAAATCCATACATTAGTCCCAGAGATTAGATGAGAAACGTTACCTCTAGACTGCCCTAATTAAGATGCAGATGCACAGAATAGAGTATCCAATAGAGTATCCAGTGACAACAGACAGCAAATAAATCTAATATTTGGCCTATCCTGGACACTGTATTGCTAAAATGTCATGTATATTCCAGAATAAGACTTCTCTGACTAGATCATAATAAGTGCCTGAGCGGCCTGTGCATCCCCTGCAGGGCGCACGCAACACGCTCTGTGATCAGCGTGAGAGACTCGCTGGATCACAGATCGGAGTAAAGGGTGGATCCCCACACCTTACCAGGTGATAAGCTGTCAGTTAATGACAACTGATAATGTGATGTAAACAGAGGCGGTTATCGGCTATTTTTTCTCCTCGTGCTGACAGCGTGAAGAGAAAAAAAAAGCCGATCATTGGTGGCCTGATCACAGCTAGCTGCTGCAGATCCTTAGTGCCCACCTGTGCCCCTGCCAGTGCCACCTAGCAGTAGGCAACAGTGCCACCTACCAGTGCCACCCATTAGTGCCCACAGTGCCACCTATCAGTGCCTCAACAAAGGTGGCACTGATGTGCAGCACTGATCAGTGCCCATCAGTGTCACCTACCAGTGGTCATCAGTGCCGCCCATCAGTGCCACCTATCAGTGTCCATCAGTGCCATCTATCAGTGGTACCTATCAGTGCCCATCTATGCCACCCATCCATGCCACCCATCCGTGGCCACCAGTGCAGCCTGTCAGTGCCCACCAGTGCCATATCATCAGCGCATATCAATGAAGGAGAAAAATTACCTGTTTGCAAAATTTTATAACAAGCTATGAAACATGATTTTTTTTTTTCAAAATTTTCCATCTTTTTTTGTTTGTTTAGCAAAAAATAAAAATCCCAGCAGTGATTAAATACCACCAAAAGAAAGCTCTATTTGTGGGAACAAAAATGGTAAAAATATCATTTGGGTACAGTGTTGTATGACTGCACAATTGTCATTCAAAGTGCAGCAGCGCTGAAAGCTGAAAATTGGTCTGGGCAGGAGGGGGGTTTAAGTGCCCAGTAAGCAGGGGCGGATCCAGGGGGGGGGGCAACGGGTCAATTGCCCCCTCCGAGAATACCGGCAGCTGATGACAGCAAAGCCGGTTCCGCGGGTCCAATCGCGGCCGGTTCCGCGGGTACCCGCGGGCCGGTTCCGCGGGTCCAATCGCGGCCGGTTCCGCGGGTACCAGCGGGCCGGTTCCGCGGGTCCAATCGCGGCCGGTTCCGCGGGTACCAGCGGGCCGGTTCCGCGGGTCCAATCGTGGCCGGTTCCGCGGGTACCCGCGCGGCCGGTTCCGCGGGTACCCGCGCTGAGTGGATGGGTGAGGGGGGGGGGGGGGCAGCTGGGCAGCTTTGGAGGGCTGCTGGCCAATCAGGAAGCCAGCAGGCAGGGGAGCAGGGAGATGACATCATCTCTCACTGCCCTGCATCCCTCCAGTCCTGCCCTCACTGTGTAGGAAGCTGTGTGCAGCAGAGAGATTGCATCATCTCTCTGCTGCCTATCTTCACTCTGGGACCCAACAAAAGACCACCTTAGCAGAAAAGTGACACAGTAGGTGACAATCCGCAATGTGTGGCAGGCTTCGTGGCAAGTGGCAATCCGCAATGTGTGGCAGACTACGTGGCAAGTGGCAATCCACAATGTGTGGCAGACTACGTGGCAAGTGGCAATCCGCAATGTGTGGCAGACTACGTGGCAAGTGACAATCCGCAATGTATGGCAGACTACGTGGCAAGTGGCAATACACAATGTGTGGCAGACAACGTGGCAAGTGGCAATCCGCAATGTGTGGCAGACTACGTGGCAAGTGGCAATCCACAATGTGTGGCAGACTACGTGGCAAGTGGCAATTCGCAATGTGTGGCAGGTGACGTGGCAAGTGACAATCCGCAATGTGTGGCAGGTGACCTGGCAAGTGACAATCCGCAATGTGTGGCAGGTGACGTGGCAAGTGACAATCCGCAATGTGTGGCAGGTGATGTGGCAAGCGACAATCCGCAATGTGTGGCAGGTGACGTGGCAAGTGGCAATCCACAATGTGTGGCAGGTGACGTGGCAAGTGACAATCCGCAATGTGTGGCAGGCTACGTGGCAAGTGGCAATCCGCAATGTGTGGCAGGCAACGTGGCAAGTGACAATCCGCAATGTGTGGCAGGTGACGTGGCAAGTGACAATCCGCAATGTGTGGCAGGTGACGTGGCAAGTGACAATCCGCAATGTGTGGCAGGCTACGTGGCAAGTGGCAATCCGCAATGTGTGGCAGGCGACGTGGCAAGTGACAATCCGCAATGTGTGGCAGGCTACGTGGCAAGTGGCAATCCGCAATGTGTGGCAGGCAACGTGGCAAGTGACAATCCGCAATGTGTGGCAGGTGACGTGGCAAGTGGCAATCCGCAATGTGTGGCAGGCAACGTGGCAAGTGACAATCCGCAATGTGTGGCAGGTGACGTGGCAAGTGGCAATCCGCAATGTGTGGCAGGCTACGTGGCAATCCGCATCTGGTGGCAGGTGACGTGGCAAGTGACAATCCGCAATGTGTGGCAGGCTACGTGGCAAGTGACAATCCGCAATGTGTGGCAGGTGACGTGGCAAGTGACAATCCACATTTGGTGGCAGGCGACATGGCAAGTGACATCCTCAGGGCTCCCACTGATTCTGCATTATGGTGAGATGAACCATTTAATTTTATATTACAATGTATTAATAGAAATAATGCGCTTCAATCATCCTGACACCATAACAACCATGGTGCCGTAATGATTGAAGCGCAAATACCAGCCATTTCCCATATAAATTGCCCCCAAAAAAACATATTTTATAGCAGTGCCCCTCCCGAGACTAGACTCTGGATCCGCCCCTGCCAGTAAGCAAGTGGTTAAAAACATACTCCAAAAGTTAAAACAATAGTATTAAAAGGTAGTGCCAATGGTAGTAACACACAATTTCTTTCAGCTTTAGGTAATAAAGTATGCTCACGTTCTCATTTTGATGCAAAAAAAGAATATACAACTATTATTTCTGAAGCACTAGTATTTCTACAAATGATTCCAAATAGAACAAACTAAATGGAAGCTTTTTTCTATGAGTGATGAGGAAGTTGCCATACTAATGTACTGTTATATCTTGTAGCTTGACCTTTTCACTGCAATGTATTAGAAGATGGCTGTCAGGAAGGACCGTCATACTTAAATGAACATCAAAATCAAATCTCATGAAAAAAAAAAAAAAAAAAACTCTGAGAGCTAAACTAGTAAATATGTTCACTTCTCAGTAAGTACAGTGTTATTGTGTCGCAAGAATTATGAGCATCCAAAGATATAACAACACTCCGCTAATGCATAATGGAAGACAATAAGGCTGACTTTCTAAAAGGTTAAGTGTTTAGCAGCTTTATTGAATCACAATTTGCTATGCCACAGCAAACAGATGCAAAGGTCTGGCCTCTGTCTTCTTAAAGGTTGCTAGTTTAAGCCATTAAATGATGTGTCATAACAACAATTTTTTGCAAATAATGAGGTATATTTATGTCGGTTGGATGTGATGTTGTAGAAATGCTTCTTTACAATTTGGATTATTTCTGCAAAATAGAGTTTTGTTTATCATAACAATACAGAGGAATTTTTATAAGTCTGACCTTTACAATTAGCTTTTTTAGAACATTCCTGTGTTTTAAAGTTCTACACAGCGATAACACATAATAATTGTAATGATAATACTGATTTCTCGAATAAATAGCTCATAATATTGGTGTGCTAACGTCCTCATCGGCTGGGGTGTTTAATAGTCCAAAGTAAGGACTAGTTAAAATGTAGCTTAGTGATGTTCTCTGATTGGCCAATGATCCACACTCAATGTCTTGCTGACAGTGCAAATCAGCAGCTAGAAAAGTTAGACTTCAAGTGGCGCTGAAGGCTGAAGGTTTTTTACCTTCATGCATTCTATGCATGAAGGTAAAAAACGTTCTGTGTGCAGGGGCCTGTCCCAGCCACCCCAAATCCTTACCTGAGCTCCCTCTGATCCAACCATGTTTATAATAGCCTCAGCTGTCCAAGGACTGTCCCTTCTCATTGGCAGAGACAGCAGTCGGAGCCCATTGGCCAGTGAACCAGTGAGCCATAGACCATGCAGGCAATACCTTGTCATCATTGAGACAGAATGTATAGGGATAGGAACAATTGTAGGCACCCACACTCACTCAGGTTGAATTGGATGGACTGGTGTCTTTATTCAACCTTTCTAACTATGTAACTATGTAATGAGGAGAGAGCGGGGTGGCTGAGCCTGTCTTATGGACTTATAAAGCAGCAGCTCAGGAGCAAGCATGCAGTGGTGACCCCAGGAAAAGTGGCTTTCTGTGGGGTCACAACTCAATGGGGAGGAGCCATGAGCCCCAGTGGGGGAACTGAAAAGAAGGGGATTGAAGCTTCTCTGTGCCAAACCACTGCACAAAGCAAGTAAGTATACATTTTTTTATTGTTTAAAAAAAACAAAGCTTTATCACCACTTTCAAGCCCAGCAACTGCACATTTTTATCCATGGCATCATGAGGTTGTGTGCCGAGAGCTTACAGAGTGCATGCTCCCATCCATGGGCGTAGCATAAGTGGTTGGAGGGGTCACAATCACAACCCTGCCCCTAGCTCCAGGGGGCACCTGCAGCCTCCCTGTCATATTATCATATCCTCCACAAAGTGCAGCTCCAATCTGCCCTAGGGCCCCACAGCCATGCTACGGTACTGGGCTTCCACTTTGCCTTCCACAGACCACACCCCTCTGTTCTCATTGGCTAGGCAGAAGCTGTGAGCCATGGAGAGGAGCACGGGGTGAAAATAGCCCAGGATGGGGAAGTGTCTGTGCTGTGTGCTGGCAACATGGGATGGTAACCAAGCTCAGAGAGTTAAGAGGAGAAGAGTGCCGCCCCATGGCCAGGATGGGACTGATGTCACTGGTGAGGTAAAGCATCACTCAGTGTCTTCTAGTCACTAGCTGGGATTCTCTGATCCCTGTCCTCTGATTCTCCAGGGGTGATCCCTGTCCTGCGTATGTAATGTAAGGAGGAACTCTGGGAACTCAAAACTCTTAAGCCACTTTGAGTATCTTGGCGTGAGGTGGGTTTATCTGCACACACGGTGGTAGTGGGGGGGGGGGGGGCAGGTCAACTTTTGCATCGGGGCCCACAAGCTGTAAGCTATGCCTCTGCTCCCAGCATATTAACTGGACTTCCTTTGATGGTTAAGGTTTCTAATAGGGAGCCAGCGGGACAGGCTCCTGATCATATGACCACTGTGAAAACAAATCACACTGTCACATGATAGCGAAGCTGCATATACAGTTGTGTGGGGGTATACGCATTTCAGAAAAAAATATCCCTACTGTTGCGTTTGCCTGACAGTATAGTCCATGAAACATGACCTATGCAATTGATTGGGGCTGCATCATTTATGATGCAGCAAACCTTTAGGGCTTAAAATAGGTTGTGAGGAGGTGCCAGAATGCTTCCTTACTGCCTGTCCAGTGTGTATTGATTATCAGAGGGTCAATGCAAATGTAAACAAGCCTTTAGACACTGATAGTTGTCACTGGAGCAGGTGTGATCACTGGAAAATGTCTTCTCTATTTCTGTTCTGGCGACAAATGTTACATTTTCATCACTTTCTGCCTCATTGACAATGGTCACTAGGACAAATAGAGGGGGGCAGTGGAATAAACCCGACAAGGGTTCTAATCCTAAAGCTATTCAAACACCTGGGGACATATTTATAAACCAATGAATGGGACATTCTCCAAAGAGTCACAGGTGAAATTCATCACTAATTTATAACACATGCATCAAGAAGACTTATCTGCACTGATAGTTTGGTGAATATCACATTCAATAATCTATAAATATGCAGAGTCTCCTTACCTGTGGTAGATAATATGGGGGAAAGGGGAAGAGGAGGAATATGGGACGTTAAATGAAGCCACAGCCTGGTAAGGCCATGTGCTTCCATCCCTATCAATAATGAGGAAAATTAGAGGGCATGACTTTACATGAAGCACGAAGCAGCAACTGAATATAGACCAAGCAGGCAATACCTTGTTATTAACGTTTGTATACATATACATTTTGGTGGATTCTGGTAAATTTTTGTATAATACAGTTGCTATTCATATTATCATTATGTTTTACTATATGGGAACTACACCCAACAGGTATGTATATCCATATATCCATGTTATGTACCAATATATATCCTTTCTACATGTCCACGCGTATTCAGTTGCTGTTACGTGCTTCATGTAAAAATCCCACCCTCATGCCCTCTAATTTCCCTCATTACCTGTGTTAGTCTTTGTTTGCTTAGTCATGGGTGTAATCTTTTGCTTAGCTTAGGCTACCAGAGTCTGGTAGGGCAAACACCCTTAATGACCAACTGACAAATAAAGGTGTATCACTACCAATGCAGGAGCCACTTGAATATATTTGTTTGCACAGGTATCCTACTGATTAATCCACAGCCAGTCACAGGATACTTTCCTCACACAGCAAGGTGCACACACTCTTCTGCTCGTTGTCTCCAATAATCAGTCTAGGGGATGTGTTTTTTTTGTTTTTGTTTTTGGAGAGCTTGGATAGGAGAAAGGAATCTGTAGGATACTCCAAATTAACTATTCACAAGCATGGACAGCTTTCTCAATAGAATTGTGTAGCAGACTGTCAATAGACCTGTGTAACAGACTGTACAGATTAAAAAAAGTCCCTTTGTAGGAGAAGGAATTTAGTGAACTTTGCTTCTTCAAGACACTATCCAGTTTTCCCTTTTTAAACATACATCCAATATGCTAACTTCTAGCACCAAGAGGGGGATTTAGCAACACCAGTCTCTAGGATCCCTTAAGTGGGTCTGTACTCACAAGGCCCCAACGACAGGTCACCTTTCTCTGTGATACCAGACAGGATACATGGACATCCTCCCTCAGACAGTTTTTAGGAGAACCATGGGTTTCAGCTATAGTGTTGTAGGCCCTCAAGTTGCCCACCTGAGGCCACATGGCAGCCTGTGCTGAGGAGGGGCAGCAGGCCCCCTCCCCACCTGGACCTCTCTCTGTATAGAAAGACCTCAAGCCCATGTGCTCATCCAATATAAATGCTGACACCCAGCATACTTAGGGGCACCTCCCCTTCTAAATGTCTAGGGCTGTATGGATATTCATGCTCTCATTTGCATGGTTTCCACCCTGTCCAGCCCATTCCATAGCTACTAGACCAGTGTGAAACATCAAGACAGCATGAGCAACACCAGAGCACACTGAGCAGACCCTGCTAAACAATCACAGACTCTGTTACGCAGACAGCAGTGGAGGCCCGTCCATAGGGGTGCCCGGGCACCGCCCCCCTCCCATGTAGTAAAAAAAAATACAAAAAAAAGTAAATTTCCCTCCCTATGTGCACTGGCGCCGGGCGCCGGGTGCAGTGCAATATAGGAAGTGCCACATCTATGCAATCACAAGATTGCAGATGAGTCGCTTCATGTGCCCAAAAAAAGAGCGCTCTGTGGCACAGCCGATCGCGCCACAGCTTCCGGCGCGATCGACTGGCCGAGCAAGTGCATAGACTTGCACTTGAGTGAGCGGTGGGTGGTGCTTCCGACGTCACTCAAGGAAGTGACATTGGCACGGCACTTCTCTCTTCTGCCCGCCTGAGATGATCAGGTAAGGGGCTGCCGAATGGCAGCTTACAGAATCTTGATAATTTATTCCTCCCAGCCGCTGGTACCCCCTCCACATAGATGTAACTTATGGTGGTTGCACTCGGCAGCATACCCCAACCCCCCCACCCCCTGCTAAACAAGATTTAAAGAAAAAGTGTTATCAGTGACCGGCAGAATACCCCACCAAAGAAGCTTTAAAAAAAAGGGTTATTAATAATAACCCTTATTTTTTTAATCTTGTTTAGCGGGGGCGGGGTAGGGGGTTAATGCTGCCGACCACCGATATTAACCCTTTTTTAAAATCTTGTTTGAGGGGGGGGTATGCTGCCGACCACCGATAATAACTTATTATCGGTGTTTGGCAGCATACCCCCCCCAAACAAGATTTAAAAAAAAAGGGTTATTATCGGGGGCAGCAGCATTAACCCCCATACCTTCCCCCCAAACAAGATTTACAGGTTGTAGATATGTGCGATTTGGATGTTGTAGATATGTGCAATTTACAGGTTGTAGATATGTGCGATTTATAGGTTGTAGATATGTGCAATTTACAGGTTGTAGATATGTGCGATTTATAAGTTGTAGATATGTGCAATTTACAGGTTGTAGATATGTGCGATTTGCATGTTGTAGATATGTGCGATTTGCATGTTGTAGATATGTGTGATTTGCATGTTGTAGATATGTGCAATTTACAGGTTGTAGATATGTGCGATTTGCATGTTGTAGATATGTGCGATTTACAGGTTGTAGATATGTGCGATTTGCATGTTGTAGATATGTGTGATTTGCATGTTGTAGATATGTGCAATTTACAGGTTGTAAATATGTGCAATTTACAGAATGTGATTTACAGAATGCAGATATATGCGCTTTGCAGGTTGTAGATATGTGCGATTTGCATGTTGTAGTTATGTGCGATTTACAGGTTGTAGATATGTGCGATTTGCATGTTGTAGATATGTGCAATTTACAGGTTGTAGATATGTGCGATTTACAGATTGTAGATATGTGCAATTTACAGAATGCGATTTACAGAATGCAGATATGTGCTATTTACAGGTTGTAGATATATGCGATTTGCATGTTGTAGATATGCGCAATTTACAGGTTGTAGATATGTGCGATTTGCATGTTGTAGATATGTGTGATTTGCATGTTGTAGATATGTGCAATTTACAGGTTGTAGATATGTGCGATTTGCCTGTTGTAGATATGTGCGATTTACAGGTTGTAGATATGTGTGATTTGCATGTTGTAGATATGTGCAATTTACAGGTTGTAGATATGTGCGATTTGCATGTTGTAGATATGTGCAATTTACAGGTTGTAGATATCTGCGATTTGCATGTTGTAGATAGATGCGATTTGCATGTTGTAGATATGTGCAATTTACAGGTTGTAGATATGTGCAATTTACAGAATGTGATTTACAGAATGCAGATATGTGCTATTTACAGGTTGTAGATATATACGATTTGCAGGCTGTAGATATGTGCGATTTACAGAATGTGATTTACAGAATGCAGATATGTGCTATTTACAGGTTGTAGATATGTGCAATTTACAGGTTGTAGATATGTGTGATTTGCATGTTGTAGATATGTGCAATTTACAGGTTGTAGATATGTACAATTTACAGAATGCAGATGTGTGATTTACAGAATGCAGATATGTGCAATTTACAGAATGTGATTTACAGAATGTAGATATGTGCGATTTACATGTTGCAGAATGCAGATATGGGCAATTTACAGGTTGCAGAATGCAGATATGTGTGATTTACAGGTTGCAGAAATGAGATATGTGCAATTTACAGGTTGCAGAATGCAGTTATGTGTGATTTACAGAATGAGGTTACACTTTTGGATGGAACTTT
This sequence comes from Lithobates pipiens, assembly GCF_037356315.1. NCBI lineage: Eukaryota > Metazoa > Chordata > Amphibia > Anura > Ranidae > Lithobates > Lithobates pipiens. Next base: position 396,795,660 of record NW_027507748.1, on the reverse strand, counting down.
GCTTTAAGTACCCCAACTCTCTCTTTTCTTTTATTTGTTCTTATATCTCAACTTTCTGTACTAGAAGCTCTACATATTATACATTTGAAAATGTAAATGGTGGGTTCCTGGGACCTAAAGTTATAACAACCGTTCCTCTATTTTAAAAGGGTTGAGAAAAAGCTACTCTGCTCCAATTATAAATCAAAATAAATGTGTTGAAAAGGGATGTTTTAATGTGTAAACTTTTCTGGCTGAATCTAGTAATGATAAATTGTTTTTAGAGCTCTATTATACTGGGGCTTTTCCTGAATCAGCTGCATTACAGTACAAGATTTACATAGTGTTATGGTTATCTTCTTTCCTGTTTGGAATACAACATGACTCCAGGCACGTGGCTTTTGTGTGTGTCTTCTTGATATCCGCATAAGCATAACTGAGAGTAAATTACATCTCTGACAAATCAGTTTGGTTTTTCTGATCTACAAACTCATGAATTGCGGTTGGGGAACAGAGATCATTCTACTCCTCGGTTATGTTTACTCCCTACAGGCAAAAAATAGTCAGTTACCATAGCATCCATATAACGTGAGTCTTCACAGAAACATTATTTTCTATGCATAGAAATTAAATCTGTCTAAAGAATAAAGTACATTCCATTTGGGCTTAATCTATCAGTCTATGCAGGATTGGTAAATAGGAGCATCTAACGCCTGATGACTAAATTTGATTTAAGAATTTGCGTTTGTTTATATTTTGTAATGGGGCGTCTGACATATATAGATCAGCCCACAGGCATTCACTCAGACTTGAATTAAGTATGTCTTATTTTCATTTCCCACTGATAATATTAGGCAGTAAAACAGAAACTCTCTTTAAAAATAGGCCACTCATGTAAAACTAAACAACATGGTATGACAGCATCCCTCATTTATATTCCACTGCATGCCTACATAATGAAGAATCTAAAATGTAATACAAGACACTTACTTCACTTCACACAAAGTGCATCAGCAGCATCAACACTACTTAAAGAGGAAGTAAACCCTGATTTGCTCCCTGCAAAGCCTGCAAATTAAAAGCATAATGGGCTAGTATGCATCGCATACTAGCCCATTATGTGACACTTACGAGCAAACAAATCCATTGCTATTACCTTACCTACGAGCAGGGCCCTCCTCTACCTTTTGTATTGTTCTGTAATTGTGTTGTTCCCTCTATACATTGTAAAGCGCTGCGTAGACTGTTGGCGCTATATAAATCGTAAATAATATTAATAATAATAATAATAATTGCTGTCCCCTGTGCAGGCTGTGTCCATCTTCACCCCTCTTCCTTCCGGGGGGCCGCGGACTCCTGCGCATGCACATGGGAGCTGTCAGTAATGGCACACGCTGGAGAAGAAACAGCACAGAGGTCTGTTTCTTCACAGCGCATGAACCGATTACATCATCGGCGCAATACAAGTGAAATATCTCCTAAATGGCACACGTTTAGGAAATATTTCCACTACCTATAGGTAAGCCTTAGCCCCGTACACACAGTCGGACATTCCGACAACAAAATCCGTCTGATTTTTTCCGACAGATTTTGTCTGAAACTGGTGTTGCATACACACGGTCGGACAAATTGACGGAAAATCCGATCGTTCGGAATGTGATGACGTGCGTTTGTTGTGAGAGGACTACATTGCGGCTAGTAGCCAATAGCTTTGGTCTCATAATTTGATCTGAGCATGTGTGGCACTTCTCTACAAACGATCGGAAAAAGTCTGATCGGATTTTGTTGTCAGAAAATTTGAGGTCCTGCTCTCAAATTTTTTACGTCGGAAATTCCGACGGAAAAGGTCCGATAGATCCCATACACGATCTGATTTTACGACAATAAAATCGGATCTGACCTTTTCCGTCGTAATTTCCGACCGTGTGTACAGGGCATTATTCTAGGCTGACCTATAGTTAAAAGTCACTAGAGAGGGTTTACAACCACTTTAAAAAAAAAGAAATAAACCCAGTGACATTTTGGTAGATATGTGCATTGCGTATTTTCAGTTGTCCATATTCTTTGGGATTCTGAAAGGATCACAAAGTAACTTCCCTTTTTGTACACACCATGATCTTATTTTAGAACAGATGAAAGATGACATATGAGGGTAGTCCAACAGCATTTAACTTGTCCTATGGAAGCATGTTATACTATTTCAATTAAAGTGGTTGTAAAGGTAAAATGTTTATTTACCTTAACACATTCTCTGCATTAAAGTGTTGCTAAGCCCACAACAGTAAAATCTGTCTGTATATGCAGTAAAGCATGTTTGCTATACTCACTGTGGAACCCAAGGGGTTAATCCTCTGCATGTAAAAAAAAAGCTGTTTAATCTGGGCTTCTCTGATCCTCCCCTTCTTCCACCGTCCCCAATCTATCTGCTGATAGAACAGAGACCTGGGGAAAAGCTGCACATGCTCAGTTTGGTGTGTATTGCTAGAGAGTTTATTTTTCTGTACTCTCAAGACAGAGGGTCAGGGGTCCTGCAGCCTCATAGGACAATCAGAGGAGAATTAAAACTCCTCCTACAAGCTTTAACCAGACTTATAGAAAGTCACAAGGCTGCTGATGAGAAAAGGTATTTAGCAGTTTATATTTACTAAAACGATTGCATGTCCATGTTCTGTGTACTGTGCAGGGTCCTGGGTTTAGTAACACTTTAAGCTAAAAAACATTTTTAATGATAGCTCCCTTGCTAAATATTTACCTTGAGCGCCACATTTTTAACCCACATTATGCATATTGTATCCAGCAATATTGTGTGAGCAGCTTGTTATGTTTTTGCTTGTTTCCAATTGAGCGCAACAGATCTTTTGTTTAAATATTTACCTCAGCCTCATCTTAATCCAAAGCTGTGCACTTCTGCAGAAGCTCTTCTTCCCTCCCCCACTCTCACAGGCTTGGTTGAGAGCAGTGGGAAACATTGGTTCCTGTTGCTGTCAGTCAAAACCTGTGGGCAGGGGGGTGTACGGGGGGGGGGGGGCGCAAACAGCCCGGTTCGGGATTAAGGACACACGAGTGCCCCATAGGAAGCGATTTCCTATGGTGGGGGGAGGAGCCAGGAGCGCTGTTGGGGCACCTGAGAAGAGGAGGATCGGGGGCTGCTCTGTACAAAACCATTTCATGGAGCAGGTAAGTATAACATGTTTATTATTTTAATGTAAAAAAAATATATAGCTTTACAATGACTTTAATGAGTGCTTCTTCCTTTAAATGCAATGCATATTGCAAAACATAAGCTTATATCAGTTGTTTGTGCTTGGCACTGGCATATTCATAGGGGGCATGATCCATTGCTTCATTGAAAAACTACACTCTACATCCTGAACATAGGGGGACACCATTGTTGCACTCACACAAGCAGAGATGGTTGTATTTTTACTTTTTTAAATAACACAAATATCCCAATCTCCTGCATTATTAGTGCATGTAATGTGCAGATGGGGCATTTTCACATGGCAGAGCATCTCAGCTTGTCAAATCAGCTGCACTGCATGCAATACTGTAATAGACAAAGGGTGCACAGGACAGACGGGCAGATGTAAATATGAGTTCATGGCTGAAGACCAGGAACTGATTTTTGTAGTATATTTTTTATATAAGTGTCTCTAACACAGCAGTTTGATTCTCTCATGCCACTGTGTCTCTTGCATGCCAGTGTGTTTCTACCATCCATGGTATGATATCTCTCAGGTCTTTTTATCATGAAGCTGTGTTTTCCACATGGCGGCATAATTACTGTATCTAAAATAGCAATGAGCATCTATCATGTCAGTGTCTCCACAGAAAGACCCAATTTCTCACGGCAGCTGTGCCTCATGTAGCAGTGCCACTCGACGTGGTAGCATAGCCAGTTTTTGTTTTGTGCAGCCTTTGCAATGACATGGAGTACCAGCAGGAGGGTAAGAAGTCTGACGCAGACCACCACACAGCATTACCACTCATTAACTCCTTTATGTCTGCAGTCAAATAATTTTTTTTATTTTCACAGCACGTCTTGTAAATTTGTTATAAATTAGTCAATGTGAAATAGAAAAACTTTCTAACTCCTTTGCATTCCTAAATGATTTTATATGCAAGTATTAATTTTCTACTAACATTGCAATACAATGATTTTGCTGATAAAGCTTAACCACTTCCAGACCACTGTACGCCGATATACGTCCTAACTTTGAAGAGGAATATTGTTCTTATGGCAGCAGCTAGCTGCCATAACCCCGGTATCCTCTTCTTTGGCCAGTGGTCCGGTTTCCGATAATAGTAGTCTCTGCAGTGGATTCACATCCCCCCTGGAGATTTTTAAGGGTAAAAGTTTGTCGCCATTCCCCAAGCTGGTGCAATTTTGAAGCATGACATCTTGGGTATCAATTTACTTGGTGTAACATTATATTTCACAATATAAAAAAAAATGGGCTAACTTTACTGTTGTCTTATTTTGAATTCAAAAGAGTGTATTTTTTCCTAAAAAAAAGCTTTTAAGACCGCTACGCAAATATGGTGTGACAGAAAGTATTGCAACGGACATCATTTTATTCTCTAGGGTGTTAGAAAAAATTGTATAATGTTTGGGGGTTCTAAGTAATTTTCTATCAAAAAAAAATGTTTTTAACTTGTAAACATCAAATCTTAAAAAGAGGCTCGGTCCTTAAGTGGTTAATAATGCAATTAACTAAACAAACTGGTTAAACTCTATTATTGTAAATAATTTTCATAGATTAGTTGGTTTATTATTGTGGATGAAGGCATTCAAAAAAACATTTTTTGATGAGCTGAATTTTGTCTTCATGATAACTACTTTAGAACTGCCCCATACCAGTTTTACTGCTACAGGGTGGCTCTCCTGTGCAGAATCACATATAAATGATGTGATTCTGCACTTCTGCCTGCAGGGGGCATGCGCACACTGCTGGCAGGCTGCTTCTGCTGCGATCAGCAGGTTCCAGGGAACAAATACCATCTCTTCCCCTAGTAAAAGCACCTAACACAGTACACTAAAACACTGGCTATGTACACAGTTAAGCCTTTGATCACCTTAGATGTTTAACTCCTTCCCAGCCTGTGTCATTAGTACAGTGGCAGTGCATATTTTTAGTACTGACCACTGTATTAGTGTCACTGGTTCCCGCAAAGTCAAAAGTGTTAATTAGTGTCCGATTGTGTGACACAATATCGCAGTCTTAAAACACAAGTTGCTGATCGTCGCTATTACTAGTATATAAAAACAACATGCTATAATTATTCTATAAATATATCCCATAGTTTGTACACGCTATAATGTTCACGTTAACCAATCAATATACACTTATTATTATTATGATTTTCTGTTACCAAAACATATAGCAGAACACATATTGTACAAAAAGAATGCAGGATTCCTTGGTTTGGATGTGGCTTCTTTTTTTTTTAATGTGTGAGACTTCCGCCGCATACACACGATCAAACAATCCGGCGGAAAAGTTCGCCCGTGCGGGCTCCGGCTGACTTTTTTTTACCCAAAAGTTCCGGCGGACTAAGAAAGTAGTTTTGCACTCAAATATATCCACCAGACTCGCATTTCGGCGGACAATACGGCCGTGTGTGTGCTAGTCCGCCGCACTTTTGAAATGAACAGACCCCTCCCGCCCAGAGAAAAGTTCGCTCACCCCGACCGCGGCTCCAGGCAGTGGCTTCTAAGCAAAATTCTCTCAGAATACATATTGGCCTAAGTTTATGAAGAATTTTGCTTTTTTTATATTTTTTATTGGACATGTTTTAGAGCACAACGTGTTTTTTTTTTTGTTCATAGCACAAAAAATAAAAAATGCAGTGGTGATCAAATACCACCAAAAGAGAGCTCTATTTGTGGGGAAAAAAATTACAAAATTTTATTTGGGTACAGCGTTGCATGACCGCACAATAGTCAGTGAAAGTACCGCAATGCCAGATCACAAAAAATGGCCTGGTCATGAAGGGGAGTGAATCTTTCAGAGGTCAAGTGGTTAAATAAGCTTCTCAAATGGGCAGCCTGTCCTTACCTTCTTTTCTCTTCCAGCATCCTAGTGTAAAGGAAGTAATTCCCAAGAAACCAGCCAATGGTTAGCAGGCATAGCAGGGAGGGTTATTTACCAACCAACAGCTAGGCTGTTTTTATAGGAAGTCTCCTAAAAATACTGAAGACTATTACTTTTAAGCCCCATATACACAATCAGAAATTCCGCCAGCAAAAGTCAGATGTGAGCTTTTGGTCAGAAATTCCGACCGTGTATATGCTCCATCGCACTTTTTCTGACAGTATTCCAGGAAGCAAAAGATTGATAGCAGGTTCTCTATTTTTCGGGCAGAAAAAGCTGAAATTCCGATCGCCTGTACAAATTCTGACGCGCAAAATTCCTATGCATGCTCAGAAACAATTCGATGCATGCTTGAATGCATTGAAATTCATTTTCTCGGCTTGTCGTAGTGTTGTACATCGCCGCGTTCTTGACGGTCGAAAGTTCAGAGAACTTTTGTGTGACCATGTGTATGCAAGCAAAGCTTGAGCGGAATTCCATCAGAAAAACCATCCAAGTTTTTTCCGACGGAAAATCCGCTCGTGTGTACGGGGCATAACATGACTGATGATATGCAGGTCTGAGCTGCACAGAAATATACATACCTGTTAAATATCCATTAAATATCTTCTGAATGTTAGCAGCAGTTTATGCATAAATAGCTCCTTTTATTCTCTCTTTACCCAAATGAACCCAATACTTTATTACCCAAATTACTTTTTTTTAGCATACACAGCTGCACTGGTTAACATTTAGTAATGTAAACCTACCTAAAGAATAAAAAGATTGTTATATGTGATACGAGCAAACACAATTTTCTTTTGGAACACCATTTGAAGCTAAACGGATATGTGAATGTGATATGCTTGCCTGCTTCAGCTCAACATCCCAGAGATCATTTTTTTGCATTTTGGCAGCTAAGGTTTTAAAACCTTTCATGTGCAGAAACAACCTGTTTAACAATTACACTGAAGCAGAGCAGCAAGACTTTATTAAACAGGTTTAATTACAGGGCAATTTAAAGGAATTCTTATTAATTCCTGACATTTGGAGCTGGATGGGTTCACAGTGCAGAGAAAAGAAAAACAGAGGATGTAATTACGGATGAAGCATTTTGCCAAACTTTGGAAACATTAAACAAGAAGCATTTGTTTTCTCTCCAGAGGGGAAGCATGTGATCTGCCGCAAGTGCCCATGGATGTGATATCTTTCCAGTTCATGATAGGTGCACCAATATTTAAAATTCCAAAATACTAAGCTAATTGCAATTTTAGGGACCTTCCCATCATCCAATGGGTCAAAAGACAACAACACTGTGGGAACAGTTTGGGCAATTAACAAATCAAGTAACAAAACTATGAAAAGAATGAAGCAAAGGGGAAGAGTTTTCTAGGAACCCCCTTTTCTTCGTGGGATTACAGCAGGAGGTAATTTCAAGGCTCCTCCTTGTGTGCCTGAGGGACACATGGCCTTGTTTAGGTTTAGTGACCTTAGGTGAGGTCATATATCCTATAGGGGTTAGGCCATGTGAGTCTTGCCATGGTTTATACAGGCAGGAAGAAAGCCAGGCTAGGATTGGCTGATTTGAGGTAAGGTCACATGGCTAGGCCATGTGAATCTTACTTCAGAATGTTCCAGAAACCCCTGAGCCTGCCTATAAAAAGGGGGTTCCGTGAAGGGGAGCTCATTCGCCTCAGAAGGCATAGCCATGGTGCTCCCCACCCAAAAAATAAATAAATAAATAAATATATATTTATTAGTACATATTAGTACATATATATATATATATATATATATATATATATATATATATATATATATATATATATATATATATATAGTCTTGGTGACTATTGTGTGGTGGTGTCACCTTCAAGTCAAGGAGGACAGTGTGAATATTATAAAAGTGGACTCCAGTTTGAATGACTGGGTCTGGAAAGTGTTTAAGTGAAGTGGATAAACCTGCCTCCTTGTCCACATCTGTTCCTATCATAGCCCCCACATCAGCCATTGAGGAGTCAGCTGAGTTATTTGACCACAGCGTCACCCACTTGCCCTTTGATGATGCCCAGCCATTACTGGAATCAGATGTTGGTTATGAGGTTGAGGATGACAGGAAAATGAGCCTAGAGAGAGAGGAACAATGGTAGACAAATTGACATTCATGATGAAGATGGAGGAGATGGAGATGATGATGATGAGGTCACTGATGTGACCTGGGTGCCAGTTAGAGCAGAGGAGGAAATTGGAGGTGAGGCGGCACAACCCCAAGGAGGCCGACATCAAGAAAGAGTAGAGAGCAGCCACCCTATTCCATCACATTCTGCAGCTGTTATCTCCCAGCCCACTCCCCAAAGCCCAGCTGTCTGGGCCTTTTTCAGCACATCTGCAGCAGACCGCACTGCTGTTATCTGCAAACTGTGTCTCAGGAATATCTAACGTGGCAAAAACACCAACCATATGCATAGCATTGCAATTTTTTTTTTCTTCATCAAGAGCACCTCTATAAAGTTATGGTGGGAAGGTGCCCCCGACACCCAAAGAGTATTTTTTCAGCACCTGTTTGACAGGTGCAAACCATTGCAATTTTTTACAGCAAGGCCAATTCTTGCTTTCATCAAGATTACCTCTATAGGGTTACAGTGGGAAGGCACCACCGACACCCAAAGACCGATTTTTACACACCCGTTACTTCTATACAAAATCAAAGTGACACCAGAATGTATCCAAAAAATCTGTAATCTTGTTCCCAGTGCATTAACATTTTCAGGCATACCTCTTCTCTTGCAGGAATTTTTAAATATATTTTAAATGTTGAACTGTGACACTGGCAACTAACCTATCTGTTTTGAGTGAGCTTATCTCTTAAAGCAGAGTTCCACCGAGCATGCACGGAACCCAGGAAGAAGGACACTGTGGCTTCAGATGCCCATACTGGAGATGGCCGCAAAGTAAGAAAATGATGCTGCACAAATAAAAAACTGGGCATAGTTTATAGCTTACCTTTGTTACATTGTATGAGGCATGAGTATTCTAGGGGTATTTTTATCTTAAAAGTCATATTTTGGCCGGAACTCCACTTTAACCTCCTTTCAGTTTACACAATCCACAACCTCTTATGCCGCGTACACACGATCAGGCTATCCGGCGGACTTAGTCTGGCGGACAAACCGCCGTAAAGTCTGCCGGATTGTCCGAACGAGCGTACCTGCCCACACACGTGACTTTCCCGGCAGACTAGGTCCGGCCTTCCGGACTTCTCATGTTCATGCGAGCTCCCTCGCATGGTGAGGAGTGCTTGCAGGCCTGCTCCTGTGATATCACTCGGCCCTGCCCTGGCGCGCTGCGTCATTGGATGTGATTGACAGCAGCACAAGCCAGTGGCTGCGCTGCTTTCAATCCATCCACTGTAACCAATCAACAGCCAGGCTGAGCGTCGAAGAGGATGTCAGGGGTGAGCGCGGGACTTTTTCGAGAGGTCAGGTAATAAAAGGGGGGTGCTAGGGGGGCCAGCATTGTCGGATGTTTTTTCCCCTTAATGCATAGAATGCATTAAGGTGAAAAAATGTTTACCTTTACAACACCTTTAAGCGGATATGGGGGACCACTCCTTATCTCTCCTTGGTAAAGTAGACATCCTAAACATGCTATATTTAAAGCTATTTTCATGCTGGACAATAATATGCAGGTTAGCAGACTGTAATGTGTAGATATTTGGAGATAAGAAAACTATGTCTGAGATATAGTCATAAACACAATGGTATCCCAGGGCCAATATTCTGTCACTTAATTGGTCAACATCTCCTTCATGCCAAAGAAAAGTGTACTGCAACCACATTGGTTCAGTTCTCGTGGTCCATCAAATGAAGGAAGATCTGTCAAGTTATGAAAGCCAATATATGACTTTGCTCATTGACTAAAGTCTGCTGATTTCAGGACTTGCAAGAATTTCCATTTTCACCCTTTTTTTTTACTGTCACTTTGCTTTTTTGTGATACCATTTTTTTCTGTAAATATTTTATTGTGCACCATTTTTTTACCTTTTCAATATTAAACTATATTTTGAAAAGTGTTAAAACTGTCTCTAAATGCCCTAACGCAAACTTAAAGAATCCCTGTCTTTTTAAAGCGGGAGTTCGCCGGGAGTCCGCCATTTTTTTTTTTAAAAGCCAGCAGCTACAAATACTGCAGCTGCTGACTTTTAAAATAAGGACACTTACCTGCCCAGCGCGCCTGCTCTCTCGATCGTCTCTCGGGTGCTGCCGCCGCCATCTTGGGTATGGGAATCAGGAAGTGGAGCCTTTCGGCTTCATTTCCCGGTTCCCTACTGCGCATGCGCGAGTCGCGCTGCTCAATAAGGATGGTCCCCGCTGTCTCTGAGATCCGTGTGTTTCCCAGCAGGCACCTTCGTAAAGGGGCGTGGATTCTGCGGAAAGGGGTGTACCTTCTGCAGAATCTATGCCGGAAGTGGGTGCAGATACCTGTACTGTACAGGTACCTGCACCCCCCTCCCCCCTGAAAGGTGCCAATTGTGGCGCCGGAGGGGGGGAGGGTTCCAATGAGCGGAAGGTCCACTTTAGGGTGGACCTCCGCTTTAAGAGCACTACTACATGCTAAATCTTTGAACATACCTGTCTGTGGTGACATTGTGCACAGACGTTTATTTTTTTTTTAACCAAGGATTTTTATTAGATTTTGCATTAAACAAGTATACATCATTTGACAAAGATATGTGTAGCGTTGTCATACATATTGAAAGCAGTGTTCCACATACTTACATGGAAAAGAAAACATAAACAATAGTATCCTATTAGAGCTACAATAGATTGATAACCACAAATGGCCTACTAGTAGGCCTAGCCTGTCACCCCAAACGGTTACACACTGTGAGCAGGCTTAGCGCTGGAGTAGGATTACTTGAGTATTAGTATCCTTTGACCTTACCAAGGGTCAAGGGCGGTGGTACATGTAAGTACGTAGCTCATTTGTGTGAACATAAAGGACGGCAAAACTTGTCCATACAGCATAGGGAAAACGGTAACCAGGGAACTTCAACACAAACAAAGATACATAGTCCTCCTTGGGCACTACTCCTGGGTTAACATGAATGATATTACCTCTACTCACACTGCAATTGGATGATACGCATTTCGGGTTCAGGCAACTTAATGTCAAGATACAGTTCAACATGAAAATCCATGAATTAGATCACAAATGTGGAGAGGCATGTTTGGAGGAATCCCAAGCCTCCCAGTATTTATGGAAACTCAGGATTGCCCCTTCTTTGTAAGCCAACATCTTTTCCATAAGGTATATGTTGTTTACTCTGGTAACAACCTCCTCTAGAGAGGGGGGTGTGGGGGTCTTCCAATGTCTTGTCAGCGAAATTCTGGCAGCAAAGAGGATATTAATCACTATTTTCCGCATTACTGGAGGGAAGTGTTCTATCGAAAGGCTAAGAAGAGCCAAACCTGGATCTATCTTACACTTAGACTTTGTGATGTCTCTGATCAGGGATTCCACTTTTTTCCAATATGGGGTGACAATTTCACAACTCCATAATATATGAAAAAGATTCCCCATGTGCTGGCAGTTTCTCCAGCACTTAGGGCCTATATCTGTATGCATTTTGTGGAGGCGTAGCGGGGTAAGGTACCATCGGTGTAATATTTTCTGGGCATTGTCCCAGTGATCTATACAAGCAGAGGATTTCCCATTATATTTTAGCGCCATATGCCACTGCGAAAGTGAGTAGTCCTTCTTCAATTCTCTTTCCCAGTGTAACATACAGGGCAGTTTAGTGTTTAGATACAGAGGGTTTGCTAGTCTATAGAAAAGTGAGATCCCCTTTCTACAATTAGAGCTTTTGTTTAGGAGGAAATCCCATAGTGCTTGTGGGATTTCAACCGGATTAGGAGTGCTGGTCACATTGAGGTGCTGAATTTGGTGTAGCCTATACCGGTCAGCTAGGTCTATGTGTTCGCCGAGGGGCGCAGTGAAATGATTGCCTGCTTGCTTCCACTTCTGTGTGGAGAAGTCGGGTATTAGGTATTGGTAGGTTGCTAATGGAATTTGTAGTCTGCTTAGTGGTACGTCAGTAACTTTACTTTGAGTCAGGCCCGACCATGCCTTAATCGAGGCTTGTATAGTAGGGTACTCAGGGACAATCGGTTTGTGGTGAATGCTAGCCAGACGTTTATTTTAAAATCAAAATTGTATTGCTAATCTTGTGAATGTTTCTGACTTTTCAGTAAAAGACAGTGGTGGCATTTTAAAGGGTTAATTGCTTTGTTAACTTAACCCAGTGACAATCACTCTCAGTCTGTGGCCACTTATGCCGCGTACACACGGTTGAACTGTTTGACGTACTTAGTCTGTTGAAACACATTTCAGCGGACAATCCGATCGTGTGTGGGCTTCAGCAGACTTTTTCAGCGTGCAGTCCGGAGTACTAAGTTTTTCGGTTTTTCCAAAAATCTGTCCGTCGTACTTTGGTTTCAGCGGACAATATGGTCGTCAGTATGCTAGTTCGACGGACTAAGAATGGCGCATGCCCAGAAAGGATTTACACGGCGGAAGGGTGCTTTGCTGTGTCTTGGACTTCCTATTTCTAGTCCCGTCGTACATGCTGTACACGTCATCGCGCAAGCTTTTGACGGACTGTTTGTGTATCCGTGTGTGGTCAAGTCCGTTCAGTGGAAAGTACGCCGGATTGTCCGTCGGATTGTATGACGGACTAAGTCGGCCATACAATCCGCTCGTGTGTACGCGACATTAGATTGTGGTCCCACGAGCTGGAGAATATTTGTTCAGGGTGAGGCTGAGAGTGCCATTGTTGCGTATCAGTGACAGTGTGGTGTGAGGTCGAACAATCATTTATTAAGAGCTGGGGAGAGGGCAGTGGTCTGCCATTGTGTTTGTCAAACTCCCAGCTTCATCTGCATCATTGTCACAGTAATAAACCAGTCATAAGTGATACACAGTTGGAATAGGCAGGCCATAGCTCACAACCATACCATGGAGTATTCTATAAGAATGTTAGCTTGATTTGCTGGCACCTATGATTCAATGTTTGTGCATTTTCAAAATGTGTTTTGTTTCAAAGGTTTTTTCTCTGTATGAGAATTGGGTCATATTTATTTTATTTGTCTGAACAGTTTGAAAAATTGGCAGATGACATAAGAGGTTTATTTTGAAATGGGACCACACAAGTTGTTTACCAGAAATGATGGTTTATAAGTTTAGATAAGTGGAAGGAGACTGAACAGTTTGAAGATCAATGCAAACAAGGCTAAGACTGCAAGCTGCTTATACATCCACTTGAGTCTGTGTTTATTCCACATCCTTGATCACAAATGTATATGAAATGGTCTTGGCATTATACCAACAAAAAATAATTCACGCAATCCTCATGAGTTTGCTACAATAAGGGCTTACTAATAATGCCAGAAATAAATCTAGATAAGTGCTACATGATCTTACTACAATATATTTATTATCACTAGATCATTTTGCTCATGCACAAAGAAATTCCAACTAGCAATAGATATATTCTGGTATTATTACTAGGGATGAGCTCGGTGTTCGACTCGAACATCGGCTGTTCATCTGTTCGGTGAATTTGTTTACTGTTCGCACCAAATTCGTGTGGCACGAACGGCCCACAAGGCACTACGCCATCGCATTGCTGGCTCATGATTGGCCAAGCATGCGGGATCACAGCACTGGCAGCGAGGAGAGCCATAATTGGCCGCAGGCAGGATGCCTGTGGCCAGTTATGGCCCAGGGGGTTTAGTACACGCCCCGCACTATATAAGGCTGCTAGTCTGGCAGCCTTATGTAGTGTGTTCCGGCGTGCAGGAAAGCAGCAAGATAGGCAGGGACAGAGTTCTTTTCTCAGAAATCTGCAGGATTTAAAGTGGGTGTTGTGTGCCTCCAGCACAGTATACACCTGTATCTACCCTTTTTTGCTGGTGTTCTCTAATACAGGCATCTGCAGGAGTTAGTGGGTGTTGTGTGCCTCCAGCAAAGTATACACCTGTATCTACTCTTTTTTGCTGGTGTTCTCTAATACAGGCATCTGCAGGAGTTAGTGGGTGTTGTGTGCCTCCAGCACAGCACAGTATACACCTGTATCTACCCTTTATTGCTGGTGTTCTCTAATACAGGCATCTGCTGGAGTTAGTGGGTGTTGTGTGCCTCCAGCACAGTATACACCTGTATCTACCCTTTATTGCTGGTGTTCTCTAATACAGGCATCTGCAGGAGTTAGTGGGTGTTGTGTGCCTCCAGCACAGTATACACCTGTATCTACCCTTTATTGCTGGTGTTCTCTAATACAGGCATCTGCAGGAGTTAGAGTGGGTGTTGTGTGCCTCCAGCACAGTATACACCTGAAGATACCCCTTATTGCTGGTGTTGTCTGTTGCATATCTTGCATATTAGCCTTTAAAGTTAGCACTTTTGATTTTGAACGTTCAAGTCCCATAGACTTTAATAGGGTTCTAAAGTTCCTACCAATTTTTGGTCCGTTGAAGGTTCTGGTGCGAACTGAACCGGGGGGTGTTCGGCTCATCCCTAATTATTACCAAGAACAATGCCTCTCAGGGACACAGTTCTCTAAAGCATCATTTTGCATAATAGATCAGTTTATAAAGCCTAACTAAACCAGGCCTAGACTGGCAATATATAGCATAGTGGTCCTGTCAGGAAAGAAGAAATATGCCCAGGTACATAGATTAGTTATGTGCAAACAGAAAATTTCTGTTAGTTAAATCCACAGACGCAGAAAACCTATTAGCCAAACCCATGGGCAGAGAATCCTGTTAGCTTGACCCTCGCACATGCGAATTCGCGGGCACACAGGTACACATGTGTGTGAGCTGGCGTGTGCGCTCACCACTAAGTAGCGCCAAATGGGCTATATAAACACCTTTGCTGCACTAGGACTATGTCCTTATGGTCTACAGTGTTCTGCTACTTGCTACCAGTTCCCTGTGTTTGATTCTGTTGCCCTTCTGATCCGTCTGACCATGCTTGTACTCTACCCGAAAGGACACCTGGCTTGCTCTTCGACCATGTCTCTGCTTGGTCCCTCTGTCTGTCTGGTTGCCATTGCCAACTCCAGCCTGAACTGCTCTGTTCCTGGAGGCCCTGCTAATGACCAACCCAGCTTGCCTGACCCTGCTTTGTGCCAAGTAACTGCTGTTTGCTACCTGCCAGCCTGCCAAGTACCTGCTGTCTGCTTCCTGCCAGCCTGCCAGCCTACCAAGTACCTGATGTCTGTGACCTGCCAGCCTGCCAAGCACCTGATGCCTGTGCTAGCCTGCCAAGCACCTGCTGCTTGTGACTTGCCAGCCTGCCAAGTACCTGCTGTCTACCACCTGCCATCCTGCCAAATATCTGCTTCTGCTAAGAAGCCTTGAAATTACCTATATACTGAGTTTCCAGATCATTTGCATTATAAAAGAAAACATTTCCGAGTATCTTTCAATATACATTATGGACCAGAGATAAGTGAAGTAGCCCCAGTTCAGTTTGTGGGGCCATTTGTTAAACCCATTATTATGTCCAAAAATGCAAACTTTAATATGAACTCATGGGGGGACACTGGGGGACATGGTGCTAGGAATAATCGCAGTTTCTTAGGCCATGCATGAGGAAATTTAGCCCGGCTTAAATAGAGATGGAGATAACCTGGATTGACTAGGCTGGGCTGGTCAAATAGCTAGATGAATCAACAGCATGTTGTCAGCCAGTTTTGAACACAAGTATTTTGGGATAGCAGGTACCAGCAGAAACTTTAAGGCTGGGTTCACACCACAGTGATGCGGGAACGCCGCGAATCCGCGGCGTTTTCCCGCATCGCATGACTCCCGCCGGCAGTTCACACTGCCCTATGCGAACGGCTGGGAGTGTCAATGAAATGTTAATGACACCCCCAGATCCGTCCGCATATCGCAGTGCGATCTGCAGACTCGCACAGGAATCGGATCGCATGGTGTGAACACCCATGCGATCCGATTCTGCTGCGGACCAAAAAAAGGGTCCCGTGCGAGTTTGCTGCGGGAGCGATGCGAATTCAGCCATACTATCTGTATGGCTGAACTTGCATCGCTACGGAGATCGGATGTGATTTGCACTGCAGTGCGGTGCGAATCACATCCGGATCTCCCCCCGCAGCAGTGTGAACCCGGCCTCAAGTTAAAGCCATGAAACTACATGTACCAGATTACCTGCTGGTCTTTGGGAATAGAGAAGGCAGACCATCAGCAAAACTGCAGATCTGGGACAAATTCTGGCCATTTTCAGGGCTAATAAGCAAGTGATTATCAATGCAAAAAAAAGTTTAAAAACACAATTATATGTGGTGTTCATTAACAGTATGATTCTCCTAAATAGTATCAATGATTTCTTGCCTCACATATTTTGCATGTGTAATTGTTTTTTGTTTTTATTTTATATTTGTTTGGCACAGCAGCACTCCAATATAATTCCTTTCACCATTCAAAGGTCTTTTTTGGTAGTCTTGGCTGCAACACATGAATTCTTTATCCAGTAGTAATATGCCTGAAGTGAGTGTTAACTGCAGCAGAAACAACAGGTCTAAGTTTAATAAAATAGCAAAACAGCAGTCCACAAAAAACTTCAAAACCACAACTACACATTTTAGAAATTGTGCAGTTTTTATCTTGAAATAAAAATTAGAGTGCCTCATTTCAGATACAATAGCCACACATTTAGCACAGTGGCTGAAGAATATGTAGTTTGTTTGATTGGGCTGCAATATAAGATGGAGAGATGAGGCAGATGTTATAATAAAATAAAAAAATAGAATGTATTGTTTCAGAAACAACAGTCAGAAATATTGTACAGACTCTATACACAATATTTAAAGGACAGAAACCAGGTGCACTGCTTTTTGTTAAAAAAAAAATCAACATCAGGAAAAAGCCAGAAATATTTTGCTGACTCCACATTCAGTATTTAAGCTTTTGCAGTAGGTCATATTTTTTAAAAAGAAGACACCAGACAACTTTCAGCAAAAATCAACACTAGGGTGTACAATTTGAAAGAAAACAGGTATACATATTATACTGGTTCCATGCACAGTGTTTAGGTGCTTGTAGTAAGCCATATTTTGAAAAGGACAAGCACCAGGCAGCTTTTAATCCAAAAATCAGCATATATTTCACAGAGAAAGACAGAAACATTGTACTGATGCCATACAAAGTATTTAAGCACTTTTAGTAGACCACTTTTTGAAAATTAGAGAGACTAGGCAGTTTTTAATATTAAAAAAAAAATCAACATTAGAATGTTTATGTTTTACAGGGAAAAAAACGCCAGCTAAAAATTGCACTGACTGATTGCCACAGCAGTGGAATAGGTATCAAACTGGGAGACAAAGAGCATAATTTATCCTGCAGCAAATATTAGTAAAGGCCCCATTGTGCTCAAAAGTTTGCATACCCTGTCAGAAATTGTGAAAATTATAATCATCAATATTCAATAATGATCATATGAAGCAATTTATTATCACATAGTTGTTTGACTCCTTGTTAAATCATAATGATAACAAAAATCATCCAAATGGCCCTGATCAAAAGTTTACATACCCTGGAATGTAAACTTTTAAACTGGAATATAACATAACCTGGAATGTAAACCCTTGGTATAGACACACAAGGTGACATACACATGTTAAAATGGTAATTAAAGGTTCATTTCCCATATCTGTGGCTTTTTAAATTGTAATTAGTGTCTGTGTATAACTAATCAATTTTTTTTAGCTCTCACATGGATGCACTGAGAAGGCTAGAAACTGAGCCACAGAGAATAAAAAAGAACTATCAAAAGGCCAGCGTAACAAGTTAATGAAACTTTATAAAGATGGAAAATTATTTAAAAACAATTCAAAACTTGAATTTGTACTTTATTGTACTGTTCAATCACTTATTAAGAAGTGGAAAGTTTGGAGATCTCTTTATACCAAGCCAAGGTCAGGTTGACCAAGAAAGATTGCAGCCAGAAGAATTGTTCAGGATTCAATAAGTGATTGAACAGTACTGTTTTTGCCATAATCAGTCAGATTTTTAATATAAATGCCAAAATGTCATAATTTTTGCCAGGGTATGCAAAATAATGCTCCTGTGCTGCCCTCTAGTATCTTTTAGTAATAACAATCAGCTAGTACTAAATGTGTATCACACACAAATGAAACCAAATATACATATATATCCCAATGTAGTGCTGTGAAAAAACAAGAGCAATTCAAAAAAGTGTGTCAAAACATCTTATACATGCTTTATATCAAAATATTCCCACATAAATAAGGTCCCAAAATTGTTTTATAAGAATTTATTCCACATGCTGAAAAATAATCGTTATTGCATGACTTAGCTAAAGCTAAAACAAAAACAAGAACAACTCAAAAAATCTAAAATCAAACTAAATAAAATGCAAAAATTGTGTTATAAAAGATCATCCCGCTGGAAATTAATTGTTTGTGCATGACTTCAGAACAAAACCAAATCCACCATTGCTCACTTAAGAAATCCACCTCATGTCCACCACTCCAGCACAATATGCTTACCTTCTTAAAATGACCTGCATGTTATAGCAGACAACAAATGATGTATCCTCTACAATGCATGATCACCTGAATAAATTGTGAACTTTGAGGTGCACCACAGGACTGACTCTACATGAAAAAATAGCAAATTTTGCTGGAGAAGCCAAGCTGTGATCTTACATGATCAGGAATCCCTGGCCATATAACCAAAAGATCACGGATAAAAAAAAAAAAAACCATACAGTATTTGATCAATGATGTCCCCACTATCCCTGCTCTTTCCCTTACTTATCTGATGACAGCTCACGGAGCTGTCATGCTTCAAGGGGTATCATCAGGATTGGTCATGTGAAGGGTCTGTTATGAATTTCTTGGTGGACCTGATTTTTTTTTCAGTGGCGTTCAGCTTTGGCACCCGAACTCTGTTCAAACCAACCCAGGGCAGTTCAGATCATTGCTATTAGAGGCTGATGCATACAATGTATATATGTACTGTTCTTATTTGCCACAGTGCATGCTGTCATATGAACAGAACCACTGTTATTATCTGCACCTTCCACTGTAGGTAAAACTAATGTTAAACTTGGGCAACATTTGTGACACTGTTTTAGACTTTGCTGACCTGATATTGTGAAGTATATTAAAGAACTAACAGTAATCAGTCTTATCTATTTATTTATGGAGCATTAAAAGATAAACCTTAGGTATAAAATGCATTTAATTCAGTCATTCTGTATATTTCTGAAAGATAATTAGCCATACGTTCACATATAGCTAGCATAAGTACTGTAATCTGTTTTTATATTAGCCTTCTGTAGTTTCAATTAGTGCCCAGCAGTAGCAGATTGGAAGAAAGAGGTTCTGCCCATTAAGGCTGTGTTTATACTTATGCAAATTGGATGTGCAGAAAGTCGCATGAAAGGAGAGTATGACAGGCTGTTAATGAAGCTGGTTCACACAGCTTCAGGGGGGCATGGTCCGCATTTGGAAAGGGACCTGTGTGTGTTTGGCTCTGAATCAGGTGCACATTTAGGCAGAAATTCAGACCTGATTCACACCTGAATTGGTGAACAAGGACATACCTGACCCTGCCAGTCAATCAAAGCTCTATTACTTAGCACAATGCTGCCTGCCACAGTAAAAAACATGCTTACATGAGCTAAGAGCACAGGAATGGTCTTAGTGCCGGTTCACACAGGAGCTTAGCTGCCTGACAAGTCGCGCTCCGTTCTGTACTACGGAACCGTTCTAATAGAAGCGACTCAAGTCGCTTCGACTTAGAAAAAAGTTCCTGTACTATTTTTGGGGTCACTTCAAGCGACTTGCACTGACTTCTATACAGAAGTTGTTTTGCAAGTCGCTGCTGAAGTCGTGTGCAGGTTGCATCTGTGAGTCGCGCTGCAAGTCATGTCGCTCCTGTGCGAACCGTCACTTAGAGTACTGTTGCACTTTTATGGTCTTGTCACATGCAGGGAATTTATTGTTTAACCACTTCAGCCCCAGAAGGATTTACCCCCTTCCTGACCAGGCCATTTTTTGCGATACGGCACTGCATCAAATTAACTGACAATTGCATGGTCGTGCAATGCTGTACCAAAACAAAATTTACATCCTTTTTATCCCACAAATAGAGCTTTCTTTGGGTGGTATTTGATCACCTCTATAGTTGTTATTGTTTGCGCTATAAACAAAAGAAGGACGACAATTTAAAAAAAAAAATATAATATTTTTAACTTTTTGCTATAATAAATACCCCCAAATTAAAAAAAAAAATTCTCAGTTTAGGCATATATGTAATCTTCTACATAGTCTTGGTAAAAAAGTCAATAAGTGCAATAAGTGCATATTGATTGGTTTGCACAAATTTATAGCATCTACAAAATATTGGATAGTTTTATGTTTTTTTTTTTTTTTTTACTGGTAATGGTGGCGATCTGCGATTTTTATTTAGACTGCAACAGATCGGATACTTTTGAGACTTTTTTGGGATCATTGACATTTATACAGCGATCAGAGCTATAAATAGCCACTGATAACTGTAAAAATTTCACTGGCAGGGGAGGGGTTAACACTAGGGGGCGATCAAGGGGTAAATGTGTCCTCTCAGTGTGTTCTAACTGTGGAGGGATGGGACTGCCAAGAGGAGGAGACTGATCAGTGTTCCTATATACTATACCTTTTTCCCAAATGTTATTTATTGTTTTGAATGCAGCTGAAAAATGATAAAATAATTTTAGGAGTGGAACTCCACTTTAATATACAGTTGATTATAACTTTTTCCTTCTAAGGCAAAATTATCTATGTGCTATCAGATTAAGGGATATTTAATAAAACACATGTCAAGCCATCCGAATGGACAGTTGTAAGTGCCAGCATCAAGTCAAACAATAGATTTCCCTGTGGTTCAGCCCTATATTAGTAACAAAATTGGATAAGCAACACCAAGAGGACAAAGGGGGTTATTTACTAAAGGAAAATCCACTTTGGACTGAAAGTGCACTTGGAAGGAAGGTCGCTGTAGATCCGAGGGGGACATGTAAGGAAAATAAAAAACAACATTTTAGCTTGCACATGATTGTATTATAAAATCAGCAGAGCTTCCACTCATTTCAGATCTACCCCTTAGATTTAGAGCGACTGCACTTCCAAGTGCCCTTTCAGTGCAAAGTGGATTTGCCTTCCGTAAATAACCCCCAAAGGCAGCCCTTAGTAAATATGATTCAGCATTGACTTACGGCAACATTATTGACTGCTGACCCATGTGAGTCCCATATGAGGGGTCTGTGAGTTTTTACTAAACCCCTAGGAAACAGAGCCATTTTTTTTTCAGCACTTATTGCTCATGTTTATTAGGAAGTGAGGCACAAAGCTGATCTCATTAATATTTTACAGTTTTTGTAACCAACTGTAAACAAATCCTGTTCTTCAATAATTAAAGATCATTTCAAGACCATTAAACCACAATAAGCCAAAGAAGGACACAGGCATGAAAATAAACACCCAGTTACTCAGATTAATGCAACGTTTATCCATTATAATCTCAGATGCAGAATGGATTATGTGTTTATCTATATGAGTTTTTAAATATGAAAATGAATTCATGTTGTATCCAGCATCTCGGTGGCACTGTCCCAGCATCCATATTGTGTTTAGAGTGTGCACTTGAGAGGAAAGGGATAGCCATACAAAAATCTGCTTCAAGCATCTCTTGCCCTCTCAAACACAACAAATTCCTTCAAGGCTTGGAAAAGTGTCATCACAGTTCATTGCTCAAGGACATGTAAGTGGCAGCCTGCCTGTGCCTACAGCAGCATCATTCAGTTCCATCTTGGTAGTCTCATTTGGGAAAATGCTAGATGAAAAAAATATGTGAGCATTTTATACATGCTAATGTTCAAATAAATGCATTGCAAACATATTACACTTATATTTACACCATAATGCCAAGCATTGTTGACAAACAAAAGTATTTTAGGGAGTATGGATAAAATCTATTCATGTAATCTACACATTTTAAAAATAATTATTAAATGTTATCAGAGGGATTTGATTGTTCTGTAGGTTCTTAAAAAACACATCTTATTGGAAAAACAATTACCCTACCTTAGGAAATGTTTAATATAATAATGATCTAAACCTTATTTTATAGAATTCGTATTTCGTAAAAAAAATTCACAGTGAGAATTAGCATGATCAACATTCATGAACTAGCATTTTTATTGGTTGAGGTCTATAAAGGCTCAGTGCGCAGGTATGACCAGTGCCGAAGAGAATATTTCCCAAGGGGAAAATGTTGCATAGAATGTGACTTTTGCAGGTAAGAAGCTGACTTTGGGGGTTGATAAATCCGGTTTCTAAGGGGAGTGCCCTATAGAAATGATAAAATGTGATCTGCTACCTCAATGGTGAGTATCCTATATATGGGAATTGAGGGGCCGCCCAAGGGGTGATAGAGAGAATGTGTTCCCTGGTGTAAATGCCCAGTAGATGGAGATCCCAGACAGTCACTAACCACTAATGTTGGAGTGTGTGTTTGTATGTGTGTGTTTGTGTGACGTTATACAACAAGTATACTCTGGTTTTATTTATCCATGCCTTCTTCAGACCCTCTCACTGTTAGCCCACTTTGGCCACACCAACCATTCATCCTTTCTGCATGGCATGGCAGAGCATAGTTTCTGCTAATTATCTGCAGTCTTGGTATATTGCTATATTACTTTGAACTGATTCTAAACACTGTTTTTTTTTTTCTTTTTACCTTAATGTAAAAAAAAAAACTTCCTCTGTGTGTTCCCTTCCTCCCCATCCCTAACACTTACCTGACTCCTGTATCAATACAACACTGTCTCCAGATGCAGGTCTTCTCTCCCTCTCTTCTTTGTCTCACAGACTTTGATTGATAGCAGTGAGAGTCATTGGTTCCGGTTGTCAATCAAATCCAGTGAGAAGGGAACAGAGAGTGGGACTGTGATTCACTATATGTGTCTATGTACACACACAACATGGCTTGTGAGTGAGCGCATGTGACTTTACAACCATTTTAAGACAAGCACAAGAAACTGCTTGGACTGAGAAGGGGAATATCATGAAAACCTGTCCTGAAAATGTAACTGTTATTCCCTGTACACATGGTCGGACATTCCGACCACAAAATCCATCGATTTTTTCCAACAGATTTTGGTCGAAACTTGTGTAGCATGCACACGGTCGGACAAAGTTGTCGGAAAATCTGATCATTCTGAACGTGATGACGTTCGTTTCTTACGACAGGACTACATAGAGGCCAGTAGCCAATAGCTTTTGTCTCGTAATTTATCCTGAGCATGCGTGGCACTTTGTCCGTCAGAATTCTCTAAAAATGATCGGAAAAAGTCTGATCAGATTTTGTTGTCGGAAAATTTTCGATCCAGCTCTCAAACTTTTTCTGTCTTTATTTCCGACAGAAAAAGTCCAATAGAGCCCACACACGATCGGATTTTCCCGCAACATAATCTGATCGGACCGTTTCCATCGGAATTTCCGACTGCATGTACAGGACATATGTGCACACAAAAAAGTGGAAGTCTAGCTGAAATATCCAGTGGCAGGAGCTAGCATGATGGCAACGGTTGATGCAAAACTAAAGTCAAAATCAGAGATCTAAAAGTTGTCTGGGGTCAAAGCCAAGCAATCAAATAAGGCAAAAACAGAAATATGGCAAAGACAGGCCTTGGCACTTTCCCAAAAATCAAGGAATATGTTTTTAAAGCGTTAATAAACCTCACAACAATACAGTAATATATTACAGCTTACCAATTCCTTATGCCGCATACACACGATCGGACTATCCGATCGTGTGTACAAGTCACTGAAGAGTCAGAAAAGACCCCCAAAGTCAGAAGAAGACCCCCGGATGGCGGCGACGATGAAAGAGAAAGCCAGGCTCCTCCACTAGTAAAAGAGCAGTAAAAGAGCAGAAGTTAGCGGAGGAGCCCGCCGAGAAGACCCCTGAAGTCTGAAGAAGAGAGGGCTGAAGGAGATGACTAATAAACTACTTTAAAAACCTGTGTTGTGTGTTTTTTATATACATTTTTCCCCCAGGTGAATGGTGAGGGGTACATCGTACCCCATACTCATTCACATAGGGTGGGGGGCAGGAATCTGGGGGCCCCCTTACTAAAGGGGGCTACCAGATTCCGATAAGCTCCCTGCCTGCAGACCCCAACAACCAACAGCCCGGGTTGTCGGGAAGAGGTCCTTGTCCTCATCGACATGGGGTCAAGGTGCTTTGAGGTGGGGGGGCCGCAGGGCCCCCTTCCCCAAAACACACCCCCCATGGTGAGGGCATGTTTCCTGGTACGGTTTGGGGGGGGGGCACTCGCTCATCCCCACCCCCTGACCTGCCAGGCTGCGTGCTTGGATAAGGGTCTGGTATGGACCGTTTTTTCAGCGTAGGGGTTCCCCTTTAAATCCATACCAGGCGACGGGGCTCGCGAGGTGTCAATCTCGCTGATGGAGGCGGTGAGATTGACTTTCTTCGCTAGTCCATCTACCTGGAGTCACGTTCAAAATGAACGGACATTACTCCGTGTGTGGGCAAGTCCGTTCATTTGGAAAGTCCGGCGGACCTCCGCCAAAAGTCCGGTGGATTGTCCGCCGGACCTAGTCCGCCAGAAAAAGTCCGGTCATGTGTGGGCATGTGGGGGAAAGTCCGCTCATTCAGAAAGTCCGGCGGATCTCCGCTGCAAAGTCCGGCGGATTGCTTTATTTTACCTGGTGATCCAGTCATTAGCACACTTTCTGTCTTTTAAAGTGTTTGTTAACCAAAAAAAAATGTATCCTGTTCCTTTAAAGCAGATTACACAGCACAGTGCTTGTGCTGTGTAATCTGCCTCTCTCTATACAAGGTAAAAAACCTGGCTGAACCTGCAACTTCCTTTATACCCCTTTCTGTGCTGACTGTGATAATCAGGCTACTAAGCCCTGACCACCATGGTCAACGTACATCACATGTGTATACTTACCTGCTCTGTATAGTGGTTTTGCGCAGCGAAGACAAGATCCTCCACTTCTCGGGTCTTGTTATTTTAATGAAAGATATATATCAGAAAGATTGAAAATATGAGCTCTACAGCACTGCTCCTTGTTTACTAAATCTACAATTAGCAGAATACTTCATGGATCTACGTACCAATTGCAACTGATTGTTTCATCATTCAGTATTGTTATGCTGTTCCTTTTTGTTTGTTCTTGTTTTATTTTCCCTAGAACTGTTTTGGTGTATAATGTTCACTTAGCTCAAGTTCAGACTGGTCCAACATAAGAAATCGCATGACATCTGATCCGACTTTGCCGCGCAACTTCAATGCGACTTTAATCTGACTTAAAGTGGAGTTCCACCCGCAAAAAAAAATTTCATTAATGTGCATAAAAAAATAAAATAAATATTTTGAAAAATGTTTTTTTTACTTTCCTTTTTATGCCTGTTGCCATGTGGTCCCTCGAAATCTGCCTCCTTCAGCGCCTGGGCTCCTGACGTCATTTCCTTTGGCACAGGAAGGAAGATCACCTCTCCTCCCTCCCTCTAGGCAATCATCTGGGACACGTGACAGGTTCCAGATTGCACGGCCAGTCACAGCACATGGCGTGACTCGAGCATGCGCAGAGGGTGCCTGGCTGTAAAGCCACAGCTGGGCGCCCACAGTTAAAATACCGACGCATCGCTGGACCTTGGGACAGGTAAGTGTCTGATTATTAAAAGTCAGCAGTTGCAGTATTTGTAGCTGCTGACTTTAATATTTTTTTTTTTTAAGAGGAACTGCACTTTAATGTGACTCTATGGCATTGAAGTCCTGTCAAAGTTGAACCAAAGTAGTGCAGAATCCTTTAAAGTCGGATCAGTTAAGATGGCTCTCATAGGGAAAAATTGAATGTGACATGTCATGCAACTTATTCTTTCACGTACATCGCTGGTCACTTCTGGGTCTCTTTTAGGTACAGGGTGCACATGGAGAAGGAACAAATAGAGTTTTAGTAAAAAGCAGCACATGTTACACACATTAACACTTGTTAGGCACACACGTAACCCCTTGAATACCCTGAGATGTTAACCACTTCCCAGCCAGTGTTATTAGTAAAGTGACCGTGTGTAGTATTATCACTGAGCAGTGTATTAGTGTCACTGGAGATGTCAGTGTCATTTAGCCAGTTCCCCCCTAGTGTGATTAGTTAGTGTCAGATTGCCTGCTGCACTATGACAGTCCCACTATAAGTCACTGATCACTGCCATAACTACTATAACAAACAAACAAAAAAAATCCAGTATATATACAATAGTTTGTAGACACTTTCACACAAACCAGTCAATATACACTTATTGGGATTCTTTTTTTTTTTTTATCAAAGACATATAGCAAAATCCATTTTGACCTAAATTTATAAAGACATTTGACATTTTTCCAAAATTTTTGTTGTTTTCCATTTATATAATAATAATAAAAAAAATAAAAATAAAAAACAGTGGTGATCAAATATTAATAAAAGAAATCTATATTTGTGTAACAAAATGGTATAGATTTATTTTGGGGTTTGGGTTGTATGACTTCTCAATTCCAGTTAAATTAGCTTATTGCCAAAAATGGCCTGGTCATGTAGGGGGTATAACCTTCCGTCAAGTGGTTAAATTAGCATATTACAGTCTATATAGGATGTTAGAAATTGTGTTTGCATCTATTATAAGTGACATACAAAGCTGATTGATAATTCAGCTGAACCTCTAATACACTGCATACAAAATACGTTATGCTTTACAGAACATAATGGTGTTTGTAGCATGGTGTGTGAATAGAATCTTTCTCTGATGTTCTTGCTATATTTCATAATGCATTGGGTTTGTGGATATATCAGCACTAATAAAAAAAAGACCTACTGAACGTCATTACTACTTGGCATCAAAAAGCTGCAACAAATGTTCTACAGATGATGTTAAAATATGTAAAACATATGTTGCTTAAAAATTGGTAAAAAAAAAAAAAAGGTACCAGTCTTTGAGGACAATAGAAACAGATTTTAATTTATCTTTCACTCTACATTTAAAAAAGATGGTAAGGAAAAAGAGGTCACACATGAATTACTTGCCTCCATTCCTTTCCTACAGTAATTCATTTCTCAAGAACATTTTAAATTAATTGCCATCTAATACTCTAACAATCCAAGCAAGAATCTTTGAAAATCTGCATGCAAAGCTACACTTCCATTTGAAGAGGAAATAGGATTTCAGCTGCAATCATTTTCTTCCAGTAAACACAAGGCTTGATGCTGGCTCTGCTTGAAATGTTTCAATCTGCTCACAGCATCGTAACCCACTCTGCTCAAGCTACTTGCACTCACAATGCAGCTAATCTGCATTAATATCCAGATGCTGTATTGCAATCAGAAATAAGAGAAATACATGGAATTAGATTTCAACTCAATCACATTGCTGTCACGATCTGGTCAAGGGCTGACAAGCTCTGCTGGGCTTAAAATAGGAATGTTTAACTAAAACAAATAATTTAGTGCCTACAGTGAATTATAATGCTGTAAATGTTTACATGTCCCTTTTCATAAGGAGAAGGGAACTCACCAAATGTATTGAATTGTGCACTGATGGGACTTTGAAAGACTTGTAGTAATTATCATCCTGTATGTGCATCAGTAATAATATGGCGTAAAGGGGACCTAACTCAAAAAGTGAGGATTTGCTTTCATAACTAAGCAATGTCTTGAAAAATTTTCCATTTGCCTTAAATGTCTCCTTAAAGATAGCAGTGTATTTTTTAAAATATGATTTTGTCTAGGTTCCTTTCTATAGACTAATAGCTGTATACATGCAGCATGAGATCATCTAAGGCACTGCTGCACCTGACTACTAGTCTCATTATTAGATTTAGGATGTGCTATGCTGATGTCACCACTGTACTTCTCATTATTCTCCTGAGGACCTGCTAGGGAGGAGAGGAAGCTGTCTGCAAGGACCTGCATCATGAACATCTCTCTGCTTCTTCTTCTTTTTCTTTCATTCTTGTGGATTTTATCTAGTCCTCATCTCCCACTGAGTTCTAATAATCTCCCTCACTAGTCATCAGATCAGCAGTCATGTGACGTAAGTAAGAACAGGCAGGACCAGGCATGGTGAACAATAAGGAAAGTATTGGCTGGGGGAACCTCCAGGCAATACTGGTAGGCAATCCTTCACCCAATAAGGAAAGTATTAGCTGGAGGAACCTCCAGGCAATACTGGTAGCTAATCCTTCACCCAATAAGGAAAGTATTAGCTGAGGGAACCTCCAGGCAATACTGGTAGCTAATCCTTCTCCCAATAAGGAAAGTATTAGCTGGGGGTACCTACAGGCAATACTGGTAGCTAATCCTTTGCCCAATAAGGAAAGTATTAGCTGGAGGAACCTCCTAGCCATACTGGTAGCTAATTATTTGCCCAATAAGGAAAGTATTAGCTGGGGGACCCGCTAGGCAGTACTGGTAGCTAATCCTTTACCCAATAAGGAAAGTATTAGCTGAGGGAACCTCCAGGCAATACTGGTAGCTAATCCTTCTCCCAATAAGGAAAGTATTAGCTGGGGGAACCTCCAGGCAATACTGGTAGCTAATCCTTCGCCCTTAACTTTTCTTTTTTGTGCACCACTTCCATGGTACATATCTTCTTTAAGATTTACAAAATATTGTGGGATACCTATCATAATTTAATTATTTTATGTCCAGCTGGAGGACATCTTTACTAGAGTAAATGGATGTACCAGTATGCAGTTGTAAAGATTTACAAAATATTGTGGGATACCTATCATAATTTAATTATTTTATGTCCAGCTGGAAGACATCTTTACTAGAGTAAATTGATGTACCAGTATGCAGTTATAAAGTACATTGGCCAAAAGCACAGAGCTAATTGGAATAGCTATGTGCCATGTAATCAATGTGAAGTACTTTTTACATTGCAGAGCCCTATCCTTCCTCTCACAACAGATGAACAGAAGAATGCATGATTTACCAAATGAATCCAATCATTAAATCCTCTGCCTACAGTGGAAGAAAGCTGCGATCAAGGGTGGGGAGGGGGTGGGTTTCACCCTTTACTGCCTCTGATGTGTGGCATAAGTTGGCAGCAGTGGGGAGTGGTTTACACACAATCCCAGCTGGTATACCGTGCACTGTATGTAAATATGACAAACTGATTGTTGGTTGTACGGTGGAAGTGATCTGACAGCTGTAAGCTCACATTATAATTTCCATGCACAACCCATACATTTGCTACCCTTGTGTACACCTCTGTCATATCTCTTGGGCTCTACACTCCTTGCCACATCCCCAGGAATCTAGAACCCAATGGTGGATGTCGCTGGGTAGATGGGAGGGACACCAGACAAACTTCATTCACTAATCTTCTTTACCTAGTAAGATTTTGGAAATTACATGCATTACATCGCTTCTGGGTTTGGCCATCAGTAGCTTCAATGGAAGGCAGGTAAAGAATCAGGGGTCAAAAAGACCCCTGATATCTCATTAAAGAGAAACTGTCACAATTTTTGGTCCCCTATGTGATAAAAAATAAAGAGCAAAAAAAAAAACAATGTTACGCCCAAAGTACCCACCACTTCTATGCATGAAAATGTCAATTGCACTAAAGGTTACATATTGCTGCGCAAGCTGGATTATTTTGGGTGCCATTATTTGTGGGTAACTCTAAATTCATGACCTGTAGATGCTTTTAACGCACTGCTAATGGATAAATTAGAGTATCAAAGTGTGTTGCCAATTCCTAAGCACATGCAATTTTCAAGATTTACATGTTGGGTATCTATTTACTCAGCACAACCTCATCATTTATATTCATCAAAAATTGCTATAACATTGCATTTCCTAAAATTTATATTATAGTGTCCTTTTGGAGGTTTTTGTACTATCCTGGCCTTTTTATTTGATGTGTTTTTTACTAGACAATAATGGAAAAGTTTTTTTCAAAATTTGGGAATCTTCCTTCTTTATCAGCTAGCTGACCAGCCATCGCAGTTATACTGTGGCAGGTTGGCATAGCTGCGTAAATAACCATAGCTGTACGTCGCTTCTTTATGATGTCACAGCAGGCATGTCTGCGGCATGTCCCAGGAGCTGATGTGCATAGCCAGTGGGTGCAATGACCACCGGGCACCCGCGATCACTCGTGACAGATTGAGAACCAGGATCTGTGTGTATAGACACACAAATCCCGGTTCTCTCAGGAGGAGACAGATCATTTGTCTATTCTAAGTATGAACACCGATCTCTCTCCTCCCCTTGTTAGTCCCAGCCCCCCTACAGTTAGAACTCACCTAGGGAAAAAAGTTAACCCCTTGATCGTCCCCTAGTGTTAAACCATTCCCTGCCAGTGACATTTATACAGTAATCAATCTCTATTTTTTATCTCTGATTGCCGTATAAATGTCCATGGTCCCAAAATAGTGTTAAAAGTGTCTGATCTGTCTGCCACAATGTTGCAGTCCTGAAAAAAAAATCACAAATCGCCATCATTACTAGTAAAAAAAAATAATAATAATAAAAATGACATTAATATATCCCCTATTTTGTAGACGCTAAAACTTTTGTGTGAATCAATCATATAACCATATTGTGATTTTTTTATCAAAAATATGTAGAAGAATAGATATCAGCCTAAACTGAGGAAAACATGTGTTTGTTTTTTTTAAATTTGGGATATTTATTATAGCAAATTTTTTTCAAAATTGTTGCTCTTTTTTTGTTTATAGCGCAAAAAATAAAAATCACAAAGGTGATCTACTACCACCAAAAGAAAGCTCTATTTGTGGGGAAAAAGGGACATACATTTTTTGTTTTTTGGTACAATGTCGCACGACCACGAAATTGTCAGTTATAGTGCCGAATTGCAAAAAAATGGTCTGGTCAGAAAGAGGGCAAATCCTCTTTCTGAAATGGTTATATCGTAAAAAATGTAAAATGGATATTTAATACCACCAAAAAAAGTTCTATTCGTCTCCAAGAATGTATATAAAAATGATTTAGGTACTGTGTTGCATGACTGATTAATTGTCAATCAGACTTTTACAACACGGATAAATTGCCCAGGAGGGAGTGTAACATGCCGATCCTGAAGTGGTTAAAGATGCTTAATATTCAGACTTCCTTTAAAGTGGAACTAAAGTCCTACTGTAGAAAACTGTGAGCAGGCAGGGTTTTATTGCAGAAGATTTCCTCTGGCTCTGACACATGCGAAGCTCAACTTACAGTGCCGGGCCAGTTTTTGAGTTCTGGGATGATGGACTCCTGCACATGTGGAGTGGTTTCATCCTCCACTGGCCAATAAAGAGGCCAAAAGACTAGCACCAGTGCTGAACCATTGGACAGGTAGGTATGGGAACTTTATTTTTACTCTAAAGTGGAACAGTGCCCTCCCATCTTTTGCAGCTAAGGACATTTATCTTAGCCTCTGTTTGATCTGCAATTGCCATGGTGCTACACATGTGATCAGTTATGACACCAGCCATTTGATAGTTTGACAGTTTAGTTGAGAACACAAGTATTTGTGCCAATTATGATTCATGGTATGCCTTGAATGTAACTGTTTTGGGAAAGAGTTAAATTAGTGTGTTAATTCCGTTTTAACATCTGGGATGCCCACTTAAAATTTAACTAAACTTAAAGTGACAATAAACCCCAAACCAAAAATGTAATTTATTGCAGCTTATCAATTATTAGATGCAGAGGCTACACTTGTTTAATTTTTTTAGGCTTCTCTCCTCTGTTTTTTTTTTTTTTGTTCAATCAAATATTTTTTCCTCTGTTTTTAACTGGTGATATAACCAATAACTCCCCTCTTGTATTTAGAGTGCCTACACTCTAGATGAAGGAGCAACAGAGATGCCTTTGAACAGCAGCACTGTCAGTCTGGGGGGGGGGATGTTAAATGTACTAGCAGATTTAGTTACATTAAACAACAAATTGAAACCAAATGTCAGCTAACCCTAATACTTTGGGCAGTTACAGCAACAGTTTTGATCCTTTTAGAACAAAGGATTAACATAAATGAATAAAAGCTGGTCATTGTGAGCAGCCCTGTCAGTGGTAAATTATTTGTCTCATACCTCTAACTCAGTGGTCATCAACCCTGTCCTCAGGGCCCACTAACAGGCCAGGTTTTATGTATTACCTTGGGGAGATGCAGACTAGACTATTGCAATCACTGAGCAGTAAATGATATCACCTGTCATGTATTTCAGTTATCTTGCAAACCTGGCCTGTTAGTGGATCCTGAGGACAGGAGAACTTGCTCTGTTGAAAAACAACAGACTTACTGTCAGGATTACCAGGTAAAAAACTTTGAGCAGGAAGCTCTGTATTTCAGAAGAGACATCCTTTGTCTCTTCTGTAAGAACAAACACTTGCCTGCTCGCAGTCTTCTATTGAGTTGCACCTCTGCAGCTCAGCATGCTTTTCCAACACACTCTAGCTGTGCCAGAGTTACCCATTCTTGTGCTCTTGCGAATGATGATATCATTCTCTCACTGGCCAATCAAGAAGCCCAAATCCTGGCACCTGGGAGTGGTGGGAGAGAAGATGACAGTGGCCAGTGAGCAATGTAAACGCCACATCATTTGAAGGTGCAGGTAAGTATCTTTGGAAGTTTAGTTCCTCTGAAAATTAGTGTGCAAAATTCCTTCCAAGACTGCAAATTAAATAGCATCCTTTAATATATTTTTGGGTCCCAGGTTTGCAAAAAATATTTGTTTGGTTGCTACTGTAAAAGACAAAAATTGGGGCAAATGTAAACCTGGTCCTGTAAAGATCTAATGTACTTATTGACTTTAGATAAAAAAGGGAAGGCGCTTGGGCATATGAATTGTGTATGAACAATAGTTTCAGAGTTTTACAAACTACTGCTGCCTGTAAAATAAGTTAGCTTGTATGCCTTTGTTTTCTGTAAATTCTTCGTTGTGCAATTGTATATGTCTGCCACAGAAACTAAAATCATTCTGGAAACACTGCATGAAAGGAATGATAATAGAAAACGTTCATGAAAGATGGTGGAGATAGTTGAACCAAGGGAAAAATATTTATGCTGTAGTCATTCCATACAAAGCACCTTGTTACAAAGTTGAATACCACAATCATAAATAAAACACATACTAATTCTGACCCTGTCTTGTAAAATTTGAGTGCAATTTTTTTTTTTATGCCAAGTACATTTATATGTCACTTCCTTTTAAATGTATTTCATAAAGAAACCTGTTAAAACTGATTTTGATGTCAATATAGAAACTGTAAAAATGTGTAAATTTGAGATGTTATTTGACATATGCTATTATTTAAACAAAAATTTGACTGAAAAAAATGTGAATGGAAATAATTGTTACTTTTTTTTTTTAAATACCTTGTGGCCGTAATGAAAAAGGAAAGTGCCACTGCACTTCACTGATAATGATAGTGACGGTGGTGGGATGGAATATAGAATAGGGGCAATTGCTTCTTTAACAGAAGATTAGGCTTGTTTTGGATTTGCCAGGTTTTGCACAACTCCTCAAGGAAATCTTACTGTTTAAGGAAGATTAGACCCGTCTTCAAAGACTTTCCCACCATACTTGCAGACTTACTACTTGGTGAATACTGGACACCCTCCTGGTGAGTGAAGTTTGGTGAGGTACCAAACAGTGGAGAAAGGTTGATGTTTTTTTCATTTGCAGGTTGTAATGATATCCATTTTTATGGGACATATGCAAAGATGTTTCATAACAATTAGGAAAACGCATCAAACTACTAAACAGATATAAACTTTAATCCATCCTATATGGACTAAGATAGTAAATGTGATCAAACGTGTCTCCAGTGTCAATTTCTTATACAATGAGCAAAAGTAGGCTATCATTTATTATTTTCCATTAACAGGTAGTTGCCCAATACCAGTGAGCTACTAATCTATACATTGAAAAAAAAAAATGAAGATTTAAAACAAAGTATTGAAGCTCTGATGCTCTGAGTACACTTCCTCAGTGGAAATATGTATTAGCCTCAGTTAGTCAATGCCTAACATAAAAAATTATCAGCATTAGTTGTGATTTTATTGCTCGTTAATACAACAGAAAGGAACTTGTCGTGCCTATTTATTAACCAATCAGATGTCATGGAAGGGATTTACAAAAAACTGGAGCATTCATAATATGGTGTAGCTGTGCATGGTAGCCAATCGTCTTCTAACTTCAGCTTGTTCAGTTAAGCTTTTACAATAAAACCTAGAAGCTGATTGGTTTTATTGTAAAGCTGCACCAGATTTTGCCCGCTCTAGTTTTAGTAAATCCCCCTTATCTATTAATGGGAAAGAGAACCTGATAGATCACCATACATTTAAGATATATTTTTCAGCAACTGTGTTTGCCTTATACTGTATGCAGCAAAGCAATGATGACATTTATCCTCAAGTACAGAGAAGCCCATGAATTACATATGACATATAATCATCATGTAGCATGAAAAGGGGGACATGGTTTGGTGGTTATGCATACATGTTTAATACATCTATTGATAGCAATGATGATGAGCAAACTTGATTAGACCAATCAAGTACATACCAAATTAAACCATGTAATATATTTCCAAGCCAGGAGCAGGACAGACTTTAAAAAGTTTGTTTCATAATAGATCGTAAATCTGAAAATACGAACTGCAACAAAAATATTAATAACCCAGATTTACATGCTTTTTCTCAAAATTTTACTGTCTATAGCACTAAAATCTTGTCTTATGATGTAATAACCTAATGTAACTTGATGTACTTTAAAGGTACTCTTAAAAGTTTTTAATTATCTACAAGACCAATGACTGCAAAGGAATGTGTCAAATGGATTATTCTACTATTTTAATAACTGATGATTACTTAAAGACTACTTAAAGCACTCACTACATAATCAGAAGGGTTGCGCGTAATCAGAAAAAGATAAACGTACCTTCTCGGCATACTTGAACTTCACATAAAACCAGCTAGAC
Organism: Lithobates pipiens; assembly: GCF_037356315.1. Classification (NCBI taxonomy): domain Eukaryota; kingdom Metazoa; phylum Chordata; class Amphibia; order Anura; family Ranidae; genus Lithobates; species Lithobates pipiens. The sequence continues at coordinate 396,760,509 of NW_027507748.1, read as the reverse complement.
TTGATCATGGTCTCCTGCTATGGGTTTGAAAGTTAGTGCGGTGTCAGTATAGAGATCCAAACAAATGGTCAATGCTGGAGATGAGGCTTATCCTTTGCTGTGAAACAGTTACACACAAGAACGGACGAAGCCTTTAGATTCTGCCCAGTTGCCCACTAAGCCCTGCTGTGATCTAGCTCCCTGCTTCTAGTGTGCCGTGTGAATGCTTCGTGCTGTGTTTCTCTGTCAGCTTGGCTGCCTGACAGGAGAATTCCTCAAATGGACTTCAGCCGTGTTCATCACAAATGGCACATGTCAGTAAGCCAGGAGGAGGCTGGCTTCAGACCTGGCAGCATCCCATGAGAACGACCTCCCTCCAGTTAGATGAATAATGAATTCCTGCACTTCCCTCCAGACATGGATTAACACCTGGCTAAACATTATTCTGACAACATGCTGCCCAGTCAGGGATTGCAGCGCGAAAAGATTAACTCTTATAAGCCTTAATGTGTCACTATGTTCTCTGCTTTCTGTCCTTCTGTGACCAAAGATACTCCTGCTGGAAAAGCTAAGGCTTTTATGTACTTTACTTCAACTGATAAATGTTCACAGGCAAAAAATAAAACAATATACAACCAATAAAGATAGTTTTATTTGGTTAATTTATTTGGCATCAACAAACTCTTCAGTTTTTACATTTAATAGACTATTCATACAACCTCCAAGGTATCTTTCTATGTAATGTCCTGACCGCCAGTTTTTACACAATTGTGTTAATTTTTGCCTGGAAGACAAATCAAGGCTAAGTTCATGTTTTGCAGAAAAATAGCCTATGCAGCCAAGGGAGCTCAGAAGATATTAAAGAAGAAGTGTGGCCACAGCTGGTTTGGCTATACTTTTCCTATAGATCACAGGAATGCAGATTGTTCTGCACTCCTGGTACCCGTTTTCATTCGACAGCTGGCTAACGCCCGCTATCAGCTACCTTCACACAGTGGTTCCAGGCTCTGGAACGATCCTGACCATATGATCGAGACCCACCCAGATGCCTGGACCTGCACCTGTCTGCACCTGCAATCCGGTGAGAGCCTAAGCCAGCCCCTCCTGCCCCTTCCCCAGCCCAGCTCTCCAGTGAGGGGAGAGCAGAGAGTTACTGACTGACAGTCCCAGATTTCTGCTCAGAGCAGAAGGGAGATCAGCAGCATTTGATCACTCAGTCCTCACTGCAAAGACGGCAGGGGGACAGATGCAGCATTGGATTGATGCTGCATCCACCCAGCTGAGTATAACTGTTTTTTTTTAAATCCCAAACGTCTCTTTTAAGGAAACTGTGCAGCTTTGTAAAATATTCATACATTTTTCTCATACCTGTAAACCATTTGGACCTCTCCCCAAAGCCTGGCCAAAAAAACTCCTAGTTACTAACCCCCAGGTCCTTGCCCTGTTGCTAGGATGAGGTGTCCCTCCTGTATTGCTAAGGGTGAGCATCCAATTGTTTTCATACCCTAGAACAAGGATGTGGGCATTGCTAGCTGGGAATACAAATAGCTTGTAGGTATGACAATAAAATTAATTAAAAGTTTAATGGTTCCTTGGCTGCATAGGCTGTTTTCTGGAAAAGGTGAACCTATCATTACATTCTATGAGAGGAAACCAAGGCACCTAGTGCAAACTTTCAGAATCATGGGGAGAGCATGCACACTTTTCAGTGTTCATAGCTGAGCTTTAGTGCTGAAAGGTAAAAAATGATAAAGGAGCTCAGTCATCTCTGCCAAACATTTGGCTTAAAGAGGAGGTCCAGCCTGGGTAAAAAAAAATAAAAGTCAGCAGCTACAAATATTGTAGCTGTTGACTTTTAATATTAGGGCACTTACCTGTCCAGGGAGCCTGCAATGCTGGCATCCCAGCCGATTTTCAGATTGGCTCCCAGGTGCTGCTGCCACCATTCCTGGTAAGGGAACCAGACAGTGAAGACTTTCAGCTTCACAACGGGTTCCCTACTGCTCATGTGCGCAGCGCACTGCGCTTTCTAATTGGCTCAATGGCAGGGGAAGGAGGAGGGAGGCCGAAATTCTAGGAAATTGGGCCATGGCCCATCTCCGGAAATGGGGAAAGGAGCCTGACAAAAACAGGTCCTTTGTTCTCCCCCTGAAAGGTGTCATATGTGACACCAGAGGAGGGGAGGAAGCGTATATGCCCAATTTTGGGTGGAACTCTACTTTAAGCAATTCTCTTCAAAGCAAACTTACCTCTCCAGTTGCCTGTATTTCCTAGCCTAACTCTGTTACAGCACTGTATCCCCCTTGGGTAACTTGGTATCTAGGGTGTCAAATGCCAATGTTCACTGACAACCGCTGTGGTTTGATACTCTGGCTATGTCCTGTTGCTTTCCAGAGGCACTTGTGTCCTAGGTAGCATAGCAGCTTCTCTTACCTTTACATATTGTCATTTAATATTTATTTTTTATTTATTTAAATGGAACTGGAATCATGTTCTTTCTAATGCCGGCCATACACGGTTCGAATTTCGAAAGAATTTTCTTTCGAAAATCGTATCTAAGAATTTTCGTATGAATTTCGCACCATTAGTGGGCTGCAGCAACAGCCGATTTTCGTGCAGAAATAAAATTTGAGGAATCGGACATGTTGGAAATTTTTAGAAAAACGAACGATTTTCTAATCAATGATGGGAGAATCGTGCGAGAAACGTAAGAAAATGTACGGAGATAAAAGAAAATGTACGGAGATAAAAGAAAATGTACGGAGAGAAAAGAAGATTCCCAGCCAAGAAAATTCTTTTCTGTAGCAACATGAGGTGAAATTGAAGGCTTGGTCGGCCGAATTTCGAAAATCAATGGTGGCATCATCGGATCACAAAAAAAACGAATTTTCTGATTTTGAAAAGAAAATTCGTTCGAAATTCGACCGTGTATGGCCTGCATAAGTTATCTCAATCAGTGCACACTAACAAAAGTAATGTACTTTCTTTTTTCCCCCCCAAATTACTCTCATCTGAATTAAAAGCTGAGAGCAGTGAATGTCAAATTATTACAGAAATTATAATTTTCATTAGTCACAAAACCAATACAGAGCCAAAGTACAGAACAATTAATTAGCAAGTACATGTATGGTACAACGTAAACATCAGTGATTAATGAAGTAAGGAGATATTGCTCACTTAAATCTTTATTTTTAAAATGATCTTCTGTTGCATTGTTGAGCAATCTGGTGAAGGAAAATCTTTACTTGTAATTCCTGCTGGATAGGTGAAAATAATCCTAATGAGCAATTAATAACTGCACACTATCTGGAAACAGATGTTTCATGTTGTCAGAGTCATTAAAAAATGTGTATACCGTTTAAAATAATTTAGAATATTATGCAAGGGAGTCTTGGCAGTTCTGCTGTAGAGCACAGAATAACTCTGTTGTCCTTAATAGATGTTTTGGGACTCATTCATCTGTAGCAATATTATAACTGCAAAAATAACTATTACCCTTGAATATCAATCCATGAAAATTATCTATAATTAGACTTCTCAATTTTCTGACTTGAAAAACGTAAATGTGATGATAATATCACTTTCAAAACTATAGCATCATATTTAACCATTTCTTTACGCTTTTAAGGATTTGGCATTTTTTTATCCTGCATGACTCTTTTTAATTCTGTTGTGTATCCTAACATCTTATCTAGATATAACATTTGGACTAGGGTAGGGGAGGATAGGGTCACATTTTTTTAACTACCTCCAGACCGCCCTATTGTAAAATGACAGTGGGCGGGATCCTCTCTTGTTCTGGGGCGCCGTCATATGACGTCACCCCAGTGTCAGGGCACGCCTGTGGGGGCACGCCTGCAGGGGCATGCAGGGCGGTGATCACGGTCATGCCATGTTCAAAAGACATGGCAAAACCCCAATCTGGGTAAATAGCCAATGACGCAGCTCTTTAACCATGAGTCCAATCACAGCTGATCACATGTAAACACAGAAGTGCTGTTGTTCCACTCTCCTTGCTTCACACTGACAGAGTGTGAGGCAAGAAGAGCCAATCAGCAGCTACTCCTCACAGGGGAGACTGTACAGATAATTATGGCACTGATCATCAGTCCCCTAATTATCAATGTAGCCCCAGCAGTGCCCATCAGTGACACCAATCAGTGTCCATCAGTGACATCAATCAATGCCCATCAGTGATGCCAGTCAGTGCTGCCTTTCAGTGCCCATCAGTGCTGCTCATCAGTGCCCATCAGTGCTGCCCATCTGTGCCCATCAGTGCTGCCTATCAGTGTCCATCAGTGTCGCCTATCGGTGCTCATCAGTGCTGTATATCAGTGCCACCTATCAGTGCAGCATATTTGTGCCTCCTCATCAGTGCCACCTCATCAGTGCCCATAAGTGCTGCTTCATCAGTCTCCATCAGTGAAGGAGAAAAATTACTTATTTACAAAATTTACTGACAGAAACAAAAAAAATATTTGTTTTTCAACATTCAGTCTTTATTAATTTTTTTAGAATAATAAAAAAAAATCTGTGATTAAATACCACCAAAAGCTCAAAATTTTAAAAATTATATTTGGGTGCCGGGTTGCATGAGCGTGTAATTGTCAGTCAAAATGTGACATCAAGTTCTGCAGATAAAATCAATTATAAAATTCTTATACGGACTGTCTCAATTTCTATGGGTTGTGATGTGTATGGCAGTAGGGGTGATTGGCAAATTGTACAACTAATTTAGCAGCTCCAACAGAAGTAATGCTATATATATATATATATATATATATATATATATATATATATATACTACACTGCCTGCACTTTATATATAGGCTACACTGAATGCACTGTGTGTGTGTGTGTATATATATATATATATATATATATAGGGATACACAAACAATCGGGTGGAAAAGTCCGGCAAACTCAAGTCCGCCCGTGTGTAGCCTCCGGCTGACTTTTTTTACCCGAAAGTAGGGCGGACTTAGAAAGTAGTTTTGCACTCCAATCTTCCCGCCGGACTTGCATTTCGACGGACAATCTGGCCGTGCGTATGCCAGTCCGCCGTACTTTTGAAATGAACGGACTTTTCCCGCCCGGAGAAAAGTCTGCTCATTTTGAGCACGTCTCCAGGTAGGCGGGGCCCGCGAAGGATGCGTTGCTTGCCCCGCCACCTGGTATGGACTTAAAGGGGAACCCCAACACCGAAAAAAACGGTGTGGGGTCCCCCCACGTCCACATCAGACCCTTGTCCGAGCACGCTACCCGGCCGGCCAGGAAAGGGGGGGACAAGCGAGCACCCCCCCTCCTGATCCGTACCAGGCCGCGTGCCCTCAACATGGGGGGTGCCTTCCTCTGGGACTGTGACACGATAATGGGCGGGGACATCATCCAGTGATGTCCCTATATAAGTCGCCGCACGTCGCGTCCCTGCCATTGTGAGCGGAGGATGCGACGAGGCAACATCTGAAGAGAAGAACAGAAGGCGGCGGCGACAGCGGTGGCAGAAGACCGGGCCACCGCCTGTAAAAGAGCTAGAAGAAGGCGCGGTGGCCTGGCAAGAAGAACAGAAGAGGGGGACAAGACCCCCGAAGTCGGAAGAAGAGGGCGGTGGCAAGGAAGAAAGCCGGGCTCCTCCACTAGCAAAAGAGCTAGCAGAAGATAGCGGAGGAGTCTGACGAGAAGACCCCCGAAGACGGAAGACCCCCGGAGCTGTGCAATAAACGATTTTAACCCTTGTGTTTTTTTTACTTTTTTTTACAGGTGAATGGGTAGGGGTACATTGTACCCCATACTCATTCACATAGGGTGGGGGGCCGGCATGCAGGGGCCCCCTTATTAAAGGGGCTCCCGGACTCCGATAAGCCCCCCGCCCGCAGACCCCAACAATCAATGGCCAGGGTTGTCGGGAAGAGGCCATTGTCCTCATCAACATGGGGACAAGGTGCTTTGGGGTGGGGGGGCCGCACAGGCCCCCCCTTCCCCAAGGCACCCCCATGTTGAGGGCACGCGGCCTGGTACGACTCAGGAGGGGATTTTTTTCGGCGTTGGGGTTCCCCTTTAAGTCCATACCAGGTGGTGGGCCAGCGACATCTCCTTTGCGGACCCCGCCTACCTGGAGACGCGCTCAAAATGAGCGGACTTTCCTCCATGTGTGTGGGCGAGTCCGTTCATTTCAAAAGTACGGCGGATAGTCCGGCGGACTTAGTACGCCATATTAGTCCGCTGAAAAAAGTGCCGCGTGTGGGCAAGTAGCCCGTTCGGAAAGTCCGGAGGACAGTCCGGCGGGAAGTCCGCCGGACTAAGTCCGCCGGATAGTCGGCTACGTGTGTACGTGGCATATCACACAAAAAAAATTGTGTGAGGTCCCCCAGGAAATCCACACCAGACCATTCACATCTGTTTCAAATATTAAGGGGAATTCCACAAAAAAAATTCATGAGGTCCATGTGAAAATCCATATCAGACCCTTAATATGAGCATACGGCCTGGCTGGCCAGGAAAAGGAAGGGGCGAGAGTGCACCCCCCAAACCATACAATTTCATGTGCTCTTGGGAGGTGCCTAATCCCCACCATAATTGATCGGTGGTTGTGGGGGTCTGCAGATAGGGAGCTTATTGGAATCTGAAAGCTCCCTTTAATAAAACTGAGGCCCCTGATACCATTTCACTGCTTCCCACATGTAAGAGTATTGGATACATAGCTAAAAGCTGTTGCATTTACCTGTAATGAGCACCCTAAATGTTTGGTATTCAGATGAATGTCCAAACAGCCAGTGTTCGGTTCAAACTTACGTTTGGACATCCATGTTGTGTAGCCTGGATGCAGGAATTAGTTCAATTTTTTTCTGTTCAACCTGTATGTGTATGGCCAGCAAAAGAACAGTCATGGTCACAGAGTTATGACATCTGAACCCAATGAAGCCAGTGTCAGAACCGAAATGTCTAACAGTAAATGGCTGATAGAGCACCAGGTAATTTTGGTTCATATTGCATAAAAGGTACTTGATGCTACAAATTTTGAGACTTTCCATATGTTATATCAAATATAAAAAGCTCATTATGGATATGCACATGACATTTTGAACATTATGGTTTATGTATAGTGAAAAAAATATATTTTAGGAAGTCAATTGATTTTAATTACACAAGTGTTCCCTTTAAAATTAGTTTGGAATACTTAATATTCCCTGACAACAAACTAGCTTCCCACACACATCTAATTACTGTCTCTATGCTGCCTTTGTGCATCAATTATGGTAATGGCTAGCGCATTCTGGGAATTGTCTAGCTACTGAGTGCATTAGAGCAATGCCTCTGTAAAAATTGTTTTAAATATGTGTATCTGATGTCTTCATTTACAAGACTGCAATTACTGATGTTGTAATATCATTTTCGGCAAGGGTATAAAGGGAGGGAATAAAGCAATCCACATTATATTGCCTTGCTTGTCCATTATCATCCATTCATTTTTCAGTTCTGCATACATTGCAACTAAAACATTTACTGTATTATGAGTTTTCACAAATTTATACAGTGCATCGATTAATGATTAGTTATGATTCAAATTGCCCTGCGTTTGGTTAGGCTGGGGTTGCAAAAAGATGCCAAACCTGAACCCCATTGAAACCAATAAGAATGGAATCTGCCAAGATAAAAAATGCCCATTTTCTGGGATAATATGCATGGGGTATAAAAAATAGCATGACGGTGTGGTCACTGCCCTGGGTAACATTTTTTTAATTCCATTCAGTCAGGGGCAGTGATTTTTTTAAATACTCAATTTCTTTAAAGAATATGCCTGGGAGGTGTCCTAATCCTTTCTTTGAAAGGGTTCATCTCTGTGATGTACAGAAGGCGCTGAAGCAGCACTTACATTTACTTAAGGTGCAAGGGCCTGCTATGGATTTTCGGGAACCTTTGGAGCAGTTTGTGTGTTTTTTTGTTTTAAGAAGCTGGCAATTAATGTTGACTAGTGTGCCCCCCACCCCCGCACTAAAATGCATACTAGATCTTTTAAGTCTGCCTTGTATTTTAAAGTGGCACCTCCCACATGTGTGAGGCCCCCCAGGAGATTCACACCAGACCCTTAAGATCTGGTACAAATATTCAGGGGGATTCCACAAAAAAAATCATGAAGTCCATGTGAAAATCCATATCAGACCCTTAATATGAACATGCAGCCTAGATGGCCAGGAAAGGGAGGGGCCGAGAGTGCACCCTCCAAACCATACAATTTCATGTGCTCTTAACTTGGGAGGTGCCTAATCCCCACTATCCTTGCCACCATCCTTATCACCATCCTTGCTCAGTGGTTGTGGGGGTCTGCAGATAGGGAACTTATCAGAATCTGGAAGCTCTCTTTAATAATAAGGGGGCCCCAGATACCATTTCACTGCTTCCCACATGTAAGAGTATTGGGTACATAGTACATACTGCAGCTGAAAGATGTCACGTTTGTCTCTAATAAGCGCCCTAAATGTTGGGTATTCAGATGAATGTCCGAACAGCCAGTGTTCGGTCCAAACTTATGTTCACATCAAACACTGAGCTCATTCCTATTAATGATTCAAACCATATTAAAGTTTCATGTCCAACAAGTATTTTATGAACACCAATTAATCTAGTTATGTCTGAAAATCATTAAATGTATTTCTACATACAAGTGTCATATGTACTAAAATCTTTATTCATATCATTTTTCTATAATCCTTTGCACAGCAGCGATCGCACTGTAAGAAGTAAAGGCTGCAGTTTCAGACAGTATCCTCTCTATCCTCTCATCTTCCAATGACGGGAAGTACTTGACAGTAGTGTGAGGCCTTTAAAAATATTGGGTCAGTGATGGGGCACATAGGCAAACAGTACTCTGCCAATATTTGGCCAATTCTTGCAGAAGCGTATGTACTGGCAAGCCGCAAGTCCTGCGCCTCTGAGTGACTGTTATAATTACCTTCTACCAATGTATTTGCTGTAATTGCATATTTACTTTTATAAACTAACCATGACTGAAATCATTTGTCAGTTCTAAGAGTAAAGTTTTGAGATCATGTTATCTGAACAGCATAACAGCATAACCAATCTTGGGTAAAGACCGAAAGGCAGTAACTAGTACCGGTCAGGTGGTGCTATGTAAAACATTTGGTAAAGAAGGCAAACCCCTCATAATTGAATAAGAACTATGCTGTAGAGGTAGTCATAATAAGAAGAGAGGGGGTAAAGGAGATAGGAGAGTTAAAGATATTTGTAATCTCAGCCGAGATATCAGTAAGTAGTTAAGCGAATTGGGGGGGAGGGGCTTGAGGACAGAAGGGACTAAGTAAGGTGGGGTAAGAAAGGGGAAAGGAGAGGAGGGGAAGGTCAAAAGGAATAGGGGTCCCTAGAGAGGACCAGGATCTGTATGTCCCATGTAACCTGAAGGTCATGGCAATAGAAGTGAGTAATCCACGGTCTCCATCGTTTTTCATAAGCAGAAACTTTGTCCAGGAGGACTGCCTCAATCTTGGCATGGACCAATGCTTGAGTGATTCTGTACTTCATTGCTAAGTTGTATAAAGATGGGGTTTTCCAGACTTTAGCAATAGTCTGCTTGGCTGCAGTGGTAAGGAATAGGAGGAGTTTGAATTGACGGTGGGTTACAGTCAAGGGTTTGTTGTTCAGGAGAGCTACTGTGGGGTCAAGTGGTATTGCTGTCTCGAATATGGTAGAAAGTATCTTGAATACTTTGGTCCAGAATGCTTGCACTGTGGGGCATTCCTACCAAATGTGTACATGTGTGCCTGGTGTCGACAGCCTCAAAAGCAATGTGGGGAGTATTGGGGGAGAATTTGTCAATCCTGGCGGGGACCAGATACCATCTGGTGAGCACTTTGTAGTTGGTCTCCAAGGCTACACTATTGGGTGAAGCCAATTTATTCACCTGCCATATATGTGCCCAAGAGGTTGGATCAAGAGTTAGCTTGAGGTTGCTTTCCCACTTGCTTGTGTATGCCGGTGGGGAGGAGGTTGAGTGTGTTAGGAGAAGGGCATAGAGGTCCGAGATGAGACCACGTCTGTGGGCTTTGCATATGTCTAGAGAAATGAAGCATGAGAGGATGCTGCGGGTGCAGGTGGTGTAGGCTAGACGTGCAGCTCGTCTGATATTGTCTCCTGCTTGGCGGGAGGGGATGAACCCTGTTTGGTCTTTGTGAATAAGAGTGCCAATGGACAGGTTAAAGCGAGATGCAAGCATTTTAGTCAGGAGTTTGATGTCTAGATTGAGCATGGATTTTGGCTGTAGTTGGACCAAGTGGTGTCATCAGTGTTGGGTTTAGGGATCATGGAGATTGATGCTGTTAGGGATTCAGTGTGGAAGGAATGGCCCAAGAGAAGTGAGTTGTATGCCTCTAATAAAAGAGGGTTAAGGAGGGTAGCAAATTTCTTGTAGTAAGTTGCAGAGAATCCATTTGGGCCTGGCCGTTTGTGCTTTTTTTTATAGCTAATATAATTTCTTCCGTCGTGAGTGGTCTTTCTAAGGTTTCTCGTGGGCTGAGGAAAGGGGTAGAAGTCGGATAGAGGAGAGGAGGTCGTCCAGTTGGGGTTGATAAAGTGCGTTGGAATCGTTATATAATGTTGTAAGATGTCTACGAAATTCTCATAGAATTTTAATGGGATTACTGGAGTAGGAGTCCTTAGTCAGCTTTAGACAAACAGGCTTAGGGGTATAGTCAGCTTTGCAGAGTGTTAGGGCTAGGAATGTGCCTGGTTTGTTTGCTCTAATATAAAAAGTGTGTTGCGATCTGCGGAGGTGCTTTTCTGCCGACTCTGTCAGGAAGAGATCGAGTTCTAGGCGTGATTTTTCATGGGAGCTTTTATTCGATGAGTGGGCGAGGTTTGGAACTCTGTGAAGGCTTTATAAAAGGCCCCTTCTAATAACTTATCTTGGAGCCATTTCTGTTTATGGATATGTGATGCTCCATTGATACATGCCCCTCTAATCGCATGTGTTTAGGCCTCCCATAAAGTTAAAGGGGAAACGTCTGGTGGGTTGTTGTTAGCCAGGTAGTCTTTAATGGTGCTTTCAATGTCTTGGTGGTAGGTTGAATTAGCTAACAGGCTGTCATTGATAGTCCATGTTCGCTGGTTAGGTCTAGAGACTAATGAGGAGAAAGAGGTTATTGTCAGACCAAGAACAAGGTGCAATGGTCAAAGTCAGGACAAGCGGGGAGGTCCTAACATTGATGAGAATATGATGTATATGGGAGAAGAGTTTGTGGGGGTGGCAGTAGTGTGTTTATTGGCATCTGCCAGGTTCTGTTCCCTCCAAGAATCGAATAAAGAGTGTTGGATAGTTGTTGAAAGGAAAGGTGTTGAGCTGTAGGTGGGGTAGGAGATTTGTCCAGAAATGGGTATATCACCTTGTTGGAATCACCACACAGCAGAGCATTCCTTGTTTGTGGGAGTCCACTACCGATAGCAAATGGGAGAAGCAGGAGACCGGGTGTTTGTTGGGAGCATAATAGGAGACAATTGTAACTTAACTATCTAGGAGTGTGCCAGAGAGTATTAAATAACAACCTTCTGGGTCTCTGATCTCTACCAGGGGTGAGAATGATATGGAGCGAGGTGAATTCAGGTATAAGAAAGGCAGAAGAAGGATAGAAATGGGGACATAGGGGAAATGTGGTAAGCACAACAGGAGGGTAGGGTAGTGATGTAAGTGGAGGGACCCAAAAAAGGTCATTTCTAAAAGTACCTGGAAAAGAAACCAGAAATATATATGTATAAAAAAAAAGATATGGTAGGGGTGCAGTGAACAGTCTCCAGGACTATTACAGCCTAAAAAAGGAGATAAACAAAGTGAAATAAAGCCATACAGAGATAAAAACAAAATTCAACATTGCTTATAATATAAAGAACTCAAACCAGCATTTGGTGGACCATCGTGGGATACAAGATATGAATGAGGGGTAATGTTGTTGGTATGGTTAGTAAGCTTTGGTTTGTAACAACAAAGATAAATCATTGGGTGTAGAAAAAGAGTGTGCCACAGTTGATAGTGGCATGGAAGCCCCATGGAAGATATACTGTAGGTGGCTGGCAATATATACTGTATAGGTAGTTGCAGAAGTAAGAGTGAACCTTGGTCTCCTTTACCATTCTAATGAGCAGGGAGAGCAGAGGTTCTAGGGAGCCACTATGAGTAATTTAGGTGGGGGATCAAGGATGGTGGATGTCTTGTATGCAAGAGGGATCTAGGTAATTTAGTGAGGGAGGAATAGGTAGTAGCTCTGTAGGAGGTGAGAATGGAGCCAAATCAGGCAGAATAATTGAATCACCCATTTAACAAAACAATACTGCTAGCATGTAAACCGTGACAGGTGTGGGGGGTGTAGGGGATGGAAGGGTTAGGGAGAGTCTTAGGGTTAGGCCTGAAGCTAGCACAAAACATTATGGATTATTAAAGGGACTGGCGAGTAGCGATTAAAACACTGTTGTGAGGAGAACAGTGTATGGCTACTGTTCAGGAAGTGTCACCTAATGCATTTGCCTGGTGGGCAAAATGGAGGGGGAAGAGAGTCAGACACGGGGGAAATACTCCTAGTTACCAGAGAAACAGAGTCAATCCATGGAATCTTATTCTGGTGCCAGACCAGGGGAAATGTATCTGCCTCTCTTGTTGGCGTTGGATACGATCTGTTGACCTGGGGAGGATGGTGTCTTCGTGGGTAAGCTGGAGGCTGCTTTGAGTCGAGATTCTTCTGCTTTTATTTCTGTTGGTAGGAGGTGAAGATCTTGGAGCGTGGCTTGGAGTTCTGCTGATTTAAATTGGAATGGTGATCCCTTATAGGAGAAATGAATGTCAAAAGGGAAGTGCCAGCGATAAGTGATGCGGTGCTGTTGTAGGATCAGATGGTGAGTTTTCATAGCTTTCCTTTTAGCAAAAGTAAGCTGGGAGAGATCTTGAAAAATCAGATATCGGGGAGTGCGCATGCGCGGGACTTCCGGTCGGACGCCTTGATCGGGAGCTCCGTACCGCTCCGGCCCTTCGGCGTCAACATCAGCTTTTCCAGCCAGCGGGAACCTCAGCCGCATACATCACCGAGCTCGGGAAGACACCAGGAGCTCGCACATATGCCCAAAGGCCGGGCAAAAACGTTCGCCAGCCGCCAGTTACTTTACGGCCTAGACGAGCCTGATCCGTCCAAGATGGCGACCGCTCCTCTTCCCGGCGGAGACACAGACATCAGGGATGATATAGCGGACCCCCCTCCTCCCCAGCCCTCCTCCGCTGCCGTGAGTAGTATCCAGGACCCTCAGAATTCTCCTGCTTCTACTATATCATTGATACATAGATCGCTGGCAGGCTTCTCTTATTCCCCTCAAACCATCTCCCCAAATAGCCTGGCTGAGGCCCTGCAGGCCTCCCCTCAGCCTATCCATCCACCTGACCTGACACAGCTCTTAAGTAGCTTTTCTGAAATGCTGGCAGCAGGCCTAGCTCAAAATGCTGTTCAGATAACTTCTTCAATCAAAGCCGACCTGCAGAATCTTGGGGCCAGAATAGATGTGATAGAACAGGCAGTGGATAATACAGCAGCTCGCACTAACCAGAACACTAAATGCATACAGTCTCTGCAGGAACAACTGGAATCAGCTCTTTCTAAATTAGATGATTTAGAAAACAGAAGCAGAAGGTATAACTTCCGCATCAGAGGTGTGCCTGAATCTGTCACGGACATTCAAAGCACCGTCAAGGCCTTCATTAAGGACATTATCCTGGATGTTCCGGACCACAAGCTAGAGCTGGATAGGGCCCATCGAGCGCTACAAGCCCCCCGTCAGGACGGCTTGCCCCGTGATATTGTGATCAAGCCTCACTTTTATGGAATAAAAGAGGAAATCATGATGCGTTCTCGCAATCGTGACAATCTCACCATCCAGGGCAATAAAATCCAAGTCTTCGCAGACATCTCTCCCGCTACGATTCAAAAGAGAAGATCTCTCAAGCCCCTTCTGGAAGTTCTAAATCAAAATTCGATCAAATATAGATGGGCCTTTCCATTTCGCCTCCAGTTCCAGTGGAAAGAAAGACAGTACAGCTTTACCAACTTTCATGACGGGGAAACCCTCCTCCTGCAACTTGGGCTCATTACACAAGATCTACAATCCAACCAGATGGAGAGCCGGCCGAACGCGTCTAAAAGACCCCCCCCGAACAGCCCGTTGGCCCCCCTGTGGGTGAAGCAGAAGTCGAAGAGGCACCGCGACTTTGTACCTCCAAAGTGACTCCTGAGCCCTTAGGGCCTCTAGGCCCCTGACTTTTTTTCATTTTTGAATCCTGATGATTGTCAGGAGGGGCCGACGGACTTTCCGGCTTCCCTCCGGTCCTTTTAAGGACCCTCTGGACTCAGTTTTTCCCTTTGCAATATGTGTTTTTTTTTTTTTTTTCTCCCAATCCCCTGGCCCCCTCCCCCCTCCCCCTTTTTTTTATTTTATTCTTATTTATTTTTACAGGGTGTGAATGTCTGTCCCGATTTTTCACTTAACATTCACCTAACATCCCGTGCTCTCCCCCCCCCCCCCTGTCCATGACACATCTCTCCTAACGTTGTTGTCGTACTGACACCATTTGTTTTTTTTGGTCTCGCTATCTTGTTAGACAGTCCCGGATATTATTTGCTCATAAGTTTTCCAAGGTTGATATGTTTTTTTTCTCTTCGTTAAATTCTTTTATGGTTCTTTGTCTTTGCCCGCTGGCACCCATTTACATAGACACGTCGATAGAGGCGCTGGAGCCGGAGCGGGGCTTATTGCCGTGTGCCACTCTACCTGCAGCCCCCTTGTGGAGATTTCTCCCTTAGGGTCTCCAGGAATGCAGTCTGATTTCAGACTGCCTTTAGTTCGGGCCCTCCTGGTTCAGGAGGCTCGAGGTGGGCTCTGCCATTCCAGACCCACCACAGAAGGACCCGAGCTTTCCCCTTCTCGAGTCCTTCCCCTTCTCCCCCCCCCCCCCCCTCCCCTCCCTCCCTCCCTCCCTCCCTCCCCCACTTTCCCTCCTCCTCTCACTTTCTCCTTTTCTATTCTTTTCTTCCTACAGGAGCCCTCGGGGAGATCCCGCCTTTCGGTCTATAGCGCATTTCAGCACCTGTATCCTGCACTTCGGAACAGCAAACAAGTTCTCCTACCCAGGGTAAGATTGTTACTCCCTATTTTGTTCCCACACTCTGATAACCATGGCTGATCCGCATATTAATAAGACGACGCTCAAGATAGCGTTGCATAATACTCAAGGCCTAAACTCCCCTTCTAAAAGACGTAAAGCTCTTCACAGCTACTACATTAGGGGCCTTAATATTGTTATGCTTCAAGAAACCCACTTCCCCAAAAATTATAACCCCACATTTTTACACCGGAATTTCCCTACCTTCTTTTTAGCAAACGCAGAGGACAAGACGAGGGGGGTTGCCATATTATTCTCTAAACACACCCCGTTCACCCACATTCAAACCATCAGAGATATCAAAGGGAGATATCTTCTGGTTAAGGGTCTTATTAACGATATCCTTTTCTCCTTTGTCTCTTATTATGCGCCCAATAAAAACCAAGCTCCTTTCTTCTCGTCCATGCTGACTGCCTTATCCTCCCACCTGGAGGGTAAGGTGGTCATGGGAGGTGATTCGAACATCGCGTTTGACCACCTTATGGATAAGAGCTCCAATGGTAGAACCCACCTGAAACGCCCCCCCAAACAGAGCCTAAAAATTGCTAAACTTCTACATTCTCTGGGGATGATAGACTCCTGGAGAGAGCTTCACCCTGATGCTAGGGACTTCACTCACTTTTCGGCTCCACACAGGACATTCTCCCGCATAGATCACATCTTTGTCCACACAGCGGATATTACCTTTTTATCTCAGGCTTGCATTAAAGAGGTACCATGGTCTGATCATTCAGTCATTTACATCCAGCTAGTGGGCTTTCTGGCTCCGGCGGGCCCCCCCCAATGGCGCCTTAAGGAGTCCCTCCTTGCTAACCAAATACACTGTACACAACTGGAGAGAGACCTGAAAGAGTTCTTTCAACTTAATGACACTCCTGAAATCTCCCCGGGCACGTTGTGGGGGGCCCATAAAGCGGTCATGAGAGGCAAAATTATTCAGCTGACCTCCCAGCTCAAGAAGGAAAAAGCCCAAGGCATAGTCAATCTGGAACGGGACTTCCAGGATCTGAGTGCTGCTCACAAGAAAAATCCATCACCCACTTCATTAGCCAAATTGGATACCGCTAGAATTGCTCTGAATTTGGCCCTGACTTCCAGTGCGGAGAGCCACCTAAAATGGACAAGTGGCAGATTCTATCTTCACACTGATAAATTTGGCCCCCAGCTGGCTGCGAGGCTTTCCCCCCGGCACAGGATTCAGGCTCTCCCCAAAGTGAAGTCCCTTTCCGGAAAACTGACTCAAAACCCTAAACAGATTCTTGAGGCCTTTAATAAATTCTATTCTAATCTATACTCGGACACCGACCCCGCTAGTATTCCGCAGATGGAGGCCTTCCTGGACGGTATCGCACTCCCTAGAATCTCAGACTCCCATAGGGAGCTTATGGATTCATCTTTTACGGAGGAGGAGGTTAGAGAAGTCATTAAAGGACTCAAACTTGGCTCGGCCCCTGGCCCTGACGGGTTTTCTACTAAGTACTATAAAAAGTTTATAGATGTCCTAGCTCCTTACCTGGCCCGATTTTTCAACTCCCTTAACAATAAGTCATCTCTGGATCCGACAGCTAACCTGGCATTTATATCAGTAATACCTAAACCCGATAAAGACTTAAGCCTAGTGAGCAACTATAGACCTATATCCCTAATTAATAACGATCTGAAAATAATGACCAAGATTCTTTCAAACAGACTGGGCTCTTTCATAGGTTCATATGTCCATGGGGACCAGGTTGGCTTCATACCAGGCAGACAGGGGCCAGACCAGGTGAGGAGAGCTATAGACATCATCTCCATCCTCCAGTCGGGCTGGGATGGCGGTCCTCTCCAGGAGGGTTTCCTATTATCCATCGATCTCCAAAAGGCCTTCGATATCGTTACCTGGCCATATTTGTTCCGCACACTAGAGCGATGGGGTTTCGGCCACAAATTTGTCAATACTCTTTCCGCCCTTTATTCCCATCCTAGTGCCCGGATCAAACTTCAAGGCCATCTCTCAGACCCCTTCCCTATTGCCAAGGGCACTAGGCAGGGTTGCCCGTTATCTCCCCTACTATTCGCTATAGCTATAGAAACGATAGCAATCTCTTTCAGGACTCATCCAGATATCCACGGCATGCGCTGTGGCCCCTCCTCACACAAATGCGCGTTATTCGCGGACGATGTCCTTCTCTTCATTACCTCGCCACTCATCTCCACTCCCAACGTTTTAAGGGTGCTTCATGAGTTTGGGCAAGCCTCTGGCCTGCAAGTCAACATGTCCAAGTCAGTAGCCCTCAACATCTCTGTTAACTCGGTATCGGTAGCAAAACTTCAAACCCAGTTTCCCTTTTCGTGGAATCCTACGTCCATTCCCTACTTGGGGATCCACCTCACCCCAAGCATTGGTCTACTTTATAAGCACAATTTCCCCCCAATGTACAACAAATTGAAGGCAGACCTGGATCAGTGGTCCCTTTACAAGCTCTCTTGGTTAGGTAGAGTTAATGCCATTAAAATGACCCTACTTCCCCGAATCCTCTATCTTTTCCGCTCGCTCCCTATCCCGGTTCCCAAATCTCAGATCAACAGATTACACTCTTCTATAATCCGCTTTGTGTGGGGCGGCTCTTCCCATAGATTACCCAAATCGGTTCTCTTTAGACCCAGACGAAAAGGAGGACTTGGACTACCTAATCTTTGGTGGTATTACCAAGCTGCGCAGTTGAGCCAGATCTCCTGTATCTACACTAACGGTAAGAAACCGGATTGGGTGGACATGGAAAGACAAGCTATTCCCAACTTTACCATAGATTTTCTTATATGGCGACCCTCCAAGTCCAGGCCTCCGATTATGTCACCCACTCTGTCTCATTCAATGGCCCTCTGCGATTCGGTTCACTCCAAGAACTCCCTGACTTCCCCGTGGCGCCCTCTAGCACACATCTTTAACAATCCTCAGTTTCCACCTGGACTAGACGTCAAAGCGTTCCAATGGTGGCTCAACAAAGGTCTCATTAGAATTGGGAACTACGTCAACTCCAACGGTCCCCTCACGTTAGACCAGTGTATTTCTAAACTAGAGATGCCTCTGACCGAGAGATTTCGCTTCCGCCAAATCTCTCACTTCCTACACTCACTCTCTTCCTGTACGTTAGAAATACAAAGAAATGCCCCAGTTGAAGACACATATGTCGAAACGCGTCGGGTGAGCTGTTGGCACCCCACATTGCTTTTAATCTTATTTTTGTTTTTTATGTGATCACCAAGTCATTTATTACCTTTTGACTTCAATAAATCAACGTCTTTTTATCGTTTGACCCGCACCATGTGGAGCCTCTTTTTCTTTTCTTCCATTGCTTTGGTTTAAAACTTCACAAACACCCCCCTCCTCATTTGGGGGAGGTTGGAGTATTGGTACAACGGGCTGCGTTTGAGCTTGAACACCTTGACGTTCCATCTGAAAGGATCCATCATTGAGCCTACAACCGCCCGGAGCCCCTCCATCAGCTCAACTGACCTCTCTCCTTACACTCTTTGGTCCCAGATTGTGACCTCAAGCCTTCTAGACTCAACCGTCATATGACTGTGTGAGTCCAACTGTTCCGGTAAGAAGTATTTATCTACTTTTCTCTGATGTTTACAATCAAGTATACCCGCATGAACACATCCGTCTAGTACACCATTTCCCTTCTCTGTGACAGTTTGGTCACTCCTATGCCATCAACATAGTGGATTGAACGCCTAATGTTGGACTTTTAATTTCAGGCACTTAGATTCATGCGATTTTTGTTACATTATTATTATTTTTAATTTATGTTGATTACATTTATTATTATTGAAGCGCTACACTGTTTTTATTATTTTCCTGTACGTTAGGCCCCCTGACAGTCACCCTCTATGAACAATGGTGCGCATCAGCTGTGGTTATGAGAGGTGGTATCTCCCTGATCTATGCAGCTCTAGCAGATCCACAGGTCAAGGCAGGATACATGCTGAAATGGGAGCGGGATCTGGATTTCGATTGGGACCTGGATACTTGGCATTGCAGCTTCATGAGAGGGCTCAAGGGGATCATCAATGTCTCTTTAATGGAGGCCAGCCTCAAGGTGATTTCCAGATGGTATTTAGTCCCGCAACGACTTGCGTCAATCTTCCCCCAATCTTCCCCACTTTGCTTTAGGGGCTGTGGCCACTTAGGATCCCTGATCCATACTTTTTGGGAATGCCCCAGAATCAGAGGTTATTGGAATGGTGTTTTTAACCTTATCCGCAAAGTCACGGGGCTTGGAATTCCCCAGGACCCCAAGATTGCTCTCCTCAATCAAGATATCCCTCGTGCGAAGAAATTCTCACGAATTCTGGCCCAATTCATCCTTATTGGGGCGAAATTGTCCATTGCCCGGGCCTGGAAATCACCTAGGGTTTCCTTCCACTCTACTAAACGAAAGATTACTTGGATCATGCTCCAAGAACAGACTTCCAGTGTAATTCTCGACAAAGTAGACCGGTTCAAGAGCATATGGGAACCCTGGGCGAGTCATATGGGGATCTCACTTGGCTATAACCTGTTCTCTTCTCCCCCCACTAGGTGTACTCCCACAGACAGGTCGGGCCCTCCCTGAGGCCTCCTCTCTACTCCCCTCTCTCCTCATGTCTTTCTTCTCTTTCTTCCCTCCTTCCTCTCTCTCTTTCCCTAACCCATCCTCCCCATTGCCCATTTTTCCCTCATCTGCTATTGCCCCAACTAACAGAGATTGAAAATTTGGACCCTGCTCAGAGTGGGCCCCTGTTAACTATAATTTGTCATATCTTGGGAGGGCTCTGAGTCCCCGACACAGCAAGATCCCGGAAGGGGTGTTGGGGGTTCGGGGCAACTCTTGCCTCAAGTTGACTTTGGAGCCTTGTTTAATGTTGTAATTGAGAAAATTTCCGATATGAGCAGGTTGATGGGTATTGTTCCATTCACTCTCTGTTCTACTATGCAAACAATAGAACTTTTGCCAGTTATGTTGTACCTCTGTTGTGTAAACTCCTTCTTCTTGACTCCCCTGCGTGGGAGACCTTCTGTTCTATTTTTTATTACGTTTCAATAAAGCTCTTTTGAAACTTAAAAAAAAAAAAAAAAAAAAAGAAAAATCAGATATCGGTGTCTCTTGAAAACCAATGAGTCTATATTGTGGGATGCCATCATTAGTTGCTCCTTTGTGCGGAAAAAGTGTAGTTTCACCACAATATCCTATGGGGGGCCATCTTCGGGTTACGGTGCAAGTGTTTTGTGAATTTTGTCGATTTCAATTCTCTCTATGGGAATAGAGGGTGCAAGTGCCTGAAATAGTGTGGAGATGGTGGATTTGAGATCTACCATTGACTTCCATATACCGTGGACCTGCAGGGTTATGTTTTCCTCACAGACCTTCACAAATCTCCTTGGTCAGTTTCTCAGTAATGGTGTCTGAGGTTTTTTTTGAGGGCAAGTAGTCTCTCAAAGTGAATAAGCAGGTTTGGCTGTGGTTTATCTGCGTGAAAAGCCAGGGGAGTAAAGTCAAATTCTGCATCTGACTCACCTTCACCAGTGATGACTGCAGCAGCAGGAAGCCAGGATTTCCTTGATGTGTGGCGTGTGTGGCATGCTTAAGGTAGAGGGCCGGGATGATGCAGGCATGGCCACCTTAGCTGTAGTTCTAGTCAGGACATCCCGGATGGATCGTGGCCCATTCTTCGGCTTTACGCCATTGTAAACCATCGTGGGTGGTTGCTGTGAGTCCAGGCTATGTGAGGAGTCAGCGGGTGGAGGCGGGCGGTTTGGCGGTACTGCGCTGTGAGGCTGTTTAGTCGTGGGAGGTGCGGAGCTCTACACAAGCATTACTTGCTTGGATGGCTTGCGCATGTGATGCAAATGTATTAAGACATTTTCAGGCTTATTCAAAAAGGCAAAGTATATTAGCCCATGTTAACCAATTCAAATTCAGTTTTTACACATCTGACTTAGTACAAAGATATGTAAGGGTTATGTCATACCATGGGTTACTGTATCTAGCACTTTAGCTGTGTCCTTCCCATTTACTGATTAAAACAAAACACATTCAAATTCTATTGTATAAAATGTGTTACTTTCTGATGCAGTGTGAGGGCCTGTCTGATTGGATGTAAACTGAATAGACTGTTCTCATTCCTATTGTTCCGGGCATTTCCATATTTTCTAACATTGTCTTCTGTGTTATACACACTTCTATACCAGTAATGATCACACCAAATATCACACTCCATATCTCCTAAAACACAGACAGCAGTTTCTTGGATTTCACACTGCAAATATACAGTACATATATGAGGCTGTAGACAAATTCATGCCTAGGCACCCTCTCATACCAGGGTGTTATTTTTCAGGAAGAATTCAGTACAAAGGGTACATTTTTCAGGGTACTTCTCAGGCACAATTAACATTCATAACTATGCCCTATAACATAAAAAATGACATTATACTGCGTAAAACACTCTAAAGTGCAAAGGCCTGTCTGACTGGATGTAAACTGAATGTACTGACATTCTTATTGTTTCAGGTATTTCTGTATTTTCTCATTTTGTCTTTTCAGCCACAAACGCTTCTAGGCACAGCCTGTTTGCAATTTTCCACTCACCTACCACATTTGAAATGCAAACATCCTATGATCACATCCTTGACTTCCTTCTAACTGCTTGTAGTGGTTTCTTTCATTTTTTAAGCTTCTGGGCCTTATCCAACAGCTGCCATTATGAGCACTTATGCAAGTGAAAAAGGAAAATTAAACATAAAGCACAGGATCTCAAGAGAAATGCCGTATCTCCTGAACTGAGAATGTTTTTCATCAGTGACTAAGCCTCCATCACATCTCTGCTGTAGAAGAACTTGTAATATTTTAGCGTTTGTAATGCTTATAAAGCTATGCCCACGTTACCTGGTTGCTCAAGCAAAAGTACATAAACTCATTGGATTGTCTAAGGATAAACTTTCCTAATTTGCCCTTTCTTAAAAAAACATTGCACTACACAATAATGGTCATCAAAAAATGTAAACATCAAATATGATTGTTACACAATACTCATTGGTGCTGAGGTACGTCCCATACAAAAAAAATGCACGTGTATGCTAAATAATGATTTATACAGTTAGTTGGTTGAGTGTCATTCTTTCTTTTTAGACAACTGTTGTATTTTTTATTATGCATCCTGAGGAAGCTATTTTTAGCGAAACGCTTTAACGCATGAAGATTTCTAATCAGCACTGGAATCTGTGAAGCATGTTAAAGTTTACTACTACGTGAATATATACGTCTGATTCTACTTATAATCACAAGCAATGTAATTGTTTTTAACCATGAATATGCATACATGTATGATTTTTTTTGTGTACTCAAAATTGCATGATTTTATATATGTTTATATACTTTGTTTGGCCTATATAACCCAATCTTACGTTTTCTCTTTGCCATTGCTACACAAGCTGTTACATACGTATATGCGTTACATTAAAAACCTCTCTCATTATGTGGGCAGTTAGGATTTTCTAAAATTGCTAGAAAAGTCATATTTTGCTTTCACAAAACTATAGCAACACTTTCTGGGGTGTTTCTAATTTGCAAGTAAGGTGATCCACTTCACGTGTTTCCCAGAAGCTTACACAAAGCATTGGGTTGAATGTCATCCATCGCCTGCTTTGTCCTTAATAATCTAGTAGCTAGTGTTGGGGCGAATGGCTCAGCCCAAGCATGAATTTAGGCTGAACATTAGCTGTTCACCCGTTCAGTGAACTCCCAATACGTTCAGGCATTCGATCATTTGTTCGGCCTGCATTGGAAGCCCTGATTGGCTGAAGCAATCAGGGTACAGAACACTGTCAGAGCCATGATTGGAGAAAGTAATGATGACTATGCCCAACCATGGCTCATTGCTCACAGACCCACCCCCCACTATAAAAGGATCCTTCCCAGAGCAGCCATTTGCAGTGGGATATTGAAGTGGTGATAGATAGATCAGAGCTCTGTTCATTGCTATTAGTGAGTTAGTGTGTTATAGTGTGCTATTGTGATTCTATTGTGAGTGTAAAGTGTAAGTGTAGTGTGAACATAGCAGCGTGAGTGTAGTGCGACCATTCATTTTTACTTTAGTGTCAGTTTAGTGTTTAAGGGTAGGTTTACTGCAGTATATCAAGGCACATTAGTGCATGTTAACTGCAGTATATTGACATGTGTTAGTGCACGTTTACTGCAGTATATTGAGGTGCATTGGTGCATGTTTTCTGCAGTATATTGACTGCAGTATATTGAGGTGCGTTAGTGCACGTTTACTGCAGTATATTTACATTTGTTTTGCATATCTACTGCAGTATATCGACGTGCTTTAGTTCATATTTACTGCAGTATATTGAACTATGTTAGTGCATTTTTAGGGCACTATATTGAAGTACTTTAATGCACTTTATTGCAGTATATTGAACTGTGTTAGCGCGCTTTTACTGCAGTATATTGAACTGTGTTATTGTACATTTAGTGCAGTATATTGATGCACATTTGTGCATGTTTACTTCAGTATATTGACGTGCATTAGTGCACATTTACTGACGTATATTGAACTGCTTTAGTGCACGTTTACTGCAGTATGTTGAGGTGCACTAGTGCACGTTTAATGCAGTATATCTAGGTGCGTTGGAGCAGATTTTTACTGCAGTATATTGAAGTGCGTTAGTGTACATTTACTTCAACATATTGAATTGCGTTAGTGCACTTTTACAGCAGTATATTGAAGCGCCTTAATACAAATTAACGCACTTCAATATTTGGCAGTATATTGAAGTGCGTTAGTGCACTTTTACGGCAGTATATTGAAGGATCACTATTGCTTGGCAACACTCCTTGGCCACCGTTACAAAAGTAAAGTCTCAGAGCTCAGGACACCTTAAAGAGGAGTTTATGTAATGTCTTTCCAGATTCTGCTAGGTTACAGTCATGAAAAGGCTAGTTTTGAAGCATTTGTTGGTCAAGAGAGGAGTGGTGGAGAAGGGGGCCAACTCAGTAATGAATTTCAATTTTAAATTTTTTAATCCTCAGCTCCCAGGGCTGTCAGCTTCCACATCCCATCAACAGCATCTGCATCTTATGTGGAAAATTATCTAGGGGCAACAACAGAAATGGAGAGCTTTCCAGTTGACGATCCACTGGGCTACTGGGTCATGAGAATAGACCACCGGCAAGAACTTGCCCAGTATGCCATTGAGCTGCTGGGCTGCCTTGCATCCAGCATGCTTTCTGAACAGACATTCAGTGCTGCCAGAGGTTTTCTGACAGATAAAAGAGTACATTTGTCCACAGACTCCATTGACTGACTGACATTTATCAAAATTAATCTTTCCTGGATTAGCAGAAGCTATCTAGCCCATGATGCCAATGTTGCCAAGTGTTTTTGGAATGTGGAATCTGTGCAAGACTGTCTAGGCTACCTAGCTTCATGGGTGTTGATTTTATTGTGAAGAAATATTTAGGTTTATGGGCACAATTAACACCAAAGGACCAGTTTTTACACACCTGTTTGACAGGTTCATATAAATTCAACTTTTGATAGCAAGGCCAATTCTTGTTTTCATCAAGAGTACCTCTATAGGGTTACAGTATGAAGGCACCCCCAACACCCAAAGCCTAATTTTTCTGCCACTGTTTGACCATGGCATATAATTAAAATTTTTGACAGCAAGGACAATCCTTGCTTTTATCAAGAGTAATTCTATAACAGGGGTCTCAAACTGGTGGACCTCTAGCTGTTGCAAAACTAGAAGTCCCATAATGCCTCGGTGTGTGGAAGTCATGCTTGTAACTGTCAGCCTTGCAATGCCTCATTGGACTTGGACTATCCAAAGTCTGCAAAACAGGCACCAGAATGTAACCAAAAAATCTCTAATCTTGTTCTCAGTGTACTAAATTGTCACCATACAGACTGGCTCTCCAAGCCATTGTTTATAAAATAAAGAACACTTGCAGGGAAAATTTAATTTTATTGGCTTTATAAATGTCATTTTTGCTGCAACAGGTTATATACACGGTACAGATACTCTGCTTTACAGCCAGACTAAGGGGACTCCCTAGGCACTATATTTAAAGGATTTTTACATTTTTATTATTTCACTTTAGGCAGCATTAAATCATTGCTCATTTAAAAATTTTGTTTTTTACAAACTTTTTCCTGAGATCTTGTGATTATTTTGTAAAATCTCTTAAGATCTGAGGAAAAATCTAATTTATTTTTTTGTTTTTTTATTGTTCCCCCAACAACATTTTCCCAGTGTATCCTTTGTGGTTTTTGACATTGTCAATGGTGCCAAGCTGGGAAACAAAAAATTATAGTGACATGATTACTGGGCAGGGGATGTAGCAAAGAATTGCATTGCGGGTTCTTTTTCTACTTGGATCCCATCCACTAATACATACAATAAGGGCCCTGTTCCTACATACTATAACTAAAAAAAAAAATATAGTCAATATATAGCATACTCTAAAGATATGCTGGTAGGTTAATCAGATCCTATCTAAAGTGGCCCTAGTATATGTATGAATAAGGGTTAGAGCCTTAGGTTGTAAACTCCTTGAGGGAAGGGACTGATGTGAATGTACAATGTATATGTAAAGCGCTGCGTAAATTGGCAGCACTATAAAAGTACCTGAAATAAATAAATAAATATTTAAAGATGGTAGAAACCAGACTGGGATATCTTGCAAACATTACAGCTGATTTAAATATTTTGCTCCTTCATGTCATCTCAGTTAGAGCATACTAAGGTCCATAATATGAGATAAGAACCCCATCCCATTCTTCCCTCAGTTAGAAATAGTTTTAGTTAGAAATACTAACACCAGTATGCATCAATGGTACACGGCATGGAGTTCTTTGCATCTGTAAAGCCAGCCATTCTACAAACAGCCTTAATAAAGGAAAGTGGTATCTTAGCTGGCTGTTATTTCCATTGGAGTTCTGCAAATAAACAAGCAAGAGTATACTTTTATGTGCTAGCATCTAAACAGTTTTGGTATTTCTGTAACTAAAGCTTTTTTTTTTCATTACCAACCATTTTTATTTTTGTTAAAAAGAAAAAGACAAATATTTAAATTACAAATTATAGTCACAAACATAACAATTGTAATCCATTAAGGGATAATCCAGTGATAATCTCATTCCAAAGATAAATGATTACAGCTGTACAAATAACATTACCAAAAATGTGTAACTGCCCTACATGGTATCCGAAACTATCATTTTTATATTAAGGGAATATCATAAGGGCACAACATGCTTAAAACCAGGAGCGAAAGAACAAAAAAAAAGGGGGGGGGGGGCTCTCACATATTGGCTGTGAAGTACCATGCATAAGTAAATCCACACTCCTTGGACATTAAAGATCATAGGATGACCAGGGGACCCACTTTCTTTCAAATACCGGCATAGTGTCCATCAGAGTGTGGTGGACTCTTTCCATGAGACAGCTTGTTTCCATGCGTCTCCAGCGCAAGGCTATTTCCCAATGTACTGCACTGAAGAGTGTATGGGCAAGTTTCTGAGCTGGGGGTAGCCTCTGGGAGGTCAGCGAAAAGAAGGCCCATCTGGTAGGTTAGGGTATAGTGTGTGTCTGTGATCTGGGCTACCTTAGTGGCTCTTTTAACCATAGGAGTTGGAGGACCTTGCAGCTCTATCTGGGCAACCTCAGAAGCAGTTCCCCAGGACCAGGGGGCTGAATCTTTTAAATCTTGAGGTATAACATCACCTTGTGTGGAGTTTTACCACTGTTTCCCTTACCACCATTGATTTTGTACATTTTCTCATATTTGATACCATATCTGTCCAATTCTCCAGGGCTATTTCTAGACCTTTTTCCGACTCCCAGCTGAGCATTGCTTCTGATTTCAAGGGAAGGTCACGTTCATTTAGGTACTGGTACATAGTGGAAATAGTTGTACCTAGAGGAGAACCGAAATAGATGTCCAGACCCATCCCTTTGGTAGTGAAGTGCATAGAAATGCCTGATCTTCAGGTATTTGTAAACTTCCATCCTAGGTAGGTCATGCCGCTCCTGCAGAAAGGCAAAGGCTAAAAGGGGAAATTTTTTTAGGTGTGTTGTAGGCTGGGATCACCTGAGAATGAGGCCAAGCAAGGGCAGTGTGGGACAAGGGCATATGATTTTTTACATAAAGACCACAGCTGTAAGGATTGGCCAACTACTCTGTTTAATGGTGTTAGGTCTTTGGGCCTAACTCTATCCAACCAGAGAAGACCTGGAAGGTAATATGGGTCCACCGAGGATTGCTCAAACTGAAGCCATGAGACACTTCCCAGGGAAGAGTGCCACTGTGCCATTTGTATCAGTCTGGGGGAAGCATAATACAGCCACAAGTGTGGTAGCCTCAGCCCCAGGGTCACCGGTCGGTAGAGTAGTTTTTTATTCAGCTGGGTTTTTTTTGTTTGCCAGACAAAGGCATTAACCTCCTTTTGAATGGTCTATATGCTCTGGCGGGAAACATATAGAGGTAAGGATCTAAAATAGAATAGAATCTTATCGAGTATGGACATCTTGATGGCCTATATCCTACCCAAAAATGATAGACCACATGTGTAGCAGTTGCTTGACACAAATAAATACCTGGGGGTAATTTGCAAAGTATAGTTTGCGGAGGGAAGTGGCAAGCTTAATCCCCAGGTAAGGTAATGTTTCCCCACATAGTGTAAAGCCAAAACTAGACTGGATTCCTAACAGTGTATTTTGCGGAATGTTGAATGGAAGCGCAGCACCTTTTGACAAGTTGACCCCCAGACCTGACAAGTTATAGAAGGTGTTTAAGGTGGGGATCATGTTTGGCAAAGAGACCACAGGGTCAGATAGAAAAAGGAGTACATCGTCTGCGTACATACTTCATTTAAATTCTTGTTCCCCTTTAACATTTCCCTTAATGTTGGGATTCAGGCAAATTGATCAGGCCAGAGGCTCATTCGTCAAAGTGAAGAGCAAAGGGGATATGGGACATCCCTGCCTGGTCCCTCGGCTCAGTGTGAAATACTCTGAGGTCCAGCCCGGGAGTTTAATGCGGGTGCTTGGGTGGTGGTATAGGAATCTGAAACCATGCACAAACTCCCCCTGAAACCCAAATTTGGTCAGGATGGATTCTAAGTAAGGCCAAATCACGCTATCAAGTGCCTTATGTACATCTAGGCTCAACAGGGTTACTTTTCTGGAGTACATGTCTGCATCTTGTATTATATTAGAGGCCAAACGAATATTATCTGTGATTTTACTAGAGAGGATAAAGCCTGTCTGATCCGGGGAGATCAGCCTAGGGATTGTGGCTGAAAGCCTATCAGCTAAGAGGCAGCCAAAAAGCTTCAGGTCTTTGTTTATGATCGAAATAGGTCAGTGATTTTGGGTGAGAGTAATCTTTGTTCGGTTTGGGTATCAGAGACATGTTCGCCAGCAAAATGTCCTCTGGTAAGGTGTGGCCTTCAAGTATGTGGTTAAAGAGCTTTACTAAATGTGGGATCAACAGCCCTGAATTTTTTTTATAATATGTGGAAAATAATCTGTCCTGGGGCCTTAGAGGGCTTCAGGGAGGCAATCATTACCCAAATTTCCTCAGCGCTGAAGGGGGCATTCAAGGCATTCTTTTGCTCTTCAGTTAGAGAGGGCCAGGCAGGGAGGAAGGGGTTGATAGTAGGTCCTGGTAAAATTTGGAGAATATCTTGAGTACCTCTACGGGATGAGTGGCCATATCTCCAAGTTTATACGAGTGTGGAGGTTGGATGGTGGAATTTAGTTTTCTAGCGAACATTGCTAAAGCCTCGTTGCTGTTCAGTAAGAACTTAGCCTTCGGCCATTTCAGTGACTTTTCCGTTTGCTCAGAGAGGATTGTGTCTAACTTGATTCTTTTGGTATTAATCTGTCAGAGGGTGTCAGGGGAGTGGAACTGGTTATGTATATGATACAGTTTGGTGAGCTCACGGGAGAGTCTGGTGATATCTGCTAGTTTCTGTTTTTTCATCCACGGATAACCGCCTTATGGGCAGCCGACAACATGGTGAGGGGAACTAAAGCTTTTTTTTAACATACATCTGGTCATCTGCTGTGGACAGTCTGCAGATGTCACTCTATTTTTACAGATCTTGCTGGTGAGAAAACAAGGACTGCCACATGACAATGGTTTAAAAAGCCTAATATATCACTGTTCTATCAGAATGTAATACCAAATTGCAGTGTGTTTCTTATCATAAATCATCTTTAGAAAAAAAATTATGTTTAAACAGATTAAATAATTTATAAAAACTAACTCATCCATCTGGTTTAATTAAACTGCAGTATACTGTACATGTGAATAATATATAGTGTAATTATTTTTAATATTATGACTATGAGTTGAAATGCATATGGCAGGGGCTCAAGAGACATTTTCAGAGGACAACTTGGAATGTGTGTTTTTGGTGGAAAAAAGTTAATACAAACATTTACCTTTCTAATCTTCCAACAATATGCCATGAATGCTGAGCATCCCATATCTCACAATCTGACAATACAGGATAGCACAAGAACATCTTCTCAAGAGATTTGGGGTAATCAGGGCTACTCTGGATCTTTCAGAAAGGAACATGACATCACCCTTGCTCAGGCAACCTGGGCAAAAGTCTGGAAAAATAAAAAATAAAAAAAAATACCTTTTTCTTTTTTTTTTTTTATCTTTAAGCTATTAGCAATAGGGGGTGTGGCCCATATACAGTATATTAAAGAGACCTTGCATTTATACCAAAATGTCTACTTTAAGTCAAAGCTTATTTGTAATGTATGTTTATGTGCTTAGAGCTCCATTTACATAACCATGGTTGTTTGTGATCAGTGAAAAATCTGGGGGGTGGAGCACCATGAGGTAGGCGCGTACTGAGGGCGGCTTCCCGACATCCCTGCCTCCAGGAATCCCCACGAGACAGCACGCCTCAAGATGAACAGTGGGAACAGCGATGAACGTGCCCGACGCCTACGCTGAGAGCTGAGACACCCGGAAGGACTCAGCCGCAAAGCACTCTGCTAAGGATAGCCGGATACACCTCCGAGCGGGAGACACAGCACGGAGGGGAGCCGGCGAGGGGTTACTCACTCCCGCAGCCAAAGGAGAACGGAGAGGCTGAAGCGGCTCAGCGTAACCGTGAGGGAAGGAGAAAAGGACTGACTTCTCGGGCTCCCGCTGGAGATAGCACGAACCACGCATTTAGAAGAGCAGCATACTCTCCTAAGGACTGAAGCGCTGGAAGGACATCCACGCTGGAGCCACACGAGCGGTGTAGTCGACTGAGGAATCAGCTGAGCCAGCCTCATCGGAGAGACAGAAGATTAAAAGTACCTGAGGGGAAACTGGTGAGGGGCTTGGGCATTACTGTAGAAGTGAATGAAGGAATAGGACTGATATCATGTTTTGTGCGCCCTGATCCAATAATGTGCACCAGTAAGGAAGTAAAAGGACACTGGACGGGAGGAGGAAAAGCATATTATGCCTCTCTCCTTTCCCATAGGGTACTGAAGGACATCACTGACTTGTTTTTGCTCTAAGCATTAAGTCCTTATGGTTTTTGTATACTTAACAGAAAGCAGAGTTTGGCTCTCCAACGTGGTTGTTTTCTCCGACCCTGTCCTAGGTTGGTCTCTGCGCCTGAATGCTATGCTTGTAGGGCTCAACCATGCTATCATGGTCTAATGGCTTGCTGCCTTCAGCACCTACAAATAAGATATTTGGCATCTCCAGGAATCAACTAAAGATATATCTTGTAGTGAAGTGTTACAGTAGTAAACAAGAGGCATTTAGTGGACACAATACATTGGAAATGTAATATAACATTGCTTGCTTCCTAGACTGCCTACAATAAGGTTATGATCTAAAAAAAAAAAGACATGGTTGCAGTATATAGGGATTAGAAACCGAGTCTAGAAGACCATTCATGGACATTTAAGATATTTATTTTTGGTTTCCTCCTTGCTCTGGACTATTTGAACCCAGGGGCTGCCCTCCCTTATACCTGCTATAAGAGCAGCTACTTTACTGCAGAAGAATAAGAGGGGGGTTTCTCATAATAGACTCTCCAATAGTGCAGAAAGAACCAATAAAGGATATTAAGTCCAAAACTTGAGGAGGAGGAGAAGGAGAAGGACCCAGGAGCTTATTGGTTTGAATAGAGAAGAACATTAGAAGATTTTGCCGCCTCTACACTACTAAATCTATTGTTTTTTGCTTAGCTCTTTTTTAAAAATATAATTTGTCAGCCGAGGTGGTGGCAGCAGACTGTGATTGTGGGTTTTTTTTCTTTTCTTTTTTGTTTTTTGTTGTTTTTTCTTTTTCCTCTCTTTATTTAATTTTGAGAATTTTTGAGTATTGCCGCTGATAAAGGGAAAGGGGAATAAAACAGGAAAACCTTTGGGGATAGTAGAGAGAGAGAATGAGGAGGAAGGCAAAAACAGGTAGAAATGCTCCACCAGTATCAAGTCCAGTAGGGATTCAGAGGTACATGGCAAGTAGCACCAGTAATACCAGCACTATAGAAGAGGGACAAGATAGTCCTAGACAAGGGACAGGGTGAAGGTCAGGCTTGAGCAGACAGAAGATAGTGGAGGAGGGTAAAGGGGGGAAAGCAAATGGGTTAAAAGTGGGGGGGATAAAAGAAGTAAGCGATATAGTACAAAATACTACTACAGCCCAACAGGAAAGAGAGGAGAGGAGAGTAGTAGAAGAAGCAGTGAGCGACGAAGGGAGGTTGCGAACCGCGCCCCAAGAAGAACCCCTCTCCATAAAGGAGATGTTAGAGGAAATGTTCGCAATAATGGAGACGGCATTAAAGATAGAAATAGCAGGAGTACGGGCAGATATAGGCCGGGTGCTGGAGAGGGTGGAGGAGATAGAGGAAAGAATGGAAAGCCAGGAACAAATGATGGATGAGATAACAGAACAAGTACAGAGTCTCCAGAGAGCGAATAGGTCCCTCCTTTACAAATTAGAAGATCAGGAGAATAGGAATAGGAGAAAGAATGTACGCATTAAAGGCCTTCCGGAAAAATATACTAGCGCAGACCTGGGTAAAATAGTGCAGAAGGTCTTCAATCCGATATTACAACGGGAGCCCACTGAAACCCTAAAGGTAGCTAGAGTCCATAGGATCGCAACCCGTGGGGTAGCAAGAGTGAATGGCCCACGAGATGTGATAGTTAGGTTCCATTATGTAGAAGAGAAAGGACAAGTAATGGAGAATTTAAGGACAATGAGGGCGCAGAGCTGCGGGTGTTTTCAGATTTAGCTCCTGAAACACTGAGGAGAAGGAGATTACTAAAACCCTTAACAGAATGTATGAATGCTTCGGGAGTTTCCTATCAGTGGGGTTTCCCAGCATGTCTGTGGGGGAGAAGAGATGGCCGATCTGCGGTACTGCGTTTCCCTGAAGATTTGAGAGGGTTTTGTGAGTGCCTGGAGATAACTTCCCCCCCGCTACCAGGTTGGCAGGAAGAAATTGAAGTGAGGAACCCCCAAAGGAAGTTAAGATGGCAGAGAGGGAGAAGTGCAGAGACAAACGCAAGAGAAAGAGCAAATAGCAACAGGGAGCAGTTAAGATGAGGTGTAAATGGGTCCGAGGAAACAGGGGAGGGGGAGGAGGGGTAGGGAGGAGGGTGCCGCCGCTTGTTAGTCGCCCCTGGGTGTGAACCCGGGGTAAATATGGAGAATAGATGTTATCAAAGAGATAAAAGTCGGGCCCATATACCCCCAAAAAAAAGGGGGACCCGACCAACTGCTGCAGATGCAGAGTTGGGAAGAAGGGAGAGAGGGTGGGAGGAGGGGGGGCGGGAGTAATTTGTTTTTTTTTTTTTTTTTTTTTTCCTTCTTTCAGATGGTTATGGTTTTTTGCGTCCTCTCTGTCCCTCAGAAAAAAAAAATTCCCTCTGGGTCAGCATACGCCGATTAACAGACCAACAAAATAGTAGTAAATGGTAGTCATTAATGTGATAACATACAATGTGAGGGGCTTAAACACAAAGGAAAAAAGGTATAAAATTAACAAAGAACTCCAATTTATGGGGGGAAATGTAATATGCCTAATAGAAACATACATCACAAATAACTCAGGGATCAAATTGACATCATCGCAATTCCCACTTTGGTTTTATGGGGATACTCCTTCGGCTCACTCAAGAGGAGTAGCAATTGGCTTTGACAGATCACTAAGGTTTGAAATCGATGATCGTTTGACTGACCCAAAGAGGAGATACTTATTTTCAAAGGGTAAACTGGGGGATATGCAATGTACTATTGTAAATGTATATGCGCCAAATAGAAATCCAGACAAATTTTTAATGAGAGTATTAAATAAATTGGAAGAGCTTCGAGTAGGTACAGTGGTGTTAGCAGGAGATTTGAACTGGAACCTAGACCCCAAGATGGACACCTCGGGGGGCGGTACACGAGTAGTGGAACACAGATATAGAAAAGTAAATAAAGCATTGACCAGCGCCCAGTTACATGATTCATGGAGGATCAGCCACCAGAGAGAACGGGATTATACTCATTTTTCCCCAGCCCATAAAACCTATACAAGACTAGACTATATATTAATAGGACAACAACTAGTGACCAATTAGAAAAAATCAGAAATTAAACCCATCACTCTGTCTGACCACGCTCCTATAAAAACTCAACTAGAAAAACAGGGCCATATGGGGAATGGAAGAGCCTGGAAACTGAATGATTCACTCATTCAAGAACAGGACGTGAGCACAAAAATTCTATAAGAACTGAGGGATTTTTACGAGGTTAATGACACAGGGGATTACTCAAAGGCTACAATCTGGGAGACACACAAGGCTGTGATTAGAGGGATCCTGATAGGGATCAGAGCAGGGAAAAAGAAAGAAAGGGAGAAAGAGAAGGTCCAATTATACACTAAGATTGAGGAATTAGAGCAAAAGACTAGACCTAGAGGGCTCCAGGAGACCCAGGAATTACAAACAAAAAAAAGAGAGTTGGAAGAGTTTTTAGAGCAAGAGAGGAGAACAGCATTTCATAAAATAAACAAGGAGAGACATCAGTGGGGCAATAAGTCAAGTAAGTGGTTGGCAAGAAGAGTAAAGGAACAGAAAAATAGGACCTACATACCAAAGATCAGAGACTTAAGGGGGAAGATGAAGTTTGCAACCCCAGACATCGCTGAGAACTTCCACACGTACTATAGTGCCTTATACAATATAGGTGCAAGAGGGGAGGACGGGGGAAAAAGGAAAGGAGCCATCTGGGAATATCTTGAAAAGCTCGACTTCCCAAAAGGTACGTGTGATGAGATGAAGGAATTGGAGATTCCTATCTCAGTAAGGGAAGTAGAGAGAGTAATAAAAGATATAGCCCTGGGGGGAAGTCCCGGACCAGATGGCTACTCCATCTTATATTATAAAAAATGTTGTAGCTTTTTGGCACCAAAGCTCTGTGAATAATTCAATGAGGTGGGGATGGGGGGGTCTTTCGGAAAGAGGCCCTCCTAGCCCACATAGCATTGATCTTGAAGGAGGGCAAGGACTCTGCAGCCCCAGAGAGTTACAGGCCGATATCATTATTGAATCCGGACGTGAAGATCTATGCGAAAATACTGGCTGAGTGATTGAAAGAATTCCTCCCCGATTGGGTTCACACCGATCAGGTGGGATTCGTTCAGGGACGTTAGGGAAGGGATAATTCTTTAAAGTCAATCATTCTGATTCAAGAAGCAATTAGAAGGAAGACTCCCACTCTGCTCTTATCTGTAGATGCCGAAAAGGCTTTCGATTGAGTAGACTGGGAGTTCATTAATGAGACCCTAAAATATATGGGACTGGGTGAGAGAATGATGAGATGGATAAAGGCGTTGTATACACGACCCACAGCCAGGATCAGAGTGAATGGATTCCTCACTCGCCCCCTTGAATTGTTCAACGGGACGAGACAGGGTTGCCCCCTATCCCCGATCCTCTTTGTGATTACCTTGGAGCCGCTATTAGTAGCGATCCGAGGGAATCAAGATCTTTGGGGAATCGGGATGAGAGGTATAGAATACAAGGTATCTGCATTTGCCGATGATTTGTTACTATACATTACAAACCCCAGAATATCGATCCCGTCGGCACTAAAAGAATTGAAACAATACGGTCGGCTCTCAAATT
Organism: Lithobates pipiens; assembly: GCF_037356315.1. Lineage (NCBI taxonomy): Eukaryota > Metazoa > Chordata > Amphibia > Anura > Ranidae > Lithobates > Lithobates pipiens. Next base: position 396,725,140 of record NW_027507748.1, on the reverse strand, counting down.
TTAAAATCAATCTGTCCAAGACAGAAATCCTAAACTTAAACTTACCCTAGTCAGAACAGAGAGATCTCTCCGCTAGCCTACCTTTCAAGTGGTGTAGGGGGGAATTGAGCTACCTGGGGATAAAATTAACGGCACAAAGGCCCAATCTATACAAAGCTAACTACATCCCCCTGTTAAATAAAATTAAAATGCAAATGAAAAGTATGAAATATGAAGCACTATCTTGGATGGGTAGAATAAACATAATAAAAATGTTTATATTGCCCACGGTAATCTACACATTCCAAATGATTCCCATTCCACTCCCGGGGAGCTTTTTTAGAAAATTAAAATCTCTGACCCTGTCATTTATATGGTCCCCAAAAAAAACACGTATTGCATACAAGGTTCTAGTAAAGAAAAAGGAAAGAGGAGGAGTAGCACTCCCAGATTTTAAAAAATACTATGAAGCAATAGTGATATCTAGGGTAGCGGACTGGCTGCACAATGCGAATGAGAAAAGTTGGGCGGAGTTGGAAACTAGCCTAAGTGGGACGGGACTAGCAAAAATGATCTGGATACCACCTCATACGCGGAACCTAGGAGTAAACACTAGTACAATAACAAGACACACACTTAAAATATGGGATATAATTAATAAGACACATAATTGGACATATAACTCTCCATTAATGTCACTGTTAGACACAAAATACTTTCTGCCAGGTAAGGAGGAATGGCTGTACTACAGTAGATGGGCAAAAAGAGAGGAAATAACATTAGGGGAGGTGATTAAAGGGGATAGGATATTCATGTATAAGGAAATCACCCAAGAATGGGGGCACAAACCACTAGATAGATGGAGACACAATCAATTGTGACATTTCACACTGGGGCTCCCACAGCCCTTACGAGGAATGAATGCGTTGAGACCACTAGAGAAATTACTTAAGGATACACATTGTTTAGTGAAAAGGATATCAAAAATGTACAAAATATTAAGAGGAGAGGGAGACTAGGGGTTACCAGCATATCTAGGGAAATGGGAAGGGGAACTGGGGTCACTAAGAAATGAGGAGCACCGGATGAAAATACTTAAAATGACACATTCACTCCCAAGAGATTCCCGAACGAATGAAATGGCATATAAACTAATAGCGAGGTGGTATATGATGCCCTTAAGAATGCAGAGGCTCAGAGGGGAGGAGCAATCAACCTGCTGGAGGGAATGTAATGAACAAGGCTCTCTTAAACATATATGGTGGGATTGTCCGAAAATAACCCCTTACTGGGACAAAATAATCGAAATTGTATTTTTGGTGACGGGGAAGAGGATCAGTAAATGCCCATGGGCTTGTCTGTTTCATGATACAGACATGGAAATAAGGCAATATAAAGCTACGCTTGTGCCCCATCTATTGAATGCAGCCAAAGCCTTGATCCCATACCACTGGAGAGATCCACAGGTACCAACAATCCCCGAATGGGTGAGGAGGGTAGAGCAGATCAGGGTGATGAAAGAGTCGATCCACAAAATTCAGGATACAGAAAGGGAAATTCAAGGGAAATGGCAAAAATGGCTGACATTCCTGGAGAGAGGGGACTGGCGTGCTTGGTTGATATGAGCGGGGGACAGAGAGGAAGGCGAGGGATGAAGGGGGAGATAGGGGGGCATATCTCCCCCTTTGCGGTTTTGTGGGGGTTTTTTTTCTTCTTCTTTTCTTTTGCCCTGGGGGGAGGGGAAGAAGGTATAGAAAGGGTCGTTTTGTACTTTGTAAAAAAAAATTGAGGTGTGAAGACTGTTTGATAAATTGTATTAACGTTTCTCTTTTATAAATGTACAAATGGATATGTATAAATTGGTTAAAAAAGAAAAATAAAGAATATATAAAAAAACATGGTTGTTTGTGATTACAGTGGGCTTTAAAGTGGTTGTAAACCCTTGCAACACACTTTTTGCTACTGGTAAGCCTATAATAAGGCTTATATGTAGCTACTCTGGATATATCCTAAACCTGAACGGCTTAGGAGATATCCCCTGTATTTGCATGTGCCGATGTCATCGGCACATGCGCACTGAAACAAAATGAAGCAACAGCACATACATGCCGTTGCTTCAGTTAGACTGTGCCATTACCGTCAGCTCCCATGAGGACCATTGCGGGGGCTTTGATCTAAGGTAAATAATGCATAATGAGCTAGTATGCTATGACGGAAAAAATTTGATAGCAGGATCTCAAATTTTCCAACAAGAAAATCCGATTGGACTTTTTCTGATAGTTTATAGAGAATTCCGATCAGACAAAGTGCCACGCATGCGCAGATCAAATTATGAGATCAAAGCTTTTGGCTACTAGCCTCAACGTAGCCCCGTCATCACAAACAAATGTCATCACATTCCGAATGATCAGATTTTTCGACAGCTTTGTCCGACCGTGTGTATGCAACACCAGTTTAGGACAAAATCTGTCAGAAAAAATCTGACGGATTATGTGGTTGGAATGTCCGACCCTGTGTACAAGGCATTACATTTTATCTGGCTAAAGAGGATGACATCCTAATGCATTTGACATTATGACAGGGAATGCAGAGTAACCAAAATCCCGCAAGATGATCCCATTGTACGATGGAGGAGAGTATTCCTGTGAGATTTGGTTTATGTATCATTCCCCAGAATCTCATCAGAAAAAATGTGAATTCATTATTGTCCAGGTGGAAGGACAATGGCAGGTGGAAGGCTTAGAGAAGATAAGTGCTGTATATTAAATAGCTTTTTTCCCTAAAGTATTTTATTTTATTTTAAAATGGTCTATATTTATTAAGCAGACCTTGCATTTTTACTACAAAGGCCACTTTAACTCAAAAATTTCATTCAGGGAGTGAATTTCAGACCTTTTATAGAATGCATAATTTGAGAGAGTTTCACACTTGTAGAGTAGGTGGGTCTGCTCCCTAAATCTGTGCAATTCCTCTTTTTGTGGTTGAAGTTGAAGTATCAATTATCAAATTAAACTATCTATGGCAGGTTTGAATCTGATCAGTTTTGTTAAGAATACTGTAGATTCTTGATACACCATGGGAAAATAAATGCACTCATAGATTGGTTCCCCCTTACAGCATTTTGTACCTACAACATTTTCATTAGACTGCATTCACAATGCTAAAACACTCGGATAAATTAAGCTTCCAACAAACATTTCTGGATATCAGATATATTCCTAAATGCAATGTGTTATTACAGTATATGTGATAGATCTTTTCAGTTAGGTGCAAAGGTAAAGGCAGCATACACATACCCTATGTAAAGGCAATAGTACTATATAAAAGATGACAACAAAAATATTGAGTTTGTATAACATACCAGAATATAGTAAAAGAGAATCACAAACAATCAATTTCCCTAAACGTACATTTTAATGTTATAGTATCAGTACTGCTATGTTGAAATTCAAGTTATTTTATTTTTCAGAACCTGCTTAGCAGCATGAAGCCCTAATTCCAGTCTTCATGCTGTCTGATCATTCTTCCATTATGTATGCACTTGATCAGTTTTGAAATATGAAGGTAGCACCAGACTTTGCTGTCAACAATCTTTATATCACAGTAAATATGCATGTGCTAATATATTGTGACACTTATGGTGATGGTAAGCTTCCTGCTTTAAGGGCAAAAAAACAAATAGAACAAAATTATCCTGCCTACAAATTACAATGTGTAATTTGTAAAATGTATACTGAAGTTGTAACATACAACATTGCACTCTGATACAAATTATGAATAAACATAACATTTAGGCCCAGGTTCACATCCACAAATTGTGTAACATTTCCAAAAAAGGGTCAGGTGTGGTTCTAAGGGGTGGTTTTAAGAGAAATTCCAAACAACAGGTTAAGCAATCCATGAGATAGTAATTCTATCAAGTACTGAACTGTTCTAAAGTTAGAACATTCATGGGGGGGTGTGGCGACCGAGCTCCAAGATGGACGTCTGAGCTGAGAGCTCCGCTCGGCCACCGGAGAGAATCTGCATCCATCCAAGCCCACCGGCTCCATCCACACACCTGCTAGCAGGCTTCAACCCTCCGGACTACGCTGCATTTATGGGCATGTCGAGGCATTGGAAAAACCTGCAACAGCCTCAGAAGATGAAGAGCTTCTTCTCCACTCGCGGACCACAAAAAAATGCACCAGTGCATGAACAGAGAAGCCAGAGCACAAGGCAGCGGTGTCTTCCATTGGCAGTACAGAGCATCCCCAACATACCACCACACATAGCGAATCCTCTTTTGTGACCTCTAGTCCCTCCACACGAAGCCCTGCCAAATGGAAGCAGAGGATTACCTCACCAGATGAGCCACTGACAGACCCTGATATGGAGGTAAGCGAACCCTCTAATAAAGACAACGCCATGATGCAGCCCCTGATGACCCCATAGTTTTCTTCCCCACATCAGACAGACCAGTATCAGACACAGTACTAAAGGAAATGTTACTGTCCCTGAAGGCCTCCCTGAAAGCTGACAATGCACAACTCACTAAACCCACAACCACATCCACTTCAGGAAGACTGGCAGGTTTTCTCACACAAACGTTCTTGCAAAAAAAGTACCGGTGGCAAATCGTGAACAAATTGTTTATTCAGTTACACATGTCTCTCGGGATGTAGGGGTTTACAATTACAATCCCTGTTTTCTCCCTCAAGTTTTTTTCACAGCAGTTACGTCTGCAAATGGGTCGGTTCAAAGATCCTGTTCTTAATGTTCTATTTGCCTTTTTTCCTTTAATTTTGTTGATTTTTTTTATTGTTCTATATGCACCATGAAGGAAGCACACCAACATGAAGAAACTACAACGAATACTACCTGCGAGCGCACAAAATGCTCTGGCACCACTTTGGTGTCCATGATGGACTGCTATGATCACAGTGAGTACATACACCTCACAGTAGCTCACACCGCACCAACCCACTTCCATGACCATTAATTGCCTATCCATTAATGTCAGGGGACTAAACCACTCAGCAAAAAGGCTCTCCATGTAGACTGAGGCCAAAAAGCACAGAGCAGATATTTTATGCATTCAGGAGACCCACTTCCAAGTATTTAAAATGCCAAAATGCACACACAGGGACTTCCCTCATGTGTTCCTGACATGTACACCTGGTCAGAAAAAAGGAGTGCTATTGGCACTCAGAAACACTGTATATTTCCAACATAAGGAAACCATTGTGGATGACAAAGGCTGCTACATCATAGTGAAGGGAGATATCAATTTAAAACCTTACACACTGGTGACGTTATATGCCCCAAACTCACATCAAACACTTTTTCTAAATAGGCTGTTCAAAAGAATTTGATCTTGACAGTACAGTAACCTCATTATCTGTGGTGACTTTGACCTCATTGTTGATCCACAAATGGACTCCTCCATGCACAAAAGGAACAGTAATAAGCATCTGAGTAACGTATTACACAAGGTAGACCTATTTAATGTGTGGAGATGTCACCATGCTAATGAAAGGGACTATACTTTTTTCTCTTACAGCCACTGCTCATATTCACACATTTACTTTTTCTTAACCGATAAATGGCTGTTGCAAAAGGCTGCGTCCACTCAGGTCCATGACATCAGTTGGTCGGATCATGTGGCTATTACAATGTCTAATGATCAGGTTGTCTCCTCTTCCCCACCCATTTGGCACAGTAATACTAGGATATTGCAGTAACCCCAAATCTCAACTGAACTTTCACAACACCTCCAAAACTTCTTAAAGGATAATGCCCACTCTGTGGAGGACCCATTCACCTTATGGAACGGCCACAAAGCATCCATGGGAGGCATATTAATTAAATTAGGTGCAAGGGAAAAGAAATGCTACACCTCCAAACTAAATGCTGTTCTGTCTGACATATACACTCTAGAAACACACAACAAAACCTTTCCCAACTCAACCCTTGCTCAAACACTCTCAAAGTTAAGAGAGCTGTTATCCTATCAGTATGACAAACACCTTAGGCAGCTACAACTACATTTTTATGCTAATGCAAATAGAGCAGGCAAATATCTAGCCAACAGAATCAAAGCAATCTCTACCAAAACTAGAATCGCACATCTGGTTCACCCTACCCTTAAACACAAGATCACTAATCCACAAGATATCACAAACCAATTTTCTAATTATTTTAGCGAAATATACAACCTTCATGAGGACCCATTCACTACCCAACCTACCGCAGCCAACATACAAACGCTCTTACAAACACTGAATCTACCTTCTCTATCGGAGGCCCAACTACACACACTGAACTCTCCATTTACCGCTGACGAAATCCAATCGACCATTGCTGCCTTACCCGACTGCAAATCACCGGGGCCTTTTTGAATGAATACCTCAAAGTATTCAGTAATACCATAGCAACATATATGCAAGCAGTCTTTACTAAAGCTGCATCTACAGCGATTTCCCCCAGGGATGCTGAAAGTATACATAGTCACACTACCTAAACCAGGAAAGGAACCCAACACACCATCCAACTTTCGACCTATATCTCTACTAAACACGGACATCAAAGTATACACCAAGTTGTTAGCCAAAAGATTAGCAGATTGTATGCCATCTCCTATTCAACGCGACCAAATGGGATTTGTGAAGGGGAGACAAACCTCAGACACCACCCATAGAATTATAAATATCCTACACTATGTTGAACAAACCAAAATGCCAAAACGCCTCTGATGCTCTCTATAGATGCAGAGAAGGCGTTTGATAGAGTCAATTGTAAATACAGTATACGTCAATGACACTCTCTAAGTTAGGTTTTGCTGGACATATTCTGAATGCAGTTCTGGCCTTGTACTCAAGTCCCTCTGCTCAAGTATACACACCCAGCATGCTGTCCACTCCTTTCTACATAACCAATGGCACCCGCCAAGGGTTCCCATTATACCCAACAATCTTCAATTTGATGATTGAATTCCTGGTGGAGGCCATATTTAGGCATAACCCTGACTAACTCGATAAAAATGCTAGCTGACTCTAACTTTAAACCTCTACTGATCAAACTGGACACCCAAACCAAGAGAATAGTGCAATGAGAATTGTCCTAGCTAGGAAGATTAGCAGCATTTAGAATGTCGATCCTACCACAAATCTTATACATCTTCAGGCCCCTTCCAATTCCCATCCCAGCTCATTACCTTAAATCCTTATCTGTCCTCCTATGGAAATTCCTTTGGGGTGCGAAAAAGGCAAGATGCTCACAAAATAACCTACTCCCACACAAACAAGCAGCAGGGTTGGGCTGATAGAAGGTTCATGACTATATGTGGGCAACTAGGCTAGATCAACTCAAACACTGGTTTTCTGACACAGATATTCCACACTGGGTAGAAATTGAACAACACTTATCCCCAACATCCGATCTCACAGCTCTCCCCATGGGAGACATCTGGGTTCCATGGGACACACAAGGCATCCCTCATACTATCAAGGTCTTTCTGCAAGCCTGGAGATTCCTCCTCAACCAACAACACAGGGATAGTCAAATAATAACATACCCCTTCCCTTTGACTATACTAGAAGCCAAAATACCACTGTTATCTCTGAAATACCTACTAAATCACGGGGTCCGGAGTGTCCAAGACTTAACACCCAACAATATACCCAAATTAGCAGAATGTCTAATTAAAGAATATAATCTGCCAAGCCATATAATTTTCACATGCATCGGAGTTGCACACCTCCTGTGTGCCCATCCCATTCCAATAATAAAGATACCATTCACTTCCACTCAAGTTCCACTCGAACATCGTGTGTTTGCTTGTTCGCCGAATATCGAACAATTTGGGGTGTTCACAGCAAAATCGAAAGCTATGGGAGAAATTAAAGTGCTAATTTTAAAGGATTATACAGTCATGGCCAAAATTGTTGGCACCCCAGAAAGTATTGCAGTAACACGTGTTTTGCTATACACATGTTTATTCCCTGTGTGTGTATTGGAACAAAGCAAAACAAAGGGAGGAAGGAAAGCAAATTGTACATAAAATCACACAAAACTCCAAAAATCTTCTGGTCAAAATTCTTGGCACCCTTAATTTAATATTTGGTTGCACACCCTTTGGAAAAAATAACTGAAATCAGTCGCTTCCTATAACCATCAATACGCTTCTTACACCTCTCACACGGAATTTTGGACCACTCTTCTTTTGTAAACGGCTCCAGGTCTCTTTTATTGGAAGGTCATCTTTTCCCAACAGCAATTTTAAGATCTCTCCACAGGTGTTTAATGGGATTTAGATCTGGACTCATTGCTGGCAACGTTAGAACTCTTTAGACTCTCCAGCGCTTTGTTGCCATCCATTTCTGGGTGCCTTTTGATGTATGTTTGGGGTCATTGTCCTGCTGGAAAACCCAAGATCTCAGACACAAACCCAGCTTTCTGACACACTGCTCTACAGTGTGACCCAATCCTTTGGTAATCTTCAGATTTCATGATGCCTTGCACACATTCAAGTCACCCAGTGCCAGAGGCTGCAAAACAACCCCAAAATATCATTGCACCTCCACCATATTTCACTGTAGGTACTGTGTTCTTTTCTTTGTAGGCCTCATTCCATTTTCAGTAAACAGTAGAATAATGTGCTTTACCAAAAAGCTCTATCTTGGTCTCACCTGTCCACAAGATGTTTACCCAGAAGGATTTTGGCTTACTCAAGTACATTTTGGCAAACTGTAGTCTTGCTTTTTTATGTCTCTGTGTCAGCAGTGGGGTCCTCCTGGGTCTCCTGCCATAGCGTTTCATTTCATTTAAATGTTGACGGATAGTTCCACTGACACTGATGCTCCCTGAGCCTGCAGGATAGCTTGAATTTTCTTTGGAACTTGTTTGGGGCTGCTTATCCACCATCCGGACTATCCTGCATTGCAACCTTTCATCAATTTTTCTCTTCCGTCCACGCCCAGAGAGATTAGCTACAGTGCCATGGGTTGCAAATTTCTTGATAATGTTGCACACTGTGGACAAAGGCAAATCTAGATCTCTGGAGATGGACTTGTAACCTTGAGATTATTGATTTTTTTTTCACAATTTTGGATCTCAAGTCCAATTCTCTTCTCCTCTTTCTGTTGTCAATGCTTAGTGTGGCACACACAGACACACAATGCAAAGACTAAGTAAATGTCTCTCCTTTTTATCTGCTTTCAGGTTTGATTTTTATATTGCACACACCTGTTACTTGCCCCAGGTGTGTTTAAAGGAGCATCACATGCTTGAAACAATCTTATTTATCCACAATTTTGAAAGGGTGCCAAGAATTTTGACCAGCCAATTTTTTGAATTTTGTGTGACATTATGTCCAATTTGCTTTTTTTCCACCTTTTTTGTTTTGTTCCAATACACGCAAAGGGAATAAACATGTGTATTAGACATGTGCAGAGTAAAATATTTCGTTTCGGAATTTCGTTTTCGTCTGAAAACTTAATTTATTTAGTTACTCCCGAAATTCGTTTTTATTTATTTCGTTTTTCGTTCAAAAATTGCATTCGTCCGAAAATCCACATGAATTACGGTCGAATCTGTCTTGGAAGGCTTATGGTGTCTGTCGAATGTATAAAGAAGATTCGACGGAGCTAACTATATAGCATACTTTAGAACCCTATTAAAGTCTAAGGGACTCCAACGTTCAAAATCTAAAGTGCTAATTTTAAAGGCTAATTTGCAAGTTACTGTCCTAAAAAGTGTTTGGGGACCCGGGTCCTGCCCCAGGGGACATGTATCAATGCAAAAAAAAGTTTTAAAAACGGCCGTTTTTTCGGGAGCAGTGATTTTAATAATGATTAAAGTGAAACAATAAAAGTGTAATATTCCTTTAAATTTCGTAGGGGGGGGTTGTCTATAGTATGCCTGTGAAGGGGCGCATGTTTCCCGTGCTTAGAATTGTCCCTGCACAAAGTGTCATTTATGCAGGAAAAAAAGTCCTTTAAAATCACTCGCAGCTATAATGAATTGTCGGCTCCGTAATACAGAGAACACTCATTGAAAGTCATTGATAAAAAAATAAATAAATAAATAAATAAAAAAAAAAGCGTGGGGGTCCCCCAAATTCAATTACCAGGCCCTTCAGGTCTGGTATGGATATTAAGGAGAACCCTGCCTCAAATTTAAGAAAAAATTTGACGTGGGGTTCCCCCTAAATATCCATAACCAGACCCTTCAGGTCTGGTATGGATATTAAGGGGAACCCCGCGTCAAATTAAAAAAAAAATTGACGTGGGGTTCCCCCTAAAAATCCATACCAGACCCTTTATCCGAGCACGCAACCTGGCAGGCCGCAGGAAAAGAGGGGGGACGAGAAAGCGGCCCCCCCTCCCTCCTGAACCGTACCAGGCCACATGCCCTCAACATTGGGAGGATGCTTTGGGGGTCCGTGACCCCTCAAAGCACCTTGTCCCCATGTTGATGAGGACAAGGGCCTCATCCCCACAACCCTGGCCGGTGGTTGTGGAGGTCTGCGGGCGGGGGGCTTATCAGAATCTGGAAGCCCCCTTTAACAAGGGGACCCCCAGATCCCGGCCCCCCCCTGTTTGAAATGGTAAGGGGGTACAAAAGTACCCCTACCATTTCACAAAGAAAGTGTAAAAAATGTTTAAATAAAACAAACACACTTTTTAAAAATTCCTTTATTAAAAATAAAAAAAGATTCCAGCGGCGGTAATCCACTCTTGCTATCCAGCGACGGACGGTCAGCTCTCCATCGATGTCTAATGTCATCCAGCGCAGCGCAGCATCCTTCTTCTGTCTCCTCCACGGAGACACTGGAGGCATTCCGGCGCTGACGTTTCTTATATACGGAGGGCGGGGCCACCCGTCACCTGACCCCGCCCCCCTCTGACGCAAGGGGAAACCCGGGGTTCCCCGTGACGTATGGGTGACCCCGCCCCCCTCTGATGTAACACAGGCAGGTTTCCGTTACATCAGAGGGGGGCGGGGTCACCCATACGTCACGGGGAACCCCGGGTTTCCCCTTGCGTCAGAGGGGGGCGGGGTCAGGTGACGGGTGGCCCCGCCCTCCGTATATAAGAAACGTCAGCGCCGGAATGTTTGTAGTGTCTCCTCCACGGAGACAGAAGAAGGATGCTGCGCTGCGCTGGATGACATTAGACATCGATGGAGAGCTGACCGTCCGTCGCTGGATAGCAAGAGTGGATTACCGCCGCTGGAATCTTTTTTTTATTTTTAATAAAGGAATTTTTCAAAAGTGTGTTTGTTTTATTTAACCATTTTTTACACTTTCTTTGTGAAATGGTAGGGGTACTTTTGTACCCCCTTACCATTTCAAACAGGGGGGGGGGCGGGATCTGGGGGTCCCCTTGTTAAAGGGGGCTTCCAGATTCTGATAAGCCCCCCGCCCGCAGACCTCCACAACCACCGGCCAGGGTTGTGGGGATGAGGCCCTTGTCCTCATCAACATGGGGACAAGGTGCTTTGAGGGGTCACGGACCCCCAAAGCATCCTCCCAATGTTGAGGGCATGTGGCCTGGTACGGTTCAGGAGGGAGGGGGGGCCGCTCTCTCGTCCCCCCCTCTTTTCCTGCGGCCTGCCAGGTTGCGTGCTCGGATAAAGGGTCTGGTATGGATTTTTAGGGGGAACCCCATGTCAAATTTTTTTTAAATTTGATGCGGGGTTCCCCTTAATATCCATACCAGACCTGAAGGGTCTGGTTATGGATATTTAGGGGGAACCCCACGTCAAATTTTTTCTTAAATTTGAGGCAGGGTTCCCCTTAATATCCATACCAGACCTGAAGGGCCTGGAAATTGAATTTGGGGGACCCCCACGCTTTTTTTTTAATTTATTTATTTATTTTTTTATCAATGACTTTCAATGAGTGTTCTCTGTATTACGGGAGCCGACAATTCATTATAGCTGCGAGTGATTTTAAAGGACTTTTTTTCCTGCATAAATGACACTTTGTGCAGGGACAATTCTAAGCACGGGAAACATGCGCCCCTTCACAGGCATACTATAGACAACCCCCCCCCTACGAAATTTAAAGGAATATTACACTTTTATTGTTTCACTTTAATCATTATTAAAATCACTGCTCCCGAAAAAACTGCCGTTTTTAAAACTTTTTTTTGCATTGATACATGTCCCCTGGGGCAGGACCCGGGTCCCCAAACACTTTTTAGGACAGTAACTTGCAGAATCTTTTCTCTCTGTCAAATCTTTTTTCTCTGTCGAATATTTTCTCTATATAATCTTGGACTAATAGAGGTAAGGTTAAGCACATTCGACCACAGGTTCTATAGACAGATTGTTATCGTCAGAGTCATGTCGAATCTCCTATTCTATATCGAACTGTTGTAACAATGAAAACGAAAATAAAGCATTTATTTATGTCGGATCTTTCGTTTTTCGGATTTTGTGCTTTCGTTATCGTTTGTCAAAACGAAAACGAAAATAGCTGAAATTCGGACGAAAATGCATTCGGACGAAAACGAATGCACATGTCTAATGTGTATAGCAAAACGTGTTACTGCAATATTTTTCTGTGAGAAATACTTGATTTTCAGGAAAAATGTCCAGGGTGCCAACAATTTCGGCCATGACTGTATGCATGGTATTGTCATAAAAAGTGTTTGGGGACCTGGTTCCTGCCCCAGGGGACATGTATCAATGAAAAAAAAGCTTTAAAAATTGCTGTTTTTCGGAAGCAGTGATTTTAATAATGCTTAAAGTGAAACAATAAAAGTGAAATATTTCCCTTAAATTTCATACCTGGAGGGTGTCTATAGTATGCCTGTAAAGTGGCGCATGCTTCCCATGTTTACAATAGTCTGAGAGCAAAATGACATTTCTAAAGGAAAAAAAGTAATTTAAAAGTACTTGTGGCTATATTGAAAAGTTCATTGATAAAAATGACATGGGATTCTCTCACAGGGGAACCCCGAACCAAAATAAAAAATAAAAAATGCGTGAGGGTCCCCTCAAATTCCATACCAGGCCCTGCAGGTCCAAAAAAAAAAGCCGCAAGCCGCCTATGATCTGCCTACATGGGAGGCAGTTTCCATAATTACGGGCCTCTCAGATGACATTTCTTTTATAACTGAGGGCGGGGCCACACAATGACATCCCTATGGCTTCCCGTAGCGTCAGAGGGAGCGGGGTCACTCGGTTATGTAACCAGTTGGCCCTGCCCCTTCTGATGCTACGGGAAGCCATAGGGATGTCCCTGTGCATCAGAGGGGGCAGACCGGGTGGTTTTTAATAAAGGACTTGTCCCAAGGTGTTTATTGTCTTTTTTTTACATTTTCACACATTTTTTGTGAAATGGCAGGGGTACATTTGTACGCCATTACCATTTCACATAGGGAATGGGCCAGGATTTGGGGGTCCCCTTGTTAACGGGGACTTCCAGATTCTGATAAGCCCCCTGCCCGCAGACTACCACAACCACCGGACAAGAGTTGTGGGGGTGAGGCTCTTCTCCCCATCAACATGGGGACAAGGTGCTTTGGGGGGGCCGCTACCCCAAAGCACCCTCCCAATGTTGAGGGCATATGGCCTGGTATGGTTCAGGAGAGGGGGCTGCTCTCTCATCCCCCCTCTTTACCTGTGGCCTGCCAGGTTGTGTGCTCGGATAAGGGTCTGGTATGGATTTTTGGGGGACCCCACACCATTTTGAAAAAAATTGGGGTTCCCTTAAAATCCATACCAGTCCTGAAGGGTCTGGTATGAATTTTGAGGGGGACCCCCATGCATTTTTTTTTTTTTACATTTTGGTTCGGGGTTCCCCTGTGGGGGAATCCCATGCCGTTTTTATCAATTGTGGTAGTATGGTACCCCACCAGCAGAAGGATGCAGGGTTCTCAACCAGGCAGGTTCAGGGGCTCCAGGGAAGTTGTTTGTTTGGGAGGAAACTGGCTTTTCAGTTTCCTCATTGTCTCCAAAAATCCAGTTGGGGACCTGGAGCCCGGAGATTCCATAGTGTTATGGGTGGGACGGAATCTTCAATCCTGGGAAGGGGTTTTGGGAACAGCCAGAAGTCTGGCTGGGTGATTGAACAGGTGGGTCCTGGGCTTATAACAGAGTCAAGACCATGGTTCTGGGCTCCAACTCCTGAGAGGTCCAGGCAAGCAAGGGAGAAGCATGCATGTCTGCATGGTATAATCAGAGGGCCCAAAGCTGTGGGCTGAGCAGCAAGGAAGATAAAAAGAGATACAGTAGTTGTACGACATCTCTATTATATGGCCAAGAGGGCTGAAGTGTAAAGCCTGAACGGCAGAACTGCTGAAGAGAGCCAGGTGGCTTGGTATTTTTCTGTTTATTATTAATTTGTTGCTGTGGAAAGCTGAAAACCCTGTGTGGAAAACCCTCCTGTTATTGGACTTGTTTTCTTTTACTTTTAATAAAAGTGGGCCAACAAGCCCTTAAATGGCATGACTGGCATGGACTCCGCTCACTGGTGTGCTCTACACAGAGGCTAAATAACCCCCAAATATCACACAATGAACTTTTATGTGTATTGCTGGACCAACAATTTGTTATAGTCGCAAATAGTTTTAAATCACTTTTTTCCTTTAGAAATGTAATTTTTCTGTCAGACTGTTCTAAACATGGGAAACATGCGCCACTTTCAGGCATACTATAGTCACCCCCCAGGTACAAAATTTCAAGGAATATTACACTTTTATTGTTTCACTTTAAAGAGGAGGGCCGTTTAAAAAAAAAAAAAAAAAAGTCAGCAGTGCAAACACTGCAGCTGCTGACTTAATAAACACACTTACCTGTCCAGGGCGCCCGCGATGTCGGCCGCCCGAGGCCGACCCGTCCCTCGGCTCTCGGGTCCCAGCGCCGCCATTCCCTCTAAGGGAAACAGGCAGTGGAGCCTTATGGCTTCACTGCCCGTTTCCTACTGCGCATGCGCGAGTCCCGCAGCACTTTCTGAATGGGATGCGCTGTGTTCTGGAAGACACAGTTCCCAGAACACAGCGCGACCCATTACCCAGAAGACGCCGCAACGGGGAGAGAAGACAGAAGATCTCCGCGGAGGAGGAAGAGGAAGATTAGGATTATGTGCCTAGCAACAGGCATTTCTGGTAAGTAAAAAAAAAAATTTTTTTTAATTTTTTTTTTTTTAGATTTTTTTGTCATTTTTAATATTTTTTTGTTTTCAGGGTGGCCCTCCACTTTAAGCATTATTAAAATCTCTGCTCTTGAAAAAAACAGCCATTTTTAAAATGTTTTATTGCATTGATACATGTCCCCTGGGGCAGGACCCGGGTCCCCAAACACCTTTTAAAACAATACCATGCATATAAGCCTTTAAAATTAACACTTTTGATTTTTCATGTTCGTGTCCCATAGACTTTTACGGTGTTCGCGTGTTCTAACTAATTTTTTGCCTGTTTGCATGTTCTGGTGCAAACCGAACCGGGGGGTGTTCGGCCCATCCCTATTCCTTAGTACGCTGCTCCTGGAAAAATGCACCCACCACGAATATCACTGATGTAATCAAAACAGTTCAACAACATTACACATTTGAATGTATGTTGGCAATCGATTCTCTCAAATGTGCAACATTTGAAAAACTATGGGAAATTTTGACAACCAAATATAAAAGCATATGATATATGTAATGAGCAATTCGTACTGTAGGGCTTCTACTACATAGTATTCATTGTTATACATTTTTTTTTTTTTTTTTTAAATCTTTATTTAAGGAATGCGGTACAAATAATGCAGTTACATAACAAATTGTTCACCAACAGAAAAGAAAAGAAACACATGTCTGAGAATGTACGCAATGAGGTACTAAGTCCATTGGATTGGGATCGTGGTGTAATGCCCTAGATTTCCCGCATTCCAAAGGTATTTTTAACATAAGGAGAAGAAAAGGATATAGAGTTAAGGAATATAGAGAAAGAAGAGAGAAAGAAAAAGAAAAGAAAAAAAAAAAAAAAGGGGGAGCAGGGGGTACACAAGAGGGGAAGGGGTGGGAGGGGGACAGCCTTCGCTAGGGCCCGCAGCCCCGGCCATGAGCAGACCCTCAGATGTAAGATTTGTATTCGTCAGAGTATCGGAACATATCCCAGTGTGTCCAACGTGCATTGTGTTCTTCCTCACGGTCCCCCAGGGCAGCTGTAAGTTGCTCCATCCGCTGTATGTCGCACACTCTGGTGAACCACAAAGATACCGTAGGTGGCGACTGTTGCTTCCATACACTGGGAATGCAAGCCCGTGCCGCGCTCAGCAGATGCCTCAGCAAGGATTTGCTGTACCGCTTACATGACATTGGGGTTAGGTTTAAGAATATAGCTGCTGGATTATCCTGTAAAGAGATATCTGTGATTTTGTGAATAATCTGCAAGACCTGTCTCCAGAACTGTGCTAGATCTGGACACTCCCAGAAAATGTGGAGTAGTGTGCCATTGTGGGTGTTACACCTCCAACATAAGGGGCTAAGGCCCGGAAATATGGACGCCAGAACTGACGGGGTCCTGTACCAACGCGTCAGAATCTTGTAGGTCATCTCCTGATATTTGCTACACAGGGATGATTTGTGCGCAAACAGGAGAATACGTTTTTTTTGATCTTCCGTGAACGTGGTATGGAGATCCCGTTCCCATTTCCTCAAGTATGGAGGGTCAGCTTGCGACACGTGAGCGAGTAAAATATTATAGGAGTAGGAAAGAGACCCCCTCATGGGTCCCTCTCCCGAGCATAAGCCCTCAAAGGGAGTCAATTGTCTGCGAAAACAGCCACTGTCTGGGAGTGATCGGAGGAAGTGCGCAAGTTGTGTAATCTTCCATTTCCCCAAAATTGAAGTATTAAGGGCAGGATATACGCTTGCCGGGTCAACCCACCCCGAGGAGTCGAGGAAAGTAGAGGCCCTGACCAAACTCTGATCCGGTTGGAGTCTAAATGATCTGTCCGATACTCCTGGCAGGAAGTCCGGGTGCCCTATTATGGGCGTCAACGGGGATGGGGAGCTAGCCGTTCCCGCGATTCTGAAATATGTATGGAGCGCTCTCATGGTGGGTTCAATTAAAGGGTGCGGCGAGGAAAATCTGGAAAAAGGGGACCCACACCAGGGTAGCCCCGCCAGGGGAATCGACATAGACTCCTGCTCTAGTCGTACCCACAATTTTTGGGGCGAATGTCTGCACCAGTCCACAACTCTATTCATATGGACTGCTGTGTGATACAGGGCAGGGTCAGGGAGCCCAACCCCCCCTCTAAGTTTTGATCTCTGTAGTAGCGAACCCTTAATCCGCGCCGGCCTACCCTGCCAGACGTACTTTATAAAGAGCGAGCGTATCTTGCCAAAGAAGCTACGCGGGATCCCCACTGGCAATGTCTGTAAGAGGTAAAGCAAGCGCGGCATAACATTCATCTTTAAGACATTACATCTACCAAACCAGGAAACCGCCAGATTCCTCCATCTGTCTAAATCCAGAGAAATACTATGTAGCAGAGGCTGAAAGTTGAGTTGGTAGATAAGTCTCGGATCCGAGGGAATTTTGGTACCTAAATACTTGATTGCTTGGGGGGCCTTGCGAAAGGGAAAGTTGCCACTAAGGCGATTCCACTGGCTAGGAGGGAGTGAGACATTAAGTGCCTCTGATTTTTGAAGGTTGATTTTGAAGTCCGATAGATCGCCATATCGGTGAATCTCCGATAGGAGAATCGGGAGAGAGGTATGTGGATCGGAAATATAGAACAAAAGGTCGTCCGCATACGCAGCGATTTTATGGTGGTACGAGCTTGTTGCTAATCCCTTAATGTCAGGGTTAAGCCGAATATGTTGCAATAGGGGTTCCAACGAGAGAATGAAAAGAAGCGGGGAGAGCGGACATCCCTGCCTCGTTCCATTGTGTATATTAAAGGATTTTGAGGTGGCCCCATTCACCCTGACCGAAGCTGTAGGGGTAGAGTAAATCGCCGAGATCCAGGACAGAATGGGGCCCGGCATCCCAAGGCGTCTCAGAGTAGCTAGGAGAAAAGTCCAGTTCACCCTGTCGAATGCCTTTTCGGCATCCGTAGACAAAAGGATGAATGGAGTGTTTAGTTGTTTGGCTCTAGCAATAACATTTATTGTCCTGACCGTGTTGTCTCGGGCCTCCCTATTGCTTATAAAGCCCACCTGGTCCAGGGGGACTATACGCTGTAGAACTGTCCCCAGCCTTGTGGCCAAAATTTTGGTGAACAACTTCAGGTCACAATTCAATAACGAGATAGGCCTATAACTCGCACAGAGAAGTGGATCCTTCTCCGGCTTGGGGATCACAGTGATGCTAGCCTGTAAAAGCTCCTGTGGCACGTGATGACCCTCCAGTATTGCATTGAAAGCGGCCACGAAGTGAGAGGCCACCTGTGCCTGAAAGGTTTTGTAATACGCAATTGTGAACCCGTCAGGGCCAGGTGCTTTTCCCTTCGGAGATCCCGCTAGGGCACCCGCAAGTTCTTCTACCGTTACGGGCTGCGAGAGACGTTCCACCTCTTCCGCATTGAGGGAAGGCAAATTAGCCGCCTCAAGGTAGGCGTCCAGCACCGCTCCCCCATCTTGAGTCCGAGCCCTCAGCGGGGAAGGGTGAAGATTATACAGTGCTTCGTAAAAAGAGCGAAAAGACTCCGCCATAGCCGCCGAATCATGAATTCTGTGCCCTGCGGGGAGGACAAAGCCGATATGTAGGACAGATTACGTTGAGTTCTAATGGCATTCGCTAAAGTTCTGCTACATTTGTCCCCAAATTCGTAGAACGTTCTGCGGGTTTTCATAAGCTTAAGCTTGGATTGGAATAAGGAGTGTTCCCTTATTTGTTCCCGAATTTCAGTAACTTCAGCTTCCAGGGCTCGGTTTGGTTGTGCCTTATGACGTTTTTCGCAATCGTGCAACTTTGAAAGCAGCTCAGACAGCACTTTCGCTCTGGCCACTTTAAGTCTGTGGCCGTGTTTAATAAGCATTCCTCTAATGTAACACTTGTGCGCCGACCATATAGAAAGGGGATTAGGGACCGAGTCCTTGTTGAGATCAAAGAAAAGTTCTAGGTGGCGTAATATATCCGCCTTCACCTCAGGGTCTTGGATGAGCGAATCATTCAGTCGCCATGTAGTGGAACTATGTGTCCTATTATGTATAGCTAGATCTATAGATATCGGCGCGTGATCCGACAGTGCGATGTTACCGATCTGGGCATTAGTTACCAATGGGATCGTAGCGTGAGAGACTAGAAAGAGATCGATTCTGGAATATGAACCATGCACCGCTGAGAAAAAGGAGTAGTCCTTCTCCTGCGGGTGGAGGATACGCCAAATGTCCACTAGCCGATGGGAGTGTAACAGCTCCTTAACTTGAATTCGAGTTCTCTGGGACAAGGCCGAGCTCTCCGATGAGGAATCCCTCCGAGGGTCGATGGTCAAATTGAAGTCCCCCCCCACCACCAGAGTACCTTCAGCAAAGGAAGCCAGAGCGGCCAGGCAGGAGTCCAGGGCTGAAAGCTGGTCCACATTTGGTAAATATAAGTTAGCCAGAGTGTACGTTTGCGAATGTAGCTTCCCCTTAATGAAAAGGTATCTACCCTCCTGATCCGTATGTATGTCTATCAGCTGCCAAGGCACAGTTTTTGCCAGGAGGATACACGTGCCCTTTGATTTTGACGTAGGGGACACACTGTGATATGCTACCGGGAAATGTTTACTGTTCAGTTTTGGAATCTTATCGGCCCGGAAGTGGGTCTCTTGTAGAAACACCACTTGGGGTCTTTGCCTCCATAGTTCTGCTAGACAGCTGGACCGTTTTTCTGGAACATTTAAGCCCCGCACGTTCCATGATACAAACTTCAGTGACATGTTGACCGCGTTAGGCCGGGCCGTCAGACCCCACCGCTATCTGAGACAGGTAATAGGATGGGGAAAGGGAAGGTGGGGAGAGGTGGGAGGTTGAAAATATCTGGGGAGAAAAAGGACAGAAAGGGAAAAAGGGATACAGAGAGAAAAAGAGAAACGAGAAAAACAGGGGAAGAGAACTAAGCTCCGTAAGGAGATCTACTGCCTGATCGGGCAGTTCGGGCCTATTGGGGGAAGAAGTAGGGCACTTCAAGAGTGGCGCTCCCGAGGCGCGAGCCCCCCAACAGCCCCCCTTGTAATGCGGTCCCTTATTGGGAGCCGCTATGCCAGGTTAAGCTTCTCAATTTAACGAGATAAACATAGCTAGTACATCAGTGCAACGAATACAAGGAGTGTTATCAAAATATAAAACAATAGTATGTCCTCAAACACTAACATAATCCCACCGGATGGGTCTCCAGCAGGGGAACTCTCCCTCCCCCCCCCCCCGCGACACTCCGGGTCATGGGAACCGACCCCGGTGCCCCCCGACCGTCAAATGGTGCCCCAGCACCGGTATCCCACCCCTAGGCCAGTTGCCAACAGTAAACCCAGGACAACCAATGTATTAATGTGATGGTGGCAAGAGGAGATCCCCTGGGGGCCAGCCTTTGGCACAGCGCCCTGTGGACTATAAATAGGGCCAATACAGTGAAAGTGGCAGGTGCACCGGCTATCCCCCCCGGGACCCCCCCCCCCAGCCCCTGAGCTCAACAGAATATTACCGGAGCAAAATGCAATAACCAAAGAAAACAAAAGAGGGATCCACCCCCTCCCATCCCAAAACCATGATCCGGAGTAAGGACAACAGGTAAGCCAGATTTGCGGCACACAAGAAGTATATGGACCCAACGCCCAGGTGTCTGACCCTCGTTCTCCTCCCACATCCAGTCTGTGGTAGTTCCCTGTGTCGGGTCCCACTTCTACCCCGGCTACCTTGCACAGGTGTGCATTAACTGATAGTCTGGCTGTTGTCCCAATGGCTCATAATCCCCGGAAGCTCAAGCCTGAGCAACTGACTCCTTAAAGTTTCCTTCCAGAATGGTTAAGGTCCCTGAACCGATGCCATCAACCAGGTGGGATACAGATGGATCCAGGATCAACCCGCCAGTCTATGTCCTCGAGGTAGGGGGAAGCAACAGATACAGAGTTAAGTCAAAACAGTACTTACGCTCCGGAGGAGCCCGTTCAATCCGGTGATACGCCCCACAGAGCCCATGAGGCCACGGAAACCTACGCCTCGCTGTCTTGCGGGGCCTGCGGTCTTCTGTTCCGGGGTCCCCTATTGCGTCCGGGTCTCTGAGGTCTTCCCGCCGAGGGAGCCACCGGTACGGTGCCAGTTGGAGGAGAATCCACAGACAGCCAATTGGGTAGCGACACCGAGGGCAGTTCCAGAGAGTTAAGGAAAGCCGGGACCTCCGCCGGGTGTCGTAGGGTGTAGGAGCGGCCGCCCCTCCTTGCAATAAGGTGGAAAGGGTGGCCCCACTTGTACATGATCCCGTGTTCGGTGAGCTTCTCCAAGAGTGGTTTCATACATCGTCGCATCTGAAGAGTCCTCCGGGAGACGTCGGGCAAAAGAGTGATTTGTGCTCCGTCAAAATCCAATTGACCTTTGTGCCAGGCCCGTTGTAATATGCTTTCTTTTAGGGAATAGTTATGCAAGCAACATAAAACATCCCTGGGCCTGTCTGCAGCTGGCAATCTGGCCCCCAGGGTCCTATGCACCCTGTCAATTTCAATGGGTGTTTCCGATGGGCGCTCCAGGTAATTATTAAATATGGCAGTAACGGTCGCTTTGAGGTCCGCCTGGTGGGTGGCTTCCGGCAGGCCACGAATTCTAACGTTACGCCTGCGATTACGGTTCTCCAAGTCATCTACCAGGAGATGCAGCTGTGCGACTTGATCTACCACCTCCCCTCTCATGACCCGGAGGTCGGTGACATCTTGGCGGAGGGTGGCGGTCTCAGCCTCCACTGAGGAGACCCGCGTGGACACATCGGAAACCTCCTGTTTGATGCAGGCAAGCTCTCCTCGAAGTGCCGCCTCCATTCTGGACGCTAACAAATCCAGATCATCTCTAGTGGGGAGCTTTTGTAGTAATGCCCATAAGGTCTGTTCATTAAATAGGGTGGCAGAGGGGCCTCTTGGGGTTTCTGTCAGGGGAGCGGCAGCACCAGGGCCCCTTTCCACAAGCTGCTGCGAGTCTCTGGTGGAGGCCTGGTAATGGGAGGCCTGTGTGTCTCTGGATGTCCACTGCGTGGAGCCTCCCATGTCCCCTCCAGGGCTGCCCAGGGATGCCAGCGACAGTGACCGTGGGAGACATGGGGAGAGGTCACTGGCCGGGGAGAACAGGGGCATATCATTGCCTCCCTCGTACCTTTCATTGCTGGCAGGCTCCAACAGCGCGATCGCCGTCCTCGCGGCAGGCGCCGCCGCCATCTTGGACGGGTCCGGAGTTGAGGCGGCCGGCGGAATCGGCACTAGAAACCGCTCCATGCGGGCGAAACCGAAGCTCCGGGGCAAGCGAACCTCCTCCCTGGCTGTTTGCACGGAGGTGAGAAGCCTTAATGTTGGGTAGTCTGTGCGGGGTAAGCTGCTAGGGAGCTGCGGTCCGGGAGCTCAGGGATATCCCGTCCTCACGCTTCCATGCCGAGACCACGCCCCCCATTGTTATACATTTTGATAGGCTTGGCAGCTTCAGGAGTGTACTCCTTAACAAACAAATGTATGCATATTAATATTATTTGTATTATGTTCTTTTTATTTTATTATTCTTTTTTCTTACACTGTACTTCTATGCCCTGTACCTTGTATTGTTGAAAAACCAATAAACCTTTGATTATTAACCAAAAAAAAAGTTAGAACATTCATACAGTTTGGGTTAATTTGAGTTCTCTGTTATCTCCCATTCAGACTTACAATGGTAACTAAACAGTGAGTGTAGTTTTTTTAAGACAGTGTTGTGTATCTTTATCTCTTTCTCCACTCTCTGCATCACAAAACACCTTTAAAGTTTAATGACCAGTTTAAATGTGATCGGTGGTTGTAAGAAATCCCTTGGTACTGATATTTTTGCATCTGCCCATATGCAAAACATAGCAAGGACCCTACAGTAGGTGTTCCAACCTTGCACGTTTGCACATTTTGGGATCTCGAAAAGGGAATAGGGTGAACATATTTAGGATAGAAATATAGAATGAAGAACTCAAGCTGGTAGGTTTTCTTTTCTTTTTTTAGAGACTTATAAATGGTCAGTTAACAGGTAGATTTGTACCACGATAGTTCATCTGCATGTACTCCTACTACTACAAGAGTGTGCTGTATTCTTCTTCATACAATAAAAAAAAATGCCAAGAGAAAGAGTGGCAATCCTGCACATTCTCAGACCTAGAAACCCTGACAGACATTACCTTGACATTCTCATACCCAGAGACCCTGACTGACATCAAAAACACGATAATGCTTTGAGAAATTACTAGTGAAATTCTCAATAATAGGTTTTCAGAACTCAAGTATTTAAAGCACATAGTTCAATGTCAGAGAGATATAAGAATCCATTTTTATTTAAAATATATATTGACTTTGCATCCTAGCATTCCATCACACATTGTATATGCTTATAAATTATTACAAATGTATGTACAGGGAAACAGTTTGCAGATGTTGTGGCAGCTGAACAGTGTATTGATCTCAAGAAGTACCACTGAACTTCCATTACTATTGTGATTTCCAAGTCCTTCTCTGCATACCTTTTATTCCAAACTGGGAATTTAAATTGAATTTATTTTGGGAATCAGCTACTGACTTGTTGTAAAAATTCTATCATCACAGGGGTTATTGATCTACCAACTTCAGTTGCAGAAAGGCCGGGCCAATTTGGTTATTTTGATGCCATGCTGGCTGATTTGACCTTATAGTCACCCCATAGTCACCTCATATGCAGATGGTTGATTGATATTATGAATGTTAATGGGAGGTTGAATTGTTTCGTAGCCTGGTATTTAGATCTCCAATGTAGCATAGCCTCTGAATATGCTTTTTAGTCATATATCCATCCCTAGACAGACTGTTGGTTGACTACGTTTTGCAAAACATAAACAATTTATTGGTCCTTCAGAATCCTGGATCTATAGGTAAGTGTCTAGCATGTTCTTTATATTGTTAAAAAAATATTGCAAAATATATTCATATTGTCTGCAATATTTGTCTTTGCATAAACAACTTGCGCGTAATATTGACATGTATTAATATAGTGTAATGAAGTATAAGGGAATTTTGAACTTGTAAAATAACACTGAACCATCTGTCAGTCTGTCTTTGACTTGTACAGGCTTCCTTTTCACAGCTACCTGGGCTTACAGTAAATATTGGAATATGAATGGGGCCCAAGACTCTGTACTGTATGAAATAATGAGCATGTGCAAACAAATTAAAAAAGTTGAAATCCCATACATTTCCTTTTCTACACTAATATAACACCAGACTAAGCCTACTAGTAATTGACATATAAGGTGCATTTTGAGGAATTAACCAACCTTCCTTAATGGTGCAGGACATTGTCTGGAGTGGTGTGTGCCACATTAACTAAGCAGATAGATCTGTTTCAGTTATCTCTGCACCACCTGTACCAGTTTATTTTTTAGAGTGAAATAGAAACTAGTGCAAGTCTGCCTCTAATTAACATAAGGAATGAGGCAGTTTTTCATATAAAAACTGCTGCAGATTCCCACCAGGTGTGACCTTGTCCTGCAGGAGAAGCACACCATATCAGTGTGAAATAAACCAGTGGGGGTCCTTAGGGACATCATTGACCACATATGGTCATTACCTGAATTAGCCATACAGGATTTTTTGGAAAGGAGTAATGGCAGAGGAGCATCATCATGGTGTTGGGCCAACACAGTCGGTTGGTGCTCATTGTGACTAACATGGATTTAAATGGATTTACATCACTGCACAACATGGTATTGGATTTACATCATGGAACATTGTTTATTTTCATTTTTTTTTTTTTTTTTTGCATGAATGAGTAACAATGTGTTCTATGTACTGGTAAAAAAAATATCTTATTCTACAGGGGCTTCCAGATTCTAAAAGGTCTCCCCCATGGAAACCCCCACATCCCTTTTGAGGGACAGGATGTGTTGATGAGGCCATTGTTCCCTCAACATTGGGGATTTGGTGTCTTGTGAGGTATACTGCTGATGTTGACGATATGCATCCAGTATGGTTCAGGAGGGAGTACACACTCACAGCCCCTATTTCATGGCCATTCAAGATGCAGTTCTGAATAAGAGGCTTTATGATATTTTAGGATGACTCAATTCTGTGATTTTGAAATAGTATTGACCCTTTAAGAGAAAGAAACCAAGAAAAACAGCATTAGGTCCCACTAAATATTCATAAAGGACCCCTATCCAGACATGTAACCTGTGTGGCTGGTAAAGAGTGCTGTGAGCATGTATCCCCTCTCAAATCCATACTATGTATACACACACCAGTTAAATAAGTATGAGGTACATAGAACCCCTTGCAACTTCTTCCTGAAAAAAATAAAAATGTAAAAAAGTACCCACTGTATGAAAAAAGTAAAAAGCACTGTCTCATTTTGTAAAACCAACATCAATTATGTCGCCCAGTGATGTAGATCCATGTCATCGATGCTGACTCTCTGACTCACCGACCTGCCCCACCTGATAATGTTCACCATCACTACTGCCATCGCAAATGATAGAGTTATGGCTGGCTTCTGTATTTAACCAAATGTTGGGGATCCTGAGTGGGATCACTTATCAAATATGGTCAGAAGCTGGTCATTGAACTATCATGGAAGGCTAGCACTGGCACTTTGTCTCTCCCTACAAAAAATGCATGGTATCCCCCTCGAAAGCTCCAGGCAGGCAGCTTAGGTGGCCAAGACAAGGGGGAGGCAGTGAGTGTTTCTTAGGTTGCAGAAAATAAAATCTTATAATTTACGGGCTGCTTTACTTTTTATTGACAGCAGGTGGCAGTGGGTGGATTCAAAAGCTGAATTTGGACTGAATAGCAGCAGTTGATCACTGCCACTGCAGTGCATTGTCCATAAACAGCAAGGCAAATCTAAAAGGGGAACTAGGCTCTCAATTCCCCATCATCTCCACACACCACACTACAAAACTCACCAGCTATGCACCACTCAGTGGCCAGGTAGATTGAGCATTGAGGAAGGAATATCCAGTATGGACTCTCCAATCTCAGTGTTGGCCTCTGACAGAGTCATGTACCTGTCTCTGATAAGTATATTAATGAGGGGACTGCACCAGCAATTTTAGTGATGCTACATAATGGAATTCTAAAAGGTGTCTATGTGTGTAGAAGACAGCTCCTTCCGTTTCTTAACTTGAAGCATTCTGCAGTAGAAAACAAAAAAACAAAAAAGAGCAGGGCCAAGCAGCGCTGTCAGTGTCTATGGACACAACCAGTGCAGCTCAGGGTCGATCTAGCAGGTGTGCCACAATCAGAAGCAGCTTCCTATATTGGCACATCAAGAAGAGTAGAAGTCAGAAGCACCAGCAGTGGACCCCGGAAAATGAAGATTGGGACTGCTCTGTGTAAAACCATTGCACAGAGCAGGTAATAATAACATGTTTAATATTTTTTTATTTTTTTTATTTTACCCTTTACAATCATTTTAAGAAAAACAAAATCTTGATGTGTATGTCCTGACTAGGTATAGTTTGCCACTTTGTTTTAACTGATGGCCATTTACATTAAGACTAAAAATGATGGGGAGTAAGTTGAGGGTAAATCTTCACCAACGTCTGCATCTCCGGGACTGAAAATATATATGAAACTGCAAAATTTCAAGGTGGGACAGATATCTGATAACTGAATGGAGTTTTAATCCCCCCTGTCTTTATCCAAAAATATAATAAAAAGTTTTGGCTATACATACACTTTAAATATTTGTATATGACAAATATGCAATATATGGGTCAAAGCTGGTTACACTTCTGTGTAAATGCACATTTGTTTGGTTATGTATTGTATAGCAGAATACATTACGTTTTGTGTTGTTTTCATGTTACTAATCAAGGCACATAAACCAAGGTAATACAACTTGTAAACCCATTTAGCTAAGTATTTTCCATAAGATATACATGAATTACAGTAAATTTGCAGATTAATGTTTTAACTCAGTCACCATGACTAAATAAACTGTAATTCTCCCAAGACTCATAGTTTATTCCTGTGCTATAGCAAATATTTAACCTGTAGAAACACCAACACGGTTTTTATTATGCTAAATTGCAAACAGGTGACTGTGAATGCCTTCACTAAACGATATGAAAAAGAAAAAAATTGTCTAATGTGAAAGCTGCAGTTTAGAGCTGTGCGCATTTATATAAAAAATTGCCATTAGGCATAACATCTGCATACATAAATAAAAATAAGCTGAAGACTTTTTTTTAGGCTTAAAAGAGATATAACATTTACTTAAGGCTATGACAATGATGATCTGGGCAGCCAGATTAGAAGGGAACCACTTTTTTTGCTTCAAATAATTTTTGGCTTGAAAATTGTAAGGTACAAAACAAGGCCATATAATTCACCAGACATGGGTCTTAACATATCTGTTGTTAGCAACATTTTTGTAATTTTAAGAATATTATGCAATAACTGAATACAAAATAATAACACATACGAAGCGGGTCACTGTTGGTACACTGTGTATGAGATTGGTCTCTGAAAGTGGGTCGACTCTTAATGAATAAATGTGTAGCTGATTAAAACACAACGATTAAAAAATAAAACCAACATCTGTATAGAGATGATGCCAAATGTACATGTAGTTACAGAAAGGGAGGCTTGTTTCCACTGTGAAGCTATGTTGATTTAGACAGGTATCAAGAGAATGGGACAAAATTTAGGGTTTTTAGTAACTAGTGGTTTATCTCCCATAATTATGATTATTGGGTGTTTTTAAATGTGTTTGGGACAAAACCTATGGCAGAAATTGTGTTGTTTTCAAGAACAGGGCAATGGCACAATATACGGTATGTGTGGTAGAACCAATCTATTTACAAATAATATTTGTTTAAAGCAATATATCCAGGACTAAGTAGGTGCATCATATTAGAAGGTGTCTCTATCAAATTAATGTGATAACTGTCTCTACTAACAATGGAGCAACAGTGTTGTCATCATGACAGCGTAAGTGAAATATTAATGTGAGCTTACCACTTTGACTATTAGATCTAATTTGTTTTCCATTACAGACTTATTCAGGTTAGAGTACCTATCAGAAAGGATGCCATATTCAATTGAAAATACATATAATTCAACTCAAAGATGAAAAATTAGAAGGCGTAATCTCACATGGGGGAGTATGAAGCTGATAATGTCATACACTTATATTCAGAGTAAATTTTCTAATGTAGATGGATTATATCTATATACTAGGGATGAGCTTAAGGTTCGGTCTGAGAGCAAATTTGGACCAAACCTTGGTAGTTCAGGTGTTTGCAGCCATACATCTTGTGTAATAGCAGGATTACTTTGGCTATTATACATAGCTTCCTGCTGTCAATTGTTGTTAAGGATGCCTGCAGGTGTAGGCACTGGTGAGTCCTTATCAACCAGTGACATCACTGACTCCAATGGCTTACAAGGGATAGTTTAAAAAAAATGGCATGAGGTTCCCCCATAATTTATACCAGGGCTTTCAGGCGGCCCCTATGCAAAAAAAAAAAGAACAGGGTGAGATTATCTCTTCGGATCTGGTATGGATTGAAAAGGGAACCGCATGTAATAATCCAAAAAAAAGTGTGGAGTTCCACTCAAAAATTCATACCTGACCCTTATCCGAACATGCAACTTGGATGGCCTGGAAAGAGTGGGATTAGTGGGTGGCATCCCCCCTGAACCACTTCAGGCCACATACCCTAAATATGGAGGGCCTCCGTGATGAAGTACTTTGTCCCCATTTTGAGGAGGGCAAAGGTCTCTTCTCCACAACTCTGGCGCAGTGGTTATGGCAGTCTACAGACTTTTTGAAATCTGTTGGCCACCTTTAACATTGAAGGGCCCCCAGATACTGCCCCCGATGTGAGTGAGTAAGTGGTGTGTAGTACCCTTACTTTTTTAAAGTTTACAAAAAATGTAAACTGTAAAAAAAAACACACATCGTTTTTGACAAGTCCTTTGATAAAAAAAAAAAATGAAAAAGTCACAATGATCACCTATCATCAATCACATCATCCAGTGATGTAGATCACATCAATCACAATGTCCAATGCCCGATGACTATCCATCTAACTTAATTTATGCAGGGTGTATACGTTGCTTAAGAATTGAATACCTAGGTGACTTAAAGAGGAGGGCCGGTTATACAAAAAAAAAAAAGTCAGCAGCTGCAAACACTGCAGCTGCTGACTTAATCAACACACTCACCTGTCCAGGGTGCCCGCGATGTCGGCCGCCCGAGGCCGACCCGTCCCTCGGCTCTCGGGTCCCGGTGCTGCCATTCCTTGTAAGGGAAACAGGCAGTGGAGTCTTACGGCTTCACTGCCCGTTTCCTACTGCGCATGCGCGAGTCCCGCAGCTACTGCGCATGCGCGAGTCCCGCAGCGCTTTCTGAATGGGACGCGCTGTGTTCTGGAACACACAGTTCCCAGAACACAGCGCGACTCATTACCCAGAAGACGCCGCGACGAAGACAGAAGACAGAAGATCTCCGCGGAGGAGGAAGAGGAAGATTAGGAGAAAGTGCCTAGCAACAGGCATTTCTGGTAAGTAAAAAAAAAAAATTTTTTTCATTTTTTTTTTTTATATTTTTTTGTAATTTTTAATATTTTTTTTGTTTTCAGGGTGGCCCTCCACTTTAAGTATAATTGTTGACACTGAAAACCAAAACTTGAGGTAGCAGTTAAGTGTTGAACTGCAAGCTCACAAACATATCTGTATTCACATTAAGACAAAGAGACTAACTTTATATTTGCTGTCTCCACCTTAAAATTCTTTGCTCTCTGGATTATGCCTGGAATGATGAACTAGTGGAGTTTGATGTGGAGAGTTTAAGAGGAGCTTGCATAGCATTAAGGAAAGGGCCCAGTATACCAACACATTTTAGGCTGTGTACATACACTGTATGACCATAAAAGGATTCAGGACAGTTAAAAAAAAAAATAACCACTTCAATACTGCCCATTTTCTCCCCCTTCCTTCCCAGGCCAATTTTCAGCGCTGTAACATTTTGAATGACAATTGTGAGGTCATGCAACACTGTACCCAAATTTTTTGTTCCCACAAATCGAGCTTTCATTTGCTGGTATTTGATCACCTCTGTGCTTTTTACTTTTTGCTATAATAAATATCCTAATTTCTTTTTTTTTTATATTTTAAAAAAAAAAATCCTAACTATAACTTTTGCACAAACCAATCAATATACGCATATTGTGGTTTTTTTTTAAACAAAAAAATGTAATGTAAATTCCTCAATTTAGGCCTACATTTTTTTGTTAAACAAAATCACAATACGCGTATATTGATTGGTTTGTGCAAAAGTTATAGTGCCTACAAAATAGGTTATTGAATTATGGCATTGACAGTAATCTGCAATTTTTATTGTGACTGTTACATTGCGGTGGATAAATCAGACACTTTTGACACTATTTTGGGACCAGCGACATTTATACAGTGATCAGTGCTATACAAATGCATCATGTGTTACCTAGGGAGTGATTCTAACTGTGGAAGGATGGGAGTGACTAGGGGAGGAGACCGATCAATGTTCCTATATACTAGGAACACACCATCTCTCTCCTCTCCCCTGACAGGACGTGGATCTGTGTGTTTACACACACAGATCCACGTTCTTGCTCTGTCATGAGCTATCGCAAGTGGCCAGAGGACATCGCAGCCACTGGGCATGCACATCAGCTTCACGGTGATGTGGCACCCCCCTATACCACCAGGAAACCAAGGACATCATATGACACCAGCCCAGGATGGGGGAGCCATCAGGACCCATCCCACAGGAGGTCAACTAGAATAGAAGAGAGTTAGGTGGGAAAATTACCCCCCTGAGTTTTTTTCCTGCTGATGCCACATTGTCTGGCATACAGTGCCTTGCGATATACAATTTAAATTTTTTTGTGAAGAATCACCAACAAGTGGGACACAATTCTGAAGTGGAACGAAATCTATTGGATATTTTAAACTTTTTTAGCAAATAAAAAACTGAAAAGTGGTGCGTGCAAAATTATTCGGCCCCTTTACTTTCAGTGCAGCAAACTCACTCCAGAAGTTCAGCGAGGATCTTTGAATGATCCAATGTTGTCCTAAATGACTGATGGTGATAAATAGAATCCACCTGTGTGTAATCAAGTCTCTGTATAAATGCGCCTGCTCTGTGATAGTCTCAGGGTTCTGTTGAAAGCGCAGAGAGCATCATGAAGACCAAGGAACACACCAGGCAGGTCCGTAATACTGTTGTGGAGAAGTTTAAAGCCGGATTTGGATACAAAAAGATTTCCCAAGCTTTAAACATCCCAAGGAGCACTGTGCAAGCGATCATTTTGAAATGGAAGGAGTATCAGACCACTGCAAATCTACCAAGACCTGGCCATCCCTCTAAACTTTCAGCTCAGACAAGGAGAAGACTGATCAGAGATGCAGCCAAGAGGCCCATGATCACTCTGGATGAACTGCAGCGAACTACAGCTGAGGTGGGAGAGTCTGTGCATAGGACAACAATCAGTCGTACACTGCACAAATCTGGCCTTTATGGAAGAGTGGCAAGAAGAAAGCCATTTCTCAAAGATATCCATAAAAAGTCTGGTCTAAAGTTTGCCACAAGCCACCTGGGAGACACACCAAACATGTGGAAGAAGGTGCTCTGGCCAGATGAAACCAAAATGGAACTTTTTGCCCACGATGCAAAACGATATGTTTGGCGTAAAAGCAACACAGCTCATCACCCTCAACACACCATCCCCACTGTCAAACATGGTGGTGGCAGCATCATGGTTTGGGCCTGCTTTTCTTCAGCAGGGACAGGGAAGATGGTTAAAATTGAGGAGAAGATGGATGCAGCCAAATACAGGACCATTCTGGATGAAAACCTGTTGGAGTCTGCAAAAGACCTGAAACTGGGAAGGAGATTTATCTTCCAACAAGACAGTGATCCCAAACATACAGCAAAATCTACAAAGGAATGGTTCACAAATAAACGTATCCAGGTGTTAGAATGGCCAAGTCAAAGTCCAGACCTGAATCCAATCGAGAATCTGTGGAAAGAGCTGAAAACTGCTGTTCACAAACGCTCTCCATCCAACCTCACTGAGCTCAAGCTGTTTCGCAAGGAAGAATGGGCAAGAATTTCAGTCTCTCGATGTGCAAAACTGATAGAGACATACCCCAAGCGACTTGCAGCTGTAATCGCAGCAAAAGGTTGCTCTACAAAGTATTAACGCAAGGGGGCCGAATAATTTTGCACGCCCCACTTTTCATTTTTTTATTAGTTAAAAAAGTTTCAAAAATCCAATAGATTTAGTTTCACTTTATAATTGTGTCCCATTTGTTGGTGATTCTTCACAAAAAATAAAAATGTTATATCTTTATGTTTGAAGCCTGAAATGTGGCAAAAGGTTGAAAAGTTCAAGGGGGCCGAATACTTTCGCAAAGGCACTGTATATATTTATAGGTGGAAGTTGCTAAACAATTAATTTATTTTCGAAATAGGACACATAGGAAGGCCTATTCATTCAGTAGATCTGAGGAAGATTAATTCCTCTCGCTCTATAAAATTGTATTCTAATCATGAGACAATTTTTCTTGTTTGTTTTTGTTTTTTAGCAGCAAGACAAAAAAAAACACCCAATTTGGGAGATCCCTAAAATATTTGTCATCAACTCCTTTTACCTCAATCAACTAATACCCTTAGTGGGTTTTCAATGGTTTGATCCTTGGGAATCGCTAGCATTCTTTCTTATGTCTGCCTCTGAACAACCTGAGGCAGGGGTTTGCACAATTACAAACGAGTCTTGGGAGATAAACTGTACACAATTACACTATTTTGGTATACTTGAGGTGATTGTAGTCGTATTACTGCAGTTGTGACAGAGAATATTGAGTACTGTCTGTGATACTTTCAGTACTGCTTGGACCTTGAAGAAGGGGACACACCCTGAAAGCTCGTCCATGAAAAATGATATGCTAGTGCAAATAAAAAAAGTATCACAGACAGTACTCAATTTTCTCTGTCACAACTTTGTTATTAAATCTCTTCCACTCATGAGATCCAATAATTTGTTGTTCCTCTTTGAGATCCTTTTTTACAGGAGACACCTGAACATACTGTATACTTTTAGAAATGTACAAATTGCTCCTACACTCTTCTTTGAAATCTGAGCTGTATTATCTTAAGGAATGGGAAAGAGAACTTGGATGTACCTTCTCCCCCAGCAAACAAAAAATGTACTTCAACTGTCTTAGGCCGCGTACACACGCGCGGACTGTTTGCCCAACCTTGTTCGTCAAACAGTTTCGGCAAACAGTCCGCTCAAAATTTGCATGAACGGACTTGCCCACACACGAGCGGACTGTTTCAACGAACTGTTTGCCAAACAGTCCGCTCAACTTTTGAAATGAACGGACTCGCCCACGTAAGGCGGAGGCAAATCCGCCCATTTCGAGCGCGTGTACAGGTAGGCGGGGCCCGCGAAGGAGACGTCGCGGGCTCCGCCGCCTGGAATGGGCTTAAAGGGGAACCCCAACGCCGAAAAAAATCGGCGTGGTGGTTCCCCCAAAGTCCACACCAGACCCTTGTCCGAGCACGCTACCCGGCCGGCCAGGAAAGGGGGGGCGAGCGAGCGCGCCCCCCCTCCTGAGCCGTACCAGGCCGCGTGCCCTCAACATGGGGGGGTGCCTTGGGGAAGGGGGGGCCGCGCGGCCCCCCCACCCCAAAGCACCTTGTCCCCATGTTGATGAGGACAAGGGCCTCTTCCCGACAACCCTGGCCGTTGGTTGTCGGGGTCTGCGGGCGGGGGGCTTATCGGAATCCGGGAGCCCCCTTTAAGAAGGGGGCCCCCGGATACCGGCCCCCCACCCTATGTGAATGAGTATGGGGTACAATGTACCCCTACCCATTCACCTGTGAAATAAAGTACAAAAAAAAACACAACACAGGGAAAAAATATTTTATTGCACAGCTCCGGGGGTCTTCCGTCTTCAGGGGTCTTCTCGCCGGACTCCTCCGCTATGTGTGTGTAGCTCTTTTACTAGCGGAGGAGCCCGGCTTTCTTCCTCCCCGCCGCCGGCCTCTTCTCCCGACTTCGGGGGTCTTGTCCCCCTCTTCGGTTCTTCTGCCGGGCCACCGCGCCTTCTTGTAGCTCTTTTGCAGGCGGTGGCCCGGTCTTCTGTCGCCGCTGCCTTCCGTTCTTCTGTCGCCGCCTTCGGTTCTTCTGCCGGGCCACCGCGCCTTCTTGTAGCTCTTTTACAGGCGGTGGCCTGGTCTTCTGTCGCCACTGTCGTCGCCGCCGCCGCCGCCTTCCGTTCTTGTTCTTCTTCTTCTTCCCCAGGAGATGTTGACTCGACGAGCTCTCCGGCCGGAATGCCAGAGCCGCGCTGTGCGGTCACTTATATAGTGACAATGGGGCGGTGTCACATGGTATATGTCACATGGGTTGGTCACATGGTGACCCCGCCCCCTTACGATGTCATAGTCCCCATGTGACATCAACCCATGTGACCAACCCATGTGACATATACCATGTGACACCGCCCCATTGTCACTATATAAGTGACCGCACAGCGCGGCTCTGGCATTCCGGCCGGAGAGCTCGTCGAGTCAACATCTCCTGGGGAACAAGAAGAAGAACAAGAACGGAAGGCGGCGGCGGCGGCGATGACAGCGGCGACAGAAGACCGGGCCACCGCCTGTAAAAGAGCTACAAGAAGGCGCGGTGGCCCGGCAGAAGAACCGAAGGCGGCGACAGAAGAACGGAAGGCAGCGGCGACAGAAGACCGGGCCACCGCCTGCAAAAGAGCTACAAGAAGGCGCGGTGGCCCGGCAGAAGAACCGAAGAGGGGGACAAGACCCCCGAAGTCGGGAGAAGAGGCCGGCGGCAGGGAGGAAGAAAGCCGGGCTCCTCCGCTAGTAAAAGAGCTACACACACATAGCGGAGGAGTCCGGCGAGAAGACCCCCGAAGACGGAAGACCCCCGGAGCTGTGCAATAAAATATTTTTTCCCTGTGTTGTGTTTTTTTTTGTACTTTATTTCACAGGTGAATGGGTAGGGGTACATTGTACCCCATACTCATTCACATAGGGTGGGGGGCCGGTATCCGGGGGCCCCCTTCTTAAAGGGGGCTCCCGGATTCCGATAAGCCCCCCGCCCGCAGACCCCGACAACCAACGGCCAGGGTTGTCGGGAAGAGGCCCTTGTCCTCATCAACATGGGGACAAGGTGCTTTGGGGTGGGGGGGCCGCGCGGCCCCCCCTTCCCCAAGGCACCCCCCCATGTTGAGGGCACGCGGCCTGGTACGGCTCAGGAGGGGGGGCGCGCTCGCTCGCCCCCCTTTCCTGGCTGGCCGGGTAGCGTGCTCGGACAAGGGTCTGGTGTGGACTTTGGGGGAACCCCCACGCCGATTTTTTTCGGCGTTGGGGTTCCCCTTTAAGCCCATTCCAGGCGGCGGAGCCCGCGACGTCTCCTTCGCGGGCCCCGCCTACCTGTACACGCGCTCGAAATGGGCGGACTTTCCGAGCGGGAACAGTCCGCTCATTTCGAAAGTACAGCGGACAGGCCCACACACGGGCGGACTGTTCGCTCAAACACGGTTTCAGCGGACAGTTTTTCGGAATTTCCGAAAGACTTTGTCCGTCCAACTGTCCGCTGAAACTGTCCGCTGAAAGCCCACACACGAGCGGACTGTCCGCCCAAACACTGTTCACAAACACAAGGTTGGGCGAACAGTCCGCCCGTGTGTACGCGGCCTTACACATCTTCAATTGGCCCAAGAAACCAGGAATCCTATTATGAATGAATGATCCAATGGTATATATAGTCCCTAACAAATTCAATATATTGATATACCCACACATGTCAGACCTCTGCTGGAGAGTTTGTGGCCAGAAAGGAGCCTTCTTACATATTTGATGAGACTGTCCTGTTCTTACCCAGTTTTGGATCGGGGTCAAGGCACACATATTTTGAGTCCTAGACCCTCTGCCAGATGACTCCCTAAGTAAAACATTTTAAGAACACTACTCAACCTGTAAAATCCTATAAGAAAGTATTTTATCTTCTTAATTCTTCCAAAAGCTTTATTCTAGCCCGCTAGAAGACTCCCCAACCGCCAACTATTTCCAAATGGATTACTAGGGTCATTACCTTATCGAAGGTCTCTAGACAATTTCACTATAGTGACCAAATGACTACCTTCCTATTTTCCTAATCTAATCAGTCCATTTACTTCTGTCTTGGTGATCCCACTGTTTAATGGTTGCCACCTTATGCTCATTAACCCCCCACACACACAAATCCCCTGTCAGTTTGCACGGTTTACTTATTGGTCCTAATTACTGATATTTAATGCTCGCACTGAATTTTTCTCTCTTCCTCAATTCCTTCATATCCTCCCTATTCCCTTCCAACATCCACCCCACCCCCATTACCCACTACCAGATCTTGTTTTTCCTGATTTTCTCTTTTAGAATGTATACCTATACAGTGTATGTAAAATTATCTTAAATGTCTATATTACTGTATATATGTACGTTGTCATTGCCAGTTGTAATATTTACCCTACCTATACTCAAAATGTTGCTTGTTTAAGCTCTAATGACTATATGCTGAAGCAGAAATGAAGATGATATCAAAAACAAGATACAGAATAAGGAATAACAAAAAATGTCAGCAGGACATATAAAATTCATATTTAAAATATAATATACAGTATCTGCTGTGAAAGTAATTCATGTTACAGTTGTGCCTGTGCATTTCTACCATATGGATTTTTTCCAAACATGTTTTATTCGACTATATCCTTCTATAAAGATTTAAACTGGAAGAATAGACAATCATCTCAATTCACTGTTGAAGTAAATATAATACATAGGCCTTGCCAAATTAATTCTGTCTTGTGATAAAAAGCAATCTAGGCCGGCAACATAGCCAGGCCAATAATATAATTTTTTCAGCAATGCCAACCCATCCCCAGCCTATGATCAAACAGTGAAGGAACTGCAGCACACTGATGAGGCAATCAACGTGCTTTCTTTTCCTTAGCTTCCTTAAAGAAAATCCCAGACAGTCTGGTTGTACAGAAATCGATTAATGGATCATCTTCAGTACAACCAGCACACCTATAGATGGATCGAAATTTTGTCCATCTATGGCTGGCCTTAGACTTTACAAATGCATATTATGTCTGCCTTAAGGCAGAGGAATCAAACTCTGTTCTTGCCCCGAGTCAGTATAAATGCAATATATTCGTTTCTGTGTAATTTTAAATGAATAATATCAGCAATATTGTAGGATAAAAAACATCTTGAGAAACAAAATAGACAATAAGCACGTTGTGTTTTTCAGTTATATATAATCATCAATGCAACCACTAGGGCAGGACTACAATATATGACCAACCAATTCCTCCCAAACAAATGCTAAAAAAAAACCTTCTATGGAAGCCTTCACTTTTGCCACAGTTCAATATGTATTTAAATTAAATGATTAGTCATTTTATCTACTGAAGACTCTGGTCTTTGTTTGAGAGCCCCCTGTTACGGCCCTATTGCTCGATATTTCATTACTTTTTATATAATGTGGAATGCAATATAGAGCATGTGAATACCCCATAAAGGGTTGGAAAATCAAGCTTCTTATTGTTCCTCTGGTGTAAAAACAGAAAGCAGAAAGCCTTGCTGAATCATCACCATCAATATAGAGATAGCTTCCATTAAAATAAAACTTGTTTATCCTGCCATAGAGTTCCTTTTTGATGCACTTTGTGTTAAATGTTGGTACTCTGTTCTCATCTCCTAACTGAGCTCCTTGTTATTGTCATCCATCCCCACTGGCTTCCATTAGAGACTACAAATGGCAATTTCTGCACATATTATGCAGGCATGGTCCGCTGTTGCTACGATCAGAAAACCTGCCATAAGAAAATCCATGCAAGTAACGCTGTAGTGCATAAATGTATGCAGTAATTAATTTATCTAAATAGAGCGCTGATGACCTTCTTCCTTTCACTATGGTTTTGCAATGCCATTGCCTGTGGTAGCAACAAGCTAACATTGGTTGCAACACTGCGATAAGTGCATCCCAGAACTGTATTACTGCACATTGCTACAAAGAGGACACAGGATATTAGCAGTGCTGAGATGCAACAAAGGGTAGATTTTTACAAAGGGTGGAAAACATGTTTATCATACAGAGTGCCCTAGCAATCTAAAAATCACTTATCTAGGATTAACTGTAAAATCATCATTTATTATATTTGAGTAATTGTGTAGAGCATGGAAACAAATTTTGTATTATTTAGAATCAAAGGTGTAACCAAAAAAAAGCTCAAATACAGCGTGTCATAAGGTTTTGGAGGTTCTCACATTATTTAAAGGTTTGTGTCTAGGAAGCTTTCACCTCTGCTCAGGTTGGATTAAAATATATATATTTACCTTAGCTTTGTATAAGAGTTTTGTTATGTATTACTGCTAAAAGTTAGAAGAACGCTGTAAACAGGTACACAAATAACAGTGAAAGCTTGTGGAATAATCTAACCAGTACTTCCATACAGAGTCATACGATTATAATCTTCATATTATCAAATTCATCTTCTTTCTGAACTCATGGGATTCATTTAGCAAAGCCCAAAATGTTAATTTGGGCCACTGTTAGAAAGAAACTCACATCAACCTCAGTGGAAATGTTCAACCAATATCATCCCAGATGGCCACTTCACATTTTATTGAATTTCCTCCTTTGAGTGTACTTTTCACAGTTTCATTTTCTATAACTCTATGAAATAGACCACATACACCCATAAATTTTCCTGTTTTGTCACTATTTCAAAAAATTATGTAAACCTTGCACAAGATAAGACCGTTACACAGCTGTTCAAAAGTATAATAAATCTTAAAAATAGCTTTAGTCTATATCAGATTCTGCATGATAACACAATATTTTTAAAGAGACTCATACAATGAAAATAATTTTATAATAGACAGTCTAGGGGGTATATTTCACTTTTTATAACAGATTTAAAAGATATAGTTAAGAGTGTAGAAATACAAATTCAGTGTTTAGAGCAAAGCAAATTTGTGTATCTTTGAAATGCTTAACGTTTTGTTTACCTATCAAAAAAAGAAAAAAAGTCAAATCGAAATTGTGGGTTAAAGAATACCTGTCATGAGAGAATTATGTAGGCTGACTTTGCTGATATGGCTTTTGAAAATGTTGCTTTGCTGGAAGTCGCTGGTTTTCTTAGTCACTGACCCAGAGCAAGAATAGATTGAACAACATAGAGCAAGACTGAACATTGCTGACACATAAGGAATCCTGAGAATGGGGGGAAAGAAGTAGAAATAGAAAGTCTGCAGATTCTGCATCAGTATACTTTGAACTGACCACTAGAAGATTAGGAAAACCATCCTATAACCAGGGCTTTTTTTCAGCAGGAGCTAGGGGGGAACTCAGTTCCACCACCTCCGGCTCAGGTCTTCTGCTCCCTGCTCACAACTATCACTTGGAACACCGAAGTTTAGTTATTGTGTTTACAAGTGATAGCTTGTCTCCCAGTAGCTCCCACTGTTCAGATCTGTGCATATCCCACTGAGTGCCTGAACAGGGACAAGGGAGATACAGAATAGGTGCCCAGGGTTCAGTGCAGTCATGGGCAGGAGAGGGTGCATGGTAGGCTACACCCTCTGTGGTCTCCATTTTTCCCTGGCGACCAGTTGTTGATGCTCCTACTGCATGATCTCCCTTGAAAGTGACTGTAGTATAGTATAGTATTCTGGGAGGTGCTACAGCCGGATAGGTATTTCAGCTTAATATTGCAACAAAGGTAAGACATATGACAGATAGTGGAGCTTTTAAGGAGGAGGGAGAAGATGAGGGCAGTGGAGGGAGGGAGTTGCATGCAGAGGGAAGAGCTACTGTTTGATGTCATTTGGCAGTTATGTGTGTGTGTGGTGGGCATGGTTGAGTTCCTGCACCTATTCTCTGAGAAAAAAAGCCCTGCCTATAACTCTGAAATTCTGTAAAAAACAGAAAAAAAAAACCTCCTCCCTGCTTAAGGGACTACTAAAGACATACAATCTAGATCGAAGAACATGTGTTACAATAACAACATATTTTATTAGTAAATCTATTGAATACATGGTTGCTTGACCCTCTGTGCACATTCCATATTGCATACTATTCAATCACAGGTGACGCCTTCATACCACATTTTAAATCTCAGGTATCTCTATCCCTCCGCTAGAGCAAAGCATTCTACTCTAGATCTACTCTAGATTGCCATTACTGCTCTCTTTAAGAGTCAATATTCACATTTCCCAAAGCTATGATATGAATCAATGCTTCTGGTGAGTATTAAGTTCACCCAGACATCTGCAGTGTAAGTACTGTAGTGTACGGTACTGTACATTTACTTACGAAGAAACCTGTCCATCTTCAGGGGAAAAAAATCACTTTAAAGATAGCATTACCCTCCCTAAGTAGTTTGGAGGCTTTTGCATTATGATCCCCTAGAATAGATCTCCATCTAATACACAATAGTTCACTTGAAAGGCAATGCAACTGTACTGGTTCTTTATAAGCAAAACAGTCAGCTTCTCTGCCCAATCTTGTCATACAATTATGATCTCCTTTTATATTACTTCTGCACGACAGTCATTCCCATAGTTGTGAGTTTATATGAGAGAACTTGCCAAATGTTCAGTCATCTCATGAGCTAGCAGTGTAATTCTAGACATACAGACCACAAGCTGTAAGTACATAATACACTATTCCAGAAACAGAAATACGCATGATGTGTGGGTGGCTGCATGCTGCTCCTAGTTTGGCCACGATCTATGTTGGCTGTGCAGAAATCTAGTCCTAGGAAGGGATGAGTCCATGCTATGGTCTGAATCTACATTTGGTCATTTAGAAAAAAAGCTTGAACCTTTGCTTTTTTGTCCCCTTTTCAGTCCTTAAAAGGTTTAAAAAACCCATAGTTTGTTAATCTAGTTGGTGCTCCACTCACTATCCAATGAGTCTCTGGTCACCTCACAGTTCTGTCTCCAGCCACCTGCAGCTCCACAAGCTAGTGGTGACAAGGACACATACAGAAAGAACAAGCCCCACTACGACAGCTCAATTTATTTTCTACAGATTGATACCATAGTAACTGAGGGATTTTCAAGGTATTTAAAGGCTTTTACTATCTTTTATGACACCGAAGTGAAGTCAGAAGAGCTATGATTCATACATTGGAAATAGGACCACTGTTCTAAGAGAATATGGAGGATGCTGACCTCTCCTTTTAGAGCTGCCTGACTGTCATGCTTGTCCAATAATGCATCACTTTTTGAAACACTAGACTGAAACAAATAGGCGGATAAAAAGTTCTGAGTTAAAGTAATATTATGGGCAGCATTACATATATGATGCACTCTGCCTCTAGCATTGAAGCTGAACTTCAGAAAGGGTTACATGCTTGTTTACTCTAGGGAGAGTTTAATGGGCTTTATTATTTAAATGATTCTTCACTCCACCCTACAGTGTTTGTTTCCTCTGCCTAAAGCTCCTTAAAAATACCCAGCATTGTACGAGGTGGGAAGAGCATGTGACTGCAGCTCAAAGGCAGCCCATAGATGAGTCAGTTTTTTTTTGTGTGATGAGGGTTAGACTAAATGTTTAACCCTTGCAATGCCAGGGAAAGGGGCACTGTGGCAAGAGTTGCTTTCAATGTATCCCTGAAGTTCATTTGTTTTTTGGA
The DNA here is from genome assembly GCF_037356315.1 of Lithobates pipiens. NCBI lineage: Eukaryota > Metazoa > Chordata > Amphibia > Anura > Ranidae > Lithobates > Lithobates pipiens. The sequence goes on along the minus strand of NW_027507748.1, from coordinate 396,683,305 downwards.
GTCCCCAAGTGGATCTTGCCAATAGATCCATCAGTTTTCTTTTAAATTTAACAAACCAATATATAGAGCAAAAGTGGCAGTTACAGGGTTATTAATATGGCCTAAACCTTTAAAAAATATTAGTTAAAACTGTTTATAAAGTGTTAGCTCATGTTGGTCTTTATTTTCTTTGTCTCTTTCTAAAAATCCTTTGAAAACTATGTTGTACATGTTGTACATGTGCATCTAAGACTAGGGTGACAGTGCTGATGTACAATTTCACTACAGAACAAACAATATTGTCACCCAATTACAGTGGTTGGAAAAATAATGGGTCTAACTGGCAAGATCAACAGCTAACAAACCCATGCTACGGGGGACTCAAACATAAAATATGCTGTGTTAATGCTAGTGATACAGTAGGTATGTCTTTTTTATGTTGCCTAGGGTTCCTCTTTAAAGTTGACTTTCTAATTGTAATGCTTGTTTGGGGTTAATAACTGGTGCTAAATGTTTCATAGTCAGAGATATTCAGGGAACCAGTTTAGAGGGAACTGTAAGTGTATAGCCTAGTGCCCTCAAACTTAAACAAAAAGTTCATCTTTGGAGCATGTTACATGTTCCACCCAATTCCTATTTTTAAAGTTCAAAATCAAACTGAATCTGGTTCTTAAAATAAGTTTGGTCATCCAATCCTGTTATAATTATCAATGACTACCCAAAAAATGTTTTCTAAAACTATTCTGTGATTGGAATATTCATATACATACTCTATAGTATGAAGACATACATGAATGCACCATAGCTGAAGTGTTACTATCTGTGGTCGCTTCTGTGTTTCAGAACAATCTAAATCAGGGATATGCAAATAGTGGACCTCCAGCTGTTGCAGAACTACAATTCCCATGGAGCATAGCAAGACTCTGACAGCCCCAAGCATGACACCCAGAGGCAGAGGAATGATGGGACTTGTAGTTTTGCAACAGCTGGAGGTCCGCTAATTGCATATCCCTGATCTAAATTAAAAAACACACTTTAGGCTTTACATGGGCATCAAGAAAACAGTCCTGCATAAACAAATTTATGTCACAGTAGGAGCTCACTTCACCTATACAGCGAGCAAGCATATGCTGTAGTAGAATTTGTACAGAATTGGTACAGAGCCACATTTCTGTGCAAATTTTATTGTGCTCTAATTATTTTTTTAAAGGCTAAGTTCACCTTTTTGAAAATGTTATGTTTCCAACCATATTTAGGGTGGAACATGTATTTCCTCCAACCCCCCCCCCCCCCCCCCCCATGACAGCTGATCATGGAAGTAATGCTCTCCAGGCTCCTGCAGAAAACAATTATTAATGCACATTTTTTTCTGCAAAAATATATGCACTCATTATTTTTTCTGGAAAGGCCAACATATCCATTAAATAAAATGTAAATAGAGAGTATGATTAGATTATTTATATTTATGTTGCTCAGTATTTTTAGGTATAGGTAAAAACAATGGCGTGCATATTAAAATACTAAAAAATTTTCATTCTCTTATATAAAGTTTTTGATTATTGATGCACTGTATATGCCTTTGTCCTTTCTGATCGGGACATGTTGGCCCCAGTTACGAGATAATGATTATATTATTTTAATTTGTTCTGTTATTGTAAAATTCTCAATAAACATATTGAAAGAGAAAATACTAAAAAATAAACAAGCTTGACACCACAATGCTAAATCAAAACATAACAATACAGAATGCAGCAATAGTTATATGTATATGTATATATATATATATATATATATATATATAGATAGATAGATAGATAGATAGATAGATAGATAGATAGATATAGATGTATATAAATCTCTCTCTCTCTCTCTCTCTCTCTCTCTCTCTCTATATATATATATATATATATATATATATAACATATATATATACATATATACTGTATGGATACGTTAACTGGCAAGATATCGGTTTGTATCTGCTAAACGCATTACATTCCTGAATCCTTCGGACAGCTCTGTCTGAGTGGTATGCAGTCTTGCTCATACACCACAGTGAGGAGTTCTCTCAGCATACAGTAATGGTTTCTATGAAATTGTAAGATTTAAGCAGTGTTTCACTTTAAACTGCAGAGGGAGCCAAAACCATTCTCACAAGCTCACAAATAGATTTGTTTTCTCTTGTACGTGAAGTCTGTCAGATATGTTTACTTCAGTTTCAGTGACACAGAATAATGGCATTACAATGACAAGCAAAGGAAAATAAACCTATTAGCAAGCAGAAAAACTAACTCTGAATTGGTAAGCGTCCAGAACTGTGTGTCCTCAGAAGTCACTACTCCTCCTGCAGCATTCAATGATTTACAAAGTATTAATTTGGAGGATGCAATGTATGATGTCTTACATCATATATCTTGGAGAGCACAAAAACATTAAACTTCATAAGATTATACAAAAAGAAATTAGACGCACCACAGGCACATCTATTTCTCTAGAATACCTATTTAGGACCCAAATGCCCCTGTCCCACTTTTTTCTACAAATAAACATTATTAAATGGCATCTGTGATAATTACTGTGAACTTTACTAATAAAAATGTTTGTGGAGCAAAGCTGATTGTCAGAGTGCAAGCAGCTGGGGAGGGATGTTGTGTGTAGGGGGTGGGTGAAAGTTGGGTGGGATTAAGGTGAGGGGAAGAGGGGGTGGCTGCTAAGGGTCACAGTGTGAGCTGTGGGTTGAAATGGCTGAAGAAGAATGCAAGGTGAACCCGAAGGGTTGGGAGGAGGCTGTGATGGTAGGCAATTGGTAAGATGGATGATGCTTGTAACAATGAAGGGAAATTAGGTTTTGTGGGTGGCAGGGGGTTGCTGTGACCTGGGGGACGATGTGGCTGGCAGAGAGTGGCCGTGACCATATGAATGGGGAAGTGGCTGGCAAGGAGGCTCTCAGTCTGCACAGGGTGGTTCACATAGAGACTTTGGACTATAGAAGGAGATGAGGTGGGTGGGAGGGGGACCCTTTGGCATTGGAGGTGGAATGGCTGGCAGAAAGACACTGTGAATGGCGCTGTAGGTGTAAGATGTGGTGGCAGAGAGACCCTGTGATTGGGAGTATGAGGTGGCTATCAGGGAGATACTGTGACTAATGTGTGGAGGGTGAGGTTGGTGGCAAACCCTTTGACCTCAGGGAGAGGTGCTAGGTAGAGAGATGTTGCAACTAAGTAAGTTGTGAGAACCTCCCTTGAATGTTTTAGACATGGGTGGTGGGGGGGGGGGGGGCTTATTAAGCAAGAGGCAACTTAGGCAAGGCGGTCAACACTGCTTGGTATTTCAGTGCAGCAGAGCATTATCAATTTCTGGCAAGATCAGCACATTTTCTGTACTTGCAACCTTCTTAAAGGACGACACATATGGAAAATCTGCCTTTTTATGTCTTTTTTTTATTTTGCTCATTTATATGCATTAAAAAAAAAATAGAAAACTACTAGAGGTGTTTTCATGCATTATTCTACCTTCACAGGCATCCTTCATTCTGCTATATCCAGTTATTAGGCCATGGTGAGCAGCAAATGCTCTAGAACTTTCCAGTAGTTACAGAGCTTGCCTGCCCCTCCCACCCTATAATCATTCTTAAAGGCCAGTGAGTGAATCCATTGTATGATAAGCCAATAAGAAAGTCAGAGATGGGAGGCAGCTGACATGCTCTGACATTTTCAGGAAATATCAAATCTTTGTCTGTTCGGAATGGTCAGCCATTCGTGTAAAGCACAGGACAAGAAAAGCTTCTACAGGTATGTGCTGAGACCTTTAGTTGCCTACACTTTTTACCTGATCCTAACTTTATTTAGATAACAGAGCCTCTTTTAAGGGTTACATTTTAAGGTTAAACTAACTTAGAATTCAAGTCTAATGCTGGGTACACACAATCTTTCCTTCAACCTCAGCGCACTGAAAAAAAAAGTACTGACACATCCGATGTTAGTGCGGCGATCTCCCCTGCTGAGCTATTGTGCTCTGACAGGGAACTGCCCCCCCCCAACAGGACAGAGTGATCAGCACTCTCAGCCATTGGCTGCAAGAGCCAATCGGATGGTGGTTTTTCAGCATGGTCACGAGACCGGCTTCTGTCAAACAAGAAGCTGTACACAGGGCCTGAAAGTTGGCGAGTTCCCGCCAAACTGACAATTTTTGGCTGATTTTCAGCCTGTGTGTACCCACTTAACACTAACTGTTCTTTAAAATGTTGCCTCCCCTTCTTCCTACTTATCCTGCCTACCATATGTAAAAAGGATGTGTATACTTACCTTTTTTTCAATCCTTTCTGGTCCAGTAATGTCATCTTGTGATGGCAATTACTCTGGTGACTATGAGACCTTTGGTACTAATGTTTGGTGTAGGGCAGAAGTACAACTGGCCCAACGCTTTTACAGTAGAAAACCTTCAGAACTTTACAGCAGTGGTAAAGGCATAATAGGAGAGCTAAAGCAAGCTTGTGAAATGATGTTGCTCATAGTTGGCCTTTAAGTGTTCAGTTGTTGATGTTAACCACTTCAATGCAGGACACTTTTACTCCCTTCCTGACCAGGTCAATTTTCAGTGTTGAGCGCTGTTGCACTTTGACATTTGCGCGATCATGCAACACTGTAGCCATAATACATTTTTATAATTTTTTCACGCAAATAGAGCTTTCTTTAGGTGGTACTTAATTACCACTGGGTTTTTATTTTTTATATATAATATAAATAATCTTTCTTCATAAATTTAGATAAAATGTATTCTGCTAAATTTTTTGGGTGAAAATAACCCACATCCATGTATATTTTTTAGTCTGTAGAAAATATATAGTCCACAAGCTATGGTATATATACAGTGGATATAAAAAGTCTACACACCCCTGTTAAAATGACAGGTCATTTTAGAACTGTTTCCACTTTTAATGTGACCTATGAATTGTATAACTCAATAGAAAAACAAACTGAAATCTTTTACGAGGGGAAGTAAAAATAAAAAAATAAAAGAATGTGGTTGTATGGGGAGATAGCTGTGTTCATAATTAAGCAATCACATTCAAACTCATGTTAAATAGGTGTCAGTAAACACCTGTCATCATTTAAAGTGCCTCTGATTAACCCCAAATTAAGTTCAGCTGTTCTAGTAGGTCTTTCCAGACATTTTCTTAGTCGCATCCTACAGCAAAAGCCATGGTCTGCAGAGAGCTTCCAAAGCATCAGAGGGATCTCATTATTAAAAGGTATCAGTCAGGAGAAGGGTACAAAAGAATTTCCAAGGCATTACATATAATGTGGAACACAATGAAGACAGTCATCATCAAGTGGAGAAAATATGGCGCAAAAGTGACATTACCAAGAATTGTCCATCCCTCCGAAATTGCTGAAAAGACGAGAAGAAAACTGGTCAGGGAGGCTGCCAAGAGGCCTACAGCAACATTAAAGGAGCTGAAGGAATATCTGGCAAGTACTGGTTGTGTGGTACATGTGACAACAATCTCCCCTATTCTTCATATGTCTGGGCTATGGGGTAGAGTGTCAAGACGGAAGCCTTTTCTTATGAAGAAAAACATCCACACCCGGCTATATTTTGCAAAAACACATCTGAAGTCTCCCAAAAGCATGTGGGAAAATGTGTTCTGGTCTGATGAAACCAAGGTTTAACTTTTTGGCCCTAATTCCAAAAGATATGTTTGGAGCAAAAACAATGCTGCACATCACCAAAAGAACACCATACCCACAGTGAAGCATGGTGGTGGCAGCATCATGCTTTGGGGCTGTTTTTCTTCAGCTGGAACACAGGGGCCTTAGTTAAGGTAGAGGGAATTATGAACAGTTCCAAATACCAGTCATTATTGGCACAAAATCTTCAGGGTTCTGCTAGAAAGCTGAACACGAAGAGGTACTTAATCTTTCAGCATGACAACGAACCAAAGCATACATCCAAATCAACAAAGGAATGGCTTCACCAGAAGAAAATTACAGTTTGGAATGGCCAAGCCAGAGCCCAGACCTGAATCTGATTGAAAATCAGCAAGGTGATCTGAAGAGGGCTGTGCACAGAATGCCGCATACACACGATCAAACGATGGGGTGGAAAAGTCCGGCAAACTCAAGTCCGCCGGACAATCCCCCCGTGTGTAGCCTCCGGCAGACTTTTTTAACCAGAAAGTACGGCGGACTTAGAAAGTAGTTTTGCACTCCATTCTTCCCGCTGGACTCGCATTTCGGTGGACAATCCGGCCGTGCGTGTGCCAGTCCGCCGTACTTTTGAAATGAACAGACTTTTCCCGCCCAGAGAAAAGTCTGCTAATTTCGAGCGGGTCTCCAGGTAGGCAGGGCCCGCGAAGGAGACGTCGCTGGCCCCGCCACCTGGTATGGACTTAAAGGGGAACCCCAACGCCGAAAAAATCATCGCGGGGGTTCCCCCCAGGTCCACATCAGACCCTTGTCCAAGCACGCTACCCGGCTGGTCAGGAAAGGAGGGGATGAGCGAGCGCCCCCCCCCTTCTGAGCCATACCAGGCCGCGTGCCCTCAACATGGGGGTGCCTTGGGGAAGGAGGGAGCTGCGCGGCCACCCCACCCCAAAGCACCTTGTCCCCATGTTGATGAGGACAAGGGCCTCTTCCCGACAACCCTGGCCATTGGTTGTCGGGGTCTGCGGGCGGGTGGCTTATCGGAAGCCGGGAGCCCCCTTTAATAAGGGGGCCCCCGCATACCGGCCCCCCACCCTATGTGAATGAGTATGGGGTACAATGTACCCCTACCCATTCACCTGTGAAAAAAAGTACAAAAAAAACCACAACACAGGGTAAAAATAGTTTATTGCACAGCTCCGGGGGTCTTCCGTCTTCGGGGGTCTTCTCGCCGGACTCCTCCGCTATCTTCTGCTAGCTCTTTTGCTAGCGGAGGAGCCCGGCTTTCTTCCTCGCCGCCGGCCTCTTCTTCCGACTTCGAGGGTCTTGTCCCCCTCTTCGGTTCTTCTGCCGGGCCACCGCGCTTTCTTATAGCTCTTTTACAGGCGGTGGCCCGGTCTTCTGTCGCCGCTGTCGTCATCGCCGCCGCCGCCTTCTGTTCTTCTGTTCTTCTGTTCTTCTCTTCAGATATAGGGACCTCACCGGATGATGTCCCCGCCCATTATGGTGTCCCAGTCCCTATATAAGTCGCCGCGTGCCCGGTCCCCGTCATTGTGAGCGGAGGGAGCGACAAGTCAACATCTGAAGAGAAGAAGAGAAGAAAAGAACAGAAGGCGGTGACGACAGAGGCGACAGAAGACCGCGCCACCGCCTGTAAAAGAGCTATAAGAAGGCGCGGTGGCCCGGCAAGAAGAACCGAAGAGGGGGACCAGATGGCGGCGAGGAAGAAAGACGGGCTCCTCCGCTATCTTATGCTAGAAGATAGATAGAGAAGACCCCCGAAGACGGAAGACCCCCGGAGCTGTGCAATAAACTATTTTTACCCTGTGTTGTGTTTTTTTGTACTTTATTTTACAGGTGAATGGGTAGGGGTACATTGTACCCCATACTCATTCACATAGGGTGGGGGGCCGGTATCCGGGTGCCCCCTTATTAAAGGGGGCTCCCGGCTTCCGATAAGCCCCCCGCCCGCAGACCCCGACAACCAATGGCCAGGGTTGTCGGGAAGAGGCCCTTGTCCTCATCAACATGGGGACAAGGTGCTTTGGGGTGGGGGGGGGCACGCGGCCCCCCCTTCCCCAAGGCACCCCATGTTGAGGGCACGCGGCCTGGTACGGCTCAGGAGGGGGGCCGCTCGCTCGTCCCCCCCATTTCCTGGCCGGCCGGGTAGCATGCTCGGACAAGGGTCTGATGTGGACCTGGGGGGACCCCCAAGTCGATTTTTTTGGTGTTGGGGTTCCCCTTTAAGTCCATACCAGGTGGCGGGGCCAGCAATGTCTCCTTTGCGGGCCCCGCCTACCTGGAGACGCGCTCGAAATGAGTGGACTTTCCTCCGCATGTGTGGGTGAGTCCGTTCATTTCAAAAGTAGGGAGGATAGTATGGCGGAATTAGTACGCCGTATTAGTCCGCCGAAAAAGTGCCGTGTGTGGACAAGTAGCCCGTTCGGAAAGTCGGACGGACAGTCTGGCGGGAAGTCCGCCAGACTAAGTCCGTCGGATAGTCGGCTACATGTGTACGCGCCAGAAGATGCCCTCGCAATCTGACATATTTGGTGTGTTTTTGCAAAGAAGAGTGGGCAAATATTGCCAAGTCAATATGGGCCATGATGATAGACTCATACCCAAAAAGATTGAGTGCTGTAATAAAATCAAAAGGTGCATCAACAAAGTATTAGTTTAACTCTTTTAACACTTATGCAACCAATTTATTTTTAGTTCCCTCCACCTAAAAGATTTCAGTTTGTTGTTTAACTGAGTTGTACCACCTTAAAGGTGGAAAAAGTTCTGAAATGATTTATTTTTGTCTAATTTTTTTCCGTCGGAAAAGGTCCAATCGGATTTTATGTTGTGGAAAAATCCGATTGTGTGTGGGCTCTATCAGACTTTTTCAGTCGGAAATCCCCACGGAAGAAGTTTGAGAGCTGGATCTAAAATTTTCCGACAACAAAATCCGATTGTAGAGAATTCCGACGAACAAAGTGCCACGCATGCTCAGATTAAATTACGAGACCAAAGCTATTAGCTACTAGCCTCTACGTAGCCCCGTCGTACGTAACGAACGTCACCTCGTTCCGAACGATCAGATTTTCCAACAACTTTGTCCGACCGTGTGTATGCAAGACAAGTTTGGCACAAAATCCGTCAGAAAAAATCAGATGGATTTTGTTGTCGGAATGCCCGACCGTGAGTACAAGGCATTTGAGAGCTGGATCTAAACTTTCCCGATAACAAAATCCAATCTGACTTTTTCTGATCATTTGTAATTGTGTATTCTTTGCAATTAATGTGGTACAAAATTATCATTGCAAAGAATACCCAATTACATGCCAGAAAAAAAATAAAATAATATATATATATATATATATATATTTTTTTTTTTTTTTTTGCTTGTGAATGATTGAATGATGCCAGAGTCAACTCAGTCACTAAGTTAAGAGAAAATTCTCTTGCAAAGTGAACATCTTATTTGCCTTTAGTAAACCAACTCTGCTGTATCTATATAGTGAATGGGTCTGCTTTAGGGGACAACGTAATATTTGTAAAAGCATGTGGACTATTTGGCAAGTATTTAGCCTATCTATATTTTATGAGATTGTAAATATCGGTTATTACAAATCAGCTATTGGCTTTAAGTACTTACCACTAGTAAACTGACAGCCACTTACTAACCAATACATCTAAAATCATTGCCCCTAATCCCTCTTAAAACCACCCAAAGTTAATATTAACCGTACTTTAAAAAAAATGAGTCATCATTGGAATCTTTAGCAATAAACAACCTCCACAGCACGCCCGACAATGTAAATGTGCTTTAGACACAATAATCAATTATAGCTGTGATTACTATAGCAGAGAGTCACTGGAGGAAAATGCTTTTTACACAGCAATACATGAAGCACTAACACTGCCAGATGGTTTAGCACTAAGCAGAAATAATTCCACAGGAGAAAATGTTTTTCAGATGGTAAAATTTGACATGCTTTATCTGAAAGTAATAACATCCTTGCTGAAACTAGGATAACGTCACCCTCTTGACCCTCATTTCATCAAAGAAACCTAAACCTGATAGGGCCAGCGGTTAATTAGAACATTAAAGTGAACCTATCAGCTAGTTTCAACTCATTAAAAATCATTGCACTGCCAAAAAGTCAGCATTAAAAAAATGCCTGCTATTACATACACTACAAGAAAACTTGTGTACCTCTGATTTAGATTCAATTTGTTACTTGGAGTTAGACTTCTTTGTCTTCTGGGCTATGCTTTTTGTTATGGTGGTTTCTTTTTCTGGCCTCCTCTAGCCAGTTATGACTAAATTCAACAAGAGAAGTAGAAGTGAAAGAGGGTACAGGGGATGTTAGTAGAGATTTGGAAGACCCAGTTGTACATAAAAACATTGCTTGTTTCCTCCAATTATTCTTTTTTGGAATATGACCCTGGTTTTATCTGTCTACCTGTTCTTGACCTAGATTTCATTTTACACACTTTTACTGCTGCTTAACCTTCCTCACTATTCTGTAATGAAAAGATGTGTGCCCAATTACAGTCTTATATAAAGTATTTTTGAAAGTATTTTGGATAGTAGGAACAGGTTAAAACCACTATCCATTTTGTTCTGTGTCTCATAAGAGAGATTTTCATTCACTTCCTGTCCTGTAGACTCAACAAGAGATGGAAGGATAGCTTTCCAACATGATGCAAACCCTATCTTGAACAGTTGTCATTGGAATAGGTGTCCTCACTGGAAGATTTCTCTTTTGTTCCTTTTCTTGTGGCAACTCAAAATTTTAGATTTATCTTCACTTTCATTTATGGTGGCACTTGTGAGATAAACAATTAAAGACGTAGAAGCTCTCTAAGGGCCATTTCACACTGGTGGTAATGAAGCAGGCAAGCACCACCACATGATGCCTATTTTTTATTTTTTTATTGGTAAATGTAAAATTTGCATTGCAGGCTGCAAGCCAAGCATGTGGTGTAATGTTTTAGTAGTGACTTGACCATGGTTCTGGGCTCCACATGCAGACAGGAGGTCTTTGAGGTCTCTCCACAGTGCTGGTGAGAAAACAGTGTATAGGGGACAGAAGAGAGCTTGAAGTGGAAGGCCAGAGTGACAGTGTTATATGTATAAATCAGGAGGCTGCATGTGTTTGTTCTTTGCGAGAGAGAAAATAGCATCGTTTTCACAATAGTTATAAGAGAGGAGCACAGGGTGATAGCCTAACATAGTCATAGCTCGAATCTGGTTATAAGAGAGGAGCACAGACTCCTGGTGTTGCTTCCCCTTCTTTGTACCATTACAAACAGAGGCAGTTTGATGACCATGCCATACTGTTTACCCACTAAAGGACCTGAAGGATTTGCCCCCTTAATGACCAGGTCATTTTTTGCTATACGGCACTGTGTCGCTTTAACTAACAATTGCATGGTCGTGTGACACTGTACCCAAACAAAATTTATGTCCTTTTTCCCCACAAATAGAGCTTTCTTTGGTGGTATTTGATCACCTCTGTGGTTTTTATTTTTTGTGCTATAAACTAAAAAGTATCGTCAATTTACTTCCTGCTATAATAGATATCCAAGCAAATATATAAAAAAAACTAAGTTATTCATCAGTTTAGGCCAATATGTATTCTTCTACATATTTTTGGTAAAAAAAAAAATATTGCAAAAGGTGTATATTAATTGGTTTGTGCATCTACAAACTATGGGATAGATTTAGGGACTTTTTTTTTTTTTTTTACTGTTAATGGCAGCGATCTGTGTTTTTTTGCAGGACTACGACATTGTGGCTGATAAATCTGACCCAAATCACACTTTTTTGGATCCAGTGACATTATTACATTTATCAGTGCTATAAAAATGCCCTGATCAATGTATAAATGACAGTGACAGGAAAGGGAGTAACACTAGGATGCGATCAAGGGGTTAAATGTGTTCCCTTGCCTGTTCTAACTGTAGGAGGATGGGCTACCTGGGACATGACAGAGATAGCTGTTCCTGATCAGTGGGAACAGCAGATCTCTTAGATGTTCCCTGTCAGAATAAGATCTGCCTTGTTTACAGTGGCAGATCCCCATTCTGCCTCTGTACACAGCGAGTACGCCAGACCCACGAGCATGTGCATGCCAGCAATCTCACATATCACACGGACCAAAGTACAGGTGAGCTGACCTGCCACAGTATTAGTACGGTGGCTGGTTGGTAAGTGGTTAACCCTTTCCCGCCCGGCCTATTGTAAAATTACAATGGGTGGGAGCACTGTAGTTCTGGTTGGACATATTACATCCTCACAGGATCATGCCTCGCACATGCCCCACAGTCACACTGTGGCATGATCTGTCACCTGCTGCGTCCACTGGACATGACAGATGACAGATCGCTGTACCGGCCTGATCCCAGTACAGTGTGATCGCTGTGGACAATCACAGCAGATAACATGACTTTGTTATATGCCTTTCATTGTGTACTATTGTGAAGAACTTTGTGATTGATCAGACGGGGTCAACCACAGCCCATCTTATTAGCTATGGCCAATCATAGCTAATCACAGTAGTAAACACTGAATGAGTAAAAAAAAAGAAAGAAAGGCTGCCTATAACTGCAAAATGCAATTATAAGCCATCATTGCTTGTAAAAAAAAAAAATTGGATCACCTCCCCAGAGTAGTACAGTGCAATTGTAGTACTACTGTATTTCTCTAGTTACTGTATGTTTTTTTTTAAATCACCAGTCAGTGTCCCTGATCACTGCCACACCAGTTATATGATGATGTTGTACTGCACTGGTAACAGTGTGTAAATAATATTTTAAAATCGTGAAAAAAACAATTTTTCCCAAAAATTGTGATAAAAATTACAACTTCAAAAAACTTGCCATGCCTCTTACTAAATACCATGGACTGTCTACTTTCCAAAAATTAGTAATTTGGGGATTATTTGTACTGTGCTGGCATTTTTTAGGTCTCAAAAAAATGAGGCTGTTAGTGTCAGGATTTATCAATTTTCAGATACTGTATACTGTATATATCATAGTTTCTGGACTCTATAACTATATTACAGACCAAAATAATAATATACACAGATTTGGGTTATTTTCACCAAATAAATGTAGCAGAATACATTTTGGCATAAATTCATGAAGAAAGATTATTTATTTGTAAAGCAAAGAAAACTATTTTTTTTTTATTTATTTAAAGTGATTAAATACCACCAAAAGAAGGCTCTATTTGTGTGAAAAAATTATAGTGGTTGATTATAGACATGTGCAGAGTGAAATCAGAGCGAAAATCCACATGAATTACGGTCAAATCTGTCTTTGAAGGCTTATGGTGTCTGTCGTATGTATAAAGAAGATTTGACAGAGCTGCTAAACTCTATATAACCTATAGGTGGAGCATTTGACTCCGGAGATGTACTATTGCAGCGTTGTACAGTTTAGATTCTCCGTCGAATATTATTATAAACGTGTGTGTTTTTCATTGCTTTATCGAATCTTTGTCGTTCATGTTGAATGAATGGTCTAAGTCTCAGTGTCAAATGTCATATAGTGAGTGACTGATAATAAAGATTATGGCAGCAGCCCATTTTGAGAGCGACATGGAGGCATTGGAGGATGTTCCTGGGCCATCTACAAGTGTTTCTGTATATATATTATATACTCGTTCAAACAGAAACTGGTGGACTGGTGATAGCGATCACTGATCAGACAGATAACAAGATTCTATAATAATAAATCCCCCCCACAACACAGGCAGCCTATGAGGCTATCACAACAGCACTAGCAGCAACACTGGTATCACTATAAGGTTCTCACACTAACACAATAGCAGCAGATTATTAGGAAAAAGTTAAGTTGAACTGTAGCTTGCTTCACTGTTGTTCTGCTGCTGTGCTTATGCTTAATAATAATTTGGGTTCTCTGACAAGTGACAATTCTTCTGAAATGATTCAGTGTGTGTGTCTCTGTCTGTTAGCAATCGTAAGTGAAAGTAAGTTGGCTGTACGTGTGTACTTAGTTCTAGCTATTTTACTGCTCCTCCTCTTTGGTTACAATCAGCCGATAACATTCATCATCAACATTATTTTTATTTTACTTCCCCCACCCAATTCTAGAATCTTTTCTCTCTGTCGAATCTTTTCTCTATATAATCTTGGACTAATGGAGGTAAGGTTAGGCACATTCGACCATAGGTTCAATAGACACAGACTGTTATTGTCAGAGTCACGTTGAATCTCCTATTCTATATCGAACTGTTGTAACAACGAAAACGAAAATAAAGCATTTATTTATGTCGGATCTTTTGTTTTTCTGCTGTTTCTTTATCGTTTGTCAAAACGAAAATGAAAATACCTGAAATTCGGACGAAAATGCATTCGGACGAAAACGAATGCACATGTCTAGTTGATTACAGTGAGGTTACTAACTTGGTGTTGTTACTGAAATATTGTGTAAATGGACTGCCTCTAGAACATGTCAAATTGTGTTAGTAAAATGGCCATCGTGTAAGAATTTGTGCTGTGTGTAATAGCTAAAATGCTATAAAGTAAACAGAAGAAAAAATGAACAGGGCCTATGGTGACAGTTTTCCAATGAGAGAAATAGAAAAAGTAAAGGATACCGTTTTCAATTTAGTTTGTGCAAAAATACTAAATGAGTTGTAAAGTTGTTATAAAAGTACAATTATCATGTAGAGAGGTTTTCCACTTTGAGGCTATGCAGTGGAAAACTATTCACAGTGTAAGCAATTATGACCCGCAGCAGGTGATGTACCATCGTTAACCTTGCTAAACAGCTGCTGTGTGGCCCCTGGGAATATGTCCACTTTGTCTGGGTCCTGCACTAATGAGAACATCAGAGAAAGTGTAGGCCCTTAGGAGTGCACAGTACTGCAGAATCTTCCCTGTCACAGCTTCTAAACTGTATTGCTGTACCTCCATTATCATCATCAGAAAATAGGCAAGTAATAGAAAAATATGCATTAGACTAGCTTTTGCTAGATAAATGATTTGATTTAGCTTACCGTATATACTCGAGTATAGGCCGACCTGAATATAAGCCGAGGCCCCCAATTTACCCCCAAAAAACTGGAAAACTTATTGACTCGTGTATAAGCCGAGGGTGAGACATGGCTGTCCATCCCTGTGTGTGTGTCCGTCCATCCATCCCTGTGTGTGTGTCCATCCATCCATCCATCCATCCCTGTGTGTGTGTCCGTCCATCCATCCCTGTGTGTGTATCCATCCATCCATCCATCCCTGTGTGTGTGTGTGTGTGTGTGTATTCATCCATCCATCCATCCCTGTGTGTGTGTGTGTGTGTATCCATCCATCCATCCATCCATCCCTGTGTGTGTGTGTGTGTGTGTGTGTGTGTGTGTGTGTGTGTGTGTGTATTCATCCATCCATCCATCCCTGTGTGTGTGTGTGTGTGTGTGTATCCATCCATCCATCCATCCATCCCTGTGTGTGTGTGTGTGTGTGTGTGTGTGTGTGTGTGTGTGTGTGTGTGTGTGTGTGTGTGTGTCCGTGCAGCCTTGTGTGTGTGTCCAGCCTACCTGTGTCCCAAGCCTCCGTCCCGAGCCTCCTCCGTCCCGTGCCGTGCCTCCTCCGTCCCGTGCCTCCTCCGTGCCGTGCCGATGGATCGCCGCTCCAGGATCGCCGCTCTTCTCGGCGGCCATTCTACAATTCAAAAGCCGCGCCTCCGCCTGTGATAGGCGGAACACTCAATTTCCCAGCAGCCTGTGTTCCGCCTATCACGGACATCCTCTCATACTCGTCCGTAGTATGAGAATGAGCGGATGTCCGTGATAGGCGGAACACTGACTGCTGGGAAATTCAGTGTTCCGCCTATCACAGGCGGAGGCGGAGAAGGAGGCGCGGCTTTTGAATTTTAATGTCCGCCGTCTGTCTGCTCGATACGCTGATCGAGCAGTCAGACAGCGGTGACTCGAGTATAAGCCGAGGGGGCACTTTCAGCCTCAAAAAAGAGGCTGAAAATCTCGGCTTATACTCGAGTATATACGGTAATTCTTCCACACCTTCTAACCTTTTTCTGTACTGACCATACTCTTTTCTGTTTTCTTTTAATTTATTATTGATATAGTTGTAGGTACTATGAAAAGTAGATCACCTTTAAGGCTCTAGGAAGCAAAAATGTCAAAGCATAGATTAGTAAAGGGATTGTAAAGGTTGTGCTCTCTGGCAGTCTCGTGTAATATTCCCCATCACGCACTGTCTACAGCTGCATGCCAACAGTTTTCAAAGTGTTTTATGTCCTCAGTCCCCGATAATCTATCAAATCGTTTCTACGGTCTCTGATAACATGGCATATGCTGAATACATTGGGATTGATTTAGTAAAGGCAAATAGACTATTCACATTGCAGGAGAATTTTCCTGAGAGCTTAGTGAATGTGGTGAAGTTTCACTTTACAAAAACTACCCAGTCATGTGCAACAAAAATAGAAAGAAAACACACGTTTGCCTGTATGCGATTGGATCATGGAAGTTAGCAAAGTTTCAACTCATCGACTAAGCTCTGGGGAAAGTTATCTTGCAACTTTACTTGCAAAGCAAACAGTCTATTTGTCTTTATTAGATCAAACTCTATGTGTGGTCCTTTGATAATGTGAGAAACTACATTCCAGGTCCTGATAACTAATATAATGACTGACTCTGGTGATTTTACAATACTTGGAGGGTTCAGAACTGCTAATTTTTTATGATTTTTCTATTTTTATTAAAGTTATTTCAGCCAATCACGTTCCAGTGTTGGATCCAGCTGTACTCGACAAAGATGTTTAGAGTGTTGGCTCAAAGGCACATACAATGGAATGTGAAAATGTTGATCACCAGGGATATAGGTCTATGTACTACCGTTTAGTGGCTCAATTTAACAGGAGTAACAGTGTTATAAATATTGCTGGTTCCTGATGATCACTCCCTCCCTATTCACAGGAAGTGACCTAAATGTGTGCCCCAATATGTTTATTTTCCTTCCTTGCTAGTGGACAGGAGGTGTGTACCATGTATACACCCTCTTCCCACCAGTACAAGAGGAAGTTGAATTCTGTAAAAAAAATAAAGAAAAAGTTCACCTTTAAAAAAAAAAATGCACATTTTTTGCATGTAAAAAAAAATAATATGCATTTTTTTGGAATGAATCTGTAAAGCATTGCACCCATGATTAGAATATTGTGGGTGTAATGCTATAGTCCTGCAGATTGTCTATGTATCAGTCTGGCCATACCTCCGATATGGCCAGGCAGTCACACTTTTACAGGAAGCATGAATGAACTACCACAGCGTTTAACAGCATCCTGGTAGGTTATTGAGAACTACAAGCCAACATCCACAAAGGCTGTTGGACCTTGTTGTTTTCCCATTCACAGAGCACTGTGAATGGATGACGTGGCCAGAAGGGTGAAGCCTCGCACCGCAACGTTTGTTGCAGATTGTGACAGCTAACGGGAGGAGAAGATCTCCTACTAGCTGTCAGAATGTTGCATGTCATACTCTGAATATGGGTGTAACATGTAACATGTTAAAAAAGGTGAACTTATCCTTTTAAGGTGGTTTCCTATAAATTTCAAAACATTATCAGTGCTACAGCATCAATTCCGCTGAATGATGAGTATGTAAATTTTAGCCAGGTCCTGATGAACTTACATTTGCTTTCTCAGTGGCCTTGTCAGCCTCTGCCCACTGGACAGACTTCAATTTAAAAAAATCAAAGAAAAGATAAAAAAAGCCAGAAAGAAAATTGTTGGCTAGACAATGGCTGTATCCAATCAGATGCAGCTACTCTTTGGTATTCTAAAAAGCCACCGCCAAAACACAATTGTTTATCAAGGTGATTTGTCCAGAGTGTATAGTCAGCAAAACAAATCTATCAGTTTATAGACAGCCTAAGCCACCTTCACTTCTCCTTTATTCATTTTTTTCCCCCTCCTCTTCCACCATTCTGGTCAATGCCAGTACCTAAGCCTGTATCCTCCTGGGATATTAAGATCACATTCATGGTCACACAGGGGACAGGCCTGAAAATGGACGAAACTAGTAGCTCCCCATCTGCACTCATAAAAGGCAGCGAGCTGAAGAAAAAAAAGATGGCAGCACAGGACCCGATGCATGTCACAGATTGCAGCGGGTCAAGGCTGGATTTGCTGTGCGAGTAAGTGTCTGGTTTGAAGAAAATGTGGTACTACAGGTAAGAGAGGCAAAAAATGACATGGAGGGTGGTAAGTACCAATTTAAGTATACTGTTGCTGGTAAACAGATGTTTAGAAGCAGTTGGGCATTTTTTTCAACTGCTCCTGAACTCTCCTCTATGTTATTTTATCAGTACATGTACACATGGTCATTTATAGTCGTTTCTAGGCAGTTGAGTTTAGAGACTTTTATTGGAAAAAAATGGATTGAGAAGCTGGGTTTAGAGGCATTTCCAGCACCAAACACATCTAAATGCATTTAGCCACATTTTGTTTACAGGCTTTTTTAATTTTTGCCTATTTTGAAATGCTTCTAAGCGCAAACGCAGCAAAAGGCTGCTAAATGTGGCACATAAACGCGGCAAAACAGACGCTTTAAACATGGGTTACTATTTGTCAAGTTAAATCGTTCAGGAGAGGTTGTAAAAATGTCCTGTGTACATGAAGGCTTTTCACATAGATTAGAAAATGTGCAAGAAATAATCTAAAGATGACATCCACTTAAGCAATAGATGGGTCCTGCAGACAGTATCTCAGTAAATATATTTAAACTGAAAAAATGGTTAAGTTTAATCTGACAATCAGAAGTGTTTTCATGGGAACCCTAAAGCAGTTTACATATATAATAGAGCACAAATATAGCCCATTGCTGGGTTCTAATCTGTTGATTTGTACCACCTACCTTGAACTCAGGAGTAAAAGTAGGTATTTTTTCACATACACTTTGGCTTTTTATTATTATTATTTTACAAAAGTGGGACTGCCCTGTAAGAGGGCAGGATTGTAGCAGAATTCTGTTAGAAAAATACTTCAGTTTTCAAGAGCCATATCTCTGTTGTCTATAGATTGATCTAAAAGTTCAATTAGACAAATGTAACTAACCATTTCATATAATTACACAAAAACACATTTACTTTATTAAAGAGCTGCAGATTAGAACTAGGTCACTAGTGTATTTAGCTAAATAATGTTATTTTTTTTTTATAAAGCTGTGAAATAAAACTAAAGTAAGAAAATGTCTCTGTCCATATGAAGCCTTAAAACATCTATTTCTGTTTACGGTATTATCATGACTGATGTGATGATGCATCCACTTACAGTACTTGCTTGTTTAAATGGTAGTTAATAGGTAGCCTGAATAATCTGCAATTTTAGCACTTTTTGAAGAAAACATTCCCTGTTGATTAAAGTATTTGTTCAAATCAGAAAGCATGCTCAGTGCAAGGTAATTTCATAGCGTTTTAATTTCTACAAAGCAAAAACACATATTAGGAGTTTTGGTAATTTTCGGAAGTTAAGCAATTCTGCTATTTGCTCTGCTGGAAAGCGAATAAAACCATAATTGCTTTGTCTCTTATTTAGAATATTGGCTTTAAAGGAAAACAATAGTGATTTTTTAGTGTACTCATATATGTGCTATTAAGTCATTGTAGAGGTTACTTCCACATATTTACCAAATTATTGTATAAATTCCTTCTTAGTTTGTTTAAAACAAAAACCTTGCAATGTGCAAAGGTAGTAAACCTTGTCTGCTTATTACATCAATCTCTCATTTGGCTATTGATGTAGTCTAGTGATCCCAGAACATGCCTTGTTGTAGTTATGTAACACCCCTTTTGCTGCCTCTTATACACAAAAAGCTTGAAGTTATAAAAATTTCAGTACTAATAAATTAATTAACCACCAATTTGGTTCAGACCTGTCTTACACATTTAAATGTGAATGGTAATGCAAGAAAGGGACAGAGAATGAGTGCGAGAGAACAAAAGAGGAAGAAGACATTACAGGTTTCAGGAACTCCCATTTGCCATCCTACTGACCTAGTGACATGGTCTGTATGTGCTGCGGCTGCAATAGAATACAAAGAATTCGGAGGTCAGTTTTTGCACAACTGCATTGTGTTGGAATGCACTGGAAGCTCGCTGACTGGTTTGACTGAAAGAGCTCCCAAGCTAACTTCACACTAGCCTGCACAATAAAACACAAGCTAGTGCAGTGCCAGTTGTTTTTCAACTTCATTTAAAGTGTCGCATTAGGGTTTATTTACTATTATTATTTATTATTATTATTATTATTATTATTATTATACAAGATTTATATAGCGTTGGCAGTTTACACATCACTTTACAACATTAGGGTAGACATTACATTACAATACAATTCAAGACAGGGGGAATCAGAGGGCCTTGGTCATTAGAGCTTACAATCTTGGAGGGAGGGTCAAGTTATACAAAAGGGTAATAGCTGTGGGGGATGAGCTAATGGAGAAAATAGTGCAGTTGTTAGATGGAGGCAGGATAGGCTGCTCTGAAGAGGAAAGTTTTAAGGGATCGCCTAAAAGTGGATAAATTTGGAGACATTCTGACAGATTGGGGTAGTGAGTTCCAGAGGATGGGTGAGGTTGGGAGAACTCCTGGAGCGGATATGGGAGGAGGGGATGAGGGAGCTAGAGAGCAGGAGGTCTTGGGACGAACGAAGTGGGCGATTAGGTTGGTATTTTGAGACTAGTCTAGTGATTGAGCTGGGGGCAGAGTTGTGGATGGCTTTGTAAGTAAGTGTTAGTATTTTGAATTTAATTTGTTGGGCAAGTGGCAGCCCGTGGAGGGATTGGCAGAGAGGGGTGGCAGACACTGTGCGGTTTGTAAGGTGTATGAGTCTGGCAGTAGCATTCATGATGGACTGAAGGGGGGATAGTCTATTTAAAGGTAAGCCAATGAGGAGGGAGTTGCAGTAGTCAAGGTGAGAGATAACCAGGGAGTGAATCAGGTGCTTTGTGGAGCTCATTTACTAAAGCCGAAGAGTGCAAAATTTGGTGCAGCTGTCCATGGTAGCCAATCTGCTTCTGACTTAATTTTGTTCAATTAAGCTTTGACAGAAAAACCTGGAAGCTGATTGGTCTCTATGCAGAACTGCGCCATATTTTGCTCTCTAGTTTTAGTAAAACAACCCCATAGTGACACAGCATTCATGAAATTACATGTGGTGCCATCCAGCATGAAGCAGAAAGATGCAGAATTCTGCATTTTTCATGAAAAATACTGTGCTGCGCTAAGAAATGTAGTTATAGTGTAAAGATTAGTGAAATACTATCAAAGCTATTTAACATGAAAAAGAATACAAAACGTATAAAAGTGAAAAAAATGTCCACATGTAACTCAAAGTCTATGTGATGATCCCATTCTTCATTGAGAAATCAAATAAATCAGTGCATCCTCCACCAGTGTGATAAACCATCACTAGAAATTAATTTATGGAAGCTTACCACTGACCTACTAAACTAATAGAAAGATCATAACTTGCATGGATGGAAGCTCTCTGGCACACTATAGAACACACAGCTTGATAGTAGGTCAAACACAAAGCCACCCAAAGATGTCTGATTGTTCTCACATTAGGAGTAAAGAGGACCCCCAGGGCTGGTTGACAGAACTTCCTCAGAATCCAATCTCCCTTGCCATTTAAAAAAAAGAATAAAAGCTGACACATGTGAACCAGATACCAATTTTATTAAAAACTAAAAACTACACTTACACAGTATAAGCCCTTGTACACACGGTCGGACATTCCGACGGAAAATGTCAGATCGGACCGTGTTGTCGGATAATCCGACTGTGTGTGGGCTCCATCAGACTGTTTCCATCGGAATATCCGACGGACAAAGTTTTAGAGCCGGGCTATAAAACTTTCCGACAACATGATCCGATCAGACTTTGTACGATTGTGTGTAGAGAATTCCGATCGGACAAAGTGCCACACATGCTCAGATCAAATTCCTAGACCAAAGCTATTGGCTACTAGCCTGAACGTAGTGCCGTTGTAACGAAATAACGTCATCACGTTACGTACGATCGGATTTTCCGACAACTTTGTCCAACCATGTGTATGCAACACAAGTTTCGGACGAAATCCGTCGGACAAAATGCGATGGATTTTGTTGTCGGAATGTCCAACCGTGTGTACAAAGGCTTAGGCAGGTACAGCGTTGTATAATCACTTCAATATGAAAGACACTTCAAGATCGTGATGATGGCAGGTGCATGGCCCTGTCCTGACTGGTTTCGTCAAACATGACATTCTCAAAAATCTATTCATCAAAAGGTCTATTTATAAAAAGAACACTTTGCGAATGTTTCATCATTCATGGGAGCTTAAAAAATAATACCCATAATGTTTGTAATATTTTTGTAATAGTTTCCTTGTTGCCTTTCGCTGGGTGAATGTTAAATTCTATAACATTCCGTCCTAAGAGGAAAGTAAGTCAAAAAAACATTTGAACATGAGTTTAACATTCACCAATAGAGAATATAGCCTCGCATTCAAGGCTAAACAGATTTGACTAGCAGGGCAAATAATATGAGGGAGACCTCTGCACTGTGTACTGTCTTTGCGAAATCTCGTGTGAACAGCCACACAAATTCAGCTGAATTAACCTCTAGCTGCAATGTGAACCAAAACATTATTATCACTGCTTTCTACTGTTTGTTAAGGAGCTGACACCCAACTGCATCCTAACAACCAGTAACTTCCAGCCCAACTCATTCAGCTGTCAGTCAGACAAGTGAGTGTGGACAAACAAAAAAATGTGTGCTTGGTACCCTCCAAAATTCATACCAGACCCTTCAATTCTGGTATAGATTTTAAGGAGGAATCTCTTGCAACAAAAAACAACATGAGGTCCCCACCCAAAATCCACACCAGACCTTTATTCAAGCATGCTGACTGGATGGCCTGGAAAGTGGTGATGAACATGCGACCCCCTACCTTAACCACACCAAATCACATGCCCTCAACATAGGGCTTACCTTGCCTATGAGGACCCCCCGGAAAAGCACCTTGTCTCTGTGTTGATGAGGACAGGGATCTATTCCCCTGGTTGTGGGACCTTGTCCTGGCATGGGGATCCCAGTGACGTCATTGACCAAATATGATCAAGTAGGAAAGTGCATGTGTGTACATATCAATGCAGAAGCAAGTGAGCATTACTTTGTCAATATGGAAGAATGAACATTGTCCAGCCCTGCTGGCTGCAAAATGTGAACCAAGCCCTGGGCTTCACCTCCTCCAGTATTTAATGGGGACATATTAGTTCCAGTCTCTAAGCCAATGAATAATCATAGTCCAATCAACAACAGTCTGAGCTTCTGCATTTAATTTGAAATTTCCAGCCTTACACAAGTGAATCTTTTGTCAAATATTTAAAAAAAAAAATGTTTAGAACTGGATGCCCTCTTTATGAGCACCTAGGCTTCAGATTCAAGTTCTAGGAAATAATTCTCCTCTCAAGTGCCGTTTTGTTGAACAGAGCTTTTCAAGCACCCTGGGAAATATCTGTGACAGACACTACTATTTTGTGTCACTTCAAAGTGCTTGTTCTCACATGTTCCTTCACACATTTGCTATTTAATCATTGTAAGTGACCCTTAAATGTGACATAAGGAGAAGAGATAAGGCAGGATAGAAATTCCATTGGCTGAGATGAAAAAAGTAAAGCTGTGGAATATACAAATAAAGATAAACAGCAACACAGTAGTATAGTAAATAAGGCTGCAACATTGACTTGCAATTTTCATTATATACATTATAATATTTATCATCATCATTTATACCTTTAAAGTGTATGATTAATGTTCAAAATATTCAATGGTCAAAATGTAAAATCATTCTCTAATTTACACACCATATTTCAATTATTTCTAGCATATTGCTAATAATCTGGATGATTCTGAGTTTTATAAACGTACTTTGCATAGATCCGCACATTTACTTCCTTGAATTCTGTGAAAGCTATAAACTATGCCCTGTGAGTAGGCACTGCTGTATCACACATTTAAATTGGTTGTAAAGTCACCTTGTCATGATCATACAATCCCCTCTGTTAGATAACATTATGTGCCCATATGTGCTTTATAACAATAATGCAGATTTGTACTTTATTTCAGATCGCTTCTCGGCACTCACGTGACTGCTCGCCTCTCTACCCTCCCAGTCTGCCAACTATGGTGGGAGGGGCTGAAAACTCCTACTGACATCAGCAGAGAGGAGAGAAGGAGAGTAACGAGCAGTCAGTATAGAGAGGTGCAGTGGAATAAGGTAGAAATTGGCATATTTTTTACAAAGCACATACAGTGGGCTCATTACGTTATTTAACAGTGGACACATAACGTTATTAAACAGGGTGGATTGTGTGATTGTGACAAATCTATGATAGCAGCAGGAAGAGAAGGGGCAGGGAGCAGAGTGACAGGGAGGGAGGGGGGAGAGGACAGAGGAGAGACAGCGAATGACAGAGGTACATAAACTGACCACGGTATCAAGAGCTCAGCGGCCGTGATAAACGTGGTCAGTATACAGAGGGGTGGGCAGCACCAGGCAGGATCAGCCAGGTATTTTAGATTATACAAGGGGCAAATTACACAAACACTGTGCTGTTATTCATGCTTTAAGGGAACAGGATCATTTTTTTTCTTTAGGGTTACAAACATTTTTACACTGCCTGTCGTGTAAAATACAGAGGTACTGAGAGAAGGAGTTTCAGCAGGCATGGTCAGTACAGAAACCACTGTTGCAGGCAGCCAGAACTATGGGATATGTAGTCCTTAGCCCTTGTACACACGGTCGGAGATTCCGACGGAATGTGTCCGATCGGACCGTATTGTCGGATAATCCGACTGTGTGTGGTCTCCATCGGACTGTTTGCGTCGGAATATCCGACGGACCAAATTTTCCAACATCTCCAACATTTTCCAACATCTCCAACATTTTCCGACAACATGCTCCGATCGGACATACTCCGATCATGTGTAGCCTACTCCGATGGACAAAGTGCCACGCATGCTCAGAACAAATTCCTAGACCAAAGCTATTGGCTACTAGCCTGAACGTAGTGCCGTCATCATGAATGAACGTCATCACATTCCGAATGATCGGATTTTCCGACAGCTTTGTCCGACCGTATGTATGCAACACCAGTTTAGGACAAAATCCTTCAGAAAAAATCTGACGGATTTTGTGGTCAGAATGTCCACCCTGTGTACAGGGCATTACATTTTACCTGGCTTCTGTACTAAAGAGGATGACATCCTAATGCATTTGACAAGATGCCAGGGAATTCAGAGTAACCCAAATCCCACAAGATGATCCCATTGTATGATGGAAGAGCGTATTCCTGTGAGATTTGGCTTATTTATCATTCCCCAGAATCTCACCAGAAAAAATGTGAATTCATTAACGTCATCACGTTATGTACAATCTGATTTTCCGACAACCTTGTCCGACCGTGTGTATGCAACAGTTTCAGACAAAATCCATCAGACAAAATCCGTGGGACAAAATCCAACGGATTTGGTTGTCAGAATGTCCGGCCGTGTGTACAAGGGCTTAGAAATGAAAACAAACAGCAGAGGAGAAGCTGTAAAGCATGCAGGGAATCCAGAACGTTTTGGACAGCCATATGAAAGGAGATTTTTCAAATAAGTTTATATTGGATTGTCAAAAAAAATAATATTTATATTATGCACCATGTTTATGTTACGCACAATGGACTAAGAAAAATGAAAAGGTAATTTACCTGGTAAATAGTCCTATTTTATATTTCAATGAAAGATTTTGCTTACTAAAAATACTTATGATTTACTGCATGCAAGGAACATAAACCCAACAAAAAAGGAATTATTTTGTCTTAAAATAGTAAGTTGCAGAGTCTATTTTATAGTAAGGAGCAGATGTTTTCCTCTTAGCTGGAATATTATATAGGATTTAAGCAGATTTATTTTTTCTCACAGAAGATCTGCAGAAGATTAGAACATTATGCCACTTGTAGAAAATAAACAGTTTTTTTTTAAACAAGATAAGCGTTGTATTATGCGATGGCAAATTAACTTTCAATTACCTGAACCTTCTGCAAGACTGTCCTTAACATAATCAGCCATGCATTATTCCTAATACTCAGAGTGTTAGTCTGCAGTGTCATGCCTTATTATGTGTTTTACAGTCATCGCAGTTGTCGGTTCTGGAGAAAAACAATATGTACAGCTTAGTAATCAATTAGCTATTCATTCTTTTTATGTTAAGCCACCGACTGACAGTAACACAGTTACAGTAACTCATTTGATGCTGGCTCAGGCTGCCGAGTGTGTACAGCTGTCAGGCTGCTTCTCAAGGCTCTAGCTATAGCTATTCTTCTGAACAGTGCCCACCCACAATTTCTATTTCAATTAGCAGCTCCTGAAAAACAGTAATGAAAGCAGCTGTTAAAAAGCACTCCAGCTTCAATGAAATACTGCAAGACCAAACTGTAAATAGCACATTATAAATCCCTTGTCACTGATCCTGTCAGATCTTTCTAGGACCTCACAGCTAAAGACAATCAGTCCCATCTGTCAACTTGCCTTTGAATGTTGACCTTAGCTCATTCCATCTTGTCTCCATGGTTGATATATAGATAGCTGGATAGATGAATCTTCTTCTAGAAATAGAAGTCCCACAATATTAGCCTGCATACACACCTGAGCAAAGTGTATTTCTAATGATTTTGATTCTTTTTTTTCAGGTGTTTTACAAGCTTTGTACTTGTGTTTTTGCAAGTGTATCAAGCTTTAGGCATTTGATCCTGGGTTGGGCAAGAGAGGATATCTGTTCTATAGAAGGAGAGAACTTTGTTGGGGACAAAAACAAGCATAAACATGAATGGTCCATGTTTACAGGTATACCCATTGAAGTGTTTTTGGGGAAAAAATGCATGAAGATGCAACAGAAAAAAAAACTCATGTACGTCTCGGAACCTAGGTCATAGAGCAACTGAGTGTACAAGGGACAATTAAAAATATTAGGATTCTGCAGATTTAGCATAGTCAGGCATAGTCAGTTGTAGACAAATACGTTTAAAAATGCTCAAGTGTGATTGGCAGCTGAGGATACATTGTCACCTTTCCTGAAGATTAGATATTGTGAGGTAAGGATATGAAATTGTTCACTATGACAACAAATTTTATTAGACACTATAGCTGGCTTCTGTGTTTTTCACCTATAGCAGCCCTCTTTCCCATAAGGCAAGCAGGTCTGGCGGTACTCGGTTGCCCCCAGGACTTATACACAATGCTATAGTGCCTGACTATCATGCTGGGGCACGTTTGACCTGAGCACAGCACCACAGGTACTGTTGCGGTTGGCAGAAAGGCAGAGTGGTTCATTGACAGTCCAGGTACAAGGCAAGCAAGATTCAGAATAGTCAGAGTCAAATCCATAATCAAAAGGCACGGAGAGTACAGAGAATAGTCGATATACAATCCAAGGTCATCAACGAGGGAATCCAAACAGAGCAGGACAGACAAATAGAGCTCAGAGCACACGTTACAAAAGCAATATCACAAGCATGAGACTGCAGGCTTGGCTTGCTTAATCAGGTTTGGTCTCCACCCAGAGACTGGCAACATCAATCACCTTGCAGGTGGACAGACAGACAGGGAAAACACATCATAAACAAAACCAAGATCCTGGAACCAGCAGCTATGATGGAGAAGAAGTGCACACACTCCTGACAGTAGCTGTGTCTGTGGAATGCTTTCAGAATTATATACACAGACAGCTATATTTCATGTATGGAGTGAAATTTTTTTGCATAAAAAATCCAGGTTTAATAACAGATACTGTACTCATAATAAAAAAAAAGCCTTGAGTGAAATTATCCCTTAGCTAATAGTAGCCAATCAGAGACTTCAGTGACATCAAATGTTTTCATTTTCCTTTCACAATAAGTAGGAAAAGTAAAACTGGATTGTGGAAGGAACATTAAGCTCCTAAACACATTTTCAGCCAAAAAAGATGTGTAACCAACCACCATGCATATGTATTGCATCACAAAAATTATATACACAGTAAGTACATGTAAAAAAATAAAAAAATAAAAAAATAAATAGTAGTGCTATAGTGAAATCAGCAAGTATCATAAAACAGAACTGAGAAAAACCTATAATTAACACAAATGCATGCCATACAAAAAATGTGTTGCATTACCAAGCAACAACTACCAAAGAAGTGTTGCTAGAATTCAAGAAGCACTATAATTCAAGCAGAAGAATATATACATGTCTGATTGAGACACAACTAAAAATTACAATTACTGAAGTTTTCATGTTTAAAGATAAGTAAGCCCTAACAATGAGATTCTCTAATTCCTTCCTTTTCCCTTTTGATCCATAAAATATGCCATTAGAAGTATTTTTTTATATCTGTTCAAAAGGTGGGAATATTCACCTATTGATCATGTGAGAATTTCAGAGCTGTCCTACATTCACATTAGTCTCTGCCCTCAAGGAGCTTACAATCTTATGTCTCTAACTTACATTCATGCATACACATACTAGAGACAATTTGGACAGGCGCAAATTAACCTACCAGCATGTCTTTAGAGTGTGAGAGAACACCCACATAGACACAGGGAGAACATGCAAACTTTTGAACTAACAACCCTGGTGCTGCGAGGCTGAAATACCTTATTAAGGAAAGTGAATCTTCATAGCAGGGACTCAAGCAGAAATGCAAATCTGAAAGTTGTTCAAACCCCTCACCACTTCAAAAAAGTTGTGGGGTTGGATACACGTTAACCATTAACTGCCCTTGCGCAGCACAGATCACATGTATAAATGCTAAACAGACAGTTAAATTATTAATCTATACCTATGCTAAAACAATAGTGAATGCGAAAATCAAATGTATACCTGTCACATGATCAGTAAACAATCTAAAACGAATAGTTGCACATCTTCCAGCTTAATTCAGCCAAAGATGTAAAAGGGCTGAAAACTAGATTGTGCTCTTATAAATACAAGTGATATCAAATAAACAATAGGCAATTGTGCAAAAAGTCTATAATACACAGTTCAAATAAAGTGCTCAGTGCAAATGAATGCATCAAAATGTGATAAAAAAAAAGGGACAGCCAGGAAAGCAGGGCTCTTTCTCTTTTCCCAGTAGAAGCACACACCGCTCACCAGAAATAGATGATCTCTTTTTTCAAAGAAGATCAAAACTCACTTTAAGTATTCCCAATGGGTGCTCCCATATTCAGCTGTAAAGTTTACAGTCAGCTGATGGTATCCTGTAGACATGGACAACTGGATCTCACATTGTACTACTGCGCCTTTAAGAGACTCTGTATAGACCTCAGTCAGAAAGTGAAAAGATAGAGGTACCTTTCATAGTGTAGTAGAATCCACTTTTATATAAAAATTTATAAAAATGCATAGAAATGTAAACTGATAGCGCCAGTTTATGTTCCATTTACACTCCAATGACCAGAAGTGATGTGTTCTGGAAGTCTCGCCCAGTGTGTTTCATCAGCAATGTTATATGTAATTAAGGATCACCAACCATCAGCTAACTGAAAATCAAATAGCTGAATATGGGAGCACCCGTTATACTTTAAGCGAGTTTTGACCCTCTTTGAGAAAACAAAAGTTATGTATGGTGAGTGTGCTGTGTTTCTACTGTCAAACGAGGGAGAGCACTACTTTGCTGGATTTCACCTTTTTTTATCCTATTTGGATGTATTCATTTGCACTAAGCACTTTATTTGAACTGTATATTAAGGACTTTTTACACAATTGTCTATTTTTTATTTGATATCACTTGTATTTATAAGAGTGCGGTCTAGTTTTCATCCATTTTACTAAACAGACAGTGCTACAGGGAGGAGCAAGCTACAGAAAACAGTGGCTGTTCCAAAAAGCATACTATGGCCATTATGCTGCGTATATGTACACAAGCTTAGAGAAAAAGCTTGCATAATAAAAATTTCAATAAATGAAAAATAATCAGGAATGATAAAGCAATTTATGTATTTCAGTAACCTGACCAAAAGGCTCTTTATCTTAATAGTCAAAAATATAGTCAACATTAAACATCAGATATTCAATATCATAATTATCATTAAACAATGAAGCAACTTTCCTGTAAAAGTTAATTCTACTAGTTGCATTTTATTAGAGAAGCATGCCATATAGCTCATTTACTTTAAAGTGCTCCTTTTAGTAACTTCCAAATACTGGTGTGCAGTGTAGCACTTAATTGCTGGCTTTTCTACAGTTTTCAGACATTTAATAAATATATTTGTTAACACCTGAAATGAAAATGAAGGGTTGAGAAATGTTCATACCGCTACAAAAGTATAAGCTTTAATTAGCACACTCGTGAGAGCTTGCAGATCTAAGAGGTGTCAGAGCTTTAGGTTAAGCTGATGAATACATTATGCTACCTGTTCAAATGCCAAGACAATTTGAATAAAAACTACCAAGGAATATATTGTATCCAAAAAGCATATCATTTACTTTTTATATATTGAGTTATGCAATTATTGTAAAGCTTCAGGAAAAAAAAATTCTGCTTTTTACTAAACTTTAAGACAAACCAGAATGACCAAGTAAAAGATACTGGTAAAAAAAAAAAACAAGAAACATAAAAGCTCAAAGTATAAGCTCCATCATCAAAAGCAATTCAGATTATTAAAGGATTTATAATACACACAAACAATTAGCATTTTAAGTATTGTATGGTATGGCAACATGTGAGATTGATTGACTAAAACAGTAGAAACGGATCACTTTGGAAAGTGAATTTTCACTTATAAAAGTGTTACTAAACCCAAAAGAGTAAAATAAGTCTGTATATACAGTAGAGCATACTTTTATACTCACTTTGAAACCTAAGGGTTTAATCATCCACATTGTGTAAAGAGGTGGTTTAATCATGTCTCCTCTGATCTTCACCTTCTTCCAGTGTCTCCAACTCACCTCCGGATACTATAGAGGGAAGGGGACAAGCTACACACTCAATTTGGTGTGTAATGCTAGAGAGTTTTTTGTGCATGTGATCAACACAGTTCCAATCAGCACTATCCAGACAGGGGGTAAGGGGTCCTGCAGTTTTATAGGACAGTGAGAGCAGAATGAAAACTCCCCCTACAAGCTTTAAACACACACTGATAGAACCTGCAATTGTTTCAATTCCTTACAGTCTATACAAAGAGCCTGCTACAGGGAAATAAACAACATTCCACCATAAAACCATCATGTGCTCCATCCCAATTTATTCAACATGTTTCGCCTAAACTGCTTCTTCAGGAACAAAGGACTCGGATTATTCAATCCAAAAGGGAAAGGGAAAGGACATATTAGTAAAATAGATTTCAAACACTATTGAAAAGATATAGAAAATGTACAAAGCATATCTGTGGCTCAAAACCCCATACACAAAAAGATTTTAAGATTTTGGTGACAATTATCAACTGTAGGCATTAGTCCTCTACCTGGGCTCCGTGATTCAATGATTGTCAAGTTTTTTTGAGTGGAAGGTAGGTGCAGTTCCTGAATATTAACCTGGTTTGGGTCTCTTCTCCGCCTCTTTTTCTCTATTTATATATTTCAGTATGGATTTTGCATTTTTTTTAATGTTATTCCGGGCATGAATGTATATTTTTCAGAGACGCGTGTAGCAACTTCACCCCTCTCTACGGGTTATCTGGCCTTTCATTGGACCACTTTTGGCACTACGGGGGATGAGAGAGTTGGGAAATTGTGCTGAAGGGAATTGACCCCCTGTTTGTTCGTCTCTCCCTTCTTTTGGAGGTAAGGGGAGTATGTGACATTTAGCTTTGTAGAAAAGCAGTGGGTGGGTCTCTGTCCATAAGGCCTTTCTTCTTGTGTATGGGGTTTTGAGCCACATGTTTGCAGATATGCTTTTTACATTTTCTATATTTTTTCAATAGTGTTTGTAATCTATTTTACTGATTGTTAAATTATACAATTTGTTTTCTTTTCATATGTACATTTAGAATGCAATATGTCCTTTCCCTTTTGGATTGAGTCTTTTGTTCCTGAAGAAGCCGTTTAGGCGAAACATGTCGAATAAATTGGGACGGAGCACATTATGTTTTTATGGTGGAATGTTGTTTATTTCCCTATAGCAGGCTCTTTGTATAGACTGTAATGAATTGAAACAATTGCAGGTTCCATGTGTTTATGAATTTTTAGTATGTCTAAATAAATATAATTTTCTATTTTTATGAATTACTAAGTGTCATATATTTTGAATTGGTACCGTAAAGCCCCTTACCTCTAAGTTCTTTATATCTATTACTCTTCTTGGGCTGTTGGTACTGTAATGTGTAGAATGAGAACAGACCCGTATCAAAAATTTTTTGTACACATTGATAGAAGTCACAAGACTGCTATATACTGCTGATGAGAAAAGGTATTTAGAAGTTTATATTATACTATTGCACTTCCATGTTCTGATTACTATGTGAGGCCAGATATAGTCAATGAAGGTTCCTGGGGTTAGTAACATATTAAGAAAAGTAGCTCTGTGTTAATTCTGAACACCTAATCAGCCAGTAGGGTACTGCTGCAGTGCACATGTGCAGAAAGGGAGAGCCTAATATTCATGGTCCTGATTATTTAATGTACATATTTGACCAGGAGTTTGTTTTAAAACCATAATGCACTGAATGGCCCTTGAACTTTAGCTAGCAGGCTTTGAAGAGCCAATAAAGGGGCTTTTGGTTAACACTTGTAGGAGAATCCCAGACTGTTATTCAATGTTGTGTCATCTGTAGTATCTTAAGTATTGTAGTAGATCACCTGCCTGTACTCTTATTCTAATTAAAAAATATCTACTGTTGGCCAATTTTACAATGTTGTGTCATCTGTAGACATGAGCCAAACTGTCCTGAGTTCTGTTTAAGTGGGGTTCAACAGCATGGGGGTGGGCACTAGCCCTGGGGAACACGCACCAATGCACATATATATATATATATATATATATATATATATATATATATATATATATATATATATATATATATATATATATATATGTTTTTTTTTTTTTTTTTTTTTCTTTTGACCAGGAGCCAGTGGCCATATTTTGTCACTGCCAGCCCTATCCCTTTGCTTAGGTAGCATGGATTCTTGGGCATGTCAGTGGTTTCCAGTAACACAGCGGGTACAAGTACCCAAAACTTCCTTAGAAACCAATGACACCAGGAAGCTGTCTTATATAGAAGCAGTAGAAAATCCCTGTCGATCACGTTAGGTTCCAGCCAAACAAGGGGCTTAATGGGCAACAAGTGTTTTTCAGAATACCCTAACAGCCAAAGTTCAGTCTGAACCTAGATTTGAACTAAACCCACAGCTTATCCCTAATCATGTGTATTTTAAGACTTAAAAAAAAAAACCCTGCCTAATCTCATTTTCTTTAACACTTTTTGGCCAAATCTCTCTAAAGAAGAATGCCCTAAGATCAGCTGTGGTCTCTTAATTTTTAACCACTTCAGCCCCAGAAGAATTTATCCCCTTCCTGACCAGAGCACTTTTTGCGATTTGGCACTGCGTCGTTTTAACTGACAATTGCGCAGTTGTGCGATGTGGCTCCCAAACAAAATTGATGGCATTTTTTTCCCATAAATAGAGCTTTCTTTTTGGTGGTATTTGATCACCCCTGCGGTTTTTATTTTTTGCGCTATAAACAAAAAAAGGGCGACAGTTTGGAAAAAAATGCATTGTACATTTTGCTATAATAAATACCCCCCTGAAAATATATATAAAAACAATTTTTTTTC
The DNA here is from genome assembly GCF_037356315.1 of Lithobates pipiens. Classification (NCBI taxonomy): domain Eukaryota; kingdom Metazoa; phylum Chordata; class Amphibia; order Anura; family Ranidae; genus Lithobates; species Lithobates pipiens. The sequence goes on along the minus strand of NW_027507748.1, from coordinate 396,649,861 downwards.
CACAGTTTAGGCCAATACATATTCTTCTACATTGGTAAAAAAAAATATGGAATAAGCGTTTATTGATTGGGTTGCGCAAAAGTTATAGTGTTTACAAAATAGGGGATCGTTTTATGGCATTTTTATTAATATTTTTTTACTAGTAATGATGGCGATCAGCAATTTTTATCACAACTGCAACATTATGGCGGACACATCAGACATTTTTGACACATTGTTGGGACCATTGTCATTTATACAGCAATTAATGCTATACAAATGCACTGATTCCTGTGTAAATGCAGTGAAGGGGTTAATCACTTGGGGGCAGTGTAGGGGTTAAGTGTGTCCTGAGGAGTGTTTCTAACTGTGGGGGTGTGTGGCTACATGTGACATGTCATTGATCTCTGCTCCAGCTCACAGGGAGCAGAGATCAGTGACACTGTCACTAGGTAGAATGGGGAGCTGCTTGTTTACATTAGCATATCCACGTTCTTCCTTTCCGTGAGACGATCGCGGGTATCCCTGTAGTGATCGAGTCCATGGGACCCACGACCCAACTCACGGAGCATGCCACGGGTGCGCGCGCCACCGGCGGCACCCGCAGGCCACCTCTTAAAAGGCAACATACAGTTACGTTAGTTTGCCTGTACGAGCCCTTCTGCCGACGTATATTAGTGTGAGGCGGTCGGCAAGTGGTTAATAAGCACTTGGTAGAAATTGGCCAGCAGTTTTGCATCAGTGAGAATAGTAACAGCGATAGCAAACATCTCGCCAATTTCTATTAAAAAAAAACATGTGTCACTGCTAACGCTACCTGAAAAAATACTTTTTTGCATATGAAATTAATTAGATTGGGAGTTACTGCTGTATTTAAGCCAAGCTAATTGAAAAAGAAAAAATCCAATTCCACTACAAATATGTGCTGTCAGTGTGTACATAGTCTGTAGAAAATGTACACCACTTACAGCTTTATTTCATCCCCAAAGCATGCTATTTGAATGATTGTATATTTTTAACATGATGTACAGTATTTTTTGAATTGGTACATTTGGATTATGGCAGTGTCCAGCTTCCCATGCTTTTTTTTCCCTTTCTTTTTTTTACATTAGTTTGCCTCTTATCCATACAAATGGGAATTTAACAATTATATTTAACCCTCCACCCCCCCCCCCCCCCCATATACTTCAATGGGCTTTATCTTTGAGATTGTATATGCCAAATTTAGTTTAACATCTCAAATATATGCACGGCTATAAATGTTAAAATTATGAGAATATCTGTATATGCAGATAACTTTTAAATGTAATAACAATATTTGAGATGACAAAAAAGTCAGGTATCTGTCAATTGCATTTATTACCTATTATATATATAGGGTCACATATATTATCTAATAAAAAATCACAAGTTTATATGTCATCCTGTCATCCTAGAAAAAAGGATATCTCATTGGGTCCAACTGAGACCCTACGAGACCAAAACAACAAAACAACACAATCAGAATTAGAAACAGAAAGCGAGAAAGACATACAGAGGAAAGAAGTCCATATATATATATATATGTATATATATATATATATATATATATATATATATATATATATATATATATATATATAAACCATGTGCCAATTCACAAGTTCATGCTTTTTTTCTTACGTTGATACAGTATATCTTTGGATTCATCGTTTGGATATTTAATCCAATGTTTCCAGGACTTCTCAACCAATATTATTTTATCATTTAATATGGCTGAAAGACGCTCAATGATCATTATCCAAGACAGCTTATCTTTGAGTATGTTAAAAGGAATGATAGCCATCTTCCTGCAGAGTAAAACTTGTTTTAGGGATTTGCTCAGATTAACCTTAGTGAGGGAATAAATAAGAGCATATGCTGAATTTTTAACAAGCTTCACTGACTGCTTAGTTACTCAAAACCAGTGAGATTTTTTTTATAAAGTAATCTTTATTTAATAGGTTTAGAAACAGCATACAATCTAGTAGGGATAGAAACAGAAAAGGGGGCAAATAAAAGTCATCCATTCGTCAACAGTTTCAAATAGGTGACATTTCCATACATAACAAAAGGTCAGATTTACCATTCTACATGAGGAATATAAGGAATATAAAGGCATATGAGCTGCAGATGTAGTGCTAAATCGTGTGAGATATCAAAACAGTAAAAAGCCTTAATACTATCCTCCAATCTCCGCATCAATGAAATCACCTTGCCAAGTAAATGTAAAAATTTGGAAAGCAATATCAAGGATGACTAATTCAATGGGGAAGGTCATAGGGAAAGGTCAAGAGGGGAGAGGGATGAATAGGAATGTGGAAAGGGGGGTGAAACAATGGAAAGGGGTAACATAAACAGAACATTTGTATAAATGCTTTCAGGTAAACAATAAAGTTCTCCTTGGATCAGATCCAATAAGGCTTAAACCTCCAACAAAGTCTATAGTTCAAGAAGCTATTAGTTGAGAGTTTTCCGTGGGAATGTGCTTGTATAATGAATCCATGTGGCCCATATTCTGTAGATATTTATCATATCTACCCTTGCATGTTGCCATCCATTTCTCCGCAGCCATAATATTATTCACGTTTCTGTTCTTCCTGGGTTGGAATTGATTTCCACTTCCAACTGGGATCAATCGCCCCCCAGCAACATTCAAAAGATGTGGCAATACCATTTTAGAGTAATGACCTAGAGGAATATAGGGGATATGCAGCAGAAACTCCAACAGGGAGTCAAATAGCTCAAGATCCAATATCTCTTTAATCTGGGTCCTGATATCTTGCAAATAGGGTTGCAGCTTGGGGCAATCCCATCAAACATGTAGGAATGTGCCCCGTAGCCCGCAATCCCTCCAGCAATCTTCCGATAATGTTCAATAAATTCTAACAGGTTTGTAAGGGACCGTGTACCAGCGAGCAAGTAGTTTGAACCCAATCTCTTGCATTTTTATATCTACAGAGCTGGTATGTGTAAAGTGGTATAACTTGTCAAGTTGTAGCTTAGTAAATTCATGTCACAGGTCTCTCTCCCACTCCCTTATATTTAGGGGTTTCAATGATTGCAGCATGCCATATAACACAGAGATGGAATGTGGAATCATAGAGGTGGACATACAAAACTTCTCAAAGGGAGTGGCAGAGGAAGAGGAGCGTATGGCCTTAGGTAAACTACTAATAAAGTGCCTGCGTCACCAGTCATCCATAGGAAAGCTGCCATACTGGTCCCTGAGAGCAGCCAGGGATAACAACCCCTGGTCTTGAACAAACCTGCCACATAGCATCTCCTCATCAAATTCCCAGGAGTGAAAAAAGGAGAGGTGTTCCCCAGAGCAAAGTAAGGGAAGCCTCCCATAGGGCAATAGAGGAGACTGAGGAGGTAAGTCATCCCAAGTCATTTAAAGCATCCCACACTCTGAGGGTGTGGGCAGTGACAGGGGAGGTATACTCAGATAACCCCCAGTGCTCTCTGGGCACCCATGGTGCATGAGCCAGGTTCCGGTCCGCCAGGAATTTTTCCAGAGGAACCCACAATTTGGTCGATACACTGTGGTGCCAGTCCAATATCCACTGCAAGGCGATCTCCTCATAATACTTGCGAATGACAGGCACACCCATGCCTCCCATTTGTTTGGAGCATTACAAGGTGTGGAGGGCCAAACTTGGACTCCGTCCATGCCATATATATTTCAGTAACAAACTGTTTAGTATTGAGAAGAAGGATCTGGGAAAGGAAATGGATATCATTTGTAAATAGAAAATAATCCAGGGTAACACATTCATCTTTAACACATTGACTCGGTCCATTCACGGAAAAGTCACCCGGTCCCATTTTTGTAGCTCAGTGGAGAATAGTTACAGTTATATAACTGGGAACAATGGGGAGGGAGGTGTATGCCCAGGTACTTCAAAGAGGTATGGCACCATGTGAAGAGAATGAAAATTGCAGCCCTGTATGTAAGTCTGGAGAGATACTCAAAAGGCAGGATCTCCAACTTGTCATAGTTGATTTTAAGGTTTGAGATCAGGTTAAAGACTTGCAACTATGCCATGATGTTGGGAAGGGAGATCAATTTGTCCGAGACATAAGAAAAAGGACATCATCCACGAAGGAGAAAAATTGTGCTAATTACAGTCCATGTATCGAATTGCAGGGCATAAACAATGCCAATCGTTGCACAAGTGGCTGAAAAACTTCAAAGAAGGAGTCCCCAGTGATATATACACATATAAGTGTACCACCACTTCATAGAAAAGACTCTTACCAGATAGCAACCAAATTGGGCAGGTGGCTTTAACCCAGCCTAGGCCTTTGCTTTCCACGAATTAACAGGATTACTGCATACCTGATGATATAGCCCTCAAATAGATACCATTAACTCCGTAGCTCCATAGGAGATGATTTAGCAATTGGCCCAAAAAGAAAAAAAGAAAATAGACCACGGGGTGATACTGCATTAAATACGGAACACTGCAGTGATTTATACCACCGACGAGTGCACCTCCACCTCTCAGAGAGCATGCTTACCAGATAGCAAGCCAAATAGACGTATGGCTTTAACCCAGCCCAGGCCTTTACTCTGCAGAGGGTCCCAGAGATGATATATATAGGGTAATAAGGCTCTCAGGTGGATGCCGTAAGCTCTATGGCTCCGTGAACAGTATATCAACAATTAGCCCAAAAAGAGATAAGGTAGACCATAGAGTGACACTGTCTCTATCCTGGTTTATTAAATCAATTAAAAAGTTGCACTTACATTTGTAAAGTCTTTAAAAACACATAGAAAAACAAAGCTGGCCGGCTACAATTTAAGCTCCCGTCCTTCTCAACGAGACAGTGTGGTGACGTCAGCACGTTACCTAGTCATATGTGTTTCGTCACATATGACATTTTCAATTGGGAACCAAATTATCTGGGCAAGCAGATCATTTATGCTCCACAGGCCCTACACAGAGCCCTTTAATATTGGGATTTAAGTGTACCTTATTAAGCAGAGGCTCGAGGGTAAGTGCAAATAAAAGAGGAGAAAGTGGTCATTCCTGATTACTCCGTTCACTCTAACCCGAGCCTATGGGGAATTATAGAGCAACGCTATCCAGGAAAGCATATTAGTGCCCAGGCCTAATCTAGTCAGAACCACCCAAAAGTATATCCAGTCCACCCTGTCAAATGTCTTTTCAGCATTTGTGGAAAGTAAGAGACAAGATGGGTGGTCTATCTGTTGTTGGGCCCAATGTAACAGCTGAAGAGCATGATTAGAATTATCTCTAGCCTCCCTTCCCATAATGAAACCTGTCTGGTCTGAAAGAATAACTGTTGGTAAGATGGGTTTAACATCATTGTTTAGAAGGGAGATTGGCCTATAACTACTGGGGGTAGTGGGGTCCTTACCATCCTTGGGAATGACTGAGATATGGGCAAGTAGGCCCTCTCTAGGTATTACCGTTCCTGATGCCAGAGCATTAAAGTAGGGACACATTGGATTAGCTAGCAATGGGTGAAATGTGGAGTAGTAAGCATTCGTAAAGCCGTCAGGTCCTGGGCTTTTCCCCTTTTTGGGAGGTTCTTGATAACTGCCATCAGTTCTGTCAGAGTAATTGGTGTATCCATTTGAGTGCTAACTTGCGTAGAAAGCTGGGGAGATTTCACCTCTTCTAAGTACTGCTGAACACGTTCAGCCTTCTGGTTTGTAGTCAAGCCAGGAAACGTGCTGGGGAGATGATAGAGCTGTACATAATAGTCCTGAAAGGTTGCAGCTATCTTAGAGAGATGGACTACTGGGGATCTGGAGCCCGTGTGGAGCTTGTGAATGTGTGCCAAATCACGCTGGTGTCTGAGAGTCCTTGCAATTAGCTTTCCAGATTTATTCCCATACTTTTACAAATTATGGGAGACATGGCAATCAAGCTAGGATCCGGGCATCAAATAAATTGGAGAGCTCTAGTGTAAGGACTGAAGTTCCTCAGCTAGTTCTGAAGTAGTATTACGTTTGTGTTGGAGCTCTGCGGTTTTGAATTTTTGTCAGTAGTGTTTGAAGTTCCCCTTCACATGCCTTTTTTAGTCTAGACCTCTGGGATATTAACTCTCCCCTGATAATTGCCTTATGACCTTCCCAGATGGAAGTCAACCCCACATCATCTGTGGAATTCTCCACAAAGTATAGAGATATCAAATCTGATACCTGTTTTAGTGTCATAGCATAATCTAAGATGTTCTCATTCAGTCTCCAGGTCCACATCTTCAAGTATCTGGACAATGGGTGTAAGGAAATGGAGATTGTGTCATGATCAGATAAAGTTAACGATCCGATTGATGCACCAGAGAGCAACTCCAAAGTCTATTCTAGAGATTGATTCATCTTCTCATGCTGGTTCTAGGAAGTAAATACACCTAAATGTTTTCCTGGTTTTTCCAAATACTGTACGAGTACACTGAAAGTAAGGCCATCAGTGCATGCAAATTATGTAGCAGGCAAAATGTCAAATACAATGGGTAAGAAACAGAACAGAACGTGTGTGTGTGTGTGTGTGTGTGTGTGTGTGTGTGTGTGTGTGCATGTGTGTGTGATTGAATCATTACTGATGAGCCTCCAGGATTGAAAACTAAAATCCAATGAATAAGAAGGGTCAGGCTTGAAATAATAAGACTATTAAGCAAAGAACTAGATGATGCTGGATGTTCTTTGGCCAGGAAATGATGCAGCCTCTCTCTGATGTAACACAGAAGCTCACAATGTGCAATAAAATCAGAGTATGCAATTTCTGTACAGGTGAACATAATGTGCAAAAAATGCTAGGATGAACTTAAGGCTAGAGTTCAGCTTAAGCATATAATAAAATAAACACCCACACATAGAGTACATTGTTGTAAACACTGGTGAGAAGTTCCAAGTCTACAAGTAAGCCAAAGATTTATTTTCAAAGTTATATCAACTTCTGTTCCTTTGTAAAGTGGATCCTCAGAATCTCTAGCAGTGACACGGCAACGACAGCATGATTGCACAGGCTTGGTCCAAAGATAAATGTAACCAACTTACATGTTACAATTATCCTTAAATGTCAATGATATTGTATGCACATTTAAATCCTTTTGTATACTGTTGTCATATTTTACTTGAAATGCAAGGTATATTAGTTGACATTATAAAACATTTTCGATTTTCCCAACATAGCAAATAGCTTACCAAGTGTAAAGCACATACTGCATTCTTTACTAATTCTTGGTTATTAGGCCAATCCATCCAAAAACAAATATTCTACTGACAAGTGAACTGTGGTGATCTAATTAACCCAAGCTTTTTTGATCATTTGGGGTCTCAAATAATTTTTTTTTTTACCAAGGTTTCCAAGTAATTAACTACCTTGATAATTATACATGGTAAATGAGCAGGAAGGGCTTGGGGATCGGCCTGTCGGTTGGATAGAATGGATGGTTCATTGGTCCATTGTCTACAAAAGTAACATCTTTACAATACTGTTATGGGAAATACTGTACTAGCCAGTAAACATTTAAAAATGCAAAAGCAAGCATGTGACTCATGCTTCTTCCATAAACCTGCAATTTTTGTTTCTGAAAATTATTAGCACTTTGCACAAAGCTAATATTTGGGACATATTTGATGAGAACCCTATACTCATAATTATAGGTTTATTTAGGCATAATCTATACATATTTATATTGGTTGTGAATACGACTGATTATAGTTATGCTATGTTCACTATGGCTAGCATTTAAAATTAATTAATATAACAGACTAAAGAAAAATGTTATAAACCAGAAATATCAAATGAGTAAAAAAGACTCAGATATAGACTTAAAAAATTTCCTCTGCCCATCATTAATCCAATGGTAACTATGATAAACAAACGAGCATATGGAGTTTTGCTTAATCATACAATGAATACATTGCTATTTTTAATCCAATAATGTGTCAAAGTTAAACAATAGTAGTACTCTATAACGTCCTTATTCCATTTACAATTAATGTATAAAATGTCCAACCAAAACTTTATATAGAGTGTAGAATGATTAGAACCCCTGTCTGTTTTTTGCTGCTATATGGGATATTTACCCTTACTTCCTGTCACTGTCACCATGGTTCAACCAGACAGGATGTTAGGGAAAATTCTAACTGCAGTGCAAACAAAAATAAGAATTACTTTTTAATAGAGCAGGAAAGCCAAAACCCAAATCACTTTTTTACTGATGTCTCATGTACTGATTGTTTCCTGTAGAACATTCCCCCTACCTTCTGTCTGCTGAAACGGTTATCACTTTCTGTCTGCTGAAACCATTATAACCGTAAAAAAATTAAATAGACAAGGGTGAGCTATGTAGCTCTGTAAAAAAACTTTGAGTGAACATGTACTTTAAATTCCTTTGTTGCTTTAGAAATTGCTGAAAAAGTAGAATGGATGTAAGTAAAAAAGAGAGGTTTATTTTTTCACTTTGGCACTTTGTTGGAATGCAAATAGTGCTGTATAAATTGTATATTTAAACAAAGGTGTATGTGTTCATATTAGGAACACTGTGGGAACATAGTAGGTTTACAGTATATTGAGGTATAATATAAATATATGGATGTTGTTTTAATAAGCCTATTTTGATATCATACATGAAAGTATAATATATACATTTGGTTTAGTTCAGTTTAAACAGTGATTATAATCTATATCTACAGCTCCCAGTAAAACACAGCACACTTAATATTACACTATCATAAATTGTATCATATAAAAATAACAGTGGAATAATTATGTTAGAAGAAGAATATTTTACACTCCAGTAGCCCTTGGGCAGTTTAAGTCAAATAAATGATTTAGGAAATGAGCCCCTGATGGGTTGAGTCTGACATAAGTGTCTAATAGTTAATAGTATCATTCATGAGGGGAACAAGTTACCTCTCCAACAAGCCTGTAATACCTACTGAATTGATAGACATTATAGAGCTGATTTTTAGAGGCCAACTGCATAACGATACTGCATGTTATATAGACAGCTGTGTCTCAGTCAGGGGCTAATAAAGCAGCACTAAGCTAATCATGAAAATCCTTTCTGTGCCTCAGGTGAATAAATCAGGTCATAGGTTGGTATTTAATTTGACATGCTGTTCAGCAGTAAACAGCCCAAATAGAAAAAAGAAATGTATCTTACCTGGTTGAGCCTCTTCTGAAACCTTTTCTTTCCTAGCTTTTGGCAGAGGTTACGGTCATTTTCCCTGTCTGAACCATAGTGGGGGTCGTACTTGTTGTTCTTTTGCAGTTTATAAGACAGTCCATTGCTTATAATCTCCCTTTTCTTTTTGGTGAGAGGTGTCTGCTGCTTGGCTTCTCGCTCATCTGGCATCAACGCACCTTCTTTCTACAAAGAGACCATACAAATGGTGGCATGAGATGTTGTTATAGTTGTGGAAAAAAAAAATTCTACTTTGAAGTCAATCAATGATCTCATGGCATTGATGAGACAAGATTCAATTTTCAAGGAAAATCCTACATTGAAAGCTAAATATATTTTAGATGCACTAACCATTGATAGTTACAATAACTTACATATAAAGGAGAAACCTTATGGTTTGTAAGATCAGAACACTAGGAGTCAAAAAGCTGCACCAAAAAGAATATGAAAATGACAAAAGAAAATGTGGTGCCCTGGTGCCCAACACAATGCCCGTGGGCTGCATCCTTGGCTGAGCCAGCCACCTGAAGCAACTCATTTACAGATGTGTGTTATAAGTGTGCTGCAACACAACGCCACTGATCATCCATTACTGTGCCTTGTTTTTATGCACATTACCACAGTGCACATTTGTAAAACTGTCCTCACACTGATTTTAGTTTTGGTGCCTTTTTAGACTAGTGAGTTGTGGTAACATACACATTTTACCATACATTGCTGCAATGCACAGAACTAAGTTCAGCGACACTAATTTTAAATGGTACCATAGTACACATGCACATCACACTACAACACCACCCTTTCTCAAGTAACAAGTATTAATGGATTGCATTTACAATGAATAAATGCTAAAGTCAAAGAAAGCATGTCAAGTCATATGACCAGACACTATCCATTTGTAACCATTTACCCCAAAATTCTATGCACGTGGAAAAAGCCCAAATGTAGCTCATTTTGCAGAGGTACCTATGGATGGAATGAGTTTGTGACAGTGCAGATGGCCAGATTATTATCTGATGAAGGTTGTAGATATATGCAATTTGTTTTGGCCCAAATGTAAATTCAGGCAAATTTCTGGTTAATCAGGGATTCAGAATGAAATAGTAACAAATTTAACTGAAATTCATGAAATTTATTTTGTTTATTCATTTTCTAATGAATTCCAATTTTTCAGAATGATTCAAATCCCGATCAGTCAAAAAATGATCAACCAATTTGAATTCTGTGTGAAGAATAGCTGGTTGTTCAGGAGTTGAAATGTAAACAAAACAAAGCCGGCAATAGAAAATACAGAAAAAAAACAGCATGGGGTCCAACCCATTACATGCCCTTATTTGAGCATGCAGCCCGGCAGTCCAGGAAAGGGTGAGTGAGAGCTCCCTCTCCTGAGCCATATCAGGCCATAAGCTCTCAATATGGGGGGTGTTTTGGAGCAGAGGGGCTCCGGCTCACTGACCAAGGCATGCTAGGTCAATGACATCACAAAGGGGGAGGGGTCACCCACTGATTCCATTGGGTGACTCCACTGCTTAGTTATTTATGAAATGCCACAGGGCGGAACAGACAGTCAATGGGAAGCCTTCGAAGAGGCCAGAGATTTTATTTTTTTATTCGGTCTGGAGGTGCTGCGGCCATTATGATTGATGATGGATCTACACCAGGGGACATTTTTTTTTATTTTTGGAATTGTCAAAAACATGTTCACTATCTTTATTCACCTTTTACACTTTTTTGGTTGGGTTTGGGTAGGAGTACTATGTACTGCATATTCATTCACATGGTCATTCACATGGTGGGGCCAGATTCTGATAAGCCCCCCACCCGCAAACCCCACAAGCACCGCCCAGAGTTGTGAGAAAGAGGCCCTTGTGCCCATCAACATTGGGACAAGGTGTTTTGGGGTGGGGGTGCAGAGCCCCCTGACAAGGTGCTTTGGGGCAGGGGGCTTTTGCCCCCTGGCCCAAGGCAGTCCCCCATGTTGAGGACATGTGTCCTGATATGGTTCAGGAGGGGGGTCATTTGCTTGTCCCTTTCCTGGCCTGCTGGGATGCATTCTCAGATAAGGGTCTGGTATGGATTGGGGGGACCCCACACTTATTTTCAGTGACTCTGAATACTGTATGTATTTTTAAAAATGGCGCCATTGGCAGCCGAATAAACGGGAAGTGACGTCATGACGTCACTTCCGTGTTTACAATTAGGAGACTGGAATGAAGCCGCTTACGGCTTCATTCCAGTCCCTCCCTAGCCGCTGGAAATGGCGACTGTGCGATCAGGGCTCCCAATTGAACGGGAGCCCCGGTAAGAGCGGCATAATATATTGTTTTGTCTGGAAAGCCGATCGCCCGCTGTAAAAATCAGTACCGGGATGATGCCTGCAGGTGCGAGCATCATCCCGATATAACCCCCGGAAGCCGGGTATGCACATCTGCATACGCTCGGTGGCAAGGGGGTAATAAACAAAATTAAATGAAATAAAACTAAACAAATTCCAAAACGAATCAACAAAACAAAATTTGTAACATAATGAATCTATCTGAATTGAAACAGAACTATTTTTTCTGCACTTGTCCAGAAGGTTGTCATAATGAAGAAAAGCTTTTCTTAACATTAATAACATATTTAATGAAAACAAGTCCTTTCAGGTCCTAACACAAGTTATCTTTCCATTTGGGTGCAGAGCTGTCAGCGGGAAAAGCTTGTCTGTATGTGGCTGGGAGGTTAGCTTGTATTACATTGTGCAACGATACTTTAAAAAAATGCATTACTGATGTTAATAAAAATGTTTTCTACATTACAACAACCTTCATCTGATAATTCTTCTTTGGCAGTCAGTGCTTTTTCCAAATGCATTCCATCCACAGGTACCTCTTCAAAATAAGCTATATTTGATCTCTTTTCACCTACAGTAGGTGATTATACTTCATCATACTGATGTCCTCCAAGTGTACCAAGGATTAGACCCCCAACGTGGGCACAAAATCGACCATCTTCTACTGTGTGGAAACAGTTATATTCTCTACAAACATATAACTGAGGTTGTGTACACCATTAGCTCATAGTTATCACAACCTCAACAGGTGATACCATCCACTTGCTGTTACGTAACCCCTACAAACTACTGTTCTCCCGCTTGCTTTTTTCTTGTAGCTGTTCCAGTGACCTTTCTTTTTTCATACTCATAGAACTACATGACCAAGACAATTAACTAAAAAATTATTTATTCCTATCAAGTGGAAACAAAGAAGTAACAAAAAATTTGAAGAATTCAGTAGCCGAGATCCTGCAAAAATAACTAAAATGCACATCGCATCACTACTATTGGTATGAAAACCATATTTACATGCAATACTGAGGCTTGATTATAGCAAAATATATCAATCATGGTCCCTATTAAGACCATTAGGATATAAACTCACCAGCTTGTGGGTCCACCACACTTCCCTGTTCTTCAGCAAAGTGGTAGATTGCTTTTCTGTTGCTAAGCAGCCACTGTCAGGAATTCAGGAGGTGATCCTGCCATCTCCTGAATGTCTGGTGTTTTTCTTTTGTTTGTTTTTCTTTTTGCTCAATGGCAATTTACAATGGGGCGAATGCAGTGCAAATACAAGTGATTCCCATGCAGCCCCATTGACTTGATTGGCTGAGTCTGACATGAGGTGGCGCCTATCAACGCAATATGCCACATTCAATTTGCGGCCACCACTATGGAAAGCACTAGGGCCATTAAATGTGAACAACCTCCTTGTATTTTAGACTTTAAATGGATGGTCAAGGAGTTGTAAAACTGCTCCACATTTCATTTATAAGATTAGAAATCAGTTTTAGACAGAGTGCAGAACCAGGTTTCTCACCGGGGTGTGAAATCAGCAGCCAAAGTCAAACCCAGGTAAAAAGGTGTCATTAAAAGATTAATAGTATGGGGTAATCAGGAAGGAGAGAAAGTAGACATAACCAATGGGAGAGTCAAGAAGACCACCTATCTAGATAGGTTTCTAGGATTTTAGGTAAATGTAGTTATTTTTGGCTACTCCGTAATTATTGGATCAGCTAACAATTGCTTTTTGGCTGTTCTGTATCTCACAGGCTGCAGGTTGTTTGTTTCCCCCTTCATTTTAGATATTTGTAGAACATAGTGGGATTGAAAGTCAAATCAGCAGCCTAAATATTTATTGTGCTTCATCAAATCCATGGGTGGTATGCCCATCATAGTGGCTGTATAAATAGTCTGAGTGTTAGAACAGCAGGGTGTTCTTGTTGAAGGGATTCCACCTGTCTGGGCTGGGGTCGCTACAACCCCCACAGCAGTTCTATTGATTCAAGCTGATGTTCATCAAGGTTCCAGCTGTGACATAGCTAGGGGGTCTATTTATAAATCTTCTGGAGCTAAGGATCTGGTCTGGAGAAATCACTGAAGTATGTCTGATAGAAGCTGAAGGATACATAGCTGTTCTGTGGCATTGTGAGCATTAACCTCTTCCTCACTAAAGAATGTTTGTTGTATACTGGAAGGATGCATCCAGCTATCATTTGACATGGTGAGAACAGTTTTTCGCAAGGACCCAGTCTGGCTACTTTATTTTGTTACTGGCATAAAGATTGTTCAGAGAAGCATAGCTTAGAGAAGTGCATCCTTCTGCTCTTCTGTAGTATTACTGGAGTATCCCATACTAACCTACACCCTCTCAAGGTTTATTTAGCAACAAATACAAAAAAAAATACATACCCTAGACTGTTTATTGAGCAAGAGTTAGTATGGACTGTTGCTGTGTGCATGACTACCTCAACACTAATCTATTATTCTTTCTTTGTCACTGGAAAGTATCTGTTTCATTTGGTTATGGAGTCTATCTGTAGCAATGAAAACCTAACTGCAGTTGGTGTTTTTATTTGCCTGAGGTCCAGCTTAAACCGTATATTTTGTTGTCACATAAAAACAACCAATACAAAGCAAAGAAATACAAAATAGCAATTTTGAACAGCCACACTAAATTGCACTGTTGCAACAAAGAAGTCAGGCTAAAGAAAAAAAAAAGCTATTTTCTTTTCACTTCAGTGTATAGTCTTGTACTTATGTACAAACAAATGACACATATGCCAAAATACATAAATGCTTGAAGAAAAATAATGACACATACACCAAAATGCTTAAATGTTTAAATAAGAGCAATTGCTGAAATGTAGGTCCACACTCCACATAAAAACACTGTCTCTGGGGTTCTTTTAGTGTCAAAATTCTTTACACAGACATTCTTGATGGTATTGTACACCAAGCAATAATATGCTGATAGCCTGAGTTGGCTGGGCCTTGAAAATCAGACAGCAGTAATGCTTGGAGCATAAATGGCTGAATTCATTAGACATTATAGTTCTGGGCAGAAGGCAGATTTGGGAACATGATTTGAAAGAGGCTGTCAGGTCAGATCAACAGGGTTCGCAACAACAAGCAAAGTAGTCCTTTATCTGATCTGGGGATAAGGGAAATGTCTCCACCATTATTCTTTTTATATGAATGTTCAAAACAGGTTCCTGTTTATGAATTTATAACTCTCTGGACTCATACAATGTTAAAATACATCTTTCATAGTTGTGTTATCATAATGTAATTTTAATCTACATTATTTTATAATGCACTCATGTCATAAAAATTTTAATTAATTTGCATTTGGAATGCTACTTAAAGAAAGGTTTTATGGAAAGATTATGTCTTCTTTATGTACTGTATATCTTCACGTTACAGAACTCTATTACTTTCCAAAGAAAACACCTTTTATACAACCTTTAAGCCTTGAATGGCTTTTTAAAAATTCTCCTTTTATGCAGCCTAAAAGCAGAAGTATTATAGTAATTCTCTGTACAATTTAAATCATATTAAATTAAAAAAAGGATATACTGCATGTTGTCACCTTTTTTGCATCTAGGTTTTGTGGACTGAAATTCTAAAGCATTAACAAGACGTTCTTTATTAACATTGGCATAAAATCACAACCTAAAAGACCTTGGGTTGACTTACTAAAGGCAAATATACTGTGCACTGCAGTTGCTCCGGAGCTTAGTTAATGAGGTTAAGATTTGCTTTGCAAATAATACCCAATCACATGAAAGGAAAATAAAATAAAAAATGCATTTTTGCTTGCACATGATTGGATGGTAGAAATCAGCAGAGCTTACGCTCATGAAGGCCCCCTTTCACACTGAGGCATTTTTCAGGCGCTATAGCGCTAAAAGTAGTGCCTGTATAGCGCCTGAAAAAAGCGGCTCCTTTCACTCCAGTATGAAAGCCGCTGGGCTTTCACACTGCCGCGGTGCACTGGCAGGACGGTAAAAAAAAAGTCCTGCTAGCCACATCTTTGGAGCGGTGAAGGAGTGGTGTATTCACCGCTCCTAAACCGCTCCTACCCATTGAAATCAATGGGGCAGCAAGGCTATACCACCAGCAAAGTGCCGCTGCTGCGGCACGTTGCGATCAGTTTTAACCCTTTTACAGCCTCTAGTGGGGGGTAAAACAGCTCTGCTAGTGGCTGAATACCGCTGATAAAACGATGGTAAAGCACCGCTAAAAATAGTGCTGCTTTACCGCCGACACCGCTTCCGCCCCAGTGTGAAAGGGGCCTTACTAAGATCTAAAGAAACTGCACTTGCAGTGCACAGTATATTTGCCTTTAGTAGATCCAGCCCCTTGTGTAGTACCATTAGTGATTTTTGACTGGCAGTTTTATTATAGGGCATGCATGATAACAAACTGCTGTGAATGAAGTATTGCCTGGCCAAGTGGCCATCTCCCACTGTTGCAGCAAAGTGAGACACATTTCTAGTAAGTAAGTAAATAAGCATGTGTACAGGACACATTGTATTACACATTGTATTAGTATGTATATGCATGTGAAGCACGGAGAGACTAGTGACCACTAGTGCCAATGGAATCACTGAGCACAAAAATGAAACCGAATATTGTGAGAAAAAGAAATATCCCTCCCATTCTGTTGGCCTGAAGTTCTTTTTGCATTCGGCAGCGTCTAACATTTATCCAATTACTGCTCCTTATTTGACCACATTTCAATATCCATATTGACTACACTATACATTATTAAAAAAAAATGATCTGGCCCTGACATATGAAGATGGTCTAAAAATACATTGTATGAGAGTCAATTTCCCTTTTTAACATAATCACCACCTATGGTATGAACAAGTAACTGCTTCTAAAATGTTTAGTCTGTTGTTATCATTGGGCTTCCCATCCAAAGCTGTTCTATATTTGATTTTTCAGGTCTATCTATGTTTTCACTATATGTCGTTTGTCATATAACTCAACTGCACCCGTCCACTTTTAAATAACTGTATTAAAGTGGTCCTAGTATATATATTTTTTTATTTTAAGTGTATGCATTGTAAATATTGTGTAGGTTGCATATTTATTACCTCTTAGCCATCTCAGTACTCCTCCTCACAATGCCTTCATCTGCTTTTTTGATCAGAAGGAAAGCCACATCTTGTTCAGGCACTAATCAGGATCATAATTTACTTTCTGAACTGAGATGGTTCAGAGATGAAATAGTCATGTAAATCTTTTTTTTTTTTTTGCTATTGACCTCTCTATTTATATGCTGTTCAGTGGTGGAGTTGGCTGGCAATAACAGCCATGGTTCTACAATAATTCAATTATTTAACCATTAATACTACTTGACTGTCAAAGTAGTGCTACTGTCAAGGTCAGGGGTTAGGCTCAGAGGCCAGTAGCTAGAGCAGTAGAGAGGCTCTCACCAACCAACTGGATAAGTACAGCAGCAAGTCATCCCAGTGGATGACGCGGGCTGCTGATGGTGGAGATGTGTTTTACTGCATGTTAGTATTAGGTCACAGTCTTCAGAATCACCCCACCAGGAGGTGAGCAGGCCAGGGTCCAGTAGCAGATAAAGTAGACAGGGATCAAACAGAAGCATAGTCAATGAACAAGCAAAAGATTAGTAACACGTGGTTGCAGGTTGGTATTAAGTAGAAGCATGGTTGAGGAACAATCCTAAAGTCGCTAAAGATTGGTAGAGGAGCACCAGCTGTGACAAGGCTGAGATATTGGCTGGATAGGTCACAATAATATAGCAAACAGAGACATGACTTAAATCAGGAAGTTTTTGGGTGGACCAAAGTGTTTCAAGTAATTGTAAAGTCTCTTTTTTTCTATTAAATTAACAAACATTTTATATTCAACTGCTCTATGCTGTGGTTTTGCACATGGCAGCCTGGATCCTCCTCTTCTCAGGTCCATGGCTGGAGCTCCCCTCCCTCCTTTTGAATGCCCCCACAGCAAGCAGCTTGCTATTGAGGCACCTGAGTCAAGCTGCAACTCTGTGTATTCATTCATTCACAGAGCCATGGCCCAGCCCCACCCCCTCCCTCTCCTAACTGAATTTGATTAACAGCAGTGGCAGCCAATCAGGATGAAGAGTCCTGAAGGGATGATTCACTCATGGACATCACTGTATAGAGAGGGGGCTCAGGTAAGTATTAGGGGGGCGGAGGGGGGCTGCTGCACACAGAAGACCTAATCTCGATTCATAGAATGCTTTAAGATAAAAAAACATTCTGCCTTTACAATCACTTTATGTTTAATAAGAAACAAGGCACAACGCAAGATTGTCCAATGGATCAGACATGGTACTGTCCATGTCTACCCCTTCAGGTTGCTCAGCAAAAATAGAAGTAGATCTACCAGTTGGTAGATCTACTTCTGTTCAACCACAGTGGCCACACATTGATTGAAATGTAACTAGTTCCTGCTGAACTGGCTGAATTTCGATTTATGTATTGCCAGCTTCACCAAAGTCACTGGGCAGAAGCTTAAGGACTGCTTTTTAATGATAAAATGTATGTTACTGTTATAGTATATTGTCAGGAATGTATTTAGACTGGTAAAGTACTGAGGTCCACTTTAATAAGTGATGCTGCTATCACCCAGGTGAGTTCCCCTTTAAACTATGCTAACCATGTGAGTTTGACAGCAGTGTTTAATAATTCATTTTTATTTAAGACCACTTAATAGGTCAGAATATTCCCTTTATCTTTTAAACTGCAAATTGTTGTTGCCAAACAGTAACGTGTCTCCTGCATACTAGCATGCTTAATGTGTTATTCTCTTGAAGTGAAGCCTCTATCTGTTTTGTTGCCTACGGTTAATGGTTACATTTATTTAACAGCATGTACTCATTCCAAAAGTAAAATCAATAAGGACATGATAAGAGAACAAAAAGAGGATTGCAGACAAGATTTATCACAAAATTACACAGAGTTAAATCTACCCTAATACTATCTGAAACACTGTCAATATCGTTTGCGTTTCCTTTGTTCACTTACAATCCTCAAGAAAATCACACACTGCAGAACAGATATACATTGGATAGGCGATGGAACTGTCAAACAGAAGAAAGAAAATGCCTGAGTTAACTATAAAAACCAATCAGATTCAAGAAGCCATTTTTATTTTATAGGGTAGAGAATGAAATGGTACATTGCTGTGGGCAAAATAAGAATGTTTCACCTACATTTTTGAAATGGGTACTTTGATTCATAAACAGGTTAAACCTTTTGCTGCAGGGTCTTATTTTTCATACACATGCAAAATTGTATATCTAATCTACCTATCTATCTATCTATCTATCTATCTATCTATCTATCTATCTATCTATCTATCTATCTATCTATCGTGTATAAGCTAAATTTTTGGTAATGACAGAGAGGAAGTATGACATGTATTCTTTATGAAGACATCCAGGATCTAAAAATAAATCCTTGTATATTGCAGGGCCATTCTCTATGAAAGTAAAACTCCACTCTCTGAATCAACATTGACTATTTTTAATCCTTATGCTGCTAGCATTAGTAAATAGATAGGAAAATATATAACATTTATTTGTTTTAATTTTTTTTTTAGAGCGGTTACTGATTAAAATTTTCATTTTCGATGAATCAATTTTTTTTTAATCAATTAATCGACTAATTTTGATCAACTATAATGCACATACAGATCCAACTACTTTTAGCTGATCTCCTTGGTATACACTATATAAATCACCGACACTAGTTAGTTTCCACAATCTGTGACTTAACTTCACAGTTCACACAAATACATTTTAAATTCAAACTGGAGCACTGACGTAAGTAATTTTTTTTCCACAGTAGCGTGACAATCCCTCCACCTCCAGAGGGACAATAAACTTCTCTCACGTCTCGTTAGATCTCTGCAAGGACACCAGGTCATGGGTAGAAAGAAAAGATCTAAGTGCTTACTGCTTAAAGAGGAAGTAAACCCTGATGAGTTTACTTCCTCTTTCATTCCCTGCAAAGGCAAAGCATAATGGACTACTATGCATCGCATAGTAGTCCATTATGTGTCACTTACCTGACACAGGAGCCAGCGAAGTCACCGCTGTCCCCTGTAGTCCGCCGCATCCATCTTCTTGGTGGGGTCTCGCAGCTCCGCCGCTGTCATTCGGCGAAGCCGCGATGACGTCACTCCCGCGAATGCGCACGGGAGCCGACACGCGCGGCAGCTCCGTCTCTGAGAATGCCGCGTTCAGTGCTCCTGCGCGCTGCTGTCTACGGTGCATGCGCCGTAGACAGCGGTGCCTGCTTTCGGGCAAATATCTCCTAAACCATATAGGTTTAGGAGATATTTCTTGGACCTACAGGTAAGCCTTAATCTAGGCTTACCTGTAGGTCAAAGTGGTTTGTAAGGGTTTACAACCACTTTAAGTATAAGATTCAATTTTTTTGTTCAAACACAAACTACTCACATAAAGATGATAAAAACACAGCATGTAAATCCGACAATCATGTTAGTTTCATAGGGCAGCAGCGGGTGATGTCATGCATAGCTCCTCCCTTGTATGCGTTACGTTCAATCAAAACTTCAACATCACTGGACTCCTCCCCCTTCCCTTCATTAGCAGATGGAGGCACTTGAGGAAGGGGGGAGGAATGCGGTGACATCGATGTCCGTGACATCACCGGATCTCAGACAGAACTCCCTGTAGACCCGGAAGCTGGCGGAGAGGTGAGTACTGATCAAAAGAATTTTGATTGATCAAAAAAATGTATGATTAATCAAGGAATTAATCTTTAATTTCCACAGCCCTTCTTTTTTAAATTTCTTCAGTTACTTACTGGTTTCCAGGCAATAGCAAATTATGTCATACATCCCAGGCATCTTTTGGGAATAAGGGTTTTTCTCAGCTAAGCACACCATAAAGCATGCATGCCTGAGGGCAGATGGATTCCAGGAAGTAAATGCTACATGAATAATCTGCCCTTACTCAAGATGGCTATGGTCAGAAATGCTAAGAGATGTTTTTCAAAGTGATTTTTTCAGCAAAATAAATCATGGAGACATGGATGGATGGGTGAGTTTTTCTTGAATATTAAACATTAATTAAAAAGCGTTTTGGTTTGTGGTGATCAGATGCAGTGTAGTTCCACTTTAAATCATTAACACATATCAAATTTGTTACAAAGGCACAAAGGCAAGATGACTTTAAGAGGGTACCTTAGTCTAAGGAATTCTTTTTTTGTGGGTGAATTGTATTAGTATGAAGCACCTATAGATTTCAAATGTTGTATCTATCTCTTAGGTGATCTTAAACTAATGTATATGTGCAATAGGCAAGAGCAGACTAAATCTGTTCTGTAAGAAAGAAAAAACTAATTTTCAATACACAGGACAATGTAGAGTTCAAATTATAGCTCTGTATGAAAGTCTATTCAATTTATATTATCATCAGACTTACGAAATGCATCTACATCAAACAAATAGAATCAGTGTCTCTCTGCAAACTGATATGCACTGCATTGTGTTGTCTGATATAAATCCATATTGGCAGTCATTCTTCCAACAGAGCAATTGCCACGTTAAAAATTCTCGAGCCAGCTAGGAGACGTTTACTACAGGTCATGTTGTACCACATTTAGGCCGCATACACACGGGCGGACTGTCTGACGGACTTGGTCCGCTGAAACGTGTTTCAGCGGACAATCTGCTCGTGTGTGGGCTTCAGCAGACTTTTTCAGCGGACAGTCTGGCGGACTAAGTCTTTCGGAATTTCCGTAATATTGTCCATCCAACTTTGGTTTCAGCGGACAGTCAGCTCGTGAGTAGGCTAGTTCGACGGACTAAGTATGGCGCATGCTCATAAAGGATTTACACGGCGAAAGGTTGCATTGCAGTGTATTGGACGTCGTATTTCTAGTCCCGTCGTATGTGCTGTACACGTCATCGTGCAAGCTTTCGGCGGACTGTCTGTTCATCGTGTGTGGTCAAGTCCGTTCATTCAAAAGTAGGACGGACTGTCTGTCGGATTGTCTGACGGACTTAGTTGGCCAGACAGTCCGCCCGTGTGTACGCGGCCTTAAAGTTTTTAAAAGTCTTGATGGGTCAGAGTTAAACATAATGTCATATCTGTCATACAAAAAAACACGTAGTTTGATGTAAACAAATTAAAAGCAGAAGAAGCATTCCCTAAAGAAAATCTGAGGATTAATAGCACCGTATAATATTGATAATAGGTATAGGTAAATTAAAATAATGTTTGAATACATCTGTTTCTACACTAAAAGTCTTATTTATAAAATCAAATAATGTATGTTTTTATGTATATGTCAGATTGTATGTGACTCTTGGCAATTCTATGGTCCAGCTCTCTGTGCATCATGTTTCATATGCTTGAGGACCATTTTTCCCCATAGAATTTTCTTAGTGAATCTTATGAGGTAGGTCAACAGGTCCTTAAAGTATCTGTGAACAAATACCTTGTAAAACAACTCATTCAGTTTAAAGTAGAAATGCAAAAATGCAAAGCAAAATGTTTGTGTGTGCATATGTGTATATGTGTATATATATATATATATATATATATATATATATATATATATATATATATATATATCTAGGAAGGCCAGTATGGTGGCCTGAAATTATGGGAGAAGCCTGGGGGTATTTAAGCAGACCACCCACAGTGGTCTTTTTTTAGGTTCCAATGCTTGATATTACATAACCAGGCCTACTCTGCCAGCTCACTGTGTGATCATGAGTCTGTGTATTCGAATTCCAGGGTGTTGCAGTTCCCCGTTCATTCGCCAATCATTCCGTGCTCTCTGGCCATTTTTTGCGATTTGGCACTGCGTCGTTTTAACTGATAATTGCGCGGTCGTGCAATTTTGTAATCAAACAAAATTTATGTCCTTTTTTCCCGATAGATAGAGCTTCATTTTGGTGGTATTTGATCAGCTCTGCAGTTTTTATTTTTTTGCGCTATAAACAAAAAAAGAGCGACAATTTTGAAAAAACTCAATATTTTGTAGTTTTTGCTAAAATAGTAAAAAAAAAAATCCTCACTTTAGGCCTATATGTATTCTTCTACACATTTTTGTTTAAAAAAATCACAATAAGCATATATTGATTGGTTTGCGCAAAAGTTATAGCGTCTACAAAATAGGGGATAGATTTATATCATTTTTTTTTTTTTTTTTTACTAGTATTGGCGGTGATCTGTGATTTTTATCAGGACTGTGATATTGCCATCCTTGTTCGCTGCTCACGCAGTCAAAACCATCCTACGTGGTATCCACAGGCAGCAATCCCAAACCAGTAGCAAGTGCCTACCCAGCACTAGGGCCATCTTCAGAGACATATCTACCATCCTGTCACATTTAACCTTCGGGTTGCTGCCATGCCTGATCATTCAAGCAGTCATCTACATGGCCTTCTATGGCTTCCTACGTCCGAGTGAGTCAGGTACTACGCCAACGCCATCTTATACGCCAGCAAAATCACGTCATCCTGCACCTTGTAGTGTCCAAAAACACAAGAGTCTAGCCCCAGGGTACATTTCAAGCTATTCCAGACTCACAACGGCTGGTGGGAAAGCCTGGCTTCCCCAATGATGTGTGGGTGACCCACCCCCCTCTGATGTAACGGAAACCTGCGTTGCATCAGAGGGGGCAGGGTCACCCACACATCATTGGGGAAGTCAGGCTTTCCCACTTGCATCAGAGGGGGGTGGGGTCAGGTGATGGGTGGCCCCGCCCTCCTCATATAAGAAATGTCAGGCTGCCGGGACCCTCGCTGTGTCTCCGCCAGTAGAGACAGAGGATGGATGAGCTGCACTGGAGGGAGAGATCATCCGTCACTGGATCAGATCAGCCATCACTGGACCCTGGAGAGATAATCATCCATCGCTAGATAGCAAGAGTGGATTACCACTGGAATCTTTAAAAAAAAAAATATTTTTAATAAAGGACTTTTGCAACGGTGTGTGTGCCTTTTTTAAGATTCTTTTATACTTTCTTTGTGAAATGGTAGGGCCTTACCATTTCAAACGGGGGGGCGGGATCTGGGGGTCCCCTTGTTAATAGGGGCATCCAGATTCTGATAAGCCCCCTGCCCGCAGACCCCCACAACCACCGGGCAGGGTTGTGGGGATGAGGCCCTTGTCCTCATCAACAAGGGGACAAGGTGCTTTGAGGGGTCACGGACCCCCAAAGCATCCTCCCAATGTTGAGGGCATGTGGCCTGGTATGGTTCAGGAGGGGGGGTGCTCTCTCGTCCCCCCTCTTTTCCTGTGGCCTGCCAGGTTGCGTGGGATTTTTAGGGGGAACTCCACGCCATTTGTTTTTTAAAAAATTGGCGTGGAGTTCCCCTTAAAATCCCTACCAGACCTCAAGGGTCTGATATGGATATTTAGGGGGAACCCCACGTCATTTTTTTTTTTTTGGACACGGGGTCCCCTTAATATTCATACCATACTTGAAGGGCCTGGTAATTGAATTTGGGAAAAACCCACGCTTTTTTTTTTTTTTTTTTTATCAATGACTTTCAATGACTGTTCTCTGTATTATGGGGAGCCGACAACTCATTAGAGCCGCAAGTGATTTTAAATGACTTTATTTCCTGCATAAATGACACTTTGTGCAGGGACAGTTCTAAGCAGGGGAAACATGCTCCCCTTTACAGGCATACTATACACACACCCCAGGTATGAAATTTAAAGGAATATTACACTTTTATTGTTTCACTTTAAGCAGTGACCCAGGTCACCAAGTACTTTTTAGGACAATAACTTGCATATTAGCCTTTAAAATTAGCACTTTAGATTTCTCCCATAGACTTGTACAGGGTGTTCCACGGCTTTTCGAATTTGCCACGAACACCCCAAATTGTTCACGCTGAACAGGCGAACAGGCAATGTTCGAGTAGAACATGAGTTCAACTCGAACTCGAAGCTCATCCCTAACCACAAGTCTTCATAAAGTCAGTGGCTGAATGTCCCCAAAGACCCAGTACTGGCACCATGGATATCAGCATTTTCTATGATTTCATAAGAGGGGCAAGGTTGTTGATTGCAATACATGTGACTGGGTTCTTTTTGGAAATTCATTATGGTACGAAGGGTAAGAAGGGGTCAGTGGGCAGGGGAATGGCCTAAAGAGTTAAAGATTGCATCGTCCAACTTTTAGTGAAAAGTAGAAATGTGTATGTATTTTTCTAGAGCAAAAATAATGTTGGATTCCTGAACAATTAAAAGGTGATATTCTCTTGATAACCCTTATTAAAGTGTATGTAAACACTAACCTTCTAATATTTGCTTCCTTTTGATCTGCTAAATATTCCATTGAAAGTGTTCCATTATATCTGCTCACTTAGTACAAAAAAAAAAAAAAAAAATATTGATCATGTCAGGAATCATGTGAGCTGATAACTTCCCTGTTAGCCCTTGTACACACGGTCGGAGATTCCGACAACCAAATTCGCCAGATTTTGTCCGTCGGATTTTGTCCGATGGATCTTGTCTGAAACTGTTGCCTACACACGGTCAGACAAAGTTGTCGGAAAATCCGATCTTTCAGAACGCGATGATGTAATTTCGTTACGATGGGACTACGTTCAGGCTAGTAGCCAATAGCTTTGATGTAGGTATTTGATCTGAGCATGTGTGGCACTTTGTCCGATCCGAATTCTCTACACATGATCGGAGTATGTCCGATCGGAGCAGTTTGTCGGAAAATATTTCCAAGTTGGAAAATTTGGTCCGACAGATATTCCGACGGAAACAGTCCGATGCATACCACACACAGTCAGAATATCCGACAAACCGCTCCGATCGGACACATTCCGACAGAATCTCCGACCGTGTGTACAAGGGCTTACACTGTTAACAATTTAAATTTTTCCGTTATCTCTGAGGACTACAGAATACGTACTCCAAATGTTATCGAAAAAAAGAGAGGGGGGTTTGTAGTCCTTTCCTTGGGTGAAAACTCTGCTCACCATACATACAGTATTTGTGTGTTTTCAGCTTTGAAGTGGTAGTGTGTTACTGGCAGGATTACCATGGAGGGTTGCCATCTTGCTGATATTACAGTTAAAAATAGGAAAATGGGACAATAGGCAATCCCATCACTGGGTGAAAATAAAGGGAAAAGGACCCAAAAGAGCAAACTAAAGCATCCACCACATCAAGGGACCAGTAAGCTGTAATATACCATATATAGATTTTTTTTCCTTCTTTTTTGAACTGGTGATCTGGCCAGTTACACACTTTCTGTATTAGAGTGCCTCCACTCTGGGTGAAGTAGCACAACAGAAAGCAGCATTGTCAGTGTGGGGGGAGGGGAGTGCTAGATATAATGGCAGCTTTAAATACACTAACCAATTGAAGTCAAACTCCAGCTCACACTTAATAATCAGTTACAAAGTTCCTTTTGAGATAAAGGTTTTACATGAATAAATAAAAGCTGATCATTATAAGCACCCCTGCCAGTGCCACGTGGTTTGTCTCATACCTGTAAACAGATACATTTGGAAGAGAGTTTCTTTTGAAAAACAACAGACTTACTGGCAAGATTGCCAGATGAAAAATAGAAGTCTAAAAAAGAAAACACATGCAGAAATCACATGTAAGATATAGTAAGCTGTAATATAATAAATGTTTGCTCTTGGGTTTAACACAGCTTTAACATGTTACTAAAAGCAAAACATTTAGTTTAGAATGTGAATTTAGAATTTAGAGTGGAGATAGATTAGAGCAACTGTCAGTTTGTATTGTTGTCTGTGCCCCTTCTATTAGTCCTGTTTACTATTATCATTTAAATAGGAAAAATAGAAAGACTTCCATCAGTGCTACTAACAAATTCTCTAGTATATACACAATTTGCAAGAACCAGTCCTGCTAGCACCCACATGAGATGGAATCCAATTTATTTAAAAATATATAAATAATTATTATATATTATTTACAACATTTAAAAGAAATATCGCTCACTGCGGTAAATACTACTACTACTAGGCTTGTACTGCAAACTTGGAGAGTAAAGGTGCATGCCTTTCATGCACTGGCAAATGCGTTTCGCTGATTGTGTGGTCTACTGGAAATATCCAGATATATGTATATCTGATTTATATATATTCATGCTTGTTTCATGTATTGGTCCTATCTGATTCTAAAATTGGATTCTTTCTAATTTACTATTGTAAGGAACCATTAGATCTATAGGTACATCCATCATTATAGCTTTAAGGAAAACTGAGGAGCCTCAATCCCTATGTCTGCCCCTCAGACATCCAGTGTCATGTGTGACTCTTTGCCGTGTTATTTGTGAGTGGCTTTGGTGTATAATATTACATTATTTATTCTTTTATTATTTTTTTTTTTTTTTTACTTTTTTTTTTTTTTTTTTTTTGCAGGGTTCCAGGTCATACTTTTTATTAACACCATTTTTTTATTTTATTTTACAGCACTTAAAACAAAAACAACCAAATTCACATTAAAATAATAAAAATAAATACAATAAAATTAAAACAAACAGAAAACATTAAACAAACCAAGAGACCAACAAACATACACCACCTATCTTTCTCTTAATTACTTCAACATTATTATTTGTGTAAATTACTCATCCCTTTCCCCCTGTCTTCTCTCCCCCTGATTTATCTACCTCATCGTATATCCACAGGAAAAAAAAATCCCCCCTGCAATAAGACCAACAGTCATATATATCTATAGGTATGCCTATCTATACAATCTATTTATATCCTAAACTTATCACTCTTACTCTTCCTTTCTCTTTTTCCACCTTTCTTCCCTTTTTTTGTTCCCTTTCTTCTCCCTCTCCCTTTCTTTTTCCCCTTTTTTCCACCTCTCTCTTCCCTCTCCCTTTCTCTCCCCGTTTCTCCTCCTACCTTTTATTTACTTTCCCTTATTCCACCATCTTTCACTTATCCTTCCCCACATTTTATATCATTTGAAAAAGAACCCTCCACCCCTGGAGTTCCATATGTTGCTATTATAAAAGGCGTCATCCCGGGCATGCCAAGCCACAAATCCTATATTTTATGAAACTTGTTTTATTGACCCACTATTTCGACAAACCTGCCATTCTTTTAATACAGTGTCATTAGCCTGTAGGTGCCATTCCTTGTATGGTGGCACATTCGAGGAAATCCATTTTAGTACGATTAACTTGCGTGCAATAAACAACATCTTATCCTAATTGTTGGTATGTATGTTTCTTTTTCTAGGCACCCCAGCAAACTTATTTTGGGATCCCTTTGTACCTGTATTTGGTATATCCGGTTAGTAGTATCAATCTTTTTTGCCAGTACCTAAATAATTTGGGACATTTCCATAGCACATGTATTAGGTCAACTGTGGTTCTCCTACACCAGGGACAGTCAAATGTATCTCATCTACCCCTGTAATACAATTTAACTGGGGTCCTATGAATTATGTATAATTGTGGTAAAGTTTGCTGGGGTGAATATTTTGCCATTGTTCATCTGTTAGATCTCGTAGGTCCTTTTCCCATCCCAGTCTAACTTGACAGGTAGCCTTTCCCTGGAGCTGGCCAATTAAATAGCCATATATTTTAGTGATGATGACCTTTTTCAATTGCATCTTTGCGATTAAGTCTACTAATGGCATGTTTTGGACTTTTAAATTCTTTCCTTTAAATTTAATCTGTAAAGCATGTCTTAATTGTAAAAAGTGTTGGGGGTAAGGAAATATTATTTTTGTAATTCTTGATATGTTTTTATCACCCCATCAGAGTATAATTGGTCAATATATTGAATCCCATACCCCAAATCCTTCTAGTTTATTTACCACCTTATACTTTATATTCTGCCATAGAGGAGTATTGTCACGGTCCCTACCATGTATTTTAGACAGCCTGGCATGGTTGTGCCCCAAGTGGCTCTGGGTGGTATTGAACTAATGACTGTTTGTTCTTGCTCCTGTTTCTTTACCTCTGAGCCACACCTCAGTTCTATTCAGCCTGCTTTCCAGCCATGCCTAGTTTTGCATAAAGTACTGTGGGCAATTCTGTTTGTACCTGTCACTCTTGGATCAGCTGTGGTAGGTTACCTAATTAGCTGGGTATAAAACCCTGTCTCATTTTGAGGGATTTGTCAGTTCATTGTCTCTCGTCACCAAAGGTTCCTGTGGTCAAGTTACAGTGTTCCAAGACTGACCCTGGCTTCTGACCCTGGCTTGTATATAGTTTATTCTGACTTCTGGAATCCCAGCCAACGGCTTTACTTTGACGATCCCTTGGCTATTCCTGTTAAGCCCCTGTGCAAAGATTCACAGCCCAGGTAGCTTATCTCTTTGTTACCGTGGGCTGTGTGTATTTGCAAGGGTGAGTGTACATCTCTGCACCATGGACTCCAACCTAGGTAAGCCCTCACATAATGAACTGACCACCATGGAGTCCGCAGAGAAGTACAGGATGCTCACCTCCCTTGCTCTGCAAGTCTCCAGCTTGTGCCAGACCGTTGCTGAGCTGCAGCAAGAAGTTCGTTTGTTTAGAGGCACAGTACACCCAACCATGGAACCTGCATGTCCGGAACCATTTGTACAGGTATAAACTGAAATGTCTATATATTGCATTTTTAATTACATTTTCTGCCATACTCTGTTCATCAACACTAAAGTGGGTCTTTGTATAGGGTTTCCAATGGATCCGGATTCCAATTGAGCTATTAAATCATTACAATAGGGTCAAGTCAAAAGTATTGATTGAATTGGGTCCATCCTGTGGTATTGATGTGAATCTATTGTATCTAGTAGAATATGATACTTCGCAAGTCTGTCCTGAAGAAGCTATGCAATCAGCAAAATACATCGACCAGCGGATGAAATACATGCACCTCCACTCTTCAAATTTGGAGTACAAGCCTATCAGTAGGAGGTGTGTGCAGAGTTGGTCCTATATGGGATTGTGGCGTTATTGGCTCTTATAATTTTTTAAAGCAGTGAGCGTTTTTTTTTAATGTTGTAAATAAAAATCAATATATTTTCTATATAAAGTAGATTCCATTTTATATGGGTGCCAGGAAATGCCATTACTAAAATCTTCCAATGGAGGCACTAGTTCTGGTGACCCAGGTGACACACCAGGGTTCCCTCTAACATAGTACATGTTATATATTTAACCAGGAGGTTATTTATAAGCTGCTGGAAATCTGGAAATTGTGTAATATTATATACAACTAATGTTGAAGAGAGGCAGTGATATCACCAGTTTAGTGTAGCTTGGATTTCCATTTTCTGGTATAATTGGTAATGTTTGGCCCTTTGAGAGCAGCCAAATCCAGCCCTATGAGTCTGTAGAGCATTTTGAATGGATCTTTTCCTCTCTTGACAATTTCAACCCTTGTCCTTTTCAGAGCGGAACAGGTACTTTTTTCTGTAAGCAGTGGATCCTTTTACAGTCAAGTAGTAGCTTCTACCCAGCTATCCCTGACACTTCTCAAGCACAGTAGATTTGGTTGGGGTCTCATGCACACGGATGCATTTTCCCATATGGTAGGGGTATTTCAGATCCTGGGGGTCACAAGTGGTGCATACAACCTTTTGCCGGCAGCCTGTCAAAATCAATGACAGCCTGTAATACACACTACACAAATCTGACCATTGTCTGCATACAAGGCCATATGCGTATAGAGATTTATGCCCTGAACACAGAAAGTCCACATTTAGAACATATGTCCCTGTACACAATTGGCCCTATATGCGAATACCATTCAGAGGTGTGTAGCTGCTATGTATTTCAGGCTGTCATTGACAGACCTTTGACAGGCTGCTGCCAGCGGACTGTATGGACTATCTGTTACTCCTGGGTGCCTATTTTTATGCTTTAAGAGCAAATTTATCCATATCCATGAACCCTAACGATGCTTCTTCCAGGTGGACTTCTTCTTGTAAGACCCTCCAGTAGGACAAATGTAATCCACAGAGCTTTGACACCCAGGCAGAGCCCAGAGGCAAAATTAACAATCTTGAAAGGTCGCTCCAAACATTTATCATCCTCCTACAGCTCACACCACTAAGCAAAATCCCCAGTGATTGGCTGGAGATGATAAATATTCATAACTCAGTTATTAGTTCTTTGCACACTGACTTGAAGTTCCTCAACCATTGCAGGCAAAAGCAATCAATATTCTGATATTAGAAAAAACCTTCAGAGCACAGGAAAAGCAAACAAAGCTAAGGATGGATACAGCGCAGACTCAGCTTTATACAAAAAAAAAACACCCAATGTAACTAGGAAAGCTCCAGATTAACACAGGTTCCCTACACATAGATTAGCATAATGGATTAGTTAGTGAAAGAGGCACAAAGCTCTTGAAGCCAGATGGTTTAAATATCATTGAAACTGCAAGTAACAAGAGTGCCTGTTGCTAAAGAACTAATGATTAAGCATCTGTCAGTGTGAGTGATTTCACATAAAGTAGAGAGCTTCCAGAACATGATTATTGAAACATTCAGATGCCACTGACATCATTTT
The DNA here is from genome assembly GCF_037356315.1 of Lithobates pipiens. Classification (NCBI taxonomy): domain Eukaryota; kingdom Metazoa; phylum Chordata; class Amphibia; order Anura; family Ranidae; genus Lithobates; species Lithobates pipiens. Next base: position 396,618,856 of record NW_027507748.1, on the reverse strand, counting down.
GATTTCTGAGTGTAATTTTGCTTCCTGGAAACGTTTGTTTAAAAGAAATAATGGTGTAAGCCTCACTTGCTCTTGATATACATGATCAGTTTTCATCTGAAATACGTAATCCTATGTTTTAACCCACCCTGTCGCCCTATACTTAAGTGCTTAATGACAGGAACCTGCAGAAGAACAAGACACTTCAAGAGTTTCTGGCACTGCTGCTATGCAACACTTACATAATACATGTTCCTGATTGTGTGTTATGGTTCTTCCCATTGACCCCTACTTTACTATAGAACACATTTCTGACATGGAGGTCAGCAGGAGCTATAACAGCATGTGGCAGGGGAAACTTTATCTGACACACAAGGAAGTTTTTCGCAGCAGTGCCACCAGGAGTATTTGTTTGTTTCTTTTTTTTTTTTTTACAGGATGGCTGCCATTGAGTAATTTTTAGATACCAACAGGGTTGCTTTAAAGGATTTTTTTTTCATTCAGTCTATGTACTTCCTAGTCCAAATGCCATCAACTGTTTTGTCACAATTCTTTAAATTTGCACATCTTAAAATACAGTTTAAAAAGCTTGTATTTTCCTTTTCTTTTCTTTTTTTAGCCTATTTTTTTTTTCAACTGGTAAGCATGGCAGTTTCTTATCTAAGGGTGACAACAATCCCCGGGCAGCACCCAAAGTAGGATCTGTGTTGTCATTCTAGGAACTGCACTCCCTGTGGTGGACTCTAAGCATGAGGAGAGGAAAACAGCAGTCTACACAATTCTTTATGCATATTCCATCTAAGTTGAAGGGATATTCCCTTTTAGACAGTTTCACAATAACAGGTTTCCCCATTAAAAGATTGTCAATTATATACTGTTTTTATTCCAATTAAAAAATTAGACTCTGTAAAAATCATGATAGAAACGTGGGTCCCCAGGACAAATAGTGAGGTTGAATCTCCTCAGTGGTGACACGGAGTCTATTGTTATCAACTCGAAGATCCCATTGAGTAGATTTAAAATGAAGCAAGAGGGTCAGCGAGACAAAAAAGGAAACAGATATGGTTAGATCCATACTTATTCACACACTATACTCACAAATACCGCTTTAATGCATTAGCATTTGGCACATGCTAAAACGAGTTTTTTTTTTTTTTTTTTTTACACATATAAAATTTTCCTATTTAAACCTCTCAGGTCTTACTGTTAGTGTTATCAGATTACTGGTGGTTGAAATTGTGGTGGTAGCTTTTATGAATGCGCTTGACCCATTTTAAGTATCGTGGATCAGTAAAAGGGTCAAAATATATAAGGATACTAGAGGACAGTATTTTGAATTCAATAGCGTGTTATAATTAAATAAGGATTTAAAAGACACAACTGTTGGCCTGGAGCAAAGTGGTTTCTTTAAACACAGTGTAAAAAAACAAAAATATGAAACAATATTTGCATCAATTGTGTCAAAAGATCTCTAAGCCTGAACACTAGGAGAATGACAAAGAATTCACATAAGTATCTGCCCAATAAAAGTGTATGTAAGTTCATTTTGTGCAAATGGGGGAAAAAAATAAATGTAAATAGGCTATATGCTATACTGTGCGAGTGAAAATGATTGATTGCAAAGGCAATATCACATTTAACCACTAGATGAACATAAGTATAATAGGAAATTTCTATGATACTTAGACCCACCCAGTGGCCAAATGTGGCATATTCCATTTAAAGGCAATGATTTACATTTGAATAGTGCTGGATATAGCCTATTTACATTAGTGTGTTGCCCACATAATGAATGTATATGCACATTCACTGGACAAATGGCTATGCAAATTAATTATAAATCAACCCATTAGAAATATACCTTACTAAAGCAGCCCATAGAGGACTAGGTGCAAGGAAAGAAAATTGCTCAATTCCCCCATCAACACAATCAGTTTGAAAAAAAAAATGTTCTTTAAAAATGTAGGCCAAAATTTATTTAGCTAAATTTTTGGGTGAAAATAACCCAAATCAGTGTAAATTATTTAGGCTGTAGGAAAGTTATAGAGTCCACAAACTATGGTATATATCTATATTAAGTATGGTATATATGTACAGTATATGTGTGTGTGTGTGTGTGTGTATATGTATATATATATATATATATATATATATATATATATATATATATATATATATATATATATATATATACACACACACAGTAAAAGCACTTTAACCACTTGCCAACCAGCCACCGTCATTGTACTGTGGCTTGTTCCCACGAATCAAACAAGGCAGGTCTCCATTCTGACAGGGGAGGTCACACAGATCCTGTCTTTCTGCTATGCAGGAAGATAGGAAGATGGATCTGTGTGTTTCCCCAGGCAGCACACAGAAAAATATATATATATATATATTTTTTTTTCAAACTGAGGAAGAAATTTGTTTTTGTTTTTTTAATTTTGGGGGGATATTTATTATAGCAAAAAATATAGCTTTTTTTTCAAAATTGTCACACTTTTTTGTTTATAACCCAAAAAATAAAAACTGCAGAGGTGATCAAATAACACCAAAAGAAAGCTCTATTTATGGGAAAAAAAAAGGATATTAATTTTGTTTGGGTACAGCATTGCACTACAGCGCAATTGTCAGTTAAAGCGCCATAGCGCCATATCGCAAAAAATGGCCTGGTCAATAAGGGGGTAAATCATTCCAGTCCTTAAGTGGTTAAGCAGGCACCATTCACAGTTGCATCTATGGACGTTGTGGAGAAATTTGCTTTCAAAGTTCACAGCACAGGCACTGAAATGTTAGCTTTTTTTTTTTTCAGCTGCTAGCACTCTAATGCGAACAACCAGCCAGTGTTTCTCAGCTACTGGATTCCAACTGAGATCCAAGTTTGAAGTTTTTGCTTTAATTTTTGAGGATCTTTGAGAATGTCATATTATTGACCCTATCACTAACCTCCAGTCAAATGTCCAACAAATCTCTGATCTAACTCCTATATCCAGGGCCGTCTTTAGGGCAGGGCAAAAGGGGCAGCTGCCCTGGGCCCTGTCATTGTTGTGGGGCCCAAAGCAGCTGCCTCATACTTATCATAGTTTACATTCCCTTGTCCCTTGAAGTTTTAGTCCTGTGCTGCTACTAATGCTGCCCAGCTCTGCCCTATTGTTGTGTACAGATGACTCACCTGCAGACATGTTTACATGTAAATACTGGCATGCATATGTAAATAGCAGTGACATGCATATGTAAATAGCTGAGGCCAACTGCATTGATATGTAAATAAAGGCAGCATTCATAGGTATATCATGCCCCCCTGCAGTGAGGAGAAGATACGCTGTAACCTATAGCAACTAGTGAGCAGTATTACTGTACAGCAATCTCTAGCAGCCAATCAACAATCAGAAATGTGCTGTAACCTCTAGCAACTAATCAGTGAGCCTTAGGGAGTGCTGTAACCTCTAGCAACCAGTCAGTAAGCAGTAATGATATGCTGTAACCTCTGGCAACCAATCGTAACCGCTGCCTGATTTGATACAGTAAACTGATTTTAAGTCTAGCTGCTATTTATTGTATGTCTCAGAGAAGGTGGAGAGTGAAATTGCATGGGGGGAGGGGTCCCTAAGAAAATTTTTGCCCAGGGTCCAATCAATATTAAAGACGGCCCTGCCTATATCCTATATATAAGGTTAATGATTGCTATTCTCAGTATATGAGTTATGAAATAATCAATTCCATATAATAAGATGATAATAGCAGTATAATACTCCATTAGCTCTGAAATAAAGGTGCTACAGTGAAAAAACACTCATCGTTCACTTAGACATTGCGAGGGATTTCCCCTTATCTCTACAGGAAGATGAATTGCTTATTAAAGAAGTAAGTGTCAGCTGAGTGGAAAATATATGTAAATCACAAGACTGGCTGAACGCAATCACAAATCCTATAACAGGTAAATTACTATTATATGTGCACTTTAATTTTGTTCTAGCTATTTGCCTGGAAAGTGTTTCACTTTAAATAAATATTAACCACTTGCCGCCCGCCCTATTACAAATTGACGGCGGCAAAGTGGTTTCATTATCCTAACCTGACGTCATATGACGTGATTAGGATAATGAGCCGCTGCGCGCCCCCGGGGGCGCGCATCGCGGCGATCGTTGTTGCGGGGTGTCAGTCTGACACCCTGCAACTACGATCTCGGTAAAGAGTCTCCGACGGAGACTCTTTACCATGTGATCAGCCGTGTCCAATCACGACTGATCACAGTGTAAATGGGAAGAGCCGGTGATCGGCTTTCCCTCACTCGCGTCTGTCAGACGCGAGTAGAGGAGAGCCGATCGGCTGCTCCTCTGACAGGGGGGGGTCTGTGCTGATCGATTATCAGCACAGCCCCCCCGAGGATGCCCACACTGGACCACCAGGGACACCACCAGGGAAAAGGTAATAAAAATCCATAATCCTCCCTAGACCACCAGGGTGCCAGTCAGCACAATGGGTGCCAATCAGTGCCCATAATGGATGCCAATCAGTGGCCACAATGGGCATCACTGATTGGCATGCATTATTGTTTGGCACTGATTGGCATCCATTACTATAACACCGATGCCGCCTATGAGTGCCCACCTGTGCCGCCTATGAGTGCCCACCTGTGCCGCCTGAGTGCCCACCTGTGCCGCCTATGAGTGCCCACCTGTGCCGCCTATGAGTGCCCACCTGTGCCGCCTATGAGTGCCCACCTGTGCCACCTATCTATGCCCACCTGTGCCGCCTATCTATGCCCACCTGTGCCGCCTATCCATGCCCACCTGTGCCGCCTATCCATGCCCATCCGTGCCGCCCATCCGTGCCAGCTATCAGTGCCAATTTGTGCCACCTATCAGTGTCCGTCCGTGTCGCCCATCCGTGTCGCCCATCCGTGTCGCTCATCCGTGTCGCTCATCAGTGCCGCCTATCAGTGCCACTTCATTGGTGCCACATTGGTGCCCATCAGTGCCACCTTATCAGTGCCCATCAGTGTAGCCCCATCAGTGCCCATCAGTGAAGGAGAAAACGTACTTATTTACAAAGTTTTGAAACTGAAACAAAAAAAAACATTTTTTTTTTCAAAATTTTCGGTATTTTTTTATTTGTAGCGCAAAAAATAAAAACCGTAGAGGTGATCAAATACCACCAAAAGAAAGCTCTATTTGTGGGAAAAAAATGATAAAAATTTCATTTGGGTACAGTGTTGCATGACCGCGCAATTGTCATTCAAAGTGCGACAGCACTGAAGGCTCAAAATTGGTCTGGGCAGGAAGGTGTTTAAGTGCCCTGTATTGAAGTGGTTAAATAAATATTATTATGCAGGTGTATTGGAGCAGTCCACATAAACACATACATTCCACCAAACAGCCTTGTCTTCATGCAATTGGTCCATTTGCACATTCATAGTCCAACTCTTATTCCTACTGTATAACAGCTTGACTAAGGAGTAAATAATAGAAATTACCACTTTTACTGAAGAAATCATATCTTTAAAATTGGAAACATTTAGTTCATTTTGAAATTAGAACTGCATTCAAAAATAAAACGAAAAGATAACAGTTTACATCCATAACAGATATATGGTAGCCAGATATAGGATTGCTGTCAGGTTAGAAAAGTCACAAATATTTTCTCGTAACACATAATACCAAATTATTAGAATTTTTACAAAAAGACAGCTGTTAACAATAGTATCAATATTTCTTTCTGTTCATCCTTTTCATGGTATTTACTTTTATTATATTATTTTCTGAATCCTGAAGAAATAATTACAGAAGACTGATAAAGCTGTACTGTCTGTCTTCTAAGAACATTTGATGTAAGGAACAAGTTTCCAATATGCCCTGCGCATAATGCATAGCTCATTCATCACACTGATTTTATCATGCAGTCAGAAAAATAAAATGTCACTAAGAGATAAAAGGACTGACTGGTATGTTAAATTGCCTAAAGAAATTCCTAAATCAATATTAATTTTCTTTTGTAGATCATCATAAAATATGGGACAAACTCATAAAATTCTTACAGATTATGTCTTTTTTTTTCTGGAATACTGCCTTACATGAATGCAAGAAACATTTTTTACACTCATTTTCTTGGGGGCAGAGATGAAAGCATTAGGGCAACTGAAATTATCTAAAAGCTTGTTTCATCATGTGTACATTTCTAAAAAAAAATACTCCATGCATAGAATGTGGCAATTTTACAAAACTAGACAAACCAAAAAAAAATTAGAAGATGCTGTGTGGTTTTAATGCATACTATTTATTGTGCATATATACTGTATTTACTCTATATATGTTTTTTTTCTGTTTTAAAGGCAAATTGTTAGAAATGTACATGTTCTTCAATAAAAACAATTGTATTTTTCATTTTCCAATGGGGTTTTTTTATTTTCCCTGTACATTTTCCAGGTCTCTCCACACATGAAATAGCATGCTTCTTGTAAATACACCCGAGCTGTTACCTGAAGGCACACAAAAATTGAAATTTAAAATAGCATCCAAGTAGTATCAAAGAAAATGTTTGTAAAGCGCAACATTACCATAGATGTGCATATTATCTTCATGCAAATATATTTTTAGAACTTATGTTGATATCAGGATTGTACACGTGACAGCTGATATCATGTACTTACATGGGCTACTGCAAATAACCTTTGTGGGAGCTCACTGGTCTTCTACAAGTTGTGTGAGTTGTGCCAGAGATGCTCCATTGTGAAAAATTGTGGACTCACTTTTTAACCCTTTTGTTGCTGTATCTGCTACTCTTACTCACTAGATGTTCAAGTGCCTTTACCTCCTCCTCCTATGTTTTATCCATACTGTCATTGTCTACTTACTGTATCTTCTTGCTTTGGTCTACATTCACATTAGCCAAACAAACATTGTCCACTTATCTCCTTACTTTAGGCTATGTTCACACTAGCCATACTATCTTTGTCCACCAATCTTTTGCATTAGGCTACATTCACAACTCAGCATACAACTTAGTGTTTTATTGTGCAGGCCAGTGTCCATATCAGCATGTTTAGCACAGCACACCGCCTACTTGTTTGTTTGTTTTTTTTCCATTTTTTTTCACTTTATTTAAAGTGTCTTCTATGTGCCCTAGTAAAGACGTGCTTTTATTCAGTACAGAAAAATGCAGGCCCTTACACTAATTTGCTGGACATTGGGGATGCTACAGATGCCTACATGATATACATGCCTAAAAAGTATATCTTCACTGAAGTACACAAGGCGTGTGAAGTACACCCCCTCATTTTGCCTTGCTGCTTCCCATTCCCTGCATTTACAGCAATTCTCAGCTGTCAAAATGACAGCTGGGAGTTGCAGTGTAAATACAATAGCTATTGTCAAAAAATGGACATGCTGACACAGTGTTTACAAACAGTAATGGAGCCTTACTGCATATATCAGTAAGGCTCCATTCACACCTGAGCATATCGCAGTAGCTACTTTTTTCTTTTTTTAGTGGAGCGTCTTTGGAGTGGCAGCAAATCTTGGCAAAGAGCCAGGAGCATTTGTGATTGTTTTTTTGCCACGAATGTAGCGGATTTTGCCGCTCCACAATCACAGCAAAATTTCACCCAGTACAATGTCATTGCAAATGCATTCTGCGTTTTGCCACAATTCTGGAATCTCCAAATTGCTCAGGTGTGAATGGAACTTAAAAGCAACCTGACAGTAAACAAAAAGGTTAACCTTTTGTTAATCCTTAGTTTGCCCTAATCAGTCCTACTTTGCTGCTCTTAGCTTTTATGTTCTACTGATTGTTTGTTTCTAGGGGGGTTTTTTTTGTAAATTTTTTTTTTTAGTGTTACATTAAAAAAGAACAAATAATCGTTTGTTTAATTAGTGAAAATATTTGCAAAGTTTTGTACCAGAATCATAATTTTAGTTTTTATTTAAAATGATATGTTGTATCTACAGTAACTCTGTATAAGAAGTATAGGGTATGGTTATCATGAAAGCAAAGAGATCAAAATTCACTTATTCTGGTTACAATGGGGAAGATTATGAAGTCAGCTATAGTTTGAGTAGAGGAGGCCCTCAATCCCAAAATTTTAGCAGAGCATATTTATTTCATTTGAGCTTGATGGAGGGTGAGGGGCTTTCCTTCTAGTAGGATACATTTTTGGAAATAAAATATAGAATATACAAAACCTTTTACATTACAATGAGAAAGGTGATGTCCCCAAAAAAGTCTCAAGAGGCATGTTTCTGATATTTATTAGTCAAAAGAGTTGAAAATAAATGAAATAATCTGATACCAAAATTCAAAGATTATTCAAAGCTTCGTCTTGACAACCCTTGAAGCAGGACTAATAATCCCATAAACCTAGGGAATGCCATTTTATAGGAGTGTAGTAAATCTGAAATAGTTTGAGTTATAAAACGTTGTCCTTAGCTGAGATAAGAGGGGACTCAAACGTCTGCCAATTCTCTTCTGTTAACATTTGGTATAAGGGGAACCATTGCTCTTCAGAGCAGTCACATTTAGTTCTTTGGTACTCAATTGGGTCTACTAAAAGGAGAATATTTATTTACCAGGCCAGAGGTTATAAGTAGTTTTCCTAGAGCTGTGTAAGCAAGAATAACATGCACGAGGTGATAAACAAGAGAAAGTCAATCCCTCCATCTTGGCCTCTACCTAGAGGGGTAGAACTCTTGGCCAGGGGAGATCTAAAGAAAAAACATTTCCTGTCTAGTAGAAAACAACATATCCAGCTGAACAGATAGGTAGAGAGCGTGAGGAACTCTCCCCAATAGCACACAGCAAATTTGGGCAGTATACAATAATAGTGTCCCATATAGTAGTTGTCTTGAGGAGACACAGCAAAGGGGCGATGAAATATTCAAAAGGGATGTAAATTACATAACAGTGGTCTAACAACAAGCATAAAACCAGTGAAGAGTATAAATTAGAAAATGAGAAATGCAATTTTAGATACGTCCGACACATACTGTACATATTTATGTGGAGAAATTGCACAAGTTGCAGTCAGTAGCAAAAAAATAGATATGAAAGTATCAGGGTGTTCCCAATGAGTGTTATAAAAAGGGGGACAATGCAAAAGTAAGGAAAAAGTAGAACTAATATCAGTCTAGGGAAATAATGGTTCTGGTAGCGTTAACCACAGGAAATATCAGTAGATAACCCACAGAGCACAAAAAATAATTAGTGCAAAACTAGATATGTGGCATGATAGCGCAATGTTAATGGAGTCATGCTTCTGGCATTGAGGTAAGGGACCATCCAGCTACTCTTTCTCAGGTGTTTTCCCATCCATAGAAACCTGCAGACAGTTCAGAAATATCATAGTATTATATATATCCAGTATCTCACAAAAGTGAGTACACCCCGTCGCATTGTAAATATTTTATTATATCTTTTCATGTGACAACACTGAAGATGTGACACTTTGCTACAATGTAAAGTAGTGAGTTTACAGCTTGTATAACAGCACATGTGTAAATTTTCTGTCCCCTTAAAATAACTTAACACAGAGCCAATAATGTCTAAACTGCTGGCAACAAAAGTGAGTAAACCCTAAGTAAAAATGTTCCCCTTCCATTTGAGGATGCCCCAGAGATGCTCAATAGGGTTTAGGTCTGGAGACATGCTTGGCCAGTCCATCACCCTTACCCTCAGCTTCTTTAGCAAGGCAGTGGTCATCTTAAGCCCCATACACACTATTTGATTTTCTGCAAATTTTTTCCTTCAGGTTTAAAAAAAACCATATAATATGAGGTCAAACCTTAGGAGTTTCAATTTGTATGCAATCAGGCAGGCCTTTGCACTACATGGTTTTGGTAAATCTGAAGGAATAAATAAGCAGAAAATCTGATAGTGTGTATGGGGCTTTAGAGGTGTGTTTGGGGTTGTTATCATGTTAGAATATTGCTCTGCAGCCAAGTCTCTGAAGGGAGGGGATCATGCTCTGCTTCAGTATGTCACAGTACATGTTGGCATTCACGGTTCCTTCAATGAACTGTAGCTCCCCAGTGCCGACAGCACTCATGCAGCCCCAGACCATGACACTCCCACCAGCATGTTTGACTGTAGACAGGACACTTGTCTTTGTACCCTTGACCTGGTTGCCCTGACATATGCTTGACACCATCTGAACCAAAGAAGTTTATCTTGGTCTCATCAGACCACAGGACATGGTTCCAGTGATCCATGCCCTTAGTCTGCTTGTCTTCAGAAAACTGTTTGTGGACTTTCTTGTGCATCATCTTTAGAAGAGTCTTCCTTCTGTGACGACAGCCATGCAGACCAATTTGATGACGTGTGTGACATATGGTCTGAGAACTGACAGGCTGATCCACCACCCCTTCAACCTCTGCGCAAAGCTGGCAGCACTCATATGTCTATTTCCACAAAGACAACCTCTGGATATGATGCTGAGCACGTGCACTCAACTTCTTTGTTTGACCATGGCGAGGCCTGTTCTAAGCAAAACCTGTCCTGTTAAAGCACTGTATGATCTTGGCCACCGTGCTGCAGCTCAGTTTCAGGGTCTTGGCAATCTTTTTATAGCCTATGCCATTTTTATCTAGAGCAGCAACAATTTTTTCGAGGTGTCATGTTGAACTTCCAGTGACCAGTATGAGAGAGTGAGAGTGATAACACCAAATTTAAAATACCTGCTCCTCATTCACACCTGAGACCTTGTAACACTAACAAGTTACATGACACCAGGGAGGGAAAGTGGCTAATTGGGCCTGATTTGGATATTTCACTTAGGGGTGTACTCCATTTTTTTGCCAGCGGTTTAAACATTAATGGCTGTATGTTGAGTTATTTTGAGTTTTAGTTTGCAATATATACGATAGCATGAGTATTTTTGTGATTAGAGGTTTTGGGCTTGCTCCCATTGTTGGACTGGGGAAGAATGCAACACACACTTTTAATATAATACTGATGGAGGGTGAGGCCGCAAAGTCAGTTTAATATGCCTGAAGCCAGGATTCTAGGAAAGCCTGTAGAGAAGAGCCAACTGTGTACTGTATATGGACACTTTCAAGTTGTGATATTAACCACTTCAGCCCAGGAAGGATTTACCCCCTTCTTGACCAGGCCATTTTTTTGTGATATGGCACTGCATCGCTTTAACTGACAATTGCGCCGTCATGCGGGCTGTACCCAAACAAAATAAATGTCCTTTTGTCACCACACAGAGCTTTTTTTGGTGGCATTTGATCACCTCTGGTTTTTACTTTTTGCTATAATAAATACCCCCAAATTGAAAAAAAAAAAAAAAAAACGAACAGGTGTCCGCTCATGACATGCACCCAAAATGTGTGTTTTTTTGGTTTTGTGTTTCATTTTTTTTGTCTGTGGTTTGCATTAAAATAAATAATTATTAACAAGGTTTTCATTTTGATGATACTTTTTGCACAAAAACATCAAAGGAAAGCCTTGTAACTTTGTTATCTTAAGTAATAACAAAGCTATTGCTAAATAAACAGGTTCATTGCAGACCAGTTGCCAGCCCAATCACCATGTGTAGAAAAACTGTTTCACCTCGTCTCCCTCAAGCCATGTCCATCTGATGCAGTTCACCCTCCCATGGGCTTAGTCATAGTCATGACCTCTTTGGCTAAGCCCATGGGAGAGTTAAATGCATCAGGTGGGCATGGCTTAGGAGAATATGAGCTGAAACCATTTTTCTACACATGGCGATTGGGCTGGAAACTGATGTGTTGCTACCTATTCTTTTTGATACTCATTTTTGGCTGGCTGGAAAAGCCTTGTTGGATGTCAGCACCAGCAGCATGCTTGGAATCAAGCAGAAGAGCCGCACTGGCTATTGAAATTCAATTTTCTCAGCTCATTGTATGTCACCACGTTCTTGACGTTCAGAATTTCCGCCAACATTGTGTGACCGTGTGTATAAAAGACAAGTTTGAGCCAACATCCGCCGGAAAAAATCCCATGGATTTTGTTGTTGGAATGTCCGATCGTGTGCATGCAGCATAACAAAGCTATTTAACCACTTGCTTACTGGGCACTTAAACCCCTCTCAGTCCCAGACCAATTTTCAGCTTTCAGCGCTGATGCACTTTGAATGACAATTGCGCGGGCATACAACACTGTACCCAAATGAAATTTTTATCATTTTTTTCCCACAAATAGAGCTTTCTTTTGGTGGTATTTAGTTACAGCTCGGAGTTTTATTTTTTGCTAAACAAACAAAAAAAGATGCAAAAAAAAAAAAAAAAAAATCATGTTTTAATAGTTTGTTATAAAATTTTGCAAACGGGTCATTTTTCTCCTTCATTGAAGTGCGCTGATTAGGCGGCACTGATAGGCTGCATTGGTGGGCACTGATGGGCTGCATTGGTGGGCACTGATGGGCTGCATTGGTGGGCACTGATAGGCTGCACTGGTGGGCACTGATAGGCATAGTTAAGGCGGCACTAATAGGCACAGATAAGGCGGCACCGATGGGCACAGATAAGGCGGCACTGATGGGCAAAGATGGGCACAGATAAGATGGCACGGATGGGTGGCACGGATAAGTGGCACGGATGGGTGGCACGGATGGGCACTGATAGGTACCACAGATAGATGGGACTGATGGGCACTGATAGGTGGCACTGATAGGTGGCTCTGATAGGTGGCACTGCTGGGCACTGATGGGCGGCACTGCTGGGCACTGATGGGCGGCACTGCTGGGCACTGATGGGCGGCACTGGGGTGCAGCACCTTTGAGGCAGATTTTGGGTGGCACTGTGGGTGGCACTGCTGGGTGGCACTGTGGGCACTGCTGGGTGGCACTGTGGGCACTGCTGGGTGGCACTGTGGGCACTATGGGCACTGCTGGGTGGCACTGACAGGGGGGCACTTACTTTATTTCAGGATGGCACTGCGGGTGGCAGGTGGGCACTGGCAGGGGGCAGGTGTCCGTTTGAATTGCTGGCCGTGATCAGGACTGATGTCCCGAACACGGCCGCCGGCGATCAGCTTTTTTTTTTTCTCCTCACGCTGTCAGCGCGAGGAGGAATACTAGCCGATTACCGGCTCCGTTTTATCACATGATCAGCTGTCATTGGCTGACAGCTGATCACGTGATAAGGGGTCGGGATCGACCCCTTACACGGATCGGTGATCAGGCGAGTCTCACGGACTCGCCGATCACAGAGCGCGCCGCGCGCGCCCCTCAGGGGGCGCGCAGGCCGCTCGTAACCGGGACCACGTCAATAGACGTAGTCCCGGAAATGTGGGTCCGCGCTGTTGCCGTCATTTTGCAATAGCGCGGATCCCAAGTGGTTAAGTACATTTTTGAGGCTAGGTGTGACTGCAACTTGGATACACTAAGAAATGTAGATGGTGGAGGTGAATATGTATAGCAAGCTGATGTGACTGTAAAATATATACAGTATATGTAAAGCGCTATCTAAATTAACAGCACTATATAAGTACTTGTAGTAATCTAGTGACTCACAGCTTTTACTCACACTGCTGAAGAGCTGAGGGAAATAGCATTCACGGACTACGAATGATTTGCAGGCTGATTGTTACAAAATCACTGTACATTCTCTTTATATAAAGATAGTGAGTGAGCACCATTGCTTGTTTCTTGCCACTTGTCATGTTTTTTACAAAATCTGCAAACCTTTCTGGAAAAAGAAAAAAAGGAGTTCTGACTCGCACCAATCCTTTTACCCATTTTAATTGTGAAAAAAACGAAAACCGGTTATTTGCACTCTAGAAACATATTAGAGCAGTGTTTCCTTGAAGGAGTAGCCAAAAGTTTTTACAGAAATATAAGATTGCCAGATTGTCAAGCATACATCATTTTTAAACCTGGTTTTAAATATTTCATATTATCCTACACCAGGGAAATTACATGAAAACAATACTGCTGTCATTTTTTGATCTTGGGATATTTTTCTACTTATACTGACTAAAATATCTGATATAATGCATTGTCAAAAGCTGCAAAAGTGGGCTGGGAAATAAAAAGGGCCAACCCATTCTTTACAACACTTTCTAAATATTAGTGATAGCTTGTAAAACAATGTTTTGATTGGTTTTGATTGTGGCCATTATACCAACATTATGTTGATAGAGTAGCAAAATGATTCTATCACACTTGTGAACATGACTTTTGAGTTCGCACTTTTCAGTTCATTTCTGAACAGCTGTTCAGAAAACCAGCCATGTTGCGGATACGGAGGAGATAAGGTGCTATTTATTATTGCCCTTGGAGTTATTGCTTTGACATTATTTGTTTGGTTGAATAATGATTTGGTATATTTTCTATATTTTTGAAAGCATAGAGTGCACTTTTTTGGTTAAGCTCTATTGGCAGATAGCATGTCTAATTTTATTTGTTTTCTTTTTTTAATTCACAATAAAAAAATTGTGGAGAGTAATACTTGGCTATGTGTTTTACTTCAAATGACAGTTTGGGAGTAGGCAAACTTGACAAGGGTCACCAACATAATTATATCTTTGATCTTAAAAACTACTAGATAATGGTGTTGTGGTAACTTGACAAAATAAAAAAAAATCAATAGGAAAAAAAGCCTTTGAAAATGTGTTTGCAATAACTCCATCAGTATCACCATCAAAACGGCTTCATTATTATTATCCTATTAAAGAAGAAGAGATTTCATAATTTGCCACCTCACAAATGTTAATTCTCCATTACAAGCACTAGTTTACAAGACCGACCGATTCTGGCTCCGCCTTGCTTCAGAGCATGCGTGTTTGCACTTGGACTTTTGTCTGACGGACTTGTGTACACACTCTTGGAAAATCCGACAACAGACATTTGTTTGCCGAAAATTGTAAAATATGCGAGCCAAAATTTGTCTGTGAAAAATCTGACAATGATTGTCTGATGGAGCATACACATGGTCGGATTTTCCTCCCAAAAGCCTGTCATTGAACATTTCCTCTCGGAAAGTCAGATTGTGTGTACAAGGCTTTACACTCACATGGTCATAAACTCAACTGTTGAAGTACTGAGCACACATTCTTAGCCAAAAGATGGCCAGCTCTGTTGAGAAGATGAAATGGCCAAAAGTTCAGAATTTGGTCACACAGAAGGTCAGAATGGAGGTTAGTATTAGAACAAGGTGTCTGACTTCAGATTTAGCCATTTTAACAAAGGTAGTTCAAATGCAGTCTTGTAAATGTAGTATGCTTTTTTTTTTTTATATTGTAACTGAGATAGTCTAATGTTAATATGATACACCAAAATATCCTTTTAACATTTAAATGAATATGTAAATTTAGCCATGTTCAGTTTTAAATCTCATTACAATTTTGTCTGGATGTTTTAAATCGCATTACAGTTTTGTCTGGATGTTCTAAATCAACACAGTGCAAAAGAACATTAGGCTAGCAAAATTATGTTTCGAATATGTTATAGTTCACTAATAAATCCAGAACCGCTAAACTGTGATTTTCAACATTTTTTTTCCAAATGAACACATGGCAGTTGCTGATATGGTCTGGTCAACAAGTGTGGTTGGGTTTTACAAAGAAAGCAGTTAGCTTATCTTATGTCGCAGAAGATGGCTCACACTTTGTTATATGGGAATAAATTATTCGTATTTTGTATGCAATTGGAATACTGCATTTAAAATGGAAACAGCTTAAAATAAAAAGCAAAATAGGCTAGGTGAAATAAATTATTATGACACAAGAAATAAGGGACAGATTTTAGCTCGAACTATGAACACTAAGAAAAGACTATTCTGGTGCATATAAAAGAGACAATGAAGAAGTTATGAAGATTTTTTAACAGAATAGAGTGTAACTGATATTTGATATTTACTAAACAGGTTCAAAGTTAAGCGCAATAATGCAAAACATCTTCAGCATGGACTCTTTACAGCAATGTTTCTGGCTTAATCAGGGTAATATGTGACTGCACCTATAAGACACCATAGCAATAGTGAGTCTAACTGAGAATGACTACTTCAGGAAAATGGTTCAGAAAACAAATAGCTATACTTGTGATAATCCTATGGACAGCGCCCTTCACAGTGCAATCAAGGGTAGATTTGGTAACACAGGTGAACAACTAGAGAGAACCAAGGACAATGGGCCACCCCACTGGTACTACAGTACTCTGCTGTCAGGGAGGGGCACCCTACAGTAGTTGGGTCTTCCGAAAAAGCTGTTGCTATTAGGTCCCTATCTGGCTGCCCACACATCAGTTCTGGCAACAGAGGGCTTCTTACCTGGTAGCTGATAATTTGCCTAGATACCTCTACCTCATAAGATGTGACCGCTTTAAGCTACTGAGGGAAGGAATCCAAGGAAACTCTGGGAAAGAGTTAGGTAAGGTGCCTGTACTTACATTTAAGCATGGTGTGTAAATAAGAATGCTGCTATAACCATGGTTGAATATATTAATTTTATGAATATTTTTTAATACCATTTTATTAAAATAATGTTTAGCACTTAGACTGCATTATGACGCTACAATACTCAGGCAGTTAGATTGTGCTGTTCAATACTAAGTTTAACAAATTTCTTCCTTTGTTAGAATCATAACAAGCTGCAACCCCTAAAGTTAACTCTTGTTAACATTTCCTTAGAACCAAGCTAGAATTGCTCACTAAGCGACCACAGGAAGAATAATTTGTCTCTGGAGATTTTTGAACCCCTAGGACTTTTTCTGTTGAAAAGAAATCTGAAATAGTACAATCAAATGGCTGAAATATCAGTGGATAACAGTTAAAAGCTGTCCAGATTTCCACCTTGCAGTTATGGAGGTACTTTGAAGTACAGACCTGGCACCTTATCAGTTCACTGCAGAGATTGTATGTCTGTGAATCATTTTAGACATATTAAGAGGAAAATGTTCTAGTTATGTTATGAAAAGCATATATATATAGATACTTTACTGGAAATAATGTTGCTGCTACCTAGATATGTTTGTTCAAGATACGGTAAATTAAACACATTTACATATTTTAAAGATATAATGCAGTCAGACTCTACATTTATCACATACATTTTTTTGGGAACAGTGATTTTAATAATGCTTAAAGTGAAACAATAAAAGTGTAATATTCCTTTAAATTTTGTACCTGGGGGTGTGTATAGTATGCCTGTAAAGGGGCACATGTTTCCTGTGCTTATAACTGCACTTGTGACTATAATGAATTGTTCGCTCCCCGTAATACATAGAACAGTCATTGAAAGTCATTGATAAAAAAAAAAAAAACATGGGGTTCCCCCGAATTCAATTACCGGGCCCTTCAGGTATGGTATGGATATTAAGGGGAACCCCGAGTCAAATTTAAAAAAAATGACGCGGGGTTCCCCCCAAATATCCATACCAGACCTTTTATCTGAGCAAACAACCTGGCAGACCCAGTAAAAGAGGGGGGATGAGAGAGCAGCCAGCGATGGCTTATAATCTCTCCGGTGTCCAGCGATGGGTGATCTCTCCCCATGGTCCAGCGCAGTGCATCATGATTTTAAGGGGAACTTCACGCCAAATCTTTTAAAAAAATGGCATGGAGTTCCCCCCAAAAATCCATACAAGACCCTTTATCAGAGCACACAACCTGGCAGGCTGCAGGAAAAGAGGGGGGATGAGAGAGTGCCCCCCTCCTGAACCGTACCAGGCCATAGGCACTCAGCATTGGGAGGATGCTTTGGGGGTCTGTGACTCCTCAAAGCACCATGTCCCCATGTTGATGGGGACAAGGGCCTCATCCCCACAACCCTGGCCGGTGGTTGTGGGGGTCTGCGGGCGGGGGCTTATCAGAATCTGGAAGCCCCATTTAACAAGGGGACCCCCAGATCCTGGCCCCCCCATTTGAAATGGGTACAGTGTACCCCTACCATTTCACAAAGAAAGTGTAAATAATTGTTAAAAAAAACACACAGACACCATTGGGATAAGTCCTTTATTAAAAATAAAAAAATAAAAAAAATATTCCAGCTGTGGTAAACCACTCTTGGTATCCTGCAATGGGTGATCTCTTCTCCAGGGTGTAGCGATGGGTGTTCTCTTCTCCAGGGTCCAGTGATGGGTGATCTCTCCTGATGGTCCAGCACAGCACATCCTGTCTCCACCGGAGACACTGCAGGAATCCCGGCAGCCTGGCAGGTCTTAGCTGAGGAGCCACCTCAGTTAACCCGGGGGGGGCGGGATGTAGGGGTCCCCTTGTTAAAGGGGGCTTCCAGATTCTGATAAGCCCCCTGCCCGCAGACCCCCACAACCACCGGCCAGAGTTGTGGGGATGAGGCCCTTGTCTCCATCAACATGGGCACATGGTACTTTGAGGGGTCACAGACCCCCAAAGCATCCTCCCAATGTTGAGGGCATGTGGCCTGGTATGGTTCAGGAGGGGGGGTGCTCTCGTCCACCCTCTTTTCCTGCGTGCTTGAATAAAGGGTCTGGTATGGATTTTTGGGGGGAACTCCACACCATTTTTTTTTATTTGGCATGGAGTTCCCCTTAAAATCCATACCAGACCTGAAGGGTCTGGTATGGATATTTGGGGGGAACCCCACGTCGTTTTTTTAAAATTTGACGCCTTAATATCCATACCACACCTGAAGGGCCTGGTAATTGAATTTGGGGGGAACCCCACGCATTTTTTTTTATCAATGACTTTCAATGACTGTTCTCTGTATTATTGGGAGCCGGCAATTCATTATAACCGCGACTGCTTTTAAATTACTTTTTTTCCTGCAGAAATGACACTTTGTGCAGGGACAGTTCTAAGCACAGGAAACATGCGCCCCTTTACAGGCATACTATACACACCCCCAGGTACGAAATTTAAAGGAATATTACACTTTTATTGTTTCACTTTAAGCATTATTAAAATAACTCCTCCCCCGAAAAAACTGCCTTTTTTAAAACTTTTTTTTGGATTGATACATGTCCCCTGGGCCAGGACCCAGGTCCCCAAACACTTTTTATGACAACAACTTGCATATAAGCTTTTAAAATTAGCACTTTAGATTTCTCCCATAGACTTTTACAGGGTGTTCCGCGGCTTTACGAATTTGCTGCGAACACCCCAAATTGTTTCGCTGTGCGGTGAACAGGCAAACAGGCAATGTTCGAGTCAAACATGAGTTCGACTCAAACTCGAAGCTCATCCCTACTCTAAAGAATGAATACAAAGTGTGGTACTATAAGTTATTGACAAATATATTAATATATACAGATCTCTACACCATTGCTAAAAGGTTGACATTCGTGGAAGAATTAGATACAAAGGCATTTGATTTCTAAAATTGGGATCAGCCACTAAATGAAGAACATTATGGAGATATGCTTATATGTACATGAAACCTCATCAGGCAGGTGAATGCCAGTGCTGTAGATGAGATCTGAAACAAGCAATGCACGTACCAACAAAAGAAAAGGAACGTGGATGTGTGACCCTTAGCAACCAATCACATATAAATAATAAAGCGTTCCTTCTGTTCTTTTTAAAAATGAGGGTGCTTTCACACAGCTCAGGTGTGGTTTTCCTGCAGCACTGGTGCAGCCCAGTTCACCCACGTTTTTTATGCGGATTACCCACACTTTTTGTAGACTTCTATTAGATCTGGAATTTGTGGTGCATCTTCTGAAAGTGCATCAAAAGTTCTGCATGCTGCATTTTTGGTGTGCTTTCAGAAAACACACCCAAAATGATAGAAGTCTATGGGAAAGTGTGCATAACCTGCACAAAAACCCATGGAGAAACTGCACCAGAGCAGTGTGAAAGCACCCATAGATCCACTAAATCTAAAGAACATTGGTTCTTATATAAATAAATTTAACATCGTAATAGCACAGTTTAAAACTGAAAATCAATGGTTCTTCACACATACAGTTGTTGTTATAATATCATCGTAAAAGAGAAGGAAAAAAAATAAAAATGTGTAACTCAGGTAATGTTTATCTCCAAATAGCTATAAATAAAACAATACTTTTTACAACAACTTTTTTTTTAATTTCCTACTGCAAAATGTCAGCTACTCAATACCTCAAGAAGCTCTGCTAAATGTAACACACAAATAAACAGTAGCAATGGTGAAATAAATGCTATCTGTGGCATGGGGTCAGTTTCCAAATAAAAGTTAAATATGTTCCTGTTCCCTCTCTGTGCTAAGTGAAGGTTCCAATAACCATTATGTAGGTGCTATTTTTTTACATCTGTTGAGCCATTGTAATTTGAGATTGACATATACAGAGAGAAAAATTCACACATCTACACACTCTGTCCCCTGCTGTGTTATTATTACCACAAATGGGAGCCAACAAAAGCTTCCCAGTCACTTCCTGAGAGAAAAATAACTCACTTCATATTTCTGCAGGCAGAAGGGAGTACAATTACTTCAAATGCCAACTTTGAGGGAAAATAACGCAGAACATTTTTTTTTGATCTACTGGGAAACATTTTTGCTCAGGGACTCATGGCATTGTTGGTTTGATATGAAAAGCATTCAAAATATAGATTATGGTGAGGAAAGTTTTTTAAATCTTTTAGTTCAGAAGCATTTCTGACTTTAGATCATTTTTTTTTTAAACAATTGCTGGAGGATTTGTTATTATTATTATTATTATTATTATTATTATTATTATTATTTTTTATTTTTTATGTACAATACAAGGCTTTATATGTTATATTGGATATTAAAAGGCTTTGCAAAATTGATCATTCATTAATTAAAACCTGAAATAAACAAAGTCATTCAAGCTAAGTGTAAAAATACATAAGCAGGGTTTTATCAGTAAAAAACAGGAAGCCAAAACCATCAGTAGATGTAGCGATATGGGCAACCTTTTTTGTAAAAGTCAAGCCTGGTTCACTTTCTGCCTACTATTTTTTTTCTATTAGTCCTTGATAGATCTATACTCAGACAAAAAAGTTAGCGAAAAAAAAAACACATACAAATAAAAATGGGCAGACTCGATAGACTACTCTGTCTTTTTCTGCCATCATGTTTCTATGTTACTTTAATGCATTAGATGGTCCCCCTGACTACTACTGACTGCTTGGCAGGGGGGAGAAAACAAGTCCAAGTAAAAGGTCTAGATGTGCATATAACTGATATCTTTGACTATAATGATCATTTTGAAATGTGATTTCCTATGTTTGCTTTAAAGATCTACTTACACTAAGAAGAAGATTTTTTTGTAAGCTCCTTTTTTTTTTAGTCTGATTTCTTACTAAAACGTACACAGTTTCACTGAGCTAAAGCAAAGCTAGCCAGAAGTGAAAGGATTTAAAATTCATTTAGGAACAATCAGACCTTGGCAATATCCTCCATTCACTAAACATGCTGATCCATGTTTCAGCGCTTGCTGAGCGACTCATTGCCAGTAAACTGCAGCTAGAGTATCTTAAGATAACTATAGGACATTATACAATAATAATGTCAGATCACATCTAATTTTATTAAAGCTGGACAATGCATACTGCAGCCCTGCTCAGGACTGTCTCTCTCTAATGTTTTACTCAATAAGGGCTTGATAACAGAGAGATCACTGTGATCAAGCTTATATTGAGTAAACATTAGAGAATGTAGGTCCTATGTGGGACTGCAGTGTGTTTTGTCCAGCTTCAATAAAGTTGGATGTGATCTGACATCATTGGTGTGTGAACGGCAAAAAAAAAGTATGATCTGCCTACTTGCTATGAGTAAGCATTTTCAGAAAGAAGTCAACAACGGCAGTCACAGTATTTCTGTCATGACAGGTACATCTAAAATAAATCCTCTCTTAGACTTAAATAACATTTATGCAGACATGCTGTATTATGGCTTTGGCTGTCTTCACACATACAGCTGTATTATTAATATTTTAAAATTTGGAGGGTTACAGCTTTGTTAACAATGTGCTAACACTTTGTGAGCTGACTGGTCAGACACACAGCAGGTTTCCCCACTGTGCAATTCCTTTGAAACGATGCAAAAATGAGTAACAGACAAAAAGATTTATAGAGAAGACTGCACCTCAAAGGGAAACAGAAAGCCAACTCTACGGAAAGAAAGACTTTATATATGCCCACCAATGGGAAATAATTATGGAGAACTACTTAAAACATTTGTTTGTTTCATATTGTTAATCCTATCATGTCATAAGAAATTGCAGTAGTGTCATGCAGACAGTCTTATATAACAACAAGAATGAACCAAACGTGTGAAATCAACTCGTTTCACAACATTTGCTTCTTCAGGATTCATGCTTGAAGATGGCCAGCTGAAACAAATAGAACATGCACAGAAAAAAAAACCAAACATAGACAAATATTTACATAAATTAATAGATAACATTATTACCAATGTACAAATAGCCTAGAAGAAGAAAAAACAGGGGAGAAAAGGGAAGGGGGGCAAAGGGGGGAGGGAAAGAACAGAGAAGGGAAAAAGGTAGGAAAAAGAGGTAAACGAGAAAGGGAGAGGGGAAAGGCAAGAGGGGGAGAGGAAAAAACGAGAAGGGAGGAAAAAAGACTAAATGTTTTTGGTTCGTTGGCTTTTACTGAATAGTCAAATAGTCTTGAAATTAAAAGATCAAAATGTCCATGTCATAGGTGGAATCTGGTGGTCTGAATTGCACTTTTGCTTCTTATATATCTTAGGAACTTCAGTGATTGCTTTGGCTTCCACATTTCCTTGTTACAATTAAGTCTACCTTGAAGTCTTACTTTTCATACTGCTGTAGTTTCCTACTTGTCTTGTAGAATTCTTGATAATAATAAATGCATTTTACAAATACCATCAGGGAGAGGACCCTCTTTTAAAACGTGCAAATGGTGTGTAGTCAGGGCAACTCAAGTGCATAAATCTAATTACCTGAAGTCAACTGTCCAGCACATATATTAAACTGAAATTCAGTCCTAGGCTAATTGTTCTAATTAAATCTAAAAATAAAAGGTTAACATGCATCTAAAGCCAAAACATTTTTTGTTTGTTTTGGATAGATTAATGACTTCAATACCAGACACTTTCCCCCCTTCCTGCCCAAGCCAATTTTTAGCTTTCAGCACTGTCGCTGTTTAAATGTCAATTGCGCGTTCATGCTACACTGTACCCAAACAAATTTTTTAGCATTTTGTTCCCACAAATAGAGATTTATTTTGGTGGTATTTGATCACCTTTGGGGTTTTTATTTTTTTCTAAACAAATTAAAAAAAGACAGAAGTTTTTGGAAGAAAAATTATTCTCTTTGTTTCTGTTATAAAATGTTGTAAGTAAGTATGTTTTCTCCTTCACTGATTGTCTTTGATGAAGCTGCACTGCTGGGCACTGATAAGGCGGTACTGCTGGGCACTGATGAGGTGGCACCAATGGGATGGCACCGATGAGGTGGCACTGATGATGGGCACTGATATGCGACACTGATGGGCACTCATAGGCAGCACTGATGGGCACTCATAGTTGCCACTGATGGCCACTCATAGGCGGCACTGATGGGTACTTATGGGTGGCACTGATGGACACTGATAGGTGGGCACTGATGGGCTTGGACACAGCTGATCATGTGGTAACCCTAGATCAGGGTTATGGTGTGTCAGACTGAGGCCGCGTACACACGCGGGGACTGTTCGCCCAAATTTGTCCGTCAAACAGTTTCGGCAAACAGTCCGCTCAAACTTAGCATGGACGGACATGGCCACACACGACGGACGAACAGTTTGCTGAAACCGTGCGCGATGACGTGAACGGCACGTACGACGGGACGAAAAATACGACGTCCTATACACTGCATTATAGCTTTCGGCGTGAAAATCCTTTCTGAGCATGCGCGCAACTTTGTTTGACGAACAAGCCTACACACGAGCGGACTGTTCGCTGAAACAAGGTTTCAGCGGACAGTTTTTCGGAAATTCCGAAAAACCTTGTCCGTCAAACTGTCCGCTGAAACTGTCCGCTGAAAGCCCACACACGAGCGGACTGTCCGCCCAAACACTGTTCAGCGGACAAAGTTGGGCGAACAGTCCGCCCGTGTGTACGCGGCCTGACACACCACAACAGTGTTTGCCGGGGAGGCTTGTTATCCTGATCACGTCATATGACGTCTGGTCAGAATAACAGAACTACTTTTCTGACATCATATTGCTATATGGCGGGCAGGAAGTGGTTAAGGATTTTTTAAACAGAGAAAAAAGACCTAATGCACAAGGCACAGTATAACTGCTCATAATTTTGAATGACAGACCAAATTTAAAGTAGAAATGTAAATATTTATTATACACAAAATGTAATAGTTAATACAATAGCATACAAATATCAAAGACGCATTCAAAAAGAGTTAAAAAAAACATAATGGACATGAAACTTAGCTGCCCTGATTCCGCATAATGGGCTAGCATAGATAAATGCCATGAATGACGCCTGACATGTTTCGGACAGGAATGTCCTTCTTCAGAGGCTTATTGTCATATACATGGATATGCAGTCTTTATATAACCACTTAAGGACCGCCGTATTGCCAATGTACGTCATTACAATGGCACAGGCAGGCACAAGCACGTACATGTACGTGCCTGCCTTCCAGTGGGTGGGGGGTCCGATCGGACCCCCTCCCGCTGGATACGACGGTCCGTTTCCCTCCAGGAGCGATCCGTGATGAGGGGATGGCCGTTGGTTTCTGGCCACCCCCTCTCGATCGCTCCTGGCCAATGACGAACTTCCTCCCACTGTGTATTGTTTACACAGGAAGGAGGAAGTGATGTCATTCTCCTCGGGGCGGTCTTTTTGACCGGACTACGAGAAGAAGACTAAAAGTAAGTGCACCAAAACACTACACTGACACATAGGTACACATAGGTACACAAACCCCCCCCGATCGCCCCCCGATCCCCCCCCCCCCCCAGTCACATTGTCACTGATTGCATTGATCATTTCTTTACTGATCAATGCATTCAGTGTCAGTTGTAAAAGTAAAAACTGTCAGGGCAGTTAGTGTTAGGTCCAGGGTAGCCCCCTATCACCCCCCAATAAAGATTTAACCCCCTGATTGCCCCTAGAGTTAACCCTTTCACCCCCTTTTGCCACTGTCACTAAGCGATCATTTTTCTGATCGCTGCATCAGTGTCGCTACTGTCGCTAGGTAGCTAGTTATTTTTTTAGGTTCACCGCCAGGTTTTTATAGTGCTAGGTACCCCGATATACTACCCAATAATGGTTTTAACATCCTGATTGCCCCTAGTTAACCCTTTCACCCCCTTTTGCCACTGTCACTAAGCGATAATTTTTCTGATCGCTGCATTAGTGTCGCTACTGTCGCTAGGTAGCTAGTTAGTTATTTTTTTAGGTTCACCGCCAGGTTTTTATATCGCTAGGTACCCCGATATACTACCCAATAATGGTTTAACATCCTGATTGCCCCTAGTTAACCCTTTCACCCCCTTTTGCCAGTGTCACTAAGCGATCATTTTTCTGATCGCTGCATCAGTGTCGCTACTGTCGCTAGGTAGCTAATTATTTTTTTTAGGTTCACCGCCAGGTTTTTATAGTGCTAGGTACCCCGATATACTACCCAATAATGGTTTTAACATCCTGATTGCCCCTAGTTAACCCTTTCACCCCCTTTTGCCAGTGTCACTAAGCGATCATTTTTCTGATCGCTGCATCAGTGTCGCTACTGTCGCTAGGTAGCTAGTTATTTTTTTAGGTTCACCGCCAGGTTTTTATAGTGCTAGGTACCCCGATATACTACCCAATAATGGTTTTAACCCCCTGATTGCCCCTAGTTAACCCTTTCACCAGCGATCCCAGTATAAGTGTCACTGGTGACGCTGGTTAGCCAGTTAGTTATTTAGGTTCCCCGTCAGGTTTTTATATAGCGCCAGGGACCCCCATATACTACCTAATAAAAATTTGAACCCCCTGATTGCCCTAGTTAACCCTTTCACCACTGATCACCGTATAAGTGTTACGGGTGACTCTGGTTAGTTTGCTTTTTATAGCATCAGGGCACCCACCATTTATTACCCAATAAAGGTTTAACCCCCTGATCACCCGGCGGGTGATATCAATTAGGTTTTAGGGTCAAGGTCTGCGTCGCCCCAGGCAACGCTAGGTTAGTGCCAGTACCGCTAACACCCACGCGCAAAGCATACACCTCCCGTAGTGGTATAGAATCTGAACAGATCAATATCTGATCTGATCAGATCTATACTAGCGTCCCCAGCAGTTCAGGGTTCCAAAAAAACGCATTGTTAGCGGGATCAGCCCAGATACCTGCTAGCACCTGCGTTTTGCCCCTCTGCCCAGCCCACCCAAGTGCAGTATCGATCGATCACTGTCACTTACAAAACACTAAACACATAACTGCAGCGATCGCAGAGTCAGGCCTGATCCCTGCGATCGCTAACAGTTTTTTTGGTAGCATTTTATATTTAAATCCAGAAAGGAAGTGCTTGGTTTTCGGGGTCCCGTACATGGCTAGGCTCCCAAAAAGTCCCCCACATGTGGTATCCCTGTACTCGGGAGAAGCAGCAGAATTTATTTTGGGGTGTAATTTGACTTCTTCCCATAGCATGTGTGAGCAATATATCATTTAGTGACAACTTTGTGAAAAAAAAAAAATGTTTGTAAAATTCCCGCAACTTTTGGCAAAATATAAGATATTCCATGGACTCAACATGCCTCTCAGTAAATAGCTTGGGGTGTCTACTTTCCAAAATGGGGTCATTTTGGGGGGTTTTGTGCTATTTTGGCATTTTATGGCCTTCGAAACTGTGATAGGTAGTGAGGAGTTAAATCAAAAATTTGCACCCTTAGAAATCCTGAAGGTGGTGATTGGATTTCGGGGTGCCGTGCGCGACTAGACTCCCAAAAAGTCCCACACATGTGGTATCCCCATACTCGGGAGAAGTAGCGGAATATATTTTGGGGTGCAATTCCACATATAACCATGGCATGTGTGAGCAATATATCATTTAGTGACAACTTTTTGTAAAAAAAAAATTATTTTTTATTTTTTGTCATTATTCAATCCCTTGGGACAAAAAAAAAAATATTCAATGGTCTCAACATGGCCCTCAGCAAATAGCTTGGGGTGTCTACTTTCCAAAATGGGGTCATTTGGGGGGGTTTTGTGCCATCTTGGCATTTTATGGCCTTCAAAACTGTGATAGGTAGTGTTAGGTAGTGAGGAGTAAAATAAAAAATGTATGCCCTTAGAAATTCTGAAGGCGGTGCTTGGATTTCGGGGTCCCGTACGCGGCTAGGCTCCCAAAAAGTCCCACACATGTGGTATCCCCGTACTCAGGAGAAGTAGCAGAATGTATTTTGGGGTGTCATTTCACATATGCCCATAGCATGTGTGAGCAATATATCATTTAGTGACAACTTTGTGCAAAAAAAAAAAAGTTTGTAATATTCCCGCAACTTGTGGCAAAATATAAAATATTCCACGGACTCAACATGCCTCTCAGTAAATAGCTTGGGGTGTCTTCTTTCCAAAATGGGGTCATTTTGGGGGGTTTTGTGCTATTTTGGCATTTTATGGCCTTCGAAACTGTGATAGGTAGTGAGGAGTTAAATCAAAAATTTGCACCCTTAGAAATCCTGAAGGTGGTGATTGGTTTTCGGGGTGCCGTGCGCGACTAGACTCCCAAAAAGTCCCACACATGTGGTATCCCCATACTCGGGAGAAGTAGCGGAATATATTTTGGGGTGCAATTCCACATATAACCATGGCATGTGTGAGCAATATATCATTTAGTGACAACTTTTAGTAAAAAAAAATTTTTTTTTGTCATTATTCAATCCCTTAGGACAAAAAAAATAAATATTCAATGGGCTCAACATACCCATCAGCAATTTCCTTGGGGTGTCTACTTTCCAAAATGGGGTCATTTGGGGGGGGGGGTTTGTACTGCCCTGACATTTTAGCACCTCAAGAAATGAGATAGGCAGTCATAAATTAAAAGCTGTGTAAATTCCAGAAAATGTACTCTAGTTTGTAGACGCTATAACTTTTGCGCAAACCAAAAAATATACGCTTATTGACATTTTTTTTACTAAAGACATGTGGCTGAATAAATTTTGCCCTCAATGTATGACTAAAATTTAGTTTATTCGATTTTTCTTATAACAAAAAGAAGAAAATATCTTTTTTTTTCAAAATTTTCGCTCTTTTTCCATTTATATCGCAAAAAAAAAAAAATCGCAGAGGCAATCAAATACCATCAAAAGAAAGCTCTATTTGTGGGAAGAAAAGGACGCAAATTTCATTTGGGTGCAATATTGCATGACCGCGCAATTACCAGTTAAAGCAGCGCAGTGCGAAATTGGAAAAAGACCTCTGGTCCTTAAGGTGTTTATTGGTCCGGGGCTGAAGTGGTTAATATAGATTTGTCAAGCATTAGTACAAAAATAATATAATATAAAGAATTGTTACTTGCTCATTAGGATTGCATATAAGGCCCTAAATTGTCACGCTAAAACACCAATTGTAAAAACAGAACAATGTACCAGACAAAAAGCGGATCGGCCAACAGTAGACACACACTAGAGGTCAGGGGGCATATAAACACCCAGCGGATCAGGTTCCAAGGAGGGCCGAAAGGAAGATGGAATTAGATCCACTCCAACCAATGCAGTGGCACCAATGGAGAGATGATATGTATGCTGCAAGAGCATCCAGTCAGTGCTGAAAAATAATCAACACTGGCTAGTGGGCCAATACAAACTTATAGCCCACAGTTGCACTTGATGTGAGTCTGTGGATATAAACAATAAAACAGTAACTAATTACGATGGAAATAAAATGTGGTTTTGAAAGTACAAAAATAGGGGAGATCGATATCCCATCTTTAGATTGACCTGTACTAAACCGTTATAAAAGTAATAGATCTGTAAATGTCATACCTAAAAATTATGAAATAAGGAAAGCCCCACTGATAGCAGCATGGGAATGTCATGCAATGTTATTAGTGTGCATCTGTGGATAAGAGCACAAGAGATACCAAATGAAGTATAAGCGCAATATATGGCACAAAATAGTATTGAAAGTATAAGGCAGTTTGTGTCCAAACCTGGAGCCGACATAGCCAAATAACAAAATAGCAAAAGTAAAAAGCATTGTCACAAGGGTAATACCTGAGGTATGAAAATAAACTAGATGTCTCTGCAGCAACTTGGCACATCTGAATGGCCAAATACCACAGACCCACTGTTTACATACAAACAAATGAGTACAGCTGATTCCTATCACTGATCAGCAATCCGAGGCCCAATCACACAAGCCGCGCTGTGCAATATGCGTGGCTGGTGATTGGGTGCTCCCAGACGAAGCGGCGCGTGATGTTCATATGGGCCAACTCCTGCAATATATCAAATATGGTTACATTTGAATAGATACATGCATGCATAATAAATAGGCTAGAAATTGACATAGACAGTGAACCATGCACTAGAAATGTCCAATAACAGAAAACTAAATATTTTAACTTTATTTGCAGTGTGGTTTACAAAAACATTACATAATGCCCCAGGGCATTCTGGGAAATATATGTATTAGGAAGTTGATAATATGTCAAGTTCACATTTGCCTGATTTGAAACCTTCAAGGTATGGTTTGAAGCTGAATATTTCATTGTGTAGTTGTGGGAATCTGAATATTTCATTGAGTAGTTGTGGGAATCTATAGACATGTTGTTAGCATCAAAAAGAAAGATCCTAGTCTCCCCCTAGGTAGACATAGCCTCACTCTACATCCAGATTGCACCCCCACAATGTGATTCTTTGCTCTTGATCACATCCAAGACAATCGTTGGGAGGGGGGGAGAGATTCCAACAAATTATTACTACAGAGTGAAACAAGGTGGATATCGCCTGAATGCTACTACATTTCCAGGCCTCAATTAAATATTCAACTTCAAACCATACCTCGAAGGTTTTCATTCAGGCAAATGTGAACTTGACATACATGGCTGATCATGATGTAAACAGGAAAAGTTTTTCCTCACTCGCATCTGACAGACACGAGTAGAGGAGAGAAGATCGGCGGCTCTCCTGACAGGGGATCTGTGCTGATTGTTTATCAGTGCAACCCTCCCCACGAATGCCCACACTGGGCCACCAGGACACCACCAGAACAAGCAGGGATGCCCACAACAGAAGGATGACCAGGGAGGCCACCCTAGACTGTCAGGGATGCCAGTAAGTGACAAAATAATGCCAATCAGTGCCCACACATCTTAGCAGTCAGATGTCTCCTCATCAGTGATGCCCAACAGTGCCATCTATCAGTGTCCATCAGTGCCACCCATCAGTGTCCATCAGTGCCACCTATCAGTGCCCATCAGTGCCCACCTATCAGTGCCAATCCTTGCTCACTCGTGACACCTATCAGTGAAAACCTTAAGTACCCAACAGTGTTGCCTATCAATGCCACCTATCAATGCCCAGTGCTGCATACCAGTGCCACCTATCAGTGCCTGTCAGTGCCACCTATCAGTGCCCATCAGTGCCACCTCATCAGTGCCAACTCATTGGCGCCACCTCATCAGTGCCCACCAGTGCCACCTAATCAGTGGCCATTAGTGTAGCCTCATCAGTGCCCATCAGTGAAGAAGAAAACTTATTTATTTACAACATTTTATAACAGAAGCAAAGAAAAACATTTTTTTTCCCCAACATTTTTGGTCTTTTTTTATTTGTCACGCAAAAACAAAAATACCAGAAGTGATCAAATACCACCAAAAGAAAGCTCTATTTGTGGGAACAAAATTATAAAAAAATTTGTTTGGGTACAGTGTCGCATGACTGCACAACTGTCATTCAAAGTGCAACAGCGCTGAAAGCTAAACATTAGCTTGGGCAGGAAGGGACAAAAGTGCCTGGTATTGAAGTGGTTAACACATGAAACACTTTCAGAAACAAATTTAATTGTAACATTTTTACATGCCATGGTAAATGCTTCTGGTTTTTGAATAGGTCAAGTCATTTGGCTGATCTACTTTGTAAAACATAATATATGTTTTACATATGACCTTCAACAAGGCAATTCATGTGGTGATTTCTAGCCTGTAAAGGTCAATACAAAGTGCCTTAACCTCAACAATGAAATAAAGACAACTGACAGTACAGGAAATATTTATTGGAGAATAAATAGTATTATTAGTATTAACATACCCTGCTAAAGCCATGTATTAAAAATTAAGGATGAACTCATGAACAGAGCAGTTCATAAATAATGTAGCATAGTATTTTAACTCTATTTTCATTTATTATTGCCATTTTTAATATATTATGTGTTAGTGCGCCAGCCCTATAAAATATTGGGCTGATATACTGTATAAAGCTCTATTAAAGCCATAAATCAAAGTTACATTGAAGGCAGACATTTAATGATAATCGTTACAGTTATTAGTGTGTTAATATTAGCTCTCAACCAAACTAGCAAGCCATCAAATAGCTGGTGTCGTAGTTGATCACATGTGCAGCACCATGGCAAGCTGCAGATAAAACAGAGGCTAATATAGCAGGTTCCTTGGGGATAAAGGATAGGAATGGCTAGTTCCATTTTAAGTTAAAGTGGAGCTATAGCACTTTAAAATCCAGTAAGATTTAATCTTTAGTCACCCCAACCAGTGTACTGTGCCAGCCCTCTGCAGCAGCAATATAAAAATCCTCAAAAGCCGTAATTTAAACAGGTGTACTACTTAATAATGACTTCAATACCAGGCATTTTCACCCCTTCCTGCCCAGGCCAATTTTCAGCTTTCAGCACTGTAACATTTTGAATGACAATTGCGTGGTTGTGCAATGTTGTACCCATCTGAAATTTAGATAATTTTTTTCCCCACAAATAGAGCTTTCTTTTGATGGTATTTGATCACCTCTGCAGTTTATATTTTTTGCGCTATAAACAAAAAAAGGCCGACAATTTTGAAAAAACACAATATTTTTTACTTTTTGCTATAATAAATATCCCAATAAAAAAAAAAAATCCTCAGTTTAGGCCGATATGTAAAAAATTGCAATAAGTGTATATTGATTGGATTGCACAAAAATTATAATGCTTACAAAATAAGTTATTGATTTATGCCATTTTTATTATTATTTTTTTTAAGAATAATGGCAGCGATCTTTTTTTTTTATTGGGAGTACGACATTGCGGCAGACACATCAGACACTTTTCACATTATTTTGGGACCATTGACAATTATACAGCGATCAGTGCTATAAATATGCACTGATTAATGTGTAAATGTCACTGGCAGGGAAGGGGTTAACACTAGGGGGGTGCTCAAGGGGTTAAATGTGTTACCTAGGGAGTGATTCTAACTGTGGGGGGATGGGACTGTTTAGGGAAGGAAAACACAATCGGTCTCTTCTCCCCTGACAGGTGGTGGATCTGTGTGTTTACACACACAGATCCACGTTCCTGCTATGTGACGAACAATCGCAGGTGCCCGACGGATATTGCGGCCACTGAGCATGTGCATAAACTCCCGAGTAACACTGCGGGAGCATGCCACCCTACAACGCCGGGAAGCCGAGGACATCACATGACACCCGCTCAGGATGGGAGAGCCACTCTGCGGGCATCATATTACAATGGCTGGGATGGGAAGTGGTTGTGAAAGAAATTATAGTGATTCATAACATTTACTGCTTAATCAGATGATATTTTGGATTGACAAGTTTTATTTGGTCAAGTGTGCCATCTCATGTTCAATCCATACCAACAGTCCAGGTAGGGAGGGATTTTTTTGCTTATATTAAACGCTGCACTTTTTTGGAAGAAAAATACTTTGCGACAGCAGGGGCCTAAATGATGAAATGGGGGCAGCTATAATCTTTTTATAATATATATTTATAACAATATTTGTGCAACTGTTTATCAAATGTATATTTTCAGGAATAAATGCACTGAAATACATTTTAATGCACACAAACACAATATAATATCCACCTCTAAATTGCATGCACCCATGAAGTGGAAAAAATATGGCATTTAAAACTATATAGTGCCTATGTATCTATCTTTAAAGTGTCTATATGAACACTTTAAAATTCTTTAAAGTTTATTGATTTAGTGGTAACCATGGCTGTAGAAAAATTGCTTTCACGTTAACCCTCACAGTGATATCTTACACGTGTATGCCTTATATGCACATTTACAATCAAGTGTGCGAGTGGATTAACAAGGATGCTTTTCCATTTTTTTATTTTTTTATATTATATTTCATTTTTTTTTCAATTTTTTTAATTTACCTGAATTACAAACAAGCTCACAATGTGATATCATGGGCAAATGACAAGGTTCTCTTTATGGAGCTATAAGGAGTCTATTAGACCCCTGATGCCTCCCTTGACATCCACTTTAGCTAATTAAGCACAGAGCATGCTTGATTAGATGCTTCCCCAGCTACAGTAGCTGGGGAATGACAGCTCTGAACCTGGAAGTGACAAAATCCTCATCATTTCCAAGTTCATTAGTTGCAGTGGAAACTGGGAAGAGTATGTTCTCTGAGCTCTTTTTGGTCTCCATCACAAAGCCATGTATGTCCATTTAAGGCTTTCCAGAGGGTTGGCAGTTCTATTGGGCACCTGTAATGGGGGGGGGGGGGGGGCATGTTTACTGTGCTGTAAAAGTGTTATGTGAAAGCTATCAGATGGTTTATAAAAACAATACTAGATTGTAAGCTCTAACTACCAGGGCCCTCGAATCCCTCCTGTATTGATTTGTATTAGTGTAAGTGTACTGTCTGCCCTCATGTTGTAAAGCGTTGCGCAAACTGTTGGCGCTATATAAATCCATATAATAATAATAACACTATGCTCATTGCTGCAGCGATGAGGTTTTTTTTTTAAACCTTTTATTACCAGGATGTTTTATAAACAAACTTTGGTAGGCAAGGGGTTAAAAATAAAAGCGTGCTATGTGACTCTCTAGATAAAGCCACATCAATTTTAAAAGAACTAATTTCTGTTAAGTGTGTTTGCAACAGTATTATGAAAACAACACTTTAATGTGACATGATTTGTCAAGTGCCAGCTTGTTAAAGCATTTTCAGGAAAGTCTCTATTATTATTTATAATTGATATATTTGGTGTTCGTTACATGTGCTTATAATGTGCAGTTTGCTCATCAATTCCAGGCTTGCTTAACAAGCTTGTTATAAACGTGTGAACTGTTTTTATGTTCTTCAAATTACAAAGAATGAGAAATCCCAGGTGTATAAAGTGACAAATATACTCAATTTTTCATTGCTTTATTATTAATAGGAGCACTGAAACCCTGTCTTTTTTCTCTAATGTTTTATTGGATTTTACAAATAAATTAGCAAGGACTATTAGAAGAGAATATAGACTGGGAACAGCACATATGAAATATTTAGGTCTTCTGCCTAATTTATTCAATATTACAATGCTGTAGCCATTTATGAACATATTTCAGAGGACGCATAACTATGTCTGTCTAAAGAAAGGGACCCTAAAAATACATAAAATGCTGGCATATCTAAACCCATGTAAAATTATTTGTTCACACATAAATTATTGAAACATATCTTTTTGGACTGGAGTGCTGTGAAGATTGAAGATTCTCAGGGCACCACCTTTTGCAGTCCTTACAAGCACCCTCCTGGTCCTACTGATCTAGCACTAAAAGGATTGTGGAGCTCAGGACAAGATTTTCACCATATTTAACCACTTAAGGACCAAGCCTCTTTGTGAGATTTGTTGTTTACAAGTTAAAAACTGTTTGTTTTTTTTGCTAGAAAATTACTTAGAATCACCAAACATTATACTTTTTTTTTTCTAGCACCCTAGAAAATAAAATAGTGGGTGTTGCAATACTTTCTGTAACACCGTATTTGCGCAGTGGTCTTACAAGCACACTTTTTTTGGAAAAAAATAAGACAACAGTAAAGTTAGCCCAATTTTTTTTATTTTGTGAAAGATAATGTTATGCTGAGTAAATTGATACCCAACATGTCACGCTTCAAAATTGCGCCCACTCATGGAATGGCAACAAACTTTTACCCTTAAAAATCGAAATAGGCGACATTTAAAAAATTCTATAAGTTGCATGTTTATGAGTTACAAAGGAGGTCTAGGGCTAGAATTATTTCTCTTGCTCCACCGAACGTGGTGATATCTCATGTGTGGTTTGAACACATAGATGCTCACTTCTGCACGCGAGCTTGGTGGGACGGAGATCATTTAAAATTGGTTTATTTCTTTTTTACTTATTTTAGCTTTTTTTTTTTTTTTTACTGTTCTTTTTAAAAAAATGGTGTCGCTTTTATTCCGAATACAAGAAATGTAAACATCCCTTTTAATAGAAAAAAAAACATGACAGGACCTCTTAAAGTGTAAGTAAACTCTTCTATCGTTTTCAGACAAGGAAGCTGCCATCTTGGCCTCTATCGATTCTTCAACTGCCATAATGTTGCACATGTGATCAGTTATGAAACCAGCCATTGGATGGTTTGAAAGTTTGGTTGAGAGCACAGCCAATGTGAAAGTTAGCATTTCCGACATGCCGGGAATGTAAGTGTTTTTTGAAACTAGGTTTACTACCGCTTTAAATATGAGATCTGGGGTCAAAAAGACCTCAGATCTCGTATTTACATGAAAATGCAATAAAAAAAATTGTCTATTTGAAAAAGAAAATGGGCGAAAGTGACATTGCTTCCGCCCTGCAATGGTATGAAGACGGGTGGGGGCCATCTTCTCCTCACTCGTCTCCATGACTAGCAGGAAGAAGGATCTGATCACCTCCACCTCTGCTCCGGTAAGTGGTGGAGGGCATCGGAATGCGGCGGAAGGGGTGCCCTCTCACGCCGCCAATAAAAGTGATCTTGTGGGGAATCAGCCTCAGAGACCACTATTATCAGAAACCAGACCGCCCACTGAAGAAGAGAATACCAGGGTTATGTTAGCTAGTTGCTGCCATAACAAAGATATCCCTCTTCAAAGTTAGGACATATATCAGCATGCGGTGGTCCGGAAGTGGTTAAAGAAATTCTCCAGAAAGAAAGCAAGTCACTGAAATTTGATTGAGTCCCCTCTGTGAAGAAATATGCAAGTTACCACCTTTTAATGACCCTTTAGGAAAACAATAGCAGGAGCTTATTAGTCATCACACCAGTACTTACTCCCATTTAATAAATGGATTCTGAAACACTGTTGATTCTTTCTTCTTAAAAAACGTCATAAAAATATGACGGCAGCACAGAACGGCCGCTCTTGAGCACCCATGGGGGCACGCAGTGGCGATCACGGCTGTACCATGTTGCTAGGACATGGTGCGACCTTGATCTGTGTAACGGGCCATGTCTGTGGCTCTTTAACCATGTGATCGGTTGTGTACAATCACAGCCAGTCACATGTAAACACAGAGATGCCGGTAATCGGCTCTCCTTGCCTCACACTGACAGAGTGCGAGGAGAGGAGAACCGATCACTGCACTGATCACTGCCCTGATTACAATATATAAAGTGTAAAAATACCATGCCCACCAATGCCAGCATACAGTGCCCACCAATGTCAGTGATCAGAGCCCACCAGTGGCAGCAATCAGTGCCCAAATTGCCCACATGTGCCACAAATCAGTGCCCATTAACCATGCCAGTCAGTGCTGGCAATTAGTGCACATCACTGCTGTCCATCAATGACCATCAGTGCCGCCCATCAGTGCTGCCCATCAGTGCCCCCCATTGCCCATCTGTACTGCATATCCATGACGCCTATCCATGCCCAACAGTGTCACCTATCAGTGCATGCCACTTCCACCTATCAGTGCCCATCAGTGCCACCTATTAGTGCCAATCAGTGCCACCTAACAGTGCCCATCAGTGCTGCCTAGCAATGCTCATCAGTGTCATATATCAGTACCCATAAGTTCTGCATATTAGTGCCTCCTCATCAGTGCCACCTCATCAGTGCCCATAAGTGCAGCCTCATCGGTGCCCATAAATGCCACCTCATTAATGCCCACCAGTTCAGCCTATCAGTGCCCATCAGTGCCGCCTCATCAGCGCACATCAGTGAAGGCGAAGAATGACTTAGTTACAAAATGTACTTACAGAAAAAAGTTTAAAAAACTTTATTTTTTCAAAACTGTTTGTCTTTTTTTTTGTAAAAAATAAAAAACCCAGCAGTGATTACATACCAGCAAAAGAGAGCTCTATTTGTGTGAAGAAAATGATAAAAAATGTTTTTGGGTACAGTGTTGTATGACCACGCAATTGCCATTCAAAATGTGACAGCGCTGAAAGCTGAAAAATGGCTTGGGCAGGAAGGGGGTGTTCATGCCTGGTGAAATTATAATTGAAATTTGCAGATATGGTACCTCCAGAGCTTGTAGAACATTTTGGGCAGTTCTGCAGTGGTATTGACTCCAGTCCTGAAAAACAAGGGTTTTTCACATGACTCCATGATTCCGAGTTCAACAGGTAAAATGATTGTTGCAGGTTGTAATGACTGACCTATGGGGCAATAATACTGCCATGTGAGAGGGAGAGATTAAGAGCTTATGTAGTATATATGGGATTTATATACTAAACAGGATCTTTACTAAAAGAAATAAGTGGACTGACGTTGTTGACCTCCTTCTGAAGTCAGTACTTTCCTGGCTTTTATGCACATTCAGTTGCTTTTAAATTGACATGGAACTCTGGTTTAAAAAAAAAAAATCCTATTCAAGTTTGTATTCTTAACTTAGAGGGTATCTGCCTCCTCTAAATTTTCAAATGTATTTATTTTTTTTTGCTCTGATTTGGCTTCCCGTTAGAGGGTGGCTACATTTGTTCTCCAAAGTCCCACCGTCTGTAGGAACATAGCCACCTTTCCTTTCACTCTTGAGATGGACTACGGACTATGGTTTTTGTAGAGTGAATAGAGCAGTGCACATGAAAAGCATAGATGGATATTTCCTCGACCAACTATAGTATTTAGACAGTGCCTGCAGCTGTCTGAATACCTGAACAGTGACTGTATCTGATAGAAAGCAGACACTGTGCGGCTGACAATTTTCCACCAACTTTTTCTAACTTTTAATCAAAGTCTCATCATGGTATCACCATAATCAAGCAGCAGAATATGCTTTGGGGTCTAGGTTTGTGTTAGTAATATCCTATTAATTTATTAATTTAACTTTGTGAAAAAAATGCTTTCCTGCATTTTCCAATGCATAGCAAAATGTGTTTTGGAGCATAAGTATAAATATGCCTATGCATGAGAAATAAATTATTCAAATGACAACTTTATGAAAAAAAAATATTTCAAAATAATTGTGTAAAAAAATGACAACTTCAAAAAATGCAACATTTCTCTTACTAAATCCATCGGGGTGTCTACTTTTTAAAAATGGGTCATTAGGGGGGTATTTATACTGTCCTGGCATTTTTAGGGCCTCAAGAAATGAAATAGGCAGGCAGTACATCAGGACTGATCAATTTTCGAATATATATTTTCCATAGCTTGTAGTCTGTATACCTTTCCCACAGACTAAATAATATACACAGATTTTTGTTATTTTTACCAAAGATGTGTAGCATAATACATTTTGGCCTACATTTTTGAAGAAATACTGTGCAAACTGTTGGCGCTATATAAATCCTGAATAATAATAAATAATAATTTGCAACATTTTATAGGAGAAACAAAAAAATTGTTTATCAATCAAACGTTTCCATATTTTTTTGTTTATTTAGAGATAAAAACCCACTGGTGATTAAATACCACCAAAAGAAAGGTATGTCTCCAAAAAATAAATAAATTTGTGTACAGTGTTACATGGTGGAGTAATTGTGATTCAAAGTGCGACAGCATTGAAATCTGAAAATTGGCCTGGGCAGGAAGGGGGTGAAAGAGTCTGGTACTGAGTGGTTAAAAAAGTTGTGAAATAATACTTTACATGTTTGGTCAAATTAAAATGGCATCCTGCCCCAGTACAAGAAATTCCATTTCCATTCTCTAACACACCATTGAATGGAATTTTTGAAAGTACTGACCATACAGGCAACCACTGTAGTAAACAGGCAAGTTCAATTTTACCACATCAGCTCTTGTACTTTTATACCCCTTAGGGACCAGAATTATGGGCTTGCTTATTTGGTGATAAGGCTCCTGGGATGTATGACGTTATTTTGGTATATGCTAGAAACCAGGAAACAGCTGAATACATGTAAAGAAAAGGTTAAAACAACTAAATATAATACACATTCTTAAAGTGGTTGTATGCATAGCATACTAGCTCATTATAAATTACTTACCTGAGATCGAAGCCTCCGCAGCGGTCCTCGTTCACCACTTCGGCAGCCAACATCTCTCTGGGGGGCTACTTCCAGGTATCTTGGCTCCGGTGCTGTGATTGGCTGGAAGCCACGATTACATCACTCCCGCACATGCACGCGGGAGCCGCCGGTAATGGCAAAGTACAACTGAAGCAAGGGCATGCACGTGCAGGTTTAGCAGATATCCAGTGTAGCTACAAGTAAACCTAATTATAGGCTTGCCTGTAGTCAAAAGTGGGTGTAAAGGGTTTACAACCACTTTAAATGTTTATTAAGGCTAGTAGCATGAGAATTAGAATAGTTAAAGTGATTGTAAAGTCCTGTTTATATTTTTTTATAAAAAATAACAAATGTGTTCTACTTACCTCCTCTGTGCAGTTGGCTTTGCACAGAGCAGCCGGGTTCTCCTCTTCTCGGGTGCCTCTTCACAGCTCCAGGCCCCACTCTCTTGTCGAGTGCCCCCAAAGCTAGCAGCTTGGTATGAGGGTACCCAAGCCGAGTCACAGCTCTGTGTGTTCAATCAGATATGGAGCCCCGACCTGGCCTGCCTCTTTTCTAAGTGACTGGCTAAGTGACTTGGATTGACAGCCACGGGAGCCACGGGAGCCAGGAGGAGAGTCCTGGACAGCTAAGACACTTGTGGACAATACTGGAGAGTGATGGGGCTCAGGAAAGTAATAAGGGGGTGCTGGGGAGACTGCTACACACAGAAGGTTTTTTATCTTAATGCATAGAATGCATTAAGATAAAAAAAAAAAACCTTCTGCCTTTAAAACTCCTTTAATGTTTATAGAGAGTTGAATTCTGTTTTAATTGCTGACTTCTGATATTCTCATTCATGTTTCTGCCCGTTTCTTCATTTTATCAGTTTAAAATCCCAAACAGTGAACTCTCAGGTTCGACTGCCTCTAAACAAACTGAGGTCTCTTTAAAATATCTGACTCCTGAAATGTAATTGCTTAGGCCTTTACATAATGCAAGCTGCATTAATGCAAGCTGCTGCAACCTAAAATAAACAAATGGAAATACAGTAATATTTCACATAATCAGTTTTACTAAGCTTAAAGGATAACTCCACTTTTGCAGTAAATAAAATATCAAATTTTGAAAAAATAATATAGCATATACGATTGCGACTCAAGTCATATTGAAATTGAATGTTATTAACCACCTTCAGACCGGACCATTTTGCTGGTAAATGACCAGAGGTCTTTTTACAATTTGGCACTGCGCTGCTTTAACTGGTAATTGCGCGGTCATGCAATGTTGTACCCAAACAAAATTTGCGTCCTTTTCTTCCCACAAATAGAGCTTTCTTTTGATGGTATTTGATTGCCTCTGCGATTTTTATTTTTTGCGATATAAACGTAAAAAGACCGCAAATTTTGAAAAAAAATGATATTTTCTACTTTTTGTTATTAGAAAAATCCAATAAACTCAATTTTAGTCATACATTTAGGCCAAAATGTATTCAGCCACATGTCTTTGGTAAAAAAAAAGTCAATAATTGTATATTTATTGGTTTGCGCAAAAGTTGTCACATCTACAAACTAAGGTACGTTTTCTGGAATTTACGCAGCTTTTAGTTTACGACTGCCTATCTCATTTCTTAAGGTGCTAAAATGGCAGGGCAGTACAAAACCCCCCCAAATGACCCCATTTTGGAAAGTAGACACCCTAAGGAAATTGATAAGTGGCATGTTGAGCCCATTGAATATTTTATTTTTTTGCCTCAAGCGATTGAATAATGACAAAAAAAATTTTTTTTTTTTTTTTTTTACACAAAGTTGTCACTAAATGATATATTGCTCACACATGCTATGGGAATATGTGAAATTACACCCCAAAATAAATTCTGCTGCTTCTCCTGAGTACGGGGATACCACATATGTGGGACTTTTTGGGAGCCTAGCCACGTACGGGATATATTTTTGGAAACTTCTGCGCTCTATGGGAACTAGAAAAGTAACTAATGGAAAAAAGCTGCAATCACTAAATGAGTTGTCTCTCACCACTAAGAAATTGAAATAAAGGATGTGATGCGCTGATTTCCAACCATACAATGATCGCAATAGGCCACAGGTATGCGATTATCAAATAAAGTGCAACTGTGCATGAATTAATCAAGTGATGCTTCTGTGCATATATAACAGTAATAGCTAGTGCATAAAACCATAAGGTGACTCTATGTGCAAACAAACGCAGATTTATCATATAGACCAAAATGCATATATGAAGTGTGTAAACTTAATTACAAAATGTATATAGTGAAGCAAAAAACAGATTCTGGATATAAGTTATAACTGGATATACGTTAAAGTGATAACTGGTGCAAAAAACCATAAAGTGACTGTATGTGCAAAAAAACGCAAGTTTGTCATACAAACCAGAAAATTTAAAAAGTGAATGTCACTTATCAAAAATTGTGTAAAATGGAACATAAACAGGTAAAGAAAGAAAAAATATAAAATATTCAATTCAAGTGGCCGGCGTGATTGAAGGTAAATGTCCCAAACAGTCAGATCATGCAATCCGGTGAATACGCTAAATAAAACGTGCAGCGTGCTGGGCAATTAATCCATCCGTGAGGATCCGTACAAAAAAGCAAATATTATGCAATTACCTCACTGCTGTGAGTGAACAGCAGTATAAATGGTGAACACCAGGATGATTGCAGAAAACGGCTGTGTAACACAATCTATAGGAGACTTCTCTTACTTCCTCGTGCGTGGCAGGTAAACTCAGAAAAATAGATTAAGAGGGACCGCCATAGTGTAGTATTTAAAGCATAGAAGTTTTATTAAATAGATTTAAAAACTACTCACAAACGAAGCTGATAAGAGCACATCTGACAGACAGCATTAAAGTAAGACCGGATATGAACGTCACTTCCGGGTTCCTACGCGTTACGTCTTGGAGACTTCAACTGGGATGATTACACAGGGTACAGGAAGTGACTTATAGGTGTACTGGGCGGAGCTACGTCGCCCATTTCGTTAGTATGCCGATGCGCCGCTTGTGTAGCCATAGTAATGCTGGTGGGGGGCGGGCCAATTAGACTTGAATGTTCTGAGTGACCTCCCATGTGAACAAACAAGGCATCAAACAACAGCGCAACGGGAAGAGCAGACACAGGGGCAGAGCAAAAGAGCGGGGGAAGGGGGTTTGACCGCACATTATGTTAGGTTTGGCAAACTAATTAAATTATAACTGCGGACTGCGCCGTGCCATAGATCGCGTACGGGGCCCCGAAAACCAAGCACCGCCTTCAGGCTTTCTAAGGGCGTAAATTGTTGATTTCACTTCTCACTACCTATTACAGTTTTGAAGGCCATAAAATGCCAAGATGGCACAAAACCCCCACAAATGACCCCATTTTAGAAAGTAGACACCCCAAGCTATTTGCTGAGAGGCATTTTGAGTCCATGGAATATTTTATATTTTGCCACAAGTTGCGGGAAAATTACAAACTTTAATTTTTTTTTATTTTTTTTTCACAAAGTTGTCACTAAATGATATATTGCTCACACATGCTATGGGCATATGTGAAATGACACCCCAAAATAAATTCTGCTGCTTCTCCTGAGTACGGGGATACCACATATGTGGGACTTTTTGGGAGCCTAGCCGCGTACGGGGCCCCGAAAGCCAAGAACCGCCTTCAGGTTTTCTAAGGGCGTAAATATTTGACTTCACTCCTCACTACCTATTACAGTTTTGAAGGCCATAAAATGCCAAGATGGCACAAAACCCCCACAAATGACCCCATTTTAGAAAGTAGACACCCCAAGCTATTTGCTGAGAGGCATGTTGAGTCCATGGAATATTTTATATTGCTCACGCATGCCATGGGCATATGTGAAATGACACCCCAAAATAAATTCTGCTGCTTCTCCTGAGTACGGGGATACCACATATGTGGGACTTTTTGGGAGCCTAGCCACGTACGGGGCCCCGAAAACCAAGCACCGCCTTCAGGCTTTCTAAGGGCGTTACAGTTTTGAAGGCCATAAAATGCCAAGATGGCACAAACCCCCCCAAATGACCCCATTTTGGAAAGTAGACACCCCTAAATTTAGGGGTACACTAGTGAGACTAGGTAATAAATGGCGGGTGCCCTGAAACTATAAAAAAAATAACTAACCAACCAGCGTCACCTGTAACAGTTATATGGTGATCACTGGTGAAAGGGTTAACTAGGGGGCAATCAGGGGGCTTTATGCGGTAGTATATGGGGGTCCCTGGTGCTATAAAAAGCTGCGGCGAACCTAAATACCTACCTGCCTAACTAGCGTCACCTGTGACACTAATACAGTGATCAGAAAAACGATTGCTTATTAGGCTGGGTTCACACTGGAGCGATGCGGGAACGCCACGAATCCGCGGCGGGTTCCCGCATCACATGCCTCCCGGCGGCAGTTCACACTGCCCTATGCGAACTGCTGGGAGTGTCAGTGAAATGTTAATGACACCCCCAGATCAGTTCGCATATCGCAGTGCGATCTGCAAACTCGGATCGCATGGTGTGAACACCCATGCGATCCGATTCTGCTGCGGACCAAAAAAAGGGTCCCGTGCGAGTTTGCGGCGGGTGCGGCGGGTGCGACACGAATTCAGCCATACTATCTGTATGGCTGAACTCGAATCGCACAGAGATCGGATGTGATTTGCACTGCAGTGCGGTGCGAATCACATCCGTTCTCATAAACCGCTGCAATGTGAACCCAGCCTTAGTGACACTGGCGACGGGGGGTGATCACGGGGTTAAACCTTTATTGGGGGGGTTAGGGGGGTACCTTAGAACTAAAGGGGGCTAACCCTAACTGCCCTAACAGTTATTACAGTCACAAATGACACCCGCCGGGTGATCAGGGGGTTAAACCTTTATTAGGTAATAAATGGCGGGTGCCCTGAAACTATAAAAAAATAACTAACCAACCAGCGTCACCTGTAACAGTTATATGGTGATCACTGGTGAAAGGGTTAACTAGGGGGCAATCAGGGGGCTTTATGCGGTAGTATATGGGGGTCCCTGGCGCTATAAAAAGCTGCGGCGAACCTAAATACCTACCTGCCTAACTAGCGTCACCTGTGACACTAATACAGCGATCAGAAAAACTATCGCTTATTAGGCTGGGTTCACACTGGAGCGATGCGGGAACGCCATGAATCCGCGGCGGGTTCCCGCATCGCATGCCTCCCGGCGGCAGTTCACACTGCCCTATGCGAACTGCTGGGAGTGTCAGTGAAATGTTAATGACACCCCCAGATCAGTTCGCATATCGCAGTGTGATCTGCAAACTCGGATCGCATGGTGTGAACACCCATGCGATCCGATTCTGCTGCGGGCCAAAAAAAGGGTCCCGTGCGAATTTGCGGCGGGTGCGGCGGGTGCGACACGAATTCAGCCATACTATCTGTATGGCTG
Source organism: Lithobates pipiens (assembly GCF_037356315.1). Lineage (NCBI taxonomy): Eukaryota > Metazoa > Chordata > Amphibia > Anura > Ranidae > Lithobates > Lithobates pipiens. Next base: position 396,574,225 of record NW_027507748.1, on the reverse strand, counting down.
AACTCGAATCGCACAGAGATCGGATGTGATTTGCACTGCAGTGCGGTGCGAATCACATTCGTTCTCATAAACCGCTGCAATGTGAACCCAGCCTTAGTGACACTGGCGACGGGGGGTGATCACGGGGTTAAACCTTTATTGGGGGGGTTAGGGGGGCACATTAGAACTAAAGGGGGCTAACCCTAACTGCCCTAACAGTTATTACAGTCACAAATGACACCAATGCAAAAAAAAAAAAAAAAGCAATTGGTGTCACTGTGACTGGGGGGGGCAGGGGTAATTGGGGGGTGATCGGGGGGTAAAGGGGGGGTGTGAGTGTGCCTGGCATGTTCTACTGTATGTGGGGTGTGTTGGTGCAACTCACCCAACCTCTCTCCTCGGTGCCGGAACGAAAAATACCGTCACGGAGGAGAGAATACATCACTTCCTCTCCTGTGTTTACATTACAGGAGAGGAAATGATGTCACCGGACATTTTCATTCGCCGGGAGCGATCGCGAGGGGGTGGCCATGAATGAATGGCCGTCCCCTCGTCCGGGATCGCTCCCGAACGAATACCGACCGCCGCAGGCACCGGGCGGGGGCCCGATCGGGCCCCCGACCGGCGGGCAGGCAAGGACGTACATGTAAGCCCTTATGCCTGCCCGTGCCATTCTGCCGACGTACATCGGCGTGCGGCGGTCGGCAAGTGGTTAAAAATTACCTTTTTTTAATAGCTTTTATTGTCTGAAAATGCAATGCAATATGGCTATCTGGAGGTGTTCTGTACACAGAATGCCCCCCCAGAAACAAAATTGTTCTGCTTGTGTGATTCAAGCTACAAATCAGATTTCAGGCATCCCCTGCTACAGTTTTTTTTTTTTTTTTTTTACTAAGCTACTCCCAATAGAAAATCACGGCTAAAGGAATGCAGACCCTGCAGTATTCCTCAGTAGAGCTTTGCAGGTGCTGCAGCTGGTTGATAATTATGAAACCACTCCCATTATATACACTTTCCTTTTCTCAACAAAAGTAGTGTTACAAATCTCTTTGGCTGCTACAATCTGTAGTTCACTCCTGTTATATAACTATGCAGTCTTTCCATGATGGTCCGGGCAAAAAATACAACTGCATGTTTGGTTTAGCTACATTTTCCTAAAATAAAAACAATGTACAATGTAGAGGTTTGGACAGGCCAAGCCAGAAAGCCAGTGTCACCTAATGTACTACTATCCACTTACTTACCACCGCCTCCTAATTTATATGTTTTGTTAAGAATTTCAAAGGGCACTCGAAGGAAAGCTTACTTGTCATTTAGAGACAATCACTTATCTGAACTAACACTCTGCTCTTGTTCCGGTAATTAGTTAGGAAAAGAAAAAACAAGCTTTGGTACTTCTGTTCTGGTAATTAACAGTGCTAAATCTGTCATTGATAATTTAGAACGCAAGGGAATGAATTGTTACATTTCTTCAGTGCTCATGTCTTTATCTGCTTGCAAGCATTTATTTATCAGTTCTTTTGTGGTTGACATAGACAAAGATTCCCTTTCACGCAGCATATGACTTGTGTCAAGTTGTTGAAATTGCCTAATTCCTTTTCTTCTGTTGTCATAAATATATGAATAGAAAACACACAGGAATTTCTAAATACATTACTAGTTATTAATTGGAAAATGACTGTACAATGTAATTACCAGGAGAACACACTGTGAGAAATTATTAGGTACATTTATCAAATTGCTTTAAACCTCTGTTATGTTTTATTTTATTGCATAGAAGTATAATTTTTCACCTGATTAAGCTCTCTTTGGCTAAACTTACCAAATTGGTGGAAAACTAAAAATAAAACAGCAGTAGCTCATGTTAAATGCAAGTAAATAGAGTAGTTTATGTTTGAATTTAATAAATGTTATGATATATTTACAATAGAGAATTCCTGAATGGTTTCTTATCTCTCATAACTCTGGATTTTCTGGATGGATTTCTGGGTCTGCACAGCTGCTATGAAATTTGTGAGAGGGTTCCACTCTCTGTGTTGGGTTTTTAGCTTGTTATCGCTAATGCATTTGGAGAAATAGAACACACAGTCAAACCAATTGTGTAGGAGAAGGTGTGAAGTTTCAACTGGCTGCACACAGAGCACTGCCAACTGTCCCTGATTTTGAGGGACTGTCCCTGATTTTGAGGGACTGTCCTTGATTTTGAGGGACTGTCCCTGATTTGGAGCAATGTCCCTCTGTCCCTCATTCCTCCTCATTTATCCCTCATTTTGGTCTGATCCATACAGATGTATATAAAATGCACTATTTATCTATCAAAAAGTGTTTCCCGGCGCTAAAACTTTCATCTGATTTCTAAATTGCTGTATTTGTAAATTCCAAAAGCCAATATAAAGGAATAGTAGTGGTAAAAAAAACACTTGTGTGTTTAATCAATCTTTTTTTGTACAATTCTCCTTTAAGGGGGCATGGCAAGGGGTGTGTCCTATGCCTGCATACTTTGCTGATAGGTGTCCCTCATTATCATCTCAAAAAGTTGGGAGGTATGCTGACCTATGGCATTGTAAATCTGCTGCTGCAGTACTGACTAGGGCTTATTACTGAAAACCGACCACTGAGGAAACCAACCATTTAAAGAACTGCAAAAAACACATAGATATATCCAGACATGCACAATAGGGGGCTGCTAAATAAGGGTATTTATCAATTCATTTCTTGTGCTGTATACATATTCACTAAACGCCTGGCACTAAATAAAGCCAATAGCTTGATTTCACGGCTCTACTATAAAACTATAGAAGAGCTACATTACCAAACTGGCAGGCTAAAAATTGTCCTGAAAATAAGCTGAGCTCAGGTAGATGATGTTCAGGCAGAGCTGAAACAGACACAGGCCTTTACAAGCAAGAGGCAGACAAAAAACTGAATCCTGTAATTAGGATACAGCCAATCATAACCAGAAAAACACAAATAATTACAGACCAGAGAATTGAAATAGCATGGAGAATTGGGAATTGGGGAAGTGGAGTCCGTGCTTAGTTTGTTAGTTTCCAGTGTTCTTAGAAGAATGTATATTTGGCACATATTGAGGTTGATTTACTAAAGGCAAATAAACTGCACTTTGTAAATGCTGTTGTATTAATTTCCCCCAGAGCTCATTCAAAGCACTACGAATTTCCATCATCCAAGCAAAAATGTAGTTTTATATTTTTCTTGCACCTGGGTATTCTTTACAAAGTGAAGCTTTACCACATTGGCTAAGCCCTGGGGAAAATGAGTGCAGCTGCACTTGCAAAGTGCACAGTCTATTTGCCCTTTAGTATGTAGCGGCCATAACCCTTTGCAGGGTGGCCTTGACTTTTTGGGCTTACCGGTTACCTCTGCTTGATTTGTTCTTCCACATCTAGGGGTTCCCAGGGTTCATACCCAACAACTTTGGACGCTGACACCAATAAAGTCCTTTTGAAAGGTTTTATTTTGCAGGGGTAACATCCAACAACACAGTCTCGTATAGGAACAGAGGGCAAGGGTGAAAAACTTAGGCACCTTGAACTGTAGACATAACAAAGTCTCTAGTACCACCCAGATAGTAGCCACTCACGGCTGAGCGCTTCTAGCCAGAGATTATGGCAGTCAGCACTTTGATTCAGAACTTGTAAAATCTCTGACCTTGAACAAGTTGTAACTGAAAGTGAACAGGAACCTTTTCCTCAGTACCTGGAACGTTCTCTGTCTCCTTGAGAGTACTGGAAAAAATGTGGATTCGTCAATGTCCTTCCCAACTCAGTAACCAGGCACTTCTCAGGATGCCAGCTTGTTGGCCCTCCTCTGAAGAGTCCTCCCCTGGTCACATTCACGAGCTGTGGTACCTCTCCAAGTTGAGAGCACACCAGGACACCTTGAATCCTCCCTCAGTTACTGCGCCTCGGACCAGCCAGTTCCGAGACTCTGGAACAGACGGATTCCTACCCCAGACCAGGCGGGTCTATTGGGGGTAACCAACAGAAGCATGTTGTGGAGCGTCAAACGCTCCGTGACCGGGACCCCTCACAGGGCCACCCCGGTCCAAGAAACAGCAACAGACCGCTAGGGCCTCACGAATGAACCACTGTAACAAGTGACCTCAACATCTTAAGTACTCCTCCCCAGACTCCTCAGCGGGGCCTGGCACACCCACTGATTGGCTCTGAGGAAGCTGATACCCAACCAGGCCCAACCACATTCAACCAGGCCTGGTTCTGGCTTGTCAGGCAAACTGATGTCAAAGTTAACCTACATAATTAACCCTCAGAACCCCATTACCGTTCTGAGGCAAAAAAACTAAATTTACAATCGAATGACACTTTATCCAAAATGTCATCCGCTACAAGTATATCAACCAATTGACTCTACAGGCAGCACATTCTATCTGTGTATATTTTAAGCTGTGGAACTGCTGCCTAGCAAATGTGGTGTATACAAAATTACTTATCTCATATAACTCTACATGTTACACTGGTCAAGTGTCTTTTTCCTAGGATATCGTATATTTATCTTTAGACCATTGTGAGCGAAATCAGTAGCACAGAATAAAAACTCAGCAACTTCTGTATTATGCCAAAACAAATATGAGCATGTGCAAATTGTAGTCTCAGTTCCCTGTTCTTAGCTGACAGGAGTGGCACCCAATGTGGTCTTCTGATGCTGTAGCCCATCTGCTTCAAGGTTCAATGTGTTGTGCTATCAGAGATGGTATTCTGCATGCCTTGGTTGTAACGAGTTGTTATTTGAGTTAATGTTTCCTTTCTATCATCTTGAACCAATCTACCCATTCTCCTCTGACATCAACAACATTATTTCTGTGCTCATTAAATGACATTTTAAGTACTTTATGACCTACCATTTTCGCTTTGCTGATAAAACAACTGGAAAAACACATCTATAAATGCTGAAACAGCATTATTTACCCATTAAAAATAATAGAATGTTGAATCACTTTTACATACATCTGCAGGACATATGCAACTAAAGCAAAACAGCATGAGGCCAAGAGCTTGTTGAACAAAGAGGGAATGTTGGTTAAAAAAAATAGAATTATTATTTTATATGATATATTTTCCTAATGATTCATGGAATTCCAAATGTAAAGATGCATATTTATTTCGGAAAGCTGATTAAAAAAAATGTTCAGGCTTTATTCCAAGAAATATCTGTTCAAAACAATACAGTCCACATTTGTACATTATAATACATCATCATACTTAATGATTAACAGACAGTGAGGGAAAAAAGTCTTTGCCCACTGACAATGAATTGATCAGTCTATAATTCTAATGGTAGTTTTATTTTAACAGCGAGAGTCAGAACAACAACAAAAATATCCAGAAAAACGCATTTCAAAAAAGTTATAAATTAATTTCCATTTTAATGAGTGAAATAAGTATTTGATCCCCTATCAATCAGCAAGATTTCTGGCTCCCAGATATCTTCTATACAGGTAATAAACTGAGATTAGGAGCACTCTCTTAAAGGGAGTGTTCCTAATCTCCGCTTGTTACCTGTATAAAAGATACCAGTTGACAGAAGCAATCAATCAATCAATCAATCAATCAGATTACAATCTCTCCATCCTGGCCAAGAGCACCAAAGAACTGTCCAAGCATCTCAGGGACAAAATTGTAGACCTACACAAGGTTGGAATGGGCTTCAAGACCATTGCCAAGCAGCTTGGTGAGAGGGTGATAACAAGTGGTGCAATTATTTGCAAATAGAAGAAACACAAAATAACTGTCAATCTCGCATGGTCTGGGGCTCCATGCAAAATCTAACCTCATGGAGTTTCAATGTTTATGAGAACAGTAAGGAATCAGCCCAGAACTACACGGGAGAATCTGGTCAAACATCTCAAGGCAGCTGGGACCATAGCCACCAAGAAAACAATTGATAACACACTTCCGCATGAAGGACTGAAATCCTGCAGCACCCATAAGGTCCCCTTGCTCAAGAAATCACAGACCCTTCTGAAGTTTGCTAATGAAAATTTTAATTGTTCAGAGAACTGAGTGAAAGTGTTGTGGTCAGATGAAACCAAAGTCAAGCTCTTTGGCATCAACTCAACTCGCTGTGTTTGGAGGGGGAGGAATGCTGCCTTTGACCCCAAGAACACCATCCCCACTGTCAAACATGGAGGTAAAAACATTATACTTTGGGGGGTTTTCTGCTAAGGGAATAGGACCAATTCACTGCATCAAATGGACGATGGATGGTGCCATATACCATCAATTCTTGGGTGAGAATCTCCATCCCTCAGCCAGAGCAATAAAAATGGTCATGGATGGGTATTCCAGCGTGACAATGACCAAAAACACACAGCCAAGGCAACAAAGGAGTCGCTCAAGAAGAAGCACTTTAAGGTCCCGAAGGACCCTAGCCAGTCCCATAGAAAATATGTGGAGGGAAACCAAATGTCAGCTTCAAAACCCTAATGGCTTGGAGAGGATCTGCAAAGAGCAGTGGGACAAAATCCCTCCTGAGATGTGTGCAAACCTGGTGGTCAACTACAAGAAACATCTGACCTCTGTGATTGCCAACAAGGGTTTTGCCACCAAGTACTAAGTCATGTTTTGCAAAGGGGTCAAATACTTATTTCACTCATTAAAATGCAAATCAATTTAAAACTTTTTTTAAATGAGTTTTTCAGAATATTTTTGTTATTATTCTGTCTCTCGCTGTTCAAATAAACCTACCATTAAAATTATAGACTGATCATTTCTTTGTCAGTGGGCAAACTTACACAATCAGCAGGGGATCAACTACTTTTCCCCCTCACTGTATGAACTTGCCATTGTATTTACATGTGATAATAATCATTTTGTTTTATTCAGGTTCCCAGCTCATAATAATAATAAGAACGCATTTTTGTTAAACGATAAGTTAACCTTTACAAATAAAAAATCAATTTTTTTGCGGGTAAAAAATATGCATTTATTATTTTTTGGAATGGACCTGTAAAGCATTGCTTTGTAAGGCCATGGTCCTTGATACAGCCAGGCAGTTATACTGTGACAGGAAGACTTAATGAACTACCACAACGCTCAACAGTGCCATGGTAGTTCATTGAGAACTACAAGCTGTCAGCGTCAAAGGCTGTCGGACCTTGTACTTTTCCCATTCACAGAGCACGGTAAATAGATTATGCAGCCCGGCAGGCAGGGCCTGCAAAGTTGAGATTATTGCAGATTGTTACATCTAGTGGCGGGGAGGGGGGGCTGGTGCATCTGTAACATGTTACACTCTGAATATGGGTGTAAAATGTAACATGCTACAAAAGATAAACTTTTCCTTTAAGATGACTAACTAAACTAAAAATACTAGTTACTGAGAGCAAAATATGCAAAATAATTACAACAACAATAATAATAATAATAATAATAATAATAATAATAATACAGAAAATAGGATGTGGGTTTCATAAAGAATGTGATTTCAAACCATTCTAGAGGAATGGTGGAACCTGAATACTGTGAGCAATATCATTTTCAAATTCCACATTTTATATGAGATTGATTTGCTTAGCTGCAATGCAAATAAAAGATAATCAGGCCTTTGTTGACTTTCAGTGACATTATGTACAGGTTGATTATCTATTTTTTCTCTCCTACAGTTAAAAAGGAACTTCCCCTCTCTGCTTCAATTTTTTTCCATTCCATTTTTCCTTTTATACAAGGTTCTGTTCAGGAAACATACTGTACTTAAACACCCAGCAAATCCAATGTTGTTCTGTAGGGATCTACCACTCAGCTGATACACACCATGTTCCGTGGCACCATCTTCCTCTCCTGCAGCTGGATCCTAATGATGCTGTACAAGGTCCTCCTCCAGCACTTTGTCTAAGCAAATAATGCATCCCGGGATATCTGATGTGGCTATCCTAGGAGCCTGCGGGAGCAGGGCAATGTTATTCTCACTTAAGTGTGAATAGAAAGGGAGATTATGGACTGTTGAACCACAATGAAAGGCATGAAAAAGACAAATGTGTCAACTATTTTAGGTTAAGGAGGAGGAAGAATTAAAATGACTCAAATAAGTTGTTTAGGTTAAAGGTCCTCTTTAATTAATACCAGCTAGGTCACCTTCTGCCATCAGCTTGTGACTGATTAGTGGAGCAGTAGCAGAAGACTGATTATGTCACCACTCTATTTTCTTCCACTTTCAGTGTGTTCCTTGTCAGCACAACACACCAGATTGGCTCCTAATGCAGCCATTTCTTCTCCCTATCTGAGCACTGCTGTACAAGTGAGTACAAGCACCTGATATTAAGCAAAAATTAAAGATTTATGCCACTTGCATTTCCAAGTACATTTATTTATTTTTAATGATTACCTAACTGTATTCAGTGGTGCTTCTTCTATCTAGAGTTCAACTTTATCAATAAATATAGACATTATCAAAAGTGACGGAAAAAAAATCGAATGTAATGCTGCAGACCGTTTCAACAATTAAAGCCAGTTCACACCAGACGCAGTTCCGTTGAGTTCCGTGTGCTTTTTTTCTGCACTAAAAATGCATGCACAGTGTTTTCCATGTATTCCAATGGCTCTAGTTCACACCATGCAGTCAGTTTCTGGACCAGAAATTGACCGGAAACTGACTGGAACTGACGGTATTGGTGCAGAAAAAACGGAACTGCACAGAACTGCATGGAACTGCATCTGGTGTGAACTGGCCCTTAAATCACTTTGGTAATGATGCAAGGATCCAGTCAAACAGAGATCCTACTACAAGCAGGAGTAAAAGTTGTTTCCTCTTTAAGGCTGGAGTCACACCTATGCATTTTTTGTGCTTTTTGCATTTTGCAGATTTGCACTACAGAAGTCTGTTTGCTGCTTGATTCGCCTACTGATCTGTGGAGTTAAAGTCCACATTAATATGATCTAAGAGCTTAAAAGGGAAAATGTTATCAAATAACTATTTCAACAAAGGGAAGACAATATACTCCTGCAGGACAAGTCCCAAATTACTATATGATGCACAAGCCTCAAACGGTAAACAAAAAACTTTAACTTCTCTGAATGACACAAATCATCTTTTTGTCTCACACGCTCCCCCTCTCAGTCACTGTAGCTCACAGTGGGAGGGTTTCAGCAACAGATGCAATGATGTAAATTCAGAAAGCAGTGGGCGGGAATGAGTGTGGCCTGTTGCTGATTGGCAACTTACAGGCTTGTGAATCAGCAGTGATAAAACTGATAGTCATGCTCCCTGCAACATTTATTCACCCCACTGTAGTGAAAACAGGAAGCAGTGCAGCATTATTGCCACATCATCACAGGAAGTTGCATTGGGTGAAATTCACTGGCAGGCCGAACAAGTGTTAGCCTTTGCAGGGGACTAAGAAAAACTGTAAATGAAGATTCCGTTATAAATATGTGCTACATAAGTTTTGATTTGAAAAGTAAATATGTGTACATACATTGGAAAAAAACTAAGAACTTTAACCTTAGTAAGTCATAAAATTACACATTTAGCCCTGTGCACATCGGTGCAACTTGTCATGGGATTTGATAAATCAAAGTCGCATGACAAGTCGAACCCTATTCCTCGCTATGGAACTGTGTGACTCTGACTGGCACGACTTTGAAAAGGTTCCTGTGCTATTTTTGGTGATTTCATGTGCGACTTGCATTGACATCTGTGTATGAAGTTGTACAGATGTCAGCAAGCTGGACATTAAATTGCACTGACTGGCGGCTTTGAAATTGCACTGAAGTAGCACGATTTCAAAGCCACATTCAGTGTTAATTGGGTCTCGACCACAGTTGGGATAACTTTTTTTTTATTAAATGAAGGCATTAGTATTTCTCTCTATTAAAGGTTCTGTGGTCACATGCTAAATGTTCAGATATATTGTACTTCAAAATCAAACAAAATCCACAAGCAATCCTTCCTAACATGAACCTCTAAGTACCTTAAGCTTTGCTTCAAAAGAAAACGAACATCACTTGGAATTCCCATGAGCAATCTGTGCCATGACCTACAGCATCTAATGGACATCTACTCATTCTACATCCTAGTAACCCATAAAGGCGAGCCCTAGGCAATCTATTTGTTGCTGAGAATGATTTATGTGTGAGGTTATCTAATGTTTTATAACATGTGTACTGCCATATAAGATTGTTATTTGTCCTTGACCATGAACCTTGCAGATAAAAGGCAAAATTTGACAATATAAACTCAAAAAATGAATGCAAAGGTTCAGGTTAAGAGTAGAGCACATTGGTATTCAATCAACAGTCTACAAATGAAGTCTTTTCATGCCAGATGACTGGTTATTTTGTCTCATGCTGCCCTGGGTAAATGTTGCATAAAAACAGAAGAACAATTCTGACAAGACCCTGTGTACTCCTATAATTATGTGGATAGGGAAATCTTACACTCCCTTTAAAAAATATGCCTGCCTATGGTTGATTAACCACTTCAGCCCTGGAAGAATGTACCCCCTTCCTGACCAGAGCACTTTTTGTGATACAGCACTGCGTTGATTTAACTGACATTTGCGCAGTTGTGCGAAGTTGCACCCAAACTAAATTGATGTCCTTTTTTTCCACACATAGAGCTTTCTTTTGGTGTTATTTGATCACCTCAGCATTTTTTTTTTTTTGCGTTATAAACAGAAAAGAGCGACAATTTTGAAAAAAATTTTTTTTTTACATTTTGCTATAATAAATATCCCCAAAAATATATAAGAAGACTAATTCCTTTCTCAGTTTAGGCTGATATGTATTCTTCTACATATTTTTGGTAAAAAAAAATTGCAATAAGCATATATTTTGCTCAAACGTTATAGCATCTACAAAATAGAAGATTTTATTATTATTATTTTTTATTAGTAATGGCAGTGATCTGTGATTTTTATCATGACTGCAACATTGCGGCAGACACATCGGACACTTTGGACACTATTTTGGGACCATTGTCATTTATACAGCGATCAGTGCTATAAAATTATGGGACCCACGGGCATGCTTACGGACAGTCATGGCCACAATGCCGTGTCTTATGCCGCGTACACACGACCGGACTTTCCGGCAGACTAGGTCCGACGGTCTTCCTGACGGACTTTTGGCGGAGTTCCGACTGACCTTTCCGAACTAACAGATTTGGCCACACACAATCACACCAAATTCTGACAGATTTGAACGTGATGACATATGACGGGATCTAGAATAAGTTCATAGGCAGTAGCCAATAGCTGCCCCAGCATCAGTTTTCATCTGTCGGACTAGCATACACACGAGCGGATTTCTCCACAGGAACTGGGTCTGGCAGAGTTCCGGCGGAAAGATTTGAAACATGTTCTATTTCTAAAGTTTGTCAGATTTTTGGACAGCAAAGGTCCGATGAAGCCCACACACGATCGAATTGTCTGACGCAAACACGATCGAATTGCTGTTGAAAAGTCAGTTCGTGTGTACACGCAATTAAAGGGGATGTACAAGTACGCCCATTTACGCAGCCTGCCATTGTGCCAACATACATCATCGTGCACTAGTTGGCAAATGGTTAAGAAGCATAACAAAAAGGGAAGAAATAATGAATTGCTCTGAAAAAGCCACAAGCCACCATGTCAATCTTTTTGTGTTTTTGTATATTTTAGTTGGATTTAGGAACCTAGCCTAGGCAAGAAGAAATAAGATGCTTATGATTGTGATCTAACAAACTCCTCCAGAATAGATTAATTAATAGGTTCTATGTATTCCTAAACACACACTAATAGCACATTTTTTGCTACCCATTAAGATGAAGAATTGGAAAGCATGAATGAATATATATATATGAACTTCATAAAAAGATTGGCAAATGTATCCAATATTAATGTTTTTCTATGCACATAAAAATGAAAAAGAAATCTATATTCAGAGAACTGATCATTCCAGAGTACTTAAATCAAGTGAGAAAACTGTATAAAGATTATTTTTATTTTTTATTTTGTTTTTATACTTTCTTTCCTTTTATACATGCAGTATTTCAGGATATATTTTGAAATTCAGGTCCAACTAATCATCGAGTCAGTTGAAATTGTATGAGCAAAGGCAAAACTTGTCCTTTCCCTTATTTTGGCAGCTACTGCTTTTTCTTCTAATACCTCACTGACCGTATTGCAAATTATGTAGAACATTGGTGTCATTGCTATTGGAATGAGTTCAAGACAATAAAGCATAACCAGAATGATGTGAAGGAAAACAACCTTAAAGTGGAAGTAAACTTCCATCCCTTGCTTTTACCTATAGGTAAGCTTATTATAAGGCTTACCTATAGGTAGTTAAATATTTCCTAAACATGCACAGTTTAGGAGATATTTACTATACATGCAGCCACTGACATTAATGGCGCTTGCACTCTGATGGAATGGCCACCCCTGCCATTTTTTTAGAGCCCTGTGCGTGAACGGCGGCTCCCGCATGCATGTGTGGGAGTGACATTATTGTGGCTCTGGTCAGTCACAGAGCCGGAGTCCATGAACTCGGAAGCAAGGTGGGTGAACATGAGAGCGCCTACAGAGCTGACATCTCAGCACTGGAAGATATTTGTTTTAAGGTAAGTTTAACATAATGTTTTGACATTACCATACAGGTACAAAAAATGTCCAGCAGTTTATAACCACTTTAATGCTTTTGCCTAGTAAATATCACCAAAGAATGTTTTTTTCTGTGAGCAAAACTCTTGTTTTGTTCAGTTAACTAGGTCCATCTCAGCAAAAGCTTGTGGTGCAGGCAAAGATGGAAAATTAGACCTAAAAGAGATGTTTTTGCCCTGTTTTTGACACCTGCAATACTTATAATCTTATTCTTGGCAAATGCAAAATGATTATGTCATCCATTTTAATACTTATACAAACAGTGTCCTTTTAGAAAAAATAAAAATATCTTTCTGCAATGAAATTGTGGACAATACACTCTGAAGGTGGATTTCTATTGTCTTCTCCTTGTTTACCTCCTTTGGGGACCTCATTAGATAGATCACCAATGATTGGATATGAATAATAAATATAAAAAACTATTTTACCTACAAAACAAAAATAAAATAAAAAATAAAGACAAGGGACTTTACTTACCTTAGATGTAACATGTTGCTTATGCTTCTGTCTTCTGTGTTCAGTAGTAATATTCCTACTTTGTTGCCTTCCCCCATTCCTGCCACTGCAATCTACCAGTGAGGCAGGGGTTAATAGAACTAAGGAAGCTGTGACAGGCTTTCATCAAGAGTGCCCAACTATGCCTACCCTTTCTGCCCTGCTCCTACTCCTACTACGTGTTAAATGCACTTATCATTGCAATCTAAATCATTTCCAAACTATCTAAAATTGATGTCAAACAGATGTCATATAAACAAGCCCAAGTCGGTTGACACTGGTCCTTACAGGTAAGCTAGAATCATTTTGGGTTACTTTTTTTTCTTTTTTGTTTGTTTTTAAACTGTTGTTTTGTATATTTTTTATTGTGTGTGTACAAATTTTACTTTAAATACAGAGCACTGTGGATTTTTGGTCTCTGTGACTGTACTCGCCATTGGTTCTCATCCTACCTATCCCACTACACCTCCTGCTACTATCCTGTTCCAATTTTCATTAGGGTCCCCCAAAGTTCTGTTCTTGGACCTCTCTTATTCTTGATATAAATTCTTCCCTAAGTCAGCCCTTCTCTTTCAATACCATATCTACGCTAATGACACCAAAATCTGTCTACCCCTCAGCTAACAACATCAGTCTCCTCACTCATTACAAATTTAGTAACAAACATGTCAGTCTGCATGACACACCACTTCCTCAAATTTAATCTATCTAAAACCAAACTCATAATATTTTCTCCCCAATTCTTCTCCTGACTTATCTGTCAAGATTGATTGGACAACTTTCAACCCGTCCCCACATGCCAAGGTGCTAGGTGTAATCCTGGACTCTGAACTTTCCTTTCAGCCCCACATCCAATCGCTGCCCAAATCTTCCTGCCTCAACCTCTGCAACATCTGCCAACTATGGCCCTTCTTAACCAATGACACCACAAAGCTTCTAATTCACTGCCTAGTTATCTCTTGCTTTGACTGTTGCAACTCCCTCTTTTTTGAATTGCCTTTACATAGGCTATCCCACTTCAGTCCATCATGAATGCTGGTGCCATACGCATCCACCTCACCAACCATTAAGTGTCTGCTTCATCTCAAAACGTACAAAGTCATCCACAACTCTACCCCCTACTACATCACTAACCTAGTCTCAATATACCAAACAATTCATTTTATTCATTCATCCCAAGACCTTCTGCTCTCTAGATCCCCTAGTCATCTCCTCCCATGCTCATCTCCAGGACTTCTCCCGAGCCTCTACCATCCTCTGAAACCCCCTACCCCAATCTGTCTGACTATCTCCTACTCTGTCCACTTTTAGAGGATCCCTGTCCTATCCTGCTTACACCCAATAACTTCACTCTAATTTTCTCCATCAGCTAATGCCCTATAGTTATTACCTTTTGTATCACTTGACCCTCCCTTTTATGGTGTAAGCTCAAAAGAGCAGGGCTTTTTCATTCCTCCAGTATTGAACTGTATTGTAGCTGTACTGTCTGCTCTCATATTGTAAAGCGCTGCACAAACTTTTGTCACTATATTAATCCTGTATAATAATAATAGTGAAATTTCATTTTGAGGCTATCAAAAAATAAATTAATATTTATTACAATAAGTCATATACAAACACCACTAAGAATTTAATTAAAAGGTGAACACAGACACTACAATTTACAATGAATTGCTAAAGCCTTGATGTATCTGTTGGATTAAATTAAATGTTTAATTCCCTCACTTTTAGATGTCCTTTTATAAAATGTGCCAGATAATAACCTGCATTTGACTAACTTGGCCCATGAATCCAGGTGAAGTCTGTCTAAAGTTATGGTAATACAGCCAATTAAATTATCAAAATTTTTGGGTGTTAGGAAATCGGATGGGGTAGCAAATAACATAGTATAAAATACTTGCATACAACAAAAATCAATATCAATAAAATCAATATCAATATCAATAAAAATCATATCTGATAAGAGAGGACTGAGTTGCAGTCATTAAATTCTGTGTAAAGTTAGGACCACACAAGCAATCACATTTCTTTGCTATGTTGATACTAAGGCTGGCCATACATGTTCAATAAAAAACAAAAGATAATCCGGCGCACTCTGAATATGACTAGTAAACAAACTCATATAGTGTTGAATGGGAATAAACATAGAGTATAAATAGTATTAATTACCACAATGGGCTGTTACAGTCAGTAATGTCCATGAAGTATAAGGTAAAATAATTAAAATAGTTCCGAGTAGAAATGTAAATAGTGCTCTGAAAAAGACAAATGGAAGAGGAACGGCACCTTCTAAGTGCAGGAAAACTGTAAATTTTAATAACATTTTTATAAAACTGTAAATTTTAATAAAACTGAAAAAATCAATACACTCACAAAAGTGAGTAAACAACTTTCAAGTGTATCCAATTAGGCAGGCCCTTGCACTACATTTTTGGAGGTAAATCTAAGGAAAACTGTACAAGAGAATTGAACATGTATGGCCAGCCTTAGTGGGCAGTAGCTTCATTTGCATCACACTAAAATCAGTTGTCAGAACTGTTATGGAAAGAAATATACATATTCTATCCTTTTTTTTATTTCTTGGACTAGTTTTCTTACCAGGCCAAAGACATTGTTATATTAAAGGTTAACCACATTGCAAACAAGTCAAAAGACAGTGTCCATTTAAGTCTGAACTATCCCAACAGGCATAAATTGAACTAGTTTAGTCTGCCTAAAGAATTAATTATAGTAATGGGTTTCTGGTATCCCAACAACACCTAAAACCAAAGAAAAACTGACCAATATTTACAAGGATCTCCAGGTCCCATAAATGTGGAATGTGAAGATACCTCTTATGGCTGATCAGGTAGACTTGTGGACACAACAACATAATGGCCTGGCTATCCAGTGACTCACCATTGTCTCAGATCAGACTACACACAGCCAGCATCTGCCATTTTACTGAATCTAGGACACACAGCTCCAGCATAGCTAGACACCATTTTTGGAAGTCAAGCCACAACCAGTAATTGTCAGCCATCTTAGGAGAGTCATTTTAAACAAATAGTCATTTTAAAAGGGTTACTATATTTTACACATATTAGTTAATTTGCTACTCCATCCGATTTCCTAACACCCAAAAATGTTGGTAATTTAATTGGCTGTATTACCATAACTTTAGACAGACTCTGACTAACTAAAGAATCTGACTGCTATGGTTCCATGGGTCAAATTAGTCAAATGCAGGTTATTATCTGCCAATTTTTTTTTTAAAACAAGTTAGGACATCTAGAAGTGAGGAAATTAAACATTTTGTTTAATCCAACAGATACATCAAGGCTATAGCAATTCAAATTGTGGCATCTGTGTTCACCTATTAATTCAATTCTTTGTGGTGTTTGTATATGACTTATTGTAATAAATATTAATTTATTTTTTGATAGCCTCAACCTATACCTACACTGATATTTTTGTGTTCTTAAAGAGCTCTGCTAGGCAAAAAAAATCAAAATATTTAAGTTGGTTAAATAGGGGTGGCACTGCGATTTGATCTATTAAGCTGACTGAATTAATTGTTCAGGCATTCCCTGACATAATGCAGTATATGTCTAATGCGATGATAAACACGTAGTTTAACCTCCTAGCAGTAATGAAATGTAATGGCATTGAGATAAAATACCGCCTGGTTTACTGATTACTGTAAATATCAGCCTTTTATTATGCAGTCTGAGAAGTAAAGGTAGATGCAAAAAAAGACTTATACATGGTGGCAGAAAACAATACAATATATTAATATGAAATATTTCCCATTTACCTGACTAAAAAACAAAAATGTAAATGTATTTTTTATTCCTGACCATAAACACAAAACAGTTTATTCAAAACTTTTGGACATCTGCAAAAGGGAGGCTTTTATATTTTATGGTTGAACTAGATGGACTTGTGCCTTTTTTTTCAACCTGACTAACTAAGTAACTATAAAATACGTTTACTGCACATATAATCTTTTGGAAGATTTTTGTTGAATATATAACTTAACATTGAAAGGTGAAGCAGTGGACTCATAAGCCCATCTGTCTGTCTTCTCCAATGAACTGGCTTCTTGCACTGCTTCTCCCAGTCTGAACACTACTATACATAGACTGGACGTCACTGATACCAAATTAAAATCCAGGTACTTACATTTCTGGCATTTAAAAATAAATTTTATTACGTATCAATGAAAACTGAGTTGCATTACTTTGTGTATTTTATATTTGGCTGGAATTGAGCCTTAAAGGGGAACTGCAGTCAAATATAAATATTTTACACTTGAAGTCTAATTCCAGCTTGGCGATCATTTTAAATTGTTAGTTAATACAAGGCTTACCTTAATTGGCTGAAGTAGAGATTGCTACATCATCCATCCACCTTTCCACCTCAGCCAATCAGAGGAAGCCTTGTATTCATTCATAAAACTGCAAACCTTCTTGTGAATAACTGAGCAGCACTCAGTCTGACTCAATTTTGTTCCAGCAATGGTGCTGATAGAAACCACATTTCCTAGTGAAGGAATATCAAGTAATATTAAAGCTGGAGTTAGGTTTTAAAATACATCAGTGTATGTACTATAAATGATATGTGGTTTTAACCTAGCATTTATCTTGTCTTTGTTCTTGTTCTTAACCTTGGAAAGATAACAAGTAATAGAAAATACACTTCCCTGCTTTAATAGTGCTTCATCCAGTAATCATGCATTGACATTCAATTGCATTGTTAAATCTAAGGCAGGCCATAGACAGATCAAAATGTGTCTGGTTGAGCAGGAACAAGCTGGAATTTTGATCTGACTATGGGCAGGCTGGTTGTACTTAAGTGGGTGGATGTACAACCAGCCTGCCAGGTTTTTTGTGTGACCACTGTCGGTGACTATAGCTGCCGGCAGTGATCATTGTATTATGATAGCTGGGAAACCTCCCGCTGTCAGAATGCAATAGCACAGTCAGTGTTGATGGGGGAATCAAGCACATTTATTTAATTTAACCTATGATTGAAGAAACGAGAAATGGATATTGCATGGCTTGCTTAAAAGTCTTACCAATTTGTTTATTTTTAATAGATATTTAAACATTTCAGTCCAAATACACACTGGCTTTTAATGCTCAATGCTCACGTGCATTTACTTGTATCCCACTTCAGATCTTTAATGACAGTGTTTAACTTGCTTGCTCAGAAGACATAGTATGATGGTGGGATGGACAACACAAATATTTTTAACTGGAGCTTCTAGAAACTAAGGCTGCTACTAATTCTTAATTGTTCATTTTTTCAGGAATACAATAGAGCTATGATAATGGAAAGGTTTAAAAAAAACGAGACAAGGCTGTATATCAGAGATGTCTACTTTTAAAAAGAAATGGTGTGAGGCTTATCAGAACCAGTGATGGATTCATGATCCATGCTGATATGATATATGCTCAGGGAAAAGGGTTTTGTTTCCTTTATCTTTGCTAGTTCTCTCAGAAAAGAGGTCATAACTCAGGAAAGGTGAAGTCTCTAGTGAGTTATGAAGCCTGTCTTTTCACAAGTGAGTACTGTAGATAAATTGACGTGCTTGGGATAAAGTCTTGTCCAGTTACATATTCATTCAATGCAGAGCGGAAAGGCTTGTGAATACAGAATATACTGTGTGAGGAACATGCAGTTAGAAATTCAGTTAAGGTGAGACATCAGACATCTGCTTGTCCTTGAACTGCTGCAATATAGTTTGAGACTCAGCCAATGCAGTTACCAACTTTGTTCCCTTTTCCCTGCATAGAAAAAGGAAAGATCCATCAAAATGTAAAATCTCTATGTACTATAACAAGCACTTCTGATAAGGTGGAAACCCTTTTTATCACTGAAGGAAAGCTCAACACAAAACCAACCCTTGTCCAGGTGTCTCTCAGAGTGCTTTAGTTGAGTCAGGATGTGTAGTTGGGAAACATTGGTGACACATTTACACCATCAACAACCCTACCAGCCAAATCTGACACAAAGTAAGTATTCACATTCTTGCTAAGCGATCCTTACAGTCAGACCATGATTGTTAGTTGTCATACTAAGCAGAATATTAGCAAGGCTTTTATTTGTATGTACATTCAAAATCACATGTTACATATCAACCATTCACAAAATTACTCTTCCTTTTACACATCATACCTATTGATTATAGAACCTCCCTGCCAGGAATGCATCAACTCTTTACTTGTCATTTTATTGTCAGCTGGTAGGAAATTTGATTCACTTTCACAAAAGCTAGATGTTGTTAAAAAAAATACACATCATATGATTATTTTCCATCTAACAAAAGTCATTCAACCATGTGATGTCTGACATGGAAGAAAAACTCTTCAGCAGCATGAGCCTCATTTCGATTATCTCTCCAATAACTCAGTTGGTAGTAAACGAAAAAGCATATTCTTTATGATGATAGACTGAAACTGAAAATGTCATAGGCATACATACTGTTAAATATGTGGGCTTTCTTGATTTATAAGTAAATAGAATTGGGAAAATCATCCCACTTGCATGAAATGGGAGATGGAACAATCCAAGGATTTGATGAGCTTTAAGCTTATCTAAGTGCAATGTCCACTATATTGTCAAAAGTATTGGGAAGGGTGCCTTTACATGCACATGAACTTTGATGGCATCCTAGTCTTAGTCTGTATGGTTCAATTTTGAGTTGACCCACCCTTTGCAGCTATAACAGCTTCAAATACTCTGGGAAGGCTGTCCACAAGGTTTAGAAGTGAATTTATGGGAATGTTGGGCCATGCTTACACAAGCACATTTATGGGGTCAGGCACTAATGTTGGACGAGAAGGCCTGGTTCACAGTCTCCACTCTAATTCACCCTAAAGGTGTTGTCGGGTTACAGTCAAGTTCCTCCACCCCAAATTCGTTCATCCATGTCCTTATGGACCTTGCTTTGTGCAGTGGTGTGCAGTCACGTTGGAACAAGAAGGGGCCATCTCCAAACTGTTCCCACAAAGTTGGGAGCATGAAATTGTCTAAAATGTCTTGGTATGCTGACGCCTTAAGGGGTCAAGCTCAACCTACTGAAAATCAACCCCACACCATAATCCCCTCTCCACCAAATGATTTAGACCTGTGCACAAAGCAAGGTCCACTAAAGACACGAATGAGCAAATTTGGGGTGGAGGAACTTGACTGGCCTGCACAGAGTCTCGATCTACACCTCAGCTTACTCCTTCAGTCTCCTCACGTATCACTAATTTACTAACAGACATATCAGTCTGGATGTCACACCACTTCCTCAAACTTAATATATCCAAAATCGAGCTTATAATATTTTCTCCACCACATGGCTCTTTCCCCAATCTCTCTGTCAAGATCAAAGGCATCCCTGCATACCAAGGTCCTGGGTGTAATCCTGGACTCTGAACTCTCCTTTAGGCCCCACATCCAATCACTGTCCAAATCTTGCCTCCTAAACCTCCACAACATCTCCAAAATACGCCCCTTTCTAACCAAAGACACCACAAAGCTCTTAGTTCACTCCCTGATCATCTTTCGCCTCTACTACTACAACTGCCTTCTCATTGGCTTACCTTTACATATGCTACCCCCCTTCAGTTCATCATGAATTCTGCTGCCAGGCTCATCCACCTTACCAACCGAACCATGTCTTCTACTCCTCTCTGCCAATCCCTCCATTGGCTTCCCATCATCCAATGACAAGAAATTGAATTCAAAATACTAACAACCACTCACAAAGCCTTCCACATTTCAACCCTCACCTACATCCATAGCCTAGTCTCAAAATACCAACCAATACCAATATAATCTTTCTCTTCATTCATCCCAAGACCTTCTGCTCTCTATCTCCCTCATCACCTTTTCCCATGCTCGCCTCCAGGACTTTTCCAGAGCCTCACCCATCCTATGGAACTCCCTACCCCAATCTTATCTCCTTTTAGACAATCCCTGAAGACTCTTCTCTTCAGAGAAGCCTATCCTGACCACACCTAACAACTGTACTTTGACTTTCATCATCAGCTCATCCCACACAGTTATTACCTTTTGTATCACTTGAACCTCCCTCCTAGATTGTAAGCTCTAAAGAGCAGGGCCCTCTGATTCCTCCTGTATTGAATTGTATTGTAACTGTACTGCCTGCCCTCACGTTGTAAAGCGCTGTGCAAACTGTTGACACTATGTAAATCCTGTATAATAATAATATAACAATATTGTCCCCTGTTCAGTGGCAGAACAAGTGGCACCATCAGCATGTACAATCCCATCCTCATGTAGAAAATTATTTTCTAGTGATAGAAAAGTTCTATCAAAGTGTACGCCTGTCTTAAGAATCTGGAATGATGGCAGACATTGTGCTTGTACAATGATAAAGATGTTAAAGGAAAACTGTCCTGCACAGGCAAGTATGCAGATAAGAAATTCAGACTTTAATCTGACATTCCTAACCTTCATACTTGTTCCAGGTCAGTGACTAAGAAAGTATCACATGCATAATATATGATGTGTAGGCTAAGGGCCAAGGGAACATGTCTCAATTAAATTAGCTGCAAACCTGAAAAGGTTCTTCATAGCAAAATGTTTACCAGTAAATTGCAATTGGGATTATCTCAACTGATTATCACAAGTGCTGGTATTAATTTTAAATTGTGGATAATTTGACTAGTTTAATCATTTGTATTAATTGAGAAAACATGAGACACAATTTTTATTTTCTTATTAGCATTTCAAAATTATCCAACCAGAAATAATTACGTAAAAAATAATAATATGTGTGTATCAATGTGTACTTTACTTTATACTGTAGTTACAATATGTTAACTATCTGTGATATACTCTGCACTGTGCGTTGCTTTATACATGAATAAAAGGATCCTCCCAAGACCTCCTCACCTCATCCCATGCTCGCCTTCAGGGCTTCTCCAGAGCCTCTCCCATCCTCTGGAATGCTCTACCCCAATCTGTCCGACTTTCTCCTACTTTGTCCACATTCAGACAATCCCTGAAAACTCACCTCTTTAGAAAAGCCTATGTGGCCCCTACCTAACAACTGTACATTTATCTTCTTCTTCTTCAGCACATGCCCCACAATCATTACCTCTTGTATCTCTTGACCTTCCCTCTTAGATTGTAAGCTAAGGAACAAGGCCCTCTGATTCCTACTGTATTAAAATGTATTGTATTTGTACTGTCTACACTCAAGTTGTAAAGTGCTGTGTAAACTGTTGGCGCTATATAAAGCCTGTATAATAATAATAATATTAATATTAATGAAATATGTATATAAAGTCCCTTTTTTTACAAAAGCCAAGGAAGCTAGGAACTCAGCACAAGCTGACAAGCTGACAAGCTGACAAAGGTTTCATTATAGAGCTGTTTACTGCATTTACTTTTTCTGTTCTGATTGTTTTCAGGGTCAGAGAACCAAAGATTCATTTCACTTGTGAAATGATTACTAGACAGAAACTTGTATGCGGTCTTACAATTTTACTGATCGTAGGTTATTCTCAGCAGCAGTCTACTGGCAGTTCAATGTAGCATAGTACGATAATCATAATATCACTCTCTTCAGTCACTAATCCTGTGTGAAACTGAGCAGCAATTGCCCGATTTATCATTTGTAACACTACTGTAGCCAATGTGAGTTACATGCTGTTCTACTGCAAGCTCATTATTTTATACTGCTTCTGAGAGTCATTGAATTATGGGAAAATTCTGTACCGTGGGCAGTTTTAGAGAACATGAAGTCATATAAAAAGACTGTAAGGCAGCCCTGGTATTCAGCTGAAGGCACCAAATATTAAGCACCAGCGATGGGGTGCTTTTACTATCATAAGTGCATGGGATTTGCAATTTTTTTGATCTTTTTGGCCCAAAACCTTGCAGGTTTGTCAACAGAAATAAGACACACCCTATAATGTAGTGCATTACTTTAGATAACCCAGGTCCTACTATATAAAATATTGGGCTCACAGTTGCCATATGGTCAGTATTTGTTAGAGATGTTAGGAAAAGCTGACAATACTGTGTAGGAAGAAATACAGTTTTTTTTTATTATTTTTAGATATTTTTTTATATTATTTTGGAATTGGCACATGTACCCTGTGGCAGTGCTCAGCTTTCCATGGCTTTTGTTTGACAATATCTTCATTATTAGCACTACAAGTAAGGCCATCTTTCAGTGATGTGCCAATTGAGTGACACATGCTTCTCTGCATAAGGTACCCAATACATATATTAGCAGACATATTAGTGTGCACTCTAAGCTATGTGCATGTAAGCGCATGTGTATCCTCGACACTGGTATTGGTGCCAAAAGGCCTATATAAGATTGTGTGTGACATGGATAGATTGCTGCGTGGTCTTCAGTTAGTTCCTGACTTACCTGTGACCTGACCTGCTTCCTCTGCCTACCCTCCTATGACCTGGCTTCCCTTTGACCTGTATTTTGGAGTCTGTATCCTGCCTTATAATTTGGTACCTCTATACCCAGCTGTTAACTGACACTGGCCTATCTACTAACATTGCCTCTAGCTTATGTTCTCACTTATCTCCTAGCTTCATTCTTGTCTGCTGACTGGGTCTTACCATATTCCTGCATCTGTTTTTCACCCAGTGGTCCACAGTAATTTATCCCTCATACCAGACTGCTGGTGTTGCCTGCAATGTTGGCCCTTGTGCCTTATCATCACATCCCCTGTCACCACTTCAAGGGGTATTTCATTTGTACAGACATTATTTATAAATGATACATTAATATCTGTGCACCATATTTCTAACTGTAAATGTGCAATACAAAATTACCACTTAAAGTCAACTATGCAACTTGCAAAAGCACATACATATACTGTATTTTGCACATGTTCAAACAATTGTCTGCTTTGACTTTAAATACCAAACAATGATAATTTGAGTTTAATAATGACTGTAAAGGGATTTGATAATTTTATTTGATATTATTACGAAAATCCATTCAACTTATAAGGCTGAATTCACACCTACCATTTTTTTAACTGCACACTTTTTGTACACATTTTTTGTGCAACATGCATGGGACAGTCCATTCATTTCAATGAGCTGTCCTAGGCACCATAAATGTGACAAAGTAGCTCATGTAGCTTTTGTCATGTTTGAGGTGCCATTAACAATGAATAGTACCACTAAAGGAACAAGCATTGTTAGTGAGTTTTGTATACATATGCAATGATATTGCGTACATTTACAAAACGCGCAGATGTGAATGGATCCTTAATATTTAAGTCAATGTAATCTTTAACAATGAACGTATCTTATTTGCTAGCTTGGACTATTATTTTGCTAACATTTTTTGATGAGTGTTGATCCCGAAAGAAATCCAGAGCTGTCCTGTGCACACTGCAGTGTGATATCAAACAATGTTATTAGGAAGTGTGTTGGGTAGTGCTAAGTATATTAGGACTACCAAACAAGCCTCCCACCACCCCCCCATGTTATGGCTCCCTGTCTTATGCTGAAAATGCTACCCCTGGCTACTCCTGTCTAGATGCAATATATAATAATAATAATAATAATAATAATATATAATTTGTGTTTTTGAGTTTTGATACACTACTTTAGGCAAAAGTTACGTATACATTAAGTAGGGACAGTTCTGACCGACATGCCAACTGGTATGCACATGATCAACGATTATACAATGTTATCAGAAAGTGGGTTAGACAGTCCACAATGTGTTAGGACTGCAGTACACCTCCTCCCCTGTTATGGCTTCTATCCACATGAAAGTGTAATGTCAGACCTATGCTAATGTACGATATCAGCTCATATGGCTTTTACCAGAAATTTCAAAAGTTAAAATAAAAAATAGAGTGATGATAATGTAACAAGATCACAAGTTTGCTGCAGCAAAGCAGGAGTAGATTATAGAAGGCTGATGTTAGATGAATATATTCTTGTGGTGCCAGTAAATCTGCACTGGTTATACTACCCATCTCCAAAAAGCGCTCTGCTTAATTTTGGGGCTAGGAATGAGCTTGGGGTTTCTTCGCTGTTTGGATGGATGCCCAAACATTTACACTTTTGGTGGATGTTGTGACAGTGGCATCACTGACCAAATTTGGCTATGGCCATTAACCAAATATGGTAATATCTTATGACTTATATCATCATACCCCTGCCTCATTGTATTTAATCCTAATGACAGCTCTGAAGCTGGTGTTGTGAGTGCAGCACAAGCAGATGGGGTAGTGTATAAATGTGTTTTTTTCTTTTGGTGCTCAGCAGGCAGCCAATCATGAGTAATATTCATCATGAGCGAAGTTGGATTTCCAACTCTGGATTTTTGTCAAAAACTTGTGTGTGTTTCTTTTTTAACTGACATTTTTTTCATGATATGTTCCCCCACAACCACCAAGCCTGTTTTTTGGGAACCTGGCTTTGTCCTCATGAGTATGAAGACCCCCTATATTTAAGGCACATGGCCTGGTATGGATTTTCTGGAGGACCTTGTACTCTTTTTGCATGGGTGACCCTCTAAAATCCATACCAGATACAAAATGTATGCCATACCAGCATGTGGCCTGCAATGGTTCAGGAAGGGGTCTTTTCTAGCAAGTCAGGCTGCATGCTTGGATAACATCTATTCAGTAATCATTATTTTACTTGAGTTGAAACTCAGCATGAATAGGTGTACGTTTTTAATTTCCACTAAGTTGCCCTTTAAGTCAAATTTATTTTGCACTTTAGACTTTACACTTTTCTACGTTTAGCTTATAGTGTTGATTTACTAAAAAGTCATATGTTTACTTCATCTCCCTGATGAAGTCACATGATGAGTGATGATATGCATAGGAATACATAGCATGCTTGGACACCAGAAGTGACATCCCGAGCACGAGCACGGCGCTCGTTTTGTTTTGCATGCTTTTTACTGTTTAAATGTGAGTACCTATGATCCGTTTTTTTCAATAAATTTGGGAAATATTTTACATACTTCACTATTGGGGCTCCTCTTTCATTCCTTATATGGTACTTTGTGATACATCCCTGAGTGTCTAGTGGAAACTTACCTGCAGGCTTGCAGAGGCACAGACCCAGCTAAACCATCTACAGAGTACAGTGTTTTGGATATATTTATGCTGTTTGCCTTAGAGCAGTAAGGTAAGGAGTCACTGCACCTGATGTTTTGCGGGCACTGAGAAGCTGCAGGATCGCCCAGTTACCCGTTTGAGTCCCTCAGTCTAATATGATTCACTGACTTTTTTTTATAGTGGCACTGTGTGTATTCACAGATCTGTTATATATGCAATTTGCTTTATTGGCACTGTGGATATACATACTTAGTTGGACATTATTATCTATTCACATGTGTGTCACCTATGCACTTTATGATTAGTGAATTTTATTTTCAGTAAGTTGTTTTCACCATTGTGTTCTTTTATGGCACGTATGCACTTTATTCATTCATGTAACCAATTACTTTGATTTTAGTGTTTGTTTATCTATGTATCAGTGTGTTACACTTAATAGTGTGTATTTTTATCACCATTTAGCTCAGAGTAATTTTATTCATTTTGGAGCACACCACCATATATTGATTTTCTTTTTTACCTACTTGGGGGGGGGGGGGGTTGCACCCCTGTCGGTGGTTTGCTGCAACCATAATTTACTTGTACTATCTTCCGACACATTAGTAGCGTGGGAATATCTTATATTTTTTTCATGTCATGTGGCCTGGTATGGTTTGGGGTGGGCCTCGCTCACCCCCCCCCCCCTCCTGGCCTGCCAGGCTGCATGCACAGATAAGGGTCTGGTATGGTATGCCATTTTTAAAAACAATTTGATGTTCATACCAAGCCCAATGCTGCATACTGCAGTCAGCGGGGAATCCTGCTGACAGAAGATAAGTCATGGTTGTTAAGGAAGAGGCGGCCGCCTGCTCCTTAACAACCACCTATTTGATGGTTAAAATACTGGTAACTTTCACTCCTAAAATATCAAATCACTTCATAAAATAGCTCATGCAATATTTTAGAAGCATTTTTTAGTGAATTACAAAAAGCAGTAGGTACCAATTTGTTAACGGAGCCAACTATTTTCTATGCAAGAGGATGAGATTAGTATAACACCATATTTATATTAGAACAGTGCTGGTCTTTTTGCATATGAGGCCTCCAGAATTGGACACAATATTCTATATGAAGTCTAACTTAATATCTATTTAGGGCAACCAGGACCTCCTTCCTCCTGCTACTCCTGTACCCTAGAATTCTAATCGCAATTTCCACTGCGTGGCTACACTGTTTGCTAATTTTGCAATCATTTAAAATAAATACTCCCAAATCTACAGTATTTCCTCTGTAGTTATTGTCATTAATGTACCCCCAATATTGTATTCCATCAATGGACTAATTTTAGCTATTCTTTTACATTTAGAAACATTGAACTGCAGTTTCTGCTGCTTTGACCAATTTTCCAGCGATCTCAAATCATGCTCCATGTTACAGACACCCCCAGGGATATCAACCTTATTACACACCTTTGTGTCATCAGCAAAAAAGACATTCCTTACCTGTCAAACCAAGTTTAGTTATAGCCCATACAAACAGATTAAATAGAACAGGACCTAGTACACAGACTTGTGACCAGTCTCTGTTCTGAATGAACCCCATTTGCACTCTGATATCTATCCTTTAGCCAACTGCATATTTTCTCAACTAGGGTTCGGGCCATAGCTTGTACAACTTTGTTTATGAGAGCATCATGTAGAATTGTATCAAATGCTTTGCTAAAAATAAAGATAGGCCATGTCCACAGCACCACATTGGTCCAAAACATTTGTGATGCAGTAAAAATTTTTTAATCAGATCGGTCTGACTTGATTTTCCCTCTATAGAGCCATGGTGCTTTGGGTTCAGCAAGTTTTGTCTCCGTTTCCCTGGATCCCACACTACATGTATTTCATTTCTTTATTTCTTAGGCTTCTCTATATATGGAGTCCAAAGTGTATCCCCCCCCCCCCCAACATTTTTTATCACAGATGATTTCCACATGCCTAGGCATATTAAAAAGTAATGTATATTTCTACATCTATGAACAGCAGATACTGTATAGTTGTGTCTGTTTAAACAATCTATGGAATTTGGTATTTTATCTGGCAGTACTACCTATAACAACACGAATGAGTTTTCACAGAGAACAAGCATAGGTAATAAAAGTAAATATGTTTGTTTACCTGGCAGTGAATCTGCATTTGAATAGTCAATTAATATTCACAATGGGTTTGCTGATATCAATTATCCTACCTAAACTGCAATTATTTTGTTGAAATGCAAAGTGATATAAAGTGTGTCAACAAGCTAAAAGCCTCTTCTGCTATGGGAAAATAGATCAAATACTGCTCTCCTAACATCAATAGAAAAACCATTACAGAAAGAGTATGCTGTTAGCCATTATTCGTAGTTAGAGAGTCTCAGGAGAAATCAACATGATGGAATGACAAGTATCTCTCTGATATTGCTATTGTGAAAGCTATGTTCTTCAAGCGAGAGAACACTGAGAAACAATGTATATGATGATACTATGAAAAAACAAACCCAAAAAAAAAAAAAACGGTTATTTTGATTGCATACACAAAGCAGTCATGTTGTACTTAACACTAATTGCTGACCTTGTAGAGAAATACCATCAAAAGATTTAGAAGTCCTTTTCTTGTTAACTTAATCCTTACCTTTATGACAAATTATATACAGTATAATAGCATGTTATGTTGTATAGATATCTCCAGAGTCTATTCACACGTCTAGGTCTACATAGAAAAACAAGGCTGTATTTAATCATATTATAGTTTTTTCAAATGTTTGTAAACCTCAGACATTAAACATGAATAAAGAGCATCCTTCTAAAGTGTGTACTTGTCTCAATTAAAAGCACACTGGAGTGGATTTGCTAAAACACTCAGAATCTGGTGCAGCTGTGCATAGTAACCAATCAGCTTTGAACTTCAGCTTGTTCAATTAAGCCTTGACAATAAAACCTAGAAGCTGACTGGATAATATGCACAGCTGCACCAGATTCTGTGTGCACCAGTTTTAGTAAATCACCCCTAAGGCCCCTTTCACACTGGGGCGTTTTTCAGGCACTACAGTGCTAAAAATAGTGCCTGTATAGCCCCTGAAAAAATCTGGCCCCTTTCACTCAAGCGTGAAAGC
This sequence comes from Lithobates pipiens, assembly GCF_037356315.1. Taxonomy (NCBI): domain Eukaryota; kingdom Metazoa; phylum Chordata; class Amphibia; order Anura; family Ranidae; genus Lithobates; species Lithobates pipiens. Next base: position 396,544,945 of record NW_027507748.1, on the reverse strand, counting down.
CGGAGGGCTTTTACACTGGAGCGGTGCGCTAGCAGGACGGTGAAAAAAATCCTTCTTTATTTGGAGCGGTGAAGGAGCGGTGTATTCACCACTCCTAAACCGCTTCTACCCGTTGAAATCAATGGGGTAGCCTGGCTATACCGCCGCTGCAGCAATGCTTTGTGGGCAGTTTTAACCCTTTTTCGGCTGCTAGCGGGGGTTAAAACCACCCCACTAGCGGCCGCATACCACCGCTAAAACGACGGTAAAGCACCGCTAAAAATAGCGCCACTTTACCGCTGATACCGCTCCCGCCGCAGTGTGAAAGGGGCCTTAGTATAATTTCTGTATGCTGCTTTGTTCCTCTGCTATCAACATGAGTAACTTCTGACAAGTTTTCCTGACACCAAGAGAAAAAAGGGGAGAGATCTCCAGCAGATTGACAGCCTCAGCTCTGTTCATGTGTGCTGTGTAAAGGGGGTGTGTGTCTCTTCTCTCCAATAAGCCCTCAGACCTCTCCAGGGCAGGACTGGGAATAAAAACCAGCCCTGGAAAAAATGTCATACCAGCCCCACAGCATTATTATACCAGCCCAACAGCATAACGTTATTATTTTCTTGTTCATGAAAGGGAAAACCATGAATTTTAAAGCACATTTGATGAAGAGTGTATTATATATAGATATGAAATCACATAGGGTTATTTATATATATATATATATATATATATATATATATATATATATATATGCAAATTCCAGTTAAAAGTGGTAAGTGGACAATCAATAAGGGGGACCCCAGGAACTCAGAACGTGGGGGGGCACCTTCCACAGAAAGAATACACTAAGGTAAGGGGGTGGGTGCCCACCAAATGCAGCTTTACTCTGCCCGTGAATGCAGTCTCACTGTGCCCACAAATGTGACCTCACCGTGCCCACCATTGCAGCCTCACTGTGCCCATTATTGCAGCCTCACTGTCCCCATCAAATGCAGCTTTACTGTGCCCATGAATGCAGCCTCCCTGAACCCATGAATTCAGCCACTTCTGTGCCCCATGTCCCAGTTTGCAGTCCCTGTCTGTGGGAAGGTGTGTTGTTGATGCTTGGTATGGTACCTTGCATGCCAGCAGGATATCCATGATGGCCAGTAGCAGGCAGGATCTGTTCTCGTTTTGGATGGGGATGGTGCTCCTTCCAGAGGATCTGTTTGCTGTGAGAGGAAGTGGTCCCTGGCCACCTGCACCTTCAGCCGTCCCCATTTTCCAGCCTGTCCTCTGGTCCTGGGGAAGTGGAGAGTACTGGGTGGGAGCTGGAGAGAAAGGGGAGCAGAGAGTACTGTCGGGGTTGGAGAACACATGGGTGGGGGCCTAGAGCAGGGGGTAGGGGAGATCACAGGGGTGGGGAGCAGAGAGCTCTGGGGGGGAACTTGAGAGTACTGGGGGGGCAGAAAAACAGGGGTGGAGAGCATGGGGGATGGAGAGTACTGGGGGGTACAAAGAGTAGGGGGAGAGCTTGAGAGCACCAGTGGGGGCCAGAAAGAACAGGGGGAAAAGCACGGGGGACTGGAGAGCATTATGGGAGATGGAGGGCATTGGCAGGGTTGGAGAGCACATGGGTGGGGGCAAAATGCAGGGGGGTACAGGAGTGGGGAGTGGAGAGTGCTGGGGGGAACCAAAAAGAACAGGAGTGGAGAGCACGGGGGAAGAGAGCACTGGGGGGGCTGGAGAGAGATGGGTGGAGATTGAGAGCACCAGGGGGCCATAAAGAACAGGGGTGGGGAGAATTGAGGGCTGGAGAGCACTGGGGTGGGGGCTGGAGAGTGATGGGGAGAGCTGGAGAGCACTGGGGAGGTGAGATAGAACAAGGGGGAGAGCACCAGGGTGAGTGGAGAGCACTGGGGGGGGCAGGGGGGAGAGCACTGGGGGAGTGAAGAGCACTGGGGGGAAAGAACAGGGGGGAGCACTGGGAGGAGAGGAGAGCACTGGAGGGAGAACAGGGGGGCACTAGGGGGAGTGGAGAGTACTGAGGGGGGAAAGCACTGGGGAGAGTGGAGAGCACTGGGGGGGAACAGGGGAAGGAGAGCGCTAGGGGAGAAGAACAGGGGGAAGAGCAGAGCACTGGGGGGGGAGAATGGGGGGCACTGGGGGGAGTGAAGAGCACTGGGGGGAGAGCACTGGGGGAGAGAGCACTGGGGGGAGTGGAGAGCACTGGGATGGTGGCTAGAGAAGGATGGGGAGAACTGGAGAGCAGGTTGGGGGAGCAGAAAGAACAGGGGTGGAGAGAACTGTGGGGGGGAGAACAGGGGGGAGAAGAGCACTGGGGGGCAGGGGTGAAGAGCACTGGGTTGAGCACTGGGGGAATGAAGAGCACTGGGGGGGTGAAGAGCACTGGGATGGTTGCTAGAGAAGGATGGGGAGAACTGGAGATATGGTTGGGGGGCAGAAAGAACAGGGGTGGAGAGAACTGTGGGGGGGCTGGAGAGTGTGGTGGGGGAGGAGAGCACTGGGGGGGGGGGGCAGGGAGCACGAGGTGAACTGGGGGGGCAGTAAAAGAAGTTGGATAGGAGGATCAGCAGGGGGCTGCATATAGAGAAAATTAGATTTCTATATTCCTCCATGCAGCCACTGAATGCTTGATTCAGTGGCTGCATGAAGGAATATAGAAAGCTAATTTCCTCTATATGCTGCGCCCTGCTGATCCTCCTATCCAGGCACACATGGCTGGCTGCACAGGCTGCATCTCCTCTTGATCACAGCGTTGGCTGGCTCTGTGTTCGGCGGCCGCTCTGTAACATGGCCCCACCCCCCCAGACCGGCTCGTGTGATAGGCGGAACATTGATTCTATCTACTATCACACGAGCTGGTCTGGGGGGGTGGGGCCATGTTACAGAGCGGCCGCCGAACACAGAGCCAGCCAGTGCTGTGATCCACAGTAGAGAGCACCAATGCAGCCACAACTAAAAGCTGCCCCAGGGCAGGCGGCCTACTGGGAAATCTCCCTGTAAAGCCAGTCCAGCCCTGGACCTCTCCCAGCTGAGCTCTGCAGTGTATAACTTCAGCTCTTCACTGCCTTTTTTTCTGATCTCTCAGACAAGCTTTATACAGTAATTCAGCACTTTGAACTGATGTAGAAAAGAGAAGACTGCAGGTACAACGTATGTAGAAGGATTTTTTTCCTCTCTGTGTATCACATGAGGCCAGTCATATCACTGGGTATATGTAATACCACGTACACACGGTCGGAATTTTGGTCGGAAAAAGCTCTGATGGTTTTCCTGATGGAATTCCGACAGGATTTCACTCAAGCTGTCTTGCATACACACGGTCACACCAAATTCCAACCGTCAAGAATGCGGTAACGTACAACACGTACGATGGGACTAGAAAAGGGAAGTTCAATACCCAGAAGCCAATAGCTTCCATCTCCTAGTTGAATCTGAGCATGCGAGAGTTTTTGCGCGTCGGAATTGCAAACGCACGATCAGAATTTCCGATAGAAAGTTGTTCTCAAATGCAAGTTCCCTATCACCTTTTCATTATTATGAATTAAGGACTTTTTCAGTACTAATATTGCTTATTTTAGCATTACAAAATCACAGATACTTTTAGCATTACAGAATCACAGATACTTTTATTGCACATTATTTGGTGGTATAATTTTTAATATTGTTATGTTTGATCGATCAACCAATTTTAGTATAACCAGCCTGCCGGATTCTCTTGCAATTATTGCTAGTGGCTACTATAGCACCATCTTCTCCCGGCGGGGACTGTTTACTCCCTGTAACCTGTAGAGCTGCACCAGATTTTGCACAGTTTTAGTAAATCAACCCCAATGCATATGATGATACTATGGAGTTAAACAAGACCTAAGGGCCAATTCACACTATATGTGGTGACAGACGTTTTACCGCATGGTAAACAGGAAACTATTTTTCTCATGTTTCCCATTTACACTGTAGCACAGCCTAGTGCTGCAATGTTCTGCCTTAAAATGCAAACATGCTGCATTTTATCTCAGTGCAACTGGCCTAATCACAGGGCAATGTCAGGCAGCGCAGTGTGCTGCCTGAAATTGCAGTAAATGAAGTGTACACTTTTGTACACTTCAAATAAAGCTTGTACAAAACAGAAAAAAAAAGGGAGCAGTACGATGAGCTGAATCATGCATCACACTGCTCCATAGCAGTAATCAGTGAAAGCTGCTGGAGTGCTGAATCGCTCCTGCTCCTCCCGCAATTTCAAACAGTGCAAGCGTGAATTTGTCTTAAATGACTATCAATGACTTAAATAAATTAACATTGTGTAAGTACAATGTTAAAATTTCTTAGGAAGTGGTACAATAAACATGTTATCAGCCACAAGATGGAGGCCACATGCAATGGGGTTGATTTAAGGCAATAAAACAATTCACTTTGCCAGGGAATTTCCACTTTGCAAGACATTTTCCCCATAGTGAAAGAGATGAAGCTTTGCTGACTTCCCATTAAGAGCAGACAGAAATGCATTTTTTTTTTGTTTTTCCTTGCACTTGATCGGGTAAACTTTTCAAATTGAAAAATTGAAAGGCAAAATTACTTTGCAAAGTAGAATTTCCATTGCAAAGTACACAGCCTGTTTTCCCTTAAGCCGCGTACACACGGGCGGACTGTATGGCCAACTTAGTCCGTCAGACAATCCGATGGACAGTCTGCCCTACTTTCGAATGAACGGACTTGACCACACACGGATGCACAAACAGTCCGTCGAAAGCTTGCGCGATGACGTGTACAGCACGTACGACGGGACTAGAAATAGGAAGTCCAATACACAGCAATGCAACCTTTCGCCGTGTAAATCCTTTCTGAGCATGCGCCATACTTAGTCCGTCAAACTAGCCTACTGACGAGCGGATTGTCCGCTGAAACCAAAGTATGACGGACAGTATTTCGGAAATTCCGAAATACTTAGTCCGCCAGACTGCACGCTGAAAAAGTCCGCTGAAGCCCACACACGAGCGGACTGTCCGCTGAAATGTGTTTCGACGGACTAAGTTGGCCAGACAGTCCGCCCGTGTGTACGCGGCTTTAGAAAAACATCCACATTATTTTCACTGGTATCTGTGGGAGTCAAGGTTTTATCTTTGTTATATGAATATTTATTTTCTACATATCTTGTAATATAGTAACCGCTGTAATGAGTTGTCTTCATATAGGGTCATAGTGATTGTGGATTTAATGCTTCAATAATATAATGTACATTTATGACCCCAAATTTACATGCAGGGAGTTGTACAAGCAGCTAGTTAAAATTCGGTTAACTGCAATCTAAATTTAATGCTGCTTTTCAACTGATTTGTTGGCAAAGACTCATGGGCCTCTACAGTACAAGCACTCCACAGGGAAACACTGTGTTTGTTTGTACATGATCTCCAGTTCTATTTAATAATGAATACACGAGAGTAATACAGAACTGCTTGTGACTGCTATGTATTGTGCATCACTATAATATCACCCTCTGCAGTTTTTGAAGTACCTGTCAGAAATATTATTGTCTGTTGTACATTGTTATATTGAAAAAGAAAGCAACCTAAAAAGTGAATGCTAATATAGATGTGTTTCACACAGTTAGATAGTACACAATAACAGCACAAGGAAACACTTAAAAAGGAAATATAACAACGTTAGTGAAAACTGGCATAGTTCTTCATAAGGAACAGAAAAAACAAAACAAGGAAATTAAACGGAGGACAGATATTCCAACTGTTAGGCAGGCCACAGACGGTACAAGAAAAAAATGTGCACAATTCCCGGGGGAATCCCTCCTGCCGAGACATTACTTCTCCCGGTGAGAATTATATATCACCAGGAGAAGACAGTGATTATTGCTAGCAGCTATATCAGCCGCTAGCGTTAATTGAAAGTGAAATCTGGGAGGCTGATTGTACCCAAGTTGATCGATCAATCAGCCTGCCCATACACGGTTAGAATCTCAGCTGGTTCCCGCTGAACTGGCCAAGATTTGAATTCGAACAGTCTATAGCCTGCCTTAATGACTGAATAGTTAAAAGGCTGTCCAGGATTGCTAGAAGGTATGGATGTTTATGAAGCTCAGTGAGCCTACACCAAATATACTGGGAAGGAAAGGAAAAGGGGCATAGGCAAGTGATTGAATAGAAAATCACAGTCAGTCAAATTTTTATGCTACAATTATTGATCAGGAAAGTGTAGGAGTGCTGGAATCTTGAAAGTACTCCTTGACCTTGAAACAGATTCTTGACCCAAAAGGTGACAGTCAGCTCATTTCTAAAACCCAGTACACATGTACTAAAAGTAGGCCAGTTCAGGAGGAACCAGCTGACGTTTGGTATATGTGTACTACTGTCTGTTTAACAGAAGCCGCTCTAATGACTGACTTTTGTTGAAAAGTCTTGCTGGAAAGACAGCTTTTTGATTAGTGCTTGCAGAGGTGGCTGGACCATGCTGGACAGTAAAATGGATTTGACACTGGTCCAGCATGGAAACGCACCTCTGTCAGGTTTTCCTGCAATTAAGTTTACATAGGTGACATTTCAAAATAAACCATTGAAATAAGGTACACTTAAATTGGGTTTACAACTCACAGATCCCTACATCAACACAATGATATATGACGAGAGGTGCGTTTCCATGCTGGACCAGTTTCAAATCTATTTTCGTCCCTTTTTTTAAGTGAAAGGATTATTTATAAAGTGCCTCTTCCAGAGTTTTATAGTCTTCATATAAACATTTGCTAAACATTAATTAAAGTGGTTGTAAACCTCAGTCATGAAATTTAAACAAAGCACATATATCTGTAGTGTTTACTTGTCTCTCTCCAAAGCTCTAAGGCTGGCCATAGACAGTGCCAATTTCTTTCCTGCAACCAAAGGTTGCAGGAAAGAAATGTGAATGACTCCTCCAGCAGCACAGACAGTGCTGACAGGGGAATCCCTGCTGCTAGGCGGCAGTGATTATCGCTAGCAGCAGCTTGCGATAATCTGGCAGGCTGGCTGTACCCAAGTTGATCAATCAACTTGGTACATTCAGCCTGCCCATTAATGATTTGAATCTTGGCAGGTTTCTGCTGAACCGGCTGAGATTAAAACCATGTATGGCTGGCCTTAGTTACATTTCACTGTTATCAGCATGAGTCACTTCTGAAAGTATTTCCCAAAACATGAGATAAAATTTGTGTTGGGGAGGAGAGCTCAGCACACAGCTTGTCTTTTCAGAACACAGTTCTGTTGTGTGTGAAGGGGGTGTATTCCTTTCCTCCAATCTGCTATCACACAGTGTCTCAGACCTCTGTAGCTCTCCACTACCTCCTCTGAAAAATGTGCTGAATATACTGAAAAATGCAGAAGGATTGTATCTAAAATCAGCACTTTTGAAGGGATGTACAAAAGTGAAGACTGGAGATAAACAAGTAAAATGTATGTAGGGAGATTTGTTTCATCTCTGTGTATCATCTGAGACTATTCACTTCACTGGGTATATGGGAGAGTTTACAAGCACTTTAATTGTCTATCTGGTATATGTAAACATGTAACTATTTCTGAGGCCCACAAGTGAACTGCCAAAGTGATCAACCATTAAAATGATCTATGAAAAACGCTGTTAGCTAGTGTACACTTCTAGTTTTCATTTATATGACTTCTTATTTATTTTATATTATATTTCACAGTAAACATAACAATAGCACCATTAAGATAGATGCAGCTTTCTCAGTTTGGAAAGAGAGGAGTAAATGTGGAGAATAATGAGGTCAAGCAACAGAAAAGATAGTGTACAAAATAGGATGTTTATATAAGTTCTCAAATTGAAAATCTGGATAATATTATTTCAAGATGGCAGGTATCACGAATTAATTATGGAACTTGAATATTTTTTTTAAATTACTTTTTTTACATGCATTTTCCTTACCATCCTAGTTTTGAATCAAGAGATATTTATAAATATCATGCAATCACTTTATTGTCATTAGATCAATTAAGGATGGATGGTGATGGCTCTTTATTTACAACTCTTGCAGTTCTGTCTATTAGTAGAGGTTCCTGGAGTAGCCAACTATCTGCAAGAATTCCATTTATTAAACTTCCCTATTTTTGTTCCAAAACATTTGATTATTATTGTATGTGTGATGTTCTTTTTTGAGGATAAATGCAATAAAGAGATTTAAATGTCAGAATTTGACTTTTAAAAGCTCTTACAAATCCAATGCATAAGAAGCCAGGAACAGAAGCATCCTAAAATATTTAACTGTGACTCTGAAGATGACCTGATTTTAAATGAAGTGTTCATGTAAATTTAAAGTAAAGCCGCTGTACCGTGTGTGCATTTATCTGTTGGTGGAAGGCTTGCTTTCATCCTTAGAGCAAACAAAATATTTTAGTAAGAACAGAAATACTAGGAAAATAAATGAAACTCATAGATCATAGAGAATTGTTTACTGCAGTTTTCCCATTTAAGACTGACCATTAAAACTGCAGTGGTAAAGAGCACGGTGTTCTGCAAACCAACTAGATTTATAAACCCTTAGGTGTAAACAAATTTCTTCATAGCTTTATAAATGCAACAGTTAAAGTGGTTATAAAACTCAGATATGAAATATGAAAAAGCACATCCTTCTATACTGAGTTCTGGTCTGTCTCCAAAGCTCTGAGTGTAATTTCTCTCTGGTGCTGGGTTCCTTTGTTATTAGTAAGAGTCACTTCTGGCAGCTTTTCCTGACACCAAGAGTTAAAAAGGTGAAGGTGATGGGGGAGCTACAGCACTCAGCCTGTGACTCATATTTACAGCTGTACTTGTTTTCCGTACTGTGTGAAAGGAGGGGGGGTTTGCTCTCTTCCAATCAGAGTTTAGAGCTGTCGGCTGTATGAAGACTTCAATCTCCCTTCCCCTGCTCCTAGATCAAAGAAGAAATAATTTCCTCTTTATGTTTTCATATTGATTTACAGATGATATTGCTGCAGATACACAGCTACAACTTATGCAGGATGATTTGCTTCATCTCTGTGTAGCGCTTCGATGAATATATGTACAGGTTTACAAACCTCCATTCACACCAGAATCGCAGCAAAATGTGTGGCACGTTTGCGTTGCCCTTATTTCTCCATGGCACCCAAAATGCGATGTGATTGTCGCACAACAAGCCACAGCAAAATTGCACAAACCAAATTACGGGACGCATGTCACCCTACTACTCGCCTCCTGCAATTTTGTTTGCGCAATTCAAATAGCCCAGGTGTGAATGGAGCCTAAAAGAAACTACATTTGGTTTAAAAAATGTGTCAAAAGTGTCCAATCTGTGCGCCGTAATTTCTCAGTACCGCTAAAAATCACAGATTACCACCATTACTAGTAAAAAAAATTGTTCCCATAGCTTGCAGTCACTATAACATTTGCGTAAACCAATCAATATACGCTTATTGCGATTTTTTTTACTAAAAATATGTAGAAGAATATTAATTGGCCTAAACTGAGGAAGAATTAAAAAAAATAAAACATTTTTGGGGATATTGATTATAACAAAAAGTAAAAAAAAAATTTTTTTTTTTTTAAATTGTTGCTTTTTTTGTTTATAGCGCAAAAAAATAACACCTGCAGAGGAGATCAAATACCACCAAAAGAAAGCTCTATTTGTAGGGAGAAAAAGGACACATATTTTGTTTGGGTACAGCATTGCACAACTGTGCAATTGTCAGTTAAAGCAATGCAGTGCCAAATTGTAAAGTGCTCTGATCAGGAAGGGGGTAAAATCTTCTGGGGCTGAAGCGGTTAATGACTGGCCACTTAGCTCTGTCACATGGGAATGAAAAAATAAATAGTCGTCAGAGTTGTGTAAGCTCCAAGTCATGACTTTAAGCTCACACTGGGATTTCTCTCTACAACCAAATCGAGCAGCAGTAATGCCGGCGGAATATCCAGCGGACTTTTTTCTTCCCAAAGAAGTTTTGACTCAAAATCTGCCCGTCTGTGTGCTAGACTTTTCAAATGAATGGACTTGCCCACACACGGAGTAAGATCCATTCATTTTGAATGTGACTTCAGGTAGATGGGATTGACACCTCGCGAGCCCCGCCAAGCGAGTGTCCCCCCTCCTGAGCCATAGCAGGCCACGTGCCCTCAACATGGGGAGTGGCTTTGGGGAAGGGGGGCCCCCCACCCCAAAACACCTTGGCCGTTGGTTGTCGGGGTCTGTGGGCGGGGGGTTTATCAGAATCCGGGAGCCCCCTTTAATAAGGGGGCCCCCAGATCCCAGCCCCCCACTCTATGTGAATGAGTATGGGGTACGTGGTACCCCTACCCATTCACCTGAGGGAAAAAGTCTGGAGGACCTCTGCCAAAAGTCTGGCTGATTGTCTGCTGGACCTTGTCAGCCGGGAAAAAAGTCCGGTCATGTGTGGGCGTGTGTGGGCAAGTCCGCTAGTTCGGAAAGTCTGGCGGACCTCTGCTGCAAAGTCCGGCGGATTGTCCACCGGACTAAGTCCGCCAGATAGTCTGATCATGTCTACGCGGTATAAGTGTCATTTGGTAGGGCCAACATTAAATTGAACTTGCAGCTTTGCCCCGCATTGGGAAAATCACATGTTCTCAAAAAACTAATTTTTTTCTGGTTTGAAGAATCCACAAATACATAGGAAAAATTAATTTGTTAACCAATGTTGATTATACCAAGATTCCAGGATTCCGAATTCTTGTATCTTATAGAATTCAACACCTGCAAGGTTAAAGGAACCATCTTTCACATTGGGTTCGTTTTTTTTTTTTTTTTTAACCAACAGGATACCTAACACTAATTATCAGTATATGTGATTTTTTTTTTCCTATTACAAAGTTTTAATGAAACACGCCTTGATCAGTATTGGTGTTAATACAACTATCTTAGAGCCTTAGAGAATCAATGTCTTTGTTTTAATTCATTTACAGCAGGCAATCAAATACCCTCAACTCAAGTGCCATAGCAACAGAAGGTATACGCAAACTTGCTCACTTCTATTTCAGTCATTCAGGACCAAATCCATGTTCTTAACTATAAGTATTTGAAAACCATGCAGTGAAAACAGATTTTTCATTTTGGCTGGCTTTGTCCTGCATACAGAGATATTGCAACTATGATGGGTATTTCACAGTCAGCCACTGGCACAAGCACATCCATTTGTTTTTATGACTTCTCTTTTTATCTAAACACAGAAATCTCCTTTCAGGATATAAGCTATATATTCCTCAGTGCCCCCTCAGAAAAGGGATACGCTATCGATTTTAATGTAGTCATAATGCTTCACAGCACAGGAGTACCAGGAAAATAATCCCTTCTTAAATTTACTTGACCTCGTAGAGGAAATAATTTGATGGGTACTTAGTCCCTGCAGTGCTTTATTACACAAGTTTGTGATTATCTGAGTAAGCTTATTAAATTGCAGGATTTGAAACCCAGATTTTGCACAAATCCTGCTACAAAAGAGGATCTCAGATAAAGATGAACACTTAATAAGCATTTACTTACCTACAAATTCCCAGGAAAGTGTTGTGATCTTGGATAAAGGCATTTTCTTGTGCAAATATTACATAACCTTTTCTGTTCTTTAGGAATCATAAAAAGGTGCATTCATTTTTTTTTAGGAATACCTAAACACTATTATTTAAAGTAGAAATGCACAAACTATTTAAAAATACTCTCCTTTAATAATTAATCTCATAGTCTGCTTCTCCCTATGAATATCTGTCATAATCTGTGATCATCTTCAGTTTTTTAGCTGTCAAAATTTTTCCTTTTTAAAAAAAGTGACAAGATAAAAATAATTTACAGGATTTTTTTGTGGAAATGGCGAAGTGACAATTTCATTTTGGATGCACCTTAAGCATCTTGGGCTAGACAAAGAGCAGAATCAAATGCACCATCAACATCTTGAACCACTGTAACCAGAGGTTTGTTAAGTGTGCCACTCAGGCTCGATCACTATGGGGAGTAGTGTGGGTTATGCTGCAACCACTGCAGGAGTGCCAGCAAATGATGGAGCTCGTCCCAGCTCTTGTAATTACTAAAAGAAGAGAGGAAAAATTCCTGGTGCCGCACATCCACAGAGTTCTATGGTGGAATGAGAGAGACAACCGCAGCCTGGGCTTCAGGAGACATGTCCTGGCAGGAGCCCAGGCTGAGGTCGTCTTTCATACCACCATCCATAGGACTCCGTGGATGTACGGCACCAGGGATCTTTCCTCTCTTCTTTTAACATCTTGACCCGGATAGGCTTGAGGATAAGAAAAAAACGAATAAAGGTTTAGAATGTATATGTTTCTATATATATATATATATATATATATATATATATATATATATATATATATATATTTATTTATTTATTTATTTATTTTTGGGCCAAAATAAGAAAGTAGTCACGGACAAGATGGAATTGGATGAATTGGATGAGGGTTTCCCCAGTTCACCCATCTCTGCAGTGGCTCGGGTGTGAATTGCACAGGAGTCCTGTGCGTCTTTTGGTGTGTTTCGGGCCTAAATTCAGCCAAAAATTTGTGCTGAAATCAGACCTGAAATGATAAATGGAGATGCACCGGACTCCTATTGTGAGCCTCTGCATTTTCTCCAGTGTGAACCCAGTCTTAGGTGGCTTTCCACTTACAGTATGGATTTACCACAAGCACAATCATTCTACTCCTAAAATAGTTTTTTTATAGATTTTTTTCACAGGGTATTTTAATATCACAGAAGGGCATCATGGACACTGAACTAAGAACCAGACAGAGTCTTTGGGGTAGATTTACTAAAGGTAAATAGATTGTGCACTTTGCAAAGTAAAGGTGATAAAGCTCTGCTGATTTCCATTATTCTTTGGGGGTTATTTACTAAAGGAAAATCTACTTTGCACTGCAAGTGCACTTGGAAATAAAGTCCCTGTAGATCTGAGGGGGACATGCAAGGAAAAAAAAAACAGAATTTTAGCTTGCACATGATTGGATGATAAAATCAGCAGAGCTTCCAGTCATTTCAGATCTACCCCTTAGATTTAAAGCGACTGCACTTCCAAGTGCACTTGCAGTGGAGGAAGCCTGGTTTCAAATTTGTTGGAGGTGTGGGCAGCTCCAAAAGTTGTGGAGCAGGGTGCCTGGTGTTGGGCAGCCCCTGAAACATTTATCCGAAACCGTAGAGTAAAATTTGTGGACCCTATCAGGTGTGAGGTACTAACGTGTGTGTAATTTAACTATTGTTTCTTTAATAGATACTGAGCATTTATGTATGTTTAAAAGCATATCCTGCTATTCATCAGTTGAGAATTCTGTGTCCAGGTCAGACTCCCAGCGGTACATCACAGTGGACTTTAACGGCAAGTACAGCTCGTTCAGATATTTGTATAGCAGAAATAATAACCTTCTCTCTGGATTGGTCCAAACACACTGACTCATAATGGATTCCTGTGGGATCAGATGATGGTTTGTAACATGGTTTAAAGAAGTGTAAAATTTGGAGAAATTTATAAAGCTCTTCTCTTGGGATATTAAATTGTGTCTGAAGTTGTGTGAAGGAGAAGAATCCTGTATTGTTAAAAAGTGTCCTCAATGTGGTAAGTGATTGCTGTTCCCACCAATGAAAAGTTCTAGGGGCATCAAAGGCCAGGGGAACGCAAAGGGGGTTATTTATGAAAGGTAAATCCACTTGAAAGTGCTCTGAAAGTGCATTTGGAAGTGCAGTCGCGCTAAAGCTAAGGGGTAGATCTGAAATGAGTGGAAGCTTTGCTGATTTTATCATCCAGTCATGTGCAAGCTAAAATGCTTTTTTTTATTTTCCTTGCATAGCCCCCTGGGGATCTACATCGACTTTACTTGCAAGTGCACTTGTAGTGCAAAGTGGATTTGCCTTTAGTAAATAATCCCCAAAGTTACTTAATACCGTATATACTCGAGTATAAGCCGAGATTTTCAGCCTCTTTTTTGAGGCTGAAAGTGCCCCCTCGGCTTATACTCGAGTCACCGCTGTCTGACTGCTCGATCAGCGTATCGAGCAGACAGACGGCGGACATTAAAATTCAAAAGCCGCGCCTCCTTCTCCGCCTCCGCCTGTGATAGGCGGAACACTGAATTTCCCAGCAGTCAGTGTTCCGCCTATCACGGACATCCGCTCATTCTCATACTACGGACGAGTATGAGAGGATGTCCGTGATAGGCGGAACACAGGCTGCTGGGAAATTGAGTGTTCCGCCTATCACAGGCGGAGGCGGAGAAGGAGGCGCGGCTTTTGAATTGTAGAATGGCCGCCGAGAAGAGCGGCGATCCTGGAGCGGCGATCCATCGGCACGGCACGGGACGGAGGAGGCACGGGACGGAGGAGGCAGGGGACAGAGGAGGCACGGGACAGAGGAGGCACGGGACGGAGGAGGCACGGGACGGAGGAGGCACGGCACGGGACGGAGGAGGCTCGGGACGACGGCGGCTCGGGACGGAGGCTTGGGACACAGGTAGGCTGGACACACACACACGGCTGCACGGACACACACACACACACACACACACACACACACACACACACACACACACACACACAGGGATGGATGGATGGATGGATGGATGGATACACACACACACACACACACAGGGATGGATGGATGGATGGATGGATGGATACACACACACACACACACACAGGGATGGATGGATGGATGGATGGATACACACACACACACACACACACACAGGGATGGATGGATGGATGAATACACACACACACACACAGGGATGGATGGATGGATGGATGGACACACACACAGGGATGGATGGACGGACACACACACAGGGATGGACGGACACACAGGGATGGACAGCCATGTCTCACCCTCGGCTTATACACGAGTCAATAAGTTTTCCAGTTTTTTGGGGGTAAATTGGGGGCCTCGGCTTATATTCGGGTCGGCCTATACTCGAGTATATACGGTACTTTAATCTGACTTCACTATGTGAGAAAGATGGATTATGCATCTAACAGAGTACACTAGTAAATTTAGGATGAAGTGCTATAAAGAGGAAATAAAGTAATTTTTTTAGCTAAAATAAAAAATATGTTATACTTGCATGCTGTTATACTTACCTGCTCTGTTCAAGAGTATTGCACAGAGCAGCCTGAAACCTCTTCTTCTGGGGTCCCCCGCTGGCTCTCCCTACTCTCTCATTTTCATGTGCCACCAGAGGTAGCCCTTTTCTGTGGGGTAACACATGCAGGCATGCTCCCGAGCTGGGCTGTGTGCATCCATATAGACATGTACAACATGGCTTGGCCCCACCCCCCACTTCCTCCTCACTGGTTTTGACTGACAGCGGCAGGAGCCAATGGATCCTGCTGCGCTCAGCCAAGCTTGTGAAAGTGGGGAGAGAGGACAGAAGATCTGCAGATGGGCACTGCACTGAACTGATGTAGGACTCAAGTATTTAGGGTGTGGGTGGGGGGTGAGCAGAAACTGGAAGTTTTGTTTACCTTATTGCATATAATGCATTAGAATAAGAAACCCTTTGACTTTAGAACCTCTTTAAGCAAACTTGTACTGATAGACATAAAAATAGACTACCATTATTGTCTACTGCTGCACATGGCTGTCATTTAGCTATGATGTTAAAATAAATGACTTTAATACTTCATGAGTAACTGGCCTTTAATTATTTATGTGTAAACGATACACAACTCATAAATAATTAAAGGCCAGTTGCTCATGAAGTAGTTCTCATGAAGTAGTTCTGACTTTAATCTGAATTCACTTGATGCATGCTTACTGCGGATAAGTAAAACAAAGTACTACATTTATCCCCTCCTAACCCCTGAAGGTATATGCATTTGACAGTGCAAAAGCAATGGGATGACATTATGTTGGTAGTGTTTATGATGCTAAGTGAGAACAACTCGCTGAGCAGCACTGAGAGCCAATGAATGGCATTAGGAGCTTCAAAAATGGCAATTCAGATAGCCATGGGAGAGCAAAGCACACTGTAAGATGAGAGATAATCTAAGGCAACATGGGAAATCCTAGCAGAGGTCCCAAAAAATTTCATATAAATTGCAAAATATCCATTGATATCCACACTGGGGGCATCATTGTGTTATAGCAGAATGCTGTTTCAATAATCACAGGTTGGAAGGTATGGAACAGAACTGTTTGCCTCTCAGCCCACAATAATATGCACTCCTGTCGATAACATTTCACATTCTGTGAAGACTGTGCATCCTAAACAGAAATAAAATAGGAACATTATCTCCGAGCATGATGCTGATATGCAGTTTCACACATTTAAAACCTGCAGTGTTTTGCTGTTCACAGCAAGTATAAGACTGCCAAAACTGGTAACTGCATAAAATGCACCCTTTATAAAAGAGCTAAAAATATCAGGATGTCATAAATACTGGTTATAAGATTTCTTCAGCAAATTTTTTCAGGTAGAATTATCAATATAAATATTAGTGATATTAATAAATCTCCCTAGAACAATACAAGGAAAATCATTTGAACCTGTATATTCCCTATTTCTCATTAAAGTGGTTGTCAACCTCAGACATGAAATGGACAAAGCATATCTATCTTTAGTGTGTACAATTAAGAACACAAGGTGTCTGATCTGTCCACCATAATGTCGCAGTCACAATAAAAATCACTGATCGCCACCATTAACCTCCCTGGCGGTATGATTCAGTCTGGAATAAGGTGCTGAAAGCGGTACAATTATTTTGCATGGAAATCTGGCTTTTATTTTGTAGTCCTGTAATTCTTAGGAATAACGCTCTGAAATCTCTTCAAACCAGAGTCTAGCGGACATCCCGGGTATGATAAAGTTTATAATATAATAAAGAATAATAAAAATTATTCAATAATGTAATCAAATCCCAAAAAAACTGAAAAAGGGACATGTTTTGGTTGCTATGGACAATCTCCAAATTCCAGGCAGTAAAAAACAGTATTTATAATATAAAAGTGCATGCAGGGCATTGCACAGACCACTAGGGACAAAGGGGGTGTGTATTTTTTAATACAGCACTGTAATCTGTAAGATTACAGTGCTGTGTGTGTTTTGTGTGTTTTTACTTTTTTGAATTTGCCGCCGTTCTCCGCTCCCGTGCGTCGTAACGTCGCAGGGAACGGAGCTCGGCGGCATTCGGCACTGTGAATCGAGCGGAGGACAGCTCGATCACACAGCTCGGCGGACATCGCTGGATCCAGGGGACAAGGTGAGTAACTCTCCCTGTGTCCTCCCCTGCATCGAGCGATGCGATCCCGAGTCTGGCTCGGGGTTACCGCTTATGTAATTAAAATCCCAACCCGAGCCAGACTCGGGATTACCGCTAGGAAGGTTAATAATAAAAAAAAATATCAATAAAAATTTCATACAACTATCCCCTACTTTGTAAACGCTATAACTTTTGCGCAAACCAATCAATAAACACTTATTGTGATTTTGTTTACCAAAAATATGTAGAAGAATTGGCCTAAACTGAGGGAAAAAACATTTTTATATATTTTTTGGGAATATTTATTATTACAAAAAGTTAAAAATAATGCGTTTTTTCAAAATTGTTGCTTTTTATGGCGCAAAAAATAAAAACGCAAAGGTGATCAAACAGCACAACAAGAATCTCTATTTGTGAGAAAAAAGGACGTCAATTTTGTTTGGGAGCCACGTCGCATAACGATGCAATTGTCAGTTAAAGCGATACAGTGTCGAATTGCAAAAAATGCTCTGGTCTTTGGCCAGCCAAATGGTCCGGGGCTTAAGTGGTTAAGCATGTTGACAGTATCTGACAGTTGGCTAATAAATATGAATTTTCTTAAAGGCAGTACCATACCTTTACCATAGTCTGATTATTTTAGACTCTTCCATAATGGTGTCTTGGTAAGGAACCCTGGTTCCATGTTCCACACAATAAAAATGATTTTGCTGCTTCTCTACAAATACAATTTCCTTTCTTCTGTTAATAAGTTACTTACAGCTATTTAAGTCAACAATGCCATTTTACAATATGAAACTTATATATACAAATTATAGAGTTCTGATATGCATTCCTTTTATACAGAAATATTATATCTATGCTTTGTATTTTCACTGGATATACTATAGGGTTCGATATTGAGTTGGCCCACCCTTTTCAGCTATAACAGCTTCAACTCTTCTGGGAAGATTTAGGATTGCCTATGGGAATGTTTGACCATTCTTCCAGAAGTGCATTTGTGAGGTCAGGCACTGGTGAGGACGAGAATGCTCGGCTTGCAGTCTCCACTCTAATTCATTCCAACTGAAGCTGTTAAGGGTGGGTCAACTCAATACTGAACCCTATGGACTAAGACTGGAATGCCATTAAAGTTCATGTGCGTGTAAAGGGAGATGTTTTAATACTTTTGGTAATATAGTGTGTATATAAAGCATGTTTGTAGGTGTGTTGTGCACTCCTATTTAGCGAGACAGAAAACAGAGTTTTAGTGTAGGAGAGCTTTGTAAGCAAGCTGTCAGAGGACCAATACTCATAAAGCTACAAAGCTAATGCTAAAGCTAATACAACAGCTATTGCTCGCTAATGCTCATGCACATGCACCAGCACACAGACAAGCTCGGGCTAAAATCCAGCTTGCACTAACACGTAGGGCATCTATTCAGCTTGCAGTAACACGTAGGGCATCTTTTCAGCTTGCACTAACACGTCCACGTGCATGGGTGCAAAGCTGCTTATTTAAAGGAAACTTGATATTTTTAACTTTCCCATGAATCATATTCCTGTGTTCCTTGCCTTTCACTATTCTCTACCTGCTTCCCTGGTACTGACCTCGGCCTGCTACTGGATCTTGCTCTGTCTACTTCCTACCAATGCTGCTGCCGCTGCGTATATATGGTTTGGCTTTACTGCATCACTGTCTCTGGCAATCACCTGATACCAAGCTACTGGCACATATGCTGCTTTGAGCATTGTACGTCTGTTCCCACATTTAAGGGTGCTCAGACCAGAGCCATAAGGGAAGACCTCCCGTCAACTCGGCCTCCAACCAAGATACATGACAGTCCAAAGCATTGCTACTAACTAAGCTCAGTTCACTTCCTGACTTTTTTGTGAATGGGAAGGGGTACTATGTATTCATCACTCATTCATATAAGGGGATGATATCTTGGACCCCCTTATCTTAAAGGGGATTCCATGTTCTTTTAAGCCCCCCCACCCACAGACCCCCAGAACTACCTGGTCAGGCTTGTGGGGAAAAGGTCCTTGTCTTCATCAACAAAGTGAGAAGTTTTTTGCCAGGTGGCTCCCTCTGGCAAGGTACCCTCCAAGTTGAGTGCATGTGGCCTGCTATGGTTCGGCCTCACACACTTGTCCCATCTTTTTCAGACTGCATGCTCAGGTAAGGGTCTGTTGTAGATTTGGAGGTGGCTCATGCTTTTATTGTCTTGCTCTTTTGTATTGGATTCCTTTTTAACCACTTAAGCCCGGACCAATTTGCAGCCAAAGGACCAGGCCCCTTTTTGCGATTCGGCACTGTGTCGCTTTAACTGACAATTGCGCAGTCGTGCGACGTGGCTCCCAAACAAAATTGGCGTCCTTTTTTTCCCACAAATAGAGCTTTCTTTTGGTGGTATATGATCACCTCTGCGGTTTTTATTTTTTGCGCTATAAACAAAAATAGAGCGACAATTTTGATTTTTTTTTTTATATTTTTTAATTTTTGCTATAATAAAAATCCCCAAAATATAAAAAAAAACATGTTTTCCTCTTTTAGGCTGATACGTATTATTCTACATATTTTTGGTAAAAAAAATCACAATTAGCGATTATTGATTGGTTTGCACAAAAGTTATAGCATTTACAAAATAGGGGATAGTTTTATAGAATTTTTATTAATATTTTTTTTTACTAGTAATGGCGGTGATCAGTGATTTTTATTGTAACTGCTACATTATGGCGGACACATCAGACATTTTTGACACATTTTTGGGACCATTGTCATTTATACAGCAATCAGTGCTATTTAAATGCAAAGATTCCTGTGTAAATGACACTGGCAGTGAAGGAGTTAACCACTAGGGGGCGAGGAGGGGTTATGTGTGACGTTATGTGATTTTTATTATTCTAGGGGGGCGTGGTCTGACATGCAACTTCACTGATCGTCTTTCCCTATAACAGGGAACAGACGATCGGTGACAGCCACAGTAGGAAGCATAGGGAGAGGTTTGTTTACACAGACCTCTCCTTGTTATTCAGCTCTGTGACCCGATTGCAGGACACTAGCGGCGATCGGGTCCACTGGTCTCGCGGCCATGGTTACGGAGCTCAGGACCGGGTCAGGAGCGTGCCGCCGGTGGTGCGCTTTCCGACACACGGCTCGGCACTTAAAGAGAAACGTACAGGTGTGTGCTTGTGCCCAGCCGTGCCATTCTGCCATGTATATGTGCAGGAGGTGGTCCTTAAGCAGTTAATATTGATAGAGTATGGTATGGAATTTGGGGGCACCCTGTGCATTTTTTGGGGGTCCCCCTTGACCTTCATATTAAACTCCTAACAAGGATACGGGTTTGGTATGTATTTTTACGGGGAACTCAATGCCATTTTCATAACATTCTCATATCTATACCAGACCCTCGTCTTGGATAAGAGTCTGCTATATATGTGAAGAATCTATAGCTGCTTTTTTACAAACAGAACAAAGCAGCCAAGAGTTAGATGGCAATTTAAACACCATTTTGTCTTCATAAATGTCAATTTTGCTGCATTAGGTTTTATACATTGTACAGAAGAACCACTTCACAGGCAGGTTCAAAGTATCTCCCAGGGATTCCATTTAACCACTTTCAGACCGGACCATTTTGCTGGCTTAAGACCAGACCACTTTTTGCGATTCGGCACTGCAACGTTTTAACTAGCAATTGCGCGTGATGTCCTTTTTTTCCCACAAATAGAGCTTTCTTTTGGCGGTATTTGATCACCCATGCAGTATAAAAAAGATTTTTTTCCTCAGTTTCGGCCTCAGTTTAGGCCAATTCTTCTACATTTTCTTGGTAAAAAAAATCACAATAAGCGATTATTGATTGATTTGCACAAAAGTTATAGCGTTTACAATATAGGGGATAGTTTTATGGCATTTTTATTAAGTTTTTTACTGGTAATGGCAGCGATCAGCTAGACATTATGACTGACACATCGGACATTTTTGACACATTTTTGGGACCATTGTCATTTATACAGCAATCAGTGCTATAAAAATGCACTGATTCCTGTGTAAATGACACTGGCAGTGAAGGGGTTAACCACTAGGTGGCAGTGTAGGGGTTAAGTGTGTCCTAGGGGCGTGTTGCTAACTGTGGGGGTGTGGCTGGGTTGTACACATCACTGATCTCTGCTCCAATCACAGAGAGCAGAGAACAGTGTCACTGTTGCTAGGCAGAACAGGGAGATGCTTGTTTACTTTAGCATCTCCCTGTTCTTCCTCCCCGTGAGATGATTTTGGGTATTCCTGCAGCGATCGAGTCCACGGGACCCGCGATCGGACTCACGGAGGTCCCAACCAGCGCTCGCGTGCCGCCAGTGGCATGCACGTGATGGCACGGCGCCAAATTTAAAGGGATGTACCTGTACGCCCATTTGCCTGTCTGTGACATTCTGCCGAGGTATATGTGTGTGCACCGGTCGTGAAGTGGTTAAAGCATAACTCCACTTTTATTGAGAAAAAAAACATTCCCTTCTGGGTGATCTGTGTAAATTATAAGGATTTTAACACACTTTGTTGCAGAGTCCTACCTTTTATTATTCTAAAGAAATACCTGTTTGTCTGCATTTTACAGAAAATTTAAGTGCTGCCCGACTGAAAAGGAGAGGTAATTTTTAATAGCATTTAACTACACTGTGGGGGTTATTTATGAAAGGCAAATCCCCTTTGAAAGTAAAGTTGCTGTAAATCCGAGGGGGACATGTAAGGAAAATAAAATACAGCATCTTATGGTGGATTTGCCTTTCATAAATAACCCTCTATGACTTGAGTCAAAATTGTATACACTATATTATTTTATTTTTTATTTGCTTTTTTTTACCCTTTAACCACTTCATCCCAGGAAGGATTTACCCCCTTCCTGACTAATGCATTTATTGCGATTCACCACTGCGTCGCTTTAGCTGGCAATTGCATGGTCATGTGACATTGATGTAATTTTTTTCCCCACAACTATAGTTTTATTTTGGTGGTATTTGATCACCTCTGCGGTTTTTATTTTTTGCTCTAAAAAACAAAAAAAGAGAGTACATTTTTTAAAAAAGCAATATTTTTTATTTTTTGCTATAATAAATATCCCCCAAAAATAAATAAGAAAACAAATGTATTCCACAGTTTAGGCCAATATATGTATTCTTCTACATATTTTTGTTAAAAATAAATCACAATAAGTGTATATTGATTAGTTTGCACAAAAGTTATAGTGTCTACAAAATAGGGGATAGATGTATGGCATTTGTATTATTATTTTTTAATTTTTTTTGCTATTAATGGCGGTGATCTGCAATTTTTATAATGACTACAGCATTGCGGCAGACAGATCAGACACTTTTGACACTATTTTGGGACCATTGACATTTATACAGCGATCAGAGCCACTGATTACAGCATAAATGCCACTGGCAGGGAAGGGGTTAAACACTAGGGGGAGAGCAAGGGATTGAGTGTGTTCTAACTGTGGGGGGGATGAGCTCACTACAACATGACAGAGATCACTGCTCCCAATGACAGGGAGCAGTAGATCCCTGTCATGTTGCTAGGCAGAACAGGGAAATGCCTTGTCTCCCCGTTCTGCCTCTCTTTACCGCAATCATGAGCTGCCGGCGAACATCATGTTTGAGGGACCCGCAGGCATGCTCCTGCGGTGGGCGTGCACCCACTAGATGGGAATTCCAAAGGGACGCGTGGGTACACCCTTTTGCCTGCCCGTGCCATTCTGCTGATGTAAAACAGTGTGGGCCGTCGTCGGCATGTCGTTAAAGGAACTTTGCATTTAATGTTTCATTCAGCATCATTAAAATGACTGCTCCCTGCAAATGGAATTTAAAATAATGTTTTTTGCTTCTATACATGTTCCCCACAGTAAGGCCTAACCCACAATGACATTTGTTATACAATCACTTGCCTATTAGCCTAGAAAATGACCATTACTTGTTTTTAACATTCATCCACCTATTGACTTCAAAGGGGGTCGGATTTGGCAGCCAAACTACAGTAAAGCTCACCAAACCCAAGTACATTTGGCTCATCTCAACTCGCCAGTAGTGATTAGCCAAACTGCCCTGGGATCAGTTCGATCAGCGTTTAGTGAACTTCAAAGAATTTCGGAACCCAAACCCCATTGAAATCAATATGAATAATCTGAAATCTGGGCTAATAGTCAAAGAATTTCAAAAGATAACACATTTTAAAAGTTCATTGCTATGGGGAACAGTTTTTTTTTAAAGCTGTGAAACTTACAAAGGTAAAAGGAGTTGTAAATTGCTGGCAAATGTGATTTCACTCTTGGCCTCTTTTTTTTTTAAGAACACATCAAACATCACATAGACAACAAAGGTACCTAAAAATACATAACAGACACCTAAAGGTCTATTATGTATTGTGGGGGACCTTTGGAGGGATCTGTGTGCTGTTTTTTTTTTTTAAGAAGTCAGCATTGAAGTTTTATTTGCTGTCAATTTAAGCTGTGTCATTTTTTATCTTTGCAAATGTCACTTTTGCTGTAACACATCCTACAGAAATAATTAAAACAAATTTGCATAGTGTTCCCCAAAAATGCATACCAGACCCTTTGAGCCTGATACAGATTTTAAGGAGGACTTTATGCAAACAAAAAATGTTTAAAGTTCCCCTTAAATCCTTACCAGACCCGTAATCCAGGCATGCATGAAAGGGGCAAGGAATGAGTGTATTAGTGAGTGTATTAGCGTTCACCCCCTCCTTAATAACTTGCCAAATGCCTTCAACATGGGGGGAAGCACTTTGTCCCCATGTTGATCAGAACCAGGGCCCTATCCCTACAACCCTGGCTGGTGGTTGTGGGGTCTGTGGGCAGATAGGCTTATCAGAATCTGAAAGCCCCCTTTATTAGTAAGGGGGGCCCAGATACCCCCCTCCACACACACCTGAATGCATATGGGGTACATAGTACATCTACTAATTTACAAAACAAAATAAAGACACCAAAACATTTGACATTTTATGGGATTTTTTATTAAAATTGTTTTTAAAAAATCCCCCAAAAAGTTTCTCATTGTAACTCCATCATCATTCATGATACCTGCTGCACACCGAAGAAAAAACCTGAGCGGCTGCCCATGACTGATCCTAACAGTACTCATAGCTGAATGGTAGCTCCCCGAGCTGTTATCAACTATATGAAGAAACGGGGATAGTAGTGACATCATTGCTCAATCATGGCCATGTGGCCAAATTCAGGCAATGATGCAGCCTGCTCCTTTTCCCACCCATTTGCTTACATGGTCAGGGATTCCTAACCATGTAAGCAAATGCTGTGGCACATCAGTGGTTAATAAGGTCCCAGTGGACACAAGCACCCACTGATTCTTTAGCAACCATTGACAGCCAGAAGCTGACATGTTTATCCATACCAAATGCCCTAAATGTTTTAATGATTGAATGAATAGCCAATGTTTGTGAAGGCATGTAGACTGAATTCACACCTATAGATTCTTGTGTGTTGTGTTAATTTGCATTAACACTACATGAGCTAAGACAGGCCACTAAAAAGCCAATGCACCAGAATAGACAAAAAACATACATGCATCATTTCAGCAATGCAGTGCATCACAATGCATAAATGGCAGTGCAGTGCACCAACATCCATAAAATGTGAGTTACCGTAATGCATACTGTAGGTGTAAATCCAGCCTAAAAGTATTAGACCAGGCAGAGTCACAAGTTCTATAACTTCAACTGGGGTTGCAGAATTAGATATGACATTACATTAAGGTGGAAAGTCTGTCCTGGAGGAAGTCCAGAAGTCTTGGAACTGCAATGGCTAATGTAATCTTCCAGTGTCCATAATGCCTCATTAGTGCCGGACACAGTGATGTCACTGTCATAGAAAGTCACTCGGTGTTCATGTACTTAGGACTATGTACAGATCATGTCAGCTAATTTATGATGTGGTGAAAAATGTATTTATTTTTTATAGCAGTGGAAAACATGATCATCTAAAACACTATGCAAAAGAAAAATAAAACCAATTATTTTGCACAGAAGGTATTTAGCCTTGTTGTCAATATCCACAGGAAAACTGTGAAAGGAAAATAACCCACATATAATTTACTACTGAAATCCACATCCAGTCAACCTCTAAAATACAATTACCATTTCTTTGACTGAAAATATATTATGCTTTTAGAGTCAATTGCCACAACCTGAATATTGTTGCATGTCATCTATAAAATACTTGCTTTAGAATGTAGCAAAATAAACAGATATGATGATGTATGGCTATGGTAAGTAAGAAAACAACATGTCAGATTTATCCCTATCACATTTGCTTCATTATTTATTGTACCTGACAGAGCAAGGCAATCACTTCCTTAAATAAAATAACAGAGCCTGGCTGCAAAAGCCAATATAAATCCTATGAAGTGCAGCATCAATTAACCTAGTGGCAGAAGGGAAATAAGATTCTTGTGAAAGCACTTATTGATGGGTGTGGGTCGAGTACATCTTGGTTGCCTCCTTGTACCCATAATGCCTTTCCAATAGACCTGTAATGAAGTGACTTTTGATTACTCACTACAGGTTATAAGCAGTAAAAGCTGGACAGCAAATAAATTAAAAATATTATGATTTCTCCAGAGTCTGTTTGAAAAACACGATCAATTACCATCATAGCTGGAAAGCTGGATTACATCTTGCATTAAAGTTTGACTCTGGGGTAGTTAAAAAAAAAGCTATCCAATACTATGTTTTTTTATACGCTTTTTGACTTGATTTGGCTAGTTTTAACCTTTTAAAAAAAGTGCCAATGCCACTTCTTGTTAGTGGTCATCACTGCTCTTTCAGACTACATTTCGCATAATGCCCCAGGAAAGAGTGTGAATAGACAAGATAGACCAGGTGACTGTTCTCAGTCAAAGTGTTAAGCTGCATTTTGTTTTGATTAGCATGGACAGGAATTAGAACCTCTGCCTGTTTTTACTGCTTTCTGTGTCCCTCGTTAGAGAGATGTGCCCTCTTTATTAGAATTAGAACGTCTGCCTGTTTTTACTGCTTTCTGTGTCCCTCGTTAGAGAGATGTGCCCTCTTTATTTGTCTTGTTTGCCATTATCATTGAAAGTAAACACTTACATCCAATAGGACAAAACAGGCATTTCATCAAGTACTCCAATAAGCTTGCTTGGAGATGTAGTATGAAATGCAATTATATGGATAAGCTTTGACCAGACGAGTTTTGTCTAATAAGACATTTGGGGTGTGATTGGAGTACTTGATAAAATGCCTGTTTTTTTTTTTCTATTGGATGTGTTTCATTCCTTTTAATAAATATTATATGAATGGTTTTACACTATGTGGAGATATTCTTTGTTTCTATGATGGCTGACCTGCTGGATTGAGAGTGAAGTTTTTACCCTGAATGATGCTGGATCTGATTGGCTGACCCATCGCATAGATTATAGATTTGGATAGCTTATTCTCGTGATGTCTCCTTGACTCGGTGCTAACACTGCTGGAGTCCACACATTTTAGTAAGCACATTTCGTAAGCACCAACGCTCTGTGGTGGATATGTACACCGTGGTGATCTCTTAACCTCCCTGGCGGTATGATTCAGTCTGGAATTAGGTGCTGAAAGCGGTACAATTATTTTGCATGGAAATCTGGCGTTTTATTTTGTAGTCCTGTAATTCTTAGGAATAACGCTCTTAAACCAGAGTCTAGTAGACATCCCGGGTATGATAAAGTTTATAATAAAATAAAGAATAATAAAAATGATTCAATAATGTAATCAAATCCTAAAACACTGAAAAAGGGACACTTTTTTGTTGCTATGGACAATCTCCAAATTCCAGGCAGAAAGAACAGTATTTATAATATAAAAGTGCATGCAGGGCATTGCACAGACCACTAGGGACAAAGGGGGTGTGTATATTATTTAATACAGTACTGTAATCTGTAAGATTACAGTGCTGTGTGCGTTTTGTGTGTTTTTACTTTTTTGAATTTGCCTCCGTTCTCTGCTCCCGTGCGCCGTAACGTCGCAGGGAACGGAGCTCGGCAGCATTTGTCACTGTGAATCGAGCGGAGGACAGCTCGATCACACAGCGCGGGGGACATCGCTGGATCCAGGGGACAAGGTAAGTAACTCTCCCTGTGTCCTCCCCTGCATCCAGCGATGCGATCCTGAGTCTGGCTCAGGGTTACCGCTCCTGCTAGTAAATTCCTAACCCGAGCCAGACTCGGGATTACCGCTAGGGAGGTTAAATGGACCTTTTGTCATGTACCTGGGTGTATTCAAACCGGAATGTTCCTGGTCCCACAGCTGCAGTCTTACTTGGTGTGCCACAGAAGAGCTCTGGAGTTATGGCTATGTTCTCTCAGTTTGAGGCATTACCTTGGACTCACAAACCCCACCTGCTTCTAGCTGTGGACAATCTACAATCAAAGCAGCCAATAAATAGCAGCACTTCCTGTCTTTCAGTGCTCGTTTGTGTGGGCTAGCTCCCTGGGTGTTGTGACTCTGAATACCGTATGTGAACTTCTGCCTGAATTCCTGACTACTCTCTAGCCTGCTAATTTTGTACTTCACCGCTAGCTCGTGTATGACCTTTGCCTGCCTAACCACTCTCTGGATTTCAATCGTGTAGCGCTTTGCTTGATCTGTTGCCAACCTGATCTGCCTGACTACGTTTTCGCCTGAATCCGCAGCACACAAACTCCACTTCAGACACTAACTATCACAGGTACCTTATACCTTTAGGGTTTCTCCTATCAATATCCAAGGTAAAACACCTGTGGCTAGGCTTGTGCAATTCGTTTCGTAACGAATCAAAATTCGGCCGAATTTTGCATCTTTCGGACATTCGGATGCATCCGAATGTCCGAATAAAAAAATAACAAATTACAACGAATACGAAAGAAATATAACGAATGAATTCGAATGAATTCGAATGAATTCGACATGATTCGAAATTATTTCAACCGCATTCGAAATTATTTCAACATGATTTGACATTATTTCAACTGCATTCGAAATGATTTCAACATGATTCGACATTATTTCAACCGCATTCGAAAATATTTTGTGACCTGAATTTAGGGCCATGTATCTGGGGGTCACTTGGTGTTAGACACTTCAAATTTGGATATGTTGTATTGCTAGTATTATCGTGTTTGCATACCAAATTTGGGGTTTCTAGCTATAAGTGACCCCGAGATATGTGGCCCCAAAATCGGGTCGCAAAATGTTATTAGTTATTAGAGCAGAGAATGACATTTTGCGACCCGATTTTGGGGCCACATATCTCGGGGTCACTTATAGCTAGACACCCCAAATTTGGTATGCAAACACAATGGTACAAGCACTACAACATATCCAAATTAATTTGAAGTGTCTAGCACCAAGTGACCCCGAGAAAGTCGGGTCACAAAATATTTTCAAATGCGGTTGAAATAATGTTGAATCATGTTGAAATAATTTCGAATGCATTCGAAATTATTTCAACATGATTCGACATTATTTCAACTGCATTCGAAATGATTTCAACATGATTCAACATTATTTCAACCGCATTCAAAAATATTTTGTGACCCGACTTTAGGGCCATGTATCTGGGGGTCACTTGGTGCTAGACACTTCAAATTTAGATATGTTGTAGAGCTAGTATTATTGTGTTTGTATACCAAATTTGGGGTTTCTAGATATAAGTGACCTTGAGATATGTGGCCCCAAAAGCGGGTCGCAAAATGTCATTCTCTGCTCTATTAACTAATAACATTTTGCGACCCGATTTTAGGGCCACATATCTCGGGGTCACTTATAGCTAGAAACCCCAAATTTGGTATGCAAACACAATAGGACTAGCACTACAACATATCCAAAGTTTCTAGCACCAAGTGACCCCGAGATACATGGCCCTAAAGTCGGGTCACAAAATATTTTCGAATGTGGTTGAAATAATGTCGAATCATGTTGAAATCATTTCGAATCCGATAGAAATATTTTCGAATTTCGTTGAAATATTTTCGAATGTGGCCGATTTTTCGAATTCGGTAGCAAACTAAACGAAATCCGAAAAAGAATTTAAGGAAGTTAACGAATATAACTAAACGAAATGAATGAATTAACAAATTAAAACAAAACTAAACTAAACACATTTTTTCCTTTTGCACATGTCTACCTGTGGCATTCATCTTTATGGACTTTTTTTGTTTAATGATAAACTCACCTTATGGATTTTAGTTTCTCTGTCCTTATATATCTGCACTGCATATGTGTTTAACATTTTAAATATTGATACATGTATGTGATTTATATATCATGATTTAATATTCAGTTAGCATAAGTCACTTCATATCACAAATCATAGCGCAGCACCTTTTCCTCCTTATAATATTACACAATGTTTTGTCAAATTGTGGTGCTTGCAGCTATTCACTTTAGTTGTTATTAGCGCAGTATAATATCAGAATTTATTAGTTCTGGTGACCCTAGTGACACTCCATGATTCTCTCATTTCCTCTTTTGGCTATGGGACAGGAAGTGGTAGAAAATCTACACAATGGGGAATAGATGGCAAAAAAACTGGTTAAAATCCTCATTTACTCTATCCAAAGATGAAAAAAAAGTTTTGCCTTTAATGACACGTTACCAGAACCAAATAAAATATTAACAACACTATAATATCAAAATGATCTAAGTTACTATTTTTTTTTCAGCACTTGCTTTCCAAACCTTGCATCATTTTCACAGAAATGAGAGTAAAAAAAAAAATAGGTTATAAGGAAAAGAAACACCTATTGAAGGCAAATAACATTCACAAATTAAGTGCTGTATTGTAACAACATATTTAACAACCAAACTGTGATATTAATTATACTGTCTTTCCTTGATAAAGCTTGTATTAACTGTACGGTGTTAATTACTTCAGTACAAAGAGCAGATACAGTAGTTAACCAAAAGGTAAAAGTGAAAAATCAATACATTCTCTATTAGATATTATATTTAATTGATGTCCTCATTACTTGTAACAATAATAACTGCACCAAGGGTCCTTGCAGATGGTGCTGATGTATAAACAATGCATGTTCCTGGCAGAACGTACATCAGCAAAAAAAACAAAAAATGGTCTGGTCTGTATAGTACGTGTGTGTGTGTGTGTGTGTGTGTGTGTGTGTGTGTGTGTGTATATATATATATATTTATATATAAAATGTGTGTGTAAAAAGTCTTCCAGCTCCCAGAATGCCAAATATTGATGCTATGAGATTGGATTTACAAAGGCCATTCAATATACTGTAGCTTCCTATTTTATAGCTTCCCCTCATTGATTAAAAGTGCCACAGATGGCTAACCATAGATTGGCAAATCTGTCAACAGCAGGAGAAAAGTGAAAACTGTTGGGATTTCTCCATCTTCAACGTGCTAAAATTTAACCAAGCAACATTATGAAACACATGGAACATTTTCTCATTATTTTTGAACACATATGTACATTCATTACCCCTAATGTGAAACACGCAGTATATGATTAACTAAGTTACATACCTTCCTAAAACCTGGCTATGTATGGCCTCTCAGCCCCTCCCCCTGACAACATCATCTCTGATGAAACATGTAGGTTGGAGCCTACGAGAGTGACGATATCATGCAAGGCAAGCCATTTGCCAGCCAGGACTATATAGCTTGCCCATAGTAACAAGTTAACATGAGACATGCTTGGATGTTTTTTAATCTTTTAAGTGTGCACTTTACTTTTATAAATAAAGGCGTTTATAAGATATTATGCCATGGGATCTCCCTGTGTTTTCTTTGTTTGAAAACCACCAGGATTCTTAATCCTTCAAGCGCTGCGTGACCATTTATACATAGAAAGGTCAATGACATCTGGAAAGAAGCTGGAGTGTGTTCAGCACATGGTGGTTTTGTTTGGAGGAATTTGATAAACACTTCATTTTATTCTGTATGGATTTTATATGGACACCTTATGGTGATTACTTGGTGATAACTTTTGAGTGGACGTTTAAAACATCATGTGATTTTTCTTTATAAGGGGAGTTCCATTTGATATTTTAAAGGCACAATAATTTGCATCTCGATTTTTACCAATTATTTAATTGATTTGATTTTCTTAACCAATTGCTTACTGGGCACTTAAACCCCCTCCTATCCAGACCAATTTTCAGCTTTTAGCGCTGATGCACTTTGAATGACAATTGCGCGGTCATACAACACTGTACCCAAATGACATTTTTATCATTACACCCCCCCCCCCCAAATAGAGCTTTCTTTTGTAGGTATTTGATCACCTGTGCAATTTATATTTTTTGTTAAAAAAAAATGTAAAAGGACTGAATTAAAATAAATAATTGTATTTAGTTATAGAATTTTAAAACGGGTTATTTTTTCTCTGTCATTGATGTACGCTGATGAGGCGGCAGTTATAGGCACTGATTGGTTACACTGATAGGCAGCACTTCTATGTGGCACTGGAACCACTGGTGGGCATAAATAGGTGGCACTTGTGGGCATAGAAAGGTGGCACCTGTGGGTACTTTCAGGTTGCAATTATGAGCCATAACTGCCTCTTCCTTTTCGGGACCGATGTCCCTTTAAGGTGAGCCGGTGATCAGCTTTTTTTTCTCCTCCGTTGTCAGCACGAGGAGAAAAAGCTTTTGTTTTGATCATGTGATCAGCTGTCATTGGTTGACAGCTAATCACATGGTAGGGGGCCGGGACTGGCCCCTTACTCAGATCAGTGATCACCCGAGTCTCAGTGACTCGGTGATAACGGCGAGCGCAGGGAGCAGGGAGCGTGCACAGGGGAGGCCGTCATTCACATCCGTGCTGTGGCCCTCATTCGGCCATAGCATGGATGTCAGGTGGTTATTAAGAATTTTCCTGGTTTTTAACCACTTCAGCCCTGGAAGAATTTACCCCCTTCCTGACCAGAGCACTTTTTGCGATTCAGCACTGCTTCGCTTTAACTGACAATTGCGCAGTCATGCGACGTGGCTCCCAAACAAAATTGATGTCCTTTTTTTCCCACAAATAGAGATTTCCTTTGATGGTATTTGATCACCCCTGCGGTTTTTATTTTTTGCGCTATAAATAAAAAAAGCCACAATTTTGAAAAAAATGCATTATTTTTTACTTTTTGCTATAATAAATATTCCCCAAAAATATATAAAAAAAACATTTTTTTCCTCAGTTTAGGCTGATACGTATTTTTCTACATATTTTTGGTAAAAAAAAATCACAATAAGCGATCACTGATTGGTTTGCGCAAAAGTTATAACGTTTACAAAATAGGGGATAGTTTTATGGCATTTTTATTAATATATTTTTTTTAAATGGCAGCAATCAGCAATTTTTATCGTGACTGGGACATTATGGTGGACACATTGGACATTTTTGACACATTTTTGGGACGATTGTCATTTATACAGCAATCATTGCAATACAAATGCACTGATCCCCGTGTAAATGAAACTGGCAGTGAAGGGGTTAACCACTAGGTGGCAGTGTAGGGTTTAAGTGTGTCCTAGGGGCGTGTTGCTAACTGTGGGGGGCATGGCTGTGCTTTACAGATCACTGATCTCTGCTCCAATCACAGTGAGCAGAGATCAGTGTCACTGTTGCTAAGCAGAACAGGGAGATGCTTGTTTACTTTAGCATCTCCCCGTTTTTCCTCTCTGTGAGGTGATCGCGGGTAACCCCGCAGCGATCGAGTCCGCGGGATCCACGACCGGACTCGTGGAGCTTCCTGCGGGCGCACCTCTTAAAGGGCAACGTACATGATTTTGCCTGCATGTGCCCTTTGGCCAACGTATATCGGCATGAGGCAGTCGGGAAGCAGTTAGCATAGTAGTGTTGCGTTCCTTGCTGTGCAAAGAAACTCTAAACATATTCTGTATACAGGTAGTATTTCTCTATTAATTATGGGATGCAGCACTCCCTTATCACATTATTAGACAAGCCTCTACTTTTTCCACCCTGTATAGGCTCTCTTTAATTATTTCCAAAAAGCATGGCCCATCATTAGATCATACTTTGGGGGGGTCTTCAAAAGAGAGTAATTTTTTAATTAAAGTCTAACTGGGATGTAATTCTTTGCATGTTTCAATTTAGTGACATTTTCAAGACCCCAGATACTTATTAGAATCTTCAAAAATCCACATTATTAGCTAAACAAACACTTCTTCAGTAGTGTTATTTCTAAATAAATTGTTCCCTTTCAGCCATTTGTCATAGTTCTGCTTCAGCTGAACGCCTTTGAAACACTGAACCAACGTGTTATTCTTTTCTACCACTGTTGGAAATTAGAGCTATACAATTGTTTATTCATGAACTTACTAGCAGGGTTTTGTTAGGTTTGAGCTGCAAGCTGGTTGATATTAACGGCAATGAGATTTCTGGAAAAGCATTCAGGAAAGGCAAAAACATGTATATAACTGATTTTTCTTGGCAGCACCAGTCTCAGCGGCAGAGTAGCATGATATTATTTACATCCCATATGTATGTGTTGAAATAGGGTTTGCTGACATATTTTTGGCATTATATCTGGTTTAGAGGCCCTCTCATAACCTTACATTTTTAGCAGTGCATAAGCATGCAGAAGTGTATGTTATATAACAAAATTGTCCTGGACCGATCCTGCTTAGCAAAATCATCTTTATAATGTTGCATTCTGCCGTAAAAGCACAGTTAAGTGAAAATGTATAGACAGAATATGGCCCATATGCAATACTTTTGTGTTAGCTCTAAATTAATATAAGGTAAAAAAAAAAATGTTAGATATGATTAAATTAACCCAATCAGTTGCAGACACAATGGGGTTGATTTACTAAAGGGAAAAAAGACTGTGCACTTTGCAAAGCGTAGTTGCACTCTGAAAGTGCACTTGCTCCAGAGCTTAGTAAATAAGCAGACACTCTGCTGACTTCCATAATCCAAACATGTGCAAGCAAAAATGCAGTTTTTTTTTCCTTGCACGTGATTGGGTATTCTTTGCATAGTGAAACCTTATTTACTAAGCTCTGGAGTAACAGTACTTGCAGAGGGTAACTGCATAGCGCACTGTATTTTTATCTTTAGTAAAACAACCCTATAATGCAGAATTTCAAATTTCCTAAAAAAATATTTAAGCTGCTTTCTTTTTAATGCTACTCTATATCTTACCTTTTCTTACTATTAAGGCCAGCACCAGGAGTCCATTCAGTTAATTTTCTTTACAAAGCATGTCACTTCATGTAATTGATCTGTTGCCATATCACAGAACTCAGGGCAAACAGCTGAATGCACAGGTGAAATCCATACTGTATATGAGAGCTGTTCTACCCATCAAGGGATTTATATAACTGAAATAAAAAATATGTCTCTATGGTGGGGCTGCAGCTGACACGGATAAGTAATATACCAAACGTATAAATAATCTTAAGAAAAAGTGTGTAGCACCAAAAGTAAATGAACAGCGATGAGATGATAATACTGGGGTTGATTTACTAAAACTGGAAAGTGCAAATGGTAGCCAATCAGCTTCTTACTTCGGCTTGTTTAATTAAGCTTTGACAATAAAACCTTAAAGCTGATTGGTTTCAATGCAGAGCTGCACCAGTTTTTGCCCTCTCCAGTTTTAGTAAATCAACCCCATTGTGTTATAAATACATAGCACATTGAAATAAAGTCCAAAAAAGTGTTAAAAGTGAAAAAAAGGTTAAAGTGAAATATATATATATATATATATATATATATATATATATATATATATATATATATACATATAAAAGTCCAATCATGTGGATGGAAAACAATAAAAAAAAATGTAGTGAAAAATATATATTTAAATTCACAGTCCCATGATAGGATCAGCAATATAAACTTGTGAAAACACAATAGCTCAGTGCAAAGATGTGTTCAAAAATTTGGTGGTGATTTGAAAAATGAAGTGGGGATCCAATACAGTGCTCCAGAATCATCCCCCGGACCCCTATTAAATGGACAAACACCAGAAAAGCTGGCTGCCATTACAGCAGCAAACACGCATTCAGTGTAGATCCGCCATCTGTTGTGGGGAAGGCTGTTAAGCAACTCGCACCATCTAGATGTAACTGTAGTAAATAAAACTCACCGGGAGCCAGATGTAGTCTCCATAGTGTTGTATTGGAATAGTAAGTTAAAAGCAAAAGTAAAATTAATCATAAAAACATATAACAATGGGTGCCATTGCCGATCCGGTATCAGACAGTGGCCTGATGTCAGCACTAGTGTCTGCTCGCCGAAGCTTTTTGTCCAATAGGACGTTATCAAGGAGTCCTGATTTACGAAAAACTTTATTTTAAAATCTATATTTTTCACTACATTGATTTTTTATTGTTGATTTCCATCCACATGATTGGACTTCTATATATATAGTATTCTCATCTCATCGCTGTTCATTTACTTTTGGTCCTAGACACTTTTTCTTAAGATTCATATAACTGTCTACCCAGTCCAGAGATTTGCACAGCACAATCCTGTCTGGCGGAACAGAATAGCAGTTAAATAACTCTTTTCGGTCTTGTACCCCCACAAGTCTTTGACTGGACAGTAAATGGAGAAACAGCACTGATGAGCTCTTCCTGATGTCAATCTGCATTAGAATGTGCCTTGTTAGCACATGGGCATGACAGCACAGATGATTGGCTCCTTATGCTGCTATCCCCTTTCCCAGTCTAAACTTTGCTGCATAGTGACGGCAGTAGGCTAGTACAAAGTCAAATAAATATACTTATGCTGCTTGCTTTAGAAAAAATAGATTGAATGTCTACTGAAATTCCCTCTTCACTGGTCTGTCTTTACACTGGCTAGCCCTCTTCAGTCTATCATGGATACAGCTGCAAGACGTATACACCTTACTAATCAATCCATGGCTGCTGCCCCTCTCTGCCAATCCCTTCAGACTTCCACTAGCCTAACATATAAAATTCAAAATACTAACCACCACGTAAAAAGCCATCAACAACACTTCCACCAGCTACATCATTAACCTCATCTGCAGATATCGCTAAAATTGTCCTCTTCGCTGCTCCCAAGACACCTTGCTTTCTATCTTCTGTGTTACCTCCTTCCATGCTCCCCTTCAGGACTTCTCCAGGACCCTCCATCCTCTGGAACTCCCTACCCCAGAAGGGAGGTTAGCTCTTACCCTATCTGCCTTTAGGCAATCCTTAAACTTATTTATTTAGGGAAGCCTACCCCAGCTCCACCTAAAACTGTACTTCGGCTTCCTCTATCATCCCCCACAGCTACATCCTTTTGCACCACCTCCCTTTTCCATTAGATTGTAAGCTCCATGAGCAGGGCCCTCCAATTCTTTCTGTAATAAACTGTATCTTAAACATACTTTCTCCTTTTGTATTGTAAATGGCTGTGCAAACTGCTGGCGCTATATTAATCCTTTATAATAATAATAATAATAATGGTGTGTTAAAGCAGAGTTCCACCCATTTAAAAGTCAGCAGCTACAAAAAGTGTAGCTGCTGACTTTTAATAATTGGACACTCACCTGTCCCATGGTCCAGCAATGCAGGAGAACTACTGTGGGCACCAGGCAATGCCTTCACAGCCAGGCATGCACTGTGCATGTGCGAGCCGCACTGCAAGCTGTGATTGGCCAGGCAATCTTCTGGGACCTGTGACGTGTCCCAGAATATTGCGGGGAGGGAGGGGCTGTAGGTAAACTTCCTTCTGCCACTACGGAAACCTTGGGAGGAAGTAGGAACTGGATGCCCCCACAAAGAGGGTATCCGCTCCCCACCGGGTGGAACTCCACTTTAATATATACTCAAGTGTACTCATTTACAAATATATAGAATCATACTGTAAATTGCACTACATATTTGTTTGTTTTTTCAGTACTGCACTAAATTCTTTTTTTTTTTTTTGGGGGGGGGATTCTTCTCTTTGAAAAGGGCGTTTCATGGGCTAACAACATCTTGACATCACTGTGAACATTGCAAGTGGAGGTATAGATCCTCCATATAATGGAGGAAAGTTACTCTGTAGCTCAGGACTTGGTGACCTTAATGGGTGACACCACTATAAAGAATTTTAGTGTTCATAATTCTGTGGTGTCCCGCATCAGCAGGAACTAGGGTGTACAATAGTTTTCAAGTAGGTTCACAGGGAATGGGTAAGTAGATTTTATTATTTTTCTACTGTCACGTTTAAATCCGGATTCATAATTAACAGTTTAATATCAATGGCTCTGAAACCCTGATGGTAAATATATTTTTCTACACAAGGTTAACCACACAAATCCAGTAGACATATCTCAGATGCTATTTATTTTTTGTTGGCTTTCTGAATATCTATAAAATGCAGCAGTGGCAAGAGCGAAATTGGGGGGGGGGGGGTGTTTCGGTATAGTACCCCTTTTTTATGTATATTTTTTGTATATGTAACACATTACATAACAATGCTTCTAATAACAACATCAAAACACACTACTGATTCCTCCATAACCATAAACAAAATTAAAGCCTAACTCCAACCTTTTCCTTTGTTTCTAATAGAATGGCATTTATTTCTGTCTGTAATCTTATTAAGGAGATTTTTCCTTCACTCAGGATAGGGAAGCATAAAGAGCTCTGCCTCCACCAAGATGGCCACCTTCTCACCAAGACATGGTAAGTAAGTAATAGGAAAAAGAGACCAACTGTAGAAAATGTTAGTGATTAGTTCATTGCCTGCCCTTTTTTTGGGGACAGCTTCTAGAATGTAATTCTTCTTTAGGAATTCCATAGAACCCTGTGATTGATTTAGAATAGAAGGGAAGACTTATTAATATTTGTTTTTTTGTATGCCTTTAGAAAAACACATTAAAACGATTATGCTTACTGTTGCTTACTAAAAAAAAAGGAAAAAGAAAAAAAAAAACTTTTCTTGAATTTGTATCAGGCAATGGTGTTAGTTTATTGTTTTCATGCTCTATGCAAACTATGTCTTAGACAACAGAACAGTCAGTACTCTGTGTAATCAAACAAAAACATCCCCAAGGCTCCAACTGCTTCTGTGAACAATCTAAAAATTATTTGTTCCATTAACAGCCAGAATGCATTTTAATTTCTAAACAGAAAGCCTCCCAAAGTGCTTGGAATATTTAATATCTCATAAATCCGTTCCTCTGTTTGTTTGGGTTCAGGCACTTAGCATCCATATAAAGCATGCTATTTGCTCTGATATTCATTTAGTGTTTAGACAGGATATCATTTGGCCTAAAGGAGCAGGGTTTCTCCCTGGAGAAAAATCTTTACACAAAAACTATGGCTCTTCTGTTACAAAGGAAAGCTTTGAGCATGCACCGACTGCTAATATAACATGACAGAGTTGTGCAATTGTGGACACATCTTAAATAAAAGATAATTTTAAATACACCTGAACTATGTTCACAGTCTCCAAATTATCTTTGTACACATGAGTATTTTAATATGGCTACATATGTTTTACATTTTTCTTACAATCCAATTCTCCAGAGTTTATTTGTAATTTGTCTTCATACAAATTTACATTCGGGCAATGGTGGTGGATTGGTTCCATTTGTGCTGATTCATTATGAGTATTTGTAGTGTGGGTCAGTGATGACTAGTGCTCAATATTTTGGTGGGGGCAACAACCTGGCTCCCTCACTCGCACTACCAATCCCCCGGTGCTCAGTTGATCAATCAGGATAAATGATATGACTGCCATTACCTTTACATATATATATATATGAAATGTGCTCACATGTTAAAAATGCAATCAGTGACAGGCTGTACAGCTAGCAGGCAGGCTAATGACTGTACAGGGGGGACATGCTCCAGCCATCCTCTAGGTAGGTAGTAGAGTCAGTCAGGCCGGTACCCCCTCGGCACTCGATCAACATTCGCTAAGGCCTTACCGTATACTGTGGTAGAGGTGGGGGGAGGAGAACAAGTTGGTGGTGTACTGCTGAATCCAGGGTAGGGCTCCTGAAAGAGGCTGTTGCTGCTGGGGCCATTGCTTCTCCTCCCAGTCAAATAGGAAGTGAGTCCTGAGACCTGATTGGCTGGGTGTCATAAGACTCCCTGGCCAAACCGGTCTCAGGAATCACTTCCTGATTGGCCGGGAGGAGAAGCAGAAAGACATTAGCGAATATTCGTTCGCGATTGTCACACAAGTGGGTGGGCGCTGTGCTCTGCCACCCTTTAAGCCAATTAGAGCCTTCAGTTCTAATCACATGTTTAAAAAACACACATTGAAGTCCATGAATCCAGCTCCCTGCATGGAGATTAGGGTTGGGCATATGGAGGGGGCCACCATTGATGTGGGTATTGCTGTTTCAATAGGTGATATGGTAATGGACCCTCAAATATCCATCTTTAGGAGTGAAACCCAACCTATGTTCCACCAGAAGAATGTTTATTTTTTTTAAGATTCCCTCATCACTAGCTGCAGCATATAGCATTAAAACAGTTGTGAAATTTTCTTGAACAGTTATACAGCCTTACTGTAAGCTTCTCATGTTGCATTAGAAGCCGCATCAAGCCAGAAAGAGCCCACCAAAATTCCTGGCTGGAGGATGCCCAGCACTACCTACCTCTTTCTCCTCACCCTTAGTGTAACTGGCCCACCCTTTAATTCATTGGATTTAAGCTCTTTAAATCAGGCTGAGCATCGCCTAGGATGGTACCTAGGGTGGTCTTCATGCAAATGTAGCCTGCCTGTAATGCAAATGGAAATATTTTATTTGAAAATGTAATTAGCATGTTGATGAGGAAGGAGAAGGAGAAACCTTAAACTAAATATCCCCAAAGAAAGAGACATCAGCTGCCTTAGCATGGGCACTGGGACTACAGGATATAGTGGGAGGTAGTAGTAGCTACATGTTTATTGGAAACAAACTAAATATATAGCTGGAATACATGTATGGGAGCTGTTTTACCTGTTAAGGGCTATGTGTATTTCTATCCAGGATATTTGGAGATTTACACAACTCTGCCAGGTCTGATTAGCTGGCAGTGTTGCCATTTTCTCTACCAATCTGAACTCTGCCATACAAGGTTAAATTCAGGTACTTTAACTGCATTTAAATATACATGGAGTAATAATTATTACATAACTCCCTGCAATTTAGCGTTGAGATATCCACAAAGAAAAAAAAAAGGTTTTTGAATGTACAATCACACTATCTTAGAACAAATAATGTAGAATTATACAGTCATGCCACATTAAAATAAACTTGGAAACTATGTAATCAAAACATTTCAATTTTTGTTTGTTCAAATCACTGGTTTTATTTAACACAATACCATTTTTATGATTCAATTAGTTTGTAACTTTACCCACTCTTCCATTATCTCTGTAGAATTCAAGATAATCATAGCATATTGACCAATATGATTGAAAAAAGTGGACAGCCTAACAGTTCAGAGAGCAATTTAGTTGATCAAAAGTAGAATTATTTATGGGAAATTCATAAACAAAATGGTTTATCTGTAGATATCTATGCCGATAAAAAAAGCTATCTGCATATAAACACCAAGCATGCTTGTAAATATGTAATTTAAAGCTCATTGTTTATAAGTTATATTCCCAGGAAACTATGTATGCAGGATGGAAAACACACTGAACTATATAAGCAATGGTTGGGGATTGGCAATAAATAAAAGTTATGAATATAGGAATGTTTTTTGCATAACATTACATATTAAAGAAGCAGGCTTCTATCAGTGGCCTGCAAACCTTGATAAAGTATTCATACCCTTTGACATGTTCCACATTTTTTCATGTTACAACCAAAAACATAAATGTATTTTATTGGGAATTTATGTGATAGACCAACATTAAGTGGCACATAATTGTGAAGTGGAAGTAAAATAATAAATGGTTTTCATTTTTATTTTTTTTACAAATAAATATGTGAAAAGTGTGGCTTGCATTTGTATTCAGCCTCCTTGAGTCAATACTTTGTATAACAACCTTGTGCTGCAATTACAGCTGCAAGTCTTTTTGGGGATGTTTCTATCAGCTTTGCACATCTAGAGAGTGACATGTTTGCCAATCCTTCTTTGCAAAATAGCTCAAGCTCTGTCAGATTGGATGGAGAGCATCTGTAAAAATCAATTTTCAAGTCTTGCCACAGATCATCAATTGGATTAAGGTCTGGACTTTGACTGGGCCATTCTAACACATGAATATACTT
Source organism: Lithobates pipiens (assembly GCF_037356315.1). Classification (NCBI taxonomy): domain Eukaryota; kingdom Metazoa; phylum Chordata; class Amphibia; order Anura; family Ranidae; genus Lithobates; species Lithobates pipiens. The sequence continues at coordinate 396,503,557 of NW_027507748.1, read as the reverse complement.
TGATTTAAACCATTCCATTGTAGCTCTGGCTGTATGGGGCCATTGTCCTGCTGGAAGGTAAACCTCCACCCCAGTCTCAAGTCTTTTGCAGACAGGTTTTCTAAGATTGCCTTGTATTTGGCTCCATCCATCTCCTCATCAATTCTGACCAGTTTTCCTGTCCCTGCTGAAGAAAACCATCCCCACAACATGATGCTGTCACCACCATGTTTCACAGTGAGGATGGTGTGTTCAGGGTGATGTGCATTGTTAGTTTTCTGCCACACATAGCATTTTGCTTTTAAGCCAAAAAAGTAAAATTTTGGTCTCATCTGAACAGAGCACCTTCTTCCACATGTTTTCTGTGCCCCCCCCCCCCCCACATGGCTTCTCGCAAACTGCAAATGGGACTTCTTATGGTTTTCTTTTAAACATTGGCTTTCTTCTTGCCACTCTTCCATAAAGGCCAGATTTGTGGGTGTGCACAACTTAGAATTGTTCTGTGGACAGATTCTCCCACCTGAGCTGTGAATCTCTGCAGCTCGTCCAGAGTTACCATGGGCCTTTTGGCTGCTTCTCTGATTAATTCTCTCCTTACCAAGCTTGTCAGTTTAGGTGGATGGTCCATGTCTTGGTAGATTTGCAGTTGTGCCATACTCTTTCCATTTTTGGATGATGGATTGAACAGTGCTCTATGAGATGTTTAAAGCTTGGATTTTTTTTTAACCTAACCCTGCTTTAAACTTTATTCCTGACCTCCCGTGTGTGTTCCTTGGCCTTCATGATGCTGTATGTTCACTAAGATACTCTAACAAACCACTAAGCGTTTCACAGAAAAACTGTATTTATACTGGGATTAAATTACACACAGGTGGACCCTATACACTAATTAGGTGGCTTCTGAAGGCAATTGGTTCCACTAGATTTTAGTTAGGGATATCGGAGTAAAGGAGGCTGAATACAAATGCACGCCACATGTTTCAGATATTTAATTATTTTTTTATTTGAAAACCATTTATCATTTTCCTTCCACTTCACAGTGATGTGCCACATTGTGTTGGTCTATTACATAAAATCCCAATAAAATACATTTACGTTTTTGATTGTAACATGGCAAAATGTGGAAAACTTCAAGGGGTATGAATACTTTTTCAAGGCACTGTATATTGCACCATGCTTCCTAAAAATGACTCATAGAAGACTTGCAGAGGGTGTCAATTTGTGGCTTAACATCTGCTATATCATACACAATATGCTTCTTTTCTGTCTTATCAAGTGAGAGAATTTTTCAGAACCAGTTACATTTATACTATAAATGTTAAACACTTGAATTGATTTTCACATCCAAACAGAACCTACCTATGCACTCTTAACTTTAAACAAATACCTAGCCCTAAGCCCCCGTTCACACTGGTGTGACTTGTCATGTGATTTGACAGTTCAAAATCCCATGAAAAGTAACACCCTATTTTTGCCTATGGAACTGTTGAAATCGGTGCCATAGACTCTGACCTGCACCAATTTGAAAAAGGTTCCTGCATTATTTTTGGCAATTTTATGTGTGACTTGCATTGATATTGGTGCATGAAATCGCACAGATGTTGGCAAGCCGCACATGAAATCCCCCTGACTGGCAGCTTTGAAATAGGGCTGAAGTAGTGCAATTTCAAAGCCACATTTAGTGTGAACAGGGACTTAAGGTTATCAAACCTCTAAAGATATCAATAACATTTGTCACAGCTGGGCTTAAGCAACAATCTAAAAGTTTAGTCTTCACTGACTGTGCAGGATTACCTTTTTCTGAGGATGACCCTTTGAGCTGAGAGTAAATCTAATAGGGTTGTGACTGCCTTCTGACTTGCTTCTAAGCTGCCTTAAAGTGTTTTTAAACCTCTACATTAAATATCAACAAACATATCCCTCTATAGCAGTGGTTCTCAACCTGAGGGTAGGGACCCCCTCTGGGGTCGAATGATGATTTTCCTGGGGGACAGAGATTAGAGGTCAGCTGACTGGTGAGGATGTGAAGTGGGAGGGGCTGGAGGAGACCCTATCTCCTGATTTCAGCATAGGTGTCACTGTTATGAGACAACACAAAGTCGGGCACACAGTGAGTCACACTACCTGTGATTATAGTTGCCATTAAAGATCACCACTACAGTTCTCAGATCAGCAGATGACCTTGATTAAGAGCACCTAAGTTGGATGATCAGAACTCCCCCCAGCATTGCTACGCATCCCAATGCCCTGTAAGCCCTGCCACTTATCCCCAACTACCCGCCAGCCCTGACTTGTCTTGTCTTGGGGGCTGACAACCCATGCTACGAAAATAATTTTACTGTTAAAGGCCCCGCAAAACTTGGGAAATTTTTATCAAGGGGTCACGGCACTAGCAAGGTTGAGAACCACTGCTCTATAGTGTGAAAATGTCTTAATTAAGAGCACTAAGTGTAATTTCTGTCTGCTGCCTCATTCCTCTGCTATCGACTTGAATCACTTCTGAAAAGCTTTCCTGACACCAAGAGAAAAAGATCACAGCAGAGGAGTCTCTAGCTGATTGACAGTCTAAGCTCTGTTCCTGTGTGCTGTGTGATGGGGGTGCGTGTCTTCTTTCCAATCAGCTGTCAAAGCATTCCTCACTGAGCTCTGCAGAGTGTAATTTCAGCTCTTGTCTCCCCTTCATCTGACAGCTCAGGAAAGCCTTATAAATTCTGGATATTGAACAGATGTAGCGCTAAGAAGACTGCAGATAAACAGGTACAGCTTAATTAGGAGGATATGTTTTTATTCTCTGTGTATAACCTGAGGCCAGTCACTTCACTCGATTTATGTAAGGGTTTAAAGCCACTTTAAGTTGCTTTTCAATGCCTATTGGTTGTACAGGGATGAAAACAGTTATATGACATATCTATTACCACAAGCCCTTCATCAATGTTTCCTCAGGGGTACCTCAAATCTACATTTGACCTTCTTCTGATCTGAATTTTACCTCTGTCATTGTGTCAAACTGCTTCAAGTTTCTTAGTCATTCCTATTGACTTGGCTGAGGAGTAAAGCAGTTTTGCTGGAAACAAAAGCTCATGTACACATTTGTTGGGCCTAACACCCAGCAGCTCCAATAAGCCTTGTACACACGGTCGGACATTCCAATGGAAAAAGTCAGATTGGACTGTGTTGTTGGATAATCCGACCGTGTGTGGGCTCCATCTGACTTTTTTCGGCCAACAAAGTTTGAGAGCTGGATATAAAATTTTCCAACAACATGATCTGATCGGACAAAGTGCCACACATGCTCAGATCACATTACGAGACCAAAGCTATTGGCTACTAGACTGAACATAGTGCCGTCATAACGAACGAACGTCATCACGTTCCGAATGATCAGATTTTCCGACAACCTTGTCCGACCGTGTGTATGCAACACCACTTTCAGACAAAATCTGTCTGAAAAAATCTGACGGATTTTGTTGTCGGTATGTCCGACCGTGTGTACAAGGGCTAAGAGTGAAGTAAAGTCACTTCACTCTGACTGTGGTTGTCAACATGGCTGCAAATTGGTGGGATCCCAGGTTTAGTGAGCATAATAAACTTTGAAAACAAAAGCTCTGAAACCCAAAATTAACAACAACTAAATCATTCTGATCTTTTCCAGGTCTCCTTCAAGTGGTCCCTTGGTAACCCAGGCAGGTGCCATCCTTGCCCAGGTCTAAACCAGAGCAAGTGTGCAGACCTGGAAAGGCAAGTGCAAAGTATCTATCTCTGGAGAAATAGAACATCATTACTGCATTCACCAAGAACTAAAATATTAATTTGGGGTGAATCAACCCATTGAGTAGTAAATTTTAAGGAAAAATGCATTAGGAACAGTATATTTGCATAGTGCAAACTGTTCTAATCGTTTGTTTAATCTTCTTCTTCTTTTATAATCATCTGCAAATAAATTATGGTGCATGAACTGCCCAAACATTTTACTAAGAGATTAATTATATTTGTATTTTTGGCAGACTACTTCAGTTTGCAAGAACCTTCTGTAAAAGTTTGACTAAGTAATTTATACATAATGACATTTTGTTGTACTTGCAATATTCATTCAACTTTTTATATAAAAATTGTTATCTACATTTGCTAATATATATCTTATCAACCAAAATCACACCAAGCGCATAGGTTCAATTGAGAGCAAAATGAAGTAAATGTAATTCTTTATTAAAATATACAGTATATACTGTTTCTGGTGATTTATAAAAATATTAGTACATGTAACATATTTATTGTCATTTTCAATTTGCCTAGTTTATTGAGGATGTACATGCAAGAAATCGTTCATGTTTTACAGTTTATCAGTCATCCATAACCAGTGGATTGCCTATGTAACTCTAAGGCCGTGTACACTCGGGAGGACTGTTCGCCCAACTTAGTTCGTCAAACAATCCGACAGACAGTCCGTTCAAAATTAGCATGAACGGACTTGACCACACACGATGAACGAACAGTCTGCTGAAAACGTGCGTTAAGACGTGTACAGCACGTACGACGGGACTAGAAAAACGACGTCCTATACACTGCAATGCAACCTTCGGCCGTGTAAACCCTTTCTGAGCATGCGCGATACTTAGTCCGTCCAACTTGCCTACACACGAGCGGACTGTCCGCTGAAACCAAGTTTGGACGGACAAAACCAAGTTTGAACGGACTGTCTTACGGAAATTCCGTAAGACTTTGTTCGTCAAACTGTCCGCTGAAACAGTCCGCTGAAGCCCACACACGAGCGGACTGTCCGCTGAAACACTGTTCAGCGGACTAAGTTGGGCGAACAGTCCGCCCGTGTGTACGCGGCCTAAGCTGCCATTTACCTGGCTTTTATAATGTGTCATTACTTGATATTTTGCTCAGCAATTGATGCACATTGGTTACATGTGCTGCATAGTCTGATGAGATATAAATTAATATGAGCAAACAATTGTTTACTTCTCTACCATTATGGAGGCTGTTTTCTGAACTTACAATCATATCATGAGTATTTCTAATGACTGTATAACGGGGGGGGGGGGGGGGGTACCTATTTGATTTTTTTGCACAGTCTCCTATACCAATTAACTATTAATGAAGAAACACACTCCTATTTAAAAACAATAGGAAATACATTTAAAGAAAACAAAGAGGAGCAATAGGGAGCAGCTCATTTTCATGGGATTTTGAACCCTCAGATCTCTGGGGAACCTGGCAGAAAGCTAAGTGACACCACCATCACTTAAGCTGGACTCTGGAGACAGGGGTATAAGGTAAGTAGCAGTTTTGTTTTTCTTCTGTCTATTTTTTTTTCCTTTTTCTCTAGAGTTTACATAGGGGTGGTGTCTTGCTAAATATAAGTTCCACGCATTTCGATTTAATTAAAAATAGTGTAACATACTTTTAAAAAGTTTAAGTAGCATAGAGAGAATACTCTTTTGCAAGGAAGAATGTAATATTGTTGGAAAGTAATTCAGATATTTACTAATTGTGTAAAGGATATATAATGAAATGTTAATAAACACATGACTACTAGATTGGATCTTCCATGTCTGTCATAAGTTTGGCTTCCAAATTAAATTGTACTTAGCCCTTACATGTAAAAGCAACATGTTCTCTTTAACGCCCCTTCCAAGATGCACATACTGTCCAATTCCTTAAGTTTAATCAACAGGAGTGAAGAAGGACAGCCCTCAGTGTAAATCCCAAGATACTCCACCTAAAGATTGCATAGTACTGAGGACTCTCCCAGCTCAGTGTTGGGCCATTTACCAAGCACCAATGCTTAGTCACATAGAGTGGGTCCATGCACCTTCATATTTTTCACTCAAAGTGACTGACTGAAGCAATGAATGAGAAAAGTAAAGGTGAGTATGAACTGCTAGTCAAAGTGGTATTAAAACAAATGTGCTGCTATGACCTGCATGGGAAAAGCACAGGTTTGCTTTAAAAGAGAAATATGGCTAAAGTTTTTTTGATCGTACTTCTCGTCAGGGTTTCTGATCCAGAATCAGCTGACAGTAGTTTTTAGCTTTAAGGGTGCAGAGCTACTCAAGGCTCTGGAAGGATCCCAACCATAGTCTCAGGAATCACCCAGCTGCTTGATTGAGAGCTGGCCCTGGCTCTCAGCATGCAGCTGAGAGCCCAAGCCATTTGTGGCCATGCCATGAAAGCATGGTGCTACAGTGGGTGCTGAAGGGGCAGAGCAGAGAGCAGAAACTGACAGTCGTTCTTTGTTCTGAGAGGATGGAGAGATGAGCAATCAGCAGTCATGCGAACACTCAGGCTTAGAGCTAAAAGGGGACAGCTGCAGCATCTATCATACCGATGCTGCAGAATAGAGATGAGTATACATGATTGTTTTATTTGGAACCCCAAACGTTCCTTTAAGTGGATGCATGTAGTGCCTAGGATTATATATACAGTATACTATAACGGTGTCTACACTAATATAAATTTGTCATTGAATACAATATTGTGTGCAGTAGTTATTTATATATCATTGCTTTTTACACGGGAGTCTTTATTTTTTATTATTAAGAAAAGAAAAGTCCTGGTGACCTTACAGAACAGCCAAACAAAACTGTGATAAATGAATGTCCGTTTTGTTCAAGGCAGCTGGAGATTTATGGCATTCAAAAATCCTTGCGTTATCTTACATAAATGTGCATAAATCAGACTACACATTGGCAACCAGTCCTGTTTTCATTGGTACTGTAAATTTAAAATGATATAGACCCTCCTGAGTGCTGAAATGAGAAATAATTGTTATACAGTGTGTACAACATTGTCCCTCCTAGAACCAGTATTAAAAACCTATTAAAGCACTTGGAAGAAAGACATATTTCTTTTAACAAGAGCTCAAGTGCTGAATGTATAATGGGTTCAGCTCTGTTGCTTTTTTCTTTGTGTTTCTGGTGCTTAGTATAATGTGATGCCGCAATTTTCCAGACCCGTATAACAGCCTTAAGTAGCCATACAGACAGAAAGGTAATTTAGCAAAGTGGACTATTTTATTTGCTCTGCATTTGTGGTAAAATATGGTCCAAATGAACAATTATCAGTTCTTAGTGATTCAGCAGAATGGCAGTTCTCGCATTCCAAACAAGAAACTCAGACTGAAAGGAATCCTATTTCTAAGGCCACAATGGACTATGTATTGAAAAGCCATGCATTCTGTGACATCATTGACCTAATAAGGAAATATTTTACTCTCATATTAACAGCTATTTTTTAATCGAGTATAGTACTTCTTTATTAAGGTAGTAATACTATACAGAGGACAATCAAAGGGGTTGATTTATTAAACTGCAGAGTTTAAAATCTGGTGCAGCTGTACATGGTAGCCAATCAGCTTCTATTTTCAACTTGTTCAATTAAGCTTTCACAAAATAAGTAGGAAATTCATTGGTAAAGCACATTATTTTATAAATAAAAAGAAAAGTACCTACAGCTTTGTTCACCTAATTTGTAATAAAGTATTAATTAAAATCACAGTTGATTGCCCTGGATAATTTGATCATTATTTTCATGATCATAAAAAGATTAATTATAGAGGGTGTTGTGATTGTAGAAGACTCTGCCCCTGTGAAGAAACTCCCCAGCTTCTTTCCAGCCATGTGGCAAACAAAATGGTGGCTGCCCATCCAATACAGCCCAGTGACACTGATCCAACTATGGGCTCTGCGAAGGACCCAGAGACATCTGGATCCTCTACCCCCCCACTCACAGTCCAGCCAATTCAAGGCCATGCAAAAAATCACAGGACACTGATCATGCCTTGCACATGGAAGTGAGCGACCCACACTTTGCAGCCAAATGACCAACTGCAGTTTGACCCTATCATAGGGTTTCCTACTACAGTTCAACTGGTTTCTGACTCCAATTAGAAGAATATGATGATATTTCTGCACATATACCTGCAATCAGACCTTATGTCTTGTATCTTGGACTATCAGTGCATGCCTGAAGTTCAAGAACTGGGTGGTAGAGTGGGTCACATAGGGGATACATTTTGTAAGTTCATCTCATCTTTTATTACCTAAGTGGACCCTCACACCAAGACGACTTGTCCAAGATTAAAGCTAAACTCACAGACCTGGAAGATAGGTCACATCTCAATAATCTGAAACTACGGGGTATTCTGAAATCACTCCCAGCATAATAGTTGCCTTGTTATGTCCACAACCCTATCCATGCTGTGATCCCATATCTTATGTCTGCTGATATCACTATAGATAGAGTGCACTGTGTTCTGAAACCTTCCTAACTACCTTCAGTAATACCTTTGTGACATCCTGCTATGTGTGTACTTCTTCCAGGTCAAAAAGAAGCTACCAGAGCCTTCCGCTGTGTGGATCAACTTCCAGCACATACTGCTAATCTACAGGTCCTGCCAGACCTTTCTCAGTACATGCTGCAATTAAGGAAGGACCTCAATTCTATCAACATGGCCTTACATAATCACAACATTGTATATTATGTGAAATACCTATCTAAACTCAGAATTATCAGGGTGTGCCACACATTGTCATGTCTGTGGAGGAGGGCCTCAGACTTCTACACACCTGGGACATTATACCATCTGTCAAGGAAATAGCAATGTGAACACAGGCAGAAGTATCAGGCGTTATCAGCACTTTCTCGCGCACATGCGCGGGAGAATGGCACTCCAATGCATGCGAGTGCGTGGTGAGATGGCGCAGTTCCGTGCACATGTTGTGAATTACAGAACCCCCTGCAGGTATATAAAAGGCTGCTCATATTAATTTCTAATTGCTGGATTATCTTTCAGCTCCCTTGTATTCCTAATGTGACCCGGCTTAACCCTGACCTGCTCTGATTTCTCCTCCTGTGTATGACCCTGCCTTGCCTGAAGGATTCTGCTATTGCCAAACCTGGCTCCTCACCAGTGTATGACCACTGGCTTGTCTTAGGAATCTCCCTACTGCATAATATCTAACTGACCACCTGTGTATGACTCGGCTAGGTTCAAAGACTTGTTATTGCTAACCTGCCTAATGCATAATCCTGGCTTGTCCTACAGACTTTACTTGATTACCTGTGCATGACTCTGGCCTGTCTCATGGAATCTCCTGCAGCTGTTACCAGCCTGATCATCTGTGTTGGATCATCAGCGAGGCTTTTGCTGAGCATTCCATATGCACCAACCACTGTACAGAGTTATGATCCTCTAAAGACTTATTTCCACCCTTCTGATACTCTTTCAAGTAGTTTCCAAGTGGTCATCTGCTCAAGCCCTGTCCACCCTGCTGGTAACCCGTGCTTCTTTGTGCCCTATACCCTCTGTAACACCTTCAGGGGTATATTGCGCTTAGTCGCAAGTGGAGTCTCTCTCAGCATCTTGGCCTTGAAAAAGGTAACACCCAACCCTGTACATAACGGCTCCTCTTCACCATGCTCTCCTGGACACATTGCTATAGATTGGCAGGTGGTATTAAAAAGGACTCATACCTCACACAATGCCTAGTGGCTATGCTCACACCGACAACTTTAATTTTAAGCTATGTCTCTGGATTTAGAAGAAGTACCAGTCACCATACAATTAAGAAAAAGTATTGTTGCAGTGCAGTCTACTCAGGTTTTTTTTTTAAGCTTGGCATTATCCAGCTGCTAATTTTCTAGTCACCTATGCCAGAGACTGTTTTGTTCTATTCTTATTTTATTTCTTGCTAATTGTTATACTTACCTCTATTGGATTTTTTCCCGGTTGGATTATTCCCCAATAACTTGCACTGGTCTCCTCCACCATACATTTTAGTCAATCGGACCCACACAAATCCTCTTCACCTTATGTTATCCCCATGCTTGCATACACTACACAAGTGTGCTTAAAGGCAAGGTGTTCTCCTTCTGTTTTTAGTGTCAGACAATGCTCCAACAATGCGTTATTTCTGGATCCTGCACATCTTCTTACACATCATTTGGATCATCTATTATGGGACTTAAGTTGCACTCTGTTAACTCCCACAATCTCAATCATCCTACAAAGCAGAACTTCCGATGGAAAGAAACTTTGCTTCCCAAGGTCGACTTAGTTTCTGTACAAGAAACCCATTTGCACAGAAATTCTACACCTAAATGTTCCCGCGGGAACTTCCAATATATATATAGTATATATTTGGCATCTACATCTGCAAAGAAGCAGGGAGTGATTCTTGCAATCAGAGACTCTGTGTCGTTTTCCCCAAAAAACACTCTATTATCAATCCAGAAGATAGATTCATAATTTTATTATGTGATATAAATTACTGTGCCTACACTTTAGTCAAAGTGTATGTACCCAACTCATACCAGTTGAGATTTTTGAGAGACATCTTTATTGAAATCTGGTGCGATAGGGGAATTGAATTCCTTGTGATAATTTTAACCTTACTGTGAACTCACATTTGGACACATCCTCACTGAAAAAAGGTTGTAACCCCTTGTTGGGTGGCCTCTTTCACAAGGAGGATGTAGTGCTGCCAACACGCTAACAGGAAAGATTTTACTTACCTTTCCCCTAGACACAACTCCTATACCTGCACAGACTTGTTTTTGCTGAATAAATGGCTCTTGCAACAGGCCCCCTCTTCCTCTATACATGACATCTCTTGGTCAGACTATACTGTTATCACAATGGCATTAGAGGAACAGAACTCTGGCCCACCAGTGTAATGCTATCCTAAAAAACTCAGGCATACATGTGAGGCATATTATTTCTAGAGCAAAGAAACAAAGCACTGCTAAAATAAATGCCCTTCTAGTAGAAATACATGCTCTAGACCTTCAAAACAAAACTGCACCTTCTTCTGCAAAGGCCATTTTTTTGTCCAAACTGCAAAATTATCCTAGATGGTCATTATGTAAACATGATAAATACCTATGCCACCTTAAAAACTTTGTAAAGTTGCATAACACAATTACTTGTATCATCTCGGTTTTTGCAAGATGTAAAGTGCAGTGTGTGTGTTTCTTTTAAACTATAATCCCTTAAAACCTTTTTGCACAGCTCCTCCGTGCAGTCATGTAATCTCTATCTGTTCTTTCAATGTCCTCAATCTAAGAACAGCAGCAGGAGGGGCTGAGATTCCAAAGTGATGTCAGCCAGCCATCAGATAGAGATCATGGGACCACACAGAGTAGCTATGCAGAAAGATTTTAGGATTATCATTAAAAAAAAACTGACATACTGCACTGAATACCTTTCTAAAACAGAGAACATAAGAGTAATTTTGTTATGTAATACATCAGAATAGAGGCAGGAGGAAAGGAGAGGGACAAGGAAGAGATCAGCTCTGCAGACACAGACTGGAGTTGACAGGCAAGGAGGGAGGGAGAGAGAGGGAGAGACACTCAGAACACTGCGGCATGATGGAGGCACTTAACCTGACAATGGTAATCATGGATCAGCAGCCATGAAAATTGTGGTCAGCACACACATGGGGATGAAGGAACAGGCAGGATCAACTAGGTATTTTTAGATTAAAAAAGGGACAAATCACGCTACAACAGTACGATGCTACTGATCATGCTTTAAAGGAACAGGAGCATTTTTAGGGTTACAACCACTTTAAGCTTAATTATATGTTTACAATGCCAAGGCAGAAACATTCCTGGCAAACAGAATGAAAACCCTGAAAGCTAAAATTAGAATTGCCTATGTACTTCATTCTACTAACAAGCAGAAACGTATGAATCCCCAAGAGATGGGCGATTCCTTTGACGATTATTATAGTTCATTATAAAATCTGAAAGATGATACTTCCACACATTTGGAGAGTTACAGCCAATCCTATTTGGCTCATGACCGCCTTCACAACTCGATTAACTCAATGCCCCATTCACCCCACTAGAATTAAACAAAATAATTGATTCCCTCCCTCATAGTAAATTCCTGGAACAGACAGGTTCCCCAATAAGTACTATAACATTTCCAAACCTATTTTAACCCCTCATCTACTGACTATGTTCCATTAAGCAGCCTCCACTTCTTCTTTTGCATCAGAAATTCTAACAGCCTTGATCATTACACTCCCAAAACCTGGTAAAGACCAGTCCACCCCCATAATCCCTGATAGCTCTACTTAATTGTGGCATTAAAATATATTGACTATGCAATTGCTCAATATCCTTCCCACACTGATTAGGCAGGCAAGCTCCCGACTCAACTAGACATATTATCAATATCCTACTCCATGCAGAAACATTTTGAATGGTCCTTTCTATTGATGCAGAGAAGACGTTCAACGGGGTGCATTGGGGTTACATGTCGGCGGTTTTGTCTAAGTTTGATTTCCGGGGTACTATCCTGACATCAATTTTGGAGTTATGTTCTAAACTGTCTGCCCATGTCTACATGGAACATGGGACACAGATGGCAAAAAAACCCTGACAGTGGTTATAACAATCGCTTGCTCTATACAAAATGAATAGCGCAACAGAGAGGCTTAATAATAATAATAATGCACATGCTGAAAAGGGGCTTGCCTGCAAAAGTGAAAAAAAAATATAAGGGCAACTATACAGTTTTCACAATAGTGGAAATAATAATGTGTTATTATTATTATTATTATTATTATTATTAGTTATAGAACACTATCATGATCCTGAGCACTGTTAAAACACAGTTTAATTGCAAAGCATACACAATAGTAATAAGATAAAACAAATATTATCAAATACCACTACGTTTGAATCTTCCCATTTAAATTTGTAAAAAGTTATCAAATATATATTTGATCTTCTGCCTCATCTCTTCTGTCAGTGGAATCGAAACTCCATCCAGGCCAGCACTAGCCATTCTAAATCTAGGAATTTAAAACTTCCCACCTAACTATCGTTCGATAGTTGCACACATACTTATGGCCTCTAAGTCAGTTATAACCAGACACTGGAGAAAAGACTTGGCCCCTAACTTGTCTGAGATAGTGGCCTCTATTAATGAATATGAAAAAGTGTTATCTATTAAATTTGGACTAAAAAGTTGGACTGTGGGTATCATAGGTTAACGCTTAATGTTGCTGATGTTATGGATACTGCAGTTTATTTTGTTTATATTCTTATGTTGTCTTTTGAAGGCCCTTGTGGTTGTGTATTGCAACTCAGACATTCATCTATATTTGCTGTGCTCGTACATTATTGTACTCTGCTTTGTACAACTCGTCTTTCTGATTCCTTTTATGTGAAGCTTCAATAAAAAAATAGTGAAAGTAAAAATATATATTTAATCTTGAATCCTGTCCAAGTTTACACCATAAAACACTATTATATTTTCCATTTAAATAGGTCTTGTCCATTTTTTTCCCCAAACATCTAAATAAATAATGGAAATAAGAAAAAATCAAATCATAAAATATGTTTTGGAATTCTTTCAAACATGATGACTAATATATATGATTTTCAGCCATACAATGTTGTCAAACATGTCAGCTTTACAATAAGGACTATATCGTCTGCAAAGCTGCCATTCATGCAATTATTTTTGGATCAACAGTAGATTTATATCAATGCCTAACAAGCTGCTGATATCGGAAACTCTGCAACATGTTGTCACTGCCAGAGGCATAAATTCAGTTTTTTTCTCAGTTTCTGCTTTTAGTATGTGATCTTATTTGGAACACGAGTACACTCAGAGAAGCAATGGTTTCATTTATCAAAGTCTCTTAGATCTCTGACAGATACAAATTCAGTTATACCTCTTCAGGCAAGAAATATACACAGGGTTTTAGAAACCGTTACTGACATACTGAGCCAGAAGCAAAACAAATACTTCTTGAGCATCTTGTATTTAAGATATTGATTTATGTCTAATAGACCCTTATTCCAGCAAATCCTAAAAACATAATCTAGGCTGTGTTTAACTTTTTAGAACATATGTTATGTCTTTTTGTACATTTAAACATGTATATATTCTAACTTGGAATTGGTATATAATATACAATGGTATTAAGAATGGACAGGACAATAACTGTCTCCACATAGTTCATAGCAATTACAGTTGTATGATAAACAGAGATAAAACATAGAAACTCAAGCCTGTTACAAACAGAAGGTTTATTTGTTCAACCCAGGAGGATGAACGGAAAAAAACTGACAGATTGCTGTACTAACAAAAGCAATTTTAGTACAGGGACCCCCCACTGAGATATTGTGTTCTGACAGGGGGAGCTTCCCCACCTGAACACAGTGATTAGCGCTCGCAGCCATTGGCAACATGCACTGATCGGATTCTGTTTTTCCAATTTGCCTGTTTGATAAAAGCCAGTTAGACCAGTGTCTGCTGGACAAGCTACTGTACACAAAGACTGAATATACCCACAGATATTCAGCCCGTGTTTACCAGCCTTAGGGGTCTAGTGATCTCTCTATGATTAATGATCCCAGTGAATAACCAAGAGTGTAAGGCTCAAAATTCATAATGGCCAGTTCTGGTATTAAACAAAGTTTTCCATTCGTTGCCCCCCTTGATCATCACAAGATCTTATGCCCCTCTCAAATGAAGCTTTGTGAAAACTGTTGCTCCATTGAGGCAGTCAAATAACTCCATAATCAATGGAACTGTACAAGAATTCTTAATCGTGATGCGATTGAGACCCCTATAATCAATACATGGCCTCAGTTCACCACTCTTTTTCACTAAGAAGAAACCAGAACCAGCAGGAGACGATTTAAGGATGAGCATACTCCTCCATGGCACCTGTGCAGCTGAGGCTGCAAAGAAAGGGACTGAACAATTTCTGTCCTCAGTCCCTTTCTCTGTCTCAATTGTGGGATATCAGAGGTCTGTTTAGACCACTGATATTTCATCAAAGACCCTCAATTGGGCTGTTAAAAAAAAAAAAAATAGATAAATACAACTCTAAAAACCTCTAAAGAAAAATAAATAAATAAATAAATAATTATGATTTGTTCACATTTTGATTCTAAAGAGCAATAAGCTTTCCGATTGCTCTTCAGAGAGCATCTGACAGGTGGTAAGATGACCTTGTATCTCCTCTTTAACCCTTTCAACAACACACTAGCATGCCACAACTGTGTTCAATTCACGTAGTTGTGAGGCACTTGCAGAGTGCAGCCCATTTTCATTGAATGGGTCACATTCAACAGGGGCTATATTTAATGCCACAGCCGTGAAATAAAACATTATGGAAGCAGTATGTGTACACCTTCAGGCATTTCCTCTACTGCTAAAGAGGTAGTGGTTGAGACATCCATGGGGTGCCAGAATGTCCCTTCTGGCCATAATAATTTAATCACACCCACCCTTTAACCACACCCACTTTTAAATGACACTCCTCCTCTGAAGTGTCGCCCATTTTCTCAACTTCAAAAAATGGGAGGTATGCACAAGGTTCTGTATGGGCTCTGCCCTCTGTGTACTCCTGAAAACTCCAGAGAAGGCATAAAAGCAGTATAAAGGACATGGAATGGTGGCCATGGGGCCTTAAGCAGGTTGAAAAGATGTGGGGAAGGAATGATTACATAAGATGCTGGAAGGTACACAGGTGCATATGGGGGCGTAAAGAAATGTGCATGGTATGAAGATGTGTAAGGGGTTACCGAGGTGTGTTCGGGTGCAAGAGGGGGTGCAGAGATGTCGTGGGGGAGTACAAAGATATACTGGGGGGTGCAGAGGCATACTGGGGATACAAAGACTTGTAGGGGTACAGAGGTTTTCTGGAGGTACAGAGATGTACAGGAAGATGCAAAGGGTACTGAGGTGTACAGTAGGTGCAGAAATGTGCAGGGGAGTACATACATATATTTGGGGTGCAGAGACTTGCTGGGGGTAAGGATGTGTGTCGAGGGTGCAACTGTGTGCTGGGGCATAAAGGGGATGCTGGAAGGTGCAGAGGAGTGTGTTGGGAGGCTTAAAGGTGTGCGGGGGATTGCAGAGATTTTCAAGAGTGTATGAAGATGTGGTGGATATGGAAGAGTGCTGGGGGGTGCAGAAGTCTAGAAATGGAAATTACAGCTTTGAATCTGGAAGTGACAAAAATATTGTTTCTTCCGGCTTCATTGATCACAGAAAAGATCAGCAAATCTATGTTCCTCCTTCCTCGTTGTGTGAAGCTATCCTGGCCATTTGCCTTGATCCTGGGGTCACTGGAAGAGTGGGAGAACCCAGGAACCAGTGCAAATGATTATGGGAGAGGCTTCCCTTCTCAGTACCCTAAAAATGATCATTGTAGACCCTTTTTGATTATATTTACTAAACAGCCAATCACTGTATATAAAAAATGAAACCAAGTTCAAAGTGGAACTGTACTCACTTAATCTCTCTACTGAATGAAATATTATTATTATTATTTATTATTATTATTCAGGATTTATATAGTGCCAACAGTTTGCGCAGCGCTTTACAATATGAGGGCAGACAGTACACTTACAATACAATTCAGTACAGGAGGGATCAGAGGGCCCTGCTCGTTAGAGCTTACATATATCCTGCTTGCTCGCCGTTATTTTTTTCTTTTGCTGAAATTCAACTTTAATGAAAGCTTCATACTTAAAATTATTGAAAACCACTTTTGAAATGATATTACTATCTGACCACTTATGCTTATATTAGATTTTAGTGGTTGGGTTCAAATTTACTATTATGTCTAGGTTATGTCTGTATATGCATACACTTACATAATTTTCAAAACAGTAATTTTTGCCCTTTTATCTTTTTATTCTCAAAATTTAGCTAAATGAATTCATCAATGGCTTGTAGGACAAGCCAACTTCAAGCAATATTGTCTTGTCACTCGTGTGTATTCCCTTATGTATAGTGTGGCTGAGAAGGATGATCAAAAAATAGACTGCTTTCCAAATCAAAATGAATCTAAAGCTATATCGGTAGACAGCTGAACAAGAAAAACTGTTCAGACTTACATACCAAAGCAGAAAGGTATCTCACAGGACATGATGCATTAGTAAGCCTAAAGCTGTTCAGCCTTATTTCATAATTAAGTACAGGTACCTTATTTCAAATTAAACATTTACCTTCTGCTTGTGTTTAACACAATTGATTACTGTAATATACGTTTATAATTTACAAACACTGCCAGTAAAATTAAAAACCTTACAATAATATTGCCTAGTGAATTATTATTTTTTATGTAATGCAAGTTAAGTAGGTAAAGCAGTAAAAGACAAGCGCACGTGAATTTTGTTGCATTATATTTATTTTTATAGTCTTGTAGCAGTAAAACCCTACAGTACAAAAGAAATTAATGTATACCTTAAAGCTGAACTTCAGTGAATGCATATAATAACTTCCCTTGTTTACATACACAGCGTGACTGTAGAATTATCTCTGCTCTGCTAGGATACAGGTTTCAGGTTTGATGTTCCTAGGCATACTGCATTTGCATGCAGACTTCCCCCTGGTAATGGCCACATATGATGCTGAGCCTAAATTATAGATCAAAAAGTAAATAGCTTTCAGGGGTGGGCCAGGGACTGTGAGGGTTGAAAAGAAAGATGATGTTATCCAGCTCAGAAATTAAGCAGACTTAAGATACCTGCTTCTAATGCTTGTTGTGTGGAAATCATAGTGTGCAAGGAATAGAGACTAAGCACAGAAAAGTACTCTCTGCAAATGTGCAAAAAAAATGATGTTTAGGTACAGTAGCTTAGTGGTTTGTGGTTAGCACTTCTGCCATGCATCACCTGGGTCTCATTCAGAGCAATATCTGTATGGGGTTTTTACATTCTCCCCATGTTTGCATGGATTGCCTTAAACACTCCTAAGACATGCTGGTAGGTTTATATGCTTCTGTCTAAATAGTATGACTACTTCCCCATCTACCCTAACAAAGATAAAGTGCTTTGAGTCCCAAGGTAAAAAAAGCACAACAAAAATGCAATAAATAAATTATGCAGCCTTTTTGTAGCCACATTGTGTTTATATCTATGCACTCCAGTAATAGGTACCACAGAAAAAATGAGTACACTATTGCTCTGACTGGAACCCAACCGTCATTGAACAAAGCACATAAAAGGGCCAAGAGAGTGGTAGAGAACACCAAGTAAAATGGATGAAGCTCCTCTCAAATTAGGTCTTAGCCACACACCCTCCACTCCTTGTCTTCACCCAGCTGAGAGAGGTGCTGTTTAGAATGCGCAGCCATCTTGTCACTTCTGGAAGCTGCTGATGCTTATGTTCCAGCGTGATGCCTGAAAGCTGCACTTCCTTCAAGTACTCTGCTTCAACCAGCCATGTGCCTGCTGAGCTTTGAAGCCTCACAGTGATCCTATGAAGGTCTATATGGGTCTATGACAAGCCTTGATCTACTTTTATCTAGTGAGTGCATTTTTATTGTTTTTTTTATACCTATTTAATTAAATTGCTACACCTGGATAGAGGTGCCCTCTTGTGTTTGTTTTTTACTCCAGTAATAGGTGAATGTCACTTCTCAGTGAGGGTTTCTTGAAGTTGATATCATTGAACTATGCCTGCATCATTTGGGTTGAAATGGCTATTTACAATTTTCATTGGAAGTCCAGGTGACATGATGAAAACATGAGAGCACAACTGGGAGAGAGTGAAAAAATGTTCCTCTCCAGTCCTGAGGATAAAGTGGAGGAAAATAAAGTATACTGGAAGCGCTGTTGAATGTGATGGAACTGGAACTGACTTGAGGGGACTTGTGTTAAAATGTTAGCTTGACCTTAAATAAAAGAGTGGGTCATTTATTCCTGGTGAAGATTTCACCTATCTATTCAAATAATTCTGATTTTTTGAAGGAACTTTTTATGAAATGCGTTATTGACCTATGCATGTCTAGTGGGTCAACATTTTCTCCCGGTGAATGCTCCCTCTGTTTGCTTATATAAGGCTTGAAAGATGTGAATGACCTATGCTTGTCAGTAAATTGGATATTTGAATTTACATGAAAATCGATTTACTACACTATGAGGTCCTTTTTCTACTTATGATACATTCCATTGTGATTGAGTTGATAAGAAAAAGAAGTAGAAGAAATGATTCACATAGAGTTTTGAAAATGTTTCATGACCCACTTGTAATAAGGATCATTAAAATCTGGTAAACCTCCTTTCCACTTAAGAGATAGGTGGTGGTGAATGAATTGATATATCTGAACATTGTTGGCTTAAGAGAACACAGGACTTACATTTTATTGATACAGGGGGCATTTTCTTTTGGATTTGAATCAATATTTAATGGGACTTGATTATTACTGTGTTTTAGACACTGTTTATATCACGATAAGAGAAGTGTAAAGTTTTTATATTTTAATATAGATTTTTGGATTTTTTTTTAGTTTTTTTTAGTAACAAAGTGCTGTCATCATATAACAGAAAATTCCTGAACACGGATCATCAAGGTATTATTTTTTTGCAGGCTGAAGATTTTAAAATATTGTAAATTACTTCTAAAAGTGCTATAGCAGGTTAAACCTAAATGAGATTGTAGTGATTTGCGGCTAGACTTCAAATTGAAAAAAAAAATCCTTTGAAAAGACACTTTAGGACAAAATGACAGTGTTTGTGTAAAGCCACATGATACTCACCTCTCCAGTAATCCCCTGCAGTTACTACTTCCATTGCATTTGGTTTAACATATCAGATGATTCAGGGTATAGGGGAGAAACACTAGGCCTGAGTGGTATAACATGACAGATTGGCTGATGTTACCGCTAGGTTTAAAAAAACAAAACAAAAAAACGATGTTGCATTTATTACTGTTATAACTCTTTTTATGAAACATTTTGCTCTATAATGGCTATAATGTAGATATTGTACAAAGGAAACTTGTTAACTACATAATAATTACTTATATACAGAAAGGACATACATCTACTAAAAAATATTTTCAGCATTTAATAGTGTTATGTGTTCTTATGTGTCAAGTTGAAGTGAACTTGTGAGCAGACAACTGCACAAAGCACTTTACTGGTACTTCAAGTCAAGGAAAACTACATGTCATTTAAAATCTTTTCTTTCTTTTTATTAAAGCTCATAGAATATCTCAAAATCGATTGAGAGTTCTATATCATTTATTTTTCAATTTCATGATTTTTAGCTACAGTACCTCAAAATCCATATTCCACAATGTTACACTAAACTAAGTGATACATTTTATCTTTGTCATAAAATGCTAAACAGTGCATATTTTACTATTTAAAACTGCAGTAGCTTGTATGCATGACAATGTTTGTCATTTTGAGCTGACACTCAGCATATTTCATCGCTATGGTCATCAGCTTTTGTATGATCAACTTATTAAAGCATTATCTTTGAATTTTTTCGCAGCTTTGAGTAAACATTCGCCAGTAGATGCACAGAAGGAGGCTAGAAAAGGATTAAGGATGGGGGCACACCCTTGGGTAACAATGCATTTTTTCTCTTCTATGCATCTTTTTTGCAATTATACTGATCCATATCATTGACATAAGTACCACACTGATCCTGGGTATAACTATATGATTACCTGTTCTAGGGGCTGTGTTACAACTTGTCTGATCCATATCATATACATAAATTCTACAGTGATCGTTGGTTTCTTAAACTTGATGCATTCTCAAATGCGATTATATCTATAAGTAAATAACCTCCTTCTTGACCCGTCCAGGTTTTAAATAGTTCTCGTGTCCTACGACACCTTAGAAGCTGGTAAGTCCCATTGCTTAGATATTGTGTAGATTTTAATAAATGTGCGACTGGTTGTCTGGTTCAGATCCAGCCTACCTCTAGCAAAATACATAAACATTATATTCACAACTCCTACTTCCCAGTTTCTCTAGATTCCATATTTTGGTCCATTATTTTATTTGGTAAAGTTATAAAAGCCACAGTGCATTCCATAAATATGTGACACATGATATGTGACACACAGAAGAAAGGATTTACATTTCAGAAGAAAAATATATCATATGCAATTATCTGTTTCCCTTAATGCACTGTATTAAGAAACGTGAATTGAGCACATTAGCTTGTATTACAAAAATACATTTTGATTTGGATCCAGTTTCCTAAAAGTATAACTCAAGCCAATGTGTTTTCTTTAGTTTTCTTTAGAATGGAAATTAGCTACAACCTTTTTTTAGATTAAATAATAATAAATAAAAACCATCCTGTACATCATTAGAAATATTTTTTTTTCTTCGCCATAAGTGTGCCTAGGAGATCTTGCACTTTGTCGACCACCATTCTTGAGGCAGGAATTGAAGGAAGCCTCCGTCTCAAAGGCAGTACAAATCTGACATATTATAAAATTTTCTCACTTAATCCAAAATAAAATTTGAAAGTGTGATGAGACCATGTATTGTCTCCTTGAGTATGGATATCAAGTAGGCAATTGTTAAAAAAACTAAGCTTCCTTCTCAAATCGGTCAAGTAAGATAGTATAATTAAAAAATTAGATAATGGTTTTTGCTGCAACATAAATGAAAACTCTCAGACGTCCCATTTATTTATCATGTTATTATTGTAGCAATAGCTGAAGAATTTACTAGGTGGATTTATGCACTCAGCAAGTGAGTACATTTATCTGAAGCTTTCTTGTCAGATTTAGTGAAGATGACAATAGACAGCCTTCAAATCATTCAAAAACAGCTGTCTAGTCTATTCATGTACTTCACTTATCTATGGAATCTGTCTGGTGCTGTATACTGGAAATGTTATACCCGGCTGTAACTTACTTCTAATATACAAGCTATCATACAGAAATAATTAATCAAACTACAGCATATTATTTGTATTATTATTTTTATTATTATACAGGATTTATACAGCACCAACAGTTTGCACAGCACTTTACAATATGAGGACAGACAGTATAGTTACAATACAATTCAATACAGGAGGAATCAGATGGCCCTGCTCATTGGAGCTTACAATCTAGTATATACACTTTACTTTGTTTCATGGCATTATTAGATTAAGAACATGAGTTATATGGCATAGATAACACCTAACCTAATTAAATAAATGCTTTAAATCCATTCTCACTAAACATTACTGAAATCATCATTTTATCATGAAGGCCCGTGTTTAAGAAAAAAACTGTGAGTAATTCAAATCTTTTTTTTTAAATTCTCTGGATACTTGTTGCTAGTGGATAGACCTTTTTAGTTCTACTACTTTAAGCGCAAACCATATGTTTTTTTTGTTTTTGTTTTTTAACAACAAACATCTATTACCTGGTCTGTGCAATGGTTTTGCACAGAGCAGCCCTGATCTTCTTTTTGGGTGCTCTCTTGACTCTTTCCCCTGCTGAGTACCCACCATAACAAGCCACTCGCTATGGGGGCACTAGTGCAGGCTCCCTCCTGGGCAATGCTCTGTATGTCAATGGACACTAAGGATGTGAATTCAGTCTTTTGATCTAACAAAATCAGATGTTTTCTACTGATAAGTCTGTAAAGTTTTATTTATATTTATATTTTATGTGTAAAAAAGCAGTAGAAAAGCAAAAAGGGAACCTTACATTTACCTAAGTATCATACATACCAGTTTGAGTTTGAACGTCATTATTATTATTAAATATTATTATTAAGCAATGATTATGAAGTATCATTATTAAGTAATGATTATTAAGTACTATGTTTGTAATTTGAACTCTACACTGTCTCACTCTTGCCTGGCCTTCCAGCCACAGCTGAGACCTCAAGTACCATACCTTAAAGGATTTAATTGAAAGCCTTCTTTTCAACTTACACCTACTGTAATACCTACCTGTATGTGCCAGTAGTGGATTAACATCATAAGTTAATTGTGCTTAGATATATTATACAAACCCAAACAGAAAGTTAAAAAGCACCTGATTTTATTTTACATTATGATGATTCCCAATCTATAGTGCCTTAAAAAGTATTCATACCCCTTGAAATTGTCCATATTTTGTCATGTTACAACCAAAAATGTAAATGTATTTTATCAGGATTTTATGTAATAGACCAACAAAAAGAGGCACATAATTGTGAAGTGGAAGGGAAATGATAAATGGTTTTCAATTTTTTTTAGAAATAAATATATGAAAAGTGTGGCGTGCTTTTGTATTCAGCCCCCTTTATTCTGTTATCCCATAACTAAAATCTATTGGAACCAAGTCACATAAATAATATATAGAGTCCACTTGTGTGTAATTTATTCTCAGTATAAATACAGCTGTTCTGTGAAGCCCTCAGAGGTTTGTTAGAGAACCTTAGTGAGCAAACAGTATCATGAAGGCCAAGAAACACATCGGACAGGTCAGGGTTAAAGTTGTGGAGAAATTTAAAGCAGGGTTAGGTTATAAAAAAATATCCCAGGCTTTGAACATCTCACAGAGCACTGTCCAATCCATCATCTGAAAATGGAAAGAGTATGGCACAACTGCAAACCTACCAAGACATGGCCACCCACCTAAAGTGACAGGCCGGGCAAGGAGATCATTAATCAGAGAAGCAGCCAAGAAGCCCATGGTAACTCTTGAGGAGCTGCAGAGATCCACAGCTCAGGTGGGAGAATCAAAAACGATATATTGTGTTTTTAATTTTGGCACCTTTTTTATTGAATGGGTAGGGGTTCAATGTACCCAATACCCAGTCACATAGGGGGAGGGGTGGGATCTGGGGGTCCCCTTGTTAAAGAGGGCTTCCAAATTCTGAAAAGCCCCCCCCCCACCCACAGACCCCACAACCACTGGGCCATCAAAATGGGGTCAAGGTACTTTGGGGAGCTGGTATCGTTCAGGCAGTTTTTTTTTGGGCATTAAAATCTATACCACACCAAATGGGTTTTGAGGGGGACCCCATGCTGTTTTTTTTACTAATCCTGTTATAGGTTTCCCCTTCAATGCACTATTATATAATCTGCACTGTATATATATATATATATATATATATATATATATATATATATATATATATATATATATATATATATATATATATATATATATTTATATTTATATTTATATACATGCATTCATACTACATGATATATATATATATATATATATATATAATTATTATATTAATACATTGCCGCTGGTTCGAATCCCAACCATGACACTACCTGCCTGGAGTTTGCATGTTCTGCCTGTGCCTGCGTGGGTTTCCTCCCACACTCCAAAGACATGCAGATATGTTAATTAGCTTTTATCTAAAAATTGGCCCTAGTATATGAATGGGGACCTTGGATTGTGGGCTCCTTGAGGGTAGGGACCAATGTGAGTGTGCAATGTACAGGGATAGGGACAATTGTAGACACTCACTCAGGTTGAACTGGATGGACTGGTGTCTTTATTCAACCTTACTAACTATGTAACTATATATTCTACATGTGGACTTAGCCCCCTGAGCCATGATTGTCCAAAGGCACCCTGTCTTTGGCCAATCATGGCTCTTACAGCAGATTGTACTGTGACTGGCCAAAGCATGCAGATCAGCAGCCGTCAATGTGGCCAAAGCATGCAAATCAGCAGCCGTCAATGTGCTGCTATCTCATAGTGCATTATGAGGCACTACGCGGTGTTTGAATTTGCCACAAATGTTCCATATGTTTGGTTCGTTTGTGAGCAAATACCCGATGTTCGAATCAAACTCATGCCGAGTCGATTCAAAAATACCATCCCTACTCTCCATCCAAGCTTGAGCTATTTTGCAATGAAGACTGGGCAAAATTTTCACTCTCTAGATGTGCAAAGCTAGTAGAGAGATACCCAAAAAGACTTTCAGTATTTCAGTACTGTAATTGCAGTGAAAGGTGGCTCTACAAAATTATTCACTTTTCAGATATTTGTAAGACATTTTGAAAACCATTTATCATTTTCCTTCCACTTCACAATTATGTGCCACTTTGTGTTGGTCTATCACAAAAAAAACAATAAAATCCATGTATGTTTTTGGCTTTAGCATGACAAAATGTGGAAAATTTCAAGGCACTGTATACTTCTTGTCACCCTAAGCCCACATACACACGGTCGGAGATTTTGCCAACCAAATCCGTCAGATTTTGCCCGTCGGATTTAGTCCAACGGATTGTGTTCGAAACTCTTGCATACACACGGTCGGGCCAAGTTGGCGAAAAATCCGATCTTTCAGAACGTGATGACGTAATTTCGTTACGATGGGACTACATTCAGGCTAGTAGCCAATAGCTTTGATGTAGGAATTTGATCTGAGCATGCTTGGCACTTGGTCCGATGAAAATGCTCTACACATGATCGGATTAGGTCCGTCCGGCCCAGTTGGTTGGGAAATATTTCCAACATGTTAGAAAATTGGGTCGGACGGAGATTCGGACGGAATCAGTCCGATGCATACCACACACAGTC
The DNA here is from genome assembly GCF_037356315.1 of Lithobates pipiens. Lineage (NCBI taxonomy): Eukaryota > Metazoa > Chordata > Amphibia > Anura > Ranidae > Lithobates > Lithobates pipiens. The sequence goes on along the minus strand of NW_027507748.1, from coordinate 396,478,293 downwards.
GGATTATCTGACGACACGGTCCGATAAGACTCATTCCGACAGATTCTCCGACCGTGTGTACAAGGGCTAAGAGTATATGTTGTTTTTTCTGCTCTTAATCTCAAAGCATACAAAGTTCAAACAAGTCGTTTCTTAGAAACTTTATAAAAACCTTGGTTCCAGTAGTGGACTAGACTTTAGAAAGAAGCTTTGTTTCAATAGAATTTAATCTTCCAAGCCAGGAGATTCGATATTGGTTCTAGGAGCATAAGAGAGCAGAACAATTACAGATAAGAGGAAGATAATTCCCATGTTGAAAGAAAAAGGGAGGATTGGATCTCACATTATCATATAGAGGCAGAGGGATCTGAGTATAAGGCTGTTATCCAATTCAAGAAGTGTTCTCTGAACCCAAAGTAATGTGCATGTATTGCCAAGATAGATTATCAAATGATTTTTCTATGCCCACAGAAAGAATAATAGCTTCTGAAATCAGCCACTGGATGGTTTGAAAATTTTGTTGAGAGCACAACCAATGTGAAAGTTAGCATTTAAGGCATGCCGGGAATGTACCGTATTTATTGGGGTATAACACGCACAGGCATATAACACGCACATTAATTTTAAGAGGGAAGTTTCAGGAAAAAAAATTAAATTTTAAATAAGGAACTTTGAAGCAAAATAAGGGTCAGTGCCCATCTGCAACCTCACAAGTGCCATCAATGCAGCCTCATCAGTCCACATTAATGCAGCAGTCTCGCCATTGCCATCAACGCAGCAGCCTCACCATTGCAATCAGTGCATCCTGATCGATGCCCATCTGCAGCCTATAGAGGACAAGGAATGGAGCATGACGTACGCTGACAGATTACATACAGTGAGAATCTCCTATGATAGACAGAACAGTGGTCCAATGGTGGCCCAGGGGATGGGACTTCCTATTACAGAGGCCGCCAAGTAAACAGGAGATTCTCACTGTATCTAAGCTTGTCCCACCCCCTCCCTGTCCCCTCCAAGGCATCTAAAATTGAAGTATTGTCGTATAACACGCACACACTATTTTCACCCAATTTTCAGGGTGAAAAAGTGAGTGTTATACGCCAATAAATACAGTAAGTGTTTTTTGAAACTGGGTTTACTCCTGCTTTAAGTGTATAAAACCAATTTGACCTTGATGGATTGATTGACCTAAGTTAGTATTTAGTTATTGGGCTATAATTTTAGTGAGTGTTTTTAACCACTTAATAACCGGCCTATAGCCGATTAACGGCTATAGGTCGGTTTGCTATCTCTAAGAGGCCGTTAATTAACGGCCTCCCGGAGAATCGTTCGTGCGCGCCCCCCTGGGGCGCGCACGCCGGAACATCCGTGCTCGCCGAGTTCACGGGACCCGGCGCAACACGGATCGCGGTAAAGGACCAATGGCAGCGGTCCTTTACCACGTGATCGCTCCGTCCAATGACGGAGCGATCACAAATGTAAACAATTCGGCTTGCCGGGTCAAGCTAAGGTCATCAGTCTCCTCTCCTCACACCGATGCAGCGTGAGAGGAGAGGAGAACATCCCAGTGAAAATAAAAGATAACCGTGAGTGCCCAGCAGTGCCCAGCAGTGCCCAAATAGTGCCACAACAGTGCCAGAACAGTGCCAGACCAGTGACAGACCAGTGCCATCTATCACCTGTGCCACATCTGTGCCACCTGTGCGACCTGTGCCACCTTTGCCACCTCTGTGCCACCTCTGTGCCACCTCTGTGCCACCTCTGTGCCACCTCTGTGCCAGCAGAGCCACCCCAGTGCCACCCCAGTGCATACCAGTGCATACCAGTGCCACTACAGTGCATACCAGTGCCATACCAGTGCCACACCAGTGCCACACCAGTGCCACCTGTGCCCATCAGTGCCACCTGTGCCCATCAGTGCCACCTGTGCCCATCAGTGCCATCTGTGCCCATCAGTGCTCATCTGCGCCACTGCAGTGCCACATCAGTGCCGTCTGTGCCCACCAGTGCCGCCTGTGCCCACCAGTGCCGCCTGTGCCCACCAGTGCCGCATGTGCCCACCAGTGCCGCCTGTGCCCACCAGTGCCATCTGTGTGCTAATCAGTGCCACCAGAGCCACACCAGTGTCACCAAAGTCACTATAGTGCCCATCAGTGCCACCTGTGCCCATCAGTGCCACCTGCGCCCATCAGTGCCACCTGCGCCCATCAGTGCCACCTGTGCCACTGCAGTGCCCCATCAGTGCCGCCTGTGTCCATCAGTGCCGCCTGTGTCCATCAGTGGCGCCTGTGTCCATCAGTGCCCACCTGTGCCCATCAGTGCCCACCTGGGTGTTAGCTTTCCAAAATGGGGTCACTTTGTGGGCGTTTCTATTGTCCTGGTGCTCCAGGGCCTTCATAAGTGTAATAGGTGGTTGAGGTATTAGATGTGTAATTTATGCTCCTAGAACGCCTGAAGTTGCTACTTCAATGTTGGACTTGTGTATGTGGCCAGGCTGTGTAAAAGTCTAACACAAGTGGTATCACCGTACTCAGGAGGAGCAGCAGAATGTATTTTGGGGTTTCATTTGTGGAATGTATATGCCGTGTGAGAGAAATAGCCTGGTAAAATGACAATTTGGTGTGAAAAAAAATTAAAATAAAAAAAATCTTTATTTTGCAAAGAATTGTGGGAAAAAATTACAACTTCAAAAAACTAACCGTGCCACGTACTAAATACCTTGGAATGTCTACTTTCCAAAAAGGGGTCATTTGGGGGGTTTTTGTACATTACTGGCTTGTTAGGGTCTCCAGAAATGAGATAGACTGTCAGTACATCAGCTGTGATCAAATTGATACATTTTCAGTGATTGGCACCATAGCTTGTAGACCCTATAACTTTCACGCAGAATAAATAATATCCACTAATTTGGGTTATTTTTACTAAAGACATTTAGCAGTATACATTTTTGGCCAAATTTATGAAGAAAAATTACTTATTTGCAAAAAATTTTAATAGAAATGAAGAAAAATGCTTTTTTTAACAAAATTTTCGGTATTTTTTCATTAATAGCACAAAAAATTAAAAACGCAGAGGTGATCAAATACCACCAAAAGAAAGCTCTATTTGTGGGAAAAAAAGGACGAAAATTTCAGATGGGTACAGTGTTGCATGACCGAGTAATTGTCATTCAAATTGTGAGAGCACTGAAAGCTGAAAATTGGTCTGGTTATTAAGGGTGTTTAAGTGCCCAGTGGTCAAGTGGTTAAGTCATTTAGAAGCTAAATGGAACTATAGTTTGTCCACTGATGGGGATTTTATTACATCAATATGTGGGCTTTTAACATTTCAGAGGACAACGTTTTAGAAGTTTTTATCTCATTACATATTGCTACCAATTGAATATACAGCATATCAGCAAATTATTTTTAGATCAGGAAGGAGAAATCATCAAGACCCTTTTTCCTGAATTCAGAGTTTTAATGGTTTTTACATACCTCTGTTGAAGTGATGCCAGATTCTAAATTAATTAATGAGGTGTCTGATATTTGAGAGAGCTAGATTTGCTTAACAAATCCTCTGCTAGGGCTGGGTTAAACATGTAGTGTGAGAGTAAAGCGTCGATAATTGTGTCCTAAACTCTGCTAGTATATTCAAAGGATTAAAATTAACCACTTCAGCCCAGGAAGATTTTACCCCCTTAATGACCAGGCCATCTTTTGCGATTTGGCACTGCGTCTATTTAGCTGACAATTGCGCGGTTGTGCGATGTTGTACCCAAACAAACATTTGACATCCTTTTTTCCCACAAATAGAACTTTCTTTTGGTGGTATTTGATCACCTCTGCGTTTTTTATTTTTTGCGCTATAAACAAAAAAGTGCGACAATTTTGTAAAATAAGCAATATTTTTTACTTTTTGCTATAATAATTATCCCCAAAAATGCTTTTCTAAAACAAATTTCTTCATCAGTTTAGGCCAATATGTATTCTTCTACATATTTTTGGTAAATAAAAATCGCAATAAGTGTATATTCATTGGTTTGTGCAAAAGTTATAGTGTCCACAAACTATGGGAAGGATTTATGGCACTTTTATGGCACTTTTATTTATTTATCTTTTTACTAATAATGGTAAATTTTTAACATTTGTAAAAAAAACAAAAAAAAAAAAAACAAGTTGTTCTTCTGCACATCTTGCTATTTTCTTGAAACCCAACTTTAACAGCATTTTTCTCAAGCTTTACAGACTTCTCTATATTAAGGTGAGATGTCAGCTTTTCTGTGAAATTGAACTTGAAAATGACACATCATTTTTCTCTACTACAAAGTGGTATATTTTCATTCACAGACAGTATAAAAATGAACTTCCAAAAATTAACACCTTGGGTGGGTTTCTTTTTACAAATTACATTTAACACACTTAGTAAGCTCTTTTGAAAACAATAATTTTTACAACATAAATCCAAACCTATTCACATGAAAATACACTTTAAATAGCTGGCAAAAGGGATAGACTTCTGTCCTGGAAATAGGCAATGTCCTAGAATTGGAAGTGCATCTTTAATTTCTAGTGATAACTTTATCCCACTCTTTTCAACTTAAAAAAGTATTGACTAGAATTTCACTTTAACTCAATCAAATTTATATCAGAAATTGTTTATTGACAGAATGTAGCATATGCAGGAAAAGTCAGATAATTTAGCCAAAAGAGGACCTGAAATGTGGACATTGTTTACAAAAAAATGCAGGCAGACGGCATATGACTGCCTAGTAGTGCCTGCAGTGATTTCTTTCCCCCATTACTGAGTTACAATGCCTTGTTCCACACTGACTCTCCAAGTAGAGGTGGCCATCTAGGCAGAGAAGCAGGGCTTTGTTTGAATTGTCAACCTAATGACTGGGATTAGATGCAACAATATTCAAGCAGTAGCAGGAAAGGTGTTCATAAAAGCCTTTTGCATGTGTAAATGGGAAAATAAGGGTTTGGTAAAAACCCATATAAATCAGTACTATATCAATTGTGAAATATATTTTAGAACATTTTGAGAGTAAAAGATACAGATCAAAGATTGTTATAACTTAATATTCACTTTTATTTTAAAATGTCACAGTCTTCTTGGCAACTGAAACATATTTTTCCATTAACATGTTGGCAGATGGTGAGTCTTTTAAACATCTTTTCTTGAGTGCCCTTGTTCATCCAAGTTGATCATAGATCATACAAATTGGCTCTTAACTATACTTTTCTTAACATTACACTTCTCTTGAGCAGTATTTGAACAACTAATGTCATAATGGCAGCTTGAATTACATATCATTTTGTGGGTGCTTTCTTAGCTTGACTTTAAAATGGTCTGAGATTAAGGCTCTCTGCACGGGATCAAGTTATTTTATAGTTTAAAGCTTATTACATGTAACTGGCAAGCATTACAAACAGTGTATGATTTTTAAATTCAAAGTATTATTAGCTTCAGTATTTTTTTGTGTAACTTTCGATATACTGTTACCAAAATGCAAGAAAGGCTTTGAGTAAGAAAGAAAATTGTAGATGCCCTGAAAAATTAAATGTATTTTTAAATAAAAATGTAAGCATTTTAGACTGGAAAAATGCTTTTGATGTGTGTTATGAGGCTTGCTAGCATAATATAGATTGGATGGAGTATGCCAAGAGCACATTAGGATTACAGTAATAGCTGGCCCTAGTATTAAATTATTAGTAAAGCATGTAAAAAAACACATGTGCGTGCACACACAAAACAATACAATGCTAAACTCATAATGAATAAAAGGTATTGCTTCCTTTTCACATACTTCACTAAAGGCATCTTTTTGATTATAATGAAAAACATGAATGGCTTTAAATAGTATACATTTCTACATATTTCTTCTTCAATGTGATGTTATAAATGTAGATTATAGTTTATCATGTGTAAAGGAGGCCAGTAATACTACACAGAACAACTATATTGCATAACAAAGCCATTAAGCTCACAGCAAATGAAACCAATATTGATGTTTCCAATGCCCTTCAATTCCATTGCACATGGCTATGTTGTTTAGTTGAACCTGACTTTTTATGATCTCATGAACTTCGTCACACCAGTCCTATCTTTCAGCGGTTGACACTACATGTTGTTGTAATAATGTCTATTTTCTTAGTCTGTCATCTTGTGCCTAGAGACACAATATAGCTAGAGTACATTGGACTCTTTACCCTGTATTTAATAAATCCTTAGTCTTACTTTAGAGTGTAACTTATGCTACTCTGTGCAGAGATAAAAGATTTGATATGATATTTCCATTTATATTAAACTAGTTTGGTCTCTGTATATAGTCAAAATAATAGTTAAAAAGAGGAGTTCATAAATCAGCAATTTACTGTCTTCATTTTGACAGCAATCATATGCTTTTAACAGCAACATCCCTTAGACAGCATTACTAACTGCTCTAGTAAATATCAATATATCCAGTCATAAGTACCAACAAACTATACAAAGGATGGTAATAGCAATCCTTCTATGTGCTCCAATGAGCACATAATGCAGCAATTCCAGTGCATCAAAAAGTAGTAATGGCCAATGAAACACTAACTGTGATAGCAATAATACAGGGGTGCCTACAATTCCCAACAATAAATATTCACTTTTGTCATTATGGGATCATCAAAGAAAGTGTGATTGCCCAATGTAACAAGACCCCGGACCTATCAGCTTTAGCCAAAGGTAGCACCCTGTACATTTATGTTAAAATTAATTTACTGACAATTGAAAATAATTTTCAGGTTCCATACACACCAACAGAATGCTGCTAGCAGCAACGTTTAGCTTTTTTTATTTGTTCTGCCTCTAAAAATAGTTTTAATGCACACTATTTTAGTCTAAAGGCATTTTATAAGCTTCAGCATTCAGGAGCAGAAAAAAAACCTCTGGTTTTCATTTCTGGGAGCGATTTGCCAGGAGAAAAAAAAACTGAAAGCTCCTAAATGCACCTAAACTCTGCTAAGCACCATTGTGTTCTCTGCTGACAGATGAATGTAAACAAAAGAATGCTGGTAATTAAAACTTGGCCCTTAGGGCCGGTTCACACTGCAGGCGAGGCGAGGCGAGGCGACTCTGACTTGCCTCGCCGCGACCTGCCGCGGCCTCAGCGGCGGCTTGCAAATGACTTCTGTATAGAAGTCAATGCAAGTCGCCCCGAGGTCGCCCAAAAGTAGTACAGGAACCTTTTTTCTGAGTCGGAGCGACTCGAGTCGCTCCTCTCAGAACGGTTCCATTGTACAGAACGGGGGCGACTTGCGAGAGCGAGGCGAGGCGAGTCGTGTCGCCTCGCATCGCCCGCTGTGTGAACCGGCTCTTAAGGTCTGCTATGGATTTTAATGGGAACCCCATTTAAAAACAAACATGTGGGGTTCCCAAAATCCATACCAGACCTCAACAATTTGAACTCCAGAACCTTCTCCCTTAACTAAAAGAGCCCTAAATGCCAATACTACTCAGTATAGCATTCAGCACTGTCAAGCTACATCCTACCATAAAAGAGTAGACACTGAAATATTTTGTTTCGGAATTTTCAATTTTGACCCAAAAATAAATGCTCTGCACACAAGCTATAGTAGAATTCTATTGTTGTTTGACTAGTAATAATTATAATTATTAATTAACATTACTAGTCAAAAAACATTAGAATTCTTCTATAGCCTATGGGCAGAGAATTTGACCATAAATGTCCGCTCGCGACAATCGTATGTCGAACGGTATTACTGCACGTTCGTTAGACACAGATTGCTATTGTCACCGCCATGTTGAATCTTCTATTTATCTATATCAAACTGTTTTCGGAACGATATGAAAATATAATGGATATTAAAATAAATATATTTTGGAATAAAAATATTTTGGATTCTGGGCGTTCATTATCTTTTTGTTAAAACAAACACGAAAATCCCCGAAATTTAGGTTAAAATGCATTTGGGCGATAATGAATGCACATGTCTATAAAAGAGAAAAGACACCACGCTTAGCTTGTATGAATTTTCATCAATATGTAAAACAAACATTTCAATTGACAGTCCCACTTTGTTGTGAAATAAAGTGCTTGTGCATAGATCGACGGAATGTTTCCTATCGGACAGTTTTGTCGGATATTCCGTCTGTGTGTGGTCTGCATCGGACTGTTTCCGTCAGAATATCCGACGGACCAACTTTTCCAACTTGCCGGTAAAATTTTCCGACAAAATGCTCCTATCGGACATACTCCGATCATGTGTAGACTACTCCGATGGACAAAGTGCCACGCATGCTCAGATCAAATTCCTAGACCAAAGCTATTGGCTACTAGCCTGAACGTAGTCCCATCCTAATGAAATAACATCATCACATTATGTACAATCGGATTTTCCGACAACTTAGTCCGACCGTGTGTATGCAACATCACTTCCGGACTTCTTCTGGAATTAATCCGTCGGAAATTACTCCGACGGATTTGGTTGTCTGAATCTCCTACCGTGTGTACAAGGGCTTAGAGGAGGTCTAGTGCTTGTGCTCTAACGCATTTGGTGATACCTCACATATGTGGTTTGAACAGCGTTTACATATGTGGGCTGGATTTACATGTGTGTTCGCTTTTGAGTGTGAGCTACCGGGGACAGGGATGCTTTAATTTTTTTTATTGTTTATTTATTTATTTATTTATTTATTTTTTACACTTTCTCTTTGTCATTTTTTTAAAATCACTTTTATTTCTATTACAAAGAATGTAAACATCCCTTTTAATAGGAATGGTGCATGACAGGTCCTCTTTATGGAGAGATGTGGGGTCACTAAGACCCCACATATCTCCTCCAGGCTGGAAAGCATGAGATCAATAAAAAAATTGCGATCTCATGCTTACCAGCCGCGATCGCGGCTTTGTTTACAATTGCAGCCCTGATGTGACGTCATGACATTGCGCCCGTGCCTCCGATGGTCATAGAGATGACTGGTGACCATCTGCTCACAGGAAATATTTATGGTCATCATCCAGCGATGGCCAATTCTTTCTCTGGGTCCCTGATGGCACGGGAAAGCGCGGAGAAGCACCGGATGGTGGCAGGAGGGGAGTTGTCCCATCCCGTCGCCTGTAAGAACAATCAAGCAGAAGAACTGCCGCTATGATCATTCTTATGGTGCACAGAATCACTGGCTGAAAACTAGGATATCTGAATGATACCTGGAGCTGCAGGTATTATTCAGATATTCCCACTGAAATCAAGGACGTCATATGACGGCCTTGGTCTGGAAGTAGTTAATGTATTTTTTTCTTTGGTGCAAAGTTTTTTTTTTACATCCTGCAATACATTTTGAGAAACATAATGGTTATTCTCAACAGAGTATAATTTGAACACACTCCCATTAGGACTAGTCCTATTATCGTATAGCCATGCACTGACAAACACACTTGCACCCTCAGGAACTTCAGAAATGTCCTAGCTGATATAATTATTTTACATGTAAAATAAATGCATCATATGTTTCAAAAGAGCTAAAGTTTATATGGCAACTTGTTGCTAATACCCTAATGAAATCAAACTTTATGTACACATACAGATTCATGGACCAAGACAGCCCATCAACCATACCCATTCTTGTGCAATTTTCTTTTGCAAGAACAAAAAAAATATATATAGATATACATATATATTTATATATACTCACACACATACACAAATAATGTACAAATTGATTTATATAAGACATTTTATTTGTGAAAGCCCCCATAACGTGAAATGAGTTCCCAAGGCAACAAGAACCCTCCTTTTGTCTCCATAGGAACAAACTCAGGATTCAGAAATCTATTTTGGGTAAAGTAATGTATTAGACTCATCTCTATAGGGCGCCACAATGAGTCTTCCCAGACTTCAACAGTTACCATGCATCCTTTTGACTTCAATTACCTCATTACACAAATCAATTGTTTTCTACTTTGCGTCCCTGCTGATAACTACTTTGGACAACAACAGCAATAGTGTCAGTATTCTTCTTAGTATGAAAACTGTAGTCAATTTTGAAGTATGAAAAAATAATGGACATTTACATTGAAATGATATAATTCTTTTTTTTTTTAAATCAAGTATTTATTTTGAATACAATTCAAAAAAGACAAAAAAATAACAAACAAAAGAAATGACTATAGACAAGTTCACAAACTGCAAAACATTCTTACATTTAACCATTTAAACTATTGTGCATCTTTGAGTTTTATGCCACAGGAGAAATCCCTGCAGAGTCAATAATTTGGTTACTTTGAAAGTGTAAAATATTAAAACCCAACAACAGAAAATACTATATAGCAGCTTATTGGTGACATTTGTTTTTTGTTGTTTTTTTTAGGCTTTTTTCCTTTATTATCAGTCAATAAGTCTGTTATTTTTCAACTTACTTTAACAGATCAAGTTTTCCAGCAAATGTGGCAGTTAAAGGGTTAACATAAACCATTTAACACTGGCTTACAAGAATAACCTGAATCAATGAAAATATATTATTTCTAAAGATCTTGTTCAATTATTTCAAATGTATTACATTAGATTTCAGATTACTGTACTCAGACAAGTTAACAATTAAAGTATGATAGGTTGCTATAAATTGCTGCACTGTTATATAATTACCGCCATGTGTGTATGGCATAAATTGCTGCACTGTTATGTAATTACTTCCACGTGTTTATTAATGGAATATCAACCTGTGATATACTTAGACAATGATACACTGTGGGGGTTATTTACGAAAGGCAAATCCACTTTGCACTGCAAGTGCACTTGAAAGTGCAGTCGCTCTAAATCTTCAGCTGCCCACACCTCCAACAAATGTGCAACCAGGCTTCCTTCACTGCAAGTGAATTTGGAAGTGCAGTCGCTTTAACCACTTGAGATCCGCACTATAGCCAAATGACGGCTACAGCGCGGATCTACTTTTCCGGGACGACGTCAATAGACGTAGTCCCGTGCACGAGTGCCCTGCACGCCCCCTGAGGGGATGCGCGCGGCGCGCTCTGTGATCGAGACTCGCTTGATCACCGATCCGTGCAAGGGGTCGATCCCGACCCCTTATCACGTGATCAGCTGTCAGCCAATGACAGCTGATCATGTGATATAACGGAGCCGGTAATCGGCTATTATTCCTCCAAAAAAAAAAAGCCGTTCACCGGCGGCCGTGATCAGGACATCAGTCCCACCTGCCCCCTGCCAGTGCCACATTAAAAAAGTAAGTGCCCCCCGTCAGTGCCACCCAGCAGTGCCCATAGTGCCACCCAGCAGTGCCCACAGTGCCACCCAGCAGTGCCACCCAGCAGTGCCCACAATCTGCCTCAACAAAGGTGCTGCACCCCAGTGCCACATATCCGTGCCCATCAGTGTCATCTATCAGTGCCCAGCAGTGCCGCCCATCAGTGCCCAGCAGTGCCACCTATCAGTGCCACCTATCAGTGCCCATCAGTCCCATCTATCAGTGGTACCTATCAGTGCCCATCCGTGCCACCCATCCGTGCCCCCCATCTGTGCCACCCATCCATGCCACCTTATCTGTGCCCATCTTTGCTCATCAGTGCCGCCTTATCTGTGCCCATCGGTGGCGCCTTATCTGTGCCTATTAGTGCCGCCTTAACTATGCCTATCAGTGCCCACCAGTGCAGCCTATCAGTGCCCACCAATGCAGCCTATCAGTGCCCACCAATGTAGCCCATCAGTGCCCACCAGTGCAGCCTATCAGTGCCGCCTCATCAGCGCACTTCAATGAAGGAGAAAATGACCCGTTTGCAAAATTTTATAACAAACTATTAAACATGTTTTTTTTTATTTATTTATTTTTTGCATCTTTTTTTGTTTGTTTAGCAAAAAATAAAACTCCGAGCTGTAATTAATTACCACCAAAAGAAAGCTCTATTTGTGGGAAAAAAATGATAAAAATGTCATTTGGGTACAGTGTTGTATGCCCGCGCAATTGTCATTCAAAGTGCATCAGCGCTGAAAGCTGAAAATTGGTCTGGGACTGAGGGGGGTTTAAGTGCCCAGTAAGCAAGTGGTTAAATCTAAGGGGTAGATCTGAAATGAGTGGAAGCTCTGCTGATTTTATCATCCAATCATGTGCAAGCTAAAATGCTGTTTTTTATTTTCCTTGCATGTCCCCCTCAGATCTACAGTGACTTTACTTCCAAGTGCACTTGCAGTGCAAAGTGGATTTGCCTTTAGTAAATAACCCCGTGTATGTAGTTTGTTTATGGCAACAGCTCCTCAAATTGCAGAATCACAACCTCTCATTTTAGCTTTTTTGGAACTCTCTACCCACATCCTCTTCTGCAGAATACATTGTTTAACCGCATGCCAACCAGCTGCCGCAGTCATACTGTGGCAACATGGCTCAGCTGCGCGAATCACCATCATAGTACGTTGGTACCATAGACGGGCACTAGAGGACGCGCTCCCCTGTAGCCCCCTGAGCCGATGTAAGTGCCCGGTGGTCTCGATCACTGCCGGGCTTCCACGATTGCTCGGGGCACACGGAGAACCTGGAACTGTGTGTGTAACTTTATTGTACACTTATTGTGATTTTTTTTTAACCAAAAATATGTAGAAGAATACATAAACTGAGGAGAAAAAATGTTTTTTATATATTTTTGGGGATATTTATTATAGCAAAAAGTTAAAAATTATGCGTTTTTTTTCAAAATTGAATCTTTTTTTTGTTTATAAAGTCCACAAATCCAGATAAAGAGATGGGGTTACCACTGCTCCAGGTAGGTCTGCTGAAACCAAAAAGTTTTTCCTCCAGGAAATGAAGAGCCACAGGTGCTGGCTAATGCATACAGCAAATCAAGGTGAGTAGAAATTTCTGGACAGACGCACTCCAAATGACATTTCTTGTGCCTTTATTAGAACATCACACAGCAAAGTAATACAGAACCAAAAATGCTGACGTGTTTCACACTAAACGTAGTGCTTACTCATAGCTGAGTTATGAGTAAGCACTATGTATTGTGTAAAACGAATTAGCTGTTTTTGGTTTTGTATTACTTTGCTGTGACGTGTACATTGTGATCCTGATGTTCTAATAAAGGCACAAGAAATTTCATTTGGAGTGCAGCTGTCCAGAATTTTCTACTCACAGAGGTGATCAAATACCACCAAAACAAAGCACTATTTGTGCGGGAAAAGGGACGTTGATTTTTTTTGGGAGCCATGTCGCTCGATCGCGCAATTGTCAATCAAAGTGATGCAGTGCCAAATCACAAAAAGTGCTCTGGTCTTTGGCCAGCCAAATGGTCCGGGGCTGAAGTGGTTAAAACTTCTGAATTCTCAGTGAGTTTGTGTATTCTGTCACAAACAGGACTAGTCAGTCCCTTTATGTCAGTAAAAAGTAATACAAAAGTGACCAGTAGACCAAATCTTTAACCACTTCCCACCCGACCAATGCACATATACGGCCGGGTGGGAGCCGTCTACTTCTGATAGGACGTTCAAGAACGTCCTTTAGAAGGAGCGGGATCGCGATGTGCTTGTGTCACCCGGACACGGCACATCTCAGATCGGCAGGAGGGTTCTGTGATTGGCCCTCCTGATCACATGACAGCCGTGTCCAATCACGGCCGTCATGTGATGTAAACAAACAGCTGGTTGCTAGGCAATCGGCTCCTCCTCTCCTCACACAGAAGTCATCGCTGAGGAGAGGAGAGCAGATCGCTGCAGCCGGCTGATGATCAGTGAGTATGAGCTGTTTTTTACAGCTTTTTACTCACTGATCAGCAGTCTAGTGAAAGCACACAACAAAGCACACAGTATAAACACAATGTCCCCACACATGTCCCCAAAACACACATGTCCCCAAAACATACATGTCCCCAAATAATAAAAACACATGTCCCTAATAATAAAAACATGTCCCCCACATATGTCCCACTAAAATCACATGTCCCATTGATTATCTGCACACATATGTACGTGATCACCTGCACACATATGTACATGATAATTTGCATACATATGTCCGTGATCACACAAACCAATTATTATACACTTAACGGATTTTTTTTTACCAAAAACATGTAGCAGAATACATTTTGGCTTAAATTTATGACAAAATTAGATTTTATTGGATTTCTTTTAAAATAGAAAAAAGAAAATATTGTTTCTTTCCCAAATTTCCGCTTTTTTTGCGCTTATATCGCAAAAAATAAAAAACGGAGTCGCAAATAAATAACACCAAAATAAAGCTCTATTTGTGCGAACAAAATGATAAAAATTTAATTTGGGTACAGTGTAGCACGACCGCGCAATTGTCACTGAAAGCGCTAGAGCGATGAAAGCTGAAAATTGGGCTGGGAAGGAAGGGGGCGAAAGTGCCCTGTATTGTAGTGGTTAAATATAAAATGGAAAAAAAAGCAAAAAAAAATACACATGCACAGACAGAGACCTGAACCTACACACACATACACATACACACGCTATGAAACCCAAAATGTGCTCAGTAAAGCTGAAGTTTAGGCTAAACAAATAGTATCTTTTTTCATAAACAAGAGGCATGTATATTCTTACTTGAAACTTCTAGTCATAATCCATAATACAACTTTTGTACATAGCCTTTGTGCAGATAAAACTTTTAATAAAGACACTGGGGTTGCTTTACCAAAGGCAAAAAGACTGTACACTTTGCAAGTGAAACTGCACTTTGCTAGAAAATTTGTTCCAGAGCTTAGTAAATGAGGCGAAGCTTCACTTTGCAAAGAATATCCAATCACATAAAAGGAAAATTTAAAAAAAAAACATTTTTTCTTGCACATTATTGAATGATGAAAGTCAATAGAGCTTCTTCATCTACTAAGCCCTGGAGAAAATTCACTTGCGGAGTGCAAATGCACTTGCAAAGTGCACAGCCTTTACTAAATCAACCCCACCGCTTCTACAGTATCTCCTTGTGCAGGGTAACTGGTGGCTTTTATCAAATTTCCATATTTTTCTAATGGCTGCCTCCAATGGGAGGACCAGTTGGGTCCCTCCCATTGATCTGCTCTCTGCATAGGCTTTCCTTTGTGGCTATTGAGTAATATATGTTACATAAAGTTTTGTAGCTTTAAAGAATAACTGCCCTTTGGATGACAAAAAAAAACAATGGGGGTTATTTACGAAAGGCAAATCCACATTGCACTACAAGTGCAAACTACAAGTTTTCTTTTCCTTGCATGCCCCCCTCGGATCTACAGTGACTGCACTTCCAAGTGCACTTCCAGTGCAATTTTTCAAGGGCACTTTGCACTTGTAGCTTGAACTTGTAAAGTGGATTTGCCTTTTGTAAATAACCCCCAATCCCCTTTGAGGGATCTATGTGCATTTTAAGTATTTTAACAAATATTATAAGCATTTCAAGTGTGATTATTTTTAAAATGGCCTTTTAGACAAACGATTCTTTGTCAGATAATTCCTACATTGACCACTAATACTTATGAACACCTAATAAGTACAGTTGCAATAATAGCTGAATTAATGGTCTTAAAGTGATTGTAAGGTTTTTAGTTTTTTCTTATCTTAATGCATTCTATGCATTAAAAGCATCCTGTGTACAGCAGCCCCCTTCATCCACCTAATACTTACCTGAGTCCCATTTCTGTCCAACGATGTCCACAAGTGTCTCAGCCATCTGAGTTTATCCCTCCTGATTGACTGAGACACAGCAGCAGTGCTCCCGCTGCTGTCAATCAAAGTCAGTTAGCCAATCAGGAGAGAGGGGGCGGGGGCAAACCACAGCTCCGTGTCTGAATGGACACATGGTGCTGCAGCTTGGCTCTAGTCCCCCCATAGCAAGCTACTTGCTGCGGGGGCACTCAACAGGTGGGAGGGGCCAGGAACACAGAAGAGGCATCCAAGAAGACGAGGACCCAGGCTGCTCTGTGCAAATCCACAGCTCAGAGGAGAGAAGTGTAAATGTTTGTTATTTTTATAGACAAAAGAACGAGACTTTACAATCACTTTAATTGCAGTGAAAGCAAAAGACCAGGGATCTTGCAATTGACACTTTTATACACATATTTTGTGTGTCATTATAGAGTTAATTCAGCTAGGTTTTTAATGCTGTAAGGGTCTCCTTTGGAATGATTTATCCTTACCTGACTTATGCTAGGTACACACAGGCCGAAAATCAGCTGAAAACTCAGTTGGGCAGTTACTAACCAACTTTCAGCCCATGTGTACAGCTCCATGTCCAACTGGCTTCTGACAAACAAACATGCTAGAAAACCAGCAGCTGATTGGCATCCAGTCAGCAATGGCTGCAAGCACTGAAAGGTGTGTTCTGGCATGGGGGCAGTCCCCAAGTCAAAACACAATAGCACAGCGGTAAAATCTCTGCACCAACATTGCATAGTTAGTACAGCAAGCTCCTTCGTTTTCGCTGGGTTGAAGGAAAAATAACTGTGTGTGTGTACCAGGATTTAGAAACACAACAGGGATGGATACAGTGGAGAAGGATTAGAACTCCTGTCAGTTTTTCTATCTAATAAAGAGGTAAAATGGTTTTCAAACCATAGAAATATGCCAACTCACTAAGTCAGTGGGGTCTTTGCAGCATACAGTATGTATTAATACAAAAGAAAAAAGGTGACTGGAATACCAGTCAAAGGGAAATTGCTTTCACAGGACACATATATCAAAAACAACCATGTTAAATGAGTAATGTAAATACAAAATATCCACTATTGAATGAAATTGTAACAAACATTACACACATGTCTGTGTGTGTTATTTTAACTAACTGTGAGTGTGTAGTATAATGGAAGTAAAAACTTTTTTTTTTTAGTTTTGGATAAAGTGGAGAGGTATTAGAACACCTGTTTTTATTGCTGTCAGTGCCCCCATTAGGGAGATTCACCCTCTCTATTTGTCCTGTTTACCAAGGTCTTTGAAAGTAAAAGAAAGTTCCACACTTTGGGTTGTCCCCAGAAAAGCAATAGAACTGAAATCTTCCAATGGGGACACTAGTTCTGGTGACCTGGGGGGACTCAAAGGGATTACCTTAATTTATAGGGATTTCCTCTCACTTCCTTTTTTGACAATGGTACAGGGTATGAAGGTAAATCTCCCCAATGGGACACAGATGGCAAAAAAAAAAAAAAATGGCAGGGATTCTAACCCTCCATTAGACCACTTTCACACTTGTTTGACTTGTTCTGAGAATTGGAACTACAAGGTCGCATAGCAAGTCATACCACTTGATTAGCAATGATTCCTGTTTATATCTGTGTGACTTCAACTCGCAGTGACTTCAAAGTAGTCCCTGGCTATTTTGGTCTGACTTGGATGCAAAGTGAGGTTCATAGACTTCAAGATTACACAGGCATTACTTCAAGTCGTGTCAAAATCGTGCAACTTTCAAGTTTATTGAAGTGTGAAAGGGGCTTTACTCTATTCAAAATTAAAAAGAAAAAGGTCTGTTTTTTCTTGTTAGAGAATAGCCATTGCCATTCTCTGATGTTCTTGAAAGTGTCACTCTGGTATCCATCCATCAAACCTTCAAATCGATGACAACCTTCTCCTAACAGTTTAAGTTTGGCAACTTTGTAAGAAAACTTGCCTATTCCTAATCTGATTCTGGCTTGCAAATATTTGCATCAAAGATATCTCTAAAAATAATTTTGAAAAAGTAAAGTATCCCCAAATAAAGCTTTCTTTTGGTCATATTTGATCGCCTGTCCGTTTTTTTTTGTTTTGTTTTTTTTGCGCTATAAACAAAAAAATAACAATTTTGAAAAAGAAAAACAATATTTTTTATTTTCTGCTGTAAAACATATCCAATAAAACAAAATCAAATGTTTTCATGATATTCTACTACATATTTTTTTGGGGAAAAAAATCTCTCAATAAGCAGTGACACTGATACAGTATTAAAAATTTGCACTGTCACTGTACTAATAACACTAGCTGGGAAGAGATTAAACATTAGTGTTAGCTGTGTTCCTAGCCAGTGTTTTAGTGTACTGTGGGAGGTACTTTTACTCGGGGTGTACTACGCAAACTGTTGGTGCTATATAAATCCTGAATAATAATATTAATAATAATTGCCGGTTTAGACATTAATGGCTGTATGTTGAGTTTTTTTGAGGGGACAGCAAATTTACACTGTTATACAAGCTGTACACTCACTACTTTACATTGTAGAAAAGTGTCACATCTTCAGTGTTGTCACATGAAAAGATATAATAAAATATTTACAAAAATGTGAGGAGTGTACTCACTTTTGTGAGATACTGTATATACATAATCCAGCGCACAGGTGCTGCACCATAGCAGTAAACTCCTATAGAGTGGTCCTGAACCAGTTAACGCCATTTTATGTAGTATTTTCAGAGTGTTTTTGTATTTTGAGGTAAATACTGCATAAGGTGATAGTGAATTTACATTTTCAGCATCACATGCGTTATTTAGGAAAAATGTGTCAGATCAACCAAATATTGCTTGCAATCTGCTTTAGTGAATGGAGCCCAATATGAGGATGATAAAATATATTAAAATTTTAGGCTTGGTTCACACTATAACGATGTCAGACATTACATGTGATTTGTAATACATTGTTGGGCCGATGACATGCAATGTCTGTGTGATGAAAATTCAGCTATACAGATTGTATGGCTGAATTCACATCGCTTTGGACAAAAATGGTGCAGGACCCTTTTTTTTGGATCTGCACTGGAATCAGATCGCATGGATTTTCACACCCATACAATCCAGTTCCTGCACCATTTGACAGTTCTCACTGCAATCTGTCAACCAATCTGGGGGTGTCATTAAATTTGTATTGACACCTGCAGTGGTTCACATAGGGCATGTGAACTGCCTGCGAGAGATGTGTAATGCGGGAACCCGCACTGGAATCGCATAGCATGTGTAAACCAGCTTTAAAGTCAATCCAGCAAAAATTATTTTAAGAATTTGAAATACTTAATGTGATTGTAGCTGTATTAATGCAACTGCGACAGAGAAAATTGAGTACTGTCCGTGATTCTTTTTTTATTTGCACTAACATACAATTTTTCAGGACAAGCTTTCGGCGTATGTCCCCTTCTTCAAGTTCCAAGCAGTACTGATTTACAAATTTTTAAGCCGAATGTAAAAAAAAAAAGGCCTTATCCTACCCCATATGAGTCCCAGGATATTCTCCTCCCCCCAGAGAAAGGGTGTCAGATACATTGTATTCCAGTTACTCATCCCCCCCCCCCAAAATATAAAAAGTTTATGAAACCACCCACACTCTGCAAAAATGCTGTCCCCCAATAAAAATCCTATTTCAGTTATGAGGACCCATGGCCAAGTGATGTTTTTCTGCCTCTCATTCACATTCCACTGCACCATCCACCAGGCAATGTTGACTTATCACACTATCGCTGCAGAATGAGAGAAACTCACTGGAGATCCTGGGTAACATCTTTGACATGACCATATTTGGTCAATTACATCATCCAGGATACCACCACTGGTTTGTTTACATACAGCATTCTGTTTTACAGCATAGGTACAATGGGTATAAATCATCAGGTGCCAAATTATCATATCAGAGGGTCAATATCCTCAGGTGGTGGGCCATGATGGCAACAGGCCATTGTGATTGACAAGGATTTATATTGCTGCACAACATGATTGATGTTGGATTTAGATTAGGGAGCAGTGTTTACTTTTTTAAATAAAGCACTGTTTTATTTACGTTTAAATTTTTAGGGCAGTGGTCATCAACCCTGTCCTCAGGGCCCACTAACAGACCAAGTTTTATGTATTGCCTTGGGGAGATGCAGTGGGCCCGGAAGACATGGTTGATGACCACTGTTTTAGGGGACTAAATAACAAGGTGTACTATGTTTCCTGCATGGATTCCTCTAGAGAGAGCAGATGTCTGGCACTCCCTTAATATAAAGGGTACTTCCAGATCCCAGAAAGTTCACCCTTAACTCCCCACATTCATTTTTAGGGACTAGATGAAGGGATGAGGCCCCTGGACCCTTTACACGAGGGACTTTGCTTTCCCCCACTTGCAAAGTACCCCAGGGTTGGGGCAGCTGAAAATGGGAAGTTTGTTTGCTAGGCTGCAAACAGGCTGGGTACAGGTTAAGCTTTTGTTCAAACTTGATGCTTATCCCTACAAAGATGAGACCTTTTTGTGTTGCTACTTGGAGGGCCCCTTATCAGAAATCTTTTTTTTATAGTTTTTAGATTGTTAGTGCTATTGTATCAGCCCCAAAAAATAACTTCATAAATAAACATAGGTTTTCCATGCAGTCTACCATGACTTCCTGATTTTGATTCCAATCCCCACCAAAGCTTGACCTGAGTCCAAGGCAGCAGTACTTTGCAAAACGTGTGATCTACAGTGCATAGTAGAAACTCAATGCTAATAGGGCAATGCAATTCAGTGAAAAAGCTAGCAGCAGCAAATACTATCCTGCTGTTACATACCATTGACTTCAATTGATTGTTTTAAATGAGGGAATTTATTTGAGCAGCTTCAACTGTTTAAGTATTTATGCTGTTCTAGAGCCAAACCTGTAGATGAAGGAAAAAGTGCGGCATAAGTGAGCTCTTGAACATACAAGCCTCAGCGGATTCAGACACTCACATAACCCTTTCAAAAGCGGTGCCAGCTTCTGCCAGGATTCATAAATATCACACATAATTATTTCAGCACATTGCAAGCTCTCAGTGAACACACACAATATGTCATATATAATAGAGAGCTGTGTTTTCCTTGATTGTTTGGGTGTCTGTCATGTATTAACAATATTTTAAGTGGAAATTAATTAGCTAGTATCAGCCAACAATTAGGACTAACGCTTTCCTGTAATACATTGTTTCGGTACATAATTGTGGAATATCCCTAATGTGCTTTTATTTCCAACCTGAAATAATGCAGACACAATTGAAGACTTGATAAAAACCATTTTAAAATGTATTTTGCAGACATAATAAACACAGAACAGAAGAAACAGTATGGGGACTTTAACATAGAAAAGCATTCTGTGTATTGGATTTGTTTTCTATTTTTTTTGGAAAAAAAAACTTTAGCTCTTTTTATTGGGAGATGGCCAATGTAAGTCTAAAAGGCTAATTTTATGTGAATAAAAACAATTTTCAAATCAGGTGCTTACTTACTTTCTTTGGGCAACAAGGAAGTTCAGATCTAATTCTTCTAATCAGACAAGCTTTGCTAATAGATTCAGAAGCCAGTCCTCCATTCATTCAACTAGGACTCTCAGAACAGAACAGAAAAGACATCTGCTGGAATCTCTTATTGTTGGCAAGCATCCGTAGCATTTATAGTTAGATTCTAACCAACAAGTCAAGATGAGAATTTCATTACTGTTTCCACCCAGAGAACAAAGGCAATTAATAACTTCCCCCTCCTAACAACCAAAAGTCACATGCATTCAATCATTATTGGTTTATTTATTCAGCAATTTCAAACATAGGAAGGAATAGGGAACCTGCTGCTCTCCAAGACCTTAATTCAGCTAAGGCAATATTGAAAGAAGGGAAATCCACCCCACACTGAAAAAAATCACCCTTCTGGCTACCTATGCCATTTGCAGTTTCTGCAACTGTAGGGCAAATGGTGATGGTGAAATGCAGAATCCTGGTACAATTCTTTTCATTGTCTGATTGCTTCACCTACCAAACATGAACAGTTACATTTTGTGTATAGTGATATATCATAATGATAATCACAGAATGCAGCACATGAATCTATTATGACCCCTCATGTCATGCTCACTGTTATTTTGTGCATTGTTACAAAAATTCTATTGTAATATACTGTCTTAAAAACGACATTATGTCATATTATGAAGTAAAAATAATTTGTCAATCATTCTTCATTTTGTCAATTACTAGATGTAGGACAGAAAACATGGATTGTCAGATGAGGGATGATAATTAAAAACACAGTTATATCCTTGGAGTCCTGATCAAAGACCTTTCCTTCTATGGGTGATCTATCAGCAGTGTGTCATATTCAGTCGCTAATAAATCAAAGGGTTTAAGACTGTAGTTGACTGTGATGTCTGTTTATGACACTGTGCCAGCTTTAATGTAGACTAATAGATTGGGGTCTGGCATAAGATGTTCAAATCATCCTAATAGGATTTTGAGTTTAAATGTTGCTGAGGGAGAGAGGTTCAGTAGGCCAGCGTTTTAACAGAGCAAGAGAATGGCTTGCATAGAAGAGCAAAGCTAGCTAAACATTGACTAAAAAAATGAAAAATTATGTTTTCTATGCCTGATGGATAATGCAGCACAGTTCCTGTGTTTTATTGTCTCATTAGAATATTGGGTTTGTGTCTGGGTCCGCTACAGGCTCAAACAAAGCAGTTGACTGTTTTGAGACATGAGATGGGTAAGAGATAATAAAATAGGGAAATTATAGATAGAGATAGATTAGTTTGGAAACCGTGATCATTTAAAAAAAATACTACTGTAACCACAGTGGACATTTCAATGTTATTTTACATTTTTCATGCATGTTTGAGAGCAACTTCTTTAAGTTTAGGTCATAAAGCGGGTACCCCTCTATATTGGGGCCATGTGGTCTGGTATGATTCAGGAACAAGGGTCTGCACACTCATTTCCCCTTTTCCTGCCCCCCCCCCCCAGACTGTGCACTTGGATAAAGGTCTGATAAGCATTTTTCTTCTCCCTTAAAATTAGGAAAGAAAGAAGGAACATGCAGAGCTGTAGTCTGAAACTTGGTGCTAATCTGCCTGTAAGCTCCATCCCCAACACAAATTTTCAGCTGATGTTATCTCGTGTGTCAGAGGACTTGTCAAAAGTGACTCTGCTGATAACAGAGGAACTGAGCAGTAGAAAAAATGGAATTTAGAGCTTTGAAAAGAGATAAGTAAACCCTACAGTTATGTGTGCTTAGGTCAAATTTCATGACTGAGGTTTACAACCACTTTAAGTAGGTTTGATCAGTTGTCTGGTACCATCTGGGGAGTACCTCCCTTAAAACCCATAACTATGACATTTTGGAGGACATTTAGGAGCCTTTAGGTGAGTGCTTTTATGTAGATTTTGATGTATATGTTTAGCAGTAATGTAGGTCTGTAGATACCTGGTTAATCTGGCCTTGGGATAGTTATGATATCTGCTTCCAGTATTTCTTTTGGGAGGATACCTGTAATTATTGCCATTTTGAAGACTTTTGAAAGAAACAGGGATTCATGTATTTTTTTCATTTTTGTGGGAACTATCTTCCGCCTCCTTACCTCAATGACTTGTTATCCAAACTCTCATGATTTGACTTTACTATCATGTATATTGTTATGGAAATATATTGGAAATGCTTAATAAAAATATTTGAACAAGGAGAGCATAGATATTTTGCTTGATGGGGCCCTGCTTTGTTATTTAAAGCATAAAAGGTAGCATTGAGTCTTTTCTCATATTTACTGTATATTCAAGGAGGATATGGAGAATATGTCTATTTTTTGTAATTTCGGAATCTAGAATGAGTGTTTTTTTGTTTAATGGTTTAGCTGTTTTGATTTTCAATAGTATCTCATCTAACTGTTGTATACATTGTTTCTCTGCATGAGCACTGATTTTTAGTAGGATGTCATGTGTGCAAGCCTTTTTAAGCATTCCATATGTAGTAATCCATGTCACTAGAGTTGTTTGTCTCAAAATATAATGTATACAGTATGCTTCTGAGATTTATTGTGCATACCTAGGCTTTGCCACAAGGAAAGTGACAAGCCTCCAAAGGTGATTTGAGTTAGGAGGGCTGTTGCATGACATGGATCCCTACAGGGGCATGATCAGAGCAGGATATATTACCTATCCTTGACTCATTTACTTTTATGCTGACCTTTTAAAAGTTAATATCAAATTTATTTTGTAATATTAGAGGTGCGACATAGAATAGTAGATTAGCTCTTTCTCAGAGCCAGGTTGGCAGCCCCAAACATCAAACAAATCCTATTGACAAAATAACTTCTTAAGAGGGTTTGTACACCTTTGATGTTTTGCTGTACAGTTCATTTTTGGGTCTTCAAATGTAGTGACATCTGCTCCAATGAATGGGAAGCCTTGTTTTATTTTGTGAATTTGTTTGAATAGTTTAGATGTATTAAAAATGTATTTTTATTAGTACATGAAATGCACTGTTCATTGTACAAATTTAATATTGGTACTGTGTATATTCTATGCTGTGTAGGTGTTTAGAGGACAGGACACTTTTAAAAGCCTCTACGTTCTTCTTGTCAAAGTTTGCCGTATTTACATGTGGATATTGTTTGTAGTTCAACTTTGAGGGTTTGCACTTTTTAAAACTGGTCTCCTGAATAAAAAGACTGACCATGAGTCACATAGTAGTCACCGCTCCAAGCCTTTCCTGCTACAGTGCTGATCTGGTGGTGGTCTAAGGGGCCTGAAGATTAATTTCAGATCACTGATGAAAAATGAGAAGCCCCACACCAATGACATCAGTAAACTTTTTTCAGCCATAAAAGCAACACAGCTGGAGACAACCCCTCTGTAACATGTTTCACCCTCATGAGCCTAATCATAGAGATCCAAAAGAATGTCTGCTTTCATGAAGTTGTCGTCTTTGAGAAGTGCTGAGCATTTAAGGGTTATGAAGTCATCCAGTTTCAATGGAGATGAGATTAATAGCCATTGTTCTTGGGGAAACATATGAGCAATGTTATACATTTTGCCTTGTCTGGAGATTAGGCAGATGGCATCAAATCTTGAATTTTTTTTAAAAAAGTACGAAGAATGATTTTTCCTGGTTGCAATTATGGCTTTCTCTTTAATTGTAATCTGTCCATGACATCTCTAGTAGAGTGTTAAGGAAAAAAATACATTCTGTGGTCTGTTAATTAGTAATCCATAGTATTTGGCAACTAGACAACATTTTTAAGTTGTTGGAGGTAATCCTTGAGTTTTGCATGGGGGATATTTTTTAGGAATTCCTCCATTTGTTGCCTCTGAAGTGGTTATCCATGTCTGCTATGTCATGCATGTTCTGTAAGAGAGGCTTTCCAATGGAAACCATCTTCAAATCAGATTCATAGTTACAACATAAAGGAATGGATTAAATGTGGGATAATTCTCAGTGGGTGTATGTTTCCCTAAGTTTTTTTCCATCTGTAGTGCTTATAATATCCTTGTCTTTGCTCTGTTCTTTAACCACCTTTGTGTGTTTTATTTTGGCTGGGCTACATGGCATGGAGGTGCCTGATGGGACAAACTCACCAAAGTCTGAGTGGTGCTCAGTGGTAGGCAAAATATGTGTTGAGCTGTCTGATCTGAAGTTGTGTGGAGAGGACTCTGTGAGAGAGGAGACATGTAGTAAATAATAGGTATCTATTATTCACAGTACAAATAATAGGTGTCACCTTATATTCTCTGGGTGGAAGCTGCAGTGATTAAATCAGTGACCTTTTGCTGTGGTTGTGTTTCTCTCTGATGGCAGTGGTGTCAGAAGACAAGTGCCAGTGCACAGAGGGAAAGATACTGTAGATTCTATAATGTGGTTGTGCAGGCAGAATCAGATCAAAGCCGCTGAATAGTGCAACCATTTTAATTGCCAGTTGAACACCTTTACTTTAGTTAGATTTAGTCAGTATTTTACCGTATTTCTGTATCCCCAAAACCTGTTTAATTAACGTTTAACAAAATTTAAAAGAGTAGATTATACTGTATCTAACTAGTAGACACAGGAGAGTGCAAAATCTGGTGCAGCCATGCATAAAAACCAATTAGCTTTCAGGGATTTTTTTGTCAAAGCTTAATTCAACAAGCTGAAGTTAGAAACATATTGGCTACCATGAACAGATGTACCAGATTTTGCCCTCTCTGCCAAATCAACCCCAATGTCTACTAATCAGATATAATCTAAAAAGTGTCTCCAGTAGTCAGTGGATTTCAAATTAAAATATCTCTATAAATATGAAAACGCAGTTATGTATTAAAATCCATGCATTTTAATTAAATATAAGTTGCATAATTTTCATTTTTTCAAACAAATTTAAAAAAAGACTAGCTTAATAAATTGTTTTAGCTTAATTTTATACTGTAGCTACCTTGCATATGAAAAACTGTGAGTAATCTAAGTACACATATAATCTAATAAAAATGGAATAGAGAAAACAATAATTATTGTGGAAGACATAATATTGCTTTTAGACTGATGTCTTGAAGAAATAATTATATATAAGAAAAAAAGATGAAAAAAGGATAATTGTTGAAATAACTGAAATTGATTACAAGTCGGGAGTTTGATTTATACTCACACAATTTACAGCAATTATTTATGATGGCGTTGATTGTAGATTTATGCTGGGAAATTCTAATTAAGGTTTAGCACCAATATAACGAGCTCAACTAATTACCGTAATGGCTTTAGCAAACAATTGATCATCAGGTGGAAGTAACGATAGCTTGAAATTGCTAAAGATGTTTTTAGACTCTAAAAACAAGTATTAGAATTACAGAGACTTCCAATGAGACAATATTTTAATGTGTCTATTTATATGAAGAACATACCATAAAGATATTTAGCCCCCACAGTATGCTGACTGTCCTTTACAGAAAATCTATTTTTTTTTTAGTTTAGGATTGAGTAGGGAACAGTTAAAACCCTTGTCTTGTTTTTGCCCTCCATGTCCTATCGAGGCGATTACGCTTCTTTTTTTTTTTCATGAGAAAAAAAAATCTCAAAAAGTGAGAGTCTTACAAAGTTGACAAGTATTCCTTCAGTGGAGAATGTATATGGCACATAAGAACTGGTCATTTCCCCTCTTCAAATTCAATACCAATAAGCTACAAGTGATGGACTTTTCCTGCAATTTTTGAGATGCATAAGCCATTTTTATGCTCTTGAAACAAGGAACTTTTTTAAATGCATTCAAGCAGGGGTCAGAATGGTTTTACATTTTTTTTTTTTTTTTACCATAGAATAGGAACTAACTAATGTACTGTACATATTGATGGAATTACTAGTTTAGAAAGTATAAAGCAAAATTCCAAGGTGATAGGCTATCTCTATCTGGGCTTGATGTAATACTTGAGAATTAATACTAAGGCTCCATGCACACTGGCGTGAAAAAAACATTTTTTCGAAGGGAGTTTTATGTTCTGCCTGTAGGAGCAACTCAATGCTGTCCTATGTGTCCATGCACAGTTATAGGCATATTTTGAGATTGCCATTTAGAGGCAGGAAAAAAAAAACTTCTCATTCGTGTTTGATTGGAGCTCACTGGTAGAAAAAGCTTAAAACTCAAATAAACTCGTCTAAACTTTGAAAAAATGCTCTATATGAGAAATTTTTACTCCAAAGAGAACAAATGTTTTGTTCAGCCCAGTGTGCATGGAGCCTTCAAGTTTATGCTGTCACAACATTGGAGATTACTGGGGCCAATTTTCAAGTAGCCTTAGGTAGCATAAAAACCCAAACAATTGGATGATATAGATGCACAACTTTGAAATATTTTAAGGCAGTTATACGCACAAACCACTAGATGATGAACTTTTACCAAATCCACTAAGCTAAGTGAAAACTCCCTTCCAAAATGAACAGCCCATTTGCCTTTAATAAATCAACTTCTTTATATCACTTTTTATGCATATTAGCTTCTAAAGTCCTAAAATTGCACACAGCAGTGGCAATTACCTACAAAAACATACTTAGAATAAGTGTCTGGTTCCAAAGGACACTAAAGGAGACTAAAAGAAAGAGTTTGATATTGTTATTGCCATATCTGGCAATACTCTGAATAATTGATTATTTATTTTTTAATATAGATATTGCATCAGTTATCATTCTTTGTTACCTCTCCTTTAAATGTGTAGTTTGTATATATAGTACATATGTTTTTTTCCCCTTTTATTAGTACTTAGTAGTATACAGTATATTACAATCCTGGGATATCTTACTCTTTACACAAATAATAAAAAAAATAATAACACAACACCTACATTTTTTCCAACTAGCTTTTAACATCCAGTTTATTTGTCCAGACTTTGAATCTTTTAAAGATTCATGCACTGCATACAAAGAAAACACAAAGATAATATATATTGTATAGTATAAAAAACAGTTTACATTATATAAAGCAAAATTAATTCTAATGTATACAGTGAAGAAAGTTGCTTGTAGCCCATTAATCAAATATACTACACTATTAAATTCACACTAGATACTTAACAGTGACACCAATAGGTCCTGTCAAATAATTGAGTGTGTGTTTTTTAGGCTGGAGCCTTAAAATTAGTCTGTTTAATAGCCAAAATTATATTATAATATATACTCATTGAGGTATAAATAATTCTTCCCTGTCACATTGTTTAACTTACTGAAGAAAAGTCAAGTACCCTACATGACGTTCTCAAGATAAGACAGCAGAAATGCAGGGATTAATATTTATTAACTTTAACTGTCTGGCATAGCAGCATTGCTCTGTCACATTCATTTGCATGATTGAAATGGGAAACCTGAGACTCGGCAGCTTACATTTAAATTGTAATGTGAGGGTGTACTATTTTATGGTCCATATCAGCTCTTCATTAAAACTTTAAAAATATGTTCCTGCTTACCAGTTATGGCACTTAGAAGAATATTAGTTCACTGTAATTGTAAGCACTAACGGGAAGGGCCCTCTGATCCCTCCTGTATTGAATTGTATTGTAACTGTACTGTCTTCCTCAATGTTGTAAAGCACTGCGCAAACTGTTGGCGCTGTATAAATCCTGTATAATAATAATAATAATAATAATAATAATAATATATTTATAACAATTAAAAGAGGTGATTTTGAATATAAGAGCAAATCCCTTTACATAGTTTTCTGGTTATAAAAAGACTAATGTCTATCAAGTTCAATATTACATTATGATAAAATACCTGAGATATATTATATTTTAAATATGCTGTATATAAATTAATTACTTAAAAATTTAATAAAAAAACAGCAATTCAATACTCATGAAAAACAGTGTCTTGAAAAAGTATTCATACCCCTTTAAATGTTCTGTTACAACCAAAAATGCAAATGTATTTTAATGGGATTTTATGTGATATACCAACACAAATTGGCACATAACTGTGAAGTGGAAGGAAATGATAAATGGTTTTCAACATTTTTTACGAATAAATATGTGAAAAGTGTGGCATGCATTTGTATTCAGCCCCCCCGCCCAGAGTCAATACTTTGTAGAACCACATTTTGCTGCAATTACAGCTGCAAATCTTTTTTTGAGCATGTCTCTACCAGCTTTGCACATCTAGAGACATGTTTGTCCCTTCTTCTTTGCAGAAAAGCTCAAGATTGGATGGAGAGCATCTGTGAACTGCATTTTTCTAGTCTTGTCACCGATTCTCAATTGGATTTAGGTCTGGACTTTGATTGGGCCATCTGTTCACATGAATAAGCTTAGATATAAACTATTCCATTGTAGCTCAAGTCTTTTACAGGTTTTCTTCTAAGATTGCCCTGTATTTGCCTCCATCCCTCTTCCCATCAACTCTGACCAGTTTCCCTGTCCCCACTGAAGAAAAGCATCCCCACAACATGATTCCACCACCACCATGTTTCACAGTGGGGATGGTGTGTCCAGGGTGATGTGCCGTGTTAGTTTTCCACCACACATAGGGGGTTATTTACTAAAGGAAAATCCACTTTGCACTGCAAGTACACTTGGAAGTAAAGTCGCTGTAGATCTGAGGGGGACATACAAGGAAAATAAAAAACAGCATTTTAGCTTGCACGTGATTGGATGATAAAATCAGCAGAGCTTCCACTCATTTCAGATCTACCCCTTTAATTTAGAGCAACTGCATTTCCAAGCGCACTTGTAGTGAAAAGTGGATTTGCCTTTTCGTAAATAACCCCCATAATGTTTTGCTTATAGGCCGAAAAGTTCAGTTTTGGGCTTATTTGACCAGAGCACCTTCTTCCACATGTTTAATCTGTCCCCCACATGGCGTCTCACAAACTGAAAATAGGACTTCTTATGGCTCCTTCTTTCTTTCAACAATGGCTTTCTTCTTGCCACTCTTCCATAAAGGCCAGATTTGTGGAGTGCACGACTAATAGTTGTCCTGTGGACAGATTCTCCCACCTGAGCTGTGAATCTCTGAAGCTCCTCCAGAGTTACCATGGGCCTCTTGGCTGCTTGTCTGATGAATGCTCTCCTTACCTGGGCTGTCGGTTTAGGTGGACGGCCATGTCTTGGTAGGTTTGCAGTCGTGCCATTCGCTTTCAATTTTCAGATGATGGATTGAACAGTGCTCCATGAGATATTCAAAGCTTGAGATTCTTTTTTATAACCTAACCATGCTTTAAACATCTCCATACCTTTATCAGTGACCTGTATGGTGTGTTCCTTGGAATTCATGATGCTGTTTGTTCACTATGGTTCTCTAGGACTTCACAGAACAGCTGTATTTATATTGAAATTAAATTACATGCAGGTGGACTCTATTAACTAATTGGGTGACTTTTGAAGGCAATTGTTTCCACTAAATTTTAGTTAGGGATATCAGAGTAAAGGGGGCTGAATACACATGCATGCTGCACTTTTCACATTTATATGTAAAAGATTTTGGAAACCATTTATCATTTTCCTTCCACTTCACAATTATGTGCCACTTTGTCTATCACATACAATTCCAATAAAATACATGTTATGCTCTTGGTTGTAACATAACAAAATGTGGAAAATGTCAAGGGGGTGTGAATACTTTTTCAAGG
The DNA here is from genome assembly GCF_037356315.1 of Lithobates pipiens. Taxonomy (NCBI): domain Eukaryota; kingdom Metazoa; phylum Chordata; class Amphibia; order Anura; family Ranidae; genus Lithobates; species Lithobates pipiens. The sequence goes on along the minus strand of NW_027507748.1, from coordinate 396,447,581 downwards.
CACTGTATTTGACATTTAAATAAATGGCAGAAGCAATCCTATCCATGTTTTTATAGCTTGGGCTGTCAGGACTTGAAGCCAAGTTCTACCCCTTTAAAATGTATATAATCATTTTAAATATGACTGATTAAAAGAAAAAAAAAACATTGCTGAAAGCTTTCCTGTTTGTCTTTAATCACTCCCTCTGTAGCCTAGGCAGTACGATGTCACTCCCATCACTAGCAATAAAGATTCAGCAGCATTTGGGCCAGTGGCAGGGGCACATGTTGTTGTATCTAGCTACAAAGAGAGTGGTTCCATAGAGACAGACGGGCAGCCTCCATAACGATCCTGCTACTAGTGAATTGTCACAGAATCACCCCTCTGTCTTAGAATTAGCCGTTTGATATCAGTCCAAACCTCCATGATATTTAGTGAGTGTACTAATTGTTTTTAGTAGTTATTTGCTCTGACCCAGCTGGTGATGAATGGTAAGATATGCCACCTTGTTTATAACCAGCCAATGAGAGTCTAGTGTGGACTGTGCAACCTTTTCAGGTATGGGTGACTTATTGTTTCTGAATCTCAATATTCAGTTATGTGTTACCTTATTGGAAGTGATGAGGGAAGTTGCTAAAAGAAGTATACATATTTGTGGGCTAATAGTGTTTAAGATTTTGAATCATGGTACCATTTTGCACTTGCTGTCTTTGAAGAGGACTGAGTAGAAGCATAATGATTTATGTTCATCATGTGTAAAGAGTGTAAAACAGTTTTCTAGTAAAATGGTTAAAAATGGGTTGAAAATGGCAAAATATGTATATGAAAGCATCCTTGTACTGTCAAGAATGTATTGCATATGAAAACTGGAAAACATTATAAAACAAGTGTGCCTTTATGGGCTTTGAACAAAAAAATTAAGAAATAAGAATACAATTAAGACATCTTTATTACAGTGAGCTTTAATTAATTTTTCTGTCTTTAAATTATGCTTGTCAAGATATTTTATAGCACCACTTATCAGTGCAGAAAACCAGGGTGTATTCCAAATGGTAACTAAACAACCTTTAAACTAGGATGAAAAGGAAAATGTTATAATATTATTGCACAGCTGACTAATGGCAATGAGCCACTGGTCTATTAAATATAGTACCTATTAATTAGATAACATATAACACCACTATGAATATTTTACAAGAAATCCTCAACATGTTTAAAAGCAATGTGATAAATGTAGAAGCCTATTTTTATTGGAATATAAATGTAATATATTCTCTTCCACTTCCAACTTCAAGTGAAAAAAAAAAAAAAAAATCTCACGTCTATTTGTTTTATTGGTCTGCTGCCCAGTTACTATATCATTAAGCAGCCAACTTTATAATTTACATAGCATTTTTTTCTTACTCTTCAATGAACTGCAGATTAAATACTGCTGGAATATTACTTTTTCTCCTTACCATAATTTCTTATTTAGAGCTCCACGGTATAATGTGTACCTGAACTAACATAAAAAAGCACAGACCTGCAGCCACATATTACATTTTTTAAATTTTCACGCTTGAATAGGCAAGTAATATTAGTCTATCCAAGGGGAGACCATGTCTGTAAACCTCATTGCTTGTAGAAGTAATAAGAGTAATTGTACACTGGAATAAAATCAGGCTGATTAAAATGCTTTGATGCTGTGCATGCAAGCAAAGAATTTTAAAACTATGCAGGAAAAAAGAAAACAACTGTTCTGCTGCATAATGTATTTTACAGACCCTCTTTACCAAAGTAACGACAATTCAAGATTCCATGTTTTCTGGAACTACTACTTCACATTATTCGTTTATTTGCATAGACACAAACATAATGTAATAGTACTGGTGCTGCTGACAAAAAAAATTGAAAAACAATATTTCCCCAATAAGTCATCTGTGTTAATCCTTTTTTTTTTAAATCTATTTGTTTAAAAAAACATACACATAGAATTGAATGATTAGTTCCTTTTCACTTCACTTTTTAACAATATTTCTACCAACCATCTTTACTATATATCCATATGCTTTGCCATTAAAAAAAAGTGCTAATTCATATATAATAATATTTCACAGAGAGGTCTCTTCCTGCATTTTGGAGGTCCCTCATCAGTGCTGTCTTCCCCTTCTTCTTTCATCTCCTTTCAAGTACCCTTTAGCAAGCTGGGTGCTCTGTACCTCTGCGCATGCACTCCGAAGCCTGGCCGTGTGCGTCCATATACACATCCAGTGCCGGTAAGCCACGACGCCCCTCCCTCCTCACAGGAATTTGACTGACAACCGCAGGAGCCTAATGCCCTGTACACACGGTCAGACTTTCCTACGGAAAAAGTACGATCAGATTATGTTGTCGGAGAATCCGATCATGTGTGGACTCCGTCTGACTTTTTCAGACGGAAATAGTCTGAGAGCTGGATCTAAAATTTTCCAACGACAAAATCCGATCTGACTTTTTCCTCTCATTTGTAGAGAATTCCGACAGGCAAAGTGCCACGCATGCTCAGATTAAATTACAAGACCAAAGCTATTGTTTACTAGCCTCTATGCAGTCCCATCGTATGGATCGTACGTCACCTCGTTCCAAACAATCAGATTTTCTGAACACTTTGTCCAGCCGTGTGTATGCAACACAAGTTTCAGACAAAATCTGTCGGAAAAAATCCAATGGATTTTGTGGTCAGAATGTCTGACCGTGTGTACAGGGCATAGGGCTCCTACAAACAGAGGAGAACAGTTCCACTGCTGGGACAGTGCTGGGTCAGTGAGAATCAGATACATGTTTAGGGATGGGGGTAGGATAGGTAGTGGGAAGTTTTTTTTACCGTAATTGACAAAATGTATTAAGGTAAAAAAAATACTATTTGGACTTTAGAACCACCATAATTCATAAGTTACCAAAATATTCCACCATGCCTCCCTTATAAAATTAGTAAATATAATCAAATAATTACCAAGATGGACAATGCCCACTGGCAGGCAGTGTTAACAGCCTGCCAGTGGGCATTGTCCATCTTGGTAATTATTTGATTATATTTACTCATTACTCAATAATGGCTTTCTCCTTTCCTTTTAGCCTCATTAAGATGTAAACAGCTATGAGCAGGGCAAAGGAGTGCCATTTTGGTTAAGACTGAAGTTAAGGTCTATAATTATATATGTATTGACCCGATGTGAAGGGCAATAATGCAGTTTATCAGTTTGTCCAATTATCCTTTGAAGCTTCTCAAAGTTTTAATATTGCTGCCCCTGCGGCAGATTAAAGTATTCTCTGATTTGCCCAAATGTTGTTCTAATCAGGCACAGCCCCATTGCTCCCAAGTGGAGCTTATCATTAAGCCCCCTTTCTTCATATTTCTATTGACTTATCACTGTAATGGGTTGCTTTAATGGCAATAGTAATATGTAAAAGGAGAGAAAGAGATGGCAAGCTTCAGCACTATTATCAAGGACAAAACTAGTTTCTCTGAGTAAATGTAATGGACCCTAAGGCTGGTCAAAGGATGGGTACTACAGTATGTTACTAGAGTGGAACTGTAACAGTTGGCATGTTGGGCTTTAAGGAGTGCAGAAAAGCCCTCCAGTAGTCACTGTCTCCTTAGTCCATGCCTGTAGACAGAGTAGGAAGTTCACTTGAGTGAACTTTTTAAACATATCTGTAGAGTGTGTAACTTATTATGGATTGACACGCTTTGTAGATAGAGGTCCTCTGTGACATTTGACAACAATTGTATTAACCCTTACAATTAGTCAATAAGGGATCATTCCCTATGTGTTAATTGAGAATACAGTTCTGGTGTCCTCCTTGTAGGTGGGTGTATATGAGTTTATAGTATATATGCAATTTTATTGTACCATATATTAAGGATACGTTTTAGCCCCTAGCCATATTGATGCATGGGTTTAGCTCATCCATCTTTTTTCTTCTTAAGACTGCTTTCACAGTGAGGAGATTTTGAAGCACTTTTGCATTTAAAAAATGAGCCAGAAAAATGCTTTCCCTTAAATTTTATGTATGTGTTCACACTGGAGCTTTGCATTCCAGTTGCGGTGTAAAAGATCCTGCTTGCCGCATTTTTGACGTATGCATGGACAGTTCATAAAATCTCACCAAAAACACTCCTCCCCATTGACAGAAAAAATGTGGCAAAAACGCACCCACATTGCATCTTTGGTGTGGTTTTTGAGTCACATGTCCTTTAAAACCACACCATAAAAACTATAAAATTGTGACAAAATCACAACAAGAACACATATACATTTTTTGCTGTGATTTTGCAGTGGATTAGTGTGAAAGTAGCCTAAATAAACATATCCATGCAATTTCAGATAAAGAGGATTAAAATTCAGACATGCTGAATTTTATTGTAGCTCACAGGACAGGAATGCATGTGCATTTACAGCAACGTAACACACTGCACTGTTGTACAGTGATATGAATAAAGCATCACTTTAAACAGAGATGTGCGATGCCTTGAAACATCCACCACACAAGAGTTTTTCAGGGCTGGCAATAAATGTACCTTGCTTTGAACACGCAGATATTACCCAATTAATGACAATCTATCAAAGTAATAAGAGCTTTTCAGACTACAAACTGTACAAAATTAAGCATGATATTCAGTTTAAATCTTGGGGAGAAATGTTTCGAGCAATCAATGCACATATTTGCCAGTTGCAGGACATTTTTAGTCACAGTCATTTACCATTCCTTATTGTGATGCGTTTGACATACATTGATTATTGGCATTATATTTTGAGTGTGGTCTGATTTTGTTTCACAAAGACTTTTGACTGAAACAAACTATACATGTACAGTTGCAAGCAGTTGGACAATTCTCCCCCGTCCCCCCTTAACAAAATAGGTCATTTAGGTATCCCCCACACTCCCTTTTCCCACTGATAACAAATACAGGATTAAAGAGGAAGTAAAGTCTCTGAAAAAAAAAAAAAAAGAATAGACCCTGCTTACAGCAAAGGGAAGACACATACCAACAATGGTTAAAGAGTGCTGCTCACCCCCGAAATACAGAAAATGGGAAAAGCTCCCCCAAGATGGGGTTTTTAGGCAGCAGAGTTAGAAATGCAATCAACAGTATATAGAAAATTAAATATTTTATTAATATAAAGGGACTTAACATAATAGTTAAAAAATGAGCTCCAGTAGGACAGTGATTATAAAAAGGTATGGATATACACTTGCAGACAAAGATTTCATATCAACATTATACAAAAATTGAAGCGCGTTTCAACCCACACATCGAGGGTCTTCTTCAGAGGGACAATCTGCTGAGAAAAATATATCATAAATATATGTATCAACTATTATTTGCACACAGTATATACAATTGTATATACAATTAGTAATGTCATATAGTGTGAACATATGCTATAGTTATCCAGTGGTGTATATCCAAAAGGAAAAGGGATGTTCCTACATGGAGATCCTTTGTTGTGATATGGCTGAACCAGAGTGACTCCATCTTTATAAGTTCATATAAGATTAACTTGGGTTAACCTATTAGTTAGTTTAAACTCTGTATTTACAGACTGTAGCAGTTTTCCTATAAAGCATACATATAAGAAAATATAGCTTGCATAAGCAGTTTTATTTTGTACTGTCTAAAGAAAGAAATTGTGTCACAATATGTCTGGGCCACACAACTGATGACTGTGACTCATGAAAGCAGATGACATAATTAATGATATGTAATGTACACCTCTGTATTAACCACACCCATGTTCTATGCAATGATTGGCTGATAATGGTGCATATAAATTGTAGACCCATTCAGAATAAACCAGACAACTTCTGAACACCAATCTTGACTCATCTCTTCCTGTGTTCAGTAAAATGCTGTCTCCTTAGTCTGCAGTGCTAAGTAAGGGTTTTGTAAGTGTGGTAATTGCTGTAATTATACCTAGCTGGTCTTTGTCAGGTATATAGAAATACCATTTTAATCACAACTGTATATACAATTAGTAATGTCATATAGTGTGAACATATGCTATAGTTATCCAGTGGTGTATATCCAAAAGGAAAAGGGATGTTACTACATGGAGATCCTTTTAAAAGAGACTTTTTTCTCCCCACAAGGGGGTCCAAGACACTCCACAATTGCCACGATCAAAGAGGAAGGGAAAATGTATCTAAATTTAAATTTAAATTTGGCATGCTCAAAGGTAAAGCAAGCAGACCACCACACATATATGATACATAGACACAACGTGTGGGGACTTTGTATTGCTGCCCCTCTTCGATATAAAGATTAAAGTTATCTAGTATTCCCAAGAACGCATGTTTAAGTTTTGGTAACACTAAAGGCATTTTGACACACTGGCAGGTAATATGATAAAGGTGTATATCTTCCATGTGGATTAATTGTATTATCACTATTTAGGAGTTATCTAGCGCTACAAGGTGTTTTTTGTGATGTAGTTTAATTTTTTCTTTTATTTATTTTTCTTTTTTCACCTTCTGGGTTAAATATGATAAAGGACTCATAGAACATTTATGGCTTTTATTTAGCTAGGAGGAATGTGCAGAAATGTTCCCTGTGCTGTGTGCTCTGTCCTGCGCATGCTTTGTGCTTTGTATTCTCTATTGTATACTCTGTTGTGTAAATGGCATATGCACAGCTTTACCATCCATAAGGCAATCTGATTAAGAGCCTAGTGCCCAATAGATGTCCAAGGATGCGAGCTCCAACAGTCCTGCTCTTGCAGTAAATCAAAGAAATAATGCAATGGTCAAAATTGACACCTGCATGATACTTCAAAAAGGAGGATGTGCTTGGTTTCTGATAAAGAGGATCCATGGCAGTATAGAAAGCAAACTGGACAATTGAAGGGGTGGGGATAGGAGCCAAAGCTGCTACCTTGCCTGGGGCCCCATCTTCCTCTAATCTAGCTTTGGTTATATGAATGCTGTGTGCTGTGTATGCTTGGTGTTCTGACCTGTGTATGTTGTGTACTGGCATTTTTCATATGCAGAATTACCTTTACAGTGTAATTACCTTCAACCATATTACATAATATCACTATTTTTAAATATAACATGTGGCAAAATATAGATGATGCAATTGCTGTCTCAGCACTAATCTTTTTTTTTTTCTGGTTTATTTGGTCCACTAAATACCATCAGCATTTATTTCCCTCTTAGTGTGTTGAAAGTGTTATCTAGAGGTTGAAAAAGAAAAATGACAGGAGTCTTTGTCAGAAGTATGTCTTTTTTCAATACATTTTACCAGTGTTTTCAGATACTGTCAATCACCATCATCCAGCCTTTCTGTCAAGTGAATATATTTTACAAGCACTTTCTAGAGCATTTATATATTTAAAATATCCACCATCATGATCTTTGTAAAGTATGAACAGCACCAATCTAATCTAAATAAACAAAACTTAATTTGATGCAAATTTAATTAAACATTTGTTTTGAACTACTCCAATTAAAATATGCCAAAGGCAAAAATAACAACAATTACATCTATGTATGGTTATGACTGTCAGTCACTAATACTTAATTAACTATATACATGCAGAGATAGTTCATGTAACCTACCCCAAACAAAGCCTGCCATTGACTGTATTTGTGCAGTTGTATGCATACCGTAATTTAATTTCTTAGTGTATTTTTTCACAATCCCTGTTTTAAAGATACTCACTGTAAACACATAGGAAACTGACATGTTGAATTAAGAACTGGTTTTCTTTTTATACTTTCTGCATAGAAACTTCAGGGGCAGCTTTTTACACCTGCTTAGACACACTGGTAAATAGAACACAGGGTTTCTTGGAAAGTGAACATGTAGGAACCCAACTGGGGTCATACACCTTCTGCTATACAAGAAGCTTATGCTGCGTACACACGATCGGACTTTCCGGCAGACTTGGTCCGGCGGACCAGAATCCATCGGACAGTTTGATCGCGTGTGGGCTCCAGCACACTTTTTTCCCCAAAAGACAGACGAACATAGAAATAAAACATGTTTCAAATCTATCCGACGGACTCGAGTCCGACGGACCAAATATGACACAAGGGCAGCTATTGGCTACTGGCTATTGAACTTCCTTGTTTAGTCCCCTTTACAACATCACGTTTAAAACAAATTGACTTTCGAATGGACTAAGTCCGGTCATGTGTGGCCAAGTCCGTTCATTCAGAATGTCAGTCGGACCTCAGCCAAAAGTCCATCTGGAAGACCGTCAGACCTAGTCCGTCGAAAAGTCCGGTTGTGTGCACGCGGCATTATTGGTAAAATCTTTGGAAATAAATAATATTATTAGAATTTAGGCACTTACAGGTATTTCCAGGTACACTTATTAGTAATGCTTTATTTAGATTGACAACACATAAAAAACTGTATGACTTTTAAAGGGAAATGTGTGTGTTTCTTTAAGCAATGGTATGCTTGTCAGTTAGTCCTTCTGCTTTTAAAAGTCTATATCACCATGGGACTGTACTGCTGCTATGCTAGTTACTGCAATAGTGACTATGACTTATTCTTAAATGTTGAGCTTTATGTGACTGGTATTATCTTAAATTAAAACAAAACAAAAGAAAATGCAAAAAATAAATAAAATGCCAAGTGTCAACAGGCTTTTGTTAATCACAGTAATTTTGTTAAAATATAACTTGAAGCATTTACAATGCAAGTCAAATGTACCTGTTAATAATTCTGAATGATCTCAGAAGCATTTCAAACTGATGTCTAAAGCACATTTTACTCATTAAAGGAGAAGTACAGCCAAAGCTTGTTTGGCTGTACTTCTCTTATGGAGCACAGGCATGCAGTTCATTTTGCAATCCTGCGACCCATTTTCATTAGACAGCAGGCTAAAGCTCGCTGTCAGCTGACATCACAGAGTCGATCCAGGCTCGGGAAAGATTGCAGCCATATGGTTGGGATCTTCCCACATACCTGTAGCGACACCAGGCTCAGCCTCTCAGCGAGCCGCTGAGAGGCTGAGCCGGGTGCTCTCACCGCCACTACAGCCCCATGCTCCAGTGAGCGCTGGGGGCAGAGCAGAGGGCCGGTGAATGTCAGCAGCTTTCTGCTCATGGAGCTCTGAGATCTCAGCCATCAGCGGTGTTTGATCGCTCGGTTCTCAGTGTTAGAGCCAGCGGAGGACAGATGCAGCATAAAGCTAGGTTAGTATGAGTAAAAAAAAAAACAATCCCATACTTCTCGTTTAAAGCCCATCAACACTGGTCCTACAGTATAAGTTTATGAGGTATGACTGACAGATTGGCTGATTTAAAGACAAGATGCATGATGGCTATTATAAGGTTGACCTGTACTTTGAAACTATGAATTTATTAGCTGCAAATCTTATACAAAAGTTTTAGTATGTATGTAGGATTGGGTTATAAATGATATATTTTGACAAATAGACATCTGAAAATGGAGTAAAGTGTATTGATTTTGTCCAACTAAGATCAAACCTAGAGTAGGTAGATTTGCAGGTACCCAAATCTCACATGGACAGCTAGTGAACTGAACTGGTCCCCTAAATCCTTAGTAGTTGCTATTGGAAGCCCATGCTGCATCCTGAAGTAGTATATCTTTCTATTAGGACAATGATAAAATGATGATGTTGTGCATCCTATAATGTCCACGACTCATTATGATATTAAAACTCCCCACAATATTCCACAAAAAAATAAAAGCTGTTTGCTGGGAAACAATATGGATTTGGAAAGTGCCCCAAAAAAAAAACATAAAGTAGAAAAGAGGGTTATGGCAAAATGTATTTTTTACTTGCTCCATGAACAGTTTGTTGTACGGTGCAAAATGCAGCAAAGAAGAAACAATATGTCAGATCATAAGATCGTGGAAACAAAGTAAGTCAAGGTTATGCACCCTTTTTTAGGAAAGTTTTTTTTACAACAGAAACCCTGGTGGTGTGAAAAAATGATAGCTGAGAGCATTCAGAGTGTAAATGGAGTGTCGCTCAGGTGGCAATATTCCTCATATATGTGAACATACAGTGTCTTTCTAAATAAAGGGAAGAGGATCAAAATGAGAGGTTTAGCAAAATAAAGAATTGGGGCAGATTTCCACCATGACTGACTGTTTTTCCTGAACATTACCATACTATACCATCACATAATATGAACATGTCACATAGAACTTTTTTCTTCTTGGGTCACCATGCAATATATCAAGTTACTCTGGGAACTTTTTTCTTTAATGTTTGCTGTAGCCACTGTAGGTATAAGTATGTTATACATTTGACACACACTTGCAATATGCAGTAATTATATATATATATATATATATATATATATATATATTGTGGCAGCACGCAGGTAAAATCACCTGGTTGTATTCAGGATGGGAAATATGTGTGTCCTAGATTCAGGCTTTATGCAGACTTTTACAATTAGAGGGGAAGAGTTAATGAGCCCAGCTGAAGTAAGTGGGCTCATTAAGACCTCTACAAAAAACCCCAGCATGCATAGGGAGATGCTCCATCCTGGAACCAGTTTTGTGTGTATAGACTGGGGAGTCTGAGATCTGTTCTGTGCGGTGAGTTAACGCCTGTGTGGCAAACCCCTACAATAGGGACAGGGACTGGGGCAGCACAAGGCTGCACCCAGTTGTTAGACAGGGAGTCTACGTGTGTAGTGAGGTCAAGCTGACCAGGATTTATTTTCTTGTTTTATTTTGTTTGGCTGTTATATGTATCACTGCATGTAGCCTAAATAAACCGGATCTTTTGTTTTTTGCACCTACACCGCTGTCTGCTGTGCCTGACTTTGTGTTGTGAACCCATCCAGGGGGTCACACACACCCGCTACCGAGCGAACCCCCTCACAGTTGGTGGAGAATGCGGGCAGTTTTTTTTTTTTTAAGGCCAGCATGGAGGAGATACTGAGACAGCTGGCTCTAGCAAATGCAAACCAGCAGCAAGCAAATGCAAATCAGCAGCAAACAAATGCAGCTTTACAAAAGAGCCTTGCAGCTCAACAACAAGCCCAGCAGCAGGCAAATGCAAATCAGCAGCAGACAAATGCAACTTTGCAGCAGAGTTTGGAAGCCCAGCAGCAGGCAAATGCAAATCAGCAGCAGACAAATGCAACTTTGCAGCAGAGTTTGGAAGCTCAGCAACAAGCCCAGCAGCGATCTGAAGCCCGCTTCATAGACCTGTTGCAGAAGCAAGAGCAGAATTTTCAACAGCAAATAGAGACATTGATACAGCAACGTCCGCAGACCAATGAAGCAAGTGGGTACAATAATACCGCAACCTTTGGTGTGAGCCGTTTACTGACAAAAATGACTGGAGAGGATGATCCGGAGGTGTTTTTGACCACATTTGAAAGGACTGCTGAAAGGGAAAAGTGGCCTAAGGAGCAATGGGCTGGACTGGTGGCCCCTATGTTAACTGGGGAATCGCAGAAAGCTTATTATGACCTAGAGCCTGACCAAGCAAAAGACTATGTGGTGCTAAAAGCAGAAATATTGGCACGGCTGGGTGTCACCCTGGCAGTCCGGGCTCAGCGTGTGCATAACTGGACTTTTCAGGTTGGAAAACCTCCCAGGTCTCAAATGTATGATCTCATTCACCTGAGCAGGAAGTGGCTGCAGCCAGAGATTTTGACCGCACCAAACATTGTGGAACGTGTGGTTATGGATCGTTTCCTGAGAGCTCTTCCTACTGCCATCCAAAAATGGGTAAGCCATGGAGACCCAGAAAATGCAGATAAACTTGTGGATCTGGTTGAGAGGTACTTGGCTACAGAGAACTTGACCACCTCTTCCAGGGACTCACGGACTTTTCCCCCTAAGACCAGATCATCCCCAGTGGCGGGTAAGATGACTCCAAGGGGTGAGGGTGGAGAGAGTGAGAGGGTGGGAGTTCTACCTAAGGTCTGGCGGGAGCAGCCCAGGAAGCCCATGCTGCAAGAGGCAGCGAAAAAAATTATTTGCTACCGCTGCCGGCAAGAGGGACATATTGCAGCCAATTGCCCAGTTGTGGATGAGCCTATGCAATGTGACTTTATAAGGGAGAGACGTCAGTCGCTGTTTGTGACAGTTGCATGCACTGCCATTTGGGGACCTGAGAAACATTTATGTAAAATGTGTATTAATGGTAGACATGTTGATGTGTTGCTAGATTCAGGTAGCCTGGTAACATTGATAAAAGCTGAATTAGTTACTACAGAGGTCTCTGGAAAGAACAGGGTGGCTGTTATTTGTGTGCATGGGGACACCCGAGAGTATCCTGTAACTTCAGTGTTTTTTGAGACCCCCAAAGGTAACCTCTCTCATCAGGTGGGGTTAGTGTCTCAGTTACCACATGATGCTATTGTGGGAAGGGATTTTCCAAAATTCTGGGAACTCTGGGATTGTCCTGAGGCCCCCATTGGTGCCCCTATAAACCAGGAAGATGACCAGAATTCCTCTGGGAGTGGTGAGGACTCTCCTGAATTTCCCTTGTCGGTATTGGCGGGGGAAACTCGAGAAACTGGGGAGGAGCCAACATCCTCAGATGAAAACATGCCGTCTGTGGAGTTTTCGGATCTTGAGGTTCACAGGGAAAATTTTGCCACAGAACAGTTAAAAGACCCCACCCTAATAAAGGCACGGGAAAATGTGGTGAAAATAGATGGCGAGTTAGTGAACCCAGATAAGACTTGCCCTTATCCTTACTTCACTATGGAAAGGGACCTGCTATATCGAGTGGCTCAAAGGGCAGAAGAAACCATTGAGCAACTTGTAGTGCCCAAACCTTACAGGAAGTTGGTGTTAGAATTGGCTCATGGACACATTCTGGGAGGTCATCTGGGGACAGAGAAAACCAGAGAGAGGGTATTGCAGAGATTCTATTGGCCTGGGGTCATGAAGGAAATAGAAAATTATTGTTCCTCCTGCCCTGTGTGTCAGAAGTCGGCACCTATGCCACATTTCCATAACCCACTGGTACCTCTTCCTATCATTGAGGTCCCCTTTGAGAGGATCACAATGGATTTGGTAGGTCCGATAATGAAGTCTGCTAGGGGACATCAGTACATTTTGGTTATATTGGACTATGCCACCCGTTATCCGGAAGCAATTCCTCTCCGAAATACCTCGGCCAAAACCATAGCCAAAGAGCTATCCCTTGTTTTTAGCCGCGTGGGTATTTGTAAGGAACTGCTTACGGACCAAGGTACACCCTTTATGTCCCGGGTTATGAAAGAATTATGCAAGTTGTACAAAGTGAAGCAATTGCGTACATCTGTGTATCACCCCCAAACAGATGGGTTGGTTGAAAGATTCAACAAAACCCTAAAACAAATGTTAAAGAAGGTGGTGGATAGAGATGGAAAGAATTGGGATTGTCTAATACCCTATCTGATGTTTGCCATTAGGGAGGTACCCCAATCCTCTACGGGTTTCTCACCCTTCGAGTTGCTCTATGGGAGACACCCAAGAGGGCTGCTGGATATCGCCAAGGAAACTTGGGAAAATGAGAGTTCTCCTCACAGGAGTGTGATTGAGCATGTCGCCCTGATGCAAGATAGAATTGCACAGGTAATGCCAATTGTAAAGGAACATTTAACCCAAGCGCAGTTAGCACAGCAGAGAGTGTACAACCGTGGGGCCAAGACACGTACTTTTTCCCCGGGGGATAGGGTCTTGGTGCTAGTCCCTACGGTTGAAAGCAAATTTCTGGCCAAATGGCAACGTCCATATGAAGTAATTGAAAAAATTAGTGAGGTGAACTACAGGGTTAGACAGCCAGGAAGGCGAAAGCCGGAGCAGATCTATCACGTCAATCTGCTGAAAGCCTGGAGGGATAGGGAATCCCTAGTCGCAGAGACTTTGTCACAAGTACAGCCTGATTGCTTAGTTCCTGAGGTTGGAATAGCAGACACCTTATCGAAACCCCAACAACAGGAGGTTAAAGAGTTTGTACTTCGTAACAAAGAGATTTTCTCTGAGCTTCCGGGACAAACATTTGGCGTAGAGCATGACATTATCACCCCGCCAGGAGAAAGGGTAAAACTAAAACCTTATAGAATACCAGAGGCCCGACGGGAGGCAATACGTGGGGAGGTTCAAAGGATGCTGGAATTGGGTGTGATAGAGGAGTCCCAGAGTGACTGGTCCAGTCCTATTGTACTAGTGCCCAAACCTGATGGGAGCTGGCGGTTTTGTAACGATTTTAGACAATTAAATAAAGTTACAAAATTTGACACCTACCCCATGCCACGTATAGATGAGTTGGTTGACCGGCTGGGAACAGCCCGATATATGACAACTCTCGATCTCACCAAAGGGTATTGGCAAATTCCCCTGGCCGAGTCGGCCAAGGAGAAAACTGCGTTTGTAACCCCAGATGGGGCATTCCAATATAAGAGAATGCCGTTTGGGTTACAGAATGCACCGGCAACATTCCAGCGGAAAATGGATAAGATTCTGAGGCCCCATCATAAATATGCTGCAGCTTACCTGGATGATGTGATTATCCATAGCACAGACTGGGTCTCACATTTGCCAAAAGTACAAGCAGTCCTAGACTCTATCCGGGAAGCTGGGTTTACGGCCAATCCAAAGTAGTGTACCATTGGACAGGAGGAGGCCAAATATCTTGGGTACACTATTGGGAGGGGGGTGATAAAACCCCAAGTCAATAAAGTCGAGGCCATACAGAGTTGGTCACGTCCCAACAGCAAGAAACAGGTACGAGCCTTTCTGGGAATCGCTGGCTATTATCGACGACTCATTCCCCATTTTGCTTCTCAGGCTGTGCCCCTCACCAACCTGACAAAAGGGAAAGAGTCGGTTATGGTTAAATGGTCCCCAGAGGCTGAGGAAGCATTTCAGTCCTTAAAAACAGCCTTATGTAGCCAGCCAGTGTTGTACTCACCAGACTTCTCTAAGGACTTTGTTGTACAAACTGATGCATCAGACGTTGGGTTAGGAGCAGTGTTATCCCAGGTCTGGAACGGGGAAGAGCACCCAGTCATTTACCTCAGCAGGAAGTTGAAGTCCCAAGAGGTAAATTACTCCACGATTGAGAAGGAATGTTTAGCAGTGAAGTGGGCTCTAGATTCCCTTCGGTACTATCTGCTAGGTAGGCACTTTGACCTGGTGACTGATCACGCTCCTTTAAAGTGGATGGCTCAGAACAAGGAGACCAATAGAAGGGTAAATAGGTGGTTCCTGGCCCTGCAGGAATTTAACTTTACAGTTAAGCATCGCCCTGGTGTTAAAATGGGGAATGTGGATGCTTTGTCTCGGATACATGCGTGTCTGGCTGCTTGTGTTACAACCCCAAGGTTGAAACAAGAGGGGGGTTATGTGGCAGCACGCAGGTAAAATCACCTGGTTGTATTCAGGATGGGAAATATGTGTGTCCTAGATTCAGGCTTTATGCAGACTTTTACAATTAGAGGGGAAGAGTTAATGAGCCCAGCTGAAGTAAGTGGGCTCATTAAGACCTCTACAAAAAACCCCAGCATGCATAGGGAGATGCTCCATCCTGGAACCAGTTTTGTGTGTATAGACTGGGGAGTCTGAGATCTGTTCTGTGCGGTGAGTTAACGCCTGTGTGGCAAACCCCTACAATAGGGACAGGGACTGGGGCAGCACAAGGCTGCACCCAGTTGTTAGACAGGGAGTCTACGTGTGTAGTTAGAGGTCAAGCTGACCAGGATTTATTTTCTTGTTTTATTTTGTTTGGCTGTTATATGTATCACTGCATGTAGCCTAAATAAACCGGACCTTTTGTTTTTTGCACCTACACCGCTGTCTGCTGTGCCTGACTTTGTGTTGTGAACCCATCCAGGGGGTCACACACACCCGCTACCGAGCGAACCCCCTCACAATATATATACATATAGTTTACAGTACAGTACAATTGGTAATATCTACATTTCTGGGTCCCAATCCTATCTATGGATAATAATTTACTACCAGTGCTAAGTATGACATAAACATGTATATAAAACAGAAATACTACTGGTTACTGATCCATATATCATAAATAAATGATGAAAGGCAAGCTCAAATATCACATTACTGAACTTGTCTCATTACAAGTAAATACGTAATACATAAAATTTTTGGCTGTAAGCAACACCTGTATGCAATAAAGAGGACTAACATCAATAAAGCAGGTTCAGATGCATTCCAAAACTATACCTCCTGGACTGAGTCTGATTTCAATGAACAGGGCCATTCACTGGTGTGTCAAGCTGAAATTTAGTTGACAGCCTCTCTGGGCAGCTGCCAAGTACTGTCCATTTTGTCTTCCAGGTAAACATGTGCAGTCTTATATGTTCACATATCTATTTAACAGTTTGTTTAACACTTTGCTTGAACTGTAATTCTGCATTTAAAAGGGTTATGTGATGTTGATTCTGCACAATAATTAAACATAAAAAGTGAAAGACTAGCAGAGATAAAATTGCAAATTCTGTGACTACAATTTACAACTATTTGTTCTGTACATTCTAAATTCTTTAAATTATATAGCCGAATAACCAATAGTTTATTGTTGCTTTTTTATATGTAATATTTCTCCTACTTCCAACAATTTGTAACTTTCACACTTGCTTTATTTTTGCTTACTACTTTTTCTTTATCTTTCCTAGATAGGTATTCATAGCACCATTAGTCAAAATTAACATATCGTTTCTAGGATCTATAAAAAATGTAAGCATCATGGAATAAAGACTTGACAGTCTAGAAATATATGCCTGCTTAAGTGCATTTGTTTATAGCCCAAAACTTTTTTTTTTATTTAGTAAGAATGGGGTTAAATCCCCTGTGAATCTATTTTTCTATCTGTTTCCTTTTAGGGAGATTTCCCTGTACTTCCTGTCCCTGAGCCTGAGCCTTAATGGGGAGTAAAGAAAATCTTTGCAAAGAGAGAAGAATTCAACTTCTAGACAGCTATCACTAGAACAGGTGTCCCCATTGAAAAAGTAACTCTCACAGTTTTAAATGAGCAGAAGCAGAAGACTGACCTTTTCCTTTTGTTTGTGATGGTGCCAATCACACAAATCATTATAGGTATGCAGTAAGATATGAATATGTAAAATTACTTAGGCTGGGTTTACACTATTGTGAATTGAATGCAGGTTTCCTTGCATCCAATGTGCATTTCAGGAGACAGTGAAGGTTCTCAATGGAGCCAGTTTACACATCTTTGGGATAGCTGTGGAGCAAATTGCACAGCAGGGGTCTGGTTGAGTGCTTGTTTCAGGTCCCATTTCAGCCCAAATTTCGGGCTACATTCGGACTGCAAATGGACCAGAAGATGCACAGGACCCCTTCCTGTGCATCTTCTGGTCCATTTTCAGTCCGAATGTAGCCCGAAATTTGGGCTGAAATGGGACCTGAAACAAGCACTCAACCAGACCCCTGCTGTGAGCCGCTCTACAGGGCAGTGTGAACTCAGCTTTAAAGTAAAGAGGAAAAATATTGCGCTAACCAAAAACTAGTGGAAATAAGCAGCTACATACGAATGTGACCAAATTCATATACAAACAAAAAACTACAAGGTAGTGCTAGAAAAGTGATACAAAAAAAATGGAGTACATAACACTAAAAAAAGAGATTGATATGAGAGTGGTGTCCTATCTGGGAGCTTGTCATTATTGATTGTATAATCCGATTTGTAATTGGTGTTATACTTTCTCTAGTTAGTTATATATTTATGTGCAATACAGGGGAACAGTTAGATGCCCCTGTTGAAGTCCTATGGGATGAAACGCGTAGGGCGAGGTTGTCATGTTCCCTGTATTGCCTTTTTTTATTATGTGATCACGTTTTTATGTAATATTTTTTATCTGTATATGCTGATTTTATGCCAATAAACAGCTACCTTTATATTTTCATCTACACTATGGGAAGCTTTTTTTCTTTTTTGTCTCATTTATGATCCCCTTTATCAGTTTGGCCTTGTTTATCACCAAACTATTGGTTGGAGTTTTTCCTCTTTTTCCATCCTGTCTGAATCCTTGATGAATTGGAACCTCGTTGACGGTGCAGACCACCCCTTCATCGACCAGAGGACCCACAGCCCTTCCAGTGGTAGATAGACCTGTGGGGATTCATCGATTTATACACGCATGTATGACCTAGTGTATATACACAGGTCCAGTGGCTCCGGTAAGAGTATCCATTTTTTCTACCTACCTAGATGTCACTGTTGTGAAATGTCTCCGGGATCATTTCTTGGTCCATATATTGTGTGAAAAACTACATCCGAGTTCTACGTGGACTCTAAAGACTAATTTATTCACCTAAGATTTGGACTTTATTTGTTCCTCTTTTTTTAGTGTTATGCACTCAGCTTTAAAGTGACCTTATTATCTGTATAAAAATTAAACCAGAGCCATTTCCAGATGTGGAAACATGTTCCGTTCTACAGGCAATGTAGAGGATGGTGGAAGAAACCACAGTGCCTAGCTGTGATTTTTTAAGTATTGGCAGGGAATTAGCATAGTATAGAATATTTAAAGTGTATCTATAGCATAAATCATTTTTAGTTTTGTATAGAATGAGGAAGGTCCTGAATACTTCAGCAGCGGCATGATGTGACATCATAAAGAAGGACAGTGACACATTTTTATAATGTTAATTCTTTCTGTACTTTTCTGTATTTTTTTCTTCTATTTTCTGGAAACAGGTAAAGGCTCATAAACTTTTGTGTTGACTAGTTTCTAGCAATTTTCAAACCTAAAATATTGTCCATTCTAGCAATAGTTTATATTTCCTCTATATTTTTTGCTATATTGCTTCTCATACTAAGCCTTTTTGTATGAGAAGCTGCAAGAAATTGTTTGTGATGTCAGATATATTTATACATCAGGATTCATCCCCAAATTTCATATTTTATTGAACCTAGGTTCTTCTTGTTTACTGCTCATTCTGCATATGATCCTTTCTCTAGAGGATATTATATTGTGTGTATTGTATCTTGTTAGTTCCCCAGCTAATTCAGCACCTTCATTAAATCTCCATCATTTAGAAAGGAAGACTGTGCCCCACCAAAACAAGGAAACTGAAGATATTTGCCAGCACACCACAGATTAGATACAAACTTTTTTTTTATTGGAGAATTATCACATCAACAGTGAAAAAGAGTGCAGTGTTTCGGAGTCACAGAGGACCCCTTTGCCAGGCATGCATGTTGTCAGTCTTCACATGCCTGACAAAGGTGTCCTGTGTGGCTCTGAAACATTGAAATCGTTAATGTGATCATTCTCCAATAAAAAAAACATTTGGACATAATCTGAAGATCCATGGTGTGCTGGCTAATATCTACAGTTACTCTGTATGCTCCAGTTTCCAGATGAAGGTTGCTGCAGTGCCCAACACTTTATAGCTCATTCCAGGAACAAGTGTGATTAGAAGATGGACCACCAAAACAATGGACACTTAGTAAAACCATTTACATTTTTACTTTGGCTCCCCTTCAAGTCCTATGAGTGCCTTTTTTTTCCCTAAGACTTTTTTTCTATACTTTTGTGTAGTGCATCAATGTTATTTACCCGCTAATGGGTTCCAAAAAAAAATAGCACATTTAGCTTTTTAGCATTCTGTCAGTAGTCAGCCTTTCAGTAAGCATCAGGCTATCACATTGTAGAGAAAGCTATTGGACCTCAGTTAATTCACGTTTATAAAGTCTTGTGCACAGTTGACTAATTATTAAGGCTTGGCTAACATGTATCACTATAACCCAAGACTGAGACTTTATCCTACCCAAAACACTACAGAGCCTCTAGGCTCAAGGGCACAGACCAGAACCCATTAAGATCTAAAAAAAAACATAAAGTCTGTTTTCTCTGTAACCTAATACAAATCCTGGAGCCCCTCCCCATGCGTAAGTAGGAAACTGAGATGACACATATATACCATTTACAACTGTGGCAACCGATGCCTTACATACATTTTGTACAAAATACTGACAGGTAAGAAAGAAGAAAAGCAATGGACCACTTTAGCAGTACATTGCTAAACAAGTCTCCCCACTGTTAGAACACAATAGCTCAGTGGGAAGGATTTCATCATCCACTTTGAATTTGGCTGAAATAAAATACAAAAACTGACTCATCTATGGGCTGCCCAAACAGTGTCATATAAGTGTCTCTTAATTTCTGATGCAAACTTGCAAACTTATTGTCCAATAGTTTGGGATCCAGCATGAACCTGAACCTGCCTTGAATCCAAGATCGAGGTGAATTCAACCATTATCCTTACTACCTGACTTCCTGTCAGTTATACTGACAAGTCATACCAAAGAACAAAAAAACTGAAAAAAAATTCACATTTTGCCAGACACTGTGCTTAAAGAAGGTGAAAGTGGAGAAGCAAGGTGATATATTGAAGAAAGGTCTAATATTCTAATATTCACTCTTAGTTGGAGTCACCAGAAAATATGCCCTCACTGGACAATTTCCCATGTATTAGTTTTGATGCCAGTGCAAAAATACTAGATTTTATATATGCATAACTTTCAGGCCTGGTAACAAGAGTTACCAGGGGAAAAAAAGATGGTAGATTTCCCCAGTGTGGACCAAAACAATGTAACATTTTTAAATAAAAATGTTTTTCATAATTTCTGTTATACAATTTTGCAAATAAAAAAATCCTTCTTCATAAATTTAGGTCACAGTGTATTCTGCTACTTATCTGGTTAAAATAACCCAAACCCAAAAAACACTATCTCATTTCCTGAGGCCCAAAAATACCAGGACAGTATGAATACCCCCAAATTAACCCTTTTTGGAAAGTACATAGTCCAAGGTATTTAGTAAGAGACATGGTGAGTTTTTTGAACTTGTAATTTTTGGTCACAATTATTTGGAAAATATTTGCTATTTTTTTTTATCATATAACTGGTGTGACAGTGATCAGAGACACTGACTGGTGATGATTTTTTTATTATTATTTTTTTATTTTTTTTTACATTTTTTCTTCTTATTTAAAATTGTTTTACACACTACAACCAGAGCAATACAGTGTTACCATAGTAACAGAAATTTACACATGAATTTCATTGGTATAGAAATCATTTTTACTGAATGAAACTAGTTCATTCAGTGTCTTTTCTTGTGATTAGCTGTGATTGGTAAAAGGTAATGCCATGGTACAGATAGGCTGTGATTGGCCCTGTCTGTACCTTGTGATCACTGTGACCAATCACAGCTAGCAACACAATTGTATACCATGGATGGCATGAAAGGAAGCCATCCATTGTTTGCAGTTTTCATGTTATCTGCTGTGATTAGATAAGACTGGCAGTGGGCCAGTACAGTGATCAGTCATTGGCTGTGTCCAAGAGGTGGCCGCGTGAGAGATGCGTTCTGGGTGGACATTATATTACATTCAGAGCAGTGCTCTACACTGGCCGTCACTGTACTATAGGCAGAGGGGAAGGTGTTATAGTGGTTCTAAAAGTAGATTTTTTTTTACCTTAATGCATTCTATACATTAAGGCAAAAAAACTCATGGCTGAAGCTGCCCCCCAGCACCCCTTATACTTACCTGAGCCCCATCTCGATTCAGTGATGTACTTAAAAGCAGATGCTCTTTGGGGTCTCTCTCCTGACTCAGGAAGTGAGTGCATGAGTGCCCACATAGCAAGAGGCTTGCTATTGGGGGCACTCGGTAGGTGAGAAGAGCCAGGATCCCTAAAGGAGACCCAAAGAGAAGAGAATTGGGGCTGCACTGCGGAAAACCATTGCACAGAGCAGGTAAGTATAACATGTTTGTTTTTGTTTTTCTTAATAACAACCTTTACGATCATTTTAAATGCCTTTACAACTCATCAGTTTAGAGTTAACAGTGAATGATGACCCTAGAATTATAACTCTTACTTTAGCATGTATGGTGATACCCAATATACACAGACTGTGCTTGATCAGCTTGTTTTCTGTCAATGAGGGCAAATATTGACAGCTCTGAACCTGAAATTACTCAGAGCTGAGTGCTTCCAGATTCATTCTTCATAGGTGAGATCAGCTAATTGATGTTTACTGATCTTTCATCAAATTCAATACTGACACCTGCCATGGAAGTCCCATGTACCTAGAATGGACAAGTATGCTTGGGACACATGACTCAGCGGGTTAAGTGCAGGCTGCTTACATGTCTGTGCTACTGCCAATGTAGCTATTAATGGGTAAAAGTGTATCCAGGCAAAACTTTTTCTTTCATTTTGAATAGAGTGTGGAAGGGTTAGAGCCGCTGTCAAGTTTTTAGTGTTATCTGTATCTCAATTGGAAGATTAACCCCTTCATTTGTCCTTGTGATCATTGTCATCATAAAAGAAAAAAGTTTTAAAGTGAGAGGTGAGAAAACCTTTGGATGTGGACATTTTTTCCATCTTTTTCATCTGGCATGTATTATAAGAACCTCTAACCTCCTGTTGCTAGGACAATGAGTAAAGAAAACCTTCTCAAATGGTACACAGACAGGTCTGGTATAAATTATGAGAATTTGAAGTCTTCTTCAGAAAAAAGAAATCTTAACTTAGCCCTGGGCTCAATGTGCCTTGTTACCTCGGAAAATCTGAGGTTAAGTGACTGGTGTGTGACAGCAGGGTGTATGATTAAGCCCACATTCACATTGGTCAAATTTAGCATGCGATTATTTGACATGCCAAATCCGCCGCTATTGCCAGCAAAAGCACCATCCACTGCACCGATTCACAAAAGTAGTTCCTGTACTACTTTTGGTGACTTCTGGGGTGATTTGAATAGACATCTGTGCACAAATACACACAGATGTCTGTCAAATTGCACCCGAAGTCGGACTGCATTGCCAAGTTGAAATTGTGCGAGTTCAGCTGAACTCGCACGATTTCTAACCCACAGCAATGTGAACCTAGACTTATGCTTTTTGTTACTTAAAGAGGAAAAAAACCCTGGTGGGTTTTTCTTCCTTTCTAATTCCCTGCAAAGTAAAGGCATAATGTGCTGGTATGCATCGCATACTAGCACATTATGTGGCACTTACCTGCAAACAAAACCCACATTGTCCCCGCTGCAGGCTGCATCCATCTTTGCCCATCTTCTTTCCAGGGCTGCGGACTACGGCTCTGGAGCCGCATTACATCACCCCCATGCATGTGGGAGCCGCCGGTCATGGCACACTCACCTGAAGAAATGGCACGGGTGGCCGTTGCTTCAGAGCACATGCGGCGATGACATCATCGGCACACATTTAGGAGATATTTACAGTACCTATAGGTAAGCCTTATTTGAGGTTAACTTATAGGTACAACTTACAAAGGGAGGTTTACAACCTCTTTAAGTAGGAATTCCCTCTTTCTGATGACTAGAGTAAGTGATTTTTCATAAGAGTTAAACATAAAATTCATCTGATTAAATGCTGCATATAAAACATTTCCCAAATCAAACTGTCTCTCATTTTCTTTGATACCATCTTGCTTTAATTCCAGAGATCATGCCCTGACTGTCTTCAGTTCAAACAACTGAATCAGCAAAAAAAAGGTAAACACTTATGCCGCATACACACACGAGCAGAATGTCTGACAGAAAAAGTCAGACAGGAGCTTTTCATCATATATTCCGATCATGTGTATGCCCCATCGGACTTTCTACCTTGAAAATTCTGACGGACCTAGAAATAGAACATGTTCTAAATATTTCCGATGGAACCAATTCCTATTGGGAAAACCGCTCGTCCGTATGCTGATCTGATGGACCAAAAACAATGCATGCTCTGAAGCAAGTACAAGATGGAAGCTATTGGCTACTGGCTATTGAACTTCCTTTTTCTAGTCCCGTCATACGTGTTGTACGTCACTGCGTTCTTGATGGTCGGACTTTGGTGTGATCGTGTGTACGCAAGACAGTTTCAGCGGAATTCCATCAGAAAAACCTTCATAGTTTATTCTGTCAGGAAAACCAGTTGTTTGTACAGAGCATAACTCTCAGTTTACACTTGCATTTAGGAAGTGGTAAGAACATGCATATGAGCCTCATTTTTACTATCCATTCTAAACTACAAAGGCAGCTGTACAGGGGTATACACATGCTGGAAGAAAAATGATCTCCCCTTTTGCTTTCATTGAATTTTGATTGCACACTGCATAACTCATTGAAAATCTTTCCCACCTTGAATTTAGCAGAGTGGAGTCCAGTTTTCTCTCCACTGGTACAAATTACCATTTTGTCAGGAAATAGTAATGCCCTAGTAAAATGGGCAAAAAGTACCACTTGAGAGTTCAATTTGACCACAACAGTAGTGGTCCCCTAACACCCTTGCCTGTGCTAACAGCCTGTTGTGAGGCATCTCATATCCTAATAAGGAAGTATTATACTATATTATTTGAGTAAAGCATGATAAGTAGTAATACAACTTCCATATCAGGATACCTATATCAGATATATGGGAATCTCACCACTTACTATTGGACCTCACTGGATTCTACCCTTGGAACATAGGCTCTTTGTTATAAGAACTGATCTGCATACATATTCTGGGTCAGTGATTCAAAGAGTGTATTTACCAAATAAGCTTTTCATTTTGGAAGGTGATTTTCACTTTGCTTAGTGAATGTGTTTAACCACTTCCCGACCAGCGCACGACGATGTACGTCGACAGCATGGCACGGGCAGGCATATTGGCGTACATGTACGTCCAATATTCGTTGCCGCCGTGCCATCGGGAGCGAGCCGCCGGCGGCGCACTCCCGCGCTGGTCGGGACCTCCGTGAGTCCGGTCGCGGGACCCGCGGACTCGATCGCCGCGGGCATCCCCGCGATCGTCTCACGGAGCGGGGGAATGGAGGAAATGCTGTATAAACAACATTTTCTCATTCTGCCTAGCAACTAGTGATGCTGATCTCTGCTCCATGTGATTGGAGCAGAGATCAGTGTACACTAAATGAAAGCCCAACCCCCCCACAGTTAGTAACACACCCCTAGGAACACTTAACCCCTACACTGCCACCCACAGGTCAACCCTTTCACTGCCAGTGTCATTTACACAGGAATCACTGCATTTATATAGCAGTGATTACTGTATAAATGACAATGGTCCCAAAAATGTGTCAAAAAAGGTCCCCGACAATGTCGCAGTCACAATAAAAATCGCAGATCGCCGCCATTACTAGTAAAAAAAAAAAAAAAAAAAAATTATTAATAAAAATGCTATAAAACTATCCCTATTTTGTAAACGCTATAACTTTTGCGCAAACCAATCAATAATCGCTTATTGCGATTTTTTTTACCAAAAATATGTAGAAGAATACGTATCGGCCTAAATTGAGGGAAAAAAATGTTTTTTTATATATTTTTGGGGGATATTTATTATAACAAAAAGTAAAAAATAATGCGTTTTTTTCAAAATTGTCGCTCTATTTTTGTTTATAGCGCAAAAAATTAAAACCGCAGGGGTGATCAAATACCACCAAAAGAAAGCTCTATTTGTGGGAAAAAAAGGACGTCAATTTTGTTTGGGAGCCACGTCGCACGACCGCGCAATTGTCAGTTAAAGCGACGCAGTGCCGAATCGCAAAAAGTGGTCTGGTCTTTGACCAGCAAATTGGTCCGGTCTGAAAGTGGTTAAAATTCACTTTGGAAATAATGGCCAATCACATGCAAAAAAAAATAGAAAAAAATATTTTTACTTGCACATAATTGTAGAGTAAAAATTCTCTTACAAAGTGAACATATTGTGTGCCTTTCGTAAATCAACCCTCAACATGTTAAAGCCTCTAGATCATCATAAAAACAAGTAAATAAACATTTTTAAAGTAGTGAAAATCTCTCTCTTCAATGCAAGTTAAAGTACTGTAGAAGTAACTATTTCTTTTCTATAGAGAATTGTAGATAAGATAGGATTGCATGACATTTTGGTTAAAAATACAGGTTTCACCTTTCTTAGTTTATGTTTACCTTTCATACACTGTGCAGATACTGTAAACTCACTGTATGACCTACCTGTGGATGTGTGCATGTTTCAACAATGGCCGAACATGACAGTTTTAGTGCGGTGATTATGCCAGAATGTTCCAGTGCACTGTGTGTTGGTATGGCTGCTTATAGTGCATTTCAGGAGTGCACAGGAAGTGGTGACAGTGGTGTGGCTGAACTGAGTTAGTGTTGTCACCCTAGGAAATGAAGTATCTGTGAACACTTTGCTAGTATAATAATAAAAAGCACAATATTACAAATATTAATATTTAAGTGTTATAAAAACCCAGGACAGTGCATTTACTAAATCTGGTCTCCCACAGTACACAGAACATGGAAATGCAATAGTTTTAGTAAATATAAACTGCTAAATACCTTTTCTCATTGGCAGTATATAGCAGTCTTATGTCTTATATCAGTGCCTGTTTAAAGCTTGTAGAAGGGGTTTTTATTTTGCCACAATTTTCCTATCATGCTGACCCTTGACCCTCTGTTTGGACAGTGCTGATTGGCCCTGTGATGATCACATGCAACTCTCCCAAGAAGGCAAAAAACTCTCTAGCAATCATGTGCAGCCTGACTTCAGTAACCGTCTTACCCAGACATGTTCTGGAGCCATTGGAAGAAGAGGATGATCTGTGCATTCAAGATAAAAAAAGCCTTTTTGTGGAGGCCAAACAAAAAAAAAAGCAGGAATAACCCATTGGGTTCCACAGAGAGTATAACATGCATGCTTTACTGCATATACACACTGATTTTAGTGTTGTGGGTTTCCTTTTCACATTATGGAAACATGCTACAACATTTTTGTTTTTATTGCTTGGGTTTATATATAATTTATCTTTAAACTGTAAGCCTCTCTGGCTAATGTGAATAATGAATAAAGTAGAAAAGCCAAACAATAAAGGACACCTTCTGCTGGCCCAGTCTTTTATGTATGGGATCAAGTTATAGGTATATCTTTATCAGTATGCTATGTCCCAGTCCACTGCTTAGAGATAAGTAAACAGAAAGAGTGGAAAATAAGTGAGAAGTGATGGATAAAATAACAAATGATGCTTCATTTAACCTTGAACTGTAAAATGATAGCAGAATTTAACTCTACTACCACTACTGAACCAAAGGCAATAACCCCACTAATGCTTTGCAACAAAAGCTAAATGTACAAGTCCAGGAAAAAAAAAATACTTGTTATATCACAAAATATTTAAATTTATTAGAAACAGAAAAGTTCATAGAAGATGGCAACGGTTCAGCAGGAGATTACACAAAAAAAAAAACGTATATTAAATAAACTATCAATAGCTTTGGCGCAAATAAGCAATCTATTCCTAAAAAATTAGCTCTGTGATCTATGGCCATACTTAACATGGACGAGTTGTAAAGTTCAAAGTTTCAAATGTTATGTTTAGAAAAATTCGAAAAACCGGCAGCTTGTTCTTATTCTTAAATGTCTTCCCACATCCAGTAATTTTCTGAACGATGTCTGAAATTGTAGATATAGAAGTAATGCGATGCAATTATTCAGTGCTATAGATGCATGAATAAACAAGCATCTGGATCACCCAATCCACTTATATTTTGTATTGGATTTTGATCTGATGATTACTAGCGAAGATGATACCTTAGCAACGCTCAGGATATATTTGAATCTGGAAGTAAACCAACCAACATCCATTACATAAAATATAGATATCACTCTCAAAGACCATTCATTTGGTCATTCACAAAGATACTGATATGTGTAATTTATTCTTACATTTTGACAGATGAAATCGTACTGTCTGTGTAATGGTTAACCTATTATTAAAGAGTATGTATAGCCAATTGTTTGTTTGTTTTTTTTTGAATGGCAGTTGGATGGATTAAAACCCTGTCAGTTTACTGTTTGCCATTTACCACTAGGCAAATGTGCTTCCTGTGCCAGAGACTCAAGAAGAAGGCAGAAGAAAACTCCCAAAGTAAAGGGAAATTCCTTCTTAGACAGTTGTCCCATCTCTATTGTAAGATTTCCCCTCTTCTCATGTTCTGGGGACAACTTTAAAAAGAAAAAAAACTTGAAAGAGGTCTATCCCTTCCCCACCCTAGCCAAAACGAAAAAACATAATGATTTGCTTAGAGATACACTTTTATGTGTACTGAAAAAATTCTAATGAATGAACTTGCAAATTTTTATAGCAGGTTTTTCTACAGTAAAGCACAATTTTTAACCTGCTCTCATTGGTCTCAGTTCCTCAGTACTAAAACTAAAAAGCTCTAAAATAGTCAAATGAGTTGAAAGGAAAGGACGTTAATAAGCAGTAAAGCTGACTCGGGAAAGTAACAAAATTACCTAACCTCTTAGCAGAGTTGTGCATTTCACAAGAATGGTTGTACAAAATTAAAAACAGTAGCAGGTAAAACAGTAAATGTATGTGAATTTCACAAATGTATTTAGTTGTTTGCCTGGATTTCCCCACAGAATGGGCCTGGCACTGGTGTGATGTGTCAACACATGCAGGGCTGGGACAAGGGTTGGGCAGGAGGCATGGCTGCCCTGGGCAGTTGGTATCATGTTAGGCTAAAGGGCACCGTGAGGATTAGGGGAAAGGAAATTTGTGTTGGGAGGGGAAAATTGGGGGGCTCTGGGGAGGTAATTATTGTTCTAGGAGGGTAATTTTGGGGGAGGGGGTGTGCTAGGAGTTTTTATTTAGGGGGATCTCTGTTGGGAGGGTGAATGGGGGAAGAGGATTTATTACTTAGAGGGTTTGTGCTTGAAGAGGTGATATGGTAAAGGGGGGATAATTGGGATAGGAGGGGAATTTTCTTTGGGGGGGGGATTTTTGTGCTAGTAGAAAATATTGGGGGTATTTGCGCTAGAAGGGGAAATTTGGGAAAGGGGAATTTATGCTAGGAGGGGGATGGGGGGGATTTGGAGTGGGGTCAGTGGGTGTGTACTTGGAGGGGAAATTTTAGGGGATGAGGATTCATGCTATCATGGGTTATTTGTTTTTTGGGGGGTGACATTTGCAACTGGGGGGGTTTGGGAGCAAATATTTGTACTGGGATGGGGATTTTAGCAGGGGGTGGATTTGTATTGGGAGGAGGGGGGTTTATGCTTAGGGGGTAATCATGCAGATTAGTGCTCAGTTTATAGAACTTGGGTAGTTTTTGATGACATTTTGGCATATTTGCCCTGGGCTCTAGATGACCTTGTCCCCGCACTGAACGCATGCATAATAGAAACAGAAAATTTACGACAGAAAAAAGACCAAGTGGCCCATCAACTGTGCCCTTTTTTTAATATATTTTTTATTTATAATTATTTTTGTATTTTTCTTTAATATTTTTTTTTCAAATAATAGCAGGTTTTATGCTAAGCCATAGTCTCTTTTATATTTAGGAAGCCTATTGATTTGAATGGGTAAGAAATGCACAAAAAAGGACCTGCAGCATTTTTTGCCAATGCATTGAACCACAACAGATGGTATGTGTGTTGTGGTGCCCTGCAACACAAGTGTGTTGACAAGGTGCACTGGTGTACAGATAAGAATGAATGTCACAGCATCACATCAACATGTGTTATACATGTTACCAATGTGAATAGGGCCTTGGGGAGTGTATTTTGTCCCTAAACAAGTCATATCTGAAATACAATAAAAAAAATAAAAAATTAATAGGAAAAAAAAAAAGAGAGCAACTCTGTGGTCACTGCACATGAAACATCATAATGTGACTGTGCTAGTACATAAATGTGTAAATCCACAGTAATCAATATTTCAGATACAGTAGAAAAAAATGACAATAATACTGAATCATAACAATTGAGAAC
Organism: Lithobates pipiens; assembly: GCF_037356315.1. Taxonomy (NCBI): domain Eukaryota; kingdom Metazoa; phylum Chordata; class Amphibia; order Anura; family Ranidae; genus Lithobates; species Lithobates pipiens. The sequence goes on along the minus strand of NW_027507748.1, from coordinate 396,417,880 downwards.
AATATCTCACTTGGGAGATTCCCTTGATGAAATGCTCTAAAAGTGTAAGATATTTTAACTCTGCTTCCAATTGTCTGTAACAGTATAAGACAATGACCTATATGTTAGCAGCACTGAGAACAACAGAATCACTGTATCAATATTAGATAAGCCAACTGATTAATTTATGGTAACATAAAAGATATTTATGGCTTTGAACCTGGCAGGCAAGTGCACAAGAATGTCAGTGGGAGGGAGTTCTTATTCCCCACCAGTTCTTGCATGAAAGCGGTCTAGAATGTAAAGTGAGCAGCTGAGAAACTTTTATAACAGCATGATGTGGGGCAGAGCTAAGAAACGGCAAACTGTCATTTTATTTTGTATTTAAGTTTGTTCAAGAACAAATATTTTATATGTGTATCCTACTCTAAGCTTCTTTGAGCTTCGATCAACCCTGATTTACAAGGAAGATTTTTCATTGTCCCTTTTCATTCTGTACCCATCAGCCGCTACATGTTATTACCTTTCAGTAGTCACTATCAATTCTGATATCTGTAGGGAAGATCTGACACCGGAGCACATTTGTAGATATAAATCTGCCATTATTTCTACTAAATAGCCAGTTTTGCTGAATTGTTCTCTAATTCCTTCCCAAAACGTTTGTAGGACCCCATCTACAGTGTTACATTTAAAACTTAAATAAAACCAGTTAGAACCTGGAACAGGACACCAAATCTTGTGTGGAATTGTCGCTTGATAGTCTCACAGTGAGCAAGAACATTACTGTTCCTTTTAAAGCAAAAACAATTACTAAAATGAAACTGTAGAATAAATGGCTCAAAGCAAAATAGACATTGCATACATCTTCTGTTGCATGCACTGCCAATTCCCACCTTAATGGAGAGAACCCTTTCCAGTTGAAGATCCTTAAATAAATCTGAAAGCATTCTGAGTGGTTGGTTTCATTGTCCTTTTTGCTTCAAGCAATGACAGACTGGCAATAGGACCTACAGCGCAGGACCTGGAAATGAACAATTCTTGAAGTAGTGGATTTTGCTCAATCCTAAAAGGACAGGTTCTTCTCACTACTATGGGAATCAGCAGCATGAGCAGCAGGATATTTCAGTGTTCAATGTCATCTTTACAAAGACACTGTTATTCTAAAGTTTTATTTTAGTGACAGGGTTGCTTTAAATGGTTAGTCCACCTTTACAAAAAAAAATTAAAAATGACCTATGCTGTAGGTAACTATAAACTGTACAGCTTTGATTCCAGTTGAATATTGCCCCTGATATAGGTGTAGGTAATTTATGTACCTCCTAAAGCTTGACTGGAATACTCATAGGACGTTGCTAGGGCATTGCTTATTGAGGCCTATTCCTTACTGCTCACCACCTTCATCACATAAGTGAGCTCTCAAAAACAAGCTCAGAGCTACTGCATCAGGGAAGAGAAAGAGCATGTGAGGGAGCTTGAATCAAAAGGAAATCTCACTACTGTGATGTTGGAGGTGAGCAGTAATGACTGGGCCACACTTAGCAATGTCCTAGCAACTTCTGGGGAGTATTCCACCCAGGCTTCGGGAGGTATGCAAATGGACCACACCTATAAAAAAGGCATATTTAAATTTAGTCTAAGCTGTTGTCCCAACAAAGGATAAAATATCTAGAAGCTTGGCTTCTACATGCTATGTCGATGTGGAAAAAACTCACTATGTCCCTCTTTGTCAGTGAGAAAAACTTTAGTTTATGCCCATTTCAAATTGTAAGGTAAAGAAAATTAAGGAACAAACTATAGTGGGGCAAATAGCAAACTTTTATTTTTAGTTTTGGATAGAATAACCTATTAGACATGTGCATTTGTTTTCTTCTGAATGCATTTTCGTCCGAATTTCGTTTTTTTAATTATAGTTTTAACAAACGATAACTAACGTGCAGAATCCGAAAACCAAAATATCCAACATAAAGCATTTGTTTATCTTTGTTTTCGTTGTGGCAACAGTTCAATATAGATAGGAGATTTGACATGACGCTGACAATAGCGATCTGTGTCCATCAAACCTGTGGTTGAATATGCCTAACCTTAGCTCTATTAGTTCAAGATTATTCTACATAGAAAGAAAAGATTCGACATAGAGAGAAAAGATTTGACATTATAGAGACAATAGCAGAAAAGGTTGAATGTGCCTAACCTAACTATATTAGTCCAAAATTATTCGACATAGAGAGAAAAGATTCGACATGAAGATTCAACGAAGCAGTCGCCACGAGTGGCTATTTATGGTGAAATGATCTGCCCATAGGCTATAGAAGAATTCTAATGTTGGTTGACTAGTAATAATAATTAATAAATATAATTATTATTAGTGTCATACAACATTAGAATTCTACTATAGCTTGTAGGCAGAACATTCAACCGGAAATGTACGATTGCAGCATCGTACAGTTTAACTGCTCCGTGGAATCTTCTTAGAACATTCGACAGACACCATAAGCCTTCAATGACAGATTTAACCTTAATTATTTCAGATTATTGGACTAATGCATTTTTTTATAAAATTTTATAAATAATAACAAATTTCGGGAGTAACTAAATAAATTTATTTTTCAAACAAAAACGAAATTATGAAACAAAATATTTCAGTGTGCACATGGCTATAACCTATCCCCCTTCATTTCATTTCCCCTCCCTTGGACAGTTGTCCCCTTAGACAACTGTCACCACAACAGTGTGTCCTCATGAGTAGATTTCTTCTCGCCTATTGTTCTGGTGATTACTGTAAACATTTGTGATATGTAACAATTAGGGATGGTCCAAACACAGGATCTAATGAAACTTTGTCTATTCCGGCATTCATCTGAGCACTGGACTTATTGCTTATTTGGTAAGAGGCAAACATCAGTATATTAGCAGATTTCTACTGCTGCTATGTAGAAAAACCTAATGGTTGTTAAGGAAATAGCTGGGGCCTGCATCTGCAGCGTCCTTATCAACCAGTGATGTCTTCCTGGCCATATGGTCAATTACATCACTTAGGAGACCCTGCCCTTTTGTTTACTCTTAATGCCAGACACCTGGAGATGTCACTCCGTGTTAAGTGAGTGATTGGAGCTGATTGTGTTGGCAGTTTTCCTTTATTTGGGTGGGTCATTCGGTGGTGTTTATTATGACTGACATGGATCTTCATTGCAGAATGATGTGAATTTAGGACTGTGTAAATGTAGACAGTTGTAACTTTTATTTAAAACAAAAAACTAAAACAAAATACTAATACAGTATCTCACAAAAGTACATCCCTCACATTTTTGTAAATATATATATTATTTATCATGTGACAACACTGAAGAAATTAAACTTTGCTACAATGTAAAGTAGTGAGTGTTCAGCTTGTATAACAGTGTAAATTTGCTGTCCCCTCAAAATTACTCACCACCCAGCCATTAATGTCTAAACCGCTGGCAACAAAAGTGAGTACACCCCTAAGTGAACATGTCCAAATTGGGCCCAAAGTGTCAATATTTTGTGTGGCCACCATTATTTCCCAGTGCTGCCTTAAGCCTCTTGGGAATGTAGTTCACCAGACCTTCACAGGTTGCCACTGGAGTCTTCTTCCACTCCTCCATGACTACATCACTGAGGTGGATATTAGAGACCTTGCGCTCCTCCGCCTTCTGTTTGAGTATGCCCCACAGATGATCAATAGGGTTTATCACCTTTACTATCAGCTTCTTTAGCAAGGCAATGGTCAGCTTGGAGGCATGTTTGGGGTCATTATGTTGGAATTCTGCCCTATGGCCCAGTCTCTGAAGTACATGTTGGCATTCATGGTTCCCTCAATGAACTGTAGCTCCCCAGTGATGGTAGCAATGATGCAGCCCCAGACCATGACACTTCCACCACCATGCTTGACTGTAGGCAAGACACCCTTGTCTTTGTACTCCTCACCTGGTTGCCGCCACACACGCTTGACCCCATCTGAATCAAATAAGTTTATCTTATGCCGCGTACACACGGGCGGACTGTATGGCCTACTTAATCCGTCGAAACACATTTCAGCGGACAGTCCGCTCGTGTGTGGGCTTCAGCGGACTTTTTCAGCGTGCAGCCTGGCGTACTAAGTATTTCGGATTTTTCGAAATTCTGTCCGTCATACTTTGGTTTCAGCGGACAATCCGCTCGTGAGTAGGCTAGTTCGACAGACTAAGAATGGCGCATGCTCAGAAAGGATTTACACGGCGGAAGGGTGCATTGCTGTGTATTGGACTTCCTATTTCTAGTCCCGTTGTACGTGCTGTACACGTCATCGCGCAAGCTTTCGACGGACTGTTTGTGCATCCGTGTGTGGTCAAGTCCGTTCATTCGAAAGTATGACGGACTGTCCGTCGGATTGTATGACGGCCTAAGTAGGCCATACAGTCCGCCCGTGTGTACGCGGCTTTAGTCTCGTCGGACCACAAGACATAGTTCCAGTAATCCATGGTTCCCGTAATCCATGCCCTTCATCTGCTTGTCTTTAGCAAACTGTGGGCTTTCTTGTGCATCATCTTTAGAAGAGGCTAACCCCCCCACCCCTTCAACCTCTGCAGCAATGCTGGCAGCACTCATACATCTATTTCCCAAACACAATCTCTGGATATGACGATGAGCATGTGCACTCAACTTCTTCGGTCGATCATGGCAAGGCCTGTTCTGCATGGAACCTGTCCTCTTAAGCAGCTGTATGGTCTTGGCCACCATGCTGCAGCTCAGTTTCAAGGTCTTGGCAATCTTCTTATAGCCTAGGCCATCTTTATGTAGCGCAACAATTCTTTTTTTTCAGATCCTCAGAGAGTTCTTTGCCATGAGGTGCCATGTTGAACTTCCAATGACCAGTATGAGAGAGTGAGAGTGATAATACCAAATTTAACACACCTGCTCCCCATTCACACCTGAAACCTTGTGATGCTAACAAGCCACGTGACACTGGGGTGGGAAAATGGCTAATCGGGCCCAATGTGGACATTTTCACTTATCGGTGTACTCACTTTTGTTGTCAGCTGTTTAGACATTAATGGCTGTGTGTTGAGTAATTTTGAGGGGACAGCAAATTTATAATGTTATACAAGCTGTACACTCACTACTTTACATTGTAGCAAAGTGTCATTTCTTTAGTATTGTCACATGAAAAAATATAACAAAATACTTACAAAAATGTGAAGGGTGTATCTCACTTTTGTGAGATACTGTATATTATTAGTGAATGAATATATTTTATTTGCCATACATTAATTTTAATTGTTGGTTACCATATGTTCACAGCACACTAAACATAAGGATTCTTTGAGAGGGCAGATACCAGTCTTGTACTAGACGAAAAATACTTTAACTGTACCTCTACAGACACATTCATTTGTCTCAGAATATTGTTTTCTATTCCACTGGGATGCACACTTGGCTGAAAAAAAGAAGCAGATATGGAAAAAAAAAATATATATAGTGCAGCACATTGAAGTGAGGGATTCCAATTCTTAAGAATAATAGGATTGTGCAATAGCATTGTAAGGGGAATATCTGGGCCTGTAACATCTCTGGGCCCAAGGCTACAATTTAAAATGTCCTTACTATAGATGCTGCCTAAGGGCATTGATATTTAATCACAGTGTGATATCTTCTTTATGAAGCATGTCTAGTTTTTCTTTTACTTCCCTATGTGGTGTAGTCTGAACAAATATTGGGCACATGATATTAACTGTTCGCCCAGGAGTAACTTGGAATATTATTTTTATGATTAAAATGGTTTTGCCACCAAGATAGGAATAAAGGGAGGTCTCCTACAGCCTTACACATTGACAACAGCACAACAGATGTTTGCCGTTTGTTTCTACTGATCTTTTATATTAGTTTGTAAGCTATACTATGTACAGAAAAAAAAAAAAAAGATATTGAGCAACTAGCAATTGCTTATCTACACTGATATTAGTTTTATTGGCACCTACCAGTTATTGATCTCCTGGTAAGGTATTACTACTTCTGAAATTTCAAACTGAATTTGAATAAATCAATTTGAGTGGACATGGGGTATTCAAAAAAAGAAGAAAGGCTAAAGAACAAATGATGACTCATAGTTCCCACACAATGTTAAAGTATGTATTTAACCACATCAGCCCCGGAAGAATTTACCCCCTTTCTGACTGGGCCATTTTTTGCTATTTTGTGCCGCTTAAAATGACAATTGCGCAGTCGTGCGGCACTGTACCCAAACAAAATTGAAGTCCTTTTGTTCCCACAAATAGATATATCTATTTATATATATAGCTCTCTTTTGGTGGTGATTGATCACCTCTGCAGTATTTTTTTTTTTTTGCGCTATGATGGACTATTTTAAAAAGAAAGCAATATTTTTTACTTTATATTATATAAACAATATTTTTTACAATATTTTTTACTTTTTGCTATAATAAATATCCCCCAAAAATATAGAAAAAAAAAACAAATTTCTTCTTCAGTTTAGGCTGATATGTATTCTTCTACATATTTTTGGTAAAAAAAAAAAAAAAAAATTGTCAATAAGCGTATATTGATTGGTTTGCACAAAAGTTATAGTGTCTACAAAATAGGGGATATTTATTTTTGTACTAGTAATGGCAGAAATCTTTATCAGGACTGCAACATTGCGGCGGACAGATCGAACACTTTTAACACTATTTTGGGACCATTGACATTTATACAGTGATCAGTGCTATAAATAGCCACTGATTACTGTATAAATGTCATTGGTAGGGAAGGGGTTAACACTAGGGGTGATCAAGGGATTAAATGTGTTAACTAGGGAGTGATTCTAACTGTGGGGAGATGGGACTGCCTGGGTGAGGAGACTGATCATTGTTCCTAAGCATTAAGAACAACAGATCGCTCTCTTCACCCCTGACAGAATGGAGATCTGTCTGTTTACATTGACAGATCTCCGTTCTCAGGAGCAATCACGAGTATCTGGCGGCCATCGGGGCTGGCAGTCACATCCATGAGCTCCTACATCATGCCCTATACTCCTTAAAGCACCTACCGTACAGCTACAGCGTTATTTAGTAAGAAGGGTGATCACTGATTGATTGCATTTCGTTAAAAAAAGTGTACTTGGAGATGGGTGGGTAAATGATTCAGGGTGTGTGCTAATGAGGTCAGCTGGTCAACTGCTTCCTGTGTCATGACCTAAAGTCTGATCAGGTAGAAAGTCATTACTAATGGAAATGTCTGGAAACATGGATTAGGACAAGCAAGGTTAGGAAAAGTAAGTGACTGTAGATTTAATTGAAATCTTTGATATTTTTGCAAAAAAGTACATAAAAGCTATATAAGGAAGCTGGAAAAAAGTGTACAAAGCTAAACTTACCCTTAAACCACTTCAGCCCCGGAAGGTTTTACCCCCTTAATGACCAGAGCATTTTTTGCGATACGGCCACGCATCGCGTTAGCTGACAATTGCGTGGTCATGGGACACTGTACCCAAACAAAATTGACATCCTTTTTTTCCCACAAATAGAGCTTTCTGTTGGTGGTATTTGATCACTTCTGCAGTTTTTATTTTTTTGTGCTATAAACAAAAAAAGCATACATTTTGAAAAAAATATATATATATTTTACTTTCTGCTATAATACATATCCAAAAAAAATTATTTATAAATCGGTTTAGGCTGATATATATTCTTCTACATTTTTTTGGTAAAAAGAAAATCACAATAGACGTATATTGATTGGTTTGTGCAAAAGCTATTGCGTCTATAAACTACAGAATCGATTTAGGGACTTGGCAGTGATCTGCGATTTTTAGCGGGACTGCAACATTGCAGTGGATAAATCTGACCCCAAATTACACTTTTTGGGGACCAGTGCCATCATTACATTGATCAGTGCTATAAAAATACACTGATCAATGTAAAAACAACACTAGCAGAGAAGGGGTTAACACTAGGGGGGCGATCAAGGGGTTAAGTGCGTTCCCTCAGCGTATTCTAACTGTAGGGGGGTGGGCTCACTGGGAGCAGTAGATTCCTGTCATGTCACTAGGCAGAACAGGGAAAGGCCTTGTTTACAGGCAGTTCCCCGTTCTGCCTCTCCTTGCCGCGACTGTGGGCCCCACTATCCTGCTTTTATGGACAGACGTACAGGTACATCAGTTTGCGCAGGAGAGCCGATGTATATCGGTGTGAGCCGGTGGGCAAGTGGTTAAAGAAAACTGGGGCATTTTCTTCCCACACCTAGCCTGTTGACAGGACACTTTCACTCATTAATATGTTTGTCAGCATACTTGCTGACAAATATGCTGACATATGCCACACTGGCTCCTACAGATGCTACTTATATTTTCAGCTCCATTTCTACGGTAAAGGAGTTTGCAAGACACTGATCTCATGTCAAATTCAAACACTAACATTTTGCATTAAATCAGTTTTTATTGGACACGTAGCTGCATTAATTTGTGTTTTTACAGTTTATCTGCCTAGTTTCATTTATTTTGGCACCCAGCAGATATTACACATTTAATCTTCACTGTTGTAAAACAAATTGTCAAAATCACCTGGCTAAGATGCAGTATTGCCCTAATGATAAACAGTCTCTCTAGAGATTTTTTAGGTTTTTCACACACATCTTATTGAAGATGTTATAGATCTCATCACTCATCTCTAACACATATATTTTTTTTGCAGAAAACCGCACATCACTTGAACCTCATAAATAAAAAGTTGTAGACATCTAATCTAAGTACTTGGCTAAGTATGTGAGAAAAAAGGAGATAGATACAAATAGTACATCGGTTGGGCAATTGCTTACTAAATCTAGCATCTCAGCCCCAAAATCCCATAGAGATGAAAGTGAGGATTTCACCTTCCCAACACCTGGAGATATCAACACTTCCTCTCCAAACCTATAAGCCTCTTAACAACTTGCACCAAGTGGAAGGGTTTGCCCCATACCCTTTATTCTGGACTATATTAACAACTTCTATTACTTATCAAGCAATACAGGGAGTCCCCGAGTTATGAACCTCAGACTTGCGAACAACTCTTACTTATGAACGGTAGGCGGCGCTGGCAGGCACATCGGAAAACAGCGGAAAACATCAGAAAACATCGGAAAATTATGTCGGAAAACATCTGTGCATCTGAATTACGAACAAAACCGACTTAAGAACAAACAGGCAGTCCCTAACGCGTTTGTAACTCCAGGACTGCCTGTAAAGGAATGGCAAATTGAAAGAAGCAGCTTACTGCTAAACAAAAACAAACAATAGTTCTCCTTGCACATTTCCCCTATTAGGATGGGTTCACATTGAATACCTCTTCCTTCACCAACTGGACAGTCTTTCTCTACATCACTGGGATGCTCCACTGTGAACAGCCGCGGACTTCCACTATGGACATTATACATATGTCTACATGCCTTAGTCTTATTGAGAAATTGGGAGTAGCCCTTTGACCACCTTTGACATATTCCTATTAAAGTTGTTCTTGATACTGCACTTAGATTGGCGCACCTTGTCTCCTTCTCTATTTGTCTTTCAGAGCAATTAGCTCATAGGGGCTTCCTATGGGGGCACTTGCATGAGGGGATGATGCCAGAAGCGCTGGTAGGAGATCCTAGAAGAGGAGGATTGGGGCTGTCCATGCAAAACCATTGCAGAGCAGGTAAATATAACATGCCTACTATAAAAAAAAGAAGATGATTTACAATCACTGGAATGCGTTTGAATAAAACAGAGGAAATGTTGTGACATCTTGTTTGCCCTAATTTACTCTAAATAATTCTTTCAACCAGTTACCACTATAGAAGCAAAAATGGAAAAAAGCAATATTTACATTGTCCTAAAGTCTGCTCTTTTTGAATTACACAACATATTGTTCATAGTATATTTCTTTGGGTGTATTCACACAGCAATGGGGAGCTGATGCAGCGATTCCTCACTGTGACAGCTTTCTGGTGGGGTAGTGTGGTGGACGATTCACACAGCTCCCATTTTGTTTTTGTTTTGTAAAAACTTTTTTTGAAGTCTACAAAATGTACATTTTATTCACAGCAATGTACAGCCCACTGCATTGCTGTGTATGACCACCGTGCGATTGGTGGTGGTGGGCTGTGATAGAATGCAGCATGTCTTCATTTTATTGCAACACGGTGCAACGTAGCGCTAGACTGCATTGCAGTGTGGATGGGACACAGGAAATAATTGTTATAAAGCCAAATTTGGCAAACCAAAAGCATCCAGAACCTGCCGACTAATGAGCTGTGAAATATTTTTTGGGACAGCCCAGATTTGTGCTACCAGTACAAAGTCCTCAGCAGGGACTAATGATTTGTAAGTGCATGATATGTACAGCAGAGGGAACAAAACCATATATTTTTTTAAAATCTCACTAACTGGATAAACAAACTGGTACTCTCTTTCTTAAAGTGGAGCTCCACCTGATTTATACACAATAGCTCAGATTGAATAAACAGCTGTTCTAATTATAAAACGGAACATTATTTTATTTTTATTTTAACTGTACCTTGTTTTTTCTTTTTCATTTCCCCACTTCCTTAATCTGGGGATTGCGGATATGGGCATGGTTTGTGGCTAGCTCGTCATTTTCTCGGACCGCACAATTTCCTGGGATCTTTTCTGATTGTTCCCAGGAGTCTGTGCGGCAATTTCTTCTTGGATTAGTTTATCTCAGTTGCCATCACAATGGGGTGGGACTTCCCATGACGCCGCCCATTGTGATGGCAACCTAAGCTGTTGACGGCGCTCCGATATTACTTACTGCGCATGCAAGAGATCGTAACTACAACGGCTGCTGCATGCTGGGAGATCCACGTCAGAGAATCCAGGAAGAGAATGCCTGTGGGCTTCACATGCCCACAGGCAAGATGAAAGCGATGGGTCTCATTTTTTAAAAGATGTCTTTAACAGAGAAAAAAGAAAGTCAAACGAATAAAAAACGGAACATGTGAGTAACTTATTTAAACCAGAAATTGCTTTTAAATGTCCTCAAAAAAAAAAATCAACGGAGGCAGTGGAACCCCGCTTTAACACTTACCGAAAAAAGCCCTCAGTATAAGTCAACTGCTAAATGAACTACACTACCTGTTCACTGTATTGGAAATAAGATTCTTTGTGATGTAGAGTTGCTAATTTGTGGAACTGTTTGTTCGCCTGAACTTCCATCCTCCTTCAGGCTTTTGTCAATACACAGAATGTAATTGGATTTAACAAGGAAGAATATTCCAAATTCAGCATAAGTAAATGAAGCTTATAGAAAAGAAGAATTATTGCATATGTCAGAACTAATTGCTTCATTCTGAAAATTGCATACATTATATTGACTTCTGTATGGCATGCTTATCTTGTTAGGTTTATTCAATAGAAAAGTAAAACAATATGAGCCTACATTTTCCTGCATGCAGTATTTATTAACCGCTTAAGCCGTGGACCATTTGGCTGGCAAAAGACCAGAGCACTTTTTGCGATTGAGCACTGCGCCACTTTAACTGACAATTGCGCGGTCATGCGACATGGCTCCAAAATAAAATCCTTTTTCCCCAAAAATAGAGCTTTCTTTTGGTGGTATTTGATCACCTCTGCAGTTATTATTTTTTGCGCTATAAACAGAAAAATAGTGACAATTTTGAAAAGAAATGCGTTAGTTTTTACTTTTTGCTATAATAAATATCCCCAAAAAATATATAAAAAAAATTGTCCTCAGTTTAGGCTGATACGTATTCTTCTACATAATATTGGTAAAAAAAAAAAAAAAAGCAATAAGCGTTTATTGATTGGCTTGCATAAAAGTTATAATGTTTACAAAATAAGGGATAGTTTTATGGCATTTTTTTTTTTATACTAGTAAAGGCAGTGATCAGCAATTTTTATTGTGACTGTGACATTATGGTGGACAGATCGGACACTTTTGGTGCTATTTTGGGACCATTCATATTTATACAGCGATCATTGCGATTAAAAATACATTGATTACTGTGTAAATGTGACTGGCAGTGAAGGAGTTAACCACTAGGTGGCACTGTAGGGGTTAAGTGTGTCCTAGGGGGTGATTCTAACTGTGGGTGGGAGGGGCTATGTGTGACACGACACTGAACACCACTTCCAATTACAAGGAGCTGTGATCAGTGTCAGTGTCACTAGGCAGAACAGAGAAATGCTGTTCTTCCTCTACGTGAGACAATCGTGGGTATCCCCGCAGACATCAAGTCTGTGGGACCCTCGATCACACTCACAGAGCTCATGGTGGGCGCGTGCCCGCAAACCACTTCTTAAAGGGCAACATACAGGTACGTTAATATGCCTGTACGCGCCCTTCTGCCGGCGTATATCGGCGCGAGCCAGCCGGCAACCGGTTAAACTTATTCAACCTAATACATATACATTCAAGATGGATTTTTATACAGTTCAGTGTGACTTGGCAAGACTGTGCACACCGATTCTTGACGCAGAAGCATATTTGGAGCAGAGTTGCCAACTGACAAAACTTGGGAAATTTACTGACAGAGCACATTTTTTACAAACAACCTCACATATAACTGAAACTCATATTACAAACAAAAACCGATTAAAACAATATAAACAGTGTGTGAAAAAACTAACTAAAGTTAACCACTTAAGGACCGCCTCACGCCGATATACGTTTCCAGAATTGCATGGCTGGGCACAATCACGTACCTGTACGTGGCTCTTTAAGTGCCCAGCCGCGGGTCGGAAGCACGTCCTGAGCTCCGTGACCATGGCCGCGGTACCAGCGGACCCGATCGCCGCTGGTGTCCCGCGATCGGGTCACAGAGCTGAAGAATGAGGAGAGGTCTGTGTAAACAAACCTCTCCCCGTGCTTCCTAGTGTGGCTGTCACCGGTCATCTGTTCCCTTTTATAGGGAAAGACGGGCAGTGATGTCACATGCCAGGCCACGTCCATACAATAAAAAAAAAAACATAACGTCACACTTAAACCCTACGATGCCCCCTAGTGGTTAACTCCTTCACTGCCAGTGTCATTTACACAGGAATCAGTGCATTTAAATTCATCCCAAAGGTGTTCTATCACGTTGAGTTCAGGACTCTGTGCAGACCAATCAAGTTCCTTCACCCCAAACTTGTTTATCCATGTCTTAATGGACCTTGCTTTGTGCATTGGTCCAAATCATTTGGTGGAGGGGGGATTATGGTGTGGGGTTGTATTTCAGGGGTTGGGCTTGGCCCCCTGATTCCAGTAAAGGGAACTCTTAAAGCATCAGCATACCTTGACATTTTGGACAATTTCATGTTCCCAACTCTGTGGAAACAAATTGGGGATGCCCCTTCCCAACATGACTGCAAACCAGTGCACAAAGCAAGGTCCATAAATGTACACACAAATATACATACAGTACCGTATATACTCGAGTATAGGCCGACCCGAATATAAGCCGAGGCCCCCAATTTACCCCCAAAAAACTGGAAAACTTATTGACTCGTGTATAAGCCGAGGGTGAGACATGGCTGTCCATCCCTGTGTGTGTGTCCGTCCATCCCTGTGTGTCCATCCATCCCTGTGTGTGTGTCCGTCCATCCATCCCTGTGTGTGTATCCATCCATCCATCCATCCATCCCTGTGTGTGTGTGTGTGTGTGTGTGTGTGTATTCATCCATCCATCCATCCCTGTGTGTGTGTGTGTGTGTGTATCCATCCATCCATCCATCCCTGTGTGTGTGTGTGTGTATCCATCCATCCATCCATCCCTGTGTGTGTGTGTGTGTGTGTGTGTGTGTGTGTGTGTGTGTGTATCCATCCATCCATCCATCCCTGTGTGTGTGTGTGTGTATCCATCCATCCATCCATCCCTGTGTGTGTGTGTGTGTGTGTGTGTGTGTGTGTGTGTGTGTGTGTGTGCCGTGCAGCCTTGTGTGTGTGTGTGTGTGTGTGTGTGTGTGTGTGTGTGTGTGTGTGTGTGTCCGTGCAGCCTTGTGTGTGTGTCCAGCCTACCTGTGTCCCAAGCCTCCGTCCCGAGCCGCCGTCGTCCCGAGCCTCCTCCGACCCGTGCCGTGCCTCCTCCGTCCCGTGCCGTGCCTCCTCCGTGCCGTGCCTCCTCCGTCCCGTGCCGTGCCGATGGATCGCCGCTCTTCTCGGCGGCCATTCTACAATTCAAAATTCCGCCTCCGCCTGTGATAGGCGGAACACTCAATTTCCCAGCAGCCTGTGTTCCGCCTATCACGGACATCCTCTCATACTCGTCCGTAGTATGAGAATGAGCGGATGTCCGTGATAGGTGGAACACTGACTGCTGGGAAATTCAGTGTTCCGCCTATCACAGGCGGAGGCGGAGAAGGAGGCGCGGCTTTTAAATTTTAATGTCCGCCGTCTGTCTGCTCGATACGCTGATCGAGCAGTCAGACAGCGGTGACTCGAGTATAAGCCGAGGGGGCACTTTCAGCCTCAAAAAAGAGGCTGAAAATCTCGGCTTATACTCGAGTATATACGGTATATACAATATACTTTATACAATATAGAGAGTCCTGACTTTAAACCAAAAGAACACATTTGGGATGAATTAGAGCAGAGACTTTGAGCCAGGCCTTCTCATCCAACATTAGTGCCTGATCTTACAAATGCATTTCTGGAAAAATGGTCAAACACTCCCATAGACACAATTCTAAACCTTATGGACAACCTTAATAAGAGTTGAAGCTGTTCTAGCTGCAAATATACTCAATATTGACCCTTACAGATTAAGAATGGGATGCCATTAAAGTTCATGTGCGTGTAAAGGCAGGCATCCCAATACTTTTGACAATATAGTGTATGTGGGCTTGAAAAAGACAAGACTGTGTCACCACCTATAGTGGAGACATGGAGCTGAATGAGGACCTGAAGCAGGGACCATACATATGCCAATAATAGTATATGATATAAACTTAATAATATATAGTCACTTCTTGTCTATGCCCCCTAACCATTTCTGAGCATCATCTCTTGGTTTCACCCTCTACTCACCTCCCAATACCAACCCTTGTAGAGAATGCACAACCAAATATAATTTTCTTGTGATGCGTAATTTGTATGGCATTTGTTAATAACAAGAAAAGCAGTAAAGTAGATCCCCACAGCCAGCAGGAACAGACCATATCCAGTAAAAACAGCAGATCCCTATAGCAACAATAGACCCCACCAACAATAGACCACAACAGCAACAACAGATTTCACAGCAGCCAGCCCAGCATCAATAGACTCTCCAGAAGCCAGCAACAATAGACCCCTTCCTCAAAAAATAGATCCCTTCAAGTAACAATTGACCGCCCAGCAACAAAAGACCAACCAGCAGCAACAAATCCCCCACCAGCAACAATAGAACTCCCCAGCAACAATAGGCTGCCACACAAAAAATAGATGCCTTCCAGCAATAGATCCCCCAGCAGCCATCAACAATAGACCCCTCCCTCAACAGTAAATCTCTTCCAGCAACAATTAACCCCCCTTAGAAACATAAGCCCCACCCCAGCAACAACAATAGACCTCCCCAGCAACAATAGATCGCCATACAAAAATAGATCTTTTCTGGAAACAATAGATTCCCCAGCAAACCAAATGCATCCCGTGCTATTACATACATTCAGTGCTGGAAGTGCATTCCCCCATGTTCCCGTTGAAAAAAAGCCCTGGATACGAACCAAAATTCACAAAGACTTATTTAATAAAGCAGTGCGGAGAGCAAAGTTTATGAACAAAAATTTTTTTTTTGCTATCTATAGGTTTTTTGCCTTATTGAATAAACTCAATAAGCTATGAGTATAAAAAAATGTAACCAGTGTAATAGTTGTCTACCTGAGTTATTATAAATCTAGAAAATGTATACAGTCTGCAAAATTAAGAATGGGGAAAAATGCATAATAGTAGCAAGTGCAATTTGATATACAATAGTTGCAAGCATCATTTTTAACAGCATTATTGAATTCTCAAGTAATCTGCAAGCTATGTACAGTTCAATTGAATTGTGGATATCACTTGAGCAAAGAACAGCTATCAGAGCTAAATCCTTAAAAACATCTGCTTTTATCTACTGCTGCCAAACAGTGCTTGAACTTGAGCTAATTCCATTCTGCCTGAAGCCTATCTAGATAGTCTTTTGACTCTGGACACAGCAATCTCTCACCTCTGTAACGTCTGTCATGAGATCTATGTCCTGCCTGATGCCATTATACTTTTACTTTGCACTCCTTTGTGCTTCTAGTCATTTTAACTTGTATTCAGTAGAACACTTGACAATATACAATCTGGGTAAACCTAAAGCAACCAGTCAGTATTTAACTTTCACTGCTCTACCTCCCATAAAGTGAAATCTGAATGGTTGCTCTAGGTTACTGCAGTTAGCATATCAACATTCCCTTTAGTACTGTCATAGTTACCTTTCCCATGACTTTGCTTTAGGGTCCAGTAACACTAAAATGATGTGTGCTGCAAAAAGAATGGGCTGAAATGCACCACAATGTGCTCAAAACTTTGGGAATACTGCATTTTTCCACAGGACAACATGCATTTAAAAATGCGCTATGGTGCTGTTTGCAGTGAAAGGCACCACAATACTAAAATGCACAGGTGTGAATGCCCCCCTATAGTTCATTGGTAAGGTTTTTAGGCATTACTCCAATTTTAATCCATAAAAGGGAGCAGGTTTTTTTACTCAGATTTAATAAAGTCCACATTTTAATAATACTTCCATTTGGCAAGATTTAACTGGCAAGTTGGTACCTATTTTAAATCTCTCTGCATAATCAATATTTTGCAGAGATTGTAATAAAAATATACTGCACAGTTTTGAAGTTGTTTGAGTTTCTAGAACTAGAATGTGGGATTGTGATTCATTTCTATCAAGAGACTGGATGAAAGGCAGCACATATGTCCATGCAGGTGTTGCATCTGCTTTAACTGTTGGGGTCTGTTTACACCACTACACTGTGGTAAAATGCAGTAAAGTATAAAAAAACCGAGCACTTTGTGGTGTTATTCATCATGAATGGCAACCCAGCACATCTACAATATGCACCAAAAAGCTGATTTTCCTGCGCTGAGGTCCAGTTCAAATTATTTAGCTAGGGTAATGAAACGCACCAAAATATACAATAAAGGTTGTTGCAGGGCATGTGTTATCACAATATACCATGGCAGGATTTTCATATCCATCACCTGCTGTAAACATAGTCTAATTAAGAAAATCACCTTTTTTTTTAAAGTACTGTGCTTTGAAAATGTGCATTGCCCCCAGTAATGTATAACTACTTTAAAGGGTTACTAAACCCAGGGCCCTGCATTCACTATATCTGGCCACAGTACACAGAACATGGAAATGCGATTATTTTAGAAAATATAAACTGATAAATATCTTCTCATCAGCAGTTAGAGCAGTCTTGTGACTTTCTATCAATCTGGTTAAAGCTTGTAGGAGGAGTTTTCATTCTCCCCTGACTGTCCTATGAGGATTCTGGACCCCTGACCCTCTGTCTGGACAGTGCTCATTGGCCCTGTGCTGATCACATGCACTCTCCCAAGAAAAAAAAATACTTTCTAGCAATATACATCAAACTGAGCATGTGCAGCTTGCCCCCAAGGCTCTATTCTCTATTCAGCAGATATATTGAAAATTGTGGAAGACGGGAGGATCAGAGAACACAGGATCAAACAGTCTTTTTACACAATGCAGATGATTAACCCCTTAAGTACCACATGAGTATAGCAGTTTAACAAGCAAGCTTTACTGCATATACAGACTGATTTTACTGTTTTGGGTTTAGTAATACTTTAACTCTTAAATCACTAAAGGATATAGAATGTTACTGCTGTCTGTGATACCACACACTTGCATAAAAAAAAGTAACTTTTTTTTTTGCATTTCTTCCGTTGTATAAAATACCTGGTGATCCCACCAGTCCCCACTGCTTTACTATTTCAAACTGACCACACCAGGCATGGAAGCACATTCTACTTGCTTTCTACTTGGGAGCACAGCCTGCCTCTCCTCAAATGTACAGACTTTTGTTGACACGCCTCCCAGAACAACCAGGTTTCTCTTTAATAGGAAGATCAATATATTGCTATTTCTCTGCCTACTGCTGACAAACCCCCTGCAGTTTCCACCCTCGGCTCTCTAAGCCTTTTATGCAGCTGAAAACAGTGGTCATGTGTCACTTACAAAAAAAAGGGAAAGGATAGGAAATTAGAATGTGTGTGTATATATATATATATATATATATATATATATATATATATATATATATATATATATATTGTAGCAGAGCGTCCCAGAGAGAGCCAGGAAAAGTCCTGTCCGGGGTTTATACGTCTCCCAGGCTCCTCTCGTACACATTCCGAAATCTCTGATCCATGGTCCAGTTCGGGTCTTGGTCCTCTTCCCCAGGCTAATTTAAGCTCACCTGAGCAGACATCCTTTGCTCTCTCTGCCTGGGATGTACACACAAAGTTGGTCTGTGAAGAGAGTAAGGTTGTTAAAACCTGTTAAGCAGTTTTTGTAGAGACTGACAAGCGTTAGGCTTGTTCAGCCTGGTAGTGAGGGCCTGCAGATTGTATAGTTAGAGCCGTGACACGGCTAAGATTTGTGTTTTGCTACTTTGCCCTTTGTTTTGTTTTCTGGAACACTGTACAGCACCTGTATTTGGACTTGTATGTAACAGAAATAAATACAGCACTGTTTGTCACTTCATCTCTGGATTTGGTATCTGTGCCTGAGAAATTGCTCATCCCAGGGAGCTTTGTACCTGCTACCTGTCCCCCAGGTTACATATGGTGGAGGCTGCGACCAGCTGTAGTAAGTTACTACTTAAGGCCAGTATCTAGAGTGACTAAACATGGAGGAAATCCTAAAACAATTTATGATATCAAACTCTGCACAACAACAAGCAAATGCTGCACAGCAGAAAACAAAAGCTGTACTCAACGCTGCACAACAGCAAGCAAACGCTGCACAGCAGAAAACAAATGATGCACTACAGCAAGCCAATGCTGCACAACAGCAAGCTAATGCTATCGCACGGGACTTTTCCTGGCTCTCTCTGGAACACTCTGCTACAATATATATATATATATATATATATATATATATATATATATATATATATATATATATATCTATCAGGGACTCATTCCCTTTCTGTATACAGTTCTCTCAACTATGGGCAAAAATATAATTTTAATGGTACATTATGCAAGAATTACCCTCCTCCTGATCCTTGCTTGCATATACAGTTTCCCAACCCATCCTGTGGTGTATTCACTCAAAGTTGCATTTTTTTCTAGATATCCAAAGCTATTTTCCTGCTTTGAGGACAAAATCAATTTGGCCACTCCTTATTTTCTTGGGGAAAGGTCCCCTCACTGCCTCAGAGGACTCTGGGGTTAATTTACTAAATGCAAATAGGCTGTTCACTTTGCAAAGGGAACCAAGTGAATTTAAATTTGTGTGTAGTCCTCTGTTACTAGACCAGTTTCTGTTGAATGGTCCTGCTGGAAAACCAACATTCAATCAGCACATGCAGCCAATGGGCTGCAGCGCTGATCAGTGTATTCTGATAGTGGAGAAGTCCCTCAGTCAGATTACAATGAAAGAGTGGGGAGGATTTTCCCATTCACCTCAAATGTGAGGACAGATGAATCGGTTCAGCTTTTTTGTTCAACCATCTGGCCGACAATTGAAACATGTATGGCCAGCTTTTGTAAATAAAATAAAGCTGTGCTGACTTCAATCATCCATTAACTATTTTCACTTAACTTAAATTCAACTCAAAGTTTGATTTCAATCCAAGCTTTTACAGTTTCCATTTCTCCAGTGTACTTTGTCGGAGTCTGCAAAGGAAAATTAAATACATGCACGGAGAGTGATACTTGAAGAGAGAAACATTTCACCTATACTGGGATTGATTTATGGAAACTGGAAGAAAGAAAAATGGCATCAGCATTCAATCAGGTTAAATATTTAGTTTCCCCAGAACAAGCTAGAGCATGACAAATTAAATCTGATGGGTTGCCGTAAGAAATACTACAATTCATCTTTTCTGCAATTTTTGCACAGTAGCCTCTGGGGACCAGAGCTTGGAAACAGTTTCATATGCCCCTGAGTTGTGGCCTGTACTTGCTACTTAACTTGTGTTGTGTTGAGTCCACAACTAAAATACTCTCCTAAAAAAATGTATGTGTATAAACAGTTTAATACCCTTTGCGTTCTCAAAACACCCTGAAATACAAGAGGACAACATTCTATTCCTTTACTTGTACTGTACTGATGTAATTTGTACAGTGTTACATTACAATTATTAATCTAAAAGATTAATATTTCTAACATTACCACAATGCTGCCCGGAATAATCCCAAATAGTAAAACATTGGTGTGCTTTGGTATCCTGATGTTCTACCATTCTTTCAAAAGCGTATGATTTTTCCATCTGGTGATAGCCCTTAGTGGATACTAGCAGAATGATAGGCATTAAATAATGCATTCTTTTGATAATTATGGTACTTAAACAGTATTTGAAGTACTGTAACAGAGCGGGCGTAATTTCTCTCTGACAATCCTCTTGAAACACGCTGCTGAGGTTCTGTCAGCTCGGGTTTACTGTTTGATTAGTCACAGATTTGTTGATGAGTACCTAGGGGGGGATCCAGGATGCCAAGGAAACGTTTGAATATGCAAATGAATAAATAGCCACAGAGAAGGCCGACATTCATGAGGACATTTAAATTTCATTGTGTTTAAGGGTAATGCTTGATTTATTTTTAAATTTTTTAATGAAAACTAGGAAGAACAGGGAATATGACTGGTTGTTATTGGGCTTAAAAAATATGTAAACTACATAAATAATGAAACAGACAATTTAATCATTCAATTATACCACAATGCATGTTTTGTCTACAAATCAGACTGCACAACAACCGGGTTACATTTAATTTTCATTTAGCTAAGCGTTATATTCTTTACATTCTTAACTTTTCATTGCATCCGCACTTTGAACATTCACATTCATTGAAAGTACACCAAAAAACGTCATGTGTTCTACCAATTTTACGCTGCTCTGACATCCAGTGCATTTGTACTATGCCTATAGAATTGACAAGGGCACCATCTGTCCCGTGTCTTCATGGACCTCCTCTGGTTTCCTCTTCTATTACAGAAAAATTTGGTAGAGTACTTTGCCTCTGACAAAACTGGCCAGATTTGTTAAAAAATATCCTTACAGAATTTACTATGTACTCATGATTGCACAGGCTGAAGTGTTAATACTTGACGTTTACCACCAAATGTACCAAATGTAACAAGTGTAACAAGAAGTGTGGTTTGCTACATTGGGTACATTCTAGCTACGTTTTGGCTTAACTGGTGAACGTACAGCAATGTGTCTAATATAAAAATACTGGGTTGCATGCTTGGAGTAGAGGTTTCAATGATAAATACAACTACAAACACTACTTTTTTTTTCCTAAGAGAGTATAGTGTATAGAGTTTTTTGACAACCTAGTTAACTTGATGCATGCACATTTTATTGTGTGTGGTGAACAAGTCATATTATCTTTTATTTACATTAATTATTAAGTAAAATGATGTGACATTCACTATACCAATTTACAGTATGCTTTTTTGTACATTTGGTATAGCAAAAAAGCACAAATACATGTATGCACATTTGCCTTTTTTGTATGACTATGCATAGACATTAACTCTGGTGCAAAGATAAAATGGCATAAATGCTATAAGATATATTGGTAAGGAAGCAGAAAGTGGGAATAAAGGGACTTTATGTGAAACAAAACATTTAGGTAGTTTGAATCAATCAATATAATTAGAATAATATATTAACAACACAAATGAGTGTAGGAAAATAGATAACATTAATAATATTAAATCAATATGTAATTAGAAGAATTAATAGGCATGATAAATACATAGCACAATAAAATTCATAATATAGTAGCATTGTTACACATGATTGATAATGTACCAGCAGTACATACAAAATGTATAACAAATAGCAGTCAATATAAAATTGATTGATGATTCAAACAGAACAAATCCATAGTATACACATGATTAGCATGGCATAGCATCCAATAGGAAAATCTAGATGCGTTTCATGGATTGTTTCCACTCACCAGGAGCAGCTGTACTTTGGTGGTACCTATGGTAGATCATCAATGGTAATTGATTATAAAAAGAAGAGAGCGAACAAAAAATATGGTCCTATCCCTCTTACCTATAGGTCAAGATTAAAAAACGTAGATCAAAATGGTGATAATATTGGAGGCCCTGAGAGTTGAGGAAACATCCCCCCGGGAGCTGAAGTGACAACCATGATTGGCAGGCGGGTCAATTTGTGAAGTGGGAACCACACGTGAGTAGGGGGTCACCCTTCCAAAGCTGGGGTATTAGGAATGAGCCCTGAGGACTACTGTAACAAATAATGATAGAATTGTGTTATTGAGGTTTTAAAGAAAAGAAAAAAAACTAGATAGCAGAAATGAAATGAAGGAATGAAACCTGAGTGTAAAATAGCAGTGAGCCATTGAGGATACCCCAATTTTGATAAAAAGATAGAAAAGTGTAGAGCAAAAAAAAAAAAAAAATGCAAGATATATTAACCTCTTGCCAACTGTTCCATTTACATTTACAGTGGTACGGCAGCTCCTGTATGTACAAGCATGTGATTCTGCACTTCCGGGTCTGATTGAACACAGCAGGAGCCAATCAGTGGGTCCGGCGGACCTGATGTCCACTGGGACCTGCCAATCATTCCTGACAGAGGCAGAATGGCGATCTGCCTATGTAAACAAGACAGATTGCCATTGTGTTAGTAGGGAAGACAGACCCTGTGTTTCTGCTAAGCATGGACATGAATGTCTGTCTTTCCACAGTTAAAGCACATCCCCCACAGTTAGCAAGCACTCCCTAGGGACATATTTAACCCTTTCATCGCCCCTTCAGTTAACCTATTTTTAGTACTGATCCATGTATTAGTGGCACTGGTCCCCCAAAAAGTATCATAAGTGCCACTTAGTGTCTGACTTATCTGCCGCAATGTTGCAGTCCCGCTATAAGTCGCTGATCGCCACAATTAACAAAAAATATATACAAATTCCATAAAAATATCCCATAGATTGTAGACACTATAACTTTTATGTTTTTTTTTTTTTTTTACCAAAAACATGTAGCAGAATACATATTGGCCTAAATTGATGAGGAAATTATATTTTTACATTTTTTATTGGGTATGTCAGTCTTCTTTTGATTATAGTGCAAAAAAAAACGCAGAGGTGATCAACTACGACCAAAAGAAAGCTCTATTTGTGGGAAAAAAATGGGCAATTTTATTTATTTAGGTACAGTGTCACATGACCACGCAATTGTCAGTTAAAGAAATGCAGTGCTGAATTGCAAAAATATGTCTTGGTCTTGAAAGGGGGTAACCCTTCCGGAGTTGAAGCGGTTAACAGTATGAGCTATATAACAGGGGGAAATTCAATGATCTCAAGTAAAAAATTAACAGGGTGCTCAAATGTCTCCCCAAACTGTCTATTTTCTGAACATTATCCAATTACTTAATATCTGCAATAGAAATCCTAGGTCCTAGAACTTGTTTTTTAATGTGTTAGTGCATCTTTGCTTTGTTCTGCTAAACAAGCCTATAGGGCATGCAACTTTAAAAATCTGACAACACTGATACTATGCATATAGACTGAGAAATGAACAACTTCATATAACTTATTCAGGCTTTTGACATATCCATTTTGCCCAGCAGCCAGATTTTGCACACTTCACAATGCTGATTCTTAAGACCAATCTGTTTTAAGTTATCTATGATGCATTCAAACATGCCTGTAGTGCTCTCTCATTCAACTAAGTAAAATTTGCACATTTCTCAAAAGGCACAATAGAATTTTTAGGTGCTAAGTTGACCATGTCAGCGTCTTGACTTACTATACTACATTTGCAGAGAACAGCATTTGGACTAGTCATATGGTCATGATAGGAAGAATAACTGTTCTCTCCTTTCTTCATGCTTAATAAGACACACCCAGAGGCAGATTAAATAAAAAGAGCAATGAAAACTGTCCATGATGTCTATAGCAACCAATTACATTCAAAATCGGATTGTTTTAAGCTGCAACGACAACATAAAATTGATTACCTGCTGTTGGAAGCAAATTTTTTTATTTTTTTTGCACAACCTTTGTAAATCAAATCTGCTGAGTTTTATGTCACTGTTATGTTAAAATTATTACATTTATACTTAGATTTTCTTTTTCTTTTTTTCTTTATAAATGGAGTTAATAAAACATTACCAGTCTGTGAGTAACTCTAAACTTGAATGAGTCTTATTCCCATAGTCTTATTCCCACAGTCTTCTGAATTAATCCCTTAGTATGGGTTTATGAGTAAAGGAGTTATCTAACACGTTGACATTTTTATTCATGAATAAAAGAGGTACAAAGTGAGCACTGAAAAGACTCTCCTGGCTGAGAGGGTCTTCAAACACATTTGGATTTTTCATGTTTGGATTGGGAAAACTAAGAAAATGTGAGACTGGGAATGAAACATTGAAAAATAATAAAGATATGCATCAAAAACCAAAGCACAGAAGGAGCTGGAGAGAAAATGCTATGCCTGTTAAAGTGAAGCACTCCTTTTTTTTCAGTTCTGGATAGAGTGGAGAAGGACTGCCCTGAGAACATAGAAGAAAAGGGCACATGACATGGTGGGCTAGAAGGCAGGAGAAGGGTTAAGAATGGGTGAAGAATGGTTTAAGGATATGCTGTAAGGAGGATGTGGTCATAGCTTAGGGAAACTTCAAAGAGGTACAGAATGCATGGTGACCAATTTGGACCCCCCACCCATCCTCTTGGTAAATGAGTGGACATGGCTATAGTTGAAAGTGCATATGCTTGGGAATTTAATTATGAGAAAATCATTGCGGACTTGTAGAGAATATTGTACTTTTGTCATAGCATTAACAGGTATTTAATGGTGCCAAAAAAAGTAATATTGTTGGTAATGTTTGGGTGAGTGGTGTAACCTTAATGGTGACAATAATGTATATAGCCCAAAACAATGAAAATAGTACTGCTCGACTGCCCCCAAACCTGTGTCAGTTGAATCAGCATGTGAGTTTTGCAAGACAGACCTAATGGGCTTTTCAAGATCTAGTAGACAAAACAAAATGGTGGCAATCTGCACACTGACACCCACTACCTGTTGCATAAATGTGAATGATATGGGTAAAAGATGACTTCAGCTCCTGTTCTCCACCTGTAGCAAACTCCTCAGACATGTTTGACTCTTTTTGGAGCTTAATCATAGAGGCCACTATGACTAAGCCCTGAAAATATCGAAACAAATCTGTGGAGTTTTCTACCTTCTGCCTTTTACCCTTCTCATTCACATTTATACAAGAGGGAGTCAGTGTCGGTTTGAAGACAGTCACCATTTTGTTTAAGTCTACAAACACGTATGATAATGTGGTGTTCATGAAGGAAGTATTTACTTTAGGTTTATTCCAGTTGAATAATGATGTAAAAATTGCTGGCGTGTTCCCATGTAGCTGGTTGTAGATGTCTGGAGGCTAGTATGGGTTTACAGCAGAACATGTTATTAGGTGCCACTGTCAAGGACCTGGCTTTAATGGTTGCATCAGCATTCTTGTATGCTTTGTGAACAATTGGTGTCTAAATCATGTTGTTA
Organism: Lithobates pipiens; assembly: GCF_037356315.1. Classification (NCBI taxonomy): domain Eukaryota; kingdom Metazoa; phylum Chordata; class Amphibia; order Anura; family Ranidae; genus Lithobates; species Lithobates pipiens. Next base: position 396,392,170 of record NW_027507748.1, on the reverse strand, counting down.
CAAACCAATTTCCAAAAAAGTTGGGGCATTGTGTAAAATCTACATAAAAACAGAATGCAATGAATTGCTAATCTCATAAAGCCATGTTTTAGTCACAATAGAAAATGTATTAAAAGTTTAAACTGATAAAATGTATCATTTCCCGACCAGTGCACGACAATGTACGTCAGCAGAATGGCGCGGGCAGGCAGATGGGCATACAGGTAAGTCCCTTTAAATGTGCCACCATGCCATCACATGTGCGCTGGTCGGGACCTCCGTGAGTCCGATTGCGGGTCCCGTGGACTCGATCGGGGATACCCGCGATCGCCTCACGGGGGAGGAATAACGGGGAGATGCTAAAGTAAACAAGCATCTCCCTGTTCTACCTAGCAACAGTGACACTGATCTCTGCTCCCTGTGATTGAAGCAGAGATCAGTGATGTGTAAAACACAGCCTCGTCCCCCACAGTTAGCAACATGCCCCTAGGGCACACTTAACCCCTACACTGCCACCTCCTAGTTAACCCCTTCACTGCCAGTGTCATTTACACAGGAATCAAATCATTTGTATAGCACTGATTGCTGTATAAATGACAATGGTCCTAAAAATGTGTCAGAAATGTCAAATGTGTCCGCCATAATGTCTCAGTCACAATAAAAATTGCTGATCACCGCCATTACTAGTAAAAAAAATAAAAAATATTAATAAAAATGTCATAAAACTATCCTCTATTTTGTAAACACTAACTTTTGCACAAATCAATCAATAATCGCTTAGTGCAATTTTTTTTACCAAAAATATGTAGAAGAATATGTATCGGCCTAAACTGAGGAAAAAAACGTTTTTTTATACATTTTTGGGGATATTTATTATAGCAAAATGTAAAAATAATGCGTTTCTTTTTCAAAACTGTAGTTCTTTTTTTTGTTTATAGCGCAAAAAATAAAAAACGCAGGGGTGATCAAATATCCCCAAAAGAAAAATTGTCAGTTAAAGTGACGCAGTGCCGAATCGCAAAAAATGGTCTAGTCTTAAGCCAGCAAAATGGTCTGGTCTGAAAGTGGTTAAATTTTTTTTTAAAAAGCTACATCTAAAAATTGTCAGACAATATCAGAATGTGTTCCTCAATGTAAAATTTCAAAGACTTTAAATATATCACCATCTACAGTACATACTATCATCAAAAGATTCTGAGAATCTGGAGAAATCTCTCTGCGACAAGGTCAAAATGCAATATTGGATGCCTGTTACCTTTGAGCCCTCAGACAACACTGCATTAAAAACACGTATGATTCTGTGATGGACTTCACTGCATGGGCTGAGAAATATTTCCAGAAATCACTGTCTGCAAACGCGGGTCGCTAAACTACCAAAAAATGCAAGGTGAAGCTCTATCATGCAAAGAGCCATATCTGAACATCATGCAGAAATGCTGCTGTCTTCTTTGGGCCAAAGATAATTTAAAATGGTCTGTTGCAATGTGGAAAACGTATTTGTGGTCAGACAAATCAAAATGTTACATTCTTTTTTGGCAACCATTGGCACCACATCTTCTAGACTAAAGAGGAAAGGGTTATAAATGCTCAGTTCAAAAGCCAGCAACTCTAATGGTATGGGGGATGCATTAGTGTCTATGGAATGGGCGGCTTGCACATTTGAAGAGAACACCATCAATGTTGAAAGATATATCTAGGTTTTAAAACAGTATATTTTCCCATCCAGGTGATGTCTTTTTCAAGAAAGGGCATATTTCAGCAGGACAATGCTAAACTGCATACTGTATTTATGACAACAGCATGGCTTTGTTGTAGAAGAGTCCAGGTGCTTAACTGTCCTGCCTGCAGTCTAGACTTTTCACCAACTGAAATATTCAGTGTGTTTTAAAACAAAAAATACAGCAAAGACCCAGGACTGTTGTTCAGTTAGAATCCTATATCAGGAGAGAATGGGACAACATTCCTCTCTCATAACTCCAGCAACTAGTCTCAGTTCCAAGACAGTTACAGAGTGTTAATAAAATCAAAAAAGCTGCGCTATACAAAATAACAAATAAAAATAATAAATTAAATTACAAATTATGAATAGTCCATATATTGTACCAAACCAATTATGGCCAAAAAAGTGATCACAAATATGTAAAAATATCATAAAGTCTCTGAATAATGAACACCGCAGTGCATATGCATGAACTCCAAAAGTGGGCCCGATCACCATAGAAGTAGATTGTGCTTACCAAATAGCAAGCATTTAAAGGTGATTGGCTAAACCCAGCCTAGGGCCTCTAAGCTTACAGATGTCCACACCTCAGATAGGGGCCACATACACTTAAAAGCTGCGTCCACCAAACAAGGTCCATACGCTGTCATAAATGGCTCCGGAAGAGAGAGGGACCACCATAGCGTGATACATTCAAACAGTATACAAAATTTATTCTTAAGAATTACACTTACAACAGTAGATCAATAAAATGCAGTTAAACAAAAAATGCCAGCCGGCATATACATGGAGCCTGTCCTTCTATTAGGATGGTGTGGTGACGTCACTACGTGCCTTCCTCCAGATGCGTTTCGTCATCAACCGGACGTTTTCAATGGGGAACCATTTACAGAGTGTTGTTAAAAGAAAATGGAATGCAATACAATTGTAACCATGTCCCTGTCCTAACTTTTGAAACAAATTGTTTCCAACAATTTCAAAATTAGCTTATTTTTTAAACATTTTCTATTGTGAATAAAATATGTGTTTATGAGATTTGCAAATCATTGAATTCTGTTTTTATGTAGATTTTACACAGCATCCCAAACTGTTTTGGAATTGGGGTTGTACTATCTTATAAAGGTTGTGGTCATAATACTCCAACTAAAATTGTGTCATATTGTATTACTCACGAGGCTTAATGTGTTTGGTTTTGATGATCAATATTACTCCCCCCTTTCAGCCCTATCCAGGTTAGGGTTGAAACATCTGCTGGGTTGTAATTGCTTTCTGTCAGCTTCTCCATTTGTGTTGGTTACCAACATCACTACAAATGAAAGTGCAGAGAATTAAAATAATTTTACCATTTGTTAAAGGCACGGGTGAATATGGGAAATCTTCTAACGTTTTACTGTGACATTTGTCAATGGGGTCTTTCCGTTCACTTCCAGAATATTGTCACTCACATTCTTTTAAGTCTTCAAAACAGAAAGTGAGAGGAAATATCTCCATCAGGATGACAGACAGCAATAGAAACCTAACAAAAGATGTATTTCTCTTGCTTTCTTTAATGCCTTGTTTTCATTCGCATACTGTAACTATGCATTTATTATTTAAAATGACCTTTGAAATCATAAGTGCTTTTCACACACAAAAAAAAGAAGGCAAATATCTGGTACAGCACAGCATCTGGTAGCTACAGCAGTAATGATAAACTGTTGGTGGTGTTTAATATCATCATTTTAATATGGAAATGTGAGCAAGAGGTTACAAATAGTGCCCTTGTAAATGTGCAATCTTTTTATGACTTGTTTGCAGACAATGCAAGGCATTAAAAAAGAATTATGCTCAGGGTTGAGTAAAAGGTCGGGAATTACATTTTTCTCTTTTCTGCCAGCAGCCTTGAACTGTATAATACCCAGGCAGAAGGCCTGGTTTTCATAAGGGATCTGCTCTGTAAAAACCTTGCCTTCATGACTGTGCTAGATGAGGCTGCTGAAATGCAACCAAGCAACTTTACAGGACAAGATACCATACATAATGAGACAGCCTGCCAGGCTCCTGCTCTAATGCTCAAGGTAAATATGCAGTTTATGCAAAGGCTCTGTAAACATGCTTTGTTAGCAGAACATTGGCAACCTGTGCTGCAGACACAGTTAATCATTAAATGTCTAGTGTGAAATAGTCATCTCATCTGAAAACTGTTTTTTAGGAACCTTTCTGTAATTAAAAGAAACACCCAATTTGTGTTATCTAAAAATGTACATAATTGCACAGCATTTTGTATTTTAAAGGCAAATTCCACCTTTTGCATACATTTAGTAAATTAACTCATGTTAAAAAAAAAAGTACATCTATTCGATTTCGGATTAGATCCTGTAGATCATTGCAACTGTGATCATTGAATCAAAGGTGGAATACACAGGCTCTTGCAGACTCTTCTTTTACTGACCTGGACCTTCAGTTTTGGGGCTGTAGGAAGTAAACAGTGGACTACGGGTACTCCAGAGATCTATGAGTGGTTATAACATTGACAACACAGATATATAGCGGACCAATTGTTCGGCACACTTCCTGTAATTAATCCAAAGAGATCCACCTGCAAACCCAGGGAGGTGGGTGGGCTGTTGGCTGTTATAATGACAAAAAAAAACAAATTCCCCACAATAATCGTTCACTAGGAGAAATATTAAAATTATCAAAGCTGAAGGAACACATTATACCTATACAGCATTGATAGGCAATTAGCAGACCTCCAGCTGTTGCTAAACTACAAGTCCCATCATGCCTCTGCCTCTGGCTGTCATGCTGTGGGTGTTAGAGTCTTGCTATGCCTCATGGGAATTGTAGTTCTGCAACAGCTGGAGGTCCGCTAATTGCATATCCCTGCTATACAGTGTATATAGCTAGAGGAGGAAGGGATAGCAAAACCAGTAATTATAAAGATGTTATTACCCAAATGCAAATTCAGGTCCCACTCCACATTTAACTCAATGTATCCACCATGCCCAAATATATTACATAAATGGAACCACAGGTAATGAAATGTCTGACCTCAAAATGTTCCCCTGTAAACAAAGATTAAAAATTCTTAGTGCATAAGTTCAGACTACAGTATCCGCATGTTTTAATGCTACAGGCAAAGGAGCCTGTGCATGACAACAAGGTGGAAGATTCATTTTATGTGCTAAACAGACTTGAGGAGAGAATTGTACCTAATGTGGGTGCTCTACGACCCTAGAATCTACATCCATATTCCAACACAGCATACAGTTCCTTGTTTGTATATGTAAATGGAAAGATTCTTCTTAATAATATTTACAATATGGTGGTACTCTTTTGAAAACTTTGTTACAGACGTAACTTTTTATTATCTCCATCTTTCCTCTTATCTAAACAAATCTCTCCTCCTTTCTGTACATTGACTTGTTAAGTGATTCCTGTCTCTAGTTTTAGCAATTCTTCTTCCGCGTTCTATGCTCCAAATGGGGAGGCCTCTATCAGGGAGACTTTTTTTGATAATTTCAGCTTTTTTATTGAAAAGTTTTATAGTTGAACAGTTCCTACATGCATGAAACTCCCCACTGGTATAGCTTTAATCGTATGAAATGGATGGTAACTGGTCGCGTACATGGTAGTGTTCCCTGCGCACGACTTGTGGAAGGTTGTTGAAGAAACAGATCCTGTTTCCAAATTCCTCTGTGTGACATCCGAAAAAATTTTTTTTGATAAATGTAGCATGATAATTGTGGGTAAATTGAAGATTAAAGTTATTATTCGTATTTAAATATCCTACAAAATCATCCACCTTCCCATATAACCAGTAGGCCATCTATAAAGCGACCAATCGAATGCGGGTGACTGACATATCGGTTTTTATGTGTAAAGAGAAAATTCTCCTCCCACCATCCCATAAATAGAAAAAAAATTCCATGACAGACCCTTTAAAATGTGAAAAATGTTATGAATTTATCACAAAAAAACCTGTTAGATGTCTGAGGCACAACTGGAACCTTTAGGGCCCCACTGCAAGAAACCATGAAAGGCCCCCTGACCCTCCGAGCCTGGTGGAAGAACGCCAGGGCCTGGTCAGAAATGCGACCTCCGTGACCCCAGTAGTTTCGCTACCGGTGTCAGTAGTTTTTTATTTGTGTTATTTTATCTTCCAATCTGTTATGAATGAACAGAGTCAGTGATCAATACTGAGAGGAAATCTAGAGAGAACCAGTTCCTCCATATGCCACCCACTGCCCCTCCTCTCCAGGTATAGAAAGAAGCTGCACAGGCCCCCTTAAGGATGGGGCTGGGTCACAATTGAAACCCCTTTATTTATGTCCCTGACTTATGTTATTGATAGTAGGCTGATATAATCATTGATGCACCCACAATTTAAGATGTTTTGCTGCACAATTCTATCATTTATTAGATCACGTTTACACTGTCTTGTCAACTCAGTAGTAGAAATCAGTAGTCTGGTAATCCTAGTCAGGATATGAGTATTTCAATGTCAGGAAGTCCAGTTACACCTCCTTAAAGGTGGATTTTGGTCAAATTGGAAATTTTTGCCTTAAAATGTAGACACAGTCTACATTTTCAGGGATTCAATTTTTAGCCCAGTGGTACTGTAAGTTAATGTACCTGTCTTCTTTGCCTTCTTTTTGGGTCTGGAAATTCCTTTTCACTTCCCAGACTTACCCACTAGTGGCTTCTTGCTGACTCACATTTACAAAAAATATAATGTAAGGAATTGTTAGTGCTAAGTTCAATTGAGTCACTTTCTTATAAGGTGTATGAAATGAAAGTGTTATGCCTTGTACACACGAGCGGACTTCTTGTTGGACTGAACTCCAAAGGACTTATTCGAGTTCCACCGAAACAAATTTGCCTACACACGATCACACCAAAGTCTGACTGTCTAGAAAGCGATGAAGAAGGAAGTTCAATAGCCAGTAGCCAATAGCTGCCCTTGCTTCGTTTTTGGTTCGTCAGAATAGCATACAGACAGACAGTTTTCTCGATAGGAACTGTTTCCGGCAGAAAGATTGCAAACATGTTCTATTTCTAGGTCCATCAGAATTTTGTAAAAAAAAGTCAGATGAAGCCCACACACGAGCGGAATGTCCAACTGAATCGTTTTGTGTGTACACAGCATTAGTTTTCATTTACCACTCAGATTTACAATGCAGTTTTCTTTTAATGTTTTAACTAAAACTTAAAAAATAGATGCCATTAATCACAGTACACAACGGCAATATAGTCAGTTTTGCAGACCCCAATGTCAGAAGAACATGGAAAGGAATGAAATATACTGGTTACATACACCCCTGAGTAGCAAGAAAACAAGTGGTACAATGGGTATGGGCAAGGGGTGACAACCAATGAACAAAATAAAGAAAAGGAACCAAAAAAAAAAAAAAAAAACGCATTTGCAGGGCAATACACAGAAAACACATATTCTCCAGGCAGTAGTGTACACATATTATTCAACCTGTTTAAAAAGAGAATTGTGAAAAGGCCAGATCCACCGCCTAATGTGGTTTTCTTTGGCTGTTTCTTAAAAATGCAATTTGAGACTGGAGTCAAGTTTGTATGTATAGTTATTCATTATTGCTGAGTAATTTTAAATCCCAGAGTACCTTAACCACAGACTTTCTGTGGGAAGGCATATTCAATAAGTGTTAAAGAAGAACTGCAGCCTGCTCACATAATTTGTAATTAAAACATCTTTGCCATTCTGAAGCCAACCCCTTTGCATATTATTTTATATATACTGTGATTCTGTACATGCCAAATATGCTGCAGAAATCTCCCTCCACTAAGTCTGGCTGCATCAATTTTAACTGTGGGCAGCTGAAGCTGTTTTCTGTTCACTTCCTGGATATACACAGACACACACCTGCAGCCCTGCAGCTCTCATTGGCCCTCTTATGACCCATCCTTCTCCCTTCCTGGCAAACTCTCACGAGAGTGAGAGAGAGAGAGAGAGAGAGAGAGAGAGCTGTGCATGATGTCATAAGCCTAGGCTTTTTACCAGACATGAAACAGGAAGTGGGCTGTATAAGGTATTTACTGGCAAAAAAACTATCCACAGTTAAAACAACAAGCGCAGAGGATTTAATAGATGGAAAGTATAATTCAGGCAAATACATTCCAAGTGCATCAAATTAAAAGGTATGCAAATACGTACAGCTTATTTTCTTTATAGTGTAGCCACAGCCTGATTACAAAGTCTGTCCCCTGCCAGTACGCAGCAGAATAGGACTCATGCTTTCTGTATGGAATAAATAAATTGTCTGTCTACAGAGGTCTGACATGCTCCCTGCTGAGGCAGACCTATTTCTCTGCAATCCGCAAACCTTATGCTTCCTGCTGATTGGAGAGCTCTAGTTCTGCAAAAAGAACATTGCTTCAACACAGAGAGCAAGAGTCTCTCTGCACCATGCTGACAGGAGAAAGGGTTTTTCTACTCTGCAGGTAGTGTATCAGACCTCTGCGTGCACCTGAAATGTATTTGGTTTGTTCAGTGTTCAAATTGTTTTTATTGCATTTTTAGAAAAAGACAAACATATTACATAACAATCAAAAATGTCAACATACAAAAAAAGTAAAACTTCACATTACAAAAAAAACACGGTACATAACATTCCTAGAGTATATAGATCATACAGCATTACCACCTTCTATTGATGGACACTCTAATTCTAAAATTCCCCCTTCCTGCATTCAGATTTTTATGAGGGGGGTGGAGAAAAGGAAAAAGGGGGGGGGGGCAACACACAACCCACATATATCCCTTACCATAGATCCAATCTTTTTATCAGCGTAAACCTAAAAAAGTTGATAATTAGTTTTAATTAAAGGGGTGGCACTAGGGAGGATTACACAAGAGGTCTCCCTCTCATTCCACCCTAAATCTATATCCCCCTTCCCCTAAACAACTACCTACCCCCCTTACTTTCCCTTCCCTTGCTACTCCCCCTCAGGGGCTGTGAGAGAAAAAAAAAACTCCACCCCAAATCCTTCAAACCAAGTGAACCTAAAGTGTTATTTAGTATTTCATTAAATTGCATTTAAGGGGTGGATCTGGAGGTGGTGGCACAAAGGGTCCCCATCCCATTTCCACCCTAAATTGTGCACATTTACTCCCTTGTCCCCCTTCCTCATTTCTATGTATACCCCCCTCCTTTTAAACTCTCCTTCCTCCATGTGAGGAGAAAGAGAGAGAGAAAAAAAAAACCGACTCCAAATACCTAAAGTGTTATTTAGTATTCAATTAAATTACATCCAAGCGGTGGGTCTGGAGATGGGTTCCCCGTTGCGCCTATTGCAATTTATAGAGACCAGCCAGTTGTGGCAACACCAATAATGGCAGCTTAATGCCCAACTGAACTTTCAGTTTGAACATACCAAATACCCCCCGTATTTGGTGTGTTCAAACTGAAAGTTCAGTTGGGCATTAAGCTGCCATTATTGGTAGTGCCACAGCTGGCAGGTCTCTATAAATTGCAATAGGCACAGTAGGAAAACTGTTTTGTATCTCTATACTGCTACTCCAAAATGTTAGCAGTTTGCTCAGTCAGTTTTGTGATGCTTTATAAAACACTATTTGTGAGTCTTTAAAATATAAAAACACATACTGTCGACATGTGCAAATACAAAGTATTGCAGAGCAAAACTATAAAAAGTAGAAAGGGCAGAAATCAACTAGATTTAAATGATCTCCATCTGCTTGACTAATCAAAGTTATGTGTACATTACATTCTAGTCAAGTAATGAATCATTAGACAAGGAATGCTAATATAATCTCATCATAACAGAATGTAAACATTAAAAAGTATGTTCTACCCAACTGGAAGCAAGCTGTTTCAAATTAACCACTTGCAGACTGCCCTATAGCAGCTTTACTGCTGCAGGGTGGCGGCTGTACACAGGATCACATATATATACATACATACATACATATATATATATATATATATATATATATATACACACGCACACACAGTATTTCCACCTGCAGGTGTCACGTTCACCACCAGCGGGCCACTTCTGCTGTGATTTTTCACAGCAGAAACCGATCTGTGGATCCTCTGGCACCCGCCGATTGTCGGCAATACACAGAGAACTGAAATAGTCCTGACAGGGAGAAGGAATCGATCCTGTGTTTCTGGAAAGCAGGGATTAGAATCCACCTCTTCTTCTAGTGAAGGCAGAATACTGTGTACACAAAAACACTGGCTAGGCACATAGTTAACCGTTTGATTGCCCTAGATGTTTAACCCCTTCCCAGCCAGTATCAGTGCATATTTTTAGCACTGATCACTGTATTAGTATTATACTGTACTAAAATGGGGTCTGTCGCGCCACCTGTTATATGGGCATATATACTGCTATTATACCATAAGTATTTTCAATTGAACTGCATAGAGCTATATGCCTATTACAGGGAGAATTAAGGGGTATTCAACATGCAGTGAAAAAAAAAACACAACATTTTTTACACAACGTGTATGTGCTTATTACTAAAAAATTTGTATTTTTGAAGGTATCAGCTTTGCAGTAGTGTAGACTAAAACCACAAAAAGTGCAAGTGCTGTGCCTTATGTTTGCGTTTACATTAAACTAAGTGTCTCCAGAGATATATGGTGTAAATACCAATTATAAGTAATCACTTGTTCATGGAATCAGTTAGTTATAAAGTGCCAAAAGTGCTCAATCTGAAAAGACGTGCTCATGTGTACCACATAGGTGCTATACAGTACAATAGGTTCAAATACTACAGTGACTGACGTGCCAATGCACATATATGACTTACTGTACGTAAAAAATTATCTGAAAATAAAAAATATTAAAAAATTAATAATCCTTAGCACCTCAAATATGCTCAAAGAAACCAAAACAGGCAAAAAAACTGAAAAAACTGGCAAAAAACCCAAACAAAAAGTGTAACCAGTCTATATGTAAATAAAAAGGTTTTATGTCCATATACATAATCCTTAATGTGCAAAAAAATCCAACAAAAGTTTATAAAGTGACTTTCGTGCTCTTGATATCTCCAGGTGACTCAAGTGCTCCCCCACAAGGGGGGTAGTGTGCATGTAAATCCATTCCCTTAAAGTTGTACCGGCCCAGCTCCCTCGGCTTCAGGCTCTGCTCTGCACAATTCCAGGGGTCTCTCTTAATTAGTAGTAGCAAATGTCTCCAGTTTTAGTCCGAAGCAATGCAGAGCGCCACCAGGAGAAGCACACTTGTGTAGGCTCCCATAGTGCTCTGGAAAGGAGTGTGTCGCTGTATTAGTGTCACTGGTTCCCGAAAGTGTCAAAAGTGTCTGTTAGTGTCTGATTTGTCAGATTATCGCAGATATAAGTCGCTATATGAGATAAGTCGCTGATTGCTGCCATTACTGGTATAAAAAAAATCCTTAAATATATACCATAGTTTGTAGACGCTATAACGTTCGCGTTACAATCTATATACGCTTATTAGGATTTGTTTTACTAAAAAACTGTAGCAGACTACACATTAGCCTACATTTATGAAGACATTTGATATTTTTATTGGATAAGTTGTATAGCAGAAAGTAAAAAATATCAAAATTGGCAGTTTTTTTGTTTATAGCACAAAAAATAAAAACACAGTGATGATCAAATACCAAAGAAAACTCTATTTGGGTACAGCATTGCAGGACCGTGCAATTGTCAGTTAAAACATTTTTTGAAGTGCCGTATCGCAAAAATTGGCCTGGTCATGAAGTGGGGTAAATCTTCCAGAGGTCGAGTGATTAAATTTAAAAGCACAATATACATCTACATTTTAAAACATACTGTACATATAGTAGTGCACTTATTACACCATGTATATTTTCACGTGACTTTTCTCCTTTCATGTAAATGCATAGGAAGGTTCCAAGTTATATCATGCTTTTTTAACAAGTCACTATCACTTTGTGATCTTTACATTATAAAATTACCCTTTGAAAAAATTATACTTTTTTCTTAACGTGGTTCTAATGGCTTATTTATTTTACTTTCATGCATTCTATGCAAGAAGGTAAAAAATAACCTTCTGTGTGCAGCCCCCGAGCCCTCCCCAATATATACCTGAGCCCGATCTTGATCCAACGATGTGCACGAAAGCAACTGTTCTCCCTCCCCATTGGCTCAGACACAGCAGTGGGAGCAATTGGCTCCTGCTGCTTTCAATCACAGCCAATGAGGGAGTGGATGACATCACTTCCGTCACTCCCGTGCATGCATGCATGAGCTGCCAGTAATGGCACAGCAGCTGAAGAAACAGCACACGCGTTGCGCTTCTTCAGTGCTCATGTGCCAATGGTTGGCACATGCCGATACGGTGAATATCTCCTGAATGGTGCAAGTTTAGGAGATATTTACAGTACCTACAGACAGGGCCGGCGCTACCACTAGGCGGACTAGGCAACCGCCTAGGGCGCACTGCCACCTAGGGCGCCCGGCCGCTGGTTATTCTACTCCCACACTGTCTACAGAGCTTGCAAGTATCCACCAGCCAGCCGCTCTGACATGTCAAGCAGCAGCACCACCCCGCCCCCCCCGCGCGGCTCTCCGCTCTGACATCATGCGTTCAACAAACACTCTGCCCCCCCTCCCCGTAGGGCGCGCCGCTCTCCGCTCTGATGTGTGTCCATCAATCATTCCCCCCTCTCCGCTCGGACATCATGATGTCACATCACTCAGCTACACAGTCACTTCTCCTGAGTCCCGCCCCTCCTGTGTGCTCCATCCAATCCATGTCCAGCATGTCTGCCCTGAGTAACTTTACACTTCTCTCAAGCCTCGTCCCTCCTGTGTCCTCCATCTGTGAAGGGGAGGTGGGCGGGAAGATTAAAAACAAGCAACCGACTGAAAAACTGCCAGTGAGACCATTCCAAGTGAGTGAGCACTTTCACTGAGCAGACCCCACTCCCTTCTCTCTCTCTCCCTGACCCCCCCTCTCCCTCTCTCTCCCCCCTCTCCCTCCCTGACCCCCCTTTCTCTCTCCCTCCCTGACCCCCCTTTCTTTCTCCCTCTCTCTCCCCCCCTGACCCCCCCTCTCTCTCCCCCTCTCTCTCTCCCTGACCCCCATCTCTCTCTCTCCCTGACCCCCCCCTCTCTCTCTCTCTCTCTCTCTCTCTCTCCCTCCCTGCCCCCCCTCTCTCTCTCTCTCTCCCTGACCCCCCCTCTCTCTCCCTGACCCCTCTCTCTCTCTCTCTCTCCCTCCCTGCCCCCCCCCTCTCTCTCTCTCTCTCCCTGACCCCCCTCTCTCTCTCTCCCTGACCCCCCTCTCTCTCTCTCCTCTCCCCCTCCCCCTCCCTGACCCCCCTCTCTCTCCCCGACCCTCCCCACTTCTCTCTCTCTCCCTGACCTCCCTCTCTCTCTCTGAACCCCCCTCTCTGAGCCCCTTTCTATCTCCCTGACCTCTCTCCCTGACCCCCCTCATTCTCTCCCCGACCCCCCCCCCCTCGTTCTCTCCCCAACCCCCCCCCTCGTTCTCTCCCTGACCCCCCTCTATCTCCTGCATCTCTCTCTCTCCCCTGACTCCCCCCCTCTCTCTGACCCCCCCTCTCTCTCCCTGACCCCCCTCTATCTCCTGCATCTCTCTCTCTCCCCCCTGACTCCCCCATCTCTCTCCCTGACTCCCCCCCTCTCTCTCCCTGACCCCCTCTCTCTCCCTGACCCCCCTCTCTCTCTCTCCCTGACCCCCTCTCTCCCTGACCCCCCTCTCTCACTCTCCCTGACCCCCCTCTCTCTCTCTCTCTGAACCCCCCCTCTCTGACCCCCTTTCTATCTCCCTGACCTCTCTCCCTCTCTCTCCGACCCCCCTCTCTCTCTCCGACCCCCCTCGTTCTCTCCCCGACCCCCCTCGTTCTCTCCCCGACCCCCCTCTCTCTCCCTGACCCCCCTCTATCTCCTGCATCTCTCTCTCTCTCCCTGACTCCCCCCTTCTCTCTCTCCCTGATCCCCCTCTCTCTCTCTGAACCCCCTCTCTGACCCCCTTTCTATCTCCCTGACCTCTCTCCCTCTCTCCCCGACCCCCTCTCTCTCCCCGACCCCCCTCGCTCTCTCCCCCGACCCCCCTCTCTCTCCCTGACTCCCCTCTCTCTCTCTCTCCCTGACCCCCTCTCTCTCTCTCTCCCTGGCCCCCCTCTCTCTCTCTGAACCCCCCTCTCTGAGCCCCTTTCTATCTCCCTGACCTCTCTCCCCTGACCCCCTCATTCTCTCCCTGACCCCCCCCCCCCCCTCGTTCTCTCCCCAACCCCCCCCCCCCCCCCCCCCCTCGTTCTCTCCCTGACCCCCCCTCTATCTCCTGCATCTCTCTATCTCCCCCCTGACTCCCCCCCCTCTCTCTCCCCCTGACCCCCCCCCCTCTCTCTCCATGACCCCCTCTCTCTCCCTGACCCCCTCTCTCCCTGACCCCCATCTCTCTCTCTCCCTGACCCCCCCTCTCTCTCTCTCTCTGAACCCCCCCTCTCTGACCCCCTTTCTATCTCCCTGACCTCTCTCCCTCTCTCCCCGACTCCCCCTCGTTCTCTCCCCGACCCCCTCTCTCTCCCTGACCCCCCTCTATCTCCTGCATCTCTCTCTCTCTCCCTGTCTCCCCTCTCTCTCTCTCCCCGACCCCCTCGTTCTCTCCCCGACCCCCCTCGTTCTCTCCCTGACCCCCCCTCTCTCTCCTGCATCTCTCTCTCTCTCCCCTGACTCCCCCTTCTCTCTCTCCCTGACCCCCTCTCTCTCTCTCCCTGACCCCCTCTCTCTCTCTCCCTGACCCCCCTCGTTCTCTCTCTCTCCCTGACCCCCCTCGTTCTCTCTCTCTCTCCCTGACCCCCCTCGTTCTCTCTCTCTCCCTGACCCCCCTCGTTCTCTCTCTCTCCCTGACCCCCCTCGTTCTCTCTCTCTCCCTGACCCCCCTCGTTCTCTCTCTCTCCCTGACCCCCCCTCGTTCTCTCTCCTCCCTGACCCCCCTCGTTCTCTCTCTCTCTCCCTGACCCCCCTCGTTCTCTCTCTCTCCCTGACCCCCCTCGTTCTCTCTCTCTCCGTGACCCCCCTCTATCTCCTGCATCTCTCTCTCTCCCCTGACTCCCCCCTCTCTCTCTCTCTCTCTCTCAGCCTCCTCTCTGACCACCCTCTCTCTCTCTCTCCCCTTGTCAGCACAGGAAGTAGCTTTACTTCAGTCTGTTTATCTCCTGTTTTAACTCCTTCCTTCCCATCATCTGCCTATACATTGATGTATAACAGAATTACTTGATTAACTTTATCCAGTTAAAGTGGTATTAAAGCAAAGCACAATATTATACTGCAGCTTACCAGTTGTTAGATGGGTGGCTGCATTAGTTTTGTTTTTAGGTTTTCTCTTTTATATTCACCTGGTGATCCTGCTAGTAATTCTGTTGTTTTTCAAATGAATGAGCTGTCTTGCAGATGTAGCAGTTAGAGGATTAAATTAAACCATTTAAGCTGGCAAAGGAGGTGGAGTCATGGGCAGAGCCGGGGGGGGGGGGGGCAAATTTAGGTTTCGCCTAGGGTGTCAAAAATCCTTGCACCGGCCCTGCCTACAGATAAGCCTTATTATAGGCTTACCTGTAGGTAAAAGTGGTCTGTAAGGGTTTACAACCACTTTAACTTGCAGCAGCTGTGTAGGTTAGCCCAAAATAACTTTATTTATTTCAGACAGAGAATGACCACAGACATTCTGTAACTGATAACAAACAATTTACAGTTACTGTGTAAAAGGCCTGAAAATTGCTTTAAAGCTTGGCCTTTACTGACCACTGAGGCTGAGAATGTGAAAGGTAAGGAGGTTTAGCAAAATGATTTTGATTAACATGTAAGCAGAGATACTTTACTGCATACAGTTTGTTTTTCTCCTTTGATTATTCTGGCTTTTCCTGTTGTTTTTCAAATGAGAAATGTTCTTCTACAATGCAAAAAAACTGTGAAACTGTCCCTACTTGTAAGCTCTTACAAGCAGCAAACCTTTCTCTCATTAGTTTGCTAGGAAACATAAAATAGTAAATGACTTTGCAGCACTTTATAGAAAAAAAAAATGTATGATAATAAAAAATGAACAGCAATCACAAACAACATAGATTTTAATGCTCAAAGCAAGGTGAGTGCCTGTTTCATTTGAACAAAACATAAAATGTAATGAACTAACTCAAGGCCATTTAAAGATTATGCATGAGAAATAAAAGCATAACCATTAACTTTGCAAGACAGATATAGAAGCAAGGTCTTGAAGTAAACTAATTTCCTCAAAGCAGGAAAAGAGACAATATGGCAAATTTTGTTGCATATTTGCAAATGAGACTAAAGATAAACTCAATGTTTACTGGAGACACGTTCAATTTAGAAATAGTACATCTTGATTGAAATACCCTAAGTAGTTTTATAGCTGGCATTTGAAACCGCTTAGCATTTTTGAATCAAGACCAATCATAGTAAAGTGTAAACGGTAAAAGCTATTTTACAAACTGTAGAACCAGGGCATGCAATCTGTGGACCAGGTCCTCACCTAGTGCCACAGACAGATTTATATTTTTGATAAATCTCTGAAAATGATTTCCTTTATTTGGGACTTTAAAATGGGCCGCTGGTTCAGTAATGCAGACAGTGTGATATATTAAAAAAAAAATAGCTTATTTATTAGATAGAGTAAAAAAAATCACAGTTGAATGCAGGACATGGAAATACAGGATGCAAGAAGAGCGAGGCAGATACAATGGTAAGCAAATTGCAATGCATAGAAACCAATACTCAAACTAAACAATTGTAACACGAGAGATAACCCAACGTGTTTCAAATCTATCACAATAGTTCTCTTCTTTAGGGGTAAATGGTTACATCAAGACGATAATGCGTCTATAATTGAACAAAACATAAATGTAAGAATACATAATCACGACATTGAGATATTTATCAAGCAATGATTGGATATTTCAGTAAGTCTATAGTCAGATATTGAACAAACACTGATCCTGCACATTGCATGAGGATTTTCCACAAGTTATTGCATCCAGATTAAAAACAATTTGAGTTTCTGCTGTGGCTTCAAGGGTGACCATATGAGCTTGGAGAGAAGGGCACACTTGTGATGGAGAAAACCAGGCTACTCACAAAGCACATCAATTTGTTTGGGCTCTGTGACCCCCGCTAAACTTTAGAGTGGTCAGGTCCCTCTCCTCTATATACCTCGTAACATGTTTTGGCCGGGTAGGTATATATATAATTTTATGCCCAATTATTGGTATAGATGATCCAACTTTGGGGATGTCTTAATTCATTTTACTATATCCCTGATATGAAACCATTATCTATATTCACACTTTTTTGTATCCTATTTTTAGCATCTCAAGCCATCTCTGGAGCTTAGCACCGGGTTTATTGGGGGTGCTGCCCAGAGCGCTCTTTGTGAATTGATGTGCTTTGTGAGTAGCATGGTTTTCTCCATCATTGGTGTGCCCTTTTCTCCAAGCTCATATGGTCACCCTCGAGGCCACAGCAGATACTCAAATTGTTTTTAATCTGGATGCAATAACTTGTGGCAAATCCTCATGCAATGTGCAGGGTCAGTGTTTCTCCAATATCTGAATATAGACCTATTGAAATATCCAATCATTGTTTATTAAATATCTCAATGTCATGATTATGTATTTTTACATTTATGTTTTTGCAATATATTCTAAATGCATTGGGTTGTCTCTCTTGTTACAATTGTTTCGTTTGAGTATTGGTTTCTATGCATTGCAATTTGTTTACCATTGTATCTACCCCTTTATTCTTGCATCCTGCACTCAACTGTAATTTTTTACTCTGAGAAATAAGCAATATTTTTTATATATCACACTGTCTGGTCTTACTGAAGTAGCGTCCTATTTATCGTTCAATTTAGGAATGTGGGCCAACTGACTTCTTTAGTCTAAACTTAACCACTTCGCGCCCAGGCCATTTCTGACATTTCTCTCCTACATGTAAAATTCCAAATTTTTTTGCTAGAAAATTACATAGAACCCCCAAACATTATATACCGTATATACTCGAGTATAGGCCGACCCGAATATAAGCCGAGGCCCCCAATTTACCCCCAAAAAAACTGGCAAACTTATTGACTCGTGTATAAGCCGAGGGTGAGACATGCCTGTCCATCCCTGTGTGTGTGTCCGTCCATCCCTGTGTGTCCGTCCATCCCTGTGTGTCCGTCCATCCCTGTGTGTCCGTCCATCCATCCCTGTGTGTGTGTGTGTCCATCCATCCATCCATCCCTGTGTGTGTGTGTCTCCATCCATCCATCCATCCATCCCTGTGTGTGTGTGTCTCCATCCATCCATCCATCCCTGTGTGTGTGTGTCTCCATCCATCCATCCATCCCTGTGTGTGTGTGTCTCCATCCATCCATCCATGTGTGTGTGTGTGTGTGTGTGTGTGTGTGTGTGTGTGTATGTGTGTGTGTGTGTGTGTGTGTGTGTGTGTGTGTGTGTGTCCAGCCTACCTGTGTCCCGAGCCTTTGTCCCGAGCCTCCGTCCCGTGCCTTGCCTCCTTGCCTCCGTCCCGTGCCGTGCCTTGCCGCCGTGCCTTGCCTCCGTCCCGTGTCGTGCCTTGCCTTGCCTCCGTCCCGTCCCGTCCCGTGCCGTGCCTTGCCTTGCCTCCGTCCCGTGCCCTCTTCGTCGGCGCCTCGGCGGCCATTGTAAAATTCAAAAGCCTCCGCCTTCGCCTGTGATAGGCGGAACACTGAATTTCCCAGCAGCCTGTGTTCCGCCTATCACGGACATCGTATCATCCTCGTCCGTAGTACGAGGATGATACGATGTCCGTGATAGGCGGAACACAGGCTGCTGGGAAATTCAGTGTTCCGCCTATCACAGGCGAAGGCGGAGCCGGAGGCGCGGCTTTTGAATGATAGAATGGCCGCTGTCTGTCTGCTCGACACGCTGATCGAGCGGGCAGACAGCGATGACTCGAGTATAAGCCGAGGGGGGCACTTTCAGCCTCAAAAAAGAGGCTGAAAATCTCGGCTTATACTCGAGTATATACGGTATGTTTTTTTATCAAAGACCCTAGAGAATACAATGGCGGTTGTTGCAACTTTTTATCTTGCACGGTATTTGCGCAGCAATTTTTCGAACACGTTTTTTCAGAAAAAAAACTGTTTCATGCTTAAAAAACCCCCAAAACAGTAAAGTTAGCCCAATTTTTTTGCATAATGTGAAAGAGGAGGATATGCCGAGTAAATATATACCCAACATGTCACGCTTCAAAATTGCATGCGCTCGTGGAATGGCACCAAACTTTGGTATTTAAAAATCCCTATAGGCGATGCTTTCAATTTTTTTACTGGTTACATGTTTTTGGGGTACAGAGAAGGTCTAGAGCTAGAATTATTGCTCTCGCTCTAACGTTCGTGGCGATACCTCACATGTGTGGTTTGAACACCGTTTTCATATGTGGGCGGGACTTACGTATGCGTTCGCTTCTGTGTGCAAGCTCGCGGGGACAGGGGCGCTTTACTTTTTTTTTATTGTTAATTTTATTTTTATTTTTTTAATTTGACACTTAAAAAAAAAAAAAATTGATGACTTTTATTCCTATTACAAGGAATGTAACATCCCTTGTAATAGGAATATGGCACGATCGGACATATTTACAGCGAGATATGGGGTCAATAAGACCCTATATCTCACCTCTAGGCTGGGAAGAATAAAATAAAATAAAAATGATCCTGGCCTCCCTGCCAAATCGGCACCCTTATTGTGAATACCGAGGGTGGGCATGACGTCATAACATCGCGCCTGGCCTCCGAATGATCATAGAGACTCCGAGGACGATCTGGTCCACCGGAAATCTCTATGGTAACTGGCGGGGGCCAGCGGATCCTGTCACCGACTCACCGATGGAAGCGATGAGTCGGTACAAGCACCGGAGGGCGGCGGGAGGGGGGCGTCCCCTCCCGCCACCCGTAAGAATGATCAATCGGTGGAACAACTGCTATGATCATTCTTATGGTGCAGGGAATCGCCGGCTGAAAACGCTGATATCTGAATGATGTCTGTGGCCTCAGACATCTCTCAGATATAACCACCGAAAGCCCATGACGTCAATAGACGTAGTATGGGCGCCAAGTGGTTAAACACCATTTATCGATATTCCTTCGATTTATATTTTTGGATCACACAAGAACACTTCCTGTACAGACATTCATTAATCCCCACACATGGGGAGCTCACATGGGGGTACGTTCTACAAAACGCTGTGAGCAGGCAGCTAAGTTTATTACTTTTTTTGCAGAATAGACATAGCATGTGATTAATAGTCTGCCTGTGGTTTGTTGTGTTTACCTCTGCGTGGACTTCAACTGTAGTATTGACTAGACAGAAACCTTTCAAATAAATATTAAAGTGATATTAAAGTCTTGGTCTGTTTTTGTATAAAAATAATAAACATATTATGCCTACCTGCTCTGTATAATGGTTTTGCACAGAGCAGCCCAGATCCTCCTCTTCTTGGGTCCCTCACCTGTCCTCCTGCCAAGTAGCCCCACAGCAAGCATCTTGCTCCTGGGCAGCCAAGACTCTCGTGCAACATCACTGGATCGGGATGAGGCACAGGTAAATATTGGTAGGCGCAGCAGTTTGGGACTTTAAATGAGGCACGGGTTAGCGCCTCCATCCCGATATTTAGCACAATAAGGAGGGAAAAAAAGTGGGACTTTAAAATGAAGCGGCTGAAGTGTGAGGGTCAGAAAAAGGTAATTTAATTGAATCCATAATATATGATACAGAGTAAATTCATATATATACATACATACATGTGCCATTGTAGGGCACAAAATGTGTTATATGGAGACATCAAGGTGTATGTAAAGACACATAAAGTCAAAAAACATATATGAACAGTAAATAGTATGTGGAGCAACAGCATAGCCTAAAAATGCCTCAGGGCGACATATCCGGTACCTGTGTTTGTAATTACATAATGTAAACATAAATGTACTGAATTAATATTAAAAATTAATTAGAAGTAACGTCGGGCCGTAGTAATTATCACTGTAGCATCAAATGTAGCTCTACGCGTTTCGTGGATGTATTCTCCACTCATCAGGAGCAGATGCGACAGATACCTGTAAAATATATAGATATGGTAAACCACACTCTGTATAGAGGGGAATAGGTACAGTACATAGAGTGCTTTCAAAAGAGGTTAACTAAGCATATCTACCATCCCCGGCAGCGAACATAGCAAACAGCAACAGGTAAATATTGGGGGGGCTGCTGCACACAATTTTTTTTTTTTTTATCTCAATGCATTACAATAAAAAAACCTGATGCCTTTAGAACCACTTTAAAGAGAAATGCACCTTTGCAAGTGTTTATCAGTCCATGTCCATCAGTTAAAATTACACACCTTCTGTCCCTTCATTATGACTATATTCGCTCACTCCAATGTATCTATGGATGCAGAAATGGTTGTCACTACGCTGCTGTCCTTGTTTGAACTACCAAAATATATTACTTTTAATAATAGTTTACAGAAAATAACTTGGAAGGAAGACATTGTGGGTTCTGATTTATAAGGAACTTATCTTTAGCAATATCAACAGGTACTGTAATTGTTGAAAATTTGCTGGTCTGAAAAATGAAAATGAATGCAGTCACTAAATATAATGACTGGTAAGCTGCCATATAATATATGCTTGGGTTTATATGTCCTTTAATCTATTTCTTTATTCATAGGAATGCACACATTTGCATGTCAGCATTGTCTTTATACACAAAGCTTAGATAAATCAATTTCCCATGAACCCCAAGACTCTTAGTTCACTAGAGGGTTTACATTATTTTATTCAGTTACCTGTGTGTATGTTTTCTTCTACCTCCACCATGATTTGTATTCTGGTTAAGTGGCAAGGGGAATACTGTTCAGCAACAGCTTCCTTTCAAAAAAATTGCTATTCCTAGTATTGAGATGCAGTGGTTATTAAAGAAAAAGCACATCATCCCAGTGCATGAGATGAATCTCATATTTCCTACTTGTACTCACAGATCCATAGTCACAGCCAACATTAAAATTCAGATGGTGGTGTTTAAATGGATTCCTTGGTTGCCTGAACTGGGTTTAGACATTTCTAGACAGACTGCAAAGCTCACTGCGAGTTTTAAAATCCGATTTCCCTGCAGACACGACCAAATGTTGAGTTATATTGCAATTTACAAATTGCCATTTTTATAATTAATTATTCATTAAAAAAAACTATTTACTAAAATGATCGCACATCAATTTATCAAATGTGATGTTTGCCAGAGAATAAAAATATAAAAATGTATTAAAGTTGGTAGGTTGTAAACATTTGGGTAACCATTGGAAAAAGAAAAAAGCAAGCAACATTGTATTTGTCAATCCAGTAAATTGTAATAGGTTTTTCTATTCAATTTATTTGCCCACACTGTTATTTAAAGTAAATGTAAACCCATTCTCATTAATTCTAAACTACTGCCATAGTGCTGAACTATTGGGATATACATGCCCCCTGCATGTATCCTTAACTGTCAAATGTCTCCCCTTTAGCTGTTTGGAGCCCCCAAAAACTCCGGATTCGGTGGTTCGGTCTGTAATATGGTACTCGCTGGGTGGAGTTGTGATGCCAGCAGACCCCCGCTCACCTCTACACTCCCCTTGGCCAGAGCATGCGAGGCAGAGCGTGTTCTGGGTAAAAGCAGAGCGCGCTCATGGCCCCTGTCACTTCATGCACACAGGAATGCCCAGTGACAGTCAGGGATGATTGGTGCGACAGAGACAGCTGTGAGCACTAATCTCCCTGCATGGCTTTCCATCATCTGATTCTTCTCTCCCTCCTGCGGCTTTCCCCTGAAAAGCCATGCAGGGAGATCGGTGCTCACAGCTGTCCCCGTCACACCGATCATCCCGGACTGTCCCCCGTGTTCCCCTCATCCAGTGCCTGTGTTCTCCACCCCAATTCTTATCTTGTCCCCTCCGTGTCCCCCTCATCCAGCACCCATGTTCTCCCCCCCTTCTTATCTTATCCCCTCCATGTCTCCCTCATCCAGCCTCCATTTTCTCCACCCCCTTCTTATCTTGTCCCCTCCATGTCCCCCTCATCCAGCACTCATGTTCTCCACCCCCTTCTTATCTTGTCTCCTCCGTGTCCCTTCATACAGCACCCATGTTCTTCACCCCCCCTTCTTATCTTGTCCCCCTCCATGTGCCCCTCATCCAGTGCCCATGTTCTCCACCCCCCTTCTTACCTTGGATGAGAAGTAGAGTGGGACGTGGAATGGGATGGATGAGAATTGGATTGGGATGGATGAGACATGGATTGGGAAGGCTGAGAAGTGGATTGGGACAGATGAAAAGTGGATTGGGACAGATGAGACGTTTATTGGGACAGATGAGATGTTTAATGGGATTGATGAGATGTGGATTGAGATGGATGAGAAGTGGATTGGGACAGATGAGTATTGATGTGAATAGAGTGTGTGCGTGAGTACAGGATGGATAATCAGGTGACCTGGGTAGAATCTAAGGCTTCATGTACATGGGACGTTGTTCAACCTCTCCTAAATGATTTAATTTGACAGCTGTCTGTGTTTGATATTTCTGCTGGCATCTTGGGAGCTGCAACATGTCGTTTTTTCCTGTGCATAGCTTACACCAAACTTCTGCTATGATCTCTAACATCCAGTGAAAAGACAGGAAAGTAACCACATGACTTCAGCATGCCAAATCATGCTGAGGTATAGAAGAGCCAATTCTTGCAGAGCCGCTGAAGAAAGGAGTGGGAATTAAAAAAGAATGCATGTCTTAGGCTAGTGTACGAGATATGTAAATCACCTGTCAATCACAGCAAGAGGGAAGAACGGAGAAAGTTTTCTCAGTTTGTCTGTTTTATTTCACTGAAAAAAGATATGTGGATTGCTCAGAGCTGGATTAACTCTTTGTGGCAAGACTTAGCACAGATGATCTGAAATCCCATACTCTATATTGTGCCAGACAAAAATAATATTCTTTTTCAAATGTATTGTGCATCCTTTAAACTTTAGGTTGCAGTGACAAAAACTATGACTCTGACAGAATTGGTCAAGGAGTGAATTAATTTCAGGCTTCATATGCGCAGGCATTATTTTGTCTCAACTAGCAAACGCTCATTTGCAAATGACCACATTTAGCAGGAAATCACATTGGTTTTAATAAGCTTTTTAACAGTATTGGTCAATAAAAGGTCCATTTATATTGACCAATAAAAAATTGAACTTTTAGTGACCAATACTTTTAAAAAGCTTATTAAAACCAGTGTGATTTCCTGCTAAATGTGGTCATTTCCAAATGAGTGTTTGCTGGTTGAGACAAAATAATGCCTGCGCATGTGAAGCCTGAAATTAATTCACTCCTTGATCAATTCTGTCAGAGTCATATTTTTTGTCACTGCAACCTAAAGTTTAAAGGATGCACAATACATTTGAAAAAGAATACTTTGCTTTGGGAAAAACATGCTAGTCAGCTGATCAAGTAAAATGAAGAAAAAAAAAGCCAATCACTTTTTGAGAAACTCTTTGGATGACAGATGCTTCAGGTGCAACATTTTTATACCACACACAGGACAGGCACCAAACTAAATCTGCTAACTGTCTTACATTTTTAGTTTGATCCCTCAGTCAATAAAACACCCTTAGCATGACTTTCCTAACACCTGTTTTCCAATGTAAGTGACAATAAAAATAGCAATAATCCTCTGCTACTAAGTGAGAAGAGGCAAGAAATCATGACAGAGAGCAGTGACTATCTGAAAATTTCCTTGTTTTTCACCAATATACTGTATGTTTATAAGGGTTATTTATTGGATATATAATCTTTGGAGGACAACTTCCCAACCATTATATTGCACAAATATACTACCAAGCTATTATATTTTTAGCATATATATTTAATGAAACTGCCATTATTTTTGTATGTTGTAATATTATTTTTTATGTACTTTTTATACAGTCTTTTTTATGGTGAGCAATACAATGGAAATACACCACTTTTATTTAGTCTAATAATCTGTTTGTCTTAATTTCTTACATATAGTGCATACATTTTGGCAATTTATGTTTTCCTATATACTTTTGTTCATTAAGAATTCTATTTAGAAAAGGTTGAAGGTCAGATTCACGGAAGATGTGTCATTTATTAGCAAACAAATCAATTGCCTGATTTATAATGTACACTCCCTGTCATTATTGACCAACTCATTCACCCATTTAAAACAAATTTGTCAGACATTAGATGTATTTTTTCTTTTATACTAAATGGGCTAGGCCCCCCTCCCACATGTTGAAGATTTCTGGGCAGTGTTGTTGTAGTTACATATATGCTATGTTAACATATAAGGAGATTGGGTAGAAAGGAGTTATTGCAGTAAGAGTATTTTTCTAGATCCTCTACAAGGTAGACCCCACACATTAGATACTGTGCACTCCCGAAAAATCTATTTGCTTTCATTTTTGTTTCATTCGTTTTTTTTTTCCATTTTTCAGGTCATTTGCTATGGTTGATATTCGTTATTTTGAATATATTATGAAAAATTCTATTTTTGTTTTGTCCCATAGACATGGTATTCATAGATTGAAAAATTGTAAATACAAAAGTTTGTAAATTTGAAAAATCCAACAATTAAAAAATGAGAAAAACCGTCTGTTTATGAAAGTAACAAATAGGAATTTATCTAAATGTACTAATTATCCAAAATAACAAGTGCCGCATATAAACCAATGGAACATAACTAATTAATAATATAATAAAAAGTTTTTATTATTTTTAATAATTTGTTATGTTCCATTCATTTAGATGCAGCATTCATTATTTTGGATAATTCATAACTTCGGATAAATTGGTATTTGTTACGTTCACCAAGAGCCAAATTTGAAAGGAAATTCCAATACCTATAATTTAATAGATAGTAATAATTATTATTATTAGTTAGTTATTATTTTGGATTTTCAAATTTTCAAGTTTTAAAATTTTCGTTCTTATTTTCGGATTTTTGAATTTACAGATTTAAGTTTTCGAAAAAATGTGTTAAGCGGGTGGTCGTTAATTCGAATATTTCCGAATTAATTAATTTGTTGAATTTCATTGAAAAACTAATTTGCAATAAGACAAATTGCACATGTCTACCACACATGCAACTCACCAGGTAGTGTGCCGGGCACTATAGTTAGTTATACGGCATACAGTTAGTTCTATTCAAATGCAAGTAGGTAGTGGCCATCAGCCAAACTGTGCAACATCTCATATTATAAGAAAGTCTAGAATTATTGTGCCAGCACTGATCCACAACAATGCAAGCCATACGATAAGTCATAATCTTACCATAAACAAAAATATATGTGGTATCAGTTTCCTGAAAGTTAAAGAGCCCAGCCTGTAGATAAGGAACACTGGTGCTAAGCACACCTATGTAAAGACCCATGGGGGGAAAGGGGTGGTGCTTGCAAGTAACAGAACAAGAAATAAAAAATATATTAATGAACATCTTTGGAAGGAATATCGGAAGACAAATAGTCTCTGTCTGACCTGTGATGATCTTTAAAATTTATTGGGAGGCTTTTGCAGCTCTAAAAATTACTCCTACTATAATACATGGGGATGCAACAAGCTGCTTCTGCATTTTAAGTGTAAAAACCTTTCTTAATAACTGTGAAAAGGAAAATGGAAGCATTTCCAAGTATTGTCAATCATATTTAAATAGTCAGAAGTCAAGATGAAAGTTGTTAAACATAGGACTATTTGCCATGAGCTAAAATTCCTGACTTAATTATCTGTGACAAATATATACACCTCACACAGTACAATGTGCCGTAGCTATTTTAATGCAACTGTAAAGCCAAGCTACGTGGTTAAGAAAGCGTAGCACTTAAACATAAATTGCAGTGTTCAGGTGTAGAAATCTTCCCTCTGCGTGCTTTGACAAACAGCTCGGAAATCTGCCAGGGATGAGAAGTGCTAACAACAATGATTACAGAGAAGTACCTGCTTGTTACAACAGCATGTAAATAGTAGTTTGGATCTGCAACATATAGTCTGTAAGAAGTGGCATGATACATTTTATGATAAAAAAACATTAGGGATTGATGGGATGAAATGATAGGGTATACGACAACACAATCATCTTATGCAATATTTACAGTGCTGTGTCATTTAATTTTATACATCTACCCCTCATACATTTATAATTTAGATGGGAATGTCACCACCTCACCAACACCCCAAATAGTACATATACATACATGATAAATTATGGTTGTTTTATTACTCCCTAAACTTGTTATATTAACAATTGCAATAAAAAGTATAATTTTGCAGTTCCCAATTGTGGTTACATGGTTGCCATTCAATCTGTACCATTCCCTTCCTTCAAGCTCTGCCCACCACTAATGCCAGGACCATAAATCACAGTAAAGGGAGGAGGGAGTAGCTTTAGAGAATGGAGAAAAAGACTGTACATACTGGGCTGTGCCTGAGCTTATTAACTAGTCAGACACATGTGTACTTGAAAAAGCTGTAGATTTCCCAGCTTTTCATGTGCAGTGGTGCTGCTTCAGGGTTCTGACAATGCTGGAAGAATCAGCCCCCAGGACGGGAAATCAATTCAGATTTAAAGGAAAGAGGAGATTTCCAAATACATTGTTTACACAAAAGGCATTAAACAATTTCAAAAGTTTCTGTTGTTTTAACTAGGTATTCGTGTAGTTATATGCCCTGCATTTGCTTTCCTTACAATGATGGGCTCACAGGTTGTGGCTACAGTTTTTAGTGTCATAGCTGACACATTCCCTATGTCCATGTATTAATTTACCTAGCTTGTCACTATTCACTAAAGAGACAGGTAACTACTTGTTCTGTGTCACCAAGCATCCAATCTGTGCCTCATCTTTACTTCTACCTCTTCTTTACTCCCCCCTCCCCCCTCCCCCAAAGCATGGTGGAATATACATTTTCTTCACAGGAAGTGTCAGTTCTCAGACTACAGACAGAGGTCATGCAATAACCTGTGTACAGCCACACTGCAAGCCCCATTTTTTTACACAAGCAAACTGCTGAAACAGGAAAGCAAAGATATACTCCTCTATAAACTGTGCGTGCAGGGCAACCAATGACACCTTGAAAAGACACAACATCATGACTACACAAAACTGCATCAATGCACATCTTATGCAGGTGAAAAACACAAGATGCAGGTAGAAAGACGTATTTATTATACCTTTAAATAGACTTTTACCAATTAGCGTGCTGCCAGTATACTGTACATATATTATAGAGAGCTTGATAAGGCCCCATTGTCATTTTCAGGAGAGCCACTTTAATATTTTATGTGTTTTGAATAAAACACACAGTAATTTAACATTTGCAGATCTCCAAATTCCAAAGCTAAAGAATGGATGTGTGTTGGAAAAAAACATTAAAATGATAGGTCCTCCCAAGGAAATGTGTTTTTGTAAGGCACAGTATGAGTTAGAACAATTGTTTAGGGTCTACTGGTCTGGAACAAATGGAAAGAAGGAAATCTGTTTTTGCTGCCTAACCAGCTCAGTTTTCTCCAGAGTCCTGACTGGGCCATGTCTTTTGCACAGTTCTGTGTCACAGCTAAATTAAAAGCAACTAGTGCACCAAAGGGTCATTGCTTTCCGTTTCCCAGAAGACACAACTACGTGATGTTAAGAGTTGGCCCAAGCATATTTAAAACACCAGAGAACAGTTATTTTATGTTAACTGTTTGTTTGTGAAAAATGTTCCTATCAAAATACCGTAAATTCATTTTATGGGTTGTAGTATGATAATGTCACTATATCTCGGTCACCTCTTACATGCAGTGGCAGTGCGTCCATAAGTGCGCATGGACACCACCCCCTCTCTCCTGCCACCCCTTCTAGCACCAATAGATAGATTCATGCATTGCATGAATCTATCTATGGTCGTTGCTACCACCCACTATTCAGGCGCCCGGCCCCTTTTCGGACACCACGCAGCTGAATTCCACAGGGTGCAGGGTTTTTCTTTGAAAAACCTGATTAGAGCCATAGGCTCTAATAGGCATCAAAAAAGTGACCTGCGAGCGCCATGCTGGGCACTCGAAGGTCACTCAGCTGGGTGAATATGAATGAATATTACCTTTCCAAACACTAAACCGCCTCTCTGCCAATCAGGTGCTTGGATCTGTTACCCACCTCCTGATTGGCTGAAACAACAGGTGCTGTGATTGGATGCCTATTAGGCATCCAATCATAGCAGGGGACAGGAAGAGAGGATGGGAAAAGACATTGAGGAGCATCAAGGAGCTGCCACCCAAAGACAGGGTAAGTGCAGATTATTTTATACTGGCATTTGATAATAAGCAATGATTTAGAGGCACACACATAACATATGCATTACATCAAACCACAAAAGAAAAATACCTTTCACCTTACCTACATACCATCCCATTTTAAGATATTCAAACAAATCAATAACATTAGCAAATATTGAGCAATCCATAGAAACTATGAAAAAGTAACCACATATCTGGGTCAGAAGACAATAGGGTCTTTCATGATGGATCTTTTCAACTGTTCTGGAAACACCAGTGTTCTGGCTTTTTGGCCTTTTCATCTGGTGTCCTTGCCAGTAATATACTTCTAGGGTGACAATATATAACATAGGGACATATATTCAATAGTTCACAGAGATGAACTGAGCAGGTGATAATACTGCTAGTAAGTTACAGGCTCACTGGTTTTCTGGCAAGATGAACAGGTATGTTATGCATTTATCACACAAATATAACAAAATTCTTTCAATAAAACAGTATATTTAACAACTCAAACTAAGCAATTGAGTCAAGTTTACTGTTAGGGTGTTCATATGCCCAAAATGTACTTGCCTATATGTTTTTCAGTACAAACGACCCCCCCCCCCCCCCATTGTATTCCTTAATTATGCAATATATTATTCCTCACTCTGGACTGTTTATTCCACACAATTTATCTGACTAGATGGAAGAGAAAATGCCCTTTTAAGTGGAATTGTATCTTCTTTGGGCACATCAATGCAAAAGTTTTTGGCTGGGGGGATTGTTAGCTTCCAGGCTTGTTCAGCTACATCTCAAAGTTCTGTCTGGTCATTTAAAGGCAGTTGAAAACCACTGATGTTCAAAAAAAATAAAAAACCCTGCAAGGCAATGGCATAATGTGCTATTATGCAACTCATACTAACACATTATGAAATATTTACCTTGGAACAAAGCCCTCCAGCGCTGTAAAGTCACTCTGAGATGGCTGACCTGTTTCCTCTGCCTGTCTTCTGGGTTCGCGAGCTCCAGCTATGTGATTGGCCGGAGCCGTGATGTTGTCATTCCAGTCACTGTAAGCCAGACCTTTACAGCAGCTGAATATCTCCTAAACTGCACAATTTCAGAAGATATTTACAGTACCTACAAGTAAGCCTTACCTGTAGGTATAAATGGTAGTACAGAGTTTATTACCACTTTAAGATTATTGGAAAGGATTTTAAGACTAATTTAAAATGTTTCCTCTTTTGCTGTCATGTGAGTCTTGGGTTCTTCCTTCTGGTTATCACAACTAGTTATCTAGTTATCCACAGCCATTTACTGTTTACACAGCTCTGTCATTTTATGTGTTTTTATCCATTAACTGTCTGTCAGCTTTGTACTCATTCTCCACAATTCTTCTCTAATACTAGAAATGTAAAAATTATATATATATATATATATATATATATATATATATATATATATATATATATATATATATATATATATCTATACACACACATACACACATATATATAAAAATAAATAATAATATAATAACACAGTATCTCACAAAAGTGAGGACACCCCTCACGTTTTTGTAAATATCATTTTATTATATCTTTTCTTGTGACAACACTGAAGAAATTACACTTTTCTACAATGTAAAGCTTGTATAACAGTGTACATTTTCTGTCCCCTCAAAATAACTCAACACACAGCCATTAATATATAAACTGCTGGAGAACAAAAGTGAGTACACCCCTAAGTGAAAATGTCCAAATTGGGCCCAAAGTGCCAATATTTTGTATGGCCATCATTATTTTCTGGCACTGCCTTAACCCTCTTGGGCATGGAGTTAACCATAGCTTCACAGGTTGCCACCGGAGTCCTCTTCCACTTCTCCATGATGACATCACAGAGCTGGTGGATGTTAGAGAGCTTGTGCTCCTTCACCTTCCATCTGAGGATGTCCCACAGATGCTCAATAAGGTTTAGTTCTGGAGATGTGCTTGGCCAGTCCATTACCTTTACCTTCAGCTTCTTTAGCAAGGTACTGGTTTTCTTGGAGGTGTGTTTGGGGTCCTTATCATGTTGAAATTCTGCCTTATGGCCTAGTCTCCAAAAGGAGGGGATCATGCTCTGGTTCAGCATGTTACAGTACATGTTGGCATTCATGGTTCCCTCAATGAACTATAGCTCCCCATTTCTGGCAGCACTCATGCAGGCCCAGACCATGACACTCCCACCAACATGCTTGACTGTAGGCAAGACACACTTGTCTTTGTACTCCTCACCTGGTTGCCACCGCACACGCTTGGCACCATCTGAACAAATACGTTTATTGTGGTCTCAGACCACAGGACATTGTTACAGTTAACTATGTACTTAGTCTGCTTGTCTTCAGCATACTATTTGTGGGCTTTGTGCATCGACTTTAGAAGAAGCTTCCTTCTGGGACAACAGAGATGCAGACCAATTTGATGCAGTGTGCGGCGTATGGTCTGAGCACTGATGGGTTGACCTGCCACCCCTTAAACCTCTGCAGCAATGCTGTCAGCACTTAGATGTCTATTTGCCAAAGACAACTTCTGGATATGACGCTGAGCATGTGCACTCAACTTCTTTGGTCGACCATGGCGAGGCCTGTTCAGAATGGAAACTGTCCCATTAAAACGATGTATGGTCTTGGCCACCATGCCGCAGCTCAGTTTCAGGGTCTTGGCAATCTTCTTATAAACTAGACCATCTTTATGTAGAGCAACAATTCTTTTTTTCAGATACTAAGAGAGTTATTTGCCATAAGGGGCCATGTTGAACTTCCAGTAACCAGTATAAGAGAGTGAGAACACCAAATTTACCACACCTGCTCCCCATTCACATATGAGACCTTGTAACACTAACGAGTCACATGACACCGGGAAGGAAAAATGGATAATTGGGCCCAAGTTGGACATTTTGAATTATTTTAAGTGTCATTTCTTCAGTGTTGTCACATGAAAAGATATAATAAATTATTTACAAAAAAAGTGAGCTACTATATATAACCTGGGAGCATGAAATTAAACTGTAAACAGCAATCTTCTAAAAGAACCAGTTTTATGAAAGAGATGTTTATTTGTGAAAATATAATTTAGTTGATACTAGTTGTTTGGTCATAACAGACTAACTAATTCTGAATGCAGGGTTCTTCAGATCTTCTTTGCATATTGTCTGTTTTCATCCATTTAGAAAAGAGATATCATGCTTATTAAGCTTTGGCTCAAGAGCTATTTTTCTCCCCAAGGATGTCTTGAATAGCATTTGTTAATTTTTATGAATTTATATAAATATGACAAGCTACCCTAAAGTAATGCTTTGCAAGTTTTGAGTTGTGTTGTAAAGATGTTAGTATTACAATGTTCCATTTAAGTTGAAGAAATACTGAGGGGGGGGGACAGCTGAAACATTACCTTGTTCTGGATTGCGAAGACTCAACATGACACAACAAACCTGATGATAGTCAAGTACTTAACAATTCCAAAGCACATTGAGCCACAAAAATTGTTTAACACCATCTCAAACAATATACATTTTACATTTTATCTACAGCTTTATTATGATTCTAAAATGAAGAGTCTCAATACAAGCAAGAACATAAAAAGTGTATATCAGAATGGCCGAGAATCAATATTGCAGATTATGAATTACATTAGTATTTATAATGTAGAACAATAATTAAAATCTGTCGTAGAATACTATGATAATCAAAAAGTATAGATATTTGAGATGATTTAATGAATACGTAGTGGTTACTCACTTTGAATATAGAATTATGTGTGAGGGGGATTTGAAAAAAAAAAACGGAATTCTTGCTAGCATTGATGGGATATTTAAAATGAACATGGTTTCTCTGTACTCAGTAACATACACTATGCAATTTAAACAGCTTCAAAACCTTTAGCAAATCAAACCACTAGGTTTGAGAATGTACCACTGACCTGAGTATTAGTTAGTTTATATCAAAATTATTTATTTTTGTTTTGTTTTTAAACTTTGAATAGGATGTGGATAGAGTTTGGCTCTATGTCAGCTTTTACTGCTGTATGTGACCCTTTTGGGGCGATTTACCCTATACACTTTACATATCTGGGACAGGAAGTGATGGAAGTCATGTAAATGGAGACACAGGCACAAATAAAGACTTAGCAGAGGTTCTAATATTCCCCCTTCATTTTTTCTCAAGTTCAATTCAAGGTAACCATCCATCTTAGTTATACCAATTATTAATAAAATATATATATATTTTTTAAAGGGTTAATGCAAACAAAAGTAGATTTCTGTTTTTAGTCATTTTCTGCGCATCTCCTGTTTCATCCATAATTTTAGACTGAACTGCCATTAATAATAATATCAACCAAAAGAATATTATATTGTATTATACTAACATCATTATTCACTTAAAATATTCACTTTTTTTTATACATAAAGTAATAACTTACAACATTGAATTCACTAAACATAACCATTCCTATTTATCTGAGTAGAACAGGAGAAACAAACGAACAAGATACGAAGGGCATCATATTACTGTAAATTCCTTCTTGTTCAAAAGACCTGCAAAAACCACAGATAGCTCATAAACTTTCTACATACTCCTATGTTCATTCAAGGTCACTCAAGTAACTATATAATATGAGATTAAGTAACCATGACAACTTCCAATTACATGGATAAGGTGTAACATTACCGCAGATCATGCGTGAAAGAAGGAGCATGTACAGCTTTCAGACTATATTATATGAAAAGGTATTTCATACATTCTGGTAGTGGACTTAAAATGAGCCCTGGTAGTTTTTTATTGTAATGTTATCATGCCAAGATCTAATCACTGTAAAGTCACTATCACAAGACATACAGTATTATCATTTGCTAGATTTAACAAGTTGGCTTTACAAGTGTTATGTAGCCACCTATAACAAAAATCCACCAGTCTAAATTCCTATCTACATTTCTGTAGTTTGCAGTATGGTGAAAAAAAAAATATCAAAGGTAGTGCACAATAAAATAATGATATTCATGAATGTTAATGTGTCTTATTATGTTAATTTTGAATATGCTCTTTGATAGTGTACATGTTAATACTGTATTCAGCTGTTTGTTTAAAGTTCAGCTTTAGGCTCACCATATACACTAAAGCTGATCTCCAACTTTACTGTCACTTTAAATATTCAGAGAATACAAAGCTGCCTATGAATGGCTGAGCTTTTTTTGGCTCCACTCAGTTTTGTTCTCAGTGTGGAAGTTCCCATTCCATTGCTGGAACACTGCATATTCCATGTAGGAAGACTTGTATTATCCCGCGCTACCTTTTCAACGATACACGTTGGGTGGAGTCAGGTGACTCTGCCGATGCCGGAAATGACTTGGGAGCCTTCAAGGCCCCACTGTCAGTTAGAAACAGGGAGTTTTTAAGCTTAAATGTAAGTGCTACATACTTTAATAAATGTATATCTAAACCTACTATACTGCGAGGATGCCTTTTTTGCATGAGTTCATATACAGACAGAATCACAAATTTAAAGAGTCATACACCCAATTATGGAAAGATACCCAGGACATCAGAAGGTACATAGTTGGAAGAGGAGGAGTCCAGAGGAGTCCAGTTTTTGTGCCCTAGAACAGGATAAAGCGCAACCTGATATGAGAGGGCAAACGTGGAGGTGAGTGTTTTAATCATTCAGATCATTAAATATACCTACTGGGAAATTTAGTTTTAAGATTATCACTAGTGCACTTTGTATGAAAGTTTATGTTATGGTTTCATATTTGTACTTATTACTATGGACGTACAGTATGAGGGAATAGGCGCTATCAACATTTTGTTTTTTTATACTGCATGTAACTGGGGCCACATAGTGTTTATACAGCGACCCCAGCAGGTGCACCTGCTAGTGTAGAAAATAGTTCATTTGGGCAAGCTTGGCCCAAATGCACTAGTTAAAGTGATAGTGAAGGTAGATACTTGTTCTAACTGATCAAAAATGTTTAATAGATTCTGGCATATGAATGTTTGTGTTAGAATCTAAGAATCAGTAAAAAGAAAATAAATACGTATTACCACCTCATATCACCCAAGCATATGTCAACAGAGGAGGGGGTACAAGCAGACACTTACTACTTACTTACCATGTAAAAAAAATACAGGACAGCCAAAAATATCAAGCCTGGTCAACAACTATTTCCTCTTAGATGGCTAAGCTGATTTGTTCAACCATTTGATCTATACTATTAAGGGGTATATTACATGTTTTACTTAAAGCAATTGTAAACTTTTTTTATAACAAACATGTTATACTTTTGTGCTCTGAACAATGGTTTTGCCCAGAGCTGTCTAGATCCTTCTATTCTCGAGTCCCCCAGTGCTCCTGGCTCCTCATCCCAGCTGAATGGCCCTTTGCAATGGGGCCACTTGTTCTGGCTGGGTCCCAAGCTGCGCTCCGTCTGTCCATTGACACAGAAAGAGTTTGACCCCACCCCCAGCACTCTGCTTAGTGGCGGTGATTGACAGTAGCAGGAGCCAATGTCAATTGAGGGGAGAGGGAGAGAGAGAGAGAGAGAGAGAAAGAGAGAGAGAGAGAGAGAGAGAGAGATATGAGAAAACCACTACTTATGGGCACAACTCTAGGTTGAGACTGGTGTTTAGATAAGTATAAGGTGGGGAGCTACAAACTGAAGATTATTCACCTCAATGCAGAGAATGTATTCATGTAAAATACCTTCTGTCTTTAGAACCACTTTATATTTGGAACTAAACCCCCCTATCCATTACAGGTAAGGAAGCTAGGGTGCTGCAATTTTAGCCTATGTTTTATTTGCAGTTGCAATGGTGCTCCATATGTGTTATGACACCAACCATTTGATGACTTGAGAGTTCAGTTGGGACTTATGCACCCTAGTAAATGTAAAAGCTATCATTCAAGGCATGAATCTAACTGTTTTAGGAAACAATTCAATTGGTGGTTTGTGTTCCACTTTAAGGTGGAATTTAACAAGTAAACAAAAAAATCCATTCATATCATATCTTTATCCCAACAGGAAAAGGAAAAATGTAACTGCTTAAAAAAAGTGTTACAAGGAATTTGGCTTTAATTTGTTAATCAAGTCAATCTAAATCTGCTAGTGCATCTAACATTACCCTGTTCCCAGATTTCCAATGCTGCTGTCCCAACGTTGCTCCTCTATCCAGAGTCGAGAAACGCTACGACAGAAACTTGTTATTGACTCAATCACCAAGTGAAAAAAAATCTTACAAAAAGAAAATTACTGGAGCCACTATATTTAAGGACTGATAAGCTGCAATATAATGGTTTAATATCACATTAAAGTTAAACTCTGCATATGATGTATTGCTGTGGTATAGCAGCATGCTCAATTGAACAAGCCTATAAATTTAATAATAAAATGCAAAGTTTCTACCAAGTTTGTCTTCACAGTGGGTATAGGTTATCACTTCTGTCATCTCAGCTGGATTTCTACGTGCTAAGTTACTAATACTCCTGGCCCAGTTCCACCATTCCCCACTTTATGCTACCTTCTCTCATATAATCAACATCTTTCAGCCTCCCATAGCTGAGATGCTTAGGAGCTTTCTGCTCCCCTGTCACTGCCAATACTTTTACCATAGGCACTGCTGAACACTTCCAAGAGCCACTCACCCAGACAGAGGGCTCTTGGGAGCTGTAGTCTAGAACAAGGATGTTCAAACTTTCTAAACAAAGTACCAGTTTACTTTCCTTCAAATTTTAGGGGGGGACGGACTGTGGCCAGCAGGAATAGACTATTTTTCTGGCATCGGTGGGAATAAACAGTGCCCCATCTTTGGTATTAGGGGGAGGAATAGCGCCCCATTGTTGGTGTCAGTGGGAGAAATAGTGTCCTATTGTTGATGTCAGTGGGAAGAATAGTGTCTTATATCAGTGGGTTGAATAGTGCCCCAAGGGATGGATAAAAACCAGCAAAGGACCGCATCTGGACCTCAGGCCACAATTTGGAGACCCCTGCTCTAGAAAACCAATGTTTATTGCTGTCATTGCTCAGCTTGCAGTGACTAACGGTCATGGCACAAGGCATAAGTACTTTTGTCTCTTAGCTAAGAAATTATTAATAAAAAAAACTCCTTCAACTGTATTCAATGCATATAGTTATGAGGCTTCCAGGCCTTTGAATCCAAGGTGGGACACTATGTCCCTGTGCTTTCATAGATTTCCTCCAGGTACTTTGCTTTCTGCCCACACTCCAAGAATCCTGGTAGGTGAGGTAGTTCCTGTCTAAATTAGCCCTAGAATGTGTGTATATGAATATATGTGTGCTAGGGACCTTGGATGGAATTTAAGTTCCAGTGACATGGGAAATTTACATGTTGAATCAGGTACCCAGCAGTGTAGTGTGGTAAATGTGTAAATCGTAAGATTGGTCACCAAACAATGATTAGGTAATTCAGTCAGCACATATTTTCTTTAGCTGTTTTCCTATATTTAAGCTTTACAAATCTTTTGTACTCACTGTAAAGAAAAATATTACAAAAGTAAGTGGTTTATGTTTCAATATTTGCATTTCCCTTTTTATTTTCTTGTTAAACAAGTGTGTTTTCTGTTAACAACTACAAATAAGTTCCTTTCATCTGTTACAGATTTTTTTTTCTTCTAGTTCGCTGAGGCATGCGGTTCACACCCATCAATTTTGGATTTATCTGCGGCTCAATTCATCTTGACATGAAAACCACTCAAAATCCAATATGTGGCTCTGCTTACCCACAAAACCAGCATCATAGAAAAGCATTTCTGATATAAAATAGTACAGTTTCTCTGATCTAATCGGATTGCTGTTGTAGCAGAAAATATTTTTCCTCAAAGCTGTGCCCTTGAATGTATTTCTGTAAGTAATGAGCTATCCTTTATCAACAAAGCGACATCTGCATCTCTCGCTATCCTAGCTGGTTCTTGATAAGTGAACCAAGATACGCTCGACTGCTAAACATTGAGACTGGCCTAAACACAAAAAAATAAAAAAAAAGGTAAAGTTCAGGATGATACATTTTATTGCATTACCTCAATGCACTGTCTAATTGGGTGACTATGTGGCAAATGTGGTTTAATGTTGGTAAAATGTAAAGTTATGCACTTGGGGGCTAAAAATATACATGCATCATACATAGGGGGAGTACAACTGGGGGAATCAATGGCGGAGAAGGATGTGGGGGTTTTGATAGATCATAAGCTTAATAATAGCATGCAATGCCAAGCTGCGGTTTCCAAAGCGAGCAAAGTCCTTTCTTTTATTAAGAGAGGTATGGGCTCCAGAGAGAGTAATATCATTTTGTCCCTGTACAAATCATTAGTAAGACCTCCTCTAGAATATGCAGTTCAGGAACTGGAAAAAGTGCAGAGAAGGGCAACCAAACTGATAAGAGGCATGGAGGAGCTCAGCTATGAGTAAAGATTAGAGGAACTGAATTTATTTACTCTTGAGAAGAAGAGATTAAGGGGAAATGTGATCATCATGTATAAATATATAGGGGTCCATATAGGGAACTTGGTGTTGAGTTATTCACTTTATGGTCAACACTGAGACAAGAGGGCACTCTTTACGTCTAGAGGAAAAGAGATTTCATCTCCAAATACGGAAAGGTTTCTTCACAGTAAGAGCTGTGAAAATGGGGAATAGACTCCCTACAGAGGTGGTTCTAGCCAGCTCAGTAGATTGGTTTAAGAAAGGCCTGGATTCTTTCCTAAATGTACATAATATAACTGGATACTAACATTTATAGGTAAAATTGATCCAGGGAAAATCTGATTGCCTTTTCTGTTTTTTTGTTTTTTGTTTGACCACCCCTGCATGACCACACCTGTCATGCAGGGGTGGTCACACACTAATCGGAATTTGGCCCATCCCTGCTAAACCATTAACATGTCAAATCAGCGCATAACTTTACTGTAGGAGAGGAATACAGGTAGTAAAATTGAGTTTTAGTTTTCCCCTTAGTTCAAGCCTGATATATACAGGGACTGTGGTATTGATTAACTAAAGTCAAATAGATTGTTCACTTTAAAATTAAATTTGCCCTAGAATGTAATACATGTGGTGAAATGTCACTTTGCAAAGAATACCCAATTACATGCAAGGAAAATAAAAAACATGCATTTTCACTTGACCATGCCTGGATGATGAAAGTCAGCAAAGCTTCACCTCATTCGATAAGCTCTGGGAAAATGATCTTGCGAAGTCATACTTCCCTAGCAAAATCAACAGCCTATTTGACTTTAGTAAATCAACCTTCGCATGTTCAAAATAATACTATACCAGGTAATAGCTAGCTGAGGCTAAATAGTGGTGTTTTATTTCCTGAAAATATATAAAAAAAAAAAAAGACTATATTTGAATGTTGGACATCAGGAAATGGCTGCTGCTTAGGAATGGTTCTTTAGAGAAGTAATGGAGGCAATTGGCATTTCAGTGTTTGACACACACAATGTACACAGTGACCCCACAGGTCAGAGTACTTTCTGGACAGGCTGCAATGGGGAGGAGATGATGTTACTAGAGGGAAAAGGAGAAATGTGAAAATCCCAGAGTCAGCCTTTTCTCCTCCTTCCTTGTCCATGTGGCTTAACCAAAAAAAAATGAAAATTACTACTTAGAATTGTAGATGATCCCCTCTGTTAACTCCAGTGCTGTAAAATCCTACTAGTTCCCTTAGTTTATTAGGGGGCTAGAGAGCTGTGTTCGCCATAATTAAACCTGTGTGTATTATGTTTTCAGATATCATTATCAGTTGTAAACTAGGTTAGGACACTGTCTAACACTGTCTAACAAAATGTTAAAAACGTAGGCGAGCCATGCAGTATATGATGCATTTGTTTTTGTTAAATCAGCAGGTCAAAAAAAAGTGAGAGAG
Organism: Lithobates pipiens; assembly: GCF_037356315.1. Taxonomy (NCBI): domain Eukaryota; kingdom Metazoa; phylum Chordata; class Amphibia; order Anura; family Ranidae; genus Lithobates; species Lithobates pipiens. The sequence continues at coordinate 396,352,244 of NW_027507748.1, read as the reverse complement.
TCAAATTCAAAAATTTCACTCAGAAAAGCAGAAATACACCTTATAACAAATATGTTTTAAAGCAGTTAAGTATTCCACTTCCATCTGCCTGCACATGTGCAGGACTTCTACGTAGGCCAGGTGACTGATCTGTCTCTCTCACCAAATCTCTCTCTAAAATTGGTACGGACAGATTGAGCAGTGCCTGGAACTTACTCTACAGATATACAGCTATAAGTCTGTAGACAGAGGAGAGCCTAGGCATACTCACATACTAGGAAGTTCACTGATATTTTTCAGTAAGAATTCCAGCTTAGATATGGCTTAGGCAGAAATAACATTGCTAAATGTTCCTTATGACATACCAGATCTTTATATTATTAGAGTTCAATTCCACTATAATTTATTTTTGTGTTAGGTTACTACAATGATACAACAACGCTCATAATTGATACAGAATTTTGAGTTGCTCATAACTTAATTGCTTTGCACTGTGCTGTCAGTCTGACACTGGACACATGCTAGCAAGAAGAAGAATCATGGGAATTACCTCATCAGTGTACATCTTTTCCTGCTTTTGCAATAAGAAAGCTTTACTTCTTTGTGTATGATAAATTTTTATTAAAAAAAAAATATATATATGGGGCATCTCAGCCAATGGGCAAGGGTTTTCTTGTATAACTTGGAAAAAAAAGAAAAAGAAATAGAATCTCATGTGGATCGGTGATAAAAAGAAAAAAAGAAAATAAAAAGAAAGCTGACAAAGGAAAGGTAAATAAGGAAGCAGACTTTTTTTCCTATTAGAAAAATTCCCTATCAGCAGTGGCTGCTGGCAAACTAGCAAACTGGCAAACGGGTGTCAGTCAAAGGCAGTAGGTGTTACTGGGTGGGCTATATTAGAATTAATATGGTGAAATGTTCACATATGATGTCAGAGAATTGATGACAAAAACCTCTGTGTTGCAGAGGATCAGAGGGTGTGTATTCCCGACAGCCAGCCTACTGAGGAAGGGCTGGATGAACTTGTGCATCATTTAGCCCAAAGGTTAAAGGCTAAAGTGACCACAGATCAAACTTCTGAAAAAGACTGTAAGGACGACAGAGGCAGAAATAAAAAAATATATGCAGCAGCAGATCTTGCAATTCATCCCAAGCCAAATAAGGCTTAAAGCAGAGGTTCAAACAAAAACGGAACCTCAGCTTTTCGGAACCATCCCCCCTCCGCTGTCACATTTGGCCCCTTTCGGGGGAGGGGGGTGCAGATACCTGTATAATACAGGTATTTTCACCCACTTTCGGGAATAGACTCCTGCTGGAGTCATGCCCCTTCCTGCCCCCCCCTTCTGTCTCCTGGGAAACACACAGGTCCCAGAAGATAGCAGGGACCAGTGAGGAATGTGCAGCGCGACTCGTGCATGCACAGCAGGGAACCGGGAAGTGAAGCTGCAATGCTTAACTTCACGATTCCCTCACTGAGGATGGCAGCTGCAGAGAGCTGAGCAATTGAATGGCTTTGGCTGCCCACCCCGGGACAGGTAAGTGTCCATTTATTAAAAGTCAGCAGCTGCAGTATTTGTAGCTGCTGGCTTTTAATATATATATATATATATATATATATATATATATATATATATATATATATATATTTTTTTTTTTTTTTAGGTGGACCTCCTCTTTAACTGGTAAGGTTGAAGTTCAACTTTAAGGAAAACCAGCCTGAATATTTATGGAAAGACTGAAAAAGACATTTTGGATGCAAGTCTTTAAATTGCTACACAATTGCTTTTTGTTTAATTTCAATAAAAGATACAAAAATAAAACAGAACTGCAAACTGTGTTTTTCCAAAGCCTACTCAGTGCAAATAGAGCCTCTAATTTATTAGGGTGTGCAATGCTAAGGGAGTATTCACATTTCAGTCTGGCAGAATAAACAACTCCCAAAGCATCATTTGCTTCATTACAACAGGCAGTTTGTCAAATTAATAGAAGCATTTGCACGCCTAATATAAAATATTAATGTCTCATTTGTTCAACAATTTTTCAGAAATTAAAACTTTTAAGTTAATCATATAGCAAACCATTTTAATTAGGACATTTAAAAAATAATTAATCCAATAGGGTTGCTTTGGATTCGTGCCAGCCTTATTGGTTTAATAAATGTAGACATACTTTGTTCTGCATTTGACTTCATGAATACGAAATATTTCAGCAAAAATAAGTGTAATGCCTTACTAAACTTACCAGTTTATCAAAAAGTAAAATATTGCTATCTTTCTTAAACAGATTTTAAAAGCAAGTGCATCCTAAAAATAATAATATGCTGTGTTTAGGTGTTCATCACCTGCCAGATTTAGAGAATTAAAGGATATGTCTAGCAAAAATGATTTGTTAGTTCTCTGTGGGTTTAAACACCCATCAGCTTTGTAAAAATTCTTTGCAATATTTATAGAAAAATGTTCACCCCCAGATATGCCCAATCCCCACTTCACCCAACCATCACTAAAATATTTCATTGCTTTGTGTATGTCAGGTTAACTATCTGACCCCTGACTAGATGGATTTGTCATATATACAATATTTTTGACTGGTATCAACAGTACCATTGTCAAGGCATTATAACGGAGAAATGATGGACATTTCCAATAATTTTTTCAGGATATTCCCTTCAGCTATTCATTAAAATGTATAATAATATGTAAAATATGATTTCAGGTAAACCTAAAGTGTATGCAACCCAGAATCTTTTTTAATATGTCTGGCATCATGTTTCACTGTATACATTTTTCCTAACCACTTTAATACCAGGCACTTTCTCCCCTTCCGGCCCAGGACAATCTTCAGCTTTCAGCGCTGTCCACTTTGAATGACAATTGTGCGGTCATACAACGCTATACCCAATCTAAAAAAAATTTCATTTTTTCCCACAAATAGAGCTTTCTTTTGATGGTATTTGATCACCTCTGGGGTTTTTATTTTTTTCTAAACAAATTAGCACTGATGAGGCAGCACTGATGGGCACTAATGGGTTGGCACTTTAGCATTTGCTAAATAACACTGTATACACTGAGGCATCAAAATATTGAAAAAAAAATGCTGCTGTTTTGATCTACTTCCTCTGAAAGACATATGAATGCCTCTATTCTAATTTTGGATTTGTACAGATTTCTTTGTGAGGGAGTACCTTGGCATTTATGCATTTGCCTCAAGCAGAGAGTGTCGTGGCTACCCTTGGGACTAATTTTATATATTAGGGCATTCTCTGTTTGAGGCAAATGCCTAAATGCTCAGGTACTCATTCAAAAAACATCCCCCATGCTGGTGGATGTTAGAAACCCTCTGCTCCTTCACCTTCCATTTGAGGATGCCCCACAGATGCTCAACAGGATTTATTTCTGGAGACATGCTTGGCCAGTCCATCGCCTTTACCCTCAGCTTCTTCAGCAAGGCAGTGGTTGTCTTTGAAGTGTGTTTGGGATTCTTATCATGTTGGAATACTGCCCTGCAGCCCAGTCTCTGAAGGGAGGGGATCATTCTCTGCATCAGTATGTAACAGTAAATGTTGGCATTCATGGTTCCCTCAATGAACTGTAGCTCCCCAGTGCTGGCAGCACTCATGCAGCCCCAGGCCATGACACTCCCACCACCATGCTTGATTGTAGGCAAGTCACACTTGTCTTTGCACTCCTTACCTGGTTGCCACCACACACGCTTGATGCCATCTGAACTAAATACGTTTATCTTGGTCTCATCAGACCACAGGACATTTCCAGTAATCTATGTCCTTAGTCTGCTTGTCTTGAGCAAACTGTTTGCGGGCTTTCTTGTGCATCAACTTTAGAAGAGGCTTCTTTCTTGGACGACAGCCATCCAGACCAATTTTATATAGTGTGCACTGTATGGTCTGAGCCCTGACAGGCTGACTCCTCACCCCTTCAACCTATGCAGCAATGCAGGCAGCCCTCATATGTCTATTTCCCAAAGATAGCCTCTAGATATGATGCTGAGCACATGCACTCAACTTCTTTGGTCTGTTCTGAGTGGAACCTGTCCAGTTAAACTGCTGTATGGTCTTGGCCACCGTCCTGCAGCTCAGTTTCAGGGTCTTGGAAATCTTCTTATAGCCTAGGTCATCTTTATGTAGAGAAACAATTCATTTTTTCAGATCCTCAGAGAGATTTTTGCCATGAGGTGCCATGTTGAACTTCCAGTGACCAGCATGAGAGAGTGAAAGCGATAACACCAAATTGAACACACCTGCTCCCCATTCACACCTGAGACCTTGTAATGAGTCACATGACACCGGGGAGGGGAAATGGCTAATTAGGCCCAATTTGGACATTTTCACTTAGGGGTTTACTCACTTTTGTTGCCAGCAGTTTAGACATTATTAACATTATTGACTGTGTATTAAGTTATTTTGAGGGGACAGCAAATGTACACTATTATACAAGCTGTACACTCACTACTTGCAAAGTGTAATTTCTTCAGTGGTGTCAAATGAAAAGATATAATAAAATATTTACAAAAATGTGAGGGGTGTACTCACTTTTGTGTGATATACTGTGTATATTTTAATAAACATGAAAGGGAAAAGGATAGGAGCCTGAATGACAATTGTGTTATTAGGAGTTCCAAATAAACAGGCTGGAGAATGGTCAAGAATTCGGGCAAAGGTTCAATACATGGTAGCCCAAATCACAGAGCTATCAATACACCCAGGGAGCTAATCCAAGCAAACAGGCACTGAGTAACAGGAAGTGCTGCTATTTATGGGCTTCTTGATTGTACATTGTCCGCAGCTAGCAGCAGGTGGGGCTAGTGAGTCCAAGGCAATGCATCAAGCATTTAAATAAATCCAGAGCTGTTCCATGGCAGAGAAGGTAAGACTGCAGCTGTGGGACCAGAAACATCTTGATTCACAGACACCCAGGTACATGACACAAAATGCATAGGCATCATCTGACAGTCAAGCAGCTAAGGCTGTAGGATTTGACATGTAAAATTAACAAATATGTGTTTCATATGAAACAGGTTTGGTCTATTCTTACAGAAAATTTGAATACACTTTGTTCTTTTATAAGTAAACCTTAAAAAAATGGGAATGAGGTAAAATGTTTTAATAATCTGTCACAATATTTGCTTTGAATAAAGCTGAAAAGCTCATAAAATGTACTTGCCTATTTAAATATATATTCCTTTTTATTCTATTCAGCAATATTGTGTGAATAAGGGTAAAAAGTTTGTTGATAGACCAGTCACAATGTGTTGCTTTATTACGCTTTCATACTACACAAAAACTGAATGTAATAATAAAGTAAACCTTTTATCTGGCAAAGAGCAACAGTGTAGTCATACATATGCAATTATGTAAATGGTATGTTCTGATTTGGTAAACAAAAAGGCTAATCTGCATATGCTGATTAGTTCTGTTAACTTTATGTGCCACTGAAAAATGTGAATGTTAATTCCTTCTTGTTAAGCAATGACAAATGTGATAAAGTACACACTTTAACCTTTGCACAGGTTTACAATTATTAAACACTCTAATTGAGTTTTGTGTATTCAAAATATTATTATTATATTTAGACATTTACATCTATGGCACTTGAAAGTTATACCTAATATTAGAAACTGTTAAGACTCCACACTACATGGTGACACCTATCTTCTTTAATTCATCCACAATTAATTTTGTTGTGTTTCTGTTTCATGAAGAGTTTTACCTCTGTAAAATACCACAATGTAGTATGTACTGGTTTATGTGGTGATAATTTTGTTGACACTCCCTAGAATGTTAACTTAATTGTAAAGGCAGAAGGTTTTTATTATCTTAATGCATTCTATGCATTAAGATAAAAAGTCTTTTGTGCGCAGCAGCCGACCCAGCACCCCCTAATACTTAACTGAGCCCCAGCTCTAGACACTAGACGCAAGTCCATCTAGTCCAACCTATGTGTTTGATTATATGTCAGTATTACATTGTGTTTCCCTGTATGTTGCAGTCGTTCAGGTGCTTATCTAATCGTTTTTTGAAACTATCAATGCCCCTCGCTGAGACCACTGCCTATGGAAGGGAATTCCAACATCCTTGTCGCTCTTACAGCAAAGAACCCTCTACGTAGTTTAAGGTTAAACCTCTTTTCTTCTAATTTTAATGAGTGGCCGCGAGTCTTTAAACTTCCTTTTGCGAAAAAGTTTTATCTCTATTGTGGGGTCACCAGTATGCTATTTGTATATTGAAAACATATCCCCTCTCAAGCGTCTCTTCTCCAGAGAGAATAAGTTCAGTACTCGCAACCTTTCCTCAAATGTTGTCAAGTTAAGTTAGCATGTTCTCAATGAGTCCCCCCCCTCCCCCCCAAATATCACATGTTGGTTTGATACTAGCTCATGTTTACATTTCAACTGATATGTTCTAGTTTAATCCACTTCCAGAAACCAAAGATTTCAAAACCAAGCAACTGACTCCAATGTATTTCAAGTCCACAACTTTGCAATTCAATTTGGCTATCATATTTCATAGCCTACTGAGCAGACAAAGCATCATTTATTTAAAATAAGCATTCATTAATTTCATTAATATGCAATCTTTTGGTAAAATTTGATGCCATGTCCACAGTTAACAGCCTTTTTGTCTATAGTAAATAAACCTCCTAGCTTCAGAAGGTATGTAAGCTCCACATACAATAAAATTCAAAACATAACCCTACAAACACCAAAGATATTTGAGGAATGTTTACTTTTATTTATTTTTTTATTATTATTTACTTGTGCTTATATATCACATAACATTGTATATAGTACAGTTGCCTCAGTGGCTGCATAAAAAATGACACTTTATATTACATTAACACACTTATTAAGATATGACAACCTGATATCTGATAAGCTGACAACCTGTAAACATCAGTTGCCTATTACTGTCATACTGAACCTCTAACTTCAATACATTCACTGACCTAGAACAAATATGAGGCTAAGGACTTATAGTAAAAAAAAAAGTTTTGGATGTAGGGGGGTAGGATTAGAACACATGTAAAGTTTTATTGCTGTCTGTGTCCCATTCTTTTTGCACTGTTTACCATTATCACCAAAAGTGGAAGAGAAGAAAATCCCAAAGTTTGAAGTGTCATCAAGGCAGGAATAAAGAGGACATCTTCCAATGAGAACACTAGCTCTGGTGACCCTAGTACCAACCAAGGATTTCCCATCTCCATACTGGGAGGCAAAACAAACCTGACAGGGGTTTTATCCCTCCCTTACTTTATCCAAAATGCCTTTAGTTCTACTTTAATTATGACTTTTCTTATCTGTATATGCATTTCAAGGCAGCCTGGGGGTGTTCCTAGTAGCCAGGCAACGAGTATTTTTAGAAGGAGGTCAGCAATTGAAACTGGAAATGTTCATTTTAACAATTTAGTATGATAACTTGCTTAGCCCAAGTGGCCTAATGTCAAGCATGTATAATTCCCCCTGGTCTGAACATTTATATGACTAAAGCAATTTCTTAAACATATTTAAAGGATTTCTCATTTGTGGGGAAAGGGCAGTGGATCTCATAAAGCCTGCATCAAAAGGTAAAATAGTTATTACAATCATTCCCAGAAATATATTATATATATTACCCTGCAATACATTCCAATTATACATGAATTTCTGCTACAGGCTAAATGATAACATACTGTGAAATTAAACAACCTGTTAACTTTCTGAGAAGGGTGTATGGAAGAAATTGATAGAAAGAAATGTATATGAAAATAGTTCACTTTATGAATATTTGGATTGCAATAAAACAAAACTGGTACTTCTGTCAACAACATACTCTCTATCATGAAAAAGTCAAATAGCATCAGTAGCTTTGGGCTGAGGTTATGACTGAATTTAGATTTCATTTAGGCAGATGTTTTACCAAAAACGATGAGCATTACGACACTGGCCAACCCGTAAACCTATTGCATTCCTAAAAAAGTATTTGTCGCTAGATTAAAAAGTTACAAAAAGAAAAAGTGTGGGAATTCAATTGGGCTTTAACATAGCAAACCTTTTCACTATAACTATTCCTAAATCCTTTCAAGTACTCCATAAGCCCATGTACTTGGTTTTGTTTCTTAGCAGCAATCAGAGAAAGGACAAATCAAAAGTACAGTAACACATTAAAGCCAATTGGAATTCACTGGACTGAAACCAGACCACTGCCAAGTGGATAGCTTTGGTTATTAATGGTACTTCATGCTTTGCTCCATCTTTTGTTACATTTTAAGGAAGGCCCAATAATCTTTTAGGCATTATATAAATTAAGGCATTATTAAAACATGCCTTCATTAAATAGTTCTCATCTTTCTAGTTAAATCCAACATGTGTTAAGAGTAACTCCACTTGTGTGGGGGGGAAAGAATAGCAATTAAAGAAAATATAATATAGCGCATATAATTGCGACACTAATCATATTGTAGTTGAATGTTAATAAAAATTACCTTTCCTTTTCAATCTGCAGCCACTGTAATTTTATGAGAATGCATTGCAATATGGCTACCTGGAGTTGTTTTGTACTGAACACCCCCCAGAAACATAATTTCCTGCTTGTGTGGTTGGCTCACCAATTTTGCCTAAGAGTCAGATTTCAGGCATCCCCGATTCCCCTGCAACAAAAATTTAATTTTTGGAGAAATACTATCAATAGGAACACGTCTAAATGGATGCAGGCCCAGCAGCTTTGCTCATTAGTGCTTTGCAGCTGCACACCTGATGGTTGATTATGAAACCACTCCCATTAGACCCACTCAGAACAGAGGCACAGAGAAACACAGAGGGATTTCTTCAGAATAACAAAAGGTAGGAATCTGCAAGACAGTTTGTTATAATCCTTGCAATGTACATAGATCAACCAGAGGGGAATGTTCTTTCTTGACAAAAGTGGAGTTACGCTGTCCATTGACACCTGCCAACATCTGATCCTATCCGCTAAAAACAGAAGGATGGACCACCTGTCTGTTTACACCTGATGGCTATCTGTCTAGCAGATTGGATCAGATGGCCATCAGGTATAAACAGACAGGTGGTCCATTTACATCCGCCGCCTATAGAGGACAGTGGGGGTTATTTACAAAAGGCAAATCCACTTTGCACTGCAAGTGCACTTTCAAGTGCAGTCGCTCTAAATCTAAGGGATAGATCTGAAATGAGTGGAAGCTCTCCCGATTTTATCATCCAATCATGTGCAAGCTAAAATGCTGTTTTTTATTTTCCTTGCATGTCCCCCTCGGATCTACAGTGACTTTACATCCAAGTGCACTTGCAGTGCAAATTGGATTTTCCTTTAGTAAATAACCCCCAGTGTGTCTGTGTCTGGCTCTGTATAAGTGGAGTGGAAATGGAGCAAGCCATCTGCCTGCTCAATCGGGATTGGTGGAAAGATTCACAGCTGAGCAGGGTGGAAAGGGGCCTAATAAGGGCAATATCCATAATAGACACATAAATATGGGATGTAAATCTGCAATGTAAATAAAACCAAGATTATGTATACTTTATTGTAAATTACCTGAAGAGCCCCTGTCACCTGTCCATTCAGTTCAACAACAATCTTCTAATATGATTACCTGTGTATTTAATTTATACTAGACACATTTTTACCTGTAAAAGCATCCTTCTGTATACGGTACATCCAAAAGTCATACAGCACTTCTCCCAGTTCATCCCTTAGTTTCTAAGCAGTATGGTCAGAGGGAGACGGATTTGTGATTGACAGCTCTAGTCTCTGGCAGCTGGAATCCCTACTCTGGAGACCATTGCTGCCATTCACAAAGAAAAGCATACAGCCTGAAGTACTTATCTAGTACTATGTTACTTGTGAATACTTTTCAATAAGTACTAAACTATATGGCGATTTTATTTATGATGCCTTGTCCTGGTGTATGAGTGCAAGAGCAGAGTCATGCCTCCAGTGGAGACGAGAGACATAGAGGTGACCAGACCTATCGGGACATGGAATGATGCCTGCTTAAATTTTGTGTAAAAGCATTTTTGCTGCAAACTTCCTATCAGCATGTCCTTGCAGTAAGTTTGCACTATGGCTGTTTGGTGGAAGGTGGTTCACACAGTATTTTGCTCTGCAATTATTGTTTAGCGTTCACATTAGGGTTACTTGTATATTAATCTTCATTACTAACAGCTCGCTTTTGTTACAAATATACATTTTTTAGTTCTGAATATTATTTTTTAGTTTTGTACACAAAAAAATAAGAATTTGTTGTGCTATAGATCTTTAGTATCAGTTAGTTCAATAAGATATCAGCAGCCAGCACAATAGTGAAGGAAGTCAATAACAAAATATATATGGTAAGAGTAGTGGGAGGAGTCGGCAACGTGACGCTGCAGAGCTTGCTTTTGTTTGTCAACAATGTAAGTGCAATTTCAATCATTTTTATCTGAATAAATACTGTTATGAAGTACTGCACAATGAGGTTTATCTCCTTTTGTCTGCATGGGATGACATCTATTTGATGATTACTACTGGAGGGTAATTTTTGAACAAGTTGCGTCACATCCAGATTTGCTGCATCCATTATCCAGTCTACTGCAACTAAGTGTATGAAGATTAATGGGCTTCCTTCTTATCTGAGTTTACTTTACATAAGCTAATGTGACCTTTGTGATGAGGGTCCACCACATGGGGTAAGTGGCTGTATTGTCAGGTGCTGGTGATGGGTCTCCCTATTCCCTGTCTATCGCAGATTGAATTACTATTCAACTTTTGTTCCTGGATTGTCCTTTTGGGATGTAAAGTGCTGCACACTTACCATATATCTTTTTGTACACAGCCTGCAGTGCTGTGTGTCAATCAGCTGCTGCTTTTACACATATACAGTCCGGCCAATAGCCAGAGCACTGCAGCTCTGAGTGATCAGCACTGCTGTTCTGTGTTATATGGTGTAATGCACTGTCCTCCACATCACTGATCATTCATTTGTAAAAGTGAAATCATATGGGGCATTGTTGTGCTATGTGAACCATTGGTTGGGCTGCATATGTTGAAAACAGCTGCTGATAAATACACATCAGCACTGCTTGTTTATTTATAATAGTAAAAGATCACTAAGAGCTGCAGCTCTGTGCAATGTATCTGTGGCTGCTTACACTTTATACTGGGGATCAGCAGATACATTACACAGAGCCGCGGCTCTTTTACTTGAACAAGCATCACTGATTGTTTGTTCATAATGGTGACAGATCACTTAGCTTAGAAAGCTCTATGCTGGCTATAACTTCCCTCACTGGAACGCCTATATTTGGGCTTCAAAAGGGGGTAAAGCTACAACCAGCACATAGAGATGTGTTTTGGGAACAATAGGGCCACCAATCAGAATGAGACCAAGTTCTTACAACATATGTACCTGGTGGCCTGAGACATTATTTTTAAAATTAACAATAGTTCTTCTTTAAAAAAGTTATCCATCAGAATATTTGTAATCTATATAGCCACCCATGTGCCTATACACAATATATTTCTTATCCAGATTTATAAAGATGGACATAAAAGCTTCATAGCATGGGCACAATAGGATAGTAACAATTTTAAACCTGTAACTAACCATCAGAAAGCCTGTGGCTAAATAACAAAATGTACTTATACATTTTTTCATTTACATGTGCTTCAAAATTTTTGTATGACGAAGGTGACCATTATTTGCATTACTTTAATTAACCTTTATAAACCTCTAACAACCATTTGGGTAAGGCAAAATAATTATCAGAACCTGACTGTTTGAATCACAGAGAGATTCCCTGACCTATTTTAAGACTTACATGTAAGCTATTCATTTATTTGAAAATACATAAAAACATTTTTTTTTTCTCTGATGTGGATCCTTTGTACACTGTTTTCATTTATAATTCTTCTCTTCAGCTAGTGGTAGACAAGATGAAGAGAGCAAAGCAGGTTATGCAGACCTCAATTGTGTTCTTCAATATGATTAACAAATCTAACAAGATTTAAGGCACTGTCAAGGCTATTATTACGTACCTAACACACTGCATGCTCCAGATGCTTTAACCATCCTGATTTAATCTAATCTAACCTAATCTAATCAAGACTGCCTAGGTATATGTTCTGTTTGTGAAAAAGAAATAGAAAGCAAGTCCAGAGATGTGTGATCCCAAGTGTTGTATTAAAAAAATTTAATTCTTCTTTGTAATTTCAGCTCAGTTCAGTAATATATCAAAATATGTTACTGAGATCAGTAATATATCAAAAGAGTAAATCTAGACCGATTTATTCCAAAAAAAAAAATTTTTTTTTCAAGTCAAGGGAAAAAACAGCAAACTACAGCATACAGTCTATCAAATAAAAAAGCACTTGCATTAAAGCCAAACTCCAGGCAAACATCTACTTATACAGCCGAAATACATTTATAGAAACTGTTTTACAATGCAAAGGATTTGTATTTCTGTCCTTTCACTTCCAGGATTTAAACAGCCTGGCCACACAGCACAGTTGGATGGATGACACCACTTTATCTGTCACTTTTTTCTGTTACTGCTGACTGAGCTATGAACGAGTAGCAGCAGACTGATAAGGTGGTCTCTCTACTCATTCTGCTCTCCTAGTCAGCATATATGCCCCTCCTTCTCTCAGTCTTAGTGATGCTGTACAGGGAATAGTAAAAGACTATCATCAAGTCAAATTCAGATTCTTACATTAGTTTCATTCAAAAATACATGTAAAGAGTGAGGTACTTGTGCTGCATAAATGCTCACTTCCAGCACAAAGCATTAGACATCTGCGTGTTTCAGAATTTCATTTTGGTCTGAAAAATACATTTATTTAGTTACTCCCGAAATTTGTTTTTATTTATTTTGTTTAGTTAAAAAATGCATTTGTCCGAAAATCCGAAATAATTAAGGTCGAATCTGTCATTAAAGGCTTATGGTGTCTGTCGAATGTTCTAAGAAGATTAGACGGGGCAGCTAAACTGTATGATGCTGCAATCATACATTTCTGATCGAATGTTCCGCCTACAAGCTATAGTAGAATTATAATGTTGTATGACACTAGTAATAATCATATTTATTAATTATTATTATTACTAGTCAACCAACATTAGAATTCTTCTATAGCCTATGGGCAGAGCATTTGACCATAAATGTCCACTCGTGGCAACTGCTTCGTTAAATCTTCATGTCGAATCTTTTCTCTCTATGTCGAATAATCTTGGACTAATAGCACTAGGTTAGGCACATTCAACCTTCTTTGCTATTGTCTCTATAATGTTGAATATTTTCTCTCTATGTCGAATCTTTTCTCTCTATGTAGAATAATCTTGGACTAACAGAGCTAAGGTTAGGCACATTCGACCACAGGTTTGATGGACATAGATTGCTATTGTCAGCGTCATGTCAAATCTCCTATCTATATAAAACTGTTGTCACAACGAAAACTTAAATAAAGCATTTGTTTATGGAGGAACTTTTGGTTTTTGGATTCTGCACGCTCATTATCGTTTGTTAAAACGATAACGAAAATACCCGAAATTCGGACAAAAATGCATTCGGACGAAAATGAATGCACATGTCTACAAAGCATAAGGTGTCACTGGCAGCCCCAGGTCTGGTACTAATGATTAGAAGTCAGGAAGACCGGCTCTCAATGATATCAAAAGCTCTTTATAAGCCTTTATTTACCCAAAATACTTTACCAGGATGTTATACAAACCTTTCACTTCCAGTTTTGTTTATCCTTTAGTGACAATTGATGGCATTACGCTCAAACAGAATATGCAGGACTCACTCTGCTTTTGGCCAAGGACTCCTGATACGATTCTCTGTTTATGCAAAGCAGTTTTTGAGAGTGTCCAGAAGCTTGCTGCCAATTAACATAAGGCATTTAATTGTTGTTCATTACAATGCATAAACAAATAAGTAACCACTTCAAGGAAAACAATACAATTTCTAAAGCTGGACTCCAGGAAAAAAGTCACATATACAGAGGCATATATTTGAATGGTATTACCTCTAAAAATATTTGTTCAGTCATTCTTGTGATCTAGACACCCCTGTCAGACATTATAACTAAATTGGAGACCTTACTTTTCTTTACTACTCAACCTTGCTAATTATACAACAAGAAACAGCAGCACACTGTTGAAGTCATCTCTCTGCTCACCCCTCCTATAATTTCTCCCTGCAGCCTTTAGTGCCATAAGGAGATGCAAGTTTTCAAAGTTTAACACAGGTCCCTTTGTACATTCTGTTGGGATTTTATTAACATTATCTGCTCAAACCCTGAAGAAGGGGGAAGCTATTTCCCCCTGAAATGCATTGGCATTGAAACGCATTGGCTATATTTTATGTTCTTGAGCATTAGATATTTCAAAACCAGGTGCTCCTTCATACTTATACAAGAACTCACCGTGTGGAGTGCCCTCCCTTTGTTGCTTGCAGAGGGGTAGCAGGCTGGGACCAGAACAAGATCCACCCATACTATCTTTTAACCAAGGACCTGCATCTTTGAAGGAAAAAACACTTTACGGTAGAACCATCAGAATTTTCACTTCTATCAGTCCAGCACTATGACCAGGGCAGGACTTAGGGTGGTGGGGGCCCCTTGACTTGAGTCACTTTCGGGCCCTACCTTCTATACATTACCGTATTTATAGGCGCATAACAGGCTCCCCAAGTTAAGAAAGGAAGTTTAAGGAAAAAACGTACATTTAAATGCTTATCAATGCAGCCTTATCAGTGTCCGTCTGCAGCCTTGCCCATCCATCTGCACCCTTGGCCAGTGTCATAGCAGCCTTGTCATTGCGATCTTGAAGTTTAAAAATGGCGCCGCCGAGATACAGGGTCCTGTCTATCTCAGCAGCTCTCGGGTCCTCTTGCAGTCCCGAGCAGAGCCGAGAGTAGCCAAGTGTATTTGGCTCGGCTCACAGTCACGCCCAGTCCCTGTGTTATGTCCATCATAGGGCGGAACTGGGCATGACTGTGGGCGAAGCCGAGCACACTCCGCTATGTATCTCGGCGGGGCCCCCTATTGGGTGGGGCCCATGGGCTTGAGCCCAGTCAAGTCCAATGGTAAGTCCAGCCCTGACTATGACACACACATCATGCTTCCCTCCTGTAAACACTACTGGAATAAAATGGTGGTTTATGATGTGGTGCATTTGGTGATCTTTTAATTTTGCTGCAAGTCTGCCTGACAATATTAATCTAAAAATCCAAAATGCTCTTGGGATCTGAAGATTATCTGATTTAAACTCTTTTAAAATTCAGACCATATGAGAGAGCTCGGATGCAGAAGCTTTCATCTATGGTAAATGATAAAATAACTTGATATTACTAGCATATGTGTGATTTATTAACATATAGGTAATAGGTACAAATGCCAGGGGTATTGTGCTGGTTAGATGTGTGCTGTTATGAGTTAGAAGCTGTGGTGTTGTTGGTTTACAAAGCACGGTACGAATAACATCAGAGCATCTATATGCTCACCTGGTCTACATACTTTGTTTCTTACTTAATGTTTTCATCACCTTTCCAACTATCAAATAATTTATCGACAATCTGTTAGCTAAAGAGATCTTAACTAAGCAAACTTTCATATATCGCAGCTCAACATTGTCACAATTAGTTCCTTTGTAATGTTATGAAAAGCAATCTGCTCCCATTAAACTCTTCACAAGCTCATTAAAAAAGCATTTACAGATGGAATGTTTGTAATACATTATTTAAAGATGCCAAAGGTACTGAGGCTTACATGCTGCAACAATGAAATGCTAATGAAGGAGCAACATAACATGCTAGGAATATTTTTAAGGGTAAAGAGCCTTTTTTTTTTTCAAGTTCATGATAATTTTATTTTATACATTTTTTTCATGCATATGAAAAAAAGCGAAGGCTGTGGTTCACTCACTATCTTTTACTTAACCACATAAGTTAGACATAAAAACAGCCCTCTGAATATGCTTATTATTTTAACAACTATTCTCCTAGTCTTAATCTCGAATGCTTTGTAGCAAGATTGTCAGCTCAGGAGCTGATCAAATGACGGATTCATTAACAGTTAATATCTGCCAGAGCACAGAAGTTGGATCAACAAACATATGTCACTGAACCCAATACAAAAAAACAAAAACAAAAAAATATCCTATTCCACACCTTCATTTGGGACATCTGGGTACCATGTAGTAGCAAAATTAGAGAGTTGCTGCAAAGAGGTTAGTGTAAAAACTCCTCCAATCACACTTTTGTTTGGATGGCTACACTAGTTCTTCAGGGTTATTCTTTATTTAGAATTTAGCCCCCTTTCTCAGTGTACTTTTGAGATAGATTACACTTGTAAGTACCAATGCATTCAGCACCAGCATGTAAGTACTGAAAATCTCCCATTCATTACAGCACCATCCATGTAGCACCACACTATGTTGCTTCATTGCCCTGTGGGATGTACCAGCATGAATGAATCCTAATGTGTATGCATCCATATTGGTGTATGCAGGCGCACTTAATAATGGTAGCTGTAGTATGAGCAGAGCAGCCCATGCACAATATTTTATGTGCAATACACCTGCGTCAAATACTTTCCATAAAAGCACTTCTTTGGGGAGTCTGGTATGAACAGAATCAGAATGTTGCTGTATTTAAAAACCGTATGTTGAATATTTTAGTACTACATTTGAAAATTGATTAAATATATTTAGCAAAGTAAAGCTTTCCTAGCAGAAAAATTGAAAAATGATGGCTGCCATTACTAATTTGCTTCTGAAAATGCTAATTCCCTGCAGATATGCTAACTGTCCATGGTTTATTACTTTCTAGGTGACTACTTTATAACAATTATGCAAATTAGAACAGACAGAGTTAGGTTTAAAAGGGTTTACTTGCATCAAAGTACTGAAGCGAGAGGGTACGAATAACAGCTAGGCTACTAGAAATTAAAAATGCCTCCCGCTATTTTCTGTTGCCTTCCTGGGCTCTCCCATTTCACCAGGGAGCCCAGAACTGAAACCGATATTTCTATTGGCTGACCATAGAGATGAAGAAAGAATGGAAGTTCCCTGATCATCTCTGTAGTCTATGAAACTGGTACCTTGGTTTGAACAGATGCTTTTAAAGCGGAGGTCCACCCGAATTACTAGTCCTACGTCTAAGTGATCCCCCCCTTCCTTAATCGCTAGATATCCCCCTTACCTTTCTGATGTCTTCTTCTGTTTTCTTCTTCTTTCAAATTTCCTGCCTCTGGAGATTCCGGAAAGGGGCGGTGCTGCTGCGGAAATGGGCGGGGCTTCAGCGGCAGGTCAGTTCTCCCTATTGGCCGCAGGGGCTCCTGGGATCGTTGTTTTTTTTCCCCAGGAGTCTGTGCGGCGCCCAGGCTCGAGTTCGCTCGAGCTGATTGATCTGCGCATGCGCGAGATTGCAGATCTTATGGGCGGTGCATGCTGGGAGATTAGGAGGACTGTGCCCTGGAAGACAATGCCTGTGGGCTTCAGATGCCCACAGGCAAAATGGAAAACGTCTGGAGATGTTTTTGTAATGCCTTTAGAAGAAAGAAAAACGGCTGCAAGACACTTTGACATCATTTAAAAGTAAGTAACCTATTTAGAATAGTTACTTTAGAAGATTAATGCGGAAAAAAAAACGGTGGTGGAACCCCCGCTTTAAGAGCATAACACAGCATACCATCATATTTTGTATTTCCCCATAAATTGGTTATTGTATTGTGTTTATGTGCATTAAAAGTGCATTTTTTCCCCCAAAAATGTGTTTGAAAAACAAATGTGCAAATATAATGCAACTTAAAAAAATGCAATATTCACCGTTTTTCTCTCTATGGCTTAAAAAAATGCATGTATGTAAGAAGCTAGTGGTTAATTCAATTTAAACCATGTTGAGCTCTGGATAACCCATGAGACATCCAAGCAGAAGTACAGAGCTCATGCTTTTTAACCTATTTCAGTGAAGAGAGATGATTCCATTAAAAATTTTAAAAATAGAATGCATAGACTGATATGTGCTTAGTTTTTTGTGTCTCTGCATGATATACATTTGTTCACACTTAAAATAAACGTCCAATCTCTTCACACATTTTGGGGTGAATTGTTTTTAAGCTTTATATAATATTTTTACTGATACTGCTGTGGTAACTGTGATCTCAATTGTGTCCCTATGTGGGTATATTTAAAGTCCCCATTTACTAGATATAATAGTAGAATTAGTACATACCGGGATGATGTGATATTTTTTCTATGTAGAATATTGCCTTGACCCCATAGCTTTACCTTTTTGTAACATTAAATAATTCATCATGTTAGATATGATACCTATTATGGTATTACATTCAATCATATAAAAAGGTAATTGTGTGCAGATACCAATTCTGACTTCAATGCACTCCTAAAACCAAAAGCTGGGAAACTATTATTATTTTTGTCTATCCCAGCTGAATCAGCTACAACTAACTTTGTAACAAAACCAAAGTTTTACCTATTCTTTCATTCTTATGTAAAATTATTTTTATTATTAGTATTCTTGTTACTATTTCTTGTATTCCTGTAAAAATAAAAAGACTACAAGACTGTGTGATAATTAACTTTAACTCTGCTTCTGGAAAGTGGAAAGCTAAAAAGATTTTAACACCTAAAATCGTTTTTTCCCATAGTCAAGTGCTAAAATATGAAGTGAAAAATTTCATGACATAAAAATGCATGTTTTATTTTTTATTTTTTTATGAATGAAGCTTTGTTTTTATATATGATAGTGATGCTTATAATATCACTTATAGCGCATAAAAATGATACTACAGATGGATGTGTCCACAATTTATATTGGATTGTATGTATTAATTAGACAATCTGGTAACTAAATGATTTGCATTTTCAATTACACTAGGATTCAATTGCATGAGGTTAACCCTAAATAAGATGTTTCACCAAGAATGGTGGTTGCTGAGCCATTGCCCACAAATTAAGGCATCGAAAACAATCAGGACCTGCCACAATATTTTCTCCAAACAGTTGCAAGCAGGTGCTGCTTGCACTTCTTTTTTATTAAAAAGGAAATGAATAGTACCTAGTCAGACAAATTTTCCAATAAACTGTAACATCTCTATTGGAAATCAAAGTATTTACAATTGTCAGGATCACTCATTATGGCCCATAGGAAAGCCCTTTATGGCTTGATTCTTGATTGATTGTTGCAAACAATGCTTAAAGTGATTGTAAATCCTAATCTTGTAAAACAACCAATGCAGTTAAAAAATTAAGTTAAAGCCAAAACATTTGTATATATCTATATCTATATATATCTATATATAGATATACTATATAGATAAATGCCCTTTTGGGGGGTGGAGAAGCAGCACAATATCTAACACAATACAATAACTAGGTCATAAAATCAGGCTGTCTTTACTTCATCTATTTAAATTCTGCTCTTAGAGATGTGACTGTTACGCTCTCTCGAAGAGCTAAAATTATTTGTCTTTTAAAATTGAATAATGGATACAAACATTTGAATGGATATTTAGGTTATTTTATATTATTATTAAGCCTACGGGTGAATGTTCTCCAGTCTCCGCTGAATACACAATTTTGCCTAGACTGACTTTGATGATTACATAATATTTATACTGTGCACCACTTAAATTAAAAACATTTATAATACAACAGGTCATACACAACTCATAACTTCCTTAAAGTTAAAATTAAGTATGTAGCCTGACTATTGATATCAAGGAAATTGCTTAAAAATCATGAACATTATATTCCAAACAAGCATTTCCTCATTCCAACTGCAGGAATTGAGTAGTAATTTGGTCTTAAATTTCACAGGCAGTATTCCGTTAAAGTCATTCTGCCTGCCTGACCTGCAAACCCCACTTGGTTACCCACTCATCAGAAACCCTGCAGTCTTTTTTATCTGAGTTTTCTCTCCTGAACACACTACTTGCCATCATTATCCACTGCACACCTCTTCTACACGTAGAACCTGCTATCATACCTACTACACACCTCTTCTATGCGTAGTACCTGCTATCATACCCAGTAAACACCTCTTCTACATGTAGTACATGTCATCATACCCACTATACCCCTCTTCTACATGTAATACCTGCCATCATACCCACAATAGCCCTCTTCTACATGTAGTACCTGCCATCATACCCACTATACCACTCTTCTACATGTAGTACCTGCCATCATACCCAGTTCACACCTCTTCTACGCACACTGCTTATTATCATACCCTCCAAACCTTCTCACTTGCACATACTTCTCCCTGTCACACATTCCAGTGCTCATCTCCAGGGCATACTGCCCATGAAGGGCTGATGTTGAGGGGTATTGTTTTTCTGCATTTGTAAAGCACTTCAAAAGCAGGTAAGCAAAATCCAGTTGACTTTATTAAATACTACACATGGCATTTCAGAGGCTGTATCTGCTTAGCCTTGTCTGTATTAAAAAACGTATATTATAATAGGGGTTGTATTGAAATGTAGATATTAGATTTATTCAGACATGGTGCAGAACAAATACTCTTGTCAGCAACCAGTATATGTTAAGAACAATTGCAATCCTGGAAAATATTTAAACATATTATTGTGATACTGTTGTATTAATGAGATTAATTCAATGACTAAACTGCAGTGGGTTAATGAAAACAAATAAAAAAATGAAAGAAGTAATTATTATTATTATTATTATAATACAGGAGTCATCTCAATGGATAGTCTTCCTGAAGCGATCCATTCTTTAAAAGACATCCTGAGAGTGTTAGATTTGGGGAAGAAAATTGGTCCAAATCCAAACCATGCTTACAGTATAGAGGAAACAGAGTGTACAGAATGTAACCACATTTCCATTTGTATTAAAATAGAAATGCTAAGTGCTCTGTTAATTGTTTCAGCAGTAACGTTTAAGCAAGGCTCAGCTAAAATCTCCAACACATTGTGCACACCTATCAGATAAATCAAAGGTCTGTTGTCTCTATCTGACCATGAACTTTACATTATTACTGTATGCCAGGTGCTAACATATCTTAAATAATAATTTAAAGAACTCCTCTCACTTTACTGTGTAAGAATCTTTAGCTATTCTAGTATTTGTTAATGAGCCCCCTGAACACATTTTTATAATCCCATAAATTGTAATCACTGACTTGCTGGCCAAACTAATGATTGGAATTGGCAAATGCTGACATATTCATGAAGTGAAATTCTGGCTAGAGTAAAAAAAAAATATTAGTTAACTGGCTAATATGTTACACTGTTTTTAAAATAGAACTAGGAAAAGTGATATCACTAAGAGAGTTTTTTTTAGCTGGCATTGTTTGGCATAGATACTGGAGTGGTAAGAGGAAGGTGAGACCCTGGTCTGGTAAGGCAGTAAAAGTTTTAGTCACTATAGCAGAAAGAATAGTGGGGATGATTGCCCAGTGCACCTAATTTGTGGCTTTAGTGGTGAAGGACTGCAGAGCAGCTCTTACAATTACTCAAAAATGCATTTGTTTTATTGTATCAGGAAGTGCACATTTCCAAATCCCTCTCCAACAGCGCAGTCAAGGTTTTGAGGCTGTCAGGCAGCTGAAATTACAAACTGACACCTGCAGGTTTATATAATAACGTCTTATGACTCGGGTTTGCGAGGATCTGCAAGTCATAATTGAATCTTAAGAATTAGCAGGTGTATTCTCTAATTGCTGGCTGATAAAGCTGTCATTAGCTGCACTGGTATGGTTCATATGTTTCCCTTTTTTGAAGCTCATTCATAATCAGTAAAAAAAAGAAGGGAAACTTATATGATGGCATCTGCAAAACAAATAATTTATTATGACCACTTTTCACTCTTTTAAATATAAAGTCTACATCTATATTTTCTCTCAAAAAGAATGTGCAGTGATTTTGATTATTTAAATGAAAGCATTAGTGAACCCTAAAATTTAAATACAAAATAGCACTGCTGACCTCAGCACTAAGTTTGCCCACTGCTTGCTCTACTCTACAAGGCTGCCTTTCTTCCAGTTTTTGTCAGCTAAAGTATGCTGCTCCAAATTTCTGTTTATTTATTTATTTATTTATTTATTTTTTATTATTATTTTTTTTTTGTGCTCTGTTGTCTTGCAGAGTACTGTGGGGCATGATCACAGAGCAGTGCTACACACCAAAATACAGATCCTGCCTGTGTATGTCGGTGAGAGGATTTTTTATAAAGCCAGGCTATGCATTGGCAATGCTGCTACACAAGCAGCCTGAGGATTTTTTCAATGGCAGGGCATGCATGCATGATGGAAATAGCAAGGGTAGACAAATGGTATATGTCAACAGCACTAGAAAATAGGGGAGGAAAGGGATCTATTTTTCGTAAAAAAATATATTTTATAGTAGCAGAAGTAGCTGTGACAGTAGCATCAATATACTTTTTTTTATTTACTATTATTTCTGTCTTCTTTTCTCACTGTACAGTCCTGCATAGCACTAATATACCTGAGATTATACAAACGTGTCTTAACTTCCACGTAATTGCTATAATTTGTGGCTTTCTAAACCCCCAATCTCAATAAAAGACCAAACTAGAGGTCGTTGGATTGGACTTTTCCTTTACTGAACGATGGTCTAAAGCAGGGGTCTCATACTGGTGGCCCTCCAGAAGTTACAAAACTACAAGTCCCATGAGGCACTTAAGGTTGACAGTTACAAGCATGACTCCTACAGGCAGAGGCATCATGGGACTTGTAGCTTTGCAACAGCTGGAGTGCCACCAGTTTGAGATCCTTGGTCTAAAGGTAAGTACAATGTCCAAGGTGGTACACTGACTGACCAGCACATCATTTTATTCCTCACCTAAACTACAGGACTTCCTCATTCATTAAGCATGACCCTGTTGAAGAAGGAACACAGAACTTCATACATGGCATCCCCGGTCTAGATATATCCAAAACACCTCTCTTACTGTTATCTAGTCACAATAAGCCGAGGCAGACATGCTCTGACAAACCCAGTACTTTTAAGTACACAATGGGGTTTATTTACTAAAGCTGGAAAGTGCAAAATCAGGCTCATTTCTGTATAGAAACCAATGAGCTTCTAACCCCAGCTTGTTCAATTAAGCTTTGGTAATAAAACCTGGAAGCACATTGGTTTCTATGCAGAAGTGAGCCTTATTTTGCATTTTCCAGCTTTAGTAAATAAACCCTATTGCGTATTTAAAAGTGGGATATGCCTCTTCTCATATTCCTCACTTTACCTTTTGGACTACCTCTTCCCCACCTTCCATCTCACCTCACGCCACTTCTCTATAAAAAGAAGCTAGACACAGAAACTCAACTGAATGAAGCACAGACGTATCCCCATTCTCTCCTTCATTGCCTGCCTTTTGAGCGGTTTCTTTATTACCAATGTGATTGAAAATAGGAAATCGGTAATCTCTGAGAATGCAATTATATAGGGTTATCTTAAAGAAAGTATTTGTTTGATAGACAATAAATATATATATAAATAAATAAAACCACATATAAAACATCTCAAAACATATTAAACGGTATCAACCTGGGAAGACACAATTTAACTGCCAACTGCACATTTCTCCTGACCCACAGAGTGAGTGATGGGCAGCTTTGCTAACTAACAGTTAGGTGCACAGACAGGGGGATGAAGACTAGAATTTGCTTGCTACATTAAATATAACAGTTACATAATAGGATTGTTCCTGCAGTGTTTTAGAAGATATCTTTAGAAACATGCCAGTACCTACAACTGCCTGCTTTTAAATCCTTTAACCATTTTCAATCACCTTGGTATCATAGCACAGTTACCTTTCGAAAAATGTTAATCATGAGGTTCCTAAGTAACATGGCACAAATACAGTTTTCAAGTATGTCGATTGTCTTTTCACACATCATATCTAAGTCACCAGCAGCATGAGACAGGGATAGTAAGTTTAGACTGTATAAATCTGTGTTCAGATTCAGACAAAATCAGGGCTGCCAGTTTAGGTGGACAGTGTTCTTAGCATTCTTGGCAACATGAACAGAAGTCTCTTAGCTGTGAACATTGGCACTACATTAATCTTAGTAAACATTAAAATATGCTTCATAAACAGTTTGCCTGGTACTCTTCTTAAATTCCATCCCCAAACACTTTGTTGCTGGAGAGTAAATCGGGTTTTGGCTCTTGCAGAGCAGTGATCCTAAGCTAAGACCAAAAGTTTAATTTCTTGCATAACCTCATAAAAGTCACGGTTTTCCATAAAGGAAAAACACCAGACACCTTGCCACATGATATAATGGAATCCATCTGGTCCTTGACTTAAGTTCACTGTAATGGAAGACAATACGTCTTTTCAACTGTGAGTATATATTTATTTACAAAAAAAGCTACATGTAGCTTCTAGCTGTACAGAGCTAGAAAATAGTTTGTGCACAGTGAGAAGGTGAGAAAGCCGCCACAGAAAGCTTTATGCCTGGGGAAAATTTCTGCAGGTGGAATACATTTTAAATTATGTAGGAATACCAATATGCTAACTGAGAATGCTGATAGATCTAACTGTATTTACAAAGCAAACAGAAGCAGCTACTTACTGAATAGGATTTAGATATTCATTGGTAACATATGATTCTGTTATGCAAACTGTGGCACATCCTTGTTTACCCAATGTCCACAATTGTATTGTAGTAAGGCATGCAGATTTCTAATTTCAACTGCCACGTTTTAAAGGAAAAGTTCACCTTTTCGGGCAGGATTTCACGTTCCATAATAAATAGCAGCGTTTTCCAATGCCATTACTGGCCCAGCCCTCCCAATGTGTTTTTCTCTCACTTACCTCATTCACAGGATATTTAGGATCTTGTTGATTTTGTTGTGTCTTTGAACAGATTTTAGGATTACATCACTTCCTGTAGCTTGTATTAGCATTCACTTCATGTTAGGTCATCTCCCAGAAGCCTCCACTTCCTTGTTGCATCACAGAAGAGAGTGTTATAGTGTGTGTTCACCACTCTGGACCACACCCCCCTCATTACAATACTACTTTCCACCTACTCCCTATACAATATTATTGTACACTCTCCTTTAGATCTCCCATCAGCTATGCAGTACAAGGGCCAGTCTGTTTGGATATAAATTGAATGAATTGTTCAGGTGTGTCTTTCTATTCCATAGTTCTGGTAAATCTACAGGAAATTGTACAGCGATTGTACAATCAGATTGCATAGTGTATAATTTTATACAAGTACATAGAAGGAAGTGGACAGAAACACTCAGTTGTCAGGCCTCATTCACATCTCCACGTAGCAAAGACTCACATTCCTCCATGCGTTTGTTTTGGGGCGTTTTCACCCGTTATGCATGGGCAACAATTATCGCAGAGAAGATCCGGGACTTTTTTGTGGAGTGGCGCATGATGCATTACCGCAGTTTTCAGTGGGTTTGCCACACTTGGGGATCCTTTAACATGTGATGGCAACACAAGCATGATGCACATTTGCAGTGCATTTTTGAAATGCATGGCAAAGCGCACATTTTCTGTGCAGTTTGCCATGCATTTGGAAACACACAGTTGTGAATGGAGCTTCATTGTTCTTGTGTAAACGCACCAATTTCACTTTCAGGCCCCATTCACAACTAGAGTTGTGGAAGTGCATTTTTTTGGCTCGTTTTTCCTGTGACACCCATAGGGAAGCCTGGTGATTTAAATGGGCTGCGCTACATGTGGAAAATAGCTCATGGGACATTTTTGTAAGTTTTTTACTGCATTTGTCACCTGTTTTTTTTCATATAGCGAATAGTGTGTTTTCTTCAGTGTTTGGTGTGCCGTTAACAATTAATGACACCGAAAGCACAACTAGGTAATTTTAGGTGTATAAATGTGGCCATTCACTATACGATCTCTTTACAATCTCCTTTAGACTTACCAAAACTATATAATAGGAGGACACACCATCCAATCACTCTGTATCCAATCAGGCAGCCTCTTGCACTATATCAGGGCTAATCCAATACATGGCAATTCATTTATCATAAGGAATCTTAATATAATCTAGTCTGTTTAATTCTTTTCATTTTCATGTTGGCCAATCCAAATTTTTTGAAAAAAAAGAGAAAAAAAAGAAAGTCAAATTGTAATTAACAAAAAAATAAAAAATTCTGTATCTGCAGTATAACAGGTGCATTCAGTTGTTTAGTGTTCTTCTAAATGGAATAAAAAGCTCTCCCATAAGATTTCTTATCCCTATAAAGGTTTACAGAAAACAACTATCTGTGTGCATCACTGGCAGTGAACAAAATATATTAAACAAGAATATCAAGCCCATGTCTCATGTCACTGCTGTTCAAGCTCCCCAGTGCTATTCTGTGTGATGTTGTCTGCAGACACTCAATATAGCTATCATGCTCCAAGGGCATATATCAGTTTGAGGATGATAGGACATTGCAATGCTAACTCCCAATGACAGGATTTAAATTAACTGGAGAAAAAAAGATTCAGATCATGTTTTTGGGTTTTTTCTGCAGACAGGACTATAAGATCACAGAAATGCAAAAAAAAACTGATCATGTTAGAACTGCCAAACTCTTCAGGTTATACACATGGGCATACGCAATGCTGCATTTGGATCTGTATTCTTTATGGATCTGAATGCAGCAATTTGGTCCACAGCTAAATTATGCAACTACGGTCTGATTTCGATTGTACATTGCACTATATGCTGAGATGTAGACACACAATGGGATTGATTTACTTAAGGCAAATTGACTGGGTGTGCACTTTGCAAATGCTATTGTGCTCTGCTAGGGAATTTGCTCCAGAGCTTAGTGAATGAGGCAAAGTTTCACTTGCAAAGAATACCCAATCACTTGCAAGGAAATAGTGCAGGTGCAGAATGACCTTGGCCTTCAGTCACTCTGAAGGACTGAAGGCTGTGGTCATTCTGCACATATGCTGCCGCTGACTACAAATTGTTGGTGTGTACAACTCACCCTGAATAAGTCATTTACACAGTGGAGGCAAAGTATGACCTCAGCCTCCAGTCATCCCATATAGCGTACAAACAACTTTTTACTAGACATGTGCATTCGCTTTCGTCCGAATCCATTTTCGTCTGAATTTCAGGTATTTTTGTTATCGTTTTAACAAACAATAACAAACTTGCAGAATCCGAAAAACGAAACATCCGACCTAAACATATGCTTTATTTTTGTTTGGGTTGTGACAACAGTTCTATATAGATAGGAGATTCGACATGATGCTGACAATAAAAATCTGTGTCTATCGAACCTGTGGTCGAATGTGCCTAAAATTAACTCTATTAGTCCAGGATTATTCTACATAGAGAGAAAGTATTTGACATAAAGAGAACAGATTCAACATAAAGAGAAAAGATCGCTGCTGGAATTGAGTGGGGGAAGTCAAATTAAAATACCAATGATGATGAATGTTATTGGCTGATTGTAACCAAAGAGGAGGAGCAGTAAAATAGCTAGAACCAACTAAGTACACACATACAGCCAACTTACTTTCACTTACGATTACGACAGTCAATCTTAGCTGGTCCATTTGTCAGAGAAATTAAATTATTTAGCAATTAAGCAAGAGTACAGCAGCAGAATAATAGTGAAGCAAGCTACAGTTCAACTGAACTTGTTCATAATAATCTGATGCTATTGTGTCAGTGTTGTGAACCTGAGAGTGATACTAGTGTTGCTAGTGTTGTGATAGCCTCAGAGGCTACCCGTATTGTGGGGGGGGATTTATTATTATAGATTCTATATTATAGATTGAGATTCTATATACCCTTGTTACCAGTCTGATCAGTGATCACTATCACCAGTCAATTTTCTGTTTGAACATTCAACATGAACGACAAAGATTCAACAAAGCAGCGAAAACATACAAACGTTGAATATTTGGCATATGTTGTCTGTCGAAAGTTCTAAGAAGATTCGACAGAGCAGCTAATCTGCTCTGTTGAATCTTCTTTGAACATTTGACAGACACCATAAACCTTCAATGACAGATTCGACCTTAATTAATTTTGATTTTCAGACGAATGTAATTTTTAACGAAAAACAAAATAAATAAAAACGAATTTCGGGAGTAACTAAATAAATGCAAAAACGAAAAACGAAATTCCGAAATGAAATATTTCAGTGTGCACATGTCTACTTTTTACATTTTAAAAAGTATACAGCCATGTGCATGGGGCCCTAATTGCAAAACGGTGTATTTTTTAAATGTATATCTATTTTCACATAGCAGTCCTAATCTGTAAAAGCTTGTATTCCTTCAATAAATACTTGTATACTTTAAAATGACCCTGTTACTGTGGGGTCCAAAAACAAGAAAAGCCAGCTTGTAGGTCATAATATATAATAAAAAAACTTTTGGCTTTGTGGGGGAAAAAATAGTAAATAAAGAAAAAATAATATAGCACATGTAATTGCGACACTAATCATATTGTTATTAAATGTTATTAAAAATGTTATTAAATGTTATTATTAAAATGTTAAAAAATTTTACATTTTACATTTAAAAAAAAAATTTTTACATTTTTAAATGTTAAAAATTGCTAAAATGTTAAACATGTTAAAAATTAAAATGTTAAAATTTTTATTAAGAATGTTATTAAAAATTATCTTTCCTTTTCAATCTGCAGTCAATGTAATTTTCTGAGAATACATTGCAATATGGCTACCTGGAGTTGTTCTGTACTCAGAATGTGTACTGGCCACTCACCAGAAACATCATTTCCTGCTTGTGTGATTGGCTCACCAATTTTCCCAGAAGTCTGTCTAAGATACAAATCAGATTTCAGGCATACCTTGCAACAAAAATGTCATTTTTTGAGAGATACTTTCAATAGGAACATGTCTAGAGGGATGCAGGCCCAGCATATTTCCTCATTAGTGCCCTTCAGCTCCACACTTGACAGGTAATTATGAAATCACTCCCATTACACCCATCTAGAACAAAGGCACAGACAAACACATATGGATTTCTTCAGAATAACAAAAGGTAGGAATCTGCAAAAAAGGTTTTAATATTCCTTGAAATGTACATAGATCACCCAGAGGGGAATGTTTTTTTCTCAACCAAACTGGAATTACGCTTTAACCACCAAAGCATAGCAGATCTCCAGCTGCTGCAGATATCTTCAAAGTGTGTCAAATACATAGCCTCTCGCCATGTGCCCAACCCTACATCCATTAGGACTAAGGCCATAGTATAAAAGTATATAGCATTTCCTTTTATATGCTGCTTTACTTTATTTTCTACCACATAGTGAAATAGTTACTTTAAAGTGTTACTAAACCCACAACAGTAAAATCAGTCAGTATATGCAGTAAAGCATGTTTGTTATACTCTATATGGAACCTAAGGGGTTAATCATCTGTTTTTAGTAAAAAGGCTGTTTGATCCTGTCTTCTCTGATCTTCCCCTTCTTTTACTGTCCCCAATCCATCGCTTACAAGCTTTACCCAGACACTGATAGAAGTCACAAGACTGCTATATACTACTGATGATAAAAGGTATTTAGCAGTTTATATTTACTGAAATAATTGTATTTCCTTCTGTGTACTGTGGGAAACCAGATATAGTGAATGCAGGGTCCTGGCTTTAGTAACGCTTTAAACACTAACAATCTATCTGCTGACCTCCTTCTGAAATCACTAGCTGCCTGGCTGTTTCTTCATTCAATAAGTTGAATTATGAGCCTGGAACAAGCAAGTAGTCAGAGTGTCTGATTTACACACTTTCTCCAGGTCAGTGATGCAGAAGATACTGAAGCTGCTGAACCAGCATGACAGCCAAGGACCTATTATAATCAGAAGGTCAGCAATTAAAGCCCCACACCTCCCTGTTACAGGTTTCCTTTAATGCGTGGCTAATATATGAAACTTGAAAGCTTAGAGAAGTAAAAAAATGAATTGTCAATAAGCACAATATACATTATTTTAAACAATCATAAACACTTAAGTACATGCTTGAGGCCGTCAGTCCCTCATACCCAATTCAAATTCACAAGGTATTCACAAACTCAGATCAGAAAAGTTTTACTTACAGTACATTTGTGAATGCTTCCAAATGTAATCATGATTCTATAAGAAATTAAGCACTTCAGCCCCGGAAAGATTTGCCCCCTTCCTGACCAGGCCATTTTATGAGAGACGGAATTGTGTCGCTTTAACTGACAATTGCACGGTTGTATGATATTGTACTGAAACAAAATTTTATGTCCATTTCTCCCCACAAATACAGCTTTTTATGGTGCTACTTGATTACCTCTGCTGTTTTTTTTTTGCTCTATAAACAAAGAAAGAGCGACAATTTTTTTTAAAAACACAATATTCGGGGTCGATCAAGGGGTTAACTGTGCTCCCTAGATGTGTTTCAACTGTGGGGGGATTGTGACTGAATAGAGGAGGAGAGAGATTGTTGTTACTGCTTATTAGGAACACATGATCTCTCTCCTCTCCCCTGAGAGAATTGGGATTTGTGTGTTTACACACACTGATCTCAGTTCTCACTCTGTCATGAGCGATTGTGGGTCATAGCACCCACCGGGCAAAATGCATCAGCTCCAGTGTCCTGAAGAGCTGATGTACAGCTACAATGGCTCACCCCGGGAGAGCCAACCTGCCACAGTATAACTGCGGCAGCTGGTCAGGAAGGGGTTAAAGTGTATTGTTAAACTGTAAATCTTCATAAATGTTTGATTTTCAGCTTCCCTTTTTCTATTTCCCTCTTTTGTTCAAACTATTTTTTAGCATTTTATCAAGAATTGCATGTTTCTGATGAGCACCAGTGATGGTGAGACATAGCCATGGTGAGTGTAATTATTAATGACCTTAGTTTGAAAACTCAATATAATCCCAAAGAAACCTTACATATATCTTATAGGATAAAAAACTAAAATAAAAAATTATTATTGCTTAGTGCGACTATACCTTAAAATCACATCAGTGCTAACCGTGTAATTATACCATCATACTATAAGATAATCTTGTGAAAATACACCTCAGTTAATATATGTGAAAATGAATCTGAAAATACAACAACTATTAATGGAATCTGTATATATAAAGAATTCCGAGTTAACCACGGGTACCGTTCGGAGGATCCGCAGCGTGCGCTCCAACTGCGTTCCAACCTCCGTAGGCGACCCGGAAATGACGTAGTAAGCGTAACTCCGTCGAACGCGTTTTGTCATTGACGTCAATGACAAAACGCGTTCGACGGAGTTACGCTTACTACGTCATTTCCGGGTCACCTACGGAGGTTGGAACGCAGTTGGAGCGCACGCTGCGGATCCTCCGAACGGTACCCGTGGTTAACTCGGAATTCGCGCCACAAGGGCTCTATCCCTAGGGGACTTACAAATATTAGTTTTTTACTAAACAGGATCAATCCCGGGACATCACCTTGGAGCGAGTGTGATATTTGAGACTGCCTTTTTGTGTTACCTGGGACAGAGAGTCACCAGCGTGTTTTCCAGAGTTTTGATTTTATTTTTATTTTATTTTCTATCTTGTTTTTTCTGGACTGCTATTGGAGAATTGGATTAACAATCTATGTAGTAGATCTTGTGGTGGACTGTGTTTCCACACTTTTTATTATATATATTTTTTATTTTTGTGGAAATAAATGGTTTGATACGGATTACACTATGGAGACTATTATTTCTTTCCTATGAGGATATAATTGGAATTCCCTTCTGGATACGGATGATCACAAAATACATGGTCTAAGGAGCTGGATATCGTCAGATTTGTTTCAAAGGCGAATTACCCCTGCAGGGGTGTATTCTTCTGGTGAGTGGGGAACCTGTGGGGGAGCACAGAAGTCACTTTGGAGATTGCACAAGAAGCACTAAAGTCACTTTATGAACATTTTATATTGGATGTGCACCACTGAAGATTTTTTGGAAAATTGGACACTATATTTTTTTCACTTTTATTATTATTATTTTTATTTTTATTTTTGTATTTTTTAGTAATTCTTTTTTCTAGGGTCTATATTATATATTATATATTTTTATTTTTATTTATATATATATATATGTACTTGTTGTTTTTTTCACAGGTGACTCTGTAGTATATATACAGTGTTTAGGGTTTGTGATTTTGGGCACGAGCTGTGTTATCAATAATTTGTTTTCTCACCTGCACTTTTTTGATGCACTTTTATATATACAGATTCCATTAATAGTTGTTGTATTTTCAGATTCATTTTCACATATATTAACTGAGGTGTATTTTCACAAGATTATCTTATAGTATGATGGTATAATTACACGGTTAGCACTGATGTGATTTTAAGGTATAGTCGCACTAAGCAATAATAATTTTTTATTTTAGTTTTTTATCCTATAAGATATATGTAAGGTTTCTTTGGGATTATATTGAGTTTTCAAACTAAGGTCATTAATAATTGGTACACTCACCATGGCTATGTCTGAGTCGCATTAGGTAATCTGTGCGACTGTATATGATTTTGGCAGAAGCTGTTTCTGTGTTCTTTTCTTTCTGTTGGTTTGGACTGAAATGAGTGGGTTCTAAGGGAATTATCGCCTTCCGAAAGGAGTAATTATTTCTATTTCATTTGGTTATAATTGAAGACTTTTAAGTGTGAAATAGGCCAGTTTCACTGCTGGCTTTTTTCTGATTGTTTCTTTTAGATATACATCTTTCCCAGTATTGAGAACTATCTTCTGTTTGTGCTAAAGAGGTAGCGCCAATTACCCCGGTTGTTAAATTGTTCTTACTGTTGGAAGAAACCCCAATTGGGGATTTTCTTCTTTTTTGGGGGGCTGCAACCTATAATTATATATAGATATTTTTTCTCGAGCCTACTGCCCCCTTTGTTTATCTATCCAACACCCAGGGTTGACTAGCGCGGTTTATTCTATTTTAACAACCAGTGATGGTGAACCTTGGCACCTCAGATGTTTTGGAACTATATTTCTCATGATGTTCAACTACACTCCAGAGTGCATGAGCATCATAGGAAATGCAGTTCCAAAACATCTGGGGTGCCAAGGTTCTCCATCACTGGCATATGATGACTGTGGAATGGCTAAAAACCTTATCAGGTTTTTATTGCCATCTGAGGTCTTTTATGGAAGCTTTCCCTGTACTTTCTGTCCAAGTAACCAAACCAAGTTTTCAACACAAAGAAAGTTAGGAGAATTCTGCAATGAGAACAAATCTGCCGTACTGATAGAGGGTCCTGACTCTTAAACTATTAAATTACGCATTTTTGTTGCTGTTTGTGTACTGAAAATCTTTCCTCACCTTCTATCATTTGGATAATGCTATGACAGGGCAGGAAGTGAAGGGGAAATTTCCCCAACAGGAACATAGGGGGCACGAATCACCATTTGCACAGTGGCAAAAAATACCATTGTGAATGTTTTTGATATTTTATCATACTTAAGTTGTCTTTCACAGGACAAACATAACATCCATTTGGTGACTCATGATTGTTCCAATGTTGTAAAATCCCATGTAATTATAATGTGCTAACTATTATGCATGTTATTGTATAGATTTCTTTGGGAAAATATAAGCAGTATTGGATGCAACATTTTCTAAGAACGTGCAATAATAAGGGATTGTTCACACAGCAGTACATATTAAAATGCTCAGTTTTAGCTCACAGCCTGCTGTCAGTTCAAAGGCATTAAGACTTCAATGTGATACACATTTTGGCACAGACAAGTAATTTAAAATTTTTATTTGAAGAGTTACAAAGCAACAGTGCATTCATTTCTCTGTGGTGTGCTGCACTGCAGTGTGGTAACATTGAGTGCCTTATAGTACACTTTGGTAAAATGCTACTGAAACTTGCCATATCACACCTCCTTGCTATGTTGCAGTGAACAGGGCACATAGAGGTGACCAGTGTTGATCCAGTGTGCACAAGCCCATTCAAATCTATTCTGTATTATGCAGAATAGAGTTAGCCCAATCAGAAGGATATGATTTTGCTAGCACTTTTAATGGGTGGGTCATTGTATTTGATTGGAAGGCCATTGTGTGCAAGACAATCTTGGGCAGGGAATGGTTATGATGTTAGGATAAGGGGTAGGCAATGCAGATGAGACTATGTCATGCTGTAATTTTAAAGAGCAGATGGTAACTACAGCTTATTTGGGGGTAGTATGGAAGTGAACACCATTGAATCCTCAAGTCTCTATGATTCTCTATGAGTCTAAATTTAGAAGGATCACTTGTTCAATGGCTGCAGCTCAGAGTATTGGATTGTCTTTGTACATCAGGGATATGCAATTAGCGGACCTCCAGCTG
Source organism: Lithobates pipiens (assembly GCF_037356315.1). NCBI lineage: Eukaryota > Metazoa > Chordata > Amphibia > Anura > Ranidae > Lithobates > Lithobates pipiens. Next base: position 396,317,977 of record NW_027507748.1, on the reverse strand, counting down.
TTGCAGAACTTCAAGTCCCATGAGGCATAGCAAGACTCTGACAGCAATAAGCATGACATTCAGAGGCAGAGGCATGATGGGACTTGTAGTTTTGCAACAGCTGGAGGTCCGCTAATTGCAGATCCCCGTTGTACATTAATACAAACAAAAAAGCAGAAGTTGCCACCATCTAAGTTCATCAATTTATTAACAGTGTAAAAAAAAGGGGTTAAAGTGCACTCTTAAAAATAGGTGAAAACAAGCACATCATCATTCCTTGGTTGCTTGTGGAGCTTGGCTGGGAGACAGCTGGGGAGCTGCCAGATTAGCGCCTGAAGGCAGCTACATTGGTCAATCAGTGTGTAGATGAGGAGTAATGCAGAGCTTGGTGTGACAGGGATGGAACCAACAAGCAGAAACTGTAACCATGCTGGAATGCAAGCCAGCATTGGGACTGGAACCAGAAGTGAAGTCGGATGTGGTGATGTCAATAGGAAGTGGGTGGTAAAATGTTTTGGAGCTTAGGGACATTCCTTTGTGAAATCAAGTGGAGGTTCCCTAAAAATAAAAATAAATATGTTACCACCCACTTCCTTCTGACATCACCATGTCTGACGTCACTTCCAGTTTCGGTCCCAGTGCTAGCTTGCGCTCCAGCAAGGTTACAGCTTCTGCTTGCTGATTCCATCCCTGTCACACAAAGCTCTGCATTACTCCTCCAAATTCTGCTTAACCAACATAGCTGCCTTCAGGCTCTAATCTGCCAGTCTCCAGGCCCCTCCATGCCAAGCTCCAGAAGCGACCAAGGACTGATAATGTGCTTGTTTTCTTCTACTTTTGTGAGTGCAATTTAACCCTTTTTTATACTGTTAATACATTGATGCACTCATTTCACGTACACATGATTGGAATTCCAGGCAGAAAAAGACAGATGAGAGCTTTTCATCGGAAAATGCGACTGTGTGTATGCTCCATCGGAATTTAGCTGTCCAAATTCCCACCAGCCAAAAATTGATAGCATGTTCTAAATTTTCCCAATGGAAAAACTTTTGATCGGAAACTCCAATCGTGTTTATGCAATTCCAACATGCCAAAAATCATGCATGCTCAGATTCAACTACCAGACAGAATCTATTGGCTACCGGCTATTGAACTTCCTTTTTCTAGTCCTGTCGTACGTCTTGTACGTCACCACGTTATAAACAATCAGAATTTAGTGTGACCGTGTGTAAGCAAGACAGCTTGAGCGGAGTTCCTTTGGAAATTACGTCAGGAAAACCATCAGGGCTTTTTCCGACGAGAATTTTCGTATGTACGCAGCATTAGAAGGTGGCCCCTTCTGCTTTTTTGTTTGGTAACTATAAAGCACTGGTATAATTGGTATTTAGAGTTCCTAGTCTTTGTTCTAGTCTTGTTAATTGTTATTTATTTATTTATTTTTACTAAATCTTTCAGTAACAAATCTAGTCCAGCAAAGAAAACAATGGTGACTGTAATAAAACTATTGAATGTCTTGCTAATACTATTGGTATACAAGGAGAGTCAAAAAATGCCAGAGAGAAAAGAGATGATCCCTACATATTCATTATAATCATTTCAAAGTAAATTACAGGATGGATAGTAGGAGATGTCTCCTCCGTGTCTGCCAAGCACTTGCTTTTGTGTCTGATTCAGACATCAGGAAAATCTATTTTAACTTGGCAGATCGCTAGGCTGTGTCAGACAGTTGTCACACAAAGATTTCCCTGTTTCTCCATCTGCTGGTTCACTAGCTTAGCATTCAATTTCAGTTTTATAGTGGAAATTCAGATTATACCAAGCTGTTTTCAAACAAAACCAAAGTACTAACGTTACCACTTGGTATTATATATGTGTTGTAAAAAATTCAAGTTGTGGGAGATATAAAAACATTTTTCCATCAACATTAAATGATATAGAGGTTGCACAAAAACCAGTGATGATCAATTAGGTTTTCTGATTTTGAAATGCTCTGCATGCATTAATACATCATTATACATATAATATATATACATATATATATATATATATATATATATATATATATATATATATATAGTCAAAGCGCTTCAACCAGGATGGATGTGAGCTATATAAACACATCAGAAGACTTACAACATGAAATGGACCTGAAGTGTGCCCTGGTCTGCTGGTCGTTATACCAAAAAAGGGGGCGTACAAAAGATACTGTAAGTAATAGATGTTTGTGGAGATAAGTGAATTTAGAAATGTCCTGAAAGAGTGAATGGGAGGGAGGGTATCACACAAAGGAACCAACAGAGACCACAGATGTGTGGGCTGCTTAAATATCCCCTGGACTCCTCCCATAAATTCAGGCCACCATACTGGCCTTCTTATTTATAGTCGAAGCCCTTCAACCGGGATGGATGTGAACCACATAAACATGCCACAAGACTTACAACATGAAATGGACCTGAAGTGTGCCCTGGTCTGCTGGTCGGTGTACCAAAAAAGGGGCCAAAAACATTTAGGTAGGGGTGAAAGCTCTTTATTGATTTAGTTTTATTTACTGAGCAAGTTTGGTAAATGCTTGCGACATCTCTTCCTGAGGATTTGGGCAAAGCAGCCGGATTTCCACCTGCCCAATCTCTAGATTATATGGTCTGGAACCCTCAGAAGGAGTGTCCAGAGTAATGACTGGGGTCGAGGCCTACGTTGCGCGTGGGATCCTGACGTACTTGATGAACTGGCAGCCATTCAAGGGGTTGATCAGGAAAGGTAGTAGGGGACTAGAGTTCGACTGCCTGGGTAGGAGTGACAGTAGGTGTTTGAGTATCACTACTGGGCACCAGATGTTCTTTGTCTTGAATAGATGGATGTCGACCCCAGGGCCAGATTGCTGGGTTTTGGATACTGCGAGCTGGAGAATAAAATGATCTTGGAAGCGAGCCGGGTGATGTCTACATAGTACCTGGCCGGCAGGGCTATTACAGGTAAACTCTCTAGGCTGCAAAAAATGTAGTAGGCTAGGTAGATGGCCGCTTGAATGACCAAGCTGGGAAGAAAGTCAAATGGGGAATGAGAGAGGATGGTCGACATGTCTCTGAAGATGGTACTCATGATGGGCAAGCGCTTGGAGTTGGCTTTGGGCTGCTGCTTCTGAATGCCACGCAGGATGGCTTGGATCGCATGGGCTGCGATCAAGGATGGCTTAGCGGGATCCTGTAATGCCAGGATGTGTTGGATGTCGGCTAAGTATATTCTGATGGTGTTGTGTGATAGAGCCAATTGTGGGTGGCAATATGAAATGAAAGCTAGTACTAGCTTAGCGTCTGGTGACGTTACCCCGGGGCAGGATGCCAGAAATTTGCAGAAGGTGTTCCAAGCTGTGTGGTAGGCCTTGAGTGCGTTGCGAGATAAAGATTGATTGATGAGCTGGGTCGCACTGTGAACGTGCTGCTTTAATCCAATGTCAGCTGAGACTAAGGTGGGATAAGAGATGACATTGGGTCGGGTTTCTGCTGAAAAAATGAAATGAAGTTAAAACGGGACAGTGCGTCTGCTGCGATGTTGCACTTGCCCAAAATGTATGTGCAGTATACATTGAACTGATGCTGCAGGGATAACTGTAGCAGCCTGCATAGGAAGGACATAATGAGGAGTGATTTGGATCTGCCCTTGTTAATGATATTGGCCAACTGGTTGTTGGTGGCAAAGGCCACGGTTTGTCTGGTCCAGGTATGGCCCCAGACCTGAGCAGCTGTTAAGATTGGGTATAGTTCTAACAATGAGGAAGACTCTGGAGGCCATGGCCCTGCAAACCAATGATGGTAAAAAATTGCAGCAAAGCGTGTGGAGGCTGCGGCATCGGTTACTACCTGCGGTGATAGAGGTGATACTGATGGTATAAACCTGGATATGCCATTCCAACCAGTAAAGAACTCATCCCACGTAGACAAATCTGCTACTGCTGCTGTGTCTAGACTAAGGATTTGATCAGGTCCTGTGTCTGAGAGAGGAAGACCAAGAGGTTCGAAACAAACAAAGTTTATTCGAAAACTTGCCCTTGACAAGCCCAATAAGGCTAACTCCAGATGGCAAAATGGGGCTGTGTGAAGGGGCCAATGGTGAAGCCTTGGTTAAGTTTGGCCTGTAACAGATGGTCTATGGCCTGTTCCTCGATGGCTGCTGAGCAGATATTCCTGCACTCGTGAGTCGTTTGGGGTAGTGTGCTGAGGCCAGTATGGAATCCTGCTGTAAATCCTTGGATAAGGAAGGTGGTCAGTGAGGGAGTGGGGTGTGAGGTGAGGTAAAACCTCAGCCATAGAATGTCTACTATGCCTAGTCAGGACATTTTCTGCTGCTTGATCTGGCATGGGGTATGTGCCCTATGACATATGGTACAGATATGAAGCAGCCGGCTGTAGTTGCATGATCCTAAATTAATGTTATTGCAGATAGATGCTACTACTCCCCCTACTGACAGAATGGGGCACCCAAACTTGTCCACCTGGGGTGACTGAGCTGGGGCCGGCAAGCCCTGACTTGTACCAGAGGTGGAGGGGAGATTGAGAGGGCATCTAACTGCTATGTTGGAGCACCAGTTAGAGGTGTGGGTGGAGAACTGACAGATAACACCGAGTGGTGAGCATAGGCCGGCAAAGTGGTGGCAGAACAATGCTGTGTCAATGAGGCTCCAATCTGTGCCCGTTTGGAATTATGTGAACCTGGCTGCTGCTTTTGACGAGAATAAATGGGGATAATCATAAAATGAGAACCCCCGTATTTATAGCCCGGGTCCACCACCGTCTGGAGATATAAGTCCAGCTCTTCCTTCCTGCTGGGGCTGGCTGAGCACAAGGCATCCCTCACCATCCCAAAGGTCACCGCAAACTCTGTAATAGTTAGTATGGGTCTTTGGCCTTGAGGACCACTGATATGATCCCCCTAGGCATATGATTTATTCTCTGCCAGATAGTGAACTGAAATGAGGAGGGAAGCAAGGTTGACATCCTTGATGTCCAATATGTCCTTCTTGATGCTGGCTGGGACCAGATGGGCTGGGAAGATAGTAAAACTCTTCCCTGTCATACCTGCCAGAGAGGGTGTCGGGAGTGGGATTGTGAGTGAATCAGGGATGGCCGCGGCCAGGCATCCTTCCAAGACTGTCACTCTGGCTTGGACATCAGTGACTCTGGTGGACAATGATGACACCATGGTGTGAAGCTGAGAAATGGCCGAAGAGATGGACTGAAGAGATGCCTGCTGGGCCTGTCTGTCACTGGCGATGGGAAGAGGAGCCTGGAAAGCTCAGCTTTCCTGGCTGTAGCGGGGAAGGGCATGCCCCTGCACCTTAGTTTCACTTTTAACTTTGGGGATGGTACATCCCCTAAGGGACTGCACGCTGTGGCTCTCTGAAACCGAAGAGGGCGACAGAGGGGCAGATGTGAGGTCTTCACTGCCGGCCTGTGACATGGCTCTGGCTGACTTGTGCCCTAGTGGCAAAGTCCTGGTTTTTGAGGTCGAAAGCTGAGTTGGCCGCAGTGGGGGCGACATGAAAGTCCAGGTTTTTTGTTTTTGTTTTTTGTGTCTTGTCTATGTACACATTATTTTTATTTTATTTTTATTTTTCTACCTGGGGGAATAACGTCCAAGCTGGTGCAGTATAGAACTACCTGAACTCGAATGACCTAGAGGAGAAATGACAGACGGATAACAGTGAGTGGCTCAATTACATGCCATTTGGAGGTGAATGAAAGGCTGGGTCATGCGATTTTGATATGCGTTTATGGCGACTGCAAGGGAAACCTTCCTGGGAGGCTAATGATGGTTAAACAAATGAATTGAAACCATGAATGAAATTTGAAGGAAAACGGCTTTGAGAACAGTTGGGCTGAAACTATGCGGGCCCATGTGCCGTATTGCAACTGGCTTTGAACTGGACCGCAGGGTGAGCCGTACTGTGGGTTGTCTGTCGATAACATGTTGAATTATATGGTGATCTGAATTAAGAGTGAATCGTTGAGTCACTGAGGGGACCGACATCGAACAACTGTAGAGCGTATGAGACAGAATGAAAGAAACAAAAAAGGCATGAATGACGCGACTGCCGTACCTAAGGAAAACATGACAGTCAATATACGAAATAAGATCACTAAATGATTGAAGTGATGGTGACATGAATTGGAATGCTGTAACTGTGACTGACAATGAACCGAACTCTGGAATATGGGATGAAGTGGAAACGAAATGCAATGACTGGATGAAGCTGACACGAATCGGAGTGCTGCTAAAGCGACTGGATTTGGATCAGAGTGTGGAATATATGAAATGTAATGACCAAAATGATTGCCATGACAGAGGTATGAATCGTGTGCTAAAATTGCAGCTGACAGTGAACCGGACTGTGGAGCATGTAAATTAAATGAAATGACATAAATTGGTGTGTCACTACTGTGACTGGATTTGAATCGGAGTAAGTGAAATGATTTGTCATGAGGCATGAATCGGTGTGTCGCGATAGTGACTGACAACGAACATGTCTGTGGAACATGGAATGATAATACGGTGAAACTACTGAAATAAGTTGACACAAATCGGTGCGTTGCTGAGGTGACTGGATTTGAAAGACGAAGTGTAGGGTATATAGAATGAACAAAATGATTGCCATGACAGAGGAGCGAGTCGGTGTGCCGCGATTGTGATTGTCAATGAACTGGACTGTGGAGCATGGAACAAAATGAGATAAAAAATAGCTAACACGAGCCGACAAGAATTAGTGTGTAGCAACTGAATCCGAACCGGAGTAAAGGGTATGCAAAATGTAAGAAATTAAATGTTTTGCCATGACAGAGGCACAAATCCGTGTGGCCCCCTGGGAGACAGCTTTATGCTAGTCCACTCTTTGTGCATTATTCTGCCCCATCCCTAGAACCGTCTGCCTTTTCCTGCTCTTCTTTTACTAGCAGATTGGGCTGGCCTGACCAACTGTGCATAGATCCTGACAGTGGTGTAGTAGAATTGGTTTCCAGTGGGATGGTACCCTCTGAACCAATTTCTAGATATTTATAAGTGAAACGTATCCCTTTGCAAGACAGTGAGGTCCGTTCTCTTTATTTACTATCTGTAGAACCTTGACTGTATCCTGAGGAAGCCCAAGCCCTTGTACACACGGTCAGAGATTCCGACAGAATGTGTCCGATCGGACCGTTTTGTGTGTGGTCTACATTGGACTGTTTCCGTCGGAGTATCCGACGGACCAAGTTTTCCAACTAAAATTTTCAGACAAAATGCTCCGATCCGACATACTCCGATCATGTGTAGAGAATTACGATCGGACAAAGTGTCACGCATGCTCAGATAAAATTCCTACACCAAAGCTATTGGCTACTAGCGTGAACATAGTCCCGTCGTAACGAAATAACGTAATCACGTCAGATTTTCCGACAACTTTGTCCGACCGCGTGTATACAACAGTTTCGGAAAAAATCAGTCGGACAAAATTCGACTGAGAAAATACGACGGATTTGGTTGTCGGAATCTCCGACCATGTGTACAAGGGCTAACAGTGAAATACAAGGGTGCACTGCACATTATGTATTAGTATACATGATTTTTAATTTTTCTGTACTGTTCTATTCATGTTGTGTAATGTTCAATAAATAGTGTTTATTTTGATACCTCTTCATTGTTTCCTATGCCTTCAAAGTCAGACCTAGGTGTACTGTTATAGTACACCTTTTTTTCTTGTTTATTCCCTAGTAAACTGCTTTATTCCCTCAATTTATGGATATGGCTATGTGAGTGCACTTCTTTTCTGTTTATTATTGCAGTTTACTAGTCTTGGGTGTGATGTCTGTGTGCATTTTTTTTTCGAGTTTTCTTCCTTTTATTTTCACTTGGTAGTCCTACAAGTATAACACTTCTTGTACTGGGGTGGTTATGCCACTCCTCCACTGTACCTATAGAGAGAGACAAATTTGTCACCCTAGTTTGTTGTCCTGATATGGACTGCAGGCATATATCTGTCTCTTCATTTCCATTACATTGAAGCTGGACAATTGGTAGCTTACAGAACATTGTTGCAAGGGAGATATTTTTCAGTGAAGGTCAGTGACAAGAACGTTGTATTTCTGGCAAGATCAATGAGTATTTTATGTATTAACTGAAAATGTTCTAACTTGGGAAAAAACATGAAAACCAATCCAGCCATAACATCCAAAGACTGTAAGCTGCAATATCATGATTTTTTGTTCTTGGGTTTAGTTATCCTTTAACTGAAGCAATGAAAAATCAGGTCTCCTACCCTGTCAGAGCTTTACTGTGTGGTGGTAAGTCAGAACTGGATGGAGAGAAATGCAAATCTTTTTATCAGGTAACACAGCTGCTATATACTGTATGTATGATAGTCCATAGCTTAACACAGGGGTCTCAAAGTGGTGGCCCTCCAGCTGTTGTGAAACTACAAGTCCCATTAGGCATTTCAAGGCTGACAGTTACAAGCCTGACTCCCACAAGCAGAGGCATGATGGGTCTTGTAGTTTTGCAACAGCTGGAGGGCCGCCACTTTGAGACCCCTGGCTTAACATATTAACACTGCTTTCCTACCTATAAATTAGATGTTTTTGTTTTTGGTTATGTCATATATTTTAAAAAGCACTTGTAACAGGAAATGGTAATTTGTAACTCACGGCACCCAACAAATGTTTCCTGACACCAATTTAGAAAACCCAGAACAAGCAAAAATGATTGCTGATTGTACATTACAGGTAATTGTATTTTACAGAGTGCTTTTTAATCATATATGTTGCAAAAGTAAGCTCAAAACTGGGCAACATTTGTAGGATCACGGTTAGTATATGCCAGCTTTTAATTTAAATGTTATAGTTCACTTTGATTTATTTTAGAATAGCTTTCCTTACTGAATCTCATTATTCACCACTTTTTCATTACAAATAGCTACAAGCTGAAAGACCCGCTAATAACTCTTCAACTCACATTCAGACTGTACTATTATATATTTTTCTGAAAGAAGTGGGGTTATTTTTTTAAATTTCCAAATATTATAAGCTTTACTGTCTTCCAAATGCTACTACAAAATGAGTGGGCCAAGCACATGAACTCAAATGCCGTAACCATAAAATATACTGAATTGCTGAGTAATATATCACATTTAGAGGACAGTAACTGCTTTTGAGCATCTTTTTTTTTTTTTTTTTTTCTTACTGACACGACTCCCTAAATTTATTGCTTTTTTAAATTTTTTTAGCTGGAAGCGTGATGCTTAACTTTTCAGTCATGCACATTTTGAAGAGAACCAGTAACAAGTATACTCATGCAAGCAACTGAATATTTATTCTTAAATTATAAAAAATACTAACCTACAAAAGACTAAGGCCGCGTACACACGGGCGGACTGTCTGACGGACTTGGTCTGCTGAAACGTGTTTCAGCGGACAATCACGCTCGTGTGTGGGCTTCAGCGGACTTTTTCAGCGGACAGTCTGGCGGACTAAGTCTTTCGGAATTTCCGTAATATTGTCCGTCCAAACTTGGTTTCAGCGGACAGTCCGCTCGTGAGTAGGCAAGTTGGACGGACTAAGTATGGCGCATGCTCAGAAAGGATTTACACAGCCGAAGGTTGCATTGCAGTGTATTGGACGTCATATTTCTAGTCCCGTCGTACGCGCTGTACACGTCATCGCGCAAGCTTTCAGCGGACTGTCTGTTCGTCGTGTGTGGTCAAGTCCGTTCATTCAAAAGTAGGACGGACTGTCTGTCGGATTGTCTGACGGACTTAGTTGGACGGATAGTCCGCCCGTGTGTACGCGGCCTAATAATTATTTCTATATTTGGCTTTGATTCCTTTATCAAAATCTTCATGCACATTACTATAAAAAAGTTATCCGTACTGTATCTGAACATATACCGACATGCACACGCTTATTGTCCATAGGAGTTAAGCTGTGGACATTCTGCACCTGCACAGGTGAAGTTGATTACACCTTACTAAAACTGTAGTAGAAAGGACCTGCAGCAGCTGTATATAGTAACCAATCAGCTTTTAGTTTCATTTTGTTTGGTTGAGTTTTAAAAAAAAAAAGCTTGAAGTTAATTGGTTCCCATGCACAGTTGCTCCAGATTCTGTTTGCTGCAGTTTTAGTAAGGCGTATTCCATTGTGGCTGTACAGGTGCAGAATGTACACATCTTAACTCATACAGACATAAATAAATTCCCCCCAGTGTAGGTTGTGAGCAGAGGTTAGGCAGTTGGCAGAGCAGCAAATGTCAAATTTCATGTGACCTTGCACCTCTAAATCACAATTAGGTGAATTAAAGAAGATTGGCACAGGCTTTATGCCTTCATGCCTGAGTGCAGTAGGGAAAAGAGAGGATTGGTAAAACCCTGCAGGCACAGCTCATGCATTGTAACTATAATCTGCTGGCAATCTGCAGCAGTTTCCTATACTAAAAACGACCACAATTCCTTTTTTAGCTAGACTAAATACACAGAATTTTGGTTGGAAAAAGCTCTGATGGTTTTCCTGGCGGAATTCAGATGGGATTTCACTGAAGCTGTCTTGCATAATACGGTCACACCATATTCCGCCCATCAAGAACACGGTGATGTACAACATGTATGACGGGACTAGAAAAAGGAAGTTCAATAGCCAGTAGCCAATAGCTTCCATCTCGTAGTTGAATCTAAGCATGCATGAGTTTTTGCATGTCGGAATTGCATACACACGAACGCATCTTTCATAGGCAAACCTGCACATTTATGATAAGCCTGAACATTATGATTTAGGTCTAAAGATGTGTTTTGTATCTTAGCAACATACAGTAATTAGGTTCTCCTTATTATGGTTGGCTTTTTTCTTGTCTCCACCTATGTCCCTGTACTGGTAATATAGATAAAATGCAGGCGTCCATAGCTGTCTGAACATTTCTCCAAACACCTCAAGAACCATAAACTCTTTTGCACTTTTGACATCACATAGAAGGATGGTGCTTGTCTCCATCTCATGTGAGACAAACTATTATAGTGTTATATATTTCCAGGATCCAAGCTTTCTCTAGAACAATATATTTCTTAGATTTTAACAACTTATTGCAAGATATAGGGTCTATGACAAATTCCAGGCACTGTTTTCCATATCCAGGGGAACTCTGGACAAGGTTTTATTGTTTCAACTAGCATTGATTCAATGGTACACAAATGTAATGTATGTAAACTCTTATAACCCCTAGAATAAACAGACAAATGTGGAGTCCTTTATTATTTTTATTAAGTTAATGCATATCTGTAGAAGAGCTTGTCCTCTCAAAGCAGGCTGTTAGTAGCGGGAGAGGAGGGTGTCACTATTTTGTCCAATTTCTCTATAACCAAACACTATCCACAATCCTGCACTCCTGAGCTCCGTATCATCAGTAAATTAAAGTGTCCATAAACAAATACAAAGCTTGGTAGCTTAAAAAAGGAACACAACTGCCAAGCCATTTGCAGTATGCACGCTCTGAAATGCATTGCATTCCAGTGATGTCATCACCCTTCTTATGCTGACCGCCTGACTTATGCTGACCGCCTGAGTGATTCGCACTACTTACCATAGGGTCACTATCACAACCAAACAACTAGCATTTTCAGAAAAATAGCTAGGCAAAGGCAAGACTAAATACATCTTAAATAGTTATGCTTATCTTTAAAGTATTTTAGACCTATAACAGTTATTAAAAACAGCCACATTGATATAATGATAGAACTGCAACTTGTCAGTTCCTATACTGTCTCTTAAAGCTCAGTTGAAGTCTCAAACCTTGTTATCTCTTTGCTCTTTCAATACATTTTATTAGAAACGTTTGCCATACAAGCATTCAAAAAAACAACAAAAAAAAACAACCTAATACACAGGTAGCAAGGTAGTAATTCAACACTGGCCCAGTAAGAAAGTATAACATTACTTCAAAAAGACTCAATTAAAAAAAAAACTGGGTAGGTCAAAAATACTTATTTTACCAATATGGGTTTATAGGAATCTGAATTAGGCCTGCCAAGTTGTACCACTATCCACAGCACTATTACAAGAAGAAGGAAATAGGAGTGAAGAACAAGGAAAGAAAAAGAAAAGGGGAAGGGGAAGAAGGAAGGATCTCAGGAACTGTCCAACCAATGTATCATATAGCCCAAAGAGTATAATTTCAGAGATGAATATGCATATAATGTGCCCACAGACCCAAACTTATTCAAAGCGGCTATTTGTGTCTTGAATAATACTTCTCTCAAGAAACATAATCCAGGAAACATTTTGCCATACTTGAGAGATGGAAACTGAGGTCTTCTTCCACGATCTCACAATGTTTAATTTAGTTGCTAAGAAAATAAAGAACACCAACTGAGTGGATCGAGATGGCCTCTTCAAATGATTATTTAAAAAATGCGCTTGTGGGGATTGCGGAATGTTGTCCCCAGTTACGCGTCTCGCAGAGCACAACATGCTTTTTTTAAATCCTCAAAGTCTAGAGCATTCCCACCATGTGTGAAACATTGTCCCTGGCATATGGCATCAAAAAGAGAGAAACAATGGGATAAAGTTTCAATCAATGATGCATTCAGTATGCCCTTATAAGACTGGTATCACTACTTTACCAAGATTTCACATCCTGATGAAAATCTAAGTCAGCTTTCCAGTCAATTATATAGGGAAGTTTCAAAGAATATTCTAGCATGAGCCCATAGATAGTAGAGATTCTGCCACTCTGACCCAAGGCCTGTGTAAACCATTTCTTATAAGGTACGACCCTGAGGCCTTCATCAGCATTGTGCCATAATGATCAAAATTAATGTGAGATTTGATAGAAGTGAAACATTTCTGTTTTTAGGACTTCTCGACAGTGTCTTAGAGTGAATGGTCCCTAATGCCTTTTTATCTCTTTATACAGTGTCTTGAAAAAGTATTCATAGCCCTTGAAATTTTCCACATTTGGTCATGTTACAACCATAAACGTAAATGTATTTTGTTGGGACTTTATGTGATAGACCAACACGGTGGCGGGGGGGGGGGGGGGGGGTTATTTACTAAAGGCAAATCCACTTTGCACTACAAGTGCACTGAAAGTGCACTTGGAAGTTCACTTAGAAGTGCAGTCGCTGTAGAGCCAAGGGGGACATGCAAGAAAAATAAAAAACAGCATTTTTGCTTGCACATGATTGGATGATAAAATCAGCAGAACTTCCCCTCATTTCAGATCTCCACCTCAGATCTAAAGCGACAGCACTTCTAAGTGCACTTGTAATGCATAATGGATTTGTCTTTAGTAAATAAACCGCCTATACCATCATATGGACTGTCTGTTGAAAGCTGCAGGACTTGTGAATAATCTATGAGAACATTCATCAATGCACTTGCAGTTCATTCAGAGCTACAAGCCATCAGCCGCGATGGCTGATGGTAATTGTACTGTAGCTCATTCATTCACAGGAATCTGTGAATGAATGACACAACCTTCTAGGTGGAGCCCACATGGTCGAGCTGTTTTTAAATTTTGACAGCTGTCACAGGGAGAGGGAGATCAGGGGGAATAGCAGTAGGAGCTCAAACGTGTTACATGCCCCCCCCCCAAATATTGTAACATGTTTCAAAAGGTGAACTTAGCTTTTAAAAGGGAAAACCAACACTCACAAATTTGTGTAGGCAAAACCACAATTTTGAAATTGTCGGTTTTCCCTTTTAAGCATCACTAAACATGTTTGAGCTATTATAAGACTTAAAGTGTTTGTTAAGCCATATAAGTAAGTCTATACCAGCCCCTCTATTAGAGCCTGCCATAGAACACTGTGTAAGTCCTTTATAAAAAATGAAGCTTGTAAATACCTGTTTAGAGGTTTATCTTCAGGCTGGTCCCATGACTCGTGGCTGCTGTACAGCTCTGATACATGGCTTCTGCAGAAGGCACCCGAGATCTCCCTCTGATGTCAGCTGGGGAGGTGATATGGCCACTCAGCCCCTCCTGCAGTAGCCCTGGAAACCGGCTAAACAGGTATTTACAAGCCTCGTTTTTATAAAAGTCTAATACAATGTAGTGTGTCAGGCTATAATAGTGGGGCTGGCAGTGACCATTTCAAAGTTTTTATTTGTACTAATTGCAGCGGGGGTAGGAGGCAGAGAACACAGAGCTGACAGGCAGGGAGGAGGGGGTGAGGGGGAGAGAGGAAAGCAGAGCTGCAGATTACGAAGAGACGTGCAGTAACCATGGTGGTCAGGGCTCAGCAGCCCTGATTTTTGTGGTCAGGGCAGAGATGGGAATACAGGAAGTGGCAGGATCAGGCAGTTTTTTTTTACAGTTTAGAGAGGGGCAGATTACACGGGACAAGCACTATGCTGTTTAATGTGCTTTAAGGGGCCAAGATATGTATTTTTTGGGGGGGGTTGACAAACACTTTAATGCATGTAAAAACTATTTTATTCTCTTTACAGCTTGGTGTACTTCCATCAGCATATATATGAATTCCTATTTTAGTTCTAGCATCAATATCCCTCGCTACAACAATTCTCATGGCCTGAATAGAAACAGGCTGGAGGGGCACATAAGAGGTTATAAACATTTAATGATCCAATAATTGTTATATCAGAATAATCACTGTTCCTAATTAACTTCCTTTGTTGCTCATCCATCTGATATTTTCAGCGGTCTTTAACAGTTCCTAGTGACAATCAGCATTTCTTTAGGCTCTCATAAAATGAAGCCTTTTAAAGTGAAGTAAAGAAGAAATGATTCCATAAATCACAGCCATTTGCTCTTTCTCTTCAACTCCGAAGTCTGCTGTTTTTACAGATTGTCTTTCATGATTCTTCTTTCTTTTCTATTTTATGCTTTATAAAGTAAAATCTACTTCAGGCGAAATTATCAGAAACCCTTCAAAGGCCTGTATGGTGAGAAAAAATATGTCAATAAAGGAAACCTATATGTGCAATGGGGATGATTTACTAAAAAAGACAGGTTCACGTAACTTGTTAAGTGAACCTGTGGTATTAAACAAAAAATGTTATATATATGTTATATGCAGCTTACTAATCATTAGATGTGATGGCTGCAGCAGTTTTCTTTTCTCTAGATTTTACCTCTATTTTCACCAGGTGATCTGGCCAGTAACACTCCTCCTGTATTTGGTGAGACACAACTCTGGAGGAATAAGAATAGGTGGCACAAGAGACAGCTAGTTGGGGGGGGGGGGGGGTGTTACATGTATTAGCAGATTTCAAACCACTAACAAATTGAAGCCACACTCTACCTCACACTTTATAATCTGTTTCAGCAAAACTTTTTTTTTCTCTTTTGGGATAAAGGTTTTGCATGGATATATAAAATCTGATCTGAAGTGATTTGTCTCATCCATGTAAATTGATACATTCTTCTGAAGAATTTGTGCTGTGAAAAACAAGCAAGGCTTGCTGGCTGGATTATCAAATGAAAATAGAAGAAAAAAAGCCTAAAAAAACCAAAAAAAAACTACAGCCATCACATCTAAGAATTGGTAAACTGATATATATAATAAATGTTTCCTTTTGAGTTTAACACTGCGTTGAATTCCGTTCACTTCAATTATCCAGTCACGTGCATGGAAATTTTTCATTTAAAAAAAAATTCTCAGTACATGAATGTTTGTAGTGAACAAAGGTTAATAGGGCTACAATAGGCGATTGTTCTCCTCCTTTAAAAAAATCAACCCCACTAAATGCCAGTCAAAAAAGGATACTGCATAGTGCAGGTATAAAGTTTAACACCTAATGGTGCCTCCAAAACCTCACAATTACAGCTAAAGTTCCCACCATTCTGACACATGCAAAACTCAAGCACTTGCACACCTCTACCTCCCTCTTTTCCATTCCAATTGGCCATTAAGGCAGCTCCTCAAATTGATGGGCCAATAGTAACATATGGTGCTGAGGTGCAAGTCTAGTATTCAGAGGTAATTGCAGACTTTTGTAAGCTGCTTCTTTAGATGCCTGCATTTCATATCTCCATAATCACAAACATAGTGCGGTTCTCATTATTATTCTTTATATCTGTAATTTTTTTCACTAACAGAGTGAATTTAAAGTAGATGTAAATCCTCACATGTACCCAGTGAAGTGAAGAGCCTCAGATGATACAGAGAGATGAAACACATCTCCCTACATAAGTTTTACATGTATATCTGCTGTCTTCAGTTTTATATATCCTTTAGAAAGTGCACATCCTGTTAGAATTTCCTCTTCCTGATTCACCTGTGGGAGTGAATACTTGTCATACACTGTGAGACAGATGATTGGAGGAAAGGCACACACCCTCCTCCAAACAACGTAAAGCTGTGCTGTTAATAGACCAGATCTCTGGTTATCTATTTATAGCATCCACCCTGACCAAAAATTCAGGCTAGTTTTATCTCAGTTGTAAAAGAACTCGTCAGGCATTATCATGCTGATAACAGAGAAACAAAGCAGGGGAAAGCCACGGGACATAGGGTTTTCAAGAGCGATAAGAAAACACTGCAGATATATGTGCCCAGCTCAAATTTCATGAATTAAGTTTACATCCATTTTAACTCTACTAAGTACTAATTATACAAAATATACTAGTACTAAAATATGGCATAATACAGTACCATCATTTTCTAAAAACTAGAATTCTTCCTATGATTAAAAAAAATACAAGCATTATGTTTTCTTAATGTATTTAATGTCTTCTTAAATTATTTCTTAATTTCATAATCTAACCCCCCTAGCGGTATTCCGAGTGTGGCTCAGGGTGAGATTTCAGTACCATTAGCGGTAACCCCCGACCCACACTCAGGATTGCATCGCTGGATCCTGGAAGAGGTTACTTACCTTGTCCCTGGTATCCCACGATGTACCCCCGCTGTGTATAGTGGTCGGATCTTTCGCATCTTCCGCCCGATGCACTGTGCGCCCTGGCTTCCATTCCCTGCGAGCGTTGCGAAGCAGGGAGGTGAAACCAGTGGCAAATTCAAACAGTATAAAGCACAAACACACTGATAAATTGCAATTCTATTGGATTACATTACGAAATAAAATAAAATTGACCTTTGTTTGCCCCCAGTGCTTTATCCAGTGCCCTTGCCTGCAGTTTTACTGTACTTTCTGTCTGGAAACTGTAGAGCGACCATGACATCAAAAAAGCATGCCTCAACACCAAAAGTGGCATATGACCTGCTGGAATTGAGTGATAGCGATTCATGGGGAAGTTCGTCATCAGGCACAGAAAGCAATTTCAGTGATGATCCTGCGACTGTGCCCAGTGATATGCGGACTTGGTGCTCGATTGACTGCTGTACAGAGCATGCAGTGCCCCCAAGATTACCATTTACTGGAGCACTTGGTATCAAAGTGAAAGTAGAAGATGACAACCCATTGGCATACCTCCAACTCTTTTTGACCAATGAGGTTATAGAAAACATTGTTACAGAGACAAATTGGTACCAGGAACAACAAGCTGCTATGCATCAGAGGTTTGCAAGGAGCAGAAAGTGGGAACCAGTGACTAAAGAGTACATCTGGAGATTTCTGGGCCTCATAATTCTTCAGGGAGTGGTGGGGAAACCCCTGCAGAAGTGGTATTGGACAACCAACAAATTACTAGCCACTTCTTTTTTTGGCACCGTCATGTCGGAGTAAAAATTTTCTCTTATAATGAAATATTTGCACTTTAAAAATAATGAAGAATTTGATGAGACTTCTCATCCAGCACTAAAACTGCAAAAGATTTGGAAAGTATATCCAATTATTCAGAAAAAATTCCAGCAGACCTATGTACCAGATAGAGACATCAGTATCAATGAAAGTCTAATGGCCTACAAAGGAAGACTCAGCTGGATGCAGTATATCCCGTCTAAGAGAGCATGATTTGGCATAAAATCATACATGCTCTGTGACTCCAGCACTGGTACATATGGAATTTGATTCTTTACATCGGGAAAGGAACCAAGTTCAACAAAAGATTCAGTAATTATGAAATGGCAACCGCTTCCGTTCATACTTTGATTGAACCATTGCTGAATCAGGGGTCCTGTGTAACCACAGATAATTTTTACACTTCTCTAGAACTCTATGAGTTCCTTCTACAGCATAAGACGGATGCATATGGGACCGTTAGAGCTAACCGGCATGACATGCCACCAACCTTTGGCAATAAAAAACTCAAGGCAGGAGAAATAGTTGCCTGGCGGAAAGGCAAAATGACGGCACTGAGATGGCATGACAAAAAAGATGCGTGCCTAATAAATACTATTCACAACACCTCTCTACTGTCATTGTACACACAAAGGTGGAAAAGACGTAATGAAACCACAAGTCATGATGGACTACAACCACACCATTGGAGGTATGGACAGAGCTGACCAGGCCATGACTTTTTATCCAGCCATAAGAAGCAACAAAAAAATTACAAAAAATCTTCACGCATCTTCTTGAACAGTGCCTGTGGAATGCTTTCATTCTTCTAAAAAAAAAGTGACAAGCCTGTGGTTCAAGCAGACTTTGTTTGGAAAGTTGCGGAACTTCTATTTCTTAAGCAGCAAACACCAATGACTGTAAATAGATCTTGATGTCGTGCTGCTGGCGTTGTGAACCCAGAACGCCTGACTGCTCATCATTTTATGGACCACATTCCACCAACAGAAAAGAAGGCAGCACCCACAAGGATGTGTGTGGTTTGCTGCTCTAAGCGTGACGACACTAGAAGGAAAATCAGAAAAGAAGCCAGGTTCTACTTTCCTGACTGTGACGTCGGACGTTGTGCTGTACCATGTTTTAAAATTTTCCATACCCTGGACATTTACTGAAGCAATATGACTACTAACATTGTTTGGCCCAAAAAAATTTCAGGCCGCGTGCACACGCGGGGACTGTTCGCCCAACTTTGTCCGTCAAACAGTTTCGGCAAACAGTCCGCTCAAAATTAGCATGGACGGACATGGCTACACACGACGAACGAACAGTTTGCTGAAACCGTGCGCGATGACGTGAACGGCACGTACGACGGGACGAAAAATACGACGTCCTATACACTGCATTATAACTTTCGGCGTGTAAATCCTTTCTGAGCATGCGCGGAACTTAGTTTGTCGAACAAGCCTACACACGAGGGAACTGTTCGCTGAAACAAAGTTTCAGCGGACAGTTTTTCGGAAATTCCGAAAAACCTTGTTCAGCGGACTGTTCGCTGAAACTGTCCGCTGAAAGCCCACACACGGGCGGACTGTCCGCCGAAACACTGTTCAGCAGACAAAGTTGGCCGAACAGTCCCCGCGTGTGTACGCGGCCTCAGTGTTTTTGAATATATTTTTTACTAAAATTTAATTTATTGAATAAAAAGTATTATTATTATTATTATTATTATTATTATATTATTTGTTATTATTTATAGTTATTTATTATATTCTAATTTATGATTTTGTGTTTCAAACTTTATCATACCCGAGATGTGTACTAGACTCTGCTTTGGACAGATTTAAGTGAGTAATTCCTAAGAATTACAGGTCTACAATATGAAACGCTAAATTTCCATGCAAAATAACGGTACAACTTTCAGCACCTAAAATCTGAAATAATCATACCACCAGGGAGGTTAGTGTCCTCTCCAGTTCTTTGCTACTGTGCCTGCTCTATTCAATATAAGAGATGTTTGAGACTCCTGGCAGTTGATTTACTATGGGCAAGTGAACGTATAACTTAAGCACCTAATCAGATGCAATTGATTGGATATTTAAAGGAAACATGTTGATGTCCCTTGGTGTTCAGAATGAATGCATCCTGTTTCCTGAAATACAGCATTAACACCATGATATTGTAAAGTACATGTAATGTAATGTAGTCATTGTACACAATTCTCAATTGTCATATAAAGAACATTTATGGGATGCTACTGCCCTGTCTGACCAAAAGCTATTAGTTCAGATGTGATTTTTGAATAATTCTATATATATTCATATAACTGGTTCCCAACCGACTCACGCACATATACTGCGACACAATGGCTCTCCTGGGCGAAATCCAGTATGGGTACATTCTTCCATTCTAGAGCTGCCAGAGGGCACACGCGATGCATGGCAGGGGACCTGATGCGCATGGCCGCTGGGGGGCGCGATCGCCACCGATCAAGTCCGATTGCACACATGAAAGCCAGCATGAGCATTTGTGTGTATAAACAGACAAATCCCTGTTCTGTCAGGGAAGAGGAAACATATTGTTTGTCTCCTCCCCCAGTCAGACCTATCCCCATACAGTTATAACACACTGAGGGAACACATTTAACCCCTTGATCGCCCCCTAGTGTTAACCCCTTCCCTACCAGTGACATTTACACAGTAATCAGTGCATATTTATAGTACTGATCGCTGTATAAGTGTCACTGGTCCAAAAAAAGTGTCAAAAGTGTCTGATCTGTGCGTTGCAATGTCGCAATACCACTAAAAATTGCAGATCACTGCCATTACTAGAAAAAAAAAAATGCCATAAAACTCTTCCATAGTTTGTAGATGCTATAACTTTTTCAGAAACCAATCAATATATACTTTTTATGATTTTTTTTTACCAAAAATAGGTAGAAGAATATATGTTGGCCTAAACCAATGAAGAAATTAGTTTTTTTATTAATTTTGGGAATATTTATTATAGCAAAAATTAAAAAAAAAAAAGTTTTTGTTTTGTTTTTTGTTTATAGCCCAAAAAATAAAAACCGCAAAGGTGATCAAATACCAACATAAAGCTCTATTTGTGTGAAAAAAAGGACAAAAAATTTCATTTGGGTACAGCATTGCATGACCGCGCAATTGTCAGTTAAAGTGACGCAGTGCCAAATTGTAAAAAGTGCTCTGGTCAGGAAGGGGGTAAAATCTTCTGGGACTGAAGTGGTTAAAGAACACATTGGTATGTGGTTCCTGAATGATTTCTGCTTAACACACATATTTGTCAGACTATTTACTGTTTTTTTAATTTATCACATAAGGGCGTTTTTATTGATGGAGGGACTAGCAGGATATTTATTTTCCACAATCATGAATGGACTTTATTCCACCTTACCAAATATGTAACTACATGTAACTATTTGTAACTATGCATGTAACATTCATACTGGAAAACAATGCAGAATAGAGTAATGAAGTAAGGACTTTGTGCATGTCAGAGCTGCTTTTAACCCCATTCAAGTAAATCAGAATGCAAACGCAGATTAAAAAGAGGTTAGAAGGTGAAAGTTAAACTTATTTTAGCCCCATTGCTTTTCAGTTGCATCATCCAGCCTTTCTCTAGGAAGACAGACATATATGTTAATTATACAACTCAAATATTCATTATTAGCATTATGATACATTACTTCATGAAACCTAAATAATATTCATAGGATGACAAGACATATGGCAATATTTTGCTTGACATAAAAAATAGAAAGAAAATGGCCACATTTTTGTTAAACTGTGCAGGTCTTATTACAAGAATGAAAGGACAAAGAAAGGAAAATGTGCAACGTCATTAAATATGTCACTCTATATGTATATAACAGGGTTATTTTGATTATACTGCCTTACACATGCAACAATTCTACCCCTTTGAATATATGTTTCATGCTTCTTTTCATTAATCAGGTGACATTGCCTGTTATGATTGTGAACATTAAACCAGAAAATGCTACTGGTGATGACATGGTGTCTATTTTGAATGCAGAGCTTCCAGTTAATAACATGCTACACCAATTAAAAGTCCACAGAAATTACAGGAGATAGATGTATGTTAATTACCTATCAAAGGTAGTCACTGAGTACCTTTTAGTAAACCAAGACCATAAAATATATTTAATGTCTCCTGATCCAGTATGGTAATGAGATTAGACCAGATAAGTCTACATGTCTGAGGTATAATAATAACTTAAATGCATATCCTAGATTGTAAGCTCTAACGAGCAGAGCCTTCTGATTCCCTTTGTCTTAAATTGTATTGTATTGTATTGTAATGTCTACCCCAACGTTGTAAAGTGCTGCGTAAACTGTTGGCGCTATATAAATCCTGTATAATAATAATAATATCATTAGGTCAATACTGCATGGTTAACAGAATAGATCATCAGGTGAAAGATCAGACGGCGAGTAAAGCTTAGTACACACTATCATTTTTTTTAAATCCAGTGGGTTGAATGAAAAAACTCACAGCTCGGGTTGAAACTGATGTACTAATATAATATGATATTAGTACAGCAATCGCCCCCGCTAAGCTAATGTGTCCTGACAGGGGCACTTCACTAAATGGCTCACCTAATGTGTCTAAAGATGGCTTTGAAACAAAATGAGGCATGTCAGTGCCTGGAATCTTGAATTCACAATGGACTAAAGCCACTAAACTCTAATATATCATTTATTTTTTTAAGTATTTAGTACCACTAAAACATAGTTGGCTGGTTATGAATAGAAGTCTTTTGTTGTAATCATACAGACTTGTGATCTATATTGGTTTTCAAGTATGGGAACCTATTTTGAATGGGAGAACATATAGGGAAACAGTCTTTTTTTTGTCAGCTGTATTTAACCACTTGCTTACTGGGCACTTAAACACCTTCCTGCCCAGACCAATTTTCAGCTTTCGGTGCTCTCACACTTTGAATGACAATTACTCAGTCATGCAACACTGTACCCAAATGAATTTTGTGTCCTTTTTTTCCCACAAATAGAGCTTTCTTTTGGTGGTATTTGATCACCTCTGGGGTTTTTATTTTTTGCGCTATAAATGAAAAAAGACCGAAAATTTTGAAAAAAAACGCATATTTCTTTGTTTCTGTGACAGAATTATGCAAATTATTAATTTTTCTTCATAAATTTTGGCCACAATTTATACTGCTACATATCTTTGGTAAAAATAACCCAAATTAGTGGATATTATTTGGTCTTTGTGAAAGTTATAGAGTCTACAAGCTGTGGTGCAAATCGCACAAAATTGAACACATCTGATGTACTGGTGGCCTATCTCGCTTCTTGTGACCCGAACAAGTCAGGAAAGTACAAATACCCCCCAAATGACCCCTTTTTGGAAAGTAGACATTCCAAGGTATTTAGTAAGAGGCATAGTGAGCTTTTTGATGTTGTCATTTTTTCCCACAATTCTTTGCAAAATGAAGATTTTTCATTTTTTTTTATTTTTCTCCACAAAATTGTCATTGTAATAGGTTATTTCTCTCACGTGGCATGTGTATACCACAAATGACACCCCCCAAAAAATTCTGCTACTCCTCCTGAGTATTACAATACCACATGTGTGGGACTTTTTCACAGCCTGGCCACATAGAGAGGCCCAACATGCAGGGAGCGCCATCACGTGTTCTAGAAGCATAAATTACACATCTAACTTGTTGACTACTTATTACACTTTTGAAATACCAGGACAATGACACGTGACACTGATGACAGATGGCACTGATACGTGGCAATGATGACACTTATACGTGGCACTGATGACACGTGGCACTGATGACAGATGGCACTAATCTGTGGCACTGATGACAGATGACACTAATATGTGGCACTGATGACACGTGGCACTAATACGTGGCACTGATGACACGTGGCACTAATACGTGGCACTGATGACACGTGGCACTAATACGTGGCACTGATGACACGTGGCACTAATACGTGGCACTAATACGTGCCACCGGTGACAGATGGCACTAATACGTGGCACCAATGACGCGTGACACTGATGACAGATGGCACTGATAAGTGGCATTGATGACACGTGACACTGACAACAGATGGCACGTGACACTGACAGGTGGCACTGATGACAAATGGCACTGATACGTGGCACTGATGACAGATGGCACTAATACGTGGCACTGATGACAGATGGCACTATTTGGCACTAATAACACGTGGCACTGATGACAGATGCCACTTATACGTGGCACTGATGACAGATGGCAATGGGGACAAATTGCACTGACAACAGGTGGCACTGGGGACAGATAGCACTGCGGGCAGGTGGCACTGGGGTGGGGTGGATTGCACTGGGGTGGATGGCACTGGGGCGGATGGCACTGGGGCAGGATGGCACTGGGGCGGATGGCACTGGGGCGGATGGCACTGGGGCAGGATGGCACTGGGGGGGGCATGGCACTGGGGGGGGATGGCACTGGGGGAGGATGGCTCTGGGGGAGGATGGCACTTTTTTTTAAACTTTTTTTTTTTTACACTTTTTTTTTTTTTTTTTGCTTCTGTACACTGACGGCTGCTGCAGCCGTTCTTCTCTCCCCTCTCACACGCTGTCTGTGTGAGGAGGGAGAGCGGCGCTGAGAGATGATCTCATATGTTTACATATGAGATCATCTCCCATTGGACACGCCGATCACGCTGTAAACGGCCGCTGTGATTGGCCGTTTACAGCGATCTGTGTTTGCCTGTCCCCGGGGGACACGGCAAACACAGAACTTCCGCGATGCGCGCCCGCGGCGGCGCGCATTGCGGAAGTAAACACCAGGCCGTCCAGGGACGGCCAGGCGAAGGAAGCCGCCCGCTCTAAGGCCGTCATTCGGCTATAGGGCGGGTGGGAAGCGGTTAAAAACTTCCTACAATTTTGCAAAGTGATCTTTTATATGATTTTTTTTATATATGTATATTAGACATGTGCACACTGAAATATTTTGTTTTGAAATTTCGTTTTTGTCCGAAAAATACATTTATTTAGTTACTCCCGAAATGAGTTTTTATTTATTTTGTTTCATTAAAAAATACATTTGTCTGAAAATCCAAAATAATTAAGGTTGAATCTGTCATTGAAGGCTCATGGTGTCTGTCGAATGTTCTAACAAGATTCAACAGAGCAGCTAGACTGTACGACGTTGCAATCGTACATTTCTGGTAGAATGTTCCGCCTACAAGCTATAGTAGAACTCCAATGTTGTATGAAACTAGTAATAATTATATGTATTAAATATTATTACTAGTCAACCAACATTAGAATTCTTTTATAGCCTATATCTCTCTACCGCTGAATTCTGCAAGTGATTCTAATTCACTATCGCTATTTTCGCTTTTGGCGTAGAGGGACACTTTTTGGATGTCATGGACATTCTCCAGTTTCCAGGCAGAAAGAAAAATATATATAATATAAAACTGCAGGCAGGGCAATGGACAAAGCACTAGGGACAAAAGGGGGGGGGGGGGGGGGTGAAATGATTTGATACAGCAATGTAATCTGTAAGATTACAGTGTATTGTGTGTATTCTGTATTTTTCACTTTTTTTAATTTGCCACCGGCCTCCGCCCCCATGTGTAATGACGCTCGCAGGGAATGGCAGAGTGATGAATCGGGCGGAGGATCCAGCCCACGGACACAGTGGGAGGACATTGCGGGATCCTGGGGACAAGGTAAGTATCTTTACCAGAATACTATGATGCAAACCCGAGTGTGGCTCAGGGTTGCCGCTTTTGGTACTGAAAATTCACCCCGAGCCACACTCGTGAATACCGCTAGGAAGGTTAAACAGGTGTAAAGTTAAAAAAAGGATAAAATGGCAAAAAGCACAAACACTGACTTTTCACAGCCATATCTCTGTGTCTCAATGTAGGTCTCCTGCTGGGTTTGTAAAGTTGTCTGTGTCCCTATTAGGGGACACAGACAACATTACACTCTCTTCTTGTCTTGGGAACCTCAGCAGATGGATTATTCTTATATAAATAATGGCTTCATAAAGAAAATTACCATGACTGAATTAACAGCTTAATCCCTAACAGCACCTACAAATGTCCCTTTAAGAAGGCTTTAATGCCAAGGAAGCAGCACAGCTTCTGTAATATGTTACCACTGTGATAGACTCTCAAAGTAGTCCCATGATTAGACCACCCTGCTGGTTCCTGATCAGAAGCTGGGTGATAAAACCCACCTTTCTCGCTACCACATGTTTGCGTTATGCTGTCAGCAAAAGGTTATAGCGTTACCCAAATCAAAAATTAAATTATAATATATGAAAAACTTAGCTGATTAACATTCAGTTTGCAATAGCTATGTATGTTAAAAAAAAAATATATATCAAATTCTGTTTTTAACTTTTTTTTTTATCCTTTATGCATCTCAACATCTCTTAACAAAATGAAAAGTAATCCACTGATAAGGAGTCATCACATCTTGAACCTTTTCAACTATATGTTACAGGTATATCATTTCAGAGTACGAGAGCTATCCACTATAGTGATAGCTTTCTTTTCTCCTCAATGTCTGTTATAATTCAATGACAGCCAATGCACTTCACTAAACGGCTCACCTAATGTGTCTAAAGCTGGCCTTGAAACATAATGAGGCATGTCAGTGCCTGGGATCTTGAATTCACAATGGACTAAAGCCACTAAACTCTAATATATCATTTATTTTTGAAGTACTTAGTACCACTAAAACATAGTTGGCTGGTTACGAATAGGACTCTTTTGTTGTAATCATACAGACCTGTAATCTATATTGGTTTTAGAGTCTGGGAATTTATTTTGAATGGGGGAACATATAGGTATTGACTAAATTGTTTCTGCTACTTCAGCAAATCGCTGCATTAACAGTTTAAGGGAAACCGTAATTTTTTTTTGTCAACTGTATTTAAAAACTTTCTACAATTTTACAAAGTGGTCTTTTATATGTTTTTTTTTTGTATATGTATATTTACAAATACATATTTAATATAAGATGCTTTCCTTTCCATGAGAATATTCAGCAACTGTTGCTTTTTTAATTTTTGTTTGTCACTGACTGAAACAAAATAATAGCTTTTTGGAAGGGGGAAATCAGGAAGGGGGAGGGAGAATATCCTTTTTGTATTCATGTGTGATTTCGGAAAAGCAAACGAAAATGTAGGATACTCCCTGCCAGATTAACATGGGGCTATTGGAGCTGCAGCTCCAGGACCCTACCTTAAGATAGGCCCAGTCCAGTGGTGTGAATGAGTCACTAATGCTGCACAGCCCTCTCTCTTCTCTGCCCAGCCCTGCTCTCACTCCCCACCTTACCCCCTCTCTCTCTCTATCTCTCTCTTTATCTCTCTTCCCCTCTCTATTTCATTTCATTTCTATAACCGCTTGCTGCTCGCCGGCCACCATATGATGGCCAGGTGGCGCGGCTCTCATTCTGCATGGGCGTCATGCGACATGACCTATCACAGGTGGTACCACCCCACTTTGCACGGCACATGCATATCGGTGGCGGTGTGTTCCCAGGAACACTGCTCATCACCAACGCCGGTAAATAGCCATTGGCTGACTGCTGTTTACTACGTGATCTGCTGTGATCCTTTAACAGCCAATCACTAAATGTAAACAAACCACGGTAACAAGATGTTAGGGGTTCTCTTCCTAACACACAGATTGTGTATGAGAAGGAGCTTGTGGTAACATCTTGTTACCGCTTACAGTGTACACCAATCACACTGATTGCCCCCCTCCCCAATAAAGAGGACCTGTCACCACCCATCAAAGTACCTGTCACAGTCCATATGAGTACCTGTCGCAGTCCATCACAGTACCCGAGTACCTGTCACAGTCCATCAGAGTACCCGAGTACCTGTCACAGTCCATCAGAGTACCCGAGTACCTGTCACAATTCATCTGAGTACCTGAGTACCTGTCACAGTCCATATGAGTACTTGAGTATCTCTCACAATTCAGCTGAGTACCCGAGTACCTGTCACAGTCCATATTATTACCTGAGTACCTGTCACAGTCCATATGAGTACCGGAGTACCTGAGTACCTGTCACAGTCCATATGAGTACCTGTCAAAACTCATATGAGTACTGAGTACCTGTCACCACCCTTCAGAGTACCTGAATACCAGTCACCAGCCCATAAGAATACCCAAGTACCTATCTGTAGCCCATCAGAGTACCCAAGTATCTGCCACCAGCCCATCAGAGTAACCGAGTACCTTTCACCAGCCCATCAGAGTAACCGAGTACCTGTCACCAGCCCATTGGAGTACCCGAGTACCTGTCTGCAGCTCATCAAGTTACAGCCCATGCCTCATGGAATATATGTTGGGGTGTTTGCTTTCCAAAATTAGGTCATTTTGTGGATAATTCCACTGGGCTGGTGCTCAAGGACCTTCAAAAGTGTGATAGGTAGGAATAAAATGAGATGTGTAATTTATCCTCCTAGAACGCCTGAAGCTACTACTTCAATGTTGGGCCCCTGTATGTGGCCAGGCTATGTAAAAGTCTCACACATGTGGTATCGCCATACTCAGGAAGAGTAGCAGAATGTATTTTGGGGTTTAATTTTTGCTATATACATGCTATGTGTTAGAAATATCTTATAAATTGACAACTTTGTGTAAAGAAAATGCGTTTTCATTTTTTTTCCACATTTTCCAAAAACTTTTGGAAAAAAATTAACAGTTCAAAAGACTCATTATGCCTCAAAGATTATATGTTGGGGTGTTAGCTTTCCAAAATGGGGTCATTTTGGGGGCAATTCCATTATGCTGGTACTCCAGGGCCTTCAAAATTGTAATAGGTGGTTGAGAAATGAGATGTGTCATTTATGCATGTAGAATGCCTGAAGGTGCTACTTAAATGTTGGTCCTTTGTATGTGGCCAGGCTGTGTAAAAGTCTCACACATGTGGTACTCGGAAAAAGTAGCAGAATGTATTTTGGGGTGTAATTTGTTGTATGCATAGGCTGTGTGTGAGAAATAACCTGATAATATGACAAATTTGTAAAAAAAAAAAAAAAAATAATCTTTATTTTGCAAAGAATTGTGGGAAAAAATTACAACTTAAAGAAAAGCTCACCATGCTACTTTGGAATGTATACTTTCTAAAAAGAGTCATTTGGGGGGTATTTGTACTTTCCTCACTTTTTAGTGTCTCAAGAAATGAGTACTGAAGGTTTGGTCAATTTTCAGTGGTTGGCACCATCGTTTGTAGACTCTATAACTTTCACAAAGACCAAATAATAGACACTAAGTTTGGTTATTTTTACCAAAGATATGTAGCAGTATACATTATGGCCAAAATTTATGAAGAAAAACTACTAATTAGCAAAATTTTATGACAGAAACAAAGAAAAAGGCATTTTTTTTCACAAAATTTATAGCACAAAAATAAAAAATCCACTAGTGATTAAATACCACCAAAAGACTAAAGGCAAACGGCAAGGCTGCCCCTATCCCCTCTTCTTTTTAACAAAGCCATCGAACCACTCTCCAGACTTTTAAACTCACTGTCGGGGGTCAGTGGTGTCACGCTAGGCAACCAAGTCCTACACTACTCCCTATTCGCCGACAACGTCCTCTTATTCTCAACCAACCCCTCCGCAGATATTTCACTCCTCCAAGACCTATTTGCGACCTTCCGGACCTATTCGGGGCTTTGGATTCATTTTGACTAGAGTGAAATTTTACCTCTCAACCCACAGCTGGCTCGAGTTTGGACTGGCTCATCCTCATTCATAGTAGCGAAAAATCACATATCATATCACAGATCATATCATATCATATCACAGAAACATCACAGATCATATCACCTACCTGGGAGTTCACATTTGCAGGGAACCCTCCTCTATATATAGCCTGAACTACCACCCAGTGATAGCTAAGATTGTACAGGAGTTGGAAGCATGGGCAGACCTACACCTTTCACTATTTCGGAGATGCCACCTCTTTAAAATGGTCTTGTTCGCTAGATTGTCATATCCATTACAAACCTTATCTCTATTAATGAAAAATACTGATGTCCATAAGATACACACTGCACTGCTTGCACTTCAAAAACTTCAGCTACATTCTGGAGGGTGCCCTTGTGTCTCCTTTTAATATCCAGGCCATCCTTCACTCTAGGCTACGCACCCTTCCCCAGCCCCTGAGACCCAACCTCTTAATTAGAGGCACTGTGATTGCCAGGAGAGAAATACAGAGACTCCTGGGCCTACCCTTCACCATCTCAAATCACCTTCCCATACATGGCAACCCAATATTCCCCCCTTCTATGAACCACAAGGCCTTTACTCAATGGTCATCCTCAGGCATGACAACCATCTCATGGATCCTGCCCAAGGTTCTTTTAGACCATTTTTTTGAACTAACTAAACAGTACTCCCTCACGCCATCGCAGGTGTTTCACTATCATCAGCTAACCAGCTACCTCAGATCCTGCTTCAGCAAGTGCCAAAACCCTTATCATTGCTCTTTCATTGATGCCCTAATAGATTGGTACCAATACTCCATATCCAATATATACTCCAACCTCATCACCCATCAGGCCACAAAATACCACATTGTTCCTTTCAAACCCTGGATCTCTATTCTGGATGATCAAGATGCGCCAGAGAAGATTATTGCAGGATATCAAAAGATCCGCTCTCTAGTAACATGCGAAATGTGGCGAGAAACCCAGTTTAAAATCACCCATCGAGAGTATGTTCCATTCCGCCACAACAAAAATGACTCATCCGTCTTCACATGCTCTTAGTGCTCTACTCCAAGACCATCCCTGTTCCACAGATTATGGATCTGTCAAGCAGTCTCCACCTTTTGGGACCAGATGTTGGACTATATTGATAGATCTCAGCATTTATGTCTGCCTAAGGACCCTCTGATATGCCTTTTCAACTGTGACACCCGGCAAGCTTCCTTACTAATGCCTACCTGTGCCTCTCTTCCTCAGTGGGTCCATACCTGCCTTCTGGCAGCCCACAAGGCAACAATGAAAGCTTGGATCAACCCTTCCCCACCTCAATTTGCCTTAGTTAAACAAGCACTCTTAACACTATTTCACATTGAGAAACTGGACACTATCACCCAACATTTTACATTACTGAAACACTTCATTGCAAGATGGCGTCCCTACATGGAACACTCTTTCTCTCCAGAAGAAATCTCTTCCCATATGACTCCCTTCGGCTACATGGACTGGTACCTGCAGGCAGATCTGGCTAATACACTGGGCAAACTTAGAATCCAGGTCACCTCTAATTCCTTAACTCAACACATCCCCCCAGGTAGTTAGTTTCTCTTGTTAGACCAGGTACTGTATTATTAGTTATCTTGTTAATGTAGGCTTCAAATCATGCAGTTTTATCCTGCTCACTATGTCATATTTTGTTTATTACTTTTTTACCTTTTCTGACAGGCTACTCCTGCATCAATAAATCTTGTACTTTTATATGAAAACTCAATAAATATATAAAAAAAAATATACCACCAACAGAAAGCTCTATTTGTGTGAAAAAAAGGACGCAAGTTTCATATGGGTACAGTGTTGCATGATTGAGTAATTGTCATTCAAAGTGTGAGAGCGCTGAAAGCTAAAAATTGGTCTGGGCAGGAGGGGGGTGTAAGTGCACTGTATTGAGGCGGTTAAATATTTCATTTGTTTTATTATTTAT
Organism: Lithobates pipiens; assembly: GCF_037356315.1. Taxonomy (NCBI): domain Eukaryota; kingdom Metazoa; phylum Chordata; class Amphibia; order Anura; family Ranidae; genus Lithobates; species Lithobates pipiens. The sequence continues at coordinate 396,286,621 of NW_027507748.1, read as the reverse complement.
TTCCATAAAAAAGGCACACCAAAATCCTCAGCACCCATCCCATGATGCTCTTAATCCCAGAGATGAAGTGGTAGAGCGCTGCCTTCAACCACCTGCAGGTTGCAGATGATAAACAATAAATATTCATAAAATGGTATTTTATAATTAGCTAACTAAAAATATATAACTAAACATTCCTTTTGAAATGAGTAAAAAGCGTTCTTTTGTATGTTCAAAAAGGAAATAATAACTCTTAAAACTCTCACACATAAAAGCAATATAAATATGGTTCATGAGGGAATTTTATAATTAATGGGGACTCTATTGGGTTGATTTACTAAATGCAAATTCAATTTACAAAGAATACTCAATCACGTGTAAGAAAAAATATATATTTTTGCTTGCAGAGGATTGGATGGTGGAAATTAGCAGAGCTTCACATCATTCACTAAACTCTGGGGAAAATCCCCTTGCAAAGCGAAAGCCTATTTGTCTTTGGGGCTTGATTTACTAAAGTAATAGGCAAGTAGGCTGTTCACTTTTCAAGGAAAGCTGCACTTCATAGGATTTTTTTTTCCAGAGCTTAGTGATTATGGTGAAACTTCACTTTGCAATGAACATCCAATCACCTACAAGAAAAAAATAAAAACTGCACTTTTACTTCCACATGATTGTATGATGGCAGTCAGCAGTACTGCACCTAATTCACTAACCTTTGGGGAAAATATCACAATAACTGGATAAAAACAGACTCTGTGAAAATCTCTCACTCGATTGTATGCTACTACATTTTACCATAAAATGTCATATCCAGCCACTCAGCTAAACACAATTGAAATAGATTTTAAATTCAGTAGGTATATGTCAGGAAATGTGCGTTGTGGGATATGCCCATTCACTATAATGAAGAAGATGGCAACTTGTGAGGCCTCTAAAATATGTTGGATGGGCAGGTAATGCAATGCAAAGCATGACTTGATAACATACAGTATGATTTATTCTCTTGGGTTTTAACACAGGTTCACGGTATGCAATGTGGCTACTTCCACATACTGGCATCAAAATCCTGGTCCTTAACATGTATAATTCCTGCAGTATGATCAGATTTGACAGGTGCAGACATACAGTACTTAGCTGACTAGATTCAAAAATTGTCCATCAGTACATTCAAGCAACACTGAGCCTCTTAAACTGGAAGAAAAAAACAAACAAAAAAAAACAAAACAAATGTTATACCACTTTTAAAACATTGCAGTTATGAGTTTGAACCCCCATTTAATGGTAGTTGTAATTTTTGTTTTTCAGGGGTTACAAATATTATTCATTTGATCATAAGCACTGCAATTTTTGTGATATGATTATCTTGGCTGGAAGGTAGGAATTATGTATGACCTATTCACTCTAACACTGTTTCATTTAATTAGATACTTGTACTTTGTTTCTTTTCATTCACTGTATTGTAAGGTAATTATTTGTAAGAAAAAACAGCCCTAGCAATATAGCATATTTTCAATCAATTTAAATGTCATTACTGCAAGTTATAATGGTTGGTCTATAAAACATGTTAAAACAGATGACTCATAAATCAGTGAACCAGGGGAAAATAAATTCAAATGGATGTAGCATTCTCGTATTTATGTATGTCAAGTGGCAGTTTGATATCAGAGGTGGATTTAACTCCCATTTGCTCTATACAAAACAAATAACATTTTTGGCTAATTATCTACTTTAGAAAAAAAAAAAGAAATGCAACCAGATAACATCTTCTGAAGTATTGATATGATTTTCCTCATATTATGGACACATATGCACAAATGAACCTCCCCGGTGGTATGATTATGTCAGAATTTTGAATCTCAAAGCGGTACATTGTTTTGCATAGAAATTTGATGTTTAATATTGTAGGCCTGTAATTATTAGTAATAACACACTTAAATCTGCCCAAACAAGAGTCTTGTAGACATCCCAGGTATGATAAAGTATGAAACACAAAATCATAAATTATAATATAATAAATAACTATAAATAATAATATAATAATGATAAAATGAATTTTCCCAAGATTCACTATCACTCAATTCTGCAAGTGTTGTAATTTACTATTGCTGTTTTCTAGCTGGTCTAACACCACTTTTGACGCAAAGGGACACTATTTGATTGCCATGGACAATCTCGAGTTTCCAGGCAGAAAGAACAGTATATATAACACTAGGGACAAAAAGGATGTGAAATTATTTCATACAGTAATATAATCTGTAAGATTACAGTGTACTGTATGTGTTATGTTTTGTGTACTTTTTGAATTTGCCACCGGGCTCTGCTAGAAGGGAACAGAGCCCGGAACATAGGATATCGGGCAGATGATCTGGTGGAGGACACAGAGGGGGGAAATCACAGGATCCTGGTGACAGGGTAAGTATACCACACCAGGATTCTGTAATGCAATCTCGAGTGTGGCTCAGGGTTACCGCTAATTGTACTGAAATTTAACCCCGAGCCATGCTCGGGAATACCACCAGGAGGGTTAAAGAAACACAACCTCAAATCCAAAAATTATATTTTTGGTGAAGTTCTAGGAAGTTAAAGGGAATACATTCAGATTAAATGCAAATTCCAGGATTGGTCATCCTTCTCTTTGCTTCACTTATTTTCAGGCTACTGACATGACACAGATATGTGCGTACCAGGTGTTGCAAAACTTCACTTGTTATATTCTTTCTCCGGGTAGGGGAGTTAGCATGCCAAGAGTAAAGCTGGGCATAAATGGATCAAAATTCAGTCAATTCAGCGGGGACCAGCTGAATTTTGATCCATCTATTTCTGTTCCCTTTCAAGAGGAGTTGTTCTAGTAATCGACTCCTCTCAAACAGGACTGCTGAAAAATTTGTGTTCAGTCATCGCTTGTAGCCACAATACAATAGTGCAACAGGAAGGATTCCTTCATCCACTTAGAATGTGTGAATAAGGAAATCTGCAAAAAGATCCATCTATGGCTAGGTTAAGAATAAAGCCCTGGCCTGAAACATGCATTTGAAAAAGTCAGAAATGGACACTCCCATATTTCTATTCTGACAGGTTTCTTTGAAATAAGTAAAACATACATCTTTTATTTTAATGATTCTATGCCGATTGTATTACACCAACAACACACACCATACTCTCCTGTTTACTCAGTGGGTTTGATTTACTAAAGGCAAGTAGGCTCTTCACTTTGCAAGATAATTATTACATTGCAGTGGAGTTTTCCCTTAGCTCAGTGAATGAAGCAAAGCTATGCTGACTTCCATCATCTAGTCGGGTGCTGTTTAAAATACAGATTTTTTTTTTTTATTCCTGAATGTGATTAGGTATTCATCCAGTATCTATCCTTTTCCCATAATGGAAAACTATATGCGATTTTCTTTAAATATTAAACTGACTTTACTAATGTAATGTTTATCTGAAATGTATTTCTATCAAACTTTTCATGTTTTACATACCATGTTTTTGTTTGCTTATTTAAAAATGTCATTAACATGGTTTCTTTTGTTGTACACTGTATGCATTTGAAATCTTTTCACTTTAAATATTCTGCTGAAAACCCCAAGATCATGTTACTTTTGTGTTCTTTTGTGGTCTCTGAGATGTCCTGAACAGAATTTATTAAATATCGTTTATTGAACTTAAAACATAACCTTAAAATATATGGTAGTAGTCTCTTTCCCCATAGTTACCCTTTCTTGTACCTATTTGGATCCACCTAGCCCCTTGTACATTGATTTCCTCTGTCCAGCTCCAAATCACTTTTCCAGTGACCTAAAGAATCCATTGTTTATGTTCTTCCATATATGCAATTTTTAGTTCTCTGCTGTGGTCCATTCTGTCTGCCTTTATTACTTTTGAGCCATCATCTCTTCTTCTACTGCCCCTCTCTTCTCTCCCCCTCAGCACTTGTGCTCCATTCAGATTAGTTCATTCTATCTCCTTAAGTTATCAGCAGCTGATCTTTGCATCTTTTATTACATTTATCTGGCCACTTAAACAGCTGCTGTTAGCCCTTGTTCAGAATTGCCCTACATGAAAATGCTTGGCAGCATCTAGTTAAACATTCAGAACCTAGTGTTCAGGTTTTAAAGATAAGTAAGGACACTTTTGGTGTTTTACTGCATCCAGATCTTGTCAGATCTTGTAATGTGAAGAATGAAGAATTTAATCTGACTCATCAATACAATTAGTATTAATTAAAGTCATGTTTAAATTTTCATTGCAAGAAACATTTAAAGGGCAATACCATCCTAACCCATCAAAAGGAAATAAGTTTGACAGTAGTGATGTGAAGTCTGTGAATTACAAACACGTTGTCTTTTTAAAAGTATTACTTGTAGTAACTTTGGGAATCTTCATTTGATGCCTTTAATCTCCACTTGGTGTGTCTACTATAGACATTTTAGTGAAACTCTAATACATGCTGTCTGCAGGTTTGGAATGTCCTAATGGTGGATCAGGAGATTGAGTCTTAAAAGTAAGTACAATTTACACACTGAACTGTAATTTTGCCTAACTGAAATCTCAAACAATTCAATCTCTCCACAGGCTGCATGAAAAAATAAAATGACTTGATCATTCGAGATTCTTATGCCGCATACTCACAACCTTTTTTTCCGTCAGAATAAACTCTGATGGTTTTTCCAACAGAGTTCCGAGCGAGTTCCGCAGAAATGGACTTACCTACACACAACCACACCAAAATCTGATCGTTTAGAACATGGTGATGTACAACACATATGGGCGGGACTAGAAAAAAGAAGTTCAATAGCCAGTAGACAATAGCTGCCCTTGCGTTGTTTTTGGTCTGTCGGAACAACATACAGACGAATAGTTTTCCCGGTAGAAATTGATTCCATCAGAAAGATTTAAAACATGTTCTATTTCTAGGTCCTTCAGAATTTTCAGAAAAAAACAGTCCACTGAAGCCCACCCACGATCGGAATATCGGATGATATTAAATGATGAATGATTCCGTCTGACTTTTTCTGCCGGAAAGTCCGACCGTGTGTACACAGTATTAGTGATGCTTTTCTAATGTCAAATGTAATCATAGCAGATTAAGGTGAATTAAGTTTGCAAAATGCTAAGCAGTGATAGAAATTCCCAATGAAGATCACAACTGCACATTAGATTAGGGCAATAAAGTACCTGCTCAGTTTTGTTGTGCCCATTTTAGATACCCTAAATCAATTGACCTTGATTTGGACAAGGCTACTATAGAGACAGAAAATTCTCAGTCAAGTAACTGTTGGGATAGCAGATTATTTTTATTTTATTTTCCAGCAGTAGACCAAAACATTTTGTTTCTTTATTTAGACAGTTATAACAACTACAGAAATTAAAAACTACTCTGCAGCTCATACCTTATACAATAGTTTTCAACACTGACTTAGAACTCTTCAATTCTTTAACCGCTTGCCAACCGTCACATGTACATTTGCGTCAGCAGAATGGCACGGCTGAGCAATTGGGCATACCTGTGTGTCCCTTTGGATTTCCCGCTGTCGTGTGTTCCATGATCGCGCCCACAGGTCCCGCTGACTCGATGTCCACCAGTCTCCTGGCGATCGTGTCATGGAGAGGTAGAATGGGGAGATACTTTTGTAAACAAAACATTCCCCATTCTGCCTAGTGACAGGACAGTGATCTACTGCTGTCATCGAGAGCAGCGATCACTGTCCTGTGTGTTCAAGCTCAGCCCTTTCTGCTCTTTCTTTGACCAAAACATTCAGGTTAAGAAAACCATACAACACTGCTACTGATATGCAAATTTAGATATTTTTTTTGTCAACAGTTAACCGCTGAGCTCTAATCTTCATGTCTAGTCAACCTCTTAGCTGCTGACATATGCCTACTTCCCTGAAGAGATCAGCGAAACATTACTGGGGCAGGAAGGACAAAGATGTCTTTGACATGTGATTGACAATCAGGCTTCATCTCCTTTATGCTGTATGAAAGGCAAAATGGTGATGACCACCAGGAGTGTAATTGGGTCTGGAGGCCAGACTAGAGAAAAGTCTTTGTTCACTAAATGGAACATATTAGGAAGTGTTTTCTGGCATAGGAAAGTGTAATTTATAAACGCACATTTATTTATGGTCAAGGCTTGCTCATGGCTCTAATTTTTTTACTTATATATTTAACTACTATATTTAAATAGGTAGGAATCTGCAACATAGTTTGTTATAATCCTTGCAATGTACATAGATCACCCAAAGGGGAATGCTTTTTTCTCGACAAAACAGGAGTTACGCTTTAAATGATCATCACATAGCAATATGACAAACCTAGGGTGGCAGTGTAACAACTCCAGAAATACAATTTTATGCTTGGGTAACTTGCTCACCTATTAAGTCTACACACAGACGTTAAATGAGAGACATCCCCTGCAACAGACGTTTACGTTTTGCAATGAAGATTAATCACAGCTAAATGCTTTTGATTGAAGATCTTTTTTTATTACAAGAATGCAAAGGTGGTAAAAATGAAGGCAGACCTAAGGCTAGGTTCACCCTAATGCAAGTTGGATGCAGGTTTTTTCCTGCATCTATCTCGCATGCAGGAGACTGACCGGCTCTCAATGGAGCCAGTTCACAGAGTTCCGGGACAGTTGTGGAGCGGTTTGCGGAAGAGTCCTTTGTATCTAGTGGTCCATTTCAGGTCCAAATCCAGCCCAAAATTCTGGCCTGATTTGTCCCTGAATCAGAGAACACGGACGCACCGGACCCCTACTGGGAGCCGCTTCACACAGCAGTGTTTATAATTTCCCTGGGGGATTTGTTTTTGCTTATTTCGCAGAAAGAAAAACACACCAACTAATTTAGTTATTTGTTAACCTAAATTTATCTTGGTATCAGTCACCTGCTGCACAGCAGTTCAAGAAAAGTGAATCAAACTCTGCCACAGCGCACAAATGCTGACAGAGAAGCAGAGCAAAGTGTACAGTGTAACATCAGTTTATTGCATTGCGTTTATTGTCCAATCTACAGGCTGCCAGATGTATTCTGGACCAACTTGTGCTACCACTGAAATTGAGGTTTAACAACCTTCTGGTTATAGCAGGAAGGGTGTCTGGATCTCAAAACTGACTAAAGAACTAAACCTTTTATTCATTTCAATCATCTACTTATGAAATGCAGCCATATTTCATGAAGCTGTTCATTGTTTCTTTTTTCTAAGGTCACATAATTCCATGCTGTGATTTTATACTCCCTCTCTCTGAATGAGCAAAGTAAGAAACTTACAGTAGCCAGGAACAGAAACAGTTGGCCTGGAGTTTCAAATTTTCTAGCAATACGTGTTCTGAGAATGAAAGTTTACCATCAACAATGAGATTTTAGGCAATGGGATGGCCTGGTGTACTAAATGAAAAAAGGCCCTAGGTAGGCATGTTACTATGTTGTTCACTGCATGACTGTCAACGCTTCTTTTTCAATTAAGAGTGCCATGTACCTTCAAGGCACAATGAATAAAATGTGTATATGCCTTGGTAACATTGGCAGGGGCATAACTAGCAACAGATAAGTAGAATTACAGAATAAAAAAGCAATTATTTCAGGCTTTTGAACATTTACCTTTGATTTTTCAATAGTCATTTCATTAGAATAAATTATATTTTCCCTGAAGAGATAAAATAAGTAACAGCAAGTTAAAAATAATAAAATAAATTACAATAACTAATGCTACAGACCAAGAAACAGCAGTAATAGAAAATGAAATCAGAATTCATTTATGAACGATAATAAAAACTGCAAGGGAACTATATTATAGGTGAGAAGCTTGCGGCATAGAAATATTTAAACTCTTCCAAACTGCAGGGGGCTTCAAAAGCAAATGAAAAGTAATTATGGATAAAAAATAATACAGTTTGTGAAGAAAAGAGCACAAAAGCTCCTGGTGCAGGTCTGGTTTTGAAAGTCCCAAAAGATTAAAGTTGGAAAGAGATGTTCAGGTTGTTAAAATATCTACAGAAAAAACACAGTACTTAAAAATGACTTTGAAGCTTCATAGGTGAGCTAATTGATCTCTTTTATCGCTTTTATAGCTCAAACATTATTTGAGCTCCACTTAGAATCCCATTGAAATATTTTTGTATTTGCCTTTCTGTGAAATAAAGATGCTCATTATTTACAAGACAACTGCAGATAGAGTGTCATAACACAGCGGTTAGGTTACATAGAGACAGTTTAATTTAAAAAGATTATCGGAAAGGGCCTTTCACCAGAACATGCGAACAGGCAAAAAATTTGTACGAACAAGTGAACACTGTTAAAGTGGAAGTAAAGCCATTGATTTAAACAGTTAAAAAAAAAGGCATGCCGGGAATTCTAACTGCACATTGGCTGTGCTCTCAGCCAAACTATCAAACCATCCAATGGCTGGCGTCATAATGAATCACATGTGCAGCACCATAGCAGTTGAAGATTAAACAGAGGCAAAGACAGCAGCTTCCTTGGCTGAAAACGATAGGGGAGTTTACTTCCACTTTAAAGTCTATGGGACATGAACGTGAAAAATCTAAAGTGCTAACTTTAAAGGCTTATATGCAAGTTATTGTCATACAAAGTGTTTGGGGAACTGGGTCCTGCCCCAGGGGACATGTATCAATGCAAACAAAAAAGTTTTAAAACTGCAGTTTTTTCAGGAGCAGTGATTTTAATAATGCTTAAGGTGAAACAATAAAAATTAAATATTCTTTTAAATATCGTGCCTGGGGGGTGTCCTTAGTATGCCTATAAATTAGCACATCTTTGCCATTTTTAGAACAATGCCACAGCAAAATGACATTTCTAAAGGAAAAAAGTCATTTAAAACTGCTCGCGGCTGTAATGAATTGTCGGATCCTGACAATATAGATAAAAATCATTGAAAAAAACTGCATGGGTCCCCCCCCCAGTCCATTACCAGGCCCTTTGGGTCTGGTATGAATATTCAGGGGAACCCTCACTAAAATGTTAAAAATAATGCGTGGGGGTCCCCCAAAATCCATACCAGGCCCTTCAGGTCTGGTATGGATTTTAAGGGGATCCCTGTGCCAAAATGTAAAAAGAATGGTGTAGGGGTCCCCCCAAAATCCATACCAGACCCTTATATGAGCACGCAAGGAAAAGGGGGGTGAGAGAGCATCCCCCTGAACCATACCAGGCTCACCATGGGGAGGGTGCTTTGGGGTATCTCCAAAACACTTTGTCCCCATGTTGATGGGGACAAGGGCCTCATTCCCACAACCCTTGCCCGGTGGTTGTAGGGGTCTTTGGGTGGGGGGCTTATCAGAATCTGAAAACCCCCTTTAACAAGCAGACCCCAGATGCAGCAACCCATGTGAATGGGCATTGGGTACATTGTACCCCTACACATTCACCAAAAAAAGTGTCAAAATGATAAAAAATGATAGTAGACAATTTGGGACAAATTATTTATTTAAAAAAAAAACTGTCTTTGATTACAGCATCTGATGGGCCGTTAAAAAAAATGGAACAAACTCCATGGGAGCCTCCCACTGACTGAAGCCTCTTTGCGGTTTTAATCCCCACCAGTGGCTAAAAAAGGGTTAAAACTGCCCACAAAGCACCGCTACAGCACCGCTTTGCCGGTGGTATAGTCACGCTGCCCCATTGATTTCAAAAGGTATTCACCGTTCCTTCACCACTCCAAAGATGCTGCTAGCAGGACTTTTTTTTACCACCCCTCAGTGTGAAAGGGGCTTTATTGTTGGGGAGTTCCTATCCCTTCCTGGCCTGTCAGTAGGGCAATAAGTGTGGGTAAATCTCTCTGATAGAGCCCTGGATAGCAGTAAAAAAAAAAAAACAGACAGAGGTTCTACCCCTTCCCAACTCTGTCTAAAACTAGAAAACATGTTTTTCCTGGACATACATTTTAAGGCACCCCCTTTCTTCAGGGCTTTGAAACTGAACAAGCATTTATATACATTTTAGAATATTGGAACAATCTTTATACCTTTTATAGGGGTACATTATGCAATCTAGTTGCATGAAACCATAGAGAGTAGGAGCGGCTTAAAGGATAAAACATCATAAATTGCACAGCTATAACAATTTAACTTAAAACTGAAATATAAAATATATGAAAAAAAAAAACTTGCTAGTTTTAATGGTGTTCTTGTACTAAATATTTGAAAATATAACAATGGTGAAAAACACTCAAACCCATACAGAAATAACTAGAAGAAATAATAATTTAAATTTAAAAGATCTGGCTGTTACATAAGGCTTGGGCATGCTCTGAAATCCCTAACCCAAAATCTGACCTCCTGCTTTCTTCAATAAGTAGTAGGACAGGTCATTGCCCCCAGCTTACGTGAGCATATTAGCTGAAAATTACGCATTAGTAGAAACGGCAAAAAAATTAAATAAATAAATAATAATTTAACGAAAACTAAATAACATATCAATACAAATGAAATACCTCCTAATACTGCCACCCTAATCTCTTGCCTACATTGTAATGAATATTTTTAATGGCATAGAAGGTAGACTTTAATGCCCATATGCTGCACATTTGCCTGCATGGTGGCCAAGGTTTCTGGGCTGAGCACACTCCCAGTACAGTGAACAACTTGTTACAGACATCTTTGGGGCTCTGGTTATGATCAGAAGTCAGAGGGATTTACTTACAATTATGAGACCACTTTGAATGCAATTCTCAGTGATCATGTGATTAGGACGGGTTTAAAGTGTCTGAATACAAAATGACAATGTTTATTTAATTCTTACACAGATTCAACAACATTAAACCACCAAACCCCATGCACATAAAATAGCTATTGCTTATATCATGATGACTATTATAGGGGACTGTGTATAGCAGTGGTGATCAACCCGGTTCTAAGGGCCCACTAACAGGCCAGGTTTTATGTATTACCTTGGGGAGATTCAGACTAGAATACTGCAATCACTGGCAGCAAATGAGATCAGCTGTGATGTATTTCAGTTATCCTGCAAACCTGGCCTGTTAGTGGGCCCTGAGGACAGGGTTGATGACCACTGGTGTATAGACTCAGGAACATACTGAAAATAGCATTTCATCACACTTTATCTTTAAAAAGGGTATATCATTTTGTTTAAAATAGACACAGGCACTTTTTATAAATATATGGGATCAACAGCAATATGGAGCCAAATACTTCTTCCCTTGGGTATGGTCCTTAGTGATAAAACATGAGTGCAGATATGCAGCACATGCTCATACTTCTGTAAATCAGCCTTATTGCAGAACAGAAGACAGAATGAATTTCCTTCTCTTTTATGAAAATGTTGTTCTAACCTGAAAATTCAAGATGAATAAATCCCACTGCACCTGCTTACTAAAACAAGGTGAGAAAGAAAGAAAAAATGATTTCAGGAAATGCACATCCAAAAGAAATTTATCAATGTCTAATCATTTGCATACTTGGCATGCTGTTCTTGATGATGAATACATAACATGACTACAACAGGTACATCACTCTGCAGTTTGTCTTACCTCTGGGGGAGGTGTTGATTTTGTTATACTTTAATTGAATTTGCCTGACATAATCATACTTGTTGCAGATTGTCTCCATCAGGAAAATGTAAAAATGTACGCATGATAGACAATTATTTTCTACCTTCTTAGTAATTCTTCTTAGCTGTGTCGTTATGTGCTACTCTAGCTAAAACTGAAATTCTAGCAAATTTTGTGGAAAATGTGGATTTGTTAAACCTTCTGAGATTAACTTTTTATCTTTTGAAAATAAAGCAAAATATATTTTCAAATAAAAAAGACACAAATCTGCATATGTAGAACATGCATACAGTATGTTCCATATAAATAATGCATACAATTATATTACAGATTTTTTTTGTGTGACAAACATAAACATATCATGCATAACCCACCATAATGGCATTACTAATAAAAGAGAAATTCATCTATGAAATGCAGTAACCAACACAGCAATCATCTATCAACTTTCACTAACTTTTGCAGTATACTAAGCCTAGGTACGGTGAGTTACTGCTTTTTTATTAGTACTGAAAATGCAAAGTTAAAGGATTTCCTCTAATACAATTAAGCATTTTATTACTCTTTACAGGATGTAAAAGGCCATTTTTTATTGTTAATGTACTAGCTCCCTCAAGACGTTCTTTTGCTTTGCAAACCATATCAAAAATCATACTGACTTAAAAACGATCACTTGCATACTATAGAGTAGGTTGCACTGTGCCTAAAGTTGACCATACACTGTTAGAATTGTGTCCAGTTCCTCTGAATTCTGTGTTATTGGCCCTACAGGCTTCAGAAAAGTAAATTACTTAATCAACTTTTGTCCAGGGAGCCAGGCCAAAAATGTATATATGGCCCCATATGGCAATGTAAGACGCCCCGTTGTGCACATTCTAAACGTATTAAACATAAATCAGCATAAGGTTCTGCATATGTAGACTATGTAAATGGGTCTACCTTTCACCAAATACTCTGTGCGGACAAATAGAATCAACCTAAGAACATTGATTTTAGGAAAACCACTAGGAGCCCCGATACCAACATCTCTCTCTCCCCCTATGCTTGCCTCAATCTCTGCATGAAAACATTGCTTGCCATAAGCTGCCCCCCTCATTGGAGAGTGAAATATCTATACAATAATTCTTCTATTAAAACTTTCCCAACACTCCAACGCAAATGTCAATTACCCTCTCATGCACACTTTACCTATACCCATATAACATATTGTCTATCAAGGTTCCCTAATCCCCTATACACCCTACCTCAAATTGCTGGGAACTACCTACTTGATAGAAAAGCATCTCAATTTCCGATGCTTTGATTAAACAAAAATGAGCCTTCTCTAATCCAAACCATTCCTTCTACGGGAATTAGATCTGGGGAAATTGTGGCAACGTCGGGGACATTTTCCATATTTTATGGAAATGCACAATCTTACACTCCAGTGGTATGAGATTTTTTGAGATTATATCTGAAATTGCCCGCAACCACGACCTGGCATTATTGAACTTGAATATAGCATCCATTGATCCATCCACCAGACACTCTGTTACGCATATCTTAGTGGCGGCTAGACTTGTATTGTATTGTGAGACTTTGGAAAAACTCTGCTAGATACCCTAGACACAGTCCACAAGCACTGTCCATATGAACATATGATGGCCTCTGACAGAGGTCTCTACAAAAAAAAAATGGTCCTTTGGAAACTTTGGTTGCAATGGCTCCAAACCACCTGCCACACATTACCACCTTGATGTATGTATGGTATAACTGTATGCTTTAGAGAAGCCCCAAGCCTTTTCTTTTATCACAGGCTTTCTCTTATACTGTTGTACTAATCTATGGGCCTCCCAATGAAATTCATATGTGTTACTTTTATATGTATTACACATGGCTTTTTTTCTCAGAGAATAGGTGCAGAAACTCAACCATGCCCGCCACACACAGATACCTATCAAATGGCATCAAATAGTAGCTCTTCCCTCTGCATACAACCCCCTCCCTCCACTGCCTTCATCTTCTCCCTCCTCCTTAAAAGCTCCACCATCTGTCATATGTCTTACCTTTGTTGTAATATTAAGCTGAAACACCTATCCAGCTGTAGTACCTCCCAGAATACTATACTATACTATACTACAGTCACTTGCAAGGGAGATCATGCAGTAGGAGCATCAACAACTGGTCGCCAGGGAAAAATGGAGACCACAGAGGGTGTAGCCTACCATGCACCCTCTCCTGGCCATGCACTGAACCCTGGGCACCTGTTCTGTATCTCCCTTGTCCCTGTTCGGCACCCAGTGGGATCTGCGCAGATCTGAACTGTGGGAGCTACTGGGAGCTAAGTTATCACTTGTAAACTCAGAAACTGGACTTCAGTGTTACCAAGTGGTAGTGGTGAGCAGGAAGCAGAAGACCTGAGCTAGTGGTGGTGGAACTGAGTTCCCACTAGTTCCTGAAAAAAAGTCCTGGTATTACGGTAAATGGGTCTCTACTCATTATTTTGTGTAACTATGCCCTGTTATTTGTAATCTTGAACTTCACATTTCAACTACTGTTATGGGTGTATGATTTCTTTTGTTACTTGCTATTCTTTTGTTTATTCTTTGTTAACTTTTGAAAATTCTCAATAAAAACGAATGAAAAAGATAATGGTGGAATGGACTGATGCTAACATGAGGCGATGCCTTAGAAACAGGTAACCTTTGATAAATCTGAATTTCGATTTTTGCCTTTTTTAAAACATAATATTAAATATACAGTAATTATGCTATTTAGTAAACCCCCTCTGATGTTCAGTGGTTGATTCTAGTCATTCATCATATTGCTTTCTTCTAATATTGGTCAAACTGCCTCAATGTCCTGGCAGCTTGATTCTTTCCTGGATAGTATGTTTCTGGATAGCATCTTTAAATTAGGGAAAAGGCAGATATATGATTTACAAAGATAAGCAGTGATGAATCTAACAATCCTGGTTCATGCTGAATAGATAGCAAAAATACTGTATAATATTATTTTAAGACATCTACTCTTCTTCATTACTATTAATTTGAAAGCAGAAATCAAACTATTATTCTTTTAAAGTATTTGAATCTACATCTTTATCAAATGGGAAGCTGGTTAGATGGCCTAAAACCCAAATGTTAACAGTCTTGTGGAGATGAAAAACCAAATAAAATAGGCTGACATAGGGCTGGCATACCTTACTTTTCTAGATAAAATGCTGCTGCAAATTTTTCTTCAGTGCTAGTCACATGTCTGAACGCATTGACACTTAAAGCTGGTCATACATAGATCAAAATTTGATGGTTTCAGCTGGGACCAGACAAATTTTGATCTATATATGGGCACTGTGGTTGAAAAGAAGGCAGTCTATGGACTGACTCCTGTTCAACCAACCTGTTGGAAAATATCAACTTATTCAGTGCTATAGGCTATAGTCTGCAGCACTGATCAGAGTATTCCCATGGTAAGGAAATCTCTCCACTGTTAGAATACATAGACACAGCGGGGAGGATTCCCCCATACACACCGATTGTGTGAATGGGAGAATCAAGCCAGTTTTTTTATTCAACCCAAAAAAACTGCCTAATTTATGGCCAGCCCTAGTCTTATGATCTCTTCAGAAAGGCAGGATAAGGCAAATTGTACTCTAAGCACCCCCTCCCCTCTTTTTCATCTTAATAAGGCTGTTCAAGGGATAAGCTAGTCATCATAGTTGGTTCGTCATATTTAATTTCTATTGTCTTTCTTTGTGACTGACAACATTTATGGTGTCCCCCCTTCTCTTTGCATATTCACGATATGCACATTTACTTGTTCTACATATGCATCATAAAAAGGAAATTCAGCATATACTGTAAGAAGGAACACATAAACCCTTGTTGTTTTATTGAGAAAACTCTTTCCAACCAAAGTCTGCCTGTCACAGCTGACATATACACATATGTATATAAATGTACATGTACGCAAAGCTAGACAGCAGTAAAGGTGTCAAATTCTGCTCAATCCCTGGTTGTGGGGAAATTTAATGTAGCGGCAGGCTCCTGAAGAGCATGCGCTATGTGTTTTCAAAATTTAACTTTACCCAAACTACAGTTTGGTTTGGGTCTATTTGTCTAAATTTGACTTCTGTGTCAGTCTGACTGGACTGTGAGATTTTCAGCCTGTCGCTGGGGGGCACTGTCTCTGGTGGCAGGCGTGGAACTATGGTCTGGTCAGGCGCTGAAGTTACTCTCTTTTGGAGTCAGGTCATTGGGAGTGGCCCTCTCACTGTGCCCTCTAGGAGAAGGTATTTAAGATGCGGACGTCACGTGGTTCGGGGTTCCGGTCCAGTATGAAGTGCTGATTACATGGTCCTGTTCCTCCCGACCAGCCCCCAGGAAGGCTATGGCCCGGGGTGCGGTTCCACCCGACTTTAATGCCTCGGGGCTAGCTAGCCCAAGGCATGGAAACTAAGGAAGGATTCTGAGGTGGATGGGTGCCATCTCCGGTCCCGGAGCGACCCATTGGACTTTGAGCATTCCAGGGGAGGACTCTTTAGAAGAACACCATGAGTAAGGTTGGTTTTCTTAACAAGAGCCTGGAAGGGTTGAAGTAACTGAGAGAATCCGGTCTTGTGGATATCATCAAGTAGGCTGAAAGATCCAGGTATCCCACAAGTGTTCTACAGCTAATTTCCTACATGTTCTGCAACAATGTCTGTGACAAAGTCTGTGTTCCTGAGTAAGCACCTTGTTGGCTGCTAGACCTTGTGAGAGAGGGACTGTCCAACCTGAGTGCTCATCCAGCTGCGCATGGCTATTCTCTAGATGCAGTCAAAGTAAGCAAGTTCTTTAACATTTATAGACGTTGACATTGAGAGTACCTGAATTCCTTCCTAACCCTCTGATCCGAAGTTAAAAGACTGTTCAATGGTTGAAGTTTGCAAATAAAATCCATTCAAGTGGATCTAATGTCAGTCTCAAGTTACTGGGTCATCTACCACGTGGAAGGTAATGGTAAGCCCAAAAATAACCAGCAGCTCCTTCGGGGGTTAGTGCTACATTAATATGGTTCGGGTAACAGTACAAGACTTCTCTAAGGTAGTAAAAATATAAAACTGCGCATGTAACCAATTAGATTTAAGTAAAATGTAATGATCATTTGAGACAAAATCTTTACCAATTAAGGAATATGTGCATCGTTATTTCTCTTTGAAGTGCTTTACTAAATTTGCTTGTATGACTTATGCCGGCCATACACGGTTCGAATTTCGAAAGAATTTTCTTTTGAAAATCGTATCTAAGAATTTTCGTATGAATTTCGCACCATTAGTGGGCTGCAGCAACAGCCGATTTTCGTGCAGAAATAAAATTTGAGGAATCGGACATGTTGGAAATTTTTAGAAAAACGAACGATTTTCTAATCAATGATGGGAGAATCGTGCGAGAAACGTAAGAAAATGTACGGAGATAAAAGAAAATGTACGGAGATAAAAGAAAATGTACGGAGAGAAAAGAAGATTCCCAGCCAAGAAAATTCTTTTCTGTAGCAACATGAGGTGAAATTGAAGGCTTGGTTGGCCGAATTTCGAAAATCAATGGTGGCATCATCGGATCACAAAAAAAACGAATTTTCTGATTTTGAAAAGAAAATTCGTTCGAAATTCGACCGTGTATGGCCTGCATAAGTTGATCTACTAAAGGCAAATAAACTGTGTACTTTGCTAGTGCAGTTGCATTTGTTTTCTTTAGTAAATTTGAATGAGATAAAGCTTCACTTCATAAAGAATACCCAATCAGGTGCAAAGAAAAAAACACAGCATTTTTGCTTGCACATGATTTGGATGAGGGAAATTAGCCGAGCTTTAACATATATACACAGCTCACTCTTTGGGATAATGTTTCACATTAGTATTCAGTTAATTTACAATAGCAATTCACTTTGATAGGAAACTTCTGAAAATAAATCTGATTGAAAGAATCAAGGAATTTGCAATTGCGATATCATTTAAAAAAGCTACGCTCATGCTTTAACTAGCGTGGCATTGGATGATTTATGTTTTTTTCCCAGCATCACTTCTCTTGTTATATTCATACATAGCAATTCCGTGCTACTAGAACACACCACAATGATTTGATAAATAGCTGAAATTACACCCTTATAGCGGCCACCCAGGGTACAACACTTCAGAAAAAGAGTGCAGTGCACAGCTTTTAAAGAATAAAGTGGAATTCATGGACTTTCTAAAGAAGAACTCCAGTAGGCTGTGCTTATCTCAAAATTACAACATACCATAGCATAGCAGCATAGTCATTTCAGAAAATAAAAAAACTAAAACAGTATGAATAAACATCATGCCTTCTCTATGCTTATTCTTCTCAAGAGATACATATAGACAAGTTTGAAATTATTAATCTCCACAGCAGCCTTCTATATGCACATGATACACTGTAAAAGATAAAAACTCCACAAGTACGCTTTTAAAAATACAAGATCTCAAGCAGCATTTTAGCATCTCACAAATCCTTAAAACTGCTCTGTGATCCCGAGCCTCTCTCCCCTCCAGCATAGATGTTGGCAATCTCCTGGTTCAATCACTTTCCTACATTATCTGCATACCTAAGTGATACACTCTAGTAATACTTTGTGTACAAAAATATGTTCTGTCTGCAGTGACAGAGACACTTCTCCCATGACCTCCCTTTGATATGTTTCACCCCATACTAAAGTTTAATTGTAGACTTATAGCTTTATTAGCTAAAGGCCAGCAAAGCATAAATGGAGCAAACTTCTAATTCCTTGTGCCAAAAAACATTATTATGGGAGCAGTGACTGAGACACACCTCCCACCTCCTTCTTCTGATAAGTTTCACCCCCTAATACGGGATAATCATAACCTTTAACCTTTAAAGTAGAGGTCCGCCCCCCCAAAAAAAATTAAAAGCCAGAAGCTACACATACTGCAGCTGCTGGCTTTTAATAATAAGACACTTACCTGTCCTGGAGTCCAACGATGTTGGCAACGCAGCTGATATTTCTATCAGCTGTCGGGTGCTGCTGCTGCCATTGCGGGTAAGGGAACCCGGCAGTGTAGCCTTATGGCTTCGCACCGGGAACCCTGGTGCGCATGCATGGGCCCCCACTCCTCTCTCCTACTGGCCCAGCGACGGGGGAGGAGAAGGGAGCCCCGCGGTGACGTCATGGGCTGCAGCGCAGACTCCCAGAAGTGAAAACAGGATACCTGTCAAAGGTATCCCGTATGTCACTCCGTCATCAACGGTGCACGCCCCCCCCCCCCCCCCCCCCGTGGTCTGCAGAAGCATGCCCACGGTCATGGCATGGAGATGCAGAATGGGGAGAGCTAAAATAAACTGTAAACTAGGCTTTTCCCTGTTCTGCCTAGCAACATGACAGGGATCTACTGCTCCCAGTGATCGGGAGCAGTGGTCTCTGTCGTGTTCTAGTGAACCCATCCCCTACAGTTAGAACACGCTGGGGAAACAACTTAACCTCTTGATTGTCCACTAGTGACATTTACACAGTAATCAGTGCAAAAATGCCCTAAATCAAACCCCTATTTTGTAGGTGATCAAATACCACCAAAAGAAAGCTCTATTTGTACAGCCGCGCAATTGTCAGTTAAAGCGATGCATTGCCGTGTTGCAAAAAAGCCCTTGGTCAGGAAGGGGGTAGAGCCTTCTGGGGCTGAAGTGGTTAAAAATGTCTCCTGTTGTGAGACCTGCTGTGTGCACCCGCTGCCAGCTTCATATTATACATTATTTTTCATTGATTGCAACCACATGCATGTGCAGTGGCTCAACGCTAATATATATATATATATATCTATATATAACTATATATAGATCTATATGTATAGATCTATATATACTGTATTGTGAATTTCCAACATCCTTTAAACTACACTAGATAACCTTTTGCCTTGGAGTTAATATATCTTATATAAATTCTACATCATACTGAGCAATCTGTGTACTTGAAATAATGAACATGAGAAAGGTCTCTCTGCTCCAAGATTTCTGTGATTTTTTTCACTTAGCCTTACAGTATTTGTAAAGAGCTGGTACCAATTTTATGCAAGTCAAGCAACACCCACACATTTTAGAGCCTCTAGTAAAACTGTAAAAACAATCTTTTTACAAAGCCTGCTCTATAATTCAATACAGCTGAGCAAAAACTGATAGTTCTTCTAAAATAAACAGTTCTTTGGTAGCTAATGTCAAACCATAGTTCAATGTTTACAGTGCAAAACAAGTGAATTGTATTTATGTATTTTGGTCCTCTGGATGACCGTCATATCATAGCTCTGTTAAGGAATGAATAAATATACCCTTTTTGTGACTGCATAGTGAAGTGAAGAGACATACATGGAGCAGATATGTTTAACCTTGCTTCAAAATGCATGTGCTTTATTTCTAAATACAAAAATGAGTCAACATATTTCAATCTAAGCAGCAGAAATATACTAGAGGCCCACAGCAGCTACATTCACAGGTTATGACAGGCCTTTCCTTTTCTTGAGAAGCAGGATGAAGAAAATGTGTTTTTTTCAGAAAAATTCCCCAATCCTCAATACTCTTGAAGCAAAGGAGGGGGGGGGAGGTATTAAAACTGGAAATCAAAAAATCTGTACAGAAACCAATCAGCTTCCAGGTTATTTTGTTAAAGCTTAATTGAAGAAGCTGAAGTTAGAAGCTGCTTGGCAACCATGCACAGCTGCACCAGATTTTGCATGTTGTTTTATAACAAAACCCCCAAAGTATCCCTGGAAACTGCTTTAAATTTTGGGAAAATCTGAGAGCTGGAAGCTCTAAATACAATATATTAAATTCAAAGTTCTAAATAACACTATACAGATGATTGGGGAATGAAAATGAATACCACTTGCGTTTTTTTTAACCTACACCTTTCCCTGTAGGTTCCATTCCACCACACCTTGTATGCTCACTATTGGGTAGACTTTTGCCTTTTTTCAATGCTGGAAGCTCTAAATACAATATATTAAATTCAAAGTTCTAAATAACACTATACAGATGATTGGGGAATGAAAATGAATACCACTTGTGTTTTTTTAAACCTACACCTTTCCCTGTAGGTTCCATTCCACCACATCTTGTATGCCCACTATTGGGTAGACTTTTGCCTTCTTTCAATGCCTTTATCTCACAGCTATCTAAATGTGTATATAAATGTGTGTCTCCAGATTCTATCCTTTCACACTTTGTTCTCTCAATATGCCCAGTGCTCGTTTCCAACTGACTTTTAGAGTTTTAACTTCTTTATGTCTTTTAATGTTTTATTGTCTGATTTCAACCGTATTATGTCCTTATCACACTCCATAATAAATGTCCAATTTATTTTTTACTTTCTCTTTGCTTGAGAAAGTTTTTTCTTTTTTGGTGTCTGTTCTTTGCAATTGAATGAAACGGCTTTAACCAATGTAACCAAGGATCAATGTCACACCAAAAGGAAAAAAGCTGTCTATGATCCCCAATTCAACTATGGGCTACTTTGGGTATGAACACCAAATTCTCACCTAGTCTCTTTATTCCTTTGACCTAAAGGACTCCCACCCCACACACACACGCACAAACACACACACACACAATCACACACACACACACACAACCACACACACACACAAACACACACCCACAGACAATCTAATGTTATTTATTTGCTTTGCATCTGCCATTCCATTTTTTCTTTAATGTGGCTGTATTTGTTACTTCTTATAGCTTGAAATATAAAGTGGTCTTTACTTTGTCAATGGACCTTGCAAGCCTGGGGAAAAAAAATCAGTAACCTCAGCTTCAATCATTATCTGTATGTCAATGACACTCAAATGATTAAATGCTACCAACTCTTTATTCTTTTTTTATTCATTAATGCTTTGATTCAACCTTAAGAAAGGGTTTTTCTAAAACCAAATAGTAATTACACCATATAATATTCAAAGACCAAATGCATTCTCATAGCAAAGAGCATTGGGATGACTCTATCTTAATGCAGTGTTCAGGTAATTTTCCATTACCATGCCACTGGGAAGCTACTGTTCCCCTGTGACCTTACTGTATATATTATACCGAATCAAATTATGTGTCGTCCTATATAATGATCCGTCAGAATTAGCCATCATTCCTTGGCACTATTTACTATTATTGATATCAGACCACATAGACTTCTCTTCATATTAGACATTAACTAAACATCAACCATGTAAGAGAGCATTAATAAGATCCTTTAATAAAAAAATAATAAAAACAATGAAAAGTCATGAGACACACGAGAAACTGCATCTCCTGACATCAAAATCATTCTCTCACTCTCTCATTCTCTCATTCTCTCACAAACAAGGCACAACCAGCTCACTTTCTGTGGTTACTTTTGATTCTGCACTATTTTCACCCTCACCTCAAAGCTCTATTAAATTATACATCATTCCTTTGAAAAACATCTCTTGCTTCTGCCTGTACCTTACAAATGAACCTGCTAAAATATTAATCCATGATAATCATACCTTTGGATTTGTTCATGCTTTGTATTATTAGCATTGTATGTAGCGTATCTTTACTGAATATTATACATAAGGTGCTCAGGATTATGAATGTGCTGTACAGGATGATGATAACAAGCATGTAAATGAATCACAACCCAACTGTCAGTTTGTATAGGGCAGGTTCCTGTGTCCCTCCTCCTCCTGGCTGAATTTCAGAGTTTTCTGACTTCCTGTTTCCTTCCTTTTTTTAGTCCTGATACTACATCATCCATGATCCTTTGATCCTCTGTAGCTTCAGGGCTATAGGAGTCACTTGTACCAGTTCTGGGAGTTGGTGTGGGTGGGTTACTGTAGGGGTTTCTGAGCCCTCGTGTGGGGGGCGAAAGGTGTAAATGTGTCATACCTCCCCCTGTGTCATTCCTGTCTTGTAGCATGCCAAAGAATAAAGGCTTAAGAAGAAGGGCTATGGGAGGTTATTATAAAGGTGTTTCCTTTATATGTAAATTAATCACTTAGCAACACAGCTAGCTTTCAGAACAGGCTGTGTATGAAGGTGTTTCCTTCTTAATAATTCTTTGATCTGTGAGGTGGGACTAGGGAAGTTGGGGTTCTTTCTGTAGGTGTGACTGGGCTGGATTGAATGCTAATTATGATTTATTTGTTCCCACCCACTATCAGAGCTGAGAAGAAAGTTACATAATTTGCAGAGTCTGAAAGACTACAAAGGGTAGTGTTACATACTCTAGCTGTTGCAGGAAGGGACTGTGGAAGGACCAGAGTCTATGAGCAGGATATACAGAGTTTGACATGTTACCCATACAAAGCCACAACTAAACCCAGAATATCAGGGGATTTGCAGACAAAAGAGGGACATGGTACAGAGGTATGATCTATGTTGGGATTGATCATTCCATTCAGTTCTAGTGAAAAGAAAGTGGGAATTTAGCTTTAACAGGAAAATGTTTTCAAACAGATTCATGCATAAACTGTTAATAGTTAAATGAAAGATTCAAGTGAAAGTCAAACGATTGTCATTTAAAAAATAAATGTGATTGCATGGCGTAAGGTTGAACCAGGTCTGTTATTACATATTACACTGTAAACCTACACATGAACAGAATAAAGATCAGCTAACTATACAACTGCTAGACAATAAACACTATTTTGAGACGTGGCATTTAGCTGTAAAGAACTCCTCTGAGAACATAATGACACATAGCTGCTATTTGGAAATGCTTTTCTCTCAGTAGTTTTAGTAACATTGCATTGGGAAGGGATAAACACATTTTACAGTCTTTTATGTTACGAACACACAAAGGGACTGATATGTAAATGGAGTTGGGCAGCACACACATTAATGACAAATGCTACAGTGCACCTGTCTCTTTTGTGGCTGGGCCTCTTATTGCTTTAGTGCTCTCTTATGAAAAGGTTGATTAGGGGAACCATTTAAAGGATTTAGGGTTGCGGCAGCAACCCAGATTGAAACTGCACCCCACACTCAGTTCATCACAATACTGCATGAAGTGGTACAAATGCTTGCTAAATGCTATACTGTATTATACTGGTCAGCATCTGGCACAACTTAAGAATGCACGCCTATATTGTTGTACACACAAGCTATTCAGCTAATAGCTTACATTTTTATACAGTTACTAGACCCTTATCAGTTGTGATCCCTGTAGATTATTCCTATACGTAGTATTGCTAACTGACATATGCACATAACTAAATAAGTTAAATAAATCACGCTTAAGGAAGTAAAAGATCATTCCACCCAAAAGTTTAATTTCACCTCTTGGGTAGGTTAAAGATCGAGGGCACTCCACAAACGATATCTCCCTACTATAGTTTCTGGCTCTTTAAACCACTTCCTCCATCCACCCTGGAGAGAGGGGTGTCCCTGCTCTTCTTACTGCATTCTTCATTATATACAATAAAACAAAATTCCAACAGGGATTCATAATTGCCATATTTGGTTTACAGATATAGCAATACAAGTGCAGAGATCTCATCACAAGTCTTTATGAAGTAAATAAGGAAATTTTAAGCAATTAATCTCTCCGGCATCTACTTAAAAATTAAATATTTTTTGGGTTGAAAGCACTAAAACAAAGAACAAAAACAAACTCATGACTGCAGCAGCAGCACTTTCTATATGGTAGCCAGACTCCCCTGCACCCCCCCCCCCCCCCATGTCCTAAGTTGGGTGTGAACTTGGAAGCACTCAGCTCAAAATATCAGCTGCAGAGAGAAGAGGAGATATTAATGGTCTAATAGACATCTGATGCCTCCATAAAAAGTACCTATAACCTTCCTATCACCTGGAATTCTTAACTTCCTTGTGATAGCATTAAAGAGAAAGAAAAGATTAAACAGTGTTAACAAAACGAAAATATGATAATATTACAAAAAACTTGAAAAAAAGCAAAACCACCCCACTGTACATACATACAAACCCAAACATGTGCATACATTGCACATGTGTATGTAAATGATGATAATGCAACACATACTGGGTATCACCATGCAAGCCGCAGTGAGAGAAATGATTCCATGTCCCTTTCTAGGTAACTTTAAACTGATAAGCTGTAAGAGCATTTAAAGTAGTTCTAAAACCTTAAGGTTTTTCACATTAATGCATGCTATGCATTAACCTCCCTGACGGTTTTCCCAAGTGTGGCTCGGGGTAGATTTTCAGTACCAAAAGCGGTACCCAGAGCCACACTCGGGATCGCACCGCAGGATCCAGGAAGAGGTAACTTACCTTGTCCCCAAATCCTGCGATGTTTCCGTGCCCTGTGTGCAAGCCATCCTCTGCTCGATCTATCATGGAGCTGAGCTCCGTTCCCTGCGAGCGTTGTGACGCACGGGGATGGAGAAAGGCGCCAGTTTCAAAAAGTAAAAAACACAATACATATACAGAACAGTGTAATCTTACAAATTACATTACTGTATCAATTTATTTCACATCCCTTTTGTCCCTAGTGGTTTCTCCAGTGTCCTGCATGCAGTTTTATATTATAAATACTTTTCTTTCTGCCTGGAAACTGGAGATTGTCCATAGAAACCAAAAAGTGTCCCTTTACATCAAAAGTGGTTTTTAGACCAGCTGTAAAACAGTGATAATAAATTAGATTCACTTGCAGAATTGAGCGATAGTGATTTGCGGGGAAATTCATCATCAAACACTAAAAGTAATGACAGTGACAATTCTACAACTGAGCAAATTTCAGTGTTTTTGATTTGATTACATTATTGAATATTTTTTTTTATTATTATATTATTATTTGTTATAATTATTTATAGTTATTTATTATATTATAATTCATGATTTCGTTTTTCAAATAAACATACCCGGGTTGTCTATTAGACTCTTGTTTGGACAGATTTAAGTGAGTTATTCCTAAGAATTACAGGCCTACAATATAAAATACCAAATTTCCATGCAAAAATTGGACATAATCATACCACCAGGAAGGTTTAGGTAAAACACCTTCTGAGCTGCAAAGTCCGCCCAGCCCCCCTTACTCTTACCTAACCCTAATCAGGTGTGCATGAGAGCAGCGACTCTTGCCATTGCCTCCTTCTTCCCTGGGCAGATTAATAGCAGCAGGAGCCATTGGCTCTAGCTTGTTGTCAATCAAATGCTGTGCCTAGCGAGCGGTGTTAATAACAAGCCGCTTTCCAATGGGGTACTTGCCGAATAGAGGCAGAGCCTGGAGTGTCGGTGGGGGCCCCAGAAGAAGAACAAGGCTGTGAAAAACCATTGCACAGATCATGTAAGTATAACATGTTTGTTATTTTTATTTAAAAAAAATGAAGCTTTAATGTTGCTTTAAAGCATTGCCTAATTAAAAACTTTGGGCACATTTGTTTTTGCCACCAAGACCTGACATATTTGGTATTAATTCACTCACCACACCTCTTTTTTAAAGATTATATTATGCTTGTGTGCCCCATAATTCCTTTCAGTATATTTTTATATTTTTTTATATTTTTGATGGGAACTTTACTTATAGTAGTATATATAATATTTTAAAGTAAGTTTCTAGCCAGAAATGTGGATTGTGTACAAAAAATACTCCAGCACGTAAAGGTTTTAATGTAGAACCCCAGTCAACAATAAGAAGATGAAAATGAATAGCCCAATAAAATAAATAAAATGAAAAAAACTTTATTTGCTACACTTTTCACCCACAATCTGAAATTTTCCTGCACAATACCTTTTAACTGCAAATACAATTTCTTCAGTCTGATGGTCAGTATCGTTCAACACACTATCATCCTGGACCCACCCCAGCCTGTGTATGATCAGCAAATGGAGAGGCAACACAGCGATGAGCTCCTCTCTCTATTACTCTGCTTTCTCTTCCTATCAGCATGCTTCTTGTCTTCACATGAACTGATTGGTTTCTTGTTTTGCTTCTTCTTCTCACACTCCAGGCTTGCTATACAGAGACTGCAAGGAGCTCATGTAGGTATTTACACTGCTCGTATTTAAGAAAACACATTTATTGATGTATTAATGATTACAGAGCTGCATTAATTTGGGTAATTTACATATGCCTATAGTTCAGCTTTAAGCTCTGTTTGCATCCTTTACTGAACTACATGATCATTTTCCCGACAGAGATGCCTGCAGTAAAATAAAGCTTCCAATTGGAATGTCACAACACAGAGATATCTTGTAGCTATAGGAATCGTGCAGAGTTCTTTTTAATAAAGATTTTTAAAGCCATCTGGGGCTGATGCTTTATTGCTTAAAAGTCGTTTGATCACTTTCCTTACCTCCTTGTCAGTAATGAGCTGGTCTAATTTCATCCTTGCTGCTTTCTTAGAGCTAGTTAGATCACAGATGCTTGTCTACTTGTTAATTTCACATCGCAAGGAAGAAAATTCCTTTGAATTGCAAGTAGAGCTATAATGAGCTGTGTAATAGTGGACAAAATCCTGCACTCTCTGGGGGATTTCATGTGAGAGAGCAAAAAGCTACTTGTATTTCTTTTCATCTCTCTCTCATAATTCAGCCGTATGAGCTAAATAAATTAAATGGTGGTGGTGGCGTTAGGGGTGGTAGTGGGGTCACTGATAAACTGTGATAAACGTTTTAGACGTCTGAAGACAAAATGGCAGTAAATGGTTTACTTGCATCATGTTTAAGAATTATCTTAGGCAGACAATGTAAATCACCACACCTAACTTGTTAAAGAGAATCTCTCACTAATCCGATAACAATGGCTATTTTGACAATTACAGACTGAATATTACAGAATGTGTACATCTTGGACAGGCAAAGTGAGCATGTGCACTGAGACTTTGAAAAGCAGCTACTGTATGGTCAAATACTTTACTGAAAGGTGTTGAGTCATGTAACAGACTCCCTTTAAAATACAATTTTGTGAGATAAATATGGAGGCTGCCATTGCTGAGATCTCCTTAAAATAAGTTGACTGACTGTACTGCTGACCTTCTTGCATCAATATTTTAAGAATGTACTCACTCTAGGGTGTTTGTTCATTACTCAAGCATGTTTGAACCCCCAATCCAATTTGTTTAATTAGTGTAAGGGAATTCCAATAAGGTGACTGGCACATAGGAGCACACATGCCATCACTCATAGAACTCGACATAGCACCCTGATGAAGTCACGTGATTGATGACGATACGCGTAGGATTTGTTTAGGAGGATACCGGAAGTGACGTCCGGGGTACGAACGAGGAGTTTGTTCATTTTACGCTGTAACTTTGCTCAAATATTGTGTTACTAAATGTGAGTACCCAGGACTATGTCCTTTCTATAATAAAGTTTGTTTGGCATTATATACTTCACTATTGGAGCTCCTTTCTCTTTTATGGTTATGATCTATGGTCCATGGCTGAGTACCTAGAGGGGATTGCCTGTGGTGCCTGCACCAGCCGATAACATACATTTTAACCGCTGGACCTAATTGCTGTTTACCTTACAGCAGTGAGGTAAGGTACCCACTGCACTCAGTGTGTGAACACCTGTCTTTAGGATTAAAAAGATCACCGGTGGAATTATCCCCTGTTTCTATTCACGGAATTAGCCCGTTATATGGCACAGTGTGGATTCACCTATTGCATGGCTTGATATGGATTGCTTTTACTGTTAAAAACAGAGACACTCTAAGAACTCCTTTTTTGGACTGTGCTCTTTATTCTATTAATATATATTTTTTTCCAATTATTTGTTTCACTGGATGCACTTTATAGATTGAGACACATTTTGGATCTTATTGCATTGTTTATCTATTATCACTGGTTGAACCCTATTTGTAATTTTAGTATTTATTCATTTTGTTCTACTTGCACTTTATTGGGAATATTTTTATTACCCCGATTTGAAATATTTAACCGGTCACATTACACTGGTTTGTATAGTGTTTGATTGGCACTGATACACTTTAAAATAGGTTGCACACCCTGAAGGAATTGATTTTAAACAGTCACATATAGCTATTTTTGTATTTTGCATGGTATTATTTATCACTATCTATGTATTTATTGAATTAATTTAGTATTTCTTGTGGAGTGCAACACTATCTTTCTATTTATTATAGCACCAGCTCCATAGGGCAACAGCTCCTGTTGGCACCAGACAGTATATTTAAGGGATGTTCTTGCTCATTTTCAGTGCTGACTGGTTTTCAGCTTTTACTGCATCCTGAGTGTATCCTGTATCTGATTTCCATTGATGGCCAGGCTTGTTACGAACCTGGTCCTGGATTCAGTTGTTCCTCTGTCTACATGTCCCTGACCTATACTTTGTTCCTGACCACTGTTCCACCTATGCTTCTGTACCACGTTGCTTGCTTGTTGCTGACCGTGGCTTCCTCTGTGACCTTGTTCCTGTCTCAGACTTGGTTTCATACTACTTCTGAGTACCTGTTTCAGCTGTCCTTCATATTAGCTCCAGTCATCGCAATGTGTTCCTGCCTAAAGCCTGTAAAGAGCTTTGACAAACCACACCTCCAGAACCTACAGTACATGCTGATTGATTGCCACTGTAGCCTTAGCTGGTCCAGAATGAATCAGTTCTGCTCCAGGCCTTATGTCCTGCTTGACTTCTCAAGCCTGCATTTCCTTCTGCAAGTTCTGTTTTCAACACCTGCTGGCACTCCTGTTCCTCCTCTCCCTAGATTCCACCTGTTTCACCCTCAGTGGGGCCAAGACTGGAGACGCATAAAGGCCAACCTCGTCAATACAATCTCCTACTAGGTACGTAACATTTAGTGGGATTTCTATGTACTGTGCTTAAGCATGTTTCAGTGTACTGTGCCTTGGCCTGCTTGAAAGAAGTGGTCTGGGGCTTGGTTCGGTTGGACTCCAGGACTATAGGCATTTTTTTAACTGCTAACCATGCACTGGACATGGAAGTCAAATACTGGAGCAGGATAGATCCATTTGTGCCCACTCAAGTAGTAAGGGTACAGATGATGGAAGCATGTTCAGATCCAGCACAATGTGAGCATGGGAAGCATGCTCAGAATTGGCACATTATGAGAGTAGCCCATCAAGAGAGTGGAGAGGGAAGACATTCATACTTGGGCAAACATATCTAGTGTGATGACAATAAATCACTAATCCAAAGCTGGACCTTTCTTGGCCAGTGATTATGAAAGTATCAGTAATGGTATAGACTCAGCATAACAGCCAGTCTATATATATATATATATATATATATATATATATATATATATATATATATATATATATATATATATATATGCTACCGTATATATAGTCTGCTATATCTCTATCATGGTAAAATTGCTTTTAGGCCAGACAATCAGTATAATAAACAGGTTCAGGATGATAATTTTTTATAGATTTAGTTAAATTATAAACAATGTATTATAAACTATAAAATATAGTATATAAAGGCTAATTCTGTTATAGCCATGAGTCTTTATGGCCTGTAACAATAGTTATATTGTCTTTGTCTGGATAAGAGTAATTAAATATTGGTTGCTTACAAGTAGAAACTAGTCAAGAGGAACTGTGGGTTCCACAAGAAAAATTATCAAAAAAAGCAATGCATTTCTCTACTCATGTATGGTATACAAGAACAGAAGCTGTAATCATTTTTTGCATTCCACACATATAATAACTACAAAATTATTAATTTGGTAGAAGAACAATTTCTATATTCTGATCAATTACTGGAAAATTATTATTATTTTTTATGATACAGGATTTATATTGCAATGACAGTTTATGCAGGGTAGACAGTACACATACAATACATTTTAATACAGTAGGAATTAGAGAGCCCTGCTTGTTAGAGCTTACAATATAAGAGGGAGGATTATGTCCAAATGATCTATCCTAAAAATTATTCAACTCCTATTTGAGTAACTCTGAACCTGGTCCTATTAAAGTGATTATAGAGTCTTGTTTTTTTTGTCAATAAAAATAATAAACATGTTATAATTGCCTGTGCTGTGTAGTGGATTTGCACAGAGCAGCCCAGATCCTCCTTTTCTAGGGTCCCTCTTCTGTGCTCCTGGCCTTTCCTCCTGTTCCACCTGAGTCAAGTCACAGCTCCCTGTGTCCATTCAGACACAGAGCTGTGGCCCAGCCCTGCCCCTCTCTCAACCTGATTGGCTGACTGACTTTGATTGACAGCAGTGGGAGCCAATGGAATCGTGGTGTCTCAGCCAATCAGGAGGGAGAGTCTCCAGCGGCCAAGACACTCGTGGACATAGCTGGAGAGAGATGAGTATTAGGGGGGCTGAGGGGGCTGCTGCACACAGAAGGCTGACCTTCTCACTTACAACTCATTTAAAGCTAAACACTAGGAAAAAAATATATACCCTTGCAGTCAAGCTCCCTCCCCCAGCACTGCAAGTACTGTATTCCTTGCTTCTGTAGGCTACCCCCTGAAACTGTTTCTTTGCTATTGATTGCAGGCACTCTAAAGTTATCATATACAATGATAATCCAGCAGTCTTGCATTGCAAGTGAGGACACTAAGGCCTCACCCACAATCTAGAGAGAGAGTAAGAGTGCTGTTTGCCAATGGGTGAAGAATAAGGTAAGTATAGTTGTTTTATGTGTTCCCTAGATTAAAAAAAACAATATCCATTTAAAGTAGTGGAGTAGCCCCTTTGCAAAGGTCCTTTTTTTCTCCAAAGTTCAGCTTTGATGCAACCACTAAGCTCCTACAATAATTATAATTGTGTTTTAATATTAAGTAATATGTGAAAATGTATGTATGTATCTAAATGTACAGATATACTCACTGTAAAGACAGTTATTATTCCCTTCAACTAATGTGAAGTGAGATAATCTGTTTTTCATTTTTGAACTGTACATTACTTAGCGGTTTTATACTGGAGAAAACATTTAGAGGAACATTTACATGACCAATTTAGCAATAATTGCTGGATTGTTAAACCATTCACTATGCAATTATCACAAGTAATGCTCAAATATATTGAAAGTTTAGTGAAAATATCCCAAAATATGACCAGTATGGGAAGAAAGATACTGGAAGTTAAAGTAAATCTGCAAATGACATAATGGAAATAAAAATATTTTAAAATAAAAATCATTATTTCTGTTGAGCCAATGTTGTCTTATATATTCAAAAACTGACTCCACTACAATGCTTTTAGGACAAAAGAAAAAAAAAGAGTAAACATAATATTCTAGGCAATGATTTGTCTGCTTTTGTCTGTAATGTGCAGCTAAGGGGAATTAAAAAGCATTTTTTTTATGCCGAGGTTTCAGTTACTTCTTGCTGCAGTTTAATAACTTTTAATGTCCCTAGATCTTTCTTTTAAGTGGTAAGCTATTAAATGTCTACACCTTGCATATGCCGCACAGTTTTGCTAAGCTTACGGTTTATTGCCTTTTTTCTGCTTTCTTCACTAGGGCTGGATATAACTGCATTGTCTGCAAAAATAACTTAATCAAGTATTGTTGTCCAGTGCTTTGGAAACCTGTTGATAATGTTATTAACGTTAAGTGGGCTTTCTGATATTGTGTTTTTCTTCAAACTGATATAACTGGGGGATTTAGGGAAAGATTGTATTGATGAACTGAAGGATAAATTAGGGCTAATGAGTAATAGATAGCATCATGATGTGCCAAAGCTCCCAAAAGCCCTAATTTCAGTCTGCCCTTTTCACCTCCTAGAAAGCCTGGATTGGTACCCGAACAACAAAGTATGCACCTGTTCATGGGTAAAGCTCTATTCAGATAATATCTTTCAGAATTGTACTATTTGCATGGGCTCTTCAGGGGCTGTACAGAGGGTGAGGTGACACTTTAGAGATATGAGGCACTTTTTTTTTTATTGTAAATGTTTTGATGAAGTTCAGTCCATCTTCCCCAAGATGATCTTGAGAAAGATGGATTGAGACATTAAAAACGCTGCTGTTTTAATCTATCTCCTCTGCAAGACCCTTTGGTGTCTTTATACCTGTTTGGATTTGTATGGATTTCTTTGTGGGTGAACACCTGGACATTTACTATTATGCCGCGTACACGCGACCAGACTTTTTGACAGCAAAGGTCCGACGGAATGAGTCCGTCAGACAATTCGATCTTGTGTGGGCTCCATCAGACCTTTGCTTGCCAAAAATCCAGCGGACTTTAGAAATAGAACATGTTTAAAATTTTTACACCGGAACTCTGCCGGACTGAGAAATCCGTTTGTGTGTATGCTAGTCCGACGGACAAAAACTACACTAGGGCAGCTATTGGCTACTGGATATGAACTTCCTTATTCTAGTCCAGTTGTATGTCATCATGTTCGAATCCATCGGACTTCGGTGTGATTGTGTGTGGCCAAGTCTGTTCATTCGGAAAGTCCGTCGGAACTCCGCCGAAACTCAGTCGGAAAGACCACCGGACCTAGTCCCTCGAAAAGTCTGGTCGTGTGTACGCGGCATAAGGCATAGAGTACAGTGGCTACCCTTTAGACTAAGACACAAAGTTGTATCTACTATTTGACATTTTGGGGGTTATTTACATGTTTTCTTAACTCTCCTACTGCTCTATCACATATACTCACCTTTCCTTTGCTATTCCTGCATCCTGGCCACCAGGAGCATAGAGAAATACCCAGTACTTCTGGGTCTTAGAAGCATGTTACTCACTTCCTTTCCTAAAATTTGACACTTGGTGCTTGGTAATTGGACACCCAGACGGCCAATGCCTTCATATGGGGGTAGGAAAACAATCTTTAGCCCTGGCTTTCTTTCAAAATAGGATACCCAAATGGAGTAGTGAAATTTTACAATCATATTACAGACAATCAAAATGCATTTGTTAAAGTCTAGTGCTGATACTATTAACCTTGAGTAATTCTCATGTCTCATTCAGTGACACATTGGGGTTGATTTGCTTAAACTAGAGAGTGCAAAATTGAGTGCAGTTGTGCATAAAAATCAATCAGCTTCCAGGTTTATTGTCAACTTAATTGAACAAGCTGAAGTTAGACGCTGATTGGCTACTATGCAGAGCTGCATCAGATTTTGCACTCTCCAATTTTAGTAAATCAACCCCAGTGTTCATCATAGTCACAGTCAGGGCACTTGTGCATGCAGCGTTTGTTATATAGTAAAAATGTAAACAAATTCTTATCTCTACTAAATGGCACAAGGCTTTTGTCATTGAAACAGTCAGTTTTAGGATGTAAAATTGACTTCATGAGCAAAACAGGAAGCTACGTGGAAAGTTAGGAGGTGTGGGGACAGCTTGTGTGCTTCTCTTGTGTGTTATACACTGGATATTGAAAAATTAATCATCCAAGGATTTTTTTGATAAGTTACCCTCTAATGCACTTTTTATTTTGCGTCCCTTGG
This sequence comes from Lithobates pipiens, assembly GCF_037356315.1. Classification (NCBI taxonomy): domain Eukaryota; kingdom Metazoa; phylum Chordata; class Amphibia; order Anura; family Ranidae; genus Lithobates; species Lithobates pipiens. The sequence goes on along the minus strand of NW_027507748.1, from coordinate 396,252,793 downwards.
CTATCAAACAATCACTGTGTTTTACCTCTACCTCTGTTGATAGACAGAACTGAGTTGTCTTATTTCACACTTTTTAGGGCAAAGTGACACAAAAAAATACTCTTTCAGTTTTTGTTGCGCAGAGAGTTGCAGTACCTCAGTCAATTAGACACTCAAGCTCCTGCACACTATCATATACAGTATTTCTCTTCCTATTTCTTTGATCAATTACCAATCTATAACTTCCCATCCATGCACAAATGAAGATAGTTAAATCATTAAACCAGGCAATGTATGTGTAGATCTAGTGTACAGTTTATAAACGAACATCTGGCTGTTATTTATAGCCCTGACCCAAATCATTCACTTTCTGAACACTAGTATCAGTGCACAGATCATATAGCAGACTTGGAAGTCTAGTTGACCCATACAACATATGAGTAGCTCTAGAGATTCTTAGATTAGTTGGAATATTAGTAAAATATAAAAGATATATGGCAAGCTTCCAGGGCATTTATATTGTATTACATGTTGTTTTTAAACAATGTGCAAAACAAGTTTAGATTAAGATATAATAAAAATTTCCCACAATGCACCACATCTATTGTTATCGACCCTTTCTGTCACTATGGGTGCTTTTAAAGCTCTAAAAGTCTTCCACCAGCATTATTTTACCTTTGTGAGGGTATTTATCTTACAGATAACCTGTTCCAAATACGTTGGCTGTACAACCCTATTAAACAATCTCTTCTTAAAGCCCAACTCTGAAATAGAATCCCTCCCCAATCTGATTGCTGCAGTGCAATTGTGTGGTTTACTCACAGTTTTAGGTATGTTCCCATTTAACTCTATTAGATAATGCATTTTCTGAAAGTGCTTCAAGGAAGCAGCATGCAGGACTTGGATATGCTTTCATGGAAATGCCTGTCTGATAGTATTCAAGGGGATTGCACCTAAAACCAAGGGTAAATCACATATACATTCTCACTGCAGCCAAAACGCAGAGCACTAAGGTGAATCAACTCTAAATACATGTTTTCACTTCTCTTAAGTCGCGGTCACGTGATCATTTAATGAAGGGTCCAATCCCTTTGTTTACTTTCCTAGATGGGGGGACCTAGGTGAGTATACCTGATTTCAGAAGGTAAGAACAGCTAAACACTCTGGATGGGTTAGAGGGGTGTTGGGGGGGGGGGAGGGGGAATTTTTGTTTAGTATTATTATGTAAATGCTATTTTCTGACCATGACTATTAGAAAAAAACACAGCAACACACTTGAAAAGATATATAAACTGATAAAGTTATTAACTAGAAGAAGTAGATTATGTTTATTCTGACATTTCCTAAACACAAATGCTCTGTGGGGTTGATGACCATTTCAAAATGTTGCTGTGGGATCCTTCACATCAATGCTCTGTGCAACAAGGCAATTAGTAAAGCCCATAGGTATAAAAAAAAAAAAATATGACGATAAACAAACAGACACAGTTTTCTTATAATCTGCCTTTATTAGTTAGGCATTACTTTAATTAATCAAAACATTGTTCTGATACAGAACCTACTTGTATAGCTGCATAGTTTATTATTTTTAAACACTAACTCTAAGGTTAAAGACATGCCAAGTCAATCACCCAGATGAATCCTCTGGATTTCAGAACTCATTAAAATGTTCTTACTTACAGCTAACAGATACAGCTGCACAAGAGCATTATTGACCATTTGTTATTTTTTTTCATTGTTACAGTAACTAATATTGTGAGCATTTTTAATGAGTAAATAGAGTGCAAGCAATGGTGTCAAGGTTCTGTGAACCCTGAGCAGTTCCTCTTATCCTGGTTAAGACTAGCATCTGAGATAGAGCATCAAGTCATTGACAGACTATATATTCATTCAACAAAACCCTTCATTACATTAAAAAGTGTTAGATGTTTTAGTGAAAAATGAGTGCAGCCAATATACTAGGTAGGGAGAGTTTAGGTAAGTCATGTGAATAGGTTTAAATGTTTTGGCTAATTTCTTCAATACAGCTAAGTTAAGCTGTGGGGTGGTGGTAAAAATAAGGTAAGTATGTGTTGCTAGGAAGGAAAGCATTAAAGGAAGCCTGTTGCTTTACTCTGCATGGTTTGCCCTGATTGCTTTAAACTTAATTGCAGGGTTAGAATGCATAATTCAAAAACAACTAGCAGCTAGATACTAAATTACAGGACCCGGAATGCCATGACATTAGCATAGTGTGCAATGGAAAATGTTCAAGTATCTCGGGGGAAGATAGTGGATCAATATGAAACATGTCCAGGCCATATGCAGGTGATGCATAACAAAAAGTGAAAACCTGAAGTGAAACTATAAAAATAAAGAATAAAGAATCAAATCACATTTACATTTATTTGTGATTTAAATTGCCGGACCAGCTATTATAAAGAAAATTTTATTTTTTATTAAAGAGCCTCTGTTATTTCAAAATAAATGTCAGTTTTGCTGCAGCAGGTTCTATACATGGTACAGATGCACCACTTTACAGGCAGCCTAAGGCCCCCCCCGGGCACTATATTTGAAGGAATTTTTTATTTTTATTGTTTCACTTTAACCCCCCTGACGGTATTCCCGAGTCTGGCTCGGGGTGGAATTTTTATACCAAAAGCGTTATCCCCGAGCCAGACTCGGGATTGCATCGCTGTATCAGGAGGAGGTTTACTTACCTTCTCCCTCGGATCCAGCTACGTCCCCGCACTGTACGAGCGAGCTGTGTCTCGCTCGATCTATCACGGAGCTGATCTCCGTGCCCTGCGAGCGTTGCGACGCACGGGGACGGAGATCAGCGCCAAATTCAGAAAGTGAAACACACACATTACATACAGTATAATGTAATCTTACAGATTACATTGCTGTATGTAATTATTTCACATCCCCTTTCTCCCTAGTGGTCTGCCCAGTGTCCTGCATGCAGTTTTATATTATAAAAACTGTTCTTTATGCCTGGAAACTGAAGATTGTCCATAGCAACCAAAACTGTCCCTTTACATAAAAAATGATTATAGACCAGCTAGAAAACAGCGATAATAAATTGTAATCACTTGCAGAATTGATGGATAGCGAATTCTGCAACTGAGCAAATTTCAGTGTTTTTGGTTTGATTACATTAGTGAATATTTTTTATTATTGTTATATTATTATTTGGCACAATTATTTATAATTATTTATTATATTATAATTTATGATAAATTTTTTCAAACTTTATCATACCCGGGATGTCTGCTAGACTCTGGTTTGGACAGATTTAAGTGAGTTATTCCTAAGAATTACAGGACTACAATATAAAACGCCAAATTTTCATGCAAAATAATGGTACCACTTTTAGCACCTAAAATCCGAAATAATCGTACCGCCAGGGAGGTTAAACATCATTAAAATCACTGCTCCTTTAAAAACAATTGTTTATAAAAAATTGTTTCTGCATTGATACATGTCCCCCAGGGCAGTACCCAGGCCCCCATAACATTTTTATGGCCAATTACTTGCATATAAGCCTTCAAAATTGGCACTTTAGATTCTCATGTTCAACTCTCGTAGACTTCAGTGAGGTTTGTGGTTCAGGGCCAAACGTTTCCCCTTTTTAGAAGTTCTCCTGCCAACTGAACAGGGAAGTGTTTGACCCATTTCTAGTTAGGAAATGTAACACTCATCCATTAGTCCCCTTTCACACCGAGCCAGTTAGGGCATCAGTGGTAAAGTAGCGCTATTTTTAGCGCCGCTTTACCGTTGTTTTAGCGGCGCTATTTGGCTTCTAGTGGGACAGTTTTAACCCCCACTAGTGTGTGCACTAGATGTTACATGAAGTCAGATAAAGCTGATTTCATTTCCTTGCTGAAGCACATCCAGCCTTATCAAACCTTTTCCTCATGAGCCTCATTGGTTGATTGTGGAACCAAGGAAAGAAAAAAATAAGCAAAGTACACTTCAGATTTAAAATTAGAAGGACACTTTGTGGTATAATAGGTGGCTGAGGCTGGGTTCACAGTGATACTACACGACAGTCATACGACTGTCATCCTATTTTGCTCTGCGACATCAGTCTTACATCGGTCCTACATCTATCCGACTTGAATGAACGGGATACTACTTTGATCTTTGTGATAGTCTGACTTGTCCTTTGACCAATCAAAAGAATCCCAGTGTGACATAAATTCCTTTTATTGTTGCTGTAATCACAATGTTGGATGTCACAAGTGGGATGGTTAGGACAAGGATCCAGTTTGATCCGACTTCAATTATAGTCAAGTGGCTGAAGTACTACCAAAGTTGGACCAAAGTAGCGCAGGGAGCATTTTCAAAGTTGAACTGACTTGTGTTGGACCAGTTAAGACAGCTCTCATAGGAAACCATTGATTTATACACGTCATGTGACATGTGCTTCCAAAGTATGTCGTACCAGTGTGAACCCAGCCTAAGGCTTTGTTCACATTAACTTTGCTGTCTGAAAAATGTTCCTCACTTAGATTGCTCTTCAGAAAGTATTTGACAGGCAGTTTAGAGGCATTGTATCGCCTCCCCATTGCCTGCTTTAGCCCCTAAACACTGCACCAGAATTCTGCAACCACATACATTGCAATCAGTTGCATGGTAGTTTGCAAAGTTGCCCCATTCACTTGCATGGTAGCACCCTGGCCATAAAACAAGGTATTGTGGCCGTGGCATGTGTTCATCCCCAGCTACAGCCTCTGTGATGGTGAAGGGTGGTAAAAGCCCTAAAAGACACTTTGAAGTTGATTTACTAAAAGATTACAGACTGCCTACTTTGCAAAATGTATGTTTAATTTTGCAAAGTAAATGTTAGTGACAATGATAAACATTTTTGCTAACAGATGATTGGTTGATTAGCCTTTTAACAATGACAATCACATTGGGCAGCATGACCGTGAGCTTTAATGTGTATAACTAATATCCCTTGTTTGTGCTGCAAACACTGCACCCCCAGCACAGTGACCATGCTCCTGGTGACATTTTATGATTGGGGGCTGGAGGCAGGCTTCTGACCATGTGATCACTTTGACAGTCAACTACTGCAGTCACATAATTGGGACACATACCTCCAACTCACAATGTTAAGATCCCTATAAAAGACATGCTCTTGGTGACTGGGAGGAGTTAAAGTAAACACAGCTTCAGTTTATTTAACAACAAGCTAATTGCAACGTGCATATTTAATTTATTAATTTTACAGCCTCTATTTCTTTAACAATTTATTCCCTGTGCCTCAGCTATGGTTCAGGAAATGCATACCTAATTATTTCTATTTTTGTTATTCTTAGTCTTGAATCATTTAAGATGTTCTGTGTTATTTAGCTGCATTGATTTCAGTTAACATAATATTTTTTTATTGTTGCACTCTGGATGCTCAGTTTATGAAGACTCATTCATAGGTATCTATATATGTGTTAGATACTCCAAGAAGACATACATGCACTATACATTGTCACACCACTGTTCCTAAGTGCTTGTGTTAGCAATCTAGTATTATGCAAAGAAAAAGTGAAGCTCTCCTAAATTGATAGATATTTTGACAAATGCTTATTTTTTCGACTGTAATTCATTCTTTTTGATATTGAAGGTTTTTTTTTTATTGTTAACAATATACATAAAACTATGGGAAATTTTGTATGCTTTAAAATGATACATTATGAAGTACAAATCACACAGCAACATCCGCTACAGTTGGTAGAAAATGCATTGTGTGCTTATGCTGCAGAGTGATATATCACCAGTGACTCAACCTGTCTTTAAATTATTTATGACACAGAGATGATAAAGCTTTCCTTAACTTGTCTCCAAAAGAAACAGGTTTCTGAAAACTCTATGTTTAGTCTTCATCTTAACATGACTACTTCCTCTCTGGATGGCTGCACTGAGAATCTAGGAGAAAATACATTTCATCTTTAGATTAAGATTTAACCATACTGGACTGAGCAAGAAAGGATGGGTCTCTTACAAGGTTAAAAGGCAGATTCTTGTGCAAGAAAAATGCTTCTTTGGTTAGATGCAAACTCTACTCACAGGACAGAACGAAAATATTTTCCAACAGTCAGATCATCAGTTTTTCTAATCTTTGAACACCGATGTCAGTGCAAATTTCCCTCCTACTTAAACTAAAATTACCTGGTGCCTATCTTATTGGTCATCAAATTCTTACTTACCTACTCAACTTATACTTTACCCATTCAGAGCAAATATCCAAATCTCTTTGCTAAACCCCCCGCAACTAATACTTCACAGCCACCTACCTCATTCACTCACTGGTGCCCTACTCTGTGCATGCTCCGGAAAGGTCTAAGAGCTTTCAAAAGACCCACAAAACAATGCCTGAACCCAGCAAATGATTGCTGCTCAGCTGTCCAGTGCTACATTGTGGGAGGAAAGGCATCATATGTTCTTATATATCACTGGGCTCCAACAGGTAAACAGAAAGGTAGAGGAGCACTGGGAAAATTACATAGTTACATAATATTTAAGTTTACATAGTTCAACCAAGAGAAAAATGAAATGCATAGAAAACCTTCATATACAAAACCCCTATAACAAGTATCTGCAGTGCAGAGGAGGCAGAGTGCTATCAAGCAAGCATTTCACTTTGCCCTGGCTGCACCTAATGTATAAGAGGATACAGCACCAATTTAAAGCCCCATACACAATATCAGATTTTCTGCTAATTTTTTTCCTTCAGATTTACCAAAACCATATAATATGAGGTCAAACCTTAGGAATTTCAATTTGTATGCAATCAGGCAGGCTTTTGGTAAATCTGTAGGAAAAAATCAGCAGAAAATCTGATAGTGTGTATAGGGCTTAACAGACCATTAATATAATGGTAGATCCTAAGGGGTTGATTTATTAAAGACAACTAGACTGTGCACTTTGCAAAGTGCAGTTGTACACTGCACGTGCAATTGCTACAGAGCTTAGTAAATGAGAAAAAGTTGCACTTTGCAAAGAATACCTGAAAATGTATGGAGTTTACATTTTCACAGGAGGAACTTGCAACAACTATACGCCCTTTGCGTTATACTAATTGGTACCTGAAACATGATCTGAGCAAAAAATATCCAATCACATACTAGCATTTTTTTTTAATTAGGATTTAATGATTGGATGATGGAAGTCAGCAGAATTTCTGCTCATTTACTAAGCTCTAAAGCAACTGCTCTTTCAGAGTGCAACTTTGCAAAGTGCACAGTCAATATATATATATAAATATATAGATATAGATATATAGCTATATAGCTCTCTCTCTATATATATATATATATATATATATATATATATATATATGTATATCTATATCTATATATATATATATAGCTATATATCTAGCTATATCTATATATAGAGAGAGAGCGAGAGAGAGAGTCATAACGCAATGACGTTTATCATGATAATGAAAGTTGCGGGAGTTGGAAATATTTACTTATTTTTTAACAAATTTGTATTACATATTAGACATGTAAACAATTTGAAATAATTTTTAAATATATCTGCCAATAGAAGCAATAAACATCAATAGAACCATGTTACCTAATTGAAAAACCCTGTTCTTCTGCTCTTGTGTGATGAAAAGAGGTTTGATTAAAAATAATCAATGTCAATAATGGGGATCAATGCTTAGGTTGAATGAGTATGCATAAGCATAGACCTAAAATGTATTTGTGCATTAGGGTAAGGTTTTACTGGAAAGCTGGATCTCAAAGGTCTAGTGACTAAGCTGTGTACCTTAACCTAACTAGGTGGTAAGTAGCAAACATAATCTTCAGTGTTAATCAACTAACATTACAGCAACTTAAACATTCTAAAGAGCATTCCCCTTTTAAATGGAAGCTTTTAAAACAGAACAGGAAACATTATCCAAAAACAATATATGACTTTTGCTAGTTGGCATGTAAGCATTCTGCATAACTTGGCTGTTTTTCAATTTTGCCTCTGAGAAAGCATTAAACCAAAGCTCTCTGAAATCTGTAGTTTAGGCAGAACATTATTTTATTTTATAAGGAACAGGTTTTATATTACATTACAAGCTCATTTGGTCTTATAAATGAGAGCAAAAGAACTTCTTTTAAACGTGCTTCCATGTCATTATCCTTGAGGGATTGACATAGCAAATACTCTCAGGTGAAAAATTAGCAGCTGGCATATCCAGCAAAATTCTAGATTGTTTTTCATCACTAACCTTCATTTACACTAGTTGTTAGCCTCAGGCATTAACATACACTTTTAAAATCCTCTCTTTATTGAATCCTTAAATTGGGTAAAAAGAATGGACAATGCTAATCTGCATAGCAACACAAACGTGTAGGACCCAGTTTTAGAATGAATTTAAATAGAAAAATACATTGCCAGACTTCAAAAGGGAAATTGAGCTTTACATGTATGCAATTAAAAACTCAGCTTTAACCTGAGCTTGAAAGTGTGATGGAGACCCCTTTGTGTTTTGTATATTGTCCTGCCCGTTTTTTCTTTTAATTCGTTTTACACTGATTTTAGCAGATGCCATTGTTGCTTTTGGACCACATTTTGCAAATATGCCTTGGTATGGCAGTGTAGCTTCCATATTACTTGCTTTATTTCTTTCAAGATAGCTAGCATGAAAATGTGCTAATTACCCTTTATATTGTTTTGGCTATTGTCCAGCTTATGTGCACCTTTCTCTTTTTTGCTAGTTTCAAATTGACCAGTGTGGCTAGCATTTGCATTTTTTTGGTTTTTTTGTGCCTTACATGTGTTACATGTAGTTTAAAGTGCTGACCTTTTAAAGACTGAAAACTACTCATGGGATAAACACATACATCCACATTTATAAAGCACTGCAGTGTGTTTTACAAATGTAATATGTGTTCTGCCACCTTCAAGATGTAGAGCTCTGGGGAACACAATAAAATGAAAGTCCTAGAGGATTGTCCATTTATGTGACCCGTCAAAATCACGTGACTGGCTATCCTCCAGTTACTGAGCTCTCTCTGCTGTGACTCTAGTGGCTACACCCCACAGCCCACATTTTTTAATAAGCCATAAAATGCAGACTGTGATGTGCAAAGCCCAGCAAAGTATCCCACAGATTGAATAGCTTACTTGTATTCTCCATTATAAATCAGCTTCTTAGTCTACTTGCAGAGTAACCCATTTCTCCTAAAGTCTAGAGCTCTGATCAGAAACCTTTTACAGGCAAGACTTTTTTTTTTAAGAGTAGAGAACAATGTTTCAACAGTTGCTGAAATGTTTTATTATGCTAGAAAAATCTTCTCAAGTGATCATGAGCATTTTTCATTGCTCATGCAAACAAGCGTGTTAATGTTTGCAGCAGCAGAGCCAAATTACCAACAGCATTAATTGTTCTGATTGCAACAAGGTAAACTATGCCAATTTTGACATGTATCATGCTAACAAGCTTTTTAAGAAAAAAACAAAGTTCTTTTGTCTTTTTTTTGCTTCACAATCCTGACCCAACTCAAACTAACCTACTCTCACAGATGCACAGATTACCTCAGTTTGACCACCACTGCCTCGTTTTCTTTTGTTTTTTTTTACATCCAATGCGGCAATTCTCACTGTCCAGGCTGAACCTGTGCATGACACCTACATAGACTTGTATGCTGTGTCCTGAGGCTAGAGATGAATGGCAACTGCCCCTTTGAAATCTATGGGGCTGTAATGTGCAGCTAGGATATAAACAAACAAATATAAATACAGCAGTAATGGCCGGCACACACACAGTTGGTCTTTTTTCATTTAGCCCAGCGGGCTCAATGGAAAACAACTGAGGAGCTCATGAAGAGCTCAATGTACTAACTATGCTATGTTAGTACAGTGATCTCCCCACTGTGCTATTGTGTGCTGACAGAGGGACACACAAATCAATGCCATTGGCTTCAAGAGCTGATTGGATGCCAAATGGCTGCTGGCTTTCCAACATTGGTATAAATACACACTGGCTAAATTTCGGGCAGTTTCTTTTAAACCACCTGATACCAGCTAATATTTGGACCAAGTGTACCAGACCTAAGTTTCAAATAGATGTATAAATATTAAATACACATTACTAAACATTAATACATGCATATCTTACTTAAAATAAGACACAATCAGTTCATATCAAGTGAAAATATCAACTTACACTGTGAATCTCAGGATACACAGTGAATTCATATAAAGTGAAAAAATCAGCATACAAAAAAAAAATTCAAAGTGTAAAAAAAAAAAAGTTACTATACCAAAATTATGAAACAAGTACCAACCACAGTGATATGCTCAATTCAAAAGTTTATCTTCAATCCCATACATCTCTAATTAGTATTGATTTATCCACTCACGCACCTCCCTGTAGGGAGTACACTCACTGAATGACAGTGACCACTTAAATTGGCCATACATGGTTCAGTTTTGTTTTGTTCAGCCAGCAGGCTAAAGGAAAAAAACTGAACTGATACCCCTATTCACACATTCAGGGTGCATAGGGGAATCCTCCTCCCTGTGCTTTTGTACTCTGACAGCAGGGAAACTCCCCAACTGTCAGGATATACAGATCACTGCTGATTTTTTTTTTTTTTTTTTTACAACAGGTCGGTTGAACAGAAGTCAGTCAGTAGATCGACTTGTTTGCCTGCATTGGTTACACATGGATTGAAATTTGACTGGCATTCCTCTTGAAGGTAAGGACATAAATGGCAAACACCAAAGTTTAGATAAGTACTAAAATGATTTAACACAATTTACATTACACAATAATGAAAAAGTCAGAACAGACAAACAAAGGCAGATGTAAATATGGAAGTGGTAACTCTATATACTTTCATAAACTGCATTACATTTTAGAATATGAAAACTCATTTAAACAGGGTCACTTTTGATAAGGTTGTAACAAACAGAAATTCACTTGGCTAAGTGAAAAGCATATTCTGCTCCAAAGTATACAACACTAATTACTATAAGTGACTGCGCATACTTCTAAACTTCATCATTGGAAGGTTTTTCCCAGCACTGTTCTATTTAATGACAATGTACAACCTACTTACTGCTGGGAGATGATCATAAATTGTTCATAACAATGTATGCCATAAAGGGTAATTATATATTTACATTGCATTACATTACAATGTATTGCTTTATGATCCGTGTGGTACTATTTCCTTACTCATGTTTCTGTACTCATTTGAGTATTGTATGACTTTAATGAAATGGGGAAGTTTAATTTTTAATAGCACAAGTTAATTTAAATAGCATTCCCTTAGGCAAAATATACTACAGGAAAACACTTCAATCAAATAATACCTATTGTTGTCTCTTTGCAGATTAACATGGATGCAGAATGTTTAGATTATTTTGTATAGAGGAGAGGGCACAAATGGACTGCAAAATGTTTCTCTGCATTAAATGTCTAAGCAGTGCACAGTTATTTGCATACAAGAGAATATATAATGTATATATGGTAAGGCAATCATATTACCTATCGGGTGCAGAAACCCATTCCAGACTTTTAGATTTAAAGGCATTGTTGTTGTTCAGTCGTTTAGTCACGTCCGACTCTTTGTGACCTCATGGACCATAGTGCACCAGGATTTTATGTCCTCCACTGCCTCCCGGAGCATAGTCCACATTTAAAAGTATTTTGCTTCTTGTTTTGGGTCATGCAGCATCCAATCAATGTCTCTCCACGTCCTCCATTTTGCATCACAAAAGTGCAAGCGCATGTGCTGAAAGACTGCATGGTGAGCTCTCTGTTATGTGTGTGTTTGTGTCTGATCTAATTACTATTTACCTCACACCTGAAGAGCAATAGACTGAGAGATTGTAGTTTCTTCACAGGAAGTGATAGTTCTCACACTACAGACAGAAGTTCACTAACACATGCAGTGCCATGCCACATGCCTCATGTTTCTGCACAAACAGAAACCACTGACACAAAATATGGAGATATATTGGGCTGTGCATACAAGCCAACAATTGATACCATAAAACTACAAGATAAATGTACATCTAATACAGGTGAAAAGCACTATGTGCAGATAGGAAGGTCCCTAATACATTTAGGACAGTCATATCACCTATCTATCAGATGCAGTAGTAACCCATTTCAGACCTTTATTTTTAAGGCAATCATATTATCTATCAGGCCAATCAATCTATTCCAGGTCCTATTAAAGCAATCATAATACCTATAGATTAGAGTAACCCATACAAGAGTTTTAGATTGATGTGAATCATATTACCTATTAAGAGTAGTAACCAATTCCAGACTTTTAAATGTCACCATTTCTCAATTAGAAGTAGACATTATTTAGACGAGTTACTAAAACTTAAAATGGATAATGAAGTCTGAGGAAGAAGGTAAAACCTTTGAAACCAACCAGCAGCAGTTCGGACGTCTTCTCTTCAGGACCTGGAGACTGCTATCAGTGGACAGACTATCACAAGTCAAAGATTGTTACAAGCATGATTTTCTTTCTAATTTTGTGAGTACTTTTTAATAATGTTTTTTTCGTAATAAATGTATCAAAGAATAATGTACAATGCTGATGTGCCCTTTCTTTTCTGTTTTCCCATTTGACAGGCAAGTGTGACTGGCTCTCTATGGAGCCGGTTCACACATGTCCGGGGCAGTCGCAGTCCGGATTGAAAAAGGGCCCAGTGCATGTTTGGGTCTGGCTGAAGTGCGAATTCAAGCAATAATTCAGACCTGAATCGCAAGTGAATCGGTGAACAGACACCAGACCCCAGGCACAAACCTGTGGCCGCATATGTGTGAACCCAGCCTTAGTCTGCTTTAAAAAGGAAAAAGTGATAATTGGAGAAATCTACATACATACAGTAGCAAACACATTTACAGCAACTTTGCAGCAAAAAGAGACCACCATGAACTTCAAAAATTAAAAGCAGCACCATAAACAAAACATGCACTCATTGTGGTAATGCCTAGAGAGAACCTGTGCACTAACATTAGGTTTACCACACCAAGGACCTGTTTCATAAATCCATTACCCTACTATAATAAAACCACAAACCGCTGCATTTATATAGCATATAAAAATTGTATGGCATGTAAATGCAAGGTTTCTGAAGTAGCTGCGAGATTACTTATTTGACACATTGAAATTATCCATTCATTGAATCAATGGCAGTTTTGATATGTGTAGTATATTTAAATTAAAGAGATTGATAACATAGTTGTTATCCTCACATGTAATCCTGAGGGTGAGCGCCTAACAAAATGATTTAGCTATTACAAGTGAACACATCTAAAACAATAACAGCATATTGTTAACAAATCAGGTGGATAAGGCGATTATGTAGATGTGTTCTCTTTCCGTGACAACTATGAATTCCATGGATGGAACAATTTCACAATGATTCATGTGACACAATGAATGGGGTAGCTTATTGCTGTGCTTGACAATAATAACAGGTATCTAGATTAACTATGGAATGTTTATTCTAGCATTAACATGATCTATATTATTAGATGCAATGAGTTATTAAAATCAAAATTGGGTATTAAAATTCTCAAAATAACCTTGAGGTTCCCTTCAAGACTTGATCTGTTTTTATATATACAGGCTTAGTCAGTTAAACATGAAAAACAGACAGCTCGCCAGTTGAAATAACCTTGGACACTCCAATAACAAGGATGCCCTAAACAATACCTCCTTCAAGCACATAACATACTGTATATATAAATGAACAGCGCGTTTTAAAGTGTAACTAACTAAAGGTAGACTCTACAATGACATTTATTATATAATCTGTCAGTTGCATTAGTACCCCATAAACATGTAGTATCTAGTAACAGATTGCCTCTGATGTGTCATATATATAATTTTGCACATAGTTACACTTTAGGTTACTATCTTTTTTTATAAAAAGATAAAAGAAGTAACACACATATAATGATTATAGTTGGAAACTGTTCTTGTTTTTAGTGCTTTTATCTATTTCTCCTATAAAAATCACCTTTAATAGGGAAGACAAGGTTTACCAATAGCACATACAGTCATGAAAGTGTGTTCCATTTGGTTGTTTTGGTTTTATATATAATCATTGAGCAAGCCCAGTAGAGTTTAAAGTATTCAAAAAGTTCAAAAAAGTAATACAGCACTATCAAATTAAATATATGATTGATATCATAAATTAATAAACAAGACCATGCAAAGCAGCAATTTTCTTGTGAGACACACACACCACAACAAAAATCAAAAATAACTGTGTTATAAAGAGTGTGATAAAAAGCCCATATATATAATATACAAAGCAAGTCCATATAGTGACATGTTATCCACAAAATGCCTTGGTATTGGAAACTTCCCCAAAAGAATAGTGGCAATAAAAAAAAAACACATTCACCTAATGAATTGGCCACTTACCTGATCCTGAGACCTCCAATCACGGGAGGTCTCAAACACTTGTGGCTCTAAACCCAGCCAGGGCCTTTGATCATCCAAGGGGATCGCGCTGACATGCCTCCACCGCCCAATGGAAGTGAATGGGGGTTCAGGGCCTGGTCAGAGGGTATCCCGCTCAATAGGACGCAAAAAGCCCAAAAGTTCTCCAGCTTGAAGTCTGGATCCACCTCCAGGGAGAAGACACCTCGCTGAGCGAGATGACCTTCTACTCGGAGGGAGATCCGGACTTCGAGCTGGAGAACTTCCAGGCTCTGCACGAGCTGGAGAGTGGGATACGCTGTGATTATCCCGCTCTCTAGCTCGCACAGAGCCCGGATGTTTTCCAGCTCGAAGTCCGGATCCACCTCCAGGGAGAATGAAAGCCAAAACTTTCAATGGATTTTTTTTTACTAGTAGCCAAATGTGGTTATTTCTGTTTTAAATCAATGAAAAACATTCATCCAGCACACGAAATAGCCCAACAACATCTGTTTTTTTTGTATTTGTAATTTATTGGGGTATTTAGCCTGTCCCTGGCTGCTTGCAACTAAAATCTTAAAGCTGTTATTTTGAAAATATATAAATTCTAAATAAAGCCTAGAAGCCATAAAAACTAATAAAACTACCTTTGGTTTGTACATTTTTGCATTACTGGGGTCAGTGAATGCTTGGCCTCTAGAAATGATGGACCAACTTCCCAGTTCTGCAATATTCATTCAACCTGTTATGTTTGTATCAACCCACCTCATGTGGAGCTTTCATTTTTCTTCCTCCTAAATGCTTTCCAACTGAGTTATCAGACTCTCAGTATTTCTGAATGAATGTTTTAGTAGTCTAAGAGGGAATTTAGCTAGATTTACCTGCTTATGTAAACATAATATCAAATATTTACTGCAGCAAAGTGACCAGGAAATATTAATGAATAATTATTGTGGTTCTTATCTCCTTAATGATTTTCTGTTGACCTTTTACAAAATGTGATGTTACCTTTAACAGTGTGTGACAGTGCTGTCCCTTGGTACGATATCAGAAGAGCTAGATGTTACCTAAGGTCTTTATTTATGCAGGTTGAGGGGCTCTGGGATGTTTATTCTGAGTAAACAGAGCCAATCACCCAATGTGTATGGGCCTTAGTATAGGAGCTATCTATTGTTTAAGCTGCTGTATGAGAACCATGTGTAAACAGGTACTGGAAGAGTGCCTGTTCTGGTCTCAAGGAGAGGTAATCTGACCCGGCTGTAGCCTGAAAGAGGTATTGGAAATATGTATGTAATTGTATGTAATTAAGCTGTTAGCCCAGGTTAGTTCGTTTGTTGGTCACAAGGCAGAATGAGAGGTGGTGGTGGATTTGTGCAGAGTGCAGAGACAGGCGCAGGGTTTGCACAGTGGAGATACCCATATGCCTGAACATTTTTAATTGTGATAACCGTTTGTACATTTTTGAACTCTCCTTTTGAATGAAAGTGGGCGGAAAGCACTGAAACATACTTCATTGGCTGGACCAAAGTTTGTGAAAGGCACCACACTTGAGTGACCAATAACCGCCTCCACAAGTATTTAATATTTTTTTTCTTAAGTAACATTTACAGGTCTCCTTCTCACCCTCACTCTGTGACTAGACGATAAATGGAGAAGCAGAAACTGATGAGAAGTAAGTCACTCTATTCTCTGTTTGCATCCTCTTTGCACTGCATGCCCCTGATTGGCTCATTCTGCTGCTTATTTCTCCCCTTCTCTGATGTCTGCTGTGCAGAGACTGCAAGAGTCAGATACTGGGTCACATTCAGGCACTTTCACTGCTTACATAAAAAAAAAAAAAAATTGTATTAATAAAAGCATACAGGCACTTTTAAGTACACAATGGGGTTTATTTAATAAAGCTGGAAAGTGTGAAATCACTCTAACTTCTGCATAGAAACCAATGAGTTTCCAGGTTTTATTACCAAAGCTTAATTGAACAAGCTAGGGTTAGAAGCTCATTGGTTTCTATGCAGAAGTGAGTCTGATTTTGCACTTTCCAGCTTTAGTAAATAAACCTATTGTGTACTTAAAAGTGGGGTATGCCTGTATCTGTATTCATGTGTGTCTTTCATATCTGCCTGAAATTTAGCAATAATGTATTTAGATAAATGTATATAGTGTTTTCAATGGTGTATGCCATTGTTAAAAATAAAAAAAAGGTAATGGGGCCAGGATAACAAATACATTGGGGTTCATTTACTAAAGTCAAATATACTGTGCACTTTGCAAAGTGCAGTTGCACTCTGCAAGCACAGTTTCTCCAGAGCTTAGTAAATGAGGTTAAACTTCACTTTGCAAAGGAACATTTGCATGCAATTAGAAGGGGATTAACTCCAGAGATAAAACAATAATTCTCCCACTCTAAAAGACTCTGGTCCAGCCCCATCCGGGCCAGTCCTTATGAGTGATGTGTGGGAACTGGAGAGAGCAGAGAAGGGCAATCAAGCTAATAAAGGGACTGGAAGATCTCAGCTACGGGGACTGCAAGCATTGAACGTTTTCTCTCTGAAGAAAAGACGTATGAGAGGGGATATGATTTCAATGTAAACAATACTGTAGTGGTGACCCCACAATAGGGATAAAACTTTTTCTCGCAAGGGAATTTAATAAGACACGTGGACATTCACTAAAATTAGTAGAGAAGTGGTTTAACCTTAAACTGCGTAGTGTTTTTTACTGTAAGAGCAGTAAGGATGTGGAATTCTCTTCCACAAGCAGTGGTTTCAGCAAGGAGCATCAATATGTTCAAAAAAATATAAGAAGGGCACCTAAATGACCACAACATACAGGGGTATAAAATGTACTATTAGTATAAAAGCACACTCATCGTTGAACGTAATGGACTGTTATGCTACTAGCAGCAAGCACGTTAAAATAGGGTAACAGGTTGCCTCGTGTAACTGTTTTACAATTGGCATTCTCTACTCATCTTTTTTTTAGTAAATGCACCTTTGAGTAAATTACATACCTGTTAATGGAATATACTTATTCCAAGAAGAAACACAAACATGATCTCAGAATATGATGAATGGCATTAATGGAAAAGCCCCATTGTTATTAGATGACCATTTACTATTTTCTTTTTAAAACACTATCAAATAATTACATAGCATGATCTGAAATATCAGGATGTTTCAAGAAATCTCTCATTACAGAGAAGTGAATTTCTACCTTTTGTTTGGCAAACCGACCTGTTTTTCTTTTCAGTATACATTTCACAGTGATGCCTCCTATAAAACTGCAGTGTTCTTCCAGCAGTCTCCTGTGTGGCTTTTCGCCAAGTTACACAACAAACAAATTGATGAAAAGAGAGGAACCTGCACACAGCTATGTATAAAGTAGATCTTTTAGCATATTGCTAGCCAGGGAGATTGCCGGGAGTTGGAAACCATTGAGTTCATGGGGGGAGGGTCTTTAGCACTTTTGGGGGGTTTGGCATATTAGCTTTTATATTGCTGAGCATGACAAGTGGTTAGTTTATAGGAAACAGATAAATGTTCATGTTATTAGCGTCATATATCTGTTTTCCAACCACTACGGTTAATATTTACCTAACATCTTCTCATTTTCTGAAAGCATATGCATTTTGGATTTTTTTTTTTTTATGTATTTTGTTTGTGCTGAAAAATACATGAAGTCCTGTTTCTGTGTGATAAAATAAATTTCCATTTTTCTGGCAGCTACCAGGATCTACTTTTAAAGTAAATCCTTCAAAAACTCAGGAAAATCAAAGAGTTTTGGCCAAGCTGCATTTTAAGACAATAAGAAGACCCAAAAATATAGAGAGCTGAAGTTTTAGGCAAATTTAAATGTCTCCTGTATATGCCCTACATTAACATTTTCACCCCAACCCTTACTATTATTCATTTTATGTAATGGGTGGCCTTGCTGCTAAAAGGTGGAAGAGGCAGGGACAGGTTCTACTTGTACACTTGGCTGCATTTCCACCCCCCATGACTAAGTTAAGTCCTCTTAAATTAGTAATATACTGACAAATATTGCATTATGAAAACTGCCCTTGGTTAAAGGTGAACTCCAGCCTTACCCTGTCTTCTGCAGTTGTATGGGCTACTGAATTTGCTTACTCTGATTTCACTAATTTCCTAGCATAATTTAGCCCCTTCCTCTCCAGCTTTACTGTTCCACCTCTTCCATTCATTGGATTGTAGTTCTATATAGATAATTAATGGAGGTGCAACATCACATGTGCATTACCTAGCACAGTCTGCATGGAACTGCAACTTGCCTAGCAAAGACCAATCCTCCAGACTCCACCCATTAAGGCATTTTGATATCTGCATAACTCCTCCCAAGGGCCAGAACAATGCTTGCATTAGGGCTGAGGGCTTTTAAGAGAAATAGTGAAGTAGAGTGCTGTGATGCTTGTCGACCCCTCCCACCACCCACCAGTAATGATCTCCTTGAATTGCATAGAGAAGCAGAGAGACTTAGATATGCAATGGAAAAATGAAAGTTGTAATTAACATTTAAATAGCATTTTTGTGAAAGGGAGGGGCAATAAAAGATGAAATATTAGCAGATAAAACTTTACCTTTAATATATATAAAAAACAGTATTCAGTATGTGAATTGCGTTTTATTTTACATGCTTTTATTTATACCCTTTTTCCACATTTAAATGCAGATCAGGCTATCCAGGAGAGGGACTGGGGATTAAATTATAGACCATAGCCGAATGTATAGAAATGACTTGACAATCAGACTATCCAACTATCTCTTTACTCCTCAATACCCACATAATCCTGTATGCTTCATGTGGATAGAAGAAGATTCACTTGCTGAATATTAGGCTATGAGAGCAAATTTTTGAGTCTGGCTGGAATAGTTTTCCCCTGCCAGAGCTTTTTATAATTAATATAATACTACTGTAACCAGGAGCTAGATGCACATTTGGTACAGAAAACTTGTGCTATTCAAGTGTGTACTATTCTACACACATTCCCAAGGGTTTAGGTTTATGTACACAACTGATTAGGGCATTATACTTCCCAGTTCAAAGTATTTCTGTGGCAGGTACAGCCAGATTTTTAATGATAAGCCATGGATAGGAAACCCATGCAAATCAAAGACATGTGGACACTGTCCAAGATGTAGACAAGTAATCACAAATGATGTGATTACCTGTGGTTAAGGACACATACCTCCCTAACAACAGGTAATTGCTCATTCTGCGATTACATGCAGGCTACGGACAGCCATGGACAGTGTCAATCTGTCTTTGATTTGTACATGCTTCTTGTGCATGGCTGATCAGAAACACCTGGCCATACCTACTACAGAAATACATTAATCTGGCCAATGTACAGCCCTAATCAGCTGTGTGCATGAGTCTCTAAATCGCACAAAGTTCAAAGAAATATAACAGGTCAATATGGTTAAAAATATATGAAGCAATTCTTGAAATGTCTTGGTTTAAGAACACCTTGTACAATCTGGTAAAGGTTATTTTCTGCCAGTGACTTTGTGGAAACAAGCAAAGTAACTTACATTACAACTTACAGCTGACAGTCTGTACTAACTTAACTTTTCTGCAGCAAAACACATAAGTACCTTACTGTAAGAATAAATCTCCACTTTCTGAAAAAAACTGCAAGTTATCAAATCAGAAATTAATATTTTAAATTAATATTTTTTTCATATTTAAATTTTTCTTCTATTACTTGACTTTAGAGATGGCAAAATCATTAATTAGCAGCATGATTTATTCCTAAAGTACATTGTTTATAAAATATTCAAACACATAATACATACAGTAAGAAGGGCTAAATTAAAGTGTATCTGAACTGAAGAACAAACATTTAACAACTTGCTTAATGGGCACTTAAACCCCCCTCCTGCCCAGACCAATTTTCAGCTTTCAGTACTGATGCACTTTGAATGGGAATTGCGTGGTCATACAACACTGTACCCAAATTACATCACAGAAATAGAGATTATATTTCATAGTTTGTTATAAAATTTTGCAAACGGATAATTTGTCTACTTCATTGATATCCACTGATGAGGCAGCACTGGTGGGCACTGTTAGGCTGCACTGGTGGGCACTGATAGGCTGCACTGATGGGCACTGATAGGCACAGATAAGGCAGCACTGATAGGCACAGATAAGGTGGCACTGATGGGGACAGATAAGTGGCTACTGATGGGCACAGATAAGGCGGCACTGATGGCTCTGATAAGATGGCACTGATGGGTGGCACTGATGAGCACTGAAAGGCACTGATAGGTATTAATGATAGGTACCACTGATAGATGGCACTGGAGGGGCACTGACAGGTGGCACTAATAGGTGGCACTGATAGGTGGCACTGATGGGCACTGGTAGGTGACACTGATGGGCAGCAATGTTGATGAGGCACTGATGGGTGACACTGATAGGTGGCACTGTGAGCACTGATGGGTGGCATGGTTGGCACTGGTAGGTGGCGCTGGTGGGCACTGGTAGGTGGCACTGTTGTGCACTGGTAGGTGGCACTGGCAGGTGGCATACGTGGGCACAGATGAGCTGGTGGGAGCTCTCCTTGATCAAGACCGATGTCCCTCTGAGAGCCGCCAGTGATCTTTGTTTTCCTCCTCACGCTAACAGCAAGAGTAGAAAAAATAGCTGATTACCGTCTCTGTTTACATCACATAATCAGCTGTCATTGGCTGACAGCTTATCACGTGGGAAGGGGTCAGGATTGACCCCTTACTCTGATCTCTGATCAGCTGAGTCTCATTTACTCACTGATCACAGAGCACGCCACGCGCGCCCTGCAGGGGGTGCGCAGGCCGCTTGGGCATGGGAGGACGTCTTTTAATGTACTTCCGGCAAATTAGGTCCACACTGTAGCCATCATTCGGCTTTAGAGCAAATCTGAAAAAGTTAATATACCATAGCATACTATAATGTAACACCTTTAAAAATGTTGTTTATTTAAAACAAACTAGCATACTCATAAATACAATTAGGCCTCCCAATAACTCATTGTGGTGACCCGCTCTTGCAGCGGTCCGACTCTGGGTCCCACATAGGCATATGTGCTGTGTTTAAAGCACTGACTGTTATCTGATCACCAACTTGATGAGAACCTCATACATTCTGTCTGGCTCCTTTTCTGATGATTTTGTGATCACAGCAACTTTTTCTAGAGGGCCCCCTGTATGGGAGTTCAGATCTGGAGTTATTGGAAAGCTTTTCTTTAATAGTATTTGAGAGTATACTTGTTGGTTTTAAATAAACCACATTTTTTTGATTTTAATATTTTCCTGGGTGGTTGGTTTATTTCACACGAAATGTAAACAAGAGCAGTAAGGAGAATCTAACGGCTGCCGGGTTGAGTTCATCCCTGGGACAGTTTAATCTTGTTTGCCATACTTTGAAAAGCCTGGCAAAGAATATCAGTTTTTGCAGGTCCATATAAGCAATGGGGGGGCAACCCTTGGTATTCCCTGCACATTCTGATGGAATAAGGAGACTTTAACAGATTGCGCATGAGTGAATTAAGAAGATTAAATATTAGCTTTGGTTTTGAGTGGACTGGATATTTGAGTAATTCACAATGTAAAGATGTATTGTGTTTTTTTTATTTTATTTATTTATTTATGCATAATTTTGCTTGTGTGATACGTTTCACTGATGGAGTTGTTTTAGCTCTGTATATTTTCAGGGTTAGCCTGAATGGTTTATAGCTGGTATAAGGGGAATGCTTTAAATTCAACAGCTTAAACTTTTGGTTATATTAGGTGGTTAATATTATCAATATACTTTTGATTTCTGGAGTTTATTTGAACAGACAAAATAAAACGTGTTTAATAGTTTGTGAGTGGTCTCTATGCTAGTCTGCATCTGCCCTTCATTAAGTCTCAGTTTTTACTAATCAAATGCAGAGGCAATTATTTAATATGAAAAAGAGTCAATACATTTATATAGTCTTACGGATACAAAGGTCCCTTTGAGAGCAACCAAAATGTTAATGTGGCCACAATAAAATTGAGCTTGCCACCCCTGGACTAATTCAACCTTGCACCAACAGTTTCCATGAAAACCATTTAACAACAGACAATATTGGTGGTAGGTAAGGATGAGCCCGATGTTTGAGTCGAACGTAAGTTCAACTCAAACATCGGGTGTTTGCCTGTTTGCCGAATAGCGAACAATTTGGGGTGTTCGCTGCAAATTCAAAAGCCGCGGAACACCCTTTAAAAGTCAATGGGCGAAATCAAAGTGCTAATTTTAAAGGATTATATGCATGGTATTATCATAAAAAGTGTTTGGGGTATGGGACAGGTGGGATATTTCCATGGTTAACCCTGAGACTGTACCTTAACTCTTTTGACCATTAACTCTAGGGAATGGTTTTCTCAGGTTTGGCCCTGGGACTTCTACTCCACAACCCCTTCCACAATGATATATGTATCCTTTGGTTTTTCTATGTGTTCTTACTGGTAGACTCGTGGTGTGTCCTTTTTTCTTTTTATTTTTTGATGTGCTGTATTGAAATGTTCACAGTCCATTTCCCGCCTGCGGCGGTTTTCTTTGGTGATGTTACATTATCAATAAGTGACTATTTGTATCGCTGTGTACGAATTCACCTGTTGTATGGAAAAATTTTCTTCAATAAAAAACATATTTAAAAAAAAAAAAAAAGTGTTTGGGGACCTGGGTCCTTCCCCAGGGGACATGTATCAATGCAAAAAAAGTTTTAAAAATGGCAGTTTTTTCAGGAGCAGTGATTTTAATAATGCTTAACGTGAAATAATAAAACTGAAATATTCCTTTAAACTTCGTACCTAGGGGTGTCTATAGTATGCTTGTAAAGTGGCACATGTTTCCTGTGTTTACAACAGTCCCTGCACAAAATTACATTTCTAAAGGAAAAAAAGTCATTTAAAACTATTCACAGCTATAATGAATTGTCGGTCTCAGCAATACACATAAAAGTCATTGAAAAAAGGCTTGGGATTCCCCCAAAGTCCATTACTAGGCCCTTTGGGTCTGGTATGAATATTAAGGGGAACCCCAAAACAAAATTTTAAAAAACAATTGCGTGGAGGTCCCCCAAAAAAATAACAGGCCCTTCAGGTCTGGTATGGAAATTAGGGGGAACCCCGCGCCAAAATTGGCATGGGGTCCCCCCTCAAAATCCATACAGGCATACTCTAGACACCACCCAGGTACAAAAATTAAAGGAATATTTCACTTTTATTGTTTCACTTTAACCTCCCTGGTGGTATGATTGTTTCAGATTTTAGGTGCTGAAAGCGGTACCATTATTTTCCATGGAAATTTGGCGTTTTATATTGTAGTCCTGTAATTCTTAGGAATAACTCACTTAAATCTGTCCAAACCAGAGAGTCTAGTAGACATCCTGGGTATGATAAAGTTTGAAAAATTAAATCATAAATTATAATATAATAAATAACTATAAATAATTATACCAAATAATAATATAACAATTATAAAAATTATTCAATAATGTAATCAAATCAAAAACACAGAAATTTGCTCAGTTGCAGAATTGTCGCTGTCATTACTTTTCAGTATTTGATGACGGATCTCCCCACAAATCGCTATCGCTCAATTCTGCGAGTGATTCTAATTTATTATCGCTGTTTTCTAGCTGGTCTAAAACCATTTTTGATGTAAAGGGACAGTTTTGGTTGCTATGGACAATCTCCAGTTTCCAGGCATAAAGAACAGTTTTTATAAGATAAAACTGCATGCAAGACACTGGACAGAACACTAGGGACAAAGGGAATGTGAAATAATTACATACAGCAATGTAATCTGTAAGATTACATTATACTGTATGTATACGGTGTGTTTCACTTTTTGAATTTGGCGCCGTTCTCCGTCCCTGTGTATCGCAACGCTCGCAAGGAACGGAGCTCGGCTCCGTGATAGATCGAGTGGAGCACGGCTCGCTCGTACAGCAGGAGGACATCGGTGGATCCAGGGGAGAAGATAAGTAACATCTCCCTGCATTCAGCGATGCAGTCCCAAGTCTGGCTCGGGGTTACCGCTTTTGGTATAAAGTTTCCACCTCGAGCCAGACTCGGGAATACTGCCAGGGGGGGTTAAGCATTATTAAAATCACTGCTCCCGAAAAAAATGTCAGTTTTTAAAACTTTTTTTGCATTGATACATGTCCCCTGGGGCAGGACCCAGGTCCCCAAACCCTTTTTATGACAATAACTTGCATATAAGCCTTTAAAATTAGCACTTTGATTATTCATGTTCATGTCCCATAGACTTTAACTGTGTTTGTGTGTTCAAATTTTTTTCCTGTTCGCATGTTCTGCTGCAAACCGAACCGGGGGGTGTTCGACTCATCCCTAGTGGTAGGTTACAATTTTAGGCATCACACGATTAGCTATCAATAGTAGTAAAGTCTCAGCAAGGGTAGTTGTGTCACTTTATTTTCTGCCACTAGGCAGGGAAAAGATGACAAATATGTTGGATCATTACTGTATGTATAATACCTGAGTCAAGAAAATTAAGAATGCTCTCTGGAGGAGTCATTGGTAGCTATTTACTGAATATCATTACTTTAAAGGCTGCCATAGATGGCTCGAAACTTGGCTTATTCCTGCTAAATTGGCTAAAATTCAAGCAATAGGTGGCTCTGTTGGCCAATGAAGCTGAAGGCAACTAAATGCAAGTTTGTGCTGCCAGCAGTGTTTAGTCTTCCACATCAGTAATACGCTTAAGAATCTGTCCATATGCCTAAATACACTTACAAACAAGCAGGCTACAGAGGGGATGTTCAATTTCAGGGGAGTAGCATTCATTTGCAAAAATAACCCCTGTACATAACTTACGGGAAAGGGTTTTTTAAAAACATTGACAAACATTGACAAACATTGACAAACATTGACAAACATTGACAATGAAAACATTGATGAACTACAAAAATAAAAGGTGTAAAATTATTTCATAATACAGTATTTAAAAAATCTTCCCAGTAACAATTTTCTTTGCAACAAATATATTGCAATATATTGCACACCTCTTTGGATGTAAATAAAGTATGACATGATATATGGATATGATTAGCTACAATACAATATTTTGTTTAAAACTTTCAATACTTAAAAAGGAAGTCAACTAGGAAAAACATAATGAGCAGCTCTTGGGAAGAATATTTGTACCATATACACCATTTAAATCCAAAATAAAGTTACGCTACATATATATAAAAATAACAAACAACTGCGGCAAAGAAGTCCATTAAGTGATATGAAATCCAATGAATCCCTCGGTGCTTAGATTTTTCACCAGAATGATAAGGGAGTTTCAGAAACAAAGCTTGCACCTCTTATGAGCTCCTTATGACCTTCTATTATGGGAGGTCCTTTCCACTTGTGGCTATATACCCAGCCAGGGCCTTTAATCTTCCAAGGGAATTATGCTGTCAAGCCTCTGCCTCCCAAGATGGGCCCAATTACATATGATCCCCAATAAAAGATAAGGATTCCATAGTGTAATATCCTTATAAGTTTTATTGTTAAAAAATGGTTGCACATACATCAAAAGTGTTAAAATAGGCATAAAAGAAAAGTCGGCCAGCTCCCCAGGACAACGTCATCTGTGACAAAATGCGTATGGTGGAGCGACATGCTGATGTCACTGTGTTTTCGCAAGTCCTGGAAGGATGGGCTGCCATAGCGAGCCGACCGGCATTTCTTTGATGCCTATTTTAACATGTTTGATGTAAGTGCAACCATTTTTTTTAACAATAAAACGTCTAAGGATTTTACACTATGTAAGCCTTATCTTTTCTTGGGGTTCATATGTGATTGGCCCATCTTGGGAGGCGGAGACTTGACAGCGTGATTCCCTTGGAAGATTAAAGGCCCTAGCTGGGTATATAGCCACAAGCAGGAAGGATCTCCTATAATAGGAGCTGGTAAGTGGCTATTCTCAAGAGGAGGAGGCTTTGTTTCTGAAACTCACTTATCATGCTGGTGAAAAGTGTAAGCACTGAGGCATTCATTGGATTTCATATCACTTAATGGACTTTTTTGCTGCAATTGTTTATTTTTATATAGCGTAACGTAGCGTTTTATGTAGCGCAACTTTATTTTGGACTTTTTTTTATGTGTGCTGTGTGTGTCTCACAGGGAAGTTGCCGCTTATGTTGTTTCTGATATTCATTTATTGTTTGAATTTGACAGCACAGTATTATCTTCCTTTTTTACACCATTTAAATATCCATTTCCTAAAAGACGAGAAGACTAAAAAATACAAGAAGTGATGTGAATGTATAGTAAGTAAATCACTGTGTGAATTGTAGGGCCTAGAGTATATAAATGTCTGTAATAAATACATGCTATAT
This sequence comes from Lithobates pipiens, assembly GCF_037356315.1. Classification (NCBI taxonomy): domain Eukaryota; kingdom Metazoa; phylum Chordata; class Amphibia; order Anura; family Ranidae; genus Lithobates; species Lithobates pipiens. The sequence goes on along the minus strand of NW_027507748.1, from coordinate 396,226,039 downwards.
ATTGATATGTCCTGCAGATGTTAATGGTCTATGCTGTGCAAACTGGAAGCTCATATGCGGGGGCCTAGGGCAGTTTTTATCATTACAATTAGGTGACTTTGAGGAGTGGAGAAGTGCTGCATGAATCACATCACTGCTTGAACTGCAATCAGGATGGGCAATCATTAACAGAACATTTCAAGTATTTTTACTGAAATACGATTCAAAATTGAGTGCGAGGGAAAAAAAAAGTATTCAAAAAACACTTTAGTGTTCGAAGCATGTTTGCCTCATCATTGGGTTCTGCTTTAAAGAAATTATATAGTTAGCGCTGCCTATGAAAAATAATAAAACCACTGTAAAGCATTATTTTAAATCCTATTGCAGTACTGGAGCACAATCAAAATGAATAAAAAAACATAAAGAAGAACTTAAGGGAGATGTAAAACAATTTTATATAGTTATGTTTTTCTTTAAAAATACTCAAATGTATTTTTACATATAACCAACAGATTTGTCATAGGATGATCAACAGGCTGAAGGAGACATGGGCAACACTAAAAGCCAATCAAGCTTTGTTAGATTGTAAGCTCTACGAGCAGGGCCCACCTATTATTTCTGTAATGAACTGTTTTGTAATTGTACTGTACCCCTTTTTATTGTAAAGCGCTGTGTAAACTGTTGGCACTATATAAATCCTGTATAATAATAATAATAATAATAATAATAGGAAGCATGCTTTCTGGAAGAGAGAGCAGAGTAAGCAGAATTATTATTTTATGCATGTGTTGCTGCTTCTTCATTGCTCAATTAGTAAATTGCAGGCAGGGAAATAACACTATTGTACTCCTTCAAGTGGTTGCCAAGGCTGAAGGATTTCTACCCTAATGTACTCCCTTCATTAAGGTAAAAACATTTTAGGTCCAGCTCCCCCGCTGCCCACCCCTAGATACTTAACGGAACCCGAGAGGGGCCAAGCCACACAGTCTGTGTCAATAATTGCACACAGTGTGGCTCGGAATCGAGCCTGCAAGAGTACCTCACTAGTAAGTGGCTTGCTAGGGGGGTACTGGAATGCAGGAAGAGTTAGGAGCACTGGGACCCCAGGAGAGGAGGACTGGAGCTGCTCTTTGCAAAAAACAAATCATGTTTGTTATGTGAAAAAAAAATCCTTTACATTAACTTTAAAGCAGAACTACACTGCATTTGAACACCACAAACCAAAGACAAAAACACCCCTAGCATTTCTGGCAGTGGCCATCTTGAGTAAGGGCAGATAATGTGTGTAGCATTTACTTCCTGGAGTCCATCGTCCTTTAGCTCAGGCATTAATGCAAGGGGGTGTGCTTAGCTGAGAATACCCCACTTCCCCTCCTGAAGTTTTTTTGGGATGTATGATATCCTTTGCCTAGGCCTGGAAACCAGGAACTGAAGAAATGTAGGGAAAAGGTTGGTTTAAAACAAGTAAATATGATATACTTTCCTATTTACTAATGCTAGGGGCATGAGGATTAAAAACAGTTCTGCTTTAACCCTAACAAGGTAGAAGTACCCTTCTGACTGTACTGTCTGTCAAACATGTTTGAATCACAAACATGGTTGGACAGTAACGTAAATCCTTGTCAGAAAAAAAGTTTTTTTTTACTTTACTTTTACTTTAGATCAGTTCCTAATTTCATATAACTTTAGTTTAGCTTTAAAGTGTTACTAAGCCCAAGAGCCTGCATTCACTATATCTTGTCTCCCACAGTACACACAATTTTGAAATGCAATTATTTTGGTAAATTTAAACTGCTAAATACCTTTTCTCATCAGCAGTCTTGTGACTTCTATCAGTGTCGAGCACTGGTTAAAGCTTGTAGGAGAAGTTTTCATTTTCCTCTGATTGTACTATGAGGCTGCAGAGCCTCTGACCCTCTGTCTGGACAGTGCTGATTGACCGTGTACTGATTAACCACTTGCCGACCGCCTAACGCCGATCTACGTCATCAGAATGGCACGGGCAGGCATAAGCACGTAGATGTACGTGTTTTGCCTCCCGCGGGTCGGGGGCCCGATCGGGCCCCCGCCCGGTGCCTGCGGCGGTCGGTTTTCGTTCGGGAGCGATCCCGGACGAGGGGACGGCCATTCATTCATGGCCACCCCCTCGCGATCGCTCCCGACGAATGGAAATCCCCGGTGACATCACTTCCTCTCCTGTAATGTAAACACAGGAGAGGAAGTGATGTATTCTCTCCTCCGTGTCGGTATTTTTCGTTCCGACACGGAGGAGAGCGGATCAGTGAGTTGCACCAACACATCCCACACACAGTAGAACATGCCAGGCACACTCACACCCCCCCTTTACCCCCCGATCACCCCCCCAATTACCCCTGCCCCCCAGTCACAGTGACACCAATGTCATTTTTTTTTTTTTTTTTTTTTTTTTTGCATTGGTGTCATTTGTGACTGTAATAACTGTTAGGGCAGTTAGGGTTAGCCCCCTTTAGTTCTAATGTACCCCCCTAACCCCCCCAATAAAGGTTTAACCCCGTGATCACCCCCCGTCGCCAGTGTCACTAAGGCTGGGTTCACATTGCAGCGGTTTATGAGAACGAATGTGATTCGCACCGCACTGCAGTGCAAATCACATCCGATCTCTGTGCGATTCGAGTTCAGCCATTCGCCGCACCCGCCGCACCCGCCACACCCGCCGCACCCGCCGCAAATTCGCACGGGACCCTTTTTTTGGCCCGCAGCAGAATCGGATCGCATGGGTGTTCACACCATGCGATCCGAGTTTGCAGATCGCACTGCGATATGCGAACTGATCTGGGGGTGTCAGTAACATTTCACTGACACTCCCAGCAGTTCGCATAGGGCAGTGTGAACTGCCGCCGGGAGGCATGCGATGCGGGAACCCGCCGCGGATTCGCGGCGTTTCCGCATCGCTCCAGTGTGAACCCAGCCTAATAAGCGATCATTTTTCTGATCGCCGTATTAGTGTCACAGGTGACGCTAGTTAGGCAGGTAGGTATTTAGGTTCGCCGCAGCTTTTTATAGCGCTAGGGACCCCCATATACTACCGCATAAAGCCCCCTGATTGCCCCCTAGTTAACCCTTTCACCAGTGATCACCATATAACTGTTACAGGTGACGCTGGTTGGTTAGTTATTTTTTTATAGTTTCAGGGCACCCGCCATTTATTACCTAATAAAGGTTTAACCCCCTGATCACCCGGCAGGTGTCATTTGTGACTAATAACTGTTAGGGCAGTTAGGGTTAGCCCCCTTTAGTTCTAAGGTACCCCCCTAACCCCCCCAATAAAGGTTTAACCCCGTGATCACCCCCCGTCGCCAGTGTCACTAAGGCTGGGTTCACATTGCAGCGGTTTATGAGAACGGATGTGATTCGCACCGCACTGCAGTGCAAATCACATCCGATCTCTGTGCGATTCGAGTTCAGCTATACAGATAGTATGGCTGAATTCGTGTCGCACCCGCCGCACCCGCCGCAAACTCGCACGGGACCCTTTTTTTGGTCCGCAGCAGAATCGGATCGCATGGGTGTTCACACCATGCGATCCAAGTTTGCAGATCGCACTGCGATATGCGAACTGATCTGGGGGTGTCATTAACATTTCACTGACACTCCCAGCAGTTCGCATAGGGCAGTGTGAACTGCCGCCGGGAGGCATGCGATGCGGGAACCCGCCGCGCATTCGTGGCGTTCCCGCATCGCTCCAGTGTGAACCCAGCCTAATAAGCGATCGTTTTTCTGATCGCTGTATTAGTGTCACAGGTGACGCTAGTTAGGCAGGTAGGTATTTAGGTTCGCCGCAGCTTTTTATAGCGCCAGGGACCCCCATATACTACCGCATAAAGCCCCCTGATTGCCCCCTAGTTAACCCTTTCACCAGTGATCACCATATAACTGTTACAGGTGACGCTGGTTGGTTAGTTATTTTTTTATAGTTTCAGGGCACCCGCCATTTATTACCTAGTCTCACTAGTGTACCCCTAAATTTAGGGGTGTCTACTTTCTAAAATGGGGTCATTTGGGGGGGGGGGTTTGTGCCATCTTGGCATTTTATGGCCTTCAAAACTGTAACGCCCTTAGAAAGCCTGAAGGCGGTGCTTGGTTTTTGGGGCCCCGTACGCGGCTAGGCTCCCAAAAAGTCCCACATATGTGGTATCCCCGTACTCAGGAGAAGCAGCAGAATTTATTTTGGGGTGTCATTTCACATATGCCCATGGCATGCGTGAGCAATATATCATTTAGTGACAACTTTGTGAAAAAAAAAAAAAGTTTGTAATTTTCCCGCAACTTGTGGCAAAATATAAAATATTCCATGGACTCAACATGCCTCTCAGCAAATAGCTTGGGGTGTCTACTTTCTAAAATGGGGTCATTTGTGGGGGTTTTGTGCCATCTTGGCATTTTATGGCCTTCAAAACTGTAATAGGTAGTGAGAAGTGAACTCAAAAAATTACGCCCTTAGAAAGCCTGAAGGCGGTGCTTGGTTTTCGGGGCCCCGTACGCGGCTAGGCTCCCAAAAAGTCCCACATATGTGGTATCCCCATACTCAGGAGAAGCAGCAGAATTTATTTTGGGGTGTCATTTCACATATGCCCATGGCATGCATGAGCAATATATCATTTAGTGACAACTTTGTGAAAAAAAAAAAAAAAAAAAAAAAGTTTGTAATTTTCCCGCAACTTGTGGCAAAATATAAAATATTCCATGGACTCAACATGCCTCTCAGCAAATAGCTTGGGGTGTCTACTTTCTAAAATGGGGTCATTTGTGGGGGTTTTGTGCCATCTTGGCATTTTATGGCCTTCAAAACTGTAATAGGTAGTGAGGCGTGAAATCAAAAATTTACGCCCTTAGAAAGCCTGAAGGCGGTGCTTGGTTTTCGGGGCCCTGTACGCGGCTAGGCTCCCAAAAAGTCCCACATATGTGGTATCCCCGTACTCAGGAGAAGCAGCAGAATTTATTTTGGGGTGTCATTTCACATACGCCCATAGCATGTGTGAGCAATATATCATTTAGTGACAACTTTGTGTAAAAAAAAAAAAAAAATTTTTTTTTTGTCATTATTCAATCGCTTGAGGCAAAAAAATAAAATATTCAATGGGCTCAACATGCCTCTTATCAATTTCCTTAGGGGGTCTACTTTCCAAAATGGGGTCATTTGGGGGGGTTTTGTACTGCCCTGTCATTTTAGCACCTCAAGAAATGAGATAGGCAGTCGTAAACTAAAAGCTGCGTAAATTCCAGAAAACGTACCTTAGTTTGTAGATGTGACAACTTTTGCGCAAACCAATAAATATACAATTATTGACTTTTTTTTTACCAAAGACATGTGGCTGAATACATTTTGTCCTAAATGTATGACTAAAATTGAGTTTATTGGATTTTTCTAATAACAAAAAGTAGAAAATATCATTTTTTTTCAAAATTTGCGGTCTTTTTACGTTTATATCGCAAAAAATAAAAATCGCAGAGGCAATCAAATACCATCAAAAGAAAGCTCTATTTGTGGGAAGAAAAGGACGCAAATTTTGTTTGGGTACAACATTGCATGACCGCGCAATTACCAGTTAAAGCAGCGCAGTGCCAAAGTGTAAAAAGACCTCTGGTCATTTACCAGCAAAATGGTCCGGTCTGAAAGTGGTTAAATGCACCATCCCAAGAAAAAAAAAAAACTCTCTAGCAATACAGACCAAACTGAGCATGTGCAGAGTGCTCCAGGGCACTGTTCTATCAGGAGATGGATTGGGGCTAATAGAAGAAGAGGAGGATCAGAGCAGACAGGATCAAACAGTCTTGTTACACAATACGCATGTTTAAACTCTTAGGTTCCACAGTGAGTATAATAAGCATTCTTTACTGCATTAACAGACTGATTTTACTGTTGTGGGTTTAATAACTTGAATTCTTTATTTCATATAGTGATTTCAAATGACATTTATATTATTATCATCAGGCCATATACAGATGCAAATAATCATATGTATTCAATTACAAAAAAAAGTAATTAAGGGTTCAAAATATCTTGCTTAAAAAATGATGATTAAGAATAAAAATATTTGTTAGTACATTTTAATTCTAAGAAAACATGATATACCAATATTTACTTCCTTCTTATGAAATACAATTAAATTAAAACATTTCAATATTTCCAAAGAGTTATTAAATCTTTAGATTTCCTTAAGTAATAAATATTATTCAGTTTCTAACTCACGCTGTTCATGCTCTTGTGAGCTATTAGTTCTAAGTTATAAAAATAGGCTTCTGTTCTCACATGGATGAGCACTTGATGTCAATAAATGTGTGTGCACCTAGTCTTATTTTTATAGCTTGTACACTGCTTGTGCACACAGGGGAGCATTGTCTTATCTTTTAGTCAATGCGAGTAAACAACCTTGCAGTCAAACTAGACAGCACAAAGAACAATGTTACACCCTATGACACATTTTTGAGCATAGCCTCATATATTAATAATTAATATAAGGTATGAAATATCTTGTTAAAAAATGTATTTTGCCTTGTAATTATGCTTCGTCTAAATGTATTACTTGTTCCATAGACCACTCCTCCTGAAGAAGCGGTCTATACCATGAAACCGGTAGAGGAAACAACTTATACTCCACTCCAGCAGAAACTCTATGGGGGGCACTCATTAGTAGTTAGTTACTTGTGGTGTATTTTTTAATACTTGTGTATGTTTTTTTATATGTATTAAAGTTTGATTTTTATCACAATTAATTTGTCATTGTATCAGTACCAAGCTAGTCCATTAACCACTCTAGATGGTCATGTGTATTGGTCAGCGACAGCAACTGCCCAAACATTTCCACCTTTCCAAATTTTCAAATCTTACACCCTAAGTAAATCAGACCCCATTTGCTTGTATTACATATTATTTTGGTACTGATTCTTTTTTAACCACTTTCAGACCGGACCATTTTGCTGGTCAATGACCAGAGGTCTTTTTACAATTTGGCACTGCGCTGCTTTAACTGGTAATTGCGCGGTCATGCAATGTTGTACCCAAACAAAATTTGCATCCTTTTTTTCCCACAAATAGAGCTTTCTTTTAAAGGTATTTGACTGACTCTGCGATTTTTATTTTTTGCGATATAAACGTAAAAAGACCGCAAATTTTGAAAAAAAATGATATTTTCTACTTTTTGTTATTAGAAAAATCCAATAAACTCAATTTTAGTCATACATTTAGGCCAAAATGTATTCAGCCACATGTCTTTGGTAAAAAAAAGTCAATAACTGTATATTTATTGGTTTGCGCAAAAGTTGTCACATCTACAAACTAAGGTACGTTTTCTGGAATTTACGCAGCTTTTAGTTTATGACTGCCTATCTCATTTCTTGAGCTGCTAAAATGGCAGGGCAGTACAAACCCCCCCCCCCCCTCAAATGACCCCATTTTGGAAAGTAGATACCCTAAGGAAATTGATAAGAGGCATGTTGAGTCCATTGAATATTTTATTTTTTTGCCTCAAGCGATTGAATAATGACAAAACATTTTTTATTTATTTTTTTTACACAAAGTTGTCACTAAATGATATATTGCTCACACATGCCATGGTTATATGTGGAATTGTACCCCAAAATACATTCTGCTGCTTCTCCTGAGTATGGGGATACCACATGTGGTTGACTTTTTGGAAGCCTAGCCGCGTACGGGGCCCCGAAAGCCAAGCACCGCCTTCAGGATTTCTAAGGGCATACATTTGTAATTTCACTCCTCACTACCTATCACAGTTTTGAAGGCCATAAAATGCCAAGATGGCACAAAACCCCCACAAATGACCCCATTTTAGAAAGTAGACACCCCAAGCTATTTGCTGAGAGGCATGTTGAGTCCATGGAATATTTTATATTTGGCACAAGTTGCGGGAAAATTACAAACTTTTATTTTTTTTTATTTTTTTTTCACAAAGTTGTCACTAAATGATATATTGCTCACACATGCTATGGGCATATGTGAAATGACACCCCAAAATAAGTTCTGCTCCTTCTCCTGAGTATGGGGATACCACATATGTGGGACATTTTGGGAGCCTAGCCGCGTACGGGGCCCCGAAAACCAAGCACCGCCTTCAGGCTTTCTAAGGGCGTAAATTTTTGACTTCACTCCTCACTACCTATTACAGTTTTGAAGGCCATAAAATGCCAAGATGGCACAAAACCCCCACAAATGACCCCATTTTAGAAAGTAGACACCCAAAGCTATTTGCTGAGAGGCATGTTGAGTCCATGGAATATTTTATATTTTGCCACAAGTTGCGGGAAAATTACAAACTTTTTTTTTTTTTTTCACAAAGTTGTCACTAAATGATATATTGCTCACACATGCCATGAGCATATGTGAAATGACACCCCAAAATAAATTCTGCTGCTTCTCCTGAGTACGGAGATAACACATGTGTGGGATTTTTTGGGAGCCTAGCCGCGTAAGGGGCCCCGAAATCCAAGAACCGCCTTCAGGTTTTCTAAGGGCGTAAATTTTTGACTTCACTCCTCACTACCTATTACAGTTTTGAAGGCCATAAAATGCCAAGATGGCACAAAACCCCCACAAATGACCCCATTTTAGAAAGTAGACACCCCAAGCTATTTGCTGAGAGGCATGTTGAGTCCATGGAATATTTTATATTTGGCACAAGTTGCGGGAAAATTACAAACTTTTTTTTTTTTTCACAAAGTTGTCACTAAATGATATATTGCTCACACATGCTATGGGCATATGTGAAATGACACCCCAAAATAAGTTCTGCTGCTTCTCCTGAGTACGGGGATACCACATATGTGGGACTTTTTGGGAGCCTAGCCGCGTACGGGGCCCCGAAAACCAAGCACCGCCTCCTCACTACCTATTACAGTTTTGAAGGCCATAAAATGCCAAGATGGCACAAACCCCCCCCAAATGACCCCATTTTTGAAAGTAGACACCCCTAAATTTAGGGGTACACTAGTGAGACTCACAGGTAAAAAAGCACCTAGGCTGTCAGCGACTGTATCAAAACGCTACAAGAAAAACTGTTCGCAGGTATCAGGCCTGACTCTGCAAACGCTGCAGTTATGTGTGTTGTGTTTTGTAAGTGACAGTGATCGATCGATACTGCACTTGGGTGGGCTGGTCTGGGCTTGGCGGAGGGGCTAAATGCAGGTGCTAGCAGGTATCTGGGCTGATCCCGCTAACAATGCGTTTTGGGAAACCTAAACTGCTGGCGACGCTAATATAGATCTGATCAGATACTATATTACTAAGGGAGGTGTATGCTTTGTGCGTGGGTGTTAGCGGTACTGGCACTAACCTGACGCTGCCTGGGGCGACGCAGACCTTATCTGACCCTCAAACTTATATCACCCGTCGGGTGATCAGGGGGTTAAACCTTTATTAGGTAATAAATGACGGGTGCCCTGAAACTATAAAAAAATAACTAACCAACCAGCGTCACCTGTAACAGTTATATGGTGATCACTGGTGAAAGGGTTAACTAGGGGGCAATCAGGGGGCTTTATGCGGTAGTATATGGGGGTCCCTGGCGCTATAAAAAGCTGCGGCGAACCTAAATACCTACCTGCCTAACTAGCGTCACCTGTGACACTAATACAGCGATCAGAAAAATGATCGCTTATTAGGCTGGGTTCACACTGGAGCGATGCAGGAACGCCACGAATCCGCGGCGGGTTCCCGCATCGCATGCCTCCCGGCGGCAGTTCACACTGCCCTATGCGAACTGCTGGGAGTGTCAGTGAAATGTTAATGACACCCCCAGATTAGTTCGCATATCGCAGTGCGATCTGCAAACTCGGATCGCATGGTGTGAACACCCATGCAATCCGATTCTGCTGCGGACCAAAAAAAGGGTCCCGTGTGAATTTGCGGCGGGGGCGGGGGGTGCGGCGGGTGCGACGCAAATTCAGCCATACTATCTGTATGGCTGAACTCGAATCGCACAGAGATCGGATGTGATTTGCACTGCAGTGCGGTGCGAATCACATCCGTTCTCATAAACCGCTGCAATGTGAACCCAGCCTTAGTGACACTGGCGACGGGGGGTGATCACGGGGTTAAACCTTTATTGGGGGGTTAGGGGGTACCTTAGAACTAAAGGGGGCTAACCCTAACTGCCCTAACAGTTATTACAGTCACAAATGACACCAATGCAAAAAAAAAAATGCAATTGGTGTCACTGTGACTGGGGGGGCAGGGGTGATTGGGGGGGTGATCAGGGGGTGAAGGGGGGGTGAGAGTGTGCCTGGCATGTTCTACTGTGTAGTGTCGTGTTGGTGCAACTCACCGATCCTCTCTCCTCGGTGCCGGAACGAAAAATACCGACACGGAGGAGAGATTACATCACTTCCTCTGCCTGTGTTTACATTACAGGAGAGGAAGTGATGTCACGCCTCACTTCCATTCGTCAGGAGCGATCGCGAGGGGGTGGCCATGAACGAATGGCCGCCCCCTCATCCCGGATCGCTTCTGAACGGATACCGACCGCCGCTGGCACCGGGGGGGGCCCGATCGGGCCCCCCACCCGCGGGAAGGCAGGGACGTACAGGTACGCCCATATGCCTGCCCGTGCCATTCTGTCGACGTACATCTTCGTGCGGCGGTCGGCAAGTGGTTAATACTGTACTGTATACTTCAATTAATCTATAGAATAACTATCTAGTAAAGAGCAAAGTAACTCAAATAATAACAACCAGTAACATAAAAACGTGTTTTTTGACCTCTAATGCTTAATAAAGTTCCCTTTAAATATCAGTTGCTAGTCCTTAGTCCTTGATGACGTCACATGATTCCCTATGATTAAGTGGTCCACTGGTAAAGCACATATCAATAATTACATAAGATCATGAACTGAAGGGAATGTATGATTAATGATGGATTCAACAGAGCTGGGCAAATGTTGTTCATTAATGACAAAGCTGTACGTAGGCAACACTGTATGTAAACTTAGCAATGAAGATTAAATCCATGATAATTACACCACATTAAGATGCAGGAGTGTCCTATGACAATATTTATGCAGAGGTTGTACTGCTTAGAGGAGCCAGACTGATGGTTAAGACCTTTTCACAGGGTTTATGGATGTCATTCCAATTAGCACTATGGCTACAAGGAATATTTAAAGAGCCACAGCATCTTTTGAGCACTACACCGTTTGCAAAGAAGGTATACACATAGATAAAATGTATGTAAGGTCTAACAATTAACTTATTTTAGTTTATTTTATTTAAATTTATTTTGAACATGTAAAAAAAAAAAAAAAAAAATATGTATATATATATATATATATATATATATATATATAAAGTTTTCTTTGGCCTGTGCCTGTTAAATATATAATTGACAGTGTTCTGTTGTACATGTTCGATAAGTACAAAAATGCTTATTTGTCCTGTCAGAAATCCAGTGAGCTCATACTTTCCTGTGCATTCTGAAGACCCTAACCCCCACCCCCCCCCCCCATATATATATATATATATATATATATATATACAGAATATGCAATTAATGAGCATTGTCACCCTAGAACTGGAATAAAAGCCTGATTTATTTTTTTATTTTATTTAAGGACTGTTAAGCTTCAATATATGTTGTATAAAATCTGTGTTCTTGAAATTTGATACTATATTATTTGCTAGCATATACATATAAACCTAGTCACTTTTCTGGTGGCAGAAACTGGCTTGTTCATCAAGGCAGTTCAAAGTACAAGGCTATGCAAAGTGTAATAACCAGTACTAGCCAATTGGAATTTGGGACTACTGTATTGATGAGAGGTGAAGAATGATCTGTTTTGATTTGTTACTGTTTTCTGCATATCATCTTTGCTTTTTCCATTGCCCCACTGCATAGGCCTGAAAGCCTGATTTTGGTTTAGCTCATGCTAAAGAAATGTTTACATTGTTCATAGTTACCAAATAATGGAAATATTTTAAGCTACGATTTCAGTTAGCAAAGAGATTTTCAATTCAGCAGCAGAACCAGAACAGATCCTAACCACAAGCATTTTATTGTTTAGCTGTGCTCTCTAGTTGCGTGGCAAGCTGATTCTCTGTCTGACAAAGGCTTGAGCAAGATTTACAGTGATGTTTGCATTTGTCACAGCAGTAAGTCTTTCATTGCCTAGACATTTAACAGTAGACATGGGAACTGATTTACTAAGGTGTTATGTGAGTGATCACTTCAATTCTGGAATCGTGTATAGAGAAATTATAAAAAAAAAATTGAGCTTTCCTCCCACACGTATGGACGTTAAAAGCAAATACAGGCTCAAGTCTTTTCTTTGTACCTCACTTTACAGATGCAATTTGTCGGCAGAAACCTTTGATGAAAAATCAGATGCCAGAAAGCACTGAGATCTCTGTATGGTGCCTAAAATGCGAACCCATCCTTTGCCTGTATTAGCTAAAATAACATGTACACTGTACAGCAGGCACCATAATCTACCTGCTCTTATCCTCTCCACACTAATCAATCCTCATAGCCCTTAAAAAAACAGTGCTTCCGGGTATGAGGAGCACAGAGATATTCCCTACCTGCTTCCCACAGCTGGGCACCTGAGCAACAAATCAATGGAGAAATATTATTAGCCTTGTGTAAGTATCAAATTTATAAAATTTCCGGAGCTCTAGTGACAGACCAGGACTGAAAAGGAGTGCAGTGTAGGTAAGACAAATCACCTGGATAAAGTACAGGATCACTGGAAGGAAGGTAAAAATTGGAGTTTCGAAGCAGAAAATATGTCATTACGATCAGAGCAGCATCCGCAAGCTTGATCCTTCTTCAGGGTAACATCTGTATCGCTCATTTCTTAAAGCGGTTGTATGCCTTTTTTTTTTACTTTTACCTATAATAAGGCTTACCAGTAGGTAAAATTAATATCTCCTAAGCCTGTATTGTTTAGGAGATATTTACTTTACATGCAGCCGCTAAAGTCAGCGGCACATGTGCTGTGATGGTCAGGCTGAACGTCTGGCAGACGCTGCTGAACCTTGCCGGGAAAAAGACTCCCGCACACACGCGTGGGAGTGACATCATCGTGGCTCTAGTCACTCACATCGCCGGAAGCCATGATACCCAGAAGAACCTGTCATGTCAGCTCCCTTGGCATGGACCAAGATCAGATGTCGAGGCCTCGTTCTAAGGTGAGTATTTCATAATGAGCTAGTATGCGCTACGTACTAGCTCTTATGCCTTTGCCTTGCAGGTTTTTTTGTTTAAAAAAAAAAGGTGCGGGTATACAACCACTTTAAGAACCACTCATTAGTTAGACAGAACTTTGCAATGCAAGAAAAATGTAACCTATAAAATCAGTTTTTAGCTGTCTTCAGTCTATTATAGCCAGATGAATAAAAGATGGCTTCTAACTCTTTGCACTAGGTTTCTGTATATTGTTATTTGATTACATATAATACAAATATGAAGAATATGCATATTAACTGGTACTTGAGTACTGTAAAATCTTTATAACTTTTACACAAAAACATGGTATGTAGTGAACAATAAGCACAAGCTGTATAACAAAACTTTGCATGGTCAATGGTAACTCTACTGTGTTTCCTATTTATGCTGGATAATAACAGTAGAATGGTATACCATGTTAGTTATTGACAAAAGTGTTTTGGATTTTGAGTGATACCATCTTTTTAACTAACATCTATCCAGTAACAGCATAAAGGGACAGCAAGCCCACAGGTTATAGCTACCCACTTAAGGATATAAAAACATGTATAGGATTGTTATGGTGTACTTGACTCTACTCCACCTTGACAAATTCTTTCTCTAGCAATAGGAGTTTGAAAGTGGGGGGGGGGGGGGGTACAATTTTTTGGCTAACTAAATAGATTGTAGTGCAAGATTTGAAAACACTCTGGCCTTTTCCTGAAGGAGAGGTCATTGTGATTCAGAAACTTGCACTACAATTTATTTAGTTAGCCAAAAACTGGTATCACCTTACATTCAAACTCCCATGCTAGGGAAAGAAATTGTCAAGGTGGAGTAGAGTCAAGTACACCATAACAATCCTATACATGTTTTTATATCTTTAAGTGGGTAGCTATAACCTGTGGGCTTGTTGTCCTTTTATGCTATGACTGGATTTTATGTAGCAGTGACCTTCCAAACATCAATGATATGCACATTTTGCATTTTAATGTATACTGATTTAATGAAGAGAGATGCTTCTGATAAATTAATTTCTTATAGGTTTAGATATGTTTACAGTGATTAGTTCTATATATGCATGCAGCAAGATATTATATTCCTTAAAGTCAATATATGATTTTCTGAAGATTTGGTTGAATCCCAAGAATACAGATAGCACTGACCTTTATTAAACTAATTACAGGGTATATAGATGAAATGATTGCTGTTTTCATCTGTATGCTCTGCATTTAATCCAGTGATAACTAGGGGTAAGGTTCAGGTAAGCCACTACCAAGGGATTGAGGCAAATTCTGCAGGCTCAAGATTCACGATCCCAGTAAATTTAAATAACTTATTATTATCAATAATATAGACTATTTTTGTCACAATTTGCATTTTTTATATTTATGATTTCCTTAAAGTGTAAGGAAACTTTCCACAATTTCTTTACCTTTTTCTCCCTCCCCTCCTAAGTAGGTCTAGATCCTCCCCTTACTCCCAAAATTGTTTTACTTAGATCTCCCCTTGAGGCCCACAAAATTGCATTTATCATTCCACTGGCTGCATGGTCAAAGAGCTGCACCTGAACACTTTTTGTCCTATAGACGTCTATAGGGGTGGAAAACAGAGCAGCCCCTAACTGTGAAAACTGTGCAGGTGTGAATGTTGGATTAAGAATCTGGCCACAGACCCGATCTAAATAGGTATAGTTGTGAGGAGGAGGAGGAAAAGGAGGAGAGGGGTCCTTCCCTTTTTTAGGAGTGTGGGGGCAAAGGTTTCCAACAAAGTTCCCGTACTCTTTAGGAGAATCAAAAATACCCAAAAAGTGCAGCAGGACAGAAAGAATAGTCTATATTATTTTACTGCAATCTTTAAAATATTAAAACCTCTTACTGCTCCATGAACACCTTTATCAATTCACTTTAAAACCATCAATACTGAAAATAACTAGTGTATATAACCAAAGCCTTGTTCTAGGAAGATGCAGATCAGTAAATAAGTGAGTAAAAACTAAAAACTGTAACCTTTATAAGGGGATATCTAAAAATGCAAATACCCTTTGAATTAAGAGTCAAGGTATTTCAATTGAAGGTGATCTTGCCACTGTTAGTGTAACCATTGTACAATGGAAGAAGTCTGTGATCTTTCCCCGAAAACTTTGATGTTGATAAAAGAAGGAAGCCTTGGCCAACACCTCTACTACTTTCCATGATTTGATGTACTTGCCATGCTCAGGAAACAAATCAAACACATCATAATGACAGTTATTGAAAAACAAATCTATTGAGGCAAGTTCAGAGTCCTAAAACTTTTTTTGGTTGCACACATATGGTCGTCTGGAATCCATGTTTCAACAAGTGGATGAACATACTTGTGTACAATGCCCCAAACGCAGATGTTTATTTTGCTTAGAAAAACACTAACAGCTGGTGGAATCAGAAGAGTGTGGTCAAAACATAATGCAAATCACTTTCAATGTCAATGGCAAACAAACACAATATTTTAAGCCTGTAGCTGTACTGAGTCAGTTCCTAGAATACTTAAGTTAACTGCAGTTCAGAGGCAAGAAAAGGCACTGGTAGGTGCCAAAAGACAATATCATTAAACAGCTCGCTAAGTACTTTGTTTGCTCAAATGACAAGAATAATAGTCTAATTATAGGTAGAAGGAGCATAGATCTTCTATATCACCTAGCTACATATCAACTGATATTGCCATAAAATAACCTTGACAAATGCATTAAAATCATTCAAATCTGCTAGGGCAAGCCAGGCAAGCTCACAAGCAACATTACATTACTCTGCAAGTTGGCAATAGTATATGAATCACAATTACAAGACAAATAAAACAAATCTGAAAGTTTGCAGGCCACTGCCATTTTTTTGACAGTTGATTACTGCAGCAGAGGTATTAACAGAACAGACAGAAGCCATCAAAAAGCTAACAAAGCAATATTTTCTACCAGGTCAGCCTTTTTAGAATGAAAACACTTCAATCTGCAATTGTGCTCTAATCAGCTACTAACAGAATAAGAAAGAAAGCGAAAGAACCAACACATCCGAGGATAGAAAATATATATTTATCTTGTTAAAGTGCTGCAGGTGTCCAAGTCTCATATATAAAACAAGCTTTTACCAGAAAGCAGAATAAAATCACTTTTGCACAGACAATAGCAGGACAAGCCTTTAATATAGGACGTCAGCAGGGAGGATTTGATTTTTTCATTAACCCCCTCCAGCAAGAATGGGAGCGCTTGCTGTACCAGGCTGGGTAGCATAGATATTTTAAGGATAGATAAATACAGTGCACAGAAATGCATGGGAATCAAGTCTCATTGAGCAGCATTATGTCTTTCCAAACAATGCGCTGGTAACACCACCACTCCCAGATGTACTGATCACAGAAGAAAAAAAAAAAAAAACACACACACAGCATAGAAGGATAAAAAAAATTGGATTTGAATGTCAGCCACAACAGTTAACCAGTTAATCACATTCAGGTAGGAATCCATGCTATCCCTTCTTTACAGACACTACATTTCCATATTCCTAGTTACGCTATGGAAATTAACCCCTTTCTTGCTGGAGGGCTGTGAGTGGGACCTGCTGACAGCTGTGACTATCACTCCATCATCATCACAAACCCTACAGTGAAAGCATTAAAATGCAATCTGCAGTGACAAGGGTCCAACCTCTTCCCCCCTCCCAACCTCTTCAGCACCACACTCCAAAATATTAGGACCTTAAATGAACCCCAATACACCAAAACACACACACACACACACACCCTTGTGCCTTACCTCCAGTGCCTCAAAAGTCACAAAGCTGGTCATTGCAAATCCATCAATGATGTCTTCTTCAGCCGAAGAGGACTCTTTCCTTTTTCTCCTGGGGGGCTTTGGTCTGGACAAGGAAGAAACAGTCGGGTTCCCATTGTCTTCTCTTTCAGATCCAGAAGAAGAAATCAAAGAACCAGTCCTGGCAACACCTAATCCTCCTTTGGACCTTACCACCCTATCCCTTTGGGATTTGGATCTCCTCTTCTTGCGAAACCCATTGCACCGTGGGCCATCCATTGCACCCACACTAGCAGCAGCAGCACAGGCAGCAAGCAGCAGCAGCACAGGCAGCAGCAGAGACACCAGCAACCACCCCTCTCCCCTTCCCCACCTCCTCCCCTCCTGATTCAAAAGAAATAATAAAATAAAACCCACCACGGTCTGCAAAAAAGGCTAAAATGAAAAAAGAAGGAAGAAGAAACCCAAGAATTAATCATGAAGAATGGGCAAAGCACATTGCTCCTTTCCTTGTGCTTAGTGGAGATGAACACACGCCAAAAAAACCCTGTGAAATGTGCAGATAATCCTGAGTGTGATTTCACCACACACACACACACACATACAAAAAAATATATATAATGCAACAAGAAATTCCTATAAGGCTGCCAGGAAAAGTAATGGCCGATCACACATCTCCTTTGTAGAAAAAAAGAAAAAAATCTCCAAGCAGGCAATAAATCTTAAGAGAAGAAGGCTTTCATTATGATTGAAGGTTAAATCCCCCTTCCTTTAAAAAATCATGGATGTTTCCACCTGATTTATTTCCTGCAAACATTTAACTCTTTGTTACAGTAGATGTTTCTTCTTTTTTTTCCACAACTCCATCGCTTAGCCCTTGGATGATTTCCCACTCCTCCTTTTTAGTAAAGAAGTTCCAATGTAGAGGATGACCCCCCTTCTCTTCTTCTTCTTCTTCTTCTTCTTCTTCCCTCCTCAGTGACAGATGCATCCAGACTAGGCAGACAGAGGAGGGGCAGGAGACTGGGTGGGAGAAGAGAAGAAGTGCAGGGATAAGAGAAAGCAGAAACACACACACACAATGCAAGCAGGGAGAAAGTGACAGCTGAGGCTGGATGGGATGTGCTGCTCTCTGCTGTGCCCAATCCAGCTTCCTCCAGAGCCTGCTCCACAGGAGGTCAGGGCGATGCTTAGTCTCTTCTCTCTCCCAGGCTGGAACACTTGTGTGGAGAAGAGAGGAGGGGGCTCAATGAACAGCCCAGCCTTCCCTTCCAGTCCCCTTCGCTCTCTGCTAAGCGTCATACAGAACTTTTAGCCATTTTAACCCAGCCATCGCTGCCCTTGTCCGTAGAAGCATCCATTTGGTCCCTGCCTTGCATACACAAAAGCATTTATAAGTTCAAGGAAAGGAGGAGCAATCTCATCATCACCCTACCTATGTCTGTTTGAGCTGAGTGACAGCTCTTGTGTCTGCTTTTGCTGCTGCAGCTTCTTCTCTTTTTCCAGCAAGCCAAGCATCAGGTACCTGGCACCTTGCTAACTGGGGCAGCTTCATCACCCCAGCTGCTAGTCCAGGCTATGGCACTGTGGAATGTAATGGGACAAATGTGCTGCTTGCTATTATAAAAAGGATCAATGGATGGCAACATTTTTAAATTATTTATAAGGACACATTGGAAGACCTTTTTATTTCCTGACTAACGTTCATCACACATGCTACAATCAGACTGTACAATCTCCTTTTTACCAAGAAGCAGGGATAAAATCCTAGTCCTAACACAACTGAGTTTTCCCACCAGGAAGTGGTCATTGTACTAGCCCAATCATAAGCAACCAGGGCATTCCTCCTGGGGAAAGCCTCATCCAATTATAGTTGGTTTTGTGTGGTGATAGATTCATGGTGGGATAGCTTAGGTGGTCCTGGAATGGGATCTAAACACGTCTGAACTCATCCCTACCAATAAGTGTATAGTGCAAGGACCTGCCTGACTGGATAAAAATTGAATGGATAGTTTAGATAGGTCCTTACACTACATAGTTTTCGTAGTCTTAAAGCATACATATAATAATTAATGCAGCTTAGCAATTCTTGGTGGCTGCATTTATTTTCACCTGATGATCTGACCAGTAAGTCTCTTATCTTCTTCCTTTAACAGACTATCCTGTACAGCAAAAGAGTCAGTTAGAGGGCTGAGACAAACCATTTAACACTGACAGGGGTGAGTCCCCTGAATCGTTTAGTAAATAGTAATAGTAGCTCGTAGTGTTAGTGCAGTTTTAATTTGTTAATCAAGTTAATTTAAATCTGATAGTGCATCATTACCTTCAGATTGACAATGCTGTTGTCCAAAGTGTCCTCATAAATTCTCCATCAAGACACCCTAGGTCAGGAAGTATAAAATAAATGAAAAAGAAAACCTTCAAAAAAAGAAAACAAATGCAGCCACCACATTTAGGGATTGGTAAGTCGCTATATATAATACATTTTTATTTTTGTTTTTAATAGCACTTTAGGTCAATTGGACATGAAATTGTATTATAAGGTCAGATTGTAACGTGCATGGTGAGCCAATTTAGATCTACAGTATGTGTGTGCATAGAGGTGCCTTTTTTGCAACATTAGACAGATGCATTGCTATGCGTTAATGTACATTTTTATTTATACATTGGCATGTTTTGATACACATCAATATGTCTTTTTAGTGTGTTTTTTGCTTTAGAATATTAGATGGATAGGGTTAACCATTTTTGATCAATGCCCATTAGTATGTGTTGCCAACACTTGTTGGCACATGTGTGTAATGACACTTGGGGGTAGATTTACTAAAACTAGAGAGTGCAAAATCTGATGCAGCTGTGCATGTTAGCCAATCAGCTTCTATTTTCAATTTTTTCAATTAAGCTTTGACAATAAAACCTGGAAGCTGATTGGGTTATCTGCAGAGCAGCACCAGATTTTACACCTTCCAGTTTTAGTAAATCAACCCCTGGGTTTTCGCATCAAACAATAATAGACCTACTTTGACCGTCAGACATAAATTGGCCAGTAGTTTACTTTGGCTGTCCCCGTTGTTGCTAATGCAAAACCACTGGCTAAATCTGTCAAGTTCCTATTAATAATTAGGAGACTGCAGAAGATACAGTGGTATAAATTTGTTACCTGTTAGTCAATGTGTTATTCCATCGATGTATAGCACCACTCTTCTGGAAACTATGTATCCACTGGCTAGTCTTTATAGTGTGTTTGCCACGTATTTGGTAATTTTTATAACAGAATGGCTTGAGACCAGTGAGGTAGAGGTCTCTTGGAGAGAAGCTACACATTGGATAGGGCTTCCCAGCTGTCACACAACGTATTTCAGGGAGAGGTGCTACCCTTTCTCACAGGCTCTCTCTTCTATTTGCAAAATCTACTTAAAACAGTTCCAAAGCCCCCTACCTGTATACTTACTTGAGTTATATCTCAATCTACCGCTGTGCCCATCTGCAGTGGTGCTTGCCTATGTTCCTCTCCCCAGAGGACACAGAGCCAGCAGCAAGAGCCATTGGCTCCTGCAACTGTGAATCAAATCCTGTGAAAATGGAAAATCCTAATAGAGACAGATGACCAAAGCTTTTTTGACCATATTTTTCTTGTGGACCACAAGTGTATACTTACTTTTGTTCTTCTGTGACCCAGAGTCAGCTAATAGCAGGTTATTGCCCACTATTAACTCACATGGAAAAAGTTTTGGAAGGGTCCTAACAATAGTATTGGGGTCCATTCAGCTGCCTGATTGACAGCTAGTTCAGAGAACAGCTGAGAACTGGATCTAGCTGTACCTTCCCCTGCCTGGTGCTCCAGTGAGTCTACTTCCACCAGACTGAAAGCTGAGCGATCAGTGGTCATGTGATTGATCAGTTTATGGGTTTAGACCCGATGTGGGACTGTTGCAGCAGTCTATCCCTGCTCCCCTTTTTTACCTACTTTCTGACCCTGAAGTTCCTGTGACAGCCTTTGTGATGAATATGATACCCCTTTCCAGTACCATTGTTCATAATTTCAGGTTGACATGCCAGATCGGTCATTGTCAGCTTGATTTGACCTGTACTAATCTGCAATCACTGCTTAAGGAGGATCAACTTCTGAAGGCAACCTCCATCCTGTACCAACTCCTTTTGCAAATTACGTTCACCGATTTGTCCAGCCTACAGCAAAAATGGCAAGCAGAAATTCACGATTTAGACAATGAGGACTAGGAGTTGCTCTGGGACGTATACTTGTGTCTGTCAGGGACTGGCAATTAAAATTAATTAAAACTTTGCATCATGCTTATAACATGTTACACAAGCTCCATATGTGCAATCAAATGATCCCTTCAGCATACTGGCATTGTGATCATCTGCATGGTGATTTTTGTTCATGTTTTTTAATTCCACTATTTCTTCCTACTGGACTGATATTGCTTGTGACATCATTACAGTTGCCAAGCCTCGCTTTACCCCATCACCCAGGATTTGCTTGCTTGACCTCACTGAGGATTTACCATATATACCGGCACATAAGGTGACTGGGCATATAAGTGGATCCCCTCATTTTCAAGTTTCCAGTTTTGGGCTATACTCACCGCATAAGACTACCCCCCTTCTGAGGCACACCATTTAAAAACATCCGATTTGATTTAAATAATTTTAATTAAAATGGTTATGACTTACCGGTATTTAAAACCCTTCAAAATCCTCATCATGCTCGTCATCTGACATCATAAGTTCATCAATGACATCTAGTGATACATTTGTAAGACAGTCATCATATGGATCCAATTCTGAATCAGTTGGTGTGGCTTCAGCTTTGGCTTCCTCTTCATCTTACCACAAGTAGTCGTCCTCCATACATCCAATGAATTTGATATGCCACACTTCTTGAAAGACTTGATTACTGTTTCTGCATCAATATCATTCCAGGCTTTTATGACAAAGTTGCACAAAACATCCAACTGTGGAGCACGCATGTTTCCTCCTTTTGTGGAGGACCTTTCAGCTCTAACCATCCACTTATTCCACTGTTCTCTAATGTGATCTTTACAGGGCTTGTTTAGGCACACATCCAGTGGCTGTACCAGCAATGTAAATCCCGCAGGAATAATTGCTGCATCTGTGTTTAGTCTTGTCAGCTTTTTCTTTGTGCTGGTAGTTAACCACTTCAGCACCAGAAGGATTTATCCCCTTCCTGACCAGAGAATTTTTTGCGATTCGGCACTGCGTCACTTTAACTGACAATTGCGCGGTCGTGCGACGTGGCTCCCAAACAAAATTGGTGTCCCTTTTTTCCCCACAATAGTTCTTTTGGTGGTATTTGATCACCCCTGCAGTTTTTATTTTTTGCGCTATTAACAAAAAATAGCGCCAATTTAAAAAAAAAACGCATTATTTTTAACTTTTTGCTATGATAAATATCCCCCAAAAATATATAAAAAAATGTTTTTCCTCAGTTTAGGCTGATACGTATTCTTTTACATATTTTTTGGTTAAAAAAATCCCAATAAGCGTTTATTGATTGGTTTGCGCAAAAGTTATAGCGTCCCCAAATAGGGGATAGTTTTATGGCATTTTTATTCATAATTTTTTTTTTACTAGTAATTGCAGCGATCAGCAATTTTTATTGCGACTGCAACATTATGGCGGACACATTGGACAATGTTGACACATTTTTGGGACCATTGCCATTAATACAGCTATCAGCTATCAATGCATTTTTTTTCTTTCAAATAATGCAGAAAAAACAGTACGCTGCAAACAAACAGCAACTCCAAGAACAAATAGTCAGTAAAAAGTGAATGCTGCAGCTCAAAATTAGTTTGAGCAGCTCAAAATTTAAAAAAATCCCATATCAACATAAAAGAAAAAACATCAACAAAATAAATATAAACCCCAAAATACCACCCCAAAACAAAAGGAAGCATTGTTAAACGTTTTACTACAACTGACATATGTCATATTTTGGCAGCATCACAGGGTTTTACACATACTCAGATGCTACAGCAGCCAAGATTTGTGTAAACTGGACACATTCGCCACCCCCCCCCCCCCCCCCATGTGTCCCTGCAATTTGTCTGTGGCTCAAAGTCCAGCATGATGGGTGCCACCGGGTAGAGGGGGGGGGGGGGGGACTTGGAAGAGATGTGTACGACATCAGTTTTGGATTTGGCTGTCACTTTTCCTGACCAATGTGGCCTGGGAAAGAAGCTAATGTACAGCAATCTGTACTCCATTAGCTTTAATGGAGGGCAGGTGAGGTTTTGAAAAGATGCCTGATCTCTCATTATGAGGAATCTGTTGCACCAAAATTCAATCACATAGGGGACACTTGGTCCCCTATGTGACAAAAAACAAAGTTTGGTGGACCAAAAAAGTGTAAAAAGTAAAACTACAACTAACCACTTTAAAAGCTCTAAATTGTGAGACACTCCCACTCCCACATACTCCACATACACTCACATATGAATGTAAACGCATACAAAAACATTGATTGTACTGTACATGTTACATATTGCCATGCATACTGGAGTAAAAACAATTATTTTAGGCTAGTTTTTTATAGGTAGTTTTAAATGGATGACTAGTAAGGATGAGCCCGCGTTTGACTTGAACATCTGGTGTTCATTTGTTCTAAAATTAACCAAACATATGGGACGTTATTGGGAAATGTGAGCATCGTGGAATGCCCCATAATGCCCCATAATGTCCCATATCATTGCTGTATGATGATTGGCCAAAGCATGCTTTGGCCAATCACAGCGCACTCTGCTGAGAGAGCCATAATTAGCCAACGGCAGAGTGCCTTTGGCCAGTCATGGCTCAGAGGGACTAAGTCCACACCCCACACTATATAAGGCTGCTTACATAGCCACCGTGTATAGTATGTGGACAGATTTAGATTGAGCTAGATTAGGCAGGCAGGTTAGTTAGTGGCAGTGTATTTGATTATGGGGGAAAGGGGACATCCCTGTCATGATCCATTAGAGATTGAGAAGGTGTTCGATAGGTGGCCATTGACACATATTTTTGCAGATGGTGAGGAATATAGAGCAAGAATAAAGTTTAGCAAATGTTATTTGATTCCTTCAAGTGTGCAGACATGTAGTCCCATGCCACTCTATCGAATGTCTTATTTGCATCCAGGGATACGAATAATCCAGGGAGGTGATTGGACCACAGTGATATATATTGATTGCTTTTAGGGTATAGCCCCTAGCTTCCCTTCCTGGTATGAATCCCACCAGATCAAGGGAGATGTGCTTGGGCAATAATGGGAGAAGACGGTTTGCTAGGATTTTACCGCAAAGTTTGAGATCCACATTAAGTAGGGATATAGGTGTATAACTAGTGACTAAAGAGGGGTCCTTTCCTGGTTTCAGGATCATGGTTATATCAGCTTGTGGAAGCTCCCTTGAGGGAGGTGTACGTGAGGAAAATGAGTTGAAGACTGTTAGAAAGCGTAGTATCAGTGTATCTGTGAAGGACTTGTAGTAACCTACCGTCAGTCCAACTGGACCAGGGCTCTTTTCCGGTTTTCAACTGTTTGAGTGCTAGTTTTGTTTCTTCCACCGAGAGAGGTCATTCCAGCCTCCTATCTTCTGTGTCTGATATTGGCTTGGGGCTGTAGTTGTGTAGAAAGTCTTTGAGCTTCTGAAGTCTGGTTGTGTTTTTTCTCTGCGGATCTGGGGAGAATAAGTTGTACAGGTCAGTATTTGATTCTAGTTTACGGCCAGATCTGTCAGTGAGTGTATTGGTGTTGTTGCTCTTGTGGCTTGGAGTGCTTTTGCGAGTAATCTTCCAGATTTTTTAGCCTATATTCATAGAATATCTTTTGAGAGAGAATGCATTTCCTTTTGATGTTTTTGCCTAACTCTTCCAGAAATTCAGCTCTGGCTTGGACGAGGTCTGAGAGGGAGTGTGTTGCCTGTGTACTCTTATGTGCTCTTTCCAATTAATAGATAGCTGTCAGGGGGTCGATGTGTGCCTGTCATTTATGACGTTGTTTGGCTGCCAAGGCTATTAGTTCCCCTCTTACCACACATTTGTGTGCTTCCCATTTAATCACTTGGGGAATACCTGGAAGGTCATTTTCTGAGAAGTAGTGGAGTAGATGTTTTGTATTTTAGTGATGAGGGTGGGATCATTAAGGAGGGATGAATCTAGATGCCAAACTGGGAGGCAAGAGGGTGTCTCTGGGATCACTACGGTCAATGATATGGGGGGGGGGGTGGTCTGATAAAAACATCAGATCTATAGACGTGTGGAAAAGCATTGCAAGATGAACAGGTAGTCGAGTCTCGAATATCATTGGTGTGGGGTTGAAAAGAACGTATAGTCCTTAGTGTGTGGATTTATGTGTCATGCAATATGAGTTCCTCGGAAAGCTTTGTAGGGTAGTGAGGAAGCCCCATTTATTGTGTCTTGGAGCAACATTGAAGCCTCACCCAAGGATTAGGGCACCCTCTTTAAATGATGAAAGCACTTGGTTGATTAAATGGAAAAAGGTTACATGATGTGACTTTCACACTCAGCGCCTGGCGCATCGGCAGCGCTGCCCATTTATTTCAATGGGCAGGGGAACTTTAGGAGCGGTGTATACACTGCTCCTAATGCCCCTCAAAGAAGCTGCTAGCAGGATTTTTTTGACATCCTGCCAGTCCACCGATCCATAGTGAAAGCCCTCGGACTTTCACATTGGACTGACAGGAGTGGCGCTTTACAGGCGCTTTGCAGGCACTATCTTTAGTGATATAGCGCCTGTAAAGCAGCTCAGTGTGAAAGGGGTCTTACAGATCCCTCAGAATTGATGCCTTAAATGGCTGTGGGTTAAAGGCATCCTTTAGCTTCTTCCAATCATAAACCTGTCCAGATATAGGGTACTGGATAAAAGGCTAGTAGTTTTTCCATCGCCCAGTGCTCAGGGTTTGTGATGCTTACACCATATTATGTATCTTTGTGGCTTGGCCTTTGATACAAGCTGTTCCTAAATGGCAACCAAAAATTGCAGCTTTGGGAATTCTACAATATATAATTTTTAACAGTGAGCCACAGAAATGTCAGTTTTTTTTTTTTTTTTTTACAGTGAAGCTTCGAGCAAGCAACTACATTAACATTTGAAATACATTTTTTTTCTTTACCTGTTTAAGGATTTGTAATGCCAGTGTAATAATTTACACAGCCCTTTTGCACTACATATCCAGAAAGATTACTCCACTAATACTTAGTTTGGCTTGTTTAGCTTTACAGTTTATTGTGTCACTTACCAGATCATCATCATACAAAGGTTACATGCTGGAAGCACAGCAATGACACAGGGAGATATAAACCTGAACCAAAATATAGAAAAATTAGGACTGTGAATCACAAAACTACTGAGCAGGATTACAAATCCTTAAACAGACAATACAGCTTGCATACTTCATATGTAGTTGAACTTTATATATTTGCCTTCACTTCCAGTTGAATTTTAAGGCTTTACTTTTGTGACATTCAGTGACTATATAAAACAAATCTCTCTACCCCATCAATGATTTTCAAATTTCAAAAACTGGTATTCCTAGAATATGCAGTTTGTTCATATTTGCCGTAATTTGTTAGTTTTAAGATGTTTCTCTTGATATATTTTTATTATATTGCATTTTTTGATGAACTTACAGTTAGGGCAATGTTTTTCTTTTGGATACATACATACACACTTAAATATACAGTATGTAATAAATCACAAGTTCTCAACCAGTGGTATATGTATTCCATGGAATACCTCACCACGCTATATTCACCATAACAAGTAAGGTTTATCTAGCAATAATAATGATCCTTATAAAAATGTGAAAATATTTTTAGTTATTTAAAGCTGAATTTTAAGGTGCTTATATTTTGCCTTTCGGTGTTCTAATGCCCTGTACACACGGTCAGATTTTCCAACAGAAAACGCGCGATCGGATCATGTTGTCGGAAAATTTGACCATGTGTTGTGTTTTAAGGCTGATAATATTTGCATGCAGACTAGGTGAGCCCCCAAGATTAAAAGAACTACCATTCAGCTAGGGCTAGATGGTGCAAGAAATCCCTTAGCCAGGAAATAAGGCAGGCCTTATCTGACTTGCTGCAGCTTCTATTGGGCACTGTGGGAACTTTACAGCATACAGTGAATACAGAGTAAACATTTTCTGTACAGGAGAGGAGCCTGTACAGCTGTGCAAGACACAGGGCTGTTGTCTTGACACAGCCCTGCCAAAGTAAGGCTGGAGCTCAGTTTAAAAGTTCTCAGGTAGAAGCGGAGCCTAGCCGAGAGGTAATGCTGGCTTAGAGCTCCATTCTCAGCAGGACAACGGAGCCATATAACGGCGGAGGTAACTTGACCCTCCGCATATATATCATACCAAACGGTAGATAAATATCCCTACCTTACATTGGTGACATTCGGGGGGATCAGAGGAGACTCATGAGGCAGGCCTTATCTGACTTGCTGCAGCTTCTATTGGGCACTGTGGGAACTTTACAGCATACAGTGAATACAGAGTAAACATTTTCTGTACAGGAGAGGAGCCTGTACAGCTGTGCAAGACACAGGGCTGTTGTCTTGACACAGCCCTGCCAAAGTAAGGCTGGAGCTCAGTTTAAAAGTTCTCAGGTAGAAGCGGAGCCTAGCCGAGAGGTAATGCTGGCTTAGAGCTCCATTCTCAGCAGGACAACGGAGCCATATAACGGCGGAGGTAACTTGACCCTCCGCATATATATCATACCAAACGGTAGATAAATATCCCTACCTTACATTGGTGACATTCGGGGGGATCAGAGGAGACTCATGAGGCAAAAAATTAACAAGAAAGCGCCGCCTCACACACACAGCAGTATGGCACTGAAACCCTCCCCCTCTGAGGGGAGACACAGTGAGGAGAACAAACAGACAGCCCCTTCTGCTGCTTTACATAAAGATGTTCTCTCATTAAAAGCACATAGTCTCTCTAACCAAATACCTGAGAAAAATATGTCAGTTCTGGAGAATTTAGAACTTTGCACACAAAAAGACTTATCCCTTCCTGTAACGCTGAAACAAATAGAAAATCTGCTTCAAAAATCACTAAAAACCACTGCAGATATAATCACCACAAGCCTTACCAAAGAAATTAGAATACTTGGTCAGCGTACATCAGCACTGGAAATTAGAGCAGATGATCTGGAAAATTATACATCTAATATTGCCTCAGAAATTGATTTTCTTAAAGAGGAAAATAACATATTACAATCCAAATTGGAGGATTTCGAAAATCGTGCAAGACGCTCCAATATACGTATTAGAGGAATACCCGAATCTGTGACTGATTTAAACGGTGCTATTACTGCACTTTTTCAAGAATTACAACCAGCTATCCCACTAGAGCGTCTTGAAATGGACTGGGTTCATAGAGCCCTAGCACCAAAGAAAATAGATGGTCCTCCCCGTGACATTATCGCAAAATTGCATTTCTACCGCACTAAGGAACTACTGCTAAATACAGCTAGAAATAAAGATCCCCTAATTTTCCAGGGTCATAAATATCAATTATTCACAGACCTCTCACAGATTACAGTCAACAAAAGAAGAACCCTGAAACCACTACTGCAAATATTACAGCAAAATGACATAATCTACCAATGGGGCTTTCTTTTCTCAGTGCGTTTTACTTTCCAAAGTCGCAAATATATGTGCCAAACAGCTAAGAACCTGCAAACTACTTTACAGAAACTAGGGATGATAAACACATCAAGAGATGCTGCGGACACTCGCCAAAAATCATCCTCATATGCTGATACTCCCTCCTCTGCTTCCAGAAGAGAAGAAGACTACAATCCACAGAAAAGAAGTCGCATACAATCTCCACCTCCAGATCTGGCTGACACTATGGACTGATAAACACTTGTACTGAGGCTACTATCTTGCCTTTTCAACAGAATGGCTACTGCCGAGTTTTTTCTCTGACTTCCAATCAATATTTTTATCATAATCTTATTTAAGAAATGTTCCTAATAATTTAGGCACCTTATTATAACTTTTTTTTCTCTCTCTTCTCTTCTTTGTTTCTGAGGTTGCCTTAATCTTACATTTTTATTTTTTGCTTGAAAAATGAAATTATATGATTGGCTCTTGGTGTCCTGCAGGGAAGTTCCTGGCACCCTCTCTTGCTACCCTCAGCAGCTCAGTGCACACCGGGCAGTTGACAGTGGCTCATGTACCCTTGGAGGGAGAGATTTTCTCCTCCCAATGGACACATTAAGAACATAGATATGTTAAGATATATTTCAATATTGTATATTAATTGTATTTTCTTTTTCAGTCATTATCTCCTTTCCCTCCACCCCTATACTCTGGAGACAAAAAAATTTCTTATATGACACACGTTCTAACATAAACACCAACACATATTTTCTTTTCCCAACTCCATGGCCCCATTAAACATCATATCATTAAATACTCAGGGACTAAACGTTCCACACAAACGCACTAAAGCCTTCCGCACATTTTCATCTAAGAAAGCACATATAGTTTGCCTCCAAGAGACTCATTTTGCGTCACAATCCACTCCCAAATTTTTCAGTAAAGACTACCCCCAAGTATACACAGCTTCGGCCTCCTCTAAAAAACGAGGCGTGCTTATAGCTTTCCATCGCAGTACACCATTTTCACTAATGAAGGAAATCAAGGATCCAGAAGGTAGTTACTTGATTCTTAAAGGACACCTACTTGATACCGCTATCACCATTACATCATACTACGCTCCTAACAAAAATCCTATTTCTTTTCTTTCTCATTTATTTCAAACTATAGAACACCACAAAATAGGTACTACAATTCTATGTGGAGATTCTAATCAGACCATATTCCCATTTTTGGATAAATCACCAATCCCACAGTCACATACAGCAGACAAACAACTCTTATCAAAACTAATTACAAAACATAATCTAGTAGATACTTGGAGAGAATTGAATCCAACCAAGAGACAATACACACATTACCCATTCCCTCATCGCTCATTCTCTAGGATAGACCATATATTTATGTCCATAGGGCTAATTCCAGAAATAATATCTACAAAAATTATTCCCATCCCATGGTCCGATCATAGTGCAGGCTACATTACTGTTGCCTCTATAATTCCAAAAAAAAAAGATCCAACATGGATATTAAGAGATTTCCTACTCAAAAATCCAGCTCATAAAAATAATATTGAAATTGCGCTCAAAGATTATATAAAATATAACTTCACACCTGACGTCTCTCCGACTACATTATGGGAAGCACACAAACCTGTTCTCCGTGGCATATGTCTACAGCAAGCAAACATATTCAACAGAGAGCGGAAAATCCTTTGTCAGACTTTAGAAACAAATTTCAATAAATGTCACACAGCATTCCAAAATAACCCTTCTTCTTTATCTAAAATAAATCTTGACAAAGCTAAATTGGAATTTGATCTATTCCTTACTGAAGCAGCGGATAAAACCATCAAGAGATCACAACACAATTTCTATATCAATGCGAATAAACCTCACACACTATTAGCCAGGGCATTAAAATCCTGACAGAACCCAACGAAACCGATATGTCTGAAAATCTCTAGGGGGGTATACACAAATAATCCTTTAAAAATATTACAAAAATTCAAAACACAATTAAAAAATGTATACTCTTCAAATAATGAGTTGCACCCTTCTAGAGCAAATGATTTTTTCTCTCATATATCTCTACCGACACTGTCTAAAACACAAATGGAAATGATGGAGGAACCAGTGTCAATTATAGAGGTATCTGAAGTTATCAAAAATCTGAAACTAAATAAAAGGCCAGGTCCTGATGGTTTTTCTGCGCTGTATTACAAAACGTTTGTAGACACCCTATCTCCAGTCTTGACAAACACTTTTAATTCCCTTTTGGAAGGTCATTCTTTTAGAAGAGAAACCCTAACTGCAATTATCTGTATGCTCCCTAAACCTCACACAGACGAGTCAATATGGTCTAATTATCGCCCTATTTCGTTATTAAATTTGGACATAAAAACTTTAGCCAAAATTCTAGCTAACAGATTAAATACTATTATAGGCAATCTAATACATCGTGATCAAGTGGGCTTCATTCCATTACATTCAAGCAGGAGATAATATTAGACGTGCAACACTCCTGTCACATGCCGCTAAAAAAAGACGTATTCCCACTTGTTTTCTTTCTTTAGATATTATGAAAGCTTTTAACACAGTATCTTGGTCATATATGAACTATACCCTTTCCAAATGGGGATTTGGCCCTAATTTTTTACGATGGATCTCTAGTTTGTATCAAGATCCCAAAGCTTATATCAGATATGCAGGGTACAAATCGGACGAGTTTAATATACTGAGGGGGACTAGTCAAGGATGTCCACTTTCGCCATTATTATTTGCTTTACTCATTGAACCTTTAGCACAAAGAATTAGGATGGAACCCACTATAACAGGTATTGAAATGGGTGGCTTTCATCATAAGCTCTGTTTATTCGCAGACGATATTCTCCTTTTTCTATCTTCTCCACATGTTTCGGCCCCAAATCTTATGGTTGTACTACAAGAATTCTCATTTCTTTCGGGCCTTAAGGTCAATATTCAAAAATCTTCAGCATTAAACATTTCACTTGTAGAAAAAGATAAACAATCTTTACAAAATTCACTACCCTTTAAGTGGGTAGATCATAGCCCCCCATATCTGGGTGTGCAGTTTACTTCTAACCCCTCCGGTTTATTTGCAGCTAATTACCCAGCTCTATTAAAAAATATTACAAGGTCGTTATCTAATTGATCATCAATGCCGATATCATGGTTTGGGAAAATCAATATCATAAAAATGTCTGTTCTTCCGAAATTTTTATATTTATTCAGAACTCTCCCGATTCATATTCCTGCATATTTTCTTAGGCTGATTCAACAAAAAGTAACGAAATTTACTTGGGGGAAAATAAAACCCAGACTTCACAAAAAAAACACTTGTTCTCCCCAAAGCTTTGGGTGGTTTGGGATTCCCAGACTTTAACATATATTATAAGGCAGCTCAATTATCTCAATTAACAAAATATCACTCTTCTACAGAGATTCCTTTATGGGTCCTCATTGAAGCTGTAGACTGTGATCCTCTTCCTATAAACAATATATTATGGTTACAACCTGCGGGTCGTAAGTCTATAAATAACCCCATTTCTAAGCACTCTCTATCTATATGGGATAGGTATAGAAATTCACATGGTCTGCAATCTCCACAAAATCCGCTATTATCTTTCCACAAGAATCCGACTTTTTACCCAGCCTGGAAATATCCCAAAACCTTTAAAGCTTGGTCTAAGGCTGGTATCACTTGTCTATATAATTTAACTTCAACTACATCAATAAAATCTTTTACAGATCTATGTGAATTATATAAGCTTCCACAATCAGAAATATTCAGATATCTCCAAATCAAAGATTTTTATACTCCTCTTCTCAATTTAAATGTAAACTTACATAATATTTCTCAATTTGAAAGATTTTGTCTCAAGGAACCACATGCTAAAGGTCGTATAACATCATTGTATACACAATTGATATCTAATTCTAATACTGTTATACCTAAATATGTGGCCAAGTGGGAAAAAGGTTTGGATTGTACGATCAATTCTAGGTCTTGGTCCAACATATGGTCTTTCACAAAATCTTCCTCTATAAATATATTGGCGTCTGAATCATCATATAAAGTTCTCACACGCTGGTATTTGGTTCCTGCGAGAATCGCCAAATTCTCAACAGACAACACTGGCCTCTGCTTTCGTGGCTGTCCAGAAAAAGGTACCTATATACATACCTGGTGGCATTGCTCAATTGTACAATCATTTTGGAAAAAGATCTTTCTGATAATTACAACATTTTTTGATCATCCAATTTTTCCAGACCCAATTATAGCTCTCCTTAATTTAAAGCCAGCCTTTCTGAATCAGAAACAATTCAAATTAGTTCTTACACTCCTATAGCCAATGCGTGGAAAACAGATGTGGTGAATATTGCATTAACCAAACGTAGAATGAATCAATCTTTCATCCATGCTAAAATGGACGCTATAGATAAAAACCAGATGACAAAGTTTGATATCATATGGAAACCCTGGATTAAATATTATACGTCAGATAATATTGACAACCAAGTTTTATTGTTATGGTGATTAAGATTTTTTATAGAATTACAACATTAGATGATATATAAAACCTCCTCCGGAGAATTATTCCCTCCCCTTCCCCTCCTATATACCTTTTATGTTCTTCCCTTACTATATAATACTTACTATAAACATACTTTAGAAGTTATGGTCAAAACTTTAAAATCATATATTTTCTTTTAGACATATTTATATTTTCTTGGGATTAAAATGTTTAAAACTCAGCTATAAGAATGTTTTTAAATTCTAAAATATATAAAGGCCATTTATTGTCATTCCCACGAGAATATCTTGAAATTCTTCTTTGCTTTGTATCATTCGTACTTCAATATGTCTACTTTTTATTTCTGGTATCACATAATTTGTCTTATATTCTGTACGTGTAATTTATTTTAACATAAAAATAAAAAAAAATTTGAACAAGAAAAGTTCTCAGGTAATATTTATACACAGTAGACAAGTGCAATTAATTTCATTCATTTCATTCCAAATACAAACTCGAACAAATTTTAGTTTTTTTGGAGATTCAGATGTATTCAGATGAATCTCCATATGAAATATCAAAATATCAACAACTAGTAACACATTTAGTTGAATTTTTTTTAAATATTTTTGTTTATTAGTTTTTTAACGAATTCCAAATTTTCAGAATGAAAAATAATAGATTCAAATTCTGTGTGACCAATAGCTGGTTATTAAGCAGCAGGCCAGGAAACCGGCCGCTGCATTTTTAACAACTGAAGACTCATCAGCTTAGTGGGCAATGCTGGCAATAATTCTGAAAAAAACAGCGTATGGTCCCCACCAGGCTCTTTGGGTCTGGTGTGGGTCCTAAGGAGAACCCAACACCTCAAAAAAAATGTTGTGGGGTCCCCCCAAAATCCATACCAGACCCTTAGCCGTGCATACAGCCCAGCAGGCCAGAAAAGGGGGGGGGGACAAGCAAGCACCCCTTGTGATGTCACCGCTCTGGGCATGCTGGGTTGATGATGTCACAAGGGAGCATGGTCACCAGGTGAAATCATCGGATGACTCTGCCCCTTGGCTATTTGAGAAATGTCAGATTCTGTGGAAAGCTTTTTTTGGATTTTTTCTCTTTTTTCGTGTTTGGCAGTGTGGCGATGCAGTGGGCAGCGTGAGATGGATCTACATTAGGGGAAATTGTTTTTTTTATTTTTAATAAAGGAAATGTCAAAACCTTGTTTACTGTCTTTCTCTTTCACTTTTTACACATTTTTGGTGAATGGGAAGGGGTACAATGTGCCCTAGACTCATTCTCATGAGGGGGCTGGGATCTGGGGGCACTCTCTGTAAAGGCTTCCAGGATCCGATAAGCATTTACCCGCAGACCCCCACAACCACAGCCCAGGTAGTGGGGAAGAGACCCCTGCCCCATCAACATTGGGACAAGGTTCTTTGGGGTGGGGGGGAACAGAACCCCTCTGCCCCAAAGCACACCCCCATGTTAAGGGTATGTGGCCTAGTATGGCTCGGGGGGGTCGCTCACTCGCCCCCCCTCCCCTTTCCTGGCCTGCTGGGCTGCATGCTCAGATAAGGGTCTAGTATGGATTCGAAAGGGACACCATGCCATTTAAAAAAAAATTGATTTAGGGTTCCCCTTAGAATCCATACCAGACCTGTTGGACCTGCAGGCATTGTTTTAATAACATTTCAGCTGGCAGTGGAGAAGCCCATTCTACACATGTCTAATGCACAGATAGAGGATATAGGTATTAACTGTACACATATTAGGGGTAATTTTAAAACATTGGCTTTTGTATAGGGGATTATAGTTTAATATAGTTGAGAGAAAATCCAATAGCTAAGTGCGACAGGTAACTTATTTTTTAAGAGCAACTAGGGGCAACAAGCAAAATAATTTCAAATGCCTCAATGAAAATCTAATGATATCCAAAATGTGATTATTCCAATGCCAGAAAGTCTACTCAGTATACCTCAATATAAGTTTGTAGTTCAATTAAACCATATTGCAACATACCTTATAGCAGAGCCTGACTTGTAGAGGGAGGCCTCTCTTACAGCCCCAGCTCAAAGGCTACTGATGATGAGACAGTGGCCATGAGACGACAGCACAGTACCTAGCCTACTATATAGGTAAGTAGCAAGTCATTTAGCAAAGATGGGTCAGATGGCCAAAACAGCAGGTGGTTGCAGCAGCAGACCCCAGACTGAAAGACAGCGGGCAGGCAGTCACTTGTCTAGCAAATGACTGGTCACAGGTGCAGAAGAGGCTGGCAGCAGGTGGCAGGTTAAGTGACAGCAGGGACCAGGTAAGTAGAATGCAGAGCTGAGCAGATGGATAATTGAATGCATGGTCAGATGAGCCTGGTCAACAACAGATAGTCGGGTACAAGCATGGAACCCAAGCAGGAGAATGGTCAAGGTACAAGCAAAGGTTAGCAACACTGGAGCAGATGAGCAAGAGGCAAAGCAGAATCCAGAGACATGCCAAGGTCAGGGCAGGTAGCATTTAAGCATGGTCAGAACAAGCCGGGTCAATCACAGAAGTCAAACACAGGTACAGATGCAGGAACACAAGGAGAGTTGTAGGTCAAAATAAGTAGTCTATTTGGTGTCAATGTTAGCAGCAAGTATGTATATGTCCACACATATGCACAGCCAAACGAGCACCTGCAGGCTTGCATCTGCACATTTGTATGCACCTTGAGCTCACATATGTACAGTAGAAAAGTGCTTTCCTAACACATATTTTCAAGGGCATGTTCACACCATGTCCATTGAGCTTCATTAATCTGCATTGATCAACATAGACTCAATAACAGTTTCATTCTATGTGCCCTATTCATAACATATAGATATATTTAAACATTTAAACACACGCTGCACCTGCTGGGAGTTGTAGTCTGTGACGGGTCCACTCATGGGATTATGATTAAGCAAATTTTCATTCATGAAATGCGTTAATCTCTGCCAGGTCTGCACTGATGTTTATGATGTCATTATGAAGTCATTTTGATGAATTTTTATATTCAATAAAGTCATTATCATTGATTCACACCTGTGAGTGCAGTCAACCTTTTCTTGTTCCATTTGCTTCTTATCCAGATCGTGGACTGGACTTGCACATGAAGGTTGGAGAGAAAGATTGTTCTCACCTGGAGTGACTTAGCTTTGTTCCCTTACCTGATATCTGAGACATACTTCACTAGTGGAGCTTCCCTTCTTTTTTCCACTTATGAGTTCATCTTTTGGCTACTGCAGAGGTTGGGACCACACTGCTTGTTTGCCAAACACAAGAGTGTGAAGCATTCTGTTCTGAGCTGTTCAATTCTTATGGGGCGAGGTATATGGAGCACATATGTGTGTGAAGATCCCTTTATGAAGGATCCCTATATGAACTGTTTTATGGACTGAGCTTAATTTTGTGTAATTTTTTCTTTATTTGTTTTCAGTTGGGTGTATTTAAAAATCATCATATTTTTTGTGCACTCATTTATTATACAGTTATCACTATGTTTACTTATGTTTATAGAGTGCTGCTGTTCACCTATATTTGAATGGTTTTGTTTACTTTAGGTGATCATTTCTATGTTGTGGAGTGCATTTTTTGCACCACACAACAATCCATTACAACCAAGTGTAGCATGTCACAGTGCGCGAGTGCATGGAGTATAATGACATTTTTGCTTAACTGTCACTGCAGTTTTGAAAAAGAAATAAAGGAAAACATGTAAACACTGGAATGCATTGTTACAGAACATCGCAGCACGAGTGCACAATACACATCAGTGGGCATGCATCAGGTACAGCATAACACATGGACACTGGTGTGAATGGACCCTAAAAGTAAAAGCTTACTTTTTTAGGTTGGAGTGATTCCATAGTTTGGTGTTGTGCGTATTGTTTAGTCGTTCGGTGCTTGAGACAGCAAAGCAAAGTAAAGATTGCATTCACGTCCTCTTGCCTTGCTTTTTTCTCTGAATGATCCTGCCAATAACAAACTTCTTGTCCTAGAGTTCTCACCATTTATTTCTCAGTAAAGAGTACCTGTCACTACCTATTGCCATCACAGTGGATATTTACATTCCCTGTGATATTAATAAAAGTGATAAAGGGACAGTGTAAAAAAAAAAAATAATAATAAAAAAAAAAAAAAATGTAAGAGTCTCTGTCCCATCCTGCTCACAAGCAAAGGCAAAGGTGAGTGTAAGTACCGTGTCGCTATGTAAACAGCAATTGTACCATGCTTGTGAGACATCACCATGAATGTCAGTTAGAGGGCGGTAATTCTAGCACTAGACCTGTGTAGATCTAAAGTGATAACCTATAAAGGCTATATAGGCTTTAAAAGCGTTGCCTATGGATATTGAAATTGCATGTAGTTTGTTGCTGTTTCACGAGCATGTGCAATGTTAAAGCATGACATGTTTGGTTTCTATTTACTAAGCACAACATTATTTTTTGCATTTTTGCATATCTCATTTGTTGCCACAAGTTTCTGGAAAATGAAGAAAGAAAATAAAAATGTATTTTTTATTTTATTTTTTATTTTATTTTTTAATACCTTGTGACAAAAAATGAGATCTGCAAACAACTTACCGTGGCTCTTATCTTGCTTCTTGAATTGTCTACTTCCTAAAAAGGAGTCATTTGGGGGGGGGGGTTTTACTATCCTGGCATTTCAGGGCCACTGCAACTGTGATAGGTAGTGAGGAAGCCACATGAGAAAATACGCCCTTTGAAAGCCTGAAGGTGGTCATTGGATTTTGGGAGCCTGTATGTGGCTAAGCTGCCTGTCTTTCGTATATGGTATCTTCATACTCAGGAAAAGTAGCAAAATGGGTTCTGGGTTGTAATACCATAATGGCATGTGTGAGAAATATCTCATTAAACTGACAAGTTGTGTAAAAATATATATATATTTTCTTGTCATATTCTAAAAACTTGTGGTAAAAAAAATCTTCCATGTACTCAACATGCCTCTCAGCAAATACCTTTGAGTGTCTACTTTCTAAAAGGGGGGTCATTGGGGGGGGGGGGGTTGTTCTATCCAGGCATTTCAGGGCCTCTGAAGCTTTGATAGGTAGTGGGGAAGCCTCCCTGAACTTCCTGAACTTTCTATGGACGGCCTGTTTGATTTGCATTGTGACACACTTCCAGTCCTGGAAATCAACCACTATACCATGGCGGCGGCATGCCAATGCATTTGGACAGATTTCCTGGGAACTTACCTGCTGTTCACACTGGGTGCCAGGTTTACAGGCACCCTTACATGCTAGTTTAATTACTATGTTTTTTATATGGAGTAAATGTTTTTAAAACGTTGCTGCGCAGTGAGGCTTTTTCTGTCATTTGCATGAGAAACATCTACCCCAAAAAACACTAGCATATAGAGGAATGAGGCCATTTTTATCATATCCAGTCATATGAGGAAGTATCGATCCCAAACTACATCAGTCCACAGTAAATCTACGGGGACTACCCCACATGTGTGTTTGACCAAACTAGAAATAGTTGGTCCATTTGGAGGGATGAGTTCACATCCATGTGGGGGCACTGTCCTGTGAGCACATATCAAGCACTTATCAAGCACGGATTCATATTCACTTTGTAGAGCACAAGCAGTTTCATTTTAAAATGCACTGGGTTTCAAATGTGATATGTATGTAATATTTGTGGCACTCAGTGTAAATT
The DNA here is from genome assembly GCF_037356315.1 of Lithobates pipiens. Taxonomy (NCBI): domain Eukaryota; kingdom Metazoa; phylum Chordata; class Amphibia; order Anura; family Ranidae; genus Lithobates; species Lithobates pipiens. Next base: position 396,187,204 of record NW_027507748.1, on the reverse strand, counting down.
ATCTGCATAGGACTTTTTAGTGATTTTTCAAAGTCGCATCAGTTTTCAAATGTGATATTTATTTAACATTTGTGGCACTTAGCGCGGTATCTTTATTTATTATTGCATAATTTATGTTTAAGGTGCAAAGAAGCCATTTGGACTCACTGAATTTGACTTTCTGCTTAGTTGTAGTTGAGGCAGAAGTGGAGGAATAAGTCCCAGTCTCTGAAGTTTAGCAGTTTGGCAAAGAAAATCCTAGGTGCTAAAAGTAAAAAAAAACAAAAACAGTAATGACCATTTTCAAGGCTAATAGGTGGGGGGTTATCAAATAAATGGCATTGGGTTGGGCACTGCCCAGGGAAACTTGTACCAAAGCAAAAAAAGAAATACATTTTCTGTTTGGTGGGGAACAGCCACCGTAATGATTCTTAAAGCTTGACAAAAGAAAAATGCAAAATTCCTTTGAATAAAATGACTGAGGCATGTCCCTAACCTACCTCTGAAGTGGGGCATCCATATAATATATACAATGTAATACAGCAAGACAGCAACAAAAAAAATTACAAAGGAAAAAACAAATGTTTAAATTGCAGCAAATGACAGCTCCCCTTTACTTCTGTTTGCAAACAAAGTGGCTGGTAATTCCATCTATACCAGACCTTCATCCAGGGCTGTATTTCCCATTGGGCACTGTTTGCATGTGCCTACAGGTTCCCTTCATAGAGGGGTGCCTGCCACATTGGTCTGGAGAGAGAGAGAGATAATTCTGCACCTCTCTCTCTCTCCCTCGCCACATTTTCAGGGGGTGCAAGCAGCTGCAGGCAGTTTAGCTATTTTACTGCCCCTACCCCCCACAGATGTAGCATCAGGGGTCGCAAGTTCTAACCCTGCTCATGCTGCAGGGGACTTTGCTGACAATGAGATGGGGACCTACACTGTGCTGTCACAGGAATGTCACAGGAATGAGTGAGACAGGAGGAGGAGGGGGAGGGAAGCACTGTCTGGGAGCCAGACCACTGTGGTGAGGTAAGACACTGGTCGAACCCGTGCAGAGAACACACACTGCCCAACACCACCTGCTGACATTCTCACACAAATATTCAAAATAATTCCCCTAACACCTCCTGAGGGGCCCCCGAGGGGCTTTAGACTCAGGGTGGGGGAGCCTAGGGTGGGGTTTAAATCTCTCATTATCAGCATGGAGGAGGGGGACAAATGTGTTACCAGGATGGTGGGGGGGGGGGATCATCTCTGATGAGTATTTCTGTATGTGGGTGCTGCAGCAGATTTAGTGTGAGATCAAACACCCATGGAAGTAATCATGCAGCAGGTTGTTTATGAGAAGAAGAAGTGAGTGGGGACTTTGATGCAAGAGAGAACACTGCGGACCCTGATGTAAAGGGGAACACCGTTGACTGTGATGTAAGGGGTGCTTTGGGTATCAGAGACTACTGTACCTTACATCAGAGTTCCCCTTTACAGCACAGTCCGCAGTGTTCCCATTACATCAGAATTCTACTTTACATCAGGGTCCACAGAGGTCCCCCTTGCACTGCAAATTCTGATGTAAAGCAGAACTCTGAGGACTCTGATACAAGGGGAACTCTGGGGACTCTTGTGTAAAGGTGGGCTCTGGTGACTAGAGACCCCCTTACATCAGAGTTCCTCTTTACATCACAGTCCACAGTGTTCCCCTTTGCATCAAAGTTTGCAACATTCCCCTTTACACATATAAAAAGTTATATGAAAATATTTTATCAAGACAAAAAACATTTTTTAATGGGGGGTTGGCACATCATAGTTTTCTGCCTGTAGGCTCCTGAGATATAAATCTGGCCTTGCCTTCATCCTAGATAAGGGCCTGGTTTAGATGTTAATAAAAAGAGGACCTTCACACCTTCACATAAAAAAAAGCATGAGGTTCTGCTTAAAAAGACAAACCAAACACCTATCCAGGGGGGCCTTATGAAAAAAACAAGAAAAAAATGTATACCATATTATCCAAGCATGTGGTCTTGGAAAGCCAGGAAAGGGGAGGTTAGCATGTTAATACGTCTCCTAGACCATTCCATGCCATATATCCTCAACATGGGGGGGGGGGGGTCCCTGGCAGAGCTCTTTACTCATGTTGATGCTCTTCCCCTTAATCCTGGGCCATTGGTTGTGGGGGTCTGCAGCTGGGATACTTATCAAAATCTGGCCAAATCTGAATGAGTAAGGGACACATAGTGCCCCCACTCATTCACACCAAAATGTAGACAGTAAATAAAGACACTTATCCCGTTATTGACAAGTTCCCTAATAAAAATAACCTAAAAAAGTCTCACAATGTACATTCATTGTTAATCACACCATCCAGTAATGCAGATCCACATCAATCACAATAGATGATGCCCGATGCCCTTCAAAAGAAAAAAAATCTCACCAATCAGCAAACATGCCCAATCCCATGGCTTACTTGCAACCAATAACATCTCCCCATGCTGCTAAAAGTAGGCAAAGGTGCAGGGTCCTCTGGGTGATGTCATTGACTATAAATATGGCCACGTTATCCATATTTGGTCAATGACTTCACCTGGAAGACCTGGCCTCATTATTAACCAACAGCTGTGGACTAAACCTTGAGCTCATCCCTACGTTTAAGGCTTTTTACATACCGGTAGGTGTTTTACCACATGACAAATTGTCTTCATATTATCATTACACATTTTTAATAGATAATAATAATTTCCTTTTTCTAGTAGAATCATTTTAGAATCAATTTATTTTTATGTTTCAGTCTCTTATGTGGCATATGTTCAGTTTTATTTTGTCTGCACTAAAACAAGTGACAACATATGACTTGCTTTCTTTGTTCCATGTGATGATTAAAAACTGTATAAAGCTTAAGAAATGTACATCTAGTATGACATATGATCCTAAAGTACATGGAATCAAAGTTTAGTATCAAATAGTCAGAGAACAAGGGGAAGTCAGACATGGTTGATGGAGGGTTAATGGGTTATTGGAAATGGAAAGATGTGATTCGATGGCTCAGTGTTACCTGTAAAACACCTGTGGATGGAAATGTAGTTATTGCTTAAATGATATAAGTAACTGAAGGATCAAGAGAAGTTTTTTAGTTTTTTTATTTATTTATTTTTTATCAGCTCTTTTGTGGTGGTAATAACCATATAAGGGCATTTCTTACTTATGACAAGGAGTGACAGAAAATTATGCAAAGTCATGAATTGAGCTTTAAAGAGATACCCTCAATTGTAAAATATAAACTCTGACAACATCAGAAGTAAATCTGTTAGCAGTAACGTATCTAGAAGGGGAAAGTGGTCTTCAGCAGGTGCTGCCACTTAGAGGGTATCTGGGCTTCTGGTGATGATTAATTTATACACATTTCTACAGTCTGGCTCTGTTTCTATGGCACTGATTGCATACTGGTGGGAATGTTTCTGGTGGTGTTAGCATGATACTGTTTGTATATCTGTAGACTAGTGATAATTCCAATGTACTGTACCCCGGTTCAGTTCACACGATGTACATCAAGCTGCTCTGAAGTTTGAATATTAATTCTAACCTCATGGAAGTCAAAGGGATGTAAATATTTAAAATCTATTCTTGCCATATTCAAGACTAATAGGCAAGGGATCGTCAAAAAAAGAGCATGGGGAGCTGAGCATTGCCAGGGGGGACATGTATCAAGACAAACAAAAGTATAAAAATAAAGCCCAGTGGGGAGAATGCCTTTTTATGAAGCCTAAGAGTAACAATACAAATACATAGATCCTTTCAATAACATGCCTCATGTGGTACTACAGAACATTAAGATTGTCTGCTTGAGTATCAGCAACACCGTGTTCTGCCATGTGTAATAATTGTGTTTATTTTTACATTATTCCTTAGGTTATATACTGTACAGTAGCAGCAACCCATTGTGAATGGTTCCACTCAAAAAGTTCTTTATTGGGTAGTATTTGGAAAGACAACTATTTTTTTTTTTATGTAGCAGTAACAGGCTAGAATTGTGATGGTAATGAAAGTCTAAAATCGATCGCAAGGTATATAGATATAAAAAAAAATAAAAACCTGAAGTCAAAAACTCTGTACAAATTACAAAAAAGTGGCAAAACATGTTTTATAGCATAACTTGTGATCTCGTTTTCAGTACCACAGTACCACACTGTATCATGTACAAAGTTTAATAACATGTCAACACAGGATGCACCAACACACCTTAACCACTAGCCGACCATCGCATGACAGTGTACGTCGACACAATGGCTGGGCAAATGGACGTAAAGGTACATCCCCTTTAAATTTTTGTTTATGGTGCAAAAAATAAAAAGGTGATCATATACCACCAAAAGAAAGCTCTATTTGTGGAAAAAAAAGAACATACATTTTGGTTGGGTGCAACATTGCAAGACCGCGCAATTGTCAGTTAAAGAGATGCAGTGCCGTATCGCAAAAAAGTGTTCTGGTTAGGAAAGGGGTGAATCCTTCTGGGGCTGAAGTGGTTAAAACCACAAATCCATATTTTAGAGATGAGGCAGTTTTTATAACAAAACAAAAGTTATAATGTCGTGAGCCAGTCACAATAGCCAGACAAATTGCACAGTAGTTGGAAGGTATGTAAGCAGCTTGATTAGGCACTGCACAACAATGCAATAGTATAGGTAAGTGATGCTTTTATGGAGAAATAACTATCAGTGTGGTATTTTAAAGACAGCAGCCAGAAAAAATAATAGAATCATATAATAACTACACATTATCAAAGCAGTTTTATTTTGCCACTGACTACTGAAAAGAATTATACACCTTGACGACGACCCTGGTTTATGTAGGCAGACCACCGTGACCCTTGGATCAATGAGAGACCACATGAAACAAGCTTGAGTGTGGTCATAAGATCTGTTTTTATTGAATACAGTAGTATATATATATATATATATATATATATATATATATATATATATATATATATATATATATATATATATATATATATATATATATATATATATGTATATATACATATACATATATACCAGTAAAAATACATTTCTAAGGGTTATTACAACTTTACACTCAGTACTTTCTTATCAAGAGTTAGGCTGCTGTCCAGATAACAAAAAATAGCTGATGACTTGCTAACACAGATTCAGCTTAACCACAAAATCTCATAGGGTGTGGTTTTATGCAAACTTTTAAGCTGATTATGGCAATACTCACACACACACAAAAAGTTCATTTCTACTTTTATGTAAAATGGAAGGGAATCTAAGATGGAGTCAGTTGCTTATACATTCTATCACATCTACTATGTTAGAAAGATAGATTAGGCACTATTCATTGAAAAAAATACAGCTTTTAATGTCAGAAATATTTCACTGACACACTGCACAACATCTATGTCTTTTAAATAGGATGATAGGAAATAGGATAGATATGGAAGAGGGAGAGACTATGCAAGTTTTATCATGCAATATAAATTAAACCATTATTTCAGACAAAAAGAGGAGGAAATACTGCTCACTCTCAATGCACACTATGTAAGAAGTCAAATACCAGAATTCACTAACTGAAAGGTGACTGTTAGTTACAATACAATTCAAGAGAATAGGGTTAGGAGGGTCCTGCTTGAGACAGCTTCCAACCTAAAGAAAAGGGAAATGATCCAAAAGGTAATAAGCATGATTGGATTACTTGTTAAAAAAGTAAAATGCAGTTGGGTAGAGGCAGAATAGACTTCCCTGAAGAGATTTGTTTCAGAGATTGGCTAAAGACAGACAGGCATTTGAGGAGGTGACAAAGATGTTAGAGGGCAGAAGACTTGGAAGAAGTGCAAAAGCTGGTTTGGTTGATATTTTGAGATGAGGTTGGAGATGTAGCTGGGCTCAAAATTATGGATGGGTTTGTAAGTGGTATTATTATTTTGAACTTTATTTATTGGGTGATTGGGAGGCAGTGGAGGGATTGGCAGAGAGTGTTAGCAGACACTGAGAAGTTAGTAAAAATTTGTGTTGGGCAGCAGCAGTTATGATAGACTGAAGCGAATAGCCTGTGTAGAGTTAGGTCAATGAAGTGGGAGTGGGAGTTAAACACTGGGCCGGGTATTACCAAGTCAAGTATCTGTACACTCTTCCAGCCTGCCTTAAAAGATCCTGTAAGCCAGGACATCTAACTAGGAAGTACTGTTCTACTAGGTTGAAGACTTGACAGTGTAAATTTCCCCTGATAAAGGAAGACAGCAGAGTGAGGCTTTTGTTACACACAACATTTTCTAGCATAAAATGGCATGGGGTAGCCCCCTCTGGTTCTCCCCTACAGAGCTGATAGAATTTCTGCTGCATACCAGCTGAAAAACAGCGTGGTAGTCATTAAAGATGAGGTGGGTGGAGCCCAGCAGCCAGGAATTAATGTGGATGCAGCATTACTGGATGATGGGGTTAACAATAGACGTACATTGTGGGATTTGTTGGTGTTCCCCTTACTCATTCATGTGAGGGGGTATCTGGGAACCTAGATACCTTGAAAAAGGCTACAAGATTCAAATAATCCCCTTACTTAGAGACCCTGACAGCCACCAGGCCAGAAAATATCCTTGCCCTCATAAATACAGGGACACAGAGCTTTGCTTTGCCAGAAGGATCCCCCTGGGGGAATGTCCATGCTTGTTCCACCTTTGGTGGCCAATCGGGCTACATGCTTAGATCAGGATCTGCTGTGAATTTTTTCTCTCCTTATTTTTCTGTAGGTTCCCCGTTAAAATCTATACCAGACCCTTTGGGAGAGACCCAATACCATTTATTTCTGCTGGGTAGGATACCACACCATAGTTATCCATTGCAGACCCTCATCAAAAGTCAAGCATGTATTTTTAGGAAGAATCCCATTTTGTTTTTTTGGGGGGAGGGGGTCTATCATTGCTATCTATACTACCAGACCTTCAACTAGGTAAGTGATGGCAAATCTTGGCACCCCAGATGTTTTTGAATTACATTTCCATTTTCTTTGATGCTCATTTATTCTGCAGTGTAGTTGAGCATTATGGGAAATGTGGTTCTAAAACATCTGGGGTGCCAGGGTTCACTATCACTGATAAAGGAAAGGGGCTGGTATAGATGTAGGAAATCTCCAGCTGATTTGTTTACATACAGAATGAAGCAGCCAGGAGCTGTCATATGGTATACTGGCAATTTAAACAGCCCAACCAATCACATCCTTGGTATCAAGAATGCTGCATAAATGCCAATCCTTCTATTTACATGGTTGAAGGTGTGAACTGCTGTCAAAATACCAAGGAGGAGATGGTAAAAAAGCATTACATGTGGGAAACAGATGCCATCAAAAGCCCTTACCAATCGGGCTACATGCTTAGATCAGGATCTGCTGTGAATTTTTTCTCTCCTTATTTTTCTGTAGGTTCCCCGTTAAAATCTATACCAGACCCTTTGGGAGAGACCCAATACCATTTATTTCTGCTGGGTAGGGCACCACACCATAGTCATCCATTGCAGACCCTCATCAAAAGTCAAGCATGTATTTTTAGGAAGAATCCCATTTTGTTTTTTGGGGGGGAGGGGGTCTATCATTGCTATCTATACTACCAGACCTTCAACTAGGAAAGCGATGGCAAATCTTGGCACCCCAGATGTTTTTGAATTACATTTCCATTTTCCTTTGATGCTCATTCATTCTGCAGTGTAGTTGAGCATTATGGGAGATGTAGTTCTAAAACATCTGGGGTGCCAGGGTTCACTATCACTGATAAAGAAAAGGGGCTGGTATAGATGTAGGAAATCTCCAGCTGATTTGTTTACATACAGAATGAAGCAGCCAGGAGCTGTCATATGGTATACTGGCAATTTAAACAGCCCAACCAATCACATCCTTGGTATCAAGAATGCTGCATAAATGCCAATCCTTCTATTTACATGGTTGAAGGTGTGAACTGCTGTCAAAATACCAAGGAGGAGATGGTAAAAAAGCATTACATGTGGAAAACAGATGCCATCAAAAGCCCTTACCCCTGTTCAATGATGATTGTTCCAGCTTAACATAGATGACCTCTTTCAAGTGAACACGTAATATGCAGCCTCACAGTGCCAATCATATGCGGTCTCACTGTGCTCATAATATGCAGCATCACTGTGCCAATCATAAGCAGCCTCACTGTGCCCAGTAATATGCAGCCTCAGTGTGCCCATAATATGCAGCCTCACTGTGCCCATAATATGCAGCTTCACCATGCCAATCATATGCAGCCTCACTGTGCATGTAATATGCAGCCTCACTGTGCCAATCATATGCAGCCTCACTGTGCATGTAATATGCAGCCTCACTGAGCCCACATCTTGATGAAATAGACATTTGCATATGGCAGCGCCATACCTATCTCTCTTTAAAATTTACCCAGATTGTCATTTGACTCATAGGTACTGATCATTGTGGACGCAAGCAAAATGAAAGAAAATTCAGTTTTATCTTTAAAACAATCCCCTTCACAAGGTGTTTAGATGAAGAAAAAAAGAGGATAAAGTAGCTTGGATCAGATCGACCCAACTTGCAGATACAGGAACAGTCAAGGGATTGCTTTTGAGTTCACTCTCTGAGCTTTTCCACCACAACTTATAGGAAATTGAGTTGGCTAATTTGATGTGATGCTAGTCTTGCCTTTTATTGTTTTCCCTGTTTGCCATTTGAAAGTCCTAACACCAAAAAGTGGACAACAACAGTTTGCGGCTTAAAGTATCTCACTGAAAAGTGCAAGTACATGAAAGTACCCAAAGCCATCTTGGCAACACTGTGAGGCTCCAGAAGCTAGCATAGAAAATTGCATGTTAAGGAATGTTCTATCTCTAAAGGTCCAATAGCTGCTTGGTGGTTTGGAAAGGTGAACGACAATAAAGCCAAAGTCACTAGATTTTGAGAAACTTGTCATTTAGAATAGCCAGCAACTTATGATAAATGTGCCCTGTATGCGACCCTTTACTTCAGCAAAATTAAGGGAAAGTAATTTCCACTTCTGCTAGTCTGCTGGAATTGTGTTGATCATTGTATATACTGTATCTAGTTCCATAGATGTTTGACCTTAGGGCATGTCCATGAGGTGTGCTTCATATCACCTAGGTTTGAACAACCCCGCTCTTCTTTGAAGAATTGTGCACTGCAGGCATCTAATTTACTACCTTGGGAGAACACTAGGAGGATATTTACCAAGAAGACCTGTACTGTCCTCTACCCTCAAATTCTTTATAATTTGTCACTGATTAAAAAAAGAATTCCAGGTATGGCATTTTTACATAGTTACCTTGTTCCAGCTGGGACCAATGTAACTATGCATATCCATACCTTTGGGATCTCTCTAAAACCTGGAAGTCACCGTAGTAGACATCACTTTACCAGTCACTGTCCTTCTGCATTGTCAACTCAGAAGGCCCAGCAGTTGCCATGGGCATCATTTAAAGAGAGGTGGGGAGGTAGGGTGGTCTTGCTTTCTAGCTTGTCCAATCAAAGAATGAATACTTCCTAGTTTGTCCAATCAATTGCATCCATTGAGAAAATGCAAAGCATTCTATGAATCCTATCAAGAGGCTGACCTCCTGTGTTTTCAAAGCAGCAGGACAGCCTCTTAGCGTGGGACCTGGAAGCTAGTGGAGATCTCTGGAGTAGCAGTGTCTGATATAGTGATTTCCAACTTCCAGGAGGGTCCACAGTTACGGTATATACATAGTGACAATGGTCTAACCTGGACCAGACTATGTAAAAAAATGCCATGCCTGAAATTCTCCTTTAACATTGACTCTTGCTTATTAATTCTGGTAACACAGAGCAAGATTTTCTCTGTCATGAGCAACTATTGATATAGGTCAAATTTACATGATTATTTAACACTGACTAAAAAGCATTTCTAGTTAATCTGCTAACACAACAGTTCATGCTTAGTATCTTAGCATATTGTTACAATGACCATAGTTATGGTTTGATTAATAAGCAAAGAACATTATTGTATTGTGCATTTCTAAAAAAAACAAACTATGACTAAGTATAGCAACATATAGTATATTATAATCCTGTCTTTGGCCTCAATGCAGACTAGGCTCTGAACACCTTTCTCCTGACAGAAGAAGAGCAGTGTTAAAAACACACCTATTTTGTTTTCTAATGCGTTTAGGCATGTTTAGGAGCGCTTAAACACATCCAGGCATGTCAAGCGTTTGGACATTCATGAATTTTATTGGTCACAATATTCCTTTATTTTGACAATTAAAATGAATGAGCACTCAAGCACTACAGGCATAGCATTTAGCTCCATTACCATGTGTTTAGACATTTTTACACTTGTTTCTGCCCAATCGCTCATCTCCTGAATGTGATTTTGGTGTGTTCAGCTTCCTGCCCCTAAATGCCTCACCTCTAAAAAACTGTTCATTAGTGCATGGACACATAGGCAAAAATAGAGGGGCGTTTAGGGGCCAGAAAAAAAAGTCAAACATCTGTGTGCATGAGGTCTTTTTTTTTTTTGGAATAGGGAATGGTTAGAGCCCCTGTCAGGTTTTTGTTGCAGTTTGTGTACTTATTGGGGAGCTGTACAGGCATACCCCACTTTTAAGTACACAATGGGGTTTATTTACTAAAGCTGGAAAGTGCGAAATTAGGCTCACTTCTGCATAGAAACCAATGAGCTTCCAGGTTTTATTAGTGTAATTGAACAAGCTGGGGTTAGACGTTGGTTGGTTTCTATGCAGAAGTGAGCCTGATTTTTCACTTTCCAGCTTTAGTAAATAAACCCCATTGTGTACTTAAAAGTGGGACATATACCTGTACCTGTAAACAGCTAGGCATACAGTGCCTTTAGTAGAGTAAGGAGGATTACAACTCATGGTGAGTTTTTCCTTTCTTTTGTTTTTTTGCTGCCATTCCCTGGTAATAATGCACACAGGATCAAAAAGTCAAGACAAATAATGGACACAGACCAAAAAAAAAAGGTTCTGATTTTTCTCCTACTCCTGTGTTTTACTATTGCTCATTTTGCAGTGTTATGATCTATTTTGTCTTCCAGTTTGTATTTTGATATATTTCACTTGCTTTTCTTTTAAAACTGTTTTATAATCTTCTACTTTTGTACACAATCATTGAACAGATGAGACAGTCTCAAGCCTTGCCTAATTAAATTCTATTAAAATAACTGATCACATAAGAGCTTTTCATACACTTTACTTTAGCAGGACAAAGTAACACAATTGTCTCTCTTACAAGCAGCAGACTTAAAGCTGAGTTCCACCCATATTTTCATCTTTATATAAATTGTTTCCTTTCTGCTTGCATAGCAACATTTGGGGCATTTTTTTTTTTACTTACCGTACCTGTCTTGTTGCCATGGCGTCCTTTGTAATCTGCCATTTCCAGGCCACAGCGATGTACATCATATCCTGTGATGCCTGTGCTCCTGGGAGATGTGTGTCATTGTTTCCCAGGAGTCAGTGAGCATCACCGCTGCATTGCATCACGTCATTTACATGCCCACAATGAAGATGGAAGCGCTCAGGAAGATGAAATATAAGGTAAGAAAATTCTAAAAAACATGTATTGCATTACAGATATGATTTAATGTACAATATGTAGACAAGCAGAGGGAATGCCGAAAAAAATAAATTATGTGGGCAGAACCCTGCTTTAAAGTGATACTAAAATCTTGTTCCAAAGAATGGGAGAGGCCCTGAAGAAGTCCTGCAGATGTGCATGGGAGTAGGAGATAGAGCTAGAGAGCAGAATTTTTTTGGAGGAGCTTAGAGGTTTTGGTGATATTTTGTGACAAGATTGGTTATGTAGCTTGGGGCAGATTTGTGAATGCCTTTATACAGTATTTTGTTGTCTCGGGTCTACCTAAAATTGAGAATGGTTGAAGTTCAAAGCCTGGAAATGCTTACATAAACTCCAGACATCAGAAATCCAGAATATTTAAACAGTTATAAAGAAACAACAAGGAAACATGTATATGCAGTATATATGTAGTATACACAAATCCTCACTACTCATGGTTAAATAGCCACGCTGTGTTTTGCAAATGCAAGGATTCTCTGCAGTCAATAGTGGTTACAGCATATATTATGGTGTCTTTATTACTAAAAATATGGAACATAGCCATTCACAACATTCATAAAACGTTTTATGAGTTTTGTCAAATTTACTGTGCTGGAAAGAACATAAGCAGCATTTAAGCAGTGAAAAAAAACCATATGAACAGATTATAAGGAACAAGGGTAGCCTGGATAGAGTTAGTAAAAGAGAAAGAAGTGTATGCAACTTGACATTCTATACAATATAGTCAGAGAACAAAAAAAAAAAAAATGTTGAATAAACATTCCACTTATTTTATTTGTCAAAGGTGTTTTAAGCAATACTCTGTGTAAATAATGTGAATGTAATACATACAGTGGAATATTTTGAAAAGTAAACATAAATGTTACCACATTAGTGCATCATTTAATACAGTATCTCCATTCAAAAATTCCTACTTTTAATTGAAACAGAAAAAATACTGATTAATTACTATACTGGTTGTCTACTGGCTGTGAGCCACTGTAAGCTGCACCTGTAAAACTCCAATGACAAGCTGACAGATGCTACATCTGTATGCATATAATTCACATCTGAGTGGTTAAATGTGAAATTGGAAGTATGCACCACCCTGAGTCTAAAAGGATAGGTATATTTTACAGATTTTCTTTTTTCCCTTAATACATGTTATACTTACCTTCTTTCTGCAATGGTATTGTATAGAGCCGCCCTGATCCTCCTCTTCTTGGGTCCCTGCCGGTGCTTCTAGCTCCTCTTCATGGTGTGCAAACATAGCAAGTTGCTTCTTATTGTGGCACACCTAAAGGCTTGTTCCTAAGCTGTACTGCCTGTGCCTAAAGACACAGACATTGCAAATCCACTCTGCCCCCACTCTATTGTTATGGGATTTGACTGACAGCAGCAGAATCCAATTGCTCCCACTGCTCCCAGCAAAGCCTGTGAGAATGGGGAGAAGAGGATAGGTCCACTGTAGGCAGGCATAGTGCAGGATCAAGATTGGCCTGAGGTAAGTATAAGGAGGGGTACTATACCCATACCGATTATTTTTTACCTTAATGCAGGGAATGCATTGAAAGAGAAGTATGGGAATCGTTTCTTTTTTTTAATCATAATTACCTAGGAGGATACAGCATTGGTCCAATGCTGCATCTGTCCCCTGCTGGCACTAGCACTGAGAACCAAGCCATCAAACACCCCCAAACACTTGGTTCTCACAGCTCCCTGACTGACCTGTCAGTCAGCAGCTCTCTGCTCTGCTTTCCCATGCTTAGTTGGGCACTGGCCTGTGGAGGGGGTGGGAGTGGATGGCTCAGGCTTTCAGCGGCTCTCTGAGAGGCTGAGCTGGGTGCCAGTCCAGGCATGTGGGTGGATCCTAGCCATATGATCCTGATCTTTCTTGAGCTTGGACCGGCTCTGTGAAGTCAGCCAACAGTGGGGAAAACGGGTTACAGGAGTGCAGGACGCACTGCACTCCTGTGATCCACAGGAGAAGTACAGCCAAACAAGCTTTGGCTGTACTTCTCCTTTAAGGTCAAAAATGTTTAGGCTTTGCAAACACTTTAAATTTGCTAAAGAAACTATATTAGGAAGGGATACCTACATTTTTAAGAATAGATCCAGTAGCTGGAAGCATGCTATCATTCTTTAACTAGCAGAATATTAAACCTCTTCTGTCCTCTCAATAAGAAAAATCACACTTGGTTGAGCTTGCTCAGTTACAACAACTTTACTGTAAACAAGGTTAGTGCCCACACAGTTTCCTATTTATTTATTTTCACTTCCTAATTCTCTGTCAAAAGATAGGGGTAGTCTCATCAAAATCACTTTTTTTTCCTTCCTCTCTCTAGAGGTGTTCCTATGCACATTCCTCTCTACTGCGCCACCACTCCACCCACAACTCCACATACATTCTCAATATGGGCAACTTAAGCAACAACCATCCCTAAAAGGGCCCCACATTCCTCTGATGACAACATAAACCCCTTGCTGACCACCCTACAGCACTTTTACTGCTACAGGGCAGAAACTCCCCTCCACATATATGGGGGTGTGGAGGAGGCAGGAGTGGTTTGCTGGTTCAAAGTGTCAAAAGTGTCAGTTATGCCGCGTACACACGATCAAACAATCTGGTGGAAAAGTCTGGTGGACTCAAGTCCGCCGGACAATCCCCCCGTGTGTGGGCTCCAGCTGACTTTTTTTTACCCAAAAGGCCGGCTGACTAAGAAAGTAGTTTTGCACCAAAATATGTCCGCCGGACACGCAGTCCGGCAGACAATAGGGCCGTGTGTGTGCTAGTCCGCCGTACTTTTGAAATGAACAGACTTTTCCCAAATGGAGAAAAGTCTGTTCATTTTGAGGGCAGCTCCAGGTAGCCGGGACTAGCGAAGGAAGCGTCGCTGGCCCCGTCCCCTGGTATGGAGTTAAATGGGACGTCCTATGCCGAAAAACGGTGCGGGGACCCCCCAGGCGGGGACATCACCCGGCGATGTCCCTATATAAGTCGCCACATGCCGCGTCCTTGTCATTGTGGCCAGAGACAGCGACGAGTCAACAGCTCAAGAAGAGAAGAAGAGAAGAAGAGAACAGAAGAACAGAAGGCGGCGATGAAGACAGTGGCGACAGCAGCGATAGAAGACCGGGCCACCACTTGTAAAAGAGCTAGAAGAAGGTGCAGAGGCCCGGCAAGAAGAACCGAAAAGGGGACAAGACCCCCAAAGAGGGGGACAAGCCCCCCGAAGTCGGAAGAAGACCCCCGGGCGGTGCTGAGGAAGAAAGCTGGGCTCCTCTGCTAGTAAAAGAACTAGCAGAAGATAGTGGAGGAGTCCGGCGAGAAGACCCGCCAAGACGAAAGAAAACCCTTGGAGTTGTGCAATAAATAATTTTTAACCCTTGTGTGTTGTTTTTTTTACATTTTTTTTCACAGGTGAATGAGTAGGGGTACATTGTACCCCATACTCATTCACATAGGGTGGGGGGCCGGGATCCAGGGGCCCCCTTATTAAAGGGGGCTCCCAGATTCCGATAAGTCCCCTGTCCGCAGACCCCAACAACCAATTGCCAGGGTTGTCGGGAAGAGGCCCTTGACCTCATCAACATGGGGACAAGGTGCTTTGGGGTGGGGCAGTGCTGTATTGCATGGCCTGGTCATGAAGGGGGGTACATTTTCCAGAGGTCAACTGGTTAATGTAATCTAGTAATCAGAAGAAGAATTGCCAGGGTATACTTATCCAACTCCTGATAGGCTCCTGTGAGGCTAGAACAACAGAGAAAGAATAGAGATTAGAACAATAAAGGAATCCCCTCGTAATAACACGAAGGAAGGGAAAAGGGAATTTAATTGTATCTTGGGGAGTCAAATTAAAACTAATTAGATATAAAAAATAAAACCAATATGTATTGTTTATATACATTAAAATCCAATTATAACATATAACCATAAAACAGTCATCCAGGAAAAAAACCTGAGACATATGTAAAACATCTACGCATTTTGCAATTGCTGCATTGACAGAATGGTTGTCGTCCAGCAAAAGTATATTACAGCAAATCTGCAAAAAAATTGAATAATGAAAATAATGCCAATACAACTTGAATGAAGAAAAAATAAATAAAATAATGCATAAATACCACAAATTGTACACAAACACAAAGACACATCAGCCGTATGCATCACTCCCCTTACCAGCCCATGGTGGGGATATGACTGGGAATTTCACAAATATACACAAGTCACCAGACAAGATAACTAATAGTGTGGACATAGAAAACAAAAAGAAAAAAAAATCGAAAGAAATCGAAAAAAAAAGAAAAAAAAAAATCTAAAAAGGAAAAGAAACCACAAAAGGCCTTTAGATGATTGGGTGCTAGCTAAAAATAAGGATATAAAAACATCAGGATAAAAAAAAATATAAAAAATCATGGATGCTGACAATAACACTATAATCAAGTTAACTCATCCCAGCTAAACAACCAATGGTTCTTTAGTGTAGAAACAGCACTGCAAGCAGAATGCAAGAAGAAGGGCATATCCCAAGCTAAATATAAAGTTCAAAACAAGATGGTACATAGCTGCTTATATATACCTCAAAAAAGAAAAAAATGGGCAAAAAAAAAATAGGGTTGATTTACTAAAACTGGAGAGCGCAAAATCTGGAGAGTGCAAAATCTGGAGAGTGCAAAAGCTGGCACAGCTATCAGGGTCTAACTTCAGCTTGTTCAATTAAGTTTACCTGACCCCTTAAGCCCCACTCTCAACCCCAACCCTGGCCCCACCCCCTGCCTTTAGATCCAGCGAAGGGGCCGGAAGGGGTTAATGATGCCAAGAGGTGCCCTGTGCCCATGTACTTTGTAAACTTACAATCTGTTTTATGTGAATTATATTAAAGTATGCAGCAAAGTCAGTATAACTGGTAGAAGATGTGTGTGTGTGTGTGTGTGGGGGGGGGGGGGGGTCAGTCAGTAGTATCAGAGTTCCCTCCATCAGATCAGAGTTCCCTCCATCACATCAGAGCCCCCTCCATCACATCAGAGCCCCCTCCATCACAGCAGAGCCCCCTCCATCACATCAGAGCTCCCTTATCACATCAGAGCCCCCTCCAACACATAAGAGCCCCCTCCATCACATCAGTGGCCCCTCCATCACATCAGAGCCCCCTCCATCACATCAGACCCTCCTCCATCACAGCAGAGCCCCCTCCATCACAGAAGAACCCCCTCCATCACATCAGTGCCCCCTCCATCACATCAGAACCCCTTCCATCACAGCAGAACCCCCTCCATCACATCAGTGCCCCCCTCCATCACATCAGAGCCCCCTCCATCACATCACACCCTCCTCCATCACAGCAGAACCCCCTCCATCACAGCAGAACCCCCTCCATCACATCAGTGCCCCCTCCATCACATCAGAACCCCCTCCATCACAGCAGAACCCCCTCCATCACACCCATGCCCCCTCCATCACATCAGAGCCCCCTCCATCACAGCAGAGCCCCCTCCATCACATCAGAGCCTCCTCTATCTCAACAGGGGTCCCTCAGGAGGTGTTAGGATCATTTACATAAAACATAAAATTTACATAAATCTTTTCTGACTGTCTGTGCTGGCAAGCTAGATGCAGTGTCAGTGGGCCTGTTCTAATATGTGTCCACATGAGAGAACTCTCCTGCATAGCAGCATGTCTCTTACTTCAGAAGTTCCTGTCCCTAATCCTCTGACTTCTCTCCTCCAGCCAATGAGAGCAGCGGAGGGGTGTGGTCTGGGGAGAAGGAAAACTACAAGCTCTGGAATGAATTACAGAGCTCAGCTGGGGTCCTGAGAGACACAAAGCAGATTGGACCTGGATTGTTTTCCAGGATTTTGTAAGTTAAAAATCCAGCGTGTACAATGAGAGCTGAGAGCCACGGCCCCCTGCAGCTAAATACAGGGTTGCTATGGCAACACCTGCAACCCCTTTATGCTATGCCTATGGTATTAACACAACACCCCCTAAGCTAGTAGGAGCGGCTGAGCGGGGTGTAAATTAGAAAGTGTTTTTTTTTCTCCACTGAACTGTCTCTGAATCTGCACGGGCCCCCCCTGCTGGCTGGGCCCGGTACAACAGGGCTGGTTGTACTGGCTTATCAGCGGCCCTGCTGATTGGTTTCTATGTAGAGCTGCACCAGATTTTGCACTCTGCAGTCTTAGTAAATCAACCCTATAGTATGTTGTTTTTAAAGATAAGGGAAGAGGAGAAAGGGGCTGGAGGGTAACCAACCCCCCGGGACTTTTAAATCGGTACCAAATGTGGAGGCAAGATAATCACGTGCCAAAAGTAAAATCAATAGAATTTTATTAAGAATACAAATACAAAAAACATTTCCTAAAAAAGGAGTATGGATTTATGTAACAACTGCTAAAGTACAAAAAATGGTACAGAATCACAGATCACCATACATGTTACCAAACTTGTACATAAGTATGCTGCATTTTTCTCTACATGTTTCGCTCTCTTGAGCTTCTTCAGAATGTTGCAGCATATACAGTTACAAAAAGGACTGAAAAATAGAGTAATAAATAGAATTACCAAATACATAAAAAAAAAATTTTTTTTTAAACAGAAATTTCGGTATTGAGCTGGGTATCTGCTATCAACGTTGTTGATCCCAGCAGATACAAAGCTTTGAATCAAGTTGTCAAATGCAAGGGCGTATATTATATCATAATCCGTAAATAATGACAAATATGTATTGATATATCGAGAAATGTGTATAAAGATACATCATTCCCGACAGTCAGTGAGGAAACAGAACAAAGCAATTCAATTTTAAATAAGTAAATACAACAAATGGCCGTCTTACCCGGTGGGTCATAGATCCATGCTTAATACACAATTGATCAAAATGACTTTTATGTGTGGAAAGAACTGCACACATACAGATGCACCAATCGAGGAGCCCCGATATTCCCGGCAGTCTGCAGAGGCACGAGATATATAGTAGAATAAACAAAAAATATAATATAAGTTTTAGACACAGAAAAAGCAAATATTGGTCACAAAGGGACATACCTGAAAGGTGTCAGAAGTATAAGTGTTTTTTGAGCCAAATTTTAACTATAGAGGGCAGTATACCTTGAAGTGATCAGGGTGATGTCAGATGATATTTATAATTAGATCCTCTATTAGCCTATAAGGGTTAAAGGCAGAATTATTATTTTTTTTTTATCAATGATGTGCTGTCTGTTTAATAGGGAACAGAAAAGTTCCCCAGCATAATTAAATTAACTTTTTATATTGTTTGAGAGGGCTCATATAAAGAAATGTCCCACAGTGATAGAGTTATGAGGGAGACTATGACACTTCATCCAGGCTGCTCCAGAAGATCGAATGGATCCTTCACCGTCAATTGCCAAATGGGCAATGGCAGTGAAGGTGTTTTTATCTCGTGGCTGACGTCACCGCCGGGCTGCGGGCGTGTTTTCTTTTTAAATCTTTTTTTCCTATAGTATGTTGGTTACCAGGTTTTTCAGGGATTATCCATCACTGTATTTATTTATGTCTACATGGTTTGGTCCTTTATATCTAAATTGTGGGTCATTACATATATTTATCATGCATTTGCATTTGATTTGCACATTGCTACCTGTTTATGAAGAACATATTGTATATAAATGCGTATATATTTGTATCTTGTATTCAGATTTTTCCTGCATTGTTTCCTGTGTTGTTCTCTTTTCCAGCATTTTTCTTTTTCTGGCCCCTGTTGTCCTGTTTTGAGTTCCTTGGCTACCTGGGTACGCTGCCTTCCACTTTCTATATTACACAATTATTTTGGTTTATATTGCCTGGTTAGAGGTCGAGGCTCTCCCTCCAATTTGGGTGGGGGCGTGGTCATGTCTCCTGGTTGTTCTAGCGTTGGTGGAGCACATACGTCACTTTCTCTGGCAGTGATGTCATAATTAACCTAGTTGGACCCAGTTATCTGGGTTCACTGGGGGGTTTGCAGTGTTAGTGCCACATTTGGCCCAGGCCAGAGACAAACCTGACTATCCCATCTTAGTGGGAGCAGTTCTTTCCTATCCTTTGGACAGCTGTCCAGTTTGACTATGGGTAGGCTTGTGGGGGGGGGGTTGACCCTTATATACTGGAACCTTACTACACTCTTTTCTTTACTTTAAACTCCTACTATGTACCCCTAACTCATTCACATGGGGGAGTGGGATCTGGGGCCCCCCTTGTTAAAGAGGGGTTCCAGATTCCGAAAAGCCCCTGCCCGCAGAGGCCCTTGTTTCCGTTAACATGGGAACAAGGTGATTTGGTGCTTTGTACATCCCCACATGTTGAGGGCATGTGGCCTGGTATGGTTTAGGAGGAGGGTTGCTCTCTCATCCCATCCCTTTTCTGACCTGCCATTTTTTTTCATTTCATTTTCATTGCCAGCATTCTTTTTTTTTACATTCAGCTGTCAATGGGGAAACCCACTGAAAGCTGATGAGTCCTCGGTTGGCTTACCAGCTTGCTCCTTAACAATCAGCTATTTTTCATACAGAATTCGAATCAGTCGACCGATTCAATTCACTCTGAAAATTTGGTATTCGTTAGAAAATAAAGAAACCACACGGCATTTTATTTTTCATTGCCAACATTCTTTTCACAAGTAGTACACAAGTCACATGTATATAATGCAGGTGCGACTTTTGAGCAACTTTTGAGGGTTTACATTGAAGTCTATGTCCCTCAAGTCTCATGAAAGTCAGACCAAAGTAGACCAGATCATTAATTGGAAACAGATTAAATAAAAATTAAATAAAATTTATTAGAAAAATACATAAAAATTAATTTACAACAAACCATACTGGAGGTTGCCGTAACATGATTACATATAATTTAATTGAGCTTATACAAAGGTCTACACCCCATCTGATAGGAGTGGAGGAATGCAGACAATATCCTGGCAAGGTCTTATTGATGAGAATACCTTTAAATGTATTAATACACAGACACCTCGGGTCCCCACATTTTATACCCTCCCCAAGACCCACAAAAACCTTATGAATCCACCAGGTCGCCTGATTGTTTCAGACATGGGGTTATTAACTGAGAATGCCAGCAAGCTTGTTGACACTTTCTTGATGCCCCATGTACTCAGTTTGCCCTCCTATATCAAGGATACTACGGACTTGCTCCGTCACATTGAGGAGGTCCAGATCCCTCCGGACGCCCTTCTTGTGGCTGTTGATGTCGAGGCTCTATACTCGAGCATCCCCCAGGAGCAGGGCGTCTGGATGGCTGGTACCTTCCTCATGGAGCAAGGACATAACACCTGGCCTTTGAATCGATTTATACTACAACTTTTGGAGTTTATCCTTACTAAAAATCACTTCACTTTTATGGACCAATTCTATTTGCAAACCCAGGAAGTAGCAATGGGTACTTCCTGTGCACCCTACTATGCTAATTTATTTTTAGGAGGATGGGAGCGCTCGATCTTTGGAGATGAAACATTACAACCATTTTTAAATCATGTGCTTTGCTTGCACAGATTTATAGATGATCTGTTCATTATATGGACAGGCACTGCTCAAATCCTCACTGAGTTTATCAAACTTCTTAACATTAACCAATTTAACTTGAGGTTTACATTTTCCTACATTTTACATGATCTTAAATGTATTCCTTTTCTGGGCCTCAACATTAGTAAAAATAGCTTGGGTGGTCTGGTCACAAATCTTTTCCGTAAACCCTTTGCTGCATGCCTCAAGTTCACATCCCCGTCCTTTGGTGCACTGTATCCTCTACACCCAAAACCTCAGACTTAGGCACAACTGCACTGAGGATCGAGAATTTCTCACTCAGGCTGCGGCCCTTTGTGAACGTCTTCTTATTCACTGATTCTGATTCGGGGATACACACGTACCAACCACAAAAAGGCATTCAACAAAGCTTTTGCCCGGATGCGACAATCCTTACTATACGGTCCCCCTCGGCCAGACCATCCTGCCACGGTGAAGATCATTACTAAATTTTCCATGCATCATAATATACTTCGTAATGTACTCTACAATCACTGGCACCTCCTAACGGATCATCACATTCTGGGTAAATATGTGAGATCAACCTTGGAATTGGTCTTTAAAAGAGCTACTCCTCTAGGAGACAAACTTACCAGCAGTCATTATAGGACTGACCCACGCCCTCGTGAGGGCCCTCAAGGCACCTTCTGTTGTGGTGGTTGTCCCAAATGCCCTTGGATTTTAGAGGGAACAACCTTTACTCTTTCAAACAGAGACATTTTCTCCCCCTCTTAGCATGCCAACTGTGGCACCAGAGGCGTGGTCTACCTGATGGACTGTGCCTGCAAGGCTTTCTATGTAGGCAAGACCATCAGGGAGCTACACCAAAGGATGGGTGACTACCTTTATTACTCATCTAATGGTAAGCTCACTTCGGTAGATTGCCATATTGGTATTCATCATCCTTATCAACCAGAATATGTTAAATCCCTTGTATTGGAAGTTGTTGCCGAAAATCCACGAGACAGTGATTGGGATAGTGAGATCCTGAGAAGTGAAGCCCTCTGGATTGAACGATTTGATGCCTTTATCCCTCCCGGACTCAATGAAGCACACACATATAAACACTTTCTTAAATAATTTCCTGATTCTTTCCTTTGGTCCGAGGCTCTATTGGCACCCACCTTATCAATATCACTTGCTGGAATTAAAATCTGCTGAGCTTGACATCCTAACCTTACCATTGGGTTTAATTGATTTTTGTGATTGATTAAAATTGTTGTTTTATTTATTTTGTTTTTGCAGATCTAATGTTGATCATTTATGGTGAGAATTTCTGATAAAAAAAATGTATCTTTTTATATAACACTAATATTTTTGTTTATCATATTTGACGGAGCTGCCCCTTCATGGATATGAAGCGATAGTAATTTGTCTGCTTCCACTATTTAGGTGTCTCTCACCCGTTCAATATATATTCATTCATATTTACTACTGCAATGATATGCAGATATCTGTTTTTTATCCAGCGCAATTTGCCACCTTGGTTCCACTCTGGGTTGTCTTGGGGCATATGGAGTTAATTCTCCTAGGGGCAGAAATGCGCTTCTCCAGCAGGACGGTTCTCCTCTCTCTGTTGAGGGGCTCCTCTCCCTGCTTCCTCGGTCTGTGGGATCTCCATGGCGACCTTGGTCTTATGTGCGCGCAGTCTGTTGTTGACGCCTGTGCACTGGGAGCGGCAGACCCGGTGACGCCACTGCTCGGCGTCTGCCAACATCTGACAATTGTTTCCGGGTTGGAGGCAGGGCTCAAGTCTGGCGGGAACTCATGGGAACGGAGTTCCTGTACTTTTTCCACAACAGGAACTCAGTTCCAATTAGCAGTCATGTCCTGCAAGACTTTGAAGTATGGGAGCTGTGTGGCAGCACAGCAACTGCCGACACAGCTTGCAATAGTAAGTGCCACACAGCTGACCATTCAGGCATTGCCAGTAGGGGGCCCCATAACAGCTTCCGCTTCGATCTACCTGTCAATCACAGCTAGCTGATAGGTAGATCAGGTCCCTGCTGCTAAGAGATTGTATTTAGTCAGACCTCTCATGATGCGCTCCTCCCTGTCGGCCCCTCCTGATTTTCTGTCTCCTCACCCCCCCCCCCCCAGTCTCCAGCATACTTGCTCTGTGTTTCCTGCTGAATCCCCCCCCTCCTCTATCTTCAGTGCCTTATGATGAGAGAACCCAGAGGAGGAGCACAGCTATTCTGCTCACAGGACATGCAGGGAGAGAGGTGAGCTGAGGGAGGAACATCAGTTTGGGGTGGCAAGCTGAGCCCAATAACTGGCAAAGTTTAATGCCAGGAGGGAAGTTTATGTGGAAATATGTGAAGGGTTGGAATAGCAGCGAGAGTGTGTTGGAGCCCTGCAGAGTTTGCAGCCCCCCAAGCTAACATGCTCCTAAGCAGGAACACATCACTATCTCCCCAAGCATTCTGTCCAGATAATGTGCAGTTAATTTACGACCTTTCCGCTTAACCCTGTGTTATCCAAACTCTGTTCAATGAAAAGTGTAAACTCACCACATAAACACTCTATATACAAAATACAATTCCCCAATAAAGATCAGAACATGATGTTCACATTTGCATGGAAGCACAATTAAATGAATGCTGATTATTCAGAGAATTACCGTATTTATGTTTATTGAGGATTGTTTTTTTTTTATGTATTAATAGTTAAGCTTCATACACACAATATGAAAATTGGATGACAAATACCACTTTTGAAGCGTTTGTGCATATGAGCGTATAATTTTTTATTTTTTTTTGGTGGGCGAGTGGATCTTGGGTGGGAGTTCCCACACTTTTTCCCCCAGCACTTGACCCCTGGTTGGAGGCATATAAGGCGACCTTCCGGCCACCTTATGGTGAAATGGTGTACACCCGGGAACTCTTAAGCAGCACAGCCTACTGAGGTAAGCCCCCTATGGAAATACTGGCGGTATGCTTTTTCTGACTATGGGATACCACACAGTGACTCTATTTAGGGTCACTGGCTTCTCACTAAAATTAATTTTATCTTTTCTGTGACTATTGCAGGGTTAACCAGCCAGATCAACACCTTATAGTAACTCCCTCGTTACATGGTATGGGCTCAAACGGAAGGTCAGAATAGCCTTCACTTTAACCTATACAGTGTGCTCCCATTCCTGGGTGTTTCTACACTTTTAAACATAATTACAAGGGTGGGTATCTCTCCTTTTGTCAATTTTGGCAATTGTCCTTTTGCTTGTTCTTATCCCTTTTCTTTTTCATCATCATTATTCTACACTATGGTCTCTTCTCTAGTCTCTGACTTTGTCTCTGTCTTCACCCCTTTTTTCTTCTTTCTTTTACCCCTCCCCTCGCCCCCTTTCTTTTTCTTTTTCCTTCTCCATTTTCCCTCCTCCCTTTCCCCCCCTTTCCTTTTGTATCCCCCTGTTCTTTTCCTCCTGTTTTAGTTCATTTTATCTTCTTTTCATTTTGTGCTTCAATTTTCTCGTTTCTAATCTTTCTCTTTTTTTTCTCTTCTTTTCCATTTTCTCTTTTCGTTTCTCCTATCATGTTTCTTGTTTTTCCCTCCTTTGTTCCATTCTTCAATCCCTTTCATACCTATCTTCGCTTTTTCTCTTTCCTTCTCCTCCTCCTTCTTTTTCTCTTTATCTTTTCTTCTTTCCCTCTTACTCTGTTTTCTTCTTCTTTTCTCTCTTTCCCCTCTTTATTTTCCCTGACACCTCTTTTCCTCCCCCTCTCCCCCCCCCCTTCCTATTTTCCTTTTCCCTGACCGTTCAACTATGATGATGATTTTTTTATGAGCTTAAGCAACATTACCACAATGTAAGTCCTGGTAGATATGATGTGTTATTCATATTTACCCTTTGTTACTTGTAGTCCACTCCATACTCACTGCCTCCTGTGTTCGTCCCGGGTGCAACACCCGCATAGGGTGCCTCTTGTGCCCCCCGTTTTTACTCCTGCTTGGGACTTTGGTGGTAAGTTGCACTGCCTTGCTTGTAATCTTCTCCATTTATTAAGTTTCTTTGCTAGCATTGCCAATATGTTGCATTAAACTGGCTATTATCTATGTAACTATGAGACTGTATTGATTTATTTATTTTTACATGCTTTGACACCTCCGATGCGAAACTAGTAGAGGATATCGTCTGCATCTGTATCAATTCCTCCACTCCTATCACATGGGGTATAGACCTTTGTATAAGCTCAATTAAATTATATGTAATCATCAACCTTCAGTATGAATTTTTATGTATTTTTCTAATAAACTTAATTTAATTTTTAAGGGATTGCAAAATAATTTTTTTTTTTAATATGTTATACTCACCTTCACTGTGCAGCTCGTTTTGCACAGAGTGGCCCCGAACCTGCTCTTCTGGGGTCCCTCGGCGTCTGTCTCTGCTTCCTCCCGCAGGTACTGCTCACGTTCATGCGAGCTCCCTCGCATGGTGAGAAGCACCTGCGGGCGCACTCCCATGATACAGCCGGCGGCTATAGCCGCTCACTGTATCACATGGCCCTGTCCCGGAGTGCTGCGTCATTGGATGTGATTGATAGTAGCGCGAGCCAATGGCTGCGCTGCTTTCAATACATCCACTCCAGCCAATCAGCGGCCAGGCTGAGCGGCGAAGAGGACAGCGGGGGCGAGCATGGGACTTTCGAGGGGTCAGGTAAGGTCAGGGGGACTGGGGGCGCCGGCAGTGTGAGATGTTTTTTCACTTTAATGCATAGAATGCATTAAGGTGAAAAAACATTTACCTTTACAACCCCTTTAATCTGTTTCCAATTACTGGGTATCGAGATAGTCCTATAACCACCACAGGTGTTGCATGGTATTCTATATAGAGTAGTCCATGTTAACCTACTTTGTTCTCTATTAACTCAATCAGGATGATGATACCCACCCCTACCTTGTTCTTTAATATTAATTGAAGGCAACACACTTTCTATTCCAAGCCTGCATCAGGTATCTACAGTATAATCAATATAATAGATATAAGACTATATTGTATAGCTGTATTCCTGCATGTTCTCATGTTGTTCATATAAACATAACCTTTGAATTGATACTAGTGCCTTGCACAGAATGCACTTTATTCTTTATTTTGAACAATGTGCAGCTTTCATTGTGATACTGATTTGTACAGCAAGGGTAATTAACAACTCAGTTTACAGAAACCTAAAACTTGCACTTCTCAGCTACAAGTTTTCTTCCACCTTAATGGTTTTATATATACACAATAAATGTTCTTTAAAAAGTCATGCTGCTCTCCTCAATTGTTCATTTCACCTCCATTCAACCTACACATTTTCCAGTGTAAAAATTAAAGGTAACTCCTTCAAGGCATATACTGAACAATCACAAGGCATTTTATAGAAATATTAAAGGTAACTCCTTTAAGGGATATAATTAGGGATGGTCCCGATGTGCGAATCGAACATCCGGTGTTCGTTTGTTAACAGACGAACGGAACATATGGGGCGTTAGTGACAAATTATATAATATAACAGCTATATAGCTATATAACAGCTTTGAAAGCCAAAAGAGAGCATTTGTTGGGAGGCCTCCCATGAAGGCAGAGTTTTTTCATTGGATCTACATCACGGACACTTTTTTTCTTTTTTAATAAAGTAATTGTCAAAAACTGTTTATTGTGATTTTTACTTTTTGACACTTTTTTTGTTGAATGGGTAGGGGTACAGTGTACCTGATACCCATTCACATGGGGGGATGTGGGATCTGGGGGCTTCCAGATTCCGATAAGCCCCCATCAGCAGACCCTGACAACCAATGGTCAGGGTTAGTTTAGGGGGGATCCCAAAGCATTATCCCTGTGATGAGGGCTTGTGGCCTGGTATGGTTCAGGAAGGGGGGTGCTCGCTCACTCCCCCACCCATCCTGTCCTCCAGGCTGCATGCTCAGATAAAGGTCTGTTATGGATGGATTTTTTTTAAATTTTGGTGTGGAGTTCCCCTTAAAAGTCATACCATACATAAAGGAACCCAAGCCAATTTTTTCCTTGATTTTTCATCTATATTGCTGGGAGCTGGCAATACATTACAGCCACGAGTAAGTTTAGATTAAACTTTCTAGAACGGGGATCTACCAGTGTACACAAGCGGATCCTGCTCTGACAGGAGACATGACAGAGATCTACTTTTCCCAGTGATAGGCAACAGTGATCTCTGTCATGTCCCTGGTAGCCCATCCCCCCTACAGTTAGAACATGCTGAGGGAACACTCTTGATCACTCCCAGTGTGATGGACTTTATTGACCTGAACCTCACTCCCCTATTATCAACCAATAAATTCAAACTAAGAGCTTGGGATAATCTGCCTCTATCTCTTATAGGCAGAATAAACCTAAAATGAGTGACGCTCCAATATGGATACCCCAATTTTATTTTACACAATTAGGGCGGCACAGTGGTGTAGTGGGTATCACTCTCCTCTAGCAGAAAAAGGGGTCGCTGGTTCAAATCCCAACCACGACACTACCTGCCTGGAGTTTGCATGTTCTCCCTGTGCCTGCGTGGGTTTCCACCAGTTTCCTCCCACACTCCAAAGACATGCTGGTAGGTTAATTGGCTTCCTTCCAAAAATTGGCCCTAGTTTATGAATGGGGACCTTGGATTGAGGGTAGGTACCTATGTGAATGTGTGATGTACAGGGTTAGGTATATATACACTCACTTGACTGGATGGACTGAAGGTTTATTCAACCTTGCTAACTATGTAACTATGTAGATGCTATTATCTCTTCATTCCTATGGAAACCTAAAACCCCCAGGTTTAGAAAATCAGTTCTCCATGGTTCTCCATGATGGTGGACAGAAGGGGGTCTGGACTGTCCAGACCTTCAAAAATATTTCTTAGCAGCCCTACTTGCCCATCCACATAATTGGTTGATCTCTGATGATACAAACACCTCGGTGGTACTGGAGGCTGCATCGCTGGGGTCCTTTGAATCATTGAGAAATGCACTATACAGAGGTCTCCGGTAGGGATGAGCTTTGTGTTCGAGTCGAACGTAAGTTCGACTCGAACATTGGTCATTCGTGCGTTCGCCGAATTCCGAACGTTTGGGCCGTTCGCGGCAAAATTCGTGTGGCCCACAATGCACTGCGATGGCGCAATGCATTGCTGGCTCACGATTGGCCAAGCATGCACTGTGACCCCGCATGCTTGGCCAATCGCAGCGCCAGCAGCGAGGAGAGCCATGGTTGGCCACAGGCATCCTGCCTGTGGCCAATCATAGCTCAGGCTGTGTAGTGCACGCCCCACACTATATAAGGCCGCCTTTGAGGCGGCCTCGTGTAGTGTGTTAGTTAGCATCTGAAGCAGTGGGTGTTCTGTGTACCTTCAACACAGTTACACACCAATCGTTTTTGGCTGATTTACTATCTTGCTCTTGTGTAGTGGTTACTGTCTGTGCCCTGACCGCAGTATACACTACTATATTCACCTCACCTATATAGCTAGTGATCTAGCTTTAATAATAGAGCTTGCAGTCAGTAGTGTTAGTGCGTGTTGTCTGCGTGCTCTGTACCCAGTACATACCACTATATCCACCTACATAGCTGTTCTCTATTTGAGCCCAATTGCCATCTGCAGGAGTTATTGGAAGTTGTGTGTGCTTCCAGCACAGCACAGCACAGTATACATCTGTATATACCCCTTTAACTCTGCTGTTTTCTGGTTATTGTCTGCGTGCCCTGACCGCAGTATACACCGTGATATTCACCTCACCTATATAGCTAGTGGTCCATCTTTAACAATAGAGCTTGCAGTCAGTAGTGTCACTCAGGAGATAGTGCGTGCTGTCTGCGTGCTCTGTACCCAGTACATACCGCTATAATACACCTACATAGCTGTTCTCTATTTGGGCCCAATTGTCATCTGCAGGAGTTATTGGAAGTTGTATGTGCTTCCAGCACAGCACAGTATACATCTGTATATACCCCTTTAACTCTGCTGTTCTATAAAAAAGGCATCTGCAGGAGTTAGTGGGTGTTGTGTGCCTACAGCACAATATAAACTACCCAACTACTGTTTTACCCAACTCCCTTCAGGCCATTACCATGTCTGGAAGGCCAGCAAGGAGAGGCAGACAGGCACGAGCCGATAAAAGAGGGCAAGCAGGCTCTGTGTCTAGAGACAACAGTGCTGGTCGTGGACGCGGTGCATTGTCATCAGCACGTGGCCATGGGACATGCTTGTCCTTCTTTTCTGCAGCTGGACATGTTGAACCGCAACATGCCAACGACTTGGTAGAGTGGATGACCAAGCCCTCTTCATCCTCCTCATCCTCTCTCACCCAGTCTCAGGGTAGTAGCAAAGCAGCTGCCAACGCATCGTCTTCCCTCCTCTCAATGTCATCATCAGTGACTCCTTCCCTAGACCCACCACGTCCTCCTGAGGAGTCTCCTGAACTCTTTGAGCACAGTGTTGGGTACATGCTCCAGGAGGATGCCCAGTGTTTGGTGGGCTC
This sequence comes from Lithobates pipiens, assembly GCF_037356315.1. Classification (NCBI taxonomy): domain Eukaryota; kingdom Metazoa; phylum Chordata; class Amphibia; order Anura; family Ranidae; genus Lithobates; species Lithobates pipiens. The sequence continues at coordinate 396,157,615 of NW_027507748.1, read as the reverse complement.
TGATGATGACACTCAGCTAGAGGAAGGCAGTAGCGTGAGCGCAGAGAGAGGGGATGCTCAAGAAGCACAGCAATCTGGCAGTCATGTTCCACAAGCTGCAGCATACTGCCAGGTTTGCTACAGCGATGAAGAGGGAGGGGATGATGAGGGCACTGACTCCACGTGGGTGCCTGGAAGGAGGGAGGAGGAGGCACATGTCCAACGAGGCAGGATGCCCTCCGGGGGCCAGCTTAGGGGCAGCACACCGACTGAATCACACCGCAGAGCTCCGCCTGCACAGAGCGCTTCCTCTGCGCTTTATTCTAAAAGTTCTTTGGTGTGGGCCTTTTTTGAGACGAGTGCATCAGATCGCACCGCTGCTATTTGCAACATATGTCTCAAGCGTATCTCACGTGGCCAAAACATCAGCCGCTTGGGCACCACATGCTTGACCAGACATATGTTGACCTGCCATGCAGCTCGTTGGCAAGCGTACCTCAAAGACCCACACCAAAGAACAAAGCGGACCTCTCCTTGCTCCTCATCAGCTGGCATCTCCAACCCCACTAGACCTTCAGTCCTCTCTGAAACCTGCTCTGAGAGGAATGAAGGTGTAGAATTAGGTGTGTCACAGCCAAGTGCTTCCGGGAACTCTGCTAGTGGTACATCCACGTCCGATTATAGCAGGCAAATGTCCCTGCCCCAGCTGCTGGACCGGCGGAAGAAATTTACTCCCAGCCATCCACATGCCCAGCAGTTGAATGCTAGCTTGGCTAAATTGCTAGCACTTCAACTGCTGCCTTTTCAGTTGGTAGACTCGGCCCCCTTCCGTGAGTTTGTACAATGTGCGGTTCCTCAGTGGCAGGTCCCCAAACGCCACTTTTTCTCACGGAAGGCGATTCCGGCTCTCTACCGGCATGTGGAAGGCAATGTCCTTGCCTCGCTGGACAGGGCGGTCAGCGGTAAGGTGCATATTACCGCTGACTCATGGTCCAGCAGGCATGGACAGGGACGTTACCTGTCTTTCACGGCCCATTGGGTCACTCTTCTGGCAGCTGGGAAGGATGCAGGACAAGGTGCAGTAGTGTTGGAGGTTGTTCCGCCACCACGCCTCCAAAATGCTACTATTGGTTGTGACACACCTCTCTCCTCCACCCCCTCCTCTTCTTCTTCCTCCATGGCCTCTTCCAGAGCTCTGTCCTCAGAACCAGCGGTGCTCCGTAGGCGTTCCAGGGGCTACGCAAGTACGCAGGCAAAACGATGCCATGCCGTGCTTGCGCTGGTTTGTTTGGGGGACAGGAGCCACACTGGGGCGGATGTTTTGTCAGCTCTGCAGGGGCAGGTCGAGAGGTGGTTGACGCCACGCCAGCTTAAGCCAGGAATGGTGGTTTGCGACAATGGCACCAACCTCCTCTCCGCCCTCCGACAGGGACAACTGACCCATGTGCCCTGTGTAGCTCACGTCCTTAACCTGGTGGTGCAGCGGTTCTTGGGCAGGTACCCCGGCTTACATGATGTCCTGAAGCAGGCCAGGAAAGTCTGTGTGCATTTCCGCCGATCATTTAATGCCTGTGCTCGGCTGGCTGAGCTCCAAAAGGAGTTGAACCTGCCCAAGAACCGCCTTATATGTGACATGCCCACCAGATGGAACTCAACATTGGCCATGCTGCAGCGGCTGCACACGCAGCAGAGGGCCATCAATGAGTACCTGTGCGACTACGGCACCAGGACAGGGTCAGGGGAGCTTGGTTTTTTCTCACCACGCCAGTGGGGCATGATCAGGGATGCATGCACTGTCCTGTCACCGTTTGAGGAGGCCACAAGGATGGTGAGCAGTGACAGTGCATGCATCAGTGACACTGTACCTCTTGTCCACCTCTTGGAGCATACGCTGCGTGGAATAATGGACAGGACACTTGAGGCAGAACAGAGGCAGGAAGAGGAGGACTTCCTTGCCTCTCAAGGCCCCCTTTATCCAGACAGTGTTCCTGCTGTGCCACCCATCACACAGGAAGAGGGTGAGGAGGAGGAAGAGGAGGAGGAGGATGATTGTGTCAGCATGGAGGTGGAGGCTGGCACTCAGCATCAGCATCAGCAGCAGCAGTCTTATAGGGATGATTTACAGTCCCAAGAAACACGTGGACTTGTACGTGGCTGGGAGGAGGTAGCTGCGGATCATGTTGTCCTTAGTGACCCAGAGGACTCCGGACCGAATGCCTCAGCTAACCTACGCTGCATGGCCTCCCTGATCCTGCAAAGCCTGCGGAAGGATCCTCGTATTCTTCGGATCAAGGAGAGGGACCATTACTGGCTGGCCACTCTCCTTGATCCACGGTACAAGGGTAAGGTTGCCGACCTTATCTTGCCATCGCAGAGGGAGCAGAGGATGAGACATCTCCGGGAGGCCTTGCAGAAAGCTCTGTGCAACGCGTTCCCAGAGACTGGGAGGTCACAAACTCCTGGTCCTGGACAACGTGTTGCTGAGGCATCAGTCAGAAGGAGCGGTGGAGAAGGTGGCCGTCTGACTGATGCTTTCAGACAATTTTTTAGTCCGCAGCCCCAAGGTATGATTGGTTCCAGCACCCATCGCCAGCGTCTAATTTACATGGTGCAGGAATACCTAGGGGCAAGGTCAGACTTGGACACCTTTCCCACTGAAAATCCTCTGGCTTACTGGGTCTTGAGGATGGATCACTGGCCAGAGCTTGCACAGTATGCAATTGAGCTACTGGCCTGTCCTGCATCCAGCGTTCTTTCGGAACGCACCTTCAGTGCTGCTGGTGGCTTTGTTACCGATCACAGGGTGCGCCTGTCCACCGAATCAGTTGATCGACTGACCTTCATCAAGATGAATCAGTCTTGGATCACCCACAGCTACCAAGCACCTGAAGCTGATGTAACCGAATAATTTTTTTTGAAATACCACATCCCTTCAAGACTGCCTATGCTGATGCTGAGTGACTGTCCTGTTATGTTGATTGTCTATCCTCTTCCTCCTCCGCTGATATGTTGGAAGAACATTTTTGGTTCTGGGTGATGCCAGCAGCCCAATTTTTCTGCCCCTGTTTAACAGGGGCGTTTAATTACAATTTTTGATGCAATGCTTTGCAGCAGGGCTAATTCCTGCAATAAAACTAGAGTATATGGCAGAGGTTGGAGTGTGGTGGCACCAGCACCAGTGCGTAAGGCCCAATTTTTCTGCCCCTGTTTAACAGGGGCGTTTAAGTACAATTTTTGATGCAATGCTTTGCAGCAGGGCTAATTCCTGCAATAAAACTAGAGTATATGGCAGAGGTTGCAGTGTGATGGCACCAGCACCAGTGCCTAAGGCCCAATTTTTCTGCCCCTGTTTAACAGGGGCGTTTAAGTACAATTTTTGATGCAATGCTTTGCAGCAGGGCTAATTCCTGCAATAAAACTAGAGTATATGGCAGAGGTTGCAGTGTGATGGCACCAGTGCCTAAGGCCCAATTTTTCTGCCCCTGTTTAACAGGGACATGTAATTACAATTCTTGATATAATATTTCACAGGAGGGCCCCTTCCTGTGCCCACCCAGAGTAACGGTGAGGACTTATAGTGTTGTGGCACCAGCACCACAACCACCAAAGGTCAATTTTTCTACCCCTGTTCAACAATGGCATGTAATTACAATTCTTGATATAATCATTCACAGCAGGGCGCTCCAGCGCCCACCAAGAGTCACTTTGAGGGCTTACAATGTTGTGGCAAAACCAACACCTTGTTCCGCCATTTCTGCAGAGAATATAGGGCAGGCCCCTACTTTCAAACATCCAACTTACAAACATCAGACAGCAGCAAGTGAGATGAAAAAAGATGGACGACAAAACAAATTATACAGGGGTGATAACCCTTTCCTATGTTTTCCAAAAAGCTTAAAAATTGTTTTTTTGACTGGAGCTACACTTTAAAAATGTACCAGTTGAAAATTACAAACAGATTCAACTTAACACAACAAACCTACACAGTCCCTGTCTTGTTTGCACCACCTGTATACTGCTGTTCTGAGTATATAGGGCCTGGGGGCCACACGTATTTCCTTTTTTTAATATGGGTACGGGGTTCCCCTTAATATGCGTACAAGACCCAAATAGGCTGGTAATGGGCAGGGAGGGCTACCCATGCCATTTTTCTGAATGATTTTCAACCATATTGCAGGAACCAGATATAACATTAAAACCGCAAGCAGTTTTAAATGGTGTTATTTCCGTTTAATGTCATTTTGTGCAGGGACTGTTCTAAACACGGGAAACACGTGGCACTTCACAGGCATACTACAGACACCCCCCAGGCACCATATTTAAAGGAATATTTCACTTTTTTTTTTCACTTTAATCGTCATTAAAATCAGTGCTCCCGCCAAAACGGCCATTTTTAAAACTTTTTTTTGCATTGACCCATGTCCCCTGAGGCAGGAGTCAGGTCCCCAAACCCTTTTTAGGAGAATATCTTGCATATTTGCCGTTAAAATTAGCACTTTCCATTTCGAACGTTCGAGTCCCATAGACTTCAATGGGGTTCTAACAATCGTTACGAACGCGGGGTCCGTTCTGGTGCGAACCGAACCGGGGGGTGTTCGGCTCATCCCTAGTCTCCGGGCACCTGTGACTCATACACTCTATGAAATCAGTAATAAAGGTGTGACAATCACAAATATGTAAACATAAAGTGGAACCAAATAGATGGTTCCCAGACACCCCCCTATGGCTCAACCTGCTCCTCGCGGAATTCCATACTATCCCTGAACCAAGCATATGGGCAACAAGGGGCATTACGGTACTCGGCCATATATGTGATGACGGGGCTATCCTCCCCTTTAATACTTTCAAACAGAACTATGACTCACCCAATTATTATTTCTTTAGATATCTGCAGATCAGACATGCCTTCTCTTCCCAATTTAGGTCTCAACCATTATTACTCTTTCACTCTACTCTAGAATCTCTACTCCGAAATGACCCCTATCCACCATATTTAAGGCACTAGTACCATCAATGCATTTTGGTCTTGAAACTCTCAACGCTAAATGGAGTGTGGACTTTCCTGAGCTAGATACAGAGGATTGGGAGGATATGTAGGAATACCCTTTTCTTCAATTAATGGCGGTAAAGGACTGCTTAATTCCATTTCGTATTCTACACCTGGTGTATTTAACGCCGCAACGGTTGAATACAATTTATCCTGGGGCTTAGCTTAGTTGTTGCAAATGTGGTAATCTGGAGGCAGGATTCTGTCATATGTTCTGGTCTTGTCCCAAAGTACACTCTTTCTGGGAGGAGGTAACACATTTTATAGCCTCACTTTTAACAATCCCAATCTCGCAGACTATACCAGTTGGCTTGCTGGGCACTTTGGCGCACCGCACAGCAACCAATACCCTCATAGGACTGTTGCTCTTTTCTGCCCGGGAAGCAATATTGCTAACATGGAAACAATCAGATGCTCCCTCTCTGGACCCTTGGACCCTTGGAAAGCCCTGGTCAACCCTACAATTCCATTATACAAAGCCACATATCACTCCCGTGGGTGTATTGCTAAATTGTGTAAAAAAGTGTGTAAAATATGGCTTGACTTTATCTCCACTAATGCTGCTCAAGAATGGAAGGTATATCTGATGCGCATTAACTACTCCCTCCATGCTAACACCTGCTAAGACCCTCATGATACCCCTATATTTGAATCCTCTAGTATTCTAGGCCTAGTACCAAAGTTCCCTCTTGGGAAACCTCACCCCTTTTGAAGATGGGTAGCACATTCTCCTTCCATAATTTTTCCAAAAGGAGTGACTGAGCAGTGGTGTTTTTCATTTTTGTTTTTGTGTTTTTTTTGTCACTAATAGTACTGTTTAGGTAGATAAACTGTTGTTAGGTACCGATTTATAAGTGGTACTTTTTTTGGAGCTGGGGAATGCCTAAAGGCTCTGTTTTTGTAACTCTACTACCTCTTTGGAAAAACCAATAAAGAGAAATAAATAAATAAAAAGATCAGCGAAATATACTATGCTAAAAACAAAACACAGCTTAACTTCATATTACAAATATATATATATACAGGGCCGCTGATAGGCCAGTACATCTGGCCCTGCTGTACCGGGCCTGACCAGCAGGGGGGCCCGGGCAACCTAACTGCCAAAAATTGTATGTATTAAAAAAAAAAAAAGTTCCTCCTCCAGCACACCGCCACCCGTCCCACAACTAACCCGTGCGCAAGCCCCCCCCCCCCCCCCCCGTCGGTACAGTTTTTTTTTTTTTCCAGTATGTTTTCTACGAATGCGGCTGCCTGTAGTGGGGGGGACTCTTTCTTCTTTTTCGGGCGCGGAGGAATACATCTTCTGCACCCGCTTCGCACAACGCACAGCATTAACATAGAAAGGTTATGCTGCGGAGTGATATGCCCGATCCTCTCTCTCTCTACACATGACTAACCAGAAGCAGAGAGAGCAGGGGCCGGGCGATCGAGGTGAGAAGTTGGGGACAAGGTGAGGTGTCTGTGTATTCTTGATCTTGAGGCATAAAAGATAAAATAATTGTTTTGTCGATGTGGTAAAAAGTAAAAAGCAACAAATAAAAAGTGCCATCCGCCCCCAGCAGTGCCATCCGCCCCCAGCAGTGCCATCTGCCCCAGTGCCATCTGCCCCAGTGCCATCTGCCCCAGTGCCATCCACCCCAGTGCTACCTGCCCCAGTGCCATCCACCCCAGTGCTACCTGCCCCCAGTGCCATCCACCCCAGTGCCACCTGTCGTCAGTGCCACCTGCCCCCAGTGCCACCTGTCGTCAGTGCCACCTGTCGTCAGTGTCACGTGTCATCAGTGCCACATAGTGCCATCTGTCATCAGTGCCACGTATCAGTGCCATTTGTCATCAGTGCCACCTGTCAGTGTCACGTGCCATCTGTTGTCAGTGTCACGTGTCATCAATGCCACTTATCAGTGCCATCTGTCATCAGTGTCACGTGTCATCGGTGCCATGTATTAGTGCCATCTGTCATCGGTGGCACGTATTAGTGCCACGTATTAGTGCCATCTGTCATCAGTGCCACGTGTCTTCAGTACCACGTATTAGTGCCACGTGTCATCAGTGCCACGTATAAGTGCCACGTGTCATCAGTGCCACATATTAGTGCCATCTGTCATCAGTGCCACCTGTCATCAGTGCCACGTATAAGTGTCATCATTGCCACGTATCAGTGCCATCTGTCATCAGTGTCACGTGTCATTGTCCTGGTGCTTCAAAAGTGTAATAAGTAGTCAACAAGTTAGATGTGTAATTTATGTTCCTAGAACACATGATGGCGCTACCTGCATGTTGGGCCTCTCTATGTGGCCAGGCTGTGAAAAAGTCCCACACATGTGCTATTGTAATACTCAGGAGGAGTAGCAGAATTTTTTGGGGGGTGTCATTTGTGGTATACACATGCCATGTGAGAGAAATAACCTATTACAATGACAATTTTGTGGAGAAAAAAAAAATGAAAAATCTTAATTTTGCAAAGAATTGTGGGAAAAATATGACATCAAAAAACTCACTATGCCTCTTACTAAATACCTTGGAATGTCTACTTTCCAAAAAGGGGTCATTTGGGGGGTATTTTTACTTTCCTGACTTGTTCGGGTCACAAGAAGCGAGATAGGCCACCAGTACATCAGATGTGATCAATTTTGTGCGATTCGCACCACACCTTGTAGACTCTCTAACTTTCACAAAGACCAAATAATATCCACTAATTTGGGTTATTTTTACCAAAGATATGTAGCAGTATAAATTGTGGCCAAAATTTATGAAGAAAAATTAATAATTTGCATAATTCTGTCACAGAAACAAAGAAATATGCGGTTTTTTTCAAAATTTTCGGTCTTTTTTCATTTATAGCGCAAAAAATAAAAACCCCAGAGGTGATCAAATACCACCAAAAGAAATCTCTATTTGTGGGAAAAAAAGGACAAAAAATTCATTTGGGTACAGTGTTGCATGACTGAGTAATTGTCATTCAAAGTGTGAGAGAACCGAAAGCTGAAAATTGGTCTGGGCAGGAAGGGTGTTTAAGTGCCCAGTAAGCAAGTGGTTAATGAATTCTAGCACATGTAAACACAAAAGAATACCCTTTTTTTTTTTTTGTTAAATATAAAAGATGTTGCACCGAGTAAATAGATACCAAACATACCATGCTTTAAAACGATGCCCACCTGTGGAATGGCAGAACACTACGGTAAATTTATATTATCCATAGACGGCGCTTTAAAAGCCTTTAGGCTGGGTCCACACCGCTGCGGCAGCGAGAACCGGATGTGATTCGCACCGCACTGCAGTTTCAGTGTTTCAAGGCGGGGTCTGGGGAGGGGCAATGGGTGGGGCCAGGGGTGGGGCTGGAGGAGGGACTAGGGGCGGGGCCAGGGTGGAGCTGAAGGGGGGCCCCGTCAGGTAGGCTGTACGGGGCCCCATGATTTCTATCAGCGGCCCTGTATATATATATATATATATATATATATATATATATATATATATATATATATATATATAATGTATGTATATATATATATATATATATATATATATATATATATATATATATATATATATATATATATATATATATATATATAATGTATGTATATATATATATATAATGTATATATATACCGTATTTTCCGACGTATAAGACGACCTTTTACATGTAAAAAAAATGGCCAAAAAGCAGGGGTCGTCTTATACGCCGGGTCAGCCCCTCGGATGCCGGCTGGGTGTTCGGTAATACTGTATGTAGCTTCGGCTACATACAGTATATACCGCTGAGCCAATCCTGGTGAGCGATGTATTCAAATGAATACAAAGCCTGCTCGAATTGGAGTAACGACCTCTGCCAATCCGAGCAGGCTATGTATATCCAAAAAACGTTAATACCAATTAACACTGCGCTATCCCAAAAAAAAACAAATAAAGTAAAGCTGCTAACACAATCACAAGGATATAAAATAGTGAACAATTTGCAAATGTTAAATCATAGTGTAGCGCTACACTATGATTTAACAATCCGAGCAGGCTACTCTGTAGCCTGCTCTGATTGGCTTGGAGAGTCAGAGCGACGCGGGCTGATGATGTTACAGCCTCTGCCAATCCAAGTAGGCTTTGTATTCATTAATAGAATACATCGCTCACCGTGATTGGCTCCAGCAAATGCAGGAAGAAGGAAGAAATACGAAGCCTCGGAAGCCTCGAAAGCCGGGTCGTCTTATACGGTAAGTACAGTTTTAAAAGCGTTTTTGTCCTGTAAGATTAGGGGGTCGTCTTATATGCCAGGTCGCCTTATACACTGGCAAATACGGTATATATATATATATAGATATATATATAGATATATATCTATATATATATCTATATATATATACACATATACACATATAAACACTATTTTACCAAATATTACCAAAAGTATTGGGACACCTGCCTTTACAAGCAAATTAACTTTAGTGGCATCCCAGTCTTATACCCCATACACACGATCGGACTTTCCCACAACAAATGTTGGATGTTAGATTGTTCTCAAAAAGTCAGACTGTGTGTATGCTCCATCGAACATTTGCTGTCGGAATTTCCACCCATAAATGTTTGAGAGCAGGTTCTCAAATTTTCCACCAACAACCCAGAGATATACAATAAATCCAGTAATATCTACGCCCCTGTCCCCGTGAGCTTGCACGCAGAACCGAAGGCATACGACAGCTTGCTGTGTTTAAAAACAATTGACTAACTGGATGGATCACCACATGAAAATAAAGGAAAGAAAACCTAAAAAATAAAACGAATGCAGCCATCACATCTAAAAATTGCTACTCCCACTACTGCTGAGAGGCAAAGACATTTTAAAGAAAACCTTGGGGTCCAGGCATAAATATTACCTACTCAGATCCTGGGACATGGGGAAAAGGAGGGGAAACGGCCAGTGCTTTAATATATGTGGTTACCTCTTTACCGCAAGGTAAGAGGTCATTACTTACTAGTGTGGATTGACACAAAGAGGAAAACACTTTTGCACATTTGGAATATTTGCACATCAGATAATTTTGCACAGTGAAGCACCTGCACTTTTGGAATAATTTATGCCGTTTTGCACATAGGAAATATTTATAGTATGGTGGATATCAGTAGTTATATATGCTATTTCTTATTCAGAAGACTTTGAAGTAATAGACTGGTATCTTTGACAATCACACCTGTCTGTACAGATTGGTGGATTTGTATGGGCTAAACGTTACTATATCGCCCAAATTATTTATTGTGTTGATATTTACATTTTTCTCATGCATGTGAATCAGTTTGCACAGGTGTTGCATGTGAGTACTTTTTGGCACATTCGTTTTGATATGCAGATTATATGATATTAGTTTACTATTCAGTGATACTACGCACTTTATTTGCAGAATTTTGCACATTTTTGAGTATATCTATTTTAAGTTTCTTATTTACATTTTTGCACAGAAATTATGTTTTGCACTGTGCACTTTAATATTGTCTGTTAGATGTATGCACCACAAGTTATTTTTTGCATCATTTATTATCAATTATTTATTGATAATGATTGATGCAAATCATCAATTATTTATTGTGTTGATATTTACATTTTTCTCATGCATGTGAATCAGTTTGCACAGGTGTTGCACGTGAGCACTTTTTGGCACATTCTTTTTGATATGCAGATTATATGATATTAGTTTACTATTCAGTGATACTACGCACTTTATTTGTAGATTTTTGCAAATTTTTGAGTATATCTATTTTAGGTTTCATATTTACATTTTTGCACAGAAGTTATGTTTTGCACTGTGCTCTTTAATATTGTCTGTTAGGTGTATGCACCAAGTTATTTTTTGCATCATATGTATATTGCTACAATTTTCAGGATTTTTTTTGAGTATTAACAATTCCACTATATTGCACTATTATATTTATTTTTATATTACCTCAGGCTGCTAATCCTGTCCAATCTATCTTGATACATTTCTTTCTTATACCTTCCACTCATCCTTTGAACAGCGCAACATCACTCATTCCAATACACCAACAAAACTTGTTGTCAGGATTTCCGATCGTGTACATAAGTCCATCGCACAAAAGTTCACGCATGCACGGAATCAAGCAGAAGGAGCTGCACTAGCTATTGAACTTCCTTTTTCTCGACTTGTCGTACATCTTGTATGTCATTGCGTCCTCACGTTCGGAATTTTGGGCAAACATTTGCGTGACTGTGTATATGCAAGACAAGTTTGAGTCAACATCCTTTGTAAAAAAAAATCCACGGTGTTGTTGTCGGAAAATCCGATCGTGTATAGTCGTGTATAGTCTGTAGGGTTCAATACAGTCGCTCCCCGGGTTAAGAACAAGTTAAGGACTGTAGGATTGTTCTCATGTTACATTTGTTTTCTAAGTCAGAACAGTACATTTCTTAGTGTAACTCCAGCCTGTGCAGTGATGTGGGATGTTCCGGGTGTTTCTGCGCATGCAGTCATATTATTTGGGGCTCTTGTGGCCATGCAGTACTGCAGTGTGGGATGTGTCCAGCACCGCAAAATTGTTGCCGGGCTGTATCTGGGACCAGTGTGGAGTGCAGGCGACCGGCAGTGACATCATGCCACCTCAGTTCGTAAGTAGGAGTCGTTCATAACGCAGATGTTTGTAACTAGGGGACTGCCTGTATTGAGTCGGCCCACCCTTTGCAGCTATAACAGCTTCAATTCTTCTGGAAAGGCTGTCCACAAGGTTTAGGGGTGTGTCTATGGGAATGTTTCACCGTTCTTCCAGAAGTGCATTTGTGAGGTCAGGCACTAATGTTGGACGAGAAGTCATGGCTCGCCATCTCCACTTTAATTCATCCCATAGGTGTTTTATTGGGTGGAGGTCAGATCTCTGTGCAGGCCAGTCAAGTTCCTGCACCCCAAACTTGCTCATCCATGTTTTTATGGACCTTGCATCAAGGTGAAGGACATGCCTATATCAATGTAAATTTCACTAAAAAGTGTAATGAAAATAAATAGCTTTGTTCACATGGTTTTTAAAATCATGCTTTTACTGTATGTGCAGCACATTTTGCTGCATTGTCAAAGACGTCAGCATAAGCATCTTTGGTCAGTTGATGTAGGAAACAAATTTTAAATTAAAGGTTTCATAAAGAAATTATAGGGACATTGCTAATCTCTTTCTAAAAATTGTAGATACTTGGGAGCTTTGTTAACCCTTTGGTCTCAGTATAAAAGAAAATCAGACTTCATTATTTTCTAGCTTTTTTGACTTATATAACTGAAACAGGAAGGTTATTTATTTATTTTTTTTTAAAGGAAGGAAAATACTATGCCACCACACATAGATGAGCTGCTGACACTACAATTAGACAAATTGTGTAAAGAAAGTGGTAAGTATTTAAGTGCAGTGCTAAGTAACTAGTGATACATGTAATAATGCAAACATATAAGTGACAGTGCACAATTAATGGCATTGCCTGCAAAGCAAGACTAGTATGCAAAAATGTAACACAACGTATACATAAACATATTGAACACCGAAATGTCCATTAACCACTTCCCACCCGGCCAATGCACATATACGGCCGGGTGGGAGCCGCCTACTCCTGATAGGACGTTCAGGAACGTCATTCAGGAGTAGCAGGATCGCGCGCGCGCGCGCCCGCGCAGCGGCGCGATCCCGATGCGCCCGTGTCACCCGGACACGGCGCATCTCAGATCGGCAGGAGGGCTCTGTGATTGGCCCTCCTGATCACATGACGGCCGTGTCCAATCACGGCCGTCATGTGATGTAAACAAACAGCCGGTTGCTAGGCAATCGGCTCCTCCTCTCCTCACACAGAAGTCATCGCTGTGGAGAGGAGAGCAGATCGCTGCAGCCGGCTGCTGATCAGTGAGTATGAGCTGCTTTTTACAGCTTTTTACTCACTGATCACCAGTCTAGTGTACACAGTAAACACACCACACAGTAAACACATCACACAGTATAAACACAATGTCCCCACACATGTCCCCAAAACATACATGTCCCCAAATAATAAAAACACATGTCCCTAATAATAAAAACATGTCCCCCACATATGTCCCACTAAAATCACATGTCCCAATGATTATCTGCACACATATGTACGTGATCACCTGCACACATATGTACATGATCATTTGCGTACATATGTCCGTGATCACACAAACCAATTATTATACACTTAACGGATTTTTTTTTACCAAAAACATGTAGCAGAATACATTTTGGCTTAAATTTATGACAAAATTTGATTTTATTGGATTTTTATTGAAGTAGAAAAAAGAAAATATTGTTTTTTTTTCCAAATTTCCGCTTTTTTGCGCTTATATCGCAAAAAATAAAAAACGAAGTCGTGAATAAATACCACCAAAATAAAGCTCTATTTGTGCGAACAAAATGATAAAAATTTCATTTGGGTACAGTGTAGCATGACCGCGCAATTGTCACTGAAAGCGCTAGAGTGCTGAAAGCTGAAAATTGGGCTGGGAAGGAAGGGGGCGAAAGTGCCCTGTATTGAAGTGGTTAAACTGTGTTAAGAGACACTTAGATAAGTCCAAAGTGAAAAAAAGTAATTTTTCAAACAGTGTAAAATGGGTGAATATTCACACATCCAGTCAAGGATGACCAACAGAGCTCAATTCAGCAAGAAAACAATATTCACTAGCAAATGTGCTATGACCACAAGTGAAAGTAATAGGGTACTCTTACCAAATGGTGTGGGCTACCTGCCAGCAGCAGAGAGCCAAACAAGTAAAACTGATTGGGTCTTTAACATCACAGGAACCATCATATGGATTGTAAAGCAGGGCAGATTCGACAATCAAGCTTTCAGGAACCAACATCAAGAAAGCATAACGATCCAAGCTCAGCATATAGAGACTCATCAGCTCCACTAATCAACAGGAAGGAGTCATAAAGGAAAAAAAGATCGCCACAATAAAATCTTGGCTAAAAATGTATTAAAATATTATTGCACTTACATCAATGTAGATAAAAACAGGCCTTTGTATAATGTGGTCACAAGGAGAAGGCAGTGTTGTGGAGCCAGCGCGGTATGTCCCCTAAGAACGTTGTTATGACTGTAAGGTTCGTAGCCCTGCACCGTCGGTGGCGGCATGCCCCCAGGACACAGCGCGTCACCGACAGGGGTAACAGACATTGGGCATGGCTGTTTACCAAGTGATTTGACGTGATTACGTTACAGCCGATCACAAATGGGAACTCCCTTTCTATGACAGCGCATGCGCATGACCGGGAGCACGTGATCAGGAATCATGTTTGTGGCGGTGTGTTCCCAGGAACACTGCTCATCATTGACAATGATAAACAGCCAATGGCTGGCAGCTGTTTACCACGTGATCGGCTGTGATCCATTCACAGCTGATTACTAAATGTAAACACAGAGAGATTACTACCTGTTACCAGTTCTTCTCTCCTCACACACCATTTCGAGTGTGAGGAGAGAAGAGCCAGGAGCAGTGAGTTACCGGTCTGTTTAGTGTCAGTGTCTGAACCAACACCACATAGTAAAGAAAACCTGTCACATCGCCCCCCCCCCCCCCCCCATTGCAGCTGTCACCCAGCAGTCACCACATAAGTGCCCATCATGGCTTATAAAAGAGCACCTGTCACCCATCAGTGCCTCAGTGCCTATAAAGTTCACCTGTCACCCATCAGTACCCATAAAGTGCACCTGTCACCCATAAGTGCCCATAAAGTGCACCTGTCATCGTCAGAGACTGCCATCAGCGGTATACCTACCACCCATCTGTGACCATCACCAGTGACCATCATCAGTGACCCATTCATGACCCTCATATGTCACCTATCAGTTCCATAAAGTTTACCTGTCACCATCAAAGACTGCCATCAGTGACCATCACCCGTCACCTGTCACCCATCAGTGACCGTCACCTGTCGTCCATCAATGACCATCACCTGTCACCTATCACCTGTCATCTGTCAAATATCAGTGAACATCACTTGCCTTCTGTCTTTCACCCGTCACACTGCCCATTAGTGACCGTCACCTGCCACCCCTCACACAGCCCATCAGAAAGATGTTGAAAAGAGTATATACCAGTGAGATCCTTTCCATGACTGATGAGAGCAGTGAGGAGTTCTCATCAGAATCAAATGCCAATTTCGCTTCTGAATCAAATTCAGCATTTTAACCGATCGATAGTAGTGGATCGGTGAATGAATCAGAGGAAGAATGGATCCTTCTTAAAATGGCACGGCGCTCTGGAAACCAGGCCCAGTACCAGCACTGCCCCCAGTGATAGACCCCAAGAACAAAGGCCCAGTACCAGAGCTGTCACCAGTGATAAACCTCAAAACCAAAGGACCACTGCCTGTGCTGCTGCCAGTGAAAGACCACAAGAAATGCCCAGGCCCAAGCGCTGCCACAACATCATGCCCAAATGCCAGCACAGGAACTTCAAATCCCTCAACTACCAGCACTGGAGTGCCCTATCCCCCAAGAGCCAGGGCTGCTACAGATCTTCCAGCTGGTCTTGCCAACCCAACATGACTGCCTTTCCACTGAGGATCAGCAAGAATTCCCCCTTTCACCGCACAGACAGGTGTGCAGGCCAATACCCCAAATTTTACAGAAATCGATTGTGTTTATTTATTTTTGCCTGACACTTGGCTGCAATTCACCGTGGACCAGACCAATTTATATGCCCAGTAGCATATTGCCAACAACCCCAAATCATCATACGCCCGTCCAGTTGAGTGGAAGGATTTTACTCTGGAGGAATCCAAAGTGTTTATGGGCCTCATCATAAAAATGAGGCTTACAAAAAAATGAAGGACATGCCTATTGGTCCACCAACCCCATCCACCACATGCCCATTTATTCCGCTGTAATGCCCAGGTTCAACACCCAGTGCCCTCCCTGAAATCATCTAAATTACCATAAGTTATATAAAATTCGCTCACTCATAAATGTATTTTCCCAACGATTTGCAGAACTCTATGTGCCTGATCAGCATATATGTGTAGATGGTACCCTTTTTGGGCCGGCAAGGAATAAAGCAATACATTCCTAGCAAAAGGGCCAAATATGGAGTGAAATTTTATAAGCTTTGCGAGAAACTCACGGGATATCTGTATGCATTCCGGCCTACATGGGCACAGCTAGTAAAATTGTATGGGACCTGGCATACCCACTGCTGAAGAAAGGTTACCACATATACCTGGATAACTTCTACACCAGCCTGCCCCTTTTCAAACACCTATACCTTGCAGAAACCCTGGCTTGCGGAACCTCCAGAAAGAATAGGTAGGGCTTCCCACAAGCCATAGTGAATAAAAAACTGCAAAGGGGAGAAAGAGCAACATTGAGATGCAATGAAGTGCAGGCCTTGAGGTGGAAGGATTCCTGGAATGTGTACATGATGTACACCATCCATGATGACACTACAATTTAAGTTCAGAAAAGATGAGGTCCCATTGAAAAGCCAACATGTGTACAAGATTGCAATCTCTACATGGCAGGGTGGATTTCAATAACCAAATGTTTTAGCCCTATTTGTCAATAAGGTGGTCCCATTTCTGGTACAAGAAAGTAGCAATCTATTTAATTCATTTGGCAATGTATAATGCCTACATAATTCACACCAAATCCAAGGAAAGCCCTGCCCACTTCATAAAATTCATAGAAGTTGTCACGTCCTTCATCTACTAACAAAGACGCCCCCAGAAAACCTTTGCTCTGATGCTGTTAGCCGACTTCATGAGCACCACTTCCCGAACAACATTCCACCATTTGAAGACGCCAAAAAAGATGTGGAGTATGCAGCAAAAGAGGATTTCAAAGTGTTACCAGCTATCATTGTCACTAATGTCCCTCCAAACCCGGTCTTTGCATTGGTGAATGCTTCCGACTGTATCACACATCCTTAAAATATTAGCTCATATTCTTAACCATTTCCCCATTTTCATCATCTGTGCTGGCCATTTCCCATGCTTCCTCAAATACCTATGCCACTGTCTTCTACGTGAACTGACCCTGGCCTGTTTTATCAAGTACGCTTCTGCTCACTTCTGCTTGCACGTGAAATTAAACTGACCTACTTTATCAACTATGCTTCTGCCTACCGCTTGGACTGCTTGCACATGAACTGACCCTGACCTGTTAAATGGACTATGCTTTTGCCTACCGCTTGGAATGATCTGTTACCCTGCTACTGTAGCACACAGGGGTCTCACATGGGAGGGGCTCTAGAAATGTTTTTCTGGATGGAGAAAACAATTTTTTGTTGCCTCCAGGTTTTGTAATTTCCAGGTTAGAGTCTGGAGTCTGGAGGTTTCATAGAGATTTGAGTGGGTGAAGCCTCTACCCCTGTGCCCCTGTGATTGCAGCCTTTAGCCTGCTGTTGACTTACTGCCACCATGCCTCTGGACTATGGAAATAATTAGCTGTAGCAAGAGGCAGTATGTTTATGAAGGGCTGGAGGGAAGTACAATAATGAGTGCAGGCAAGTAACGGTGTACCAAGACCAACATTATGGCTGTGCTGGCTGTCTCTGCCTGGACAATTTCTATGGACAAATGCTTTGTCTGTGCTGTCAATATCCTTGTGCTGACTATAGACAATATTCCTTCCTGCTGCCTGGATAATTACTATTGTTGTCGCTAAGCAAATTCCTGCCTGCTGCCTGCTGCCTGGACCAATTCTCTCCTCTGTGGACACTACTAAAACCACAGGTAGTACTTTTTTTTACCCTTTCTTCAATATAATTTATTTTGGAGTGTAATTTTTGGAATGTAAATGCTATGTGTTAGAAATATGAAGGGCCTTAACCACTTCAGCCCCGAAGGATTTACCCCCTTCCTGACCAGAAGGTTTTTTTCGATTCGGCACTGTGTCGCTTTAACTGACAAAGTTGGTGTCCTTTTTTTCCCACAAATAGAGATTTCTTTTGGTGGTATTTGATTACCTCTGGGGTTTTTATTTTTTGTGCTATAAACAAAAAAAGAGCGACAATTTTGAAAAAACACATTATTTTTTACTTTTTGCTATAAAAAATATCCCCCAAAAATCTATAAAACAAAATTTTTTTCCCTCAGTTTAGGCTGATATGTATTCTTCTATATATTTTTGGTAAAAAAAATCGCAATAAGCGTTTATTGATTTGTTTGCGCAAAAGTTATAGCATGTACAAAATAGGAGATAGTTTTATGACATGTTTATTATTTATTTTTTTACTAGTAATGGTGGCGATCAGCGATTTTTATCGTGACTGCGAAATTTTGGCGGACACATAGGACAATTTTGACACATTTTTGGGACCATTGGCATTAATACAGCAATCAATGCTATAAAATTGCATTGATTACTGTAAAAATGTCACTGGCAGTGAAGGGGTTAACCACTAGGTGGCAGTGAAGGGGTTAAACGTTCCTAACTGTATGGGGGCATGGCTGTGTGTGACACCACACTGATCGCTGCTCCCGATGACAGGGAGCAGACGATCAGTGTGCTGTCACTAGGCAGAACGGGGAGATGCTGTTTACATCGGCATCTCCCCGTTCTTCAGCTCCGTGACATGATCGCAGGTATCCCTGTGGCGATCCACCACGGTCACGGAGCTCTCGGGAAGCGAGCGCATGCGCCGCCAGCAGGGTGCACGCACGGGGGGAAATTCATAGTAACATACGGGTGCGTTACTTTGCCCAGCCGTGCCGTTCTGCCAACGTATATGTGCAGGAGCCGGTCGGGAACCGATTAAAAAATGATAGGTTGTCAGGAAATTAGATGTGGAATTTATGCTTGTAGAATGCCTGAAGGTGCTACTTCAATGGTGGGCCTCTGTATGTGGCCAGGCTGTGTAAAAGTCTCACATATGTGGTATTTCCATACTCAGGAGGAGTAGCAGAATGTATTTCGGGGTGTCATCATTTTTGCTATGTGCATGCTATGTCTTGGAAATATCTTAAAAATTTACAACTTTGTATAAAAAAAAAGTATGAAGAATAATTACTAATTTGCTAAATTTTATGACAGAAACAAAGAAAAATATTTTTTTTCATCAAATTTTCAGTCTTTTTTTATTTATAGCACAAAAAAACCACAAGTGATTAAATACCTCAAAAAGAAAGCTCTATTTGAGTGAAAAAAGGACTCAAACTTCATATGGGTACAATGTTGCACGACTGAGTAATTTGTCGTTCAAAGTGTGAGAGCGCTGAAAGCTGAAAATTGGTCTGGACAGGAAGGGGGTGAAAGTGTCCTATAGGCAAGTGGATAAAGTAGAACTATAGGCAAAATGTATTTTTTTTTTATTTTCATTTTGGATAGAGTAAGGTAGGGTTATGACCCCTGTCATATTTTCTTTCGCCAGCTATGTCCCATGGTGCAGATTTTGTTTCACTTCCTGTCCCATAGCCAAACATTGCCTTTAGTTACACTTTAAGCCATATACTACCCTAAACCTTTGTGTTCCACCTCAATTTAGTTTGTACTTTTACAGATTTCTGTCCTTCCAGTTCCTTGACTCTCTGAAAACCTTCAATCTTCTTTATTTTAAATTCTCCTTACAGTTGTGCTCATAAGTTTACCCTGGCAGAATTCATGATTTCTTGGCCATTTTTCAGAGAATATGTATAACACAAAAACTTTTCTTTCACTCATGGTTAGTGTTTGGCTGAAGCCAGTAGCATGCACACAAGTTGACACAAAGGGGTTTGAATGGCTATTAAAGGTAACCATCCTCACATGTGATCTGTTTGCTTGTAATTAGTGTGTGTGTATAAAAGGTCAATGAGTTTCTGGACTCCTGACAGACCTTTTCATCTTTCATCCAGTGCTGCACTGACGTTTCTGGATTCTGAGTCATGGGGAAAGCAATAGAATTGTCAACGGATCTGCAGGAAAAGGTAGTTGTACTGTTTAAAACAGGAAAGGGATATAAAAATATATCCAAGGAATTGAGAATGTCAATCAGCAGTGTTCAAACTCTAATCAAGAAGTGGAAACTGAGGGGCTCTGTTGAAACCAAACCACAATCAGGTAGACCGACCAAAATTTCAGCCACAGCAAGAGGTAAATTGTTCGGGATGCAAAGAAAAATCCACAAAGAACTTAAGGTGAAATACAGGACTCTCTAAAAACATGTGGTGTGGCCGTTTCAAGATGCACAATAAGTAGGCACTTGAAGAAAGATGGGCTGCTTGGTCAAGTCGCCAGAAGAAAGCCATTACTACACAAATGCCACAAAGTGTCCAGTGGCAGCCTGTGCATTGTGGGCACACGGGCACCAACCCTCGACACCTCCTCTGCCCTCCCTATTCATGTGCCCAGCCCCTTTCAAGACACCGGACACATGAAATGCTATGGCGGGGATAGGCGGGGGTGTATATTTTGAAGCATGTGATTAGGGCCAGAGGCTCTAATAGACATCAAAATAGGGTGGACTCGAGCACCGCATCTCGATCCCACCCTGTTGTTTGGCATAGCGAATAAATGTTTACTATTTTCACACTAATGTTTCTCCCTGCCAATCAGCAGACAGATCAGTGAGCCCTGTCTCCCAAATGGCCAAAGCATTAGGCGATCCTATTGGAAGCCTAACGCTTTGGTTGAAGAGGAGACACGGAGGAGGAAGCCTGAGGAGCTGAGTGGACACAGGACCCGCAGCCACCACTTCCCACCACTACAGAAGAAGATGAGGAAGCCCCTTCACTTGGTAAGGGCCTCCGGACCAGCCTCGGGGGGGTTAGTGAAGTGACCGCCGGAGGACACCCCTGGCTGCATTTGATGGGCACAAGTGGCTGCATTGTGCACCAGCCGCCACTGAAAGTATCCCTCTTACAATACGCCAAACAGCAAAGAGACAAGCCTCAAACCTTCTGACACAAAGTCATTTGGAGCGATGAGACCAAAATTTTGCTTTTTGGCCACAATCATAAACGCTTAATTTGGAAAGGAGTCAATAAGGCCTATGATGAAAGGTACACCATTCCTACTGTAAAATACGGAGGAAGATCGCTGATGTTTTGGGGGTGTGTGAGCTACAAAGGCAATGCAAATTTGGTCACAATTGATGGCAAGATGAATGCAGTATGTTATCAAAAAATACCGGAAGAAAATTTGCATTCATTAGCCAGTAAGCTGCGCATGGGACATACTTAAACATTCCAACATGACAATAATCCAAAACACAAGGCCAAGTCAAACTGTCATTGGCTACAGCAGAATAATGTCAAGGTTCTAGAGTGGCCATCTCAGTCTCCTAACCTTAATATCATCGAGCCACTCTGGGGAGATCTCAAATGTGCAGTTCATGCAAGACAGCTCAAGAGTTTACAAGAACTGGAGGCTTTTTGCCAAAAGGAATGGGCAGCTTTACCATCTGAGAAGATAGAGCCCCATCCACAAATACCACAAAAGACTTCAAGCTGTCATTGATGTTAAAGGGGGCAATACATGGTATTAAGAACTGGGGTAACGAAACTTTTGATCAGGATCATTTGGGTAGTTCCTGTTGTTATGATGATTCAAAAAGAGTAAACACAGTTGATTGATAATAAATGGCTTCAGCCAAACACTAATTATGAGTGAAAGAAAAGTTTTTGTGTTATCCATATTCTCTGAAAAATGACCAAGAAATCATTAATTCTGCCAGGGTATGTAAACTTATGAGCACAACTTTATATTATGTATTATGTTGAATTTAGAGATTTTTTTTTCTTCCCAGTATACTGGGAAAAGAACGTTTGTCAAGTTGTTATTACTGTGTCTTATGAAAGATTTTCTTAAACTCTCTGTTGTGACACAGGGACTGAATGTGAGGACAAATCCCGCAACACAAGCATGTTTGAAATTTCCATGATGCAAATATGTTTCCTTATAAAAATCATACAGATAATAACATGCTTCAGCTAATCCTGGCTTTGGTCATTGTGTCTACAACTTAACTCAGGACTGGCTGAGATGCATTGGCATCTTTATTGTTGTTATCTTTGTACTCACGCTCAAGAAATACATTTGCATTGTAGAAAACTTCAAAAGGACTGGTGTTTTGTAACTCTACGAGGATTTAGAACCTTTGTCTGCATTTATTGTTGTATTTGCCTTTATCAGGGCATTACCAAGGTCCTAAAAACCTCAAGACAACCCTTTAGACGTACGTAAATGTTGTGCGACTTGTTCAAAAATAAAAAGAGAATGAGACTTCAAGTTCACCATAGCATTTATTTTCTCTTCCTACCTTTACTTTTTGTTGTGTATACTCTTTCAGGTCTTTCCTCCCCACCATAGAAGTAGAATACTCAAAACCATACCTAATAGTATCTTTCCATGCCACTGCTTCCTCCATTACGTAAGTTTTATTTCCCTATAGAAGTTGATACTTGGGGCTAATATAATAATTTTCTCTAAAAAAGGATGCATAATGTACAGAAAAATCTCATATCCAAAGCTTAAACATATATAAGGTTTTGTGAAACAATTAAATACACCCTCATTGATAAAAAAGTATATATATATATATATATATATATATATATATATATATATAATTTTATTTTGCATTGGCACTTGCAAGGCATTGCAACCACAATCAATAAGTCGAAGCTGCAATTCCTGCTCCATTGAGATTAACAAGTTTATCTTCCATGATCACAGATGGGACTTGTAGTCTCTCCATTTACATATATCTGGGAACAGATGATACGCCTAGCTGTGTGGAACGAACCACACATACGGTAGCTGTGCTGAATTGAAAAAAATTTTAAATTACAGGAGCCTGTAGGAAGAATAATACCACAGATTAAGTAAGGGGGGGGGGCAGTTTAGGGGGGTGAGGCAGTGGACTATAGCAATGTTTCATATTACACCATAAATATGGTAAGAAAAGTTTGCCTGGATTTTAGCAAAGAAGGACAAGGACATATGTCTGTCATACTTGGAATGACTTTAACAATTTCTGCAAAAAAGACCAAGTACAACCAGTGAAATGTCAAGTGCCAGGGCATAGCAGCCTGGAGTAACTAAAAGAATATGAGCCCAGATATCTGAATGCATAAAACATACCAGCACAGGAACTTCCAGAATGCAGCCATCTCACAATTGCTCCCCATTATGTAAAAACCTTAGAACAAATATTTCATGAAATCCCTAATTAATGCATAACGTCTCCTTAACCCTCTCATAGCAATAACTTCAATTCATTTATCTAGCATCTCTGTTTTATTACCCTGCATATCCATTCTTTACTTTACTGAAAATGAATATTAATTTCCAACAACTTTATGAGGTGGCTAGGGAAATTAATACGAAGGACTTTAGAATAAGTTAATGTTCAGTCACGAGAGATAAACAGACTTTTCTAATAAAGCCATAACATTTGGTTGGTCGCCTGATTAAATTAATATTTCATCATGTGCAAATAAAGGACATGTAGCATTTCATAGAAGTAAATCCAGAATGTCACATCTATGGAAACAGAGTACCCTAGTGAGTTCTATCCCTGAGTGATTAAATCTAATTAACACTTAATACAAAATGTTATAACTCAAGGCTGAATACATTATCTAGAATGTTTTCATACTTTATTATTTGAAAGAAGTTTCTAAACATGTATTAGTTATGTAGTACCTGTTCAATATGTGCGGGTAGTTTTTCATAGCTAAACTGAAAACTTCACTGCCTAAGGAAAATAATCAACTAATGTTTATCTGGAGCACTGTCAGGCACAGTCAAGTTCATGCAATGGAAAAGAGTGCTATGTAGTCCTAGGTTGACAATGCTGCCCCTCTATAGGGAGGATTTCCACCTTAGAACAGAAAGGGCTTAATTTACTAAAAGTGGAGACTGCAAAATCCAGTGTAGCTGTGCACAGTAGCCACTGTGTAACTAAACTCGCAAATCAGTCTGTATATGATGCAGTAAAGCATGCTGGTTATACTCACTGTGGAACCTAAGAGCCTAATCCTGCGCATTATGTAACCACTTCAGCCCCGGAAGATTTTACCCCCTTCCTGACCAGAGCACTTTTTACAATTTGGCACTGATTCACTTTAACTAACAATTGTGCGTTCATGCAATGCTGTTTCCCCATAAATAGAGCTTTCTTTTGGTGGTATTTGATCACCTCTGCAGTTTTAATTTTTGGTGCGGTTTTTATTTTGTGTGCTAAAAAAAAAATAGCGACCATTTTTTTAAAAAAAGCAGTATTTTTAACTTTTTGCTATAATGAATACCCTACCTAAATTTCTTTTAAAAAACTAATTTCTTCATCTGTTTGGGCCAATACATATTCTTCTACATATTTTTAGTAAAAAAATTGCAATAAGCATATATTGATTGGTTTGCGCAAAAGTTATAGTGTCTGCAAACTATGGGAAAGATTCATGACATTTTCATGGCATTTTTATTATTATTTTTTTAAAACTAGTAATGTCGGTGAGCAGTGATTTTTAGCAGTATTGTGACATTGCGATGAACAGATCAGACACTTTTGAAACATTTTTGGGACCATTGACATTTATACAGTGATCAGTTGTTGATATGGTCCAGAAATATTTAGACATAATAAAGGTGGATAAAGCACCTGGATAAGATGGCATACACCCACAGATCCTAAAAGAATTGAGCTCTGTCGTTTCAAAGCCATTGTTTCTAATTCGTAGGGACTCTTTAATGACTAGAATAGTACCACTAGATTGGCATAAGGACAATGTGGTGCCTATATTTAAAAAGGGGTCAAAGTCTTTACCAAGTAATTATAGACCTATTAGTTTAACTTCTATAGCTGGGAAGATACTGAATACTTTAAAGCGGAGTTCCACCCTAAAGTGGAACTTCCACTCATGGGAACCTATGACAGGTATTTGCACCCACTTCCGGGCATAGACTCCCATGGGAGTCTATGCTTCTTCCTGTCCCACCGTGCTGTCTGCTGGGACACACATGGGTCCCAGAGACAGCGTAGACCATTCCCATTGCACTGCATGACTCACGCATGCGCAGTAGGGAACTGGGAAGTGAAGCCGCAGCGCTTCACTTCCTGATTCCCTCACCGAGAATGGCGGCGGCAGCAGCCGAGAGCCGAGCGATCGATCGGCCTCGTCTGCCGACATCCCTGGACCCTGGGACAGGTGGCTGTCCATTTATTAAAAGTCAGCAGCTGTAGTATTTATAGCTGCTGGATTTTATTTTTTATTTTTTCCAATGGACTCCCTTTTTAATAAAAGACCACATAGATGAGTTCTTGCTAGAAAATAAATATTTGAAGCAACAGACAGCATGGATTCATGAAATACAGAAGTTGCCAGACAAATCTGATTTCTTTTTATGAGGAGGTAAGTAAAACCTTGGACAGAGGAGTGGCTGTAGATGTGGCATACTTGGATTTTGCAAAAGTGTTGGCCACAGTTCCCCACACATGGCTAATGTGTAAGATAAAGTCTACAGGCTTGAAAAAATCAGTTTGTAAATGGATAGAAAATTGGCAAGTCGAGCTCAATGCACTGTTTAATTGGGCAATTATGTGGCAAATGAGGTTTAATGTTGGTAAATGTAAAATTATTCACTTGTATGGATTTGGGGGCTAAAAATATGCATGCATCATGCATACTAGGGAAAGTACAACTGGGGGAATTAATGGTGGAGAAGGAACTGGATGTTCTGTTATATCATAAGCTTAAAGGGGTTGTAAACCCTCATGGTTTTTCACTGTCTGTAGTGCTGCAGCCCCTCAGTCCCCCCGTTTTACTTACCTGAATGCTGTCATTCTCCATCCAGGAATGAGCACACCATCTCTAGCTGGTGTCTTGTGTCCTGATTG
Organism: Lithobates pipiens; assembly: GCF_037356315.1. Lineage (NCBI taxonomy): Eukaryota > Metazoa > Chordata > Amphibia > Anura > Ranidae > Lithobates > Lithobates pipiens. Next base: position 396,131,782 of record NW_027507748.1, on the reverse strand, counting down.
GATAGATTGATAGCAGCACAGCCATTGCCTCTCGCTGTTAATCAAATCCAATGATGGGGCTCTGGGGGCCGGGCCGAGTCCTGCATTCTGTGGAAATGGACACATATGCGGGACTCGGGAGCACGCCCCCATGGGTGTCCACCAAGGAGAGCGCTTCTCCAACATTGACACTCGATGCAGGGAGGGGCCAATTAAAAAAATGAGAGTTTACAACCCCTTTAATACTAGCATGCAATGCAAAGCTGAGGTTTCCATAGTGAGCAATTCTTTCTTGTATTATGAGAGGTATAGACTCCAGAAAGAGAGAGACATCATGTTACCCCTGTACAAATCATTAGTAAGACCTCCTCCGGAATATGCAGTTCAGATTTGGGCACCAGTTTACAAAAAAGGATAGCAGGAAACTGGAGAAAATGCAGAGAAGGGCAACCGAATTGATAAGAGGCTCAGCTATGAGGAAAGATTAGAGCAGGGGTCTCCAACCTATGGCCCTCCAGTTGTTCAGAAACTACAATTCCCATCATGCCTAGTCATGTCTGCGACTGTCAGAGTTTTACAATGCCTCATGGGATGTGTAACTTCCGTAACAGCAGAAGGGCCTTAGTTTAGTGATCCCTTGATTAGAGAAACTGAATGTATTCTCTCTTGAGACGAGGAGGTTAAAGGGGGATGTGATCAACATGTATAAATACATAAGTGGTCCATATAGTGAACTTGGTGTTGAGTTATTCACTTTAAGGTCATCACAGAGTACAAGGGGACACTCTTTAAGTCTGGCCAAAAAGAGATTTAATCTCCAAATACAAAAAGGTTTCATCACAGTAAGAGCTATAAAAATATGGAATAGACTCGCTTAAGAGCTGGTTCTGGTCATCTCAGTAGATTGCTTTAAAAAAAAGGCCTGGATTATTTCCTAAACGTACATAATATAACTGGATACTAACATTTACCAGTAAATTTGATCCAGGTAATATCAGATTGCCTCTTGGGGGATCAGTAGCATTTTTTTCCCCCTACTGGAGCAAATTGGATCATGTTTTGCTAGTTTTTTTTGTCTTCCTCTGGAACAACTGTGGGTATATACGATTGTATGATTGACCCCCCCTCCCCCCTTTATTGGTTGAACTAGATGGACTTGTGTCTTTTTTCAACCAGGCTATAACTATATAACTATGCTATGTACTGCTGATGAGAAAAAGGCATTTAGCAGTTTTATATTTACGACAATAATTGCATTTCTGTGTTCTGTTTACTGTGGGAAACCAGATATAGTGAATGCAGGGTCCTTGGTTTAGTGAAAATTAAGGAATACATTTACAATATATTATACTTTTGGTTTTGGGTTAGATGCACTTTTTAGGCAATATTTGACCCAGGATGAAGATTTTATTAACCACTTAAGCCCCGGACTATTTGGCTGGCCAAAGACTAGACCACTGTTTACAATTCGGCCCTGCGTCGTTTTAACTGACAATTGCACGGTTGTGCGACATGGCACCCAAACAAAAATTGACGTTCTTTTTTCCCCATAAATAGAGCTGTCTTTTGGTGGTATTTGCTCACCTCTGCGGTTTTTATTTTTTGCGCTATAAACAAAAAACGAGCGATAATTATGAGAAAAACGCATTATTTTTAACTTTTTGCTATAATAATAATAATAATAATATCCCCCCAAAAAATATAATTTTTTTCCCTCAGTTTAGGCTGACACATATTCTTCTACATATTTTTGGTAAAAAAAATCACAATAAGCGTTTATTGTTTGGTTTGCGCAAAAATTATAGCGTCTACAAAATAGGGGATAGATTTATGTAATTTTTATTATTATTTTTTTTTTTACTAGTAATGGCGGCAATCAGCGATTTTTATCATGACTGCGACATTATGGCGGACACGTCGGACAATTTTGACACATTTTGGGACCATTGGCATTAATACAGCGATCAGTGCAATTAAAATTGCATTGATTACTGTAAAAATGTCACTGACAGTGAAGGGGTTAACACTAGGGGGCAGGAGAGGGGATAATGTGTATCGTATTTTGTGTTCTAACTGAAGGGGGGGTGGGACTGTGCAGGAAAACTAACAGATCGCTGTCCATACTCTGTATGGACATACAATCTGACAGTTCCCTGCTCAGAGAGCCGGTTCTCCGTGTGTCCCGGGTGATCGTAGGAGCCCGGCATCAGCTCGGGGAGCGAGCGGGGGCGCTGCTGCGCACCTCTGGCGGCACGCGCATCCCCCCAGGGGCCATTTATATTATGATGTAACATTACGGGGATTTGCACAGCCAAACCATGCTGCCAAACAACTGTGGCGGCTAATCGGCATGCGGTTAATGGTCCACTTTTAGATTTTTTTATGTAAGTGGAAAAGTTGTATTTTTTTTCACATATTGAGCGTATATTGAGCGCTTAACAAAAAAACTGCAACTGCTCATCATAGATATTAAATACTAATTGTACTATTAAGACACAAGTAATAAGATAATGATATCCAAAAGCATTAGAAAGAAGAAATTATAAAAGAAAGCAATTCCAAGCCTCTATTAATTGTTATTTTCTGTCTCTTTGCTCAATTCAACAGCCTATGAATCATTGCTGATAAAGGGCTAGTGTTCTGAATATATATATCAAAGTGAATATGTCTAAAACAATCCATACATAACAAATTCTAATACATTAGTACACAATGAAATAAAATTGAATAGGTGTGTATGATGCAAATATAATATATAATGGAGCCCTAGTAAACATTGCACTTAGATACCATTGAAATGTAGTAGATCAAAGGCAAGATAACTAAAATGGGGGGGTGTAGTACTGGTTATCTGGCTTATAAAGAAGTGAGATAAGACCTATTCATCCATAACTGTTAGATATAAACTATAATAATCAAACATTAGGCATACATATTTATATTATAAATTAGATAACTTACAATCATTATGGGGGATCAAGCACTGTTATGGAATGCATTAGTAAAGATTTTATTGTTATCTCCTCTTCTTTGTTTTTTTTTTTTATCTCCTCTTCTTCTTTTCTGGCAAAGTTAGTTAACATAAATATTAGTCGCTGCAACTACTATTTGCAAACCTTGTATTATAGAGGTATGTTTATTACTGCCAAATTGCTAGCATAATAGGTGCATTGGATCAATAACTGATAATTAAAATGATATATGTTTTTTTTTTATAACAAACATGTTATATTTACCTGCTCTGTGCAGTGGTTTTGCTCAGAGCAATCTCAAGCCTCCTCTTCTCAGGTCCAGTGCTCCTGGCCCATCCCTCCAGCCAAGTGCCCCCAGAGCAAACAGCTTACTGTGGGAGCACCCAAGCAGGTTTGTTCCTGAGTTGCTGCTCTGTGTGTTGACAAGGCTATATTTACCTACCTCACTCACACGCTTAATGATACATCAAATAAGTGAGTTCAACCATGTCTGTATAAGAAGCAACCCATGCGGTTACAGCTATAAACAATTAAATTAAGAACGAATGATAACTGTGCACAATCTAATTTATTTAAACTCACTATTTTACAGAAAAGAAACTTGTATTAATCTGAGGTTAGCAACTATAACATAATTGATACAACCTTAAAACAAGGATGTCACCAATGATACAAAGTAATACAAATAGGAATATTGTTATAATGGTCATACACATGCTATCAATAGATTGATAATATATTAAGGCAAAACCCTACGATAGAAAAAGTTAGGGAAAAACTAAAGAGAAATAAGAGAATACATTACACAGATATTCTTAGGTGAACATGTTGTGTCCAGACAATGAGGCTAAGAGAACGGGGGTAGCTCTCTGTAGTGCTTTCTACTCCCCCCATGCCCCTACTCCAGGTTCCAACCCCCTCTACCAAACAAAAGGATGATTTATCACCTGAAGACATCCAACAGTTTCCACGAGACATGAAAAAATAAGCCCTGTAAAGCTGAGCCCATATCTCATGAGGATATCACAAATTAAATAAAGTCCTGCAAAAACATACATACACACAGACACACACACACACACACACATATATATATATATATATATATATATTTATTTATTTATTTAATGGGGCATGGTAATTTAAGTAAAGAATCCTTGCAATGGTTCCCATGAAGCTCCTTGTTATAAATATGAAATTCAAAATCTCCACCACAGTGTCCATTCAGGCACAGAGCCGTGACTCGACCCTCCCACTCTCTCTCCTCATTGGCTTTTTTACTTTTTTACTTTCATGCATAAAAAAAAACCTTCAGCCTTTAGAACCACTTTAAGATTTGATAAATACAGGTTTGAGATATGCATACTCAGATTTTCATACAGAGTTTGAGATTTACATAAAAAAATGTAGTATCGTAAGCGCCAACCATAAACTTGTCGCACCTCAAGCCACACTCCTGTTATCATGCTTAAAAGATTTTGTTGTAGATCTATACTCCACAGAAAATGTAAATTTTTGCCAGCAAAATCACTTGTTCAAAAATACTGTATATATATATATATATATATATATATATATATATATATATATATATATATATATATATATATACTTTCTTTTGGATAACATACTCTGTTTAGGGCATTGTTATCATCCATAAATTAGTTTGTGGCATTTAGCTGGTTAACAGGAAAAATGTGTGTAATACTAAAAATATTTATACCCCAGCAAACATTCATGTACTCTTAGAGCAGCGGCGAGCACTACTGCAACACATCAAATAAAATAAACATCTAACAGCTGTTCTCACAGCCTAGGAAATTATATTTGCCACTTTAGGTATCCAGTGAATCAACATTCAGAGAGTGTGTAGTGCATCTGGAGTAAAAAGTGTTTGCTTAAATTATGCATGCGGTGCTCCATATTTGCCTAATAAGAAAAATATAGAGGAACCTGTACTTAAAAACACCTGTCATAAAAGGGCACATGGGTAATAATTACACAAATTTACTGTAAATATGAAATTTGTGCGATCAAGCCACCTGTCCAAATAGCTCAGTAATTTGACTAACCACAGTACTTACTGACTTTCAATGTGCAAATAAATTCTTAACTAATTCTGGCACATAAAATGATTTCATCATTTAAGCGGAAAAACATTGCCTTATAAAATTTTTGTGCATGCACCTCGGTCACTGTTATAACTCATTATAACTCACTGCTCAGACTGTTATAATCTCCAGATTTATAGTAAAAAGTTGCCATATGTAATGCTTAATATATATTTTAAGACATATTTATAAAAACTGGTCAGTTACAAGCACATCAATGCACTTGGATTTAGTCACAGTAACCATGAATTTTCACTTGAGATTCACATTAGTTATAATCTAAATCTATGGTGAGTGGAAATTGTGATTATCTGCATATGTAAATGAGGATATAAGACCAAAAGTCTAGTTTTCAATGTTTCCAATACATAGCAGGATAGGCCATAGTGGGTCCCCATAAGGAATCAAAGGAAAGTCATACAATTTAGAAGAACACATCATGTACCCTCAAGATATCTCTGCTGGGGATGATCATTCACAAGTCAGCACAAATCCAATTTGAAAATCAAATTTGAAAGAATTAGTCCCATAGCCACAAATTAAGGCAAAATACCTACCCTGTAATAAACAGGCACAAAAAATCAAAGGAAATGTATATAATTTATGCAAATAAAAAACAAAAAATCGCAGACAGCTGGCGACTATAACCACAGCACTTTAGAATCATAAAATACCATACAAATGGGGCTTCCCCACTAAACTGCTCATTACACAGTGATGACATGATTGCCCCAGGGGGCTAGGCCGCGAGACTTAAACTCCTGAGGAACTGATGCATTATTACAGAAGAAATACAGGATCCTTCTGACCAACTTCCAACACACATGGAAACCAGAGGAGCCTATCAAGATGTCTGAAGTCACAGAATTTACCCTTCTCTGCACCCATCCCACAAAATGGCTGGGAAACTGCAGCGCTCTTATCCAATACCCCCCTGCCTGTTCAGTGATCCTTGTCCCATGTTGTAGCTAGAGGACCACTTTCCCCCCATAGATAGTTTGAAATAGTTTCTGCACATTGAGCCCAGGTTTCATTAGCTACAGTCCCTTTTTAAACACAGACCCCCCCCCCCCACCCAAAACCAGCACCAGTTAATCTTCAATCACCTTCCAACCAAGTTATTCCCTAATCTCTCCTACATTGGACAAGCGACAACCGACGTTTCTCACATTAGGTAGAGATGGACAAGCAAATCGCTCTACACTTATCAATTACCACCCTTACTTGGGGACAATCTACCCTACCTTTATTCCCTCAAAATGGCTTTCAAAATAGTCTGTCAGAGATCAGCAGCTAAGTAGACCAGACACGTAACTACACAAGGGAACTGAGACCAACCAATGTATTTATCATTAAAGTAATATTTATTTACAGTGAAACACACAAATACACACCAGATAACACTGAACATAAACAAACCCCAAAAGAACCAAACTCCCAATGCACAAGAACTACTAACAAACCTAACTACTGACAAAGTAACTAAAGAAATAAACTACTGACTAAATACAAAACATATACAATGTAATGACAAGGGAATAAAGGAATGCAACAAATAGGAGAAACAAGATTGGGTACTAGGGCAGCAAGCAGGAGAACAGCAGAGGGATACAGGATGTATCAGGCAATATGGAACAAACTGGTAGCTAGGAGGCAGTCAGAATCGTGATGCACCTGGGAAAAAGAGGAGCCGCCTTTAATAACCACCTGCCAGCTGGAAACAGATGTGGTTGATCAGGTCTTACTAGCTTCTGGGAGACACCTGCTGGTGGACACAGGAACTGCAGCAAATAGCCCAGAGCAGCACAGTGCCACCAGCAGGTGAACTCAATCCTAATGCCGCGTACACACGATCAAACAATCGGGTGGAAAAGTCCGGTAAACTCAAGTCCGCCGGACAATCCCCCCCTGTGTAGCCTCCGGCGGACTTTTTGTACCCGAAAGTACGGGGGACTTAGAAAGTAGTTTTGCACTCCAATCTTCCCGCCGGACTTGCATTTCGGCGGACAATCCGGCTGTGCGTATGCCAGTCCGCCGTACTTTTGAAATGAGTGGACTTTTCCTGCCCGGAGAAAAGTCCGCTCATTTTGAGCACGTCTCCAGGTAGGCGGGCCCTCAAAGGATGCGTCACTGGCCCCGCCACCTGGTATGGACTTAAAGGGGAACTCCAACACCGAAAAAATCTGCGTCCACATCAGACCCTTTTCCGAGCACACTACCCGGCCGGCCAGGAAAGGGGGGGAAGAGCGAGCGCCCCCCCCCTCCTGAGCCGTACCAGGCCGCGTGCCCTCAACATGGGGGGGCGCCTTGGGGAAGGGGGGCCGCGCGCCCCCCCCACCCCAAAGCACCTTGTCCCCATGTTGATGAGGACAAGGTGCTCTTCCCGACAACCCTGGCCTTTGCTTGTCGGGGTCTGCGGGCGGGGGGCTTATCGGAATCGGATACCGGCCCCCCACCCTATGTGAATGAGTATGGGGTACAATGTACCCCTACCCATTCACCTGTAAAATAAAGTACAAAAAAACAAAACACACAAGGGTTAAAATAGTTTATTGCACAGCTCCGGGGGTCTTCTGTCTTCGGGGGTCTTCTCGCTGGACTCCTCCGCTATCTTCTGCTAGCTCTTTTACTAGCGGAGGAGCCCAGCTTTCTTCCTCGCCGCCGCCCTCTTCTTCCGACTTCGGGGGTCTTGTCCTCCTCTTCGGTTCTTCTGTCGCCGCTGTCGCCGCCTTCTGTTCTTCTGTTCTTCGCGACCCCCCCTTCCCCAAGGCACCCCCCATGTTGAGGGCATGCGGCCTGGTACGGCTCAGGAGGGGGGGCGCTCGCTCGTCCCCCCCTTTCCTGGCCGGCCGGCTGGGGTGCTAGGACAAGGGTCTGATGTGGACCTGGAGGGGACCCCCACGCCAATATTTTTGGCATTGGGGTTCCCCTTTAAGTCCATACCAGGTGGCGGGGCCAGCGACGTCTCCTTCGTGGGCCCCGCCTACCTAGAGACACGCTCAAAATTAGCAGACTTTCCTCCGCCTGTGTGGGCGAGTGCGTTCATTTCAAAAGTACGGCGGATAGTACGGCGGACTTAGTACACCGTATTAGTCCGCTGAAAAAGGGCCGTGTGTGGGCAAGTAGCCCGTTCGGAAAGTCTGGCGGACAGTCGTCTACGTGTATACGCGGCATAACATAGTCTCTATAAACAACAGGGGCTTAAACTCTCTGCACTTTTCAGAGAAACCAACAGTCAAAAAGCTGATATCCTCTTAGTGCAGGAGACCCATTTCGTATCTGCTAAAACTAAGGTTCATCTTGAAAAGCTACATTAGGTCTTTTTAGCTTCGGGCTAGAAGAAGAAAAATGAGTCCTCACTGCCATATGGAACACATTACAATTCAAGCTACACCAATCTGCTACAGACTTCCAATGCCCCTTTATAATTCTCATATGTGACATTAACCGAGTCACCTACACACTGATCAACATACAGTATCTCACAAAAGTGAGTACACCCCTCACATTTTTGTAAATATTTTATTATATCTTTTCATGTGAAAACACTGAAGAAATGGCACATGCTACAATGTAAAGTAGTGAGTGTACAGCTTATATAACACCAAATTTAACACACCTGCTCCCCATTCACACCTGAGACCTTGTAACACTAATGAGTCACATGACACCAGGGAGGGAAAATGGCTAATTGGGCCCTATTTGGACATTTTCACTTAGGGGTGTATTCACTTTTGTTGCCAGCGGTTTAGATATTAATGGCTGTGTGTTTAGTTATTTTAAGGGGACAGCAAATTACAATGTTATACAAGCTGTACACTCACTATTTTACATTGTAGCAAAGTGTCATTTCTTCAGTGTTGTCACATGAAAAGATACAATAAAATATTTACAAAAATGTGAGGGATATACTCACTTTTGTGAGATACTGTATATTGGCCAACCAAGCAACAACTGCGATTCCACAAATAAATATACAAGAAGGTCATACAAATCTGAAAAGGAAGGCTTCTTCTTGGTGCCGACTTCAACATAATTGACCCAAATCTGGACACTACATCTTCAGCTAGACACCATTGACCTGCTCTAAACCCTTTTCTTGAAACAAACAATCTCTTTGACCCATGGAGATGCCAACACAGAAATGAGTGGGAAGTTTCCTATCTCTCCTCCTCTCAACTCTCATACTCCCATATTAACTTCTTTCTTGTTGACAAAATCTCTCTTCAGAACATGAAAAACTCTGAGACTGGATCCATTACATGGTCAGACCATGCACCAGCCTCCATTACTGTGGGAAACTGTAGACCTAGAAGAACTTGACTATGGAGGCTTGATGCTTCTCTCATCCCGCGAACTGAGCAACATTCAAAAACTCACTACTGAGCACCATTCATATTTTAAATTGAGCGACTACACGGACACTGATTGGTTTGTACTGTGATTGGCATATAAAGCCTACGTGTGGACTCCTAATTAAACATCACAGGTCCTTTCCCAAATTACCCATTTAGAGAACCAAACCAAACAGACTCCATCCCACAAACTAGCCAGCAAACTCCTCGAGCAGTGACAAAAACTCTGCTCACTTTTACTCTATAAATTCGAAAACAACCTTAAATTAACTAAAGCCAAATACTATGCCTTAGGTAATAAGGCTGGAGCTCTATTAGCCTGATAGGACAAAGCCCAACATGTTAAGTGTAAAATAGCCTCTCTCCACCACTTTACCACCAAACAACGTCTCACAAACTCACAAGATATAGTTAATGCTTTTAGCGATTACTACTCCTCTCTCTACAACATTACAAATTACGTAACTACTTCTAGACCAACAGACCAAAACATACAAAGCTTTATATCCTTGATTGACCTCCCTACTATAACCCCTACCCAATCAGCGGAGCTTTCCCAACCATTCTCAGACAAAGAAGTTCTAAAAGCCATCAATACTCTCCCTCTCCAAAAATTGCCTGGAGAAGATGACTACAGTAACATATTTTACAAGAAGTTTGCCAAACTCATTACCTCTCACCTCACTGCACTCTTCAACTCTGCTGCCACCTCTGGTTCTATACAGATTGAAATGCTATGTTCAATTATGACCACCATCCCCTACTTCTACGACCAAATACAGGCCAGTATCGCTCCTTAACACGGATGTAAAATACTTGCCAAAGTCATTGCATCTAGATTACTGAAATGTCTTCCTTCTCTAGAGCAACCTGACCAAGTCATCTCTATGCCAGACAGACAAGCTCCGGCTGCAACTAGAAGAGTCATCAATCTGATTCATCAATCACCGATCATGAACGCCTTCTCTTCTTCTATCCTTAGATGCAGAGAAGGCATTCGACAGAGTGCACTGGGGATTCCTGAAAGCAGTACTAAGTAAATTTGGAATCATAGGCTGGTTTCAATCTGCGATACTCTCACCTTACTCAAACCCCTCAGCTAGAGTGTTAACTGATGGAACCCTATCTAAACCGTTCGGGATCTCTAATGGCATCCGCCAAGGTTTCCCCCTCTACCCTCTAATTTTTCTCTAATTATGGAACCCCTAGTAGTGAGGATTAGAGGGGACAAGAGCATATCAGGCATCATGCACAATGACAAATAGAACATGTTGGTAGGGGGCACTAATGAGCACAATCAGATGAATAGGTTCAACTCATAAAATTAGGAAATAGTTCCTAATTAACTAAATAAATAGTGGATACTGCAAATACACCAGCCTAACTAGATACAAAATGTAATATAGTGATTAACATACAATAAACAGTGAGCCTGCTGGTAATTAAACCTCAAATTCTGTGAAAAACAATTATGCATACACAGATTCTGTGTGATCTAGAATTAAACAACAATGGGTAGAAACAATATCGAAAATCACATGTCCTTATTGGTCCAAAGAGACAAAATTAACACACATGCGAGTGAATAAAAATTCAATGTGGTAAACTCTGTTGAGAAATCTTTCAATCCTGGAGATAAATGCACCACCTTCACCGGCTAAAATATCACCAAAGTGCTCAGTATATGGATGTCAGCTTACCAGAGGATGTTGACCTTTTTAATGAAAAGAAGGTCAAATGGGCTTTAGCAAGATAATGCTTGCTGCAATGTTGGAGATTGTGGACTGGATCAGCCCCTCACACCGTTGGGAGTATCAGGTGGGATATGTGAAAAAGATGAAGGAAAACAAAATAGTGTAATCCCGTTTAATAAAATAATTAAAAACAATACAAAGTGCTCAGTGGCTGCTTACATTGTTAGTGCCCTAGCCCGGCACTGAGGCTGGATTGTGTAGCAAAGGAGTGGAAGTGGGTTCCTCAATGAAGATGGATAGCTGGCTTGCGCTCCACCTACGACAGTGAACAACTAGAGGGATTGCAAATGATGTTGCAAGTACTGCCCCAACGTAAGTTTCGTTTACACGTCTTCAGGAAGCGTACTTGGTCACCAGAGGTGTGGTCTTCAATGGCGTTTGGCTGAATATCATCAGGGGTGGAGATCTACATGTTTAACAGCCTCAATGCCGGTCATGAGCGGACATAGAAACTAACATTAGAATACTGGTTAATGACACTTAAGCTTTAACAATCATAACCACAATGATAAATAATAATGCCGGAATAATTTTGTGTGTCTAACACACAAGGGTGGAACATATTGGGCGGCACAGTGGTGTAGTGGTTAGCACTCTCACCTAGCAGTAAAAAGGGTTGCTGGTTCAAATCCCAACCACGACACTACCTGCCTGGAGTTTGCATGTTCTCCCTGTGCCTGCGTGGGTTTCCTCCGGGTACTCCGGTTTCCTCCCACACTCCAAAGACATGCAGGTAGGTTAATTGGCTTGTGTACAAAATTGGCCCTAGTATATGAATGGGGTATTCCTTGGATTGTGGGCTCCTTGAGGGTAGGGACTGATGTGAGTGTGCAGTGTACAGGGATAGGGACTATTGTAGACACACACTCAGGTTGAACTGGATGGACTGGTGTCTTTATTCAACCTTACTAACTATGTAACTATGTAACTATGTAACTACTATATTGTGATATGTACACAGTATCCCATTTATAATGTATAGAATGTTATAAGAATAAAATAAAAAACTAAGGAATTACAAAAAAATCTGTATTAAAAAAAGATTAGTAACTTCCTCTAAAAAAATTGGAGGAAGATGAATTTGTTATTCATTGGTCAAGAAACAATTAAGATCCAACCCAATGTTTAGACTCAGTGGCTGCATAGCTCATAAACAATAGAGCCACTGGGTCTCATTTTGGGAGATGACCTTCTTGAGGTCAGTACCCCACCAGTGTTGAGTTATTCTATCTATCCCATAGAAAGAGAGTTGGTGAGAATCCCTATCATGGTACTGACGGAAATGCCGTGAAACACTAAGATTCAAAAAACCTTTAGAGATATTGGTAACATGTTTGTTTATCTGTACCCTTATTTCCCGTGTGGTTCTACCCACATACTGAAGGGAGCAAGGGCACTCCAGCACATATGTCACATAGTTGGAGTAACAGGTTATCAAAGGTATAATAGTATATTCTTCTAGTATATTCTTGTTGTGCCACCAAGGATTGAAATTTGGTAATTTTCTTTCCCCATCTGTTAGTGGTACGACACACCTTGCACTTTGTACAGTAATGGAAACTTGATCCATCTAAAAGGGTGGATGGTTTTTTAGGAGGGTCTGGGACATTAGCTGCAATCATATTCCTTTGTCCTGGGGCCCTCCTATGTATAAATTTCGGTCTGAGAGGTAGAGTAGTTTGTAGGCCTTTATCTTTTAAAAGTATGAGCCAAAATGTTTTAAAATATTTCTCTACACATTTGTACTGTCTATGAAAGCTTGAAACAAAAGCTATATCGCCCTGGAAGGGAGTTTTATTTTTTATGGTCAAAAGTGTTTCCATGGTCAAAACTGCATTTTTGGGAGTATCCCTTTTCATTAAACATATTGGTGAGTACTTCTGCTTGTGCATGGAAATCGGTCAAATTGTCACAGTTTCTCCTTATTTGCATGCACTGGCCTTTGGGAACCACCCCAGCCATTGTGGATGGTGGCAACTATTAATTTGCACAAAACCATGCACAATGACATGGAATATAAAATAAGCCTCTTTGCCGACGATGTCAAAACTTCTGATCACATTCAAGACATCATTACCCAATTTAGCTCAGCCTCCTTCTATAAACTTAAATCCTTTAAAGTCTCATACACATGATCAGATTTTTCGCAGACAAAACCTCTGACTTTTGTCTGAAGGCGCGTGCCTGGATTTTGTCTTGCATACAAACAAGCAAGCAAAGAATTGTCAGTCAACAAACATGAACGTAGTGACGTACTACATGTTTTTTCAGCTCTTTAGTGACACCCTTTAGGCACCGTCTGCTAATTTTGTGTTAGTAGAAGTTTGGTGAGTGTTGATTCGTGCTTTTCTTTTTACACTTTTCAGTTTGCGCATTTCAGTTTGCGCTTTTCATTTTGTGCTTTTCAGTTTGTTTCTGAATGGCCGTTCATCAACCAGACAATTTACGGAATCGGAGGAGATAACGTGTTATTTATTATTGGCCTTGGAGTTATTGCTTTGACCCAAGTCCAGTCCAGGAACAGGAGGAGGAGGATTTCTTGGACCAAAAATTGGTTGCTTTCTTAATCATGACCAATTATGTCATATGCCTTTGCTGTGGGAGCTCCAGGAGAATAATCCAGATGATTTTTGGAATTATCTCCGGATGTCAGACCCCTGCTTTTACCAACTCTTGCCATTGCTGAACCCCTATATTAATTAGCTGGATACATGCATGAGGCTTTTATTTTATTTTTTGGTTGAATAATAATGATTTGATTTTTTATATTTTCTATATTTTTGAATGCATAGAATGCACTTTTTGGTTAAGTTCTATTGGCAGATAGCATGTCTAATTGTATTTGTTTTCTTCTTTTAATGCACAATAACAAAAATGTGGAGAATAATACTTGGCTATGTGTTTTGCTTCAAAGGACAGTTTGGGAGTAGGCAATTACATAAAAAAAAATACAATGTAAAATTAACAAGCATCTTTGATCTTAAAAACTATGGGATTATGGTGTTGTGGTAACTTGCCCAAAAAAAAAAAACAAGCATAATAATATGATTCTTAATGTCACTAGAAAAAAAAAAGCCTTTGAAAATACATTTGGCAGAACTCCATCAGTATCACCAGCAAAGCAACTTCATTATTATCACATTAAAGAAGAGAATTGTGCGCTGCATTTCTAGATTTCAGAATTTGCTGTGTCTCGGATGTTAATTCTCCATTACGAACGCTAGTTTACAAGACCGACCACTTACGGCTTGTCCTTGCTTCTGAGCATGGGTGTTTGTATTTTGGACTTTTGTCCGATGGACTTGTGTACACACACTGGGAAAACCCGACAACAGACATTTGTCTGTGGAAAATTTATAAACCTGCCATCCAACATTTGTCCGCGAAAAGTTGGCCAACAATTGTCTGATGGAGAGTACAAATGGTTGGATTTTCCACCAACAGCCTGTCATCACATAATTTCCACTGGAAAATCCAATTGTGCGTATGAGGCTTAAGTCTCTGATCCTCCCGCTGAATCTCACAAATAGAAAGAAGTCACTCCTGGAAGGATCTCTTCCTTATTCTTGGATGAGTCAATCTATCCCATACCTAGGGATAAAGTTAGCCCCCTCACTACCTCACCTCTATGATCTTAACTACCGTGCCTTCCAAAAACTGCTTCCCCAACTATTAAACCAACTGCGCAAAACAGGCCTATCTAAACTAGGAAGGATTGCCTACTTTAAGACATTAATCCTCCCCAAACTACTCTATATATTCAGCACAGTATTTTTACTTGTACTCCATTCCTTCTTTATCTCAATACAAAAACACATTTCAAGATATGTATGGGATACTAAACCACCTAGATGCGTCCACTACATCCTAACCAGACATCACAAAAAGGGAGGTGTGAATCTTCCCCACATAAAAACCTACTACTATGCTTCTATCCTGGACCAGCTTTACTACTGGTGGCACCCGACTCCTAATAAAACCTGCTCAATCATAGAATCATCTTCCTACAAACGTAATAACCTGCGTGACATCCTCCTGATCACTTCCGCTGAGTTTCCTCCTAACACAATAACTACTTCCCCATCAATTACGGTCTCGCTGACAGTCTGGAAGAAATTCACCCAGACGACATCCATGCCTACTTACCCATCTCACACATTACCGATCCCTCTCAGAATGCTAACAACAAATTTGTCAAATCAGAAAGTACAACACTGGCAGAAACACAAGATTAGTAGAATATCAAACCTCAACAATAAAGATACTCTAAACACCCTCACAAAACTCCAAGCTGAATACAACCTCCCTCAAACTGAAGCCTTTACATATATGAGGATCTCCCACTTTCTTCAAACGTCTAAAATTCCCACTGAGGTTAAAATACCTAAACCACGCCACAACTTCTACACATGCACAAAGTACCCAAAACATGGTAAAGCCACAATGTACTCACCCCTTAGTGACAAACATCCCTACTCTCAACTCACATCCCTCTCAAAATGGGCAGAGGAACTGAATATTATTTTTGCCCCCCCCTCCCCCCGGTGTGGTTTCTTGCCTTTACAGCTTGTTACTGCTCTAATCACTGGGAATCATACCATAAAACAATACACAAGTGGTATCTTACACCCTACCATCTCTCCAAAATCTTCCCAGGACACCCCTCTGCCTGTTGGAGGACCTGTGGAAGCATTGGTACCATAGCAGACATTGTGTGGATTTGCAGATCCATAAACTCATTCTGGAAACAAATATTTGCTCTAATCTCCACAATATCACAGATTACAACAACCCCTAATCCTTCTCTATCATTACTACACCTTGGGATAGAAACCCCCCCCCCCCCCCCCCAGGTCACGAGTGGTAATATTACACCTACTACTTGCAGCAAAACTGAACATCACCAAACTGGAAAAACTACAGATCCCCCATCCATCTTCAATACAATCACAGATTGCAACCTTCAATGTGAAATGGAGAGACTAGTTGCTAGTAAAAATCTAAGTATGGAAAAGTTTTTGTATAAGTGGTCATTGTGGCTCACACATCCAAAACGTACTGTAACTACCTGATGTTCTCCTTATATCGCAAATTCCTCCTATTTCCATATCTCCTCTTTATTTTCTTATCCTTCCCCATACTACAATATAGCAAAACTGCCTACCTAGCTATGTCCAGGGCCGATCACTCTCAGGTAATCATTGCTTAGAGTTTACACGTGAGCAGCTGCAATTAGCATTAGTAGCCTCCTATTGCTTTCAATAGGGCTTCCTCCAGCATTAAATAGCAATCCTATACTGATTTTCTCGCATCTGCATGTTGTCAAGTAAAAATGCTGATGTGCATGTAGCATAAATTATCAACTGAATTTGATGCTAAAATTCTAGATTTAGCATAGGCATGTTATTGCCCTTGATATATTTGATGGAATAAAGTTGGAGCTCAAAGAATTTAAGAAACACTAGAAAATATAAGCTAACAATAAACTTAGCATGATAACCCAATGCCAAATGGCAGTTGCACTAAGAAACACAATTTTGAGATGTATAAAAAGTGAGATAGAGTACTAGCACTGTATTCCCTCTTTATGGCTCACTTGTAGCATTGGCATGGGATTCATAATTTGTTCAGAGAACTCAGGTTCACCGTTTTTTTCATCATAAAGGTCTGCCATACTTATAATTCAAATGATCAGCAGTTGGAAGAGCATGTTAAACAAAATTTGAAAAATTAACATACTGAAATAACATTGTTACTATATGTTATATTATGAGAGATATTTGAAAAAAACCTTTTATATATTTATATAAGAACTTTAAAATCAAAAGTGTTGTTCACCACAAAATTTATTGAACTGATGTGCTTCAGGGTAGTCAAAAGAATTGTATTGTGCTATTGTAGCCAACCTAAGACAGGAAGTGTGCTACTGGCAGGATCTCTAGTTGAAAATAAGTTAAAAAAAACTTAAGAAAAGGAAACAAATGCAGTCATCTCATCCAAGGGCAGGTAAGGCAGATTATATAAAATTTTTGTTTTTGGGTTAGATCAGTTTAAATTAGCTTCCAGTACAACAGAGGTTTCTATGTTTGCCATGAACCAATAAAGACTACAGCAATCATACCAGTGGAGGGTCCATTGTATACTCCCATGTTTCACACTTTCTTAGCAAGAGCAGAAATGGTAAGGTCATCAGTTAAGTTCAGCAACTCTCAGCACTAATGGCCAAACCCTTGTTATTAGCCCCAGGTCTCTTGGCTGCCTCTTTCATTTATTGCCTCTTTGCATGAGTGCTCTTGTTTGGTGGATGGCCTGTTCTTGGCAGATTCACATTTCCATTCTTGTGTAGTTTTAGATTTGTGCAAACTCTTCTCACGCAGCTCAGGTTTTTAGTAGATTGCATCAGGTTTTCTCTAGAATGTTTTCATTCTACTATCTACTTTTATGGTTTGCTGCAGAGAAGCACCCTCTACAGCATGATGCATCCACCACCACACTTCTTTGTGTGCAGTGTTTAGCTCCTGTCAAACATAAGAGTTTAGTCTGTTAGCCAAAAGGCTAAACTCTGGTGTTTGCAGGCCAAAAAACCTTCTTATGGCTGACATCAGAGTCACACTGGGAAACTAGATGATATGTCATTTAGATTTTAGTTAACAATGGCTGGCTCAATAAATGAGATTCTGGTCTGGACAAGCAAGCATGTTGGAAAAACAGGATGTACCCAAAACCAGGCAGTGGTTGGGGAGAAGCAGACAGATATTGTGGATAGAGGCTAGCTGAGTCATCAATAGAAATCAAAAACCGAACGAGGAAATGAGAAGTGAGGTCATTTGAACTGAAGCCTAGAAACAAAATCTTAAAGAAAAGTTTTTGCTCCTACTTCCCCAATATAGACCTGAAGGTAATTATCCACAAGTGTTTTAAAAAATTCCCAGCAAGCAATGGTGCTCAAAATCACCAGATTGCATGAGTGCACATCTGTAGAACATTCAAGAACAGTTATAAAATCAAACTATTGTGAAGGAATATAATGTACATACTGATACCGTATATACTCGAGTATAGGCCGACCCGAATATAAGCCGAGGCCCCCAATTTACCCCCAAAAAAACTGGCAAACTTATTGACTCGTGTATAAGCCGAGGGTGAGACATGCCTGTCCATCCCTGTGTGTGTGTCCGTCCCTGTGTGTCCGTCCATCCCTGTGTGTGTGTGTGTCCATCCATCCATCCATCCCTGTGTGTGTGTGTGTCCATCCATCCATCCATCCCTGTGTGTGTGTGTGTCCATCCATCCATCCATCCCTGTGTGTGTGTGTCTCCATCCATCCATCCCTGTGTGTGTGTGTCTCCATCCATCCATCCATCCATCCCTGTGTGTGTGTGTCTCCATCCATCCATCCATCCCTGTGTGTGTGTGTCCATGTGTGTGTGTGTGTGTGTGTGTGTGTGTGTGTGTGTGTGTGTGTGTGTGTGTGTGTGTGTGTGTGTGTGTCCAGCCTACCTGTGTCCTGAGCCTCCATCCCGTGCCTTGCCTCCTTGCCTCCGTCCCGTGCCGTGCCTTGCCTCCTTGCCTCCGTCCCGTGCCGTGCCTTGCCTCCTTGCCTCCGTCCCGTGTCGTTTCGTGCCTTGCCTCCGTCCCGTCCCGTGCCGTGCCTTGCCTTGCCTCCGTCCCGTGCCTTGCCAGGATCGCCTCAGCGGCCATTCTAAAATTCAAAAGCCCCGCCTCCGCCTCCGCCTGTGATAGGCGGAACACTGAATTTCCCAGCAGCCTGTGTTCCGCCTATCACCGATATCGTCTCATCCTCGTACTACGGACGAGGATGAGACGATGTCCGTGATAGGCGGAACACAGGCTGCTGGGAAATTCAGTGTTCCGCCTATCACAGGCGGAGGCGGAGAAGGAGGCGCGGCTTTCAAATTGTAGTATGTCCGCCGTCTGTCTGCTCGATACGCTGATCGAGCAGTCAGACGGCGATGACTCGAGTATAAGCCGAGGGGGGCACTTTCAGCCTCAAAAAAGAGGCTCAAAATCTCGGCTTATACTCGAGTATATACGGTAATCAGAAAATGTCTATTTGCTTATGTGTATACATGTTTCTGTGCAACTCCTAACTTATTATGTAGTATACAGATTGACTCTCTGTTCGGAACTAAAGATGGCATCTATACCCTGCTTCCCACGCATTCGAAGAATGCATATGTGACGACATAACTAGCTTCAATCGACCTTCATGCATCAAGTTTCTCCATTTCGCTTGTATTTCAACCAATGAGATGTACCAATTAGACTGACATAGCAATGACGTATCTTATTGTATAAAATATTAACACCGCCCAGGAATAAATTAGAAGTGTAAGAAGTAACCGGTCTGAACGCTGTGTCAGAGAGTTCTGCTTCTAGAATTCATGCAAGTACACACTATTTAATTAGAAACAGCAGCAGATAACCTTGAACTATATTGTAATTCTTATCTATTTCACTATTACATTGTACAGTCCAATGTTTCTCAATTCCAGTCCTCAAGGAACCTACCAGGTCATGTTTTCGAAAATTTTCCTCAGAGGAAACGGCTGTGGTAATTACTAAGGCAGTGAAACTGATCAAATCACCTGTGCAAAATAATGGGAAGCCTGAAAACATGACCTGTTGGGGCACCTTAAGGACTAGAGTTGAGAAACACTGGTACAATCCATGGCACACCTGATACTCCATTTCAGGTGAGTCTGCAACCAAACATCAATGAGACACAGCAGGATTTAATTTAGAAACAGTAGTAACAACATTTTTCCTCCTGGTATATGTTATGCCATGAAGTTAGACCTTCCATATATACATTTTATTATGGTCACTTGGACTAATATGACTACACACAGGTGATTCATATTTCATAATTTGAAAACATTGTAGACAAATCGGCTGCCTCAGTGATGATTTAGTTGTGGCATATAAAGGAAGTTGTATACTTATGAAGTTAGTTATTTTGAGTTTTTTTTATTGTGTTTAGTTAAAATGACCACAGAGTTGAGTTTCAACTTTAACATTAAAATGTAATTTTCTGTTGATCAGTATCAAAAGCCAAAATAAACCCACAGTTGTTCAGTATTAAAGCACAATAAAACATGAAGAAGTGTATATGTTTTTCTGGCAAGCTGTTTGTAGAGGCCAAACAGGAGTAAATTAGTGTTTTATCTGCCTATAAAAAAAGCACAAAGAACCAGTTGTTGAAAAAATATAGTATGAATGATTTTGGGGACCATTTAGACCAGTGATGGTGAACCTTGGCACCCCAGATGTTTTGGAACTACATTTCCCATGAGGCTCAACAACACTGCAGAGTGCATGAGCATTTTGGGAAATCACTGATTTAGACTAGCTGATTATTTTAAAGAGGGATTCCGCCCCAAAAAAAATATTAAAAGCCAGCAGCTATAAATACTACAGCTGCTGACTTTTAATAAATGGACACTCACCTGTCCCGGGTTCCAGCGATGCCGGCAGCCGAGGCCGATCGACCGCTCGGGCCTCGGCTGCTGCCGCCGCCATTCTAGGTGAGGGAATCAGGAAGTGAAGTGAATCGGCTTCACTTCCCGGTTCCCTACTGCGCATGCGCGAGCCGCGCCGTGCAATAGGAAATCTCTGCGCTGTCACTGGGACCCGTGTGTGTCCCAGCAGACAGCGCGGCAGGGCAGGAAATGGCGTAGACTCCCGTGGGAGTCTATGCCCGGAAGTGGGTGAAAATACCTGTCTTTGACAGGTATCTCCACCCCCCTCCCCCCTGAAAGGTGTCAATTGTGACACCGGAGGGGGGGGGGGGTTCCGATCAGCGGAGGTTCCACTTTAGGGTGGAATCCCGCTTTAAGCATGATCATTAACACATGCATTTCTGTGCGTTGAGACACCATGGAGGTTATTTACGAAAGGCAAATCCACTTTGCACTGCAAGTGCACTTGAAAGTGCAGTCGCTCTAAATCTAAGGGATAGATCTGAAATGAGTGTAAGCTCTGCTGATTTTATCATCCAATCATGTGCAAACTAAAATGCTGTTTTTTATTTTCCTTGCATGTCCCCCTCGGATCTACAGGAACCTTACTTCCAAGTGCACTTTCAGTGCAAAGTGGATTTTTCTTTAGCAAATAACCCTCAATGGAAGAGATTTACCAAAACTAGAGCACATAGAATCTGGTGCAACTGTGCATAGTGCCTACTCAGCTTCTAACTTCAGCTTGTTCAATTAAGCTTTGACAATAAAATGGAAGATGAGTGGTTTATTTGCAGAGCTGCACCAGATTCTGTGTGCACCCATTTTAGTAAATCTCCACATATGCATTTTAGTAGGGGGGTAATTTTTGACCTACCTGCACAGTTTATTTTATACAGATAGTGAAGCACTAAATATATGCATTGGGGTGCTGCAACACACCACCCTTCTATGCATTAATATGTATTTGACCAGGTTTTACTACAATGCATGGATATAAATCCACACTTATAAATTTAAATTTACAAAAAAAACTTATGTAGAAAGATTGTGTAGTGCAGTAAAATAAACAGAAATTATTTTACCAATCTTTATGTACAGTCTTCCTGTAATGTAAGAGTCACTGAATCATAAAATGTCATCACTCTTCCTTAAAAACAAACTAACACATTACTGTATTTTAAATGTTAAATGGAACAGCCTTCTTACTCCTTACCTAACAATATCGGGTATATTAACTCATGAAGAACAAATACAGGAAGTGCAAGTTAAGGTCATGCTGTAAATGTCTGCTGGCAGCATATGTAGATGGTTTTTACCAGACTCAAGAGTCTAAGGAAATCAAATCTTCCAGTTCTGGAATAAAGCGACAGTAAAAAGCCCAGCTGTGGGCATTAAATCTGTAACAGTTACTTCAACTGCAACTGAGAGATGGCTTGTGTGATGTACAGTATGATTTTACAATCCTCTTAGCACTGACAATGTAAAAACATTCAGTCTGTTAAGAAGAAAAATAATTAAAATGTGCTTTTATGGGTAAGGTAAAAATGTAATATAGTCACTAGAGATGGACCAATTGATTGGTCAATTAGGCAGATTGAGCAAATCTTATTCTTTTCTGGCAAAGCATGATTCTATTTTCAATATGTTTGTTTAGATTTCTCTGATCTGCTGCAATACATACGATTCTTGAAACAGATCAAAATGTCTACTCTGCATAATTCTCAATAGATAGAATAAATCGGAATTTACATATTAAGGAGTATTTGATTCACTGGTAAAGATTCAATCAGATTTAACTAAGCCAGCCAATTCTTCCAATTCACAGCACTACTCACACAATAAAAAGTCAAAAGTATTATCCAAACCAAAAACATCTTTGATCAGTAGTCCACCAAGGCCTATCATTTTTTTAATGTGTACATTATAGGTATAGAAAATCATTACACTGTTTTGAAAAACCATTGAAATTGGGTACGTGAGTGTGTGTGTGTGTGTCAGCCAACATCATAAGCATCATGATGGTAACTTTTTAGGGGCAAGAACCTATGGTATGGTTATGGTATGGCAGAAATGGTAAGGAAGGTTCTCTTGAATTGATTGAAAATATATATTTTTCCCTTAAAATAGCTGCTGTGTGCAATGGCATTGCATAAAGCAATATCCTGTGCCCTCTGCTCCACCTCTTCACCATGTACCCCAAAGCAAGCTGCTTGCTATGGGAGCACATATGCAGTCATGTTCCCTAGCCAGGCTGTGCACATTCATAGACACACATGATGTGGATTGACCCCACCCCCTGCTCCCTCCTCACAAGATTTCATGACAACAGAAGGACTCATTGGCTCCCACTGCTTTCAATCTGTCCTATATGAAAACAAGGAGAGAGTAACATCTGCTGCAGATGGGCACAGTGCTGGATCAAGAAAGGGGTCAGGTAAGTATTGGGGGGTGGGGGCAGGCAGTGAGATGTATGGAATGCATTAAGGTTATTATCTCTTCTGATCATCTACTTATGACTTTTTATATACTGTTACCAGAACAAGTTCAGTGTCAATATGGTAACTGACATACAGTGTCATCAGTGCTGCCAGCCATTGTTCATGAACACCAACACAGCAGTGCAATGTACCCAGACCAGCCCAGCCAGTCAGAGGGCCCTTAATCACCACCATACCATTCCCAGTGTCACCATAAGGCCTTGCTCACATTTGCAGTGTTCGCTTCAGAGAGCATTTAAAAGACAGTGAGAAGATGTGTTGCCTACTCACCACATACTTTAGCCCATAGGACCCTGCACAAGTGTCCCCATTTACTCCCCATTTACTCGAATGGGTTGCAATTGGTAGGCTATGAAAGCAACAGTGAGTATAATCCCTGCCATGGCTGGAAAGCATCTCAGCCGCAGCATGCGTACACCCCTGGCCCCTGCTTCTGCAGTTAAAGGAGGTAAAAGTTGTAGGGGGGGAGTTAAACTCCTGGCTCAACCACTAGAGATGGGCCGAACGACCCTCAGTTCAGTCTGTGCCGAACTCTTGAACATAGCAAAAGTTCAGACACATCAAACCTCATTGAAGTCTATGGGACCCGAACAGGAAAAATCAAAAGCCCCTATTTTGAAGGCTTATGTGCAAGTTATTGGCCATAAAAAGAGTATGGGGGCCCTGGTACTGCCCTGGGGGACACATACCAATGCAAAAAAAAAATGTTTTAAAAATGTTTTTAAAGGAACAGGGATTTTAATGATGCCCAAAGTGAAACAATAAAAATGAAAAATTCCTTTAAATAAAGTGAATGGGGGTCCCCTTACCTGCCTGCAAAGTAGCACATCTGTACCATGTATAGAACCTGCACTACACTAGCACACTACACTGACACATTATTCTCACACACTAACACTAACAATAAACTAACACTCTGCACTGAAGAGTCACAAAGTGAACAGTGAACACACTAACTGCTAGTAGCAAATCAGTAAAGGCAACTCAGTGCAGTATCGCAAAAAATGGCCTGGTGATTAAGGGGGCAAATCCTTCTGGTCCTTAAATGGTTAACTCAGGTAAGAGTTCACTGTCTCTGTAGCTAAGGAGGACCCAGGCTTACACTATAAGCTGTTGCTGAAGATCAGGCAAAAGCATTTTCAGGTATAGATTCTTCTTGTTTGTACAGATCTTCCTTGGTGTTAAGTCATTATGGAGTCCTCCTCTCAGCTTATGCCGTTGCCCCTTTATTTGGAAAGTTTACCATCCCCACATGGGTGTGGCCCTTTTCACATTACTGCATTTCAATGAAAAAATAATTCTCTCATTCGCTCTTTAGATAGCACTGTGGTATCATACATGCCATAGGTTATATATGTCAGAATGTCAAGCTATTGTTAACCATTGATTAACTTGACTTGTTGATCTTTGTTACATAGCCCAACATGCAACAATGGTATATAAGTTCCCATTTTTTGAGGACAACTTGTGTAATTGTTACTAAGGAATTTGTTTGAGAAGTCCACTCAAACATTCAAATTAACCTGATTTCTGTTTCTAAGACAAACCACTAAACACATTTTTCCATGTACAGTAAGAACTGAAAATAAAATTCATAAAACAGACGTATATTTATATTTAACGCAACACAAACTTCAGCTTGTTCAAATAAGCTTTAATAATAAAACCTAGAAGCTGATTGGTTACTATGCACAGCTGCACCAGATTCTGTGTGCACCAGTTTTATTAAATCTCCCCCAGTGCCTCCAGTCATCACCACACCAATCCCAGTGTCACCATCAATAATAAAGCCATAATTAATATACAATTATTTATTTATTTGAAAAAAAGAAATAGAATAGAAAAAGAAATGTAGCAGAATACATTTTAACTTAGATGAATGAAGAAAAAATATTTATTTTCAAAGTTTTATAACAGGAAGTAAGAAAACGTGAGTTTTTTTTCAAACTTTTAGATTTTTTTGTTTATATAGCAAAATAATAATTAAAAACAGTAGTGATAAAGCTCTATCTGTCTTGAAAAATGTATAAGTATTTAATTTGGGTGCAATATTCCATGACTGAGTAGTTGTCATTCAAAGTGTGACAGCACTGATATCTTAAATCTAAAACAGAGATGTTCTCTTCTAAAACCAATGCGTTAGTGGGTGAATGGCTTTTTATGGTACCACAAATCCCCTTTATCTGGAGGCAATAACATTAATACATATTATTAGAGCTTTGGAAATTGGACCTGTGAATCCCCGAAACATTGGTTCCTTTAGATGTAAACATTCTTCTTTAAGGATCGTGAAGTGTTAACTATTTTCATTTTTTACCTTAATGCCAATAGCTCATATGAAGTAGTTTGACTGATATTAGGCCTCCTTAATCCCAGGACCTGCACTGGATTATTGGAACAGAATGGTGATACTTCAAGGGTCAGTGCCAGGGATGGTGAGAGTATTGTGTTGAGAGCTGCTTCTTTGATTATAATTAGTCCAGGGCATTGTTTTTGTGTTTTTTGGGTTTTTTTTTTTTTGTTTGCTTTTCAATTAGGATTGAGTATGAGCAATTCTGGTTATGGTTTAATACAGCCTTCTGTGTTATTATTATTCACAATTTATATAGTGCCAATAGTTTGCGCATTGCTTTACACCGTGTTGAAGCAGTTATTATTCTGCTGCTTTAAGAGAGACTGTTCTGGGAACACTGGGAACTCTTAGCCCCTTTATAAACTGCCATATGCCTTATAAGTGGATAAGGTTGTCTGAGAGAGGAGTGGTCCTGGCTGAAGAAATGACAGTGCTCAGCAGGCCAACACAGCCACACCAGGAATCCTTATGTTTTGCTGGTCACATGAGCATCATTCGTGGATAAATAATTGTTTAAAAAGTAGCATCTAAAAGTCAACCAGACTTTAACCGGTTCCCAACCAGTGCACGCCGATGAACGTCGGCAGAATGGCACGGGCAGGCATATTGGCATACAGGTACGTCCAATCTTCAATTCTCGCGTGCCGGTCGGGACCCCCGTGAGTCCGGTCGTGGGTCCCGCAGACTCGATCGCCACGGGCATACCCGCGATCATCTCACGGGACAGCTGAATGGAGAAATGCCGTTGTAAACAGCATTTCTCCTTCTGCCTAGCAACTAGTGACGCTGATCTCTGCTCCATGTGATTGGAGCAGAGATCAGTGTTCACTAAATGAAAGCCCAACCCCCAAAAGTTAGTAACACACCCCTAGGAACACTTAACCCCTACACTGCCACCCACTGGTTAACCCCTTCGCTGCCAGTGTCATTACACAGGAATCACTGCATTTATATAGCAGTGATTGCTGTATAACTGACAATGGTTCCAAAAATGTGTCAAAAATGTCCGATGTGTCCGCCATAATGTCGCAGTCACAATAAAAACCGCTGATCGCTGCCATTACTAGTAAAAAAAAAGAATAAAAAATTATTAATAAAAATGCCATAAAACTATCCCTATTTTGTAAACGCTATAACTTTTGCGCAAACCAGTCAATAATCGCTTATTGCGTTTTTTTTTACCAAAAATATGTAGAAGAATACGTATCGGCCTAAACTGAGGGAAAAAAATGTTTTTTTATATATTTTTGGGGGATATTTATTATAACAAAAAGTAAAAAATAATGCGTTTTTTTCAAAATTGTCGCTCTATTTTTGTTTATAGTGCAATAAAATAAAAACCGCAGGGGTGATCAAATACCACCAAAAAAAAGCTCTATTTGTGCAAAAAAAGGACGTTAATTTTGTATGGGAGCCATGTCGCATGACCGTGCAATTGTCAGTTAAAGCGAAGCAGTGCCGAATTGCAAAAAGTGGTCTGGTCTTTGATCAGCAAAATGGTCCGGTCTGTAAGTGGTTAAATTGAATGTATCTGACTAGAGCTTAGGTCATTTTATTACCCTATTGAATAAGCATTGAGTATAATATGAGTTATCAATAACTCCTAACAGTGGAGTTGAATTATTAAAACTGGAGAGTGGAAAATCTGGTGCAGCTCTGCTTAGAAACCAATCAGGTTACAGATTTTTATTTTGTCAAAGCTTAATTGAACAAGCTGATTGGCTATAATGCACAGCTGCACCAGATTTTGCACTCTCCAGTTTTGGTAAATAAACCCCATTACTATTATTAAAGGTTTATTTTTATATTTTATTAAGCACAATCTCTGTGTTTTCCAAGCATGCTTTGCTCATCAATACATTTTCATTCCTGTTTTCAGCTCTATGGCCTCTGGCACTTGACATCTTTTCTAATACCATATTGCAATAGTTCTGACTTTTGCACTGTGTACTGATTTACTGTCTTGTGCTGTTCCAGAACTAAGTCATTGGTTTTGACTACCGTATTCTATTCTCTTTTGTGTGCCTGAGAACCAACCTTCTTTTCCATCAATTTTCATCCTCCTCTCTGTCTGTTACCCTTCGCTCATTTCTTGTCTGCTCTCTCTTATACTAGTTCTCTTTTGGGCTCTCCATGTCTTTTCCAATCCTTTTCTGTTTGGAGTGAATATTTCATGCACCAGTAATCCTGCTCTATCATGCCACTGCCTTTTAATATCCAACTCAGTGCAACATGCAGACAATGCAGACCTTCAGTTTCAAAGAGTTACTTTGCTGTGCCAGAAAAGAAAAAGCATTTCTATTGTGGAGGAGTGAAGAACATTTGCTATCTGCAGCATATTAGCCAAAGGCAGATTTTAAGTGCAACCATCCTAGTTCTTTTGAGAAGCAAGGTAGACTGTTGGCACCAGCTTGTAAAATGTTAAAATGGGTTCTTAAGATGACAGTATTGCCTAAACAGTATAAAATATTAATGTGAATGTGTCAGACAAATTTCTGCTGTAAAGTACTGCAGCAAACATATGATTTTCACTTCAATTGTGTTTGACCAAAACATTGAATCTATGTAAAGGAATTTGTTCTAAATGGACAGGTTTGCATGGGTATTATGACTACAGTGTTTTCTAGAATTTTAAGTGCAAAAAATAAAATGTTAAATAACAAGATTTTAAATTTCCTACAAAACCATGAATGTGTTAACTCTATTCTTACACCATAACATTCTCCTCAATAGGATCAAAAGATGTAACCACTTCAGCTTTACATCTGCATATTCTTTATACACTAGAAAAAAATATATACATGTCTGTCATAGGCTTAATGGGTCAGAAATAATGTAATTGTTGAGCCAATATATATATATATATATATATATATATATATATATATATATATATATATGTAAGAAGGCCAGTATGGTGGCCTGAATTTATGGGAGGAGCCCAGGGGGGGGGGTATTTAACCAGCCCACTCGCCTGTGGTCTTTGTCGGTTTCCTGTGCGCGATACTACGTCACTAGGCCGACTATTCGAGATTCGTTACCGTTCGCAAACTTCCGTCTCCAGAAGTCTTGTGGTTTTTCGTTCCCGATCGTGTTTTTTGTACAACGTCTCTGACTCGGCTGTCGCAGGTAGGGGTTTTCGATTGACCTTCATTTCATGCATTTCTGTTAGATATCTTGTCACGAATATCGATGTCTAAACTCTCAAGTCATTCCTTAGAAACCCTGCACACAGCCGTATTGTTAGCCACTCAATCGCACAGCTGTTGTAACTAACTCTCTCATTTCACGTGCCTCACTTCGATTCGAACTTAGTTATGTCTAAATGTCGCACCATTTCGTTTGGACATGTCGCATATTGTATCTCTGCCTCTGTACCATGTTCCACAGACAGGTCGTTGCCAGTCGTGATACGCAGCACGACCGTTTCGTACCTCTATCATGGCAAGTTCCTACTTCATTTCACTGTCACCTATCGTGCTCCGATTCAAATCCAGGGGCATCCGTGATGCATTGATTCGTCTCGGCATGCCCCAGATGGTTTGGCCACATTTAATTTTCTCCACAGGTTATCTCATTTGACAGTCACAGTTGCAGAGTCAGTAATTTAGGTCACCTTTTGAGTTTGTTTATCAGACTCCTCATTAGTTGTCATCTGTTGTTTCTGTCTCCAGGTCAGTCAAGTTCAGTAGGTCCACCCTGCACCAGGTTGGACGATATTTCCCCAGGTTCCGGTCGACCATCTGGCGGCCTCGAGGAGATAGGACATCACATCTAAGGCACAGACCACCTAGAGCCATGTCTCAAGCTGGCAGCGAAGACCTTACCGCCCCTTTGTCACCTCACCCACCTTCAGTGAGCGACAGCGTGCAGTCCCTCAGGGGATGGACCATCCCCAAGCTGACGGCGGAACTGAGGCGCAGGGCCTACCTTTACCCGCCACAGCCAGGAAGGCAGAGCTTTTCAGGCTCCTCTCCCCCCTGCCAGGTGCAGCTGGGCCCAGTACCCTACCCCAGGCCTCTCTCCAATCAATTTCCGCTGCCGTATCACAACTCCACACCATGGTGTCATCTTTGGCTAACACTGTCATGGATGTCCAGGCCAGAGTGGCGCTCTTAGAGGCTCACCCGGCCAGACCACCCCTTATCCAACCACAGTTCTGACACCACTTCCGACAGGTATCACAGGGACAAGTCCCGTTGTCTGCCCAGCACATTTAGTTCCAGCCGACATAAGGAAGGACATCCTGGACGGCAAGGACGTCAAACTTGCCTCCCTACTAATTTATGTCCACAACCTGGCAGAAAACAAAGCCTATACCTGGGGAGATGTCTCAGTAGTTCTCAAGGCCAAGGACCCTAGGCTCAACCAGAAGTTGTCTGTCCCAGAGTTTGCCCTAGTCTTTGGCATGGTGAGGGACATCATATGCTCAGCTTTCCCCGGCAGAAGGGAAGAGCTGGACTTATATCTCCACTCTGTGGTGGACTTGGGTTACAAGTATGGAGGGTTTTCTTTTTACGATTACCATCGTTCCTTGTCTGCCAAGGCAGCTGCCAGGCTGGCGCAATTGCAGACAGCCACGGACTGGAGCCTCATGGACACTGAGTTGTTCTGCTGGCATTTTACCGGTTTGCGCTCACCACTATGCGCCATCTGCCAGTCCTCTACCCACACTGCCTCCTGGTGCGCCAAAGCAGCGGTCAGTCGCTCCTTTCAGTTCCCCTCTACCTCCAGTACAGCCCAAGGCCCATCAGCCCCCGTACAGAAACCCCAGGTAGACAATTTTGGACGCTCATTTCAGACTGTAGGAGGGGCGGCTATCTGCAACGACTACAATTATGGCTCGTGTAACTTTAGCCAATGCTGCCTGCTTCACGTCTGTGTCATATGTCACAGGGTGCACCCGAGAAATTTATGTGAGATCAAACAAAAGGGCTCGTGACTAAGCCACATAGATGTCCTGTGGTTGGGATTCTACCACAGGACATTTGCACCCCACTCCCTCACTAGCCACCTTCCTCATCTGAGGGTTTACTGCAGGCTTTCATACTGGCCTTATCTCTCTGCCCCATACAACCTATGAGTGTAGGAACCTTCGCTCAGTGTCCACCGACAAGCAGGCCATAGACCAGTTACTGCAAACTGAGTTAGAGCGAGGCTTTGTCATAGGTCCCTTCACGCAGCCCCCTTTCAGCACTTGGA
The DNA here is from genome assembly GCF_037356315.1 of Lithobates pipiens. Classification (NCBI taxonomy): domain Eukaryota; kingdom Metazoa; phylum Chordata; class Amphibia; order Anura; family Ranidae; genus Lithobates; species Lithobates pipiens. The sequence continues at coordinate 396,101,076 of NW_027507748.1, read as the reverse complement.
GAGTTAGCCCTATTGGGCTTGTCAAGGGCAAGTTCTCAAATAAAATCCGTTTGGTGTACGACCTGTCTGCGCCTCATTCTTCTCACGTTCCCAGCCTGAATTCCCTGATCCCCTCCGAAGAGTTCTCTTTAAAGTATGCCTCCGTTGACATGGCAATCCAGGCCATCCTTAAGGCGGGCACAGGCACCTGGCTGTCCAAGGCTGATATCTCAGATGCCTTTAAGCTTCTACCTATCCAGCCGTCCCTTTGGTGTTGGCACGGTATTAAATGAAGAGAACTATACTATTTCGCTACTAAGCTGACATTTGTCTCTAAGAGCAGCCCCTGGCTTTTCAACACATTTGCACAATCTTTTACCTGGATTTTATTACACAAAGCCCGGTGTCAGGAAGTTATCCAATACCTGGACGACGCCCTCTTAATAGAGCAGCCGGGTGTGCCTTCAGGGGACCACGACAAGCTAAGATTCGTCTTTGGGAACCTCAATGTTTCCATTGCTGAACACAAGGTTGACGGACCCACACACTCCTTCACCTTTCTGGGAGTCAACCTGGGCACTTGCTCCATGCAGACCAGCCTTCCCCTCGACAAACTGACCCACATTAGGTCAGTTCTCCGTGAATTCACCTGTACGAGAGGGTGTACCAAGAAACAACTACAGTCGCTATTGGGCATGCTTAATTTCACCATACGTATCATTCCCCAGTGTCGGTCCTTTGTCTCGTACCTGTTGGTCTATGTTTCACAGGCACAAGACCCAGATCAAATCCTCAGCCTGGATACTGCAACCGTAGCAGACTTATCAATGTGGGATGAGTTCCTGTCCACCTGGAATGGCATATCTTTGTTCATACCTTCTATCTCACCTCTGTCACTACAGGTGGCGACAGATGCCCCAGCCTCCACAGGATTCGCTGCTTTTTGTGGCCACCATTGGTTTGCTGGACCCTGGCCTTCACAGATACTTTTGATCCCCAGGTTTAGCCAGTCTTCATCCCTCTTCGAGCTCTACCCCATTGTAGCAGTCGCCCAGCTCTGGAGTCATACCTGGACAGGACAAACAGTAGGTTTCACCACCGACAATCAGGCCATGGCCGATATTATCAACAAAGGCAGGTCTAAGTCGCTCACGGGGATGTCTTTCCTACGCAGGCTGGTACAGCTGTCTCTGCAGCATCAATTTAATGTTCACTGTGCATTCATCCCAAGTAAATATAACCTTGCAGCAGACGCACTGTCACGCTTTAATTTCGTCTCCTTCTTCCGGCAGGTTTCCGAAGCTGACACAGTGTCAGCTCCTATCCCGGTTTGGTCTCACCTGATCCTGGACTAAAGCCGCATCTGCATGGAGCCACTCAGCTCATCAACCAGTCTGTCAAATAACACACTGAAAGCCTACCGTGTAGTTTGGGGCATGTTTAACAAGTTCCTGGTTACCTGCTCAACGGGTACACCAACAGATGTCAGGCATGTACTAGCCTTTGTCTCATATTGTCATAGTCAATTGGCCCTGTCCTACAACACTATCCAGCTATACTTAGCCAGCATACAGCACTTTCTATCACTCCGAGATCCTACAAAACCATCCGTGTTCACATCCCATGCGATCCGAGCCGTCCTGCGCGGCATCCAGAAGCGGCAGCCAGTAGTTAAAGCCAAACGTCTCCCTATTACTAGTACCATCTTTAGAAATATGTCTACCATGCTTGCCAGCTACCCATTTGGTGTTCTCCCTAGCCTGGTCATACAAGCGGCCATTTACCTGGCCTACTACGGGTTCTTGTGGCCTAGCGAGTTCACCCATAACAACTCAGTCAGTCCAGTCCTACGCAGACGTCACTTGGTTCGCTGTCAGGACCATTTCATCCTTCACCTCTCGGGTTTCCAAAACCCAGCAGGCAGGTTTTGGGGTAGACATCCATCTCTATAAGACTGATAATACCTGGTGTCCGGTCACTGTGCTCAATCAGCTACTCTCACTCCTGCCCGAACAACCGGACTATAGTCCCCTTCTACCCTTTCCGGTCAAACCTTTAAGTACCTGCCAGTTCATGAAGCATGTGAGGATTCTCCTTCATAACGTACTTCTTAATCCCGGTGAGTACTGCGGCCATTCTTTCCGGTTTGGAGCAGCCTCATCCGCATCCCGGCATGGGGTCCCAGACCACGTTATTAAGAGATTAGGCAGGTGGAAGTCGGCCTGCTTCGCCCGGTACATCCCTAATCCTCAAGCAGAGATGTCCCGAGCATTCACCCAACTTGCTCAGTGAATAAGACTGGAAATTAATAAAGATCTTTCACCCCTACCTAAGTGTTTTTGCCCCCTTATTTTGGTATACCGTCCATTAGACACGGGCACACTTCAGGTCCATTTCGCATGGTTTATCTTATGGTAAGTTTGTCTTGTTCTGATACGTATCAATCATAGGGCTTCGACCATAAGTAAGAAGGCCAGTATGGTGGCCTGAATTTATGGGAGGAGCCCGGGGGGGTATTTAACCAGCCCACTTTCCTGTGGTCTTTGTCGGTTTCCTGTGCGCGATACCCACCCTCCCATCCCCTTTTTAGGGCATTTTTCAAATCATTTCTCTTCAAACAATATTCATTTCTAATCATTGGGTATGCCCCCTTATTTTGGTATACCGTCCATTAGACCAGGGCACACTTCAGGTCCATTTCACATGGTTTATCTTATGGTAAGTTTGTCTTGTTCGGATACGTATCGGCCATATATATATATACACAAACGCATATATATATATATTTTTTTCTTGGGACAAACAAGGACAAACAAGTTTCTTTTGGTAATTCTCTCTTGCAAAAATGATTGCATGTCCTATGCAATTGATTGATAGGTAGAGTTTTAACTGTCACATTGTTGCAAAGCATTTCTCAATTAAGCTTCTAAACACAGTTTGGGCTCTAAGAGCCCTTTCACACTGAGGCCATCCGTATATTCGCGGTAAAGCGCTGCTTGTTTTACCACTGTTTAAGTGCCACTTTTTCGCCCGCTAGCGGGGAGCTTTTAACCCCCTGTTAGCGGCCGAAGAAGAGGTTAAAAATGCCCATCTTGCGGCACTTCTGAAGAGCTTTTCAGATGCTTCTGAAGCTCCGCCCTTTCATTGTAATGGGCAGGGGTGTTTTGTGGCATTTTGGGAGCGCTGCCCTAAAGATGCTGTTTGCAGGACTTTTTCTAATGTCCCGCAAAGAGCACCGCCCCAGTATGAAAGCACTCAGGCTTTCACATACGGCGGCATGGGAGGCAGTTTTCAGGCACTTTACAGGTGCTATTTCTACAGCTAAAATGTCTAAAAACTGTCTCAGTGTTAAAGGCATCTTATTCACCTTATGATTTTGATTAACTAAAGGCGAATAGGCTGTCCCCAGAGAGAGAATTATCCCCTGAGTTTAGTAAATGTGGTGAAATTTCACTCTGCAAAGTATACACAATGAAATGCAAAGAGAATATATATATATATATATATATATATATATATATATATATATATATATATATATTTGCTTGAACACGATTGGATGATGGCAATCAGCAGAGATTTCCCTCCTTTACTAAGCTCCGAGGATAATTTCCTCACAAAGTGCAATTTCCCTTGCAAAGTGAACATCCTATTTGCCTTTAATAAACCAATTCCTATCACTCTTTATATATGCAACAGCCAGTGCTGACTGCCTGTGTTTATTTGTCATAAAAATAAAACCCATATATTACATTTTGTCATTCTATCACACTTTTGGATGTGTCACTGTTTTCAAAGCGTGAACTATAATGTAGACATGAATGAGTTATTGCAGCAGCTAAACAATTACTTTGTGTTCAAGCGTAATGATAGAATACAAAAAAACAAGTTTTCGGAGGCTGATAGGGGCATATTGGTTTTTGGAGTTTTTCTGCATAGCATAAAATCTGCACTTGATGTTCATATACTTGAAATACCTAGATAACTACATTCGATTTCTGGGATTGCAGCAATTAAGAACAAAAACCTCATAAAAAGTATTGTAATTGTATTATTTATGTATTTATTATATGTACTTATATAGCGCTGTCAACTTATGCAGCACTTTAAACATATACATTGCACATTCTCATCAGTCCCTGTACTCAAGGAGCTTATAATCTAAGGTCCCTAACTCACATTCATACATTCAGCACATATACTAGGGCCAATTTAGACAGGAGCCAATTAACTTACCAACATATCTTTGGAGTGTGGGAGGAAACCCACGCAGGCACAGGCAACATGCAAACTCCAAGCAGGAAGTGCTGTGGCTGGGATTTAAACCGATGACCCTAGTACTGCTATGTGGAAGCGCTAACCACTTAGCCACTGTGCTGCCCCATTTATTTTACTTGTTCATAAGTATAACCTGCAAAATATATATATTTATTTATTGATTACAGGTGCTTATATAGCGCTGCCAATTTACGAAGAGCTTTACACATACAATATATTGTACATTCACATCAGTCCCTGCCCTCGATGAGCTTACAATCTAAGGTCCCTATCTCACATTAATACGTGCACTATATTACCAAAAGTACAGAAAAGGGGTGAAAACTTGGCCAATAGATCACCCACTAATGGGTAATGTACAGGGATAGGGACAATTGTAGACACTCACTCAGGTTGAACTGGATGGACTGGTGTCTTTATTCAACCTTACTAACTATGTAACTATGTAATCCACTCCACGCCCTCTGTTGAAGTCATATGACGAAACCAGTCAGAGCGTGACCAGCGCGGATACCGGAAGTGACGTTGTGCGCTCCACCACGATCTGCCTGTCACGTACCTGATGGTTGAACCCACTGATAAAGGGAGCGGCTTCTCATATTCCTCTGGCTCAAGAACTCCTGGTAGAGCAGACAGATGTTCAGGAGCACAGAAGGGGCACAAGTGCCTGGCAGGTCACAAATGCAAGCAATGGTCCGGTCTCCAAGTAGCAGACAGGGAACCAGATGTAGGCTGGGACCGGGATCAGCGGAGAGCAGGAGCAGCAGGAACACTGGAACAGAGAGGAAGGTGTCTTGTAGATCAGAACACTAGCAGATCTTCAAGTAGGCCGGGTTGGACACTGGTAGGCAGGAACAGCACCAAGGCGGCAGGCAAGGCATAGTCCGAGTCAAGCTGGGTCATACACAGGTGGGCCAGATCGGTACCAAGGCAGCAGGCAGAAGAATAGTCAAGATAAGCCGGGGTCGGTGGCAGGCAGCAAACAGACGGTAGTCAGAGGCAGGCCGAGTGACAGGTATCAGGTAACGAGTAAGGTATAGCAGAGGGGTCTCTCAGGAATGCTGTAGACCGGACAGCAGGGAGGCAAGGTGACAGGTCCCTTTAAATAGCCCCTTTAGCGCCAAGATCCGCCATACTGCGCATCCATGCACGCACGCGCATGCGCCGATTAGTGCTCTTGTGCACATGCGCGTGCCCATCCGCGTTAGCGTGCACCCGCGTGTGCCTGACAGAATTAGCGTGCACCTGCGTGCACTCGACAGTGTTAGCACGCACCCGCGTGTGCCCATATGTGCCCTCACATGCCCACCTGCGTTAATGTGCACCAGTGTGAGCCGGTTGGCTCTTCTGCTGGGGATTCTGCGGATAAGATTTCTGGGAACAGCTGGGTGATCAGAACATCCTTCTTGACACTGCCCTCTACCCGGAAGTGCAAAGCGGTGTCTGCAAGGATCAGCACACTTCCAGTGGACGGCTGGAGATAGTGATGGCGCCCGCTATACATTTTTTTATGCTTGTTGATTGCATTGTAAATGTAAGCAGCTAGGATTTCTGCTGTATGGGATTTTGCATTATAATAAACAGGATTATGCTATGTATATCTATCCTTGTGTTTATGATACAATTGGAGTACCTATATCAGTGGACCTTCTGGATAAGTGGTGTTTCAGTACAGAGCGATTGATGCATATTTATTCAAGGCTTTCTTTATAGCAGCGTCTGTTGAGTTTGAACCCTGTAGGGGAGTGTGCTTCACGAGGTGGATAATTGCATTCTGACTGATAATACTCTGAACTGTCCACATATCCATCTGCTACACAAATACTGTTGGCTGTGGTGTTTGCCATTGCCCTATGGTTTCAATACAATTATTATTATTTTATTTTTTTTCATTTTTTTTTTTAGCACTGTTTTAGTATTTGTTTGATTCAAGGAGGACTTTGTTTCTAGAGATACTACTCTAATATTACATATTACCAAAAGTATTGGGACACCTGCCTTTACACGCACATGGACTTTAATAGCATCCCAGTCTTAGTCTGTATTGTTCAATATTGAGTTGGCTCACCCTTTGCAGCTACAACAGCTTCAACTGTTCTGGGAAGGCTGTCCACGAGGTTTAGGAGTGTGTCTATGCAGGGCTCAAGTCCTATGGGAACGCATGGGAACGGAGTTCCTGTACTTTTTCCACAACAGGACTTTGAAGTATGTGAGCTCTGTGGCAGGTGCTACAGCAGCAGCTGCCAACACAGCTCCCAATAGTAAGTGCCACACATCTGACCATTCAGGCATTGCCAGTAGGGGGCCCCATGACAGATTCCGCTTCGATCTACCTGTCAATCACAGCTAGCTGACGGGTAGATCAGGTCCCTGCTGCTAAGAGATTGTATTTAGTCAGACCTCTCGTGATGCGCTCCTCCCCACCGGCCCCTCCTGATTTTCTGTCTCCTCATCCTCCCTCCCAGTCTCCTGCATACTTGCGCTGTGTGTCCCGCTGAATCCCCCCTCCTCTATCTTCAGTGCTATATGATGAGAGAACCCAGAGGAGGAGCAGAGCTATTCTGCTCACAGGACATGCAGGGAGAGAGGTGAGCTGAGAGAGGAACATCAGTTTGGGGTGGTAAGCTGAGCACAATACCTGGCAAAGTTTAATGCCAGGAGGGAAGTTTATGTGGAAATATGAAGGGTTGGAATAGCAGCGAGTGTGTGTTGGAGCCCTGCAGAGTTTGCAGCCCCCCAAGCTAACATACATCTCCTAAGCAGGAACACATCACTATCTCCCCAAGCATTCTGTCCAGATAATGTGCAGTTAATTTATGACCTTTCCGTTTAACCCTGTTTTATCCAAACTCTGTTCAATGAAAAGTGTAAACTCACCACATAAACACTCTATATACAAAATAAAATGCCCCAATAAAGATCAGAACATGATGTTCACATTTGCATGGAAGCACAATTGAAGGAATGCTGATTATTCAGAGAATTACCGTATTTATGTTTATTGAGGATTGTTTTTTTTTATGTACTAACAGTTAAGCTTCATACACACAATACGAAAATTGGATAAAAAATACCACTTTTGAAGCGTTCGTGCATATGAGCGTATCATTTATTTATTTTTTTGGGTGGGGGAGTGGACTTTTTTCCCCAGGACTTGACCCCTGTGTCTATGGGAATGTTTGACCATTCTTCCAGAAGCGCATTTGTGAGGTCAGGCACTGATGTTGGACAAGAAGCCCTGGCTCACAGTCTCCACTCTAATTCATCCCAAAGGTGTTCATTAGGGTTGAGGTCAGGACTCTATGCTGGCCAGTCAAGTTCCTAAGCCCCAAACGCACTCATCCATATCTTTATGGACCTGGTGTGCAGTCATGTTGGAACAGGAAGGGGCCATCCGCGAACTGTTTCCACAAAGCTGAGAGCATGAAATTGTCCAAAATGTCTTGGTATGCTGATGTCTTAAGAGTTTCCTTCACTGGAACTCAGAGGTCAAGCCCAACCCTTGAAAAACAACCCCACACCATAATCACCCATCAACCAGTGCACAAAGCAAGGTCCATAAAGACATGGATAAGCAAGTTTGGGGTGGAAGAACTTGACCGGCCTGCATCTAAACCCAATAGACCACCTTTGGCATGAATTAGAGCTGAGACTGCGAGCCAGGCCTTCTTGTCCCCAGAATGTAACAGTGAGAAGCAGCACAAGTAACCAGTTGTGTTGCAGTAATCATGTGATAGAAAGAAACATGCTCACAAATTAACAGAAAGTTGACTGCTTCTTAGCCCTTGTTCACACGGTCGGACATTCCGACGAAAAATGTCAGATCGGACCGTGTTGTCGGATAATCCGTCTGTGTGTGGGCTCCATTGGAATGTTTCCATCGGAATATCCGACGGACAACGTTTTAGAGCTGGGCTCTAAAACTTTCCGACAACTTTGTCCGATTGTGTGTAGAGAATTCCGATCAGACAAAGTGCCACGCATGCTCAGATCAAATTCCTAGACCAAAGCTATTGGCTACTAGCCTGAACAGAGTCCCGTCGTAACTAACTAACGTCGTCATGTTACGTACAATCGAATTTTCTGACAACTTTGTCCGACCGCGTGTATGCAACACAAGTTTCGGACAAAATCCGATGGATTTTGTTGTCAGAATGTCCAACCATGTGTACAAGGGCTTATTCTTTTCCGGTTCAATCACAGGCTATGGGGGAGACAAGACCTCTAGGCCCTTGTACACACGGTCGGAGATTCCGACAACCAAATCCATCGGAGTAATTCTGATGGATTAATTCCAGAAGAGGTCCGGAAGTGATGTTGCATGCACAAATTCGAAAAGCCGCGGAACACCCTGTACAAGTCTATGGGAGAAATCTAAAGTGCTCATTTTAAAGGCTAATATACAAGTTACTGTCCTAAAAAGTGTTTGGGGACGTGGGTCCTGCCCTAGGGGGCATGGATCAATGCAAAAAAAAAAGTTTTAAAAACAGCCGTTTTTTCGGGAGCAGTGATTTTAATAATGATTAAAGTGAAACAATAAAAGTGTAATATTCCTTTAAATTTCGTACCTGGGGGGTGTCTATAGTATGCCTGTGAAGGGACGCATGTTTCCCGTTCTTAGAACTGTCCCTGCACAAAGTGTAATTTCTGCAGGAAAAAAATTCATTTAAAATCGCTCGTGGCTATAATGAATTGTTGGCTCCCGTAATACAGAGAACACTCATTGAAAGTCATTGTTAAAAAATAAAAGCGTGGGGTTCCCCCAAATTCAATTACCAGGCCCTTCAGGTCTGGTATGGATATTAAAGGGAATCACACATCAAATTAAAAAAAAAAATCGACGTGGGGTCCCCCCTAAATATCCATACCAGACCCTTCAAGTCTGGTATGGATATTAAGGGGAACCATGCATCAAATGTAAATAAAAAAATTGACGTCGGGGTCCCCCTAAAAATCCATACCAGACCCTTTATCTGAGCACGCAACCTGACAGGCCACAGGAAAAGAGGGGGGGACACTCTAGAGAGCGCCCCCCTCCTGAACCATACCAGGCTACATGCCCTCAACATTGGGAGGATGCTTTGGGGGTCTGTGACCCCTCAAAGCACCATGTCCCTATGTTGATGGGGACAAGGGCCTCATCCCCACAACACTGGCCGGTGGTTGTGGGGGTCTGCGGGCAGGGGGCTTATTAGAATCTGGAAGCCCCCTTTAACAAGGGGACCCCCAGATCCCGGCCCCCCCTGTTTGAAATGGTAAGGGGGTACAAAAGTAACCCTACCATTTCACAAAGAAAGTGTAAAAAATAGTTAAATAAGACAAACACACTTTTGAAAAATTCCTTTATAAAAAAAAAGATTTCAGCGGTGGTTATCCACTCTTGCTATCCAGTGACGGATGATCATCTCTCCGGGGTCTAGCAATGGCTGATCTGATCCAGCGCAGCGCATCCATCCATCTTCTGTCTCCACGGAGGAGACACTGCGGGGATCCCAATGGCCTGACGTTTGTTATATGTGGAGGGCGAGGCCAACCGTCACCTGACCCCGCCCCCCTCTGATGCAATTGGGGAAGCCGGACTTCCCCAATGACGTGTGGGTGACCCCGCCCTCTCTGATGTAACGGAAACCTGCGTTACATCAGAGGGGGCGGGGTCACCCATACGCCATTGGAGAAGCCCGGCTTCCCTCACTAGCATCAGCGGGGGCGGGGTCAGGTGACAGATGGCCCCGCCCTCCGCATATAACAAACGTCAGGCCGCCGGGATCCCCGCAGTGTCTCCTCCGTGGAGACAGAAGATGGATGCGCTGCGCTGGATCAAATCAGCCATCGCTGGGCCCCGGAGAGATGGTCATCCATCGCTGGATAGCAAGAGTGGATTACCACCGCTGGAATCTTTTTTTTATTTTATTTTTTTAATAAAGGAATTTTTCAAAAGTGTATTTGTCTTATTTAACAATTTTTTACACTTTCTTTGTGAAATGGTAGGGGTACTTTTTGGTATTTAATTGGCAAAAAAAGTTGGCCCAAAGCAATGAACAAACTCTCAATACCCAAATGGAAACTACAAACTTTATACCTGCAATATCTGATAGGAATTTGGGGATTTTAACCTCCTCAGCACCTGAAAGACGATTAGAACAGATGATACCCCCTCCATATATGGATAGGCCACGAGTTAATAACTCAAACGCCTACCCACCTCCAACTACTTTTTCTTCCCCTCGTGGGGCACGTCCTAAAAATTACCAACAGGAAGAAAATAGGTCCTTTAGACGGTACCCTGATGATAGACAGAGAAAGGGACCTCCCTTCAAAAATAGAGGTCAGGACCATATTAGGAAGGGGAACAACCCACCCCATTTACATAAAAAGGGGCCTGTGTGGATTATATGGATAGACCTATGAATAGGGAAGTTAATTATCAACATAATATGCATATATATACACAGAACCGTTATGGGGTCCTGCGTGACGAGGATCCCCGCAATATACAATTTGATCGTTCTTACACAAATAGAGAAGATAGGTATATGCAGACCCCCTATAATCACGAATTCCCTGATCACCTCCAGTGTTTGCTCGAAGTCCAAACCCAAGAGAGGCAGTAGAGGAGGCTGGCGCCTTCAATGGAGGAAAGCGAAAAAGAACGCAGTAGGGAAGAGGATCTTTAACCTAAGCAAGGCCATACTTTCTGATGATGAGAAGGTTGTCCTTGATAAAGGGCTTAAGTTCGTCCCACCTCGACAATTAGATAAATGTCATACTTTTGTTGATGTGCAGAAGTATGTACATAAATTGACCATACAGAGACATTTTCTTGCCAATCCATCAAACGAATTGGAGGGGAGACCACAGGGAGCTATTTTACACTCAGGCCTCTCCAATCCATCACTTTATAATCCACCTAACACCTCCAGTCATTCTATTAATGTATTTAAAAATGTAGTTCTTCGTGATTTAAATGCATTACCAAAAAAACAAGTTCATCATGATCCGTCTATTGCAGCTGGTTTAAAATCTTTGTATGATAGAAAGGATCTTATTGTTCGACCAGCCGATAAAGGCGGGGGTATAGTTGTTTTGGACAAAACTGACTATATTACCCAGGTGAAAAATCTGTTAGATGATCGTACTACCTAAAAAGTTCTTCTGTGTGACCCCCACAACTGAATATAAAACAGCTCTTAAATCTTTAGTTGATGAAGGCCTTTCGTTAAAGATTTTGAATAAGAAAGAACATGATTTTTTGATCCCGGTGGCCCCACGAATCCCTGTGATATACTATCTTCCAAAGATACACAAAAACCCAATCAATCCCCCAGGGCAACCGATAGTACGCGGTATAGATTCCGTCACAGCAAGGATTGGGAGGTATATTGATTTCTACCTACAACCCTTAGTTAAGACCGTACCCTCATACCTTAAGGATACTCGTGATACGATCAGGTTACTTGAGAGTGGGGAATACCAAGAAGATTTGCTTTTAGTAACGGCTGACGTATCTGCTTTGTATACATCCATTCCTCTAGATTTAGGTCTAGCTGCAGTTGAGTATTTCCTGAATAAGGGTTCCTCTTTATCCCCGATACACAAAAAGATTGTTTTTGATATGTGGTAAGATAAATTTACTATTTAGGGTCAGCACAGTTACATCTTTTCTGTAACATTGCTTACCCTACACTACTGTTGGGCGATCTATAATTGCAGAAGATCTGCTATTTAAATCAAAAGGTAAAGTCACATATTATTATAGATTTATATATTTTTGCACCGTTGACACATTTGTTTCACATTTTTAGGATACAAGACATAGCTACAGTGATAGTTAAATAATGTCAATACTGTGAAACACATATCTTGTTTTTGTTTTTTTGGATGCAGTGTTTGAAAGAAAATCTTCTACTGAAGCTTTTAGAAATGTAGTAAAAATGCAAGTTTTTGGTTGCTACAATAATCTGATTGCAAATCTATATCTAATGCTGAGCCACAGACAGATATAAAAGACACACATGAATGCAGCTCCGAATTTATAATTAACTATAAGTTGTTTTATTAAATGCAAGCATAAGTACCTGAATAGGACTTGGTATGAGCTTCTTGCAATCCCCTGTAAAGCAGAGCTCAGAATGTAACAGTGAGAAGCAGCACAAGTAGCCGGTTGTGTTGCAGTAATCATGTGATAGAAAGAAACATGCTCACAAGAGGGCAAATTGACAGAAAGTTGACTGCTTCTTAGCCCTTGTTCACACGGTCGGACATTCGGACGAAAAATGTCCGATCGGACCGTGTTGTCGGATTTATTATGGATATTGAAGAATTATATTATGGATCTGTTAAAATTTGCGACGGAACATAATTACTTCTGGTTTCAAAACGTGTTTAATTCCCAAATCAAGGGAGTGGCTATAGGGGCAAAATATGCCCCCAGTCTAGCCAATTTGTTTATGGCCCAATGGGAGGAGGATGTCGTCTATGCTTACAAACGACCTAAATTAGTCCTATGGGCTAGGTACATAGACGACATCCTCCTCCTGTGGAAAGGGGACCATGCATCATTGCAGTTATTTATGACAGAACTAAATGCTAACAATAGAGGTATCATTCTCACTTTTGAAGCAAGTGTTAGTTCCATTAATTTTTTGGATCTGAAGATTTCAGTCATTAATCAACAATTAGTTCTACAGACCTACTTCAAGACCACCGACCGGAATGGTTACATTCCGGTCGATAGCTGTCATCATCAACAATGGTCACGATCTGTCCCTAAGGGGCAAATTATGCGTCTTAGACGCAATTGTTCGCGTACGGAGGACTTTGTTATTCAGGCTTCTGTGTTGAAACAAAGATTCTTGGAAAAGGGATACAGATCTAACACATTGGATGATGATATTCGAGCAGTACAAGGCATGGACAGATGCTCTTTGTTGGCTGATAAACCACGAGCCAAGGATGGAGATCACTTCAGATGGTCTTTTTTCACAACCTCTTCTATTCAACATAGGGAAGTTGGAAAGATTCTGAATAGACATTGGAAGGTGTTAAGCGAGGACAGAGTGCTGGGACCTGTGTTGCCCGATAGGGCTGGAATTATTTTTAGGGGCGCCCGTTCAGTGAGGGGTGAGATTGCTCCCAACACAGTGGACCCTCCAACTAAACCAACATTTTTCTTTAATTGTAAAGACTTTTTTCCTTGTAAGAAGTGTAATGTGTGTGCGCATAGTGTTATGAGATGCAAGACGGACACCTTTGCATCCAGCGTAACAACACGGATATACAAAATGAGACACTTCACAACGTGTGCGACCAAGTATGTTGTATATTTAATTACATGTCCATGTAATAAACAATATGTTGGCCGCACAAAGCGGACTTTCTCTGTGCATATCAACGAACATATTGCTAAAATTAAGAAAGGCTATGATAAGCATACGGTCCCCCGCCATTATTTAGAGCGCCATGATAGAGACCCTAATGGCACCCTATTTCAAGTGATAGACAAATTTGTCCCTCACTGGTGGGGTGAACCTAAGATTAGGGGCGTTTCGCGCTTAGAAACATATTGGATATATGAGCTGAGGTGCTACTCGCCCTACGGAATGAATGTTGATTGGGACATCAACAGTTTCATAGACTGTGGGTGAGTGGCGCCTCGGCCCGTATTCCTTTGTTCTTTTCCCCTTTTTCATGTATTCATTTTTTTTTTCCTTTTTCTTCTTTGGTTTAGTTTTCCTAATTTCTTTTTTTTGGGATTTTTAAGTGGTTATTTTTTCGATTATTTGACCAATGGGTGTACTCACTCCGAGGTTATACGACAGTTTTGTCTATAATGGCTCTAGCATGATGACATCCTTTCATATCTTGAAGTTGTTTGCATGCAATGTTTTTTTATTATAGCTAGCATACGATTACATTCGCTGATAATGTTAGCTATATTTATCGATTATTTTTGACTCTGGATTATTTTTGACTCTGGAATATTGAAGGATTATTCTATTACTATTTTTTCTCTATTAAGAATGTATACATTATTCTGGTAGTTGGAGTTCCGCCTTAGGATGGATCCCCACTCCTGGAATTGTTGTATCAGATGTAGATGGGTAAGATAAGTATGACTGGGTTAGAAAGAGGGCAGCCTTCTCTTCCAGGTACATATTTTTATTTTTACTTTTATTTTTACCCTTATTTGTTTTTATTTGACTGTAGCAGATTACTGATTGCATTATTAAATTAATTCAGGCATTTTGACCTTTTCTGGTTTGAGAATGAGGCTTGGTAAGTTGTCCAGGCTCACTTCCTGCCGCATTTCCTCTTACCCTTTGAGTTTCACATTGAGGTGTGGAATGCAAACAATAGGTTTGCTCCCTCCCTATTGAAATGTATGTAGAGAACGTGTGAACCAGAAATGGTGTGTGACTACTTCCAGTTTCACAACGAGGTTTGGAATGCAAACATTGGTTTCTGTTCTCCTCTGTATGTAATGTACTCTATCACCCGGAACCGGAAGTGACGTATGATCACTTCCTGTTTTCGGATAGAGGCTTGGAATGCAGACAGTGTTTTGCTTCCTCCTTTGTGGATTGCATGAAACAAATGTAACAGTATTGTGCAAACTTGGATGGTTAGATTTGCTGCCCTTACATATAGACGGCAAGATCTGGCTTTTTGGTATAATCTTTGATAATAGATTATTTATATATTGGAGTTGATTACCATTTCCGGTTTTCTGGTATTAACCCCGGTGGAATGCACGCGCGGCCGCCATTTTGGATCCGACGGTAACCTGCCCTCAATTATTTTCTTGGGATGGAGTGTTTAACCATTCATTGTAAGGTGAGATAATGTTGGCTGGGTGCTGGTACCGTCAATGCGTGCGGCGCTGTGTGCACACACATCAAGGGTTAATGGAAGAGGTGTTGGAGGAGGTGTTTTCTGACAGGTGGGAGACATTGATTAATTTGTAAAGACTTATATATATGGTAGCAATATGGGGGGGACAGGTAATTCCCCAGTAGAAGGCTTATTAGTCAAAACATGCCGGGCTAGCGTTTCCTGCTCCCCATATTGCTCTTTTTATCGTTAATTTTTATTGGATCACGTGATTCTTTTTGGATATTTTTAATGTCCTTTTTTATATGTCATTTGGAATTGTTTTTTCAAATAAAACCTTTAATGGTGGAATTTCACTATGAGAGGCATTGTGTCCTTACCTTTTTTTTATGGTGAACCTGCTCCGAGTTCCTAGCTGACTGGAACCTTCAAGAGAGAGTTGAAAACCCTGGAGATCTGAGGTGTATCGATCCTGAAGTGGGCAGCGACTATTTGGATGGTGATCCATGATCTGATGTATACGGATGGTGTGTGACGCACATAAGCCTGCATGACACATTTACTATATAGTAGTTTGTGTCCACCATTTTCGGTAAGGGTATCCACCGTTTTCTATAATAATTTCTGGCTCTGAATGGAAGGCTATACATAGTTCATACCAACGGAATATCTGGACTCACGTTTCACATTATTTTGTCATAGCTGGACTTTTTTATGTTCATATTGTTAGTTCACTGTAGCCCATTTTCTGTATTCCTTACTGGACTGCACAACATGTGATATGTGCGCTGACCTTTTAAGTTTGATTTCACTACCAGATCATTTTGTGATTTATATCTAGGTTTTTTACATTTTTATACATTTTTTGACATTATAGCGCTACATTGTTTGTTATCATTTGTTATTTTGACTTAGATTGTATGTTAGCTGCTGTTTTGTGTTATATCATAATTTTTTGTCACTTATATAGGGAGCGCAGTGTTTTCCCCCTCTTTTTGATTTGTACTTTTTTACTCCCTTACCATTTCAAACAGGGGGGGCCGGGATCTGGGGGTCCCCTTGTTAAAGGGGGCTTCCATATTCTTATAAGCCCCCCGCCCGCAGACCCCCACAACCACCGGCCAGGGTTGTGGGGATGAGGTCCTTGTCCCCATCAACATGGGGACATGGTGCTTTGGGGGTCATAGACCCCCAAAACATCCTCCCAATGTTGAGGGCATGTGGCCTGGTACGGTTCAGGAGGGGGGGCGCTCTCTCGTCCCCCCTCTTTTCCTGCGGCCTGCTAGGTTGCGTGCTCGGATAAAGGGTCTGGTATGGATATTTAGGGGGAACCCCACGTCAATTTTTGTTTTTAAATTTGACGTGGGGTTCCCCTTAATATCCATACCAGACCTGAAGGGCCTGATAATTGAATTTGGGGGAACCCCACGCTTTTTTTTATCAATGACTTTCAGTGAGTGTTCTCTGTATTACGGGAGCCAACAATTCATTACAGCCGTGAGTGATTTTAAATTAATTAATTTTCTGCAGAACTTACACTTTGTGCAGGGACAGTTCTAAGCACGGGAAACATGCGCCCCTTCACAGGCATACTATAGACACCCTCCAGGTACGAAATTTAAAGGAATATTACACTTTTATTGTTTCACTTTAATCATTATTAAAATCAGTGCTCCTGAAAAAAACTGCAGTTTTTAAAACTTTTTTTTGCATTGATACATGTCCCCTGGGGCAGGACCCAGGTCCCCAAACACTTTTTAGGACAGTAACTTGCATATTAGCTTTTAAAATTAGCACTTTAGATTTTGAACGTTCAATTCCCATTTACCTTAATAGGGTTCTAAAGTTCACACAACGTTTAGGTCTGTTCGCAGGTTCTGGTGCAAACCGAACCGGGGGGTGTTTGGCTCATCCTTATTCCAAACATCTTGGTGAACTAACCACAGATCTTCCGTGGATGTAGGCTGCCTCAAATCCCTTTGTCTATTCATGTAATCCCAGACCGACTCGATGACATTGAGACCAGGGCTCTGTGGAGGCCAAACCATCACTTCCAGTACTCCTTGTTCTTCTTTACACTGAAGATAGTTCTCAATGACAATGGCTGTATTTTTGGGGTTGATGGCCTGCTGCAGAACACATTTAGGGCCAATCACCCACCTCCCTGATGGTATGGCATGATGGATATGTATCTGCCTGTATTTCTCAGCATTAGGACACAGTTGATTCTGACCAAATCTCCACTCCTGTTCATTTGCAGAAATGCAACCTAAAACTTGCAAGGAACCTCCACCATGCTTCACTGTTGCTTGCATCATCAGTATACTCTCCAGCCCTTTGGCAAACAAATTGCCTCCTGCTACAGCCAAATATTTCAGATTTTGACTCATTAGTTGTTGTATATAGTTAAGTCTCTTAGCCTTGTTTCCAGGTCTGAGCTACATTTTTTTTGGCCACAATTCTTTCATTAAGACCACTTTTAGACAGACTGCTCTGGGCAGTGGATGGGTGTATCTGGATCCCACTGGTTCGCACCAGTTCTATGCTGATGGCACTGCTGGATATATTCTGATTTTGAAGGGAAGTAAGCATACTGGGATTTGTTTACTAAAAATGGAGAGTGCAAAATTTAGTGTAGCTGTCCAACTTCAGCATGTTCAATTAAGCTTTGACAAAAAAAACTGGAAGCTAATAGGTTTCTATGCAGAGCTGCACTAGATGTTGCACTCTGCAGTTGATAAACAGCACATCTTGAAACCCCAGTCTGCTTTAAAATATTTCCCTGGGTGAGACCTTGTTGATGCAGTAAACTACTTTGTGCCATTTTGCTGTGCTCAGTCTTGCCATGGTGTATGACCTGTGACATAAAACTGTTGTCCACAACCTCACCTTAGTAACATAGTTTGACTGTTCCTCACCCAGTTTTAGGCATCCTACACAGTTGTTTCTGTTTCAGTTAATGACTTTGTTTCAACCTACATATGAAATTGATGATTAATACCTGTGTTGAATAATTAGTTATTCAAACACCTGACTCTAAACCTACACAATCCATGACTTGCAAGTGTACAAAGTGAGCAAGTATAATAACCGATGCTAATTTGAAGCGAAAGGGTAGTCACACCAAATATAGATTTGATTTAGAGTTTTCTTCGGTTCACTCTTTGCATTTTGTAAATTGATAACAATAAAGGATTAAAATATATATTTTTTAAAGCATTATCACTTTACAGCATTGCTTCACACCTGCCGAAAACTTTTACATAATAAATCAGGTATATCATCTGTGTATTTAACCATTTGCCTGGATCCCGGGTTTAATGAATTTTAACTGATTTTGGTGATTACTTCTGCAGATCACATTAAAAGAATGGCAAAACAAGTCCAGGCAACCTGGTAAAATATAGTTTTTCTGTGTGTTTTTTTATTTTAATTCATCCTTGTTTCAGTTCTTTCTTTAAGTTGCTTTTAGTGTGAAAGACAATTTTTACAAATAGCTATGCCGGTGTGTAACCATAATTTAACCATTGATGGTGTTTTCTAAATGTAAAATCTACTCATGTATCTTCTCCTGTATGTACAGTATATACATGCTGAAGGTTTATGATCAATGAAAGGAGCACTTAAGGAATTAACACAAGAAACACCAGATTTGCTTACATCCACATAATGGACAATATTCACTTCTTGAGTCCTGACCCTCAGGAAGTATGTGAAAAATGATACTTGTTAATAATGAATGTTTGAAATGTATGAATGTGATATACATTGGGAAACATGCCAGCGATAGATAATGTAGTCTCTCATAATTTCCTCAAGTGACTGGAACAAACTCATATTGAAGGGACGCCAAATGTGATATCACATCATTATCCGTATATTTAGTAAGTGTTAAATGATACAGAGATAATTTAAATACATAGAGAGAGGCAGCACCTGGCAAGTAACAGTTGACGATCCGATATTAGGTAAGCAACTGAGCTGCAACTTATTACCATAAGTTTGATAGGTATGGTACATTTTAGGCTCTTCTTAAGATTTCAATGCAAACCATGAAATCTCTCTGCTCAAAGAGTTTCAAGTATAAATTTTCACTTGTGATTGAATCTATCTCTTCATAGCAAAACAATGTGATTTTCCAGGATTATGAGCTTTATTCAAGCAATGCAGAACTGTGGGAAAAAACTATAATCAAATTAAATGAACTGTTGACCCAAATGGTTCTTTCATAATATGTACTGTACGTTCCTCTCTTTCATTTTTCCTTATAAAAACAAGTAAATATGACATGCCCTATGCTTGGCCTAACATTGAAAATGTTAGTCGTCACTAGTAAGTTTTATTTTTTGTTTTATTTAGCAACAGATGCCATTTATCAATATTTCTCTTCACTGACTTGTTAAAATGTTTTACATTAGAAGTGCCTTATAGTGTTTAGTGATCATTGCTAAATGATATATGGAAATGATTAAACACTGCAGAACTATGCAACGACTACACCATATATAAAGCCCTCTTACCCTATTGTATTTCATTGTATTATAGCTGTACTGTCTTCCTTTATATTGTAAAGCACTGCACAAACTGTTGGCAGAATATTGGGCTGCTGTATATCAGCAGGGTAATAAATACATCATACATTTGAGAGAATATCTCCCTGTAATCCAACCTAAAGCTGTAGCAAACCACGTTAAAAAAATAAAATAAACTGGTCCACATATGCTCTAGCATATTATGATAGAATTACCTAAAAAAAAACGGATCCCTCCAGCAGTGTACCCTCATTGCTGACAGGGAATATATCTTCACCCAGTCTTCCATCCAAGATTTGTGGGCTCTGGCCACAATGACATCACTGCATGCACTTATTGAGAGCACAGTGTGATGTCTCCAGATGCTACACATGTAAATATCTCCTAAACAGTTCACGTTTAGGAGAGATTTAGTGTACTTACAGGTAAGTCTTGTTATAGGCTTACTGCAGGTTCACTACTGCTTTAAATAGTACAGGTAGATCTGCAGATACTAATATAATAAAATTTCCCTTGAAATATATTTTTCTATTATTAAAATAGCAGTGGAGCATTGTGTTTTGCAGTTGTTTTTACTTCTGGATGACTGGTGTACTGATTTTTTTTCACAGCAAAGTTCTTTTACAAGGGTTATTTGTGTAGGAAACATCTTCATTACAAACAGCTATGTCCAAAAAATAAAGCTTTTTCTTGGACCAGACCGCAGCCTCACTGGCGGTATTCCCGAATCTGGTTTTGGGCGAGATTTAATTACCATAAGCGGTATTCCCGAGCCAGACTCGGGATCGCATCGCTGCATCCATGGTTGCATCCATCTCCCCACTGTGATCAGCGAGCCTCCATGTCTCGCTCGATCTGTGGCAGTGCCGAGCTCCGTTCCTTGCGAGCGTTGGGACGCACGGGGACGGAGTTCGGCGCCAAATTCAAAAAGTAAAAAACACAGTATAGATACAGTATACTGTAATCTTACAGATTAAAGTACTGTATCAAATAATTACACATCCCATTTGTCCCTAGTGGTTTGTCCAGTGTCCTGCATGCAGTTTTATATTATAAATACTGTTCTTTATGCCAGGAAACTGGAGATTGTCCATAGCAACCTAAAAATGTCAGTTTACATCAAAAGTGGTTATAGACACAACATAATAAATTAGAATCACTCGCAGAACTGAGCGATAGTAATTTGTGGGGAAATTTGTCATCAAACACTAAAAGTAATGACAGCGACAATTCTGCAACTCAGCACATTTCAGTGTTTTTGATTTGATTACATTGTAGTAATATGGCTGAACCAGAGTGACTCCATCTTTGTAAGTTCATATGGGATTGTGCTTAGATTCTTTATCTGCAGTCTCTCTCTCAGTTTTTCTGTAAACATGCACATAAGGAAATATAGCTTGCATAGGCAGTCTCGTTCTATGCTGTCTAAATAAAGAAATTGTGTCACAATGTCTGGGCCACATATCTCATGACTGTGATTCAGAAGCAGATGACATGAGTAATGATATGTAATGATATGTAATGAACACCTCTGTATTAACCACACCCATGTTCTATACAATGATTGGCTGATAAGGGTGCATATAAAATGCAGCCCCTCCTACAATACATTAGACAACTCCTGAACTTTGGTCATGACTCGTCTCTTATTGTCTTTGTCAGGATGTTTGTCTCCTATTGCTGCAGCATTAGTATAAAGGGTTTCGTGAGTATTGTAATTGCGTTAGTTACACCTAGCTGGTCTTTGTCAGGTATATAGAAATACCATTTTAATCACAACATACATTATTCAATAATTTTTATTATTATTATATTATTATTTGTTATAATTATTTATAGTTATTTATTTTATTTTATTTATATATATATATATATATATATATATATATATATATATATATATATATATATATATATATATATATATATATATATATATATATATATATATAGATATATATATATATATATATATATATATATATATATATATATATATATATATATATATAGATATATTATATTTTATGATTTTATATTTAAAATGTAATCATACCCAGGATGTCTATTAGACTCTTGTTTGGATGGATTTAAGTGAATTATTTCTAAGAATTACAGGCCTACAATATAAATGCCAAATTTCCATGCAAAATAATGGTACCGCTTTCAGCACCTAAAATCAGAAATAATAATACCACCAGGGAGGTTAAGGCTGGTTCATACCTATGCAGGTTGCAGTTTGCATATTCCAGGTGCATTTTGCATTTTTCAATACACATTTTTAATCTATTGAAGTCTATGGAACCAAAAACTAGAAAAAAGTCTCTGGCCTTTTCCATAAAATGCATATACATGACCCATAGAGAACCCTGTTAAATGGACTGTAAAGTGTTTCTGCAAAACTGAAAACGCACTAAAAAAATGCATAGGTGTGAACCAGGCATAACTCAATACTAGATGCATTTTCATTTAAGAGGTAGTGTGCTGTTCATTTGAGTTTGCCTTAGATATTGCAAGACAAATGCTATGAGGCCTTAAGGAAAGATCCAAGCTTTAATTTTCACATTAAAACCCCCAAAACATTGTAATCTATTGGTTTTGCTTATTGTCCTACAACTAAATTGTATAATTCTTTCTTCTTGTCATTATTATTTCTTAGAAGGAAATAGTGAAGAAATGTATTTAGGGGACATTGGCATAAAAACTGTATGCTAGATATAAGGCTTTCCTTTGTGTAATTCTTTTACTGCAAGTAAAGAGGTTAGGAGTAGTGATGGCCGAACGGTTCGCCCGGCGGTCGTTTCGCGGCGAATTTCCGACATTCGCGGTCCGCACGTTCGAACGCCTTTTTCCGTCGTTCGCCGCGGCGGACTTACGTGTTTAATGTATACAAGAACTTTAACCTTTGGTGACACGTTTATCATGTGATACAGGACAGCCAATTGAGACATGACAGCACATGGACACTTGTACATTCCCCCTAACCTATAAATACACCCGATCCGGTGGCCATTTTACATTCTTTCTTCTGTTACGATAGGGACAGGTTCCTGTGTGGAGTAGGGAGAGATAAACCACTAGCTATTTGGTACACAAAAGTTCTTTTCAGGACTGGTATAGGTGTTAGGTGTTGATAGGTTTGCTGTGCTGCTGATTCTTGCAGCAGCCTGAGTGTCTTTTGTTAGTTTAGAGAAAGGGAAAGGACGGTGTATGCTACAGGGACAGCCAGATTAGTCTTTCATCATCATCATCATCATCATCATCATTAGCTGTTACTATCAAGGTCCACAAAAGAGCTGTTCCAGTAACCACTAATCGTTCTCTTTTTTTGCCAATTTGTATAGGGACAGGAAGGAAGCAGTGTTGTCAGGCAGTGAGGGTAATTTTAAAGACTTGCTGTTATTATTAGTTCCACAAAGGTTCTTTTCAGGACTGGTATCAGTGGTACAGTAATAGGCTTGTACATGTATAATATTCTTTCTTCCAAATATAGAAAGGATATTATACTTGACTGCTGCCCTTCTGCTGCAGTCTGCTAAACATTCACAACTCACTTGTTCCACAAAAGTTCTTATAAGGACTGGTAACTTGGTATAGGGTGCTACGGTACATAGGCTTGAGTGCGGTACAGTCTGCTGTTCTGTAAGGACCGCTATCGGTCCACAATAGATAGGGTTGACGTGCACCACTGCTGACCGCTGCCCTATACTGCAGCAGTCCTTCAGCGGTATAGGGACTGACGTACAGTCTGCTAATCACTAACACACAACCTGCTTGTTCCACAAAAGTTCTTATAAGGACTGGTAACTTGGTATAGGGTGCTACGGTACATAGGCTTGAGTGCGGTACAGTCTGCTGTTCTGTAAGGACCGCTATCGGTCCACAATAGATAGGGTTGACGTGCACCACTGCTGACCGCTGCCCTATACTGCAGCAGTCCTTCAGCGGTATAGGGACTGACGTACAGTCTGCTAAACACTAATACACAACCTGCTTGGTCCACAAAAGTTCTTATAAGGACTGGTAACTTGGTATAGGGTGCTACGGTACATAGGCTTGAGTGCGGTACAGTCTGCTGTTCTGTAAGGACCGCTATCGGTCCACAATAGATAGGGTTGACGTGCACCACTGCTGACCGCTCACCTATACTGCAGCAGTCCTTCAGCGGTATAGGGACTGACGTACAGTCTGCTAATCACTAACACACAACCTGCTTGTTCCACAAAAGTTCTTATAAGGACTGGTAACTTGGTATAGGGTGCTACGGTACATAGGCTTGAGTGCGGTACAGTCTGCTGTTCTGTAAGGACCGCTATCGGTCCACAATAGATAGGGTTGACGTGCACCACTGCTGACCGCTGCCCTATACTGCAGCAGTCCTTCAGCGGTATAGGGACTGACGTACAGTCTGCTAAACACTAATACACAACCTGCTTGGTCCACAAAAGTTCTTATAAGGACTGGTAACTTGGTATAGGGTGCTACGGTACATAGGCTTGAGTGCGGTACAGTCTGCTGTTCTGTAAGGACCGCTATCGGTCCACAATAGATAGGGTTGACGTGCACCACTGCTGACCGCTGCCCTATACTGCAGCAGTCCTTCAGCGGTATAGGGACTGACGTACAGTCTGCTAAACACTAATACACAACCTGCTTGGTCCACAAAAGTTCTTATAAGGACTGGTAACTTGGTATAGGGTGCTACGGTACATAGGCTTGAGTGCGGTACAGTCTGCTGTTCTGTAAGGACCGCTATAGGTCCACAATAGATAGGGTTGACGTGCACCACTGCTGACCGCTCACCTATACTGCAGCAGTCCTTCAGCGGTATAGGGACTGACGTACAGTCTGCTAATCACTAACACACAACCTGCTTGTTCCACAAAAGTTCTTATAAGGACTGGTAACTTGGTATAGGGTGCTACGGTACATAGGCTTGAGTGCGGTACAGTCTGCTGTTCTGTAAGGACCGCTATCGGTCCACAATAGATAGGGTTGACGTGCACCACTGCTGACCGCTGCCCTATACTGCAGCAGTCCTTCAGCGGTATAGGGACTGACGTACAGTCTGCTAAACACTAATACACAACCTGCTTGGTCCACAAAAGTTCTTATAAGGACTGGTAACTTGGTATAGGGTGCTACGGTACATAGGCTTGAGTGCGGTACAGTCTGCTGTTCTGTAAGGACCGCTATCGGTCCACAATAGATAGGGTTGACGTGCACCACTGCTGACCGCTGCCCTATACTGCAGCAGTCCTTCAGCGGTATAGGGACTGACGTACAGTCTGCTAAACACTAATACACAACCTGCTTGGTCCACAAAAGTTCTTATAAGGACTGGTAACTTGGTATAGGGTGCTACGGTACATAGGCTTGAGTGCGGTACAGTCTGCTGTTCTGTAAGGACCGCTATAGGTCCACAATAGATAGGGTTGACGTGCACCACTGCTGACCGCTCACCTATACTGCAGCAGTCCTTCAGCGGTATAGGGACTGACGTACAGTCTGCTAATCACTAACACACAACCTGCTTGTTCCACAAAAGTTCTTATAAGGACTGGTAACTTGGTATAGGGTGCTACGGTACATAGGCTTGAGTGCGGTACAGTCTGCTGTTCTGTAAGGACCGCTATCGGTCCACAATAGATAGGGTTGACGTGCACCACTGCTGACCGCTGCCCTATACTGCAGCAGTCCTTCAGCGGTATAGGGACTGACGTACAGTCTGCTAAACACTAATACACAACCTGCTTGGTCCACAAAAGTTCTTATAAGGACTGGTAACTTGGTATAGGGTGCTACGGTACATAGGCTTGAGTGCGGTACAGTCTGCTGTTCTGTAAGGACCGCTATCGGTCCACAATAGATAGGGTTGACGTGCACCACTGCTGACCGCTCACCTATACTGCAGCAGTCCTTCAGCGGTATAGGGACTGACGTACAGTCTGCTAATCACTAACACACAACCTGCTTGTTCCACAAAAGTTCTTATAAGGACTGGTAACTTGGTATAGGGTGCTACGGTACATAGGCTTGAGTGCGGTACAGTCTGCTGTTCTGTAAGGACCGCTATCGGTCCACAATAGATAGGGTTGACGTGCACCACTGCTGACCGCTGCCCTATACTGCAGCAGTCCTTCAGCGGTATAGGGACTGACGTACAGTCTGCTAAACACTAATACACAACCTGCTTGGTCCACAAAAGTTCTTATAAGGACTGGTAACTTGGTATAGGGTGCTACGGTACATAGGCTTGAGTGCGGTACAGTCTGCTGTTCTGTAAGGACCGCTATCGGTCCACAATAGATAGGGTTGACGTGCACCACTGCTGACCGCTGCCCTATACTGCAGCAGTCCTTCAGCGGTATAGGGACTGACGTACAGTCTGCTAAACACTAACACACAACCTGCTTGGTCCACAAAAGTTCTTATAAGGACTGGTAACTTGGTATAGGGTGCTACGGTACATAGGCTTGAGTGCGGTACAGTCTGCTGTTCTGTAAGGACCGCTATCGGTCCACAATAGATAGGGTTGACGTGCACCACTGCTGACCGCTCACCTATACTGCAGCAGTCCTTCAGCGGTATAGGGACTGACGTACAGTCTGCTAAACACTAATACACAACCTGCTTGGTCCACAAAAGTTCTTATAAGGACTGGTAACTTGGTATAGGGTGCTACGGTACATAGGCTTGAGTGCGGTACAGTCTGCTGTTCTGTAAGGACCGCTATAGGTCCACAATAGATAGGGTTGACGTGCACCACTGCTGACCGCTCACCTATACTGCAGCAGTCCTTCAGCGGTATAGGGACTGACGTACAGTCTGCTAATCACTAACACACAACCTGCTTGTTCCACAAAAGTTCTTATAAGGACTGGTAACTTGGTATAGGGTGCTACGGTACATAGGCTTGAGTGCGGTACAGTCTGCTGTTCTGTAAGGACCGCTATCGGTCCACAATAGATAGGGTTGACGTGCACCACTGCTGACCGCTGCCCTATACTGCAGCAGTCCTTCAGCGGTATAGGGACTGACGTACAGTCTGCTAAACACTAATACACAACCTGCTTGGTCCACAAAAGTTCTTATAAGGACTGGTAACTTGGTATAGGGTGCTACGGTACATAGGCTTGAGTGCGGTACAGTCTGCTGTTCTGTAAGGACCGCTATCGGTCCACAATAGATAGGGTTGACGTGCACCACTGCTGACCGCTGCCCTATACTGCAGCAGTCCTTCAGCGGTATAGGGACTGACGTACAGTCTGCTAAACACTAATACACAACCTGCTTGGTCCACAAAAGTTCTTATAAGGACTGGTAACTTGGTATAGGGTGCTACGGTACATAGGCTTGAGTGCGGTACAGTCTGCTGTTCTGTAAGGACCGCTATCGGTCCACAATAGATAGGGTTGACGTGCACCACTGCTGACCGCTGCCCTATACTGCAGCAGTCCTTCATCGGTATAGGGACTAAGAGTTTTGTCACAGGGTCATTTAAAAAATGACAGGCAGAGGAAGAGGCAGGCCCTTCCGCAGGGGTGGTAGGGGTAGGGCAGGAGCAACAGGCTTGAGCCAAAGTGGGAAGTTGCAGAAGGTGCGTTCAATTACTTTAAAGGATGCACCAGACTTGGTTGAGTGGCTCGCTCAGCCTTACTCTTCTGCACCCTCCTCATCCTCTCGATCTGCACCCTCTTCTTCACTCTCTGCTATGTGCACCCCCAAAGACACTACCACCAACAACACGACCACCACCACCACCACCACATACCTTCCGCTTGAGTCACTGGAATTATTTTCCGATCCATATCAAGAGGACATTTCTGATGCGCAGCCACTCTTGGTATTGGATCAGGAAGAGGAGGTAGCAACAAGCGCTACTCAGCAGTCTGACGCCAGTACCCAGATCAGCCCAAGGAGGAGGTTGGTCCCCGGTGTTGCTGCCTACTCCGAGATCTCTACTTATAGCGGTGGGGAAGGTGACGTTGATGATGACGTGTCTAGTGATGTCACGTGGGTGCCCACAAGAGAGGAAGAGGAGGGGAGTTCAGAGGGAGATATGGACCAGCAGATAGGGAGGAGAAGCAGCAATGACTTACATTGCACAGCAGGGACAAAGCAGACTGCAAATGTATCAGGAGCGAGTCATCGACCATGTACGGTCACATCTGGCGCTCCCAGGACACCGGCACATGGCTCCGCAGTGTGGGCTTTTTTTAACGTGTCCGCTGCTGACAATAGCGTTGCCATCTGCAATCTTTGCAGTCAACGCGTTAGTCGCGGTAAGCCCAATACTCACCTAGGGACGACCGCCTTAAGAAGGCACATGAGCAGCCATCACCGAGCCCAGTGGGAGCAACGGAACACACAAAGCCACACTGCAGGCTCTCACCGTCCAGCCTCGTCTTCTACTTCTCCTTCTCCTCTCTCCTCACAATTGTCCTCCACTCCACCTTCCATCACGCCAAGCTCACATTTTTCTGCAAAAAGGCAGGCTTCCGTGGGCCTAATGTTTGAGCGTAAAAAAATGATGACGCCGGATAACCCTCTTGCCCAACGGTTGGCGGCTGGCTTGTCAGAACTCATAGCCCGCCAACTACTGCCATATAAACTGGTGGACTCGGAGGCCTTTCGCAAATTTGTGGCCATTGGAACACCACAATGGAAGGTCCCAGGAAGGAAGTATTTCTCAGAGAAGGGCATCCCAGAGCTATATGGCCATGTTCAGCGGCAAGTGAATGTATCTCTGGCACACAGTGTCGGTGCCAAGATACATCTGACCACAGACACGTGGTCTAGCAAACACGGGCAGGGAAGGTATATCAGTTTTACTGCCCACTGGGTGAACCTTCTGACGGCCGTCAAGCATGTAACCCGTGGCACCCGTGTAGATTTGGTTTTACCGCCACGGATTGCATGCAGGCCTGACTCTTCTTCTCCTCCTCCTACTCCATCCTCCTCCCTCTCCTCCTCAGCTGCCTCCTCCTTTTCCGCTGCTAGCGTCTCTTCCACTGCACCGCCCAAGCTCCCCAGAACCTATTCCACATGCCAGGTGAGACGTTGCCATGCCGTGCTGCGTCTGTTGTGCCTGGAAGCAAAGAGCCACACTGGCCCGGCACTCCTTTCAGCTTTGCGTTCACAGGCAGATGAGTGGCTAACACCGCTCAATTTGACAGTTGGTAAAGTGGTGTGTGACAACGGTGCCAATCTGCTTAGCGCATTGAAACAGGGCAAAATCACGCACGTGCCGTGCATGGCACACGTCTTAAACTTGGTCGTGCAGCGATTCCTTGTCAAATACCCTGGGGTCCAGGACATCTTGCGGCAGGCAAGGAAAATCTCGGCCCATTTCAGAAGATCTTACACGGCCATGGCTCGCCTTGCTGACATTCAGCGGCGACACCATCTGCCGGTCAGACGTCTTATTTGCGATTGCCCGACGCGATGGAACTCAACCTTCTATATGCTTGATAGGCTGCTCCAGCAGAAACGTGCAGTTAACGTCTACCTGTATGAACTCTGCGAAAGAAACGGTTCTGGGGAGCTGGGTTTTTTTTCACCGCGCCAGTGGCTGCTCATGCGCGACACATGCAGACTTCTGCGGCCATTTGAGGAGATCACCAAACTGGTCAGTCGCAGCCATGGCGCCATCAGTGACATGGTACCTTATGCCTTCTTTCTGGAGCGTGCATTGCGTCGTGTCATTGATCAGGCTGTGGAGGAGCAGGAGCGGGAAGATGAGGAAGTCGCAATGCTGGATGAATTCCCAGGGGGGGCTACTCTATCTGAGACAAGTCAACAACAGGAGTCTGATGAGGAGTCAGAGGAGGATGGTGCCGGGGCGGATGAGCAGGAGCAAGAAGAGCATGCTTTAAACCTTTCTGGGATCCCTGTTGTGCGAGGATGGGGAGAGGAGAATGAAGAGGACGACATTATCCTGGATGATGAGCAGGAGCCAGGCCACCACACCGCTTCCACTTTAGTGCAAATGGGGGCCTTCATGCTCCAGTGTTTTAATAGGGACCCCCGTATAAAAAGCATGAGGGTCAAGGACCAGTACTGGGTGGCAACGTACTTAGACCCCCGGTACAAACACAAAATGGCGGAAATGTTACCGCCGTCGCAGAGGGCTGTCAGAATGCAGCACTTCCAGGCCTTGCTTCGAGAAATGCTGCATTCTGCTTTTGCGTGCGCTGGCAGAGGAGCAATTCCCACTCCCAGAGAAGGATTTGCGGGTACCAATCCAACAGCGCCTGCAAGAAGAGGCCGGTTTGAAGATGTGTTGGTGACTTCGGATATGAGGTCATTCTTTCAGCCGACCCATCGACAGGTGTCATCCGGATCCAGCATCAGGGAACGCCTAGACCGTCAGGTGTCCGACTACATTGGGTTAACGGCCGATGTGGACGCTCTGAGGAGTGATGAACCCCTAGACTACTGGGTGGGCAGGCTTGACCTCTGGCCAGAGCTTGCCCAATTTGCAATCGAACTGTTGGCTTGCCCCTCATCCAGTGTCCTGTCCGAAAGGACGTTCAGCGCAGCAGGGGGGATTGTGACCGATAAGCGTACTCGCCTAGCTCACCACAGTGTTAACTACCTCACATTTCTAAAAATGAATGAGGCATGGATCTCGGAGGAATTCAACACATGTGACCAGTAGACCATGTATATGTCTATAAACTATTTTTTTAATCAAGCACACAGACCTTCTTAATTCATTTGGCTCACTTCCTTGACCCAAAAAAGCACACCATACTATATGCCCCTACCCTCCTCTTTGAAGAGGTTGAGCGGTGTCATATTTCTACTGGGGCTGCTTATGATATCCCTGTGCTGTGCTGACTTCCTCCTGGGGGTTCTTATTATGAAGGGATCACACTATCCCTGTGCTGTGCTGACTTCCTCCTGGGGGTTCTTATTATGAGGGGATCACACCATCCCTGTGCTGTGCTGACTTCCTCCTGGGGCTGCTTACGGTGCTGCTGTCAGTGCTGTATGTCACGGTGCTGCTGTCAGCGCTGTATGTCACGGTGCTGCTGTCAGCGCTGTATGTCACGGTGCTGCTGTCAGCGCTGTATGTCACGGTGCTGCTGTCAGCGCTGTATGTCACGGTGCTGCTGTCAGCGCTGTATGTCACGGTGCTGCTGTCAGCGCTGTATGTCACGGTGCTGCTGTCAGCGCTGTATGTCACGGTGCTGCTGTCAGCGCTGTATGTCACGGTGCTGCTGTCAGCGCTGTATGTCACGGTGCTGCTGTCAGTGCTCTGTATTACGGTGCTGCTGTCAGATGCCTCTATCACGGTGCATGTGTCATTCCGGTATGTCACGCTGCTGGTGATCATCTCCTGCACCCTCTTCTTTGCCTACCCTGGTCCCTGACCTTCCCTCTCCTCCATTGCCTTCATTAGCTCCATAGTCCTGAATTGTTAGAACAATTTCCCAAATAAAATAAAAATGCTTGTAGTTATCGATCCCAAATTCACCTCATACATGTATTATGTCATTGTCCAGATGGTGGGACTACGTTTTACCCCCTAATAATTACCACGTGGCCGCAAATTCGACATGAAGGTTTGCAAAGTTCGCCTCCCATTGAAGTCAATGGGGCCCGCGGCGAACGTTCGGTTTCGCGAACGTTCGGGTCCGTTCGCATTTCGCTTTCGCGAAACGTCCCGTCGGAAGTTCGTCCATCACTAGTTAGGAGTCATATTTGCATTTGTTTGAGTTGCTGAAAAAGTTGTTGTTAAATACTTTCACCAAAATACATCTAGGCACAAAAACCAACTCTTTTTTCAGCAAATACTATTATGTATCTCTGGAATAATACAATAAGGTATTGTGTGATAGATACGTTGTCCTTCAGCAGAAGCATATGAAAAAAAAAATCAGTGGAGTGCATCTGTCTTTATAAAAAAAGAGGAAAAAAATCATTTTTTTTACAAGTTTATGGTTATTTTCTATAATCACTCTCTTTTGTACCAGTACTTTTTGTATCTTCAAAGCCCCTCTGCTCACAGAATACATTAATATTTGGTGTTTCTGAGCGCAGTAAAAAGCTAGCTGGCTTTTAAATTGAATAACATTTATTTTTTTCAACGTTTTTCATGCGGTGTATCAGCTATTGTGGTAGTTTCGGAAATCAATTGAAATTTGTATTCTAAATCACAATATGTTTTCTCGGGAATTCAAAAGTCAATAATAATTTATAACTGCATTTATACAATAAGCATTTTTTTTTAAAGTGGCAAGATTACTTATAACAGTAAATTCTAACAGTGAAAAATACATCTGTCTTTTAATTATGTGCATTTGCAAAAGCTTTCTCATTTATTTTATTGAAGACAGAGGAAAATATTAACAGGTATCCTAAATTGATGAATACATGGGGTCCATGCATCTTTTTCAAATCAGAGCAATTTTATCAGGTGCCTACATAGCTCTGATGACAGCAACAACTTTCAGATGTGTTGATTTCCAACTGTCACCTGTAAGACCCCTTTCACACGGAGCCACCACTAGCGTCAGTGGTAAAGCAGCGTTTTTTTAGCGTCGCTTTTCTGTCATTTTAGCTGCGCTATTTGGCCGCTAGCATAGCGGTTTTAATCCCCCCGCTAGCGTCCGAAAGGGGGTTAAATCTGGAGCGGCGTTTTGCCGGCAGTATCGCAACGCTGCCCCATTGATTTCAATGGGGAACAACGGTGAGTTCAACGCTTCTTCACTGCTCCAAAGCAGCTGCTGGCAGGACTTTTTGTGATGCCCTGCCAGCTCACCGCTCCAGTGAATGAAGCTGCTTTTTTCAGGCGCTATTTTTAGCGCTGTAGAACCTGAAAATACCAGCAGTGTGAAAGGGGTCTAACAGTGGTCTTTTATCATTAGGAGCCTCATATGGCACTTCATGCATCAGGTTGTTGTATTAAACTAAAATACCACTGAGCAAGGATCATAAACTTGTTCCACAGAAACATATCAATGGCTAGAGATATAGCTCTCTAATCCCTCCCCTCAAATAATCAATTCATGTGACTCACCTAATTCCCCCCCGAAGATAAGCTTTAAGGAACTATGAATATTGTTGATTTATTTGCAATACTTGTATAAAAATAATGTGATTTCAATCTACACTTTTCACTTGTGTTGATAAGTGATAATCGGGGCACTAAACTCCTTAGTTTTATAAATGTTTACATTGTTTCAATAAAAATTCAAAATTGTGAGTTAAAAATGTGACCCAAACAAAATATATATGTGCTGCTAAAAGCTCCCCCAGGTCCTCTTATGTAGCAACCGCTTGGTCTGCAGACAAGAGCAGAGCTTGTCCCAGCTCTAGACCAAGGGAAAAGTCTTTGAAGCCGCACATCTCTGCAAAACTCCATAAGGTGTATGACAGCCTTAGCCTGGGCTCCAATCAGGCCATGCTCCAACACATTTCAATTAGCCCATGTAGCTTAGTCATAGATGTTAAAATACCATTCCCCTGAACAGTACTAATTAAGCTCTATAAGACGGCTTTCACACTGAGCTGCGGGGGGCATCGGCGATAAAGCAGCACTATTTTTAGCACCACTTTACCATCATTTTAGCAGCGCTATTTGACCGCTAATGAGGCAATTTGGCCCCCTAGCGGCCGAAAAGTGGTTAAATCCGCTCGCAAAATGCCACCGGAGTGATGATCACAGCGCTGCTGCATTTATTTCAATGGGGAGCAGTGGAAGAGTGGTGAGAAGCTGCTGGCAGGACTTTTTGTGACGCCCTGCCAGTGCACAGCTAGAATTGGAAAGCCCTTGGGCTTTCACACTGGAGTGAATGGAACTACTTTTTTCAGGCGGTATCCAGTTGCTATTTTTTGCGCTTTAGCGCCTGAAAACGCTGGCAGTGTGAAAGGGGTCTTATGCAATCCAGCCCTACTAAATTGTATCAAGTTTTCAGTATAGCATATTTTCAGATATTGGAAGATTGAGGGGGAGATTTTTGGTTAGCTTACAGGACAGCACAGGCTAAACTTTAGGTGTGTGAGGCTTTTTCCTAATCTAGAGAGCAGACTAACACAATTGCTAACTGAAAAGCCATGAATCGAAAATTGTGTCATGCTGTTGACTAGGCTTTGTGGTAAGTTAAAAGTATAGGAACAAAAGTACACATTTTGTTTTTCAAATAGCACTATTTTTTGATGTAATTCAATTATGGGTTTATTTCTGTGGCTGGTAGCAATCGTTTTATTTGCAGCAAATTATTTAATGTTCTACAAATAAGGCATTGTCAAGAGTTATGTTTAATCCTACAAAGTGATTAAACATTATATTTTACTGACTTCTTTTATTTGATAGCATGAGGAGCTCAGCTGCATGTTCTTATTGTGCTGCATTTTTCTATATACAGTTCATAAGCATGTAACTTAACTTTAGAAAGTGTAATGAGCAGTGAATTAAACTATAGTGACACTTCACAATGAGCAACAAAGGTTACAGTGGTTACTGTGAGCACCAGGGCACAGACAGAAAGCCTGTAGTGTACACATGATTGTATATGCTGCCAAGGTTTTGAAAGCTAAAAGCAATGTGAAAGAAGAGAAAAAAATATAATGGCTGAATCTGTTCTTCTCCTAGAACAATGGGGACATAGTATAGTGTCTGTAGTGCTTTCAACATTGCTAGGTTTAGAAACATTACTAAGCTGTAGGATAAAGGCCTTACCCACAACTGTTTTTAAGGAAATGTTTTACCTGGTTCCAGAATACTAAGTGATATCTTCTCTGAAGGCCTAAACAACCATTGACATTTCTTGGATTTCTTCCTATACTGGGACATCCCAAAATAGTTTTGTCTAACACTAAAATTGCTGGTTAGCTGGTGCATAAGACTATACTGACACAGCCATGAAAAAATGACATAATCATTGTATATCTTATGCACGTAAAAAAGGTGCAGGTAGGAATGCTTACCATGCCTTTAAACGTCTAATTGGTGGTTGTGATCTTTGTTCTTAGGGCTTGTTCACACTTGACTACATTTCTAATGCTTAACAAATGCTCCTATAGCATTAGACTTATGTTAATGAGCTTTATTATAGGCATTAGACTGGCATTTTAGAAGCAATAACGATCAGTTAAAAATGCTCCCAAAACGCCCTATAGAGCAGTTTTGAAGCATTCAAGGAATGCTTAAGGCACGTTAAAACTGCTCCACAAACGCCTATTCCATTACAGGAAATAAACTAATCTTAACGCCCCACAACTGTCTGCCAGAGTGTTACTGTAGATTTGAATGGGAGACATTGAAAGGCTTCAAATGCCTCCTGACTCCTGACATGAGGCGTTATTTTTGAAGCAACATGATTTGATACACT
Organism: Lithobates pipiens; assembly: GCF_037356315.1. Taxonomy (NCBI): domain Eukaryota; kingdom Metazoa; phylum Chordata; class Amphibia; order Anura; family Ranidae; genus Lithobates; species Lithobates pipiens. The sequence continues at coordinate 396,066,113 of NW_027507748.1, read as the reverse complement.
TCATGTTTTGATAGTGTGAAAAGCACTGTGTGTTGTCCATTGTATCATTTGTATAGGCATTTAAGGAGTGTTTTTAACGCCTCTTCAATGCCTGCTTTTAATTCCAGTCTGAACTTAGCCTTAGAATACAAACTTTATTAATATACTATGAGTATCGCCTCTGATTTAAAGCATTATGAATAAATACAATGTAAGTACCATCATCCAGAATTTGTAATTTTCAAGAAAGAGGAGGGCTTAAATGGAAATACCGGGTAGTTGCTCACAAACTTTATTAAGATAAACCCTCTGACAGTGCTGTGTCTTGGCCTAGGCCGACAAGGCCCAGGTCTAGGGCCGCACTTTGTGGGGGGTGGCAAAAAATCTGCCTCCTCCCGCACAGATACAGCCTTCTGCGCAATGGCGTATCATCCATGTGTGTGGTACACATGACTCCCAAGTTCAAGATCAAATTTCAATGTGTGCACACACATGGCTGATGCCCATTCTACAGATCCGGCCGCTGCCCTCGGTGGCTGTGAGTGGCACCCACTGCAGCCGCCCACAGCCACTGAGGTGCCTCACCAGTGGCAGAGGGATCTGCAGCCTTGTGTGCTATACCGGGGTCCTGAGAGCCAGGACTTGTATTCTGACATCTGGAAATCCTGCCCACTGCCCCACCATGCAGCGTGGCATGCCACCCAGACTCAGGTAGGATACCATTGTAAGGGGAGAGTGGGGAGGAGTATATGACAGCCAAGGAGTGAGTGTCGGGGGTGGAAGGCTGCGCAGTCTCCTCATGCTGTGTTTAGAGGGCTAGTGGCAGCCTGCTCTTCTGGGACTTGTAGTGTCCCCTGTGGGGGACTGAGATATGGCAGCCTCCTATGCTGGGACTTGTAGTGTCCTAGACTACAGTGACTGAAGAATGGCAGCCCACTCTGCTGTGACTTGTAGTGACCTTTGTGGGGGCTTAGATATGGTAGCCTCCTTTGCTGGGACTTGTAGTGCCCTTGACTGGGGGGGACTGAGGAATCCTTAGTCTCCAACAGAGGGCACAACAAGTACCAGCAGAGTGGGCTGCCATTCTTCAGCCCCCTGTAGTCTAGGGCACTAACATTCCCAGCAGAGGAGGCTGCTATTCTTCAATACCCTGTAGTCTAGGGCACTACAAGTCCCAGTAGAGGAGGCTGTCATATCTCAGCCCCCACAGAGGGCACTGCAAGTCCCAACAGAGTGAACTTTCATTCTTCAGTCCCCTGTAGTCTAGGGCACTACAAGTTCCAGCATATCGAGCTGCTCTTACAGAACAGGCAAAGGAGCTGGGTGTTGTACTGGGAGGGGAGAGAAGAAGACAGGTTTGAAATGGGAAGGATTTTTTCTGAGAGTGAGGATTAATGCTGGCAGGGGGAGATGGGGGAATTTGTGCTGAGTGCAGGAATTTATGCTGGGAGGGGGAGATGGGGGAATTTGTGCTTAGAAGGGGAATTTATGCTGGGGGGGGGGGAGATGGGGGAATTTGTGCTGAGAGGGGGCGATGGAGAGGATTTTTGCTAAGAGCGAGAATTTATACTGGGAGGGAGAGATGAGTAGGGATTTGTGCTGGGTAAGGGGAGGTTGAGGCAAGCGTTTGTGCTGAGAAGGGGGATTTGTACTGGAAGGGGTTATATGAGGGTGAGGATTTGTGCTGAAAGAGGAGATTTTGGCTGCAAGGGGGGAGATGGAGGGGTGGGGGTCTGGAAGGGGTGTGGTTTACAGGTGATGAGGCGGGGCTTTGACAGGAAGGTGGGTCATATTTAAATTAGGGGGTGCATGAATTTAGTCAGGCCTAGCGCAGCACAAAACCTAAATACACCACTGCCCTCTGAGGGTATGATAAATCACTGTACCCTGAGAAAAGCTTGGTCTTTGACCTGACAGATGGAATTCGAGATAGTTCTGTTTAAAAAAAATAATAATCCATAAAGGGCATTTCATCAGGATAAACAAGGGGACAATATGAAAGAAAAGTGAGTCTTGCATGCAGACACACGTAATCCAGAATAGGGTCTATTTTTCTCAGTTGCTCAGTTGCTTTTGAGAATACCTATAACATAAAAATACAGAAAAAACAAATTTCGACTTTAGACTTTAATGCGTCTTTGCTTTTTTCCTCTGTAGATATATAAATGTCTGGGCACTCTCTAGAACAGGAAAGTCTCAGTGCTTTGACTGGATAATGTCGAATGGAGAGTTGGGATGAATGTTTTTTTTTTCCTAATATGTCAAACCTCCCCCACAAGAGCCGTGGATCTGTCACAAGGTAAGTGTTATTGAAATATTAGAGACTAACACAGAACACACACAGAACATCTGTCATTTGATAAGAGGGTTTCCCACAATGGCTTTGAATTCAAGGATTTATAGGAAGTGAGCTGCAATTCTGTCTTTTGTGAGACACTGCCAATTTGCCAAGTGTATGTAAATCCTGCCCGTGAGTTTCTTCAGCTCTGTCAGATTGCTGCTGATGATGAGTATGAGTTCTAAATGCCAGTTTCTACTTTTATTATAATCACTCGACAAGTCCAAGGGATGTCATACAAAAATCTGCACCGCAGGCATCTCTGTAATACTCTTTTCCAGTTTTGCATTATGACGGTTTTTAAAGAAACCCAAACTTCAACCACTTTAACTCTCACACCTGTATACCCACTATAGACCCACACACAACTTATACATTATAAGCGGTCCCCAGGTTACAAACAACATAGGGACTGTAGGCTTGTTCTTAAGTTGAATCTGTTTGTAATTTGGGACAGGTACACGTTTTAAGTGTAGTTCCAGCCAAAAAATATATTTTTAAGCTTTTTTGATAACATAGGGAAGGGCTATCACCCGTGTAACATTTGTTTAGCTGTCTGCGCCCCTGTACAGAAAATTTCACCTCACTTTATGTCCCAATGATAATTGGATTTTGAAAATTTTGGGTTATTAGGGAAACAAGGATAGGTGATAAAACATCAGTGGAGACACCTTTTTCCCGTATTAACCTCTTACAGGAGAGAATTTCCCTTCCTAGAGGTAGATTTCCTCTCACTTCCTGTTATCTCCCTCTGTTTGTAAGTAGGAGTCATTTGTAAGTCAGATGTTTGTAAGTAGAAGATCCCCCTGTATAGGCCTGTTATTCTGGACAAACATAGGAAAAATAAGGATTTCTTTTGAGGCAAATGTCTTGCAAAAAAATAAAAAATACGAATTTAGGTAAACCGTAGACCAAAAAATGGAGCAAAACTAAAAAAAAAAAAAATGTTTTCTTCTTTGATCAGTACTAGTTTTAAAAAAAAAGAGTATTAACGTGGATAAAAAGTATAATTTTTAGCCTACAATTTGTTTTGTCTGAAATGATACTAAAAGTTTGACTTTGGTACAAAGCAATGCAAATTTATAATGAAAATGAATATAAATGAAAACAGTTTAAATATTTATGGTTGGAAAAAATAGAAATAAACAAAACAGAAATAAAAAGAGAAACAAGGAATTAGAGCTGGAAAGCGTAAAATACGATTAATATGGGGTTAAATAGGAACACATTTTATATGAAAATGTTGTGTTGCTTTTACTTAAATCAGAACATGAGGACTTTACTCCTTTCAGTGTTTAACCTTGGTAATAAATGGGTGCACATAGTGATTGTAGCGGATTGTGCTGCGCAAACCACAAACAATTATGGCATGTCAGAAGCACTCCATTGAAAAAATATACCAACTTTTTTAAGTGCAATGTCACATCAATCACATAAGCTAATGGATTGGGGCCACACATGGTCCCTTCCTCAATGCAATATAGTGACAATGTGCAATGCAATAATATATATATATATATATATATATATATATATATATATATATATATATATATATATATACGTCATAATAGTATAATCCTGCCTAAAAATAAATTTTAAAAAACCCACATCAATGCTTTGCACAAAAAATGTGTAAACAGCTCCATTGTATTTTGTAGCATAATATACTACAAATGACTACAGTGCAGCATAAATTAAACCATTTTGCATTTCACAGTATGCTATCCCTGCTGATTGCAAGAAGCACCCTTTAATAAGTGGGGTAACCTTGGATCCTTGACACTAGTCATTTTAAAGTAGGCTGTGAAGGACGAAGGAGATGCAAGGGATTACTGTTAAAGTGAGTGAAAGGGGTGTCACAGGTTGCCCTTGTAAAGACACTCATCACTTTGCCTTTCATTGGCAAAGTAACATTCTCTTTAATCAAAGAGCTAAGATTGGAGGTTTAGGAATTATAAATATAAATTGATAAAAAAATGTTTGCTTTGTAAGTTATTATTTTATGTTATAATAATAATAATAATAATAATATAATAATAATAATAATAATAATAATAATAATAATAATAATAATAATATAAATATGTTTATACAGCACATTTTCTGTTTCACTGTATTGCTTGCTCAATTACTATAACAACTCATTTTACAATATACAATGTACTAAAAAAGAATTATTCTATAAAATAACTGTATTTAAGTAGCTGTCACTCAAACCTACAACATATAAAATGATCTGCTATATATCGCATGATTGGAGGAACTACAGTTTTCAGCTGCCTGTCATAGAACATGTTCAATCTCTTTAGCATCATGCAAAGATAATCAGATGTGTACAGACCCCCAAGCTAAGGAAAAATTGCAGCATTACCTAATTGCATTCACAGTATCTGCTTTCCAGAGAGTAGCAGTGACACATAAGGACATCATGTACATAGGGAAATTAATTCAGCTAGCAGTACAAGCTCATATTTATTAATAACACTTAGATCGTAGGTGCTCTGAAATTCATACTTGTGCTGTATTGTACTGGATGATACATAAGATGAATTATGAAGAAACAGCTGTTGTGTTAATTTTGGTCCTGTATTTCTTTTTAAGTGTTTCTTATATAGTATAATTTAAACTAAGAGGCCCACAAAATACATAATAGCATATCTTTAACAAATTGGGATTAGTAAACATGATCACATAAACAGAGCACTTGTTGTGCAAGGCTTGCATTGTAAATGTAACACTTGCATACATGAGCTCTGATTCTGAGTATATAGGGGTTGATTTACTAAAGGCAAATAGACTGTGCACTTTGCAAGTGCAGTTGCACTCATTTTTCCCAGAGCTTAGTGATTAAGATGACGTGCTGCTGATTTCCATCGTCCAATCAAGTGCAATCAAATTTGCTGTATATATATATATATATATATATATATATATATAATTCTTATTATTTTTTTATGCTGTTTTATTATAATACTCAATGCTGATTGGGTGTTATTTACAAAATTAAGCTTCACTTTCAAAATTAAGCTTCACTGTATCCACTAAGCCCTGAACAATTGAGCGCAATTGAACTTTGCACAGTGCACAGTATATTAGCCTTTAGTAAATCCAGGGCCGTAGATATTTTTCCCCCCGGGGGGGGGGGGGGGGGTTCAGGTCGTTCAAACTTAAAGGCATCATTTACACTTTTATGTTGGGGGAGGTATGGTAAAAACATGTGACAGCAGAGTGGGGCCATGAGGCTTTGCAATGCAGTGCAGCAAAAATGATCCCCATTCAACTGAATAAAACGCAATGCATGCAGTTGTGGTGCGGTAGTGTACTCATTATTACAGCAAGCTCCTTCTAAGCTCCCTAGTTTTTTTTTCATTCAGCCCGCTGGGTTGAACTAAATAAAACTTACCATGTGAACCAGGCTTTAGATCTCAATCATATTCTAAATGCCCATGGAATGGCAAATATACCATGAATACCTACAGCCAGGATCACAGTTTTTTTTTCCTCAGCTGCTCAGCCTGTTCCTCTGAGTGATAGGCTGAAAAGAGATTCAAAACATCTGAGATCCCAGGTGCAGATATTTATATTTATACTTGTATACTTGCTGCACCATGTTCATGTAGGATGTATGAATGAGACCCAAGACTGGATTTGAGCTAACCTTACGTTGAAAGTTGAGCAGGTGCAAGGGACAACATATTGTGGTGGGCAGTAAATTCAGTGATTTATTTAAACCTTAAAAAACGACCTAAGATCGGTGGTTTATATTTACGAAAATGCAGTTATGAGATATTAGGAGGCATGAGGTTACTAACAACACATCCGAGTGGTTACCAACTGACAATAATAAAGTTACCATGCTTCAGTTACCTATAATATAGATACAAGCCAACAGAGGGGCTGGACATTGGCGATCCACCCAGATAACTGATCTTAGTTTTTCTCGAGTGCTCCAGTCCAACCCCAACACTATAACTAAGGCCGCGTACACACGCGCGGACTGTTCGCCCAACCTTGTTCGTCAAACAGTTTCGGCAAACAGTCCGCTCAAAATTAGCATGGACGGACATGGCCACACACGACGAACGAACAGTTTGCTGAAACCGTGCGCGATGACGTGAACGGCACGTACGACGGGACGAAAAATACGACGTCCTATATACTGCATTATAACTTTCGGCGTGTAAATCCTTTCTGAGCATGCGCGGAACTTAGTTTGACGAACAAGCCTACACACGGGCGGACTGTTCGCTGAAACAAGGTTTCAGCGGACAGTTTTTCGGAAATTCCGTAAAACCTTGTTCGTCAAACTGTCCGCTGAAACTGTCCGCTGAAAGCCCACACACGAGCGGACTGTCCGCCCAAACACTGTTCAGCGGACAAAGTTGGGCGAACAGTCCGCCCGTGTGTACGCGGCCTTAGACGGAAGGGCCTTGCTGATAATAGGGCTCCTTCGGTCTTGGCACTGTAAGTTTCAAGGCACCGGTCCTATAGGGAAGGAGCTGGTCTTCTGTCCCTACGGTTGCCGACGGGTAGTTTACCTAACACCCATACTACCTACACCTTTCTATCCCCTCTCAGACCCTCCCCTCCCTTAGATTAAACGTTCTAACTCAGCGGGATAGGGCACAATGTACTCTAATTACGCCGATACTTCACCACCTCAGGTCATGCTATACTCACTCAACACCAGAGGACTTAATACCCCAGAAAAAGGGCCACAACTATTGCTCCTCCTTAGAAAGGCTAAAGCTGATATTGTCTTTCTACAAGAGACACACTTTAAAACAGATAAAATCCCCACATTCCGCACTTCCCAATATACCACGGCGTTTCATGCCACCAACCCATCCACGAAATCCAAGGGAGTGTCGATTCTCATTTCCAAGAACTGCCCTATCCAAATAGAGGACACGCTCATCGACAAAGATACATATTCCTGAAGGGAAAACTATTTGGCCAATATATTACGCTAGCAAACCTATATGCGCCGAACAAACATCAGGTTCCCTTCTTCAGAAACACTATGCAACAACTCACCTCCTTTTTTAAAGGCATGTTGGTGGTTGGGGGGATTTCAATTTTGCCCTGTCCCCTGCGCTAGACTCATCCTCCGGTTCCTCATCAATAACCTATAGGGCTCTTCGTGCCATTAAGACTCAATTCTCTACACTGACCCTTCATGACACCTGGCGGACGCTACATCCGACAGAAAAGGACTTCACTTATTACTCCCCCCCGCACAACAAATATACGAGGATTGACTGTTTCTTCTTGTTACAGGCAAATTTAGACTCCTTGATCGCAGCAGAAATTGGCCCTATGATAATCTCAGACCACCACTCAATAACGACCACCATTTCCTTTCCCACATGACCTACAAAACCATACACCTGGCGCTTGGACAACTCCTTGCTAAACGACTTGGACATTGTTCACAAACTCAGGTCGTGCCTTTTGCAGTATTTCAAAGACAATGCGGCGGCTGAAATACACCCTACCACTCGATGGGCTGCACACAAATGTGTGATTCGGGGGGAACTCCTGTCATTAGCGGCGCAGAAAAGGAAAGCTAGGCTTATAGGCATCAACACATTATCTAAACGCATTACATTTTTAGAACAGAAACAAAAACAAACATTGGCTGAAAACTCCCTAGTCGAACTCCAGAAAACCCGAGAGAATCTCCTTGAAGAATTAGGGAAACTGATCAAATGAAAATATGTACTTATGCAAAGAAATTATTATGAATTTGGCAATAAGACTGGCAAATTATTGGCTAGGGCGATCCAAAAAAAGAGAGCAAGGGCGACGATACATCATATCAATGACCCCACAGGTAACAAAATGGAAACCCTTTCTGGTATTGAGGATCAGTTTAAACAATATTACTCTAAGCTCTATAATCTTCCATCCACCCACCAAGCAGGATCTCAACAGGACAGAGGCCGGATGATTTCGGACTTCCTGACAGACCACTGTCCGGGACCTATCTCGGCAGACATGGTGGCTGACATAGATAAACCTATCTCTGGAGAAGAGAAACAGGAGGCCCTTAAGCAGCTAAAACTGGGCAAGAGCCCAGGCCCTGATGGCCTCTCAACCCTATATTATAAAACATTTTCAGAAACCTTGCTCACACACCTTACAGAAACCTTCAATAATCTCCCCAACTCCCCTGTAATGCATGCAGACCTTTTTGAGGCTCATATCATTATGATCCCCAAACCAGGGAAGGATGAATCGCTGGTAACCAGCTATAGACCCATTTCACTTATCAACTTTGACATGAAGATATACGTCAAAATTTTAGCGAATCATATACTCCCCTTACTCCCATCACTGATATCCCTGGATCAGGTAGGCTTTGTCCCGGGCCGTAAAGACAATCAGTATACACCAGTGACTATCCACATCCCGTAAACCAGGCTTTTTCCTCTCGTTGGACGCGGATAAGGCATTCGACAGGGTGGTGTGGGATTACATTCTGGCAACGCTCAGTAAAATGGGTTTTCGAGAACGCACAATGCAATTCATCACTGCACTATACTCATCCCCCACAGCCAGAATTAGGGCGAACGGTCACCTGTCAGATGCCTTCTCCCTGTCCAACGGGACCAGACAGGGATGCCCCTTGTCCCCCCTCATTTTCATCCTCACATTAGAACCCATGTTACATAAACTCCAACTGAACGAAGACATTAAAGGGATCCGGATAAACAACAAAGTGTACAAAGTAGCGGCGTACACTGACGATGTACTCTTGTTCCTCACGGAACCAATCATCACGATACCAAATCCTCTCCAGGATCTTGCCCTTTTTAAATCGATAGCTAACTAACAGATTAATTATAGTAAATCAAAGGCCCTTAATATTACTCTTCCTGAGAACATACTGACATAAAGTAAATCAAACTTCCCGTTCGGCTGGGAAAGACATGCTATAACATATTTAGGGATTCAGCTCCCAACGAAAATGTCAGGCCTTTACCCCCGAAACTTTTTACCCCTATTAAATACTATCAGACAAGACCTACAAAATTGGAACAAACACACAATCTCGTGGTTTGGGAGATCCTCGATCCTGAAGATGAATGTTCTCCCCAGGATCTTGTATCTTATGCAGACAATTCCGATTAAACTCCATTCTACCTTTTTTGCCACATACAAGAAGAAGAACGGAAGGCGGCGGCGGCGACAGAAGACCGGGCCACCGCCTGTAAAAGAGCTAGAAGAAGGCGCGGTGGCCCGGCAGAAGAACCAAAGAGGGGGACAAGACCCCGAAGTCGGAAGAAGAGGCCGGTGGCGAGGAAGAAAGCCCGACTCCTCCGCTAGCAAAAGAGCTACAAGAAGATAGCGGAGGAGTCCGGCGAGAATACCCCCGAAGACGGAAGACCCCCGGAGCTGTGCAATAAAGTATTTTATCTCGTGTGTTGTGTTTTTTTTGTACTTTTATTTTACAGGTGAATGGGTAGGGGTACATTGTACCCCATACTCATTCACATAGGGTGGGGGGCCGGTATCCGGGGGCCCCCTTATTAAAGGGGCTCCCGGATTCCGATAAGCCCCCCGCCCGCAGACCCCGACAACCAACGGCCAGGGTTGTCGGGAAGAGGCCCTTGTCCTCATCAACATGGGGACAAGGTGCTTTGGGGTGGGGGGGCCGCGCGGCCCCCCCTTCCCCAAGGCACCCCCCATGTTGAGGGCACGCGGCCTGGTACGGCTCAGGAGGGGGGACGCTCGCCTGCCCCCCTTTCCTGGCCGGCTGGGTAGCGTGCTCGGACAAGGGTCGGACAGACTGCTACGTGTGTACGCGGCTTTAAATAACAACCTATACCTTGGAATTTACACCTGCACAATATTTACTCCATCACGCCTCCATACCACAGAAGCAATATAGGAAATCTCTAGTCTTACACCTTGTGAATGCAGCAAAAATGTGTCTACCCATTCGCTGGAAATCAACTACTCCCCCCACCGTAGGAGATTGGATTCGACAAGTGGGACGGACAATGGAGATGGAGGAACTTATTCACCAACTCAATGACACTTCACCCAAGTTTACCACAGTCTGGGCATGTTGGCTACATTTTCGAGCATCCACAGAATGTAATAGATTGCTTGACGAGTTATAGCCTGACCTGAGAAACCAGTTCTCTAATCATATAGTAGTATATGCTTCCCACAAGTACACTGATTCCCTACTTAGAATAACGCACCCCTCTTTCCCCCTGTCTTACCCCCTCTCCCCCCACCCTTCTATCAACACTTTGGAATACTATTAATAATTAGATGAAAGTAAGATTTAGCAGGAGACTTACCACGCGGATATTTAGGTTCCATTGGGACATATGTTAATGACAGGGCTCTTTTATGCTCGTAACTAGGCTCCAACATTCCCTCTACTCTCACAGTGTGAGCCCTGTTGGGGTGAGAGTAGGGGGATATGGACTACATGTCCTCTACCTGAGATCGGACTAGGTATAATCCTGGTCCGATTCACAACACAGTTTCCCAGACTCATGATACTTATATGTACCCTATTGAGGGGCGGTTGCTAGTCAATTAATAATACCAGCTTAGTCTCACAAGAGTATCTGTTATCTGTTTCCAGTTCGGCTGTTCAGTGTTGTTTAAATACCAAATCAGAATACGCTGTTGTTTTACACTCGAACATATTGATATGCAAGACTATGTACCTTGTCGAGAGGAGTTTGCGCAAAGTAATTGTCCTTTGAAACTATTGTTATGTACTGCATTTATTGAATATAAATATATAAAAAAAATTTAAAAAAAAAATGACCTAAGAAATTTTATGAAATGTTTTATGAGAAAAAAAAAATATATATATGCACTGCGTACCACAGGATGGTGCCCTTTGCACCTGGCCAATATGGTTGTTTGTATTCAGTCTTAATGTAATAAACTCATCTTTTGAACTTGTACCTACAAGTTCGCCTATAAAAATGCTTACCTGTAGGTACAGTGAATATATCCTAAACATGTGGTGTTTAGGAGATATTCACATGGAAAGCAGCTGGTGATGTCACCAGTGCATGTGCTCTGAAGAGACAGCATACCGCTTGGTTGTACTTCTCCTCGGGAGGAGTGCAGTTTGTTCTGTACTTTTGTGACCCATTTTTAGCCAACAGCCAGCTATAGCCCGCTGTCAGCTGACATTGCTCAGTAACTTTAAAGTCAGGCCTGGACCAGTAGCTCACTCAGCCGCTCGGTGAGCCGCGAGGACCCTGAGCCAGCCGCTCCTGCCCCCTCCACAGCCTGGCATTCCAGTGAGCTTGGGGGAGGGGGGCAGAGCCAAGGACTGACAGTCACCACTCTTTGCTCACTGAAAAGCTGAGAACTGAGTGATCAGTGGCCTTTAATCGGCCTTTAATCGCTCTTTTGTTGGTCTTAGAAGCAGCTGGAGACAGATGCAACATTGGATAAATTCTCCATCCACCTAGGTAAGTATAATTGAAAAAAAAAAATCTCTTTTAAAGGAAAAAAAAAACCTCTTCCTCCTAAGAATCCTCCCTCCCCAAGCAAAGATTCCCACTGTAAAATATCCCTTCATCCAATCAAACTCCCCTCAAAGAAGAAAATCCCTACCAATAACCACCCCTTATAAACTCCCCTTTCTCTAAAAGCAAACCCACCCCCCTTTCCTTAACCCCCCACCAAAAGAAACTCCCCCAGGCTGGAATTCTCACTTCCTCCTTCCCAAAACAGAAAATTCATGCCTTCCCACTTACCAGGCCTCGGATTCAGGAAAAAGGAGTAGGAAAACTCCTGCATCCCCAGTCTCCCTTCTGCTGGTTGATATGATATCTCGAGGAGGAGTCTAGGAGTCCCCTCAACCGTGCACTGCCAATTGCCGGCATCTGAGACCTCGCAGTAATTTCATGCTTTTCAAGGGGACCTCTTATTAAACTGAGGGGTTGGGGCACAATAAAAGGGGGCTGGCTGCTGCACTCCAAAACTCTGATTGCTTCTACTGTGCTGATGCTGAGGCTAAACAGCAGGCACACTATCTAGGCATTTGTCCAGGATGCCCTGGGGGAGTTTTAACACCCTTGACCCCCCTTATTTACGCCCCTGAGTAAATTACCCCTGAGTAAATCAAACAAAACACTCCTTTAAACCTGGTGGGGTTTAATTCCTTTTTATTTCTCTGCAAAGGTAAAGCATAATGGGCTACTATGCATCGCATAATAGCCCATTATGTGTCACTTACCTGAAACTGAAGCCTGCAATGTTACCGCTGTCCCCACTAGCAGCGAGCATCCATTTTCACCCCTCTTCCTTCTGGGGCCAAAAACTCTGGTTCTGTGACTGACTGGAGTCATGTAACATCACTCCCGCACAAGCCAACAGTCATGGCAAGACCACTATTAGAAACGGCACGATCTGCTCTTTCTAAAGTGTGCATACACCGTTGACATTGGCTCATGTGCCATAGTCATCGGCACATGGCTTTTTTGTAAATATCTCCTAAATCGTGGAGGTTTAGGAGATATTTCCAGTACCTACAGGTAAGCCTTAATATATGCTTACCTTACCTGTAGGTAAAAGTGGTTGGTTGTACAGGGTGCACAACCAATTTAAGTGTTTCATTTTCAACCCTAATAGTTTTTGTAGGCTGCAACATCAGTACTCAGTCCACATTGATGCTGCATTTGTCACTCCAGTAACTTGCACCTCCTCCAAGAGGAATGATGCATGAAGCTGTGATATCATATACTACATAAAAATAACTAGTGTGATAATAATGCTTGAACCACCTGTAAGAGAAAAAAGTTTCATGTCAAATTAAAACATGAAATATTTCACTTGTGATTTTAACACCTGATTTACAAAGGTTCTTTGCTTGGAGAAAAACTTCAGTCATCTTGGTTTAGAAAGTACCATAACCTCCATGAAACATAGTAGGCACCCTTCAGTAACATACTGTAGCTTACCTTTAGCATCCTTAGCTGATGTTGCTGCTACCCAAAAATGACATACAATTACTGACTTTCTTAAAGTTTACATTTGCAAATAGCATCCCCTCTAATTTCCAGCAGTACAGTGCTCAGGCCTGGCAATTGCTCACTCGGAAACTAAGTATGGATTTGTGTGTTGTGGGTAAAATGTTCACGCATGTCACATATGTAGATGTTCCAGGTTTATCAGGGCTCCCAGAACACACAAGTGTAACAGTCAGGAACATTTAGACCCTGTTATGTGGACTTCAGCTTGTATAAGAATAGTGTGTAAGGCTAGGTTCACAGTTCTGTGTGTGGCTGTGGGAGTGGGAATCCCAGCTATTCCCCCAAACCACCCGCAGTGAAATGCTAAACACGCAGGGCTGCCATTCATTCTGAATGGCACCCCTATGCATTTAAAATCTTAGTGTGGGTGCAGGAATCGCAGGGGAATCCCATGGTCTTTTTAATTTCCCTGCAGCTGCTTTTTGAAAAGGTACATGCACTTTTTTTTGTGGAAACGCAGGCACGGCAGCCCACACAAACGCTGCTCATCTTTAATGCGTAGGTGTGAACCTAGTGCAAAGCCCAATTTGGACATTTTTACTTAGGGGTGTACTCACTTTTGTCGCCAGCAGTTTAGACACTAATGGCTGTGTGTTGAGTTATTTTGAGGGGACAGCAAATTTACACTGTTATACAAGCTGTACACTCACTACTATACATTGTAGCAAAGTGTTATAGCTTCAGTGTTGTCGCTTGAAAAGATATAATAAAATATTTACAAAAATGTGAGGGGCATACTCACTTTTGTGACTTACTGTATATATTATGCTATGTGTTGCTATTCACACAGAAATAGGACTATAGCTTGAAATTGTTCACAATAGCTTTTAATGTGCAATTGGAGACAATTGTAGGCACAATTTTTCTGAAATCTCTGAAATATTTAATCTCCAGACCCTCCTTAAAGTAATTATAAAGTCTCGGTTTTTTTTTCTCTACAAATGACAAACATGTTATACTTACCTGTAGGGTAGGTACTTCTGCACTAAAAGGGAATCTACATATATTTTATAGGTGCTGCATCCACTGTCAGGGCCAAACTTTTACCTAAATGTGTGTAAGAAAATGACCCCTCATCCCAGTCGAAGTCACGTTACGTGTAGGATACAGAGGCATAAAGTCAGGTACAAGCTTGGCGCTAGTTTTTACATTGTGCGACCTACATATGGAAATGTGAGTTATCAATCATTTTACTTAATAAACTTTATTTGATTGAAAATACTACACCATGGTAGGCTCTATATCCCCTCTTTATACCCTGTTACACTGAATATATGAGACTGACCCAGCGGGAAAAAGAACGAAAGGACCTCCCAAGGACCCCCAGGCTTTGCTGCATACCCTATAAGGGACGCGCAGGAACACCATAGCTTGAAGGAGTTTAAACCCCTCCCTCCTCTTCTACATGCTGTTTACCTTACAGCAGTAAGGTAATAATCTAGCACAGCCACGAGTGTCAGTGACACTGAAGATTTTTGCCACACTAAAAAAGTCACACTGTCACCTGAAGAGCATCACAATAACACTCAGTGTCCCTGGAAAACACTGCCACACTTGCACTAATTGGCACAGTGGACCCTATAAGAGCTCCACATTCCACTTTGAGATTTATTTATCTATTTATTTTCACTTTGCATATTTTGCACAGTCCTGTCCTATATTTGCTTATTTGCACTTGTTTGCTTTTTTGCACATTTATTGGTGGCACTGATCAATATCAATATGCTTCGTTTATTTGCACAGAATTATCGTCTAGTTATATCTTTTTTATATTTTTTGGACTTTATATAAATTTTACTGTTTTTTAATACCTCATTGAAAACAGACAGTAATCTATCTTGACCCCTTGGTATTTTATGTTATGAACTCCAATTAATACTCACCTCAATTAGCATTTGCTAGGAAAAAAATCTTCTAGGAGCGCAACACCATTCACTTTTATGTTATACTTACCTGCTATGTGCATTGGTTTTGGACAGAGCAGCCCAGATCCTCCTTTTCTCGGGTCCCTGTTCCGCTCTCCTAGCCTCTCCCTCCTGTCGTGTGACCCCACAGCAAGCAGCTTGCTCTGGGGTCACCAGAGCCGAGTCACAGCTTCCTGTCTCCATTCAGACACAGAGACCCGTTTTGGCCCTTCCCCCTCTGTTTCCTGATTGGCTAACTGACTTTGACATCAGCAGGAGCCAATGATGCCACTGCTGTGTTAATAATGAGGAGAGTCCCGGATGGCTGAGGAACTTGTGGACATCGCTGAAGAGAGATGGGGCTCTCAGTTAAGTATTATGGGATGCTGGGGTGGCTGCAGCACACAGAAGGTTTTTTTTTTTTATCTTAATGCATAGAATGCATTAAGATAAAATAAAACCTCCTGACTTTACAACAACTTTAACATTACATAGAAGGGTAAAACTAAGCAGAATTTATGAGCAAATAAAACATAAGTACATATATAAGCAGTGATTTTACATTTTGTTTAAGTTTTGCTATGTGAAAAGAAACATGAAACAAATAAAAATAGGTATTATCCCAATTTGGCTGAAAAGGTAGTAATACACTTTAAAGTCAATTATGACACCAGAAGGTGTCTGCAATACACCAGGGAGGTGTTTATTTTAGTTTGGAATCTGGTGTGACCAATTGCTTAAAATCCATTTTGGCTTCATCAACATGTGGAATGCTACTTATCACACAGTCAGCACTGCTGCTTTTTTATTATGTAAGCATTGCTGGGCTTAGAGTAAATGCAGATTTTCTATATTTGTTACAGTATGCACTGCAAATATTTTAATACATGTAAAGGAGATCAGCTTGATGTAAATCGGATTAATCTATTTTAAGTTTTAAAAAAAAACTATTTCTATGTACAATTTGTGTATACTACATATGTATTCTGTTTATACTTGAAGCAACGATAGTGGCTCAATAAACACGCAGAGCCATGATCTCTTTGGTTTACTGATCTTCTCACAATGTAAGTGTAGCATCCTCTACATAGGGTAGGTGCTAGATAGGGTTTTTGTAGTGCAGGTACATTTAGGCAGGCCTAGACAAAAGCTAGGCCTGTTTGTTTTGATCTGTGGGCTGGGAGTGGCCTAGAGTAGGCTGGTGACTCACAGCTAGCTTCACCTTTCAGGTTACCTCCCTTCTACTTCTAGAGGCTTCTAGAAGGAGGTTTCAAAGAAGGGTAGAGCTGTCTGGGGTGTTCTAAGGAGCTCTGACCATTCCCCAACCTGGATTGGCCGGGGGCAGGCCTCCTTAAATACCTAGAGTCAGCCCAGCTCGGGAGGAGTTGTTCAGGTGGAAGAACTGGAGATGGAGTATTAGGCTGTCCGGGCCTTTGAGGATGCCCCCCAAGGGGTGTCCTGAACAGGAGCAGGAGAGGACAGTGGGGAGTACTGCTGGGCAAATCTTCAGGAGGGATCCACCAGGTGTTGGTTAGTGGCAGGCAAAGTCAGGAGAGCTGGGAGCGAACTGGGAGTGTGCAGTCTGAGATTAATGTAGAGCCAGTGGGAGTGACTGTGGTGTCATGGGCAGTGGAGACAGAAAGCTGCAGCTAGGAGGGCTGTCAGGGTCTGAAGAGGACTGACTGGGAGGCCATCTGGCACTTGAACTTTCTTTGCTACATCATAGGGGCCCACGGTCCCTGCTTGTAATAAGGTACTGTTGCTAAAGTCTGACTGAACCAGTGTCAGGCCTAACCATGTGCTAGCTGCGCCTGAAGAACTGTGCTGGAGGAAGAAGGAGAGATAGTCTGCAACAAGTGTTATGCAGAGGAGAGTATCTAAATCGTCCCAAGCCATGTAAGAATCTTTTCTGGGCATCCCATAAATTCCTTAACCCCATACAAGTTCTAATCCCTCAATAAAGTACAAAAAAAACAAAGCTGATGACTTTTCATTGTCTTGGAGTGTCTGGAAGTGAACACCGGGTTGGGCGGGGTAACAGGTGGGCCACATTACTCAGCAGCCCCTACGGGGGTACTGCTACATAAGTCTAGGCCCTTGTACACACAGTCGGACATTGCGACAACAAAATCAGTCGGATTTTGTCCGACAGATTTTGTCCGAAACTTGTGTTGCATACACACGGTCGGACAAAGTTGTCAGAAAATCTGATCGTTCAGATCGTGGTGACGTTATTTCATTACGACTGGACTATGTTCAGGCTAGTAGCAAATACAGTGGTGTGAAAAAGTGTTTGCCCCCTTCCTCATTTCCTGTTCCTTTGCATGTTTGTCACACTTAAGTGTTTCGGAACATCAAACCAATTTAAACAATAGTCAAGGACAACACAAGTAAACACAAAATGCAATTTGTAAATGAAGGTGTTTATTATTAAAGGTGAAAAAAAATCCAAACCATCATGGCCCTGTGTGAAAAAGTGATTGCCCCCTTTGTTAAAACATACTATAACTGTGGTTGTCCACACCTGAGTTCAATTTCTCTAGCCACACCCAGGCCTGATTATTGCCACACCTGTTCACAATCAAGGCATCACTTAAATAGGAGCTGCTTGACACAGTAAGGTCCACCAGAAGATCCTTAAAAGCTACACATCATGCCGATACCCAAAGAAATTCAGGAACAATTGAGAAAGAAAGTAATTGAGATCTATCAGTCTGGAAAGGGTTATAAAGCCATTTCCAAAGCTTTGGGAATCCAGCGAACCACAGTGAGAGCCATTATCCACAAATGGCGAAGACATGGAACAGTGGTGAACCTTCCCAGGAGTGGCCGGCCGCCCAAATTTACCCCAAGAGCGCAGCGACGACTCATCCAAGAGGTCACAAAAGACCCCACAATAACGTCCAAGGAACTGCAGGCCTCACTTGCCTCAGTTAAGGTTAGCGTTCATGCCTCCACCATCAGGAAAAGACTGGGCAAAAATGGCCTGCATGGCAGAGTTCCAAGGAGAAAACCACTGCTGAGCAAAAAGAACATCAAAGCTCGTCTCAATTTCTCCACAACACATCTTGATGATCCCCAAGACTTTTGGGACAACATTCTGTGGACCGATGAGACAAAAGTGGAACTCTTTGGAAGGTGTGTGTCCAAGTATATCTGGCGTAGAAGGAACACTGCATTTCATAAAAAGAACATTATACCAACAGTAAAATATGGTGGTGGTAGTGTGATGGTCTGGGGCTGTTTTGCTGCTTCAGGACCTGGAAGACTTGCCGTGATAAAAGGAACTATGAATTCTGCTGTCTACCAAGAGATCCTGAAGGAGAATGTCCGACCATCTGTTTGTGTACTCAAGCTGAAACGAACTTGGGTTCTGCAGCAGGACAATGATCCTAAACACACCAGCAAGTCCACCACCGAATGGCTGAAGAAAAACAAAATGAAGACTTTGGAGTGGCCTAGCCAAAGTCCTGACCTGAATCCTATTGAGATGTTGTGGTATGACCTTAAAAAGGCCGTTCATGCTCGAAAACCCTCTAATGTAACTGAATTAGGACAATTCTGCAAAGATGAGTGGGCCAAAATTCCTCCAGGACTCTGTAAAAGCCTCATTGCACGTTATCGCAAACGCTTGGTTGCAGTTGTTGCTGCTAAGGGTGGCCCAACCAGTTATTAGGTTTAGGGGGCAATCACTTTTTCACACAGGGCCATGATGGTTTGGATTTTTTTTCACATTTAATAATAAACACCTTCATTTACAAATTGCATTTTGTGTTTACTTGTGTTGTCCTTGACTATTGTTTAAATTGGTTTGATGTTCCGAAACACTTAAGTGTGACAAACATGCAAAGGAACAGGAAATGAGGAAGGGGGCAAACACTTTTTCACACCACTGTAGCTTTGGTCTAGGAATTTGATCTGAGCATGCGTGCCACTTTGTCAGATCTGAATTCTCTACAAACGATAAGACAAAGTCCCATCAGACCATGTTGTCAGAAAATTTTATAGCCCAGCTCTAAAACTTTGTCGGTCCGATATTCCGACGGAAAAAGTCCAATGGAGCTCACACACGGTCGGATTATCCGACAACACGGTCCGATCGGACATTTTAGTTCGGAATGTCCGACCATGTGTACAAGGGCTAGGAGTTGTCAGACTCATTATACACAATATACTCCATTCCTCACCTATGTCTCTGAGATGGATATTATTAGTTCTGGTGGCAAGACAGAACAACAACTGAGATATGGGTATACATGTATGAATATGTAACTGATACGAATTTTAAAACAATACAATAATCTATAGAAATTAATGATGTAGCACTAAAGTGGCTAAATAATGTGTTCATACACAGGTTAGGTTGTTTCATATTTAAAACATCCACCAAACATGCTTCTAGAAATTAAACAAAAGTAACCTACAAAAGAAGCAACATTCACTCAATAAAGCAGTTGTAGCTATGTATCCCATTATAAACAGTCCCCTAAGTGTATACATGTCTGACACCATTATTCAAATACAGATACAATTACTTTCCCTGCAATAAATGGTTGACTCATTTGTAAGAAGGCATATATTAATCTATCCTAATGACATGTCGGCGTGCAGACAATCTGGTGGAAGGAATGTGATGCATATTAGTTTTAGCATAGGTGACATTTTTGTTAATTATGCAAATTGTATCATTACACTCTCATGTCAATGACATTTACACAGCTGAAAATCAAGGTCTCTGGAAACTCTGATGAACCATTTCAGTGCTCTGGGTCACACACTCTTTATAGAAAAAAAAATATCTGTATTGGTGTTTAGACTGAATTTTCTGTTGTGCCGATTTGTGTGGGAAGTGTTGAAACTGGATACATTTCTCCAAAAAAGTAAATTTTAAAAATACTTTCAAATACAGCAGCAATTACTGTTCTTTAACCACTACAATACAGGGCACTTTCACCCCCTTCCTTCCCAGCCCAATTTTCAGCTTTCATCGCTCTAGCGCTTTCAGTGACAATTGCGCGGTCATGCTACACTGTACCCAAATGAAATTGTTATCATTTTGTTCGCACAAATAGAGCTTTATTTTGGTGTTATTTATTCACGACTCCGTTTTTTTTTTTTGCGATATAAGCGCAAAAAAAGCGGAAATTTGGAAAAAAAACAATATTTTCTTTTTTCTATTTGAAAAGAAATCCAATAAAATCTAATTTTGTCATAAATTTAAGCCAAAATGTATTCTTCTACATGTTTTTGGTAAAAAAAATGCCGTTAAGTGTATAATAATTGGTTTGTGTGATCACGGACATATGTACGCAAATGATCATGTACATATGTGTGCAGGTGATCACGTACATATGTGTGCAGATAATCATTGGGACATGTGATTTTAGTAGGACATATGTGGGGGACATGTTTTTATTATTAGGGACATGTGTTTTTATTATTTGGGGACATGTATGTTTTGGGGACATGTGTGTTTTGGGGACATATGTGGGGACTGTGTTTGTACTGTGTGGTGTGTTGTGTGTTGACACTACACTGATGATCAGTGAGTAAAAAGCTGTAAAAAGCAGCCCATACTCACTGATCATCAGCCGGCTGCAGCGTTCTGCTCTCCTCTCCTCAGCGATGACTTCCGTGTGAGGAGAGGAGAGCCGATTGCCTAGCAACCGGCTGTTTGTTTACATCACATGATGGCCGTGATTGGACACGGCCGTCATGTGATCAGGAGGGCCAATCACAGAGCCCTCCTGCCGATCCGAGATGTGCCGTGTCCGGGTGACACGAGCACACCGGGGTCGCGCCGCTGCGCGGGCACGCGCGCGCGGGCACGCGCGCGCGATCCCGCTACTTCTGAAGGACGTTCCTGAACGTCCTATCAGGAGTAGACGGCTCCCACCCGGCCGTATATATGCATTGGCCGGGTGGGAAGTGGTTAAGGAGGGATATGATCACCTAACAGTGGTGTATTTAGGTTTTGTGCTGCCCTAGGCCATTCCCCCCTAATTTAAATATGACCCTTCCTATTTAAGACACACCTCATCACCTCCAAACCCCCACCCCTTCATCTCCTCTCTTGCAGACAAACCCCCCCTTTCAACACAAATCCTCACCCTCATATAACCCCTTTCCAGTACAAATCCCGCTTCACAGCACAAACCCTTGCCTCAACCTCCCCTTACCCAGCAGAAATCCCCCCTCATCTCTCTCTCCCAGCATTAATTCTCCCTCTTAGCAAAAATCTACCCCCATCTCCCCTTCCCAGCATAAATTCCCCCTCTTAGCAGAAATCCTCTCCATTTCCCCCTCCCAGCATAAATTCCCCCATCTCCTCCTCTCAGCATAAATCCTCTTAGAAAAAATCCTCCCCCATCTCAAACCTGTGTCTCCTTCTCTTCCCTCCCAGTACAACCCCCCCCCCCCCTCCGCTCTTTCTCCTGTTCTGTAAGAGCAGTTCAATATGCTGGGACTTGTAGTGCCCTAGACTACAGGGGACTGAAGAACGACGGCCCCCTCTTCTGGGACTTGCAGTTCCCTCTGTGGGGGGCTGAGATAAGGCAGCCTCCTCTTCTGGGACTTGTAGTGCCTTAGACTACAGGGGAATAAAGAATGGAAGCCCACTCTTCTGGGACTTGTAGTGACATCTGTTGGGGCCTGAGGATTACTTAGTCCCCCCACAGTCTAGGGCACTACAAGTCCCAGCATAGGAGACTGCCATATCTCAGTCCCACACAGAGGACACTACAAGTCCCAGAAGAGTGGGCTGCCACTAGTCCTCCAAACACAGCATGAGGGGACTGCATAGCCTTCCACCCCCAGACACTCACTCCTTGGCTGCCATACATTCCTCACCACTTTCCGCTTACAATGGTATTCTACCTGAGTCTGGGCAGCATATTGCTCTGCATGGTTTGGGAGTCGGCAGGTATCAGAATATAAGTCCCGGCTCCCAGGACCCCGGTGCAGCACACAAGGCTGCAGATCACTCCGCCACTGGTCAGGCACCTCAGTGGCTGTGGGCGGTGGTGGCTGCCTGCCAGATCTGTAGAATGGGCATCGGAGGATGAGGCCTCCGAAGCGGCGTGTGTGCACACATTGAAATTGTAATTGAACTTGGGGGCCGTGTGCACCACACACATGGATGATACACCATTGCGCAGGAGGCTGTATCTGTGCGGGAGGAGGCCCGCAGAAGCCGGGAGGAGGGAGGATGGATCATTGGAGGCATATTTTTTTCTCCCCCCCCCCGCAAAGTGCCACCATAGGCATGGGCCTTGTTGGCCTAGGCCAAGACACAGCACTGTCACCTAATATAAATAAAAGCGGTACACATAGGACTGCATACCAAAAAGCTTATTTGTAGTAAGAGAAATAAAGTAATGTGTAATAGACCCCCAGAGGTGCTGGCTGTATTCAACTCTTGTTGTATAAAAAAGGTTGAATCATTTCTTTAAGGCACACATAAAATGCACTATAGAGTGTTGATACAGTGATTATCCAATTGGTTTAGGAGATATAAAAATTCTTGCTGAAGCAAAATTGACCATGCTTTATAAGAGTGTTTACCTGAATCAGTTGTGGGCTTATGGTTTTGCATATACGTGTTTCAGTTCATGTATTTAATATATTGGTTGATGGGCATGTTTTTTTTTTTCAGCTTATATAACTAGAATAAGAATATTTAAGACTCCATTACACCAAGTGCACTGTGCTGCATCAATCAGTATTGACTAATGTAGGTTCAACTTAAGGATGCAGAGAAAACACTTGTTTTCCATGTGACCTGATCATGCCTCACATGTATCACATCACCCCTATACAATGCACACCAGTGTGGGCACATTATTAAAACCATAATGCATGCCGGCTGGTGAGAATGGGCCATTAGAATTGTTACTAACTCATATGCATGCATGCAATACTATCACAACGAGACAGGTAATCTGGATAATGTACATACATGCAAACAGGGTTTTATTTATTTATTTATTTATTTATTTAATGGAAACAGGG
Organism: Lithobates pipiens; assembly: GCF_037356315.1. Classification (NCBI taxonomy): domain Eukaryota; kingdom Metazoa; phylum Chordata; class Amphibia; order Anura; family Ranidae; genus Lithobates; species Lithobates pipiens. Next base: position 396,042,852 of record NW_027507748.1, on the reverse strand, counting down.
AACAAAATAAGGCTGTAACAGCTGATATCTCCTCTGGCTTTCATGCTAATGTCATACTGTCAATACTGTTTGAGTCACTAATCCAGAACAAGCATAAAAAAGGAATTCCTTTTTTTCATTTTTTGCATGCTTGTTCTTGATAACCAGCTTCAGAAGTACTTAAGCGAGACACAGCCAAGTCATTATCATTTTCAAAAGGGAGAGAAAAACATCAGGCTCCACATTTCTCTAATGACAGGTATAGTTCAGGGTCATTTTATCTGTGGCTTCAATTTATGTTTATAATCAATTCAGTATGCATTAAAATTAAAATGCTTCCTATTTTTAAATCATTTTAATGAAATAAATATACATTTTTCTCTTTAGCATCTCTATACAGGGGTTGGACAGAAATATTGAAACACTACATGTAATAGTCGTGCGCACTGGCCCTATGAAAAGATGTACGTGACAGCCATTTTGTTCAGGTCTCAGTTCATCCAAGCCATTTTGCCAGAAGAAGAGACAAAGCCACGGTGAACCTACCCCCTCCCTCCTCCTTCAATTATACAATCCACAACCTCTTATTTGCACAGCAGAATCTAACCCCAATACACTTCTCAGTGTCCTATAAAACTGTCTGACTTGCCCACTTGAGTAAATGGAATTTCGACAGATACATTGTCTGGTCCTAAGCACCCATTGCTGGCTGTCCTATCACGTCCTTGACTTTGTGGGGGTATATCTGAATGATGCCTGGAGCTACATGCATCATTCAGAAATCAGCTTTTTCAGTCAGCGATTCCCTACATCATAAGGATGATCATAGCGGCTGTTCCGCTGCTTGATCATTCTTACAGGGGGCATGATGGGACACCCTCCGATGCTTCTACAGACTCGCCACTTCCATTGGTGAGTTGGAGACAGGATCTGCCAGCTCTGGATGGTGACCATAGAGATTTCAGGTAGCCCAGATGGTCGCCAGAGTCTCTATAATTGTTTGGAGGCAGAGTGTGATGTCCCACCCTAGAGGTGAGATATGGGGTCTTATTAACACCATATCTCAATGTAAAGAGGACCGATCATGCCATATTCCTATTACAAGGGATGTTTACATTCCTTGTAATTGGAACAAAAGTGATCAAAACTATATATATATTTTTTTAAAGTGTCAAACTAAGTAAAATTAACATAAAAAAATTAAAGCGCCCCTGCTCCCGTGAGTTCGCACGCAGAAGTGAATGCATACGTAAGTCCCGGCCCACATATGAAAATGGCATTAAAATCACACATGTGAGGTATCGTTGGGAACTTTAGCCCTAGACCTCCTTTGTAACTCAAAACATGTAACCAGTAAAAACATGTAAAGCATCACCTATGGGGATTTTTAAGTACCGAAGCCATTCCACGAGCGTGTGCAATTTTGAAGCATGACACGTTAGGTATCTATTTATTCAGCAAAACGTTATCTTTCATATTATGTATAAAAAACTGGGCTAACTTTACTGTTTTTTTTTTAAAGCACAAAAGTGTTTTTTTTTTCAAAAAAAGGCGTTCGAAAAATTGCTGAGCAAATACCGTGTGAGATAAAAAGTTGAAATGACCTCTATTGTATTCTCTAGGGTCTTTGCTAAAAAAAAAAAAAAAACATAATAATGTTTGGGGGTTCTATATAATTTTCTAGCAAAAAACGATGATGTTTACATATAGGAGAGAAATGTCAGAATTTGCCTGGTTGGCCTGATTGGCAACATCATAAATACGTTACCTGAATTTGCAATACCCATTACTGTCTCTCACATTGATAGAAATCATAATCCCAGTATATGCCATTAATTGAATAACCCCAGTACAGCCAGAATAAGGACATTTAGCTCCCTCAGTAAATTTGTAGTGGTTTGAGTCCAAACATCATTACCTTAGGAGTGCCAGGAGCATAACCACCCCAATTCCTCTCCTGGGCAAACTGGGAATCCAAGACATGTCATATCTATATTTAAGTATTCTATATGCAATTCTATATGCAAGTTAGCAGGAGCTGCCATAAAAATGTATGGGACCTTGGCCAATTCCCAGTGGTGGGCTGGCAGGGGGCAGAGACAAGCCCATAAATAGACATGGGTCAGGCCGGCATGGGGAGTTGGGTGGAAGATGAAGATACAGTGTCGAGGAGGCTGTCGTGGCCCTGAGGTGTATCCCTAGTTTTGTGAGGTGTATTGCCTTGGGCTGGGGCATTGGTGGCGCTAGAAAGAACTTGCCAAAAAACACAAAGAGAGGAGGTTTTCCTGGAGGCATGGGAGAAAAGAGAGGACAGAGTGAGTAATTCAACACTGGCGGGGACTAACAAAGGGGGAGGGGGGGCTGCCACATGTAGCCAGTCTCCCTTGAAGACAGCAGTGGGCTTAAGTCTTCTACATTTCCCTGAGAGATCTCCAGAGAATTAACCAGGTGTGCTGGTGAGGATGTCAGCCTGGTGGGCTGGTGTAGAGGCAGCCATGAGGGCTGGTGAAAGAGGTAGTTGCAGCCAGGTGTGCTAGCATTGCCTGTAGAATTGGTGCTGGGATCAGTGGCCATAGAGAAAGTAAAAGGAAAGGTTACACACTGTTTCACTCCACATGTGCTACTTTTAAGGAACTGTGAGTTCCTGCCTGTAAAGGGCTGTTACTGAACTAACAAGGACTCTGTTAGTTTGCTTAGGAGTGAACCAGCAGAAGCTGTGCAAGAAAGGATCAAAGTGTGTGTAGGAGGAAAGCTGAAGAGGATTCTGTATATAGGAAGTTGTTCCTAAACTTCACCCATAAGGCATCCCATAAACCCCCTATCCTCATCCAAGTTAACCCCTAATAAAACAACAAAAACTAAGCCACGGGCTGTTTTTCTGACTTTTATGTGCCTGCGAAGATCCAGTATGCCTGGCTGTGCAGGAGTGAGGGATCCCTGTTCATCTTCAGCTCCTACTGCAGCTCAACGCCCCCTCGATGTCAAAGAAAAGGGGATTGCAGCCACATTGGACATCTCTCAGTTAACACCAAGGAGGACTTCAGAGAGCCACTGTACCATCTTGATTATTCATTGGAATCTGCAAACCAGGACTTGCAAGTATTTTCATTTTTCACACTTTTGTCTTGTGGTGCTGTTGTCTCTTTGTTTCTTTGTAATACCTTTTTTTGTGTATATTTTTTATTTGCACCATTTTGACCTTTTCATTATTAATCCAAATTTTGAAAAGTTGTAAAACTGTCTCTAATACGCAACCTCAAATTTGACCAGTCATTTGTCACAAGCTGGTGAAAAGGGCAGTGGTCTGACCCACGTTTGTCACACTAAATGATTTGCAGGTGTGAAAATGGCAACATATTTTGCTCTGAAAGCGGAAGTGGTGTAACATGGGAAGGTAGGCAGCATAATCTCCTAACATACAAAGAACACTAACATGTACCAAATTGGATTAATAATGGTCACCACCTTGGTTATTGGTTTCCATAAATATAAACAATTAGCAATTCACCATAACTCTTTTAATTAATAAATACTTTAAAACTGGGAACAAAATCAGCAAAAACCAGTGGGACACTCTTCAAATATCCCTCTGGTGACTGGCAAAGACCCCCCTCAGCCTCCTGGTTACACAGGGGTCCTGGGAGTTTCTAGAATGTTCTGGGGTCAGGTGACCTTATATAACCTTTCCTAAAGGACCCCCCAGAACTTCCAAAACATTACCCATCAGCTAATCTTTTTTAACCTATCCCAAATCCCCCCCATCAATGTCAAAAGGGGGCTTGAAACTCCTACCATAACCATCCCGTGAGAGAAAGAGGGGCCCCTAAAACAGGCTATTCCCTCATTCCTCTCATTATTTTGCATTTGATGTGAGTCTGTGCCTATAAAAACTGTGTGGGGGGAACTCCAAAAGCAAAACATTCACAGTCAAGCTGCAAATGCCACTAGTGACCGATATTAATTATCAGAAGAGGAGAGAGTAGTGCGACTCCCATAAATCATGGACTATAAATCAAAGCAACTGTGATATGATTCGATGAATTGTGCTTTACACTGTTCCCAACCATCGTAAATGTTGATGTGAGGTGAACACCATCCTATGCCTACAACCAGGACTTGAGACAATGGAAAGACATGGTGGGGTGATGATACAATCATGGTTTGGGCAGCCATATATCGGTATTCTGCAGGCCCCATGATCACCTTGAAAGGTAGAGTCACTGCCAGCACCATGGTGCAGACATTGTTTCCCATTTACCAAGACGATAATGCGCTGATTCACACAGCTGGTGTTGTCAAATTGTGGTTTATCGAGCATGCAGATAAAGTCATGTACCTTCCCTGGGTGCTGCAGTTTCTGGACCGCAATATCATAGTGCCACTATAGTTAATTATGGAGAACAAGGTTCAGATTAGTTTTCCACCTCTGGCATCTCTGCAAGAACTGGAATGATTTTTGCATGAGTGGTATCAGATTCCATTATCCACCATCCAAGACTTATATTTGTCAATTCCCAGGAGAATTCAGACCGTCTTGGATGACAAAGGTGGCCCCACATCATATTAGGTAATGATTTTGTTCTTTTACCTGGTGTTTCCAGATTTTTGTCCAACCACTGTATGTTCTTTAACAGGATCAAAAAATGGTGGTGAAGATAAAAATGACCATACTTACTTGATTGGTTACTGTTGGTAACTACTCCAATTTAGTGATTGTTTTATTTTCAATGATAAAACAAGAAGTGAAGGGCTGAGGAAAAATAAAAGTGGAAATATGGAATTAGAATATGGAATCTAAGAAGAATTAAAAGCAAAGGCATGATTTACCGACAAGGTGGACTACTCTCAAAGTAAGGTGATGAATATTATGGAGAGTGGCAAAGTCCGAATAGGGTTCTAAGACACCAAGATGGTGAAGTCAGGGCTGCACATAAACATTATCCAAATATTTTTTTAAATTGGAAGCTTTAATCATGTAACTGTGCTGATAGTTCTTCCATTCTCATATTATTCAATTTGGTTTTCCACTTTATTATAGAGGGTGCAGTTGGAGATTTCCATTGCCTCTGTATTACTGTAGCAGCTACTAAGAAAAAGTGAAACAGAGTATGGGGAGCTGTATCCGTGGTGGAGGCTTTGTATATTTTGAATAGTGTCCCAAAAGGAACAAAAGACAGTGCAGACCCACTCGATGTACTGCATGGTACCTCCATGAAATAAACATCACCAACATTGGTCTGATGTGTTTGGAAATATGTTGTGTAAAATAAAAAGGCAAAGGTACCATCTGGAGATGACTTTATAATTTTTGTTCTTGAGCTACACTCACAATACAGAGTTTGTGGGTTAAGAGAAAAGATTTTTGGACTTCTTCTTCCATGAAAGTGATGCCAAGCTCCCATTCCCATTCTGTAAAAAAAGATGGCTTATTGCGGTAAGTTACCATTAGAAAATGGTTATAAAGGAGAGACAGCATGTGGGAAAGGGGGTCAGGTTGTACATAGAGATTCAAAAGTAATGATAGGACAGTGGAGATTGCCTTGGGATTTTAGTCCCAAATTTGAAAATATACTGTAATAGCCATCTACTTGGGTGGTAGGGTAGGATCTAAAGAATCAAAAGGAAGGGGGGTAAGGGGGATTAAACCAGGAGGGACCGCCAGGTTGGCGACAAGTGGAGTCAAAGGGCTTGGATAGGAAGATAAAAGGTGAGCATGGATCAAGCGTTCCATACTTTGAGTGAAGAGGATACACAAGCAAGAAAAAAAATGAATCATCAGTTATCAATGTTCACCTCCTCATAAACGTAAAAAAAACAAAAAACAATCAAACAAAAAATAATTTTCTGCCTAAACAACTATGGATTAATCATATGGATACAATTCAAAATGCCCTTCTATTGCATTCCAAGTAAAGAAAAAAAAAAAAAAAAAAAAGATCTATTTTAATCAGAAACATTGTAAACGTTCCAAACAGACTTTCAATTTCTCTTTGGTATACCATCTAGAATATCTAAACAGAGCCATATGTTATTTAAGTTGGGTAGATGTCAGGCTATTGAGTAGGTACAGGGTCCAAGAATTGAAAAACATATTTGTAAGGGACGCCTGATATTTGTGAATAAATACTTTTGCATAACGGCCCATGCACATGCGCAATGTGACCAAAAATACCTAAGCATGTGTATGAATTAGTGAATTCAATACATAAAAGCACCAACATGTAAATATTGCAATCACAATACATAAATGTGTAATTACTAATAAAAAAACACAGAAATATATTTATAAATTCAGTGAATCAAAAGGTGAAATGAACATAATAATATTGTGTAAATAATAATTTAATATAATTTAATTTAATTTAATTTAATCTAATGTAGTGTAACTAATGCCGCGTACACACGGGCGGACTGTATGGCGTACTTAGTCAGTCGAAACACATTTCAGCAGACAGTCCGCTCGTGTGTGGGCTTCAGCTGACTTTTTCAGCGTGCAGTCTGGCGTACTAAGTATTTCGGATTTTTCTAAATTCTGTCCGTCGTACTTTGGTTTCAGCGGACAATCCACTCGTCAGTAGGCTAGTTCGACGGACTAAGAATGGCGCATGCTCAGAAAGGATTTACACGGCGGAAGGGTGCTTTGCTGTGTATTGGACTTCCTATTTCTAGTCCCGTCGTACGTGCTGTACACGTCATCGTGCAAGCTTTCGACGGACTGTTTGTGCATCCGTGTGTGGTCAAGTCCGTTCAGTCGAAAGTATGACGGACTGTCTGTCGGATTGTATGACGGACTAAGTACGCCATACAGTCCGCTCGTGTGTACGCGGCATAATAATAATGTTTAAAGTGTGCAAACTAAAAGTATGTGCAATATGGAAAAAATCCAGAGTATCCAAACCTCTGTGTAACCTCTGCGTAATAGTCCAACAGTCCCCTTAAGTCACCTGGATCTTGGTATACAGTACCAAGATCCAGCAAGATGCTTAGTAATGGAAACAGAAACGCACAACCCTCCAGTCTGCTTCAGCCAACATGTATTACCGGCATGACTTCATTAGGCTCACAAGGAACAGCTTCAGTAATTATCCAACAGGTTAAAGAATTCAGGAAGAGACTCCCAGTGATAAGGCTCAAAGAAGCAGAAAAAGAACCGTAGTGTCACCTGCTTAAAAACTATTATAAAAAAATAACACAAGTACACTCAATAAAAGTGTGGGCAGCACAGTAGCTGAGTGGTTAGAACTTCTGCCTAGCAGCGCCAGGGTCATTAGTTTAAACCCCAACCATTACTATACTTGCCTAGAGTTTGAATGTTCTCCCTGTGCCTGCATGGTTTTCTACCACACTCCAGACATGTTCCTGTCTAAATTGGCCCCAGGATGGGTATGTAGGCATGTGAGCTAGGGACCTTAGATTGTAAGCTCCCTGAAAGCAGGGACTGATGTGAATGTACAATATATGAAATAATTTAAAGCAGCACTAAATCCACCTAAAAAAGAGAACAATACATATAAATGCAATTCATGTATATAAGAAATAAAGTGCAAGAAATGTCAAGTGCAAGTGCAACCATAGATTCATAGTAGTCCAAAGTGAACAAAATATGGAACGGTAGCAGTTCTTATGTTGACTCAATGTGTGTTCACACTCAGATTCACAAAGTGCTTCCACCACCGTTCACCACCATTAGAAGAAGTCACTTACCAGAAAATATGGACCATTCGATTATAAATGGTCAAATGAGCTTTAGCTGATTGATCCTCCAATGGCCTCCTGGTACTAAATGGTGCTATTTGCTCTTTTCTTCTTTGTATGGGTATAAATACAAGGAAGGAAAGAGCAAATAACCACAATAAGTAAAATTGGGGAACACTTGCTTCTGATCCGGGAATAGCTGATTGGATGATTAAAAGTCACGTATGAGCATAAGTACCTTTAGTAATATGGCGGAATTAGCTTCCTGATGCCGCATAGCCTATGCAAAATGCATTGAGGCTAATAGTGCAATGCCAACATCACATCCTGCCTATGATCCACACTCACATTGAGGCTTGAACCGCACGCAGGCTCCTTGCACACAGAGTGGCCATTACAGGCCAATACTAGAAAGCTGGACAGACTCAGTGCCAGTCTAAGGCACATATGCATGTGAGTATAAACTTTTAAACCTTTTATAAATCCTAATAAATGTGGAATTTTGTGTAATGATGGCCGATTTGTTTTGTATGAGCACATAAAGCCGCGTACACACGGGCAGACTGTCTGGCCAACTAAGTCCGTCAGACAATCCGACGGACAGTCCGTCCTACTTTCGAATGAATGGACTTGACCACACGATGAACAAACAGTCCATCGAAAGCTTGCGCGATGACGTGTACAGCACGTACGACGGGACTAGAAATAGGACGTCCAATACACAGCAATGCAACCTTTCGCCGTGTAAATCCTTTCTGAGCATGTGCCATACTTAGTCCGTCGAACTAGCCTACTCACGAGCGGACTGTCCGCTGAAACCAAAGTTGGACGGACAATATTACGGAAATTCCGAAATACTTAGTCCTCCAGACTGCACGCTGAAAAAGTCCGCTGAAGCCCACACACGAGCGGACTGTCCGCTGAAATGTGTTTCGGCGGACTAAGTTGGACAGACAGTCCGCCCGTGTGTACGCGGCTTAAGAAGCCACATTGGAGAAGCTTAAAGCGGAGGTCCACCCTAAAGTGGACCTTCCGCTCATTGGAATCCTCCCCCCCTCCGGCGCCACAATTGGCACCTTTCAGGGGGGAGGGGGGTGCAGGTACCTGTACAGTACAGGTATCTGCACCCACTCCGGGATATCTCTCTGTGGAAAGGGGCGTAGATTACGCCCCTTTCCGAAAGTCCCCCGCTGCCTGCTGGGAATCACACAGATCCCAGAGGCAGCGGGTCCATCCTCATTGCGCAGCGCGACTCGCGCATGCGCAGTAGGGAACCGGGAAATGAAGCCGAAAGGCTCCACTTCCTGATTCCCATACCCAAGATGGCGGCGGCAGCACCCGAGAGACGATCGAGAGATTGGCTCGGGTGCCGACACCGCGCCGGCGCGCTGGACAGGTAAGTGTCACTATTTTAAAAGTCAGCAGCTGCAGTATTTGTAGCTGCTGGCTTTTTTTAAAAAAAAAAAACGCGCACTCCCGGCGGACTCCCGCTTTAAGAAAATAACTCTGTATCTGGCGGAAACGTGAGACACTGGTTGTTAAAGATATATACACAGGAGTTTTTATTTCTGCTTTCTGGTAATGTTTAAATTGGAAGATGGTGGTAAATCATGGATCACGACTGTTATTTGGATGCACAAATTGATTCAAGCACGGTGGATAAATATATGAAGAACACAATTGATGTGACTTGTAGAAACATAATTTTACAAATGTTTTTTTTTTTCTGGCTTTTTTGTTTATTTGTCTTACTGGATCTAGACAGATAGGAGTGTTGCATTAGATAGCAATTGATGGCATATATGCAAATTTATTATTGATGGCACTATTTTGATTTAAATAATTTGTTGAAAATTAATACAGTATAAGGGTGAGCACGACTACCTAGTATACATTGTAGATGCATGCCTCCAAAGTAATGCAAAATACAGTATACTGTAGACATGTGCATTCGTTTTCGTCCGAATGCATTTTCGTCCGAATTTCAGGTATTTTCGTTTTTGTTTTGACAAACGATAACGAAAGCACAGAATCCGAAAAACGAAAGATCTGACATAAATAAATGCTTTATTTTCGTTTTCGTTGTTACAACAGTTCGATATAGAATAGGAGATTCGATGTGACTCTGACAATAACAATCTGTGTCTATAGAACCTGTGGTTGAATGTGCCTAACCTTACTTCTATTAGTCCAAGGATTATATAGAGATTATATAGAGAAAAAAGATTTGACAGAGAGAAAAGATTCTGCAAGTTACTGTCCTAAAAAGTGTTTGGGGACCCGGGTCCTGCCCCAGGGGACATGTATCAATGCAAAAAAAAGTTTTAAAAACGTCCGTTTTTCTTGAGCAGTGATTTTAATAATGATTAAAGTGAAAAAATAAAAGTGTAATATTCCTTTAAATTTCGTACCTGGGGGGTGTCTATAGTATGCCTGTGAAGGGGCGCATGTTTCTGGTGCTTAGAACTGTCCCTGCACAAAGTGTCATTTATGCAGGAAAAAAAGTCCTTTAAAATCACTCGCAGCTATTATGAATTGTTGGCTCCGTAATACAGAGAACACTCATTGAAAGTCATTGATAAAAATAAATAAAGAAATAAAGAAATAAAAAAGAGTGGGGGTCCCCCTAAAAATCCATACCAGACCCTTTATCCGAGCACGCAACCTGGCAGGCCGCAGGAAAAGAGGGGGGGATGAGAGAACGACCCCCCCTCCTGAACCATACCAGGCCACATATCCTCAACATTGGGAAGATACTTTGGGGGTCTGTGACCCCTCAAAGCACCTTGTCCCCATGTTGATGTGGAGAAGGGCCTCATCCCCACAACCCTGGCCGGTGGTTGTGGGGGTCTGCGGGGCGGGGGGCTTATCAGAATCTGGAAGCCCCCTTTAACAAGGGGACCCCCAGATCCTGCCCCCCCAGTTTGAAATGGTAAGGGGGTACAAAAGTACCCCTACCATTTCACAAAGAAAGTGTAAAAAATAGTTAAATAAGACAAACATACTTTTGAAAAATTCCTTTATTAAAAATAAAAATAAAATAAAAAAAAGATTCCAGCGGTGGTAATCCACTCTTGCTATCCAGCGATGGACGATCTATCCGGGGTCCAGTGATGGCTGATCTGATCCAGCGCAGCGAATCCATCCATCTTCTGTCTCCACGGAGGAGACACTGCGGGGATCCCGGCGGCCTGACGTTTGTTATATGGGGAGGGCGGGGCCACCCGTCACCTGACCACGCCCCCCTCTGACGCAAGGGGAACCCGGGCTTCCCCGTGACGTATGAGTGACCCCGCCCCCCTCTGATGATACACAGGCAGGTTTCCGTTACATCAGAGGGGGCGGGGTCACCCATACGTCACTGGGGAAGCCCGGGTTTCCCCTTGCGTCAGAGGGGGACGGGGTCATGTGACGGGTGGCCCCGTCCTCCGCATATAACAAACGTAAGGTCGTCGGGATCCCCGCAGTGTCTCCTCTGTGGAGACAGAAGATGGATGGATTCGCTGCGCTGGATCAGATCAGCCATCGCTGGACCCCAGAGAGATAATCATCCATCCATCACTGGATAGCAAGAGTGGATTAGCACCGCTGGAATCTTTTTTTTATTTTTAATAAAGGAATTTTTCAAAAGTGTGTTTGTCTTATTTAACTATTTTTTACACTTTCTTTGTGAAATGGTAGGGGTAATTTTGTACCCCCTTACCATTTCAAACAGAGGGTGGCCGGGATCTGGGGGTCCCCTTAGCCCCCTGCCCACAGACCCCCACAATCACCAGCCAGGGTTGTGGGGATGAGGCCCTTCTCCACATCAACATGGGGACAAGGTGCTTTGAGGGGTCACAGACCCCCAAAGCATCCTCCCAATGTTGAGGGCATGTGGTCTGGTATGGTTCAGGAGGGAGGGGGGCCGCTCTCTCATCCCCCCTCTTTTCCTGCTGCCTGCCAGGTTGCGTGCTCGGATAAAGGGTCTAGTATGGATTTTTATTTATTTATTTATTTTATCAATTATTTTATCAATGACTTTCATTTTGACTTACAATCAGATAAGGCCTTCAAAGGAATGTGGGTGCTGGATGTAATGGCTGCATTGTAAGGTCTCCTTCAAGGTAGCCAGTACAAAAACAGAACACGGCTTCTCAGAAAGGCTATAGGCTTTGCTTCTGTCACTGCTATTTTCATTCGACTCCCTGAAAAATCACATCCTAATGCATTTAATCAGGTCACACCAAATAAAAGTAATTTGTTGAAAAAGGCATACAAAAATGTGGTTGTTGAAGTGTGGGATTATGCTATTCAAGGACTGGAGACTAGCACTTACATGACTGTAACAAGGTTTTTGGGAAAGGCCATAGGCTTTTCAAAATATGTATACAGCACAAACAAGGTTTTTTTTTAAAAAAAGATAAACTCATTCCTACCCAGTTGTCTGCAATCTTTACTATGCTTTACTCTATACATTAAAGTAAAAAATGCTGTTCACATAAGAAATGGACATGGGTATCGTCATGCTTGGGCAGAGATTTGATCATCAAGAGCTGCACCACCTGTGGTTGCCCTGTTACCAAGTCATTGCTGGCATTCTTTATGTCACCAATGCCCCTCTAGAAATGCTATTCTTTCCCCCATATTTTCATCTTTAAACTACCCCATGCTCTAGGCACATGTCCAAAGGGGCACAAAATATGAAGTTTCCTGTTTTTTTGTCTTATTTAATTTGGGATATCACATATAAATAGCATCAGTAAGTAGAGTTACATCATTTGTGTTTATCAGCAATATCATTGTATCACAATTAGCACAGCAATCGTATTTCCATTAGAAGATCTTGTGAACATAAGGTTATATTCAATTTCTGTTCAGCTTGGCAGCCTCAGCAAGTGTACAAACTTTAATGGCTCTGAGAACTTGGCACTTTCATTGAATCTGTTTTTATTGATTAAGAAAAAAAAGACTTTGATTGTCCAACCAACAAGCTGTTCCTTGTGAAACTATGACAACTCAGAATAAGCTACAAATCAATGAACTATTTAGATGCAGTCTTACAAAGCAGACTGATAAATCTTGATAAGCCAACAACTGGAACAAGTAAAACCTTTATCTTAACAAGCAGGTGATCTTATTCAGCTTGTCGGCACTATTGTATTCCATTGATAAGACTATAATACCTTAGGGAAGACATATTGGCAAGACTAAAGAATCCTGCCTGCTGCACAAAGAATCCTGTTTATTTGTATTTTCTTTACAATATTATAGGAAAATATGCACTGTAGTCTGTATATACAGTATCTCTCAAAAGTGAGTACACCCCTCACATTTTTGTAAATATTTATTATATCTTTTCACGTGACAACACTGAGAGCCGGTTCACACAGGGGCAACTCAGATCCGACTTCAGGTCGCCCCTAGTCGCGCTACATGTAAAAATCAATGTAAGTGAATGAGAGCCCTCTTAATGCACACTACTGAAGTCGCTCCGACTTCAGAAAAGGTTCCTGTACTACTTCTATCTGACTTGTAGGCCACAGGTACCCATTGATTTCAATGGAGGTCGCCTCCAAGTCTGATCTCCGTCTATACGGAGGCGACTCTCACAGAATTATCAGCTCTCAAAAGGGAACTCCGCGCCACATTTATTTAAAAATTGGCGTGGGTTCCCCCTCCGAGAGCATACCAGGCCCTTAGGTCAGTATGGATTTTAAGGGGAACCCCCTACGCTGAAAAAATCCTCTGGGACTGTGACATCATAATGGGCGGGGACATCATCCAGTGATGTCCCTATATAAGTCACCGCACGCCGCGTGTCCTGTCATAATGACCGGAGACAGCGACTAGGCAACATCTCCAGAAGAGAAGAACAGAAGAACAGAAGAACAGAAGGCAGCGGCGACAGAAGACCGGGCCACCGCTTGTAAAAGAGCTAGAAGAAGGCACAGTGGCCCAGCAAAGAAGAACCGAAGAGGGGGACAAGACCCCCGAAGTCGGAATAAGAGGGCAGCGGCGAAGAAGAAAGCCGGGCTCCTCCACTGGTAAAAGAGCTAGCAGAAGATAGCGGAGGAGTCCGGCGAGAAGACCCCCGAAGACGGAAGAAGACCCCCGAAGCTGTGCAATAAACTATTTTAACCCTTGCGTGTTGTGTTTTCTGGTACATTTTTTTCACACTTGAATGGGTAGGGGTACATTGTACCCCATACTCATTCACATAGGGTGGGGGGCCGGGATCCGGGGGCCCCCTTATTAAAGGGGGCTCACGGATTCCGATAAGCTCCCCGCTTACAGACCCCGACAACCAACGGCCAGGGTTGTCGGGAAGAGGCCCTTGTCCTCATCAACATGGGGACAAGGTGCATTGGGGTGGGGGCACCCCCCATGTTGAGGGCACGTGGCCTGGTACGGTTCGGAGGGGGGGCGTTCGCTCGTCCCCACCCCGTTTTCCTGGCCGGCCAGGTAGCATTCTCGCATAAGGGTCTGGTATGGATCTGGGGTGGAGGCCCACACCGTTTTTTTCGGCGTAGGGGGTTCCTCTTAAAATCCATACCAGACCTAAGGGCCTTGTATGCTCCTGGAGGGGGAATCCACGCCGTTTTTTGGGTTTTTTTGGCGTGGAGTTCCCCCTTGAGAGCTCATTCTCTGATTGGCCACAGCAAAAGTTGCCTAGACTTAAAGTCGTGTTGTAAGTCGCCCCAAGTCGTGTTGAAGTCGTGTCCAAGTTGCCTCCAAAAGTCGTGTTGCCCCTGTGTGAACTGGCTCTGAAGAAATTACACTTTGATACTTTGCTTGTACTCACTTTTGTTGCCAGTGGTTTAGACATGAATGGCTATGTGTTGAGTTATATGGAGGGGGCAGCAAATTTACACTGTTATACAAGCTGTACACTTACTACTTTACATTGTAGCAAAGTGTAATTTCTTCAATGTTGTCCCATTTAATACAATATTTACAAAGATGTGAGGAGTATACTCACACTTTTGAGAAACTGTATAGATAGCTATTATCTATGTATATAAAATAAATTTTATTGACACATTCCCAATATTAAGACCCAATTAAGTGTTGGATTCAGTGGTAATTCAGCAGTGGTACATTATAACATCTGCTCATTCACCTTTATTTACATACTAGCTCAAATTTGTCCCTGCTTCCCACATGGATCAGTCAAGGCCATTTGTCTTATGGCAAACAGAAAGATTTTGATTGAAACAAAGTATTCATACCCCTTAACATTTTCCACATTTTGTCATATTACAACTAAAATTTATTGTATTGAGATTTTATGTGATGGACCAACACAAAGTGGTACATGCTTGTAAAGTGGAAGGAAAATGATAAATGTTTTTCATAATGTTTTACAAATAAATATGTGAAAAGTGTGGCGTGCATTTGTATTCAGCCCCCCTCCCCCCCCCCCTCCCGAGTCAATACTTTGTAAAATCACCTTTTTCCAATTACAACTGCAAGTCTTTTTGGGTATGTCTCTACCAGCTTTGCACATCTCTAAAAGCTTTGCACAAATTTTTGCCCATTCTTCTTTGCAAAATAGCTCAAGCTCTGTCAGATTGGATGAAGTGCATCTGTGAACAGCAATTTACAAGTCTTGCCACAGCTTTTCAAATGGATTTAGGTATGGGCTTTGAGTGGGCCATTGTAACACATAAATATGCTTTTATATAAACCATTCCATTGAAGCTCTGGCTGTATTTTTAGGGTTGTTGACCTGCTGGAAGGGGAACCTCTGTCCCAGTCTCAAGTATTTTGCAGACTCTAATGCCGTGTACACACGATTGGACTTTCCGACAGACCAGAGTCCGTCGGACAATTTCGATCGTGTGTGGGCTCCAGCGGACTTTTTCTTCCCAAAAGTCTGGTGGACCTAGAAATAAGACTGGCTTCAAATTTGACCGCTGGACTCCGCTTTTAGCGGACAGTCCGTTCATCTGTGTACTAGTCCGACAGACTAAAAGCGACACTAGGGCAGCTATTGGCTACTGGCCATGAACTTCCTTATTCTACATCATCACATTCAAATCTTTCAGACTTTTGGAGTGATCATGTGTGGCCAAGTTCGTTCGTTTGAAAGTACAGTGGACCTCAGCTGCAAAGTCCGTCAGATTGTCTGCCAGACCAAGTCCATCGAAAAGTCTGGTCGCGTGTACATGGCATTACAGGTTTTCTTCTAAGATTGCCATGTATTTGCCTTCATCTTTCTTTCTATCAACTCTGACCAGCTTCCCTGTCCCGGCTGAAGAAAAGCATCCCCACAACATGATGCTGCCAATGTCATTTTTTACAGTGGGGATCCTGTGTTCAGGTGATGTGCAGTGTTAGTTTTCCAACACACATTTACACCAAAAAGTTCACCAGAGCACCTTCTTCTACATATTTGCTGTGTCCCCCACATGGCTTCTCACAAGCTACAAACAGGTCTTCTTATGGCTTTCTTTCAACAATGGCTTTCTTCTTGCCACTCTTTCATAAAGGCTAGATTTGTGGAGTGCACGACTAATAGTTGTCCTGTGAACATATTCTCTCACCTGAATTGTGGATCTCTGCAGCTCCTCCAGAGTTACCACGGGCCTCTTGGCTGATTCTCTGATTAATGCTCTCCTTGGAAGGCCTGTCAGTTTAGGTGGACAGTCATGTCTTGGTAGGTTTGCAATTGTACCATACTCTTTCCATTTTCATATGATGGATTGAACAGTGCTCTGTGAGATGCTCAAAGCTTGGAATATTTTTTAATACACTAACCCTGCTTTAAACTTCTCCACAATTTTATCCTTGACCTGTCTGGTTTGTTTCTTGGCCTTAAAGATGCTGTTTGTTCATTAAGGTTCTCTAACAAACCTGTGAGGGCTTCACAGAGCAGCTGTATTTATACTGATATTAAATTACACACAGGTGAACTCTATTTACTAATTAGGTGACTTTTGAAGGCAATTGGTTCCGCTAGATTTCAGTTAGGGGTAACAGAGTAAAGAGGGCTGAATATAAATACACGCCACACTTTTCAGATATTTGTTTGCAAAAAAAAATTGAAAACCATTTATCATTTTCCTTTCACTTCAAAGTTATGTTCAACTTAGTGGTGAGTCTATCATATAACATCCCAATAAAATACATTTATATTTTTGGTTGTAACGTGACAAAATGTGGAAAATACCAAGGGGTGTGAATACTTTTTCAAGGCACTGTACATGTGTAAGGACCTTCTCCAAGGAAGAAGGCCTCCACACGTGTATGCTTTAATAAACATCTTCTGTTCACCGTAAGACAATTGGTCTTGATTGAATTCCCCAACAGATTTGGTGGAGAATGCCTGGGCACTCTATGTCATTTTTTGACTAGTCCAGAATGGACAGACTTGGAGAACAAAACAGACCACTGTGTGCCAAAGGTAGGCTTTTTCCTTTAAGTCTCATCACTCCTCACCAAGTCTCTCTGGGACTTGATCAGCAATGTATGACAAGTGACTTGATCTCTCTGAATGCTGGACAAATGTTTTTTTCTTTGTTTTTACAAATTCCTCAAATCTTTATGAAAGAGCTTAAAATGTGTGAAAGATAAAGCCTTATTTCAGGGCCTGAATGTAAAAGATTGTGATTTATCTGCAAACAGCTTCAACTGGAGAGAAAGGGTCTCACAGTCAGTCACAATTGTTAATTGTTCAATGGATGTAATGTTTGATTGGGAAATTCTATAAGGCTACACACAGTGACCCCAGGTTGGAATAATATCTGTGTGACATCTCCGGAAGTGCATTGTGGGACTTTGGTCCAACTGTACCTGCTAGTCTGCTTGCATTTTCACAATGCCTGTCCTGTCTGTCTGGGATTGCTGAAGAGAAACTCACTAAGTAAATTGGTGAGGAATATCAAGTGAGTTAAACTACCAGTGGGTCCATAAGTCTGGTTGCAGGCTCAGCTTAGGTGACGCCCCACTTACAAAGGCATCTGGCTGAGAACTTGATAAGCTTTAAGCAGCAATTTCTGTTGTCTTAAGCTTGGTACACACTGTAATGGATATGATTGAAATATCACACTGAAATGTCTATTCCATAATATGTCTTTAAATATATTAGTACATGTTTCAAACAAGCTTCTGCTCATTAGCCTTAAATTCATACTCAATAGATAATGTGCACAACTCACCTCTCCCTTATCATGGAACAGCAAGAGTTAACAAAAAGACTGCGCCTGCTTTTACACCCAAAAGACGACATTGATGTCAAGAGGCAAGATACCCTATATCAGTGATGGCGAACCTTGGCACCCCAGATGTTTTGGAACTACATTTCCCATGATGCTCTGGCACTCTGCAGAGTAGTGCAGCATCATGGGAAATGTAGTTCTAAAACATCTGGGGTGCCAAGGTTCGCCATCACTGCCCTATATGGATTTAATAGAATGCTACTCCCCTATATGGACAAGGACCCAGCTTAAAATCTTTACTGTTGTATATTATCATAAGATGTATAAGTTTTTGTGGTCACTTTGTAGTTTGCATAAACCTGACTAATCTGATAATGAAATGTTCGGCTATCAATATCAGTATATAAGTTGAAAACAGGAACTAAAATAACCAGAAAGTTTGATACACTGAACACGGTGTCTGCCTCAGTGAATTTTTGCTTTTGGTGTGGCCACACCCTAATACTGTTAATTTGACCAGGGGCATAAATAATCTTGGACCTTGACTGGTTCTAACCAAAACAATCGGTGCCCAACGTGGAGCTTGAGACTAGGCCCAAAGGACAGCCAGGAAACAGGGAAATCAATACGGACAGGACTGAGACTTGATCACCTCTGGCAAAACAGTAAGACAGTTTTAATATCTAGTCTACTGTTTTATTCTGGAGTTGTGATTGGTTACTCTGTGTCCATAACGGCTGCCTGCGGGCCTCAAAGACAGGTATATATCTTGTCTTGAGTCTATTGGTATAATAATGAACCTGCAATTATATCTGCCACCTGTTTTGTTCTGTTTTGTTTTGTTGATCAATCTTGTGTTTTGTGGGGGGGCGGAGCCGGCAGCCGGAGCGCATGGTGGTGTGAGAGGAGAGCTCCATCACAGCGGGAAGCATTAAGCGTCTCACAGCAAACCTGCCAGCCTAAAATCAGTATCCTCGTTTAGGGGAACCTGCCATGCACACACCGGTAGCCATGAGCAAACGGAAGGAACGAGAGGGGCCACGTAGGCTGACCGATATCTTTCCTCCAGCGGCGAACAGAGGGGCCCAAGATGGTGCCCGCGATGCACATGGTGCAGCGGCCTCCTCGGGACACGCAGCCCACACAGAACAGCTGGACCTAGGTGAGTCATACCCCTCGCTTCCCCCAATGCCCCCCTCCCCATCTGTGAGTCCGGTCAAACAAAAACGAAGGCTAGGGGAGGATGGGGACACCCAGGCTGATACAGAGTCAGAAGGGGGTGGCATGGAGGAATCCTCCATATCTGCACAGCAACTAGATACTTTCCCTACATCAGGGCAGCCCATCTTGGACACCACTATGAAGGAGATGTTGCAAACTCTAAGGGGGGCCCTGCAACACGATATGGCTACGTTTGTACGCTCCACAAAGACTGAACTTTTGGCAGTTAAAGAGAGAGAAAAAATATGTGAAACGCAAAATGGAGGAATTCACTTTAGCACATAATGAACTGGTTGATGCTCATTTTGATGTTGAGGATGAAATAAAAGCTATGCACCTTAAAATGGCGGACATTGAAGACAGGGCACGCAGAAACAATGTGAAGTTCAGAGGAATCCCAGAGACTGTTAAACCATCTGACCTTACTGCCTATCTTCAAAAGCTTATGTCTACAGCCCTCCCAGAGCTGGGGCCTGCGGATCTTATCATTGACCGAGCGCACAGACTCCCCAAACCCTCCTTTCTATCTGAACAAGTCCCCAGGGGTGTTATAGCAAGAATTCACTTCTTCCACGTGAAGGATCGGCTAATGCGATATGCTAGACAACATCCGTCACTCCCAGATCCCTTCACAGGGATTGCTCTTTACGCTGACCTCTCACAAGCTACGCTTGCGGCTAGGCATAATCTAGTCCCCATCACCAAGATATTACGTAATCATAAGATTTTGTACAAATGGGGCTTTCCAGCCAAGCTCCTTTTGGAAATGAATAATGAATCGCATGTGATTGCTTCCATAGAAAAAGGTATGGAACTCCTCAGGAAATGGCGCCTTCTCCCAACCAACGGAAAAGCGGTGGACCCGGACCCCCTGCAGGACAGAAGGAACTACCATTGGCACCACAGACGGAACAAATAAGTACAAGATTGGCACCATAGTGCTGTATTGATGAGACTTTCCTCCGCTCCACCCTCTCACCCTTTCTACAACATGCCACCTAAGTGCCTATTATGCTGAAGTTGCCTAAACTGGCATTGATTCATTTAAGCACCCGCTGAACGGCTATTTGTATTTGTTTCTTCCCCCCCCCCTCCTACATTTGCAGGATGAACCCTGTATTCAGTTCATTGGACCTTCCTATGGACGTTCCTACCCAGTTATTTGTTGACCGTGTAAGGTCCTACCCCCAGTTTCTCATTCCCCAACCATCTCGAGCAGAGATTCTGACATTCACTACCCCCCTGATCACTATCACTGACTTCCTGGCTTCAATTTTACCTCTTATGATTGGATGGCAACGATTATCTCACCTGCCTTGGAATGAACATTACGTTTATGTCTCACAATGTGAGAGGCCTTAATAGCCCCCACAAACGTAGGTCACTTTGGAAATCTGCTCTTGACATACACTGTGATGTTCTATGTGTGCAAGAAACCCACTTTCCCAGTGCCAACCCTCCTAGATGCACACATAGAAAGTTCCCACATGTATTCACGGCAAACGATCAGAAGAAAAAAAATGGTGTATTGATTGCTGTGAAGGACACTGTTTCCTTCTCTCTGCTGCAGGAACACATTGACCCCCGCGGTCGGTACATTATCTTGATTGCTGAAATTAATAACTTGGTATACACATTGGTAAACCTCTATGCACCTAATACTAAATCTATACACTTTATCCGTAAAGTGGTGCGTAGGGCGAAAGCCATTCAGAAAGGTTGTCTCATAATATGTGGTGATTTTAATGTAGTGCTTAATGCTGATCTTGATTCCTCCTCTGTGGCCCTCAGGCAGCGTCCTTGCCTAGACAACTTTTGTCATGAGGAAAGACTTTTTGACCCCTGGCGGTGCACCAGGGCCATTGAGAAGGATTGTACGTATTACTCTATGGTACATGATAGCTATTCAAGGATTGATTTCTTTCTCACGGATATGCATGTTTTACAAAATGTTGTTAAATCAAATGTCCATAGCATCACTTGGTCAGACCACGCTCCAGTGACAATTGAAGTTGTGGACATCAATAAGGCTTCTAGTAGACCACGCTGGCGTAATAATACCTTTCTTCTGTCTCGCCCTGCTATTAGGGATGAGATAGAGGCAAAGGTTAAGGAGTTTTTTCAACTAAATGATAATGAGGAATGCTCTCCGGCCATGATTTGGTGTGCTCACTAGGCTTTTACCCGAGGCGTCCTCATTCAGATAGCCTCGAGAGAACGCAAAAAAAAAACCACCGCATAACACAGCTCCACAAAAGGATTGCTGAATTGGAGAGTCTACATAAAAACCCAACTTCCACCTCCCCCACCCTACTCCAACAACATACTAAATGTAGTGAAGAGCTACGGCAAGAACTTAAAGTAGACCACGACATTTACTTTAAAAGAATGAAACTATCCTACTACTCCCAGAATAACAGGGCTAGTAAACTCCTGGCCCATCAACTTAAAAAAAGACAGGCTAAGACTAACCTACCCTTTATCCGACATCATAAATCACAACAAACTTTCCGTAACCTTAAAGATATAGCGAACGCCTTTAAGGATTACTACCACTCATTATACAATCTCAGTCAGGACGCTGACACTCATCAGCCCTCTGAAACGGAAATTGATAAATTCCTTCACAATCTTAACTTGCCCAAAGTAGATACCTCCACCCTACTCACACTAAACTCACCCCTTACCTGTGAGGAACTGACCACAGTAATCAAATTGTTACCCATGCATAAATCCCCAGGGGCAGACGGCTTCTCGGCCGAATATTATAAAGCGCTTACGGCGGTTCTAACCCCTAAACTGACGAATGTCTTCAACTCTGCTATTTCCACAGGCACCTTCCCAAATGAAATGCTTCAAGCTATCATAGTTACGATCCCGAAAACTGGCAAAGATAACTCCCTCCCCCAGAATTTCAGGCCGATCTCTCTCTTGAACTCAGACCTTAAAATTTATGCTAAAGTACTCGCAAATAGACTAATGAATGTTACCCCCACCCTCCTGGGATTAGATCAAGTGGGCTTTGTTAAAGGCAGGCAAGCACCAGATGGGACGAGGAGGATCCTCAAACTCCTAAGATACACCGAACTTAACAATCTCCCTAGCGTCTTTCTAGCCTTAGATGCAGAAAATGCCTTTGATAGGGTAAACTGGCCATACTTATCTAGAACCCTACAAAAATTCGGGCTGTCAGGCCAAATCCATACAGCTATTATGTCCTTATATTCCTAACCCTCGACGAGAGTCTATAATTCAGGTCTCCTCTCTGACCCCTTTAATCTCACTAATGGCACTAGGCAAGGATGCCCGCTGTCCCCCATTATCTTCTCGCTCGTTATAGAACCGTTAGCAGAGAGCATTAGGAACACTGCAGCCATAAAAGGCATTAAAGTAGGCTCGGAGACTCATAAAATAGGACTATTTGCTGACGATGTCATTCTCACCATCACAGATCCTGTCTCATCCCTTACGTCTGTTCAGACTCTGATAAATAATTTTGGGAAAGTTTCCTTCTACAAAGTTAACACCAATAAATGCTACGCGCTGGGGATCAATATACCTCCCATCATCCAAAATAAAATTAAACAGGTCTTCCCCTGTAACTGGAACCCACCCTTTATCACCTACCTGGGGGTGCAGCTGTCCCCCTCCTCTGCTGACACATACCTTCACAACTACCCTCCCTTGCTGAGCAGACTAACGGATGAATTGAGCCAAATAGCTAAGGTACAACTTTCATGGGTGGGGAGGATAGCTGCATACCAAATGCAAATTCTGCCTAAACTGCTATATCATTTCAGGACATTACCAGTCCCTGTACCCCACAAGTTCTTCGCTCAATTAGCCAGAACTCTGAACAATTTTATTTGGGTGGGTAAGAAACCAAGAATAGCCCTAGCACATCTTTACAAACCCAAGTACCTGGGTGGGATGGGACTTCCTAATGCATGCACATATTACCAAGCAGCAGTGTTGGACCAAATGAAATACTGGTTCTCGTGTCAATCCGACAACAGATGGTCGGACATAGAATGTGCCATCACCCCTGGACACGACCTTCCAGCTCTGGCTATGGCGGCCAGCATTCACCATAAACCTGACGCTCCCAACTACCCTACTGTGCAAGCCACACTTAAGGAGTGGTCAGAACTAACTCAGAGGAAAGCCACTGACACACCAATGAGCAAACTGCAAATTCCCCTAGCAAGCTATCAATACCTTATACCCAACTTTTCATCCCAGCAATGGAAGTGAACGGGTAATTACTTCCTTGCACCCCCTGAAAGGGAAAGAGAGATAGCAGACATATACAAACTATATCAAATTAAGCATTAAAGCTTGGCCAACGCGACTAAACAAGTGGAAATCCCTCAGGCGATTTGGATTATCTCCTTAACAAACGCTCTAATTGCAGGAAGGGGATTTCGTTCTTCTTAAACTGACAAATCCTCTCTATTTGAACTCCAAACTGCCCTGTATGTTGCCATGGGAACAAGAATTAAGGAAAGAATACTCAATCTCGCAATGGCACATGGCAGTTAAGTATAACGGGAAATCCTCGGCCTGCATAGACCATTGGGATAACGCTCAAAAAATACTGCACCGATGGTATCTAACACCACTTCGCCTCCAAAAGATGCACTCGGATGTAACCCCATTGTGTTGGAAGAACTGCCAACACACTGGGAGCCTTCTCCATATTTTCTGGAGCTGCGAACTTATAACCCTATACTGGAAAAACATAGAATCCTTACTTAGGGAAATTACACAATCTAGATGTACCCTTGAACCTGGATTAGCACTACTCAGCCTTTCCATTGAACAGTTCCCCCCATTATTGAGGAAAATTTTGGTTAATATTCTATATGCGGCCCGCATCTCATTGGCGAAACAATGGCGATCTCCCACACCACCTCCCTTAGCCCACGTACGGTTGGAGATTTTGCCAACCAAATCCGTCGGATTTTGCCTGTCGGATTTAGTCCGACGGATTGTGTCCAAAACTGTTGCATACACACGGTCGGGCCAAGTTGGCGAAAAATCCGATCTTTCAGAACGTGATGACGTAATTTCGTTACGATGGGACTAAATTCAGGCTAGTAGCCAATAGCTTTGATGTAGGAATTTGATCTGAGCATGCGTGGCACTTGGTCCGATGAAAATGCTCTACACATGATCGGATTAGGTCCGTCCAGCCCAGTTGGTCGGGAAATATTTCCAACATGTTGGAAAATTGTGTCGGACGGAGATTCGGACGGAATCAGTCCGATGCATACCACACACAGTCGGATTATCTGACGACACGGTCCGATAAGACTCATTCCGACAGATTCTCTGACCGTGTGTACAAGGGCTTAGAGGTGGTCATAGCAAGGGTGAACAATCAATTCCTTATGGAAAAGTTGCTAGCCTATAAAGAAGGAAGGGCTCCAGGCTTCCACAAACATTGGGAGGCCTGGGATTCTTCCAAATATGCCTCTCCGCATTTGTGACCTAGGTTTGATATCTCGTTGCTGAACATATATCTCTGACGAAAGTTGCCTTAAATTGTAAATCAATCTTTATATGGAGTCAGTACTTACGTATCGGGAGGTGACTGCGATACCAGAGCACTCCCTAGGGGGTGTGGTAGGCGCAGTCTCCCCCACTCTGATCCAGGGGTAGTGCCAGGAGCTGCATACATATCTCTGTTCTTTTTGGATTTACTTGTTTACTGTTTTCCCTATGCTTTGTGAACAGTTTTGCTATAATCGACTAAAATTTATTCAGATGTACCGGTGACTGTGGGAACGCCAGCACCCCTGAACTACCACCCTAGACCCTCATTAAGGTCAAGGGGAGCTACTTTTTCAATTTTTACTACAGATCGGAGCCTGATTCAAAAAGTGAAACACACACTATACATACAGTATAATGTAATCTTACAGATTACATTGCTGTATGTAATAATTTCACATGACAAGGTAGCCAGATACCTTACTACGCCAATCCATACATGTACACCCCTTTTATACCTTTTCTTATAAAAAATGACACAGACACCTGCTGGATGTAAATGGCCTTTCCAGGCCTTTATTTAAACAATAAACCAAACTAAAACTTTTTCTTTAAAACTTCTGTAACCATTTTATTTTACCATATATTTTCTTGTAACCAAAACCAGCTCATCAGATAAACAGTTGTTGATCCCTGACGACCCCATTTCAACTTGAGCCTGTAATCCCAACTTTTTATGGCATTCGTCCCCAGCCGCCAACTTGCCTCGGGGACTTACCAATTGACCACAGACCCCCAACTTATTAGCCCGTCAGTCTGGCCAGCCGCCAGACCACCCGGGAGGACTCCATACCCATGATGGGTCCTAACTTTACCAAAACCTAATTTGGAACAGATAGATTGCATACCAGCCGTCAAGGACCCTACCGCCACGCGTACTCATGGTCACCCCATATTCAACCAACCCTCCCCATTAACAGGGCGGGCGGGCGGGAACGTTCCTCCTGACCTGCTGCTCCAGACTGCTGACCCTCCTAGACTCACGTGCCTTCACATTAACTCTACTCCACCCCCTCTTACACCATCCTCCAATCAGGTAAGCCTTGTAACCTTCTTAACCCCTCGTACCATTCCCCTGCGTAAGCCTTGCACCCTGTCATGTATGTCCTACGCTTACGTTGCACTACAGCTACGTACATGTCTTGACAAGGTAGCCAGATACCTTACTACGCCAATCCATACATGTACACCCCTTTTATACCTTTTCTTATAAAAAATGACACAGACACCTGCTGGATGTAAATGGCCTTTCCAGGCCTTTATTTAAACAATAAACCAAACTAAAACTTTTTCTTTAAAACTTCTGTAACCATTTTATTTTACCATATATTTTCTTGTAACCAAAACCAGCTCATCAGATAAACAGTTGTTGATCCCTGACGACCCCATTTCAACTTGAGCCTGTAATCCCAACTTTTTATGGCATTCGTCCCCAGCCGCCAACTTGCCTCGGGGACTTACCAATTGACCACAGACCCCCAACTTATTAGCCCGTCAGTCTGGCCAGCCGCCAGACCACCCGGGAGGACTCCATACCCATGATGGGTCCTAACTTTACCAAAACCTAATTTGGAACAGATAGATTGCATACCAGCCGTCAAGGACCCTACCGCCACGCGTACTCATGGTCACCCCATATTCAACCAACCCTCCCCATTAACAGGGCGGGCGGGCGGGAACGTTCCTCCTGACCTGCTGCTCCAGACTGCTGACCCTCCTAGACTCACGTGCCTTCACATTAACTCTACTCCACCCCCTCTTACACCATCCTCCAATCAGGTAAGCCTTGTAACCTTCTTAACCCCTCGTACCATTCCCCTGCGTAAGCCTTGCACCCTGTCATGTATGTCCTACGCTTACGTTGCACTACAGCTACGTACATGTCTTGACAAGGTAGCCAGATACCTTACTACGCCAATCCATACATGTACACCCCTTTTATACCTTTTCTTATAAAAAATGACACAGACACCTGCTGGATGTAAATGGCCTTTCCAGGCCTTTATTTAAACAATAAACCAAACTAAAACTTTTTCTTTAAAACTTCTGTAACCATTTTATTTTACCATATATTTTCTTGTAACCAAAACCAGCTCATCAGATAAACAGTTGTTGATCCCTGACGACCCCATTTCAACTTGAGCCTGTAATCCCAACTTTTTATGGCATTCGTCCCCAGCCGCCAACTTGCCTCGGGGACTTACCAATTGACCACAGACCCCCAACTTATTAGCCCGTCAGTCTGGCCAGCCGCCAGACCACCCGGGAGGACTCCATACCCATGATGGGTCCTAACTTTACCAAAACCTAATTTGGAACAGATAGATTGCATACCAGCCGTCAAGGACCCTACCGCCACAGCAGCACAAGAGTGACACCTCACCCTTGTGCCTGCCGCCACACCTGCAGAGCCCTGCCAATGCCATCTTCCAAACCCAAAGCCCACAGGTCAATCCCGATTGGGTTAAGGTGGACACCATCCCCCCGTAAATACCTCCACGTCTCCACTTCCAACTCCCAATGCCTCACCACAATACCACCATTCCGGGCAACAAACCTCCCCACCTCTTTGTTCACCTTTATCCGGGCCTTATTAATCTTCTCACAAGACCGGGCCCCCCTCCAAGACATGCGGGCCACAATATCGGACCACACAATAATCATGTCCGGGAAGGCAGTACGAAGCCTGAGGAAGTCCCACCGTATGTCTTTAATGATGTTGCGCATCTGCCTGACAACCAAGTCATTACCTCCCACATGTAGGACCAGTACGTCCGGTGCCCGATCCAGGCCCGCATAGCGATGAACCTCTGACACCACCCTGTGCCACATCAGTCCCGGGATGCCAATCCATCGAACCCGGCCTTCATCCCTGGACAGTCTGAGTTGCCTGCCGTCCGGCCGTACATCCGCCCGTCTAGCCCCCCAGAACACAAAAGAATGTCCCAAAATCCAAATGAGACATCCCGGCTCTGAAATGACATAACCAAAAATTAACCAACCCAACCCAAAACAACCAAAAACATATAGCCGACCACTCCAATGACCATACTCCCACCCCTTTTACACGAGGTGCGGTCGCACATAAAGCCGATACCTCCGAGACTCCCACCTCCCAATTTGCTTAATAACCTCTTCCGGCAATCCCCATCTAGCTGCCTCCGTGGCCGCCCCTATCCGGAAGGAATGAGCAGCATACTCTCCCGGAGACAAACCCCCGCTCCGCAAACACTTCCTCAACACTGCCGTAAATTGAAACCGCGAAAGGCATGAACCATCCGCATGCATGAATAACACCCCGTCCCGGTCCGGGCGAACCTCCAAATAAACCCTTAAAGCCTCCACCGGACAAAAACTAGGGTCCGTCCCCCGAAACAATGTTACCCGCACCCCTCTACCCAACTGGTCCGTTTTGGACTTCCTGACCAAAATCACCACCGAAGAAGGGGCCCATGAAACATCACCCCTCCCCAAACCCCCCGGAGCTGTTTTAGATGGCGACACCAATTCTCCTATCCGAAACGCCCCAAAAAATGCCACCAGGAAAGCAGCTCGGAAAAGTAGTTGTTCAAAAACCAGAGAACACACTTCCCGGACGTGGCTCAACAAAATACCCAAAACCTCAAAAGAAATCGGGCGCCGCAAATCCCGTTTTGCCGCCCCTCTTCTAAAACCCCTCAACGCCTTTTTAACTAAAAAATTCTTAGTCACATCCGCCAACCCCTTACATTGAAACAAAAAGGCCAAAGCCGACATTTTCTTGCTGACTGCCGAGCCCGACACCCCAGACACATAATTGTAACAGATAAAACACAATACCCACCGCAGCAGCTCAGCCGGGCCCTCCGACCCCCCAACCTCACCCAACCAGTTCGACCATTCCCTCCACACTGCATTATAAGCCGCGCGAGTACCTGCACTCAACGACTGCTGAATCAGTCCTCCGATGATTCCAGCGCAATCCCCCACATCTCTGGAGGGCACGGGTCCCCGCGTCTGTTCGCGTCCGGAGCCATTCTGCGAAAGTCCTCCCACTGGAAACGAGACAGAGCATCCGCCAACTTATTCTCAATCCCAGGGATATGCACCGCATAAACAAACGCATTAATCCGTAAACAACTGAGTACCAACCTCCTTAACAACCTAACCACCGGGGGGGAGGAGGCCGAAACATTATTTATGGCCACCACCACTCCCATGTTATCACAATGGAAGCGCACTTTTTTATCCCGGAGCTTGTCCCCCCACAATTCCACCGCCAGAACTATGGGAAAAAGCTCCAGGAACGCCAGGTTAGTTAAAAACCCCGCCTCCCTCCAAGAGTCCGGCCATGGTTCGGCACTCCATTGCCCCTGGCAATAAGCTCCATAACCTGCCGAACCCGCTGCGTCAGTAAACAAAACCAAATCAGCGTTGCTGACCGGTCCCTCCTGCACAATCGCTCTCCCATTAAACTCCACCAGGAACACCCCCCATACACCCAGATCATCCCGTAAGTCTCTGGAC
Organism: Lithobates pipiens; assembly: GCF_037356315.1. Classification (NCBI taxonomy): domain Eukaryota; kingdom Metazoa; phylum Chordata; class Amphibia; order Anura; family Ranidae; genus Lithobates; species Lithobates pipiens. The sequence goes on along the minus strand of NW_027507748.1, from coordinate 396,013,753 downwards.
AACCGCACAAAATGAGTGGGCACCTTCACCCCTGCTGTGGCTGCCGCCAGTCTCCTGCAAAAAATTCTCCCCATAGGCATAATCCTGCAAGCAAAATTCAATTTGCCCAGGAGCGATTGCAATTCCTTCAACCTGAGTTTTCGTTTTCCCCGCGCTGCGACCACCTCCTGCCGCAGCGCCACCACCTTCTCCTCAGGCAACCTACATTCCATGGCCATGGAATCAATCGTGATTCCCAAAAACACTATCTCCGACCTGGGACCCTCCGTCTTCTCCCTCGCCAAGGGAACCCCAAACCGTTCGGCCAAATGTTGCAACGTCCCCAGCAGGATCCCGCAGCCGCGGGATCCTGGCGGCCCTACACACAGGAAGTCATCCAGGTAATGTATGACCGAGTTGACTCCCGCCGTCTCCCGTACAGCCCATTCAAAAAACGAACTGAACAGCTCAAAAAGTGCACACGAGATAGAACATCCCATGGGCAAGCAGCGATCGACAAAATACGACCCCTGCCAGCAACAACCCAACAAGCGCATACTCCCTGGATGTACCGGCAACAAACGAAATGCCGCCTCTACATCCGTTTTAGCCAGAAGAGCCCCCCTGCCATACTTTCTCACCCACGCTATCGCTGCATCAAATGATGTATAAGTAACCGCACAAGCTTGCGGGTCAATACCATCATTTACCGATCCGCCCCTGGGGTAAGACAGGTGGTGAATCATCCTGAATTGCCCCGGTTCCTTCTTCGGAACAACCCCCAAAGGCGAGACCACTAGATCCGCCATCGGAGGGGCAAGAAATGGGCCGGCCATCCGGCCCAACGCCACCTCCTTAGCCAATTTTGCCGACACCACGTGTTCATGCAGCAAAGCCGACCTTAAATTCTTGGCCAGCGGGGGAACCTCCCTCAACGCACTCGGAATCCTAAACCCATCCCGAAAACCAGCCTCCAACAACCCCGCCGCCGCACGATCAGGATACCTACTTAGGAAAGGAAGCATCCTTTCCAGCCTCACCGGCGTCATCCCTTTTTCCAGCGAAATCTCCAGTACGACCTTTGCCCTGTCTGAAACAACGTGCGAAGGGGTGCCCTCCACTGCATCCCGAACACTCGTGCTTGTAACGACAGGCGTTACCAAACTTGCACGTCCCGTCGTTAAATTGCCAGCAGACCCCCTTCTTTTTTGGGGCCAGCGATCCCGCTGAGGCGGCGGCGCCGGCCCCCCCTGGAAAAAACTGTCCCGGGGCCCGGGCCGAAGTCATCAACTTCATCCACAGGCTGATGTCCTTGTGGTCCCACCTAATGGACGTCCGTACCGCTTTGCGTTGACGAAACTGTTCGTCATAACGTAACCAGGCCAAGCCCCCATAAACCCTGTGCGCCTCACTAATGGCCTCCAGGTAACAGAACAACGCCGAACAATTCTCCGGCGCCTTTTCCCCAATCACGCTAGCTAAAATCGCAAACGCTTGCAGCCAATTCGCAAACGTGCGCGGAATAAGCCTATATCTCCTCTTCTCCTCCTCTTCTTTCTTGCTCTCATCAGGCTTGACCCTGTCTAAATTAAATTTCTCCAACGGCAACAACGAGAAGATCTCCACAAATTCGTCCTTCCAAATCTTCTCCCTCACCTCCTTCTTCAAATGCGCCCCTAACGGTCCCTCGAAGCACACATAAACTTCGCTCCTCGCCGCATCTGCCAAGCGAATCTTTTCAGCATCCTTGTCTTTGTCCACCGCAGCCCCACTTGGTCCCTCGCCGTCCCTCCGCGCCAGCACCTCCCTCTCTGTCTGCGTCTCCGCTGCCACCCCACCCACCGACAACCCCAACCCGGAGGGGACAGCCGTCCCCAGCTCTACCCGAGCCGCGGCGGGCGGCCCTACCCATGGAGTACTCGGGGCGTGCACCGGCCCCGAGTCACCCTGCAGGCTGCGCAGCAGCTCTTTTAACACCACCAACAACTCCCCCCCCCCCTTTGCCCCCCCGCCCCTGCCTCCCCCCCACTCACCCCCGCAAGAAACCCCCCCACAGACCCCAAGGACTTACCGGGCTGCTGTTGCCTGGCAGGCTCTCCAGCCGCTGCCCCTACTGCCGCCGCCGGATCGCACTCGTCCTCCTGCAGCTCTCCCTCTTCCATGCTGCTGTCCTCCGTCAGTGTCCTGACCCTCGGGGGCCTCTGCGCTGGCATGCCAGACGGCCCAGGCCGCTCCCGACCGGTTTCCTGTCGCTGTACATGGCGGCCGCCATGTTTTTTGTTTACCAGGACATCACTTCCGGTCGCGCCGACCTCACTTCCGCTGACGTCATCAGCGTGCGCCGCGCCGAGCGCGCGCGCGCTGTTCCTCCGCTGGCCCTCCCTCCCAGGCACAGAAACATGCCCGGAGGCGTGGCCACCCGACTGCCGCTCTGCATCTGCTAATGGGCCCCCCCCCGAAGCTAAGATGGCGCCCACACGTGGCCGGCCGACGGCCGCCTCCGGGACAAGGCCGGCGCCCGAGGACCCCACTCTCCCCCGTCGAGCGGCCCCCCCGACCGGAGCATCGCCAGGGGGAACCACTGGAACCACTAACGATCGCGCGGTCCTGGAGGTGGCCTGAGGCAGGATCCGGTGAGTGACCCCCCTCCCTCTGGGACTCAGCCGTGGACGGGGATTCCTCCCAGGCCCCCCACTAGACGACCGGGGTGTCTGCTTAGCAGGGGGGCCTGAAGGGGCCCAACTGGGGCTCCCAAGCCGGCGCTGAGTACGGGGGGCAATGTCAGGGCTAAGGCGCACAGGGGGCCGAGACCTCCTTGCCCGTGTCGAGGATACCCCATCTGCGGAAGGTCCCTGCCCTACCCCCTGAAGGGTGGCCGCAATTTGGCTTTGTAACCAGTCTGCGCCATGCTGTTCTGCGGCTGATCTAAGCTGGGCCCAAAGCTGCTCTAACCCACTCATCTTTTCCAGGTGGCTGATCCTGAACGTTCCTCCTGACCTGCTGCTCCAGACTGCTGACCCTCCTAGACTCACGTGCCTTCACATTAACTCTACTCCACCCCCTCTTACACCATCCTCCAATCAGGTAAGCCTTGTAACCTTCTTAACCCCTCGTACCATTCCCCTGCGTAAGCCTTGCACCCTGTCATGTATGTCCTACGCTTACGTTGCACTACAGCTACGTACATGTCTTCCCCTTTGTCCCTAATGTTCTGCCCAGTGTCCTGCATGCAGTTTTATAATATAAAAACTGTTGTTTATGCCTGGAAACTGGAGATTGTCCATAGCAACCAAAACTGTCCCTTTACATCAAAAATGGTTTTAGACCAGCTAGAAAACAGCGATAAGAAATTAGAATCACTGGCAGAATTGAGGGATAACGATTTGTGGGTAGATCCGTCATCAAATACTGAAAAGTAATGACAGTGACAATTCTGCAACTGAGAAAATGTCTGTGTTTTTGATTTGATTACATTATTGAATAATTTTTATTATTGTTATATTATTTGGTATAATTATTTATAGTTATTTAATATATTATAATTTATGATTTAATTTTTCAAACTTTATCATACCCGGGATGTCTGCTAGACTCTGGTTTGGACAGATTTAAGTGAGTTATTCCTAAGAATTACAGGACTACAATATAAAACGCCAAATTTTCATGCAAAATATTTGTCCCGCTTTCAGCACCTAAAATCTGAAATAATCATACCGCCAGGGAGGTTAATGTGGCAATGACGGAGGAGCCTGGCACTATCAAAAAAAAAACAAAAAAACTGGTAAACTGAATTTTCCTTTCTTCTGAAATACAGAGTTTTTGGCAGTTTGGAGCTTGATAAAATCAGACATCCGAAGCAACCTGAAAATGTTAGAAAGACCCCGTGAGTAAAAATAATTTTTACTGAATAAGTGGCTTGGCGAGACCCCTATAGTCTTCTGTGGACTAAGCTGAGCAGGGTAATGAGCTTACATTAATATCTCCCTGGGTGCCACATATGGAAGACTGTATAAGACTTATTAAGCCGTTTTTGTTCCAGCTTACATTTATGTTTTTTTGGTTACTGAGGGTTATATATGGGAAAATGGATATGATTTGACCACCCAGCATCATTGTGGAAAAGTGCATAAGATTTATTAAGAATGTTAGAACATATCTATACCCTTTGACTGCCGCATAAGGCAAAGTGTATAAGACTTTACAAGTGCCTCTTTTTTTTCTCTCTCTCCCCCTGCCTACACCTATATTTTAGATTGCTGTACAGGGGGAAGCATAGAAAACTGTTGAAGAGTGTTATATCCCCTGGGGTTTTTTTCTTTTACTCATTATCATATTGTTCAGCGGTCGGATGGGAAGACGTATGACATTTAACAAGCCACTTCAATCCTAGCCTATATCTGTTCCTCTGGTTTGCTGCATATGGAAAAGAGTCCTTAAGACTTCTGCCCTTTTTTTTTCTCTCTGCACATGGAAAAATTTAAAAAAGCGTTTTTTTTTACTGTTATATTTAATATGTTGAGGATATAGGGCACCTCCTTCTCAGTTTCCCTTTTTTTTTTTGTGAGGGGTTATCCCCAGTATAAAGTGTTAAAATGTCAGCAAGACGTAAGGGGGAGGAGCAGACATCCCAGGAAAATGTGGGTTTACAATCACTACGGTCTGCAAAAGAAAAGGAGAAGGAGAAGGGGGCACAGGTGGCAACTACGGCATCAAAACTGGAGAAATATGCCCATAATCTGGATCATACCCCGACCAAAGGGGCCCAGCAGCCCCAGTCCAAAATAGTATCAGATAGGAAGAGTCAAGGACAAACAGGGCAGATGGTAACTGCAGGAAGTAAAACAGGGGGTAATAGAGCTCCAGCAGCGAAAGGACCTGAGACTACATCAGTGTTGGTGCTCGCCCCCCAGCTAGAGGGAGTACCAACACTGAATGATGTACTAGCTGCTGTTAATTCATGTAAGCAATCACTGGGGGACCAAATGAAGAGTATTAAGGAGGAAATAACTTTGGTATGGCAGGATTTCCAAAAATCAGTGGAAAGAATAACGGCCATTGAAGAAAGGATAAGCCAAATAGAGGATGATATACACCCACAAAAACAGGGGGTTAAAACCTTGAAAGACCAGATGGATAGAGTGATGGAAAAAATTGACAAAATGGAAAATCGATCTGGAAGGTCCAACGTAAGGCTAGTGGGATTTCCAGAGAAAAGTGAAGGGCCGAACCCAACTGAATTTCTGGAAAAGTGTTTTTTTGAACTGTTTGGGAGAGAGACGTTTTCACAACAATTCTTAATAGAACGAGCACATAGAATCCCTTTCAGGCCTCCGCCCACAGGTGGATACCCCAGAGCAATGTTGCTAAAGTTGTTAAATTATAGTGATAAGGTAACCTTGTTACGTAGAGCCAGAGAGGCAGGGAATATTTATTTTAATGGTGTTAAGGTTTCAATGTATCCAGACTACTCATATGAACTACAGAAACGCAGGATTGAATTTGTGGAAGTTAAACGTAGACTGCAAGAATATGATGTCACATATGCGCTGTTATATCCAGCTAGATTGCGTGTGGTAGCTCTGGGAGGAACTCATTTTTTTGATACCCCCGTGGGAGTAACAACATGGTTAGAGGACAAAAAGGACCAACTGATGAAGAAATTAAGAGAAAGGAAAGGGACATTAGTTATCTGGACTTGAATTGGGATGATTTGACGTGATTTATGGGGGAATATTGGGAGATGAGCACTTTAAATAATTATATAAGGAGGAAGGGAGGAGGAAGACACACATGAGAACACAGGAGTAATGAATGTGTGGGAGAGGTCTAAGATTTTGAGGGGGAGAAGGGAGAGGAGGGGGATGGGAGGGAGGGGGGGGGTCGGAGTAGGGGGGAGGAGGGAGAGTGGAGTAGGGGTGGGGGGGGGGTAAAGTGGGGATGTATGTACCGGTCATGAGAAAAACCCATAGGGTTAACCTAGTGAGGTGGGAGGAGGGTGGGGAGGGAGATTTGTTGAGAAGGTAGGGGAGGGAGACACTAAAGGAGTGGAATAAATACATTACATTCATGTTAGAGGTAAGGGGGGGGAAGTAATAAGATAAAATTAAGGATAAAACAATTTAAAGCACGAGTAGGTGGAAAATGTAGTTTCACAACACAAAAAGATAGGCAAAGAAATTGAAGTATTATGATAGATAGAGGAATGAATATGCACTGGTTTATATATAGTTTCAAGAAGGTCAATTGGAGAAGTTTTTTCACGGGAAATACTATATCCCTTTTGTTTGTTTTCTTATATCAGTTATAAAGGAGTTTGCCTGCAGGAGACACATTTAACAAGCTCTGTTAGGTACAATGGCGAACTAAAAAAATTCAATATCAATATCACTCCGTACATTCCTCCTACTCAAGGGGAGTGAGTTTATTTGTGGGAGGGGTGTAATGTTCTCCTGCAGGCAAATAAGCATTGATGAAGAAGGATGATATATTTTTCTGCACTGTGTAATAGAGAATAGGGAATTTGTTTTAGCAAATATTTATATTCCTCCACCGTTTAAATAAGAAAGAAGTACAAATTAATGGAATTCATTGGGGGGAAAAACAAGAATACTAGTAATAGCAGCGGGGGATTTTAATGAGGTGATGAGTAAGAGCTTGGATAGATTTCCACCAGGAGTACAGATACATAGTAGGTCTGAGAGACATGTATATCAATTTGCACAAGAAACAGGGCTACTTGACATATGGAGAGTGCGGAACCCAGGGGCCCAGCAATATTCCTGCCTTTCGAGCTCTTACTCATCACTTTCTAGAATAAATCTGATTTGGGGAAATGAAGAAACAGCACAGATAATAAGAAATGTAATATACCAACCAAGTGGAGTATCAGATCATTCATTGTTGGTGACAAATTTGGAAGGAAAAAGATCCCCAAGGATATGGAAGATGAACTTGTTTTGGTTTGACCTGATGAAGAATCCAGATGAGATACAGAATAAAATAACGGAGTTTGTGGAGTTCAATGAGGGGACGGTAACAAGGGGTGTGATGTGGGATACACTGAAGGCATTTCTAAGGGATATTCTAATTCAGCAGGTAACACAAATTAAAAAAGCATCGAGAGAATGGGAAAGTGAGATTAAGATGGAGTTGGTGAAAGCAGAAAGGGAATATTTGGAAGATCCATCTTTAGAGAGACAAAGAGTTAGGTTAAATAAGCAACAAGACTAGAGCAGTAGTAACTAGAAAGGCAGAAAATAAGAGACTATTTCAGAAACAAGCAGCATTTGGAGTGGGGGAAAGTGTAGGAAGGATGCTGGCTCACTTGGAGAGAGCCAACTCCCCGCCCTCTGTGGTCCCCGTGATTAAGTTACCAAACGGAGACATTTCAACAGAAGTATCAGAGATTACGGATACATTTAAGGAATATTATGAAAGTTTATATAGATCGCGGGGGGCAGCAGTGAGTGGGGAATTGGATGACTTTTTTGTGAATATAAAGACACCGGTTCTTATGGATGCTGATAGAGAGGAAATGGAGGCCCCGATAACATTATATGAAATACAACAAGCAGTGACAGAAATGGCCAATCAGAAATCCCCAGGGCCGGATGGCCTGCTTGTGGAAACTTATAAACAGTACGGGAAAGTACTGCTCCTGGAACTCTTTAAAGTTTTCAAGTGGGTAGAAGAGTAGGGGAAATTACCGATATCAATGACAGAAGCCACAATACTAGTACTTTCCAAAGAAGGGAAGGACCCTTTGGATGCTACTTCTTATAGACCAATCTCCCTACTCTGCTCAGATGCAAAGATCCTCGCCAAGGTAATGGCAATTAGGTTAAATAAAATTATTTCCAAAATTATACATTTAGATCAAACAGGATTTATCCCCAGAAGATGGACCAGTATGAATATTAGAGGGCTTTTCTTAATATGCAGGTGCCCACAGAAAATATGGAACAGGAGCGATTATGTCTCTGGACGTGGTCAAGGCATTTGACAGTCTGGATTGGGAGTATATATGGCGAGAGCTGAGAGAGTTCGGTTTCGGCCCTCGTTTTATTAAATGGCTGAAAATAATGTACAATGGACCAAGTGCTAGAATAAGGGTTAACAACGACTACTCGGGTAAGATACAACTGGAAAGAGGGACAAGGCAAGAGTGTCCACTATCACCCCTCATATTTGCACTAGCTATGGAGCCATTAGCTATAGCAATTAGATCAAATCCAGGTATGAAAAGATTTGTGAGAGGGTCAAGAGAAGAGAAAATTGCATTATATGCAGGCGATGTGCTCCTCTTCCTGGGAGACATTGGGAACTCCCTTAGGACGGTGATGGACATTGCCGGGAAATTTGGAAGACTTTCGGGCTTGGTAATAAATTGGGAGTCGGCACTTATGCCAATTAACCCCACAGAGAATCAAATAACCCCAGAGATACCCCAATTGGAAATTGTGAAGAAACTGAAATACTTAGGAATATATGTAACAAGAGATCCCAATGAATTTATAAGTAATAATTTAACATCTCTCCTGACCAGAATTAAAAAGAAATCCGATATATGGCGGCACTTTCCATTATCAGTGGCGGGGAGATGTAATCTTATTAAAATGCTGTGGATGCTACAATTATTAGATTTGTTACATAACACGCCAGTATGGATAGATAATAAATGGATCGAAAAAATTCATACATTGTTTAGAGATCTGATCTGGAAAGGAGGGAAGGCCAGAATAAGTCTCCCGACATTACAATTACCAACAAGGGAGGGGGGAATGGTGGTACCACATCCTCAAAGTTTTTTTCTGGCGGCACAACTGCAGCATTTATGGGGTAATGAAGACCCTGAGGAAGGGAGACTAATGACAATAGGGGCGACCCATAAGACCTTGGTTGAGGTACTAGAGGCAAATTATTTTGCCTATAGAAACCCCACAGTAAAATTAGTTACAAAGGCTTGGAGAGCTCTGAAGCTGTTAAATGGTCAAGGAGGATTGACAGAATTTAGCCCATTGTAGAACAACAGGAATTTCCAGGAAATGGCCCCAATGGGAAAAATTCAAGAATGGGAAATAAAGGGGATAGATAAAGTGGCCCATCTATATGAAGGTAGTACTTTAAAAACGTTTTCAGCCTTGAGAGCAGAAGTTATAAATTCCCAATCAGTCGTTTTATAAATATTAACAAATCCGACATGCCCTGAGTGCACAGTTTGGCAATCAGGGTCCAGAATGGAACAAATCCTCTGTTCTGCAAAAGCTATCTAAGGTCAAGAAGAGGGGATTTATTTCAGAAATATATCCATACATCTGTAGTGGAGCTTTGGAAGGGGTGGAAACCCTTAAAAGTAGGGGAAAATGGGAAGTAGATGTAGGGGAGATTACAGAAGAGCAGTGGAGTAAGGTCTTAGAGAGGGGGCAAATCTCAGTTCTAATGCTAATACATAGAGCATATTACCAACCTAAGAGACTTTTACAGTTTGGTATAGAGGTGTCCAAAATTATTCCGTTATTGGACAGGGGTGCTTGACAGTATAAATAAAACCTATGAAACTAAGTTAGAAATGGAACCCAGATTATGTATATTAGGACTGGGAGAGGGAATCAGTGGTACATTAAGAACATTTAAAGTAGTGTTGAGATGCCTCTTTCAGGCTATAAAAATTATAGGGCAAAGGTGGCAAGCTAGGACGCCCCCCCCCCCCCCCCACTGTAGAAGAATGGATTAGTACAGTAACGGGACCAGTTTGGAAGGAAAAAGTAGTATATACACAGAGAGGGAACTATAAGGAATTTGAGAGAATGTGGATACCGTGGATGGAGAAACTGGGCTACCCTATATAAGATGTCAGGTATAAAATAGGTAAAGAAGCAGAAAATTTTTAGAATAAACAAAGCGTGTTTTAATATATAAAGAATGGGGAAAGATGAGGAGAGGTGAGAGTGCTGGATATAGGGAAGGGGAAATAGAGAAATAGTAAAAGAATATGTTTTGTCACTAAAGATGATTACCGTATATACTCGAGTATAGGACGACCCGAATATAAGCCGAGGCCCCCAATTTACCCCCAAAAAACTGGAAAACGTATTGACTCGTGTATAAGCCGAGGGTGAGACATGGCTGTCCATCCCTGTGTGTCCGTCCATCCCTGTGTGTGTGTCCGTCCATCCATCCCTGTGTGTGTGTCCATCCATCCATCCATCCCTGTGTGTGTGTCCGTCCATCCATCCCTGTGTGTGTATCCATCCATCCATCCATCCCTGTGTGTGTGTGTGTGTGTGTGTGTGTGTGTGTGTGTGTGTATCCATCCATCCATCCATCCATCCCTGTGTGTGTGTGTGTGTGTGTGTGTGTATCCATCCATCCATCCATCCATCCCTGTGTGTGTGTGTGTGTGTGTGTGTGTGTGTGTCCATCCATCCATCCATCCATCCCTGTGTGTGTGTCCGTGCAGCCTTGTGTGTGTGTCCAGCCTACCTGTGTCCCGAGCCTCCGTCCCGAGCCGCCGTCGTCCCGAGCCTCCTCCGTCCCGAGCCTCCTCCGTCCCGTGCCTCCTCCGTCCCGAGCCTCCTCCGTCCCGTGCCTCCTCCGTCCCGTGCCTCCTCCGTCCCGTGTCGTGCCGATGGATCGCCGCTCCAGGATCGCCGCTCTTCTCGGCGGCCATTCTACAATTCAAAAGCCGCGCCTCCGCCTCCGCCTGTGATAGGCGGAACACTCAATTTCCCAGCAGCCTGTGTTCCGCCTATCACGGACATCCTCTCATCCTCGTCCGTAGTATGAGAATGAGCGGATGTCCGTGATAGGCGGAACACTGACTGCTGGGAAATTCAGTGTTCCGCCTATCACAGGCGGAGGCGGAGAAGGAGGCGCGGCTTTTGAATTTTAATGTCCGCCGTCTGTCTGCTCGATACGCTGATCGAGCAGTCAGACAGCGGTGACTCGAGTATAAGCCGAGGGGGCACTTTCAGCCTCAAAAAAGAGGCTGAAAATCTCGGCTTATACTCGAGTATATACGGTATATATAAGATGTTGGAATAATGATGTTGTGTTTATACAATAAAAATTGAATATTGAATTGAATATTAAAAAAAAAAAAAAGCAAGAGACCAAGTAGCAGCAGGATTTGAATCCCTGATTCCCATCATCACTGTAAACAAGAATGTAGATTGGATAAATTTCATCTACTACAACCAACAAAGATTTGTCAACTACATCAGAGATACGCTCCAAGGTTTAGCCGAACAACTGGAGGCCAACTCACACATGACCTTCCAGAACCGTATGGCCCTAGATAGGGTTCTAGCTGAGAAGGGGGCCTGTGTAAGATGATACTTGAAACAAGTACATGCTGTACTTACATCCCAGATAACACTGGCCCAAATGGTAAGGTGACTTTAGCCATTCAGAAACTTGAGGACGTGTCCAAGGAATTAAAGAAGAATTCAGGGCTCACCAACTCCTGGGACCAGTACTTCACTTGGATAAAAGGGGGGTGGCAGGGATTATTAACACAGGAAATAATAGCCATCTTGATAATGGCTGCCATAATCTGTTGTGTTCTCCCCTGTCTCAAGAGGTGTGTGGAAAAAAACTGTTGACCAAGCTACCCCCACGTTTATGAACCAAGAGATACCAGACGATAAAGATTACATAAGACTTGATGGTGATTATGTGCTACACCCCATTACAGACACTCTTCCCCCAAGATACCACACCGAAGAGCTGTAGGGACAGACAGCACCTGATCGCCCTTTCCCCAAACTGTACCGAGGGGGGTGGTGAGTTAGTCACTACTTTCCTCTATGTACAGCCCAAAAGAGTTGCTGCAAGGGGAATGGGCCAGGTGGATAGGATATTAGCATGAGGGACAGTTTTTCAATAGACATTCCAAGGGGGAACTGTAATGGATATGATTGAAATATCACAATGACATGTCTATTCCATAATATGTCTTTAAATATATAAGTACATGTTTCAAACAAGCTTTTGCTTATTAGCCTTAAACTCATACTCAATAGATAATGTGCACAACTCACCCCTCCGTTATCATGGAACAGCAAGAGTTAACAAAAAGACTGCGCCTGCTTCTACACCCAAAAGACGACATTGATGTCAAGAAGCAAGATACCCTATATGGCTTTAATAGAATGCTACTCCCCTATACGGACAAAGACCCAGCTTAATATCTATTTACTGTCATGTATTATCATAAGATGTATACGTTTTTTGTGGTCACTTTGTAGTTTGCATAAGTCTGCCTGATCTGATAATCTGAAATGTCCGGCTATCGGTATCAGTATATAAGTTGAAAACAGGAACTAAAATAAACAGAAAGTTTGATACACTGAACACGGTGTCTGTCTCAGTGAATTTTGCTTTTGGTGTGGCCACACCCTAATACTGTTAATTTGACCAGGGACAGAAATAATCTTGGACCTTGACTGGTTCTAACCAAAACACACACTATGAAGCAGGTTGAACGAAAAACAGCTGTCGGCTCTGGTCGGAGCCACTGTACTAACAATCCAACGGCTTAGTGGGGGAGATCTCTGTACTAACGATCTTACATTAGTCCAGCGATCTCCCCCACTGAGCATCTGTTGGACTGGCTGCCATACACGCGGCCAAATGTCAGACGGTTTTTATTGAACTGGCCAATGTCGACCGGCATTTGGCCTGTGTGTACAGGGCTTTACTCTTTTAAGTAATATTACTGTCTGTTTTGTATGCAGATAAAGGGGATCGTCATAAAAGTCCCCTTAGACTTCGTGCGTAGGTATTGAATGCAAACAAGCTGTTACTCCCAGTGAGGGTCTAGCAGCAGAGTGAATACAGAGCAGCCTCATGACAAATACACAGCACACATATTTGTATTCCCCAAGTGGGAAAAAATTGGCCAAAATCCATCAGTGACCCCATGTTCTTTGTTTATGAAAGGCCTGACATGAATTTGTGTGAAATTTGGAATACTTCTGTAGCACATTCTGTTACAGGTCTTTCTGCTGTGTGTCTTGCTAACGTCTCCAATTCTTTGTCTAACTGCACTAGAATAGAAAATACATTTTATTTGAATTTAGGGTTGGTGATATTCCTGATAATTTGGGGATCGCTGTTTGTGGTCTGGTTGTTGGAAGAATTCATAGGGGATCACTACCGCATAAATTTTTTGGGAATTCTGTCAGATAAAACAGGATGACAGAAGAGTGTCAGTGCTTTGTGCGAAACTGACAAGCATGATGAAGATGGGTGTTTTTTCTAGTTTTGGGGAATATTCAAGGGAGAATTTCATGCACCTGATGGCAGTGCTGTCTAGATGTTCTGTTCCATGTATTTATTTATTCATAGGTTACCATTACGGTTTTGCTCCTTACGAGTGGCTATAAGGTCACGAAACGCGTAGAGCCTTCAACTGCCATTTTGTGTATACAGTTTTCAACAAAGCATGGACATTCCTTCTTGACCTTTTTCCCTTTGTTTTTGCTCTTTTCCTTAAGTGACACTTTAATGTGTCACGTACCTACATATAATTTGTGTTTACTAAATATTCAGTTCTTCGTGTATTTGCTATTAAGTCCGTGTTGGAATGTATATCTTGATGAAATAGAAAATACTAATATATGGCTATGTGCAATAATGCTGCGTACACACATAGCAGACTATCCAGTGGACTTAGTTTGGCAGACAGTCCGCCGGACTGTCAGCTGGATTTTCCGAACGAGCCACCTGCCCACACACGGTACGTTGGCGGCGGACTAAGTACGGCGTACTAAGTCCGCCGTACATTGAAATTAACGTACTCACTCACACACACGGAGGAAAGTCCGCTCATTTTAAACGCGGCTCCAGGTAGCCGGGGCCAGTGAAGGAGGCGTCTGTTACGTACCTGCCGGATGAGCCTGAGGTGTAGTGGGAAGTCTGTCTCGTACAACCCTGGCTCAAGGGCCACCGATGTTGCAACAATGGTCACAAGAGCCTGGCGGTGTATGGGTGCCTGGTTCGTCTTTGGTCTTGTCAGTTCAGCTGGTGCAGCAGAAAACAGGAAGCAGGCTGGTAAGCTGGGGAGACACTGAATACGTAGTCAGACAAGCCGGGTTTGGTAACAGGTGATCAGATGTAGATATAGACGACAGGCATAGAATGGTCAGGATACAGGCAAAGTTCAACAACAGGATATCAAGCAGTGTAGAGCAGAGCATGGTTACAAGGCAGGCCAAGGTAAGGATAGCAGAGATAAAATCGTAGTCAAACAAGCCAGGTCAAACACAGGAAACTGATCGGATCACAGGAACAGGCAGTCACTGGAACAGGTATGAGCTGCAGACCAGACAGCAAAGACACAGTGCTGCTGAGGTGTTTAAATAAGGCAGCCTGTTACCAATCACTGAAATTAGTCTGAACTATTTTAACCCCTAGGTGGCAGATCCATGACATTGCCCCCCTCTTACGGGCAACCTCTGGGTGCCCAACAGGTCTCTCTTCTGCGGATGACTGCGAAAAAAGGCATTAACCAAGTCTCTGGCATGCACATCCTCTTCAGCCTCCCAAGAGTTATCCTCTGGGCCATAACCTTTCCACGTAACTAGGTACTGTACCTGATTCCTTATTTTCCTACAGTCTACGATGGCCTCTACCTCGTACTCCTCTTCACCATTGATGGTCACAGGTTCTGGTGGCCTGGATACTCTATCTGGGAAAGAGTCAGGGACTGCGGGTTTCAAGAAAGAAACATGGAAGACAGGATGTATCTTAAGTGAATCAGGTAAAGATAATTCATAAGCAACCTCATTGAGTCTCTTCTTGACTGGGAATGGTCCCATAAATTTAGGTGCCAGTTTCTTTGAGGGACATGCCAACCTGAGATTCATAGAAGACAGCCATACCTGGTCTCCCGGGTGGAGAATCAGTTCACCCCTTCTTTTCTTGTCAAAAGCCCTCTTGCTTGTTGCTTGTGCCTTGGTAACCACTTCTTGAAGTAACTTATTGTTGCGGTTGAGGATATCCACTGTGTCTTGGACAGCAGGAACTGTGGTCTCTGGAATAAAGTCGGGCAAGAAGGATGGGTGAAAACCATAATTTGCAAAGAAGGGTGACTGACCTGTGGCTGAGTGAGTGGCATTATTGTAGGCAAACTCCGCCAGTGGTAGCAGCGATACCCAGTCATCTTGGACAAAAATGGTGAAGCATCGGATATATTGCTCCAACGTCTGATTGGTCCTCTCTGTCTGTCCATTGGTCTGGGGATGGTAGGCGGAGGACAAAGATCTTTCAGTCATCTTTTTTTCACAGGTGAATGGGTAGGGGTACATTGTACCCCATACTCATTCACATAGGGTGGGGGGCCGGGATCCAGGGGGCCCCTATTAAAGGGGGCTTACGGATTCCGATAAGACCCCCGCCCGCAGACCCCGACAACCAACGTCCAGGGTTGTCGGGAAGAGGCCCTTGTCCTCATCAACATGGGGACAAGGTGCTTTGGGGTGGGGGGGGGCGCGCGGCCCCTCCTTCCCCAAGGCAACCCCCATGTTGAGGGCACGCGGCCTGGTACAGCTCAGGAGGGGGTGCTCGCTCGTCCCCACCCCCTTTCCTGGCCGGCCGGGTAGCGTGCTCAGATAAGGGTCTGATATGGACCTAGGGGGGGCCCCCATGCCGATTTTTCGGCATAGGGATTCCCCTTTAAGTCCATACCAGGTGACGGAGCCAGCGAAGCCTCCTTCGCTGGTCCCGGCTACCTGCAGACGCACTCAAAATGAGCAGACTTTTCTCCGGCAGACTGGCACACACACGGCCATACTGTCTGCCGAAATGCGAGTCCGACGGACAGATTGGTGTGCAAAACTACTTTCTTAGTCTGCCAGACTTTTGGGTAAAAAAAGTCCGCCGGAGCCTACACACGGGCGGATTGTCCAGCGGACTTGAGTCCGCCGAACTTTTCCACCAGATTGTTTGATCGTGTGTACGAGGCATTACAATAATGCAATTGTGAAGCACTATAGTCAATTCTAAACTGTTAAGCCTTGTACACACGGTCGGAGAATCAATCGGAATGTGTCCTATTGGACTGTGTCGTCGGATAATCCGACTGTATGTGGTATGCATCGGACTGATTCCGTCCGAATATCCGTCGGACCCAATTTTCCAACATGTTGGAAATATTTCCCGACCAACTGGGCCGGTCGGACCTAATCCGATCGTGTGTAGAGAATTTTAATCGGACCAAGTGCCACGCATGCTCACATTCAAATTCCGACACGGAAGTGCTCGTTCAGGTAAAACTACGGCTCGTAAGCGATATAGCACATTCGTCACTCATTCTCTTGTTCTTTACAATGCTGCAGGAACTAACTTCTTTTGATGCTCATAGTCACACACTTCTCCTTATTTATTTTAATTTTTTTGTGTGTAAACTTACAACAACAACATTATTGTATTTTTTATATTTTCTTTTTTAATCTACAGGAGGTTGTTTAGTGTTGTTACCCCTTGTTATTTAGTTCACTTTGTATTTTTGAAATGTACCTGCCTGCTCACAAATAAACTGTACTTTTTGAAGGAAAACACATTAAAAAATGTATTTTGTTCGCTAGAAACTAAAAAAAGGAACGCAGCACTGGAGAAACTTCTTAACTTTGGTGCAGCCTTTGGCCCCCCAGGGCAGACATGACTAAATTAGATATTAAAAAAATGGTGGCCTGAGGAGTAGATATCTCAGGGAGAGAAGTCTGGTCCCGAAGTCCTAGAGAGCAGGAAATTCAGATGCCATTTCTGTCCCCAGGATGTGGATCTTCAAGAGGCTGCATCTTCTGGCAGACCAGACTCAACCCAGGCCATCACTCCCTGGTCTTCCTTTGGGACTTCCCACCAGGCATCCTACCAGGCTGTGGCTGGGCTCCTGTAGCTAGGGCAGGAGAAGGAGGGCGTTGGTCAACCTCCTGGCTGCCACTTGCCACAGCCTCCCCCTGACTGAGGTCATCCTGTGTATGAAAAGGGGACATAGTTTTAGTTTTTTGATCATCAATCACACCATTTTGTGCTCCTGGCTTTTGCTAATTGAATGTTACCAAATAGAACAGACTATCATTCTGACACCAGCATTTTTCTTTCCCGTCCTAATCATTTTTGGTCACTACTGTCTCTTGATATGTAAACCACTTTGAGAAATCACAACTTACTGATCAATAAGAACATCTAGTTAACATCATTAAATGTAACACAAGAAATATGTTCAACAATGCAATACCTGTCTCAAGCTGGGCCCCACCACATGGTGCTGCCTGGAAGGCCCAGGTTGGACATCAGAAGCCTCAGCTGGGGGTGAAGGATGCCTTGGAGGAAGCCTGGAGAGTGGTGGCCTGAGTGGTGGCCTGGGTACCCCTTGGTCTACCAGAAAATGCAGCCTGTCAAAGTGCACCATCCTGGGGTAATAAACAGCATCTGTATCTCCTGCTCTCAAGGACTCCAGGTGCTTCTTTCTCTCCCTGAGATATGTCATCTTCATGGCCACAATTCTGCGATTCAGATAGGTCATGTCTGCCGTGGGGACCATGATCCGCAACAAAGCAAGCAGTTTCTCCAGTGCTGCGTTCCTCTTTGATCTGTCATTATAAAACTTGTTGTGGAACTGCCACGGGCAGGGCATCTCCATGTACAGTTCTATGAATAGCCCCATAAAGTTGGCATTTGTGAATGGATCCATATTGTCTGCAAGACACAACACAAGACAAACCCTCAAATACTAATAATGTAATTAAAATCCCTCCTAATCTTGTCCCAACATCGGCCTAGATAGAAGCAGTCTAGTCTAGTGAAGCACCAATTTAAAAATGTTACCTTCGTTTCCACATTCGTCGCGTCCGTGCCTCACACTCTCCTCCCAGATCGTATGGACGATACACAGGTGTTGCGTTTTATATACAGTGCGCATGCGTGAAACTCCGCCCGCCCCTGACGTTCTTTCCAGACTATTCCCCGCCCCTTCGCTTCCCACGCAGTGGGGAGAGCACATGGCGGAGAGAACGCAGGTGTGCACTAATAGTTCCACTAACGAGGAGGAGGGCGAGGAAAGCCCGGAGCCTGAAACGTCCCAATCCAGAAAGACAAGATTTAAGGCCTCAAATATGTCTTTTGGAGAGATGTTGGAGATGGTCGACATATTGCACAAGACCGACTATGATGGGAAGTATGGACCTTACCCAAACTCAAATATCAGAAAGGCCAAGATCATCAATAAAGTTGTGAAGAGTCTTCTGAAGAATTTTGGGGTACGCCGATCCAAGGATCAACTGAGAAAACGTTGGTCAGACCTGAAACTGAGGGAACACGAGCAGTACCTAAGGATCAAGCGTGTTCTTAAAAAAAGTAAATAGTTGTCGTGTGTTCATATGATTATTCTTGCTTGCATACATGCTCCATGTGCTTTGACTTCATGTTGTGCATTTTAAAATGGCCACTTTCAAGGTCATGGTTTAGTTTGTTCGTATGAAACATCGTTCTGCAGGGAAGTATTCCAGCTTAACAAAGTGTCCCCAATAATGTACTCACCTTGTAACCCGGCCCAAAAACACAATTGTACAACACTTCCAAGCAATGTTTCATATTCCTATTTCTGCCCTCTGTGTGCTAATTAATCTTTGTTTACATTCTCATAGGGGAGAGAAGACTCGGCAAGTATGAGGACACCAGGGACCACACCCCTCCCAAAGAAGGCCAACTTCCAAAAGCAGAAACAGAGGAGCAGGAGCAGGAGCAGGAGGAGGAGGAGGAGGAAGGAGAGATTGTGGAGGTTGGACAAATTGTCACCACAACAGGTGAGTGTCGGAGAACACAGCTTCCGGTAAGCTCATAAATGTATATCACCATATTTGGATTACATGGTGTGTTTGTTTGCTTTGTTTTGTAGGTGATGTGGAAGAAGATTCCCGTTTTACCAGTGAAAGTGCCCAGATCTTGATCGGGGAGATAATGGGGTGCAATCGGGATTTGGAAATTGTACAACAAAACATCAATGATGATAAAAATAAAATGAAGAACATCATTGATGTTTTGGGGAGAGTGTGAAAACTCAAAAACTAGGTTTTATTTTTGCTTTTTAACATAAAAATGTTGTATTTTGCAAAATTAAAAATTTGGAAGATGCACAGAGTATGTAAACATGCGCTATCTCCCATCATGGGGGATCAATGTTCATGTTTTGTGTAAAGTGTCTGAGATGAAGGGGTTGCAGCCAAAAAGCATGTACATTGATCCCCCATGATGGGAGATAGCACATGTTGACACACTGTGTGCATCTTCCAAATGTGTTTTTTTCAGGGGTCACACCCCAAAAAAATGTTGTATTTTGCAAAATTAAAAATTTGGAAGATGCACAGAGTATGTAAACATGCGCTATCTCCCATCATGGGGGATCAATGTTCATGTTTTGTGTAAAGTGTCTGAGATGAAGGGGTTGCAGCCAAAAAGCATGTACATTGATCCCCCATGATGGGAGATAGCACATGTTGACACACTGTGTGCATCTTCCAAATGTGTTTTTTTCAGGGGTCACACCCCATGTGATGAAGGCAATATCAGCCCAGTTTGTACATACTCATGTCTGATATTGTCTTCACTTTTCAAAGTTGAACTTTGTAAGTTCCTGTGTTCTGTATTTTACGGTTTTATACATGCCTGTTTACACAAAAAAAACAAGTAAAAAAATATATGATTAAACTCTGTTTTGGATACACAAAATCTCTTGGTTTGTTGTAAAAACCTTTAATAAACGCACATATGAATGTGCTTGTATTAAAAAGTTGAATTCTCAACAATGTGTGGCTTCCTTTTTCATTGGGCATAAAATGTATTTGTAGTCAAATTTGAGTTTGTGCTGAGAAGGAGTGCGATTTACTAAAGGCAACTCCCCTTTGCACTCCAAGTGCAGTTTCAGGTGTACTTTTGCAGTGCACTTGTAGTGCATAGTGGATTTTCCTTTAGTAAAAAGCACCCACAGTGAGGTGTAAATTTGGACAATCATGCCATTTTCCTGCCATGGTGCTGAAAATGAGCACGATTTTGATCAGTAATGCACTACATACATTAGTTAACAAAAAGAAGGTGTGTGTGTAGCAGACCCACAACATAATAAGATTATCTGAACAAGAGACTGTCCCCTCATCTCGCTCTGAACTTGGGTTTGCACTGTTGGTGAAAAAGGCACAACTTTAATAAAACTGGCAAAGTGGGAGGCCCCAGTCTGCCATTCCTGTGGTGTTGAAGGACACTGTGTAGTGAAACAAGAACAAAAACTAGTAATTAGACAAATCAACATTGCATGCAGATTAGACGCCCACATTTTTTGACAAAATTTGTATAACATTTATTTAACTGAGTATTTAAAGCCTAAAGTATAAGGTCCCCTTATGAGAGTCATAACCCCCCCCATCCCCCCCCCCCCCCATCTGATGGGCCCTTGCTAAAAAATGAGGGGGGATGTTTAGGACAGGTAACCCTCTTCACTTGATTGAGAGCTGAATGCCTAAATAATGTGTGATACTTTGGGAAGCCCCTCCTTAGTTACACTATTGGCAGCCCACCGGACAGGTAAGAAGTGTCATAATAACAAAATGGAAGCACATTTTGACATTCTGCTATTACATAGCAAGAAAATTAATGTGTTAAAAAAAAAAAAAATAGCATTTGAAAGTATTGAGGCAGGCCCTCACACTACATGCTTTGGTGAATTTGTCCATAAATGTGATCATGAAAAAGGTAGGTATAGTGTATTGGGTTGGGTCAAGTCATCAGATAGAGGATTGCTATCAGCTGAGCTAGCAGTTGGGGAGAGGGGGGTTACTAATGAGTTTGGCACAACTCCAAAAATCAAAAAAAGGTCACTTTGCATGAATTGAAGCACACACATCACATTTGTAGACATTTTAGGGGGTGTTTAGGGGAAAGCAATACTATGGAGCTGCCAAAGAACATTGTTAAGTGACTAGATTATAGTTTTAGGGGCCAAGAAGAGCATGTGGGGAATTTAGTGAGGCAAATATGCATGAGGACAAAGGGGCAGGGCATATGAATTAGAGCATATTGCAATGATGGTAATTAGGGAATGAGGAAAGAAATGCAAGACATTAGCAATCATGAAATACATAGAATGTGATGTTTAAGGATACAAATTAGCATAATATAGTCCTTCTGCAGGAGCTGAATGATGGCAGAACAGGTCTCTGGAATAATGATCCCCAGAGCCTGGGAGGAGATGCCTGTAGAGAACTTGAGGTCCAGAAGACTTCTCCCTGTCGCCAAGTAGCGCATTGTGGCGATGAGCCTCTGCTCCGGAGTGATGGCTTGCCACATGCAGGTATCCTGCCTGGTGATATAAGGGGTCAGCAAAGCCAGCAGACGGTGAAAAACGGGGTCCGTCATCCTGAGAAAAATCCAGAAGTGATCAGGATTATTCTCGTGGATCTCACGGAGCAAAGGCATGTGGGAGGACTGGTGACGCTGGCCAATTCTTGGTCCACAAACGCCTCCCCTCCCTGTTCATGGACCGGGCTTGTGTCAAAGTCAAAGTAAGAACCCCAACAAGAAGCCCCTGCACAGCACAAACTGTGCGATGAGTACGTAGACGAAACATGTTTGGAAAATGGTCAGCTGGTCAGAACGGACACCAGAAAACACTGATAAACAGCAAGGCCTGAAAGGCCGACCTGAATAGCAGAAGCAAGCAGACAATAAAAAATGCCTTTCAAAGCATACTATAACAAGATATAGTCCACAATGAGAAGCAAATACTTAATGACTGCACGCACTGATTATCAGATACGCAAAGACAAGCACAAACTGAAGAGCGGTAGCGATCTGAATCACTAATCTGAAAAGGACGAATCGTCTCTCACCAAACTTCTACTAAAACACGAGATCAGCAGAAGGAGCCCAAAGGGTGCCGGACGTGGTGCTGAACTTCCTTTTTCTAGTCCCGCCGTACACGGCTTACGTCACCGCGTTCTTGGCAACCGCTAAATCAGACAACTTGGCCCGACCGTGTGTATGCAACAGTTTCGGACACAATCCGTCGGACTAAATCCGACGGACAAAATCCGACAGATTTGGTTGGCAAAATCACCGACCGTGTGTACAGGGGCTAAGTAGTGTTTTTGTTTGATTCAAAACAAAAAAGTATGCTTTGAGGTTTTTTATCAACGCTTATCAACGCTTATCAATACTGATCTTGAATTAACTTTGTCCAGTGCAGAGCAATGCACTGCAAAACACAAGAAGTGAATAAATTAATAGAGATTGTTTCTTTGCTGAAGTAATGAAGCTCATTTATCGAAATCCTCAATATAAGTTTTTTTAAACCCTCTGCTCACATTTACCAAAATAAAACCACAGATTTGATTTTTCTAATGGTAAATTGATGTTCAGTTTAAAAAAAGAGGTTCCACTTTTGTTTACCGTATATACTCGAGTATAAGCCGAGATTTTCAGCCTCTTTTTTGAGGCTGAAAGTGCCCCCCTCGGCTTATACTCGAGTCACCGCTGTCTGACTGCTCGATCAGCGTATCGAGCAGACAGACAGCGGACATTCTAAAATTCAAAAGCCGCGCCTCCGTCTCCGCCTCCGCCTGTGATAGGCGGAACACTGAATTTCCCAGCAGTCAGTGTTCCGCCTATCACGGACATCCGCTCATCCTCGTACTACCGACGAATATGAGAGGATGTCCGTGATAGGCGGAACACAGGCTGCTGGGAAATTCAGTGTTCCGCCTATCACAGGCGAAGGCGGAGGCGCGGCTTTTGAATTTTAGAATGGCCGCCGAGAAGAGCGGCGATCCTGGAAGGACGGAGGAGGCTCGGGACGATGGCTCGGGACGGAGGAGGCACGGGACGGCGGCTCGGGACGGCGGCTCGGGACGGAGGCTCGGGACGGCGGCTCGGGACGGAGGCTCGGGACGGCGGCTCGGGACGGAGGCTCGGGAATTGACTTTGTGGGTATTAGTCTAGCAGAGCTCTGTGCAAGGAGCAGTATAAAGGTAAGAAAAGGGATCCTCCCGTCAAGTTCTCCTTAATTATTTTGCTGATAGCGATTAAGAAAAGTAAGGGCTGTTTTAGAAGTTAATTGATCAACCTCTGTGTGCATTGTATTGTGTGACTGGTATAAGTGTAAAATGATTTCATAAACACTGGTAAGCTTTAAAGTGCAGCAAGTCCATACAGGATTTCTACACATACTAATTGGCATTGTAGATTCAAAAACAAACAAACTATAAACTATGTCCTTATTCTCCAATAATAATCCATACAAATCCCCTACATAATGGCCGGTGATCTATTTTTTCATGAAATAGTTTCTCACTGTGGGTTTTGCTTCCTTGTAATGCCAAATCTTTCCTTTCCCCCATATCTTTTTGATTGGAGCAAGCAGTGCACATTAGTCGTAGTCACACAAGGCTGCACGGACACACACACACAAGGCTGCACGGACACACACACACAGGGATGGATGGATGGACACACACACACAGGGATGGATGGATGGATGGACACACACACAGGGATGGATGGATGGATGGATGGACACACACACAGGGATGGATGGATGGATGGATGGACACACACACAGGGATGGATGGATGGATGGACACACACACAGGGATGGATGGATGGATGGACACACACACAGGGATGGATGGATGGACGGACACACACACAGGGATGGATGGATGGATGGACGGACACACACACAGGGATGGACGGACACACACACAGGGATGGACGGACACACAGGGATGGACAGCCATGTCTCACCCTCGGCTTATACACGAGTCAATAAGTTTTCCAGTTTTTTTGGGGGTAAATTGGGGGCCTCGGCTTATATTCGGGTCGGCCTATACTCGAGTATATACGGTAATCTGATTCTGTTCTGTCAAGATTAATGAAGAAGTATATGTTGCTGTAAAAGAGTAAAAGTTGGAATGAAAAGTGAAATTGCAATAGCGGTTTCTCAGCAATTTAATTAGACTACCAGAGTGAATTCTAATATGCAATAGAAAAGTACAGCATGGTAGATGCAATATATAATAATAATAATAATTCAATAAAATAAAATAAAGCATGTGAAATGATAAATGCATGCCAAAATGAGCATCAGTTTTCTGAAGTATTACCAACATTTATTAATGGTACCATATATACTTGAGTATAAGCCGACTTTTTCAGCACATTTTTTTATGTTGAAAAAGCCCCCTTCGCTTATACTTGAACAAGGGTCTTGAGTGAGGGTGCAGCCTCACAGTGCCCATCTGTAGCTGTACCAGTCTGTTTGGCGGCTGTCCACTGTAACAAAGACCTGCCTCCTCCTCGTCTGTGATAGACGGAACACTGATACAATGCTGGGAAACTGTATCAGTGTTCCACCTATCACGGACGAGGAGGAGGTGGGGCTTCGTTACACTGGACGGCTGTCAAACAGACTGCATGACACAGTGGGAGACACCTGCTGTTTTGGTTATCAAAGGTACAGCTGCAGATGGGCACACTGAAGCTGCAGATGGGCACAATGAGGCTGCAGATGGGCACAGTGAGACTGCAGATGGGCACAGTGAGGCTGCAAATGGGCACAGTGAGGCTGCAGATGGGCACAGTGAGGCTGCAGATGGGAATTCCTTACCCAGTAGCTGCTGCATTTCCCACCCTAGGCTTATACTAGAGTCAATACGTTTTCCCAGTTTGTGGTAAAATTAGGTGCCTCGTCTTATATTCGGGTCATCTTATACTCAAGTATATATGGTAATTTACAAATTAAATATTCAACCCCTTCTCACCCAATCCAGGCATCCCTTTAACTTCATCTTTGAACAAAAGGGAGCAGGACGGACTGCAATGGAGATCACATGATTGGAGGGGGACAAGACCCTGAAGTCGGAAGAAGAGGGCGGCAACGAAGAAGAAAGCCAGACTCCTCTGCTAGTAAAAGAGCTAGCAGAAGATAGTGGAGGAGTCGGCGAGAAGACCCCCAAGACGGAAGAAGACCCCCGGAGCTGTGCAATAAACTATTTTTAACCCTTGTGTGTTGTGTTTTTTTTTACTTTTTTTCACAGGTGAATGGGTAGGGTGGGGGGCCGGGATCCAGGGGCCCCCTTATTAAAGGGGCTCACGGATTCCGATAAGCCCCCCGCCTGCAGACCCCGACATCCAACGGCCAGGGTTGTCGGGAAGAGGTCCTTGTCCTCATCAACATGGGGACAAGGTGCTTCTGGGTGGGGGGCCACGCGGCCCCCCTTTCCCAAAGCACCCCCCATGTTGAGGGCACGCGGCCTGGTATGGCTCAGGAGGGGGGGCGCTCACTCGTCCTGACCGGCCGGGTTGCGTGCTCGGATAAGGGTCTGATGTGGACCTAGGGGGGACCCCCACGCCATTTTTCAGCGTAGGGCTTTCCCTTTAACTTTATACCAGGTGACGGGGCCAGCGACGCTTCCTTTGCTGGTCCCGGCTACCTGGAGCCGCTCTAAAAATGAATAGACTTTTCTCAGTGCGGTA
Organism: Lithobates pipiens; assembly: GCF_037356315.1. Classification (NCBI taxonomy): domain Eukaryota; kingdom Metazoa; phylum Chordata; class Amphibia; order Anura; family Ranidae; genus Lithobates; species Lithobates pipiens. Next base: position 395,988,247 of record NW_027507748.1, on the reverse strand, counting down.
AAAGTCAGTTAATTTCAAAGGTACAGTGGACTAGCACACACGGCCGTATTGTCCGCCAGACTGCGAGTCCGGCGGACATATTTTGGTGCAAAACTACTTTCTTAGTCCGCCGGACTTTTAGGTAAAAAAAGTCTGCCAGAGCCCACACACGGGGGGATTGTCTGGCAGACTTTTTCACCGGATTGTTTGATCGTGTGTATGCGGCATTAATTACACAGAGCATTTGTCTTGCATAGTTGAATGAGGGGGAGAATTGGATCAAAGAATCACTCCAGATGAAACACAAAGATATTGAAATTGGTACATTTGTCTGCGATAACTTCAACTATAAATATAAATTATTGACCAGGTGGTGGTCAAAAAAGCTCCTTGGTGGGTGAATGGCTGCTGAGGTGAATCTGCTTGATGGAAGAAAATCAGAACAGTTATGCCGCGTACACACGAGCAGACTTTTCAACATCCAAAGTCCGACGGACTGATTCCGTCAGACTATTCGATCGTGTGTGGGCTGCAACGGACTTTTGATTCGCAAAAGTCTGACGGACTTTAGAAATGGAACATGCTTCAAATTTTTCCGACGGAACTCCGCCGGACCCCGATCCCTTGGAAAAATTTGCTCGTGTGTATGCTATTCCGACGGACTAAAACCGACGCTAGGGCAGCTATTGGCTACTGGCTATGAACTTCCTTATTCGAGTCCAGTCGTACGTCATCACGTTCGAATCCGTCGGAGTTTGGTGTGATTGTGTGTGGCCAAGTCCGCTCAGTCGAAAAGTCCGTCAGAACTCTGTCGGAACTCCAGCAGAACTCCGGCAGGACTCCTTCGGAAGTCTGTCGGACATAAATCCTCTCGTGTGTACGGGGCTTTAAACAACAAAATCTCTAGACTTTTTGCTCAGTCTGGGCAGGGTAAATATCTTATAAAAATTCAGAAACCTATAGTGTTTGTCTGCTGAGACAATATTGAGTGAATCACTTACGCTCATATGGCTAGATCGTGCTTAGCTTGCACTGCTGAGATGTTTTTCTTGGAAAACATGAAAAAGAACAGTTAAGGATGCTTACATGTATATATGTGTTCCTTCTTGTTTCTTTTTCTCATGTGTCTATGAGAATGTATTGTTGCATTTTTTTTCTTGGCAAACTTACTTGTATCTTTTTGGATCTGTGTGAATGATCAGTGTGGTGAGGGGCAATTACACGTATATTTCTGAATTAGCTGAAGGCTGGCATGCAGAGAGGAAGAGAAGCTGGCTTTCAGCTGCTGCAAAGAGAGACACACACAGGGGATCGGTTCCTGTAATTGCTCTCCTTCTGCATGGATCACCCCCTCCTGTCCACCTTCTGATTCTTCCTGCTGCCCCCTCTTATCTGTGGCCCTGCAGTTGGGACATGCAGCCCTGCTCTGCTCTTTTCTACACTACCTGTCACATGGATTGCAGAACAGAGCTGTAAATTTCCCCACATTTATTTATGAAGCTGTGAATAAAACTGCATAATGTTGTATAATTCCTTACAGCTCTGCACCGCACATCACACCAGTGTTATAAAGTAAATGAGACACATAGAAAATAATCATTGAATAAATCTGTGCAGAATGTAAATGGTACTGTGAAACAAAAGGAATCCTCTTAGGCTTCATGTACTCTATCAGCTCCTAAACTTGCGTTTACAGTACAAATAGGCTTTTAGCAGCATTTAGAAGCTGCCGCTACTAGGTGAGATTCAACCTCCCTCAACCTCCCCATCCTGAACACAGAAGAATGGCATTCAGGATAGGAACATTTTAACCACCGGATGCGAAAAAAGGCAAAACACGGCAAAACTGCAGCACGATTTTGCTGCTCTTTGAGTTTTACCGCTGCCACGGTATATGTAGGAAGGATGAACATGAAGCATTACTCTGTCTATACTGCCAACTTATTCTGCTTTCAGTTTTAAGACCCTGCACTCTCCGTCTTTCATGGGTAAATTGCTGCGCCAGATAACCTCTATCTAATAAACCTATTGTAATGAATCTGTGCTGTGATAACACATGTGGTTTATGGCAAACACGTTTTTATATACCCAAACCTAAAGACTTACAATATCATGTAATGATGCAGCAACAGTGAATATAACAAAAATATACAATAAAACAAATAAGTAAATAGTGTTCAATGTGCCAAACATGAAGTCTCTCTCGCTCTCTATATATATATAGTCCAGTGGGACTCTGAGGTCATAAGGGGCGGGAATCACCGGGTGACATCACCCGGTGACCATGCCCCATGCCTATATAAATCGTTGCTCACCGTGTACACTGCATTACAACAGGAGAGAGCATCGTGTCAACATCGGAAGAGAGAAGAGGGAAGAAGACGACGATGGAGAAGACCAGGCTAATGCTAGTAAAAGAGCTGATAGAAGATAGCGGAGGAGCCCGGCAGAAGGCCCCAGAGAGTGGGAGAAGAGGCCAGAGAAGTTTTTTTTGACACTCTTCCCCCAGGTGAATGGGTAGGGGTACGATGTACCCCATACTTATTCACATAGGGTGGGGGGCCAGGACCTGGGGGTCTCGTTATTAAAGGGGGCTCCCAGATTCCAATAAGCCCCCCGCCCACAGATCCTGACAACTACCGGGCAAGGGTTGGCCCATTGACATGGGGACAAGGTGCTTTGGGGTGGGGGGTGGAGGGCTCCCACTGCCCCAAAGCACCAACCCCCCCATGTTGAGGATATGTGGCTTGGTATGGTCCAGGATGGGGGGGCGCTTGGCGCTTGGGGTTTGGTATGGATCTTGGGGGGACCCCCACACCATTTTTTTCGGTGTGGGGGTTCCCCTTAAGATCCATACCAGACCAAATGGTCTGGTATCATCTTGGGTGTAACCTCATGCAAATTTTTTTTTTAATTTTTTGTGGGGTTCCCCCTTAGACCTCTATTCAAATCAATGGGCTCCCATAGGGAACCATTGATTTTGAATAGTTACGGAAACGCCGGACCAGGCTTAACACAGCATTAAGCCTCATTAATTCACATTTAACACCTTTTGCCAGCGTCTGGTGTTTTTACAGCTCTAAGGCTGGAGCCTCAGAATGCACTGGTCCTGGTTTTTTTTTACAGTTTAAAAACGCCTATGCCATTTGCAGCTCAAAAACACCTAGGTGGGCATTAAGCCATAGACTAACCTGAACAGGCATTTTAAGCTGCAAAAAACGCTTAAAAAAGCAGCTGTAAAAACGTTTGTGTCCACGAAGCCTAATAGTATCATGTGAAACAGCTTTATTTAGTTGGAGGGAAAGGGGAAATGCGCATACCAGAAATACTAATTAGGATGAAAAAACATACCAAGTGCATATATTTGACTAGAATGAACACAAAAGGCAAAAATAAGTATGACATGCCTGGAGATATATACAGTATGTTGTACATTAGAGTCTCTGATGAAGGCTGTTTATCACATGATCAGTTGTGTCCAATCACAGCTGATCATGGTGTAAACAGAAAAACCCATGTAACGGCTTTTCCTCTATTGTGTTTGACAGACACAAGTAGAGGAGAGCAGATTGGTTGCTCTCCTGGCGAGGGGGGCTGCGTTGATTGATTATCAGCACATCCCTCCCGAGGATGCCACCCGGGACCACCCACTGACTGAAAGAATTAGAAACAATGCAAGCAACAACTGACCCTGCAGTTCCAGGAGGTGGACCTCACTTTATCAAGTATAAAATAGAAAAAAAATAAATTTTTAAATGCTGAAGGACAACAGGCAACAAATGCACATGTCCAGACTATGAGCATTAAATTGTTTACATATTCAGTAGCAGCAGTAAAAGGGAATTAAAACAAGCCCAGTCTTGCATAGTTTGTACCACCAAGTTATTCATTCTCAGAGGTCATGACAAAGACCGCTTTCATTTGGTTTCTAGCAGATTAGAAACACCTGTTGTGTTTTTGCAGGCTGCCAAAATTTTGTTGTAATAGAAAGCAAGGGCTTGTTCACACTGGGCTCTCTACTATGGGCTCCATGCAGATCCATGTTTTCCCATTCATCTCTATTTGGACATGCAGCTGCACAGATAAAGCCGCTATGTTTTTACATGACATGCAGGTGAGTGCAAGTACGGGTCCCCAGATGCATACAGGGTGTTCCAAATCTGTTGGAATGTGAGGGCATCTCCTGTGTTCAGCTCTCTTCAGGTCACCCCACAGATTTAATTTGGATTCAGGTCTGGGCCATTCCAAAACTTTGATCCTACCGGTTAAGCTATTCTTTTGTTGGAGGTGGGCTTCATGCTGAAAGTTAAAATTCCTCTTCATCTTAAGCTTTTTAGCAGAGGCCTGAAGGTTTTTTGCCAAAATTGACTGATATTTTGAACTGTTCATAAGTCCCTCCACACATGATGCATGATGCTGCTACCACCATGCTTCACTGTGGGTATGGTGTTCTTTTTGGTGCTGCAGTGTTGGATTTGTGCCTTTTTGAAATTATTGCCAAAAAGTTCAATCTTGGTCTCATCAGAATATAACACAGTGCAAAATGTATCGGGCTTCTGTCCTGCCACCCTACTCCACAGCCCAGACATATGAAGATACAGGAGCTGTTGTCACATTTAGTACAGAACCAGTACCAGACAGCAATTCTTTCAGCTCCTTTGATGTTTCTGTAAGCCACTTGGCAGCCTCCCAGACTAGTTTTCTTTTTTTTCAAATAATTTTCAGGTGAATGTCCAGTTCTTAACCGCTTCCCGACCAACCGCCACAGTTATACTGTGGCAGGTTGGCTCCCCTGTGTGAGCCGTCATAGCTCTACGTTGGCTCGTGGGGTCTGGATAGCGGGCGCGAGCACGCCTGCTGCACGGCGAGGGTCCTGGTGCTCGTGGCTGACAGTCACGATGACCACTGGCCATGAGTGATCTTGAAGAGGAGAGACAGAACAGGGATGTTCTGTTCTGTTCTGACAGGAGTGACAGATTGTGCGTTCCTATTAGCTAGGAACCATGATCCGCCACTTCCTCCAGTCAGTCCCCTCCCCTTCAGTTAGAATCACCTCCCAGGTAACACAATTGACCCCTCAAGCACCTCCTAGTGTTAACTTCTTCACTGCCACTTTTTTTACAGTAATCAATGCAATTTTATAGCATTGATCGCTGTATTGCCAATGGTCCCAAAAATGTGTCAAAATTGTCCGATGTGTCCGTCATAATGTCGCAGTCATGATAAAAATCGCAGATCACCGCCATTACTAGTAAAAAATAATAATAATAAAAATGCTAAAAATCTATCTCCTCTTTTGTAGACGCTATAACTTTTGCGCAAACTAATCAATATATGCTTATTGTGATTTTTTGTACCAAAAATATGTAGAATACATATCTGCCTAAACTGAGGAAACACTTGTTTTTTTATATATTTTTGGGGGATATTTATTATAGCAAAAAGTAAAAAATAATGTGTTTTTTTTCAAAAGTGATGCTCTGCTTTTGTTTATAGCGCAAAAAATAAAAACTGCAGAGGCGATCAAATACCACCAAAAGAAAGCTCTATTTGTGGGAAAAAAGGACATCAATTTTATTTGGGTACAACGGTGCAAGACCGCACAATTGTCAGTTAAATCCACGCAGTGCCGAATTATGAAAAGTGCTCTGGTCAGGAAGGGGGTAAATTATCCCACGGCTGAAGTGGTTAATATCTTTGTTGTGCCATATTTTCTCTACTTATTGATGACCATTTTCGCTGTACTCCATGGTATACCTACTGGCAGGGCCAGTGCAAGGATTTTTGCCTACATAGATGAAGATGCATTTTTCCGCTTTCTGAGTGTACCAAATCCCCCTCTGCCCCCACAGAAAGCAAAAAAAAAAAGCTGACAAGTGTTATAACCCTCCTTCATTGCCGTTAGTTCTACTTTAAAGCCCCAAAAGTGTTCTGATTGATGTGTAATATGATACTGTTTTGTACACATTGCAATGTACAAGGTTTACCTTTACAGTGGTAGTAAACCCCACTTTGTGATTTGTACCTACAGGGAAGTTTATAATAAAGCTTGTGACATCATCGGCGCTCTGAAAGTCTGGAATACTATTCCGGACCTTCAGAGCTTTGTGCCAGAACCAAGGGTGCATGTTTGGGAGTGATATCATCATACCTTGGCTGCTCATACTACTGGGTGAAGTTGGAAGCCCTGTCAGTGATGACAGCATGCCCGCTGGGGGGCTTCGTTCTAAGATAAGTATTTCATAATTTTCTAGGATGTGATGTGTCTTGCAGGTGTTTTTTTTTAAACTGTTGCGGTTTACCACCGCTTTGAGGCCACTTTCCCATAGATGTTCAGATTGAGGCTGCCTGTCTGATTTTCAGGTGGACCCGATTGGACCATCCATTCTCTATGGAGAGGTGGAAGTAAATGGACATGTGTCCATTTACACCTGCCTGCATCCAATCTGATCTGCTAAAAATGGATGGGGATCCATTCCCCATCCATCTAACTGATCGGATCAAGTGAAAGTTGGATGTAAACGGCCAGGAGGTCCATTTCCATCCAATCACCCATAGAGGAGAGCAAGCTCCATCCATGTCCGTCCTGCATAGTGGAGCGGACACTGACCGATTACTCGCCTGCTCATTGAGGAACAGTGGAGAGATTCCCCCCAAAACAGGTGAAATTAAGTCTGCCCATGAGAAAGGGGCCTAATAGTACATCTCATTATACATCACATCTAGTAAATGGACTATTGAGGCACAGGAAGGGATGGGGCTGTGTATCCTATACAATCTGTCAAGCCAAAAAACACCTCCTAGAGCAGGGACAGCCCGTAGCCTGCATACGTAAAGAGATGCTGTGGATACTATGTTCAAGGCACCATCCTCCAACACACAGCTGACTGAAGACAATGATTCACCCCGGGTCTCCTTCCATGCAGCCTGTAATAGAGATGGGAAGGGGAGGCAGTCCAGTTGGTGTTGACAGACAGTGTAGAACAGAGTCCCGGTGTCGGGAATTCAGTCCCAAACATCAGCAGCCACTGAAAACAAAACTGAAATAACCCTTGTGTCAGGAAGAGGAGTGGCCCCTCCCCTCCTACAATGCCAGGCTGGATCAGAGCACAATGAATGTACAGTACTTTGTATGGAGGGTGCTCGTCAGGGGGCAGACAACACATGCAATGTAGATGGCAAAGGAGGAGCTTCAGGCAATTTAGAACTTAATGCCCAATGACCGGAATGCTTCCTGATGACGTAGCAATATGAAATGTACAGTACTTCAAGACGCCTTCCAGTCATGTCACTTCCGGGGCCAAGCTTCTGGTTCTATCTCCAGTGGAGTGGAACACACGCCAATCCCAGTGTTAGCAAGGTTCAGCGCGGCTCCTTCCGACCACATATGCTATACCATTCAGTACCAGGACAAAGGCATTTTGTTTTTAACACTTGTTGTTTTAATAAATCAAGCAATATTACACTATTTGGGTCTGCTTTGTCTTTTTCTCAACTCATGTCACCCGCTGTGGGGGAGTGGAGAACATAGTATTGGACTGTCTGAGATACCACACCAAGCTACAAGGTAGTAGCACAAGTGAATTCTGACCTTTCTTTTTGTTAAAGAGGTCATGGCTGTCTTTAACATTTAATATTGACTTACCAACCACGGTTTCATTTTTTTTGAACAATCACAGGTGAATATGGACTTTCTTTATCTATAATATTCATTGTTATGCAAATTTCAATTTCTGTATATCCAAGTTGACATGTTTTTTAGGCATCTGTTCACAAATTGTTATATGCAGGAACACTTCTAATTAGTTGTCACAGCGGCCCCTTTTACCATTCACAGGGTTGTAGACGTTTTCCTTCCAATGTATATTGCATTAAAAAAAAAAAAAAAAGAAAATTAGTGCAGTAAGTCTAACATTCACATAAAACCACAACGTTCAATGTTAAAATGGTTATAAAGGTCGAAGTTTTTTTTTTTACCGTAATGCATTCTATGCATTAAAGTAAAAAAGAAACTTCTGTGTGAAACTCTCCCTCCAGCCCCCCTTGTATTTACCTGAGCCCATTCTCAATCCAGCTCTGTGCCCAAGCACAACAGCTCTCTCCACTCTATCTCTCCTCGCAGAGCAGATTGATAGCAGCAGGAGCCGATGGATTCTGCTACTGTTAATGGACACAGACAGAGTGGCTCCGGATTGGTTTTGCAGGTGCCTGTGGTGGCACATCAAGAAGCTTCCTATGGTGGCACATCAAGAAGAGGAGGAGTCAGAAGTGCTGGAGGGGGACGTGAGAAGAAGAGGATTGGGGTTGTTCTGTATAAAACCATTACATAGAGCAGGTAAGTATACAATGTTTGTTTTTTTGTTTTTTTAAAACAGGGTTTGCAATCATTTTAACACATGACAATATATCAGTTTCAATGGGGAAGAATGAAATATCATTCATTCTCATTTTAAAGCCTCTTAACTTTCCTTCAACCACTGACCACTGCCTTCAGGACAAGAACCAAAGGAAAATTAGCCAATAGGTTCACTCCTGACACACGCTCTAATCTTTCTCCACTGTATACAAAACAAAAAAATAACTTTGGTTGGAGTTTCATCTATAAAACATACGTGAGTTCTGTCTCTTTCTGATATTGCATTTCACAGTGAAGCTGTGGTATATTATTTGCTATCCCTTAAAAAGAATGTTTAATTTCTCCTCTAATGTGGCAATAGATTGAGAGTGAAGAGTGATGAGTTTCCATAACATAAAATTCAATCTTGGCTGCTAACCAAACCTGACAAGTTTCAATTTTTGCAACTCAATAGTCATAAACATTTCAAAACAGACACTTAACAAGAAACAGACAGTCTAAAAGATATTAGCTGTTCTGTACACTATACTTATTCCTAAGAGTTGTTATATACATTTTAAATCCCTACAGCAGGACAATCCAGGGCACACAGCAATTGAAGTACATTTAATGCTGAAATGTTATGTAGACTCCCTACATTCAAACTTATTCGATAAACATTGGAAAAAGCAGGGCATACGTGCAAAGGATCCTAGAGCAACCAATCATAGTTCACATTACTGATTTTGAAGACAATGCTACTTGGTTGCTGTAATTACTGCACTTTGTATTTGTCCTTTTGTCCCTAAACTGTCACTATGCTGTCATTTTTTAGCCTTGTTTGTGAATGTTGTTTTCCTGGGCATTTAATCAATTTCAGTAGCAATTTTCATATCATGCAATTTGCACACATAAATCTGTTTTAGATGTATAAAATTGAAGAGTTGTATAAGATTGAAGATCGCAATTTAGAATGTGAATTGAAATGTTTATGTGAATTTTAATGCAAGTGTTTTATGGTGTCATTCTTAAAGTGTGTATCAAACCAAAAAAATGTTTGTAGTATTCTTTCCTTAAAGTGGATGTAAACCCTCTCCTATGCCCATTAAAGTTAACAGCCTCAGATGATACACAGAGATTAAACATCCTCCTACATATGTTTTACATGTATATCTGCAGTCTTTCCATTTTTATATTCTTTAGCAAGTGCACATCGTGTTACAAATGTTTCTTCCTGTTTCAGCAGTGGGAGGGGAGTCTGGACATATACTGTGTGTGAGCTGATTGGAAGAAAGGCACACACCCCCTTCCACATAGGCAGAGGAAGGAAGAGACATGCAGAGCTGTGCTGTGAATAGACAAGCTCCCTGCTTATCTCCCTCTTATCACCCCCCACAACATAAATTTTCAGTTGCTTTTGTCTCCTATGTCAGAGAGATTGTCAGGTGTTATCAAGCTGATAACAGAGGAATGGAGCAGCAGAACACAACGGGACTTAGGGTTTTGGAGAGAGAGAAAAAAAAAACTACAGATAGATGTGCCCAGGTCAGATTTAATGAATGGAGTTTACATTCCAGACCAGCTGCCACAGTTATACTGAGTGAAGCGTTGTAGCTATACAGTGGCTGCGATGATCAGATTCGCTTCAGAACCAATCAGTCTCCAGGCCCAGGCCAATGATTTATGGGCTGAACCTGGTGATCGGTCCTGGTGAATGAAAATTTTCCCCTGCATGTGTAAGTATAAACACAGCAGTGGAAATTATGTCATCTCTCCTCATGGAACTCTTTTCCGTTCCAGAAAACGGTGTCATTAGTGACAAAAATCAATGTTAGGTTACTTAGTGGTAAGCCCAGATAGGTTTAGGGACCCCAATACATTTTTAACCCCTTGATCACCTCCTGTCACCAGTGATCACTGTATTAGTGTCACGGGTGATGCTGGTTAGCTATTTGTTTGTTTTTTATAGCCTCAGGGCACCCGCTGTATATTACCTGAATAAAGGTTTAACCCCCTGATCACCCAATGGGTGATATCAGTTAGGTTTTAGTGTCAGATAGGGTCTGCCGTTGCCCTAGGAAGTGTCAGATTAGTAAAGATAAAAATAAGTGTAGCTCTAAAAAATGTAGGTCACCAGGACAGTGAGCTATAATACAGTTAATATAAACTAATGTAATGAAAATGAACCATGAAGGAATGATAGTGAATAATATCTGTGACATATAAAATCAAAATCAAAATCCTGTGAAACACAAAAAAATAATAAATTCGTTCATAGATGGGAGCCTCAATCAAATCACTGATATCCTCTGTGACTCAAAAAATGAGGAAACGTAGTGATGAAACGTAGCGATGACGTAGTGATAGAGGAAGAAGAAGATGGAGGAAGAAACCAAAGGATGTAGAAAAGAAGAAGGAAGAAGACCAGAAGAAAGAAGATGAAAGAAGAAGACTTTAATAAAGGAATTGTCAAAAACGGTCTCTTGTTATTTTTAACACTTTTGTCACTTTTTTGGTGAAATTGTTACCATTTCACACGGGAGGGGGGACTGGGATCTGGGGGTCCCCTTGTTAAAGGGGGCTTCCAGATTCTGATAAGCCTCCCGCCCGCAGACCCCCACAACCACCGGCCAGGGTTGTGGGGATGAGGCCCTTGTCCTCATCAACATGGGGACAAGGTGCTTTGGGGGGGACCCCAAAGCACCCTCCCAATGTTGAGGGCATGTGGCCTGGTACGGTTCATGCTCGTCCAGTCATTTCTGATTTTCAGGTCGTGCTTGTCAGGTCCTTTTTGATTTTCAGTGTGTTTTGTCAGTTCGTTCTGAGCAGCCGTTCGTTTACTAGCCATGTGGAGTTCTCATCAGAGAGATTGTGCTATTGTTGGGCTTGGAGTTATTGCTTTGATCCAAGACCCCCGTTACTAAGCAGGACACCTGCATGCGGCAAGCCATCTCTTGTGGTACTTGGCGACGGAGAGAAGTTTCCAGGACATAAAGTTCATGACTGGAATCTTCTCCCAGACTCTGGGAATCATTATTCCAGAGACCTGTTCTGCCATCATTCAAGTCCTGCAGAAGGACTATATTTGGATAAGTTTTATCCTTTAAGATCACATTCTATGTATTTAATGAATGAATGAATGAATAATTGATTTGTATAGCGCTACAACTGCAACTGAATCGCCTCGAGGCACTTGATCCGTACTGTGCTTCCTGTTCCTTAGAAGAGGTGGGTCTTGGTTTTTTTTCTGAGGTTTGCTAATGTATTGTATTAATTTCTTAATTCCATAATTACCACAATTGTAATATGCTGTGAATGTCATCTTTGTCCTCATGCATGCTGTAAGCTTTAAATGTTCCTTTTTTGTCTTTCATGCATATTTGCCTTCACTAACCTCCTCAGCATGCTATCCTGGGCCCATACACACCTATAGCCTATAAACTTAATAATGTTTTTTGTCAGCTACATTTTAGTGCTTACTCTAAACACCCCCTAAAATGTGTCCAAATGTTATTGTTGGCCTTAAATTCAGGCAGAGTGCAAGAGGCTATTTTTTTGGGGCCCAAACTCATGTGGAACCCTCCCCCCCCCCCCCCCACCCAACCGCTAAGTCAACCGATACCAATACTCTATCGGCAGACTTCGCCAAACCCTTACACACTATACCTACCTCTTTTGTGGTCATATTTATGGATGAATTCACCAATGCATGTAGTGCAAAGGCCTGCATGAATACTTTTAAATGGTACTGTTTAAAATTGTGTTCTCTTATTATCTTGATAGTTAATTTGAGAATGTAAAAATGTGCTTCAATTATTACGATATTATTATTGTATATTCATATTTTTGGATTATGGCATTTCTTACTTGTCCAGTGGGCTGCCAATGGTGTAAGTAAGGAGTGGCTGCCCAAAGTAACACACATTATTTATGCATTCTGCTCTCAATGACGTTGAGACGGCCATTTTTTTTAAAAAAAGGAGTACCTGTCACTAGATATTGCTATCATAGGGGATATTTAAATTCCCTGAGATAACAATAATTTTTTTTTTTTAAAGCGTCGGTCTGTTGTCATATGTAAACAGCAATTGCATCATGCATGGGAGGTATCATCATGAAGGTCAGATCAAGGGCAGTCATTTTAGCAGTAGACCTCCTCTGTAAGTCTAAAGTGGTAACCTGTAAATGTTTTTAAAGGCTTTTAAAAATGTATGTAGTTTGTCGCTGCTGCACGTTTGTGCACAATTTTAAAGCATGTCATGTTTGGTATCCATGTACTCAGCATAAGATCACCTTTTTTATTGAATCAAATATTTGAGCAATATAGTATGTTTTAGTGCATTAAAATTAAAAAAAGTGTTTTTTTTCCCCAATTGCGTTTCAAATATTGCTGTGCAAATACTGTGTAAAAAAATAAATTGCAACACCCACCATTTTAATCTGTAGGGCCTTTGCTTTAAACAAAAATGGATAATGCTTGGGAATTCAAAGTCATTTTCTTGCAAATATGTTTTTTTTCATGTAAACAAAAAGTGTCAGAAAGGGCTTTGTCTTCAAGTGGTTAGACGAGTGGGTGATGTTGTGCATAAAATGCCAGGACAGTTCAAAATCCCCCCAAATGACCCCTTTTTTGGAAGTAGACATCCCAAGCTATTTGCTGATAGGCATGTTGAGTCCATGGAATATTTTATATTTTGCCACAAGTTGCCGGAAATTTTTTTTTTTTTTTTTTGCACAAAGTCATCACTAAATGATATATTGCTCAAACACGCCATGGGCATATGTGAAATTACACCCAAAAATACATTCTGCTGAGTACGGAGATAGCACATGTGTGAGACTTTTTGGAAACTTAGCCGCATACAGGACCCCAAAAACCAAGCACTGGCTTCAGGCTTTCTAAGGGCATAAAAGGGTGATTTCACTTCCTCACTACCTATCACAGTTTCGGAGGCCATCAAATGTCAAGATAGCAAAAACACTCCCCCCCCCCCCCAAATGGCCCCATTTTGAAAAGAAGACACTTCAAGCTATTTTCTAAAAGGCAAGCTGAGTCCATGGAATATTTTATATTTTGCCACAAGTATCAGGAATATGTATATATATTTATGTTTTTACAGAAAGTTGTCACTAAATGATATATTGCAACAGAATGTATTTTGGGGTGTAATTTCACATATGCCCATAGCATGTTTGAGCAATATATCATTTAATAAAATAAGCAAGGATTCCGTGCTTAGGAGTGAGGTGAACTACTGCCTCCCTAAAACAAACTTCACAAAGTGAAATCTACAATAAAAGGTACAAAGAGAGGGAAATGGTGCTGTTCTATGCAACAGAAAATAGTGGGTATAGGTAAAACTCACACATGTAGTAATATCAGGGGTAATAGAATGCGATACAGGGGAGAATTATCCCAAACGTAGGGGAGAAGCTGGGTGATCTAAGTACAAGCCGTATGTGGGCTAGTGTAATAAATCCAGCAAAAAAACTGTAAAAAAATAATGTGATATAAAAAATTGTGTATAACTGATGATAGGGTATAAGTACCCAGTTACTGTGCAAACAACATAATCAAATGCAGAGAACAAATTCAATAAATGTGCAAAAAATATAATGGTGTGGTGTATAACTGATACTAAGGTATGAATACCCAATTAATGTGCAAACAACATATGCAAGAAAACAAAGTATTATAATCAAAAGTCCAACAGATGTGCAAGGAGCACAAATTAATGTCCAGAATAAAAATAACTATCAAATAAAAAAAAAATTCCCAAAGTGACTGGTGCAAGCTCAAAAATATAAATAATGACATAATGACAGTCTGTTTGGAATTCCAGTGCCAAGAATAGAAGTGACTTTCCATGCCCCCCTCTTGTAATTGCACTCACCAGAGCGCCTTACCCCTGCAGGGGTGAAAGGCATATGAATGGGATATACTCCTATCCCTACTGGACCTATCCTGGGGTTTATCCTCCTCCACAACCTAGAACAGCCGATTGGGTCTCCGCATAGAGTCCTGGTCCCTCCTAGTCCATCCTAGGGTGGGTAGCATAGCACAGGGTATATGCAAGCTATTAGTGAAACACTAATGCTATTTCTCCTTTTTCCACTGCAAGCTGGGGATGTTCGGGCATCCACATATAATTTAGCAGAAAAAATGGAAGAAGAAGCAGCAGAATGTATTGTGGGGTGCAATTTCACATATGCCCGTGGCATGTGTGAGCAATATATCATTTAGTGACAACTTTGTGTAATTTATTTTTTTTGTCATTTTTTAATCACTTGTGACAAAAAAATAAAATATTCAATGGGCTCATGGGCTCATGAAGCCTCTCAACAATTTCCTGGGGGTGTCTACTTACCAAAATGGGGTCATTCGAGGTGGGGGTTGTACTTCTCTGCCATTTTAGTACCTCAAGAAATGAGATAGGTAGTCATAAACTAAAAGCTGCGTAAATTACAGAAAATGTATACTAGTTCGTAGACGCTATAACTTTTGCGCAAACCAATAAATATACGCTTATTGACATTTTTTTATTTTATTTTTTTACCAAAGACATGTGGCTGAATACATTTTGGCCTAAATGTATGACTAAAATTTAGTTTATTGGATTTTTCATATAACAAAAAGTAGAAAATATCTTTTCTTTTTTAAATTTTTGTTTGTTTTTCCATTTATATTGCAAAAAATAAAAATGACAGAGGAAATCAAATACCATCAAAAGAAAGCTCTATTTGTGGGAAAAAAAGGACACAAATTTTGTTTGGGTACAACATTGCATGACCTCACAATTACCAGTTAAAGCAGCACAGTGCCAAATTGTAAAAAGTGCTCTGGTCATTGAGCAACCTAATCTTCCGATGATGAAGTGGTTAAGGAACACAGAATTTTGTTATTCTGAGATGATTGGGTTATACTGCCACCTACAGGAGAATTTGGACACTGGAAAACAAAAAAGTTGTAGAGCAGCTATGTGAATCAACATCTCATCTACATGCTGCTTAGCTGGGCTATGTATGCATCCATCTGGATTGACATTTCCACAAGGACCCCACTGGACTGAAGATTGTGGAACTTTCCTGGAATGTGACCTTTGGACACTGGGCTCTGCCTGTGGTGCTTCCTGGGCCTTTTCTTTGCATGCTAGTTATCTGCAGTATGCTTTCCAGGGCTGGAGCAGTGACATCTTCTGGTATGACCCAGTTTCTGAAGAAAATAAGTACATCAAATGGGTTGAGCATCAAAATGCGGAATGCCTTCATTGAACCCCCTCCCCCTCCATTCCATTTGTCTCTGCAGAAAGGGTTAACCTGTTATGGATAGACAGTGTTCAAAATTTACTTACAACCTCTTCCCTGGGCCGGTTGATAAACTCCCATGGTTTCCAATACCACCTCTATGCCAACGACACCCAGATCTATCTCTCCACTTCTCAACTCACCCCCTCAATCTCCTCACAGATCTCCAACTTACTGAATGACATATCAGTATGGATGTCACACCACTTCCTCAAACTCAATCTTTCTAAAACTGAGCTGTTATATTTCCTCCTTCACGATTCCCCCTCTGTGACTTCACCATTAATATCAACAACACAACCATTGGTCCCTCCACCCATGCTAGGGTCCTGGGTGAAATCCTTGACTCTGACCTCTCATTCAGCCCCCATATCCAATCACTGGCTAAATCCTGCCGCCTTCACCTCCACAACATCTCCAGAATTCGACCCTTCCTGACTAATGACACCACAAAGCAACTCGTTCACTCCTTGATTATTTCCCGCCGTGACTACTGTAACTCTCTCCTTAATGGCCTTCCCTTAAGCAGGCTATACCCCTTCAGTCTTTTATGAATGCTGCTGCTAGACTAATATGCCTCACTAATTGTTCCATGACTGCTGCCCCTCTCTGCCAATCCCTTCACTGGCTTCCCCCTACCCCACCGTGTAAAATTGAAAATGCTAACCATAACATACAAAGCCATCCACAACATCGCCCCATCTACATCTCCAACCTCATCTGCAGATATCGCCCAAATCGTCCCCTCCACTCCTCCAAGGACCTCCTGCTTTCTAGCTCCCTTGTTACCTCCTCTCATGCTCGCCTTCAAGACTTCTCTAGAGCCTCTCCCATCCTCTGGAACTTCCTGCCCCAGTCTGTCCGCTCAGCCCCTACTCTGTCCACCTTTAGGAGTTCCCTAAAAACTCATTTATTCAGGGAAGCCTATCCCACACCCACCTAACTGTCCCCGAGCCACCCTCATCAAATCATTCTCTGCAGCTATTACCTTTTGTACCACCACCCCCTCCCTTTAGAATGTAAGCTCTACGAGCAGGGCCCTCCTGTACCTTTTGTATTGTACTGTAATTGTGTTATCCCCCCTATACATTGTAAAGCCCTGCGTAAACTGTTGGCGCTATGTAAATCGTTAATAATAATAAAAATAATAATGATCTGCCTCTACAGTACTGAAAGGTTTATGGCACACACAGCTGTTGAGCCACCTCATAAACAAAGAAAACTACCTAGGATTGTTCCTTACTGGAGCGTCCAGACTAGAGAATCTAAAAAAGGTGGGCTGCAATCATTTATTTTTATGTAAGTTATGCTATATAAATGGGGACATGTAACAAATATAAAGTAGGCGTTATGCCAATATGGCTGGAAAAATGGAAATACGCTTTATGGTTCAAAGTAAGGTTGCAGAATTAGCAAAATATGTTTAGTGATATAAGTGTTTGTAGCAGTAATGATGGGATTTGTATGCCTTGGTATAAATTCATCTATTTCATTATTCAATACTTTCTTGCTGAAAAAAATGACATCATAATGATTAACAATGACTGAAACAATGTTGACCACTTTCTTCCTATGGTATAAGTATTTTTGTCGGTCATGCACAATCCTGTTTAGATTAGGTATTGATTGTTTTTTTTACTGGTTCATTAAGGTGAAGAGGGGGGAAATCTAAGCTTTTTTCCTTTTCCTGGACATATTGATTGAAAAACACAGATAAATATCATTACCCTTGAATAACAGAAACGATCATTAGATCCTGGAAACAATGACCTGCTTGACTGTAAATTAACATTTGTTATTTTTGCCTCTCTGACCTTTTGGCATTTTTGCATTTCCTGGAGAGAGTGACCTTTATGTACCAAATAAGCATGTAGGATTAATTCTTGGACAGAGTTAGTATTTTTAAACTGACAGATTGAACAAGCAGTTTTTCTAAAGATGAATCATCTAGCATGAATCAGAAGATTTGTTCCTCTCTATATAAATCAAATAAGCTAAGCATAGTCTTCACTGTCAGATGGTGCAGAAAGATCTCCACACTGTTTGTACAGCTGACTCTACCTTTTTGAAAAATGCCTTAAAGTAATATTATCATTCATTTGAACATGCTTCAAGTATCAATTCTGATTCCCCTCAACATTTAATGCACGCAAATATACATATATATCTGCTTAACCACTTCCCACCCGGCCAATGCATATATACGGCCGGGTGGGAGCCGTCTACTCCTGATAGGACGTTCAGGAACGTCCTTCAGGAGTAGCGGGATCGCGCGCGCGCGCGCCCGCGCAGCGGCGCGATCCCGATGTGCTCGTGTCACCCGGACACGGCACATCTCAGATCGGCAGGAGAGCTCTGTGATTGGCCCTCCTGATCACATGACGGCCGTGTCCAATCACGGCCGTCATGTGATGTAAACAAACAGCTGGTTGCTAGGCAATCGGCTCTCCTCTCCTCACACGGAAGTCACCGCTGAGGAGAGGAGAGCAGAACGCTGCAGCCGGCTGATGATCAGTGAGTATGGGCTGCTTTTTACAGCTTTTTACTCACTGATCATCAGTGTAGTGTAAACACACAACACACCACACAGTACAAACACAGTCCCCACACATGTCCCCAAAACACACATGTCCCCAAAGCATACATGTCCCCAAATAATAAAAACACATGTCCCTAATAATAAAAACATGTCCCCCACATATGTCCCACTAAAATCACATGTCCCAATGATTATCTGCACACATATGTATGTGATCACCTGCACACATATGTACATGATCATTTGCGTACATATGTCCGTGATCACACAAACCAATTATTATACACTTAACGGATTTTTTTTTACCAAAAACATGTAGCAGAATACATTTTGGCTTAAATTTATGACAAAATTTGATTTTATTGGATTTCTTTTCAAATAGAAAAAAGAAAATATTGTTTTTTTTTCCAAATTTCCGCTATTTTTGCGCTTATATCGCAAAAAAAAAAAACGGAGTCGTGAATAAATAACACCAAAATAAAGCTCTATTTGTGCGAACAAAATGATAACAATTTCATTTGGGTACAGTGTAGCACGACCGCGCAATTGTCACTGAAAGCGCTAGAGCGATGAAAGCTGAAAATTGGGCTGGGAAGGAAGGGGGTGAAAGTGCCCTGTATTGTAGTGGTTAAGGTATCATTATTACATTTTTTTTATCATAAACTTTGAAAGACATCCTCTAGTCTACATGATCATACTTCAGGATTTTTAATTCATGGTCTTACCTTAATAAAATTATGCATTGCGAGTTTGTATAATCTACATTTCAGATGCATTCACTTAGCTTTTGCACTAAAATAAAGGTTTTAAATTGATTTATTCATATTATTTTCAGTTTAGGGAAAGCTAGGTGAATTAATTTTAATTATTGAAGGTTCAGTTCCTATTTATTCCAGCAGACGCATTGTGACAGGGACACTGGTGTGCAATGTGGAGTGCACAATACAGATGTTCTGATTACAGTGCATCACTTTGTTTACTTTTTTTGGTTCACCTTTACTTCAATGTCACAAAATTCATTTCATATTTATTCACTGCAGTGTGTTGCAGTGCTGTGATTTTCCTTTTTGCTGCAGCTGGGCTTTACAAAGAGGATGGTAGCTTTAACTCACCACTTATGGGAGTACATTGGCCCAAAACGTCTCTCTCACTTTTTCTTCCTCTGTTACAGTATGAGCCATTGTTCTTTGCTAAGAGCATTTGGGTAAATTACAATTGTTTTCATTTATCAGCAGTAAAAATGAAAGAGACGTGCAGTATCTCACAAAGGTGAGTACACCCCTCACATTTTTGTAAATATTTTATTATATACTTTCATGTGACAGCACTAAAGAAATTACACTTTTCTACAATGTACAGCTTATAACAGTGCAAATGTTCTGTCCTATAAAAATTACTCAACACGCAGCCATTAATGTCTAAATCGCTGGCAACAAAAGTTAGTACACCCCTACGTGAAAAAGTTGCAATTGGGCCCAATTAACCATCTCCCCTCCCCGGTGTCTTGTGACTCATTAGTGTTACAAGGTCTCAGGTGTGAATGGGGAGCAATTTGATGTTATTGCTCTCACTCTCTCATACTGGTCACTGGAAGTTCAACATGGCACCTTATGGCAAAGAACTCTCTGAGGATCTGAAAAAAATAATTATTGCTCTACATAAGGGTGGCATAGGCTATAGGAAGATTGCCAAGACACTGAAACTGAGCTGCAGCATGGTGGCCAAGAACATACAGTGGTTTAACAGGACAGGTTCCACTCAGGAGAGGCCTCGCCATGGTTAACCAAAAAAGTTGAGTGTATATGCTTAGCGTCATATCCAGAGGTTGTCTTTCAGAAATAGATGTTTGAGTACTACCAGCATTGTTGCAGAGGTTGAAGGGGTGGGGGGTCAGCCTGTCAGTTCTCAGATCATACGCCGCACACTGTATCAAATTGGTCTGCATAGCTGTTATCCCAGAAGGATGATCTTTCTTCTAAAGATGATGCACAGGAAAGCCTGCAAACAGTGTGGTGAAGACAAGCAGACTAAGTACATGGATTACTGGAACTGTGGTCTGATGAGACCAAGATAAATGTATTTGGTTCAGATAGTGTTAAGCATCCAGGTGAGGAGTACCTACAGTCAAGCATGGTGGTGAGAGTGTCATGGTCCGAGGGAATTGGGTATTGAGGGAACCATGAATGCCATCATGTACTGTGACATACTGAAGCAGAATATGATCCCCCCTTCGGAGACTGGGCCACAGGGCAGTATTCCAATATATCGACCCCAAAAACACCTCCGAGATGACCACTGCTATGCTAAAGAAGCTGAGAGTAAAGGTGATGGACTGGTCAAGCATGTCTCCAGACATGAACCCTATGAAGCATCTGTGGGGCATACTCAAACAGAAGGTGGAGGAGCGCAAGGTCTCTAACATCCACCAGCTCTGTGATGTCGTCATTGAGGAGTGGAAGAGGATTCCAGTGGCAACCTGTGATGCTCTGGTGAAGTCCATGCCCAAGAGGGTTAAGACAGTGCTGGAAAATAATGGTGGCCACACAAAATATTGACACTTTGAGCCCAATTTGGACATTTTCACTTAGGGGTGTACTCACTTTTGTTGCCAGCGGTTTAGACAATAATGGCTTTGTGTTGAGTTATTTTGAGGGGACAGCAAATTTACACTGTTTTGCAAGCTGTACACTCGCTACTTTACATTGTAGCTAAGTGTAATTTCTTCAGTGTTGCAACATTAAAAGATATTATAAAATATTTTAAAAAATTTGGGGGTATTCTCACTTTTGTGAGATACTGTAGGTAGCAGAGCTGGCTGACCAAATCATTTTTTTTTTTGACAACTGGCATAAGCTAACAAAATTGATAGGATTTAGAAATGCTGCAGGAAATCATGATGGTAGTTCAACCGTGGACGACTGTGAACATTGGACCAATCAGATTGAACAACATATTTTTAAAAGCAATACTTTTTTCTTGAAGTATTGCAACAACAGCACAGGAAAGCCTCATCACAGTCTAACT
The DNA here is from genome assembly GCF_037356315.1 of Lithobates pipiens. NCBI lineage: Eukaryota > Metazoa > Chordata > Amphibia > Anura > Ranidae > Lithobates > Lithobates pipiens. The sequence goes on along the minus strand of NW_027507748.1, from coordinate 395,967,065 downwards.
TATGAATTGGACATAGACACCCAAAAATGTTAAAAAAAAAAAAAAAAAAACTATTTCATGGACTAAAGCTTTGTTGTCTGTTCAGAGGAGGTCCACTAATTTTAAAAATATTTTGTCTGGAAAGGTATTCTTTTAAAAGTGTGTTTCAACAGCCCAGTAAAATGATTGAAAACAATGCTTAAGCTTTATATTTGTGTTATATTAGGTGATATTTGTGAAATAATATAGAACATAGATGGCAGATCTTGCCCAAACAAAGGCAATAGGTTAACACAATGTATAATTGCAAAAACATTTAATAGACAAAACGTGTGTAGAATGCTAAGAATGGCTGAGGTACTGTAACAATGATTATAAAGCAAAAAAATACTTTACAATAATAGGGTTGCACACCTGGTATCTAAAAAGTATATTTAGAGATAATTACTCTGCCTTACTTATTTTACTAAATGTATCTAATGATCTATGGTAAAGTGTATTTATGTTGCTGCTGTGTCTTCTGTACTATGGAAGGAGGTCATCAACTGTGACCTCCCTTTGCAATGAATTATTAGGTAAGCCCTCTTAGCCCCTGTACACACGGTCGGAGATTCCGTACGGAATGTGTCCGATCGGAGCGGTTTGTCGGATATTCCGACTGTGTGTGGTATGCATCGGACTGTTTCCGTCGGAATATCCGTCGGACCAAATTTTCCAACTTGCTGGAAATATTTTCCAACAAACTGTTCCGATCGGACATACTCCGATCATGTGTAGAGAATTCCGATCGGACAAACTGCCACGCATGCTCAGATCAAATTCCTACACCAAAGCCATTGGCTACTAGCGTGAACGTAGTCCCATCGTAACGAAATTACGTCATCACGTTCTGAAAGATCGGATTTTCCGACAACTTTGTCCGACCGTGTGTATGCAACAGTTTCGGACAAGATCCGTCGGACAAAATCCGACGGATTTGGGTGTCGGAATCTCCGACCGTGTATACAAGGGCTAAGAGAGCACATGAAGAAAGAAGAAAGTGGATCTCTATGTACAGGGCACAATTGATAATTTACTGTAGCACATCCTCACTGAAACATGCTATGAAGATTGTACAATGTATGAATGTTCCAGCTTGGAGAACACATACTGTAAACTTTGAAGGTTCAATGGATGTGACTTGTTCCTGCTATTCAATATATAGAATGTTAAATAAAATGCCATGTGGAATTTTGTCACTTGTAACTGACACGTTTTCTCAATTGAGACTTGTTATCCACATTACCAAGATTAGCGATTATACCACACAATCACTGTGCTAAGTAACCACAAAAATGTGCACCTCTACTTACTATAAAACAATCAACAATCAGTGAGCAATACAATAGTTTTTCCACAGCCTCCTTAACCAGTTGCCGACCGCCGCACGACGATGTACGTCGACAGCATGGCACGGGCAGGCATAAGGGCGTACATGTACGTCCCTGCCTTCCCGCGGGTCGGGGGCCCGATCGGGCCCCCGCCCGGTGCCTGCGGCGGTCGGTTTTCGTGCGGGAGCGATCCCGGACGAGGGGACGGCCATTCATTCATGGCCACCCCCTCGCGATCGCTCCCGACGAATGAAAATCCTTCGTGACATCACTTCCTCTCCTGTGAGGAGAGGAAGTGATGTATTCTCTCCTCCGTGTCGGTATTTTTCGTTCCGACACGGAGGAGAACGGATCGGTGAGTTGCACCAACACTCTACACAAACAGTAGAACATGCCAGGCACACTCACACCCCCCCTTTACCCCCCGATCACCCCCCCAATTACCCCTGCCCCCCAGTCACAGTGACACCAATGTCATTTTTTTTTTTTTTTTTTTTTTTTTTTTTTTGCATTGGTGTCATTTGTGACTGTAATAACTGTTAGGGCAGTTAGGGTTAGCCCCCTTTAGTTCTAATGTACCCCCCTAACCCCCCCAATAAAGGTTTAACCCCGTGATCACCCCCCGTCGCCAGTGTCACTAAGGCTGGGTTCACATTGCAGCGGTTTATGAGAACGAATGTGATTCGCACCGCACTGCAGTGCAAATCACATCCGATCTCTGTGCGATTCGAGTTCAGCCATTCGCCGCACCCGCCACACCCGCCGCACCCGCCGCAAATTCGCACGGGACCCTTTTTTTGGCCCGCAGCAGAATCGGATCGCATGGGTGTTCACGCCATGCGATCCGAGTTTGCAGATCGCACTGCGATATGCAAACTGATCTGGGGGTGTCAGTAACATTTCACTGACACTCCCAGCAGTTCGCATAGGGCAGTGTGAACTGCCGCCGGGAGGCATGCGATGCGGGAACCCGCCGCGCATTCGTGGCGTTCCCGCATCGCTCCAGTGTGAACCCAGCCTAATAAGCGATCATTTTTCTGATCGCCGTATTAGTGTCACAGGTGACGCTAGTTAGGCAGGTAGGTATTTAGGTTCGCCGCAGCTTTTTATAGCACCAGGGACCCCCATATACTACCGCATAAAGCCCCCTGATTGCCCCCTAGTTAACCCTTTCACCAGTGATCACCATATAACTGTTACAGGTGACGCTGGTTGGTTAGTTATTTTTTTATAGTTTCAGGGCACCCGCCATTTATTACCTAATAAAGGTTTAACCCCCTGATCACCCGGCGGGTGTCATTTGTGACTAATAACTGTTAGGGCAGTTAGGGTTAGCCCCCTTTAGTTCTAAGGTACCCCCCTAACCCCCCCAATAAAGGTTTAACCCCGTGATCACCCCCCGTCGCCAGTGTCACTAAGGCTGGGTTCACATTGCAGCGGTTTATGAGAACGGATGTGATTTGCACCGCACTGCAGTGCAAATCACATCCGATCTCTGTGCGATTCGAGTTCAGCTATACAGATAGTATGGCTGAATTCGTGTCGCACCCGCCGCACCCGCCGCAAACTCGCACGGGACCCTTTTTTTGGTCCGCAGCAGAATCGGATCGCATGGGTGTTCACACCATGCGATCCAAGTTTGCAGATCGCACTGCGATATGCGAACTGATCTGGGGGTGTCATTAACATTTCACTGACACTCCCAGCAGTTCGCATAGGGCAGTGTGAACTGCCGCCGGGAGGCATGCGATGCGGGAACCCGCCGCGCATTCGTGGCGTTCCCGCATCGCTCCAGTGTGAACCCAGCCTAATAAGCGATCGTTTTTCTGATCGCTGTATTAGTGTCACAGGTGACGGCAGTTAGGTATTTAGGTTCGCCGCAGCTTTTTATAACGCCAGGGACCCCCATATACTACCGCATAAAGCCCCCTGATTGCCCCCTAGTTAACCCTTTCACCAGTGATCACCATATAACTGTTACAGGTGACGCTGGTTGGTTAGTTATTTTTTTATAGTTTCAGGGCACCCGCCATTTATTACCTAGTCTCACTAGTGTACCCCTAAATTTAGGGGTGTCTACTTTCCAAAATGGGGTCATTTGGGGGGGGGTTTGTGCCATCTTGGCATTTTATGGCCTTCAAAACTGTAACGCCCTTAGAAAGCCTGAAGGCGGTGCTTGGTTTTCGGGGCCCCGTACGCGGCTAGGCTCCCAAAAAGTCCCACATATGTGGTATCCCCGTACTCAGGAGAAGCAGCAGAATTTATTTTGGGGTGTCATTTCACATATGCCCATGGTATGCGTGAGCAATATATCATTTAGTGACAACTTTGTGAAAAAAAAAAAAAAAAAAAAAAAGTTTGTAATTTTCCCGCAACTTGTGGCAAAATATAAAATATTCCATGAACTCAACATGCCTCTCAGCAAATAGCTTGGGGTGTCTACTTTCTAAAATGGGGTCATTTGTGGGGGTTTTGTGCCATCTTGGCATTTTATGGCCTTCAAAACTGTAATAGGTAGTGAGGAGTGAAGTCAAATATTTACGCCCTTAGAAAGCCTGAAGGCGGTGCTTGGTTTTCGGGGCCCCGTACGCAGCTAGACTCCCAAAAAGTCCCACATATGTGGTATCCCCGTACTCAGGAGAAGCAGCAGAATTTATTTTGGGGTGTTATTTCACATATGCCCATGGCATGCATGAGCAATATATCATTTAGTGACAACTTTGTGAAAAAAAAAAAAAAAAAAAAAAAGTTTGTAATTTTCCCGCAACTTGTGGCAAAATATAAAATATTCCATGAACTCAACATGCCTCTCAGCAAATAGCTTGGGGTGTCTACTTTCTAAAATGGGGTCATTTGTGGGGGTTTTGTGCCATCTTGGCATTTTATGGCCTTCAAAACTGTAATAGGTAGTGAGAAGTGAACTCAAAAATTTACGACCTTAGAAAGCCTGAAGGCGGTGCTTGGTTTTCGGGGCCCCGTACGCGGCTAGGCTCCCAAAAAGTCCCACATATGTGGTATCCCCGTACTCAGGAGAAGCAGCAGAATTTTTTTTGGGGTGTCATTTCACATATGCCCATAGCATGTGTGAGCAATATATCATTTAGTGACAACTTTGTGTAAAAAAAAAAAAAAAATTTTTTTTTTGTCATTATTCAATCGCTTGAGGCAAAAAAATAAAATATTCAATGGGCTCAACATGCCTCTTATCAATTTCCTTAGGGGGTCTACTTTCCAAAATGGGGTCATTTGGGGGGGTTTTGTACTGCCCTGCCATTTTAGCACCTCAAGAAATGAGATAGGCAGTCATAAAATAAAAGCTGCGTAAATTCCAGAAAACGTACCTTAGTTTGTAGATGTGACAACTTTTGCGCAAACCAATAAATATACAATTATTGACTTTTTTTTTACCAAAGACATGTGGCTGAATACATTTTGGCCTAAATGTATGACTAAAATTGAGTTTATTGGATTTTTCTAATAACAAAAAGTAGAAAATATCATTTTTTTTCAAAATTTGCGGTCTTTTTACGTTTATATCGCAAAAAATAAAAATCGCAGAGGCAATCAAATACCATCAAAAGAAAGCTCTATTTGTGGGAAGAAAAGGACGCAAATTTTGTTTCGGTACAACATTGCATGACCGCGCAATTACCAGTTAAAGCAGCGCAGTGCCAAAGTGTAAAAAGACCTCTGGTCATTTACCAGCAAAATGGTCCGGTCTTAAAGTGGTTAAATATATAAATTAAATAAACACATAGAGCCCTCTAGTGTGTGTTAGTTGGTAGTGTAGATTGTTAGTGTAGGTAAATTCATTTTAGCTCAGGGCTAAGTCTGAGTTGTGAATCTGGGTCAAGGTACATTGACTCAGGGCTGGATGACTTATCCTAGCAGACTCTCTGGCTACTCCCCCTGTTTTCTGGGACATTGGAAAATGTTCCAATGTCCCAGAAAACAGTGGGAGTGAATGGAGACTAGGAGCTGCTTGGAATATTTATAAAGACCTCAGCCAATCCCAAGTAAAGGGCTGGCAGGGGGCAAACCACCTCGTAAATAGCCATGAGTCATGCCAGCAGGGGCAGTCGGATGAAAGATGGAGATGGAGTGCTGAGGAGGCTGTCAGTGGCCCTTGAGGATGCCCCCTAGTCCTGGGGGGTGACCTCGGGCCAGGTCTTGGGTGTGGGAAGGATCCTACCAAAAACCCCAGAGGCCACAGTGTTCTTCCTTACATCAGAGTCCTCTCTCCGTACATCAGAGTTCTTAGTGTTCTCCCTGAAATCAGAGTTCCCAGAGCATTCCTTATTTTAGAGTCCCCAGAGTTCTCCCTTATATCAGAGTCTGCAGAATCCCCCCCTTACAGTTTATAAAAGGGGACTCTTGTGATAATTTTAATATGAATGTAGCAGCCATAACCCATTGCAGGGTGGCCTTGACTGAATGGGCTTACCGGTTACCTTCTCCTGGCCTGCTCCTCCGTGTCTAGGGGTTCCCAGGGTTGATACCCAACGACTTGTACACTGACACAGATAAAATCCTTTTAAAAGGTTTTATTTTGCAGTAGAACTCTCACAAACCACAGTCTCTTTGAGAACAGAGGGCACAGGTGAAGAACTCAGGTACCTTGAACTGCAGGTTTAACAAAGTATCTATTTCCACCCAGAGAGTAGCCACTCGCAGCTGGGTACTTCAAGGCTGGACAAACCTCTAGCCAGAGGTCATGGCAGTCAGCAAGTTGAGTCCAACTTGAACAATCAACCGAAGATAAACAGGAACCATTTTGCGACTGTACCTGGAACGTTTCCCGCTTCCTTTGAGGTACTGGAAAATTGTGGACTCGTCAATGTCCTTCCCAACTCAGTAACCAGGCACTTCTCAGGATGCCACCTGTCGGCCCTCCTCTGAAGAGCCCTCCCCCGGTCACTTGCACGAGCTGTGGTGCCCCTCCAAGCTGAGAGCACACCCGGACACTCTGAATCCTCCCTCAGTTACAGTGCCTTGGACCGGCAGGTTCCAAGACTCGGGAACAGACAGATCCCTACTCCAGACCAGTCGGGTCTAACAGGGGCCACTGACAGGAACATGCTGCGGGATGTCAAACACCCCGTGACCGGGAACCCTCACGGGGCTACCCCGGTCCTGGAACCAGAACAGAACACGTGTCTCTCGAACAACTCCAGAATCCCGAACACGTGACCCATGCCTGCTTAAGTACCCCCTCCCAGACTCCTCAGCGTGTCCGGCACTCCCGCTGATTGGCTCCAAGAGGGCCACATCAAAACATCCAACCAAGACTGGTTCTCGCCTGTCATGTGCACCTCACTGTTCACATGACCAGGCAGAACCTTCAAACATGGCCTGGTCAGACTGGTGTTAAGTCTTACCTACACAATTAACCCTCAGTACTGTAAGGTCCCGAGGCAAAAACAAAATTTACAAAGCGTGTGACATTTGGTCCCAAATGTCATCCGCTACATGATTAGAAATGTTATTTAATTGCAAAAGATATGTATAGTTTATACTATAAAAAAATAGAAAGATTGCTGTGTACCGCTAAAGTGTTTGGGTCTGACTTTAAGAAAAGGTGGCAACCCTAGACTTTATTCCCTGGTGGGCACCTGTACTGCTGGCAGGTCTGCTACTACTATTCATCAAGGGGTGCATTGATTTACAGTGCCCCCTCATGACACCTAATGGAGCAATTCCTGGTGCTGCAATGTTCACTGTTCCACTCCTATTGTCAGGACTCTGCAGTCCTGACAATAGGAAAGGAACACAGCAACTGTCTCTGTGGCATCTTCTTTTCCCCAGCATGAAAAACTGTGCCCAGGGCAGCTGTTTCTTCTGGTCCACTTTTAATTTAAAACAAAGGGAAAGGTTTAGTAACAATTTTATATGACATTGGCACAGCAGGCATGGGGTTTGTACAGGATGCCACGGTTGGGTCCTGGACGGGTGCTATGTGGCGCCTATATTCGGGATGTGGTGCCTTTAAGGGAATCATGGTAGGCCTCAGGGGGTCACCCAAAAATGGGTGACAAATTCCGGGGATAGTTTCGGGAGAAGACTGACTCGCGGTCCTCTCTATATTTTAAGAGAGATAGTTGGGACCCGGAATTTGGGAAGCTCTGAAGTGACATTTGGGTGGGAAAGAGCCTCCCTCCCTGACCACAGGGATTCGGCCCACAGGGGGTTAACGGCCTCCAGGAAGACAGACAGCCTATAAGACAGGAAGCAGTAGAGAGGTGGGGGTGAGGAGGAGAAGGAGATGAACACCTGTCTGAGGAGCTGTCTGGCTGTGTTGTTGTATTTGCTGTTTTGGAGGCTGCAAAAAGATCTCTGCAAGGACTCTAAAGAAACTTTTTGGTGAAGACCTGTCTAAAGAACTGTAGGTGCTTTTCTTTTCGTATTATTTGTGCTGAAGATAAGCAGACTTTAATTTAAGTTTTTTTTCATATGCTGAAGAAAAGCTTTATTTTTGATTTAATTATAAATAAATATATTTTGGTTTCACCTTATAACGGTTTATGCACTTAATCCCGCTGAGCTAGTATCCCCAAACTTCACAACTGGTGTCTTGGGTGAAGCCAGCCCAGACGCTGCAAGCAGCAGGCAAAGACATGGAGGAGGTCATCAGGGCTTTGGCACAAGCCACCGTGACCCAGCAGCAAGCTTCAGCAGACGCAAACTGTCGCCATGAGGAAGCGATGGCTCAGCAGCAGCAGGCCCTGGCACAGGCCAAAGCTGCACAACAGGAAAGCACACAGCTGCTAGCCACCCAGTTTACTGCTCAGCAGGAGTCCACTCAAGCACAGGTGGCTGCCTTGCAGGAGACAGTACAGTGGCTTGCTCAGGGATGTGAACAAGTGGCTGTCGCCGCTGGCAACCAAGTGTCTGTGAGGGCCAGCCATTTTTACAAAAACTAACGCCCAGCGATGATGTAGAGGCCTTTCTCACCACCTTTGAGAGGATAGCGGAAAGAGAGGGGTGGCCCTGTGACCAATGGGCCGGCATTATCTCCCCTTTCCTCACCGGTGACCCGCAAAAGGCCTATTTTGACTTCCCAGTGGAACATATCAGTGACTATGAGCATCTGAAGGCAAAGATCCTGGCCCGCCTAGGAGTGACCACAGCTGTCCGCGCTCAGAGGGTGCATCGCTGGCGGTACAAACCGGACCGACCACCCAGGTCGCAAATGCATTAACTGGTTCAGCTGGTTAAAAGATGCCTGCAGCCAGAAAAACTGTCAGGCTCACAGATGGTGGAACGAATAGTGATGGACTGGTACCTGCGGTCCCTGCCAGATGACCTACAGCGCTGGGTAAGCCATGGAAACCCCGCAACCGCTGACCAGCTGGTGGAGTTGGTTGAAAGGTACACTGTGGTGGAGGACCTGCTTGGGCCTGCCAGGTGTAGGGAACCCACACCAAGGGCAACCCGACCAGCCATAACACCTAGGAGAGAAGCCCTGCCAGATGTTGGGATCCGCAAAACCGCATCGTCTGCTACAGAACCTCGAAGGGTGGTTCCTGTCCCAAGAACAGGAGACCTACAGTGTTGGCGATGTTGGTCCTGGGGACATACCCAGGTGCAATGCCCACTTCAGGAGGAGCCTATGGACTGCGGCAGTGGTCGGAGAAGCTCTTTCTACGTGCAAAGAGTCTGCACCACTCACCTGGATCCAATTGCAGGACAGTTTGAGTGTGAAGTGTGGGTGAACCACCTTCCTGCCAGGGCGCTACTGGACTCTGGTAGCATGGTAACATTGGTACATGCCAGGGTGATTGGGAGACTTGGCCCTGTAAGGAAAACCCTACGGGTAGTGTGCATCCATGGGGACACCAAGGAATACCCCATGGTTTCGGTGACTGTGTCCTATGGCCATACCTCAGTGACCCAAGAGGTCGGGGTAGTGAGAAGTCTAATACATGACATTATACTGGGGCGGGACTGTTCACTATTTTTCAAACTGTGGAGCCAGGTACAGATGGGGCTGCCAGGACAGCCAGGAGAGCCTGAGGAACCTGGGCCTGAAACCCCCACAACCCACCCCACTGATACAGAGATACCCATTATTGATAATGGTACTGTAGAGAATATTAAGTTGAAGGATGTATCTGTTTCAGATTGAAAAACCGAGTTAAACTCTGAGGGGGGGGGGAGTCTCCCCGTTACAGGTTATGCTGGGGGAGGATGACGAGAAGCTCTCCCCATTGCAGTCCCCGGTTGAGGAAAGTGAAACATCCTCAAGGCCGGTACACCCAGATCTAGATGTACCCAGGGGTGCGTTTGGCACCGCCCAGCTGCGGGATCCTACCTTGGTCAATGCCCGAGAGCAAGTTTCTGTTGTGGATGGGGTCTCACAAATGCCAGGAGCAGACCAGAGGTTTCCTCATTTTGCCTTAAAGGGGGACTTGCTTTATCGAGTGGCTGAAAGCCGTGGGGAAACTATAGAGCAGTTGCTGGTTTTCCAACCATATAGGCGGATGCTACTCGATCTAGCCCACAACGACGCACTGGGATGACACTTGGGGGCAGAGAAAACAGAGGCCAGGATAACTGACCGGTTTTACTGGCCAGGGGAGAAAGTTGAGGTTAAAAGATATTGTGCATCTTGTCCCGTTTGCCAGTTAACTGCCCCAGTGCCCCACTATAGAAGCCCTCTGGTACCCTTGCCAATTATTGAGGTTCCATTCGAGCGGATCGCTATGGATCTCGTGGGACCCCTGGTAAAATCGGCAAGGGGGCACCAGTATATATTAGTCATCCTAGACTATGCAACCAGGTACCCAGAAGCAGTTCCTTTGAGGAAAACTTCCTCTAAAGCCATTGCCCGGGAACTATTTCAAATGTTTTCGCGAACTGGTTTTCCCAAAGAGATATTAATGGACCAGGGCACCCCTTTTATGTCAAAGGTGATGGCGGACCTGTGCAAACTGTTTCAAATTAAGCAGTTGCGGACGTCCGTCTATCACCCGCAGACCGATGGCCTAGTGGAGAGGTTTAATAAAACTTTGAAGACCATGCTAAAAAGAGTCGTCCAGAAGGACGGGAAGGATTGGGATATGTTACTCCCTGCTCTTTTGTTTGCCATCCGGGAGGTTCCACAAGCGCCCACGGGTTTCTCCCCATTTGAGCTAGTGTATGGGCGACGGCCTCAGGGGTTGCTGGATCTGGTAAAGGAAACGTGGGAAAGTGAGTCCTCACCACACAAAACCATAGTAGAGCATATCTCTCAAATGCGAGAGAGGGTGGCTAAGGTGATGCCGCTGGTGAGGGAGCACTTGCAGAGGGCTCAGGAAGCCCAAAGAAGGGTGTATAACCGGTCTGCGAAAGTCAGACAGTTTCAATTAGGAGACCAGGTGGCTGTCCTAATACCCACAGTGGAGAGCAAGTTCTTGGCCAAGTGGCAAGGTCCGTTTGAGATAGTGGAAAAAGTGGGGGAGGTAAACTACAAGGTACACCAGCCAGGGAAAAGGAAACCATACCAGATCTACCACGTGAATTTGTTGAAACCCTGGAGAGACAGAGACCAGGTATCCGCTGTGGTAGCGGTACAGTCAGGAGACCATGCAGGGATCGACCTGGTGCAGGTGGCTGCTACCTTAACTAGACCCCAAACCCAGCAAGCAAAGGAGTTTCTTCAAAGAAATAGGGACATGTTTTCAGGGTTGCCAGGACTCACCAATGTCATCGATCATGACATTGTAACTGACCCCAAGGTAAAAGTTCGGTTAAAGCCTTACCGTATCCCAGAAGCTCATAGAGTGGCAGTGTCTGAAGAGGTCAAAAGAATGCTCAAGCTTGATGTCATTGAGGAATCGCAGAGCGAGTGGTCGAGTCCAATCGTGTTGGTACCCAAACCCAACGGCACTCTTCGCTTCTGCAATGATTTTAGAAAACTGAATGAAATCTCCAAGTTTGATGCTTATCCCATGCCATGGGTAGATGAGCTCCTTGAGAGGTTGGGGCCTGCCAGGTATATTACCACGCTGGACCTCACGAAAGGGTACTGGCAGATTCCCCTGATCAAGGAAGCTATGAAGAAAACGGCCTTCTCTACCCCAGAAGGCCACTTCCAGTACAAACGAATGCCGTTTGGTTTACACTCTGCCCCCGCTACGTTCCAAAGGCCCATGGACAAAACTTTGCATCCACATTATCGGTACGCTTCGGTTTATTTGGATGACATCGTCATCTTCAGCCCTGATTGGGGTCACATCTTCCCCGAGTTCCGGCAGTCGTAGACTCCCTGAGAAGAGCAGGATTCACCATAAATCCAGAAAAATGTGCAGTTGGGGTGGAGGAAGCCAAGTACCTAGGGTACATTGTGGGTAGAGGGCTGGTAAAGCCCCAAATGAGTAACGTGAAAGCCATACAGGACTGGCCCCATCCCCTAACCAAGAAGCAGGTCAGAGCGTTTTTGGGCATAGTTGGCTACTACCGGAGGTTTATCCCCAACTTTGCCACCATTGCTGCACCCTTGACTGACCTGACCAAAGGCAGAAAGTCGGTGATGATAAAATGGAATAACGATGCCGAAAAAGCTGTTCAGAAGCTTAAGACGGCATTGTGCCAGGATCCGGTGCTGGTTGCTCCAGACTTTAATAAGGATTTTGTAGTACAGACAGACGCTTCAAATGAGGGGTTAGGAGCAGTCCTGTTGCAGGTAATCATCGGGGAAGAGCACCCCGTAGTTTTCCTAAGTAGAAAGCTGACGGCAGCGGAGAAAAACTACGCGGTGGTGGAGCGGGAGTGTCTTGCCGTTAAGTGGGCCTTGGACTCCTTGCGGTATTTCCTCCTAGGCAGAATGTTTCGCCTGGTGTCCGACCACAATTTTGTGGTGGAGCACAGACCCGGGAGAATACATCAGAATGCCGATGCCCTCTCCTGGGTCCACTGTATGGTGTCAAATGGTGCCCCCAACACCTCCTGAGGCAGAGGGAGGGGGGATATGTACAGGACGCCAAGGTTGGGTCCTGGACGGGTGCTATGTGGCGCCTATATTCGGGATGTGGTCCCTTTAAGGGAATCATGGTAGGCTTTAGGGGGTCACCCAAAAATGGGTGACAAATTCCGGGGATAGTTTCGGGAGAAGACTGACTCGAGGTCCTCTCTATATTTTAAGAGAGATAGTTGGGACCCGGAATTTGGGAAGCTCTGAAGTGACATTTGGGTGGGAAAGAGCCTCCCTCCCTGACCACAGGGATCCGGCCCACAGGGGGTTAACGGCCTCCAGGAAGACAGACAGCCTATAAGACAGGAAGCAGTAGAGAGGTGGTGGTGAGGAGGAGAAGGAGATGAACACCTGTCTGAGGAGCTGTCTGGCTGTGTTGTTGTATTTGCTGTTTTGGAGGCTGCAAAAAGATCTCTGCAAGGACTCTAAAGAAACTTTTTTGGTGAAGACCTGCCTACAGAACTGTAGGTGCTTTTCTTTTCGTATTATTTGTGCTGAAGATAAGCGGACTTTAATTTCGTTTTTTTTATATGCTGAAGAAAAGCTTTATTTTTGATTTAATTATAAATAAATATATTTTGGTTTCACCTTATAACGGTTTATGCACTTAATCCCGCGGAGCTAGTATCCCCAAACTTCACAGGTTACTGCTTGCAATTCAGGATCATTAATCCTATAGTTGGGCTTTAGTATGTAATAACTTCTGGCTTGAAATTAATAGCAACAGGAAAGCATATTTCAAGAGTCCAGAATCATTTAAGAAAAAGTGAATTCAGTTTATGAGGTTGGCTATTTGGGGGTGATAGTACTTTGTTCTCAATAATAAGAGATAAGAGCAGTACAGGTAGGCTTGCAAGGTCAAAAGCATGTACATGTATGGCAGTGAAGAAGGAAACAAGGCATTCTAAGTCCTTTTTAGATCTCATTAAGGAATGGTATGCAGTCATGTCTTTTCAAAGACCTTTAATTAAAAGCATGCCTGCAACTTTGTTGTAAAGACAAGCATAGAAAGAATTGCCTTTTTCATTCTGGTCCACTGAGTGCTTTACTGTAAAAGAATGTGAAAAGCAAAACAATCTCTTTGACACTCAAGAGGAAAACTTGTCATGGAGCGTAAGATACCTGTACATCTTCCTTGTAATCAGCACCTCAGTGTGGAACTGATAAAGAATATACTTTAGCTCTGTAGGAAGGGACTGTTAAAGACAGCTAGGGTGCATGCTTCTCTGGAGATATATAGCAAATAACTCTAAATCCATAAGATAAAATACCATAGAGCTTAAATTGTTTTCTTTTTACATTGTTCCAGTAGATTTCTAGGGCTGTGTTTAACCACTTGCTTACTGGGCACTTAAACCCCCCTCAGTCCCAGAGCAATTTTCAGCTTTCAGCGCTGATGCACTTTGAATGACAATTGCGCGGTCATACAACACTGTACCCAAATGAAATTTTTATCATTTTTTTCCCACAAATAGAGCTTTCTTTTGGTGGTATTTAGTTACAGCTCGGAGTTTTATTTTTTGCTAAACAAACAAAAAAAGATGCAAAAAAAAAAAAAAATCATGTTTTAATAGTTTGTTATAAAATTTTGCAAACGGGTCATTTTTCTCCTTCATTGAAGTGCGCTGATTAGGCGGCACTGATGGCTGCATTGGTGGGCACTGATGGGCTGCATTGGTGGGCACTGATGGGCTGCATTGGTGGGCACTGATAGGCTGCACTGGTGGGCACTGATAGGCATAGTTAAGGCGGCACTAATAGGCACAGATAAGGCGGCACCGATGGGCACAGATAAGGCGGCACTGATGGGCAAAGATGGGCACAGATAAGATGGCATGGATGGGTGGCACGGATAAGTGGCACGGATGGGTGGCACGGATGGGCACTGATAGGTACCACTGATAGATGGGACTGATGGGCACTGATAGGTGGCACTGATAGGTGGCTCTGATAGGTGGCACTGCTGGGCACTGATGGGCGGCACTGCTGGGCACTGATGGGCGGCACTGCTGGGCACTGATGGGCGGCACTGGGTCGCAGCACCTTTGAGGCAGATTGTGGGCACTGTGGGTGGCACTGTTGGTGGCACTGCTGGATGGCACTGTGGGTGGCATTGTGGGTGGCACTGTAGGTGGCACTGTAGGCACTATGGGCACTGATGGGGGGCACTGATGGGGGGCACTTACTTTTATTCAGGATGGCACGGCGGTGGGCAGGTGGGCACTGGCAGGGGGCAGGTGGTCAGCTGTATTGCTGGCCGTGATCGGGACTGATGTCCCGATCACGGCCGCCGGTGATCGGCTTTTTTTTTCTCTCCTCGCGCTGTCAGCGCGAGGAGGAATAATAGCCGATTACCGGCTCCGTTCTATCACATGATCAGCTGTCATTGGCTGACAGCTGATCACGTGATAAGGGGTCGGGATCGACCCCTTGCACGGATCGGTGATCAGGCGAGTCTCACGGACTCGCCGATCACAGAGCGCGCCGCGCGCGCCCCTCAGGGGGCGCGCAGGCCGCTCGTATCCGGGACGACGTCAATAGACGTAGTCCCGGAAATGTAGGTCCGCGCTAATGCCGTCATTTGGCAATAGCGCAGATCTGTAGTGGTTAATTTTCGTTACAAACATTTGTATTCCAATATTTATTAATATAGTGGTATTTTTAATTTACTTTGAACATTAAGAACATTATATAGGTTTGTTTTATATTCAAGTTAAATGCTGTACCATCAGTGATTTATGCTTACTGAGTTCAGCAATCAGGTTATGCTGAGCCATAAAGGTCTTTATACCAGCTGAAAGAAAGGTACTGCTGAAGGAAAATCATTAGGTTTCAAATGTGTCATTTTTTTTTGGGAAGGTTAGGAAATAAAGACAAACTGATTACTTACATACCTAGAGTTTGGACAATAATTGATTATATACCAAATGGCACAAAAATAACACATTCTTTCTATTTACTGGCTGATACGTCAGCCTTAATTCCCCCTTGAAGTGAGCACTTTGAATAATAATAAAAATAAAAAAAACAAGACTACATATCCCATTTTTACCAGCCCCATTATACATTCAGGCTGGCACCATGGTGCCCTCATCTTGTTTTCTCTGGCCTGTGAGTACACACATAAGGCTGGCTCTGGCAGGTCTCTATAGGACCTGCAAGCCAAAGATACCTAGTGTAATGATGGGACTGGAATACAGAAGAATTAGGAAAATCAGTACACAATGTAAGTGCTGCCATGAGCATTTTAAATGACAAAACAAATACTTGGGCTTAATATCACTTCAAGGGGCCTATTTAGTAAAAAAAAAAAAAAAAAATGGAAGAATGTGATAAGCATTCACCCATCCTTGATAAATTCTGGCCATATTTTTCCTAATACAGTGGTTTGAAATAATGGATGCTCATCTCTTCCATCTAGTGGCCATAATGTGGTATTTTTTCTCAAATACTTCAGTCAGAAAAAAATACTGCATTATAGCCACAAGATGGAGCTGATGATCATAGGAAAACACTATATTAGTATATATATATATATATATATATATATATATATATATATATTAAAATACAGCCGGAATTCATCAAGGATGGTTGTCACATACTTCCCCTTCTCTAGTTTTCCTGGTGATCAGGCTAACGAGCATTGACATTTTGTGAAAAATTCAAAAGTTTATATTGACACTACAACAAAAATAGAGGTAATATTTTTGTAATGGGAACACTTGTTCTTGTGACAACAGCATAAAATGCTATTTGAATCGCTTTGTACAGACTTTATTCCACTTTCTGTTGTTTTCACAGTCTACTGGACAGTGACAACGCCTACAAGTGACAGCAAATAAAAAACAGATGGAGGTTATAACCATTGCCTAAATTCAATTAAAAGTTTTGGTTGTGCATGTATATTCATTTTGCATGTGCTCAAATTGCCCCCACAGTGTTTCACTATTGAAAACTTTGTATTGGTAAGTATTATTTCCAAGTAGGCTTTTCAAGGAGATGTGTATACTGTTTAAGGCATTAATAATATTAAATATTTGTTTTATGCTTAAGGACCTTATTAAAAAAAAATACTACTTGATGATCTCATTTGTAAACAAAAAGTGAATTAGTGACTAAAGCTACTGAGAAAAAATTGCATAGACATGATCCTATGTGTAATCTTCATGGCTGCTTATGAACACTATTGGATCTTCAGCATATAGCTGCTCAGTCTGGACAAACTGCCAGTGACACTCCTTGTAAGAGCAATATTAACCCACCTAGCACACCTACTTGGCAATAAGCTCCCAGACAATGATTCTTTTTTTCAGGATACCATTCACTTTAAAATGCCAGGATGCCATTCACTTAAATTAAAATTGAATTTGAAGGGGTTAATTGCATATTTATCTTTCTAAAATACAACCTTTAATCCTCTGTACATATTTTAATCTCTCTGGGTCCCTCTCTTACAGGTATAACCTAGCTGGAAACTTAGGCTGGCCATAGAAGGTTTGGGTACAACCACCCTTCTGGATTCACTTGCGATTATCACTAGTGGCTGCTATACCTGCCAGCAATAATCACTGTCTTCCTCAGCCAGGAGCAGACAATGGCTTGGCAGGAGGGATTCCCTTGTCAGCACTGTCTGTGTTGATGGGGTCAGGCACGTTTTTAAAGCAGGGCAAAAGGGACAGCTGCCCTGGGCCCTGTAATTGTTGTGGGGCCCAAAGCAGCTTCCTCATACTTGCCAACTATACCAATTTAAATTTTCTTGTCTCTTGCTGTGTCCTGGTATCTCAGTGTGAAGTGATGCTACTAATGCTGTCCAGCTCTGCCTTATTGTGTACAGATGACTCACCTGCAGACCCTGTGTTTACATGTAAATAACCAGAATTCATATGTAAATAGCTGCATAGATATGTAAATAAAGGCAGCATTCCATATGTATAGCATGACCCCTGGAGTGACGAGATGATGTGCTGTAACCTCTAGCAACGAATCATTGAGCAGTTCTACTGTACAGTAATCTCAACAAGCAGAAATCATGTGCTGTAACCTCTAGCAACAAATTAGTGAACTGTAATGTGTGCTGTAACCTCTATCAACCAGTCAGTGAGTGGTAATGATACACTGTAACCTCTGGCAACCAATCGCAATAGCTGCCTGATCTGATTCAGTAAACTGATTTTGAGTCTAGCTGCTATTTACTGTATGTCTCGGAGCAGGTGGAGAAGAAAAGTTTTGCCCAGGGTCCAATCAATATTAAAGACGGCCCTGGATGGGGTAATCATGAGCATTTCTCCCAGGCAACCTGTGGTTGCAGGAAATAAATTCATACCATCTATGGCCTGTCTTAGGACCTGACTTTTTAGTAATTGAGGTTGTGGCAATGCGATCTTTATGTTCCAGGCCAGGACAGCATGGAAAGTTTCCTGTATTCCACTCAACCAGTCACTCAACACATTTCTTGTTGGGTACAGTTGCAGCTTGCATCCTCTGGGCCAGTGCAGAAAATTACTAGAAACCAGCATCTCCAGGGTTTCCATCCAGGAGAGGAGATTCCTGCAGCATTCGAATCCCTGAGCCCAAAACAAAGTGACAGGAAGTGTTTAGAATATATTTATACCCTTTCAACTAGCTCACCAGGCCATCCATAATGTAGAATGCCACTTCATCATGGAGCAAACTCTGCAGCAATTGATTGTTACTGTTAGTGCTTAGAGAGCACTAAAGCCCCGTACACACGAGCGGACTTATGTCCGACAGACTTCCAAAGGAGTTCCGTCGGAGTTCTGCTGGAATTCCGACGGAGTTCTGACAGACTTTTCGGCCGAACGGACTTGGTCACACACAATCACACTAAACTCCGACGGATTCGAACGTGATGACGTACGACCCGACTCGAATAAGGAAGTTCATAGCCAGTAGCCAATAGCTGCCCTAGCGTCGGTTTTAGTCCGTCGGAGTAGCATACACACGAGCGGAGTTTTCGAAGGGGACCGGGTCCGGCGGAGTTCCTTCGGGAAAATTTGAAGCATGTTCCATATTCTAAAGTCCTTCGGACTTTGGCGAGTCAAAAGTCCGTTGCAGCCCACACACGATCGGATAGTCTGACGGACTCAGTCCTTCGGACTTTGGATGTTGAAAAGTCTGCTCGTGTGTACGCGGCATTAGAGAGCAACAGGTACATGCATACAGGCTGACTGCATCCCTACCTGCGTATATACACAAGAATGCTGTGGAGAGTATCCTGATGAGTGTGTGCAATTAAGGCTTTTTTGCAAGCATGACAATGTAATTTTGTGTTCACAATAATATTATTACAGTAATAGGATCTCTGTAAGCATATGGATGATCCTGCATACAGCACTAAAATGGCAAAGTCCCTTAAATTACTGTTAAGTACTGATGGGACTTTGAATCTCATAGATGATAAATTGAGATGATCAATTTATAATCATTTTAGACATAAAATGTAAGTGCATTTTCTCATTTATATTTCTTGTTTCATTTCTAATCTTGAAATTGTTTGCAGTCTGTGAAATACAATCAGTAATAAAACATATTTACGTTAACATTAAAATATTGTAGACCCATGGAGGAACTTAGAACAGATGCAGTTTATGTAAATGTGCTAGTAATTTTATATAAATTATGAGCTAGGGACTAAACAAACGCTATTTTTTTAATCCACGGAGACTGAAAAAATTAGTAAATACAGTTTATAACCCTAAATGCACATTTCTATACTGGCTACCCTTGTGCCAGTTATTCATACACTTGCAGATGAAAGTATTGAGGTGACCTTCTTTCTTATCAATCCCTGCATGTGTCTATGCTTTGAAGATATTATGTTTGGAAGCTTTGGGCTCTCTGGTGACTTCTTCAGATTTAATTAGTCTGACCTTCTGTGATAATCCTTCCACTTCTGAATCATATTCAGCTTCTGCATTCATCGGCAAAAGACCAACTGCTACGCAAAGCCCTTAGCATAATTCACAGCTTGGCTCTTGAAAACTGAACTTTTACAAATAGGGAACCACTTTAAGCATTAAAATTGGGTAATGTCAGAGCAAAGGAAAGTTTATCTTGGATTTTAAACAAGTTTCACTGCTCCAAGTCAAATATTTCCCTTTTTATGTGTGGAACCTAGTTTTAATAAAACTGAAAATGGTATTTATCTCAAAGTGTTGCTTACAATTTATGGCCTGCTATCCTTTTTTCGAAGAACATTGCACAAAAAATGAAAGAAATGAGCAGTTAAGTATATAAATATGTTTATGTTCGGTATAATATAAAAGCTCTTATCATTCTTTTTACCAGAGAAGGGTGAATGAGTTCATTTCTACAATAAAAAAGTGAATAAAGGTCTGTTGAAGGGTGAGAAAATAATATCTTGACAATAGGCTGAACGGTATGTTTGTAAAATTGTATGATTGCAACAATACAGCTATTGAAAACCAGTGAGTACTGTATTTTCTGGCGTATAAGACTACCTTTTACACTTAAAAAAAATGCCCAAAAATTAGGGGTCGTCTTATACGCCGGATATACAATGCTGCCCGATGGATGTCAGCCCCCAAATGTCTGCTAATACTGTATGTGGCTTCAGCTACAAACAGTATACACCGTTGAGCCAATCCCGGCGAGCAATGTATTCTATTAATGAATACAGAGCCTGCTTGGATTGGAGTAACAACCTCTCTCAATCCAAGCAGGCTACATAGAGTAGCCTGCTCAAATTGGGAGAGAGAGACAGAGAGAGACAGAGACAAAGAGAGAGACAAAGAGAGAGACAGAGAGAGAGAGAGAGACAGAGACAGAGAGAGAGACAGAGACAGAGAGAGAGAGAGAGAGAGAGAGAGAGAGAGAGAGAGAGAGAGAGAGAGAGAGAGAGAGACAGAGAGCGAGAGAGACAGAGAGCGAGAGAGACAGAGAGAGAGAGAGACCGAGAGAGAGAGAGACAGAGAGACAGAGAGACAGAGAGAGACAGAGAGACACAGAGAGATAGAGAGAGACAGAGAGACACAGAGAGACACAGAGAGAGACAGAGAGACAGAGAGACAGAGAGAAGGGTTGATGATGCTACAGCCTCTGCCAATCCAGGTGTTGTATTCATTAAAATACACCGCTCACCATACTTCCCTGGGTAAATCCATTCACTGATCTCCTACTACTATACATCCTGCTGTTTGCCTTTGAGGTCCTAGGCACCCAAGAGGGACAGGTAAATCTGGGACATATGACGGGGGTTAAATGCATTTTGGTGGACAATTCCCATAGAATGTAAACCAAAAGTGGTATAGGTTTGGTTAGTGAAAAATTCTACTTTCCAGAGTTGTGGCATTCAATAGATCTGTTTGTGTTATTATTGTTTGATTTACTTTATGACATTTGTTTGATTTACTTTATGACATATCACAGCATGGCAGATGAGTAGTTGGCATTCTTGCTTTGTGTTTTTTAAATGGTGTTGCCTCAGAAGGGGGGTAGTCTTATACCGCGAGCATTGCCCAAAACCTATGTTTTCACTTGAAAAATAAGGGGGCGTCTTATACGCCCAGTCGCCTTATACGCCGGCAAATACGGTACTTCAGCATCTCATTTTACCACAGTTATTCAATTTTTACATGATTGTGTTTTTTGTTAACCTCTAAAAGAGCACTGTTTACATTTCTTTCAACTACCCATACCAAGGCTGATTATACTGTAGGCCCAAATGAGGTTGAGTAGTGAGTTCCTACCAGATCCTTTTTTTTTTTTTTTTACTCAGGTGTCAGAGGCCTAGACTGGAATAAGTATGATATATGCGCTTATGTAGTCATGGATGTTTTTCTCTGCAAAAGTTAGGTTCTTTGTCAAACTAACTGGTAGGGAGGGCATGTTTTCTTTAGCTAAATAGTGTTGTGATAGGATAATAAATAGTTCCAGTGGGCTCCATTCACAAAAGCATCTCGCATGTGGAATTTACAGTAGGTGTCTGGACACATTTTCCCTGAATATCACATGCGATCCTGCAACTGTCAATTCACTATACCGTTTTGCGATTTTTATTCATAATATTCGGCAAATACCGCATGAAAAGGCATTAAATTCAATCCACACATGGACATATGTTCTAAACCTTCCCTGCTGTATCCAAAACGAAAAAAAAAAAAAAATGTCACCTTCAGTTACATGTTCTTCCAGTGCAATACAAATGTCACATATAAAAAAGACACATTAGGCAAAAAACTGATGGCTGAAAAAAATGTAATGGAAAAAACTCTGCCTCCATGGGAGGCTCCCGCCGACTGCAGGCTTTTTGCAATGATAGCTGTTATATAGCTGAGGCGGGGCCACCCGGTGAGCTAAACGGGCAACCCCGCCCCCTTCTGACATCTTGGCCCCTTCAGAGTGTGCTGTGATTAGCCAAATCATGCACGTCAGGTGCATGCTTTGGCCAATAAGCAGCCGTCAATGCACTGCGATTTCGCAGTGCATTGATGGTCTTGCCATTCATTATGGTGCATTCCGCGGGTGCTCAAATTTCCCACGAACACCCCATAATGTTCAATATTCGGCAAAGCAGCAGGTGATCTAATTGATAAAGCTGGAGTTAGATGCCATATATAACTGATCTATTTGGTTCCCATCTGCATCATCCCAGTATACATATGCAAACAAGTTGGAGAAAGAGGGACTTTACATATTCTTTTGATAACCACATCAAACTATTTAGTATAAAAATATCAAATGTTATTGTATAACACAGGGGTGTCCAAACTTTTTTCAAAGAGGGCCAGATTTGATGAAGTGAACATGCACGAGGGCCGACCATTTTGCCTGACATTCTTTGAACCATTAAAAATCGGTCTAAGTGTGTTCGTTCGAACACTAATACACGGCCCAACAAGAATTCTCTTGCCTTTGTGGCTGTGTGTGTTGAAGAGATGAGCTCGGGCGTGTTATTTGGATACACCGTATTTATTGGTGAATAAGAGGGACGTTTCAGGGAAAAAAAAATTAAAATTTTAAATAAAAAACTCTGAAGCAAAATAAGGGTCAGTGCCCATTTGTGCTCCCACCATTGCCAGGAACGCACCCACCATTGCCAGGAATGCACCCACCATTAGCCAGGAATGCACCCACCATTAGCCAGGATTTCAGCCACCATTAGCCAGGATTTCAGCCACCATTAGCCAGGAATGCAGCCACCATTAGCCAGGAATGCAGCCACCATTAGCCAGGATTTCAGCCACCATTAGCCAGGATTTCAGTCACCATTAGCCAGGATTTCCACCACCATTAGCCAGGAATGCAGCCACCATTAGCCAGGAATGCAGCCACCATTAGCCAGGAATGCAGCCACCATTAGCCAGGAATGCAGCCACCATTAGCCAGGATTTCACTCACTATTGCCAGAAATGCAGCCACCATTGCCAGGATTTCACTCACTATTGCCAGGAATGCAGCCACCATTAGCCAGGATTTCACTCACTATTGCCAGGAATGCAGCCACCATTGCCAGGATTTCACTCACTATTAGCCAGGAATGCAGCCACCATTGCCAGGATTTCACATACTATTGCCAGGAATGCAGCCACCATTGCCAGGATTTCACTCACTATTAGCCAGGAATGCAGCCACCATTGCCAGGATTTCACTCACTATTGCCAGGAATGCAGCCACCATCGCCAGGATTTCACTCACTATTAGCCAGGAATGCACCCACCATTGCCAGGATTTCACATACGATTGCCAGGAATGCAGCCACCATTGCCAGGATTTCACATACTATTGCCAGGAATGCAGCCACCATTGCCAGGATTTCACTCACTATTGCCAGGAATGCAGCCACCATTGCCAGGATTTCACATACTATTGCCAGAAATGCAGCCACCATTGCCAGGATTTCACATACTATTGCCAGGAATGCAGCCATCATTGCCAGGATTTCACATACTATTGCCAGGAATGCAGCCACCATTGCCAGGATTTCACATACTATTGCCAGAAATGCAGCCACCATTAGCCAGGATTTCACTCACTATTGCCAGGAATGCAGCCACCATTTCCAGGATTTCACTCACTATTAGCCAGGAATGCAGCCACCATTGCCAGGATTTCACTCACTATTGCCAGGAATGCAGCCACCATTGCCAGGATTTCACTCACTATTGCCAGAAATGCAGCCACCATTGCCAGGATTTCACATACTATTGCCAGGAATGCAGCCACCATTGCCAGGATTTCACTTACTATTGCCAGGAATGCAGCCACCATTGCCAGGATTTCACATACTATTGCCAGGAATGCAGCCACCATTGCCAGGATTTCACATACTATTGCCAGGAATGCAGCCACCATTGCCAGGATTTCACTCACTATTGCCAGGAATGCAGCCACCATTGCCAGGATTTCACATACTATTGCCAGGAATGCAGCCACCATTGCCAGGATTTCACTTACTATTGCCAGGAATGCACCCACCATTGCCAGGATTTCACTCACTATTGCCAGGAATGCAGCCACCATTGCCAGGATTTCACATACTATTGCCAGAAATACAGCCACCATTGCCAGGATTTCACATACTATTGCCAGGAATGCAGCCACCATTGCCAGGATTTCACTCACTATTAGCCAGGAATGTACTTACCATTGACATCAGTGCAGCCTTGGAGGGGACATGGAGGGGGCTGGACGAGCGCCAAAGAACAGGAGAATCTCCTGTTTTCACAGCGGCCTCTTTAAGAGAAAGTCCCGCCTCCTTTGATGGACAGAACAGTCGTCCAATGGCGGAGATGGGACTTCCTATTACAGAGGCTGCAGTGTAAACAGGAAATACTCCTGTGTGCACAGCGCTCGTACAGCCTCCTATCTCCAATGCAGCCAGACTATATATCTTTTGTGGCCCCGGAGCTGGGAGATCGTCGGGGGCCACAAAAGATATATATGTTTAGATTACCAGGCGGGCCGTTCAAAACCAGACCGCGGGCCGCGAGTGGCCCGCGGGCCGGACTTTGGACATGCCTGGTATAACATGATAAAAATCACAGTTAAAATCTTGTTGTGAAGGTATAATCAAAAACCTCAGAAATTACAAAGTATTGTGAGTATTATACACTTAAATTACAGTATATAGTTGTTTCATAGATCAGTACACAATCCGTCCGTGGGATCACCCGTTTCCTCAGGACCGTATAAATTGTTCTGTACATACAGCTCTGACACTAATAAGGGAAACAGACAAAATCAATATACATAAACGATATATGTGTACCATAAAAATAAATATATAAATTTACTATCTCAAGTAGGGATAAAGAGGGAATGAACAAGGAGTAAGAGAAGATCAAAAAAAGGGGAATTAGATATACATATGCCTACACATGCATGTGCAAGTTCTACATGTATAATTGGGATCATACCTCAGCTTGGAGAATATTAATATCAACATAAAAGCAAGAAAACCAGTCTCCAAAATTGCACCTGCCAGCCCATGGTAAAAGAACCACATTTGCAAGCCAAAATAAGAGATCTTTTTTTTAATTTATGGTAATTAAAGCGGGAAAAAAAACAGAGAAGAAAAGGTCCCAAATTAATTGTGGACGTTATGTCATGTCACTTCTGGTATCACATTCCATGTCGCGGTCCAGAAGTGATAAGTGAATGACACAATGGACCAAGAGCAAAAACAAATGAAACATCATCCACATCCAACCATCACATCAAAACAGGGAAGCCACACAGAAACGTAATCAAAAAAACCCACACACCAACCACCAAAATCCCAATAACAGAAATCAGAGCAACACCGAGAACAGATCACAGCCGCAGCACACAACCAAACAGATACAACCAACCCACCAGAAACACCACACAGCCACCAGCCAACATGAACAAAACCGCAGGTTAACACCGCCCAGAGGGCATATACAAACAATGGAGAACCCCCTGGAGGTGACCCCCACCGCTAAAGAATCACTCACAAGGGATCAGTCAAGAGTGATGGAAATGGTGCTACTAAAAGGAGACAGAAAAAGAAAAAAAAAAAAAAAAGTGGAAAAAAAATATATAAATAAAAAATATTATTGTAAATAAATATTGTAAAGCAACTTGACAATCAATGTATAACTTATAGTACACTCAATAACCTTTAATAAACCTGGTTGTCCCATAGGAGCTTACAATCTAAAATGAAATAGAAGAATAAAAATTTAGTTATTGGCGCATTTCTACCACACAAAAAAAATTATCACAGATAAATTTGAGTAATGGTCCTATCTGAAAGTTGAACCTAGTCTGGACTTAAAAAAGGGGCAAAGCTAATAGAGTCATTTAAGCTCAGGGGTTCTGTTCCTTTTGTGTAGAAACAGAACGAAACTCTGGATAGCCGCACTCCGGATTGTGTAAAAATTAGATGCCTTTATTTCTTCAAAATGCAAGTGCAAAACTTCATTGAACAAAACGTCACAGCAAAAAGGGAACAAAAAAGGATTTTTGAATAAAATAGCTAACGCGTTTCACGCTACAAACAGCGCTTACTCATAGCTTACTCATAGTTCTGTTCCTTTTAATTGATGGATCCATCTGGTCTCCATCTGTAAGATGATCCGATCAAAAACTCCCCTCTAGATGAGGGGCTGTATTCTTACCAGGGCTAATAATTTAAGAGTCCATTCACACAGGGGCAACTTTGGATCCGACTTGAAGTCGTCCCCAGTTGCCTCAAGTCACGCAACATGATAAAATCAATGTAAGTGAATGAGAGCCGCCTTAACCGGTTCCCGACCAGCGCACACCGATGTACATCGGCAGAATGGCACGGGCAGGCATATTGGTGTACAGGTACGTCCAATCTTCAATGCCGCCCTCGAATCGAGAGCGCGCCGGCGCGCTCGCGTGCCGGTTCGGGACCCCCGTGAGTCCGGTCGCGGGTCCCGCGGATTCGATCGCCACGGGCATACCCACGATCGTCTCACGGGACGGCTAAATGGAGGAAATGCCGTGTAAACAGCATTTCTCCATTCTGCCTAGCAACTAGTGACGCTGATCTCTGCTCCATGTGATTGGAGCAGAGATCAGTGTTCACTAAATGAAAGCCCAACCCCCCCCACAGTTAGTAACACACCCCTAGGAACACTTAACTCCTACCCTGTCACCCACTGGTTAACCCCTTCACTGCTACTGTCATTTACACAGGAATCACTGCATTTATTTAGCAGTGATTACTGTATAAATGACAATGGTCCCAAAAATGTGTCAAAAATGTCCGATGTGTCCGCCACAATGTCGCAGTCACAATAAAAATTGCTGATCGCCGCCATTACTAGTAAAAAAAAAAAATATTAATAAAAATGCCATAAAACTATCCCTATTTGGTTTGCGCAAAAGTTATAGCGTTTACAAATCAATAATCGCTTATTGCGATTTTTTTTTTACCAAAAATATGTAGAAGAATATGTATCGGCCTAAACTGAGGGAAAAAAATGTTTTTTTATATATTTTTGGGGGATATTTATTATAATAAAAAGTAAAGAATAATGTGTTTTTTTCAAAATTGTCACTCTATATTTGTTTATAGCGCAAAAAATAAAAACGCAGAGGTGATCAAATACCACCAAAAGAAAGCTCTATTTGTGGGAAAAAAGGACGTCAATTTTGTTTGGGAGCCACGTCGCACAACCGCGCAATTGTGAGTTAAAGCGACGCAGTGCCGAATCGCAAAAAGTGGTCTGGTCTTTGACCAGCAAAATGGTCCGGTCTGCAAGTGGTTAATGTACGCTACTGAAGTCGCTCCGACTTCAGAAAAGGTTCCTGTACTACTTCAATCCGACTTCCAGGAAACTTGTACCCATTGATTTCATTGGAAGTTGCCTCCAAGTCTGATCCCCTGTCTTAACTGAAGCAACTTTCCAGGAAGTAAAAATAGTTTTCTAGGCAAATCCCTCCCTCCCACACAGCTGATTATTATGTGATTGGCCACTGGCAAAGTCCCCTGTCCTGGAGGCAACTTCAAGTTGCCTCAAGTCATGCTGTGATTCATACTCAAGTTGTGTCCAAGTTGCCTCCCAAAGTCTCGCTGGAAGTCGTGTTGCCCCTGTGTGAATGGACTCTAAGGGTGTCTGTTTAGTATTTATGTTTTACCACAAAATATATTTCAATAGGCCAGCTGCATCCTTCATATCTACTCTGTAGCTTTCGCTACCATTGCCCAGCTACTACATTAGGTTTTGGTAAGCATATTCTGCCCCTTCTGGGAGTGGATTCCTAAGTCTTGATGCTCTATTGTCGTTTTTTCAAATATGATTATGTTGTTTTACGCATTATAGTCATATGCTCCTCAACTGAAAAATTCAAGAAAGTGAATAAAAAAAGATATTCTCTTTGCTTAGTTGTGAATTTAGATATGCAGTACTTACCAAAGCCAATAAAACATACCTGTCCTACTCAGAACCCTCCTGATCACATCAAAGGAAAGGGCCATACTGTCCAGCAGTTGTTGTCATGGAAACAGTGAATAAAGGGGGCCAGAGTGCTTGAAAGTAAAAGATATAAAAGTATCTTGTCAATATTAGCGTAAAAAGGAAAACGTATTGCTTTTATCCTTTATCAAAAGGCTGTGACACAGATATCTGCTGCTCAGAAAACTTTGTGTAGCTTGTAAGATGAAAATGGAAAAAAAAAATTTGAAAGAGGTTACAGTTTAAATAAAAAGGATGAACATGTTACCGGAAGATGGCATTTATTTATGATCAGTGAGAAAAAATGTCCAATTCAATCAAGTATTGTTCTACAAACCCTTGTAACACATAGTTTGTTTTAGAAATGACTGATACTTTAATTTCCGTTTGTCCCTATTACTTCACACTCCATTATCATTTTGATAGAAAGCAAAGGGGGGGGGGGATGGAGATAGTACACAAAGCTAAGGAAACAAGTGCACCAGTGAGCATGTTTAAAAATAGAATTGTATTTCAATTTTGTGCTGCCTAAGGGGTATAGAGTGAAGAAAATGCACACCTTTACTTATTGATGGAGTTTGAATTACAGTGTGGTAGCAATGACCTTTATTGTTGCAAAGTAATGCAATGTGTAGGATTTGTTTCAGGCAGCTGGGCTGTCACAAAAATGTATTATAGAGGAAAAACACATGAGATCATGGATATAATGTGAAATGGCTTTCTATGATAATATTCCTAAGGCCTTTTTTTAAGTGAATGGCTGTATGTAAAAAATGTGGTTGCAACTTTTTGGCCTTGAGGTTTAATTGAAATAAATGTTCTATGTGTTTAGGAGGCTATGAAATTCCTAAACTTTATTAAAAATGAGGTGTGATAGCGATAGACATAACTCACTGGCAATCTTATTCTCCTGTGTAGCACTGTTTAAAAAATGACTTCCTCGGTTGAAATCACTCTGCTAAATTTTTCTTTGCCTCAGATATCCTCTTAGATTTAGGTCAGGAAGATGGTATTATATTTGAGCTGTTATGACTGAGCACCTTGAGCACAATAAAGTTGATATATACTTAAAAATTTAAGATTAGCTGTTTTATAGGGAATATATAGAGGGGTTAACTATGGCTAAGAAGAAAAATAAGTAGAAATTTTTATCTTTTGCTTTAAAGGGTAACTCCACTTTCATGGGTAAAAAAGCAAAAAAAAAGTATATAGCATATATGATTGCTACATAAACCATATAATTAAATGTTAATAAAAAATACCTTTCCTTTTCAATCTGCACTGCTGTAATTTTCTGTAAAATTCTATTTAATATGACATACATACATACATGCATACATGCATACACCACTGGTGTACAGAACACCGCCATAAAATAAAATTTTCTGCTTGTGTGGTTGGCTCACTCATTTTCCAAGAAGTCTGCATAAATACATATATGTATCATATTTTAGGTATATTCTGCAACAAAAATGTCATTTTTGGTAGGATACTCCCAAAGAATTAATTGCGTGTGGGGATTAGCTCAATGGGGATCACCTTCCCTGGGCAAAATGGTAGTCCAATGAGCAGGTGTTCTTAAAATTTAACTTATAGCCAGTTTTATTTTTAAAAGGTTGCATGAAAATCAAACAAAACAGAAAATAAATCCTCACCATGCATGCACTAACTAAAGAGTTCAGGATCCTAACTCACAGGTGAAGGGTTTCTCCCAGTCACCCACAAAACAAACCTTGTTCTGTCTCTCACAAAGCAGACATCACATCAGCTCTCTCTCTCAGGTATGGCTTACTGAGTCCCAGGCCAAGAGAAATTGTTTGCTGCAGTCCTGCTTTATTTATACCACCTGCTGGTAGACACAAGTGGACCGCCAAATTTGGTCCGGAACCAGCCCTGCCAAGGTGACTGGTAAAAGGAGATTCCGCATTAGTTCTCTGCAAATGAACGCATGTGAGGTGAAACATAACATCTGTCAATCAGCTCACCTTTCATAATGTCACACACTTTAAAAGGGATGTAGACTCTTCATTTTCATCATTAGAACACTTCAAGTGCATCAGCTGATTACCCAGTTCCAGTCTATAGATAAATGATGGATCGCCAATTATATCGAGGTCGCCTCCTAGTACTATATTTTCTTGTCGCAGGCTGTTAACTCTCTTGTACAGGCATTGAAAAAAGCGGAGTTGTCTTGAGTTTGGGCCATATATATTGACCAAAGTGTAGGTGGTTTGTGCAATGGTGCAGATAAGTATAAGATATTGGCCCTGCGGATCAGCATAGGTGTGGTGATGTTGAAATTGAAGGGTATCTCAGATAGCAGTCATCACTTCGTTCTTCTTCTTCGGGCCTGCGGCCAGGTAGACATTGTCATATCCCTTAAATCTTTGGGATTTTTGATTCCACAAAGTGCATCTCCTGTATAAATACAATGTCTGCGTTTTGTTTGGTCATTTCCTTTTGCAAATTGGCTCATTTGTGCGGGCTGTTCAGGCCCTTTACATTGAGGGAAGTCAATTTTATCAGCATTTTATGGTAGTTGACAGTTGCTCTTTATGGCAGGTCTACAATGGCGGATATGGGAAAGCTTTTGATAGGAGCAGTTTTTGATAGAAGGGTGTGGTCTTGGGAGATCAGAGCAGTCCAGTCGAGTTGTGTAGAGTAAGGTCAAGGATCAGTTGGAGGCTTGTGTGGAACAGGGAGGGAAGTAAAAAGGGAGAGCCCGTTAACCATACGGGTTCAATGTGCAGAATTACTGCTGATAATTTCAAACTGGGGGATTTCCTCCAGTGGCGTCCTGGAACTTGGAGGCAATGGAGTGAAAGAGAGGCTTGGAAGAGGCAGTTATCCGCTGCAACCTGGCTGTAATCAAGGCATCTTGTGCGCAGATGGGATAATTTCAGACATCTTGAAGTGACAAGTCAGCTTCCATTTGTGAAGGAGGAGACGGGGGTTGGAGTTGGTTTTCCTCAGGAATTATGCACCAGTAGTTGGAGACCAGCTGAAGTGTGTGCACAGATTACATGATTACATGTGATTACATCTGTGGTTTTTATTTTTTGCGCTATAAACAAAAAAAATGTTTTACTTTTTGCTATAATAAATATCCCCAAAAAATATATAAAAAATGTTTTTTTCCTCAGTTTAGGCCAATATGTATTCTTCTACATATTTTTGGTAAAAATTTGTATCATGACTGCGACATTATGGCGGACACATAAGACAATTTTGACACATTTTTGGGATCATTGGCATTAAATCAGTGATCAATGCAAAAAAATTGCATTGATTACTTTACAAATGGCACACTAGCAGTGAATGGGTTAACCCCTAGGTGGCGCTGTAGGGGTTAAGGGTGTCCTAGGGAGTGATTGTAACTGTGGGGGGGAGCTGTGTGGGACACATCACTGATCATCGCTCCCGATTAAAGGGAGCGCTGATCAGTGTCAGTGTCATTAGGCAGAACAGGGAGATGCTTGTTTACATTAGCATCTCCCCGTTCTTCCTCACCGTGAGATGATTGCGGGTATCGGCCCAAAAATCGGGTCCGCGGGTCCTGCAATCACGGTCAGTTAACCTGCCTGTACGTGCCCTTCTGCTGCAGTATATCTGCGTGAGGCGATCGGGAAGCGGTTAAGAGAAGACAGGATCATACAGCCTTTTTGCACAATGCAGAGAATTAACCCCATAGGTTCCATAGTGAGTATAACAAACATGCTTTACTACATATACAGACTGATTTTACTGTTCTCCAAAGTAAAGTTTTTATTGCTACAAAGTAAGTACACTTACATGTGCAGGAGCTATTTGATGATATGCAGCAATGCCCTCAAGAGGTGACCCCATGACTGGAGGCTCGTTTGATATGTATGCAATTGAGTGTACTTACTTTGTAGCAATAACATTTTTACTATTAAGAGCACTATGTTTTTCTTCCTTTGTATTTTTGAGCATTGGTTATTATCCTGAAGCTTAAACAGCTTGCACCTACCAGTGGGGAGACAGCCGTGTTCTGGCTATCAACACATATTTGTTTTTGGCCTTAAAAGGTCACTATAGCAAATCAGAAAAGTGCATTACGGGTTGAAGATTATAGGGCATTTGGACATTTTTAAAAATTGTTTTATATGTTTATATGATCACAATTTTGGATATCACCGGGGTATGGAGTATGTATGTTGTCCAGTGGAATGTTTAAATTGCCCCCTGTTCATTAACAATTACTGTGCAAAAAATGAATCACACAAGTATTTACTTTACTGTACATTTGTTATGGGCTCCTGTGTAAAAAAATAATATGTAGAAGCAGACAGGGATTAAAGCTGAAATAAAATGCACCACTTAAAATAAGATTATATTGTATATTTTTGAATGAGATGCAAAACATGATGTATGCCACTTTCATAAAAATCATCAAGTAGTAATAAAAAAAAGATCTAAGCTTACATAAAAAAATAAATGGGTGAAAAATGCAATTACTAAAAGAAAATTAAATAAACATCAGGGTAAGATGGTTACTGACATTATGATACACCACTAGAGTCTCAATAAATCTCCACAAGTGCACTTAAAATCATTTACTGAGCAATGAGACTTTGATAATTCTATATAAAAAGTGTTCTTCCAGTATCTGAAGTAATAGCTTAATAATAAAACATTAACATTAGTAGATGATTATGAAACATCAAAACCATGCAGTAAATATTTCCTTAAGCATGAAAATAAAGCAGATTGATAAAAAAGATTGTTAAGAAGTGGTTTCCATGGAGATAAATATAGGAATGAAATGTACACACTTTTAAAAAATAATAGTAATATTCTTGGTTTCATGGAAGAAATTGCAGCATGCATTATAGATCAATTATTGGAAATAAAACGTGTTTAAAAACAACACATAGAAAATAAGTAATTGGATGAAACAATTATTTATGGTTAAGGTTAGATAAATGTATCCAAAGTTACAACAATTAGATGAAGCTGTGTTTTTTTCCACAAATAGCATTTTACAGCTGTTTGCTCAATGCCCGCTTCTATTGCAGAATTTTATAAATATAATAGAGGAATTGGCCCTTATAGTACACTGGAGTCTGTTTTCTAAATTCAGCACAAGATAAATTAAAGGAAAATGTTTATTGATTTCTTAGGACAATCATGTTCATACTAAACTAAGCAGGGGTTAGCAACCTTTTCCAAATCAATTTTACATCCAACAACAGACAAAGACAATAGTGCACAGTAGTCTTATTTTGTGTTCAAATTATGCACTTATAGTTGTACTGCGAATGGAAAGTTAAACATATTAATTATTATACACTGCCCTACAACATCCTATAAAGATCTCAGATCAGCCCTAATGTTTGTACCTTCAGACCTCAGATAAACCCCACTGCATGCACCCTCAGATCAGATCCAATTTCTGTACCTTCAGTCCTTAGATCAGCCCCAATTACTACTTCTTTAGGCCCTGTTCACAATGGGAAATTAGTTGCATGCCTCATGCAGGGCTACGTGTTACAGGCCCAGGTATGCACAGCTTTTGCATGCATCCCTGTGATGGCAATCCCATAGATGGGTATTGGGACACATGGCTGCACAGGCATAGCCATTGTGTCCTATATATATATATATATATATATATATATATATATATATAAATATAAAATGTATAATAATTGTTATTTTTTAAACATTAATCTCACTTGCTTAATTTTTCACTAATTTGAAAATGAACCATTAGGATTAATGTAATCTAATTATAATATATATAAACAACTTTTCCTCCTGTATATAACAGAATAAAGCAAGAAGCATATATGATAAAAAAAAACTTAAAACCTTATGGGTAGCATTTTAACAGCAGGGTATATTGTACATTTCATATGCCTAATTGTTTTTTTTTCTTGGTTTGTTGGTGAAAGGCAGAAGATTATGTTCAATTAGAAAATGACATTTTAAAAATTGACCATATTCTTATGACATCCAGCACTCCTTCAGGCACTCTAAAACATAGTTAAATGAAAACTAATTAACTATTGGAAATGGAACCTTAGGTCCTTACTGAAATTATATTTCTATTACTTGCCACCACTTTGTTTTAATGCCAAGATTATTTGCTTATCTTAAATTCAACACTCACCCCTTAGAGCTGGAAGGGGAACATTCTACTCAACAATTGACATCCTGAATTTCTGAAAGATTTCTAAATAGGGGAGAAAATAAAAGCTATAATTCAGTTCCTAAGATCTTTCTCTTGCAGTGAATGCAATCAGTCACATTGTTAGCTATTATTTTTCAGCTGTAAAGCTAACAAAACCGGGGCATGCCTTACTGATCACAAAGAAAATACACACTGTGTAAGTAAATGTGGTAAAGAAATGAAAATAAAAAAACAAGGCTTTTCCCCCCGAACGATATAGAGGAAATTGAGATAACTGTTAATGGCGGCCCTCTGAATTAGCAAGTTAACATCATGAATACTTAATTTAGTACAGGAACATAGCAAATAAACTTGTTGGAAGATGGCCCTATATACGATCCATAGTTATAGATGTTCTATATATGGACAAACATAACTCTTGTTTATGTAATCATTTTCCTGAGCCAGAAGATATACCTATTTGAAACATTGGGATTGATTTACTAAAGGTGAATAGACAGTTTATTATGCATGGGAAATTGCACTTGGACAGGGAATTTGACTTAGTGAATGAGGTGACACTTTGCAGGTTCCCATCACCCAATTATGTGCAAGCAAAAATTTATTTTTATTTTATTAGTGACAGTTTTAATGGGATCATGTATTTAGAATGTGCAAGCAAAAATATTTATTTTTTAATTTTATTAGTGACAGTTTTAATGGGATCATGGATTTAGTATAATTTAATATCCGTTGTTTTGATGATTCAAGTAGCTCTTAAGAGTATGTACTGGGAAATGTAGCTGGTGATGAACAGGTGCTGTGTGTACCTGAGAAACAGAAGCAGTTAAGGGCAAGTATGCCATGGCTATGGCTGCTCTTGATAAAGGAGGCATCTGCCTCCCTATTAAAGTCTTTCCATCTTTGGGAAAGCCAGAAAACGTTGGTTTGCAAAGATTTACTGAGTGGTGGCATCTTTGAGAATAATTACTCAGATAAAATCAATTTGAGAGCCAATATTTTCACGTGCACTCTTTTCATCTTTGTTTATCTGACGGGAATAATTTTAGTGCCTTTGGTGTCGCTTTAATCATTAAGAGACTTACTCATATGGACTTATTACCGACGCTTGTTTTCTGATTTTTCCTATATATATTTATTTGTTTTTCATCAACATTTGTCACTCTATAGATTATTAATTATTTTATACACTTGCTAGTTTGAGCGGGATCATTATTGATTTTATTTGAATTTTGGTATTATGTGAATACTATTAGATCCAGCTGCATTTTTTATCACTTTGTAATTTGCACGTGTATATACACATTTTAAAATTAAATTTTTATTGGTGTTAGTATGTATTCTATTTATGAGGATATTTTCTTATAGCACTTTATCGCATTTTTTTGTGTTAATATGAGATTCACTGATATTCATTCACCATACACATAGATTTCACTTTTAAATAGTAGCGCAATGGTCATTTTTATAATTTTTTTTATTATTATTTATAATAATTACTCAAAGCTGCAAGCAGAAGATTCTGATGAACTTATTACTAAAATGGAGTCATAAATACTTCAAAATTATAATTTGCGTCACCCGCTAATTCTATTTTACCATGCAAATGAATAGACCTTATACAAGCCCAGGAACAGCTGTTATCTTTCTTAAAGAGGGATTTCACTGTGAAAAAAATTATTAAAAGCCAGCAGCTACAAATACTGCAGCTGCTGACTGTTAATAAATGGACACTCACCTGTCCCAGGATCCAGTGATGTCGGCAGCCGAGGCCGATCGATCGCTCGGCTCTCGGGTGCTGCCGCCGCCATTCTAGTTGAGGGAATCAGGAAGTGAAGCGAATCGGCTTCACTTCCCAGTTCCCTACTGCGCATGCGCAAGTCACGCAGCGCAATAGGAATTGTCTGCGCTGTCTCTGGGACCTGTGTGTGTCCTAGCAGACAGCGCGCAGGGACAGGAAGAGGCATAGACTCCCATGGGAGTCTATGCCTGGAAGTGGGTGCAAATACCTGTCTTAGACAGATATCTGCACCCCCTCCCCCCTGAAAGGTGCCAATTGTGACACCGGAGGGGGGGAGGGTTCCAATGAGCGGAAATTCCACTTTAGGGTGGAACCCCGCTTTAATGTATAGTTCTAATAGTCAGTAACTCCAGTGGGAGGTACAGGCAGCACCCTCATACTGGGCCTGAACCCTAAAAGGTCTCCAGGGGAGCCTGGGTTAGCTTGGAAATTAGATGAGTTCCAGTGTAGATGAGGTCTGGGAGTGGAAGTTCTGTTTCCACCCTACTGATGACAGGCATGGAGGAGCCTGTTCAGGAGCACTGAGGGCTACTGAGAACTAGAGATGTGCATGAAGAAAAAATTTGTTTGAGTTCGGTTTAATTTGTTGTGAAAAATGTCCTTTTGTCATAATCATTATGTTAGAATTATTTGTTTTCAGAGCACTTTAGTTATGTCGAGGAAGTATATATTTTTTGTACCAAATTATTTTTATCTTTGGAAGCTCTGTTATCTTTTTGCTATTTCAGATTAGCTATATTAATTTTAACATTTTAATTGGTTATTTCGGTTGATTACTTATGCACTCTGAGTTATCCCTGCTACCCCAACCCACAAAGAGAAGTGGAAAAAGCTGACTGGATGACATTGATTGGAATTGCGTGCATCCAAATTTAACAAATTTAGTTTCAGATTTACAGGATATTAGGAAATTCTAGAAGGAATTAGCAAATAAACATAATCTAAAGTTACATTTATTTTCTTTTTTGTACTAACATTCTATCTCTGTTTACAAACATACACTGTTCCAAAAGTATTGGGACATCTGCCTTTACATGCACAATAATTTTAATAGCATCCTAGTCTAAGTCTGTACAGTTCAATATTGAGTTGGCCCACCCTTTGCAGCTACAACAGCTTCAACTCTTCTGGGAAGGTTGTCCACAATGTTTAGGAGTGTGTCTATGGGAATGTTTTACCATTCTTACAGAATTGCATTTGTAAAGTCAGACACTGATGTTAGAGAGACTCGAGTGGCTCGCAGTCTGCGCTCTAATTAATCCCAAATATGTTCTATCAGGTTGAGGTCAGGACTCTGTACAGGTCAGTCAAGTTCTTCCACCCCAAACTCACTCATTTTTCAAGGGTTGGGCTTGGCCCCTTACTTCCAGTGAAAGAAACTCTTAAGGCGTCAGCATACCAATACATTTTGGATGATTTCATGCTCCCAACTTTGTGGGAACAGTTTTGGGCTGGCTCTTCCTGTTCCAACATAACTGCCCACCAAAGCACAAAGCAAAGTCCATTAAGACATGGATGAGTGAGTTCAGGGTAAGGGAACTTGACTGGCCTGCACAGAGTCCTGACCTTAACCCGATGGGATGAATTCAAGTGTAGACTGCGAGCCAGGCCTTCTCTCCAACATCAGTACCTGACCTCACAAATGCACTTCTGGAACAGTGGTCAACCATTCTCATAGACACACTACTAAACCATGTGGACAGCCTTTCCAGAAGAGTTGAAGCTGTTAAAGCCGCAAAGGGTTGGTCAACTCAATATTGAACCCTACGGACTAAGACTAGGATGCCATTAAAAGTTTGTTTGCATGTAAAGGCAGGCATCTCAATACTTTTGGTAACAGTGTATATGTATTGCCTTTGCTTCTCAGCTCCACCAAGTGACCATAAAACAATATTTTACGTACACACGGTCGGAAATTCTAACAGAAAAGGTCTGATTGGACCATGTTGCCGGATAATCCCACCGTGTGTGGGCTACATCAGACTTTTTCCGTCGGAATGTCTGACCAACAAAGTTTGAGAGCTGGATCTAAAATTTTCCGACAACATGATCCGATTGGACTTTGTCCGCTCATTTGTAGAGAATTTCGATCGCACAAAGTGCCACGCATGCTCAGATCAATTTACAAGACCAAAGCTATTGGCTACTAGCCACAACGTAGTCCAGTCGCAGCGAACGAACATCATCACATTCTGAACGATCGAATTTTCCAACAACTTTGTCCGACCGTGTGTATGCAACACCAGTTTTGGATTCCGATAATGGATTTTGTTGTCGGAATGTCCCACCGTGTGTACAAGGGTTTACTGCTCATAATAAAAGAACATTCGTTCAGAAGAGGAAATAAACCAAAGAGCATCTGCTTTTTGTCCAATTCACGCAGAGCGAATGTGCATGCAGATTCTGGATGAATGATTATGTAATTTTATTTAATAGACCCAATAGTATAGTTTGAGTTGTTACCAGGGCAAAAAAAGTCCAGATTCACAAGTTCACTTTTTTTTAACCATAACCCCTACCGGTCAAAATTACATGAGATTGATGGTGAAGTTCATGGTGGTAATGTTGATAAGATTCCCACAAACCATTTATAAAAAGCTCTGAATCACATTTTTATGCTCTTCCATGTCGCTGAATTGCTTTAGGATCACTGAGCAACCATATGTCATTCTTCACCCTCTTTTACCAGCTATAAAGGTTTGACACAGTTTCTTGCAAAAACAAACAATCTGTGGAAATAAAAATCTGGAAAATGCAGCTTCAGGGTAAACTATAGGTAATACCAATAGGAAGTTTTCTCTTGCAGAATACATAGCAGTATATTTTTACAGCAGTCTGTAACAATAAAACGATTTTCTCAGCATTGTAAAGCTTTACAATTTTGCCATTTGTGTTTTACTCTTTTGCTACACTGACTTGATATGGTGATCACTCAAACTTGTCACAACGTCAATCATAAAACAGCAGTCAGGCTGATTGATTTTATATTTATAGATGTTAATACAACTATATACATAAAAAAAGAGAAATAAAAACAGATAATAACATATTACAGGCAATATTGGAGATACTAAAACAAAACATACATTATGATGTTCAATAAAAGTCTTCAAAGTGTAAAAAGATTCTCTAACATATCAGTAATAGTTTGCCTATTCTGACAACCAGGCAGAAAAAAAGAAAAATGTAGCTGCTGGCTTTGAAAAATCAGTTTCTTACCAGTGCCTGGGGTCTAGCGCTTTCTTCCCACAGTCAGTTCTTCTTATCGTTGTGGCCATCAGTGCTGCCATCTTGGATAAAGGAGCCGGATGTGGCTTTCTGAGGTACCACAACTGACTCCTCACTGTATATGACCTCGTACAGCAATTTGTAAATGGTTCTACAGCCTCCTGGGGCCTGTGACGTGTCCCGGTAGGCTGCTGGAAGGGAGGGGGCAGGCAAAGAACATCATCCTCCCCTATAGGAAGGATTGGGGAAGTAGGAAAGTGTACCAATAAAAATCAGTATTCACCCCCCCCCCCCACCAAAAAAAAACCTGTAGATCTGTTACAAGCTGGGGGGAGGGAGTAAACCGGTTGGACTTAATTTTTTGAGTAAAGTTCCACCTTAGGTAGGGTGTATAACAGGCAATCAGTTAGAGGGGGTGGAGGGAGGAAATAAGAGAAACTGGAGACAAGCTTTGAAAGTAAAACATAAAAGTATTCATGTTTCCTAGGCTTTAAGTGCATATAGTTTCAGATGGTATTTGCGTTAATTATTATTTTTTTATATCCAAACAAAGGGGATAGGCTCAATTGACTAAGCCTTAACACAATAGCAAGGATTGTTATTTCAGCCACGTGACTATGATTTTGAAATCAGTCTTAAATGGCTCTCTGAAAATAATTGTCACTTACAAAAAAAAAAATCTTATCCTGTTGTCTTTTCTTTGTGAATTGAGCCATTGATCCATAGTAACCCTTTATTCATTATCTCCTTTTTTAGGAAAATGAAACAAGGTACCTGAAAAAGCACCATTAGCAAATACGTCAGTTTTTTTTTTATAGGGACAGATTGTTAATTATTAAATGTACTAAATTATTATCGAGTGACTGTTCGCTAGGAGTTCTGGTATAAGAACATAGATCTCCACAGAAGTGTTTTCCTTATAACACTGCAGACACCTGTAAATAGTTTTCCATGGTCATCAACTAGGACATTTAAACGGGGACACTGTGAAAAATGTCAACACAGATTTTACTGGACAGTAGACGCAAGAAAGTATAGGGCTCGGTTAAGGTCTAAAGACCATAACTTCTACAGTGGGCATCGCTTTAGGATACTTTATATGTCAACATTGTGCTTCTACCCCAAGACTTAAGTAATGGATTATCAGACCTTAACCAGAGGCTGTTCCCCAATGAAGGTGAGCTAAAAAAATGGAGATGTCAAGATTAGTAGCCAATGGTTATTTCCAGGGGAAAGGAGAGCAATATGTCTGTGCCAAAGATAAAATGCAGTAGCAGGTAAACAGGGTTTAGATAAATGGAGAAAAGACATGACCCACTTCCTATTAAACTAAGGTGAAGAGCCAAGATACAGTATAACACGCGTGATAAACAAGTACAGGATTCAGGAACTTATCACCTAAACCTGACCTGTTTGAAATTTACCAAACAGGCAAACTAAATGGCCATATTTAACCAGTTTGACTGCACAGATGAACAGCTGCTTTATTAAAGTGGTTCTGCACCTTAAAAAAAATATTAAAAGCCAGTAGCTACAAATATTGCAGCTGCTGACATTTAATATATGGACACTTACCTGTCCCAGGGTCCAGTGATGTCGGCGGCTGATGATGAGCGATCGCTCATCTCTCTGCTGCCCCCACCGCCATCCTCTGTCAGGGAATCGGGAAGTGAATCGTTGCGGCTTCACTGCCCGGTTCCCTACTGCGCATGCGCGAGTCGCTCTGCGCGTCTCTGTTGGTCCCCGCTGTGTCCTGGGAACTGTGTGTTTCCCAGAACACAATGGGGGGGCATCTGCGGTGGTCTGCGGTGGTCTGTCGCGGAAGTGGGTGCAGATACCTGGATTATCCAGGTAACTGCAACCCCCTCCCCCCTGAAAGGTGCTGATTGTGGCACCGGAGAGGGGGAGGGATCAGATGAGCGGAACTTCCCCTTTAGGTTGGAGAACCACTTTAAGAAGTCAAGAATTTAGTTGAATTATTTTTTACTACCAAAAATAATGAAATTCCATCTCAAGTGACATCAATGATCATATAGGGTCAATGACATCAAGCAGGTTTCTCAGAATACCATTTGGCCCCAGAAACACGACTGATTTGTTGACATTCAGCAGCTGACCGGAGAGGTGAGCTGGTGGGAGAGGATCATCACTGTGTGGGTCATCTGATTGTCACACATCATGGTGGATGTTGGATCTACATCACTGGATAACGTGATTAATGATTGTATTTTTTTGTTTGTTAATG
The DNA here is from genome assembly GCF_037356315.1 of Lithobates pipiens. Taxonomy (NCBI): domain Eukaryota; kingdom Metazoa; phylum Chordata; class Amphibia; order Anura; family Ranidae; genus Lithobates; species Lithobates pipiens. The sequence goes on along the minus strand of NW_027507748.1, from coordinate 395,925,897 downwards.
TGTTGTAAGTGGTATTATGTGACCTTTACTCATTTGCATAGGGGGATGGATATCTTGGCGCCTCTTTATCTTAATTTTTTTCTATATTTCAGATTCCAATAAGTCCCCTGCTTCAGGCCACAATATAAACCAGATTAGGGATATGGGGCTCCATTAATATAAGGACAAAATGCCTTGCAATGGGAGATCCCCAGGTAAGGTACCATGACATTGTATAACAGATGCTACATAACTACCATCCTCTGCCAGACCCATACCCAGCTCTACTTTTACTTTAATGTGGATAATGACAGAACTCTGGACGGCTGCACTCCAAGGCTAAAACAATGCTTTATTCAAATAATATTATGTTAAAAACTGATGCGTTTCGCACTAAGGCTAGTGCTTACTCATAGCTGGTTAACATGGTGGCAGACAACAAATAAATATATAGAGTGTTGCAATATGACAGTGGGCAGGGCCAGGCGATGAATCAATAAAAAAAAGAGACATCTCCTGGTACCTGTCCGCCTGAACCTCTTAATCCTAATACAAGTCAATGAAAGCTCTCAGTGTAAGTCCAATGTGAACTACATTGCATTGCAAAAACCTCCGGTCACATCCCAGTAGGGATGGATCGAGGAGGACACATATATGATAACAGTGTAAAAAAATGAATTAATAAAAAATACAAAGAAAATTATTGATATGAAGTGACAAGTGGTTTGCAAAACCCAAATCATTGGATGTGAATACATATGCCTCAATATAAATGTATGTGAAAAAATGTGTATATGGTCATAATAAATACTGAATTATAAAAACTAAATAAAATTATGAGATTGTAAGTATAAGTATGGTTAAATAACCATGCAAGTATATACTGTGAAAAAGTGATTACAAAGATAAAACAAGAATGATTGAAAGGTGTGAACATGAAGTACACAAACATGTATACAATCAAAAGAATCAAAAGCATTAATATGCACAAAGCGACGCATGTAAAAGCATCAGAACGCATACAAACGCCTGCCACAGCACATATATATGTGCACGCAGTGGCGCATGTGAAAATATATGAGTATCTAAGCACCCCCGAACGCCCGCCACAGCCCATGTGCATATATAGTGATGTGCGATATGTGGACCGGCGATCTGTGCATTGTAATGTGGCTATATATGACCCCATAACAAGCTTATAAAAATGACAATGCTGGGGGCGCATGCGCGGCGCGAACCTGGAAGGTCGCACTTGAGCGGAGCTCCGTCACAGCGGGGACGCTATCTCACTCCCCGGGGCCGTTTAACGCGCTGTTCGAGCACCTGAAGTACCTGCACCCCCGGAGGAAAGATCGGTGCATGCCGTCCGCCAAGTCCCGTCGCGGGAAACCAGCACAGCGGTCCCTCACAAATTATCTCCTCAGGGCCCGGGAGATGGCTGGGAATTCTCAAGATGGCGCTGACCTGGGACGCACGCCAGAGCTCAGAGGCAGCCCTGCAGCCTCCCCTGCACATTCGATCAGGGATGGTGAGTACTCTTTACAACTCACCAAAGCGGACTTGGATGACAGCCTCACAGCTATGTATACAAAACTGGCGGAGAAGTTTCAAACCGAACTCCATAAGTCCACCAGCACTTTGCAACAGGAGCTTGCTGTTTTAGGAGGCAGAACTGATTTACTGGAAACTAAGCATGATGAGCTGCAGCTTGCATACTCTGACCTCCGCAGGGATCATGAAACCCTCTCTGAGTCTGTCTCCCAGCTCCAGGGCCACTTGGAGGACCTTGACAATAGAAACAGACGTAACAACCTGAGGCTCAGGGGGGTCCCGGAGGCCATAACTGACATAGCCCCTGCCGTGCTGAAGCTGTTTCAATCCCTACTGCCTGCTTCTCCTATCTCTGCATTTACCTGTGACAGACTGCATAGAGCTTTGCGGCCCAAGCCCCCGGAAGACAAACCTCCAAGGGACATTATCCTGTGTCTCAAGGATTATTTGGTGAAGGAGGAGATCCTAAGGGCTTCCCGAGCCACCCCCAACATTACCCTGGAGGGGGTCAAGATCCAAATCTACCCGGACATTTCCCCGGCGACCCTGGACAAGAGGCGTAAATTTAAAGAAATCACGACTCCCCTGCAGGAAGCACGAATCCGGTACAGATGGGGATTTCCATTCAAACTTCAGGTTATCCAAAACGGCACCACGTACTCTGTTACCACCATTCAGGAGGGCAAGGAGCTCCTGGTCAAGCTGGGACTCATGGCGAAGGAGGACCTGCCCAGGATGCCCTCTACACCTCGCCCTTCGGCCATATGGGCCACTCCTTCCCCGAACAGAGACCGCAGGCGGCAAAGGCAAAACCTCAGAGCCCACCTCATGTGAGGACGTGTCTTGCTTTTTTTTTGCATTTTGATATTTAACCCGTTGGCTCGGTTGCTTTTCTTTTCCCTTTTTTTTTTTTTCCCCTGGGATTTGATGGGACTGGTGGACTGGTGTAGAGGCCAGCTGGGGTTTTTTTTTTCTTAGAACACAGTGCTTTTGACACCCTTCCCCCCTCTGGCCCACTGCGCTTTTCTTGATGCACCTTTGGCTCTACCTAGTCCCCGCTGTGCTGGGATATTGGTCCCGCGCTTGTTTGTCCCCCCGCTCTTGCGTCCCTGCGGGAGAGTTGAGGGTTGGGGTGAGTGGAGGCGAGTTAGTCCCTGCTCCTCCCGCCATCTGTCTCCTCTCGGGTGGCCGAGAGTGTTGGACCTTGAGGTCCTACTGTTCAGGAAGGTCACTCACCTGGCAGATATGGTTTATCTTTATGTCGGGATGGTCTATCCCCTCCCGACCCCAATGGTTTATATGTTCACTATGTTTTTTTTGGTTGTTTTTATTTTCAGGTACGGGACACTTTTTTGTTATATCATTAGAATACCTCAGGTTAAGATCCTCTGGAGACACTTATTTATATACGCTAGTTGTCTTCCGCTGCAGTGCGGCCTATTGGGCTGTCCAATGTGTTTATGTTTATCTTTCACCCCCCCCCCTCGGGATCGGAGTTAAAAGCCTCTATTGGGTTTTGCTTTTCCCTCAATATGATCAATGGGGATTAAGATAGTCTCACATAATGTTAAGGGGTTTAACTCCCCTCAAAAACGTAAAAAAGCATTTAGTGCCTACAAACAGTTGCGGGCAGATGTGTTGCTCCTCCAGGAGACACATTTCTCTACGGGTAATCACCCCTCATTTTTCGATAAGGCTTATTCTCGTGGTTATTACTCCACTTATGCATCCCGATCCCGAGGGGTGGCTATTTTTTTACGCAATGGGGTTCTGTTTAACATGGATAGAGTGTATAAGGACCCTGAGAGCAGATTTATCATCCTTCAGGGTTCCTTGCAAGGTAAACAGGTCACCCTAGCAAATGTTTATGCACCCAATGACTCACAACTAGCTTTTTTTAAAGCGTTCTTCCGGGTCCTAGATGGTTTTATTTCTCCCCACATGATAGTGGGGGGTGATTTCAACCTGGTAGCTCACTCAGTGCTTGACCGTAGTAGGGACAGAGGCTCCGCTAACGCCTTTTCGAAGTCTTTAAAAGCATTGCTTCTCTCCCATAATTTGACAGACTCTTGGAGGGCCCATAACACAGGGGCCAGGGAGTATACATTTTATTCTCACCCTCATGACAGTTATTCCAGGCTAGATTATTTATTCTGTTCTGCAATTCTCCTGGCAAACTCCACTGCTGCATCCATCCACCCTTGCCCATGGTCAGACCATCAGATGGTTTCCCTGGACCTGTCCCACATGGGCCTTAAGCCCTCAGTGGCGGGTTGGAGACTAAATGAGGCACTTCTTTCCGACCCAATCGTGTTAACGCAGATTTCCTCCCATATTACAGAGTATTTTGCTCATAATAATACGAATGAGGTGTCCCCCCCCCATACTGTGGGCCGCACATAAGGTAGTGGTCAGGGGGCACCTGATTCAGTTAGCGGCAGAAAGGAATAGGCAAAGGTTGGCAGACATTCGCAGACTCACGATCGAACTGGACAGACTTTATCACTTACATTCTCAAGATCACGACCCTAACATCCTATTACAAATCAACTCGCACAGACTAGAACTTGACAGAATCTTGTCTGACAGAACTGAGAAATCTTTACGCTGGTCTAAGGCCAAGTTTCTGTTACACAGCAGCTCGGCCTCAGCTATGTTTGCTAGAAAGTTGAACCAATCTATTCAAGCCCCGCATACATACAGGTTAAGAAACGCTCAAGGCACTGCAGTTTCCCACCCCGCTGAGATCCTTAAAATTTTTTCCAAGTTTTACGCGGACCTTCTCTCCCCCCCGGCCTCCCCCCCGGACCAGGCCCTCGAGGCTTGGCTGGAGGGGATACCGCTCCCTAGATTGACTACGGACCAGATCCAAACATTGAATGCCCCGTGCTCTGATCAGGAAATTTCTAAAGTTATCAAATCCCTTAAACCCTCCAAAACCCCCGGGCCGGATGGATTCTCGGCCCAGTACTATAAAAAATTTCAGGACTCCCTGACACCGTACCTCAGGGCCATGTTCGACCATATCCTTGAGGGTAATACCTTCCCGGATGACATGCTCTTAGCGAATATGTCTCTGATCCCCAAGCCGAACAGGGACCACACTCTTCCACAGAATTATAGGCCGATTTCGGTTATCAACACCGACCTCAAGATTTTTGGGCGCATTTTGGCCGACAGGCTCTCTAAGATAATCACCTCTCTAGTCTCCCCTGACCAAACGGGTTTTATACCGACCAGACAGATCACGGATAATATCAGGCTTGCCTCTAATGTCATTCAGGATGCTGATCTATTTTCCCGTAGAGTTTTACTGTTGGGCCTTGATATCCACAAGGCGTTCGATAGTGTGTTGTGGTCCTATCTAGAACTGGCTTTGGGGAAGTTTGGTTTTTCCGGAGCCTTTGTTCATGGCTTTAGGGCACTTTACCACCACCCCCGCACCCGAATCAAGCTGCCTGGCTGCAACTCAGACTATTTTACACTGGGTCGTGGAACCAGGCAGGGGTGCCCGTTATCGCCCTTGTTGTTCGCCCTCGCCATAGAACCTCTGGCTCGGGCGATCAACCTTAACCCTGATATTAGGGGCTATGTTAAGGGCGATCAGGAATTCAAGCTGAGCATGTATGCGGACGATGTGCTCCTGTTTTTGACGGACCCCATGGTCTCCATACCTAACTTAGTTTCAGTCCTGCATGATTTCCGGGGTCTGTCTGGTCTGGGTGTTAACCTCACGAAATGTTCAGCTCTGCCAATTAATTTTCCCCAACAGATAGCAGCTCAGATTCAAGCGAACTTTGGCTTTCCTATGGATGGCCAGACCTTCTCCTATCTGGGGATTAAACTAGCGGCTACTAGCCATAAAATATACCTTGCTAATTACCCGGCTATGTTTTCCCGAGTTAGACAACTGGTACACACCTGGGACTCTTACCATATTTCATTTTTGGGCAGGGTTCAGGCGGTTAAGATGTCGATCCTCCCTAAACTGTTATTTTTATTTAGATCCCTACCCAACTATATTTCCCGTCTCACCCTGGAATCTTTACAAAGTGATATTAATAAGTTCGTCTGGCACAACAAAAAGCCTCGTTTGGGCAAGCATATGTTATACAGGAGTAGAGACAGGGGAGGCCTGGGTTTGCCGAACATCTGGTTGTACTATCTTTCAGCCAGATTTCTCCAGCTTGCCCAATGGCACTATTCCCCGAGATCAGTGCCCTGGTTGCGCTTTGAGCGCGCCTCGGTAATTCCCTATTACCTCCCCGGTCTTCTCTGGAATAAATCCTTACACATTAAAGAGCTCTCAGCCCTGAATACAGTTGTGAGTCAGTCACTTCGCCTATGGTCCCTGTACAGTGGGAAATTCTCACTTCGTCCCCCTAACCCAAAACTGGCCTCATTTATCGGGAACCCTGAGTTCCCTGCGGCCCTCCAGGATCATACTGGTTTTGCATTATGGACTAGGGGGGATCTGATCACCTATGGTTCCCTGCATGTCAGGGGGACCTTTCGGTCTTTCGGATCCCTCCGGTCCTCTCATGCCCTACCTAACTCGGAATTTTTTCGCTACTTGCAAATTAGACATTTTTATAACACTTATTTCCCGAGGGCCACCTGGGGGGCGGACACCTTATTTGAGAGACTATGTGGCCCGGAATCTAGAGATAGGGGCGGTATTTCCATCATATACTTATCCCTTACGGATGTGGGCCTTTCGGAGAAATCTGCGGCCATACTTAAATGGGGACGGGAGAGGTAGTCTCCTCGGAGGAGTGGTCTCGCAGAATTTCTAACATGCATAAGTGTACCAGGTCCGAGGCGGTGAAGGAAACGGTGTTGAAGCTCCATACCAGGTGGTATTACACCCCTGCGAAGCTGCATACCTTCTTCCCCACCGTTTCTGGATCTTGTTTTCGGGGTTGCCCTGATTCAGGCACTCATCTCCATATTTTTTGGAGCTGCCCAGCTCTCAGAACCCTCTGGCAGAAAGTGCAGGACAGAGTGTCGGGTATCATTGGCACCCCTGTCACGCTTACCTTCCAAATGTGCCTCTTTTTTGCTGATATCCCCGGTTCCACCCCCCCGGAGCAAAAGCTCTCCCATACTCTCTTTAGTGCAGTACACTGGTCGATTGCCTTATTCTGGCGTTCGCCTACGGTTGCATGGGAACGGGTGCTCAAGAGGATGGCTGCAATACAGTTAATGGAGAGGATTTCCCATACAATTTTGGACACCATGCCGGTATACGACCTTAAATGGAAGTCTTGGTCCCCCTGAGACCCTATGCCTTCGGGCTGGGACTGTCTGAGAGTCTGCTCGCCCCCAAACGGGGTTCTGACCTAGTTCGAGGATCTTGTAGTTCCGTACCCTTTTTGAGCATTTATTTCATTATTTCAGTTTTAGTTATTGTTTTGTGCTATGTTTCCTGTTTTTCTTTGGTTTTCTTTGGCATTTCCATACTTGTTGTTATTCGATGTTACAGTCACTACTCCAGTGCTTGGTATAGTGGGGGATACTTTATCTCTGTTTGATGCCTTGCTCTCTGTACCCCCATGAACAATGACTATTATGTCGGGTGGCAGGTACTTATCAACCATTTTTCTGTTTTGTACTTGAATGCCTGCTATTCCATTACCACAAGCAATGTATTGTTGTTACTCTGTGTACTGTACTTTGATGCAAGTATTCTGGAGCACTCAGTCGCTCAATGTATGTGCCTATTTTTTCTCTTTATGTCTCAATAAAAGTTCGTATTAAAAAAAAAAAAAAAAAATGACAATGCTGAGATCCCACACACACCAATCAAGAAAGAGGGGCATACATTTAAGGTCTGATGAAGACCATACACATAGCAATCTCCCTGCATACACCTAAGGCTCCATGCACACTGAAGCTCAAAAAAGCTTTTTCTGGACGCCAGATTGCTGGCAGAAAACGCTGGTTGAAAAACTTGCTTTTAACAGCGTTTTGTACTAGCGTTTATGAGCGTTTATGAGCGTTTATGAGCGTTAGCGTTTATGGGCGTTTTCAATAAAAATACACAGAGGACACTCCAAAAATCCCACAGTACATTCCAAACTCCCACAATGCATTGAAAAAATAGAATGCCGAACACTAATTAACGCGCGTTTATGAGCCTTTATAAGCGTTTATCAGCGTTTATTTGGTCCCTGCGCCAGGTGCTCATCTAATCAGCACTCTTCGCTGCTTTAGGCTCCATGCACACTGGAGCTCATAAACTGCAGTTTATTGGAGTTTTGGCGTTTTTTTTAAAAGCCCATAAACTCCACTCTATGTTAGCCTATGTGTCCATGCACACATGGACGTTTTTCAGCTTTAATGAGCAGTGGAGCTTATGGGCTTTTTTCTGAACGCCAGAAATTCGCGTTCAAAGTGCCATTTTTCACCGCCAAAAAAACGGCAAACGCTGACAAGCGCTCATAAACGCTCATAAACGCGCGTTAATTAGTGTTCGGCATTCTATTTTTTCAATGCATTGGGGGAGTTTGGAATGTACTGTGGGATTTTTGGAGTGTCCTATTTTTATTGAAAACGCCCATAAACGCTAACGCTAATAAACGCTCATAAACGCAGTTTATGAGCTCCAGTGTGCATGGAGCCTAAGACAGTCTCAGTCGGAATCAGTCTCAGTTGGAACAATATGACATTATAATAATAATACATAATGGCTCTATGTAACATAACACGAATATAGTATATGTCAAATAGTGAAAACCAGACATGATAATGTTAGGCATCACCAAGTGAGAAAATAATGTGAAAAAAGTAGGGAACTGAAACCAGCCCCAAGCATGCCTCATACACAATCACAGGCAACCAGCTGGCCCATACGTCGATTGAATAAGAAAAAGAACGATTGCATGAAAATTGCATAAAAGCCTCTCTAAAAAAATGCCCTAAAAATAAATAAGTAAATGAATAAATCATGTGGACTCAATCAACAAACCATATTAAACCCAAGCAGGTAATACCGAGGCCATAAACAAAACTAAACTAGGCTAAATGAGGCAGCAACAATACCGATGTGGTCTGAATGTGTATGGGACAAACAAACCTGTAACATCGGAAAACTAAACAATAAACATTGAAAGTGTGTGGTACCCATAGAGACATGTTCGCACATAAGGGATCAAAGCGCTATCATTAAAAAGTGACAAAAAAAAAAAGGCCCCAAAACACCTACAACAAACAATCTCCATATCATTGGATGACAATTACTATACCAAAATCAAGGTGACACATAGATCTCCATTCGATGAAGCCTCTAAAACTGTGTGAATAGACTGCCTAAGCATAAAATAGTATGTGTAAAAAGTTAACAAGAAGGTATATAGAGAGTAATAAATGTTATGCTAAACAATTTTTACAGATTTTTTTTTGTAGCGTTTTGATACAGTCGCTGACAGCCTAGGTGCTTTTTTACCTGTGAGTCTCACTAGTGTACCCCTAAATTTAGGGGTGCCCAAAATGGGGTCATTTGGGGGGGGGGGGGGGGGGTTGTGCCATCTTGGCATTTTATGGCCTTCAAAACTGCGATAGGTAGTGAGGAGTAAAATCAAAAATTTACACCCTTAGAAATCCTGAAGGCAGTGCTTGGTTTTCGGGGCCCCGTACGCGGCTAGGCTCCCAAAAAATCCCACACATGTGGTATCCCCGTACTCAGGAGAAGTAGCAGAATTTATTTTGGGGTGTCATTTCACATATGCCCATGGCATGTGTGAGCAATATATCATTTAGTGACAACTTTGTGAAAAAAAATAAAAAATAAATAAAAGTTTGTAATTTTCCCGCAACTTGTGGCAAAATATAAAATATTCCATGGACTCAACATGCCTCTCAGCAAATAGCTTGGGGTGTCTACTTTCTAAAATGGGTCATTTGTGGGTGTTTTGTGCCATCTTGGCATTTTATGGCCTTCAAAACTGTGATAGATAGTGAGGAGTGAAATTACAAATGTATGCCCTTAGAAATCCTGAAGGCGGTGCTTGGTTTTCGGGGCCCTGTACGCGGCTAAGCTTCCAAAAAGTCGACCACATGTGGTATCCCCGTACTCAGGAGAAGCAGCAGAATGTATTTTGGGGTACAATTCCACATATAACCATGGCATGTGTGAGCAATATATCATTTAGTGACAACTTTGTGTAAAAAAACAAAAAAATTTTTTTTTGTCATTATTCAATCGCTTGAGGCAAAAAAATAAAATATTCAATGGGCTCAACATGCCTCTTATCAATTTCCTTAGGGTGTCTACTTTCCAAAATGGGGTCATTTGGGGGGGTTTTGTACTGCCCTGCCATTTTAGCACCTCAAGAAATGAGATAGGCAGTCATAAACTAAAAGCTGCGTAAATTCCAGAAAACGTACCTTAGATTGTAGATGTGACAACTTTTGCGCAAACCAATAAATATACAGTTATTGACTTTTTTTTACCAAAGACATGTGGCTAAATACATTTTGGCCTAAATGTAGGACTAAAATTGAGTTTATTGGATTTTTCTAATAACAAAAAGTAGAAAATATTATTTTTTTTCAAAATTTGCGGTCTTTTTCTGTTTATATCGCAAAAAATAAAAATCGCAGAGTCAGTCAAATACCTTTAAAAGAAAGCTCTATTTGTGGGAAAAAAAGGACGCAAATTTTGTTTGGGTACAACATTGCATGACCACGCAATTACTAGTTAAAGCAGCGCAGTGCCAAATTGTAAAAAGACCTCTGGTCATTGACCAGCAAAATGGTCCGGTCTGAAAGTGGTTAACACAGATATTTTAAGCCAGACCAAACCCAACAAGCAAACAAAATTGCACCCTCAAACATTTGTTTTAACATAAACAAAACAAAAAATTATGACCTACATTAGGTAAAAACCACAACATAAAAACAAATTTGCATGAAACATAAGAAAAATATATGCAAGGAAGTCTGCCAGATATTGATGCCGTCCGGTCTCCAACAGAAGGACACGGTTTGATAAAAAACACCATAATAAACAAAAAAATTATATAAATATAAGTAAATCTAAGAGCAAAACACAATATGATCCTTAAATAAACATGTAGAATTGTGTTAATATATCAATAGAACGGCATAAATAACTAACAATAAAGACCCTAAGTCAGAGATATAAGAGAACAAAATTAATAATCGTATATATTAGTCTCACTCTAACTGGGCAAAAAATAAGTACACAATAGAACCCACCTCACCTGGAGCAATTATCTCTGAGTTCCGAGGACCTGTCTTTGAGCGGTGGTGTATATCTCTCTACTTTTACTTTACCCTTACCCATGAATGGAGACCACACCAAGCTGGAGTAAATACTATCCCTAGCAGCCATTTTTATTAACAACTCAAGTAAATTTACATAACTTTATAAAACACATCCATTAAAACCACCACCCATCAGTTATATATTTTCGTTCGTCTTTTCAGGAAAAAACCCAAGCTTGCCACATGATCCAAATAAGAACTGCGGTATCTTTAACTTAAAATAGGCCTTCAGCTGACATGCTAGCTCGGAGACAACCAACATCTGATCTCAGTGCGTCCGCGTAAATCTGTGCACTTCTGGAATGGTCCTGTTCCATAACATCCCAGGTACCCCCAGTCACCTAATACAAGCCTCACTCCTTGAAATGCCCAATTGTCTACCTTAGGGCCACACATCTGCCCTCCTTGCCCCCCAAAAGACATATGAATGGCCCAGTATCCAGACCAGTCCTTGGGTTCCTCCTGAAAGAATATAAAAACAACCCACATAACAATAATTGCTCACTTGAGCATGTATATCAAAGACCACACATCCTATGACCCCACTCCCCTGCTATACTGTCAACAGGTGGGGTGTAACATATGACTTGAAATGCCATGACTCCAATCTCCCAATGCCTCATCCAAAACCCCATCTAACTGCCTCTCTAGCAGCTCCAATGTGGAATGAACGGGATGAAAATTTCTGATCCCCCAACCCCAGGGCCGCCAAACTTTTTTTCAAACTGCAATGAACTGAAATCTTGATAACAGGTTGCCGTCCCTGTGTACCAAGAAGGAGCCAAGAAGTACCACGTCTGGACATACAGAGAGGGATCCCTTAACCAACCCCACTGGGCACAAGGGCAAACCTGGTATTGCAAAGACCTGCACTGTTTTTCTCTTGCCACACTGATCTGTTTTTGATCTGCACACCAAAATGGACAACCGATCATCACCACAGATGACCTTGGCCGCCCCTAAACCCCCCTTTAACTTCTTGGAAGGGCTAACCAGCTCACTGATCCAGAAAGCCCCCAAAAAAATGGCAGGGAGAATGCTGCTTTGAACAACACCACCTCGTATTGGGGAAGAACATGTGTGGACCAACTGCCCCAATAACCTACCCAATAGCTCAAAAGAAACGGGACGTTGAGAATCTGATATGGATTGCCAATATCCCTTCATTGCCTGCCTTACCCAAAAATCTTTTGTAAAGTCTGGGCAACCTTGAAATTGTAAGTTCAACTTACCCAACAGTGACTGAAGAGTCTGAAGTTGCACCTTGCGTAATCCCATTATCCCTGGAATTTCAGCCTGCAGCGCCACCAGCTTATCCTCTGGTAGTTTGCACTCCATGGCGTCCGAGTCCAAGACAATGCTCAAGAAACTCAGCACCGACGTCGGCCCCTCTGTCTTCTGTGGGGCCAAGGGGATGCCGAAACAAGCGGCAAGGTGTTCCAGCATAGCCAACAGGACTGCACAAACCCCCAATGATGCCGGGCCCACACACAAAAATTCATCCAGGTAGTGTATGACAGAATTCCCCCCCCCCCGCAGCGTTTCATACCACCCACTCCACGAAAACTGTTAAAATTAAAACGAGAAACTCCTCCTTCCAATGACAACCTAGCAACCGAAAACGATCTGGGTGCACAGGAAGCAGTCTAAAAGCTGATTCTATGTCGGCTTTGGGCATGCGGGCCCCCTGCCTATACTTACGAACCCAAAACAAAGCCGCATCAAAAGACGTGTACGATACAACACACATTTCTGGGCCAATCGCCTCATTAACAGATCACCCCTTTGGCAGGGAAAGATGGGGGATCAGCCTAAATTTATTTGGCTCCTTTTTGGCACTACCCCCAGCAGTTTGACCACCAAATTGGGTAATGACAAACTAGTTAATGGGCCACCCATGCGATCCAGTGCCATCTCATTCCGCAGTTTCTCTGAAACCACATCTGCATGTTGCAATGCTGACCACAGGTTGCGAGCCACAGGAAGTTCCTCTACTAAGGGTTAGTCGGAATCATAAACCCTTCTAAAAACCCCAGGCTCAACAACCGGCTCCGGGAACCTATCAAGAAACAGCTGCATCATTTCCATTTTCACCAGCATCGTCCCTTTTCCTAACAAACTCCCTGACACAACCCTTAACCTTGCTTAAAGCAACGGGACAACGGATGTACACCTCTGCATCCTGAACATTCTTGTTTGTACTTACAGGACCCCCCAAATTTTCAGGAACACTTGTTATATTGCGAGCACACCCCTTTCTTTCTTGTGGCTGATTGTCCGGGGTTGGATGAGCCATGATGTGGACTGCTCCTGTACGCTCGCTCCTCCAGCTACCACTGAGCTGGAGAGGGACACACACGCTGCTTCATGCATCTAGCTCCTCCCCCATCCCTCGACTTCTTGGTCCAGTAATATGTAATTTATCTTATGTAAATAAACCATTAATAAATCTACCATAAAAATGTGTAATGCCAAAAGTGTACAAACCAACAACAATTAGAAAATTTAAGATAACTGATGGTGATAATCTTCAATCCTAAAGAGAATAGATACTATAGGCCAGTGATGGCGAACCTTGGCACCCCAGATGTTTTGGAACTGCATTTCCCATGATGCTCCACTACACTGCAGAGTGCATGAGCATCATGGGAAATGTAGTTCCAAAACATCTGGGGTGCCAAGGTTCGCCATCACTGCTATAGGCAATACTCCTTATATCTATCTGGTGATATTAAAGTGCTCCATGCAAAACAAAGCTGATGTAATATCATAAACAGGAATATAAGATGTGCAAGTCTCCTTCTGATACAGTGCTAGATATTGCTACATATAGCTCAATGTATATCTCATATATCTGAATGTGGAAAAGAAAAATATATATATATAAATATATATATATATATATATATATATATATATATATATATATATATATATATATAAATATATAAATAAAAATATACTTATATTCGGTTACCTCTTTACCGCAAGGTAAGGGGCCATTGCTTACTGGTGTGGTGTGGCACTAAGAGGATAAGGACACGGTTGCACAAGTGGAATATTTGGCACATCAAACAATTTTGCACTTGAAAGCACTTGCATTTTTATAGGTTGTTTTGTACGGAAATTTGGTTCATATGAGGATTAGTAGCAGATATACGTATTGATCCTGCATCCTGGAAAATTTTTCCCAAATACAAACTTTAAGCATCACTGGATTAGTATTATTATTATTATTCAGGATTTATATAGCGCCAACAGTTTGCACAGCGCTTTATTACTATATCAATTGGTGGATATATATGGACTAAATACTACTTCGCATGATTGTTTGATATATATATATATATATATATATATATATATATATATATATATATATATATATATATATATATATATATATATATATATATATATTCTAGATTGCAAGCTCTAACGAGCAGGGCCCTCTGATCCCTCCTGTATTGATTTGTATTGTAAGTGTACTGTCTGCCCTCATATTGTAAAGCGCTGAGCAAACTGTTGGCGCTATATAAAGCGTGAATAATAATAATAATAATAATATAGGTTCATATATATATATATATATATATATATATATATATATATATATATACTCTTTTTTTTCCACATACTTTGCACATGAGCACTTTGAGATATATGTAGCAATATCTAGCACTGTATCAGAAGGAGACTTGCACATCTTATATTCCTGTTTATGATATTATTACATCTGCTTTGTTTTGCACTGAGCACTTTAATATCACCAGATAGATATAAGGAGTATTGCCTATAGTATCTATTCACTTTAGGATTGAAGATTATCACCATCAGTTATCTTAAATTTTCTAATTGTTGATGGTTTGTACACTTTTGGCTTTACACATTTTTATGGTAGATTTATTTATGGTTTATTTACATAAGATGAATTACATATTACTGGTTTTTAGTAGATCTATCCCCTCTACGCAGTGGGACACCATTCTCTCCTATAGTATACATTTTGTGGACATGATTTGACCCACACAGGTGTTTGCTGCAGCTTCACCTTTGCTACCCTTATCCTCTCCTTTTCCTCCCTTTCCTCTTATTACCTCTCCCCTCTCAATCCCCCCTTCCTGGATTCACATATTATTTCATCACACGGTAGCGCGAGAATAACTTTGAAATTACCAGAAATGAGGATAAACTACAGATTTCCTTTAATATAACGCCTATGTTTGTTTAACATAGTAGCAGATGCCTGTAGACTTTATAATTTTGTAGAAACCAGTAATAAATAATGTTATTTTATTGACTGTAGAGCATTTTATTGATTTAACTCAGTTTTACTGTAATTGTAGCTATGATTATATTGTTTTAACTTTTTTTTCAATACTTCTCTTGTATTACTAAAAAATAACCAGTTAAGAATATTTTTATATTATTTTTTTTAAAACCGATCCAGTTAATGTAGATTTTAATTTTGATGCTAGTGGCTAATGCATATGCTACTCTAAAGAATACATTTTTGAAACCTTTAAATGCTGAGATTCAAGAAGCTTCACAGTTTTGTAGGTCCCACTGTGGTATTTTAAGCAGTGCATAATCTTAGAAACTGTTTTGCTTCTGATGTGACAACTCATTTGGGATTCTGGCAAGAAATTTAATAATTCAGAATTGAGAAAGTCAGAGCAATTTAGATAATTCTTAAGAGGTAAAATATGAAATAAAAAAAAAAAACGTGAAAAGCACTACAATGATGCAATGTAAAATGGGAAGATATTTTTGACAAAATAAAATAATTTAAAAAAAAACAGCTAACCTATTAAAAAGTATTATCTACCCATGTGAAAAAAATGATAGAAACTGAAAAAGGTTTCATAAGATTAACTAATATGAGCTGGCTATAAATGTGTTGCAATTTCAATTATTTATCATCGTAAATAAAGTGGATGGTCAAACTGTAATTGATAGCATTTCTCGTGCTTTCAGTACACAAAGCCCTTGTACACATGGTCGGATATTTCGATGGACAATGTCCGATAGGACCGTGTTGTCGGATAATCCGACAGTGTGTGGGCTCCATCGGACTGTTTCCATTGGAATATCCGACGGACCAAGTTTTACATCTGGGCTATAAAATTTTCCAGACAACATGATCCGATCACGTCAGTTCCGATCGTGTGTAGCCTAGTCCAACGGACAAGGTGCCACGCATGCTCACAATAAAATTCTGAGACGAAAGCGCTCGCTCAGGTAAAACTACTGCTCATAATCGATATAGCACATTCGTCACTCTGCAATGTTAAAAATTCTTTCATGCAGAGCATTCTCTTTTTCTTTACAATGCTACAAGAATGAGGTTGTTTTGATGCTCATATTCACACAAACTTCTCCCAAACGTATTCCTTTATTCTTTTTACTAATTTCAGCAATATAATATTTTAATTCGTCACATCTCCCCAATCATTTTTTTTTTTTTTGTGGTTGTTTTTTTTAATCAGCATGTTCTTTTTTGACAGTTTGCTCATCTTTGCATTTTTTTTTGGTGTGTTCTGTGTGTTAACTTACCACAACACCATTATTATCTTTTTAATTTATTGTTTTCTTTTTTAATCTACAGGAGGTTGTTTGGTGTTGGTGCCCCTTGTTATTAATTTGAGTTTGTATTTTTGAAATATACCTGCCTACTCACAAATAAACTGTCCTTTTTGAAGTAAAACACATAGGCAAGTATTTCTTCAACCAAAAAAAACCTTTATTTAGGTGTCAGTAACAAATAAAGAAGGAGGCAGCGCTGGAGAAACTGGGGAGATTAGCGAAGCCTTTGGCCCCCAGTGCACACATCAACTATTTAAACGCAAAAATTGGTGGCCTGGGGAGTACATGTCTGAGGGAGAGCAGTCTGGTCCCGAAGTCCAAGAAACTCGGAACAGCAGCAGATGACATCTATGTTCTCAGGCTGTGGTCCTACAAGAGGCTGCATCTTCTGTCAGACCAGACTGAACCCAGGTTATCACACTCTGGTCTTCCTTCCACGCTTCCTTCTAGGCTGTGGCTGTGGTGTTGGAGGTGTGGCAGAAGGAGGTGGAGGGTCATGGGCCAAATCACACAAGTGTGTTGCTTGTGTGATTTGGCCCAACAGCCCCCTGTTGAGGGTGTGGATAATTAGCTCCTCACACAAGATCTGTTGCCCCTCCTCCATTTGCTGGAGTTTGCAGGCAGCCAAGGCGGCAAAGGCCTCTTGATAGGTGGGGGGGACTTTGAGGGCCGCTGAAGCCTCCCCGATCAGCTTCAGAGCCGACTCCTCCACATTCCCCCCCTTTCTGGCCCTTTTGCATGGAAGGCGGAGGGGAGGGACCTGTGATTCAGTAAGGCTCCTCCGCCCGCCCACCGCTTGGCTGCCGCTTACCCCTGCCTCCTCCTGGCTGCCACTTTCCCCAGCCACCTCCTGGCTGCTGCATTCCACACCCTCCTCCTGGCTGATGTCTTCCTGTGTATGAAAAAGGGACAAAGTTTTAGTTTTTGGTTCATCAAACACATACACAATTTTCAGCTCAAGACTGTTGCAAATTGTTAACCAATACAAAAGACTATCATTCTGAGCCCAGCATTTTTCATTTTTGGCCCAAAGGTTTTGGCCACTACTGTCTATTGATATGTGAAACACTTTCTAAAATCAGCAATTAGAGAGCAAAAATCAAGTTAACATCATTCATTTTTAAACCCAAAATATGTAGAACAATACTATACCTGGCTCAAGCTGGGCTGCTCCAGTTCTTCCTGAGTGGAAGGCCCAGGTTGGGCGTGGGAAGACTCAGCAGGTGTGGAATGTAGCATAGAAGGACGCATGGAAGGAAGGGTAGAGAGGGATTCCCTGACCTCAGCCTGGTCTGACAGAAACTGCATCCTCTCATAATACCACAGCCTGGGGACATAAACGTCATCTGCTGCAGCTCCAGTTTGCATGGACTCCAGCACCTTCTTGCGCTCCCTCAGATATGTACTCCTGAGGCCACCAATTTTTCACTTTTAAATAGTTGATGTTTGCCCTGGGGATCACCGGCTTCACAAACTCAACCAGTTTCTCCATCGCTGTCTGACTCTTTAGTTTGTTACTGTAATGTGGATGCGTAGATTGCCACAGGCAGGGCAGCTCCCTGTACTTATTGATGAACAGAGGGAGGAAACTGTGGTCATTAAACCCGTCCATAATCTCTGCAAGACACAACATAAGACAAACCCTAATGTCAGGCTAAACTCGACTAAATCTTGTCCCAATGCAGGCCTCAATCTAGAAGCAGTATAGGCTAGTGATGTACCAAGTTAAAAATTGTACCTTTGTTTGCACGATCGGCGCATCAGCTTCTCCCTCTGTTCACAGATCGTACGTACGACACACGCGTGTTGCGTTTTATATACAATGCGCATGCATGAAACTCCGCCCACCCCTGACGTTCTTTCTAGACTATTCCCCGCCCCTTCTCTTTCGGTGCAGTGGGGAGATCATATGGAGGAGACAACGCAGGTGTGCAATCAAAGTTCCACTAACGAGGAGGAGGGCGAGGAAAGCCCGGAGCCTGAAACGTCCCGATTCCGGGGGAGAAGATTTAAGGCCTCAAATATGTCTTTTGGAGAGATGTTGGAGATGGTGGACATATTGAAGAGGAACAACTATGATGGGAAGTATGGACCTTACCCAAACCCAAATATCAGAAAGGCCAAGATCATGACTAAAGTTGTGAAAAGTCTTCAGAAGAATTTTGGGGTACGAGGATCCAAGGATCAACTAAGAAAACGCTGGTCAGACCTGAAACTGAGGGAGCACGATCAGTACAGAAGGATCAAGCGAGTTCTTCAAAAAAGTAAGTAGCTGTCGTGTGTTCATATTATTATTATTGCTTGCATACTGCTCCATGTGCTTTGATTTAATGTTGTACAGTTTAAAATGGGCACTTTCATGTTTATGGGTTCAATCGTTCGTAATAAACATCGTTTGTTAGCCCACTCCCAAAACAATGTTTTCCCACCTTACACTTCACTACATTTCTTCACACTGCAGGTAAGTATTCCAACTTTAGAAAGTGTCCAAAATAATGTTCTCACCTTTGAACTCGGCCAAAAATCACAATTGTATGACACTTTCAAGCAATGTTTCATATTCCTATTTCTGCCCTCTGTGTGCTAAGTATTCCTTTTTTACATTCTCATAGGGGAGAGAAGACTCTGGATGTCTGAGGACACCAGGGACCCCACACCTCCCAAAGAAGGGGACATTCCAACACCAGAAGCAGAGGAGGAGGAGGAAGGAGAGATTGTTGAAGTTGGACAAATTGTCACCACAACAGGTGAGTGTCAGAGACCACAGCTTCCGGTAAGCTAATCAATGTATGTCTGCATATTTATAATACATGGTGTGTGTTTATTTTTTTTAGGTGATGTGGAAGAAGAATCACATTTTACCAGTGAAAGTGCCCAGATCCTCATTGGGGAGATAATGGGGTGCAATCGCGATTTAGAAAATATACAGAAAAACATCAATGATGTTCAACAGAAAATGAAGAACATCATTGATGTTTTGGGGAGAGTCTGAAACACCCCAAACTAGCTAGCGTATTTTTTAATTTGTTCAAAAAACTTTAATGTTTTCCAAAAGCCAAATTTGGAAGATGCACAGTGTGTAAACATGTACTATCTCCCATCATGGGGGATCAATGTGCGTGTTTTGTGGGTGCAACCCCTTCCTTTCTACGAAAGTGGCTGAGATGAAGGGGTTGCACCCCAAAACATGTACATTGATACCCCATGATGGGAGATATTGACATTAGGCATGGGATCAGGAGGAAAATGGCCACTTTTGTATTCTCAATGTGTGTGCATCTTCCAAATTTGTCTTTTCCAGGGGTGACACCCCATCCGATGAGGGCAATATCAGCACAGTTTGTACATACTCATGTCTGATATTGTCTTCACTTTTCAAAATTGAACTTTGTAAGTTCCTGTGTACTGTATGTTATGCTTTGATACATGCCTGTTTACACAAAAACGCCAAGTTATAAAAATGTTACCCAAAATAATGTTTTCTTTACACCAAATATGTTGGTTTGTTGCAAAACCCTTTTCTAAATGCACATGTGAATGTGCTTTGAATAAAAAGTGAAATTATCAACAATAATGTGGCTTCCTTTTTCAATGCGCAAAAGCAGTATTTGGAGTAAAGTTGTTGTTTTCTGTGGCAATGGGTGTTATTTACTAAAGGCAAATCCACGTTGCACTCCAAATGCAGTTTCAGGTGCACGTTTGCAGTGCACTTGTAGTGCATAGTGGATGTGCCTTTAGTAAATAACACCCACAGTGATGTTTAAATTTACCCAATCACGCCATTTTCCTGACCCCACATATTTCTGCCATAGTGCTGAAAAAGAGCAATATTTTTGTCAGTAATGCACTACATACATTATCAACAAAACAAGGTGTGTGTGTAGCAGACCCACAACATAATAAGATTATCTGAAGAAGAGACTGTCACCTCATCTTGCTCAGAACTTGGGTTTGCACTGTTGTTAAAAAAGGCCCAAAAAAACAGCAAAAATACCTATTGAGACACCTAAAACACAAGCCAAGCAGTAAATGAAAACAAAGATTATTGTAGTTTCAAATAAAAATGTATTCAAATAATGCCTCAGACATTATCTGGCATATCAATGGCCCCCCTACCCACAAAGTACTCCATGTATTGGGTTCTGACCTCGCGGGTGCTTTGGGGGGGGGGGGCAAGCCAAGACAAGCAGCTTCAAGGGCCGTGAGATTGTCATTTTCCGGCAAGTCTGCATCTGGCAAATTATACAAAAAAGCCGCGCTTATGGAATAGGCCACAGTCAAACAGTGATATATATGAAAAATATAAATGCACCCTCAAATCCTTCTCTCTTAATCGTTTATTTATAATTGCGCAAAATATAGGACTTTATTTATTTCTATTTTTGTGAGGTTGCTGCCTCCCTAAAAACACTAGGCTGCATAAACACCCTGGGTTTAAAAGTTAAAGGTGCTGAGGACGTCTATGACGAAACGCGTACAGCGTCACTACGCACACCACGTCATTTCCGGTGCGCCTGACTCGTTGGAGCGCAGCTGGAGCGCACGCCGCTCGCTCAGAGGGATTTCTGCGCACATTGGAAAATCAGAGTATAGCTTTTTTCATAGCTTTTCTTCAATCTGCTGCATTTGTATCTTTATTGCCGATGTTTGTGCTAATAGGCCAAACATCTAAAGGCAACTACATTTTTTACTTTTTTGTTTTAGCATGTGAATAGCCTTACAGAGCCTAAAAAAGGTACCCCCTAAAGAGAAACTAGAGCCTCCCACCATAGAAGGAGGGTATACACTTAGGGGAAATAGGCCTCATATGTCTGAGCATAGCGTTGGTTTTTGCACAATTATCAAAGGACTGTATAATTGTTTTTTTAAAAAACGTTTTTAGTAAAGAAAAAAGTTTTTTTGTTTTTTTTTGTTTTTTTGGTTTTGATTTTTATAAAAAAAATTTTGAAGTGTATAATTGCCATATACTTAAGGTTGAAATTTTGCAGACTTGCGGTATAATCATTATGGACTGCAATTCTGTGGTAAATTAAACATTTTTTTTGTATAATGTGTGGTGTAAAATCTTTGATATATGGAAAAGTTTTTTAAAATAAAAAAGTTTTTCTTGCAATAAAGCACATTTTTAAGTGACTATCAGTCTCCCGCCTATATAAAGAGAAATTTTTAAAAGAAAGGAGTTTCTTGCAGCTTGCCCCCTTTACCCCAACTTAAGTGTTTTTTAAACCAAAATACTACACCATGAGTGGATTTTTTTCATTTTGAGGAACTACTGGCGGACAAAGGAGCCTTTTTCTTCCATCTCTTCTAATAAATCTGGGAGGACCCAGGCTGAAGATAGAGCCAAGGAGTGGGAATACCCAATAAAGTGGAATACTGATTACAGGCATTTAACCCCTTAGGGGGTGTGTGGATCCGGTGAGTGGGGACCCTTGAGGGGGAACGAGCACAGAAGTCACCAATTTGCGGGCATAATCACAAAAGTCACACTTTTTTTTTGTCACCTGAAGTGGTATATCTGTACGTCTGGGAAAACCTGGAAAGAGACTTTCTTTGGACTTTTACATATATATATATATATATATATATATATGATTTCTTATATGACTCTATTCATATTTATTATTACACACTTCTTGCAATTTTCCCTCCTAGGAAAAATCTTCTTCCCGTTGTTTGAGTAGGATTATATAATATTCTTCTGATCCTCTGAACCAATGGGGGTTTTTTGATTGGTTTTTTGATATTTTGACTTTTTGATTTTTTGATTTTGTGTAAGGTTTTTCTGTTTTTGGTCCTTTTTTGCTTCTTTGCTTTTTTGTTTTTGATTTTTGTTTTTGGTGTCACATGTAAAATCAGTTGTTAAGGTTTGGGGGTCACTACAGTAAAAATAACAAACTAGCACAAGGATTGTGGATGTATAGTGGAGGTATAGGTGGTATACCTCCCCATATATATTTTTTTTTTCTCATTTTTTTCATATCTTTTTCACTTTCACAGAATATATATTTTTTTCACTCTCACATAATAGTTTGAAAAGTATTGGGGTCTTTTTGACTGTTTGCTTTTTGATCATTGCTTTTGGTTTTAGAAATAAGTGATGTATGTTAATTAACACAAATGGTGTATATACACATTTGGTAGGATTAAGGATATAAGATAATATCACTTATGGTATCACCCCAATTATTGGGATATATTGTTGAACATAGGTTTAACAATATATATATATATATCCCTTAGAGGCAATAAGTAGTCTAGGTACACCCAGGTCTAATATCAACTTGAGGTAGCGCCAATAGCCCATATTAATTTTTTAAAGTCTGCATCTGGGCCAACTGAGACCACATAGTTTGAGGAATATTTTTTCCAAAAATTGTGCAGAACACAGCAGGCAAGCACTATGTGATTTTGTTTATATTCCGCCATGTGGATTGGCATCAAAAATAGACGGAACCGGCTGGCCAGTATTCCGAAAGTGATCTCCACGACTCTTCTGGCTCTGGCCAGCCGGAAATTAAACATCCTCTGATCCGGGGTGAGGGTCCTCATTGGGAAAGGCTGCATCAGGGAGTTTGCCAGGGCAAACGCCTCATCTGCGACGAAAACGAATGGGAGTTCTTCTACATTCTCCTCTGGGGGTGGCAAGCCCAGACTGTCACTCTGGAGACGCCAGTAGAATTCCGTCCGTGCGAACACTCCACTATCCGACATCCGGCCATTTTGCCCCACGTCCACATAAAGGAAGTCATAGGTCGCTAACATCACGATGCTATTAAACCCCTTGTAATTATAACAGTACGACCCCGAGTTGGGGGGTGGGATGATGCGGACATATTTCCCATCAATTGCACCTTCACAATTGGGAAAGTCCCAGCGGCTGGCAAAGTGGGAGGTCACAGTTTGCCATTCCTGTGGCGTTGAAGGAAACTGTGGAGTGAAACAAGAAAAAAAATTTGTAATTTTGCACATCAACATTGCAAGCAGATTAGACACAAACATTTTTGGACAATATCAGTAAAACATTTTGGGAAATGAGTATTTAAAGCCTAAAGTATAAGGTCCCCTTATCAGAGTCATCACCCCCCCATCCCCCATCTGATGGGCCCTTGCAAAAAAAAGGAGGGGGGGATGTTTTGGACAGGTAACCCTCTCCACTTCATTGAGAGCTGAATGCATAAATAATGTGGGATACTTTGGCCAGCCCCTCCTTACTTACACTATTGGCAGCCCACCAGACAGGTAAGAAGTGTCATAATACCAAAAAAAAGGAACAAATGTAAGCACATTTGGACATTCTGCTATTACCTATCAAGATAATAGGAGAAAAAAAATATTGAGGCAGGCCCTTGCACTACATGCTTTGGTGAATTCGTCCATAAATCTGACCAGGAAAAAGGTAGGTATAGTGGATATTGGGTTTGGCAGCAGATAGAGGATTGCTATCAGCTGACCTAGCAGTTGGGGGGAGGGGGGTTCCTAATGAGATTGGCCCAACCAAAAAAAAAAAAATGGCACTCTGCATAAATTTAAGCACACACATAACATTTGTAGACATTTTAGGGGGTGTTTAGGGGAAAGCAATACTATGGAGCTGACAAAATACATTGCTAAGTGACTAGACTATAGGTTTATGGGCCCAGAAGAGCATGCTGGGGAAGTTAGTAAAGGCAAATATACATGAAGTACAAAAAAGAAACTTGAAAAGCTTCCAGCATGCATGGGGACAAAGGGGCACAGCATATCAATTAGAGCATATTGCAATCATGGTAATTAGGGAATGAGAAAAGAAATCCAATACATTAGCAATCATTAAATACATAGAATGTGATGTTAAAGGAGAAAACTTACCTTCATATAGTCCTTCTGCAGGACCTGAATGAATGCAGAACAGGTCTCTGGAATAATGATCCCCAGAGCCTGGGGGGAGATGCCTGTGGAGAACTTCAGGTCCTGAAGGCTTCTCCCTGTCGCCAAGTAGTGCAATGTGGCGATGAGCCTCTGCTCCAGAGTGATGGCTTACTGCATGCAGGTATCCTGCCTGGTGATATAAGGGGACAGCAAAGCCAGCAGATGGTGAAAAACAGGGTCCATCATCCGGAGATAATTTGTGAAATCATCAGGATTATTCTCCACGATCTCACGGAGCAAAGGCATGTGTGAGAACTGGTCACGCTGGCGCAACCAATTCTTAGTCCACAAACTCCTCCTTGCCCTGTTCATGGACCCTTCAGGTCTGGTATGGATTTTAAGGGGAACTCCACACCAAAATAAAAAAATAGGCGTGGGGTCCCTCCAAAAATCCATACCAGACCCTTATCCGAGCATGCAACCTGGCAGGCCACAGGAAAAGAGGGGGGACAAGGGCCTCATCCCCACAATCACCGGGCAAGGTTGGGGAGCTAATCGGAATCTGGAAGCCCCCCTTTAACAAGGAGAACCCCAGATCCCAGCCTACCCCCATGTGAAATGGTAACGGGCTACAAATATAACCCTACCATTTCAAAAAAAGTGTGAAAATGGTAAAAATTACAATACACAGCTTGGGGACAAGTCCTTTATTAAAAAATAAAAAAATAAAACTGCCCCACTAAGTCTTCTTCTTCTCTTGCTCCACTGACAGACCGAAAAAGAAAAAAAAAGTGACCGACCTGCCTCCAAGGGAGGAGCCAGCCGTAATGACCGGCCTCTCAGGTGACAGTTCTTTTATAACTGAGGGTGGGACCACACAGTGATGTTGCTGGGTGACCCCTCCCCCCCTGATGCACAGGGACATCCCTATGGCTTTCCTGTAGCATCAGAGGGGGCGGGGCCACTGGTGACGTAACCTAGTGACCCTCACCCCCTCTGACACTACAGGGAAGCCATAGGGATGTCCCCATGCATCAGAGGGGGGCTGGGTCACTCGGCAATGCCACTGTGTGGCCCCACCCTCAGTTATAAAAGAACTGTCATCTGAGCGGCCGGTCATTATAGCGGGTGCCTCCCATGGAGGAAGGTCGTTCATGTTTTTTTTCTTTTTCGGTCCATCAGTGGAGCAAGAGAAGAAGTAGATGACTTCGTGGGACAGTTTTATTTTTTAATTTTTTTTAAATAAAGGACTTGTCCCCAAGCTGTATATTGTCATTTTTACCATTTTCAAATTTTTGTGTGAAATGGTAGGGGTACATTTGTACCACATTACCATTTCACACGGGGAGGCCGGGATCCGGGGGTCCCCTTGTTAAAGGGGACTTCCAGATTCCAATAAGCCCCCCTGCCCACAGACCCCACAACCATCAGGCAAGGGTTGTGGGGATGAGGCTCTTGTCCCCATCAAAATGGGGACAAGGTCTTTTGGGGGGCACCACAAAGCACCCTCCCCATGTTGAGGGCATGGGGCCTGGTATGGTTCAGGAGGGGAAGCGCTCTCTCGTCCTCCCTCTTTTCCTGTGGCCTGCCAGGTTGCGTGCTCAGATAAGGGTCTGGTATGGATTTTTGGAGGGACTCCCACGACATTTTTTTTTAATTTTGGCGCGGGGGTTCCCCTTAAAATCTATACCAGACCCGAAGGTAATTGACTGTGGGGGAATCCTATGCCGTTTTTTTCAATGACTTTTATAGGTATTGCCGGGACCAACAATTCATTATAGCCGCGAGAACATTTTGATAAACGCTGCCCTCCCAAACCATGAAAAAAGTACCTCTGTTCCAATCTTGGAGGTCCTTTTGCATCATTTTCAGAATGGGGACAACATTTCTGGAGTAAAGGTCAGTTAGTTCAGCTGAATCACTAGATAGGTTATAGCATGTGTGTCCCAACCGAAAGGGAAGTTAGCTTTGCATAAGGTCATTGATGGCCCTGGATTTTGTAAAATTGATTTGGAGGTTGGAAAGCGATTTGAAGAGGGAGAAATCTTTAAATAAGTTGGGAAGTGTGGTGATGGGGTCTGTAAGGAATAAAAGGAAGTTGTCAGTTAGTTTGTATTGTTTATTGTTGATTTCAATCCCTTTTATGTTCGGGTTAGTCCTGAGCCTGCGAAGTATAGGTTCACTATTATTTTCATGTAAATCTTCACGTCTACATTTATGAGCAAAATAGGTCTATAATTGGAGACCACATTGGCATCCTTTCCCGGCTTTGGTATCACAACAATGTGAGCCTCGAGGAGGTCAGAACAGTTATTAGGGTTGGTGGGTAGTGAGTTAAAAGTTTTCAGAAACTGCGGTATGAGTTTTTATGTGAAGGTTTCATAGTAGCTAATGTATAGGCCATCCATACTGGGGCTTTTGCCTGGTTTCATTTGTTTAAGGGTTTAAGTGGTCTCTTCCCATGTGGGTGGTTTATCTAAGTCAGCAGCCTCATCGGCGGTGATGGGATGTGGGCCAAATTGTTTCAAAAAGTCATCTATCATCTTCTTTCTGTCCTGGGTTGGAACAGTCAACGATTCGGTATGTAGGTTATAAAGTTTGGAGTATAATTGTTTAAATTGGTTTGCTATACCGTTCGATGTCTCTATCGTGTTCCCTAGGTGGTCTGAGATAGAATGGATGGTTGAGCTCGCCTTTTTGTTTTGGAGGGCTCTGGCAAGTATTTTTCCTGATTTATTGCCAAATTCGTAAAAAAAAAATTGTTGTGACAGGGCGAATTTGCGCCTGGTTGATTTCTCAAATTCCTCAAGGAGATCTTCCCTGGCTTTCCGCAACCCTTGGAGGGTTTGGTCTGCCAGCGAATGCTTGTGCCTTCTCTCCAGAAAGTGAATTATTTCTGAAAGTTTGGAAATGTTTTCTTGTCTGGCTTTATGCTGTTGCACCGCAATTGAAATTAATTCACCCCTAATGATGCACTTGTGTGCCAGCCAGAGGGTCATTGGATTGGTGTCGGAGGATGAATTCTCTCGGAAATAATTCAACAAGTGTAAGGCAGGTCAGCCTGTGTTTGTAGGAGGAGTCAGGCTGCATAAAGCCTGCCCTCCTCTCCTCAGGTAGCTGATGACGCAATACTGATTTGGGAAACACGTAGCGGCTGTCTGAAACCCCGTTGATTAGAGTCGGTGAAAGGAGTGGGATGTATTCTTGGGAACTACAGGGCACTTCTGAGGGCTGTGAATAAATGGAGAGGTAGCCCCCATCTTTATTCCCATGTACATGGCTAGACATGCTTGGTGCCGGGTTAGGCACGGGCATATGTGAGTGTACACCTAGCTGTTTTAAAAAAAAATAATAATACATTTGTATTGATTTGCTGCACTATGATGGTCCTTTATATACTTTTGTGAGCCAAATAGCACGAGAAGGTTTCTATCTCACGCTTGGAGAGGCTGTTGATGAGACCATTAAAGGAGTGGTTATCCTTAAATGAACTAAAGGCGCAGACACAGACTAGGTCTGGTGAGTGGCCATTTCATCTGGTGATGGTATAAGCACTTGGTTGATGATTAGAAGGAGCACTTTAAGCTTGAAAATATGCACTTTTGCAACAAGAGGGACTAAACAGCACTGATGTGATTGTTAATTTTTATGCATTTTTGTGCACTGTGCACTTTCCTTATAGGAGTGATCACTCACTTGGAACATTCATATTATATTGTATTGTGATTTATTTTTTATTATATGTGGATTAAGGCACTATAAAGCACTTTACTTTGATAGTTTGCTGGGGTTGGTCCCGGATGATCACTCTCTTGGGACACCCATAGTATCCTTGCATTGGTTGGTGTTTTAGTGCACTTTAGATGTTGGATGGTAGGGGTGTCTCCGTGTGAGTGCTCACTTGGAACACCCATAGCGTATGTTGATGTTACAGTTTGTGGGTATTGTAAGACACTGTAACTATTTGATATCAGTGCAGGGGTAAGTGACCCGAATAACAGGTGAACTCTACAGTGGCACTAATTTACTTTTTAGTCTATATTTAACACTATGGGTATATCACAATAGGGAAGGATACTCTTTATAGCTAAATAAAGTTTTTTTAAGCATGGCACTTTTCGTTGAATAAAAAATAAAGTTAGCGCAACCCATGCTTTATATACATTTAAATTAGACACGTCTATACCAGGTTGCAGCAAACAGAGAAATTTACACTGTAAGTTCCTTGTGCGCCAGTAGTTCAATTCAATTTTTCTATATCAGGAATATGAAATGCTGGGGTAATATATTGTATTCTTTAGAGCCAATTTCCAGCTAACAAATTTTTGTAACAATAGATTTTATTAAAGTTTTTCAATTATTTTGTACAAGCAAAAGATCAGGAAATGATAAAATAATTGAAGTAAAAAAAAAAAACGACTATGAACAAGAGGATGTGACAAAGTTTTCGGATGCGACATTGTAAATACACGTCTAGTTAGTACAACTTATATAACTCAGGTTCGTATGAGGAAGAGGTCCAACCTATTCAACTAGAAAGTAATGGGAACAATCAAGAAGTTCAAATAAAGAATTCAAATAAGTTTAATAACAACTTGCCAATCAGATATTGTTTTTACAACAGGTACTTAGACCCCCACCCCCCCCAAACGCCCCTCAAGGGACCACACTACATTTTCAGGAGTAGGTGGTCAGGCCCCATCTCTAAATCTAGCTTCATCACTCCAGATGACATGGGTTTAAACCCTAGGCTATTCAGGTGTATATAAAGGTATGATAGTTAAACTTTATTAATTAAACTTTATTGTCAGGTCACCTTGAGGCGAGGTGACAGATGCACACCATAGGGATCAGGAGTGCACCGCAAGGTTGTGGACCCTACGGCTGACTGCTGCGGACGGGAGACAGGTCCCACCGGGGTTAGAGCGTAAGATTCCCTGGGGCGCGGAGTCTAAGAGCCAGCAGGTGTTCACCAGAGCCTCGAGTGGTGAGGGTGGACTTGGCTGCAACTGGCTCCAGGTCGCGACCCCCAGGGTCCCCCAGCTCGCACCCACAGTAGGCAACAGGAGGATAGGGATGGTGAGGGACAAAGCCAAGGTCGGGGCCACAAGCAGACAAGAATAGTCGGGGACACGCCAAAAGGTCAGGATCACAGGAAAACAGGGATAGTCAAAGACACGCCAAAGTCGGTAACGGAAACCAGTAGAAGAGCACACGGCAGGTAACAGGAAGCTAACACACAAAGGAATACACAATGGTTGATCAGCCCTGATGGCCTGCAGTGCACAGGTTAATATAGGGATCCCTGATAGGGCCTGTGGTGGAGCCATGCTTAGAGGAGAGGTTATAAAAACCACCAGGTGATTCCCAATCCAACGAGGCCCTAGGCAGGGGTGCCCTTTGTCCCCCCTGCTTTTTGCTCTCGCCATCGAACCGTTAGCAGCCCTGATCAGATCCAACCCCGACATCCAAGGATTAGAGATAGCCTCCACGACCCATAAATTATGCCTCTTTGCGGATGACGCTCTTCTCTTTATCACCTCACCCCATACTACCCTGCCAAACCTTTTTAACCACTTCAGCTCCGGACCAATAAATACCTTAAGGACCAGAGGTCTTTTTGCAATTTCGCACTGCGCTGCTTTAACTGGTAATTGCGCGGTCATGCAATATTGCACCCAAACGAAATTTGCGTCCTTTTCTTCCCACAAATAGAGCTTTCTTTTGATGGTATTTGATTGCCTCTGCGATTTTTTTTTTTTGCAATATAAATGGAAAAAGAGCGAAAATTTCGAAAAAAAAAGATATTTTCTTCTTTTTGTTATAAGAAAAATCGAATAAACTAAATTTTAGTCATACATTGAGGGCAAAATTTATTCAGCCACATGTCTTTAGTAAAAAAAATGTCAATAAGCGTATATTTTTTGGTTTGCGCAAAAGTTATAGCGTCTACAAACTAGAGTACATTTTCTGGAATTTACACAGCTTTTAATTTATGACTGCCGATCTCATTTCTTGAGGTGCTAAAATGGCAGGGCAGTACAAATCCCCCCCAAATGACCCCATTTTGGAAAGTAGACACCCCAAGGAAATTGCTGATGGGTATGTTGAGCCCATTGAATATTTATTTTTTTGTCCTAAGGGATTGAATAATGACAAAAAAAAAAAAAAAATTTTTTTTTACAAAAAGTTGTCACTAAATGATATATTGCTCACACATGCCATGGTTATATGTGGAATTGCACCCCAAAATATATTCCGCTACTTCTCCCGAGTATGGGGATACCACATGTGTGGGACTTTTTGGGAGTCTAGTCGCGCACGACACCCCGAAAACCAATCACCACCTTCAAGATTTCTAAGGGTGCAAATTTTTGATTTAACTCCTCACTACCTATCACAGTTTCGAAGGCCATAAAATGCCAAAATAGCACAAAACCCCCCAAAATGACCCCATTTTGGAAAGTAGACACCCCAAGCTATTTACTGAGAGGCATGTTGAGTCCATGGAATATTTTATATTTTGCCACAAGTTGCGGGAATATTACAAACTTTTTTTTTTTTGCACCAAGTTGTCACTAAATGATATATTGCTCACACATGCTATGGGCATATGTGAAATGACACCACAAAATACATTCTGCTGCTTCTCCTGAGTACGGGGATACCACATGTGTGGGACTTTTTGGGAGTCTAGTCGCGCACGGCACCCCGAAAACCAATCACCACCTTCAGGATTTCTAAGGGTGCAAATTTTTGATTTAACTCCTCACTACCTATCACAGTTTCGAAGTCCATAAAATGCCAAAATAGCACAAAACCCCCCCAAATGACCCCATTTTGGAAAGTAGACACCCCAAGCTATTTACTGAGAGGCATGTTGAGTCCATGGAATATTTTATATTTTGCCAAAAGTTGCGGGAATATTACAAACTTTTTTTTTTTTGCACAAAGTTGTCACTAAATGATATATTGCTCACACATGCTATGGGCATAAGTCAAATTACACCCCAAAATAAATTCTGCTGCTTCTCCCGAGTACGGGGATACCACATGTGGGGGACTTTTTGGGAGCCTAGCCACGTACGGGACCCCGAAAACCAAGCACTGCCTTCCGGATTTGAATATAAAATGCTACCAAAAAACCTGTTAGCGATGGCAGGGATCAGGCCTGACTCTGCGATCGCTGCAGTTATGTGTTTAGTGTTTTGTAAGTGACAGTGATCGATCGATACTGCACTTGGGTGGGCTGGGCAGAGGGGCAAAACGCAGGTGCCAGCAGGTATTTGGGCTGATCCCGCTAACAATGCGTTTTTTTGGAACCCTAAACTGCTGGGGACGCTAGTATAGATCTGATCAGATCAGATATTGATCTGTTCAGATTCTATACCACTACGGGAGGTGTATGCTTTGCGTGTGGGTGTTAGCGGTACTGGCACTAACCTAGCGCTGCCTGGGGTGACGCAGACCCTGACCCTAAAACCTAATTGATATCACCCGCCGGGTGATCAGGGGGTTAAACCTTTATTGGGTAATAAATGGTGGGTGCCCTGATGCTATAAAAAACAAACTAACCAGAGTCACCCGTAACACTTATACGGTGATCAGTGGTGAAAGGGTTAACTAGGAGCAATCAGGGGGTTCAAATTTTTATTAGGTAGTATATGGGGGTCCCTGGCGCTATATAAAAACCTGACGGGGAACCTAAATAACTAACTGGCTAACCAGCGTCACCAGTGACACTTATACTGTGATCGCTGGTGAAAGGGGGTGAAAGGGTTAACTAGCAGCAATCAGGGGGTTAAAACCATTATTGGGTAGTATATCGGGGTACCTAGCGCTATAAAAACCTGGCGGTGAACCTAAAAAAATAACTAGCTACCTAGCGACACTAGCGACACTGATGCAGCGTTCAGAAAAATTATCGCTTAGTGACACTGGCAAAAGGGGGTGAAAGGGTTAACTAGCGGAAATCAGGGGGTTAAAACCATTATTGGGTAGTATATCGGGGTACCTAGCGCTATAAAAACCTGGCGGTGAACCTAAAAAAATAACTAGCTACCTAGCGACTGTAGCGACACTAATGCAGCGATCAGAAAAACGATCGCTTAGTGACACTGGCAAAAGGGGGTGAAAGGGTTAACTAGCGGCAATCAGGGGGTTAAACCCATTATTGGGTAGTATATCGGGGTACCTAGCGATATAAAAACCTGGCGGTGAACCTAAAAAAATAACTAGCTACCTAGCGACACATGCAGCGATCAGAAAAATGATCGCTTAGTGACACTGGCAAAAGGGGGTGAAAGGGTTAACTCTAGGGGCAATCAGGGGGTTAAATCTTTATTGGGGGGTGATAGGGGGCTACCCTGGACCTAACACTAACTGTCCTGACAGTTTTTACTGTCACAACTGACACTGAATGCATTGATCAGTAAAGAAATGATCAATGCAATCAGTGACACTGTGACTGGGGGGGGAGGGGGGTGCGGGGGGGGATCGGGGGGCGATCGGGGGGGGATCGGGGGGGGGTTTGTGTGCCTGTGTGTACCTACATGTCAGTGTAGTGTTGGTGCACACTTACTTTTACTCTTCTCCTCGTAGTCCGGTCAAAAAGACCGCCCCGAGGAGAATGACATCACTTCCTCCTTCCTGTGTAAACAATACACAGGGGAGGAAGCTTCTCATTGGCCAGGAGCGATCCAGAGGGGGTGGCCGAAAACCAACGGCCATCCCCTCATCACGGAGCGCTCCTGGACCGAATCGGACCGCCGTAACCAGCGGGAGGGGGTCCGATCGGACCCCCCACCCGCTGGAAGGCAATCACGTAGATGTACGTGATTCTGCCTGCCTGTGCCATTGTGCTGACGTACATTGGCAATACGGCGGTCCTGAAGTGGTTAAGGTCCTTGACACATTCGCACAAATCTCAGGTCTCGAGGTAAATCAGGTTAAATCTAGAGCCCTTGCTGTGTCCCTCCCTACGGAGACCCTCCAATGTTTGCGTGCTAACTATCCGTTTCAATGGTCCACATCTTATATTCCCTACTTAGGAGTTAAACTGACTAGTAACCCAGCCCATTTATACCAAACTAACTACCTACCCATGTTACGTAATCTCTCATCACTCCTTAATTCCTGGCAGTCCCTATGTGTCTCCTGGCTTGGACGCATTGCGGCTGTAAAAATGTCCCTGCTGAATCTGAGGAGCTCCGCTGAGGCCTTCTGCTAATCCGAGGCCATCCTCACCCAGCGAGCTCCCCAGAAGTTCCACGCCGCACATCACGGGAGCGGGCAGCGAGGGGCACAGTCCGGTGTCAATATCGGACACCTAGACGCCGAATCCCGGTCCGCGGCCGGCCGCATTACACGGCGCGGCGCCGCCATCTTGAGGCCTACCGGGTCCGTGAGCCTAGCGCTGGCCTGTGGCGCTCCGCGGATCCCCCTCCACATCCGAGGACCACCCGGGGAGCCCCCTGACAGCGGAGCCCCGAGAGCCACCTTTCCAGGAACGGAGGGACCGGCGGATGAGCCCGAAAAACGGAGGGCAGGTGAGAGGAACAGCGGCCATATTGGTACACCTTGGGCCCACCACTCCCAGATCTGAACAGATCCCCCCCTATTCCCCACCGGACTTCCTCAGCCTAAGTGTCCTAGCTACTTACACCCCTGAACCACCTCTCAGCAGCCAGGGGCTTCTCAGATACTCTGCAGCCCTCAGACCTGTGCTGGCTTTCTGTCCTATGCCATACACCAGGTGGCCATCTTGCTTCACCCATCTGACTTCACCCACCTATCATACTGCAGATATTCCTACTAGTACAGATGTGCTTCGCAATCCACCGTACTCTCTAAACAGCAGGTGTGTGTTACCCCCGCCGGGGGTGTGCTCCGAGCTCCACATTTATTAAATCTGGACTTTTGGCTATCATCTGGCTATCAGAGACGTTACAACTTGGTGGCACTACACCCTCTCCTCCTCCTCCCCTCCTTTACAGTTTTGAGGAAGCGTGACACCTCATCCGAACCTAAACACCTACCCCCCCCCCCAAAAGAAGGGGAAAAGCAAACCCAGAACAGCTCATACTTGCCACATAAGGTCTACAAATGTGATAGACTACTAAGGCCTGGACCTGGCTCCCCCGTCATCTCTCCATGACTCCCGTCTTTCTTTCATGTGAGCTTTTACAGACACGGGTGTTTCCTTTTTGACTCATTTCAACCGGCCACACGCCCCATGGGCAAAATTGGGGACCAACGACGCACCTATTCCTCTTCTATAAAATCACAGTCCTCTGCGGCTATGGATCGCTACTTGAGCAAACCCTCTCAAAATGCCTCGGGGGCTCCCGAAGGCTCTCAGTTCCCACCGGAACAGCCTGATATGTGCACCAACATGCTCTTCAATGCCACCTCCTCGCTCTCATCCTCCCCATCTCCCCCCCTAACAGCAGAGCTACTGGACACTAAACTACACTCCCTCTTACAAGCAATCACCCATACCATTGCACAGGAGATAGGGAAAGTAGCCAAGGAATTGAGAGGGGAGATTGATCAGCTGGGTGAACGCACAGACTCCTTGGAATATAAATTTGACGAAATGGTGCAATATGTCCAGGTTCTCGAGGAAGACAATGCCACCATTAAAAATACCGTGACTCAATTACAAGCCCAGCAGGAAGATCTGGAAAACAGAGAGCGTAGACAGAACCTTAGGTTCAGAGGCATTCCCGAAACAGTTGAAGACAAAGACCTGCGCATCTACCTCCTAAGCCTTTTCAACTTTTTAGCCCCTAATGTCCCAGACATAGACTGGCGCCTAGACAGAGCACATCGGTCGCTGGCTCCGAAACCTCCTTTGGGGGCCAACCCGAGAGATGTGATTGTGCGTTTTCACTATTATGACAGCAAAGAAACCCTGACGCTAGCATCCCGCAACCAGTCCAGAGTTGAATTTAAAGGCTCCAAGCTCCAAATCTTCAGTGATCTATCACCCACTACCCTGGCGAGGAGGAGAACCCTTCGACCATTGACTTTGCATTTACAGTTTCACAAAGTGGCCTACCGGTGGGGCTTCCCTTTTTCGTCTTTCCGCTTCTAAAGACGGCATCCAATATTCCCTACGTGATCTGCAAGAATGTGACTCTTTTCTTCGCAACTTGGGGCTTCCACCTCTTCCAGAAGAGGATTCTCAGCCTCTTCCAGCTACGCCCAAGCCTCCGCTGGCTCCGAGCCGCATCTGGACCCCGGTGCGACAGAAGACGTCCAAATCTAACTATACGCCCCGGAAAGGTCGTGCCTCCAGGCTCCCAACCTGAACTGTCCCCTCCTGACTCACTTTGGATACCTTATTTACTTTGACACCCAAGTGCTATTATGGGTGGTCCATGCCCCCTAGAGGGTAGATCTACCCCTTGACCAGTGGGGTAGGTGGCCGGACTTATCTGCCGCTGCCTCCAGTTTAACTAACTTTTATTCCTCTTCCCTCAACAGGTTGTGATATTTTTGTCTGATAGAAACTATAGTATTATGTTTTGTTTGTGTATTTTTGTGTACGGTTGCACACTTATGGGGGTCTGTACATGTAAGTGTATAGCTCCCCCCCCTTTTTTTTTTTTTTTTCTTACACAACCGAGGTCTCCTGTTCACACTGGGGGCACCCTATTTATTTCGGAGAGAGACGGGGGACCCCCCCCATCCATGTTCCTCCTTTTTCTTTTTTTCTTTTTGCATGTTTTGGAGATGTACAAATCTCCACTTCTGACCCATGGCTTTGACCTGGGCTCCCTGGTGGCGCCGAGCCATCCAGGTTTCTATTGGTTGGTCGTTGAATTTCGACCCCTCATTTTACCCCCGTTTTTTCCCCTTCCCCCTTTTCTTTTCTGGAACGTTTTTTTCCACTATGGGTGGGACACTGGGATCTTTCCCTGTCTTCCACTGGTTATACTTACCTCTGGTACAGGTTTTTTTTTTTTTTTTTTTGAACGATTGCACCGATGTTTATGTCATGCACATTGCTTTGTTATGTATTATATATTTGTTTTGGGTCCACTGTTATACCCTACTTGTTGCACTTGTGAGGTTTTCTGCCATGCTCTGGCCCTTGGTTGACGTATTATGGCTTTAAAACTCCTAACATATAATGTTAAAGGATTAAATTCCATTCAAAAGAGATGGCTAGCTCTGAAGAAGTTTAAGGCCTCCAGGGCGGACGTGATATTGGTCCAAGAGACCCACTTCCGTGTTGGAGGTTCACTTAAGTTTGCTAGCAAACATTTCCCGACCTCCTTTCTGGCATCTGACCCGTCGGGTAAGGCGGGTGTTGCTATACTGATTAGTCGGCATTGCCCGTTAAAGGTCACATCATCCCATTTAGACCCTCATGGAAGGTTTATCATCCTGAAATGCTCCCTACTTGCTAAATCCCTCACCATAGTTAACATTTATGCCCCTAACTCGGGTCAGCTTAATTTTTTGTCCTCAGTCTTTGACACTCTCGACCGCTTTGCCCAACCGTTTATGATATTAGGAGGAGACTTTAATATGACGATGTCGTCAGACAGAGATAGATTCACTCTCTTTCCCTCAGCTTCCCCGCCCCGAGCCACTCGCCTATCCAAATCGTTCCGTAGGCTGATAAGATCTAGGCGTTTGTTAGACATCTGGAGGATAAAACATCCTACTCATAAACAGTACACCTTTTTCTCACATCCCCACAAGCTTTATTCCAGATTAGATCATTTCTTTATCTCCTCGCCCCTATTAACGTCAGCGGTCTCCTCTGAAATCAACCCTATCACATGGTCCGACCACTCTTCAGTCCAACTGGATATCCACCTTTCATCTACCTTTCCTAAGACATGTCATTGGAGACTGAATGAGACTTTCCTCCATTCTCCAGAAACTAAGAGTCTTTTAACAAATGGTCTCACGGAATATTTCCAACTTAATACTGACTCGGTCACGGAGCCCTCCACCCTGTGGGAGGCCCACAAGGCTGTTTTCCGTGGACAGTGTATAGCGCTGGGGTCCCGCCTTAAAAAAGACGCGGCATCCCAGCGTTCTGCCATTATGACTGACTTGCGCCGGGCAGAGAGATTGCTGTTGGCCTCCCCCACGGTGGACAGGCTCCGGAAGGTCGTCTCCCTGCGCAATCGGCTCAAATCCTTAGCCATGAGCAAGATAGACAAGTCTCTTCTGTGGTCCAAACAGAAGTTTTATGAATTCTCTAATAAACCTCATAAGCTGCTGGTAAATAGGTTAAAGCCACGCCCCTTTCAACCCTCTCCCGACTTTCTACGACAACCCGATTGCTCACTTACATATTGCCCCCTGACTATGTCACGGATATTCGGAGACTTCTACCATAACTTATATAACTGCCTACAGACAGACCCAAATTATGACTTTACAAAAGAGAGATTCGATCTCTTCTTTAAGCATTTGAAACTACCTAAACTTCTTCCTGATCATCTTGCTACCCTGAACTCAGCCATATCACCCTATGAACTTGAGAAAGTAATCATGCAGCTCCCTAGCCAAAAAGCTCCAGGCCCAGACGGGCTACCCTATTCCTATTACAAGACCTTCCTTCCTATCCTGAGCCCCCACATGATCTCACTCTATGCCTCCCTACTTAAAGGTTCTACTCCACACGCCCAATTCCTCCATGCCCACATATCGGTCATTCCAAAGCCTGGTAAGGACCCCTCCCTACCGGACAATTATAGGCCCATAGCGTTGTTAAACTCAGACTATAAAATTTTTACAAAGATCCTGGCTAACAGGCTGACCCATATAATCCCTACACTCATCCATAGAGACCAAGTGGGCTTTGTACAAACCCGTCACGCAGGAGATAATACCAGACGCACGATAGACCTGATTGATTTACTGAACAAAACCTCCCGCCCAGCCCTGGTCCTTAGTTTGGATGCTCAAAAGGCCTTTGACAGACTTAGTTGGCCATATATGTTGGCCACTCTTTCTAGATATGGTTTCGCAGGTCCTTTTGTAGCAGCCCTTGAAGCCCTCTATTCCCGCCCCTCTTCTCAGGTCAAATTGGCATCCTATTTATCCTCCTCCTTCCCTTTGAGTAACGGCACCAGACAGGGCTGTCCCTTGTCGCCTCTTCTTTTTATTCTGCCTGGAACCCCTAGCAGAGGCCATCCGTATACACCCAGACATTAGAGGGGTATGTCTACGCCACAGGGAATACAAACTGTCCCTGTTCGCAGATGACATCCTCTTGACGCTGACTAGTCCCCACATCTCACTCCCAAACCTCTTATCCCTGCTGAAAGACTTTAGCTCCATATCAGGGTACAAGATTAACACAAGTAAAACTGAAGCTTTACCCATACATATTCACTCTTCTGCTCTCAATTTACTGCAAGATAATTATACCTTTCACTGGTGTACAGATTCCATTAAATACTTAGGGATCAATGTCACGCCCTCCTATTCAACCTTATACTTGGCTAATTACCCTCCACTGTTTTGCGACATTGATAGGCTATTGAAGCAATGGGATTCGCTTCCCCTCTCACTTCTGGGCCGTATTAATGTCCTGAAGATGTCGGTGATGCCTAGGCTCCTCTACCTTTTTGATACCCTCCCGATCCCAGTCCCTATGTCCCAACTAAAAGCAGTTCAGAGAACTTTTCTTAATTTTATATGGCATTATCGAGCACATAGGATTGCAGGTCTGGTGATGTTAGCTCCAAGATGGCGCGGAGGTCTGGGAGCCCCAGATCTGATTAAATATTATTACGCTACACACCTTAAACCAATTGTTACCTGGTCATCCAGGAAAGCCCCTACAGTGTGGGCAGAAATTGAGATGAGCATCACCAGACCTGCACACATTTGTGCCATGCTCTGGACGGACCTTAAAACCTCCATGGGCCCACTTCGCAGCATCTGTCTAGCCCCGATGTTATTCTCCCTGGATGTCTGGAGGAAATGCTTAAAGTTGTTCTCTCTAGCCTCCCAATGCCCTCCTTTGATAAACATTTTGTTTAACCCAGATATCCCGGACAGCCTGGCTTATGATAGGATGATTCCTTGGTCCCAAGCTGGTATTTTTCAGCTCCGCAACATAGTACATCCTCTCACCAGGAAACTTCTATCGTTCGCGGAATTGCAGAAACAGCACCAGATTCCCAAACAACTTTTCCACTCCTATCTCCAGATCAGACATTATTTCGCTTCTAAATCCCCCACCCTAAGTCTCGACAAGCCAACCCCATTTGAACTTTTATGCGCACAAGGCCCGTACCAGGCCCATTTAATCTCTGACATATATCGAATACTCCAGGAATCGGTACCCATTACAGAATCTTCCCATTCTTATATGCGGAAGTGGTCGCAAATGCTAAAACATCCCATATTGCTCCCACAGTGGCAGAGAATATGGGCAGCTGTCTCTCAGACATCGCGTTGTGTAGAACAGAAGGAAACAGCTTATAAGATATTGCTTTTCTGGTATAGAACGCCTGAAATTCTACATAAATATGACCCCACGGCCCCTGCGGTCTGTTGGAGATGCCGAGGAGATACAGGTTCTCATTTTCATATTTTTTGGGAATGCCCACTGATTAGCCCATTCTGGCTGACAATACAGTCTTTCATCCAAGACTTGTTTGAGATTTCCCTCCCACTAGATCCTCTGTACTTCCTATTAGGGTTACCGATTCCTGGACTTTCTAAACATGCTCAGAAGCTCGCCACCTTCATTTTACTAGCGGCTAAAAGAGCCATCCCTACTCGGTGGTTATCTCATATTCCGCCCGATCTCACCCAGGTTTTGCAGAACTTAGAACATATCAGCCGTATGGAAAAGCTTACAGCCATAGTCCACGATACTATGCCCCAGTTCTCCAAGATTTGAGATCTGTGGAACCGCTCCAAACTGAATACTGCTGCGTAATTCAGATTACTACTCCACGCCCTCTTACGATGAGTTTAAATGCTCAAATTAATCGACCAAACCATGTCATATAATTCTGAAAGGAAGACATTCCCACGCCCCCGGCTCACTGAGACTTGGTTATTTG
This sequence comes from Lithobates pipiens, assembly GCF_037356315.1. Taxonomy (NCBI): domain Eukaryota; kingdom Metazoa; phylum Chordata; class Amphibia; order Anura; family Ranidae; genus Lithobates; species Lithobates pipiens. Next base: position 395,885,584 of record NW_027507748.1, on the reverse strand, counting down.
AAAGTGGCATTTACGGATCTGTACTGCAAATAACTGATAATCTTTTGAAGACATAATAAATATGCTGAACTATTATGCCCCACCCTCCTTCTTCCCCCCCCCCCTCCTTTTCCTTCTTGTTTTTGATTTGTCTCATATGTCAAACTTACTGTTTCTATGAACACTTGTACAAGTGTAAGATACTGTATTCTTGTTATCTTTCTATTTTCAATAAAAATACAATTAAAAAAAAAAAATAAAAAAAATGTCCCTGCTGCCCAAATTGCTATACTTATACAGAGTACTCCCAGTCACGGTCCCGCTATACTTCCATAAGGCTATTCAAAGTCGAACTTTCAAGTATATTTGGGGTAATACAAGGCCTAGGATTTCTAAGACTGTTTTTTTTCTACATAAGCTCAGAGGGGGCCTGGGGATACCACATTTTAAAAATTATTACTACGCAGCTCAGCTGTCACAAATGGCCCTCTACCACGCTATGTCTGAAATCCCACTATGGGTCAGTCTGGAAGCAGTTGAGGCTCACCCTATTTCCGTTTCAAATATACTTTGGCTCCCCCCTCAGACATACAGATTACTTACTAATCCCGTTACATGTCACTCCCTCAAAATATGGCGCATGGTATGCACCCCTTTTAAATTGCAATCTCCTCACCTGCCCTTGCTCTCGTTTATGGGTCATCCGAACTTTTATCCGGCCTACACGGAGCCAAGCGCCTTTTTGGCCTGGTCCCGTGCACGTCTTACCCAAGTGTGTGACCTGTCTTCAGGTAATTCCTTCACAACATTCCCTGACCTGCTGACCCAGGCCCAACTGCCCCCTGGAGAATGTTTTCTCTACCTGCAGATAGTTCATTTCTTTCAGACGCACATTAAGTCCAGTCCCAATATTAACTCTATGTCCCCATTTGAATCCATATGCTCCTCTGATCCACATGCCCCAGGCATTATCTCATGCCTTTATACCTGTCTCTCCACCGTATCTGAAGACCTCCCGCCTTACGCTGCTATGTGGGCTGCAGACCTGTCACTTAATCTTGACGCTGAGGCATGGACTGATATATGGACCAATACCAAAAATTCCTCACAGAACGTAGTGGCCTCTGAAGCGAACTAAAAGGTCCTGATACGGCGGTATTTGGTCCCCTCTAGAATTTCTAAATTTGTACCTAACTACTCGCCCGACTGTTTTAGGGGTTGCAAAGATCGGGGCACTCATGTTCACATTTGGTGGACTTGTCCCATCTTGACAAATTTTTGGTCCACGATCTTTCACTTACTATCTAAATTGATGCAGCACCCCATAGATCCCAACTCAGCAATGGCCCTACTAAATTGGCTACCCCAAGATTTTACTAAAGCCCAAAACCGACTCCTTCTCCAAGTAACAACTGCGGCTAAACAAACGATTGCGAAAGCCTGGAGAACACCTTCCCTGAATATAACTGAAACAAAACATAGAGTCACGCAGGCTATGATTCATGATAAGATAGAGGCAGTCATCCTAGATAGGATCCCATTGTTTAATAAAATATGGCAACCTTGGGTAGACCATTACCTACCGAAAGATTTCGATACTCGTCTCATGGCTCCTTAGCCCAGAATGGGCGCAAAAATACTGTCCGTGGTTCGCGTGGGCCTTCCTACCATTCCCATTCCCCTTTTACCTCTTCTACCCTATCCTCTGGTATTTCCTCTTTCCCTTATTGTGTCCCTATTTCTCTTTCTTTCTTCTCATTCCTCTCCCTTTTTCCTAATTCTTTTTCCCTCACTCTTTTTCTTTTTTACGTAAAACTTATCTCGCGGAACTCTTCTATCTACTGTCACCTCTGGCAATAGTTGTTATTTCAACAATGTTTGTTAAATGACTCTCCTTCTTTTGAGTTCGTAAGTTTGCTTTTACCCGGCCCCCTCCTGAGATACCGTATATCTGCTATACTTTATGTATAAATGGTCCATGGGCCTGTTTTAGAATCTTCTAATGTAACTACTTCTGCAAACTTAAGATGCAGCCTATCTGGTTACTCTCTGTTACTGCTATCATTGTAAATTGTTCTGCTTATTCTAGTGTGAATTATTTGACTTTTCAATAAAACTATTTGAAAGAAAAACCACCAGGTGGAAGTGGCTGGCCTCTTAGTCTGAACACATGAGGGGAGGTAAGCAAACACAGGAAGATCACTGCATAACCATGACAGTACCCTCCCTCTTACGAGGCCTCCCCCTCCCCCGCCTGGGTCCAGGCTTAAAGGGAAACTCCAGATGGAACCTCCTTAACAGACAGGGAGCAAAGACCTCAGATGCAGTGATCCAAGACCAGAGTACCACATGACCTAGAGAGTGCATCAGTCCGACTATTGCAGGACGCATCCCAGAGATCGCTATATACAGCGGGAAGAGCAGAAGATACTGGGATGGTGGTAACAGGAAGTTTCTCCTTTGGGGTACCCTTGAGTAGGCAGGAAGAGGAACAGGAGGAACCCCAAGCCAGGATCTGTCCAGCAGACCAGTCAATGTGTGGAGAATGGAGCCGTAACCAAGGAAGACCTAATATGATAGGAGATGAAGCCTTAGGTAAGACAAGGAAGGCTATCCACTCAGGTTCCCTACTGACATCTTAACAGGAAGAGTCTGAAAGTGGATAGGGCCCCCTGGGAGAACCGTGCCATCAATCGCCAAGACCATCAATGGTGTTGTAAGGGGCAAAAGGGTAAGTCTCATGGAGGATGCAGTTTCCCAATCCATGAAATTGGCAGCGGCTCCGGAATCCAGATGTGCTGAGACCGAACGAGATGAAGCACCGACATGAAGCAACACAGAAAGGAGAAGACGAGAAGGTGAAGGTGATATTTCAGGGTCTAATACTCCACCTTCCAGATGTATTAGCCCTGAGCGTTTTTCCGGACGAAGAGAACAAGTGTCAAGGAAATGACCTTTGGCCCCACAATAGAGGCATAAGCCCAGAGTTCTGCGCCTAGCACGTTCTTCGGGAGATAATTTAGTCCAGCCCAACTGCATAGGTTCCTCAGTAGGCAGGGGGTGTTCCTCGGATCGAAGAGAAGGGACTGGGGGCTCAGGCTGCCTAAAGAACGGGGAGTGCTGGCGTCTTTTTCCAGGGCCCTCTCCTGAAAGCGAATATCAATCTGGTTACACAAGGTGATAACACTGTCCAGATCAGCAGGAAGGGATCTTCCTGCTAATTCATCCTTCACTCTATCAGAGAGGCCATGTAAAAAGGTTGCAACTAGGGCCTCATTATTCCAGCTCAATTCAGCTGTGAGGATACGGAACTGAAGAGCATACTGTCCCACAGACGCAGACTCTTGACGGAGACGTAAAAGAGCTCTAGCCGCTGAGGAGACACGACCCGGTTCCTCGAAGATATTCCGAAAAAGTTTCAAGAAATCAGACAGGCTAGAAACCACTGGATCATTCAGTTCCCACAGAGGGGCGGCCAAAGCTAACGCCTCGCCGGACAGGAGGGATATGATATATGCGACTTTTGCCCGATCGGACAGGAAATTTTGGGGCTGAAGTTCAAAATGAATTGTGCACTGGCTAAGGAACCCCCTGCAAGCATTGGAGTCCCCAGAGAAACGGACCGGAGCTGGAAGTTGTAACGAATGTGTGGCTGCGACTGATGCGATAGGTGCAAAGGCAGATAGCGGTTGAGGTTGTTGATCCGGGGGTCCTAATGAGGCCTGAACCTGTTCAACACGCAATGCCAAATCCTGCAGGAATCGCATCACCTGGGTCTGATGCGATTCTTGGGTCTCAAGTCTGCGAACTAAGCTCTGCAATGGATCATCTGCAGGAAGCAGCACGTCAGCCGGGTCCATGGCTGATCAAACTGTCAGGTCACCTTGAGGCGAGGTGACAGATGAACACCGCAGGGATCAGGAGTGCACCGCAAGGTTGTGGACCCTACGGCTGACTGCTGCGGATGGGAGACAGGTCCCACCGGGGTTAGAGCGTAAGATTCCCTGGGGCGCGGAGTCTAAGAGCCAGCAGGTGTTCACCAGAGCCTCGAGTGGTGAGGATGGACTTGGCTGCAACTGGCTCCAGGTCGCGACCCCCAGGGTCCCCCAGCTCACACCCACAGTAGGCAACAGGAAGATAGGGATGGTGAGGGACAAAGCCAAGGTTGGGGCCACAATCAGACAAGAATAGTCGGGGACATGCCAAAAGGTCAGGATCACAGGAAAACAGGGATAGTCAAAGACACGCCAAAGTCAGTAACGGAAACCAGTAGAAGAGCACACGGCAGGTAACAGGAAGCTAACACACAAAGGAATACACAATGGTTGATCAGCCCTGATGGCCTGCAGTGCACAGGTTAATATAGGGCTCCCTGATAGGGCCTGGGGTGGAGCCATGCTTAGAGGAGAGGTTATAAAACCACCAGGTGGAAGTGGCTGGCCTCTTAGTCTGAACACATGAGGGGAGGTAAGCAAAAACAGGAAGATCACTGCATAACCATGACATTTATTTATTGCAAGATGGTTTCCAGTCTTGGTATTGAGTTTGGAAATTACCCTGAGAGGTACTTCATATGAGATGTGTAAATGAGAGGTTCTTAGAACTTCTGTAATGGTTGGAGCTGCCTTTCTCTTCCAGCCTTTAGCTATTTCTAATCTAGCACATAAAAGTATGTGGGAAACAATTTTTCTTAATTGGGGTGGAATTGCTTCTATTCCTAAGGATAGAATGGCCAAGCCTGGGTTTTGAGAAAGGTGGGTATTCATAATAATAGCTATTATGTTGTAAATGGCAGATCAGAGGGTTTGCAGTAGGGGACACTTCCAAAATATATACGGATCAGTGAATCTCTGTTACCGCAATCCCTCCAGCTTAGTGGGGAAGCTTATGGTATGAAATTTGCTAATCTTGTAGGTGTTAAATACCATTGTAATAGTAATTTTTGGTAAAGTTCCCATAAATTAGCGCTTTTGGTAGTTTTATAGGTAGATGCCATTGCTTTTATCCATTGCTCATTGGAGTAGGAGGTCGATAAATCAACTTCCCACGTTCTCATAGAGGGGGTTTTGGTAAAGATTGATTTTTGTTTTAAAATGTTATACATACAAGAGATTCCTTTGATTGAGGAAGAGGGGTTTGTAAGATATAGAAACACTCTCCATGGCAATTTAGTGGCTTGTTGATAACAGATGTAAAATTTGGATATAGGTGTATATATCGTCTGATCTTAGTCCAAACTCTAATTGTGATGACCTAAAGGACTTAGTTGCTGGGCCAACTTTTATATCTGTAACATTCTTGATACCTTTGGTTATCCAATATTTGATTTTTAAGTTTGGGATCAGAAGTTGTAAGCTAGATATAGATAGAGGAATGGACTTAGAGAGCGTATCGCCTATCAGAGTATTTAATAGAATTTTCCAAGCTTGGATTATTGCACACATTGGTGGTGAAATACCTATGGGAGTCTTGGGCATCAATCTATTAGTTAGTAGTAAGTCAGGTGAATTTTTATGTGAACATTGGTGGCTTTCTAGTTCACACCACCTAGATGTATGGTTGTGTGGAAACCACTGTCTGGCCTGTGCTAGGGTGGATTCTAGTTAATAGTATTTTAATATAACATGTCCCACTCCGCCAACGGTTTGTGATTTGATTAGCTTTTGGAAAGCGCATCTGGCTTTTTTTCCCTGCCATGGAAAGCTATTTACCATGGATTGGGCTTTAGCAAAAAAGGACTCAGGGACAAGAATGGGTAGGGTTCGAAACAAGTAAATAAATTGGGGAAGAGTAGACATTTTGAAAGCAGCCAATCTTCCAGACCATGTCAGCTCTGTTTGGGACAAGATCTATAGCTTGGAGTTGAGGTTAGTGAGAAATGGGGTGTAATTTGCTTCAATCAATTGGCTGGTGGTTGCTGTCAATGTTAAATCTAGATATTGAATTCCTTTAGTACTCCAGGAATAAGGGTATCGCATTTCTAGCTGAATTTGCATTGATGAGTTAATTCCTAGACCTAATGTGTGCAATTTGCTATCATTAACTTTATAATAAGAAATACGATTAAACATAGCTAGGGTGTCATGTGCTGCAGCCAGGGACGATTCCACTTCTGTCATAATCAAAATTATATCGTCTGTGAATAAACTGATAGTATGAGTGCATTCACCAGCTGGAAATCCTTTAATGTGTGTGTGGTTTCTCATGTAGATGGCTAGGGGTTTCATCAAAAGGTTAAATATTAAGGGAGACAGTGAGCACCCCTGCCTAGTTCCATTAGATACAGTAAAATATCTAGATAATACCCCAGACATATACACCCTGGCAGATGGCTTAGAATATAGAGCCATAATGGCTGTGAAAATCTTTCAGACAAAGCCGAATGAGTTTAGCACCCTGGCCAAACAGTGTATGCGATCAAAGGCCTTCTCTGCATCTAGTGTCAGAAGTGGAGAAGGCCTTTTCTGCATTTCAGCCATATGGATAACAATTCACCAACCTTCGAGTAGCGTCCAATGTTTGTCTATTTTGGGTAAAACCCGTTTGGTCCAGATGTATAAGTGTGGGGATGATAGAGACCATACGTAAGGCTGTTAGTTTTGCATATAGTTTTAAATCTAAATTGAGAAGTGAGATCAGGCGAAAATTTGAGGGTGAACTTGGATCCTTCCCTGGCTTTGGCAACGTGACAATTAATGCTTCTAACATTTTAGGAGGGAAAGAAGCAGAGGAGGTGGCATTGTTGAAAATTTGAATTAAATGTGGGGATAGTAGGGTCTTGAATTCTTTACAATACTCTTCACTGAAGCCATCTGGGCCCGGTGATTTGTTTGAGAGAAGTGCTTCAATAGCCCTATGGATTTCTAGTTCTGTAAAAGGTAAATTTAAGGAAAGTTTGGAGCTGATCAGGTGTCAATTTAGGAATAGATATAGAATCTAAGAAATCATTGATCGACTGTAGATTTGGCTGATACGTTTTTAAGATCATCTTTTAAATTGTATAATGACCCGTAGTAGAAACTAAAGGAGTCTGCTATTTTTTGTGGGTGGTATTCCTTTTGCTTAGTGCCTGGGTGAACCATATAGGGAATTTTCATTTTACATCTGTGTCCCTTAATGTTTTGTGCTAGGAGCTTACCAGCTCTATTACCATAGACATAATTCATTTTTAATTGTTTGGATACTTTTTCAAAATGATCTAGTGATAGGAGTCTATGATCCTGTCTAAGTTGTGATAATTTGTTTGACAGGGCCTGTGTGGTGTTAATTTTGTTTTGAGCATCTAAATTGGAGATTTCTTGTGTAAGTTTGACTAACCATTTTTGCCTCTGCTTCTTTGCCCTCGCCCCAAGCTGTATCAAAATGCCCCACATGAACGCCTTATGGGCATTCCACAAAGTAAAGTGGTCGTGTACTGATCCCACAATGTTATTTAGAAATTCCTGTAAATGAGCCTGTAGGGCTGTTTTGGTCTCTACTTGTTGTATCAAATATGGGTTGATTCTCCATAATGGACTTTGCTTGGCTGAAGATACATCTACTATTGACAGACCAACGGAAGCATGGTTAGACCATGTTATTATGTTAATGGTAGTTTCTTTGGTCAACAGTAATACTCACTGGTCAATAGGGATGAGCTTCGAGTTTGAGTCAAACTCATGTTCGACTCGAACATTGCCTGTTCGCCTGTTCGCCGAACAGCGAACAATTTGGGGTGTTCGTGGAAAATTCTAAAAGCCGCAGAACACCCTGTAAAAGTCTATGGGAGAAATCTAAAGTGCTAATTTTAAAGGCTTATATGCAAGTTATTGTCATAAAAAGTGTTTGGGGACCTGGGTCCTGCCCCAGGGGATATGTATCAATGCAAAAAAACTTTTAAAAATGTCTGTTTTTTCGGGAGCAGTGATTTTAATAATGCTTAAAGTGAAACAATAAAACTGTAATATTCCTTTAAATTTCGTTCCTGGGGGATGTCTATAGTATGCCTGTAAAGGGGTGCATATTTTCCATGCTTAGAATTGTCCCTGCACAAAGTGTTAGTTCTGCAGGAAAAAAGTAATTTAAAAGCACTCACGGCTATAATGAATTGTCAGCTCCCCATAATACAGAGAACAGTCATTGAAAGTCATTGATAAATAAAAAAAAAGGGTGGGATTCCCCCCAAATTCAATTACCAGGCCCTTCGGGTCTGGTATGGATGTTAAGGGGAACCCCGTGTCAAATTAAAAAAAAAAATGTCATGGGGTTCCCCCAAAATCCATACCACACACCGTTGGGAAAAGTCCTTTATTAAAAATTTAAAAAAAAAAAGATTCCAGTGGTGGTAATCCACTCTTGCTATCCAGCTATGGCTGATGTTTTCTGTGGGGTCCAGAGATGCCTGATCTCTTCCCCGGGGTCCAGCAATGGTTGATCTCTCCCGATGGTCCAGTGCAGAGCATCCATCCTGTCTCCACCCGAGACACTGCGGGAATCCCGGCAGCCTGATCCCTTCTGACGCAAGGGGAAACCCAGGCTTCCCCAGTGATCTACGGGTGACCCCACCCCCTCTGATGTAATGCAGGTTTACGTTACATCAGAGGGGGCAGGGTCACTCGCATGTTACTTTGGAAGCCCGGGTTTCCCCTTGCATCAGAAGGAGGCGGGGTCAGGTGACCCTCCTCAGCTAAAACCTGTCAGGCTGCCGGGATTCCCGCAGTGTCTCCGGTGAAGACAGGATGGATGCGCTGCGCTGGACCATCGGGAGAGATCACCCATTGCTGGACCCTGCAGAAGAGATCAGGCATCGCTGGACCCCAGAGAAGAGATCAGCCTTTGATGGATAGCAAGAGTGGATTACCACTGCTAGAATCTTTTTTTTTTTTTTTTAATAAAGGACTTTTCCCAACGGTGTGTATGTGTTTTTTAACAATTTCTTACATTTTCTTTGTGAAATTGTAGGGGTACTTTTGTACCCCCTTACCATTTCAAACGGAGGGTTGGGATCTTGGGGTCCCCTTGTTAAAGGGGGCTTCCAGATTCTGATAAGCCCCTCACCCCCAGACTCCCACAACCACTGGCCAGGGTTGTGGGGATGAGGCCCTTGTCCCCATCAACATGGGGACATGGTGCTTTGAGGGGTCACAAAACATCCTCCCAATGTTGAGGGTATGTGGCCTGGTAAGGTTCAGGAGGAGGGCGCTCTCTTGCCCCCTCCTCTTTTCCTGCGGCCTGTCAGGTTGCATGCTCGGGTAAAGGGTCTGGTATGGATTTTTGGGGGGAACCCCACGTCATTTTTTTTAAATTTGACGCAGGGCTCCCCTTAATATTCATACCAGACCTGAAGGGCCTGGTGATTGAATTTGGGGGGAACCCCACGCTTTTTTTTTTTATCAATGACTTTCAATGCCTGTTCTCTGTGTCACAGGGAGCTGACAATTCATTATAGCCGCGGTAGCTTTTAAATTACTTTTTTTCCTGCAGAAATTACACTTTGTGCAGGGACAGTTCTAAGCACAGGAAACATGCGCCCTTTACAGGCATACTATACACACCCCCCAGGTACAAAATTTAAAGGAATACCCCCAGAAAAGAGATCAGGCATCTCTGGACCCCGCAGAAGACATCAGCCATAGCTGGATAGCAAGAGTGGATTACCACCGCTGGAATTTTTTTTTTTTTTTTTTTAATAAAGGGCTTTTCTCAACGGTCTGTGGTATGGATTTTTGGGGGGAACCCCATGTCATTTTTTAAAAAATTTTTTTTTTTATTTGACACAGGGTCCCCCTTAATATCCATACCAGACCCGAAGGGTCTGGTAATTGAATTTGGGGGAATCCCACACTTTTTTTTTTATTATTTATCAATGACTTTCAATGACTGTTCTCTGTATTATGGGAGCTGACAATTCATTGTAGCCGCGAGTGCTTTTAAATGACTTTTTTCCTGCAGAATTGACACTTTGTACAGGGACAGTTCTAAGCATGGCAAATATGCGCCCCTTTACAGGCATACTATAGACATCCCCCAGGAACGAAATTTAAAGGAATATTATAGTTTTATTGTTTCAGCATTATTAAAATCACTGCTCCTGAAAAAACTGAAGTTTTTAAAACTTTTTTTTGCATTGATACATGTCCGCTGGGGCAGGACCCAGGTCCCCAAACACTTTTTAGGACAATAACTTGCATATAAGCCTTTAAAATTACTGTAGCACTTTTGATTTTGAACGTTCGAGTCCCATAGACTTTAATAGGGTTCTAAAGTTCACACGAAGTTTAGGTCTGTTCGCTGGTTCTGGTGCGAACTGAATGGGGGGGTGTTTAGCTCATCCTTACTGGTCAACTAAAAAAAGGTCTATTCTTGTGTAAACCTGATGCGGTAGAGAAAAAAAGGTGAAATCTTTTTCATCTGCATGCAAACAGCGCCATGCGTCATATAAGTTTTGGTGGCGTATAGCTGGGAGTAATGAAGTATTGGAGCACTTAGAAAGAGATGTGAAGCCAAATTTTGGATCCGGAGTAATGTTGAAGTCCCCGCTGATTATTAATAGACCTCTTTAAAGCTTTCGAATCTTTTTCATAAATTTACTGAAAAAATAGACTTGATGTTTGTTGGGGGAGTACACAGTAGCAATCATGTACGTGGTAGAATTTAAGTCACATATGAGAATCAAAAATTTACCTTGCGGATCTTTTATTTTCTCATGTAGTGTGAATGCCACTGTGTCTCTGACAGCGATAAGTACTCCTTTGGTTTTGAAGTCTGCATTTGCAGTAAAAACAAAAGGGTAATTCCTGTGTAAGGGGGAGCTAGAGAACTGAAGTGAGTCTCCTGTGCACATAGAACTTCTTTCCAAAGAGATTTTAATTTCATAGGGTGATTAAGCCCTTTGACATTAATAGATAAGAAGTTAAGTGTCATATTCCAATGTATCTAGGTGCTAGAAGTTTGCTAGGACACCTCTTTATGAAATGTAGCAGTCCTTTGTGGGAAGGAGTTTGGAACTTGGCTGTTTGATGAAGTGATGAAGTCACGGTCGATCGCAGATGGTCCCACCCCAACTGTGCACGGCGCATGCGAGCGATCGTGAGCGCGCTGCGTGTGCACGTCAGTGGTGGCGTGTTCCCCAGGAACACTGCTCGTCACCGACATTGGCCAGCTGTTTACCCACGTGATCGGCTGTGATCCTTTCACAGCCGATCACTAAAATGTGAACAAACCGCGGTAACGAGATGTTACCGGGTTCTCCTCCTCACACACCGATCGTGTGTGAGGAGGAGATTGAGATTGCGGTAAAATCTCATTACCGTCTACAGTACACATCAAGCACACTGATTGCCCCCCCCCCAATAAAGAGGACCTGTCACCACCCCTCATAGTACCTGTCAATCACAGTCCATCAGAGGAACCTGTCACAGTCCATCAGAGTATTTGAGTACCTGTCACAGCCCATCAGAGTACCCGAGTACCTGTCACAGATCATCTGAGTACCCAAGTACCTGTCCCAGCCCATCAGAGTACCTGAGTACCTGTCACGGCACATCAGAGTACCCGAGTACCTGTCACGGCACATCAGAGTACCCGAGTACCTGTCATGGCACATCAGGGTACCCGAGTACCTGTCACGGTCCATCAGAGTACCCGAGTACCTGTCACGGCCCATCAGAGTACCCGAGTACCTGTCACGGCCCATCAGAGTACTCGAGTACCTGTCACGGTCCATCAGGGTACCCGAGTACCTGTCACAGTCCATCAGGGTACCCGAGTACCTGTCACAGTCCATCAGAGTACCCGAGTACCTGTCACAGTCCATCAGGGTACCCGAGTACCTGTCACAGTCCATCATGGTACCCGAGTATCTGTCACGGTCCATCAGAGTACCCGAGTATCTGTCACGGTCCATCAGAGTACCCGAGTACCTGTCACGGTCCATCAGAGTACCCGAGTACCTGTCACAGCCCATCAAAGTACCCAAGTACCTGTCACGGTTCATCCGAGTACCCGAGTAGCTGTCACAGCCCATCAAAGTACCCAAGTACCTGTCACGGTTCATCCGAGTACCCGAGTACCTGTCACAGCCCATCTGAGTACCCGAGTACCTGTCACAGCCCATCTGAGTACCCAAGTACCTGTTCCAGTCCATCTGAGTACCCGAGTACCTGTCACAGTTCATCTGAGTACCCGAGTATCTGTCACAGTTCATCTGAGTACTTGAGTACCTGTCACAGTTCATCTTAGTACCCGAGTACCTGTCACAGTCCATATGAGTACCTCTCACCGTACCCGAGGAGGTATGGCACCAGGTTGAAGGTCAATTGTGCCATCATACAACCGGTGTGGAGCCAAACTACCCACTTGACCTTTGCCAAAGACATGTGGTACTCCTTCGGCAGGGAGGAGAGTGAAGAGGTACACAGGACCTTAGCCATCTGAAAACATGTCTTGCTGCATTGTGGCATCCAGGGAAGAACCCCAACACAAAGCCAATAAAAAGAGGGGTTGTGCTACTGTAACCAAGGATAACCAATAACCACCGGAACTTACTGTAGATGAGGAAATTAATTGGAATTGGATTATCTCATAGTGAAGAGCCCCTACGGTCATGGACAATGGAACAGTCCCATAAGTCACATGGGCAGGCTGCAGAGGTGTCCCATTGCGAACCTTAATGGCAAGTGGAGTGGCAAGAAGCTGCAGCAGAATTGAGTGCTTATTTACAAAGAGTTGACTAGAGCCGGTATCTTGACGGATGACTCAGACCAAGAAAGGATAACTGAGACCAGGGGCTTATGCTTCTGGACAACTGTGGACGAAACAAGATCACCTAAGGTCTGTCGGCTACAGGACCTCAAGGTTTGGGCGTTCCCAGGACAGGTAGGACAAGACTTCAAAAAATGTCCAGCCTGGCCACAATAAAGGCACAATCTCTCCTTCCTCCTAAAGGTTCTCTCATCCACAGAGAGATGTGTGAAACCCAAGTGCGTGGGTTCACCGTCACTGACCGACTCGGTACCAGGAGGAATGGGAGGTGAGAGAGTCAAGGTTGGGACTGCAAAGCTCAAAGACAAATGTACAGGAGGCTTCCGCAAGTGCTCCTTAAAAGAGAGTCTTTCTCAGAGTCTGGAGTCTATGATGATGGCAAACGTGATCCATTTCTCCAGCTCAGCAGGTATATCTCGGGCTGCTATCTCATCTTTGATGGTATCTGAGAAACCATGAGAAAGCAGCCACAAGAGCCTCATTGTTCCAAGCAACCTCCGCTGCAAGAGTATGGAATTCAATGGCGTAATCTGCAACAGTTCTCGTACTTTGTTTGATGGACATGTGGCACTTGGCAGCAGAAGCGGAGCATGCAGGAACATCAAATAACCTTTTAAAGGAAGCAACAAACTCTGATTAACTTAGGACCTTGGGTTTTTGCATCTCCCATAGAGGGTTTGCCCAGGCCAAGGCTCTCTCAGAAAGCAAAAATATCACAAACTCTACTTTGCGTCTGTCCGTGGGAAACGCCTGGGGCAGCATCTCAAAGTATATCTCAATCTGGTTGAGAAATCCTCTGCATTGGACTGGATCACCCCCACATCACTGGGGAAGCAGAGCGGAACCAGACATACCTCTTATAGAGGTAATGCTCGAGGGGGGAGCCTGTACAGAGACAGCAGCAGCAGGGACGTCCTGCAACAGGGGTTGTACAGGAGCAGCCACAGTGGGAGATTCCAGATGAGCCATCCAATTCAGGAGCATCTGTAATGCCATGGCAAACTGATCCATGCGGTGATCTTGCTCATCCAATCTGGAAAAAATATTACCAACAAGTGGATTGACTGCAACTTCTGAATTCATGGCCTTCACCTACTGTCAGAAACCACAAATCCGACCAAGACAGTGGTGTAGTGGTTAGCACTCTCACCTAGCAGTAAAAAGGGTTGCTGGTTCAAATCCCAACCACAACACTACCTGCCTGGAGTTTGCATGTTCTCCTTGTACCTGTGTGGGTTTCCTCTGACACTCCAAAGACATGCAGGTAGGTTAATTGGCTTCTGTCCAAAATTGGCCCTAGTATATGAATGGGGACTTTGGAATGTGGGCTCCTTGAGGGTAGGGACCAATGTGAGTGTGCAATGTAAAGGGATAGGGGTAGACACTCACTCAGATTGAACTGGATGGACTGGTGTCTTTATTCAACCTTACTAACTATGAAACTAGAAGCCATTTTTACTGTAAGAATCACACTAGTTTATTAATAATAATAATAATAAAAAGTAAACAGAGCAAACATAGTCAAAACTAGGAATGAGCTTCATGTTTGAGTCGAACCCATGTTCGACTCAAACATTGTCTGTTCGTCTATTCGGCGATTTCCGAACATTATGGGACATTCGCGCAAAATTCGAATGGTGCGAATGGCCCATAACTCACTGCAGCATCGCAGTGCATTGCTGGCTGATGATTGGCCAAGCATGCACTATGACCCGCATGTTTGGCCAATCACAGCACCATCTGTACAGACAGCCGTAATTGGCCAAAGCCAGGGTGGCTTTGGCCAATTATGGATCAGGGGTTTTAGTACATGCCCCACAATATATAAGGCCGCCTGTGTGACAGCCTTGTGTAGTGTGTAGCGGCGGCAGAGACAGAGAGAGACAGTGTGATTTAATTTCATTTGAGTTAGATAGGGCAGACAGGAAGCTAGTCAGTTATCTGCAGTCAGTGTATTGTGTATATATATGCATCCTAGGTGTTGTGTTCATATATATATATATATATATATATATATATATATATATATATATATATATATATACTGTATTCAGTTTAGTTAGATCCGTTATTGTGTACTGTGTCCTTTGCACAGTGTTCACTTAAAGTTACCCCAATTGCTGGTGTTCTGCTGATCCTATCCACAGCCAGCTGTAGCAATTACAGTTGATTCTGACCAAATCTCCAACTCATTTGCAGAAATGCAGCCCCATTTTCCTGCAGACATTCATTATTTTATTGCTCTCCAGTCTTTCGACAAACAAACTGCCTCCTAATAAAGCCAAATACTACACATTTTGACTCGGCAGTTCAGAGCACCTGCTCTCATTTTTCTGCACCCAGTTCCTATGTTTTCATGCATAGGAAGTGGAAACAAGGCTAAGTGACTCAACTATGTATGAAACAATTAAGAAATGGGCTGTGAAAATGACATGAATGGCAAAGAGATAGATAGATCGATAGATAGATAGATAGATAGATAGATAGAGCTAGATAGATAGAGCTAGATAGATAGATAGAGCTAGATAGATAGAGATAGATAGATAGATAGATAGATAGATAGATAGATAGATAGATAGATAGATAGATAGATAGATAGATAGATAGATAGATATAGATAGATAGAGCTAGATAGATAGATAGATAGATAGAGCTAGATAGATAGATAGATAGAGCTAGATAGATAGAGATAGATAGATAGATAGATAGATAGATAGATAGATAGATAGATAGATAGATAGATAGATCTGTGCTTCTCGCGCTCACCGCCCCACGAGATGCCGCGCATCCATAGGAATGTATTGGGGGCGGCGAGCGGGAGGAGCGACATAGCTCAAAGCTGGCTCCCGCGATGGGGCTCACGGGTGTGAATCCCACCGCTAACGGCGGCGAGATTGGCACAATATCGGCGGCGCCCACTGTAGATAGATAGATAGATAAAAGTGTCCTGCATTTTTCACTATATTAACACTACTTAATATATACAAAAATTTGACAATTTAAAATATGAAGAGGATGAAAGTAACGTATTTAAATAAAGATACTGACCTTCTGTTGAGCTACATGTGGATAACAGTGTGTAATTAAACAAATGTGCAAACAATATATTAATGTCACTTCCGATAGAGAGGTCGACATTTGTTTGTAATTGCAACAGACAGCTGCGATATGAGATTCTCAGAGGGGGAAAACCTCATCATTCATTCTCTCTTGCTATAAACATCACTAAGCTGAATCTATTTCAGTGAAGAAGCTACAGGAAAAAGCTTATTAAAAGACCAAATGAAATGTGACTTCACATTAGTCATTTGAAATGTTATTTCTGCTTCAGATTGAAATGGAAAATCTGGTGCTATCTATCTACAGTATCTATCTATCTATCTATCTATCTATCTATCTATCTATCTATCTATCTATCTATCTATCTATCTATCTATCTATCTATCTATCTATCTATCTATCTATCTATCTATCTATCTATCTAGCTATCTCGCTATCTAGCTATCTATCTATCTATTTTACTTAGGGGGTTATTTACGAAAGGCAAATCCACTTTGCACTGTAAGTGCAGTCGCTGTAGATCTGAGGGGAAGATCTGAAATGAAGGGAAGCTTCATCCATGTTTTATCGTTTTATCATTCAACCATGTACAAGCTAAAATGCTGTTTTGTATTTTCCTTGCATGTCCCCCTCGGATATAAAGCGACTGGACTTTAAATTGCACTCGTAGAGCAAATTGGAGTTTCTTTCAGTAAATAACCCCCTTGGTTAGGGATGAGCCGAACACCCCCCGGTTCGGATCGCATCAGAACTTTCGAACGGACCCCAAATTCGTACGAACGTTAGAACCCCATTGAAGTCTATGGGACTCGAACGTTCGAAATTAAAAGTGCTAATTTTAACGGCTAATATGCAAGATACTGTCCTAAAAAGGGTTTGGGGACCTGGCTCCTGCCCCAGGGGACATGGGTCAATGCAAAAAAAACTTTTAAAAATGGCCGTTTTAGCGGGAGCACTGATTTTAATGACGATTAAAGTGGAGAAAAAAAAGTGAAATATTCCTTTAAATATGGTGCCTGTGGGGTGTCTGTAGTATGCCTGTGAAGTGCCACTAATTTCCCGTGTTTAGAACAGTCCCTGCACAAAATGACATTTAACGGAAATAATGTCATTTAAAGCTGCTTGCGGTTTTAATGTTATATCTGGTTCCTGCAATATGGTTGAAAATCATTGAGAAAAATGGCATGGGTAGCCCTCCCTGCCCATTACCAGCCCCTTTGGGTCTTGTACGCATATTAAGGGGAACCCCGTACCCATATTAAAAAAAGGAAATGCATGTGGCCCCCAGGCCCTATATACTCAGAACAGCAGTATACAGGCGGTGCAAACAAGACAGGGACTGTGTAGGTTTGTTGTGTTAAGTTGAATCTGTTTGTAATTTTCAACTGGTACATTTTTAAAGTGTAGCTCCAGTCAAAAAAACTATTTTTAAGCTTTTTGGAAAACATAGGGAAGGGTTATCACCCCTGTATAATTTGTTTTGTCGTCCATCTTTTTTCATCTCACTTGCTGTTGTCTCCTTCCGTTTGCAAGTAGGAGATGTTTGTAAGTTGGATATTTGAAAGTAGGGGCCTGCCCTATATGCTCTGCAGAAATGGCGGAACAAGGTGTTGGTTTTGCCACAACATTGTAAGCCCTCAAAGTGACTCTTGCTGGGCGCTGGAGCGCCCTGCTGTGAACGATTATATCAAGAATTGTAATTACATGCCATTGTTGAACAGTAGTAGAAAAATTGACCTTTGGTGGTTGTGGTGCTGGTGCCACAACACTATAAGTCCTCACCGTTACTCTGGGTGGGCACAGGAAGGGGCCCTCCTGTGAAATATTATATCAAGAATTGTAATTACATGTCCCTGTTAAACAGGGGCAGAAAAATTGGGCCTTAGGCACTGGTGCTGGTGCCACGACACTGCAACCTCTCCCATATACTCTCGTTTTATTGCAGGAATTAGCCCTGCTGCAAAGCATTGCATCAAAAATTGTAATTAAACGCCCCTGTTAAACAGGGGCAGAAAAATTGGGCTGATGGCATCACCCAGAACCAGAAATGTTCTTCCAACATATCAGCGGAGGAGGAAGAGGATAGACAGTCAACATAACAGGACAGTCACTCAGCATCAGCATAGGCAGTCTTGAAGGGATGTGATATTTCAAAAAAAATTATTCGGTTACATCAGCTTCAGGTGCTTGGTAGCTGTGGGTTATCCAAGACTGATTCATCTTGATGAAGGTCAGTCGATCAACTGATTCGGTGGACAGGCGCACCCTGTGATCGGTAACAAAGCCACCAGCAGCACTGAAGGACGCTGGATGCAGGACAGGCCAGTAGCTTAATTGCATACTGTGCAAGCTCTGGCCAGTGATCCATCCTCAAGACCCAGTAAGCCAGAGGATTTTCGGTGGGAAAGGTGTCCAAGTCTGACCTTGCCCCTAGGTATTCCTGCACCATGTAAATCAGACGCTGGCGATGGTTGCTGGAACCGATCATACCCTGGGGCTGCGGACTAAAAAATTGTCTGAAAGAATCAGTCAGACGGCCACCTTCTCCACCGCTCCTTCTGACTGATGCCTCAGCAACACGTTGTCCAGGACCAGGAGTTTGTAACCTCCCAGTCTCTGGGAACGCGTTGCACAGACCTTTCTGCAAGGCTTCCCGGAGATGTCTCATCCTCTGCTCCCTCTGCGATGGCAAGATAAGGTCGGCAACCTTACCCTTGTACCGTGGATCAAGCAGAGTGGCCAGCCAGTAATGGTCCCTCTCCTTGATCCGAAGAATACGAGGATCCTTCCGCAGGCTTTGCAGGATCAGGGAGGCCATGCAGCATAGGTTAGCTGAGGCATTCGGTCCGGAGTCCTCTGGGTCACTCATTGATGGCCCTCTGCTGCGTGTGCAGCCGCTGCAGCATGGCTAACGCTGAGTTCCACCTGGTGGGCATGTCACATATAAGGTGGTTCTTGGGCAGGTTCAACTCCTTTTGGAGCTCAGCCAGCCGATCACTGGCATTAAATGATCAGCGGAAATCACACAGACTTTTCTGGCCTGCTTCAGGACGTCCTGTAAGCCCGGGTACCTGCCCAAGAACCGCTGCACCACCAGGTTAAGGACGTGAGCCACACAGGGCACATAGGTCAGTCCCTGTCAGAGGGCGGAGAGGAGGTTGGGGCCATCGTCGCAAACCACCAATCTTGGCTTAAGCTGGCGTGGCGTCAACCACCTCTCGGCCTGCCCCTGCAGAGCTGACAAAATATCTGCCTACGTGTGGCTCCTGTCCCCCAAACAAACCAGTGCAAGCAAGGCATGGCATAGTTTTGCCTGCGTACTTACGTAGCCCCTTGAACGCCTACAGAGCACCGCTGGTTCCAAGGACAGAGCACTGGAAGAGGCCATGGAGCAAGAAGAAGAGGAGGGGTGGAGGAGAGAGGTGTGTCACAACCAGTAGTAGCATGTTGGAGGCGTGGTGGCGGAACAACCTCCAACACTACTGCACCTTGTCCTGCATCCTTCCCAGCTGCCAGAAGAGTGACCCAATGGGCCGTGAAAGTCAGGTAACGTCCCTGTCCATGCCTGCTGGACCATGAGTCAGCGGTAATATGCACCTTACCGCTGACTGCCCTGTCCAGCGAGGCAAGGAAATTGCCTTCCACATGCTGGTAGAGAGCCGGAATCGCCTTCCGTGAGAAAAAGTGGCGTTTGGGGACCTGCCACCGAGGAACCGCACATTGCGCAAACTCCCAGAAGGGGGCCGAGTCTACCAACTGAAAAGGCAGCAGTTGAAGTGCTAGCAATTTAGCCAAGCTAGCATTCATCCAATGGGCATGTGGATGGCTGGGAGTGAACTTCTTTCTACGTTCCAGCCGCTGGGTCAGGGAAATTTGCCTGCTACAATCGGACGTGGGTGTACTGCTAGCAGAGTGCCCGCAAGCACTTGGCTGTGACACACCTAATTCTACACCTTCATTCCTCTCAGTGCAGGTTTCACAGAGGACTGAAGGTCTAGTGGGGTTGGAGATCCCAGCTGATGAGGAGTAAGGAGAGGTCCGCTTTTTTCTTTGGTGTGGGTCTTTGAGGTAAGCTTGCCAACGAGCTCCATGGCAGGTCAACATATGTCTGGTCAAGCATGTGGTGCCCATGTGGCTGATGTTTTAGCCACGCGAGATACGCTTGAGACATATGTTGCAAATAGCAGCAGTGCGGTTTGATACAATCTCAAAAAAGGCCCACACCAAAGAACTTTTAGAATAACGCACAGAGGCAGCGCCCTGCACAGGCTGAGCTCTGCAGTGTTATTCAGTCGATGTGCTGCCTCTAAGCTGGCCCCCGGAGGGCATCCTGCCTCCTGGGAGATGTGCCTCCTCCTCCTCCTCTCTCCTACCAGGCACACACATGCAGTCAGTGCCCTCATCATCCCCTACCTCTTCATCACTGGAGCAAACCTGGCTGTATGCTGCAGCTTGTGGAACAGGACTGCTAGATTGCTGTCCTTCTTGAGCATCCCCTCTCTCTGCGCTCACGCTACTGCCTTCCTCTAGCTGAGTATCATCATCAGAGCCTACAAACACTGGGCATCCTCCTGGAGCATGTACCCAACATTGTGCTCAAAGAGTTTGGGGGACTCCTCAGGAGGACATGGTGGGTCTAGAGAAGGAGTCACTGATGATGACATTGAGACAAGGAAAGAGGATGTGTTGCCAGCTGCTTTGCTAGTAGCCTGAGCCTGGGTGAGACAGGATGAGGAGGATGAAGAGGGCGTGGTCATCCACTCTACCAAGTCTTCACATGATGCGGCTTAACACGTCCAGCTGCTGAAAATAAGGACAAGCGTGTCCCATGGCCACGTGCTGATGATGATGCACCGCGTCCACGACCAGCACTGTTGTCTCTAGACACAGAGCCTGCTTGCCCTCTTTTATTGGCTCATGCCTGTCTGCCTCTCCTTGTTGGCCTTCCAGACATGGTAATGGTCTGCAGGGAGATGGGAAAACCAGCAATTGGGTAGTGTATATTGTGCTGGAGGCACACAACACCCACTGACTCCTGCAGATGCCTTTATTATAGAACACCAGCAATAAAGGGTAGATACAGGTGTATATTGTTCTGTGCTGGAGGTACACAACACCCACTAACTAATGCAGATGCCTGTATGAGAGAACATCAGCAATAAAGGGTAGATACAGGTGTATACTGTGCTGTGCTGGAGGCACACAACACCCACTAACTCTTGCAGATACCTTTATTATAGAACACCAGCAATAAAGGGTAGATATAGGTGTATACTGTGCTGGAGGCACACAATGCCCACTAACTCCTGCAGATGGCTGTATTAGAGAACACCAGCAATAACGGGTAGATACCGGTGTATACTGTGCTGTGCTGGAGGCACACAACACCAACTAACTCCTGCAGATGGCTCAATTAGAGAACAGCAATATAGGTAGCTACAGGTGTATACTGCGCTGGAGGCACACAACACCAACTAACTCCTGCAGATGGCAGATGGCTCAATTAGATAAGAGCAATATAGGTAGCTACAGGTGTATACTGCGCTGGAGGCACACAACACCAACTAACTTCTGCAGATGGCAGATGGCTAAATTAGAGAAGAGCAACAAAGGGTAGATACAGGTGTATTCTGCTGTGAAGGCACACAGACAACACCCAGTCACCCACTAACTCCTGCAGATGGCAGATGGCTCAATTAGAGAACAGCAATAAAGGGTAGATATAGGTGTAATCTGCAATGAAGGCACACAGACAACACCCCAGTCACCCTATAACTCCTGCAGATGGCAGATGGCTCAATTAGAGAACAGCAATAAAGGGTATATACAGGTGTATTCTGCGGTGAAGGCACACAGACAACACCCAGTCACCCACTAACTCCTGTAGATGGCTCAATTAGAGAACAGCAATAAAGGGTATATACAGGTGTATTCTGCGGTGAAGGCACACAGACAACACCCAGTCACCCACTAACTCCTGCAGATGGCTCAAATAGAGAACAGCAATAAAGGGTAGATACAGGTGTATTCTGCGGTGAAGGCACACAGACAACACCCATTAACTCCTGCAGATGTCGGAACACTACAAAAGGCCGCCCTGCTGGCGGCCTTATATAGTGTGGGGCGTGTACTACACAGCCTGAGCTACAATTGCCTGTGGCCAATGATGAATCTTCTCACTGCCAGCACTGTGATTGGCCAAGCATGCAGGGTCACAGTGCATGCTTGGCCAATCATGAGTCAGCTGGGACTAATTGGCAAGCTTCCATATCCAGGTACATCAGAGCTGTGGGCTGGTTGGAGGTCTTTGGAAGGCAGTGTTGGAAGCAGTAAGGCAAAGGAAAGGTAACATCTCTAGTAGTCCAGTCAATGCAGGGGTTGTGGGCCTGGAGCCAGGACATACCCAGGATAACTGGAAACAAGGGTGAAGAGATGATGTCAAGACTTAAAAGTTCATGGTGAAGATTGGATATGCTGGCAGAGATGGGGATGGTTTCCTGGGTGACTGGACCAGACCAGATGGCAGATCCATCGGCAAGATGTATTAGTAGTCCTTGGGTCTTGGAGCGTAGTGGAATGTGATGTTTCACTGCGAAAGCAGACCATAAAGCAGCTGCATGCTCCTGAATCAACGATAGTGGGAACCTGGATGTTCTTTCCGGGGAGCTGCAACAAAATGGAAAGAGCAAGATGAGGGGAAGCATTGGTGATTGCGAGGACTTGATCAGCAGAAAGAGGAAGCCACTTACGGATCTTGCCGGGGCAGGATCTCACATAATGCCCAGGCTCCCCACAGTACATGCACAGATCATTCATGCGGTGACGTTGACGTTCTTCAGGTGTGAGCTCTGGTCGTAGCAAACCCAGCTGCATAGGCTCTGGCACATCTGTAGTAGGAGTAGGCTGAGCTGGTGGCATAGTACTTGAGTAACTGGGTAGTCTTGGCAACATCCAGGTTGGACGTGACGGACCTGTGGTTCTCTCTGACCTGTGTTCCCGTAGGCATCTATCAATCTGTATGGCTAGATTGATAAGTTCATCCAGGATCTGAGGAACCCCTACATGGGCGAGTTCATCTTTAAGGGGGTCAGATGCCTGAACTCTGCAACATAGTCCTCTGCGGCCCTGCTGTAATGCATGGAGAGCGGCTTTGGCTGTTGTTGAGAGTTTAGGGCCCTCATAGATTCGGGCCATAGCATCAAAAAATGTGGTCAGGTTGGAAAGTTCGTCAGTTCAAGAAGGTGATGCGCCCAGAGCTGGGGCTCGTTCTGAAGCAAGGAGATTACAAAGCCCACTTTGGTGGCTTCCAAAGAAAATGTCCATGGCTGAAGGGTAAAGTATAACTTGCAGGAGTTGCGAAAGGCCCTGAATTTGCTACGTTCACCAGAAAATCTCTCAGGCGTGGGCACTTGAGGTTTGGGGGGTAACATCACTACTGCTGGTGTAGCAGGCATGCTGACAGAGGTAGATGGTGACCCCTGGGTAGTAGCAGGTGGAGAGAGGGCTTGAACACGTTCCTCCAGACGGGAATAGCACTCTTGGAGACTTTTAACTGCCTGGGTCAAGTCCGCCAAATGCAAACATAGTTCATGCAGCGGAGAGGCTCCCTGCCCGGGCTCGGGCATGGCTGCTTGATACTATCACATACCTAGTGGTGAGCCCAGAATGCAGAATGAGACCTCTCTTGTGTCCCTGACTCACGTCCCCTGATGGTGGTGACAGGAGGCACAGGAGTCAAAGGTAGCACGAGTGCCTGGCAGGATCAACAGCAGAAGGATGGATCAGACAGACTTCAGGAACTGTAGCTGGACAAGCAGGCCTCAGCAGCAGGGGACAGGAACCAGCAGACAGCAGGAGACCAACAGGAACAGGTAGATCACTCAGGAGCAGGCACACAGAAGAGTCGGGCAATCCGGGTCAAACCAGATGGTCAAAACAGAAACAGATGCAGCAGGCAGAGGCAGGAACGTGGAACAGGCCGGGTCGGTAACGGATGAGCATGGATGGACCAGAGGATTAGACAGGTGCAGAGTCGTAGTCGTAGACAAGCCGGAGGTCAGAGGCAGGCAGAAGGCAAGGAAGGTCACAGGTCAGGCCGGGTCAACACACGGTCAGATCAGATTCAGGCAATAGACTCAGAAACACTGTAGATCAAGCAGCAAGATCTGAAGGGAGAACTGGGTTTAAATAGCCCACTTGGCGCTGGTAACCACGCGCGCACATGCCAACATGCGCACATGTGTACGTGCATGCATCCAGGCACCTGCAGGTGCACACAGACAGGTGACGGACCGCTGTCCTTAGCCAGCCTTTCCTGACAATACCCCAATTCCTGGTGTTCTGCTGATTCTATCCGCAGGCAGCTGCAGCAATTCCAGTAGGTGTACTGTCACATCTGCGCAGTTCGCACCTAAAGCTACCCCAATTGCTGGTGTTCTGCTGATCCTATACCACAGGCAGCACCAGTAATTACAGTTGGTGTATTGTGTCATCTGCCCAGTGTACCCCTAAAGCTTCCCCAATGGCTGGTGTTCTGCTGATTCTATCCACATGCAGCTGTAGCAATTACAGTCGGTGTACTGTGTCATCTGCACAGTTTGCACCTAAAGCTACCCCAATTGCTGGTGTTCTGCTGATCCTATACCGCAGGCAGCTTCAGTAATTACAGTTGGTGTATTGTGTCATCTGCACAGTGTGCACCTAAAGCTATCCCAATTGCTGGTGTTCTTCAGATCCTATACCAGAGGCAGGCAGCTGCAGTGATTACAGACGGTGTACTGTGTCATCTGCACAGTTTGCACCTAAAGCTACCCCAATTGCTGGTGTTCTGCTGATCCTATACTGGAGGCAGCTCCAGTAATTACAGTTGGTGCATTGTGTCATCTGTACAGTGTGCACCTAAAGCTACCCCAATTGCTGGTGTTCTTCAGAGCCTATACCACAGGCAGGCAGCTGCAGTAATTACAGTTGGTGTACTGTGTCATCTGCACAGTGTGCACCTAAAGCTACCCCAATTGCTTGTATTCTTCAGATCCTATACCACAGGCAGGCAGCTGCAGTGATTACAGTCAGTGTACTTTATCATCTGCACAGTTTGCACCCAAAGCTACCTCAATTTCTGGTGTTCTTCAGATCCTATACCACAGGCAGGCAGCTCCAGTAATTACAGTTGGGGTAATGTGTCATCTGCACAGTGTGCACCTAAAGTTACCCCAATTGCTGGTGTTCTTCAGATCCTATACCACAGGCAGGCAGCTGCAGTGATTACAGTCGATGTACTGTGTCATCTGCACAGTTTGCACCTAAAGCTACCCCAATTGCTGGTCTTCTGCTGATCCTATACCACAGGCAGCTCCAGTAATTACTGTTGGTGTATTGTGTCATCTGCACAGTGTGCTCCTAAAGCTACCCCAATTGCTGGTGCCCTTCAGAGCCTATACCACAGGCAGGCAGCTGCAGTAATTACAGTTGGTGTACTGTGTCATCTGCACAGTGTGCACCTAAAGCTACCCCAATTGCTTGTATTCTTCAGATCCTATACCACAGGCAGGCAGCTGCAGTGATTACAGTCAGTGTACTTTATCATCTGCACAGTTTGCACCCAAAGCTACCTCAATTTCTGGTGTTCTTCAGATCCTATACCACAGGCAGGCAGCTCCAGTAATTACAGTTGGTGTAATGTGTCATCTGCACAGTGTGTACCTAAAGTTACCCCAATTGCTGGTGTTCTTCAGATCCTATACCACAGGCAGGCAGCTGCAGTGATTACAGTCGATGTACTTTGTCATCTGCACAGTTTGCACCTAAAGCTACCCCAATTGCTGGTCTTCTGCTGATCCTATACCACAGGCAGCTCCAGTAATTACTGTTGGTGTATTGTGTCATCTGCACAGTGTGCTCCTAAAGCTACCCCAATTGCTGGTGCCCTTCAGATCCTATACCACAGGCAGGCAGCTGGAGTAATTACAGTCAGTGTATTTTGCCATCTGCACAGTGTACGCCTAAAGCTACCCCAATTGCTGTTGTTCTCATAGTAATAATATTACAGGCAGGCAGTTGATACTGCTAACTGCAGTATAATCAGTATATATGTCCCAGATTTGTGCAGCTACATCTCCCTGCAGGCCATTAGTATGTCTGGAAGGCCAACAAGGAGAGGCAGACAGTCACGAGCCAATAAAAGAGGGCAAGCAGGCTCTTTGTCTAGAGGCAACAGTGCTGGTCATGGACACGGTGCATCCTCATCAGCACGTGGCCATGGGACACGCTTGTCCTTATTTTCGGCAGCTATACGCGTTGACTCGCAACATGCCGAAGACTTGGTAGAGTGGATGACCAAGCCCTCCTCATCCTCCTCATCCTCTCTCATCCAGGCTCAGGGTACTGGCAAAGCAGCTGCCAATGTGGCCTCTTCCCTCAGCTCAATGGCATCAGTCACTCCTTCCCTAGCCCCACCATGTCCTCCTCCTGAGGAGTCCCCCGAACTGTTTGAGCACAGTGTTGGGTACATGCTCCATGAGGATGCCCAAAGTTTTGAAGGCTCTGATGATGATACCCAGCTAGAGGAAGGCAGTAACGTGAGCCCAGAGAGAGTGGATGCCCAAGAAGGACAGCAATCTGGCAGTCATATTCCCCCAGCTGCAGCATACTGCCAGGTTTGCTCCAGTGATGAGGAGGGGGGGGGATGATGAGGTCACTGACTCCACATGAGTGCCTGATAGAAGAGAGGAGGAGGAGGCACATCTTAAACGAAGCAGGATGCCCTCCAGGTGAAATCTTAAGGGCAGCACACCGACTGCATCACACCGCAGAGCTCCGCGTGTGTGCTGCTTCTGCGCATTAAACCAAAAGTTCTTTGGTGTGGGCCTTTTTTGAGATGAGTGCATCAGATCGCACCGCTGCTATTTGCAACATATGTCTCAAGCGTATCTCGCGTGGCCAAAACATCAGCCGCTTGGGCACCACATGCTTGACCAGACATATGTTGACCTGCCATACAGTTCATTGGCAAGTGTACCTAAAAGACCCACACCAAAGAACAAAGCGGACCTCTCCTTGCTCCTCATCAGCTGGGATCTCCAACACCACTATACCTTCAGTCCTCTCTGAAACCTGCACTGAGAGGAATGAAGGTGTAGAACACCGACGTCCGCTTGTACCAGGCAAATTTCCCTGCCCCAGCTGCTGGACCATCGAAAAAAGTTCACTCCCATCCATCCACATGCCCAGAGGTGAATGCTAGCTTGGCTAAATTGCTAGCACTTCAACTGCTGCCTTTTCAGTTGGTAGACTCAGCCCCCTTCCATGAGTTCTGCAACGTGCGGTTCCTCAGTGGCATGTTCCCAAACGCCACTTTTTCTCATGGAAGTCGATTCCGGCCCTCTACCAGCATGTGGAAGGCAATGTCCATGCCTCGCTGGACAGGGAAGTCAGTGGTAAGGTGCATATTACCATTGACTCATGGTCCAGCAGGCATGGACAGGGACGTTACCTATCTTTTCCTGCGCATTGGGTGACTTTTCTGGCAGCTGGGAAGGATGCAGTAGTGTTGGAGGTTATTCTGCCACCACGACTCCAAAATGCTACTACTGGTGATTGTGATACACCTCTCTTCTCCACCCCTCTCCTCTTCTTCTTCCTCCATGGCCTCTTCCTGTGATTTGTCCTTGGAACCAGCGGTGGTCCGTAGGTGTTCAAGGGGCTACGCAAGTACGCAAGAAAAAATATGCCATGCCGTGCTTGCGCTGGTGTGCTTAGGGGACACACTGGGGCAGAGATCCTGTCATCTCTGCAGTGGCAAGCTGAGAGGTGGTTAATGCCACGCCAGCTTAAGCCAGGAATAGTGGTGTATGATGATGGCACCAACCTCCTCTCTGCCCTCTGACAGGGACAACTGACCCACGTGCCTTGTGTGGCTCACGTGCTTAACTTGGACGGGATGTCCTGAGGCAGGCCAGGAAAGTCTGTGTGCATTTCTGCCAGCCATAAAGTGCTCGGCTGGTTGACCTCCAAAAGGATTTGAACCTGTCCAAGAACCGCCTTATCTGTGACATGCCCACCAGGTGGAACTCAATGTTGGCCATTCTGCAGCTGTTGCACATGCAGCAGAAGGTCATCAATGAGTACCTGTGTGTCTACGGCACCAGGAGAGGGTCAGGGGAGCTCCCTTTTTTCCCCCACGCCAGTGGGCCATGATCAGGGATGCATGCACTGTCCTGTCACCAATTGAGGAAGCCATGAGGATGGTGAGCAGTGACAGTGCATGCATCAGTGACACTGTACCTCTTGTCCACCTGTTGGAGCACACGCTGCATGGAATAATGGACAGGGCACATGAGGCAGAACAGAGGCAGGAACAGGAGGACTTCCTTGCCTCTCAAGGCCCCTTTATCCAGACAGTGTTCCTGTGTGTGATCACACAGGAAGAGGAGGATGAGGAGGAGGATGATTGTTTCAGCATGGAGGTGGAGCCTGGCACTCAGCATCAGCAACAGTCTTTTACGGATCATTGGAAAACAAGAGAAAATTGCGCTACAGTAGATGCAAAACCTCAATGCATAAAACTGAAAAATTAAAAAATTAAAAAACAAAATATTCGGAAGTTTAATCCTTATGGGAGCTGCAGTTCTGTTTTGTAACAACAATGCAAACAGAGATAAGGAAGTATGTAAAGAACCGCACTCCCTCCGACAATACCCAAGCAAGGGATGCTTTAAACTCACTAATCCCCTTGAGCCCTTATAATATCAAAAGGGAGGGGAGATATAATGGCATATAGATGTAATAATGGATGGAGCCAAAATTAATACCATAAATCAAACACCGTATGTGCAAATCAAATGATAAACATAATCACATTGCCCTTATTATAACGTGTATATATAACAAACAAATAATACCCAAATGATTGTGTAAAAAATTGAATAAATAAATAAATATATAAAGTTCATGAATCTCATTGAATTAGTCCTTATAATAGTCCAACCATAAGGAATCCAAACTCAATTCCACCACGTGATGAAACAGTGATTAGCAATGTAAGACATCTTTTACTTCATATCCATGTCCATAATGTGCACTGTGTGGAAAACTTTACCACCACCAAGATAAAAGTTGGCTCCTTACCAGATGCTTAAGAATGAACAACATATAAATAATATAGTCCAGATTTCTCAAACCTTCCACATAAGTCCACTCCAACCACTGTACCACAGGATATCCCAATCTCTGTGAATTTTATCAGTGGTTAATCATGAAAAGGAAAAAAGAGTACAATAGTGTAAAATATCTTTTTTAATTGAAACATAAATTAAAAATTGCACTTACAGATATGTGGAAAAAATTCCGACTTCAAAAGTGGGCAGCGCCGGCCGTACGTGTATCCCCACAGACTTCTCCTTTCCCAGTCTCATACATTAAAAGAAAACAAGGTGAAAACAGCATGACATACCGCCATACGCTTTTTGTGAGATTTCACGTCGTCTCGGGGGACGGGTGGCATGCTGTGTCACCTCATATATATATATACAATGCTTCATTAGGTTCAAATGACCCCCCCCAGCTAACCAAGCCTTGCTCGTGATCCATGCGGCGGAAGTGGAAGAATACACCTCCGCTGCACAGCCTATTGCCGCGTATCTCCGCCCTAACGTCACATACTGTGTAGTCAAGCTTCGTTTTCGGCTGGATCGAGGCACGAGGACCGCTTCCGGAACTCAAGCCTTGCTCCGGATGGAACCAAGGTGCACAGGTCACTTCCAGGGTTGAGACTTTCAATGGTAATCCCCACACACAATTCTAATAACTGCAGCAAAACTGCCAATACGCCAAACAACTGAATTAACAAATACGCATTGCAGGCGCCTCATCTTTAACCCCCACAATACATCATTCTCCATTCCGCACAATGGAGCAATTCTGGAAGTGTAAAAACATCTAACCGGAAATGGGGTCTATCATGATGTTAGAGACAAATAAAAAAGGGGTACATGCGCACAGCGTACCCGAACAACTCGGATACGCTACTTACAGGTGACACGTCAGTTCCACCCACATGGTGCGGTCTCACCATTGAAACCATAATAGACCCAAAACTCGGCCAATCACTAGCCCGGAAATGGAGTCCAATGTACCATTGGGGACAGATGAGGCACATCTGCACATAATGCAATAAAAATTAATATTTATAAAAAATAAAATTCTTAGCCATCAGAATAAATAAAAATGACATAAAATAAACAAATGCAATTATATGGTATATCAAAAACCCACATAATCCACTAAAACATATATATATAACACACATTTACATGTTAATAATGAATTGCGTGCATCTACTCTCATCCAGGTAAATTTATAAAATAAAACCCTCAATGTCTGAACCATTATCCTTAAAAACGAAAACCTACATAATGAGGTATAAAAATCAAATCCTTCTATCTCCTATGTATCCTCACACACAAAGAGAATAGAGAACCCCCATGGGACTAATTAGGCGTTATTAATGAAACATCTATGTCAACGTTCATTCCATGCGGTACATACGTTTTTAACCTATATATCCAAGACATTTCTAGGTGGGATATCTCCCTCACCAGTAGTCCACCCCTCCAATGAGGTTTGTATTTGTCTATACCCACATAGAGCGTGTTGGACGGGTCTCTATTGTGAACTTCATCGTAATGCCTGGATACTGGATGTTTATCGAAACCATGCCTAATATTACTGATGTGTTCATTCAATCTGACCTTAGGTGCCCTTTTGGTCCTCCCCACATACTGTAGGCCACAAGGGCACTGGATAAGATATACCACCACTTCCGAGGAACATGTTATAAAAGGTTCAACCTCATATGTCCTCTGCATACTAATAGAGGTAAAACTACAGATTTTAGAACTCTTATTGACATTTAGAGTGCATACCTGACAATTTTTGCATCTATAATATCCCGTTAAATTTTGTACATAAGTACGTGCGTAAGCTCAACATTAAGAGATATATGTTGAGCAGCATTAGGGAAGACACTGTGAGGAGAACGGAATTTCAACATTCCAATCTCTCAAATGCATCACTGTTCAATCCCCCAGGTACATTGACACCAAGCATTAGGGTGTTTAGAGATGTAGTTTTAGGGGATTTACAAGAGATTAAGTTAAGAAAGTGAAAATGCAGGTTGACCTTCAAAAGGGCCTTGATACTCTTTGTGAGAATAAGTCTTTGGTGATCAGGCCAGCGGATAAGGGGGGGAATAGTAGTTTTGGACAGATGTTACTATCTGAAGGAAATGCATCGGATTGTGGATGATGGTGACACATACACAGTTTTCAGCAGAGATCCAGTGGTGAAATACAAGAAAGAACTAGAAAAGATAATAAGTGAAGGATCCCGAAGAGGGATACTCAATGAAAAAGAGAAATTGTTCTTGGTACCCGCTGCTCCTCGCACACCAGTCCTTTACTACCTTCCAAAATTGCACAAAGACCCAATTTGCCCCCCGTGATGCCCAATAGTCAGCAGTATTGACTCAGTGACAGCCCGGATTGGCAAATACATTGATAATTTTTTACAACCTTTAGTACGAGGGGTACAGTCTTATGTTAAGGACACAAAACAAGTTATTAATATGCTAGCGGGAATCTCCCCAAAAAAAGGACTTTGGCTTGTAACTGCTGACATCACCTCCCTGTACACCATCATTCCTCATAAACTAGGCTTAGAGGAAGTGAGACTGTATTTAGAAAGAAATTCAGGTTTAGCTCAAATTCAAATAGAATTCATTTTGGAACTTTTGGGATTTGCTGCCGGTCATAACTATTTTTGGTTTGACAACCAGTTTTTCCGGCAGGACAGAGGAGGGGCCATGGGGGCTAAATATGCCACCAGCTTGGCCAACTTGTTCATGGCTAAATGGGAGGAGGACATCATCGATTCTCTGAGGAGGCCGGAAGTGGCCCTTTGGGCTAGATATAGCGATGACGTCCTCCTCCTATGGAATGGTATGTAATCAGTCTTACATATGTTTATGACAGCCTTGAATGTGAATGATAGGGGCATCAAATTCAATTATGAAGCCAGTTTAGAAGAAATTAACTTCCTCAATTTGAATATTAAGGTCGTTGATGATACTTTTGTCACTTCCACCTACTTTAAGACGACGGATAGAAATTCATTTATCCCTGTAGGGAGTTGTCACTTTGAGCCATGGTTGAAGGCGGTCCCTTTGGGTCAATACATGCGCCTTAGAAGGAATTGCACCTAAATCACCACATTTGATGAGCAGGCAGCAATGCTTTCTAAGAGGTAGGGGTACAATGGGGAAACCCACACTGAGGCAGCGAATATTGCACAAAATAAGGATAGAGCACTCCTCTTGGGAGATGGAGGCTCCACCAGGGAGAGGAATCAAGTTACTCTACCCTTTATCACCACTTTTTCTGTGCAGCACCATAGTATCAAAAGGTTAATTCAGAAGCATTGGCATATATTAACCAATGATCAGGTTTTAGGCACGACACTGCCGACAAATCCTAGGGTTATTTTTAGGGGGGCCCCCTCATTGGGTAGTAGGATTGCTCCCAGTGTACAAGATCCACCAAAGAGGGAGAGATGCTTTTTTCAAAATTTAACGGGATGTTATAGATGCAAAAATTGTCAGGGATGCACTCTAAATGTCAATAATGCCACGTACACACGACCGGACTTTTCGAGGGACTAGGTCCGACAGACTTTCGACTGAGTTCTGACGGAGTTCTGACAGAGTTCTGACGGACTTTCCGAATGAACGGACTTGGCCACACACAATCACACCAAAGTCTAACGGATTAGAACGTGATGACGTACGACCGGACTAGAATAAGGAAGTTCATAGCCAGTAGCCAATAGCTGCCCTCGCGTCGGTTTTTGTCCGTCGGACTAGCATATACACGAGCGAATTTCTCGGTAGGAACTGGGTCCGGTGGAGTTCTGGCGGAAAAATTTTAAACATGTTCCATTTCTAAAGTCTGTCAGACTTTTGCAAATCAAAAGTCCGCTGCAGCCCACACACGATTGAATGGTCTGCCGGAATCGTTCCGTCGGACCTTTGATGTTGAAAAGTCCGGCCGTGTGTACGCGTAGGACATATGAGGTTGGACATATGACGTAGGACATGTACGTAGGACATATGAGGTTGAACCTTTTATAACATGTTCCTCAGAAGCAGTGGTATATATTATCCAGTGCCCTTGTGGCCTACAGTATGTGGGGAGGATCAAAAGGGCACTTAAGGTCAGATTGAATGAACACATCGGTAATATTAGGCATGGTTTCGATAAACATCCAGTATCCAGGCATTATGATGAAGTTCACAATAGAGACCCGTCCAACACGCTCTATATGGGTATAGACAAATACAAACCTCATTGGAGGGGTGGACTACTGGTAAGGGAGATGTCCCGCCTAGAAATGTCTTGGATATATAGGTTAAAAACATTCGTACCGCATGGAATGAACGTTGACATAGATGTCAACGTTTTCATTAATAACGCCTAATTAGTCCCATGAGGGTTCTCTATTCTCTTTGTGTGGGAGGATACATAGGAGATAGAAGGATTTGATTTCTATACCTCATTATGTAGGTTTTCGTTTTTTAAGGATAATGGCTCAGACATTGAGGGTTTTATTTTATAAATTTACCTGGATGAGAGTAGATGCACGCAATTCATTATTAACATGTAAATGTGTGTTATATATATATATATATATACAGTATATATGTTTTAGTGGATTATGTGGGTTTTTGATATACCATATAATTGCATTTGTGTATTTTATGTCATTTTTATTTATTCTGATGGCTAAGAATTGTATTTATTTTTTATAAATATTAATTTTTATTAAATTATGTGCAGATGTGCCTCGTCTGTCCTCAATGGTACATTGGACTCCATTTCCGGGCTAGTGATTGGCCGAGTTTTGGGTCTATTATGGTTTCAATGGTGAGACCGCGCCATGTGGGTGGAACTGACGTGTCACCTGTAAGTAGCGTATCCGAGTTGTTCGGGTACGCTGTGCGCATGTTCCCCTTTTTTATTTGTCTCTAACATCACGATAGACCCCATTTCCGGTTAGACGTTTTTACACTTCCGGAATTGCTCCATTGTGCGAAATGGAGAATTATGTATTGTGAGGGTTATAGATGAGGCGCCTGCAATGCGTATTTGTTAATTCAGTTGTTTGGTGTATTGGCAGTTTTGCTGCAGTTAGAATTGTGTGTGGGGATTACCATTGAAAGTCTCAACTCTGGAAGTGACCTGTGCACCTTGGTTCCATCCGGAGCGAGGCTTGA
This sequence comes from Lithobates pipiens, assembly GCF_037356315.1. Classification (NCBI taxonomy): domain Eukaryota; kingdom Metazoa; phylum Chordata; class Amphibia; order Anura; family Ranidae; genus Lithobates; species Lithobates pipiens. The sequence goes on along the minus strand of NW_027507748.1, from coordinate 395,851,479 downwards.
GTTCCGGAAGCGGTCCTCGTGCCTCGATCTGGCCGAAAACCAGGCTTGGCTACACAGTATGTGACATCAGGGCGGAGATACGCGGCAATAGGCTGTGCAGTGGAGGAGTATTCTTCCATTTCCGCCGCACGGATCACGAGCGAGACTTGGTTAGCTGGGGGGTCATTTGAATGTAATGAAGCATAGTATATATATATGAGGTGATATGCCACCCATGCCCCGAGATAATGTGAAATCTCACGAAATGCGTAGGGCGGTGTGTCATGCTGTTTTCACCTTCCTTTTCTTTTAATGTATGAGACTGGGAAAGGAGAAGTCTGTGGGGGTACGCGTACGGCCGGCGCTGCCCACTTTTGAAGTCTGAACTTTTTCCACATGTCTGAACCCCTTTCCTTTTTTTTTATTTGGGTACGGGGTTCCCCTTAATGCCCATACAAGACCCAAAAGGGCTGGTAATGGGCAGGGGGTATCAATGCCATTTTTATCAATGATTTTCATCCATATTGCCGGGACCAGACATTGCATTAAAACCGTAAGCAACTTTTTTTCCATTAGAAATGTCATTTTGTGCAGGGACTGTTCTAAACACGGGAAACATGTGCCACTTCACAGGCATACTAGAGACACCCCCCAGGCACGATATTTAACCACTTTCAGACCGGACCATTTTGCTGGTAAATGACCAGAGGTCTTTTTACACTTTGGCACTGCGCTGCTTTAACTGGTAATTGCGCGGTCATGCAATGTTGTACCCAAACAAAATTTGCGTCCTTTTCTTCCCACAAATAGAGCTTTCTTTTGATGGTATTTGATTGCCTCTGCGATTTTTATTTTTTGCGATATAAACGTAAAAAGACCGCAAATTTTGAAAAAAAATGATATTTTCTACTTTTTGTTATTAGAAAAATCCAATAAACTCAATTTTAGTCATACATTTAGGCCAAAATGTATTCAGCCACATGTCTTTGGTAAAAAAAAAGTCAATAATTGTATATTTATTGGTTTGCGCAAAAGTTGTCACATCTACAAACTAAGGTACGTTTTCTGGAATTTACGCAGCTTTTAGTTTACGACTGCCTATCTCATTTCTTGAGGTGCTAAAATGGCAGGGCAGTACAAAACCCCCCCAAATGACCCCATTTTGGAAAGTAGACCCCCTAAGGAAATTGATAAGAGGCATGTTGAGCCCATTGAATATTTTATTTTTTTGCCTCAAGCGATTGAATAATGACAAAAAAAAAATTTTTTTTTTTTTTTTACACAAAGTTGTCACTAAATGATATATTGCTCACACATGCTATGGGCGTATGTGAAATGACACCCCAAAATAAATTCTGCTGCTTCTCCTGAGTACGGGGATACCACATATGTGGGACTTTTTGGGAGCCTAGCCGCGTACGGGGCCCCGAAAACCAAGCACCGCCTTCAGGCTTTCTAAGGGCGTAAATTTTTGAGTTCACTTCTCACTACCTATTACAGTTTTGAAGGCCATAAAATGCCAAGATGGCACAAAACCCCCACAAATGACCCCATTTTAGAAAGTAGACACCCCAAGCTATTTGCTGAGAGGCATGTTGAGTTCATGGAATATTTTATATTTTGCCACAAGTTGCGGGAAAATTACAAACTTTTTTTTTTTTTTTTTTTTTTCACAAAGTTGTCACTAAATGATATATTGCTCACACATGCCATGGGCATATGTGAAATGACACCCCAAAATAAATTCTGCTGCTTCTCCTGAGTACGGGGATACCACATATGTGGGACTTTTTGGGAGCCTAGCCGCGTACGGGGCCCCGAAAACCAAGCACCGCCTTCAGGCTTTCTAAGGGCGTAAATATTTGACTTCACTCCTCACTACCTATTACAGTTTTGAAGGCCATAAAATGCCAAGATGGCACAAAACCCCCACAAATGACCCCATTTTAGAAAGTAGACACCCCAAGCTATTTGCTGAGAGGCATGTTGAGTCCATGGAATATTTTATATTTTGCCACAAGTTGCGGGAAAATTACAAACTTTTTTTTTTTTTTTTTTTTTTCACAAAGTTGTCACTAAATGATATATTGCTCACGCATGCCATGGGCATATGTGAAATGACACCCCAAAATAAATTCTGCTGCTTCTCCTGAGTACGGGGATACCACATATGTGGGACTTTTTGGGAGCCTAGCCGCGTACGGGGCCCCGAAAACCAAGCACCGCCTTCAGGCTTTCTAAGGGCGTTACAGTTTTGAAGGCCATAAAATGCCAAGATGGCACAAACCCCCCCCAAATGACCCCATTTTGGAAAGTAGACACCCCTAAATTTAGGGGTACACTAGTGAGACTAGGTAATAAATGGCGGGTGCCCTGAAACTATAAAAAAATAACTAACCAACCAGCGTCACCTGTAACAGTTATATGGTGATCACTGGTGAAAGGGTTAACTAGGGGGCAATCAGGGGGCTTTATGCGGTAGTATATGGGGGTCCCTGGCGCTATAAAAAGCTGCGGCGAACCTAAATACCTACCTGCCTAACTAGCGTCACCTGTGACACTAATACAGCGATCAGAAAAACGATCGCTTATTAGGCTGGGTTCACACTGGAGCGATGCGGGAACGCCACGAATGCGCGGCGGGTTCCCGCATCGCATGCCTCCCGGCGGCAGTTCACACTGCCCTATGCGAACTGCTGGGAGTGTCAGTGAAATGTTACTGACACCCCCAGATCAGTTCGCATATCGCAGTGCGATCTGCAAACTCGGATCGCATGGTGTGAACACCCATGCGATCCGATTCTGCTGCGGGCCAAAAAAAGGGTCCCGTGCGAATTTGCGGCGGGTGCGGCGGGTGTGGCGGGTGCGGCGGGTGCGGCGAATGGCTGAACTCGAATCGCACAGAGATCGGATGTGATTTGCACTGCAGTGCGGTGCGAATCACATCCGTTCTCAAACCGCTGCAATCTGAACCCAGCCTTAGTGACACTGGCGACGGGGGGTGATCACGGGGTTAAACCTTTATTGGGGGGGTTAGGGGGGTACCTTAGAACTAAAGGGGGCTAACCCTAACTGCCCTAACAGTTATTAGTCACAAATGACACCCGCCGGGTGATCAGGGGGTTAAACCTTTATTAGGTAATAAATGGCGGGTGCCCTGAAACTATAAAAAAATAACTAACCAACCAGCGTCACCTGTAACAGTTATATGGTGATCACTGGTGAAAGGGTTAACTAGGGGGCAATCAGGGGGCTTTATGCGGTAGTATATGGGGGTCCCTGGCGCTATAAAAAGCTGCGGCGAACCTAAATACCTACCTGCCTAACTAGCGTCACCTGTGACACTAATACGGCGATCAGAAAAATGATCGCTTATTAGGCTGGGTTCACACTGGAGCGATGCGGAAACGCCGCGAATCCGCGGCGGGTTCCCGCATCGCATGCCTCCCGGCGGCAGTTCACACTGCCCTATGCGAACTGCTGGGAGTGTCAGTGAAATGTTACTGACACCCCCAGATCAGTTCGCATATCGCAGTGCGATCTGCAAACTCGGATCGCATGGTGTGAACACCCATGCGATCCGATTCTGCTGCGGGCCAAAAAAAGGGTCCCGTGCGAATTTGCGGCGGGTGCGGCGGGTGTGGCGGGTGCGGCGGGTGCGGCGAATGGCTGAACTCGAATCGCACAGAGATCGGATGTGATTTGCACTGCAGTGCGGTGCGAATCACATTCGTTCTCATAAACCGCTGCAATGTGAACCCAGCCTTAGTGACACTGGCGACGGGGGGTGATCACGGGGTTAAACCTTTATTGGGGGGGTTAGGGGGGTACATTAGAACTAAAGGGGGCTAACTCTAACTGCCCTAACAGTTATTACAGTCACAAATGACACCAATGCAAAAAAAAAAAAAAAAAAAAAAAAATGACATTGGTGTCACTGTGACTGGGGGGCAGGGGTAATTGGGGGGGTGATCGGGGGGTAAAGGGGGGGTGTGAGTGTGCCTGGCATGTTCTACTGTGTGTGTAGAGTGTTGGTGCAACTCACCGATCCGCTCTCCTCCGTGTCGGAACGGAAAATACCGACACGGAGGAGAGAATACATCACTTCCTCTCCTGTGTTTACATTACAGGAGAGGAAGTGATGTCACGGGGGATTTCCATTCGTCGAGAGCGATCGCGAGGGGGTGGCCATGAATGAATGGCCGCCCCCTCATCCCGGATCGCTCTCGAAGAAATGCCGACCGCCGCAGGCACCGGGGGGGGGCCCGATCGGGCCCCCCACCCGCGGGCAGGCAGGGACTTATATATACGCCCATATGCCTGCCCGTGCCATTCTGCCGACGTATATCGTCGTGCGGCGGTCGGCAAGTGGTTAAAGGAATATTTCACTTTTTTTTTTTTTTTACTTTAAGTGTCATTAAAATCAGTGCTCCCGAAAAAACTGCTGTTTTTAAAACTTTTTTTGCATTGATACATGTCCAGTGGGGCAGGAGTCGGGTCCCCAAACCCTTTTTAGGACAATAACTTGCATAATAGCCTTTAAAATGAGCACTTTTGATTTTGAACGTTTGAGTCCCATAGACTTTAATGGGGTTCTAAAGTTCACACAAATTTTCGGTCCATTTGTAGGTTCTGGTGCGAACTGAACCGGGGGGTGTTCGGCTCATCCCTAATTACCAGAGGCATAGCTTGAAGCTTATGGGCACCAATGCAAAAGTTTACCAGGGCCCCCCCACTACTTCCAACGTGCATGCAGATACATCCATCACATGCCATGACACTCAAAGTGGCTTAAGAGTTTTGAGTGTCCATAGTTCCTCCTTACATTAGAGGACAGGGATCACCCCTGGAGAATCAGAGGACAGGGATCACTGCTGGAGAATCAGAGGACAGGGACCCTTGGCAGGTCACTTGGCAGAGCTCCATTCCCATCCGAGCACTGTATACAGCTCACCCCCCCCCCCCCCCCCGCACACACACACACACTACACAGGGCAGAAATCACATTCCTTAACACACAGTCTGTCAGTCTTCACAGGGTGTATCTGGCTTTTATGTTGCCCTTCTGACCTGTAAAATTCCTTGGTCAGAACGGCAGTGCAGTTGCAGTAGGCAGATACACCCTGTGCAGATCATGGCTGACTGGCTTTGTTGTAAAGGAATGTGATTTCAGCCCTGCGGAGGAGGAACACTATAGAGTGCTGTAATGGGAAAGGAGCTCAGCAACCAGGCATAGCATGCAGGGTGGAGGGAGTGGCCAAGGGGCTTTGGGGGGGCAACTTAGATCTTGGAGGGCAAAGCCATGTGACACAAAATCTGGAGCCTGCAGCCCATCAGCCCCCCCCCCCCCCCCCCCGAGGAGGTGTTAAGGGATTTGTTTTAGCAATTTCTGAAGGTTTCTCTGTCAGTGTTGGAAGGTGTTGGAGGAAGGTCACCTCCCGTAGGTGTGTGTCTTTTCCCCAGTTGTCTGGGAAGTGGGGTAAGTAGACATTCCCGAGTGGGGGGGTAAAGAGAATCTCAGTGACATCGGTCCCATCGTGGCTACAGGACAGCACTTTCCTCCTCTTGCCTTGCTGAGCTCGGTTACCATTCCATGTTGCCAGTACACAGCAAAGACACTTCCCATCCTGGGCTGTTCTCACGTCGTGCTCTTCTTCATTCAGGAAATGGCTCACAGCTTCTCCCCAGCGTACTGTGGAAGGAAAAGTAGAAGCCCAGTACTGGAGCGTGGCTGTGGGGCCCTAGGCAGATCGGAGCTGGATTTTGTGGAGGATATGATAATATGACAGGGAGGCTGCAGGGGCCCCCTGGAGCTAGGGGTGGGGTTGCGATTGTGACCCCTGCAACCCATTATGCTATGGCCATGCTCTTTACAGTTATAACTGAAATGGAGAATGCAAAATCTGATAGCAAACCATTTTTTATCAATGGGCATATGCATCGAAAACTTTACTTATAAAAGGGACACGTGGTAATTCTTTGAAACTGAGAAACATTTTGTAAAATTATTTTAGCAGAGCACAGTGCTGTTACATGCAAAAGGATATCCATTGGGTTCAGCTATCAAGAATAATATACATAAATTAACAATTTTAACTAAAAATAAATATGATATTTTAGTTTTAGACACTGTATATCAGTGGTCCCCAACCTTTTTGGCATCGAGGACCTGCGTTGTGGAAGAAAATTGTGCCAAGGCCAAGAGGGGCTGTATGCGTTTTTCATAGGCAATTTGTTTGGCTGGCTGGTGTTAGCGCTTCAATCATCATGGCACCATGGTTGATAAAAATGTATTTCTATTATTACATTGTAATAAAAATTAAATAGTTCAACTCGCCATAATGCAGAATGTGCTACCAGATGCAAAGTGTCACTTGCCATGTTGCCTGGCACCAGATGCAGATTATCACTTGCCACGTCGCCTGCAACCAAATGCAGATTGTCACTTACCACGTCACCTGCCCCCAGATGCGGATTGTCCCTTGCCACGTCGAATGCCACCAGATGCAGTTTGTCACTTGCCACCGTCACCTGCCACCAGATGTTGTTTGTCATCTGCCATCAGCAATGACTAAACACAGGTGTGTGAAATGCGTCTCATGAAGCCACAGGTGCCTTGCATGCCTTGTCCCTTGCCACTTCGTTTGCCACCAGATGTGGTTTGTCACTTGCCACCGTCACCTGCCACCAGATGTGGATAGTCACCTGTCACCAGATGTTGTTTGTCATCTGCCATCAGCAACGACTAAGCACAGGTGTGTGAAATGCGTCTGCTGAAGCCACAGGAGTAGTGTGTTCTTATCATGTTCCTGATTTTTATGAAACTTCAATAAAATACTATTTTTCTATGCCTGTTGTGCTGCCACTTTCCTTCCTTTTTTGCTGCCACCAGATGTGGTTTGTCACCTGCCACCATATGAAGATTGTCACTGCAGTGGTGGCAGCACAGGCATGCTCATTAGTTCAAAGGCAAGCCTGGAGTAGAAGGTAGTGAGGGAAAACAGTGGTGATGGGGGGGGGGCGGGAGGTTAGAGATGATCTCATCTCTCTGCTCCCTGTCTCACCACCAGCAGTGTAGCAGTGTTCTGCTGCGCTGTTTGGGTGGAAGAGCAGTGATGCGGGCTTTGAGAGATGATCTCATCTCTCTGCTCTCCTGCCTCACCTCCAGTAGTATAGCAGCCCCACTGTGAGTGTGTAAGAGCAGTGATGCAGGCAGCCAGTGACAAATAATCTCCTCTCTTTGCTTGCTCACCTTAACTCTAACAGTGTAGCAGCCCCGTTGTGAGGGTGGAACAACGGTGATGTGGGCAGGAGATGAGAGATGCCATCTCTCTGCTCGCTCTGCCACCGTACGTCAGACAGTGCAGCCTTCACATCCCAGTTGCAAACAGGCCATCAGCACTCAGAACACCTCTGCTCCGATTCCAGGAACCAGAGTGCATTGAAATGCACAAACATGACATCACCGGATGTGATGTCAGCATCTAAGACCTGCCTCCATGGGCCAGGAGCTGCATTGTTTAGTATTTACAGTATTTTAAGCACTATTTTGGATATCACACACTTAATGGGACTTTGACTTTGTTATAATTGTAAAGTCACTTTTAATATCCACGAGGAAGTATAATATATATGTGTTTTTGATGTTATATGCTTAACCACTTCAATACCGGGCACTTAAACACCTTCCTGCCCAGACCAATTTTGAGCTTTCAGCGCTGTCGCACTTTGAATGACAATTGCGCGGTCATGCTACACTGTACCCAAATTACATTTTTATCATTTTTTTCCCACAAATAGAGCTTTCTTTTGGTGGTATTTGATCACCTCTACGGTTTTTATTTTTTGCTAAACAAATAAAAAAATACCGAAAATTTTGAAAAAAAAAATGTTTTTTTTTGTTTCAGTTTCAAAACTTTGCAAATAAGTAAGTTTTCTCCTTCACTGATGGGCACTGATGGGGTTACACTGATGGGCAATGATAAGGCGGCACTGATGGGCACCGATGAGGTGGCACCAATGAAGTGGCACTGATGAGGTGGCATTGATGGACACCGATATGTGGCACTGAGAGGCGGCACTGATGGGTGGCACTGATGGGCGGCACGGATTGGCATGGATGGGCATTGATAAGTGGCACAGGTGGGCATGGGTTAGGCGGCACAGGTGGGCATGGGTAGGCGGCACAGGTGGGCATGGGTAGGTGGCACAGGTGGGCATGGGTAGGCGGCACAGGTGGGCATGGGTAGGCACTGATAGGCGGCACAGATGGGAACTGATAGGCGGCATTGTATTATAATATATTGTACTAATGGATGCCAATCAGTGCCAATCAATAATGCATGCCAATCAGTGATGCCCATTGTGGGCACTGATTGGCATCCATTATGGGCACTGATTGGCATCCATTGTGGCACTGACTAGAATCCCTGGTGGTCTAGGGTGGCATACCTTGTCCTTGGCATCCCTGGTGGTCCAGTGTGGGCATCCTCGGGGGGGCTGTGCTGATAATCGATCAGCACAAACCCCCCTGTCAGAGGAGCAGCCGATCGGCTCTCCTCTACTCGCGTCTGACAGACGCGAGAGAGGAAAAGCCGATCACCGGCTTTTCCTATTTACACTGTGATCAGCCGTGATTGGACACGGCTGATCACATGGTAAAGAGTCTCCGTCGGAGACTCTTTACCGAGATCGTAGTTGCCGGGTGTCAGACTGACACCCCGCAACAACGATCGCCGCGATGCGCGCCCCCGGGGGCGCGCAGCGGCTCATAATCCTGATCACGTCATATGACGTCCGGTCAGGATTATGCAACCACTTTGCCGCCGTCTATTTGCTATAGGGCGGGCGGCAAGTGGTTAATGATGGTTATGATTAAGAGTTGCTCGATCATATTGAAAATGTACTTTTTTTCCAGCCAAAATTTTCACAATACCTTTGTTGATCGCTATTCACATTACCATAATGGAGCTCAGGATTTTTATTGTTTTGTATAGTTAGTATACCAAGCAAGTTTTTATTTTGTCCTGGGGGGGCTTTGCTGCTGTGAAAATTATTAGTTTCGGTTCAATTTTTTTGGGCACGGGCAGCATAGGTTTAATATCACTGCAGAAAAAATGTTTTTATTTATTTATATATGTTTAAGTGAACTTAGTCTTTAACGTCTTCAAAGAATCTGGCAAATTGGAGATGGCATTCCTTATCCTCAAAGTGTCAATATTATGGTCAACTATTATGGTTAAAAATGTAGGTTATTAGCATCTTTTCAAGGATGCTAACCCAGCAAATAACAATAGAGCAATTAATTAGCTATAATGTGCTTTAAACTATTTTTTTAATTCAATTGATTTTGAAGAAAATAGATTACATAAAAAATGATGGTCGTATAATTGTTTATTTGGTTATTCATATAAAAATGCCCTTAAAAGTATATTTTTTCCAATTATATTGTTATTTGTAATGATGTTAGTGGTAATTAGTCACATCCATTGGTTCAATAATATTTATATGTTGGGCCCAATGCCAAACCATCACTTTATAAAGAATAAAGAGTATAGGATGTGTAGGCTGCAGTGATTTGTTTTTTTTAAACAAAATACAAATTAATACTAGTGCTAGAATGATTAATTTATATTCTTCAAAGCATTTCAGAATGAACAAATGATTCATAATAGTCACTGCCTTTACTGTAAATAATGTATAAACTAACCTCTGTACTACAGTGACACTCTCAGTTTTGACCAAAAGCAACAAACCTATTTTTTTCTTGTTATCTAAAAAAGAAGACTTTGTTGAAAAAATGAGATAGACAATACAAAGTCCAGAGCAAACTAAGTACATAGAGACTGCAGGAAACAGCATCAAACTTTGGGCATATAGACATCAAACATAATAACATTAGGCACCACAAATATAGGTATTGCCAGTTGTACATGTATATTAAATAGATATTATTTCCCTCTAAGGAGCATACCAACTTTACACTAGCAGTCAAAAATAAGGTCTACTGAAGCTAAGCCCGGAACATTTAACCAGGGAGTCTAAAATCTGTCACATTTATCAATACATCCTCTGTGCTGATAGATATGTTTTTTCAAACGGTATAGTATCCCCCATTTGGACAATCCATTCCCTCAGTGTGGGAGGGTCAGTGTATTTCCAGTGTCTCAAAATTAATATATGGGCCTAAAAAAGGGCCCTAGATATAGCTTGCTTAGGTACATCCTCAGCAAGAAGATCACTTAAAATACCCAGAAAACATGGTTTGGGATCCTCACAGATCTGAACCAGAAAAAAACAGATTGATAGTGTGTATAACTTCCTTCCAATATAGATCAAATTTGGATAAATAATAAATGTATTAGATAACCATGATCCCTACTGCAGGGAGTGTGGGATCCTCTCTCACTCCCATGCAAACTAGTCTAGCTGGTGTAAAATTAACCCAGAGGAGTAAATACAACTGTGAAAGACGTTAAGCAACATTTAGGGAACCTTGTGAAACTGTCAAGAGAGCCTCCTTCCATTGTTCCTCCTCAAAAGCCCAAACAATGAACTGACTTTTGGTTGTAGGAGATAACTGACATGGGCTAACATAAGGTTAAAATAGAATGAAGATACTGTAGTATTCCCAGTAGGAATGTATTTATTATACATTGTAGGTGTTTATATAGCACCAATAATTTAGAGTGCTATACATACTGTACATTCCCATTAGTTCCTCCCCTCAATATAAGATCCCTAGCTCACATACATGCACATAATTGCTAGGGCCATTTTGAAGACAGGAGCCAATTAATTTACCATGATGTCCTAGAAGTATAGGATGAAACCTGAGTACCACCCAGCCTGCTCCTGGATTGATTTCAACTTTTAAGCTTACTTACACCTATATTATAAGCCACTTGTTGAGTGGGGGTTTATGTCCAGCCTCTCCCCTCTCTGATAACTAGGTGGATTCAGTGTTTTTTTAATTTTCAGTCTTGCTGTGCTCCCCCAGAAATATTTTTTTTTTAATTTGTGGTGGAACGAGGGGGACAGGGATAAAGAGAGAGGACTAAGAAGAATTTGGGGAATGTGGATCACTCTGGGGGCCAGTCTGCAACCAAAAGCATTCCTCAGAACAGTACAGACACAGAACACTGTGAAGGATAAACCTCAAGACCTTGCCTCTCATCTTTAGAAATGTGCACATACACCAGTGATGGATAAAGAGGAAACTTTGTCTGCAACATCCACCTCATCGCAGGGAGCAGTGATAGAGGGAGCTTCTGTCTGTTCAGATAAGTCCCAGGGTATGGATGGAGAAGCAGTAATAACTCAACTGGAACATCCAGATGAAACAGTGAGTAACGGAGCCTCAGAGAATGCCTTGTGTAATAACTCTGTTAAATCCTCAAATATATTGAATACCACAGAGACAGAGCATGTAATTATGCTGACAGATATTTTGAAAGCCATTACTACATGTAAAAGCTATGTGAATATTATTTCCCATAATTTGGAAGGAATAAAGGAGGATCTAACTTCAATCAGACAAGATATGCACATTTTTAAAGAGAGAATAACAGCAACTGATGAGAGAATAAGCACAGTTGAAGACTCCTTATACACAGCTGTGAACTCTAATAAAAAGCTTATGCAACAATTATTCATACATGGCTCTCGATTGGAAGACATGGAGAATCGTCCACCAGAATAATATTAGAATAGTAGGCCTACCTGACCAGGTAGAAGGAAATACTCCAGCTGAAATTATAGAGAAATGTCTCAGATCTACGCTGGGCTCAGAACATTTTTCCTCTTTTTTTCAGAGGGCGGGAGGTGCACCTAGGATCCTGATCTTGAAAATTATGAATTATAAAGATAGGGATATTATCTTGCAGAGAGCTAGACAACTCTCAGATATACGGATGAACGGTTCAAAGATAAGCTTTTTTCCTGATTTTTCAACAGCAGTGCAGCGCCAAAGGGCGGGATTTATGTAAGTGAAGCACTGATTGAGGCAGATGAACTTATCCTATTCTACACTCTTTCCAGCTAAACTCAAAGTAACAGCACAGGGCACTACACATTTTTTTTGCATTTCTGGAACTAGTGACCCAGTGGCTGGACAATTATAAACAGTCAATTTAACTCCCCAAAATAATTTTTCCCTCTTTTTTTCCTCCTATTTTTAGGAGTATTTATAGATATTTGGGGAAGGGGAATAGGACGGAGAGACCCCCATTTTTTTGTGGCCCTCTCAATCAGATAGCCCCCATGTTTGTGTTATTGTTTTGTTCTGCTGATTATGTCTATGTAAATATTTGTTGCATTTGTCTTTGTTTTGTTATGTTAATTTTGTCCATGTATGTGTATCTTTGTCTTGTATGTTGATTTATGTGCACCTCTAGGAATATATTTTTGTCTCACCTTTTCTTCCCCCAACTGTCCATGCCTTTTCCCCTACCTTCATGGGTGGAACCCATGAGGGATTGGTTGATAGAGGTGGCGGATTGGGAGGGAGGGAAATAGGGAGACATGGGTCGAAGGGAAAAATTCTGTATTTTTTGCATTTGGTTTGATTATTTTGGTTAGTTTATTTGAGATCAGCTTGACATGGCTCCTTTGAATGAAGTTCTAATCCCATGGAATGTTAGGGGTCTTGGTAGCCCTTCTAAGCGGCAAGCAGAGTTTACTTCACTACTTCACTAATATCTCTTCAGGAAATCCATTTAAACCCTGAGATGTTGCATTACTTATAATGGAATCAGTTTAATATTCAGTATCATTCTACATATACATCATACTCCAAAGGAGAGTCTATACTTATATCTAATGGATTGGATTTCACATGTAGACAAATTAAGAAGGATAGTGAAGGTTAATTTATTTTTTCATACTGTAAATTATCAGACCAACCATATGTGATTGGAAATATATATATTCCCCCACCATACTCAACGTGTATGTATTCGTATCTGATAAACTATTGCCTATTGGTTGGTGACTTTAATAACTATATGGATTCCGCAATAGATAAATACAATATAACAGATAAGAAAACTTCATTGGGGCCTACAGCCTTTGCCAGATACATAGTGGAATTGGTATTGATAGATCTCTGGAGACAGCGTAATCCAACAAATAGGCAATTTTCTTGTATTTCCATGCTTTTCTAGTACTTATAAAACTCTCTCTAGAATAGATTTAGCATTCGGAAAATACTCTATGCTTCCATATATTAATGATATTAAGTATGCGGCCAGGAGTATTTCAGATCATTCCCCTATAGTATTACATTTTTCTTATGTTTCAATAATGTTTATTAAAGTTTTCAGAATATAAATCACATAGTTCTCGACATTTCTTTGGGTATTACAGAGTGGTTATTACATTGTATAATTACACTTACATAGGAAACCCGTCTAAAGTGTCACCAATTGCCAGTTTTGCTTTAATTTTCCACTGTTTGATAGTGTACAGCCACAGTTTTTAAACCTGCAGTAAGGTAAGCATATTTAACTTTATGTGGCCTTCACTGTCATACCCATCCTTGCCTAGCCTCTGGGCTGAGACAGGCTCCATCCTATAATTCTATGATATATGAGAGGACCCCCTGACTCACGATGCCGGCCATTTCCCCTAACAGTGGGGCTACCGGCTCCCAGGCCACAGGTGTAAGGTCATTGACAACTTCAACTTCTTGAAAACAGGGAAGTTATTGGTCATTAACTTAGTGAAGAGAGAGGGAGAGTAAAAATAGTGAAAATTAAGTTGGAAATAAAGAAGAGGGAAAAGAAGAGGGGGGAGATTTTAGCTGATATAAATATGAAGGTAAGAAGCCTTCCTCTGTGTTTGGGGGACTCGGCTACCTTGCCACCCAGGACTGCGTGTTTTGCGGATTTCAGCGCGTTAATCTGGGTGAGGGTGTAAATAAAGTTGTAGACGCTGATTCAGAATCTCCTGACCTTGGGGCACATCCACCAAATATGGTAAACTGTCCCCTACTGTCCGCATCCTCGAAAGCAATCTGGGATGGCTCCAGGCACAAAAGTGGCCAATCTGGCCGGTACCATATACCATCTTAACAAAACCTTATAGTTGGCCTCAATAATCAAGGTATTGATAAGGGAGCGAGATGCTGCTGTTGTTATCAAATGCCATTCCTCGAGATCCAACATCTCTTGGAGATCCTGTTCCCATAAAGTCAAATAACTCAATTTCACATTAAAGGGGTTGTAAAGGTAAAACATTTTTCACCTTAATGCATTCTATGCATTAAGGTGAAAAAACATTTGACAGTGCTGGCCCCCCCAGCCCCCCTCGTTTTACTTACCTGACCCCTCAAAAGTCCCACGCTCACCTCCGACATCCTCTTCACCACTCAGCCTGGCCATTGATTGGCTAGAGTGGATGGATTGAAAGTAGCGCAGCCATTGGCTTGCGCTGCTGTCAATCACATCCAATGACGTGGCGTGCTGGGGGCGGGGCCAAGTGATACAGTGAGCAGCTATAGCCGCCGGCTGTATCACGGGAGCGAGCCCGCAAGCACTTCTCACCATGCGAAGGAGCTTGCATGAACGTGAGAAGTACTTGCGGGGTGAAGCCAAGACAGCCACCGCGAGACCCCAGAAGACCAGGTTCGGGGCCACTCTTGGCAAAATGAGCTGCACAGTGGAGGTAAGTATAACATGTTTGTTATTTAAAAAAAAAATCCCTTAACAATCCCTTTAATATATGTTAATACCGTATATCAGGGGTGTCCAAACTTTTTTCAAAGAGGGCCAGATTTAATGAAGTGAACATGGGCAATGGCCGACCATTTTGCCTGACATACTATGGACCAATAAAATTTGGTCTAAGTGTGTTTGTCCGAGCACTAATACACGGCCCAACAAGAAATCTCTTGCCTCTTGCCTTTGTGGCTGAATCTCCTGTTTACTTGGCCTCTTTAATACAAAGTCCCGCTTCCTATTATAGACAGAACAGTCGTCCAATGCCAACCCAGGAAGCAGTACTTCCCATTACAGACGCCACAGAGTAAACAAGAGATTCTCCTGTATGTAATCTGAAGACACTCGCCCCCTCCCTGTCCCCTCCAAGGCAGTGCTGATAAATACAGTATATATCTTTTGTGGTCCTGGGGGCCACAAAAGATATATTACCAAATTACCAGGGGGGCCGTATTAAACCGGAACATGGGCCGTAATTGGCCTGCGGGCCGGACTTTGGACATGCCTGCCGTATATATAGTGGATATATGACCTCTGAGCTTATCATACTGTCCACACATATTTTCCATGGGGGTCATTGTTGCTAAGTCATCCTTTCATGCCAAAGTTCGTATAAAATGGTGTATTTGGGTTAATCTATAATGCTCGGTAGGGGGCATTTGATATTTATCTATCAAGGTCCTTTCAGTTAGTATACCTCTATGGTCGCGAAGGTCTGCAATCCTTATCAGTCCTTTATTGGTCCACCATTCAAATACGGGGGGTGAGAGGCCCGGGGTGAATTCTCTGTTCCTCAAAAGAAGTGCTAATGGATTATGGGGAGATCTGAATTTCTGGGTTCTTGAGAGTCTATCCCATATCTCATAGAAGGAAAGAGTAGGGCACAATATAAGTAGCCTTTCCTTCATTGTTAACCAGATCAAGTGTGATATTCGAATAGTGTGGCAGGAATATGATTCCATAGACATCCATATCGTTTGGGTTTGTTGGGAGTGAAACTTCGTAAGTTTGGCCAGCTTAGCTACATTAAAGTACTTCTGCAGGTCGGGTAGGCACAGTCCCCCCTTCGGTTTTGGAGTATACATTGTACTTTTGTTCACCTAGGCCTCTTGTCCCTCCATACAAACTGTAGAATCTTTTTTTGAAATGCTTGCAGGTCTGAGCGGACCAGTGGCAATGTACGGAACAAGTATAGAACTCTTGGTAGAACATTCATTTTTATTGAGTGTAGTCTGCCAAACCACGATGGGGGGTGGATCTGCCATGTTGCTAGATCCTCTGTCAGCCTTTTAAGCAGGGCCAGGTAATTGTGCTTATATAGGTCTATATGGAGGATGTCAATCGTATTCCTAGGTATGGAAAAGCTTCTGGTTCCCATATGAATTGATGGGATTGCTCCACTGTTTTTTGAATGAAATTCTGCAGTGAAAGGTTTAATGCCATAGATTTGCTGTGATTTATTTTAAGGCCTGAGATCTCCAAAAATGGTTGTAGTATGGCATATAGATTAGGTAGAGAAGTGATAGGTGAGGATAGTGCTAGTAAGAGATCGTCAGCGAAGAGCAAACATTTATGTTCCCTGTCACCACATGCTATGCCTTTAACGTCTGGACTGGAGTGGATCTTTATGGCCAGGGGCTCCATGGCGAGGGCGATTAATAACGGGGGCAGTGGGTACCCCTGTCTTGTCCCTCATCTAATGTCCAGGGGTTGGGAAGAGTAACCCCTGATCATTAAGGACACTGCTGGGGTATCATATAACGTTCGAAGGAGGAAAGCGCTCGCCAAACCCAAAGCGATGTAATACATCAAGTAAATATTCAGAGGATAGGGAGTCGAATGCCTTCTGGATGTCCAATGAAAGCAACATGCCCTGTCCTCTTACATCCCAGTCCGACTGGATAGCTGAAATAAGATTAATGATTCTGCGGGTCTGGTCTGAGGCTTGGTGATTAGGGACAAATCCCGCTTGGTCTGGGTGGACATAATGTGAGAGGAAGGAATTCAGTCTAAGGGCTAATATTTTGGTTATTATTTTTAGATCTGTGTTTATCAGGGAGATTGGGCGATAGTTAGCGCAATCACCATGATCCTTCACTGGTTTCGGTAGTACAAGTATGTATGCTGTGTTTTCGTGGAAGGGAATTTTTTTTTTGTTTTCAAACATTTTATTAAGAAATAATAAACAGAAACAAAACCAACTTGTGGTAGAGCATATATATCCATACAGAACAAGAATATCATATTGCATAGTAGGCATCATGTACATTCTGTGGCGATAGACATATCCATCTGTTTCAACATGCGACACAGAGGTCAATGAATGTGAATCACACATGTACAGTAAAATCCATATGGATAGAGTGAGTATTTACATCTCAAATGTAGGGTACCACAAGACTCAGAAATAGTATGATATCGAGAAAAGGAAAGAAAGTGCAAAATCTGAAAAATAAAAAATAAAGAATTGTTAAACCAGGAGGGGGGAAGAGACCAGCACATTTAGTTCAGGAGCCTGAATACAGACCATGGTTTCCATTTAGCATTGAACATTGGGATGGAATCATGTAACGTGTGATACATTTTCTCTATATGCATGATTAGGTCTATTCGCGACAGGATCTGATCATAAGGTAAGGAGGGAGATTTCCAGTTAAGTGCTATAGACCAGTGCATGGCCAGACAAATTGAATGAACCAGATATCTCAAATGTTTAGAAGTATCAGGTGGGTAGGGATGAGCCGAACACCCCCCCGGTTCGGTTCGCACCAGAACTTTCGAACGGACCCCAAATTCGTACGAACTTTAGAATCCCATTGAAGTCTATGGGACTCGAACGTTCGAAATTAAAAGTGCTAATTTTAACGGCTAATATGCAAGATACTGTCCTAAAAAGGGTTTGGGGACCTGGCTCCTGCCCCAGGGGACATGGGTCAATGCCTAAAATGTTTTTAAAAATGTCCGTTTTGGCGGGAGCACTGATTTTAATGACGATTAAAGTGAAAAGAAAGTGAAATATTCCTTTAAATATGGTGCCTGGGGGTGTCTGTAGTATGCCTGTGAAGTGCCACGTGTTTCCCGTGTTTAGAACAGTCCCTGCACAAAATGACATTAAACAGAAATAACATCATTGAAAACTGCTTGCGGTTTTAATGTTATATCTGGTTCCTGCAATATGGTTGAAAATCATTGAGAAAAATGGCATGGGTAGCCCTCCCTGCCCATTACCAGCCCCTTTGGGTCTTGTACGCATATTAAGGGGAACCCCGTACCCATATTAAAAAAAGGAAATGCGTGTGGCCCCCAGGCCCTATATACTCAGAACAGCAGTATACAGGCGGTGCAAACAAGACAGGGACAGTGTAGGTTTGTTGTGTTAAGTTGAATCTGTTTGCAATTTTCAACTGGTACATTTTTAAAGTGTAGCTCCAGTCAAAAAAACTATTTTTAAGCTTTTTGGAAAACATAGGGAAGGGTTATCACCCCTGTATAATTTGTTTTGTCGTCCATTTTTTTTCATCTCACTTGCTGTTGTCTCCTTCCGTTTGCAAGTAGGAGATGTTTGTAAATTGGATGTTTGAAAGTAGGGGCCTGCCCTATATGCTCTGCAGAAATGGCGGAACAAGGTGTTGGTTTTGCCACAACATTGTAAGCCCTCAAAGTGACTCTTGGTGGGCGCTGGAGCACCCTGCTGTGAACGATTATATCAAGAATTGTAATTACATGCCATTGTTGAACAGTGGTAGAAAAACTGACCTTTGGTGTTTGTGGTGCTGGTGCCACAACACTATAAGGCCGCGTACACACGGGCGGACTGTTGGCCCAACCTTGTCCGCTGAACAGTGTTTGGGCGGACAGTCCGCCCGTGTGTGGGCTTTCAGCGGACAGTTTCAGCGGACAGTTGGACGGACAAAGTCTTTCGGAAATTCCGAAAAACTGTCCGCTGAAACTGTGTTTGAGCGAACAGTCCGCCCGTGTGTAGGCTACTTTCGAAATGAGCAAACTGTTCCCGCTCGGAAAGTCCGCCCATTTCGAGCGCGTGTACAGGTAGGCGGGGCCCGCGAAGGAGACATCGCGGGCTCCGCCGCCTGGAATGGGCTTAAAGGGGAACCCCAACGCCCAAAAAAATCGGCGTGGGGGTTCCCCCAAAGTCCACACCAGACCCTTGTCCGAGCACGCTACCCGGCCGGCCAGGAAAGGGGGGCGAGCGAGCGCGCCCCCCCTCCTGAGCCGTACCAGGCCGCGTGCCCTCAACATGGGGGGGTGCCTTGGGGAAGGGGGGGCCGCGCGGCCCCCCCACCCCAAAGCACCTTGTCCCCATGTTGATGAGGACAAGGGCCTCTTCCCGACAACCCTGGCCGTTGGTTGTCGGGGTCTGCGGGCGGGGGGCTTATCGGAATCCGGGAGCCCCCTTTAAGAAGGGGGCCCCCGGATACCGGCCCCCCACCCTATGTGAATGAGTATGGGGTACAATGTACCCCTACCCATTCACCTGTGAAATAAAGTACAAAAAAAAAACACAACACAGGGAAAAAATATTTTATTGCACAGCTCCGGGGGTCTTCTCGCCGGACTCCTCCGCTATCTGTGTGTAGCTCTTTTACTAGCGGAGGAGTCCGGCTTTCTTCCTCCCCGCCGCCGGCCTCTTCTCCCGACTTCGGGGGTCTTGTCCCCCTCTTCGGTTCTTCTGCCGGGCCACCGCGCCTTCTTGTAGCTCTTTTGCAGGCGGTGGCCCGGTCTTCTGTCGCCGCTGCCTTCCGTTCTTCTGTCGCCGCCTTCGGTTCTTCTGCCGGGCCACCGCGCCTTCTTGTAGCTCTTTTACAGGCGGTGGCCCGGTCTTCTGTCGCCGCTGTCGCCGCTGTCGTCGCCGCCGCCGCCGCCTTCCGTTCTTGTTCTTCTTCTTGTTCTTCTTCTTCTTCTCCTGGAGATGTTGACTCGACGAGCTCTCCGGCCGGAATGCCAGAGCCGCGCTGTGCGGTCACTTATATAGTGACAATGGGGCGGTGTCACATGGTATATGTCACATGGGTTGATGTCACATGGGGACTATGACATCGTAAGGGGGCGGGGTCACCATGTGACCAACCCATGTGACATATACCATGTGACACCGCCCCATTGTCACTATATAAGTGACCGCACAGCGCGGCTCTGGCATTCCGGCCGGAGAGTTCGTCGAGTCAACATCTCCAGGAGAAGAAGCAGAAGAACAAGAAGAAGAACAAGAACGGAAGGCGGCGGCAGCGGCGGCGGCGGCGGCGACGACAGCGGCGACAGAAGACCGGGCCACCGCCTGTAAAAGAGCTACAAGAAGGCGCGGTGGCCCGGCAGAAGAACCGAAGGCGGCGACAGAAGAACGGAAGGCAGCGGCGACAGAAGACCGGGCCACCGCCTGCAAAAGAGCTACAAGAAGGCGCGGTGGCCCGGCAGAAGAACCGAAGAGGGGGACAAGACCCCCGAAGTCGGGAGAAGAGGCCGGCGGCGGGGAGGAAGAAAGCCGGACTCCTCCGCTAGTAAAAGAGCTACACACAGATAGCGGAGGAGTCCGGCGAGAAGACCCCCGAAGACGGAAGACCCCCGGAGCTGTGCAATAAAATATTTTTTCCCTGTGTTGTGTTTTTTTTTGTACTTTATTTCACAGGTGAATGGGTAGGGGTACATTGTACCCCATACTCATTCACATAGGGTGGGGGGCCGGTATCCGGGGGCCCCCTTCTTAAAGGGGGCTCCCGGATTCCGATAAGCCCCCCGCCCGCAGACCCCGTCAACCAACGGCCAGGGTTGTCGGGAAGAGGCCCTTGTCCTCATCAACATGGGGACAAGGTGCTTTGGGGTGGGGGGGCCGCGCGGCCCCCCCTTCCCCAAGGCACCCCCCCATGTTGAGGGCACGCGGCCTGGTACGGCTCAGGAGGGGGGGCGCGCTCGCTCGCCCCCCTTTCCTGGCCGGCCGGGTAGCGTGCTCGGACAAGGGTCTGGTGTGGACTGTGGGGGAACCCCCACGCCGATTTTTTTCGGCGTTGGGGTTCCCCTTTAAGCCCATTCCAGGCGGCGGAGCCCGCGACGTCTCCTTCGCGGGCCCCGCCTACCTGTAAACGCGCTCGAAATGGGCGGATTTGCCTCCTCCTTACGTGGGCGAGTCCGTTCATTTCAAAAGTTGAGCGAACTGTTTGGCAAACAGTTCGCTGAAACAGTCCGCTCGTGTGTGGGCAAGTCCGCTCATGCAAATTTTGAGCGGACTGTTTGCCGAAACTGTTTGACGAACAAGGTTGGGCAAACAGTCCGCGCGTGTGTACGCGGCCTAAGTCCTCACAGTAACTCTGGGTGGGCACAGGAACGGGCCCTCCTGTGAAATATTATATCAAGAATTGTAATTACATGTTCCTGTTAAACAGGGGCAGAAAAATTGGGCCTTAGGCACTGGTGCTGGTGCCACGACACTGCAACCTCTCCCATATACTCTAGTTTTATTGCAGGAATTAGCCCTGCTGCAAAGCATTGCATCAAAAATTGAAATTAAACACCCCTGTTAAACAGGGGCAGAAAAATTGGGCTTTAGGCACTGGTGCTGGTGCCACCACACTGCAACCTCTCCCATATACTCTAGTTTTATTGCAGGAATTAGCCCTGCTGCAAAGCATTGCATCAAAAATTGTAATTAAACGCCCCTGTTAAACAGGGGCAGAAAAATTGGGCTTTAGGCACTGGTGCTGGTGCCACCACACTGCAACCTCTCCCATATACTCTAGTTTTATTGCAGGAATTAGCCCTGCTGCAAAGCATTGCATCAAAAATTGTAATTAAACGCCCCTGTTAAACAGGGGCAGAAAAATTGGGCTTTAGGCACTGGTGCTGGTGCCACCACACTGCAACCTCTCCCATATACTCTAGTTTTATTGTAGGAATTAGCCCTGCTGCAAAGCATTGCATCAAAAATTGTAATTAAACGCCCCTGTTAAACAGGGGCAGAAAAATTGGGCTGATGGCATCACCCAGAACCAGAAATGTTCTTCCAACATATCAGCGGAGGAGGAAGAGGATAGACAATCAACATAACAGGACAGTCACTCAGCATCAGCATAGGCAGTCTTGAAGGGATGTGATATTTTAAAAAAAAATATTCGGTTACATCAGCTTCAGGTGCTTGGTAGCTGTGGGTGATCCAAGACTGATTCATCTTGATGAAGGTCAGTCGATCAACTGATTCGGTGGACAGGCGCACCCTGTGATCAGTAACAAAGCCACCAGCAGCACTGAAGGTGCGTTCCGAAAGAACGCTGGATGCAGGACAGGCCAGTAGCTCAATTGCATACTGTGCAAGCTCTGGCCAGTGATCCATCCTCAAGAGCCAGTAAGCCAGAGGATTTTCGGTGGGAAAGGTGTCCAAGTCTGACCTTGCCCCTATTCCTGCACCATGTAAATCAGACGCTGGCGATGGTTGCTGGAACCGATCATACCTTGGGGCTGCGGACTAAAACATTTTCTGAAAGCATCAGTCAGACGGCCACCTTCTCCACCGCTCCTTCTGACCGATGACTCAGCAACACGTTGTCCAGGACCAGGAGTTTGTAACCTCCCAGTCTCTGGGAACGCGTTGCACAGACCTTTCTGCAAGGCCTCCCGGAGATGTCTCATCCTATGCTCCCTCATCCTGCCTGTGGCCATTCATGGCTCTCCTCGCTGCTGGCGCTGTGATTGGCCAAGCATGCGGGGTCATAGTGCATGCTTGGCCAATCATGAGCCAGCAATGCACTGCGATGACGCAGTGCATTGTGGTCCGTGAGCGCCACAGGAATTTGGCGCGAACGGCCCATAACGTTCGGAATTCGCCGAAAGGGTGAACAGCCGATGTTCGAGTGGAAAGTATGTTCGACTCGAACACGAAGCTCATCCCTACAGGTGGGGCTACAAATAATAAAGTGTGAGATATCTCCATATTAATAGTATAACCTGCTAGTTTATTAATTAGGTTGAAAAGTATGCGCCATATGGGCTGAATCCGGTCGCACTCCCAGAATATGTGTTTGAAGGAGCCTGTGTGGGGGCAACCCCTAAAACAGTTGTTAGAAACCTGAGGGAAAATACTATGTAGCCGATGAGGTGTGTAATACCATCGAGTGAGTAGTTTAACTGTGGTTTCTCTAAGCGAAAGAGCTTTCGAGCACTGGTGCATATTACTCCAGGCTTTGTCCCAATCAATAGTGTCGCAATCCAGTTCCAACTCCTGTTCCCATTTGAGTCTGTATTTCAGCCCCTCTGTCTCCACTGCCAATGCAAGTGTCCTATAAAGTCCTGAGATCAGGCCTTTTTGCCTGGGAGCCGTGTGGCAGATATCTTCAAAGTAAAGTATGAATTAAGCTGTGGCGCTAAAACCTTTTCTAACAAATATCCTGGTGTCAAAAAGGTGTGTAGAGATCTAATCAGTGTAATAAATAGATGGCCCTGTTTATTGCCCCGGAAAATAATATAAATAAATACTGTGAATTGATGTGAAATGTGTGGTCTCCTGAGGACCACCTTATAGGTGGTACCTACCAAATATTATATATATACTTCTTATAAATGCGTGTTGTGTAGAAAAGACAATTTTTTCCTGTTGGCATGCAACTCAAAAAGTACACATGTGTTATAACCAAAGAATAGTGAAAATATTTCATAAAAATGTAAATAAATAAACCATATATGCTAAGTGAGAGAGATCATATGCAAACCACAAGCCACTATATTAGTGGTCTGTAAACTGTGCTCTATATTATGAGTCCCAAGAGTGACAGTCCAAGAACAGCAAAAACAAAAAGAATTCTTTCAATGCCCAAACAAATTTTTTCAAATCGCATCACACAGTTGCTCGAAAAAACGCATAAAGTCTCTTCAAGTAAAAAGGGTAGACCAAAGTGACTAGTGCAGAAAGGTTAGGAACAATCTTCTCCGGTGCGCCACTCAGTGTCAGAGAAATAATTGCGCTCACCAGACAGAGAACCCTGAAAGGGTTAGCCGAGCAGTCACAGTATAAGCCACTGTGCAGCTTTCCTTGGGCTCTGCTCCTGCTGTGCTGGGGGAATGTTCGCCCTTTTACTTCCGCAAATAGTCCGTTTAGCAAGTGCATGAGGGAGGAAACAGAAGTACAACCATAGTGCAACACTGTTTGTTAACGATTTATTTATCTAAAATCCAAACTACTCACAATATTTCATAAAACAATTCGCCTTTGAAATGGCTGCGCTGGCGTTGCTGCCTGTATAGCAGTATGAGGTGCACGTCCTAGGCCACGCCCTACGCGTTTCGTCAGAGCGACGTCATCTGGAGCCAGATGACGTCGCTCTGACGAAACGCGTAGGGCGTGGCCTAGGACGTGCACCTCATACTGCTATACAGGCAGCAACGCCAGCGCAGCCATTTCAAAGGCGAATTGTTTTATGAAATATTGTGAGTAGTTTGGATTTTAGATAAATAAATCGTTAACAAACAGTGTTGCACTATGGTTGTACTTCTGTTTCCTCCCTCATGCACTTGCTAAACGGACTATTTGCGGAAGTAAAAGGGCGAACATTCCCCCAGCACAGCAGGAGCAGAGCCCAAGGAAAGCTGCACAGTGGCTTATACTGTGACTGCTCGGCTAACCCTTTCAGGGTTCTCTGTCTGGTGAGCGCAATTATTTCTCTGACACTGAGTGGCGCACCGGAGAAGATTGTTCCTAACCTTTCTGCACTAGTCACTTTGGTCTACCCTTTTTACTTGAAGAGACTTTATGCGTTTTTTCGAGCAACTGTGTGATGCGATTTGAAAAAATTTGTTTGGGCATTGAAAGAATTCTTTTTGTTTTTGCTGTTCTTGGACTGTCACTCTTGGGACTCATAATATAGAGCACAGTTTACAGACCACTAATATAGTGGCTTGTGGTTTGCATATGATCTCTCTCACTTAGCATATATGGTTTATTTATTTACATTTTTATGAAATATTTTCACTATTCTTTGGTTATAACACATGTGTACTTTTTGAGTTGCATGCCAACAGGAAAAAATTGTCTTTTCTACACAACACGCATTTATAAGAAGTATATATATAATATTTGGTAGGTACCACCTATAAGGTGGTCCTCAGGAGACCACACATTTCACATCAATTCACAGTATTTATTTATATTATTTTCCGGGGCAATAAACAGGGCCATCTATTTATTACACTGATTAGATCTCTACACACCTTTTTGACACCAGGATATTTGTTAGAAAAGGTTTTAGCGCCACAGCTTAATTCATACTTTATCTCTGACCTACTCCTTTATTTTAAGGGGTAGATTCTAAGCACAGGCAGCTTCAACCTCTCGAGTTTACTTTTTATCTCATTTTTATTTTCACCTGTTTTTCTTTCAGTTTTGCAGTGTATAGGCATTATATCTGTCCATAGCGCAATCTTATTTACTTATTTTTATCTTCAAAGTACCCCGGAGATAGGGTGTAAGGGCCAGGATAATGTTGCAAAAAAAATGCCAGATTTGTAAGTAATGGAAAAATTCAGTATTCAGAATTTGGAAACTGGATTGCAACTAATGAAAGGTGGCAAAATGTGTGTTGATAAGGAAGTCCTTCAGGGCAACCAAACCAAGCTCAATCCAAATACGGAATGCAGTTTGGGGATTATGGGATGATGTAAATCTAGGATCTCCTAGATATGAGGCACCCTTAGGCGTCTGAGGTACCAGGCTATATTTGTTACCGTACATATGCCAAAGGCGTAGGCCATCTAGTACTATAAGATTTGTGTCAATGTGAGGGCATTTAGTTGAGTAAGGGGACCTCATAATGTTTGGTAGATATTGAGGGAGTATTGACTCCTGTTCAAATTGGACCCACGGTACCCTAGAGTTCCTAATGGACCATTGGGCTTGTTGGGAAAATCGACTAGCCAAATAGTAGAGCCAAATCTGTGGGACTCCCAGTCCCCCATTCTTTGCAGAATGATACAAGACGTCCCTAGCAAACCTGGCGGGTTTATCTTGCCATATAAACCTATTGAGACACGATTGGATATCATTAAGGTATGATTTGGAGACTCTAATTGGGAGGGACCGGAAAACGTATAACAGGCGGGGGAGAATGACCATCTTAAGAGCTGTTATGCGGCCCATAAAGGAAATGTGCAAGTTTAACCATTTCAGGGTTTTCTTTAGTTTAGCAATCAACGGAGGGTAATTAGATGAAAACAGTTGTTTATAATTGTTCGGCAGAACTATTCCCAAATAGGAAAGGTGGGTAGTAGACCAGTGGAAGGGGAAAGTCTGCTTAGGATGGGAGAGTTCCGGTAAGGTATTGCCTATGGGAAGAGCTTCGGAAACCTTAGCAAATTCTGATAATACATTGAATAAATTGGGGAGGGAGATTAGTGGTTTGGTCAGAAACATTAAGACATCGCCAGCATACATGCAGAATTTGTTCGTTAAGGTTCCTTTTGTGTATCCAGAGATATTGGGATTATTCAGGATGGTTATAGCAAGGGGTTCAAGCGCCAAAGCGAACATCAACAGGGACAAAGGGCATCCTTGCCTAGTACCTCTACCTACACTAAAGAATTCTGAGCAGCAGCAGCCGGGAATTTTGATCCTAGTTTTAGGGTTCCTGTATAGGGTATGGAAGGAATGTAGGAATTCACCACGGAATCCTAATCTTTGTAAAACATTGATGAGGTAGTCCCATGAGACACTATCGAAAGCTTTTTGAATGTCGAGGCTAAGTAACAAGAGACTACGTGAATGTTCGTTAGCATCTTGAATAATATTCGTCACTAACCGAATGTTGTCTGTGATCAGCCTATGAGGAATGAATCTAGATTGGAACAGGGAGATAAGGGAGGGGATATAAGTGGCTAATCTATCTGCAAGTATTCTGCTGAAAAATTTTAAATCATTATTCATAACTGAAATTGGCCTATAATTTTGGGGGAGTGTATGATTCTTGTCAGGTTTAGGGATCAGGGACATGTTTGCTGATAACATTTCCTCCGGAAAGCTGCCGCCCTGCATCACCCAATTAAAGAGGTAGGTAAGTCTGGGAGCTAAAGCAGATGCAAATTTTTTGTAATTAATAGCAGCAAGGCCATCAGGGCCAGGGGCAGAACCTTGTTTAAGGGGTTTAATAACCTTTAGGACTTCTAACGTAGAGATAGGGGTGTTTAGGTGTTCTATTTGCGATACCGATAGGGTTGGCAATGGAACCGCATCCAGCCAAGAGTTAATCTCTGGGACTTTATCATTTGGGGCCAATAGGGAAGCATAACATTTTTGGAAGATATCTAAAACTTCTTTTGGGTGAGAAGTGAGAAGACCCACTCTAGTCTTTAATTTATATACATGTGTTGGTCGTAGGGAGTGTTGTAATTTAGGTGCGAACTTGGAGGAGGTTGTGCCATCTGACAGAATGTGTCGCGCCTTTGCGTATCTAAGGATTTTTTCTGTTTTATTTGTTAAAAGGGAGTCAAGTTCCAGGCGTTTGCGATTGATCTCTAATCTGGTAGATTCTAAGTGTAAAGAGGCAGTGTTCTTATATAGGTGATCTCTCTCGTTAAGGCCAGAATCCTACCATTCAGTAGTTTATTATGGGCGGCAGATATTGCTATCAATTTACCCCTTAAAACAGCCTTATGCGCAACCCAGATCGTGGAGGGTAGAATTTCCGGTTGGGCATTAACTGAAAAGTATTCTTCTATTGTTTCTTCTATTTTGGATACGGTATCCACATCTGTCAAGAGAGATTCATTAAGTCTCCAAGAGTGTGTCATGGGGGATAGCTTAATGAAAGTGGTGGTGAAAGCTGTGGCGTGATGGTCTGACCAAACACAAGGGTAAATACTACCCTGCGTCGAATTTGCTAGGATAATGGGAGAGGCAAAGATGTAATCTAACCTGGCAGAACTGTTATGGGGTGGGAATAGAAAGTGAATTCTCGAATCCCTATGTTATGGGCTCGCCAGGTGTCTGAGAGTTGATGCTCTAGCAGACCATGTGTAAGAGACCTGGGGAAGGCCCTAGTGGTGGGGGTGTGGGAGGAGTGATCGAGTGTGGCATTAGCCACCAAGTTAAAGTCCCCGCCTATAATTAAGTGAGGGGAGTGGAATGAGGCCAGTTTATCGAAAAAAGATTTAAAGAAGGTAGCTGGGGCATCATTAGGGGCATATATACTCGCTATTGTCAATTCTCTGTTAGGTATTATTCCTTTGATAATGACATATCTACTATCAACATCTTTATAAACACGTTTCACCTCCATAGGGAAAGAGGAATGTAGGAAAATGGAGGCACCCCTAGCTTTAGAGTGATGTAGAGAGTAAAATGCTTGAGGAAAGTTTCTATGAAAAATTTAGGGTGGGAATTATGTGTAAAATGTGTTTCTTGAATGAGAAGGATTTTAGCGTTCGTTTTCTTGTAAAAATCAAACGCCTTATGTCTTTTCGTGTTGGAATTAAATCCCTTAACATTATGGGACACACATGTGATTGCCTTAAGTGGAAGTTGAGGGAGAGATCAACCAAGATGCCCCAACCTTAAAATAATAAATGGGGTATATAATTTGGGAAGGATCATAAAAAGGTGAAGCAGATAGGGGGGTCGCCATTAACCCATTGAGAGATACACACATATGTAACAGAATCCAAAGCCAGACTAATAAAGTATGGTAACCTCGGTAGCATTGAGGATAGTGAGGTTGGTCAAAAAGTGCTGGTCCCCAAAACAGGGGAAGGGGAGAAAAAAAAAAAAGAAAATATAAAAAGAAAAGGAAAAAATGTGGAAAAAGCAAAACCCCTGGACAAAACCATAGTCCAGAACGTACGTAGTCTAAGTGAAATTTTATATTAGGGGGATCAGGTAATCAGGGAGGCTGACAACAAAAAGAAAACCGTCAAGTCCCTGAGCACCTGAGGAGGAACAAAAAAGTATATCCGAGACACCAAGGTCTCAGTCCCAGCATGATAGTGTAATATAAAAAAAGTCACAACAACACGTTAAGGTATTCTGCTGGGGGGGGAGGCATGTCACTGCACCAAAGGACACCAGCGCGGAGTGGTCACGAGAGGACCAGGTTAAATTAGGGGGCATACCCGCTTCTAGAGACCCAGAGAGGGAGATGTCAAAGGAGAGCGTCATGAAGTAAGGACCTTCAGCGAGGACTTCCTCCATTGGGTTCACCGATCCCGTAACGAATCCTCCTCCTATCTCTCCGTGATGGTGGTGTCTGCCAGATAGGGGCCGGTCTTGGAGTCAGTGGAGGTCTACGAGCTTCCACAGCATCAAGGAGGCCCAGTTGCACCAACAAATCTTGACCCTCTTGAAGTGTAGTCACCGAGTATGTGCTGCCATTGTGAGGGACTATTAATTTAAACTGGAAGCCCCATCTATAGCTAATGCGAGCCGATTGGAGCGTAGAGGTAATTTCCTTAAGGGACCTTCGCCTTTCAAGGGTGGCGGGTGAGACATCTGGAAAGATCTGGATCTGGGTGTCATCCAGAAAGACACATTGTTTGTTCCTGGCCGCCCGCAGAATCTCCTCCTTCACCAAGAAATCCTTAAGACATAGGATGATGTCTCTCGGGGGTTTGTCTGCAGGTGGTTTTGGCCGGAGGGCCCTGTGAATGTGGTCGCATTTAAATGCAGTCGATTCGTAGTCAGGCAGCAGAGATTTAAACAGACGGATCACTGTGGGGATAAGGTCCACTGCTGTCTCTGGAATTTCTCAGAGACGTAAATTATTACGTCTGTTTCTGTTGTCGAGGTCCTCGACTTGCATTTGTATCATGGTGAAGGCAGACGTGAGGGCCTCGTGTTCTCTGCTTAAGTCATTATGTACTATTGCTAGCTCATCATGTCTGCTTTCTAGTCTCTCTGTTCTGGAGCCTAATGCAGCTATTACCTGAGATAGGGTATGAGAGGTTTTATGAAGTTTGGTCTGGAATTTAGATGCCAGCTTGTCATATATAGCTTCAAGGCTTGCATCGAGATCAGCCTTAGAGAGGGTGTTAGACTCACCAGCCCATGTCAGTCGTGGGGAGAGATCCGATGAGGTCTGCGGCGTGGAGGCCGGAGCGGCAGCTTTGATCCGCGCCATCTTGAGCCATATCGCTGCTTTCCCTTGTCCGGAGGAGATAGTGGGTTAGCGTATTTTGGCTCGATTTGTGGGAGTTCTTCTTCTTTGCAGGCATGCACCGTGGTGAGGGGATCTGGGGGGTGTTAAAATTAAGGCGAAAGAGGAGTTTTGAAGCCCCCAGGGCGCTGATTAGGTCCCGGTCTGGACGGAGCTCTCACTCTAGGCTGCCATCTCGTTCAGCGCCGTGCATGTGCCCCGTGGAAGGGAATTTTGCCCCCCCTCCTGAGGTTGTTAAAGTATGAGCACAAATGAGGGACAAGGATCTCCTGGCATTTCTTGTAATAATGCCCTGAGAAGCCATCAGGTCCTGGGGCTTTAGAAGGATGTCTGGTTTTAATTGCCAGTCTGATCTCTATTTCCGTAAACTCCTTGTCCATCATTTCCGCATGGGGGAGTGTGAGTTTTTGGTATCTAAACTCCTTGAAAGAATGCTGCTGCTTTAATTGAAGAATATGTTTTTGTGAGCTGTATAGTTTTGAGTAGAATTTATTAAATTCCCTGAGGATCAGTTTGGGGTTTTGTGTGGGGTGGCCATCAGGCAAACTCAGCTTAGGCAGGGTTGGCGTATAAGTTAGAGGTACCAACTTCCTTGCTAACAATGTGGTTGTATTTCTCAGCTTTAGTGGTCAAACTTAGGTTCAGTGCCAGTCTCGTATAATCTATCGCCTGCCTTATGTTCACCTGGGGGTTAGCATGCTGTTCTTTGGTTAGGTTATCTAGTTTCAGTTCTAATTGTTTAATCGTTTGTTCTCGATTATGTCCAGCTCTAGCCGCTACTTGTATTAATTCCCCCCTTATAGACGCCTGGTGTGCCACCAAATTTATTGCTGGGGATGTATCCGAGGTCTTGTTTAATCGAAAGAAGGTCTGGAGTTCTTTTTAGATTTCCACGTAAAGTATAGGGTCGTTCAATAGACTTGCATTTAGTCTCCATGGAGAAGGGTGTGATTTGGACCAGAGTCCCGTAGTGGAGAGTTTAATAGGGGAATGGTCAGACCAAGGAGTATTTTGGCCGAAGTTATGTGTGGTAACAGAGGGGTGTGCACTAAAAGATGGTCAATCCGGGAGTATGTGTGGTGTACCTGCGAATAATGTGTGTAATCCCAGACCGTGGGGTTCTTTTCCCTCCAAATATCTATCAGGTCATAGAAATGAAGGAGACGTGCAATCTTACTGCTACTATGTGTTTTTTTTTTAATAGGAACATTTTAGAGGGGTCTGATTTATCCATTGTTCTATCCAGTGGTATATTGCTGTCCCCTCCCATGATCACCTGTCCCTGTGCTCTAGGCATCAATATTTTAAGCATTTTACCAAAAAATGTTGTCTGATTAGAGTTAGGGGCATAATATGAAATAAACAACACCATTTGGTCGTGAAGATGCCACACTGCCATGATGTATCTGTATACTTTGTCCTTAATTATAGCGACAGGGGTGAATGGGGTTCGCTTGGAGAAACAGATCGCCACCCCCCCTTTTTTCTCTGGGCCTGATGCTAAATAGTATTGCTGATATTTGTTATTCAAGTATTGGGGGGCTGATGCTTTAGAAAAATGGGTCTCCTGAACCAGGACAACGTCAGTTTTTTGGGTAAAGTAAAATTGGAAAGCTTTGGTTCATTTAATTTAGGGAATTAAAGCCATGTACATTGTGGGAGATTATGGAATAATCTGTGGGGTAAAGTTTAGCCATCGTGGCAGGGCAGAACACTCCTTCCTTGTGTCACATATTGATATAGAAGACCCTCTAAAGTGGTAGTCACCTACTTCTTATTTGACCAGGACCAGTTTTCATGTTTGAAGCGTGGAGCCGTAATGGGGATCAGGAAAGGGGAAGGGAAATAAAAGATAAGAGAGCAGGTTAGATAAGAAATAAAAAATAGAACATTCGGCCTTAGGCCCATTATTACACTCTTAGTATAACTAGGTAAACAAGAGACATGTTGGGGCTCTGCCCCTGATGGACTGAATGTCCGGATGTTTGTGTGCGAGTGTACCCTCATCAACAGAAGGGGGCAGCATGTATTGCCACCCCAACCCAGTAAACAGTTACCTATATAAAGGCAGTCAGATACCTTATAAAACTCAAAAAGATGTTATAACGTTTGTGGGCAGTCCAGGCCGACCCCCCCAGAATCTGGATCCGCATGTCTGGGACGGGCGGTTCCCCACGGTAGTAACCGTCACAGAGACGCAGGCCCAGGGGCTCCTTATTGGCCCCTCTTCTGGGTTTAAGGCCCCAAGCCTTTGCATCATTTTGGAATTAATTCATGGCTGATTTAAGTAAACAAACTAACTTTAAACTTTAAAGTCTTTTAAACAGGTTGTGTCACATGCAGCTCTGTGACAATGTGTCAGGGGCAACAGTGTATGGTCTACCCTTATGAGTAGACCTCCCTTGGTCTGGGTTGTGAAAGAGTAGCAATCTCTCATCAGAGGCAATTACCACTCCCGCCTTCAGGTGGTTTGAGGCGATCTTCTAATTCGTGTATTTCTTTGGTCCTGCCACAATGGTGAAAGGGAGCGATTCTCCTGGCATGAGGGGGAAGGGGTGTTCGAGTCTCAAGAAATAATCCCCAAATTCAGCAGTAGGTCTTCCCCATCATGGAATGTTGTAAAGGAGTGGGGCTTGCTTTTAAAAGTGAACGACAGCTTGAAGGGAAATGCCCATCTGTACTTTATCTGTTTGTTCATAAGCTGTTGAAGTAGAGGCTTCAGGTTTCTGCGTTTTTGGACTGTGGAGGGAACTAGATCTGTAAAAATCTGTATTGGCACTCCGAGCAACGTAAGGTCCTGTCTGTTGCGTGCTGCAAACATACATTTTTCTTTTATACGATAATAATGTGGGTTAACTATGATATTGCATGGTAGGCCATCCTGCCTAGGGGCTGTGAGGGCTCGATGGATTCGATCTATCTCCATTTGGTGTGTCTTTATGTCAGGAATCAGATCTTTCATTAGTTCAATCATTGCTGCCTCTAGATCCATATGAGTTTCAGGGAGGCCTCGTATACGCATATTATATCTGCGAGATCTATTTTCCAGATCTTCAATTTTGGCGTTAGCTTCTTCCAGTCTGTCCTGGAGGTCAGTGATCATATGTGAGTTCTAGTTAACTTTCTTGACTGTACCTAGAGGGTAGAGGCTTATTCTCGATCATTTCAAATCATTCGCCAATACATTGAATGTACCTTTTTAGGTCTGTAGTGATTATTGTACATGCCTTTGATAACTCTTGTTGCAGCATTTTAGAAAAGCGTGCAAGTATAACAGCGTCTCTAGCATACTGAACTGGCTGCGTTTCAGGATCATTAATGTCAGAGTTTGGTTGGCTGAAGATAGCATCCGTCTATTCTGCCTTTTTTCTATCAATGGAGGACATTAGGGAGTCAGCAGGCTCTTGTATGTCCCTGAATATGGCCGTTGATGGGGACTGTGATAGGGAATCTCCCTGGGTATCTGCCTGGATATCTGCTGGGGTGCTCCCATACCTGGATCTGCATCAGCGTTTGCTGCCATGTTGCCTTGTGCTGTCCCCCATGCTGGTGCCATCTTGGGCTGCTGCCTGTATGCTGAGGGGGCCCAGCTGATCCGCCACTTTTGGGCTGCCTGTGCTGCCTTTTTTTTGGCTGACCTGTCACCCGCTGGTTCATCACCTTCTGGCACTGTCTGCCGCCCAGTTTCCTGGAATCCTGCTCTGCTGCCTGCGTTTAATATCGCTCTTTTGGGTCGGGGTGTGAGGAGCCCGGTCAGAGCACGACTTCCTCTGGGATCCCGCACATGCGCACTACATTTTTCTTTTAGGACTAGTCCAAGATGTACTCTATGGAAGGTGAACCCATACTGGTTGTCACTTTTTTCTCCATCTGAAGGAACTATGATTGAATTAATTACTTACTAGAACATAAACAGAACTTCTGTCTCACTTCTAATATATTGGAATGCAATGAAAGCATATCACCGAGGTCTCCTTATTGCACAGATTAAAAAAATTAAGAAACAATCTAGGCAATGGGAAAAAAACCTTAGCTGATAATATGATGAAGGCCGAATTCCTTTATATAACTAATCCAAATGAGGATACAAAAAAAGAATGGCTTTATAGCCAACTACATTATGCAGCAGTGGCTAAGAAGAAGGCAGAAAATAAAAGATTTTTCCTACGACAAGCATATTTTGAGGAGGGAGAGGGCACAGGACATCTATTGGCAACTATTGTAAAAGCTCAGCAGCCAGCATCATATATAACTGAATTACAATCATATTCAAATAAGAGGACTGATACTATCCCAGAGATATTGGAGATATTCAGGGAATTTTACCAGCCACTATATAAGAGCAGGGTATCCTACTTGGAGGAGTCCCTGAATAGTTTCTCCGATACTATTGATTTACCAAGCATCTCAAATGATGAAAGTGTGGCTTTGGAGGGCCCATTAACATTGGACGAGCTAAGAAATGAAGCATTTAACTTACCTAATAATAAAGCAGCAGGACCAGATGATCTTCCGGGGAGATATATAAAAAATATGGGGATGAGTTTTTGCCTGAATTGCTTGATTAACTATGCCATGGCAATGGGTTCATTACCTCCCTCAATGAATTAAGCAGTAATTATTGTCTTATTAAAACCTGGTAAGGACCCAAGTATCCATGACAGTATGCCCAATATCTTTGTTAACGTCAGAAATCAAGTTGCTGGAAATGGCATTGGTGACTAGATTATAAAGATGCATTTCAAAATGAATCCATTGTGATCAATCAGGCTTTATTCCTAATAGATCTACAGCAAATAATATCCAACGGCTATTTCTAAATTTACAACTTCCAACAGACAACTTGGGAAATAGAGCTACAGTGGTGTGAAAAAGTGTTTGCCCCCTTCCTCATTTCCTGTTCCTTTGCATGTTTGTCACACTTAAGTGTTTCGGAACATCAAACCAATTTAAACAATAGTCAAGGACAACACAAGTAAACACAAAATGCAATTTGTAAATGAAGGTGTTTATTATTAAAGGTGGAAAAAAATCCAAACCATCATGGCCCTGTGTGAAAAAATGATTGCCCCCTAAACCTAATAACTGGTTGGGCCACCCTTAGCAGCAACAACTGCAACCAAGCGTTTGCGATAACGTGCAATGAGGCTTTTACAGCATCCTGGAGGAATTTTGGCCCACTCATCTTTGCAGAATTGTCCTAATTCAGTTACATTAGAGGGTTTTCGAGCATGAACGGCCTTTTTAAGGTCATACCACAACATCTCAATAGGATTCAGGTCAGGACTTTGGCTAGGCCACTCCAAAGTCTTCATTTTGTTTTTCTTCAGCCATTCGGTGGTGGACTTGCTGGTGTGTTTAGGATCATTGTCCTGCTGCAGAACCCAAGTTCGTTTCAGCTTGAGTACACGAACAGATGGTCGGACATTCTCCTTCAGGATCTCTTGGTGGACAGCAGAATTCATAGTTCCTTTTATCACGGCAAGTCTTCCAGGTCCTGAAGCACCAAAACAGCCCCAGACCATCACACTACCACCACCATATTTTACTGTTGGTATAATGTTCTTTTTATGAAATGCAGTGTTCCTTCTACGCCAGATATACTTGGACACACACCTTCCAAAGAGTTCCACTTTTGTCTCATCGGTCCACAGAATGTTGTCCCAAAAGTCTTGGGGATCATCAAGATGTGTTGTGGAGAAATTGAGACGAGCTTTGATGTTCTGTTTGCTCAGCAGTGGTTTTCTCCTTGGAACTCTGCCATGCAGGCCATTTTTGCCCAGTCTTTTCCTGATGGTGGAGGCATGAACGCTGACCTTAACTGAGGCAAGTGAGGCCTGCAGTTCCTTGGACGTTGTTGTGGGGTCTTTTGTGACCTCTTGGATGAGTCGTCGCTGCGCTCTTGGGGTAATTTTGGGCGGCCGGCCACTCCTGGGAAGGTTCACCACTGTTCCATGTCTTCGCCATTTGTGGATAATGGCTCTCACTGTGGTTCGCTGGATTCCCAAAGCTTTGAAAATGGCTTTATAACCCTTTCCAGACTGATAGATCTCAATTACTTTCTTTCTCAATTGTTCCTGAATTTCTTTGGGTCTCGGCATGATGTGTAGCTTTTAAGGATCTTTTGGTGGACCTTACTGTGTCAAGCAGCTCCTATTTAAGTGATGCCTTGATTGTGAACAGGTGTGGCAATAATCAGGCCTGGGTGTGGCTAGAGAAATTGAACTCAGGTGTGGACAACCACAGTTATAGTATGTTTTAACAAGGGGGGCAATCACTTTTTCACACAGGGCCATGATGGTTTGGATTTTTTTTCACCTTTAATAATAAACACCTTCATTTACAAATTGCATTTTGTGTTTACTTGTGTTGTCCTTGACTATTGTTTAAATTGGTTTGATGTTCCGAAAAAACTTAAGTGTGACAAACATGCAAAGGAACAGGAAATGAGGAAGGGGGCAAACACTTTTTCACACCACTGTATAATGTCACTCAATGTGGCTAAAGAATTTGACAGTATAGAGTGGGTCTTTTTGTGGAATTGCTTAAAATGATATGTGTTTAGCCCCAGATTTGTTAAAGGGATACAACTTTTGTATGACTCCCCAAGTGCAAGGGTACAGGTGAATGGATGTGTATCAGCCCTTTTTCATTGACCAGGGGGACAAGGCAGGGATGTCCCCTATCCCTGCTTCTTTTTGCTCTGACCATTGAACCACTGGCTGAGGCTAGTGACTCTTCTAAAAATTGTGGTATTTCACAGATCTACAGGTGAAGATAAGATAGCACTCTAAACCGATGATACTCTAGTATTTTTGGGGGATACGAGTCCATCCCTGTCCATAGTTATGTCCTTAATAGACTTGTGTGGATACTTTTCAAGATTCAATATCAACTGGGACAAATCTGTAATGCTGCTTGTGGACCCTGCACGTATGGGACATCCCCACCAGACTCATCAGATGGCCCTAGTTACATCATTTAAATATTTGGGAGTAGTAATTACATAGAATGCTACAGAATACACAGATAAGAATATACTCACTCTTATTGTCAAATTTAGACAACTGAGTAAAACATGGAGTAAATTCCTGTTGTCTATGGTAGGGAGGGTGAATTTGATGAAGATGGTGTGGATTCCCCAGATGTTATGTGTATTACATAATTGCCCCATATGGTTGATGTTTTGATTATTTAGGACTATTGATTTGGTTTTTAGGGTTTTTTTGTGGATGGGAGGAAAACCTAAAATTAGATTTTAAATATTACAACAGCCCATAGATAATGGGGGAATTGCAATACCTAATGCAAGATTGTACTTTATTGCATCACAATTACAACATTGGCATGGTTGGGAGGTAGTAGACATGCAGGACCCTACACAGAAGATAATAACATCTCAATTTAAAAAATACCCTTTAGTTCAACTAATAGTAATTCCACTTTTATAATAAAAAAGGTTCCCTACTTGATTCATAGAGTATGGAACGCAGTGCAAAATATTACTCAGCACAAGAGGTATTTCAGATTGGCAAAAGGCGGGAATTATATTTTTCTAACACTTATATGAAGGGGATGTTTACTTCCTTTTAATATATTAAAAGGCCGCTATCAGTTAACGAACAATAACTTCTACCAATATCTTCAAATATGTCATGCATTACAAACCCAAAGCTCAAAAACCCAGTTACAGTATGAACACTCTAAAATACTAACAAAGGAAATTTTGGTTACGTGCACGAAATGAGGATTAATAGGAGATCTTCATTCCAATTTACAAATAATAGAGAATACTGAAAAACATAAAAATAGTTTTGCTCGTTGGCAAGGAGACATAGAGGATCTAGATGAGGAGGACTGGACACATGCCTTGGAAACACTTCCCAGGACATCTCTCTCTCCCTCCCAAAGGCTATCTCAGCTTTTTATCATACACGGGGCTCATTATACCCCACTAAAACTCTATGCTTGGGGAAAATATATAACACGGTCATGCCCGTGATGCTCTCTATTTAATGGCTCCCTTAGCCACATGCTCTGGCGATGTCCAAAGCTTCATCGTTGCTGTGAAAAAATATTTACAACCCTAAATTTATTATGCTCCACTTAGATAACAGGGACACCCAAACTTGCACTACTGGGAATAATACCTGATGGAGCATTACCAGTAGAGATGCATACTATGTGGATAAGATCCCTATATTTACCACGTAAAGTTATTTTACAAAAATGGCCATCCGCTGATCCTCCAATCCATAAACAATGGGTTGAGAAACGTAACTATATACTTAAAAGAGAAAAATTAACATATAAGCATAGAGGTACACCACAAAAGTTTTGTAACATATGATCATGCTGGATAGAACCTAGCAATCCACTATATGATGGTTTACCTAGTGGTGAGGAGTGAAGGTAGAGGAGATAGATGGGAGCAAAGAGCAGAGGTAGAGGGGTTAGGAGTTGATACTTTATGGATTAATTTGACATATTATTTGTTTGTATGTCTAATAATAATAAAAAAAAATGATTTAAAAAAAAAAGAAAGAAAATTAATGTAACCACAGTTAGAACAGTGTCCTGACTCAAACTAGGGACTTCAGGGCTTCAAAGGCAGAGGTGCTAGCCACTAAGCCTATTCTGGCAGTGCTGGAGCTTAGAACATCAGTACTGGAATTTAAGAATTATAATCACTTAGCTGTTTTGCTGTCCAACTGTAAGACTTACTGAAGGCAGTCTGGACTTGCTCCTAAGCAAAAACTGTACAGTATAATTAAAGCGGGATTGCACTGTGGAAAAAAAAAATTAAAAGCCAGCAGCTACAAATACTGTAGCTGCTGACTTTTAATAAATGGACACTCACCTGTCCCGGGGTCCAGCGATGCTGGCAGCCGAGGCCGATCGATTGCTCGGCTCTCGGCTGCTGCCGCCACCATTCTAGGTGAGGGAATCAGGAAGTGAAGTGCTACGGCTTCACTTCCTGGTTCCCTACTGCGCATGCATGAGTCACGCAGCGCAATAGGAATTGTCCGCGCTGTCTCTGGGACCCGTGTGTGTACCAGCAGACAGCGCGCAGGGACAGGAAGAGGCATAGACTCCCGTGGGAGTCTATGCCCGGAAGTGGGTGTAAATACCTGTCTTTGACAGGTATCGGCACCCCCCTCCCCCCTGAAAGGTGCCAATTGTGACACTGGAGGGGGGGAGGGTTCCGATCAGCGGAAGTTCCACTTTAGGGTGGAACCCCGCTTTAACCACTTAAGGACCAGGCCTTTTTTTCAGACTCAGTGTTTACAAGTTAAAAACAGTTTTTTATTACTAAAAAATTACTTAGAATCCCCAAACATTATACATTTTTTTTTCTAACACCCTAGAGAATAAAATGGTGGTTGTTGCAATACTTTCTGTCACACCGTATTTGCGCAGTGGTCTTACAAGTGCACTTTTTTTTTAAAAGAATACAATTTTTTGTATTAAAAAATAAGAAAAATAAGACAACAGTAAAGTTAGCCCATTTTTTTTTATATTGTGAAAGATAATGTTATGCTGAGTAAATTGATACCTGACATGGACATTCACTGCTTTGTTCTTTTAAGCACAAGAGACTCCATTTTGTTCTTACTGTTGAAATGTGTTCTGTAACCTTCACCTAACACACAGACACACCTCCTACTAAACGTTCTCTACTCCCCCCTCCCTTCTCAATGTTTTACTTTTGCAATTGTTCTATTCGCTAGCTTTTAATAATATACTTCTATTTGTTAGCTTTTAATAACACATTTCTATTTGTTAGTTTATAACCACTTAAGGACTGCCGCATGGCAATGTACGTCGGCAGAATGGCACCGACAGGCACAAGCACGTACATGTACGTGCTTGCCTTCCAGTGGGTGGGGGGGTCTGATCGGACCCCCTCCCGCTGGATGCGGTGGTTCGTTTCGCTTCAGGAGCGATTCGGTATGAGGGGATGGCCGTTGGTTTCTGGCCATCCCCTCTCGTTCGCTCCTGGCGAATGAGAAGCTTCCCCCGCCTGTGTAGTGTAAACACAGGCAGGGAGGAAGTGATGTCATTCTCCTCGGGGCGGTCTTTTTGACCGGACTGCGAGGAGAACAGAGAAAGTAAGTGCACCAACACTACACTGACATGTAGGTACACATAGGCACACAAATCCCCCCCGATCACCCCCCAGATCGCCCCCAATCCCCCCCCGCCCCCCAGTCACTGTTGCCGCTAGGTAGCTAGTTATTTTTTTAGGTTCACCGCCAGGTTTTTATAGCGCTAGGTACCCCCATATACTACTCAATAACGGTTTTAACCCCCTGATTGCCCCTTATTAACCCTTCCACCCCCTTTTGCCAGTGTCACTAAGCGATCGTTTTTCTGATCGCTGCATTAGTGTCACTGGTGCCGCTAGGTAGCTAGTCATTTTTTTAGGTTCACCGCCAGGTTTTTATAGCGCTAGGTACCCCCATATACTACCCAATAATGATTTTAACCCCCTGATTGCCCCTAGTTAACCCTTTCACCAGCGATCACTGTATAAGTGCCACTGGAGATGCTGGTTAGCCAGTTAGTTATTTAGGTTCCCCGTCAGGTTTTTATATAGCGTCAGGGACCCCCATATAGTACCTAATAAAGATTTTAACCCACTGATTTCCCCTAGTTAACCCTTTCACCAGTGATCACCGTATAAGTGTTACGGGTGACTCTGGTTAGTTAGTTTGCTTTTTATAGCATCAGGGCACCCACCATTTATTACCCAATAAAGGTTTAACCCCCTGATCACACGGCGGGTGATATCAATTAGGTTTTAGGGGCAGGGTCTGCGTCGCCCCAGGCAGCACTAGATTAGTGCCAGTACCGCTAACATCCACGCGCAAAGCATACACCTCCCATAGTGGTATAGAATCTGAATAGATCTATACTAGCGTCCCCAGCAGTTTAGGGTTCCAAAAAAATGCATTGTTAGCGGGATCAGCCCAGATACCTGCTAGCACCTGCGT
Source organism: Lithobates pipiens (assembly GCF_037356315.1). Classification (NCBI taxonomy): domain Eukaryota; kingdom Metazoa; phylum Chordata; class Amphibia; order Anura; family Ranidae; genus Lithobates; species Lithobates pipiens. Next base: position 395,810,655 of record NW_027507748.1, on the reverse strand, counting down.
TTTGCTCCTCCGCCCAGCCCACCCAAGTGCAGTATCGATCGATCACTGTCACTTACAAAACACTAAACACATAACTGCAGAGTTCGCAAAGTCAGGCCTGATCCCTGATCCCACTAACAGTTTTTTTTGGTAGCGTTTTATATTTAAATCCTGAAGGCAGTGCTTGGTTTTCGGGGTCCCGTACATGGCTAGGCTCCTAGAAAGTCCCCCACATGTGGTATCCCCGTACTCGGGAAAAGCAGCAGAATTTATTTTGGGGTGTAATTTCACTTATGCCCATAGCATGTGTGAGCAATATATCATTTAGTGACAACTTTGTGCAAAAAAAAAATTATTTGTAATATTCCTGCAACTTGTGGCAAAATATAAAATATTTTATGGACTCAACATGCCTCTCAGTAAATAGCTTGGGATGTCTACTTTACAAAATGGGGTCATTTGGGGGGGGGGGGGGGGGTTGTGCTATTTTGGCATTTTATGGCCTTCGAAACTGTGATAGGTAGTGAGGAGTGAAATCAAAAATTTGCACCCTTAGAAATCCTGAAGGAAGTGATTAGTTTTCGGGGTGCCGTACGCGGCTAGACTCCCAAAAAGTCCCACATATGTGGTATCCCCGTACTCAGGAGAAGCAGCAGAATATATTTTGGGGTGCAATTCCACATATAACTATGGCATATGTGAGCAATATATCAATTAGTGACAACTTTTTGTAAACTTTATTTTTTTTTGTGTCATTATTCAATCACTTGGGACAAAAAAAAAATATTCAATGGGCTCAACATGCCCCTCAGCAATTTCCTTGGGGTGTCTACTTTCCAAAAGGGGGTCTTTTGGGGGGGGTTTGTACTGCCCTGCCATTTTAGCACCTCAAGAAATGAGATAGGCAGTCATAAATTAAAAGCTGTGTAAATTCCAGAAAATGTACTCTAGATTGTAGACGCTATAACTTTTGCGCAAACCAATAAATATACACTTATTGACATTTTTTTTTACTAAAGACATGTGGCTGAATACATTTTGGCCTAAATTTATGACAAAAATTTAGTTCATTCGATTCTTCTTATAACAAAAAGTAGAAAATATCTTTTTTTTTTTTAAATTCAGTCTTTTTCCTTTTATATCGTAAAAAATAAATATCGCAGAGGCAATCAAATACCATCAAAAGAAAGCTCTATTTGTGGGAAGAAAAGGACGCAAATGTTGTTTGGGTACAACATTGCATGACCGTGCAATTACCAGTTAAAGCAGTGCAGTGCGAAATTGTAAAAAGACCTCTGGTCCTTAGGCTGACAATTGGTCTGGGGCTGAAGTGGTTAATAACAGCTCACACCACCCCTTTCTTATCTATGTATAAAATAACATGTAATAATACATTTTAACACTGAACGGACATTTTTAAACACAGTGATTGAGTCCTGTGAATCTGTTTCTGCAGCTGCAGTATTAACTTTATTTTAGAGTCCCAATCAGAAATTAGTCATAACAATACCCGACATGTCAGCCTTCAATATTGTGCCCGCTCATGGAATGGTGACAAACTTTTATCCTTAAAAATCTCCATAGGCGACATTTAAAAAATTCTACCGGTTGCATGTTTTGTGTTACAGAGGAGGTCTAGGGCTAGAATTATTTTGCTCGCTCTACCAATCGTGGTGATACCTCACATGTGTGGTTTGAACACCGTTTTCAAAAAAAGATTTTTTTTTGGTCGTTTTGAAAAAAATGACATAAAAAAAATGTGCCTTTAAGAAGCATGGGAAAAAGTGACATTTTGATATTGCTCCTGCCCTGCTGTGGCATGGAGATGGGTGGGGGCTATCTTCCCCTCACTCGTCTTCATACCTAGCAAGGAGACAGACGTGATCGCCTCCGTCGCTGCATATGGCTACGGTAAGCGGCGGAGGACACCAGATCAATTTGGGGGGTACTCTCCCACCATCGATAAAAGTGATCTTGTGGCAAATCCGCCACAGAGACCACTTTTATCTTGTAGCAGACCGCCGGCCGAATGCAGCCATACTGGGGTTATGGCAGCTAGCTGCTACCATAACAACGATATACGTTGCCAAAGTAGGGACATACATCAGTATGCAACAGTTGGCAAGTGGTTAAAATATAAATAAATGTACACTTTCCCCAATTAAGGGCTTGTTCACGCCAGCAACACTGGGCTGGTCAATTGTATATCTTGAAGTTTTTTTTTTCCCAATAGATTTTTATTGAAGTTTTCAATAATACAACAGTAGAGACTGTGAATTGTTCAAGCATAAAGCAGTGCAAGAAATGGTACAATTGGATATATGTGTTTTAACAATGTACACTGTACACGCAAAACAAGGCATGTGTACTCACACTGAACTGCAGTAAACATTTAAGTAAAGAAATAAAATAAAATAAAGGGGAATAAAAGATAGAGAGGGTGGGGGGAAGGGAGAGAGCAGCACAATAAATACCAGTTGTAGCAATTTGAACCAAATGTACAGTAGTGTTGTCAAAAGGTTGTTAGTTAAGTCTTTTAGCATACCATCGTTCCCATGGAAGCAAATGGTTATGAAGTTTAGCGTACAAGGGTTTGCCACGCAACATTACAGATTCATACATGTAGTGTCATTGAACTAATGTAACTACTTCCGTCAGTGTTGGGGTAGTGTTTGTTCTCCAGTGTTGAGTAATCTGGTTGCTAGGAGTATGCATTTCTGTGCTATTTTGTGTGTTCATTTCCATAAGGAAGTGCAACAAGTAGCCTTATAGATTGACTTTAAGGCAGTTTGCTGTTCATAAAAGTGTGATTGCATGTCCACTTCCCAATCTTTAAAGGATTTAGATTTTTGGAACACCATTTTAGAGTAAACTAGTGAGCTTTGGTATCTATACTGTTTGAGAAATAGTAATTCCATATTCTGGAAGGTGCTGTCCCTTCTAGGCATGGGTATGCTGAGCGACATTGTTGGATTCTATAGTAATTGAAATAATCTTTGATGGGTGCATTGTATGTTCAAATTTTAGCAAAGGATTTGTGTAGTATCATAGCCTTGAGTTCAGGAATGTAGGTTGCCTGTTCTAATATCCAACTGGGTAAAATTAGGTCGGGTGATACTAATTGGAGGGTGCAGAGAGGTATTTGGAGATGTTTGCTGGAAAGTTGAGACCATTTGGTAAAATGTAGTATTTTCCATGTTTTGACTATAGCTTGAATAGTCGTGAGTAGAGGTAGTGGTGCTGAACAACCAATGTTTAAGATTGTTACCTGGTGTCAAGGTGTTTTCCATGTTTCCCCATAATGTCTTTCATTTTGGACAGTATGGTGGCTAGGTAAAAATCTCTCAAGTCAACATACCCCATTCCCCCTGAAAATTTATATTGGATAATCTTTGTATGACTGCATCTTGTTTTTTGCCCTGCCATACGTACTTGTGTATGATGGATTGAAGAGATTTGATGTAGGAGTTTGTGAGTGGTATAGGTATTGTGGGAAATATATTTAACAACCTAGGAAGTATTGGCATTTTAATGGCTTCTAGCCTTCCAGACCAGGAGAATTGGTATTTGGAAAGTTTTGCTGTTTCCCTAATAAGCATTTGTTTAGCTTCAATGTAGTTATTAATGAATAGCCCTTTTTTAGATTTGGTAAGTGTGATTCTCAAATAGGACAATTCCTGTGTCTGCCCATGGGTATGTATAGAGGTTGCATAGTAGGTTGCTAGTTGTAGAATCGAATCCCAAATCTAGAATGTAGACTTATTTTCATTAACCTTATATTAGGAAATGGTACTAAATCTCTGTAACACAGATCGTACCAAAGCCAGGGAAGATATAGGATTGGTGATCATCATTATTATATCATCAGCAAACAGATTTATTTTATGTTCTCCAGTGGCAATTCTGAAACCTGTAATGTTAATGTTTGTGCTGATGTGCTCCGTCATGATTTCTATTAATAGGCTGAAGATAAGTGGCGATAGGAGGCATCCTTGTCGGGTGCCATTAGTAATGGGGAATGGTTTAGAGAGTATCTCAGATGTGTACACTTGGGCCGTTGGTGTACAAAGCCAGTATGGTGGAGAGAATGTGTCCTTAGAATCCAAATTTATGGAGTGTTGCTTGGAGATATAACCAGTGGGCCCTATCAAACACCTTCTCCGGGTCCAATGATAGAAGCAGAGAAGGTGTTCGCTTAGGCTCAGCATTATGAATTATATTGATGAGTCTGCGGGTTGCATCAAATGGTTGTCTCACTTTTGTGAAGCCAGATTGATCTGGATGGATCAGTGAGGGCATAACGATTACTAACCTGGTTGCTATTAGTGTGGCATAGATTTTTCTATATATATACTGAGAACAGTATATATATACACAGTGGTGTAGTGGTTAGCACTCTCACCTAGCAGTAAAAAGGGTCGCTGGTTCAAATCCCAACCACGACACTACCTGCCTGGAGTTTGCATGTTCTCTCTGTGCCTGCATGGGTTTCCTCCGGGTACTCTGGTTTCCTCCCACACTCCAAAGACATGCAGGTAGGTTAATTGGCTTCTGTCCAAAATTGGCCCTAGTATATGAATGGGGACCTTAGATTGTGGGCTCCTTGAGGGTAGGGACCAATGTGAGTGTGCAATGTACAGGGAAAGGGGTAGACACTCACTCTGGTTGAACTGGATGGACTGGTGTCTTTATTCAACCTTACTAACTATGAAACTATGAAGTGAACTAGGTCAGAAATTTTGTGGTGAGGTAGGTTCCTTACATGGACCAAAAAATATGCTATAGCAAGAGAATACCAAAACATTAGTAGTGCTAAACAATCATAACATTTTTAAGATTGCTAAAAAGTCCTCTTTATCAGTGAATGTGAGTAAATGTGAATATAAGATTGTCCACCAAAGAAAAAACCTTGCAGATTTGAAATTTCAAACGATCACCTTCGCCACACTGCGTGTGTAACACTCACCCAAGGTAATCTACTTACCAAATAGTACTGGGTCATATGCTTATCTTTAGATAATTGCTGTCAGCACAGACTGCATCTCTTCATCTGAAATATTGCTAAACATTAGAAAATATGTCCTGTTTCCTGCAGAGCACCACAATTTTCGATTCAAGGGGGCGCATAGGAGGATTTTTCAACAAGACCACACAAACCAATATGTATAAGGATTTAGATTCTTTTAGTTTCTCCCATATATGTAGGGTTGTGTATTAGAACAAGCAAAAAGCAATTATTTCAAACAGACACTGTGAACTTCAACAGTGAAAATTAAAACATGCCTTCAGACCAGCATCTATCATTCAATGATGCTCCTTTTCTGGCTTTGGCCATGTTATTAATGACGCATTTAGTATTTCCTGCGGGAGAGAAGAGGAGGAGGCAGCGTCATTGCAAATGTTTGATTAAAAGGGAATTGCGGAATTGTTTATAATACTCCCCAGTGAGACTATCTGGTCCAGGGGATTTGTTAAATGGTAAGGTTGAGATTACATCTAAAATTTCTAGTGGTGTAAACGGAGCATTTAGATTGGAGAGTTGATATTAGGATACTTTGGGTAGATTAGATGTCTACATACAGATGTCTTCTATGTATGGTAGTAGTAGATTCATCTTTCAAATTATATAACGTGTTAAAGTAATGACTAAATGCATCAGCTATGGCTTGAAGGTTGACAAGTTTTTATTATGTGGTAGGGTGGTATAGGTGTGATATTTTGGTATTAATATGGTGGCCTTTGATTCTAAGCCCCCGTACACACGGTCGGACATTCCGGCGACCAAATCCGTCAGATTAATTACGACAGATTTAGTCCGGAAGAGGTCTGGAAGTGATGTTGCATACACACAGTCGGACTAAGTTGTCGGAAGTTCCGGTTGCCAAGAACGCGGTGACGTAAGCCGTGTATGACGGGACTAGAAAAAGAAAGTTCAGCACCACGTCCAGCACCGTGTGGGCTCCTTCTGCTGATCTTGTGTTTATCGCGTGTTAGTAGAAGTTTGGTGAGAGACGATTCGCGCTTTTCAGATTTGTGCTTCAGTTCGGTACTGCTCTTCAGTTTGTGCTTGTCTTTGCGCATCTGATTATCAGTGTGTGTAGTCAGTAAGCATTTGTTTCTCATTGTGGACTATATCGTGGTATAGTACACTTTGATTTGCATTGCTTATTGCTTGCTTCTGCTTTTCAGGTCGTTCTGTCAGGCATTGCTGTTTATCGGTGCTTTCTGTTGTCCGTTCTGACCAGATAACCGTTTTAAACCATGTTTCGTGTGCGTACTCGTCGTAGAGTTTGTGCTGTGCAAGGGCTTGATGTTGGGCTTTTAGCTTTCACACAAGCCTGGTCCATGAACAGGGAGAGGAGGCGTTTGTGGACCAAGAATTGGTTGCGCCAGTGTGACCAGTTCTCACACATGCCTTTGCTCCGTGAGATCAGGGAGAATAATCCTGATGATTTCAGGAATTATCTCCGGATGACGGACCCCGTTTTTCACCGTCTGCTGGCTTTGCTATCCCCTTATATCACCAGGCAGGATACCTGCATGTGGCAAGCCATCAGAGGCTTGTCGCCACATTGCGCTACTTGGTGACAGAGAGAAGCCTTCAGGACCTAAAGTTCTCCACAGGCATCACCCCCCAGGCTCTGGGGATCATTATTCCAGAGACCTGTTCTGCCATCATTCAGGTCCTGCAGAAGGACTATATGAAGGTAAGTTTTATCCTTTAACATCACATTCTATGTATTTAATGATTGCTAATGTCTCGGATTTCTTTACTCATTCCCTAATTACCATGATTGCAATATTTTCTAATTGATATGCTCTGCCCCTTTGTCCTCGTGCATGCTGGAAGCTTTTCAAGTTCCTTTTTTATCCTTCATGCATATTTGCCTTCACTAACTTCCCCACCATGCTCTTCTGGGCCCATAAAACTATAGTCTAGTCACTTAGCAATGTCTTTTGTCAGCTCCATAGTATTGCATTCCCCTAAACACCCCCTAAAATGTCTACAAATGTTATCTGTGTGCTTCAATTCATGCAGAGTGACATTTTTTTTTGGGTTGGGCCAAACTCATTAGGAACCCCCTCCCCCCAACTGCTAGGTCAGCTGATAGCAATCCTCTATCTGCTGACTTTGCCAAACCCAATACAAACTCTACCTACCTTTTTTCTGGTCACATTTATGGACAAATTCCCCAAAGCATTTAGTGCAAGGGCCTGCCTCAATACTTTCAAATGCTATATTTTTTTCTCCTATTATTATCTTAATAGATAATAGCAGAATATCAAAATGTGCTTCCATTTTTAAAAAAATTTTGGTATTATGACACTTCTTACCTGTCCGGTGGGCTGCCAATAGTGTAAGTAAGAAGGGGCTGCCCAAAGTATCACACATTATTTATGCATTCAGCTCTCAATCAAGTGGAGAGGGTTACCTGTCCAAAACATCCCCCCTCATTTTTTGCAAGGGCCCATCAGATGGGTGGGATGAGGGGGGGGGGGGGTGATGACTCTGATAAGGGGACCTTATACTTTAGGCTTTAAATACTAATTTCCCAAAAAGTTATACTGATGTTATACTGATCTTGGCCAAAAATGTTTGTATCTAATCTGCTTGCAATGTTGATGTGCCAAATTACAAATTTTTTGTCTTGTTTCACTCCACAGTTTCCTTCAATGCCACAGGAATGGCAGACTGTGACCTCCCACTTTACCAGCCATTGGGACTTTCCCAATTGTGGAGGTGCAATTGATGGGAAACATGCCCGCATCATCCCACCCCCCAACTCGGGGTCGTACTATTATAATTACAAAGGGTTTAATAGTATCGTGATGTTGGAGGTGGTGTCAGTGACCTATGACTTCCTTTATGTGGACGTGGGGCAAAATGGCCGGATGTCGGATGGTGGAGTGTTCTCACGGACGGAATTCTACTGGCGTCTCCAGAGTGGCAGTCTGGGCTTGCCACCCCCAGAGGAAAATTTAGAAGGACTCCCGTTTGTATTCGATGAGGCGTTTGCCCTGGCAAACCATCTGATGCGACCTTTCCCAATGAGGACCCTCACCCCAGATCAGAGGATGTTTAATTTACGGCTGGCCAGCCGGTTCTGCCTATTTTTGACGCCAATCCACATGGCGAAATATAAACTCAATCACATTGTGCTTGCCTGCTGTGTTCTGCACAATTTCTTGAAAAGACATTCAGCAAACTATGTGATCTCAGTTGGCCCAGATGCAGACTTGCCAGAAAATGACAATCTCACAGCCCTTGAAGCTGCTTATCCTGGCTTGCCCCCCCCCCCCCCCCCCAAAGCGCCCGCGAGCTCAGAACCCAATACATGGAGTACTTTGTGGGTAGGGGGGCCATTGATATGCCAGATAATGTCTGAGGCATTATTTAAATACATTTTTCTTTGAAACTACAATAATCTTTGTTTTCATTTACTGCCTGGCTTGGTTTTAGCTGTCTCCTAGGTATTTTTGCTTTTTTTTGTTGGGCCTTTTTCTACAACAGTGAAAACCCAAGTTCTGAGCAAGATGAGGGGACAGTCTCTTCTTCAGATAATCTTATTATGTTGTGGGTCTGCTGCACACACACCTTGTTTTTGTTACTAATGTATGTAGTACATTACTGACAAAAATATTGCTCATTTTCAGCACCATGGCAGAAATATGTGGGGTCAGGAAAATGGTGTGATTGGGAAAATTTACACATTACTGTGGGTGTTATTTACTAAAGGCACATCCACTATGCACTACAAGTGCACTGCAAAAGTGCACCTGAAACTGCACTTGGAGTGCAAAGTGGAATTGCCTTTAGTAAATAACACCCATTGTCACCGAAAACAACAATTTTACTCCAAATACTGCTTTTGCGCATTGAAAAAGGAAGCCACACATTGTTGATAATTTAACTTTTTAATCAAAGCACATTCACATGTGTGTTTAGAAAAGTGTTTTACAACAAATCAACATATTGGGTGTATCAAAAACATTATTTTAGGTAACTTTTTTGTAACTTGTCGTTTTTGTGTAAACAGGCATGTATCAAAGCGTAACATACAAAACACAGGAACTTACAAAGTTCAACTTTGAAAAGTGAAGACAATATCAGACATGAGTATGTACAAACTGGGCTGATATTGCCTTACAAACTGGGCTGATATTGCCTTCATCAGATGGGGTGTCAACCCTGGAAAAGACAAAATTGGAAGATGCACACAGTGTGTCAACATGGGCTATCTCCTATCATGGGGGATCAATGTACATGTTTTGGGGGTGCAACCCCTTCATCTCAGCCGCTTTCCACAAAACACGTACATTGATTCCCCATGATGGGAGATAGGGCATAGTAGGGCAGGTTGACACACTGTGTGCATCTTCCAATTGGCTTTTTGTAAAATAAAAAAGTTTTTTAAAAACACAAAAAGAAAACCCTAGCTAGTTTGGGGTGTTTCAGACTCTCCCCAAAACATCAATGATGTTCTTCATTTTATTTTGAACATCATTGATGTTTTTCTGTATATTTTCTAAATCGCGATTGCACCCCAATATCTCCCCAATCAGGATCTGGGCACTTTCACTGGTAAAATGTGATTCTTCTTCCACATCACCTAAAAAAAAAACACCATGTATTATAAATATGATGACATACATTGATTAGCTTACCGGAAGCTGTGGTCTCCGACACTCACCTGCTGTGGTGACAATTTGTCCAACTTCAACGATCTCTCCTTCTCCTCCTCCTCTGCTTCTGGTGTTGGAATTTTGCCTTCTTTGGGAGGTGTGGGGTCCCTGTGTCCTCAGACTTCCCGAGTCTTCTCGCCCCTATGAGAATGTAAAAAAGGAATACTTAGCACACAGAGGGCAGAACTAGGAATATGAAACATTGCTTGGAAGCGTCATAAAATTGAGTTTTTTGGCCGAGTTCAAAGGTGAGAACATTATTTTGGACACCCTCTCAAGCTGGAATACTTACCTGCAGTGTGAAGAAATGTAGTGAAGTGTAATTTGGGAATACTTCATTTTGGGAGTGGGCTAACGAACAATGTTTATTACGAATGATTGAACCCATGAACATGAAAGTGGCCATTTTAAACTGTTCCTGGTTCCCTACTGCGCATGCATGAGTCACGCAGCGCAATAGGAATTGTCCGCGCTGTCTCTGGGACCCGTGTGTGTACCAGCAGACAGCGCGCAGGGACAGGAAGAGGCATAGACTCCCGTGGGAGTCTATGCCCGGAAGTGGGTGTAAATACCTGTCTTTGACAGGTATCGGCACCCCCCTCCCCCCTGAAAGGTGCCAATTGTGACACTGGAGGGGGGGAGGGTTCCGATCAGCGGAAGTTCCACTTTAGGGTGGAACCCCGCTTTAACCACTTAAGGACCAGGCCTTTTTTTCAGACTCAGTGTTTACAAGTTAAAAACAGTTTTTTATTACTAAAAAATTACTTAGAATCCCCAAACATTATACATTTTTTTTTCTAACACCCTAGAGAATAAAATGGTGGTTGTTGCAATACTTTCTGTCACACCGTATTTGCGCAGTGGTCTTACAAGTGCACTTTTTTTTTAAAAGAATACAATTTTTTGTATTAAAAAATAAGAAAAATAAGACAACAGTAAAGTTAGCCCATTTTTTTTTATATTGTGAAAGATAATGTTATGCTGAGTAAATTGATACCTGACATGGACATTCACTGCTTTGTTCTTTTAAGCACAAGAGACTCCATTTTGTTCTTACTGTTGAAATGTGTTCTGTAACCTTCACCTAACACACAGACACACCTCCTACTAAACGTTCTCTACTCCCCCCTCCCTTCTCAATGTTTTACTTTTGCAATTGTTCTATTCGCTAGCTTTTAATAATATACTTCTATTTGTTAGCTTTTAATAACACATTTCTATTTGTTAGTTTATAACCACTTAAGGACTGCCGCATGGCAATGTACGTCGGCAGAATGGCACCGACAGGCACAAGCACGTACATGTACGTGCTTGCCTTCCAGTGGGTGGGGGGGTCTGATCGGACCCCCTCCCGCTGGATGCGGTGGTTCGTTTCGCTTCAGGAGCGATTCGGTATGAGGGGATGGCCGTTGGTTTCTGGCCATCCCCTCTCGTTCGCTCCTGGCGAATGAGAAGCTTCCCCCGCCTGTGTAGTGTAAACACAGGCAGGGAGGAAGTGATGTCATTCTCCTCGGGGCGGTCTTTTTGACCGGACTGCGAGGAGAACAGAGAAAGTAAGTGCACCAACACTACACTGACATGTAGGTACACATAGGCACACAAATCCCCCCCGATCACCCCCCAGATCGCCCCCAATCCCCCCCCGCCCCCCAGTCACTGTTGCCGCTAGGTAGCTAGTTATTTTTTTAGGTTCACCGCCAGGTTTTTATAGCGCTAGGTACCCCCATATACTACTCAATAACGGTTTTAACCCCCTGATTGCCCCTTATTAACCCTTCCACCCCCTTTTGCCAGTGTCACTAAGCGATCGTTTTTCTGATCGCTGCATTAGTGTCACTGGTGCCGCTAGGTAGCTAGTCATTTTTTTAGGTTCACCGCCAGGTTTTTATAGCGCTAGGTACCCCCATATACTACCCAATAATGATTTTAACCCCCTGATTGCCCCTAGTTAACCCTTTCACCAGCGATCACTGTATAAGTGCCACTGGAGATGCTGGTTAGCCAGTTAGTTATTTAGGTTCCCCGTCAGGTTTTTATATAGCGTCAGGGACCCCCATATAGTACCTAATAAAGATTTTAACCCCCTGATTTCCCCTAGTTAACCCTTTCACCAGTGATCACCGTATAAGTGTTACGGGTGACTCTGGTTAGTTAGTTTGCTTTTTATAGCATCAGGGCACCCACCATTTATTACCCAATAAAGGTTTAACCCCCTGATCACACGGCGGGTGATATCAATTAGGTTTTAGGGGCAGGGTCTGCGTCGCCCCAGGCAGCACTAGATTAGTGCCAGTACCGCTAACATCCACGCGCAAAGCATACACCTCCCATAGTGGTATAGAATCTGAATAGATCTATACTAGCGTCCCCAGCAGTTTAGGGTTCCAAAAAAATGCATTGTTAGCGGGATCAGCCCAGATACCTGCTAGCACCTGCGTTTTGCTCCTCCGCCCAGCCCACCCAAGTGCAGTATCGATCGATCACTGTCACTTACAAAACACTAAACACATAACTGCAGAGTTCGCAAAGTCAGGCCTGATCCCTGATCCCACTAACAGTTTTTTTTGGTAGCGTTTTATATTTAAATCCTGAAGGCAGTGCTTGGTTTTCGGGGTCCCGTACATGGCTAGGCTCCTAGAAAGTCCCCCACATGTGGTATCCCCGTACTCGGGAAAAGCAGCAGAATTTATTTTGGGGTGTAATTTCACTTATGCCCATAGCATGTGTGAGCAATATATCATTTAGTGACAACTTTGTGCAAAAAAAAAATTATTTGTAATATTCCTGCAACTTGTGGCAAAATATAAAATATTTTATGGACTCAACATGCCTCTCAGTAAATAGCTTGGGATGTCTACTTTACAAAATGGGGTCATTTGGGGGGGGGGGGGTTGTGCTATTTTGGCATTTTATGGCCTTCGAAACTGTGATAGGTAGTGAGGAGTGAAATCAAAAATTTGCACCCTTAGAAATCCTGAAGGAAGTGATTAGTTTTCGGGGTGCCGTACGCGGCTAGACTCCCAAAAAGTCCCACATATGTGGTATCCCCGTACTCAGGAGAAGCAGCAGAATATATTTTGGGGTGCAATTCCACATATAACTATGGCATATGTGAGCAATATATCAATTAGTGACAACTTTTTGTAAACTTTATTTTTTTTTGTGTCATTATTCAATCACTTGGGACAAAAAAAAAATATTCAATGGGCTCAACATGCCCCTCAGCAATTTCCTTGGGGTGTCTACTTTCCAAAAGGGGGTCTTTTGGGGGGGGTTTGTACTGCCCTGCCATTTTAGCACCTCAAGAAATGAGATAGGCAGTCATAAATTAAAAGCTGTGTAAATTCCAGAAAATGTACTCTAGATTGTAGACGCTATAACTTTTGCGCAAACCAATAAATATACACTTATTGACATTTTTTTTTACTAAAGACATGTGGCTGAATACATTTTGGCCTAAATTTATGACAAAAATTTAGTTCATTCGATTCTTCTTATAACAAAAAGTAGAAAATATCTTTTTTTTTTTAAATTCAGTCTTTTTCCTTTTATATCGTAAAAAATAAATATCGCAGAGGCAATCAAATACCATCAAAAGAAAGCTCTATTTGTGGGAAGAAAAGGACGCAAATGTTGTTTGGGTACAACATTGCATGACCGTGCAATTACCAGTTAAAGCAGTGCAGTGCGAAATTGTAAAAAGACCTCTGGTCCTTAGGCTGACAATTGGTCTGGGGCTGAAGTGGTTAATAACAGCTCACACCACCCCTTTCTTATCTATGTATAAAATAACATGTAATAATACATTTTAACACTGAACGGACATTTTTAAACACAGTGATTGAGTCCTGTGAATCTGTTTCTGCAGCTGCAGTATTAACTTTATTTTAGAGTCCCAATCAGAAATTAGTCATAACAATACCCGACATGTCAGCCTTCAATATTGTGCCCGCTCATGGAATGGTGACAAACTTTTATCCTTAAAAATCTCCATAGGCGACATTTAAAAAATTCTACCGGTTGCATGTTTTGTGTTACAGAGGAGGTCTAGGGCTAGAATTATTTTGCTCGCTCTACCAATCGTGGTGATACCTCACATGTGTGGTTTGAACACCGTTTTCAAAAAAAGATTTTTTTTTGGTCGTTTTGAAAAAAATGACATAAAAAAAATGTGCCTTTAAGAAGCATGGGAAGAAGTGACATTTTGATATTGCTCCTGCCCTGCTGTGGCATGGAGATGGGTGGGGGCTATCTTCCCCTCACTCGTCTTCATACCTAGCAAGGAGACAGACGTGATCGCCTCCGTCGCTGCATATGGCTACGGTAAGCGGCGGAGGACACCAGATCAATTTGGGGGGTACTCTCCCACCATCGATAAAAGTGATCTTGTGGCAAATCCGCCACAGAGACCACTTTTATCTTGTAGCAGACCGCCGGCCGAATGCAGCCATACTGGGGTTATGGCAGCTAGCTGCTACCATAACAACGATATACGTTGCCAAAGTAGGGACATACATCAGTATGCAACAGTTGGCAAGTGGTTAAAATATAAATAAATGTACACTTTCCCCAATTAAGGGCTTGTTCACGCCAGCAACACTGGGCTGGTCAATTGTATATCTTGAAGTTTTTTTTTTTTGTTTTTTTTTTCCCAATAGATTTTTATTGAAGTTTTCAATAATACAACAGTAGAGACTGTGAATTGTTCAAGCATAAAGCAGTGCAAGAAATGGTACAATTGGATATATGTGTTTTAACAATGTACACTGTACACGCAAAACAAGGCATGTGTACTCACACTGAACTGCAGTAAACATTTAAGTAAAGAAATAAAATAAAATAAAGGGGAATAAAAGATAGAGAGGGTGGGGGGAAGGGAGAGAGCAGCACAATAAATACCAGTTGTAGCAATTTGAACCAAATGTACAGTAGTGTTGTCAAAAGGTTGTTAGTTAAGTCTTTTAGCATACCATCGTTCCCATGGAAGCAAATGGTTATGAAGTTTAGCGTACAAGGGTTTGCCACGCAACATTACAGATTCATACATGTAGTGTCATTGAACTAATGTAACTACTTCCGTCAGTGTTGGGGTAGTGTTTGTTCTCCAGTGTTGAGTAATCTGGTTGCTAGGAGTATGCATTTCTGTGCTATTTTGTGTGTTCATTTCCATAAGGAAGTGCAACAAGTAGCCTTATAGATTGACTTTAAGGCAGTTTGCTGTTCATAAAAGTGTGATTGCATGTCCACTTCCCAATCTTTAAAGGATTTAGATTTTTGGAACACCATTTTAGAGTAAACTAGTGAGCTTTGGTATCTATACTGTTTGAGAAATAGTAATTCCATATTCTGGAAGGTGCTGTCCCTTCTAGGCATGGGTATGCTGAGCGACATTGTTGGATTCTATAGTAATTGAAATAATCTTTGATGGGTGCATTGTATGTTCAAATTTTAGCAAAGGATTTGTGTAGTATCATAGCCTTGAGTTCAGGAATGTAGGTTGCCTGTTCTAATATCCAACTGGGTAAAATTAGGTCGGGTGATACTAATTGGAGGGTGCAGAGAG
The DNA here is from genome assembly GCF_037356315.1 of Lithobates pipiens. Taxonomy (NCBI): domain Eukaryota; kingdom Metazoa; phylum Chordata; class Amphibia; order Anura; family Ranidae; genus Lithobates; species Lithobates pipiens. The sequence goes on along the minus strand of NW_027507748.1, from coordinate 395,795,429 downwards.
GTATTTGGAGATGTTTGCTGGAAAGTTGAGACCATTTGGTAAAATGTAGTATTTTCCATGTTTTGACTATAGCTTGAATAGTCGTGAGTAGAGGTAGTGGTGCTGAACAACCAATGTTTAAGATTGTTACCTGGTGTCAAGGTGTTTTCCATGTTTCCCCATAATGTCTTTCATTTTGGACAGTATGGTGGCTAGGTAAAAATCTCTCAAGTCAACATACCCCATTCCCCCTGAAAATTTATATTGGATAATCTTTGTATGACTGCATCTTGTTTTTTGCCCTGCCATACGTACTTGTGTATGATGGATTGAAGAGATTTGATGTAGGAGTTTGTGAGTGGTATAGGTATTGTGGGAAATATATTTAACAACCTAGGAAGTATTGGCATTTTAATGGCTTCTAGCCTTCCAGACCAGGAGAATTGGTATTTGGAAAGTTTTGCTGTTTCCCTAATAAGCATTTGTTTAGCTTCAATGTAGTTATTAATGAATAGCCCTTTTTTAGATTTGGTAAGTGTGATTCTCAAATAGGACAATTCCTGTGTCTGCCCATGGGTATGTATAGAGGTTGCATAGTAGGTTGCTAGTTGTAGAATCGAATCCCAAATCTAGAATGTAGACTTATTTTCATTAACCTTATATTAGGAAATGGTACTAAATCTCTGTAACACAGATCGTACCAAAGCCAGGGAAGATATAGGATTGGTGATCATCATTATTATATCATCAGCAAACAGATTTATTTTATGTTCTCCAGTGGCAATTCTGAAACCTGTAATGTTAATGTTTGTGCTGATGTGCTCCGTCATGGCTTCTATTAATAGGCTGAAGATAAGTGGCGATAGGAGGCATCCTTGTCGGGTGCCATTAGTAATGGGGAATGGTTTAGAGAGCATCTCAGATGTGTACACTTGGGCCGTTGGTGTACAAAGCCAGTATGGTGGAGAGAATGTGTCCTTAGAATCCAAATTTATGGAGTGTTGCTTGGAGATATAACCAGTGGGCCCTATCAAACACCTTCTCCGGGTCCAATGATAGAAGCAGAGAAGGTGTTCGCTTAGGCTCAGCATTATGAATTATATTGATGAGTCTGCGGGTTGCATCAAATGGTTGTCTCACTTTTGTGAAGCCAGATTGATCTGGATGGATCAGTGAGGGCATAACGATTACTAACCTGGTTGCTATTAGTGTGGCATAGATTTTTCTATATATATACTGAGAACAGTATATATATACACAGTGGTGTAGTGGTTAGCACTCTCACCTAGCAGTAAAAAGGGTCGCTGGTTCAAATCCCAACCACGACACTACCTGCCTGGAGTTTGCATGTTCTCTCTGTGCCTGCATGGGTTTCCTCCGGGTACTCTGGTTTCCTCCCACACTCCAAAGACATGCAGGTAGGTTAATTGGCTTCTGTCCAAAATTGGCCCTAGTATATGAATGGGGACCTTAGATTGTGGGCTCCTTGAGGGTAGGGACCAATGTGAGTGTGCAATGTACAGGGAAAGGGGTAGACACTCACTCTGGTTGAACTGGATGGACTGGTGTCTTTATTCAACCTTACTAACTATGAAACTATGAAGTGAACTAGGTCAGAAATTTTGTGGTGAGGTAGGTTCCTTACATGGACCAAAAAATATGCTATAGCAAGAGAATACCAAAACATTAGTAGTGCTAAACAATCATAACATTTTTAAGATTGCTAAAAAGTCCTCTTTATCAGTGAATGTGAGTAAATGTGAATATAAGATTGTCCACCAAAGAAAAAACCTTGCAGATTTGAAATTTCAAACGATCACCTTCGCCACACTGCGTGTGTAACACTCACCCAAGGTAATCTACTTACCAAATAGTACTGGGTCATATGCTTATCTTTAGATAATTGCTGTCAGCACAGACTGCATCTCTTCATCTGAAATATTGCTAAACATTAGAAAATATGTCCTGTTTCCTGCAGAGCACCACAATTTTCGATTCAAGGGGGCGCATAGGAGGATTTTTCAACAAGACCACACAAACCAATATGTATAAGGATTTAGATTCTTTTAGTTTCTCCCATATATGTAGGGTTGTGTATTAGAACAAGCAAAAAGCAATTATTTCAAACAGACACTGTGAACTTCAACAGTGAAAATTAAAACATGCCTTCAGACCAGCATCTATCATTCAATGATGCTCCTTTTCTGGCTTTGGCCATGTTATTAATGACGCATTTAGTATTTCCTGCGGGAGAGAAGAGGAGGAGGCAGCGTCATTGCAAATGTTTGATTAAAAGGGAATTGCGGAATTGTTTATAATACTCCCCAGTGAGACTATCTGGTCCAGGGGATTTGTTAAATGGTAAGGTTGAGATTACATCTAAAATTTCTAGTGGTGTAAACGGAGCATTTAGATTGGAGAGTTGATATTAGGATACTTTGGGTAGATTAGATGTCTACATACAGATGTCTTCTATGTATGGTAGTAGTAGATTCATCTTTCAAATTATATAACGTGTTAAAGTAATGACTAAATGCATCAGCTATGGCTTGAAGGTTGACAAGTTTTTATTATGTGGTAGGGTGGTATAGGTGTGATATTTTGGTATTAATATGGTGGCCTTTGATTCTAAGCCCCCGTACACACGGTCGGACATTCCGGCGACCAAATCCGTCAGATTAATTACGACAGATTTAGTCCGGAAGAGGTCTGGAAGTGATGTTGCATACACACAGTCGGACTAAGTTGTCGGAAGTTCCGGTTGCCAAGAACGCGGTGACGTAAGCCGTGTATGACGGGACTAGAAAAAGAAAGTTCAGCACCACGTCCAGCACCGTGTGGGCTCCTTCTGCTGATCTTGTGTTTATCGCGTGTTAGTAGAAGTTTGGTGAGAGACGATTCGCGCTTTTCAGATTTGTGCTTCAGTTCGGTACTGCTCTTCAGTTTGTGCTTGTCTTTGCGCATCTGATTATCAGTGTGTGTAGTCAGTAAGCATTTGTTTCTCATTGTGGACTATATCGTGGTATAGTACACTTTGATTTGCATTGCTTATTGCTTGCTTCTGCTTTTCAGGTCGTTCTGTCAGGCATTGCTGTTTATCGGTGCTTTCTGTTGTCCGTTCTGACCAGATAACCGTTTTAAACCATGTTTCGTGTGCGTACTCGTCGTAGAGTTTGTGCTGTGCAAGGGCTTGATGTTGGGCTTTTAGCTTTCACACAAGCCTGGTCCATGAACAGGGAGAGGAGGCGTTTGTGGACCAAGAATTGGTTGCGCCAGTGTGACCAGTTCTCACACATGCCTTTGCTCCGTGAGATCAGGGAGAATAATCCTGATGATTTCAGGAATTATCTCCGGATGACGGACCCCGTTTTTCACCGTCTGCTGGCTTTGCTATCCCCTTATATCACCAGGCAGGATACCTGCATGTGGCAAGCCATCAGAGGCTTGTCGCCACATTGCGCTACTTGGTGACAGAGAGAAGCCTTCAGGACCTAAAGTTCTCCACAGGCATCACCCCCCAGGCTCTGGGGATCATTATTCCAGAGACCTGTTCTGCCATCATTCAGGTCCTGCAGAAGGACTATATGAAGGTAAGTTTTATCCTTTAACATCACATTCTATGTATTTAATGATTGCTAATGTCTCGGATTTCTTTACTCATTCCCTAATTACCATGATTGCAATATTTTCTAATTGATATGCTCTGCCCCTTTGTCCTCGTGCATGCTGGAAGCTTTTCAAGTTCCTTTTTTATCCTTCATGCATATTTGCCTTCACTAACTTCCCCACCATGCTCTTCTGGGCCCATAAAACTATAGTCTAGTCACTTAGCAATGTCTTTTGTCAGCTCCATAGTATTGCATTCCCCTAAACACCCCCTAAAATGTCTACAAATGTTATCTGTGTGCTTCAATTCATGCAGAGTGACATTTTTTTTTGGGTTGGGCCAAACTCATTAGGAACCCCCTCCCCCCAACTGCTAGGTCAGCTGATAGCAATCCTCTATCTGCTGACTTTGCCAAACCCAATACAAACTCTACCTACCTTTTTTCTGGTCACATTTATGGACAAATTCCCCAAAGCATTTAGTGCAAGGGCCTGCCTCAATACTTTCAAATGCTATATTTTTTTCTCCTATTATTATCTTAATAGATAATAGCAGAATATCAAAATGTGCTTCCATTTTTAAAAAAATTTTGGTATTATGACACTTCTTACCTGTCCGGTGGGCTGCCAATAGTGTAAGTAAGAAGGGGCTGCCCAAAGTATCACACATTATTTATGCATTCAGCTCTCAATCAAGTGGAGAGGGTTACCTGTCCAAAACATCCCCCCTCATTTTTTGCAAGGGCCCATCAGATGGGTGGGATGAGGGGGGGGGGGTGATGACTCTGATAAGGGGACCTTATACTTTAGGCTTTAAATACTAATTTCCCAAAAAGTTATACTGATGTTATACTGATCTTGGCCAAAAATGTTTGTATCTAATCTGCTTGCAATGTTGATGTGCCAAATTACAAATTTTTTGTCTTGTTTCACTCCACAGTTTCCTTCAATGCCACAGGAATGGCAGACTGTGACCTCCCACTTTACCAGCCATTGGGACTTTCCCAATTGTGGAGGTGCAATTGATGGGAAACATGCCCGCATCATCCCACCCCCCAACTCGGGGTCGTACTATTATAATTACAAAGGGTTTAATAGTATCGTGATGTTGGAGGTGGTGTCAGTGACCTATGACTTCCTTTATGTGGACGTGGGGCAAAATGGCCGGATGTCGGATGGTGGAGTGTTCTCACGGACGGAATTCTACTGGCGTCTCCAGAGTGGCAGTCTGGGCTTGCCACCCCCAGAGGAAAATTTAGAAGGACTCCCGTTTGTATTCGATGAGGCGTTTGCCCTGGCAAACCATCTGATGCGACCTTTCCCAATGAGGACCCTCACCCCAGATCAGAGGATGTTTAATTTACGGCTGGCCAGCCGGTTCTGCCTATTTTTGACGCCAATCCACATGGCGGAATATAAACTCAATCACATTGTGCTTGCCTGCTGTGTTCTGCACAATTTCTTGAAAAGACATTCAGCAAACTATGTGATCTCAGTTGGCCCAGATGCAGACTTGCCAGAAAATGACAATCTCACAGCCCTTGAAGCTGCTTATCCTGGCTTGCCCCCCCCCCCCCCCCCAAAGCGCCCGCGAGCTCAGAACCCAATACATGGAGTACTTTGTGGGTAGGGGGGCCATTGATATGCCAGATAATGTCTGAGGCATTATTTAAATACATTTTTCTTTGAAACTACAATAATCTTTGTTTTCATTTACTGCCTGGCTTGGTTTTAGCTGTCTCCTAGGTATTTTTGCTTTTTTTTGTTGGGCCTTTTTCTACAACAGTGAAAACCCAAGTTCTGAGCAAGATGAGGGGACAGTCTCTTCTTCAGATAATCTTATTATGTTGTGGGTCTGCTGCACACACACCTTGTTTTTGTTACTAATGTATGTAGTACATTACTGACAAAAATATTGCTCATTTTCAGCACCATGGCAGAAATATGTGGGGTCAGGAAAATGGTGTGATTGGGAAAATTTACACATTACTGTGGGTGTTATTTACTAAAGGCACATCCACTATGCACTACAAGTGCACTGCAAAAGTGCACCTGAAACTGCACTTGGAGTGCAAAGTGGAATTGCCTTTAGTAAATAACACCCATTGTCACCGAAAACAACAATTTTACTCCAAATACTGCTTTTGCGCATTGAAAAAGGAAGCCACACATTGTTGATAATTTAACTTTTTAATCAAAGCACATTCACATGTGTGTTTAGAAAAGTGTTTTACAACAAATCAACATATTGGGTGTATCAAAAACATTATTTTAGGTAACTTTTTTGTAACTTGTCGTTTTTGTGTAAACAGGCATGTATCAAAGCGTAACATACAAAACACAGGAACTTACAAAGTTCAACTTTGAAAAGTGAAGACAATATCAGACATGAGTATGTACAAACTGGGCTGATATTGCCTTACAAACTGGGCTGATATTGCCTTCATCAGATGGGGTGTCAACCCTGGAAAAGACAAAATTGGAAGATGCACACAGTGTGTCAACATGGGCTATCTCCTATCATGGGGGATCAATGTACATGTTTTGGGGGTGCAACCCCTTCATCTCAGCCGCTTTCCACAAAACACGTACATTGATTCCCCATGATGGGAGATAGGGCATAGTAGGGCAGGTTGAGACACTGTGTGCATCTTCCAATTGGCTTTTTGTAAAATAAAAAAGTTTTTTAAAAACACAAAAAGAAAACCCTAGCTAGTTTGGGGTGTTTCAGACTCTCCCCAAAACATCAATGATGTTCTTCATTTTATTTTGAACATCATTGATGTTTTTCTGTATATTTTCTAAATCGCGATTGCACCCCAATATCTCCCCAATCAGGATCTGGGCACTTTCACTGGTAAAATGTGATTCTTCTTCCACATCACCTAAAAAAAAAACACCATGTATTATAAATATGATGACATACATTGATTAGCTTACCGGAAGCTGTGGTCTCCGACACTCACCTGCTGTGGTGACAATTTGTCCAACTTCAACGATCTCTCCTTCCTCCTCCTCCTCTGCTTCTGGTGTTGGAATTTTGCCTTCTTTGGGAGGTGTGGGGTCCCTGTGTCCTCAGACTTCCCGAGTCTTCTCGCCCCTATGAGAATGTAAAAAAGGAATACTTAGCACACAGAGGGCAGAACTAGGAATATGAAACATTGCTTGGAAGCGTCGTAAAATTGAGTTTTTTGGCCGAGTTCAAAGGTGAGAACATTATTTTGGACACCCTCTCAAGCTGGAATACTTACCTGCAGTGTGAAGAAATGTAGTGAAGTGTAATTTGGGAATACTTCATTTTGGGAGTGGGCTAACGAACAATGTTTATTACGAATGATTGAACCCATGAACATGAAAGTGGCCATTTTAAACTGTACAACATTAAATCAAAGCACATGGAGCATTATGCAAGCAAGAATAATCATATGAAAACACGACAACTACTTACTTTTTTGAAGAACACGCTTGATCCTTCTGTACTGATCGTGCTCCCTCAGTTTCAGGTCTGACCAGCGTTTTCTCAGTTGATCCTTGGATCGTCTTACCCCAAAATTCTGCTGAAGATTCTTCATAAATTTAGTCATGATTTTGGCCTTTCTGATATTTGGGTTTGGGTAAGGTCTATACTTCCCATCATAGTCAGTCCTCTTCCATATGTCCACCGTCTCCAACATCTCTCCAAAAGACAGATTTGATGCCTTTAAAGCTTCTCCTCCAGGATCGAGACATTTCAGACTCCGGCCTTTCTTCGCCCTCCTCGTTAGTGGAACTCTGATTGCGCACCTGCGTTCTCTCCGCCATGTGCTCTCCCCACTGCGATGAAAGAGAAGGGGCAGGGAATAGTCTAGAAAGAACGTCAGGGGCGGGCGGAGTTTCACACATGTGCACTGTATATAAAACGCAACACGCGTGTGCCGTACGTACGATCTGTGAACAGAGGGAGAAGCTGACACGCCGAGCGTGCAAACGAAGGTACAATTTTTAACTTAGTACATCACTAGCCTATACTGCTTCTAGATTAATGCCTAAATTAGTGGAGTTTAGCCTGACATTAGGGTTTGTCTTGTGTTGTGTCTTGCAGAGATTATGGACGGTTTCAATGATCACAGTTTCCTCCCTCTGTTCATCGATAAATACAGGGAGCTGCCCTGCCTGTGGCAATCCACACATCCACATTACAGTAACAGACTAAAGAGGCAGGCAGTGATGGAGAAACTGGTTGAGTTTGTGAAGCCGGTTGTCCCCAGGGCCGACATCCACTATTTAAAAGTGAAAATTGGTGGCCTCAGGAGTACATGTCTGAGGGAGAGGAAGAAGGTGCTGGAGTCCATGCAATCTGGAGCTGCAGCAGATGAAATTTATGTCCCCAGGCTGTGGTATTATGACAGAATGCAGTTTCTGTCAGACCAGGCTGATGTCAGGGAATTACTCTCTACCCTTCCTTCCACGCGTCCTTCTATGCTACATTCCACACCCACTGAGTCTTCTGACGCCCAACCTGGGCCTTCCACTCAGGAAGAACTGGGGGAGCCCAGCTTGAGCCAGGTATAGTATTGTGCTACATATTTTGTGAGTAAAAATGAATGATGTTAACTTGATTTTTGCTCTCTAATTGCTGATTTTAGAAAGTGTTTCACATATCAATAGACAGTAGTGACAAAAACCTTTGGGACAAGAAATAAAAATGCTGCGCTCAGAATGATAGTCTTTTCTATTGGTTAACAATTTGCAACAGGTTTGAGCTGAAAATTGTGTGTGTTTGATGAACCAAAAACTAAAACTATGTCCCTTTTTCATACACAGGAAGACATTAGCCAGGAGGAGTGTGTGGAATGCAGCAGCGAGGAGGGGACTGTGGAAAGTGGCAGCCAGGAGGAGGCAGGGGTAAGTGGCAGCCAAGCGGTGGGCGGGCGGAGGAGCCTGACGGAATCCCAGGTCCCTCCTCTCTGTCTTCCACACAAAAGGGCGAGAAAGGGGGGGAATGTGGAGGAGTCGGCTCTGAAGCTGATCGGGGAGGCTTCAGCGGCCCTCAAAGCCACCCCCACCTATCAAGAGGCCTTTGCCGCCTTGGCTGCGTGCAATCTCCAGCAAATGGAGGAGGGGCAACAAATCTTGTGTGAGGAGCTAATTATCCACACCCTCAACAAGGGTCTGTTGGGCCAAATCACACAAGCAACACACTTGTGTGATTTGGCCCATGTCCCTCCTCCTCCTCCTTCTGCCACACCTCCAGCACCACAGCCACAGCCTGGAAGGAAGCGTGGAAGAAAGACCAGAGTGTGATAACCTGGATTCGGTCTGGTCTGACAGAAGACGCAGTCTCTTGTAGTACCATAGCCTGGGAACAGGATCAGACTTCTCTCCCTCAGACATGTACTCCTCAGGCCACCAATTTTTGCGTTTAAATAGTTGGTGTGTGCCCTGGGGGCCAAAGGCTTCGCTAATCTCCCCAGTTTCTCCAGCGCTGCCTCCTTCTTTATCTGTTACTGACACCTAAATAAAGGGGTATTTTTGTTTGAAGAAATACTTGCGTATGTGTTTTACTTCAAAAAGGACAGTTTATTTGTGAGCAGGCAGGTACATTTCAAAAATACAAAGTGAAATGAATAACAAGGGGCACCAACACCAACAACCTCCAATAGATTAAAAAAGAAAAACAAAATTAAAAAAAGATAATAATGGTGTTGTGGTAAGTTGACACACAAAACACACCCAAAAAAATGCAAAGATAAGCAAACTGTCAAAAAAGCAGATGTTGATTAAAAAAACCAACCACAAAATAAAAAAAATATAAAAAAAACAACAAAAAAAGATTGGGCAGATGTGACGATTTAAAATATTGTATTGCTGAAATGAGAAAAAAAGAATAAAGAAATGCGGGAGAAGTGTGTGTGAATATGAGCATCAAAATAAGTTCATTCTTGCAGCATTGTAAAGAACAAGAGAATGCGCTGCATGAAAGAATTTTTAACATTGCAGCGTGACGAATACGAGCGGTAGTTTTACCTGAGCGAGTGCTTCCGTGTCCGAATTTGATTGTGAGCATGCGTGGCACCTTGTCCGTCGGAGTAGGCTACACATGATCGGACTATATCCAATCAGAGCATGTTGTCGGAAAATTTTATAGACAAGTTGGAAAACTTGGTCCGTTGGATACTCCGACGGAAAAAGTCCGATGGAGACCACACACAGTCGAATTATCCGACAACACGGTCCGATCGGACATTGTCCATCGGAATGTCCAACCGTGTGTACAAGGGCTCAGAGCCATGGCTTTCCCTGCTTTATTCCCTGTGGAATAGTGTTTAGCTTTGAATTGTTTTTGGGCCTTGTGAATGAATGAATGAATTAAATACTTATATAGCGCACAATGCGAACTGAATCGCCTCTAGGCCTCTTGTCATATGATTCTAGTAATATATTTCTTAGTTCTTGTCTGAGGAATAATAAATTTTCTTTCAGTTTAGGATCAGTATTTTTTAGGTCCTCTGTAATTTTAATATTGGATGTAAGGGTGTCTAGACATTGTGATCTCCTTCTCTTCTCTCTAGCACTTCGTTGAATAATAAGCCCTCTAATGAACACTTTATGAGCATTTTGAAGTATGGAATTGTTAGATGTTGTTCCCTTGTTCATATTAAAGAATTCTTCCAAGCGTTTACAAACAAGGACAGAATGTTCAGGCTAGTAAAGGACCAAGGCGTTGGCTCTCCAGATCTTTGTGTGTGGAGAAGGTGATAAGTTGTTGATGGTTATCGATACGGGTGCATGGTCTGACCATGTAATCATGGCTATAGATGATTCTGATACTTTGGGCAGTGTCCATTTGTCCACTAGAAAGTAGTCAATTTGGGTATACAAATGGTGCCAATGGCAAAAGAAAGAATAGTCCCCTTCAGTGGTATGGTGTCATCTCCATATATCGTACAAGTCATTGTTTTTTATGAAAGTTTCCATAAGTGAAGAGAGTCTGGTATTGTGGGAAGATGTGTCTAGAGACTTATATGGTTCAATATTGAAATCTCCACGCATAATAAGGGTACCTTGATGGAATTTGTTGAGTTTTTTCATTAGTTTAGAAAGGAATCTAATTTGTCTGGAGTTGGGTCAATATACATTGACAATAGTGTATCTGGTATTTTCTAGGGTGTAGCCTATGGCCAGATATCGGTCTTTCTTATCTACCATGCTGTTGTGAAGCGTGAAGGAAATTGTGTTTTTGATTGCAATCATAACCCCATTTTTCTTGGTGGGTCCTGATGCTTGATAGATATGGGTGACGTTTTTGTTGGTGCAGTGGGTTTCTGCAGTATTTTTGAAGTGAGTCTCTTGTACGCATATGATGTCACTGTTAGATTCCTGGGCTGTGCGCCATAGAGATGCTCTCTTTGCAGGATGATTCAGCCTTTGGCATTGAGCGATAAGAATTTAGGCATCTTGTTGTGTGGTGTAAGATACTGTCCTAAGTAAGGTATTTACTCACAGTTCTATGGAGGTGAGCTTCTACTCAGTATAATCAGATAGGCAATGTCTTTGGGTCTAGATTCTTTGCATGCTCTTAGGGAGGAAAAAATGTGTGTAAAAAGGAAAACAATAAGTTGAAGAAGAGATAAGCTTAGGTAGTGGGAATAATGTAAACAGGAACAAAGCAACAGATGACAGCAGCCTATTGTGACTGAGACTGCTGTGTAGCTATAGGGTGTAAGTTCGTGGACCAATTTGCAACGAGCAAGGCATCCAATCAGAGCTATAAAATGATAGTGTTTTATTCCTGCGCTACCACTGGTGATCTATCAAATGTCAAGGGCTGCTGCTACTACCGGAATGGATCACACCGTATCCACTTAATATGAAACTTAAGATATGTTGGTATTGCGGTGCCCCTATATTAAATAACCCTCCGAGGATGATAAGTATAATGCCTAGTTACATAAATCAATAGTGTAATATAAAAATATATATATAAATGTCTACTGAATAATATCAAAAATTGCAAAGTGCTACATTAAATAAAATAAAATAAACACACCACAGAGGTGATAGAATCCAAATAAATGAAAATCAAGTGAACAAAGGTAAGTAACTAAAAACAGTCTCTTAAAAAATTACTATTTTGATAAAGTGCAGAGAAAATGCAAAAAAAAAAAAAAAAAGTAAACTCACTACAGAGTCAAGTGAAAACCTCCACGGAAAATATATATCATGTGACTTCATCCCCTGATGAAGTCACATGATGTGATGTCGCGCGTAGGGATGGGAAGGAAGCTGACTGTGGATGCACTTTCTGCTGATTACTAGAAAAAGGCTTTTTTCTATCTATTAATGTGTGAGTACCCTGTGTATGAACATTTTTAATAAATGCTATTTGTGAAATACTACACTATGGTATTCCCTCTCTATTAATCTATTGGGTTCTATGGAGCAATAAGAATAACATTTAAAGGAGAAGGTGACCGAATTTACCAGGAGAGAAGACATATAAAGAAATCTATATACCTCTATGCCAATCCCTCCTTGCTATAGGTAAGGGGCCACTGCCCACTAAAGTGTGATCACAGCGAATTTGCACAAGTTTGCACAAAGCCCTTGCACTTAAAGGAGACTGTTGTTTATTTATGGACTTGAATATTTATTTTTGATGGATTTCAATATGTATATTTAATCTATAGAGGCCGAATTCATTCTGATATAACGTATGTTACAGCCGGCTCTGTAGTGCGTTTACTACTATATATATTTTTTGTTTAATTCTAAAGTTTATTTCCATGTGATCAGGAGAGGGTACCCTCTTTTTGGTCTAGGTATACTCTTTCATATTTTCTTGTATATCATTTGTTTATTATTAGGGTGGTTCACTTATATCACCTCTGGAGAGTGTTTACTTATTTGCACATTTATAAGACGCGCTTGGCACTTTATGATCAATTCACTGTTTTTTGGCTTTGCACTCAATTGAAGCAGTGTTTCCGTGGAGGTTTTCAATTGACTCTGTAGTGCGTTTACCTTTTTTTGCATTTTCTCTGCACTTTATCAAAATAGTAATTTTTTAAGAGACTGTTTTTAGTTACTTACCTTTGTTCACTTGATTTTCATTTATTTGGATTCTATCACCTCTGTGGTGTGTTTATTTTATTTAATTTAATGTAGCACTTTGCACTTTTTGATATTATTCAGTAGACATTTATATATATATTTTTATATTACACTATTGATTTATGTAACAAGGCATTATACTTATCACCCTCCGAGGGTTATTTAATATAGGGGCAGCGCAATCGGAGGTATAGCTTAGTGGATTATGTTTGAGTCCACTATTATGATCTGGATTAGTGCTTACCAGTAAGGATGAGCCCGATGTTCGAGTCAAACGTAAGTTCAACGCGAACATCAGGTGTTTGCCTGTTCAGCAAACAGCGAACATTATTCAGTGTTTGCGGAAAATTTGAAAGTGGCGGGACACCATTCATTTCTATGGGACAATAACATGAAAAACCAAAAGTGCTCATTTTAAATGCTTATATGCAAGTTATTGTCATAAAAAGTGTAAAGTGACCTGGGTCCTGCCCCAGGGAACATGTATCAATGCAAAAAAAGTTAAAAAAACTGACATTTTTTCAGGAGCAATGATTTTAATAATGCTTAAAGTGAAACAATAAAAATTAAATATTGCTTTACACATCATGCCTTGGGGTTGTCCTTAGTATGCCTGTAAAGTAGCACATTTTTCCTGAGTTTAGAACAATACCACAGCTAAATTACATTTCTAAAGGAAAAAAAGTTGTCCTCCAGTCCATTACCAGGCCCTTTGGGTCTGGTATGAATATTAACCTCCCTGGAGGTACGATTATTTCGGATTTTAGGTGCTAAAAGCGGTACCATTATTTTGCATGAAAATTTGGAGTTTTATATTGTAGTCCTGTAATTCTTAGGAATAACTCTCTTAAATCTGTCCAAACCAGAGTATAGCAGACATCCCGGGTATGATAAAGTTTGAAAAATGAAATCATAAATTATAATATAATAAATAACTATAAATAATTGTACCAAATAATAATATAACAATAATAAAAATTATTCAATAATGTAATCAAATCAAAAACACTGAAATTTGCTCAGTTGCAGAATTGTCACTGTCACTACTTTTCAGCATTTGATGACGGATCTCCCCACAAATCGCTATCGCTCAATTCTGCGAGTGATTCCAATTTATTATCGCTGTTTTCTAGCTGGTCTAAAATAATTTTTGATGTAAAGTGACAGTTTGGTTGCTATGGACAATCTCCAGTTTCCAGGCAGAAAGAACAGTTTTTATAATATAAAACTGCATGCAGGACACTGGGCAGACCACTAGGGACAAAAGGGATGTGAAATATTTACATACAGCAATGTAATCTGTAAGATTACATTATACTGTATGTAATGTGTGTGTTTCACTTTTTGAATTTAGCGACGATCTCCGTCCCCATGCGTCGCAAAGCTCGCAGGGAACAGAGATCGGCTCCGTGATAGATCAAGCGAGACACGGCTCGCTCGTACAGCGGGGAGACATCGCTGGATCCGAGGGAGAAGGTAAGTAAACCGACTCCTGGATCCAGCGATGCAGTCCCGAGTCTGGCTCGGGGATACCGCTTTTGGTATAAAAATTCCACCCCGAGCCAGACTCGGGAATGCCGTCAGGGGGATTAAAGAGAACCCCTCACCAGAATAAAAAAAAATGTGTGGAGTCCCCCCAAAATCCATACCATTCAGGTCTGGTATGGATTTTAGGGGGAACCCTGTGCCCAAATTTTGAAAAGAATGGTGTAGAGATTCCCCCAAAATCCATACCAGACCCTTATCTGAACACGTAACAGGGCAGTCTGCAGGAAAAGGGGGGAGAAAGAGCGCCTTCCTCCTGAACCGTACTAGGCCACATGCCCTCAACATGGGGAGGATGCTTTGGGGTCACCTCCAAAGCACCTTGTCTCCATGTTGATGGGGACAAGGGCCTCATCCCTACAACCCTTGCCCAGTGGTTGTTGGGGTCTGTGGTCAGGGGGCTTATCGGAATTTGGAAGCCCCCTTTAATAAGGGGACCCCGAGATCCCAGTCCCGGCCTATGTGAATGGGTATCAGGTACATTGTACCCTACTCATTCACCAAAAAAAGTGTCAAAATGTTAAAAATGACAAGAGACAGCTTGGGACAAGTCCTTTATTAAAAAATAAAAACTGTCCCACAATGTCCATTCAACTTCGAACACAGCAACAACTGACCGAGAAAAAAAACAACACAACAACTCTGCCCCCATGGGAGGCTCCTGTCGACTGAATCCTCTTAGTGATGACAGTTGTTTTATAGCTGAGGAGCGGGCAGGACTTGGATCTCCATACACTTTTAATGGCAATAACTTGCATCTAAGTCTTAAAATGAGCACTTCTGATTTTTCAAGTTCGTGTCCCATAGACTTTACCGGTGTTTGCTTGTTCGTACAAATTTTTTTCCTGTTTGCATATTCTGGTGCGAACCAAACAGGGGGGTGTTTGGTTCATCCTTACTTACCAGCATGGAGGATCGCATTTGAGGGCTGGGTGTTCTCCGTGCGATTGGGTTGAGCTGCCCTAGGCAGGTCAGGAATGGTACCCCAAAGTTTAGAAGTTTGAGGGCCTCTTCCACTGTGAAGATATTGTGTTTAATTTTTGGTGACGATTATTTTGGTAGGGAAACCCCATTGGTAAGGGATTTTGTGGTTGTTGAGCTATTTGGTAATGGTATTTAATGGTATTTAGTTGTCTCCTTAGTTGGCGAGTATGCTGCGAGACATCTTTATATAGTTGGAGGTTGGCATATGGAGCTGGAAGTTGACCAAGATGTCTCGCCTTAAGTAGAAGTTGGTCTTTGGCATGAAAAACGTGTATTCTCATCAGAACATTATGAGGAACTTAGGCAGGGAGGTGTCGGGGTTTGGGAAGGCGGTGAATACGATTGATTATAGTTTCCATGGGTGAAAGGTCAGGCAATAGCATGGAAATTAGCTTCCTGGCATATGTATTAAGATCATGCAGCATGATGGTCTCAGGTACTCCTTTGATCTTTACATTATTACGAAGCAATCTGTCTTTGAGGTCCACCATGTTGGCTCAAATCCACTGTTGTTATTCCTGGGTATGATCATGGGCATCTACTAGATTGTTAACCATCTCAGTCATATCCGCTATTTGATTTTAAATATGGTAAACTTTCTGCCCCATGTAGTGCATTTGTGAGGAGAATTTAGTAAACATAGAGGAGATGTCATTATGAAGGGAGCTCTGAAGAGAGATGACCATCTCTTTCATAGTGGTGTCTATTGCAGGCTGATTTGTGGTGGGGAAGGCTGCTATGGGGATGGATGAGCTGGGATGTGTTCAGATACAGGGCTCACCTCATGACTTGTTGAATCTTAATCCAGTTACATCCATGCCTTTGCTGGGCTGTTGCTGGCAGATGATGAAAGGGAGGAAGGAGAGGCATCCAGGGAGTCTTTCTGTGTGGATATTTACAGGCCATCTGCATCAAGAAGGTCTGTATAGGTTGCAGCTGAGCCATAGGCAGGGCCACGAGTGCCATCTTGGATTTTGGCTGTGAGAAGAATTCTGTCAGTTTCTCTTGCGGTTCAGAATGGACATTCTGGGGATGTAGTCTAGTGTGCTGGTGTTCTTTATAGTTTCTGTAGGCTGAATAGTGGGGATTCTGTGTGAGAATCTGGTCGGTGCTGGAGATGAGGGATCAGACATCCATCTTGCTCAGCGGTTAGCCATGCCCCCTATATCTTGAAGTTGTGAGGCTTCCGTTCACAAGGCTTCAAGATATGCAGCTTGCACAATGTGCAGTGCTGGTGTGCTCCAAAAAATTATATCACATCTTGCATTTTTGTGTTGAAAGTTTTAATGTGCTGTAACATGCATAACAATCCCATACAATTTAAAAAGAAAAAAACAGGCTCAGCAAATTAAAGTGGTGTCATCCTTTAAATACTCGGGAATATTGATACATCTAAGGATGAAGACTATGTACAATAGAATCTGTTTCCCATTCTTGTTAAATTTAAATATAAGAGCCTAGCTTGGACTAAGTCATCTTTATTGGTGGTGGGCCAAGCAATTCTTGATCTGGGCCCCCCAATTATTATATGTGTTACATAACTCACCTATATGGATTCCTCTTAAATGGTTTAAAAAAATTATTATTTTGCAGGTTATTATAGAAAGGAAAAAGCCCCAGGATTAAACTTTCTATCCTTCAGCAAGCCAAGGGGGGGGGGGGGGGGGGGGGGATTTGTGGTGCCACAGCCAAGACTTTATTTTATAGCTTCACAACTTCAGGATTTTGGTGGGTGGAGGGCGATAAATTGGGGAGATCCCTTACAGGCCGCGCTTTTGAGTCATTGTTCTCACTATAATCTTTTGGCCCAGCTAGAATCGAAAACTTTTGCATATGCCCATTATAGCCCAACAGTGGTGCTTATGAATAAATTCTGACAGGAAATGAGACGTATAATGAAATATGAAGGGGAGTCAGAATTTTCACCACTTTGGGGGAATAGGCATTATGAAGAACTCTGTAAACTGGAGGGTTTGAGGGCTGGCACTCTCAAGGGCTTCAATACATTGCCCAGCTACAGGAGTCTTATCAACTGCCTCATAATATTTTTTATGACTTCCGGTTCCAGCGCCGCATGGAGTAGCTGTCTCTCCTCACAGCTCCCGCAAACCGCCCTCCAAAACAACATCTCCAGCTGCCTTCCCCGCGACTCCGGTCACGAGATGGACCGGTTTGTCTAAAAAACCGGGCCGCGATCGTACGCGGCCACCACCGAACGGCCGGCCCAGCCGCAAATTGAGGCACCGGCTTCGGCCTACACAGCTCCGGCCTGCGCGGCCCAACCAGTGGAGACGGCGCCAGCAATGGAGGTAGGCGATCAGCCAACAACACAGCCCAATCTAAGGGACACGCCACCACAACAGCCCCATGCCCCTCCACCAACATCTGGCCCTGCAACAGCTCCATTTATCCAGCAGCCTCTAATACCTCCGCCATTGCAGGACCATCACACTGAAATCCTGGCCCAGGCTGTAGCTGCTCTCCTCTCCTCTATGATTGCTGCTTCAGTGGAGAAAGCTGTCAGCTCAGGCATGCAAAAGATTCAAGCTCAGCTAGGGGAACATACCTCCAGATTAAATGAGGCGGAACACCGTATCTCAAATCTTGAGGAAGAACTCTACCAGACACAGTCTCTGGAACAAGCCCAAGACAGAACGAAGAAATATGTACTGGAAAAACTCGATGACCTCGAAAATAGGTCCAGGAGGAGCAACCTGCGATTTGTAGGACTCCCCGAATCGCTTCACCAATCTGCTTTGTCAGAGTTCTGTGCCCGTCGCATCCCTGAAGCACTGGGTCTGGGGGGCCCATGTACTGTGGAACGTGCACACCGTGTGGGAGCCTTCAACTCTGAACGCAAATCCCCACGCCTGATAATCGCTAAATACCTCAATTACTCAGACAAGGCCGCCATACTACAGCAATACCGACAGTCCAGATCCCTGCAGATTGATGGAATCAAAATTTTGATCTTTCCTGACTACTCAGTGGACGTCTCCAAGAAACGTAAGGCTTTTCAGCACATCTGCGCAGAACTCCACCAACTACATCTAAAGTTCACCCTGGCATTCCCAGCCATTCTGCGGATCAAAACACCCAATGGCGAGCAACTCTCCTTTCAAGATCCAGAAGAGGCATCATCCTTCTTGAAATCATTACGCTCGGGATCTCACCTCAACCCCACACCAAAAGCCGCCCCAGTCAGCTGAGCCCTGGACCAAAGGAGCCTGCGGAAAGACTCTACCAAGCGCTTCAGGGCCTCGGGTCCAACACAACACAGCCTAGCTGCACGTTGAGGGGTTATGATGCCAACGTTGTCTCTTCTCACAACCTCAACATTTGTGTGGCCCTGCCAGGCTAACCCTCCTACCTGGGCAAGGTGAACTGATCTTGGACTTTCCCTCCTGGACCGTCCACACCTCTCAGGTAGTATCCTTCATGGGTTTAAAGGCTATTGGGATGCTTCTACCTGCATCCCGGTTCTTTTTTTTTAGTTTCTTTTTTGGTTGTTCTCTTGATACCTTATCTAACAATGTTTTATGTGTTCAATGATTTTGAATGTTTGGTTCCTCTTGCCTGAACGCACGTGCTCTTTGTGCAGACCTCTTTGCATGCTCTGATCTCCCACCTGCACTGATGTTATACCCTATTCCCTCTCCAAAGGGCGGAAACCTTCACATCAGACACGGGCTGGTTATGGGAGCTGGTCTTCACAGTGATCCCCATGCGGAAAAAAAGTGAAGTTGGTTAATGTTTATATTTATCTCTGTCTATTTTGCCCTTGGTACCCATACCCCCCCCCCCCACTCTCTCCCTCTCCCCACTGAGCCCACTTTCGCTGTGACATCACCTGCTACCCCCCTACCTAGGGCCCACCAGGCTTACTCCAGTGTAGCTTATAGATATCTACCTTACCCAGGTTCTCGCAATCTAATAGTACTATTACATACAACACATATCCCCATTAAAATCCCACCATGCTGCGAATAATCTCGTGGAATGTGAAGGGCCTTTGTTCCCCCTTTAAAAGATTGAAGATCCTTCACCATCTCAAACGGCTTAAGACAGATTTAGCATTGCTTCAGGAGACCCACCTTTCCTCACTCGACTTTGATCGGATGAGGAAACTCTGGGTTGGTACAGTGGTTGGCTCTGAGGCCCTTGGCCGTAAAGCGGGAGTTCTTATCCTCATACACAAGCACCTTCCATGTAAAATCCTATCTACTGACACGGATAACCAGGGTAGACTTATCTCTATTCGTGTCCTCATAGGGACAAAAGAGCTAGTAATATTTAATATTTATGCCCCTAACAGCCCCACGAAGCAATTCTTCAACACACTAACCACTTGGCTTGGCTGCGCTATCCCCACCCTCCCCAGATCATTGGGGGTGACTTTAATTCTATGATTCACCCGCTGGATGACAAATCCTCGCTACCGCGCCCCATCCCACTCCCAACCCCCACTAACGTCACGATACTAGCAGCAACGATGGAATCCCTTCGCCTCCATGACGTATGGCGGCTGCACCACCCGACCGATAGGGAATTCTCCTTCTACTCACACCCGCACAATGTCTTCACCAGGATTGATTATTTATTCTGCTCTAACGATTTACTCCCCCTAATCCCGGGAGCGGATATTCATGATATAGTTATCTCTGACCATGCTCCCATTTCTGTGTCCCTAGAGACCCCTGACATCCACCCTAATCCCAAAATCTGGCATTTCCCCTCCTTCCTACAACACAATGTGGACTTCCAAACCTACATAACAAAAGAATAGCTGCTTTATACTCAAATGAATGCGACACACACCGACAACCCAAACCTGTTCGGGGATGCGGGGAAAGCTTTCCTCAGGGGTCACACCATTTCCAATGCATCATCCTTCAAAAAAAACCCACACCTTAATTATAACACCTCCAGTTCCAGACTTCACCAGGCTCAACGAGCACTCTATACCCATGACTCCCCTGAAAACCGGACTGCTTGGCAAATAGCCAAACAGTCTTTTGACACCTGGGCCGACACCCTGGAATCTACCAAGAGAGTATACCTTAATGCCACTCTCCATAAATTTGGGAACAAGGCAGGCAAACTTGTAGCCCGACTATGCAAGGGACCCTATTGCCCAACTACTGTATCATCCCCTCTATCCGTGAGCCAGACGGCACTGTAACGACCACACAAAAAGGTATAAATTTGGCTAAGCTGCGCTATTACTCTGCGTTGTATGCGGCCGACCCCATTGACAAGGCCACGGCGCGCGACTTCCTGGACAAAGTGGAACTGACTCAAATATCCTCCTCACAACTAGACTCCCTTAACGCCCCCATCTCTCTTACAGAAATAACCTCCACGATCCGTAACTTAGCCATCTTTAAATCCCCTGGCCCGGATGGCCTAACAGGCGAATTTTACAAATCCCTGAACTCACTCCTAGCACCCACTCTTAAAGATGTCTACCAACACATGTGGTCCGGCGGCCCCTATTTACCCACGGGCAACCAGGCAATAGTTAAACTACTAGAAAAAAAGGGGAAGGATCCACAAGAACCCGGCTCATACAGGCCCATCTCACTTCTAAACCTCGATGTCAAAATTCTTTCCAAAATAGTAGCCACGAGGCTGGCCAACATCATCCCTTTTCTGATACATCCTGCCCAGTCACGCTTTGTAAAGGGCAGAACGGCAATGATTAACATCAGAAAGGTGATGATGGCGCTAGAACATGCCAGATGCAACCCAAACGGTGACTTTGCCATTATTACTCTCAACGCCAAAAAGGCTTTTGACAACGTGATTCCATGGTTCTGACTAAAATGGGATTCTCTGGACCCTTTCTCCACTTAATAGGCTCCAGGTACACCTCACCAGCAGCTAGATTAGTAGCCGCCGGCCTCCTCTCAAACTAATTTCGTCTACACAAAGGCACGAGGCAGGGCTGGCCCCTATCCCCACTCCTTTTCAATATAGCTCTGGAACCACTTTCCAGATATCTGTCAACCGTGGCCCCGATACATGGCATAAAAATAGGATAGCAGAAATTGAAGACATCTCTTTTTGCAGATGATGTCCTCATCTTCTCCGCCAATCCATCCACAGACATGCCCACAATCAAATGCACCTTTGACCAATTCAGAAAATGTTCGGGATTACGTATAAACTACTCCAAAAGCGAGATACTGCCTCTAGGCCCCCTTCCACCTCCGGCATGGGCTCAAAACTCCATTTTCACAATAGCAAAATCCAATATTACCTACCTAGGAGTTAAAATAGGGAAACTCCCTTCCTCTCTTTATCACCTGAACTACCCCCCCCCCCTTTGCCAAAATTACCCAGGAATTAGAAAACTGGATGGATCTGCCCCTCTCGCTCCTGGGAAGATGGCATTTGGTGAAAATGGTCAGTTTCGCACGCCTGCTGTACCCCCTCCAGACGATACCTTTACTTATAAGACACAAAGATTCCAAAACTTTGAACTCTGCGATATCAAAATTTATCTGGCGAAACAAGAGACCACGCATAGCCTTCTCAAAACTCCATCTTCCCAGGACCGAGGGCGGTATTAGTCTCCCAAACCTCAGAATGTATAACCTCGCTTGTCTTTTGAGGGTGGGCCTGGACTGGATAACCCAAAAATCCCAATGTTCTAACTATCAGCTGGAGGCTAAATTATTCACCCCTACTCCCTAATAGTGATGGACAAACTTCCGACGGGACGTTTCGTGGACGCAAAACGCGAACGGAGCCGAAAGTTCGCGAACCGTAACGTTCACGGCGGGCCTCATTGACTTCAATGGGAGGCGAACTTTACAAACCTACAGGTCAAATTTGCAGCCACAAAATAATTACTAGCTGTGCACACATAGTCCCACCACATGGGCAATGACATAACACATGTATGAGGTGAATCTGGGATCGACAACTACAAGCATTCTTTTTTTATATGTGAAATTGTGACAATTCAGGACTGTGGAGCGCATGAAGGCAATGGAGGAGAGGGAAGGTCAGGGTAGGCAAAGAAGAGGGTGCAGGAGATGATCAACTGCACCGTAATAGAGAGCACTGACATCAGCAGCGTGACATACAGCAATGACACCTGCACCGTGATAGAGTGATCTGACACCAGCACCGTGATAGAGAGCACTGACATCAGCAGCGTGACATACAGCAATGACACCTGCACCGTGATAGAGTGATCTGACACCAGCACCGTGATAGAGAGCACTGACATCAGCAGCGTGACATACAGCAATGACACCGGCACCGTGATAGAGTGATCTGACAGCAGCACCGTGATAGAGAGCACTGACATCAGCAGCGTGACATACAGCAATGACACCTGCACCGTGATAGAGTTATCTGACACCAGCACCGTGATAGAGAGCACTGACATCAGCAGCGTTACATACAGCAATGACACCTGCACCGTTATAGAGTGATCTGACACCAGCACCGTGATAGAGAGCACTGACATCAGCAGCGTGACATAAAGCACTGACACCAGCACCGTGATATACAGCTCTGACACCAGCACCGTGATATACAACACTGACACCTGCACCGTAAGCAGCCCCAGGAGGAAGTCAGCATAGCACAGGGATGTTGGGAGCCCCTCATAATGAGCATAGCACAGGGATGGTGGGAGCCCCTCATAATATGCACAGCAAAGGTACAGCCCCAGGAGTAAGTCAGCATAGCACATGGATGGTGGGATCCCCTCATAATAAGCAGCCCCAGGAGGAAGTCAGCACAGCACAGGGATGGTGGGAGCCCCTCATAATGAGCATAGCACAGGGATGGTGGGAGCCCCTCATAATAAACATAGCACAGGGATGGTGGGAGCCCCTCATAATGAGCAGCCCCAGGAGGAAGTCAAGTATGTGCAAGTATTTTATACGTGTATTACACAACTATATACTGCACACCAAATAGTACACCTATACCAGTCCTTAAGGACCTTTGTGGAACTAGTAGGTTGTGATTAGCAGACTGTACCTCACTCAACCCTATATACTGTAGTACACTATACCTTACCAGTCCTTATAAGGACCTTTGTGGAACTAGCAGGTTGTGATTAGCAGACTGTACCTCAGTCCCTATACTCATCAATGACTGCTGCAGAATAGGGCAGCAGTCAGCATAGTGCACCTCAACCCTATATATTGTGGACCTATACCAGTCCTTAAGGATTAGCAGACTGTACCTCACTTAACCCTATATACTCTAGTACGCTATACATTACCAGTCCTTAGAAGGACCTTTGTGGAACTAGTAGGTTGTGATTAGCAGACTGTACCTCAGTCCCTATACTGATAAAGGACTGCTGCAGAATAGGGCAGCAGTCAGCAGTAGTGCACCTCAACCCTATATATTGTGGACCTATACCAGTCCTTAAGGATTAGCAGACTGTACCTCACTCAACCCTATATATTCTAGTACGCTATACCTTACCAGTCCTTAGAAGGACCTTTGTGGAACTAGTAGGCTGTGATTAGCAGACTGTACCTCAGTCCCTATACTGATAAAGGACTGCTGCAGAATAGGGCAGCAGTCAGCAGTAGTGCACCGCAACCCCATATATTGTGGACCTATACCAGTCCTTAAGGATTAGCAGACTGTACCTCACTCAATCCTATATATTCTAGTACGCTATACCTTACCAGTCCTTAGAAGGACCTTTGTGGAACTAGTAGGCTGTGATTAGCAGACTGTACCTCAGTCCCTATACTCATAAAGGACTACTGCAGCAGTCAAGTATAATATTCTTTCTATATTTGGAAGAAAGAATAGTATACGTGTACAACCCTATTACCATACCAGTCCTGAAAAGGACCTTTGTGGACCTAATAGTAACAGCTACTGATTAAACTGACTGTCCCTCACTGCCACGCACAGTTTCCTGTCTGTCCCTATTTAAACTGACAAAACACAGGCTGCTGGAACATATATATATATATACATATATATATATATATATATATATATATATATATATATATAAAAGCACTCACCAATGCCTGGTAGTTCATGTTAACAAAAACTGGTGCTGTGTGACATGAACAGGCACTCATTTAGCTAGGTTAAGGGCTGCCTGTTCACACCACTTGCAGTGCAGTTTAGTGCTTCTTTTCTGCATTAAAAAAGCATGGAAAGTAGGTTATATGGGTTCCAATGGCATAGTTTACTCCAGTGCAATGCTTTTCTATTCAAGAAAAAAGTATGACGTGCTGTACTGGAATGCGGTAAAATACAGAAACACATGATTTTTGATGCAGAAAAAAAGCACAGCACTGCATGTGGTGTGAACAGGCCCTTACTCTTTTGCCTTTATGTGTACATTAATATCATAGTTAGCAATACAAAAGGATCATTTACTTCAAACAGCTGAAGGTAGGTATAAAGCATATGTAGTATCCTAGTGTGGACTTAATTTCACCTAAGTATAATTAATCAGTTACTGTAACATCTGTTCCACTTACCAGTGCAAGTAATCCCCCAAGTATATATATTAAGCCTGCTTAGAATTGTTTTTTTTTATCATTAGCATATCTTGAAGTCTGACTATTTAAACCATCCTGCCCAAGACAAAAAATATGAAGTAAGTGTTAGTGATTTTGTCAGAAACCGTATGGAAGCTTTCATGTAAGTAGTGTGTTAATTTCAGGTCATGTGTAGTTCATATTTTGAAATAAGTTGAACAGACAGAATGTGTGCCATATTGTGTCCTATGGTAACCAGACTGGTGCTGTTAACAGAACTGCTTACACGTTTGTTTTTTCCATTAATGTGTGTATGACTTTGCTAAGAATTAGTTAAACATTTTCTCACCCAGTACATATTTTCAACTGATGTGCTATACTGTTTTATTGCATAAATACATAAAAGCAGCATCAATTGTAATTTTGGTTAGTGATTCAGAATCACAATGACTGAGAGGTTCCTATTGAAGGATATTATAATGAAAAATAACACAGACTTTTTAAAAAATTCCACACGTTGTAAAAAAAAAGAAAAAAAAAACTTTCTTCTTTAAGAAATGCTTTTTGTTAATGTCTTCTGCTCATAAATGTACATTCCTGGGGAGAACCAGCAGGATTTAATGGTTCCAGCTTTCTTATGCCTTTCAGCAGCTTTTCCCTCTGCGGTGCACAGATCAAGCATAGTAATGTTTCATTATTCATCCAGTACTATCAGACAAATAGGTCCTGAACTCTTGGCAGTTTATAAAGGCAAATCCTTTAGTTCTCATTCCAATAGTGCAATAAAAACAGATCCTAACCATTGGTTATTTGAAGCTTCTTTAGAATCTCTCTCTAAATGCTGTAGTGGACCTCACAGCTGAAAATCACAGGAATATAGCAAACTCAATTTTAAGGGCTATGGTTGACACATTTAAGTTTGCCCTATCATTTATAAAGCACAAATTACAATGTGTTCATTTTCAATTTGCTTGAGGATTCTGCCACACTACAATCAGTATTCTGCTTGGTGTAAATGCAAGTTGGATAAAGTGACTTCACCCCTTAGCACAACCCACTTCCCTACTTGGCACTACCATTTCAGTATATATTAACTTGGACCACATGAACAAATATCAATGTGTAAAATTAAACAAATATGAAATCTAGATGCTGTATAGACCTCCCTATGTATGAATAGATATAATACAGTACTAAAAAATTAACATAAAACCTTGCACATGCTAATTATATAAGTGATAAATAAAAAGTGCAAAGACAATCAGTGAAAAGAAAATCCATATGAAACTCCCAAAAGGTGTACAACTTTCTCAGTGCAGCAATTCCACTAAAAGTGAAAATTCTGTTCAACAATAGCAATAGACAGTTCATAAAGTGTCAAACATACAAAGAACCTAAACAATAGTTGAGAATAAGAGGCATATGCATTTCCTATGCCCCACAGCTCCATCTAGTGTCCATAATGCAGTATTGTACTACTATCCATAAAATAGTGACATATTTACAAAGTTAGTCAGACTGAAAAAAGACACAGGTCTATCTAGTTCAACCAAAAAAAAAAAAATCCCATACACACAACCCTTCACACGCAATTGATTCAGAGGAAGGCGAAAAACCCCAGCAAAGCATGCTCAAATTTGCTACAGCAGGGAAAAAAATCCTTCCTGATCCCCCCGAGAAGCAATCGGATTTTCCATGGATCAACTTTACCTATAAAGGTTAGTACCACTTGTAGTGCTAGCTGTATTAGGTACATTTTGGAAATAATACAGGCCTTGTTTAAGGCAATCTACTGAGCTGGCCAGAACCACCTCCAGAGGGAGATTATTCCATATTTTCACAGCTCTTAGGCCCCATACACACAGTCAGAAACTCTGACGGAAAAAGTCAGATTGGATTATGTTGTCGGAAAATCCGATCGTATGTGGGCTCTATCTGACTTTTTCTGTCATAATTTCTGACGTAAAAAGTTTGAGAGCTGGATCTAAAATTTTCCGACAACAAAGTCCGATCGGACTTTTTCCAATTGTGTGTAAAGAATGGTGATGCACAAAGTGGCAGGCAAGCTAAGAAAAAATTTGGAGACAAAAGCTATTGGCTACTGGCCTTTACGTAGTCCCATCGTACGTTTTGTACGTCACCTCATTCCGAACGTTCAGATTTTCCAACAACTTTGTGCGACCGTGTGTATGCAAGACAAGTTTCAGCCAAAATCCGTCTGAAAAAATCAGACGTATTTTGTGGGCAGAATGTCTGACCGTGTGTATGGGGCATAACTGTTAAGAAATCTTTCCATATTTGGAGATTAAATCTTTTTTCCTCTAGACGTAAAGAGATCCCCCTTGTCTTCTGTGATGACCTTAAAGTGAATAACTCAACACCAATGTCACTATATGGACCACTTATGCATTTGTACATCTTGATCATATCCCCCACTGAATAGATTCAGTTCCTCTAATCTTTCCTCATAGCTGAGCTCCTCCATGCCTCTTATCAGTTTGGTTGCCCTTCTCTGCACTTTTTCCAGTTCCCCAATATCCTTTTAGAGAACAGGTGCCCAAACTGAGCTGCATATTCCAGATGCGCTCTTACTAATGATTGTAATATAGGAACATTTGTTCAGTTATGTGGAAATAGCCTAAATAACATTCATTTGTGCCATATTTTTCCCAGAAATAATCTAAATCGAATTGATTTTTAACTTGAAAATAAGCTTTTTTTTAGGTAGTTTTTCAAGTGGTAATAGGACTGTATTGATCAAGAAAGTAGCAGTCTCAGCAAATCTTAAAGATATAGGAAAGTTTATTCTAAAAATAATAAATCGAAGGCTCTCATGTTCTGTATCCTCAATTAGTCCCCATATATTCAAAATATAGGCCTTAGTTATGTTCTTGGTGATAATTGGTCAGTGTCAGAATAGTACATGAGCACTTGAATAGGCAGACAATACAGTTATACAAGGTAGGTTTTATCTTTCAATAAAAAAGAGAGATAATAGAAATTTAGAAGTACCGTATTATCTGAGAGATAATAGCCACTAATATTGTACAGTGGCTGGACAGTATGTAAGCAGCTTGCTTGGGTCAAAATTTTAGAGAATGCAATGAAACATTAGAATGTATTCTTTTTAAGAAAATTTCCACAGGTATTTTAGAGGGGTAATGGCATGTAAGCAGCTGGAATAGCCCTCAGACTTTAAAATACAAAGCAAGATTTATCCAGCAACCCATTTATGAAATGGTATAGTTGAGATTGTGCTGTGGAAACATTATGTAGCACTTTTACATTGCTTGACTACCAGAATAGGTCACAAACTTTGAATGGCACCTCATAATGTCGAAGAACAGAAAAAAGCTAGGAAAGATGGCAAGGGCTGGTAGTAGTGACAAGTATCAATTTTTTATTTTTTTTGCAAGAGTAGCACACTTAAGTTTATTCTAGAGCATCAGCAGAAGGAGTTCTATTGGCCACAGATAAAAAGATAAGACAGGGCAATATGGGTCCTAAAATTTGGTTTAGGTTGATTTCACCATACAATTGCCATTTCTGTGGTAAAAAACCTACAATGTAGTGCACCTCATCTCTAGGCCAGAGTGGCTGCAAAAAGCTTAGAGATAGAAATATGGAAACAGCTGCTGTACAGAGAGGATCTTGGAGGTTCTGGTACAGTGTGCCATCATGACCACCAGATTGATGGTCCCTGGGCTCTCCACCATATTTATTATTCAATATGAATTTGGGGACGAGGACATGAGAGTTGCTCAATATCCATACCAATGGTATCTTATGGAAAGGGCTAGGTGAGTTTTTTTGAAGAACAGCTCTGGTACAAATCAAAGGGTTTGGAAAAAATTTAAGAGATGTGAACCACTGACAGATCTTCTATCTCAATGGCAACTGGTAAATATAAATGTTAAATGTTAAAAATGTTATAAATTGACCAACATTAAACTGATGTACAGACTTAAAAAAAAAGAAAAAAAGAAATATGGAAACAACGGATAATTCTAACTCCTGAGGAGATAAGGATTGTGTTATGTCTTGTTAACAGGTGAACAGTGTCAGAGGTGTTATGTGATGAGTTGGGGATGCAGATCTAGAGGCACTAGTGATTAAAACAAAAATAACCACATTAGCTAGTGAATGTCCTATCTATGATAAGAGGAGGCATCCTAGTTGGGTTGCATGGTTCTGCAAATGATAAGAGGAAATATATTGATATATTTAATCAACGTGTGTTTTTTGTTATTTTCAAAACCCAGTGATACACAATAGATGGGCAGAGTGATTGTAATAAAATACATATCTTCATCTAGCAGCCATTCTCAAAAATTGTATCATTAACTCAACAGGGGAAGCATGAAATGATATAAAAGTCATATCAAATATTACTTTAGCTCAAACACGGCAATAATAACTTGAGACATGAGCTCACTATTGTATTTTCACTTTAAAGTATACTGTAATCTATGTACAAATGGCTATGATTCTGCCATTCAGTATAATATATTGTCATAATCAGTGCTTTATTTGTTAGCTACATGTTACAACAAAGCAATATTCCCAATAAAAACTCTGAATATGAGAAATGTTCTGGTTATTCTATTGTCACTAAAGAAATCATAGTATTGTAAAAACATTTCCAGTGGATGCTCTAATAAAATGCTGCAAAAATTACATTTACATTTTATAATCTTTCCAAAGTTAGCTAAAGCGCTAAAGGGGTTGTAAACCTTTTTGTTTTTTCACCTTAATGTATCCTATAAATGGCCAAAAATGGTGCATGTCCATTTTTTTGGGATGTTCTGGTGAGTTGCCAGCCCCTTATTTTTAACAGGCTACCTTAAAAGGTTGTAAAGCTCCATTTTCAAGTTGTACTATAGGTAAGCCTATAATAAGGCTTACCTATTGGTACAGTAAATATCTCCTAAACGTGTGGCATTTAGGAGATATTTACTTTGTACTGTGCCAATGATGTCAAACATGGAATAGCTGTCCAGCCTTGACAGTGCATCATTTCAGACATAAACATTAGTTGCTTACAATCTTTACTTTACTTTTGGGCCATGATTTCTGTATATGTTGATGAAAACTTATATACAAGCAAACAGGACCATATTTTGGATGCTAACACGACTTTGTTCTTAAGCTTAAGTGTACTATTTTCCATATGCTAGATATGGTCCACCTCCACTAGCCAATAACATAGGGAAGGAATTTTCTGCTGTTTCAAAAATTTTGGTATAAGCTCCTTAGCAGCGTTTAGCAAATGAGGAGTGATCCTATTGGCTCATCTGTACAATGAAGCAGTACCTTCCAGGGGTCATTCTAAATCCTACTGCCTTGAATTTTTTCAATCCAATATAGTATAGTGGCCCAGTATGGTCTAATAACAGGGCAGGCCCACCAGATATGGGCATGAGATCCCGGGTATCCACAGCCCCTCCAACAAAGCTCCGAGATGGATGGAAAAGACTTAAGGAATATAGCTGGAGTGTAGTGCCACCCTGTTAACATTTTATAATTCGAAGATATAGAGGAAATGTGTGAAAGATGAAGTATCGTAGTACATTGGATGTCCGATAACTGACCTTGTAGTTCCTGTTCCCATTTGGCTTAGAAGGAGTGCTGAGGCGTAGGAGATACAGTCAGCAGGGCTTGATAGAAATTAGATATGGGCTTGTCAGGAGGTTGGTTCCCAGCAAACAACCCCTCCACAGGGTTCAAATCATTTTCCGACCGTAGGGGTCGAGGGAGGGATTTAACAAATTTAGAGAGCTGATGGTACTTCCGCTGACTCATGAATAGAATTGATCCACCTGGGATAATGGCCGAAATGGGTAGAATACCAGAGTCATTTGCAACTTGGTGTAGAAAAATAGGTGTCCAATCCAAGGAAAGAGTTTTTTTCCCATCTATTGTTGAGTCTTCTTGACTCCTGGGCTTTGTAGTGCAGTGGCAAATCAACAGATTATCCTTATCCTTTTCTTTTTGGGCTGTCCTTTCTTTTTGGGCGCTTCTGGTGAAGGAAAGAGAAATGTCCTTTTGATGCAAAGGGCGAACATAGAGTGGCTTCCCTGAAGAAGAAATTATTTATATGCACTTTTCGAAACGCGTTGGAACAGCCGCTTGTTTGTCGCATATATTCATGCATGTTGTATTGTTTAATGCATTATTGTATGCCAATATAATAATGTTACATTATGGATTTTTTATGTATATATAGTATCTTTTCTCTTCTGCATTTATAATAAAAATATTTTTTTTATATACAAGTATTATATACTTCATATATTGCCTTAAAAATCCCATTTAGTTTTGAGGTATCAAAAATTTGACCTATACCTGTGCTTTCCACCCCTCTCCTTGATTCATAGACGCTGTTAGACACGTGCGATTCGTTTCGCACGAATCTCAAATTCGTACGAATTTCCCTAAATTTGTACGTTTGGGAGGATCCGAAATACGAATTGCCATGCGTCCGAATTCTGTACGAAATACGAACTTTTGTTTACGAATCCGAAGGAGGAAGTCAGCACAGCACAGGGATGGTGGGAGCCCCTCATTTAACAAAAATTCGTATTCGATAGGAAATTCTTCAAAGGAATTTCGTATTTTGGATAAAAACCAAACTTCCATCAGCATCGACTGTCATATTGAGGTATATTTTTGCCTTTAAATTCATCGTAACGAACGTTCGTACAAGTTAACGAACCTAACGGCAATTCGGATTTCGTACGAATGAAAACTGAATTTCGGACACAAAATACGAAGTACGAATTAATTTTAATACGAACTGTAACGGAACAGAACGAAGCAAATTTATTGACGGCGCCCATGTCTAGAAGCTGTGTTCTAGCTTCCATGAATAAAACATGAGCTACTAATGGAGGAGGTGGACCTTTTATTCATAAATCAATGCTATGGTACAGCTTCTTAAATAGAGGGGGGCAGAAGGAGTTGGCATTATTTGACACTTTTGATGAGTGCTTATGAAAGGTCTCATTGCTATTTTTAACCCACAACGAGTGTGTACAACAGGTCTCACAGCTCTAGGAATCCCTGCAACACTAGAAGATTAATATTGCAGTGGTAGGGGGATCAGAAGACTGACTGCTGCTCAAGGGGTACTTTTCATTGACTGTAAATAATGCCCCTTGTGCTGATTTTTTTTACAGCAAACTTTTTGACTAAATTTAGGCTTTATTTCAAATAAATAATTGCATTTAAATCAGAAAAGAACAGAAAAAAAAAACACATTGGCCTTGTTTGCTCCCTGATCTCTAAAATGCATGTATTTTACAGCATCAGATTGTCCTTATTTTTTCTTATCATATGAAAAAATATATATGTATATCCATGCTATGAACTGCAGGTGTTGTTAACCACTTAAGCCCCGGGCCAATTTGCAGCCAAAGGACCAGGCCACTTTTTTCAATTCGGCACTGCGTCGCTTTAACTGACAATTGCGCTGTCATGCAACATGGCTTCCAAACAAAATTTTCCTTTTTTCCCACAAATAGAGCTTTCTTTTGGTGGTATTTGATCACCTCTGCGGTTTTTATTTTTTGCTCTATAAACAAAAATATAGCGACAGTTTTTTTAAAAATTCAATATTTTTTACTTTTTGCTATAATAAATATCCCCCAAAAATATATTAATTTTTTTTTTCCCTCAGTTTAGGCCGATATGTTTTCTTCTACATATTTTTGCTAAAAAAAATCGTAATTAGCGATTATTGATTGGTTTGCGCAAAAGTTATAGCATTTACAAAATAGGGGATAGTTTTATAGCATTTTTATTAATATTATTTCTTTTACTAGTAATGGCGGCGATTTTTATTGTGACTGCGACAATATGACGGACACATCAGACATTTTTGACACATTTGTGGGACCATTGTCATTTATACAGCAATCAGTGCTATTTAAATGCACTGATTCCTGTGTAACTGTGTATTCCTGTGTATTCACTGGCAGTGAAGGAGTTGACCACTAGGGGCGGGGAGGGGTTAAGTGTGTGTGTGTTTTTTTTCAAATATAATTTTTTATTCAATCCAAAACAAGGGAGAGAGACATACATTAGACAGGGGTGTGATCATCAACACAGCTATAGAGATCATACAGCAGTGAACTAACATCCAAAGTGACTTATCATCTATGTGACAATACACCCGTCAATTTCCAGTTTCCAGCTCTGGCTCCAGGCACACACAACCCAGATCCGAGTTGTTGGAAAGGCCAGTGTTGGGGTCTCTCCCTCTTCACCCCCTCATCACCCATACTAAGATAAAGATCTGGCTGATATTGTAAGGAGGGCACGACTGGGGGGCGAATTGTGGAATAGAAGGGGGGAGGGGGAGGGGGAGGGGGATAGCAAGAAAGGAGAAGAGAGAGAGGCAGAAAGAAGGCATGGCGGCAGACGGGGCCTACGGATTCCCTGAGGAAAGGAAGGGGACACTACAAGTTCAGAAGATGTCGTCCCTCTTCAGAGTAAATAAAGGTGGTCCAAATGTCCCAGGTCTTCTTAAACAGTTCTTGTTTAAGTTGTGCAGTGAGGACCAAGTTCTCCAGTTTTCTCACTTCCTCCACCTTCTGCAGCCAGTGTGAAATGGCCGGGGGGAGTTCTGTTTCCATTGGATGGGGATACATGCCTTTGCTGCATTGAGCAAATGCCGTAGCAACGACTTCTTATGCCGCGTACACACGGGCGGACTGTATGGCCTACTTAGTCCGCCGAAACACATTTCAGCGGACAGTCCGCTCGTGTGTGGGCTTCAGCGGACTTTTTCAGCGTGCAGTCCGGCGTACTAAGTATTTCGGATTTTTCGATGTACTGTCCGTCGTACTCGCATTTTGCCAGTCAGCTGTACTTTTGAAATGAGCGGACTTTTCCCGCCCGGAGAAAAGTCCGCTCATGTTGAGCGGGTATCCAGGTAGGCAGGGCCCGCGAAGGAGACGTCGCTGGCCCCACCGCCTGGTATGGACTTAAAGGGGAACCCCAATGCCGAAAAAAATCGGCGTGGAGGTCCCCCCCAAGTCCACAACAGACCCTTGTCCGAGCACGCTACCCGGACGGCCAGGAAAAGGGGGCGAGCGAGCGCCCCCCCCCTCCTGAGCCGTACCAGGCCGCGTGCCCTCAACATGGGGGGTGCCTTGGGGAAGGGGGGCCGCGTGTGTGGGCGAGTCCGTTCATTTCAAAAGTAGGGCAGATAGTATGGCGGACTTAGTACGCCGTATTAGTCCACTCAAAAAGTGTTGTGTGTGGTCAAGTCCGTTCATTCGATAGTATGACGGACTGTCCGTCGGATTGTATGATGGACTAAGTAGGCCATACAGTCCGCCCGTGTGTACGCGGCTTTAGACTTTTTGATAGGGATCTCAGAGTGGTACAGTAGGAAAAAAGCAGCATCACCCGGGATGACATAATCAGTAAATTTCTGTGTAATATGACGAACTTCGCCCAAAAGGCTTTCAATGTAGGGCAAGACCAGCATATGTGTATTAGCGTTCCCACACCCTCATTGCAGCGCCAACATCTGCTCGAGGCGGTGGGAAAGCATTTCTGTAGTCTGGATGGTGTTAAGTACCAGCGGGTTAACAGTTTGAAGTTAGTTTCCTGTGTTCTAGTGCACAGTGAGGATTTAAGGGCTAGAGTGATAATGTGTTGTTTCTGTGTCACCGAAAACGTACAGTTAAGGTCTACCTCCCAACTGGACAGACAGGGGATGTGTGGCTACGTCTTTGGAGTGATTAGCAGGGAGTATGTTTGGGATAGGATATGAGCCAGCGGATCTTGTCCCGAGTAAAGGACCTCAAATGTCGTTTTCGGACGTGAGAAGTAAAGGGGGTTAGAGAGGGAATGGAGAAAGTGGTGAAGTTGTATTGCTTTCCAGAAGGGGAGTTTGTAAGCTCCTGTCGTGTCAGTCAGGTCCGAAACGGATGGCCACTGCCCCTCAACAACAAATTTAGCTGCATGATCACATGCAGATTCTCTAAGGTCAGAGTACTCCATTGAGTGTAGATCCGGTTCAAATTTAGGGTTGCCGAGTATTGGGAATAGTGGTGAGTTCTTGGACATAAGGGCCATAATGAATGCCACCCGTTGGCTATGCTTCAGGGTAGCTCCCAAAAGCGGGTGCATCTTCACTCCCTGGGGAAGGTCCCCATAACACCACAGCACACCTTGCAGTGGAATGTGGGCTTGGGATTGCTTAAGTTGCACCCACAATTTGGTTGACTTATTTTGCCTCCAGTCGAGTATCCGGCCTAGATGGGATGCGAGAAAGTATTGATGTACATCAGGTAATGCTAGTCCTCCACAATGTTTATGAAGTGTCATTTGAGAACGTCGGAGTCTGGGCTTTTTATGGGCCCAAACAAATCTGGTAAAGAGGGCTTGTACTTGTTTAAAAAGGCGGGTGGGATATGGATCGGCAGAGCTTGTAGAAGATAAATAAATTTGGGCAGTATGCTCATTTTAAGAAGGTTACATCTTCCAAACCAGGAGTGGAGGCCGGTATGCCACTTTTCCAGTAGGGTACGCGTCTTAATCAGTAGAGGGGGGAAGTTAAGATTAAACGTCTGCTGAATATTGGAAGGCATCTTCGTGCTCAGATACTTCAATGCTGTATTGGTCCATTTAAAGTGTAAATTGGCTTGTAGGTCCAGTAGGGTGCGAGTGTCAACTGCCACCCCCATAGCTTCAAATTTGGAGAGGTTTATTTTCAGGTGGGAGATTGCCCCATAAACTTTAAATTCAAGTAGTAGGTTTGGTAGGGAAATTCTAGGGTTTGTGACAAAGAACAATAGGTCATCCACATATGCAGAGATTTTGATGGCTACCCACTTGGAGCCCTGTGATGTCCGGGTTTAATCTGATTGAGCAAAGGAACGGTTCAAGGGAGAGGGCAAAGAGAAGAGGGTATAACGGGCACCCCTGCCTTGTCCCGTTTCCAATAGGGAAAGCGCTTGAGAGCTTTCCGTTTGCTTTTACCTGTGCCGAGGGTTTTGAGTATATACTAGTAATCCATCTCAGCATTTTGTCCCCCAAGCCAATGTGTCGGAGAACAGAGAACATGTAGTTCCAGTTCACCCTATCAAAGGCCTTTTCGGCATCAGTGCTCATGAATATACAGGGGGTCCCGTTAGAGCTTGCCACATGGAGGAGGTTAAGTACTTAAGTGTTGTCTCTTGACTCTCTCGTGGGTATGAACCCGACCTGGTCAAGGTGTATTGGGTGTTGAAGGTGACGCGCAAGTCTGGTGGCTATAATCTTTGAGAACAATTTTTTAGGTCTGTGTTTAGCAGGGAGATGGGCCTGTAACTGCCACATAAGCTTGGGTCTTTGCCCTCCTTGTGGATCAGGGATATATGGTCTCTCAGAGTATCGCTAAGGAAATTAGTACCAGAGAATAGAGCATTAAAAACGTCACTAGGCGCGGTCCTAGAATTTGGATGAAAGTTTTATAGTATTGGGTGGTGTATCCGTCAGGGCCTGGGCTTTCCCTAACTTCATAGCATTCACGACCCTTGTAGCTCCTCCAGAATTATGGGCTCTTCTAGTATTTCCTGGGTCTCTATCGGGAGCGTTGGG
This sequence comes from Lithobates pipiens, assembly GCF_037356315.1. Taxonomy (NCBI): domain Eukaryota; kingdom Metazoa; phylum Chordata; class Amphibia; order Anura; family Ranidae; genus Lithobates; species Lithobates pipiens. Next base: position 395,759,139 of record NW_027507748.1, on the reverse strand, counting down.
AGCTGGGAGTCAGAAATGTAGCTGTCTTTAGTCGCTTGAGGGGAAGTTGGACTCGGCAAGTTATACAAATCTGAATAGAATTCTCTGACTTCCCTGGTGATTTGCATTGGGGTCGTGGCCTTCTGACCGGCGGTGCCAGCTATCTGAGGGATATAGGACCCTGACTTAATTTCCTGGACTGACCTGACTAGCATTTTCCCACACTTATTTCCCGCTTCATATGAAAGTTTGCGGCAAAATTGTAAAGCCGCATTTGCTTTATATTGTAGCAGATCTGTTATCTGTGTGCGCAGAGCTCATACCTCTGTCTCAAGTAATTGCGCGGGGGCATGTTTATGTCACGCTTACACCAAGGCCAGCTTAGAAAGAAGGCCGACGATTTGTTCATTTCTTTTGCTTTTTATGTTTGCTCCATGTTTAATAAGGACCCCACAGATAACGTACTTGTGGGCTTCCCAAAGTACTCCAGGATCGCAGTCCTGTGTGTCATTCTCTCGAAAGTGATGGTCCAACTCTCTAGTTACATCCGTTAGAACTTCAGGGGTTTGTAGTAAGCTCTCGTTTAGGCACCAGAATCGAGATCTAGGTGAGGGGCTCTCAGTGAGGATATATGTAAGAGTGATCAGAGCATGATCCGACCACGTCATCTGACCTATTGATGTAGAGCTCACTAAGTGAAGCTGTTCATGGGGAATCAGAAATAGGTCTATCCGAGAGTATGTTTTATGTGGGGATGAGTAAAAGGTGTAGTCTCTTTCTCCTGGGTGTTGAAGGAGCCACACATCGAAAATCTGGGCATTGTGAAGAGCTTGTGCTATCCCTTTTCTGCATGCGGGGGGTACAGATGAGCAACCTGTGGAGGTGTCTGATGTGGGGATCAATGGAATGTTAAAGTCTCCCCCTAGTATAAGTTGGCCTGTTCTAAAATCCATCAGTTTGTCCAATGTGCGTTTTAAGAACATGTCTTAGTGTTCATTGGGTGCATATACTGTTGCAAATGGGAGTTGGATCCTGCCTAGTAGACCCTTAACCACTTGCCGACCGCCTCACGCCGATGTACGTCGGCAGAATGGCACAGGCAGGCATAATCACATACATGTACGTGATTTGCCTCCCGCGGGTCGGGGGCCCGATCGGGCCCCCGCCCGGTGCCTGCGGCGGTCGGTTTTCGTTCGGGAGCGATCCCGGACGAGGGGACGGCCATTCATTCATGGCCACCCCCTCGCGATCGCTCCCGACGAATGGAAATCCCCGGTGACATCACTTCCTCTCCTGTAATGTAAACACAGGAGAGGAAGTGATGTATTCTCTCCTCCGTGTCGGTATTTTTCGTTCCGACACGGAGGAGAGCGGATCAGTGAGTTGCACCAACACATCCCACACACAGTAGAACATGCCAGGCACACTCACACCCCCCCTTTACCCCCCGATCACCCCCCCAATTACCCCTGCCCCCCAGTCACAGTGACACCAATGTCATTTTTTTTTTTTTTTTTTTTTTTTTGCATTGGTGTCATTTGTGACTGTAATAACTGTTAGGGCAGTTAGGGTTAGCCCCCTTTAGTTCTAATGTACCCCCCTAACCCCCCCAATAAAGGTTTAACCCCGTGATCACCCCCCGTCGCCAGTGTCACTAAGGCTGGGTTCACATTGCAGCGGTTTATGAGAACGAATGTGATTCGCACCGCACTGCAGTGCAAATCACATCCGATCTCTGTGCGATTCGAGTTCAGCCATTCGCCGCACCCGCCGCACCCGCCACACCCGCCGCACCCGCCGCAAATTCGCACGGGACCCTTTTTTTGGCCCGCAGCAGAATCGGATCGCATGGGTGTTCACACCATGCGATCCGAGTTTGCAGATCGCACTGCGATATGCGAACTGATCTGGGGGTGTCAGTAACATTTCACTGACACTCCCAGCAGTTCGCATAGGGCAGTGTGAACTGCCGCCGGGAGGCATGCGATGCGGGAACCCGCCGCGGATTCGCGGCGTTTCCGCATCGCTCCAGTGTGAACCCAGCCTAATAAGCGATCATTTTTCTGATCGCCGTATTAGTGTCACAGGTGACGCTAGTTAGGCAGGTAGGTATTTAGGTTCGCCGCAGCTTTTTATAGCGCTAGGGACCCCCATATACTACCGCATAAAGCCCCCTGATTGCCCCCTAGTTAACCCTTTCACCAGTGATCACCATATAACTGTTACAGGTGACGCTGGTTGGTTAGTTATTTTTTTATAGTTTCAGGGCACCCGCCATTTATTACCTAATAAAGGTTTAACCCCCTGATCACCCGGCAGGTGTCATTTGTGACTAATAACTGTTAGGGCAGTTAGGGTTAGCCCCCTTTAGTTCTAAGGTACCCCCCTAACCCCCCCAATAAAGGTTTAACCCCGTGATCACCCCCCGTCGCCAGTGTCACTAAGGCTGGGTTCACATTGCAGCGGTTTATGAGAACGGATGTGATTCGCACCGCACTGCAGTGCAAATCACATCCGATCTCTGTGCGATTCGAGTTCAGCTATACAGATAGTATGGCTGAATTCGTGTCGCACCCGCCGCACCCGCCGCAAACTCGCACGGGACCCTTTTTTTGGTCCGCAGCAGAATCGGATCGCATGGGTGTTCACACCATGCGATCCAAGTTTGCAGATCGCACTGCGATATGCGAACTGATCTGGGGGTGTCATTAACATTTCACTGACACTCCCAGCAGTTCGCATAGGGCAGTGTGAACTGCCGCCGGGAGGCATGCGATGCGGGAACCCGCCGCGCATTCGTGGCGTTCCCGCATCGCTCCAGTGTGAACCCAGCCTAATAAGCGATCGTTTTTCTGATCGCTGTATTAGTGTCACAGGTGACGCTAGTTAGGCAGGTAGGTATTTAGGTTCGCCGCAGCTTTTTATAGCGCCAGGGACCCCCATATACTACCGCATAAAGCCCCCTGATTGCCCCCTAGTTAACCCTTTCACCAGTGATCACCATATAACTGTTACAGGTGACGCTGGTTGGTTAGTTATTTTTTTATAGTTTCAGGGCACCCGCCATTTATTACCTAGTCTCACTAGTGTACCCCTAAATTTAGGGGTGTCTACTTTCTAAAATGGGGTCATTTGGGGGGGGGGGTTTGTGCCATCTTGGCATTTTATGGCCTTCAAAACTGTAACGCCCTTAGAAAGCCTGAAGGCGGTGCTTGGTTTTTGGGGCCCCGTACGCGGCTAGGCTCCCAAAAAGTCCCACATATGTGGTATCCCCGTACTCAGGAGAAGCAGCAGAATTTATTTTGGGGTGTCATTTCACATATGCCCATGGCATGCGTGAGCAATATATCATTTAGTGACAACTTTGTGAAAAAAAAAAAAGTTTGTAATTTTCCCGCAACTTGTGGCAAAATATAAAATATTCCATGGACTCAACATGCCTCTCAGCAAATAGCTTGGGGTGTCTACTTTCTAAAATGGGGTCATTTGTGGGGGTTTTGTGCCATCTTGGCATTTTATGGCCTTCAAAACTGTAATAGGTAGTGAGAAGTGAACTCAAAAAATTACGCCCTTAGAAAGCCTGAAGGCGGTGCTTGGTTTTCGGGGCCCCGTACGCGGCTAGGCTCCCAAAAAGTCCCACATATGTGGTATCCCCGTACTCAGGAGAAGCAGCAGAATTTATTTTGGGGTGTCATTTCACATATGCCCATGGCATGCATGAGCAATATATCATTTAGTGACAACTTTGTGAAAAAAAAAAAAAAAAAAAAAAGTTTGTAATTTTCCCGCAACTTGTGGCAAAATATAAAATATTCCATGGACTCAACATGCCTCTCAGCAAATAGCTTGGGGTGTCTACTTTCTAAAATGGGGTCATTTGTGGGGGTTTTGTGCCATCTTGGCATTTTATGGCCTTCAAAACTGTAATAGGTAGTGAGAAGTGAACTCAAAAAATTACGCCCTTAGAAAGCCTGAAGGCGGTGCTTGGTTTTCGGGGCCCCGTACGCGGCTAGGCTCCCAAAAAGTCCCACATATGTGGTATCCCCGTACTCAGGAGAAGCAGCAGAATTTATTTTGGGGTGTCATTTCACATATGCCCATGGCATGCATGAGCAATATATCATTTAGTGACAACTTTGTGAAAAAAAAAAAAAAAAAAAAAAGTTTGTAATTTTCCCGCAACTTGTGGCAAAATATAAAATATTCCATGGACTCAACATGCCTCTCAGCAAATAGCTTGGGGTGTCTACTTTCTAAAATGGGGTCATTTGTGGGGGTTTTGTGCCATCTTGGCATTTTATGGCCTTCAAAACTGTAATAGGTAGTGAGGCGTGAAATCAAAAATTTACGCCCTTAGAAAGCCTGAAGGCGGTGCTTGGTTTTCGGGGCCCTGTACGCGGCTAGACTCCCAAAAAGTCCCACATATGTGGTATCCCCGTACTCAGGAGAAGCAGCAGAATTTATTTTGGGGTGTCATTTCACATACGCCCATAGCATGTGTGAGCAATATATCATTTAGTGACAACTTTGTGTAAAAAAAAAAAAAAAATTTTTTTTTTGTCATTATTCAATCGCTTGAGGCAAAAAAATAAAATATTCAATGGGCTCAACATGCCTCTTATCAATTTCCTTAGGGGGTCTACTTTCCAAAATGGGGTCATTTGGGGGGGTTTTGTACTGCCCTGTCATTTTAGCACCTCAAGAAATGAGATAGGCAGTCGTAAACTAAAAGCTGCGTAAATTCCAGAAAACGTACCTTAGTTTGTAGATGTGACAACTTTTGCGCAAACCAATAAATATACAATTATTGACTTTTTTTTTACCAAAGACATGTGGCTGAATACATTTTGGCCTAAATGTATGACTAAAATTGAGTTTATTGGATTTTTCTAATAACAAAAAGTAGAAAATATCATTTTTTTTCAAAATTTGCGGTCTTTTTACGTTTATATCGCAAAAAATAAAAATCGCAGAGGCAATCAAATACCATCAAAAGAAAGCTCTATTTGTGGGAAGAAAAGGACGCAAATTTTGTTTGGGTACAACATTGCATGACCGCGCAATTACCAGTTAAAGCAGCGCAGTGCCAAATTGTAAAAAGACCTCTGGTCATTTACCAGCAAAATGGTCCGGTCTGAAAGTGGTTAAGGAACACAAAGCGTCCCCCAGGATCCACCAGTACGTCCTGGCTCTGCCATGGTATTTTGCTGGAGATCAAGATGGACACCCCCTTTGATTTAGAAGTGGGGTTAGTAGAGTGATAAACTCTGAAAAAGTGTCTGGTTTGGAACATAGGGAGTTTTTAAAATGTATTGTTTTTAAAATGTGTCTCTTGTATAATCATGTAATAGCATACAACGTTTCTCAGGTGTATTTAAACCCTTCACATTAAGGGAGAGTACTTAAATGGAGTCTGCCGCCATGCCTCCGTGAAGAAAAAGAGACGGTCAGGGGATAACCCTGCTCAGAGAGTGAAGGGGTTAATGAAGGAGGTGAAGAGAGAGGTCAAGGTTAAGAATGGGGAGAAGGGGGAAGAGAAAAAGAAAAGGAGGAAAGGGAAGAGAAGGAGTGGGAGGGTTATGGGGGTAAGGGCTGGGAACGTCTAGCCCAATAAAACCCCCAATGAAATTTATGTAAGATACAATGTTTTAAACTTTTTGAGGTGTATACAGGGTCAGAGACCCAGGTGTATACACTGGCCTAAGTGGGGTTCAGGTAGGCAATAACTAATATAGAGAGGACCCGGGCCTCCCCCCATCCCAGAAACGGTTATTCATACATGAGAATCAACAAACAATAAAAACAACTAAAGTGAGGAGAAAGTTAGGCAAGCGGTAAAACATGAATTTTTGTAACAAAACACTGCGCTATTCTTACAAAAAAAATTATATAAATCACACAAGAGAGCTGCTAACACATCACCGGGGTATCAAGTGTAAAGTAAACAATGTTATGAAAAAGTGTAGCGCTTCTCACAGCTTCAAATATCGAATATCCTTAATCTTACTTATAGGTGTAAAGTTACAGTGAAAAAATCCCACTATAAAGTAGTGCTCATAACACATAGATTCTTACATAAATTGCATATATAAGTGACTCAAAAAAAGAAAGTTTTACCAAAAAAAAATGTCCAAGAAGCAAAATAAAGGAAAAAAAAGGGGGAAAAAACAAAGTCCCAATAGTAAAATACAGAGTCCTTTGTGTATAGTGTCTTTATATAGTCCACAAGTGTGTAGGAAATATATTACACCTCCTTTCAAAAAGGTTCATGCATTAGTCTCGTGAGATTCCCGTCACCAGGCGAATTGAAGGCTTACCGGAGTTATTGGATCCTCACAAATTTACATTTGGGGGATCATACAAGCTTTTGCAACTATGTGCAGATTCACCCAGCAACAAGTTATCCAGGGGGACCTCATATGTAGGCAATCACTTCATATGTTGAGAGGTATTTTAACTCCAGCCAGATAAACCCATAGGCATGTTAAGAACATACGAAGAAAAAAACGGGGACCAAAAATAGCGTAATTCCGTTTTTATAGAAACAAATAGAAAATAAAAGTAGAAAACTCACATGTGTACAGTAGTTTGAGCGCTTAACAGGATAAAACACAATTGCAGCAGAGTCCCGACGCGTTTCGTCGTAGAAGACGTCATTTGGGGTACTACTCAGCTGCAACTTACTCACTTAAATACCAGGACCCCCAATTAGGCACAGATTCATTCAGCCCGTGTCACCGGAGTTCATTTCCGGTATAAAATGGCCGCCAGCATGCGTTCCACACCTCATTATAAAACTATTCCAATAAACCAAGGTTAACTTATATTAAATTAAATTATATATAAGTCCAAAATGTATGGCCATAGTGGACCTCTTATAAAAAGTAAACATATCGTATTAAAAAGCAGCTAAACAGCTGCAAGGACTATAAGTCCGATCGTATCTTTCCCAGGAAGACGAACAGATGCTTCCGGGTTAGTATGTATTATAGCCAACGTGAATGCGTTCGTTACGGTCGTCGGTCAGCCAATCAGTCAATCAGTAACCGGCCGTAAAGAAGATAACCTTCGTTGCCGGACGTGAGGTAGATACGAACGCCCCACATCCGGACTGCGTGGTACGCAAATAAACATAGGGTGGAACGCGCCGCATATCATGGCCGTCTCTCACACAGAGGAAGTTAGGCGAACGTAATCACATCACTTCCGAAGTGTGTGGAGCGCAAATAAAAATCGGGCGGAATAGTGGGATTTTTTCACTGTAACTTTACACCTATAAGTAAGATTAAGGATATTCGATATTTGAAGCTGTGAGAAGCGCTACACTTTTTCATAACAAGCAGTAAAACATGCACCATCCTATATGGGAAGTGAGAACCAGTCCGGCGCCACACACTACATGTCACGCCGAGAGGTTCAACTTCAGTGGCGCAAGGTAGCTCTAAAACAACACATATTAGCCCCCTTAGCTGCAATAATTATACCATATTACCAGTCTCTGCCCCTCCAGATAGAGCCCAACAGAACCCACATGTCAAAGGGAAGGGGCGAGCCCCCCGTCCAGGGGCATAACATCAATTATGAGGTTGGCGGGGGGACGTCACCCCTAAAGCAGCACCGTTCGGTAGAATATAGTTACCCACACATGTCTCAAGCTGACTAGGCGAGTTAGGCTGCAAACATTTGTTATTTGCAGACATCACCAGGTCAGACTATGCAGCCGCATGAATAAATTAGTAGTAGTCAAGCCAGCGGCCGACCAGACACCCAGTCCCGCCCAAGCAGCACCCTGCAGTGCTACAGTGAACGTGGCCAGGGGACCGATCGACCAGCAGCCCAATCTCCAAAAGGGAGGTGCATCAGGGCAACTGACTCACAATAGGGGGCGCTCCCCCACGCCAACATAACACCACTCCCGCAAGCCCAGCAGCACCCCAACCCTCCCTCACACCTCTCCAGACCCCTCATCAAGTAGCGGAGAGGACACACTCCCCATCGCAAGGTGCAGTGTAATGCCTGCCATCAGATCACCCCCTCATGAGGATCCCACCTGACCCTCAGATTCCCCCCATATAAAGCTAAGCTTACAAACCAAATTTTGAGTTAGTTAGGGTGATAACAAGTTCCCACAGAAACCCTGTGTCTTCCAGGCAGCATTCCCAAATAGTAACAAACCGGGGGTGCCCCAAAGGAACTCATCCAGTGCATGTATGAGATGGCAGCGGTTCACTTAATTTCCATATAGCTCCACTTATGGAGTGTCTCTTTATGCTGCAGTGGTGTGCCAAGCTGCGTCAGTGAAGACATCATCTTGGGCTGTACAGTGTCTGCCTTAGAGTCCCACTTGCCTGTACATATGGGTCAGGGGCTCAGTGGAGGGCTCTAGGTCCAGGAGCCCCAAAGAGGAGACAGCTGCAACTCCCTCCGCCCAGACACATTCGCCTGCAGCCGTAGCGAGGAACTCCTCCGCGCAGGTCTCATGCAAACACAGGCTCTGCCCGGCATAGGCAGGCCGGGAACTTTGGGCCACCAGCAAGGGGGAGAGCTGGTTCAAAGGGCAGGCAAGGGTAGGCAAAAACAATGAGGGGAGCATGCCGGGGGGGCGGTAAGCCCTACTACGGGGCAGGCTGACAGCGGTCAAATGGGGAACAGCATCATCAGAGCATCTGCTGGGGTTGTAAGGGTCGGATAGAGAAGAAGGGGCAAACAGAGATACATACGGCATGGCAGCGGCGCAACTAGGTCACATAGAGCTACTCACATCTCCTGGGGTTCATCCTGAGAGAGAGAACGGGGTCTTCGACCATTTCTCATTGGTCTCTGAGGTTTTGGAATAGAGGCTCTTCTTGTGTTCAGGTGTCCAGCCAATCAAGGAGAGCGATCAGCTCCGCTCCAAGGAAGACAAAGAGAGCGGGCAGAGCCTATGGGGATCTCAGGATAAATGTCTTCTGATCCTTGATGAAAGTGACTGATAGGGGGATATCCCAGCGATAGGTTGCATCATGGCTCCTAGCCAGGTCCAGGAGGGGCCTCAAGAAGGCTCTTCGGTGTAAGGTGGGTCTGGAAATGTCCAGTAGGAGCTTGATGGAGGCACCATCAAACTCAAGCTCGCCTACTTCCCAGGCCCTACGGACTATAGCCTCCTTGTGGGTGTAGTGGTGCAGCCTACAGATCGCATATCGCAGTCTTGAAGGGTCAGGTGAGCGAGGTCCAAGCGCTCTATGCACCCTATCCACTTCAATCCAGTCCGGCAGCTGTTCCCCCGCAATCTTTTTGAAGATGTCCGTGACTGTGGTAAGTAAGTCCGCAGGACCCATAGCCTCCGTCAGGCCTCGGAGGTTGTTCCTGCGGCTCTGGTCCTCCATCTCCTCCATCCGCAGATGAAGGTCCACCATGGACAGTGCCTGGGCTCCCTCGCGAGTTTCCAGGGTCTCCACCCTCTGCTTCAAGCCTGTTAGGGTAGTCTCCCCTGCGGTCAGTCTGGTGTTCAGCGTGTTCCCCTCCTGCTTGACTGCGCTGATTTCTTTTTTATGTGCGGCCTCCACCCTCCCCACTAGCGCCCCGATGTCGGCTTTGGTCGGCAAAGATTTCAGGATGGCTCTCAGCTCCTCATCCACCCGGCACAGGAGCGGGGGCTGTGACCTATGTCCCCGACCTGATGCTACAGCCAGTGGGGAATCGGGGTATAGTACTCTGCGAACCCTCCGATGTCGCAATACCTCCGAGGTCTGGGGCCGGTGAGAGATTTCTCCACGCGGGTCCGCCATCTTGGATCCTGGGGAGCCGGGTTGTGATTGCCCAAAAAGTCGCTGTATGTCACCCACCGCTGGCGTGAGGCTGGCCGGGCTGGTCTTCTGTCTGTTTCTCCAATTGCTAAACTTCTTGGATGAGAGCATACTGTAAATTAGAGCAGTTTGTGCAGGAATAGGTGGAAGGTGGCCGGGAGCTCAGCAGCAGCACAATTCTACTCGGCCATGTCCAGACCATGCCCCGTGTTTTTTTTGTAACTGTAGGGGGGCGTGGCTTGGCATCTGACATCACTGATCAGCTTTCCCTATAGATAGGCTCAGTAGTAAGCACGCAGAGAGGTTTGTTTACACAGACCTCTCCTCGTTCTTCAGCTCTGTGACCCGATCGCGGGACACCAGCATTCACGGAGCTCAGGACCGGGTCGGGAGTGTGCTACCGGCGGCGCGCTCCTGACCCACGGCTGGGCACTTAAAGAGCTACTTACAGGTACGTGATTGTGCCCAGCCATGCCATTCTGACAACATATATGTGCAGGAGGCGGTCCTTAATCGGTTAATAGCTGCTGCCTCCACTGATGTCAACCACCATAAGGCGGGAGGCAAAAATATAGGTTAATGATGGGTGGCTGAATTTGGTGCTGCTTTAAAATATCCCAATGTGTACAGTGAATATGAAAAAATTTAAACAAATCGATCAACAAATAAATCACCAAGTGGCAAAAAGCAAAAATTCTATTGCCAAATCATACTGCATAAATTCCATATCAATATTAATGTACTATGTGCAATGAATCAATAAAAGTCCTGCAATATAAATGAATCATTCAAAAATGCATAGTGTCATCAGATGAAAAATGTCCATAAAGTCATATCAAACATTTTAAATTATTTGTGCAAAGTGAAAAAGGTGCCTCAAAGGTGCCAAATGTTGGCCTGCTTCCATTCTACCGGCCATTGCTGCCCAATGTTCGGCCAGTGTGTATGACCCTTTATGACCCTTTATTCCTTTCCTCTATATTGATCTGCCGCATAAATGTCTGTGCCAAGGTCAAATGAATACATTCCTGGGAGACATTGTTCTGCACTTTTATCACAACATACTCTGAATAAATATATATATTTTTCACTATACAGCTGAATTGGCTTCCCCTTGAGTTTCAAGACACATATGAGAGTAATCTATGTTTTCATGCATCCCTGATTACTCTCTTATGTGTCTTGAAACTCAGAATATTACGAGGGTGAGTCAGTCATAATAGGCACTCTATTTCTGTTAGAACAATAGTAGAGAGCATAGTTACATACATTTTCAACATAGTTTATTTTCAATGCACTTGTCCCAGCGTGTACAATCCTTTTTTTTAAGTATTTTTATTTATAAAAGGTGCATACAAAAAATCAGTGACGCAGCTGCTACAGTAACAGAGGAAAGGAACAAAAAGAGTTGAATCTCGTTAGAGAGCTTGTCAAACATATTAGCCAATATGTAGGTGTAGTTAAAGTATAGGCAGTGTCAAACAAAAACACAACATAAAAACCCCAGAAATAACTAAGATTAGCTGATTATAGCAATTATAATTGCCTCAACTCATTTGTTGATGTGAAATTCTATGTCTTCATACAGGTGTTCAGAGTGTATATATTTGCTCGTATAGTTCAATATTGTTAAAACTTTCCTAAAACTTTCTTAAAACAATAAACTATTGTTCATCTTAGCTAAAATAGCTGACCAAAATACCAAGCCATTGACTCTGATTTAAAGAAATGTGTAAGATGAAGAAAAACCTGCAAACATGGCCTGACAAGGTGAACCACTGATTTAGAGCACGGCACTAAATCTAGCTCAAGACAATCCTATTTGTGGGCATTTGAGGCAAACCAAGTGAGTGTTAGAACCCCTCCTTGTCTTTTTTAGGTTTGGCTTTATGTCCCTTTTCTGAAAATTGGCTTCACTTCTTGTCACATAGCCAAACAAGAAGTCAGGGTAAAACCATACCAATGTTGGGGACACACAGGTCAATCTAACTAGCAACCCCATTAGGCAAATTGCACTGTAGCACTTTGTTGTGTACACCCCAAATTATTAGGTATTTGGGGGGTTTATTAAAGGCAACTTCACTCTGCAATACAAGTGTACTCACTGTAAATCAGAGGGGAAACATCCATTCATGTAGAAGCAAAGATGTGCATGTCACCATTGGATCTCCAGCAACTGCACTTCCAAGTGCACGTGTAGTGCAAAGTGGATTTGCCTTTAGTATATAAACCCCAAAGTGGGGTGTACACAGCAAAGTGCAATCTACTTAATGGGGAAACTATTTAGATTGACCTGTGTGTCCCCAAGGAAAGACATTGGTAGTGTTTTGAAATGTAAAATGTGTAATATTGCGCTGCCCCTATATTACTCTGAAGTGACAATAAAAAACAAATACATAAATCTGCTGCAACTAAAATATGAGACACACACACTATGCAAAACCGAAAAGAAATTTAGCTGAGCTAAAAAAAACAATAATGAATGAAAGCAGCTGACTAGGCTGTGAAAAAGATTGAATGCAAATAATCCAATCAATAAAATTAATATTGTGATAAAACCTGTAAAAAAGAGAATAAACAATAGTGTCCAAATAGTCCAATAATATCCACAGTAATTGTGTTCAGTATTCCACCAAATGATATCTCTGATAATGAAGGGTCATTGGCATTCTGTTCACTAGTGACATAACACAGTAGCACCCAAGAAACAGTGACAGGATATTATAGAAAAAGTCCTCCACCACCGATAATACTGCCGCTTACCAGATCAAAAGATCTCTTTTTAGAGATCTCCAACAGCATGTGGCTCTTTCCCCAGCCAGGGTTTCTGTATGAGGATAGAAGAATGGTCCCTGCTGTGCCATTTCAATGGATTAGGCAAATGCTCACCCCCATGTAAGAGACAAGAAAGCCTCCATAGTGTAACTCTTAAAAACTTTTATTTAAAACAAAGTAATGCACTTACAAACCTTCGTATAATAGGAAGCATCTCAAGTATCGAGCCGGCCGGCTCTGATCGCTGCCCGTAGCTTCCGGGACTAGTGCGGTATGTGGGGACGTCAGCACGCCGCTCCTCCCTACGCCGTTTTGTCACAGATGACGTCTTCCAGGGGCACGACTGCTGACTCACCGCCATATAAACAAACAAGCACACGGAAGGGAATGCCCAGCTCTGAACTCCTGGCATTCCTCAACAAATCCGCCATATTAAGAGGGCAAGTGCCATCACAGCAACACTGCCATTAATTATAAACACCCAGTAGCCTGTATCCAACCCTATATGTGAACACATAGTGACATAGGTGAGCATGCTAAAACTAAGCTAAAACTAAAATATACAAACTCTTTGAGTACTATCGCACTATATAAAGTCCTTATCAAAAAATGATAAATAATAAAAAATATAATAATAAATAAAATAATAAATAAATAAATAAAAATGAAAATATATTGATTGGCACCAACACAATCATCCCCAGACTCGAAAAAAGGAGGAAGACCGATGTGACCCCACCTCCCCAGAATTAAAATGGATCCCACTACTAATAAGGTTCATCAGCAATTCAAAGTTGGTTCACATCAACATTCAACTGTTATCAATAAATGCGTTAACATCTGTATCGACGTTAAGGCTATGAGGGGTATAGCACTATACCTTTATATATCCATGCCATCTCCAGCTTGGACAGTTCCCTAACTAAGGAACCTCCCCTCCAATGAGTACTGTATTTATCAATCCCCAAAAACAACGTATTGTCAGGATTGCGATTATGGTGAATCACATAGTGCTTGGAGACAGAATGGTACTTAAAACCATTCTTGACTTCCGGTTCCGGCGCTGCATGAGGTAGCTGCGCCATACCTCGGCTCCCGCGGCAGGTTCCCCTCCACAGCATAAAAAATCGGCCTGAGCGGCCCTATGCCCCCATCCACCATCTTCGGGACCCGCTCATATGCGGCCACGGCGGCTCTGCTGGACAAGCTGCAAATCGAGGCCCCGGCTTCGGCCTACACACACGTTGTGGCGGAGCCACAGGCGGCTGCCATGGAGGTGAGTGGTCACCCCTCACAGCACACCACCGCCTCTGCCATCCCATCTCAGGGGCCAGCCTCTTTTTCCTCTCTGCCAAGCTCTCCAGGGGACGCCAGCATTATTACCCCCCAGGCGAAGAAGGCCACACACACCACATTGCACATGCTGTGGCATCTCTCCTCTCCCCCATGATCGCAGCCTCAGTGGAGAAGGCGGTCAATGCAGGCATGAAACAAAAGGGCAAATTCACTCCCTCACACGCCTTCTAAGTCTGCTGCAAGCCTCTGCTCTCTAGAACAAAGAAGTCTCCGTAAAGACTCTCCCAAAAGGTTCAGACCCTCTGCTCCGGATGATTGCAACAATAACTCCCTCTATTGAGGATCTTTATACAAACGCTTGGACTTCCTCGTAGCCATCTCAGGCTGTACGGTCTTTTTTTTTCTCTGCCACACCAGTAGACTGGGATGCTCTGCCTTGAACGTGTTGTTCCTTCAGGGGTCACTCACGGTTTTCCTCTGAGCACTGGCCCCTGGACGGACTCTCCAGTGCTTGTTTTCCTTTTTTTTTCTCGCCTCATTTGTGCTAAATCACTGTTCTATTTCGTATGTTCTACAATGTTTTATTATTCAGCTCGTTGCCACCAGGTAGCTCATTGTTATACCATGCCACACTACACATCTCTTTGTTTATATTGTAGCTTCAATCATGGCCTCAGGCCGCGTACACACGCGGGGACTGTTCGCCCAACTTTGTCCGTCAAACAGTTTCGGCAAACAGTCCGCTCAAAATTAGCATGGACGGACATGGCCACACACGACGGACGAACAGTTTGCTGAAACCGTGCGCGATGACGTGAATGGCACGTACGACGGGACGAAAAATACGACGTCCTATACACTGCATTATAACTTTCGGCGTGAAAATCCTTTCTGAGCATGCGCGGAACTTTGTTTGACGAACAAGCCTACACACGAGCGGACTGTTTGCTGAAACAAGGTTTCAGCGGACAGTTTTTCGGAAATTCCGAAAAACCTTGTCCGTCAAACTGTCCGCTGAAACTGTCCGCTGAAAGCCCACACACGAGCGGACTGTCCGCCCAAACACTGTTCAGCGGACAAAGTTGGGCGAACAGTCCGCCCGTGTGTACGCGGCCTTACTGTGTAATTCACCTGGCTCCCTACCCCGGTCTCACTCTGGGTGTCTCTCACGCCCGGATCTGCTCACTTAGGGCGTTCAGGCATATCACTGTTCTCCTTATCCCTTGCAGGGTCCTGCATGGGGCGCGACCTTGCGCAGTAAACTCATGTGGAAAAAAATAAAGTTCACTCTGATGTTTTCTCTAGTTATTTGGTTATTCTTGCCTTGT
This sequence comes from Lithobates pipiens, assembly GCF_037356315.1. Classification (NCBI taxonomy): domain Eukaryota; kingdom Metazoa; phylum Chordata; class Amphibia; order Anura; family Ranidae; genus Lithobates; species Lithobates pipiens. Next base: position 395,743,976 of record NW_027507748.1, on the reverse strand, counting down.
TTTCAATCCCCCCCCCCCACCTCCCTTTCCATGTCATCATGTATCCTCCACCCAAGGGCTCCACATTCAGATGCCTATGCCTTTCCCGTGCCTAAACTGGGTCTCTCCAGCATCACCTCAATACAGATACAAATACATATCCTTGCTATTTATCCCCTTCACTGCGTAGTGTCTTAGGGTAGTCTCATGGAATGTGAAGGGCCTTCGTTCTACTAACAAGAGAATGAGGGTTCTTCGCCACCTCAAAAGGCTTAAAGTCTATATAGCCCTGCTACAGGAAACCCATCTCCCAGCCTCCGACTTTAATCTTATGCAGAAACTTTGGGTGGAGACGGTCCTGGGTGCAGAATCAGTTGGACAAAAAGCCGGTGTCCTCCTCCTGATTAGGGATGAGCTTCGAGTTCGAGTCAAACTCATGTTCTACTCAAACATTGCCTGTTCGCCTGTTCAGCGAACAGTGAACAATTTGGGCTGTTCGCAGCAAATTCGAAAAGCCGTCACACCCTATACAAGTCTATGGGAGAAATCTAAAGTGCTCATTTTAAAGGGTAATATGCAGGTTACTGTCCTAAAAAGTGTTTGGGGACCCGGGTCCTGCCCCAGGGGACATGGATTAATGCAAAAAAAAGTTTTAAAAACGGCCGTTTTTTCAGGAGCAGTGATTTTAATAATGATTAAAGTGAAACAATAAAAGTGTAATATTCCTTTAAATTTCGTAGCTGAGGGGTATCTATAGTATGCCTGTGAAGGGGCGCATGTTTCTGCTGCTTAGAACTGTCCCTGCACAAAGTGTCATTTGTGCAGGAAAAAAAGTCTTTTAAAATCACTTGCGGCTATTGTCGGGTCCCGTAATACAGAGAACACTCAATGAGAATAGAATAGCCGCAAGTGATTTTAAAAGACTTTTTTGACGACAAGTCAGCCCATGCCTTTCTAGAAAAAGTAATTCTCCCATCTATTTCTCCCACCCAGTTGGAGACTCTGAATACTCCGATCACAATTGATGAAATAGAGTGTACCATCCGCACTCTCCACCCTTCTAAGGCTCCCGGCCCTGACGGCTTCACAAGCGAATTCTATAAAGCGCTCCCTAACATCACGGTACTCATGCTTCACTCGGTTTATTCAGGTATCTGGGCGGGTGGCCCTTATCTCCCAATGGGCAACCAGGCTGTCATTTCAAAAAAGGGCAAGGACCCTTTAGAACTGGGCTCATACAGGCCCATTTCACTGCTTAACCTGGATATTAAAATCTTGTCGAAGATAGTGGCATCCAGGCTGGCGATTATCCTCCCCGACCTAAGGGGGACTATGCCATCATCGCCCTAGAAGCAGAACAAGCCTTCAACAATGTTAGCATTGACTGGCTATCGCTTACGCTCTCCAAAATGGGATTCTCAGGCCCTTTCTGTCACTTCATTAACTCTATGTATGCAGCGCCCTCAGTTAGGCTTGTCACAGCGGGTCTCATCTCAGGGGACTTCCGCCTTCATAAAGGGACCAGACAGGGTTGTCCGCTGTCACCCCTCCTGTTCAAACTAGCATTGGAACCCCTCTCTAGGTATTTATCTCAGACAGACCAACTATGAGGCATCAAAATAGGCAGCTCAGAACTTACCATTACCACTTATCGCTCACCTCGCTATTCGCCGATGATGTCCTCATTTTCATTAGACATGTGCAAAAGGAAAAAAATTGTTTAGTTTCGTTTCGTTTTAATAAGTTAATTAATGAATTTCGTTTAGTTATATGCGTTAAATTCGTTAAATTCGTTCTAGTATTTTGTTTCGTTTTATACCGAATTCGAAAAATTGGTCGCGTTCGAAAATATTTTAACCAAATTCGAAAATATTTCTACCGAATTCAAAATGATTTCAACATGATTCGAAATTATTTCAACCGCATTCGAAACTATTTCAACCGGATTCGAAAATATCTTGCAACCCGACTTTAGGACCATGTATCTCAGGGTCACTTGGTGCTAGAAACCCAAAATTTGGATAAGTTGTAGTGCTAGTTCAATTGTGTTTGCATGCCATATTTGGTGTTTCTAGCTATAAGTGACCCCGAGATATGTGGCCCCAAATTCGGGTCACAAAATGTCATTCTCTGCTGCAGAAAAGTACTTTCATATTGCCCATATTTGGGGTCACTTGGTGGCAAGTGGACAATGACATACAGCATATGCACTTGCCTTGCGATCGACATCTGTGACTTTTTCAATCAGGCATGCTGACAACTTCATTGATACCATAAATATAAATGAAATAGGATGTGTGTGTTTTTTTTTGCACTGGTACACAAGTAAGAAAATGAAAGTATGCAAGTATGAAAAGTTGATGTGACAGATATATATATAAGTAAGTATAAGTAACTAACCATCTTCCAAAATTTCTAATTCAAATAGAAAAGATTAGAACAGAATAGAAAAAAATAATAATTTAATAGAATAAAATAGAAAGAATATACAACCATCTTCTGAAATTCAAATTGGAATAGAATAAATTTGAATTTCGAATAGTATGAATTCAAATTTTTAAATGAATTAATTTTAAATTTGGATAGAAAAGATTATAATAAAATAGAAAATAGACTAGAAAAACGATTGAACAGAACAGAATAGAATATATTATATTTTATTCTGTTCTGTTCTATTGTTTTTCTAGTCTATTCTTTGATATTCTATTAAAATCTTTTCTATTAAAATCGAAATCATTATATACTAAATTCGAATTTCGGAAGATGGTTTTATATATATATATATATATATATATATATATATATATATATATATATATATATATATCCGACATTTGAATTTCGTATAGAATGAATTTGAATTTGAATAGAAAATATTAGAATAGAATTAGAGAATAGACTAGAACAATAGAACAGAATATAATATATATACTATCTATTTCATTTTTACCATTTGTTTTAATAAGATCTCCTGCATACTATTAGCATCTATTTCATTTTTTGCAGATCTCCTGCAGACTATTAGTATCTATTTTGTTTTTTTACCAGATCTCCTGCAGACTATTAGCATCTATTTCATTTTTTTTCAGATCTCCTGTAGACTATTAGCATCTATTTCTTTTTAAGCAGATCTCATGTAGACTATTAACAGTCATTTCACGTCTTTTTTTGCAGATCTCCTGCAGACTGTTAGAATCAATTTCATTTTTCTTTTTTTTTTTGCAGATTACTATTTATTTCCATCAGATCTCCTGCAGTATATTAACATCTATTTCATTTTTTTACAGACCTCCTGCAGACTATTAGCATCTATTTCATTTTTATTTTTATTTTTTTGCATTAGAACAGCCATTTCCTTTAGATATAGATGCTAATAGTCTGCAGGAGATCTGCAAGCAATGAAATATATGTTATTATACTGCAGGAAATCTGATGGAAATAAATAGTAATCTCCAAAAACAATTACATTGATTCTAACAGTCTGCAGGAGATCTGCAAAAATAAAAGTGAAATGGCTGTTAATAGTCTACAGGAGATATGCTAAAAAAATAGATGCTAATAGTCTGCAGGAGATCTGGTTAGAAAACAAAATAGATACTAATAGTCTGCAGGGGATCTGCAAAACATTTAAATAGATGCTAATAGTCTGCAGGAGATCTTATGGAAACAAATAGTAATCTGCAAAATAAATTAAAAATTAAATAGATAGTATCTATATTCTATTCTGTTCTATTGTTTTTCTAGTCTATTCTCTATTTCCATTCTAATCTTTTCTATTCAAATTTGAATTCATTCTAAACGAAATTCGAATGCCGGAAAGAAATATATATATATATATATATATATATATATATATATATATATATTATAAAACCACCATCTACCATCTTGATTTTAATAGAAAAGATTTTAATAGAATATAAAAGAATAGACTAGAAAAACAATAGAACAGAACAGAATAAAATATAATATATTCTATTCTGTTCTGTTCTATCGTTTTTCTAGTCTATTTTCTATTTTATTATAATCTTTTCTATCCAAATTTAAAATGAATTAATTAAAAATTTTGAATTACTTCCGGTTCCGGCGCCGCATGGAGTAGCTGTCCCCTCTCACAGCTCCCTCAGACCGGCCTTTAAATCGGCTTCAAATCCGGCGATTTCGCCCGCTCCACCGGCCAGCTAACTTCCCCACGCTACCAGCTCCAGGATGGACCGGTTCGTGGAAAAAACCGGGCCGCGTTCGTACGCGGCCGCCACCGCGCGGCAGGCCGCACCGCAAATCGAGGCCCCGGCTTCGGCCTACACCGCTCCGGTCACCGATCCGGCCTGCGCGGCCTACCCGGAGGAGCCAGCGCCAGCCATGGAGGTAGGAGACCCAGCACAAGGCCAAACAACTTCCAAGGCACCCTCTTCCCTACAATCTCCAACCTCCACACATGTACCTGGGCCTGTGGCACCTGTGATCATGCTGCATTCTCTGCCATCCCCACCGCTGCAGGATCCACAGACAGAGCTTCTGGCACAAGCTGTTGCTGCTCTCCTCTCCCCCATGATAGCTGCCTCTGTTGAAAAAGCTGTCACCCAAGGCATGCATAAATTTCAAGCCCAACTCGGGGAACATGCATCCAGACTCAATGAGGCTGAAAATCGCATCTCTACTTTAGAGGAAGAATTATACCAAACGCAGTCCTTTGAACAAGCTTAGGACAGAACTAACAAATATATCTTGGAAAAGCTCGATGACCTCGAGAATAGGTCCAAGAGGAGCAACCTGCGTTTTGTAGGTATCCCCGAGTCGCTTCACCAATCCACCCTATCAGACCTGTGTGCAAGCCGCATCCCGGAGGCTCTGGGCCTGGGGGGACCCTTCGTCGTGGAACCAGCACATCGTGTGGGGGCGCCCAACTCTGACCGCAAGTCCCCGCGCCCGATAATTGCCAAATACCTGAATTATTCAGACAAAGCCTCCATTCTGCAGCAGTATCGTCAGTCCAGATCACTTCAGATCGACGGGGTCAAAATTCTGATCTTTGCTGACTATTCAGTGGATGTTTCCAAGAAACGGAGGGCCTTTCAACGTATCTGTACGGAACTATTCCAACGGCAGATGAAATTCACTCTGGCATTTCCGGCAATCCTACGGATCAAAGCACCCAACGGAGAACAGCTCTCTTTTCAAGACCCAGACGATGCATCACGTTTTCTGAAATCGCTACGCTCGGGCCCTCCACTCAGCCCGGCTCCCAAAGCGGCCCCAGTCAATAGGGCCCTTGACCAGAGGAGCCCACGGAAGGATTCCCCAAAGCGCTTCAGGGCCTCAGGTCCAGCTCCTCACGCTCTCAACCCACATTGATGAACCCCAGGACCTTGTTACCTTTTTGTCTTCCCTCCCTTTCAGGGATGAAGCTTTGCCTACCACCCGTTTCCTCATGGTAGAAGTGGCTTCTGCATGAATCAATCCCCTCCTGGGCCACGTGTGCTATGCATGCGCTCCTCAGGTAATATTTGACCAGGGCCGTGACTGGCCCCATGCGCTACATTGACTGATCTTATGTCCTTTACCGTGCCTCATATGCCTTTGGCTTATGGTTGTTCTTTTTATTGTCCTATTATAACTGTCTTCCTCAATGTATGTGTTTTTATTTTCTCTCAGGTTATACCCGCTTGTTCCCCCTGTGGATTCTTCTGTGCAGACCATCTCACTTCGTTCTGATCCTTGCCTGGGTTGACGGCATGCCATGCTCCTTCTTTTTAGGGCAGCCATTTCTATGTCAGTTCGGAGGCCTGGTTCTGGGAGCTGGTCTACACAGTGACCCCCATGCGGAAAAAAGTGAAGTTCACAGTGAGTTGTTTTTTTTACTTTCTTTGTTATTATGCTTGGCACATTTGCCGCTCCCTTCCCCGCCCCTTCCTTCTACTTATTCCCACAGCTGCACTTTTCCCCAAATTACTCTCCCTTGCTGCTACCTTACCAGGGGCCGCCCTAGCCCTATCTGGAGCAAAGCTCCTGTTGTTACATGCCCCGGGTCCTCCCTACTACATGGTACTACTAATCCGCACTGTGACTGCTCTTAACGCTCCACCATGCTACAGGTAGTCTCGTGGAATGTTAAAGGGCTTCGTTCCCCCAACAAACGTCTGAAGATACTGCGACACCTCAAGAGACTCAAAACAGACGTAGCGTTGCTACAAGAAACCCATCTCTCCTCATCGGACTTTGTTCGGATGAGGAAGCTCTGGGTGGGTGAGGTGGTAGGTTCTGAGGCCGTAGGCCGGAAAGCAGGGGTTCTTATTCTTATTAATAAGAATCTTCCTTGTAAGATCCTATCTACGGACACAGATCAACAGGGCAGACTCCTCACGATCAGGGCCCTCATAGGGACCAAGGAACTTGCTATTACAAATGTCTATGCCCCCAATAGCCCCACAAAACCTTTTTTCAGCGCATTGACTAGTTGGCTCCTGCGCTTCCCCCACCTCCCGCATCTGGTGGGGGGCGACTTCAATTCCGTTGCCCACCCGGTAGATGACAAATCCTCATCATTGCGCCCCATACTCTGTTCGACTGTTACTATTCCCACGAGCCTGGCAATGACTATGGAATCCCTTCACCTACATGACATTTGGCGACTACACCACCCGACCGACCGAGAATTTTCCTTTTACTCTTATCCCCACAATGTCTTTTCTAGGATTGACTATTTTTTTAGTTCTAATGACTTAATCCCCTTCCTTCCGACAGCGGAAATCCATGATATAGCCATATCAGATCATGCTCCGATATCAGTGACTCTAGAGACCCCCGACATACACCCCAATCCCAAAATTTGGCGTTTCCCCTCCTATTTGCAGCACAACGCAGATTTCCAAGCTTACATGACGAAAGAATGGGCATCATATTCACAGACGAACGCAATACATGCGGATAACCCACACTTGTTTTGGGGCGCAGGTAAGGCGTTCCTTAGGGGACGCATTATCTCTTATGCCTCCTCATTCAAGAAACACGCCCAGTCTCAATACAAAGCCTCCAGTTCCAGATTACATCAGGCCCAGCGAGCACTCTATGCCTTAAACTCCCCCGAAAATCGCGAGGCCTGGCATACAGCCAAGCAGTCATTTGACACTTGGGCCGAAACCTTGGAAAACACTAAACATGCTCACTTCGACGCCACTCTACACAAATTTGGCAACAAGGCTGGCAAGCTTCTTGCCAGACTTTGCAAGGGAACCTACCGCCCCATGGTCATATCGTCGCTACGCGACCCCGATGGCACAGTCGCGACCACTCCAAAGGGCATCAATGCGGCGATGCTCCGCTTCTATTCCTCCCTATATGCGGCGGACCCTATTGACCGACCCACTGCTCGCAAATTCCTCGACGAAGTACAATTGACCCGAGTATCTCCCGCTCAACTTGATTTGTTAAACGCCCCCATTTCCCCCTCGGAGATATCTGATACGATTCGTAAGCTAGCTTCCTCCAAAGCCCCAGGCCCGGATGGCCTGTCAGGCGAGTTTTATAAATCTTTAAACGCACTTCTAACCCCGACCCTGGCCGATGTCTACCAACATATATGGTCTGGTGGCCCCTATCTCCCGTCCGGTAACCAAGCAACTATTAAGTTGTTAGAAAAAAAGGGTAAAGACCCACAAGAGCCTGGGTCATATAGACCCATCTCGCTTCTAAACCTTGACGTCAAAATTCTTTCCAAAATAATAGCTAATAGACTGGCTGACATCATCCCCTCCCTGATCCACTCCGCCCAGTCAGGTTTTGTCAAGGGCAGAACGGCAACTATCAATATCAGGAAGGTGATGATGGCACTAGAACACGCCAGATGTCACCCTACCAGCGATCTAGCCATTATCACTCTAGATGCCGAAAAGGCTTTTGACAATGTCAATTTTGAATGGCTATCCATGGTATTGGGGGATATGGGCTTCACCGGACCATTTCTACACCTGATCAGCTCCATGTACACATCCCCTGCAGCCAGACTGGTGGCCGCTGGCCTCCTCTCGGATGAGCTACATAAGGGAACCAGACAAGGTTGCCCCCTGTCCCCACTCCTTTTTAATCTGGCCTTGGAGCCACTATCCAGATACCTGACATATAAAGCTCCGCTACACGGGATCGAAATCGGGTCGCACGAATTAAGAACCTCCCTCTTTGCTGACGATGTCTTGATATTCTCCGCCAACCCTTCAACAGACATGCCCACGATTAAATCCTTATTTGACCGTTTCAGACAGTGCTCGGGACTGCGTATTAACTACTCCAAGAGCGAAATACTCCCCCTGGGATCCCTTCCACCTCCGTCATGGGCAAACCTCTCCATTTTCAAAGTAGCTAGAACCCATATCACATACTTGGGCATTAAGATAGGGAGGCTCCCCTCATCTCTCTATCACCTGAACTACCCCCCCCTCTTTGCCAAACTTATACAGGAATTAGACAACTGGATGGATCTGCCTCTTTCGCTCTTCGGAAGGTGTCACCTGGTAAAAATGGTCAGCTTTGCACGCCTCCTGTATCCCCTTCAGACGATACCCTTACTCCTTAGACATAAGGATACAAAACTTTTAAACTCAGCAATCTCTAAATTCCTGTGGCGAGGCAAGAGACCCCGCATAGCCTTCTCTAAACTTCACCTTCCCAGGAGCGAAGGGGGTATTAGCCTTCCCAATCTTAGAATGTATAACCTAGCATGTCTTTTGAGGGTAGGTCTAGACTGGATATCCCAAAAATCCCGCTGCTCTAATTACCCACTGGAAGCTGCAATGACCCATCCTTACTCCCTAGCTGCTCTTCTCCACTGCAAATGGAAACAATTAGATCCGTCATTGCAACACAACCTTTTACTGAGAGACACGGCTATTGCCTGGAGAGAAACACGGAAGAGCCTTAAGCTGTCTCCCTTCATTTCTAGACATCTCCCGATACAAGGCAACCCGCACTTTACCCCGGGGCTGGACCGCCAACCCTATGACACATGGCGTCAACAGGGCCTCGACACCTTCTTCTCCTTATGTGACCCGGTCTCTGGTCGAGCACTTCCTTTCCGCCGGCTAGCTGTCAAGTTCTCCTTGCCGGATTCATCCGCCTTCCACCATGGCCAATGCCTCAGCTTCTTGCAGAAAACTTGCAGAGCGGAACATGCAAGATTCCAATCCTCTTTCATCGAAGTACTTCTCCACAAAGACTCTTATGGCATCTCTGATATTTACAAACCTCTACTACTGAATACTACACCCTCTCTGGAATCTTCCTCGGTCTCTAACTGGGCCAAAGATTTCCCAAGTACCGACATTGTGGATAAGATCCTACACGGACTCAAAACAGTCTATAATTTGGTACCAAATGAAACTTGGAGGGAAACCCAACTAAAAATTGTACATCGAGCGCACATACCTTTTCTACATTCCTCACCTTCGTGTCAATCTGCTGCTTCTTTGTGCCCTCTATGTCAGCATCCGAGACCCTCCCTTACCCACCGCTATTGGTCTTGCCTGGTCATCTCCTCATTCTGGGATGGAATTTTGGCTTTTATCTTCAAGATAACACTCCTGAAACTCCCCAAGGACCCGCTACTCCTTATCTTTGGGTATTGGGACCCCAAACTGCTCCCCTGGTCGGCTACCCCCACACCTCTGGGCAAGGAGTGGGCCTTGCTCTGCTTGTTACTTGCTAGGAGAACCATCCTAGCCAACTGGACAACCACGACTAAACCCTCTGTTCCACAAGTAGACAGAGAACTTATGCATCTCCTCTTTCGGGACAAATTGAATACTAGCTTTCTTCACGCCAAAGCCAAACTACGTTTTCACAACAGATGGGGCTTCTATATGGCATCTAGACTCACCCCACAGGAACGAGCCCACCTTGAGGACCACTCCTTCATCCATAAGGGACACGCGCCAACGGCGATAATCGCTGCAACCTGAAACCGCACCAAGCGGGTCTCTGTGCTCCTGACTCTCTCCCCCCCCCACACGGGGACTCTTCACCTTCCATGGACAGCTGGGCTCTGTGCAGCACCTCTCCCCCCCCCCCACTATGCAATGAACTGCACCTGCTACTGACCACTCCCCCCCTCCCCCCCCCACGGTTTTTTTCTTTCATATTTATTTTATTTCATATTCAGTATATACTTTATTTTATCCTGTAGTTCGCTTTTATAAAACACACCAGGTTACCTTCTGACCTCCAGATCCATCCAGTTGAAGCTTCCCCTTCTCCCTTCTTCGGGGAGAATGGTTAGTCTTCCCTTAAGCTATGTACACACTGTTTAGTTACTACCAAACCCTAAGCTGAATCCTTGTATTATGTACAATTTGTTCTATGCCTTTTTCAATAAAATTTTATTAAAAAAAAAAAAAAATTTTGAATTCATACTATTCGAAATTCAAATTTATTCTATTTGAAATTTGAATTTCAGAAGATGGTTGTATATTCTTTCTATTTTATTCTATTAAATTATATTTTTTTCTAATCTTTTCTATTTGAATTAGAAATTTTGGAAGAGGGTTAGTTACTTATATACATCTGTCACATCAACTTCTCATACTTGCAGTGTACCAGTGCAAAAAAACACACAAATCTTATTTCATTTATATTACTTTCCCTGACAGACTCCATGGCAGCCTACGTATGGGTTGACCCGCCTCCACTCCAATGCTATAGGACCCCATTCAAATAAAAGAGCACTCACCACTCCACACAGTGTTCCTTTTTTGTCCTCCTCCATTTGGACCTACAGATGCTGTTCGGTTGGAGTTCGGATTTCTCTCTTTGCATACCTATGCGGTGCAAGCTTAGTACCCAGCCATGGGGGGGCGAGTAGCTTTGAGGCTGGACGGTCCCCTGTATGAGGGTGGTTGCCTCGGTATGCCCCGGATGAACATTCAGGAGGAGTCACTACGGCTGGCAAGGTCTGAAGAGTTTTTTCTTTCTCCATGGCAGTCATATATTTGTATATGTTTGTGGCTATTCCCTGCCATTTGTTTATTCCCCCTGTATGGCGGCTGGAGTGATTTGCGTTCCAGGTCGCCGCATTGTCTCATGCGTTCTAGACACGCCTGCGCAGTAGCCTCTTTCAAAATTGAGGCTTGGTGTGCGTGTGCGCGGTTCGACCGAGCTATCGCGGCCGCACGGGCACAGTATGGCCATCCCTCTACTACGCAAGTGCGAGGTGAGGGAGCGGTGACGTCAAGGGCGGGGATTTTAAAAACCAGACTGCTGCCTCAGTCTCACTGGGTATGTCAGTGCATCGGAAGCAGCAAGCCTGTTTTCTCCAGCCCCAGTCTGCAAAGGTGAGCATCGTTACTATGGATAATTAGATGCAGTGTGTGCATGTTGGAATACATGTATTTGAAAAAAAAAAAAGAGAGAAAGTTTTAATTTGGTAATCTTGTTTGAAAAAAAAAAATATTTCATATATATTTAATGAATTCTTTCTAAATATTATTAAGTGAGATTTATTTATGTGCTTTCCCTTGGGACCTCATCTTTTTTTGCAGACTATCTTGTATCGTGACGCTCTTCGTTCAAAAATTATGGACAAATCACCGCCTTTAAGTGGCCAGCCCTTACGCACTAGGTATGTGCTGATAAGGAGAGGGGTGGAATTAACAGTCGCATTTGTTTGCGTTTTCTTTTTTATGCCATTTTTTCCCCCTTTCCTGTCTTGTATTAGCCCTTTCAGGTTGGATCCTCAGGATAAAGACCTTGCCAGGCCACATCGCCATTCGTCTAGATCCAGAAGGGAATCACCGCGTGGATCTCATCATCAGAGGAGAAGTTCACATTCCTCCTCCAGACACCGCTTTCACCGCCATGATAGTCGCTCTGATCGCAGAGCCTGCTGGGGATGTGGGACTCGAGTTCCAGAGGGCAAATCGCTGTGTAATCAATGCTATGCCCAGGCGGTTGGAGAAAAAGAATCAGAAAGCCAGAGTATGGAATCCCTGGTGAAACGTGTGGTGCAGCAGTCTCTGAGAGACATGGACACCTCTCACACGCTGAGTCAATCTACTTCCTTGTCTGGCCCTCAGGCGGATGAGGCCCATGATGATCGGGGCACTTCTCAGCCCTATGCAGCATCTAATGCGACTTCGGAAGACGAGTTCCTAGGGGAGGAAGATGGGGGGTTTCAACTTTGCTATGGTCTCCCCTCTGATTAAGGCAGTTAAGGAAACCCTTAAGTGGGAAGACTCATCTACCTCTCCAGCCAAGCAGAAGAAATTCTTCAAACAGCTGGGGAAGGAACGTCCAAACTTTCCTTTTCTTACTGAACTGAAAGATATTTTTGAGGAAGAGTGGAGTAAAGTGGACACGAAGTCCTCTATGACTAATAAAACTTCCAGGTTGTATCCCTTCAAAATAGAAGATGTAAAGCATCTGAAAAATGCCCCCCTGGTGGATGCGGCTTTGATGCGTTTGACCAAACACATTACCCTCCCATTGGAGGAATCAGTGTGCTTTAAGGACGGTCTGGAGAGGAAAATTGACCAGGACCTTAAGAAGATTTATGGTCTGGCTGGGATGGCCTGCAAACCTGCCCTGGCGCTGGCAGCTATGTCTAAGGCCATGGAAGCTTGGTCTGAAAATGTGGAATCCTTCCTTAAGGGCGTTTTCGAGGATCTGGCTAGGAATTCAGCAGCAGCAGAACTGAAGCTGGCAGCAGTCTTTCGGGGCGAGGCGTCCATTGATCTAATCCGTCTGTTGGCACGCGTGATGCTGTCATCAGTTACGGCTAAGCGGGCCTTGTGGTTATGTCCCTGGCTAGCTGACCCAGTTTCTAAGCAGGCGTGTTGTAAGATCCCCTTCGAGGGCTCTACGTTATTTGGTAACAAGTTGGATGACGCCATTACACGTGCTACAGGTGGCAAGTCTGTTTTCCTTCCCCAGGACAGAAGACTTTTGGGTCGGAAGAGACCACAGTATAAAAAACGCAGCCCAGAGCGGACAAGGGACGCACGTTCCTACAAACCGGGTCGGGACTTCAGAAGGAATTGGTACAGAGGTCAGACTTCCTTTCGTAAGCCCAGCAAGAACCAGTCATCCAGTGGTCATGATCAGGCTAAGTCTTTCTGAGGTTGCGCCCGCCCAGACAGGTCGGGTGGGGGCTCGGCTATCCCTCTTTCGGCACGTTTGGGTGGCCTCGATCTCAGATTCCTGGGCAGTCAGAATGGTCTTGGTGGGCCACAGATGGACCTTCTCCAGCTCCCCTCCTCCCAGATCCGTGCCCACCCTGCTCCCTCGCTCGGAGGAACAAAGTCAAGTACTGTCTTCTTATGTGGATCTGCTGAAGGCTCAAGGAGCGGTAATTCAGGTGCCAAAGGAAGAGTGGTTTCAGGGAGTCTATTCTCCTCTTTTCCTGGTTGGAAAGAAAAGCGGTTCCTGGTGATAGATCTCACCTATCTAAACAAATACATAGAGTATGGGAAATTCAAGATGGAAACTCTTTCGACCATTCAACAAGCCATACAGACAGGAGACTGGTTGATTTCGATCGACTTAAAGGATGCCTATTTCCATGTCCCGGTAGAAAAGGATTTTCAAAAATTCATAAGATTTCACGTAGGTCAAGACCATCTCCAATTTATTTGCCTCCCCTTCAGGTTGACGACCTCTCCCCGAGTTTTTTCAAAGGTTCTCCTGGCTGTAGTGGCTTTTATCAGGTTAAAAGCTATTCGACTGTACCATTACCTGGATGATCTGCTGGTTCTGTCCCAAAGCAGAGAACAATTGCTGAAGCACCGGGAACAAGTAATCTCTTCTCTGTCCAGCTTCGGGTGGCTTCTAAATCTGGCAAAACGTCATCTAGAGCCGGTCTAACGGCTAATATATCTAGGAGCCCAATTCGACACTCTGCAGAGTACTATCTCTCTCCCGGACGAAAAAATACAGACAATATGAGAAAGAGTCTCTCGGGCTCTATACACTCAGCACCTAAAAGCTTCTCAGTGTCTCAAGATCATTGGTACGATGGTCTAGACAGCCCCGATGGTGAAATGGGCTTTGTGGAGGCTTCACCCCTTCCAAGCAGGTTTTCTCAAGCAGTGGAAGTCAGGGGACAAAAATCTGAGTATTCGTATAACCTCAACCATGAGAGAGAGCCTCTTTTGGTGGCTACAGCGCAAGAACCTGCTGAACTGTCATTCCATCATCCCCATCTCATGGGTCACGGTCACGACTGACGCCAGTGGGACAGGTTTGGGGGCTCTCTACGGATCAAATCTTGCGCAAGGCAAGTGGGATGCTCATCTCCCCTTACCAGGGTTGAATGTTCTGGAACTTCGGGCAGCCTGGTGTGCTCTCCAGCAATTCTCTCACCTTCTGAAAGGGAAGTCAGTGTTATTATGGATGGACAACACCACGGCAGTGTCCTACGTGAAAAGGCAGGGGGGTACTCGGAGCTCTACTCTTCTACGGGAGGTCGAACCCATCCTATCATGGGCACAGAAAAACCTGATGAACATCTCAGCAGTCTTTATGCGAGGAGTTCAGAACTCTCAGGCGGATTTTTTATCCCGGTCTCAACTGGACAACAACGATTGGTCTCTTCATGTTCAAACCTTCAAGTGGATCCTGTCATTAGGGGGCAGTCCAGAAGTGGATCTTTTTGCCTCTCCCTGCAATTTCAAAATAAAGAAATTTTACACGCGAAGTCGTTGCAGTCAGGCCTGCGGGACAGATGCTCTGACTGACCAGTGGAGGTTCAGGAGGGCATATGCTTTCCCTCCACTTCCCGTGATCCTCAGATTCCTTCAGAGGCTCCGAGTAGAAGCAGTAGAAGTTGTGATGATAGCTTCCTATTGGCCCAACAGGCCTTGGTTTCCCCTCCTGGTCCAACTCAGTGTTTGAGATCCCATACCTCTCCCTCTCAGGCCGGACCTTCTTTCTCAGGGTACAGTTCTGCACCCTTGCCCAGCAGTTATGAGACTGATGGTCTGGTTCTTGAGAGGAAGAGGCTGGAATCCATTGGTTGTGCATCAAGTGTGATTTCCACTCTGATGAGTACAAGGAGATCAAGTACAAACAAAGTATATGGCAGAATCTGGGACAAATTTGTTAAGTTCTGCTCTTCTTCGAATAGACCTTTTGAACATCCAGGAGTACAGGACATTCTTAGCTTCTTGCAGTCTGGCCTCGATCTTCCTTTATCGGTAAGCTCCCTCAGGGTGCAGGTGTCGGCTCTATCGGCTTTCTCAGGTACATCTTGGGCAGTGCATCCACTGATTCGTCAGTTCTTCCGGGGAGCTTCAAGACTCAAGCCCCAAAGAAAGCCTAGATTTCCCAAGTGGGATCTTCCTCTGGTCCTGGACTCAATCTCCGGTCTAAGTATGACGGGGCCATCCCCGCTCTCTATTAAGGATTTCTCAACAAAAGTTGTTTTCTTAGTTGCAGTCACCTTAGCCAAAAGGGTTTCGGAAATTGGATCCTTGGGCTTCTAAGAGCCTTTTTTGACATTCTTTCCGGACCTTATTCCCATGTTGGCATCTAATCCAAAGGTTACTTCGGTGTTTCACCAGAACCAGGAAATTGTCTTGCCTACTTTTAGGACTTCAGATTCTAATGACGTTCATCCTTTGGATGTTGGAGAAGCCTTGAAAGAATGTCTTCTTATCACTTTCCCCTTCAGACGCTCGGAGCATCTCTTTATCTTACCTTCAGGTAGCAACAAGGGCAAGAAAGCTTCAACTAGGACGCTGGCCAGCTGGATTGTAAGAACTATACAACGGGCATATAGGGCAAAGGGCTTGGCTCCTCCAGAGGCAGTGACGTCTCACTCTACCAGGGGAATGGCAGCCTCATGGGCAGCGGCTCGGCATGTGGCTCCTGACACAATCTGCAAGGCAGACTCTTGATCTTCTATTAATACGTCCATGTCACATTACTGTGTTGAGCCTGCTTCTCTATCCTCTGTAAATTTTGGTTTAAAGATTTTATCGGTTGATAAAGCAAATTAAGTGTTTTCTGTTTAAAGCATACCCACCCGTGTGGTCGGCTAGTTATTTCCCACACGTAGGCTGCCATGGAGTCTGTCAGGGAAAAAGGAAAATTTATTGTCAAATACTTACCGTAATTTTCCTTTCCTGATGGACTCCATGGCAGACGGAGTTCCCACCCATAAGTCTTATGAGGAGGCTAGTTACGGAACACCGTGTGGAGTGGTGAGTGCTCTTTTATTTGAATGGGGTCCTATAGCATTGGAGTGGAGGCGGGGTCAACCCACACGTAGCCTGCCATGGAGTCCATCAGGAAAGGAAAATTACGGTAAGTATTTGACAATAAATTTTCCTTTTTTCTGCAGAAGAGAATGACATTTTGCAACCTGAATTTGGGGCCACGTATCTCAGAGCCACTTATAGCTAGGAACCAAATTTGGTATGCAAACACAGTAGAACTAGCGCTGCAATATATCCAAATTTGGGGTTTCTAGCTCCAAGTGACCCCAAGTTACGGGGGCCCCAAAGTCGGGTCGCAAAATATCAAACACTTTTCTGCAGCAGAGAATGACATTTTGCTTCAAAGTCAAGCACTTTTCTGCAGCAGAGAATGACATTTTGCCTCAAAGTCGGGTCGCAAAATGTCATTTTTTCGAATTTGATTCGAATTTCATTTGAATTCGTTAGCATTGTAATTCGGTAATTCGGATGCATCCGAATGTCCGAATAATAAAAATTTGGCCAAATTTTGATTCGGAACGAAACGAAATGCACATGTCTAATTTTCACAGCTAATCCCCCAGATGACATCTTGACCATTAAGAATACATTTGATGACTTTAGAAATTGCTCAGGCCTACACATCAATTACTCCAAAAGTGAAATTCTCCCCATTGGTACTCACTCCTTACCTTCCTGGTCTCAACGCTCCCTATTGAAGGTCTCCCCATCCCACACTACTTATCTAGGGATAAAGATTGGAAAATTACCCTCCTCTATCTATCACCTCAACTCCCCCCCCCCCTTTACTAAACTTTCTCAGGAACTGTCTAACTGGATGGATCTCCCCCTCTCACTTATGGGAAGGTGCCACCTTATCAAAATGATTAGCTTTGCCAAACTGCTTTACCCTTTGCAAACCATACCTCTGCTTTTAAAACATAAAGATATCAAATTTCTCAACTCCAAAATCTCCCACTTCCTTTGGCGTGGCAAAAGACTTCGGATAGCCTTATCATAGCGTATCAGTCTACCTCATATCAGATTCTATAACCTAGCATGTCTATTAAGGACCAGCCTAGACTGGATAGCCCATTCATCCCATTCATCCCATCATTCATCATTCTAACTTTGTCCTAGAATCTGAAATGGCTCACCCATACTCCTTAGTGGCCCCCCATCAGCACAATCTTCTGCTACCGGGCACTGCCTTGGCTTGGAGAGAGGTCAGGAAAAATCCTCAAGCTCCCTCCTTTCATCTCTCCCCATTTACCAATCCAAAGGAACCCTAGCTTCCTCCCCGGTCTCCACTGTAAAGCATTCTCAGTCTGGCAGAAACAAAGCCTATCCAACTTCTCCTCATTGTGCAATGGGATCACTGGGAAATCAATTTCCTTCTCAACTGTGTCAACGAAGTTCTCTCTGCCTCCCTCCCACGCATTACACTACAACCAATGTATCAGCTTTCGTTCTAACTCCTGCAAGGATGAATCACGGAGATTTAAAACCAGCTTCTCAGAGCTTTTGCTGTAAAGCGGTCACTAAAAAATCTTGGACATCTACAAGCCACTTCTACGAGCCTCTTCCCCATTATTGTCCACTTCACCCATTGCTAACTGGGCTGCGGATTTCCCAGACTCTAATCTAACAGACAAAATTCTATCTGGTTTACAGAAGGTTCTTCATTTAACGCCCAACAAAATATGGAGATAAACTCATCTCAAAATAGCCCAACCGAGCCTACATGCCCTTTCTCTCCCCCAAATCCAATAAGGATGGAGCCTCATGTCCTCTCTGCAAGATCCCCAAACCTCCTCTCTCCCATCATTTTTGGGCCTGCTCCTTCATATCTCAGTTTTGGGACTAAGTCATATCCTTCATCTTCAAAACCACTCTGTTAAAAATTCCCAAATACCCTCTACTAGTAATCTTTGTCTATTGGGACCCCCTTCTGCTGCCCTGGTCTCTGTCCCCAGCTGCTTCAAAACCCTCGGAGACCAACAAAAACCCTTCTTCCAAGGATTGGATCCTGATATGGTTACTTATTGCCAGGAGACTCATTCTTAGACACTGGATCTCTCCTCAAGGTCCGTCTATCACCCAACTCAAAAAGGACTGCCTTAACCTCTTGTACAAAGAACGATTTCTCGCAGACTTCAAAAACCCCAGATCTAGAGCTAGCTTCTTCTGTAGATGGCAATCGTTCATTTCCTCCACACTCCCTACAACTGACCAAGACCTTGGGCTCTGGTCCAGCTTTCCATGATGTTATGCATTTCACAAAGGTAATCGCTTTGATCGAGAAAAACAACATTTTTATTATTACAAAGAGAGTCCAATCCTTCCTCTAAATGTTTTTCCATTTTCAAACTGGGGATCCTAATCAATTGCAGATCTCTCAAGACCACATCCCTAAAAACCTTTAGTGAAGGGGCCAGCACACCAGGGGGATTGAATGTTGAGGAATTAGCCAGTTCAGTGTGTTGATATGTTTCTTGAGCAACAACACCCTGTTTAGGCAGAAGGGTTGCAAAATGTTGTTTAATATTAATTCTACGAACATACTTGTGGATGTCCATATATGTCTGAAATTTGTTCAGCTTTTTCGGCAGCGTAAAGTTCAAACCTTTATTTAACAAAGACTTCTCAGAATCGGTGAAGATCTGTTAACTTATATTAAAAATGCCCTTCCAACTCACTTCTTTTGCTTTTTTAGACTGTGCCCCCCCCCCCATGCTTCCTCTTTGTTTTCTACCTGCCTTTTTACCCCTTGATTGGGTCTGAGAAACCCCCAACACTGGTGTTCTTGATTCCTATCTTGAGATTTGTTATGCTGATCACTAGATGTACCAGACCTCACACTATCTGTACCACGGTGGTGGAGGTACAGATAGTAGAAAGGGGTTATGAGGCAAATTTATCAAGAGAAACGTTGGAAGAAGTAGCGGATATTAATAGGTCCACTTTGCTCTTAGACGGTTCTAGAAAAATACGAGAGAAACCTATTATACCATTCATTACTACTTTTTCAACTCAACATATTTTTATTAAGAAAATCCTCCGTAAACATTGGCACCTGTTAGGCAATGATAGAATTATCAAAACCTTTCTACCAGCATATCCACAGGTGACCTTTAGAGGGGCTCCTTCCCTTAGGGATAGGATTGCCCCCAATGCTGTGGACCCTCTATTAAGAAGGTCTCTTTCTTCCAGAATCTTTCTGGATACCATCAGTGTTGCAGATGCCAGGTCTGCACACTAAATAGGAGTAAACAGAGGAAGACGGAGTGCTTTGTTTCTACCAGCACATCGATCAAACATAAAATTGAATGATTTATCATGTGTAGCTCAACAGGCGTTGTATATTTATTACAGTGTCCATGTGGGCACCAATATATAGGCAGGATCAAGCGGTCTATACAGGTATGCTTGGGCTAGCATATTACTGACATCAAGAATGGTTTTAAGTACCATTCTGTCTCCAAGCACTATGCATTTCACCATAATCACATTCCTGCCAATACGTTGTTTTTGGGGATTGATAAACACTGTGCTCATTGAAGGGGAGGTTCCTTGTGAACCAACTTTGAATTCATGCTGAACCTTATTAGTAGTGGGATCCATTTTAATTCTGGGGAGGTGGGGTCACATCGGTCTTCCTCCTTTTTTCAAGTCTGGGGATGATTGTGTTGTTGGCAATCAATATATTTTCATTTTTATTATTATTATTATTATTATTATTATTATTATATTTTTTATCATTTTTTAAATAAATTAATTAATATTTAACAGAATACATTTTTGTTTAAATTTTTATTTTTGGATTTTCCAATTTTTTAAATAATAATATAATTCATTTTGATGTGATAATTAGAATGAATAATAACAAGAAGAAGAAAAGGGAAAAAAAAGAGATAATTATTTTTCTTTTTTTTGTCTATTTTTAGGGTACTGAAATTAATCTTGGGTCATTTTGTCCTTGACACTTTTTCTCTCTTTTTAGAGTAAAGGTATTTCATTTACCTCACATATATATATATACCTTTAAAATAGACCTCACAGGACTTTATATAGTGCAATAGTACTCAAAGAGGTTTTATATTTTAGTTCTAGCTTAGTTTTAGCATGCGCACCTTTGTCACTATGTGTTCACATATAGGGTTGGATACAGGCTACATGGTGTTTATAATTAATGGCAGTGTTGCTGTGATGGCACTTGCCCTCTTTTAATATGGCAGATTTGTTGAGGAATGCCAGGATTTCAGAGCTAGGCGTTCCCTTCCGTGTGCTTGTTTGTTTATATGACATGAGTCAGCATGCCGCCCGTGCCCCTGGAAGATGTTGTGACATCTGTGACGGAGCGGCGTGCTGACATCACTACATACCTCGCTAGTCTCGGAAGCTATTGGTAGTGTTTTACCCTCACTTCCTGCTTGACTATGTGAGAGGAAGTGAATAAATTTGAAGGAGAAACGGGCAAAATTTTGGAGGTGTATTCACCCTATGAGGGGTGTAGCCCTCCCCAAAAACTGACAAGACTTCTAATCCCCAAGAAAAAATAAGAAAGGATTTAATTTAGCTTAACATTGCAAAGACACATTCCTAATTTCAACTGTGATGCATGTCAATGGCCCATTTAGATCTTGTTTAACCATTTCAGCCCCAGAGGATTTGGCTGCTCAATGACCGGAGCACTTTTTGCAATTTGGCACTATGCTGCCTTAAGTGGTAATTGCGTCCTCATGCAATGCTGTACCCAAACAAAATGTACATCTTTCTTTTTTCCCCACAAATAGAGCTTTCTTTTGATGGTATTTGATTGGCTCTGCGATGTTTTATTTTTTGCAATATATAAACGGAAAAAGATCGAAAATTTCGAAAAAAATTATTTTATACTTTTTGTTATAATAAAAACAAATTTATAAACTCAATTTTATTCGTACATTTAGGCCAAAAAGTATTCAGCCACATGTCTTAAGTAAAAAAATGTCAATAAGCTTATATTTATTGGATTGGCGCAAAAGTTATAGTGTCTATAAACTAGGGTATATTTTCTGGAATTTACGCAAATTTTACTTTGACTGCCTATCTCATTTCTTGAGGTGCTAAAATGGCAGGTCAGTACAAACCTCTCCCCCCCAAATGACACCATTTTGTAAAGTAAACAAGCCAAGGAAATTGCTGAGAGGCATGTTGAGCCCATTGAATATTTTATTTTTTTGTCACAAGTGATTGAAAAATGCCAAAAAAAAATTACACAAAGTTGTCGCTAAATGATCTATTGCTCAAACATGCCATGGGCATATGTGAAATTACACCGCAAAATACATTCTCCTGCTTCTCCTGAGTACTGGAATACCCCATGCGTGAGACTTTTTTGGAGCCTAGCCATGTACAGGACCCCAAAAACCAAGCACCGCCATTTTGGAAAGTAGACACCCCAAGGTATTTGCTAAGAGGCATGGTGAGTATTTTGCAGATCTCATTGATTTTTGAAAATGAAGAAAGAAAAGAAAATGTTTTTTTTTCTTTTTTCGATTTTCAAAACGTTATGACAAAAAGTGAGATCTGAAAAATACTCAACATGCCTCTCAGCAGATAGCTTGGGTGTCTACTTTTCTAAATGGGGTCATTTGGGAGGGTTTTGTGCTATCTGGGCATTCCATGTTCTCTGAAACTGTGAAAGGCAGTGAGGAGTGAAATCAAAAATGTATGCCCTTAGAAAGCCTGAAGGCAGTGATTGGTTTATGGGGGCCTGTAGATGGTTTGACTGCCAAAAAGATCCACACATGTGGTATCCTTGTACTCAGGAGAAGCAACAGAATGTATTTTGGGGTGTGATTCTACATATAACCATACCATGTATTACCAATATATCATTTAGTGACAATGTTGTGACAGGTGCACTCTATGATCCATTACAAATCCTCCAGCAGCACTGAATGTGCATTCAGAAAGAACGCTGAATGCAGGACAGACCAGTAGCTCAATTGCATATTGAGCTAGTTCTGGCCAGTGGTCCATCCTCAAGACCTAGTAACCCAGTGGATGCCCTGTTGGAAAGGTCTCCAAGTCTGCTCTTGCCCCTAGATATTCCTGCACCACGTAATGCAGACGCTGACGATGGTTGCTTGAACCAATCAGACCTTGGTGCTGAGGACTGAAAAATTGTTTAAAGGCATCGGTCAACTGGCCACCTTCTCCACCGCTCTTCCTCTGACTGAACGAAGCCTCAGCAAAACGTCCAGCATCAGGAAATTGTAACCTCCCAGAGTCTGGAAATGCATTGCACAAACCTTTCTTCAAGGCCTCCTGAAGATGTTTCATCCTCTGCTCCCTCTGCGAAGGCATTCTGCAACCTTACCTACGTAATGTGAATCAAGAAGGGTTTCCAGCCAGTAATGAACCCTCTCCTTGATACCATAAATCCTAGGGTATTTTTGCAGGCTTTGCCGAATCAGGGAGGCCATGCAGCATAAGTTTGCAGAGGCATTCGATTCTGAGACCTCTGAGTCAGTAAGGATTACATGATCCGTAACAGCCTCCTCCTAGCCATGTACCACCCTTGGGTTTATGGGGACTGAAAACCATCCCTTGAAGACTCCTCCTGAGTTTTATCCTCCACGTCCATGCTGATATAATCCTCCTTCCCCTCCTCCTCTTCTTCCTGTGTGTTTGGTGGGGCCGCATGAATACTATCTGGATAATGGAGGACGTGAGAGGTAAGGAAGTCCTCCTCTTCCTCCCGCTGTTCTGTCTCAAGTGCCCTGTCCATTATTCCAAGAAGCATGTGCTCTAGCAGGAAGACAAGAGTGACAGTATCACTGATGCATGCATTATCATTGCTCACCCTCCTCGTAGCCACCTCAAATGGTGACAGGACAGTGCATGCATCATATAAGTATTTAAAATTAGCACTTTTGAGTTTTCATGTTTGTGTTCCATAGACTGGGGACACAACCGGGGAGTTTTCGGCTCATCCCTACCTGTGGTGCATATCTGGTTGCCAGAAGCGGTGGCCAGCACACAGGAATGACATCATGCCCCTCCAGAAAGTTGCTTGTACTGCTGCTAATTTCTTCCCACCACCATGCCCCGCTCACTGTTCTTTGATGAAGAGATGGTTCTTATTTAAAAATTAAGATTTTTTAAATTTATTTTTACATGGGGTGGTGTTTGTGTCGGTAATGTGTGTACAGTGGTGTGAAAAAGTGTTTTCCCCCTTCCTCATTTCCTGTTCATTTGCATGTTTGTCACACTTAAGTGTTTCGGAACATCAAACCAATTTAAACAATAGTCAAGGACAACACAAGTAAACACAAAATGCAATTTGTAAATGAAGGTGTTTATTATTAAAGGTGAAAAAAAATCCAAACCATCATGGTCCTGTGTGAAAAAGTGATTGCCCCCTAAACCTAATAACTGGTTGGGCCACCCTTAGCAGCAACAACTGCAACCAAGCGTTTGCGATAATGTGCAATGAGGCTTTTACAGCGTCCTGGAGGAATTTTGGCCCACTCATCTTTGCAGAATTGTCCTAATTCAGTTACATTAGAGGGTTTTCGAGCATGAATGGCCTTTTTAAGGTCATACCACAACATCTCAATAGGATTCAGGTCAGGACTTTGGCTAGGCCACTCCAAAGTCTTCATTTTGTTTTTCTTCAGCCATTCGGTGGTGGACTTGCTGGTGTGTTTAGGATCATTGTCCTGCTGCAGAACCCAAGTTCGTTTCAGCTTGAGTACACGAACAGATGGTCGGACATTCTCCTTTAGGATCTCTTGGTAGACAGCAGAATTCATAGTTCCTTTTATCACGGCAAGTCTTCCAGGTCCTGAAGCAGCAAAACAGCCCCAGACCATCACACTACCACCACCATATTTTACTGTTGGTATAATGTTCTTTTTATGAAATGCAGTGTTCCTTCTACGCCAGATATACTTGGACACACACCTTCCAAAGAGTTACACTTTTGTCTCATCAGTCCACAGAATGTTGTCCCAAAAATCTTGGGGATCATCAAGATGTGTTGTGGAGAAATTGAGATGAGCTTTGATGTTCTTTTTGCTCAGCAGTGGTTTTCTCCTTGGAACTCTGCCATGCAGGCCATTTTTGCTGAGTCTTTTCCTGATGGTGGAGGCATGAACGCTGACCTTAACTGAGGCAAGTGAGGCCTGCAGTTCCTTGGACGTTGTTGTGGGGTCGTTTGTGACCTCTTGGATGAGTCATCGCTGCGCTCTTGGGGTAATTTTGGGCGGCCGGCCACTCCTGGGAAGGTTCACCACTGTTCCATGTCTTCGCCATTTGTGGATAATGGCTCTCACTGTGGTTCGCTGGATTCCCAAAGCTTTCGAAATGGCTTTATAACCCTTTCCAGACTGATAGATCTCAATTACTTTCTTTCTCAATTGTTCCTGAATTTCTTTGGGTCTCGGCATGATGTGTAGCTTTTAAGGATCTTCTGGTGGACCTTACTGTGTCAAGCAGCTCCTATTTAAGTGATGCCTTGATTGTGAACAGGTGTGGCAATAATCAGGCCTGGGTGTGGCTAGAGAAATTGAACTCAGGTGTGGACAACCACAGTTATAGTATGTTTTAACAAGGGGGCAATCACTTTTTCACACAGGGCCATGATGGTTTGGATTTTTTTTCACCTTTAATAATAAACACCTTCATTTACAAATTGCATTTTGTGTTTACTTGTGTTGTCCTTGACTATTGTTTAAATTGGTTTGATGTTCCGAAACACTTAAGTGTGACAAACATGCAAAGGAACAGGAAATGAGGAAGGGGGCAAACACTTTTTCACACCACTGTATGTGTAAATGATTTGGCCTCAAAACACACACCTACTTGCTGTGTACAGATTCACTTCTGGGCCAATGTAAAAATATAGGTTCTTGTGTCCACCAGCAGAGAGAAGTTGGGTAGATGCCACACTCCCAATTCTGAAGGCATAATAATGGGATGTGTAGTTCCGCACAAGCTGGAGAGCTGTAGTTTGAAGATTTCTGATCACTCTAGCATGTCTTGAAAAAAGGCGTTTTTTCATGTGCCTTGTATAATGCCCAAGAAATATTGTTTGGAAAATATAAGTGGGTCATGACTCATCTGCATTCCAAATTTGGCACTCAAGTTGGTCATTCACTATGCAATCTGATTAGCCAATCTCTGTATAACTTGATATTTAGGCAATTAATTCAAATTATAGGAAATCAAACAGGCTCTTGCACTAAATATTTTTT
This sequence comes from Lithobates pipiens, assembly GCF_037356315.1. Classification (NCBI taxonomy): domain Eukaryota; kingdom Metazoa; phylum Chordata; class Amphibia; order Anura; family Ranidae; genus Lithobates; species Lithobates pipiens. Next base: position 395,718,574 of record NW_027507748.1, on the reverse strand, counting down.
TTTATTCTAAGAACTAACTAATTGAAGTGTATGGTCACCTGTTAAGATCAAGATTGGAAAAAAAAAATTTATTGGGTTTAGAAAAACTTCTCTGTTCTTTGTAATGTATTGAAAGATTTGGGTAAAAAAAAAGAAAACACATTTCAAAGATATATTAGAATTGATAGGAATGAGATTAGTATCAAAAGGGTTAATTAATAGACGTGCATTCGTTTTCATCCGAACATTCGACAGACACCATAAGCCTTCAATGACAGATTCAATGTTAATTATCCGGTTTCCGACCAGTGCACGCCGATGTACGTCGGCAGAATGGCACGGGCAGGCAAATGGGCGTACCTGTACGTCCCTTTAAATTTGCCGCCCTGCCGCGTTCGCGTGCTGGTCGGGATCCCCGTGAGTCCAGTCGTGGATCGTCTCATGGGGCGGCAGAACGAGGAAATGCCGCTGTAAAAAGCATCTCCCTGTTCTGCCTAGCAACTAGTGATGCTGATCTCTGCTCCATGTGATTGGAGCAGAGATCAGTGTTCACTAAATTAAAGCCCAGCCCCCAACAGTTAGTAACACACCCCTAGGAACTCTTAACCCCTACACTGCCACCCACTGGTTAACCCCTTCACTGCCAGTGTCATTTACACAGGAATCACTGCATTTATATAGCAGTGATTGCTGTATAAATGACAATGGTTCCAAAAATGTGTCAAAAATGTCCGATGTGTCCGCCATAATGTCGCAGTCATAATAAAAATCGCCGATCACCACCATTACTAGTAAAAAAATTTTTTATAAAAAGGCCATAAAGGGGGGGCGTGACCGGAAGTCGACCCGGATGGCAGCCTAAGTCTCCTGCTCTCCCACCAGCCTCAGCTATATCGCACCAAAGGGGAGAATCCAGCTCCATCCGATGGGGAAATCTAGGGCCACACGGTCCTCCAGCTCCAAGGGACCTCCCGCACCGTCGCTGGGTACTGCCACGGACCTCCGGTCCTTTTTTTCCACAACGGAGCTCCCGACCGCCAGGCCTCCCAAAATGGCGCCGGCGGCCGCAGCCGCGCCGGCGCGGGCTCCTTCTCCAGCCTGCAGGGCCCATCCGCACATCCAGCACGGACCGAGGGATCGAGGACCACCGCAGATGACGTCCCCGGGCCCGGAGGCCTTCGGTGCGGTGAGTCAAACCCCGGTCCCGCCCGCCTCCGAGGCCGCCCAGCTAGGCCTGCGGCCTACCACGCCGCCGCCGGGGCACAAGACTAGGCCCTCCCTGGGACCCTCTCCAACCCCATGCTGCACAGCACCGCAGTCCCCCCACCGCACGTCCGCGGCTTTAGACACCGGCGAGGAGTTTCTGAGCGGGACTGGACAGATCGGGGAGGGGGGTGGACTAGGCCTGGGGCCCTCTGGCAGTAGGTCCCCCCCACCTCCGGACACTCAGTGCTCACTGGCCTTGCCCAGGCTGCTCCGGACGCCCCCGGACTCCAGTGCTGGGTCCGAGGGGTCCCCCCTCTCTTTTGCAGCCGAGGACTTTCCTGCCCTCCCCCCCCCTGAGGAGCCCCTGATCTGGACGTACCGGGGGCCCGGGGGAATGGACGGACCCCTGCTGAACCATGACTCGGGGTCGCCCCCACCTAAGTCCCAGAAGCTGGGCACCTCGGGGCACCCCTCCCCCACACGTGATTGCGGGGAACGACCAGGGATGACGGCTTATCCGGGGGGGTCCGCAGCCCTTCCACCCCAGGATACCAGGGGACGACACCAGCCACCTCCCTTGGCCTGTGCTTCAGAGTGGCCGGGGGTCTGGGATTCCCTCCCTGAGCATGCCCCCCCCTCACGTACTGCAGGCCCCGCGGACCCTAGACCACTGTCGCCACGTCATCACACAGACCGGGACGACCCGGGAGACATGACCACAACACCACCGTATCCTCAGTGGCAACAATACTTACAAGCGATCCCTACTAAAGAGGATTTTAAACAACTGATTGAAGATGTCAAATCCACGTGTCGGGCGGAAATACAAACGCTCCACTCGGGCCTTAAGCACCTTGCGGACAGGGTGGAGATGGCTGAAGAGGAGATACAAGAAACCAAAATTGCGGTCCACAAAACCCAAACGCAAGGGGCTGAACACCACTTGCTCCTGAGAGATATGCAGCGCCATGTGGAGGATTTGGACAATAGGGGGCGCCGGCACAACATCAGAGTACGTGGGGTTCCGGAGTCGGAGGGCCCAGAGGACGCTCAGATTATCTTGCAGGAGCTATTCAACACTCTCCTCGGAGAACCCCCCACTAAATTTATTGAGATGGACAGAGCTCATAGGGCCCTACGCCCCAAAAATGCTACTTCTGGCCCCAGGGACTTTATTTGCAGAGTCAACTCATTCCACCTCAAGGAGGATATCCTGCGACAAGCCCGTTTAGCCCGAGAGGTGTCTTTCCGGAACCACCCAGTGCAACTCTTCCCGGACCTCTCCTGGATTACGCTGCAAAAACGTAGACTTCTCCAACCCTTGCTCCGTACCCTGCAAGAAGCCCAGATCCAGTACCGCTGGGGTTTTCCATTTAGCCTCACTGCCAAACATCAGGGTAAATCGGCCTCCCTGAGATACCCTGAAGATCTGCCGACTTTTTGCGAGGACCTGGGCATCCGCCCACCCAGGCTTCCCGATTGGGACCTCATCGCTACTCAACCCACCCCTCCGACGTTGTGGCAAAAGGTCCCCCCACGCCAACGACCCAGAAACCGGGACACGCAAAACAAACCTAAGAGGCAAGGCCCTGGCTGAAGATCCCGGCCCTTCATCCCCCTTTTTCTCTTTTCCAAGTGACTTTTAACTTTTTTCATCACGGCCTAGTTGGCCCTCCGCGACCTGTTGCCGGTGGAGATGAAGATTTGCAGCGTCCCGGACCGCTTAGCGGCGTAGTGATCAGACGTTGTTTTGCCCTAGTTCTAGTTGCACTCATTACCCTTTCCCCTTTGGTGCCTTTTCAACAATCAACCGCACTTAGGCTGCTGGCTGGGAGATTCGGGAGAGTGGGTTCCCCCTTGCTCTCACGACCCTCCCTCTAACCCCCCTTTTTTTTTTGGGGTTGCTTTTCATTTTTAGTTACTTTATTCATATTATCTATACTTTAGTGACTCTGTTCCTGTTCAAGTTTTTACACACATTAAGCTCCTCTACTCCTCCTTAGGACCTGAATGAGGAGACCTGGACTCCTATGCGGCCGCCAGGCCCAGGCCTTGTGCCCTGGGTCTGGTGGCCCCCTGGGAATCCGCGTAGTCCCGGATAACTTTTTTACCCGGGGCCGTATATTGCCCTTTGTTTGGTCCGGTTATGGGCCCATGTTTTCAATGCAATGCCTCTTTTGTGGTACTAATGTTTTTCTCCCTTCTCTCACTTTCTACTTCCCCCTCTTTTCTCTCCTCTGTCATCCTTCCGCTGCCTGCAGGGATCGGACACGTAGTGGCGGGGCCCTACGACCGGAAAGCGTCTGCTCCTGGCTCCTGGCGGCCCATCCTGGACGTGGTGGTCGGGTAAGATTTACTAAACACAGACCGCTCCCCTACCCCCCCCCACCCCCCCCGGACTTGACTGATGGCTAAGATTCTATCTATGAATGTTCACGGTTTAAATTCAAACAGGAAACGGCATCTGGCACTAAGGGAGTTTAAACAGTCGGGAGCGGATATTATCCTGGTTCAGGAAACGCACTTTGACAAAGGGGGATCTTTTGCCTTCGCCTCCAGGAGCTTTCCGCTTGTGTATCTATCCTCGGGATCCCACAAGAGAGCGGGGGTGGCTGTCCTGATCCGACAAGGAGCACCCTTTACCTATGTTGATCACTACAGCGATCCTCGGGGGGGTTTCCTGATACTTAAGGGTACATGGCAGTCACGGCCGATCACCCTGTGCACGCTATACGCCCCTAATGTCCATCAGCATAGCTTCCTCTCCAGGGTTTTTGCGCGACTATTTAAGGAAGACCACGGTTATTTGGTGGTGGGAGGAGACTTTAACTTGGCTCACTCGGCCACGGCTGATCGGCAGACAGCGCCCACCCGCGTCCCCCCGCCTAGAGCCCTTCGGGATTCGAGGCTTTTTCGGCAACTCACTCGCCGCTATGCATTGTTCGACGCGTGGCGAGCTCTCCGGCCCGGGGATCGGCAGTACACATACTACTCAGCCCCTCACCACATGCACTCTCGAATTGACTATTTTTTCACTAATAATGCTACATTGAGAGTGACGCGTGCCGCATCTATCCTGCCGATCTCCTGGTCGGACCATGCCCCGATCTTACTTACCCTAGATATAGGCCCCCCGATAACCCGGCCATACAATTGGAAGCTGAACACCTTCCTACTTCAGCACCTTCCCTCTCAATCGGAATTAACCATGACCCTGCGTCAATATTTTGCTGAGAATTTGACCCCAGACGTCCCCCTCTCCACTGTGTGGGAAGCCCATAAGGCGGTGATGCGGGGTAGATGCATTGCGCTTTCCTCGGCCTTGAAGCGAGACGTCGCGGCCACCAAGCTTAACACCGAGAAGGAACTTAGACAGTTAGAGCAGAACCTGCAGGCCTCACCGACGGTACCACTCCTTAGGAAAATTGTTAATTTGCGTACGGCGCTGGCGGACCTGGCGCTTCGCCGCGTCGAGAAGGCCCTTCTGAGGATCAAACAGACATACTATGACAGGGGCAATAAGGCACACTCCCTTCTAGCGCGGAAGCTCAAAGACAAAACCCTTCTCTCTGCCCCACACCAGATAAAAACTAGATCTAATGCGGTTGTCTCCCACCCCAAAGACATAGTTGATACGTTTGCGGGCTTTTACGCAGAGCTCTATAATAGTCCTGACATCCCTAGCACCCCAGTGTCGCTGGAGGTCTCACAGCGTATACAGCAGTATTTGTCCGACAGCGCCATTCCCAAAATTAGAGATTCGGACTTGCTCATTTTGAACAAGCCCGTCACGGAAGACGAAGTGGGAGAGACCATTCAATCCCTCCCCGCACATAAGTCCCCAGGCCCAGACGGGCTGCCCTACGAATATTACAAAGCATTTTCTCCCCTCTTAGCCCCGCATATGAGCAGACTCTTTAATGCTTTTCTACAGAAAACACCCGTCCCCCCAGATATGCAACGTTCCTTCCTTACCTTAATCCCCAAACCAGATAAGGACCCCATCCACTGTGCGAATTATAGACCCATTGCGCTGCTGAACGCGGACCTAAAAATTTTTACTAAATTGCTATCTATGCGCCTTAACAAGGTCCTACCCTCTTTGATCCATAAGGACCAGGTGGGCTTTGTCCCCCTCCGACAAGCGGGGGACAACACCCGGAAGGTGATAGACCTGGTCGAGGTGGCGAACAGGGAGGAAGTGCCGTCCCTGCTCCTGAGCTTGGACGCAGAAAAAGCATTTGATAGACTGGGTTGGCCCTTCCTCTTCGCCACTCTGACCCACATAGGGATGGAGGGACCTTTTCTGCGAGCCATACAACATCTTTACACCGACCCGTCTTCTCAAGTGAAGACTCCCTTTGCCACCTCTTCCCCCTTCTCCATCTCCAACAGCACGCGTCAGGGATGCCCGCTGTCACCCCTACTATTTGCCCTCTGTATTGAACCCCTGGCGGCGTCTATCAGGCGGAACCAGGCTATAAGAGGGATTCCGGTGCGAGGCCAGGAGTTTAAGGTATCACTATTTGCGGACGACGTAATTCTCACTCTTACCCAACCCAGAATATCCCTGCCCAACCTGCACATGGAGCTGGACCGTTACAGTGAGCTATCGGGTTACAAACTTAATGCGTCGAAATCTGAAGCCCTTCCGATTAACATTCCACCGTTGGAGGTGGAACACTTACGATCCAACTTCCCCTACCATTGGAGGTCCACCTCCCTTCGATACCTGGGGGTAAACATCACCCCAACCTATACCTCCCTTTATCAGGCAAACTACCCATCACTCTATGGAGATATTAGGCGTCTCGTGCTAAAGTGGCGGAAACACCAGATATCTCTGCTTGGTAGAATAGCCTCTGTGAAGATGGTTATCCTCCCGAAACTCCTCTACCTTTTTCAGACCCTCCCCATTCCAGTCCCCTCCTCTCACCTGAAAAAATTGCAAAGGGACCTACTTCGATTTGTATGGAATTATAAAAGGCACAGGATACCTCGTTCGGTCATGACAGCCTCCAAATCGGATGGGGGGTTAGCGTTCCCGGACCTAGTCAGATATTATCAGGCTGCCCAACTCCGCGCGGTCGCCTCCTGGACTACCCAGAGGCCCCACAATCGTTGGTCGGAAATTGAATCCCGGTGGTTGGCCCCTACACACCCTAATAGTATGCTCTGGAGTGCGGCGGCAGCGATCCCTCAGTCCCAATTGTTGGGCCCTATGTCCCACCTGCAGAACCTATGGCGTCGATCTTCCAAGGCATTTGCCCTGACCTCAGCTAAATCGCTCCTGACCTCTTTTATATCCAACCCTCTAGTGCCAGATAGCCTGTCTCGCCAGATGCAACACCCCTGGTCCTCCCGGAACCTTTTCCAGCTGAGATCTCTGGTGGATCCCAGATCTAGGAGACTACTGACTTACACTGAACTCCAATCCCGGTTTGACCTCCCCCGGCAGAGCTTCTATAGTTACTTGCAAATCCGTCACTTTGCCCAGACCATATCCTCTGACCTCCGTTTCTCCCCGCCTACCATGTTTGAAATAGTAATCTCATCAGGTACGGCACAGAAGGGGATGATATCGGATATTTATAAAATAATTAACGCCTTTCCTATGGGCCCTAACGGCAAACATGCATACATGCTTAAATGGGAGGAGGCTCTGGGTGAAGTGTTCACGGAGGAGCAATGGCGGATGATTTGGTCGCAGGCATCCAAGAGCTCCATGTGTACGCTCTACAGGGAGAACGCATACAAAATACTGTTCTTCTGGTACATGACCCCGGACGTCCTGCACGCTATTTACCCTTCTACAACAGACCGGTGCTGGCGATGTGTGGGACATAAGGGCACCCTCTTGCATATATACTGGCAATGCCCTCGTATAGTCCCTTTCTGGACGGAAGTCCGTACGCTCTTGGCCAGTATCCTGGACCAACCCCTGGACTTACACCCAAAGCACTTTTTACTGGGTGTCCCTTTCCCCAAACTGTCCAAATCCCTACAGAAACTATCCCGCCACATCCTGACCGCAGCGAGGTGTCTGGTTGCTCTCCACTGGAAAAAAACACACCCCCCTACCCCGGACGCATTATACGCCCGCATCAGAGATGTGGAGCTTATGGAGCGGATGACTGCCAGAAAACAGGACCGGCTGGAAGCACACGACGCAGTCTGGAACCACTGGAATCTTAAGGACGATCGACCCTGACAGGCAAGCGGAAGTTTTCGGATGACTACCCACCCATACCCCCTCCCTTTCCTCCCTATCTTTCTTTCTATCCTTAGGTACCCCTTTCCTCTCTCTTTCTATCCATCTTCTTTCTTTTTCCCTTCTTCCTTTTTCCTATGCCATTTATTCTTCCAGACCCCCCCCCCCTCGAGGGGGGGTGTTTGTTTGGATTAAAGTGTATTATAAGTGTCTTATATTATTCGCTACCACACGTATCCTCGGATTGCAACCCTGGTTTGGCGGTTAAGTCTGGAGGATAGATCTATTGCTGGATGGACTGTATCCCTGTTTTACATGTATTGCAGAACAAGCTGTCTGTGAATAGCTATACCTGGCCTGGCTGGTACCTGCTCCAGGTGGCTGTATTATGTAGGCCAATATGCTTTTGTGGTATGTTCTCCCCTGTAATTTTTCTGATCCCCTTTTTTTTCCGCTCCCCCAATGCTGAACTGAAGTGTTTGACGTGTAATGTTTCACTTTAAAATAATAAAAAGTTATTTGACAAAAAAAAAAGGCCATAAAACTATCCCCTATTTTGTAAACGCTATAACTTTAGCGCAAACCAATCAATAATCTCTTATTGCGATTTTTTTTTTTTTTTTACCAAAAATATGTAGAAAAATACGTATCGGCCTAAACTGGGGGAAAAATTTTTTATATATATTTTTGGGGGATGTTTATTATAACAAAAAATAAAAAATAATGCGTTCTTTTTCAAAATTGTCGCCCCATTTTTGTTTATAGCGCAAAAATAAAAACCGCAGGGGTGATCAAATACCACCAAAAGAAAGCTCTATTTGTGGGAAAAAAGGATGTAAATTTTGTTTGGGAGCCACGTCGCATGACTGCAAAATTGTCAGTTAAAGCGACGGAGTGCCGAATCGCAAAAAGTGGTCTGGTCTTTGACCAGCAAAATGGTCCGGGCTGAAGTGGTTATTTCAGCTTTTCAGACGAATGCATTTTTTAAGGAAACAAAATAAATAAAAACTAATTTCGGGGCTAAATAAATGTATTTTTTGGACGAAAACGAAAATTCCAAAACAAAATATTTCAGTGTGCACATGTCTATTAATTAACTGAGAACCCCTATGAATTGCCTAACAAGATACATCCAATGAGATGAAATTAACCAATTGTATTGGGCATGCACTATTATCAATGAGAAAACCTCAGTTACAATAGCCAAAGTTACAGTTTACATATGCAGGTATTTATTATCGCTATTTGCCCTTCAATGTGCGCTAGTTCGCACGTTCGATTAATTACTTTTCCAGCGCACCAATTAATGTATGAACTGGTGCAGTGCCTTCTTCTCATTAAATCCTCCCAAAGTGTACTGCTTATGTAACTGCTTAAAGTGATAATGTATAGGAATCATATAATTTTTGGCCCTGGCCCAAAACAGAATACTTTAAATGTAGGGATGAGCCCGATGTTCGAGTCAAATATAAGTCTTGAACATCGGGTGTTCGCCGAATAGCGAACAATTTGGGGTTTTTGTGGGAAATTCGAGAGCTGCGGAACACCATTTAAAAGTATATGGGAGAAATCAAAAGTGATAATTGTAAAGGCTTATATGCATGGTATTGTCATAAAGTGTTTGGGGACCTGGGTCCTGCCCCAAGGGACATATATCAATGCAAAAAAAGGTTTTAAAAACTGACGTTTTTTCGGGAGCAGTGATTTTTAATAATGCTTAAAGTGAAACAATAAAAGTTAAATATTCCTTTAAATTTCATACCTGGGGGTGTCTATAGTATGCCTGTAAATTGGCGCATGTGTCCCATGTGTAGAACAATCTGAGAGCAAAATTAAATTTCTAAAGGAAAAAAAGTCATTTAAAAGTACTCGCGGCTATAATGAATTGCCGATCCTGGCAAAACACAAAAAATTCATTGAAACAAATGGCATGGGATTCCCCCACAGTCAATTAATAGACCCTTCAGGTCTGGTATGGATTTTAAGGGGAACCCCATGCCAAAATTTTTAAAAGAAATGGTGTTGGGGTGCCCCCAAAAATCCATACTAGACCCTTATCCGAGCACGCAACTTGGTAGGCGGCAGGAAAAGAGGGGGTGAGAGTTCCCCCCTCCTGAACCATACCAGGCCACATGCCTTCAACCCTTGCTCGGTGGTTATGGGGGTCTGCGGGCAGGGGGATTATTGGAATCGGGAAGCCCCCTTTATTAAGGGGACCCCCAGATTCCCGCCTCCCCCGTTGTGTGAAATGGTAATGGGGTAAATATGAACCCCTACCATTTCACAAAAAAGTGTGAAAATTTTAATAATTACATGACACGGCTTGGGGTCTTTTATAACTGAGGGCTGGGCCAAACGGTGATGTTGCTGGGTGACACTTCCCCCTCTGGGGCATGAGGACATCCCTATGGCTTTCCCGTAGCGCCAGAAGGATGCCGCAAGCCACCGAGAATGGCCAAAAGTGGGCGAAAGCTGCAGAGAATGGCCGAGAGGCTCACAATCGGCAGGGGATCAGCATAAAACATGCACCCACAATTTTCCCCTGATTTTAAGGGGAAAAAAGTGCGTGTTATATTATTATTATTATTATTCGTGATTTATATAGCACCAACAGTTTACGCAGCGATTTACAATGTATAGGGGGGACAACACAATTACAGTACAATACAAAAGGTACAGGAGGGCCCTGCTCGTAGAGCTTACATTCTAAAGGGAGGGGGTGGTGGTACAAAAGGTCAATGGCTGCAGAGAATGATTTGATGGGAGTGGCTCGAAGACAGTTAGGTGGATGTGGGATAGGCTTCCCTGAATAAATGAGTTTTCAAAGAACTCCTAAAGGTGGACAGGGTAGGGGCTGATCGGACAGACTGGGGCAGGGAGTTCCAGAGGATGGGAGAGGCTCTGGAGAAGTCTTGAAGGCGAGCATGAGAGGAGGTAACAAGGGAGCTAGAAAGCAGGAGGTCCTCGCAGGAGCAGAGGGGATGATTTGGGCAATATCTCCAGATGAGGTTAGTGATTTAGAAGGGAGCGAAGTTGTGGATGGCTTTGTATGTTATGGTTAGCATTTTCACTTTTACACGTTGGGGTAGGGGAAGCCAGTGAAGGGATTGGCAGAGAGGGGCAGCAGTCATGGAACGATTAGTGAGGGGTATTAGTCTAGCAACAGCATTCATAATAGACTGAAGGGGGGATAGCCTGCTTAAGGATAGGCCATTAAGGAGAGAGTTACAGTAGTCAAGGTGAGAAATAATCAAGGAGTGAACGAGTTGCTTTGTGGTGTCATTAGTCAGGAAGGGTCAAATTCTGGAGATGTTGTGGAGGTGAAGGTGGCAGGATTTAGCCAGTGATTGGATATGGGGGCTGAAGGAGAGGTCAGAGTCCAGGATTACACTCAGGTCCCTGGCATGTGTGGAGGGACCAATAGTTGTGTTGTTGATATTAATGGTGAAGTCGGGGGGGGGGGGGGGGGGGGTCATGAAGGAGGAAATATAACAAGCTCATTATTTTTTTTTAATAAACAAGTGTGATTTGATTGTACTTCTGTCTCAGTCTGTTTCATGGTTTCTGTCACTACGTGAAGGACATGAATTCAGAAGATACAGTCAATCCACTTGTTGTTAATATTTTTTCCAGATTGGATGAGCAAAATCACTGCATGGATCATTTTGCCTTGGCGTTACAAACGCTCCTGAATCGCATGGCTCACCTGGAATCCCCCACTGTGGCTGCTCTGGTACAACCTGAGTCGCAGGCCGTCCCTGCTGCTGCGCCAGTCTCTGTGCAGGCACCCGCCTCGAGTATTACCTCTATAAGAGGTATGTCTGGTTCTGCTCCGCTTCCCCAGCGATTTGGGAGCGATCCAGTTCAATGCAGAGGGTTTCTCATTCAGGTTGAGATATACTTCGAAATGCTGTCCCAGGCATTTCCCACGGACAGAAGCAAAGTAGGTTTTGTGATATCTTTGCTTTCTGAGAGAGCCTTGGCCTGGGCTAACCCTCTATTGGAGACACAAAAACCTGTTGTCTTGAGTTACCCTCAGTTTGTGGCCTCCTTTAAAAGGGTTTTTGACGTTCCCACACGCTCCGCTTCTGCTGCCAAGTGCCTCATGTCCATCAAACAGATTATGAGAACTGTTGCCGACTACGCCATTGAATTCCGTACTCTGGCAGCAGAGGTTGCTTGGAACAATGAGGCCCTCGTGGCTGCTTTTTCTCATGGTCTCTCGGATTCCATCAAGGATGAGATAGCAGCCCGAGATATACCCACTGAGCTGGAGAGCTTGATCTCGTTTGCCATCCTCATTGACTCCAGACTCAGAGAAAGACTTTCTCTTAAGGAGCGCTTGCGGAAGCCTCCTGTACGTTTGCCTCCGAGCTTTGTAGTCCCACTCATGCCTCCCTCACCTCCCATGCCTCCTGGTACCGAGTTGATCAGTGAAGATGAACCCATGCACCTGGGCTTCACGTGTCTCTGCGGATGAGAGAGCCTTTAGGAGGAGGGAGAGATTGTGCCTTTATTGTGGCCAGGCAGGTCATCTTTTGAAGTTTTGTCCTATCTGTCCAGGGAACGCCCGAACCTTGAGGTCCTGTCATGGACAGACCTTAGGTGGCATTTTTTTTTTCGTCCCCAGTTATTCAGAAGGATAAGCCCCTGGTTTTGGTCACCCTTTCTTGGGCTGAGTTGTCCATTGAGATACAAGCTCTAATCGACTCTGGGGCTGCATGCCTGTTCATTGATGCTGCATTTGTTTTGCAGCACTCAATTCCACTGCAGCTGCGTGACACTCCACTTGCCATTGAGGCTCTTGACGGGAGACCATTACAGCCTGCCCATGTGACTCATGAGACGGTACCATTGTCCATGGTAGTAGTGGCTCTTCACCATGAGATAATCCAATTCCAAGTTATTTCCTCACCCAGATTTCTGCTGGTTATTGGTTATCCTTTGTTACAGAAGCACAACCCCTCTTTTGATTGTCTCCGTGCTGAGGTTCTCTCCTGGTCACCACAATGCAGTGAAACATGCTTCCTGAAGGTATCCAAGGTCCTGTGCACCGCTTCACTCCCTTCCTTGCCGGAAGAGTACCGTGATTTTGGCGATGTCTTTGATAAAGGTCAAGCTGGTAGTTTGCGTAATTGACCTTCAACCTGGTGCCATAACTCCCCGTGGCCGGGTTTACCCTTTGTTGGTCTTGGAGGATAAGGCCATAGAGGAGTATGTTGCTGACGCACTTTCTCAAGGTTTCATCTGCAAGTCCTCGTCTCCTGCTGGTGCTAGTTTCTTCTTTGTGAAAAAGAAGAGCGATGAACTGAGACCTTGTATAGATTATAGGGGTCTCAATCATGTCACGATTAAGAATGCCTACCCAATTCCATTGATTATGGAGTTATTTGACCGCCTCAAGGGAACAACGGTTTTCACAAAGCTTGACCTGAGAGGGGCATACAATCTCGTGCGCATTAAGGAGGGCGACGAGTGGAAAACTGCGTTTAATACCAGAACAGGCCATTATGAATACCTGGTAATGCCTTTTGGCCTTTGTTACACCCCAGCAGTTTTCCAGGAATTTATTAACGATGTCCTCTGAGATTTGTTGCAATTGTGTGTGGTGGTTTATCTCGATGATATCCTCATATTTTCCAAGTCCCTGGAGAGCCACCAAACAGATGTCTGTCGTGTACTTTAGAAACTAAGAGAGAACAATCTTTATTGTAAACTGGAGAAGTGCGAGTTCCATCGTGAACAGGTTACATTCCTGTCATTTCCACTGCTGGTTTTTCGATGGACCCAAAGAAACTGTCGGCAGTCCTACAGCGGCCTCGACCCGTCAGTTTACGTCCTCTGCAGCATTTCCTGGGCTTTGCCAACTACTATCGGAAGTTTATTTGTAACTTCTCGTCTCTGGTCAAGCCTCTGACTGATATGACCAGAAAGGACAGTAACCCACAGAGTTGGTCTCAGGAGTCCATTAAGGCTTTTGAGACTCTCAAGGCTGCCTTTGTTTCTGCTCCTGTGTTGGCACATCCTGATCCTATGTTGCCTTTTATCCTAGAAGTTGATGCTTCTGAGATGGTAGTTGGCGCCCTTCTGTCTCAACGTCCTATCTCTGAGAGCGCTATGCATCCGTTTGGCTACTTTTCCAAGAAAATGTCACCTGCTGAGTGCAATTATGAGATTGGTGACAGAGAGCTGTTGGCGATCATTTTATCCCTGAAAGAATGGAGACATCTCCTTGAAGGTACCACTGTGCCCGTTCTTCTTCTTACTGACCATAAGAATCTTACATTCTTGTCTGAGGCTAATCGACTCTCTCCCATAAGGGGGCGATGGGCTCTTTTCTTGTCGAACTTTAAATACATTGTCTCATTTTTACCCGGTACTAAGAATGTAAGGGCTGATGCCTTGTCACAACAATTTTCCTCCACTTCAAAGTCGGAGTCGGTTCCGGTTCCTATGATTCCTCCTGATCGTATCTTGGCTACGGTTTGCACCAGTCTTACTTCTCCTTTGGGTGACAAAATTCTTGTTGCTCAGGTCCATGCTCCTCCTGATAAACCTTGTGACTGCTGCTTTGTCCCAGAGAGTCTCAGTACTGCAGTGCTCCAGACTTACCATTCTCCCAAGGCAGCTGGCCATCCCGGGAAGAATCAACTAATTTGGGCCATCTCCCAACAATTCTGGTGGCCTAGTCTATGGGCTGATGTTACTGCCTCTGTAGCTGCCTGTCCCGTGTGTGCTCAGAGTAAGACTCCACGACACCTTGCAGTGGGCCTCCTCCAACCCATACCCAATGGAGAGAGGCCCTGGACTCACTTGTCTATGGATTTCATTGTGGAATTGCCCAACTCCCAAGGCAACACTGTTATCCTTATGGTGGTTGACCGGTTCTCAAAGATGTGTCATTGTATTCCACTTAAGAAGTTGCCCACCTCTAAGGAACTGGCTTCCATTTTTGCTCGGGAGATTTTTCGCTTACATGGGCTACCCAAGGTGATTGTCTCAGATAGAGGCAGTCAGTTTGTCTCCCGGTTCTGGTGAGCCTTTTGTGCACAGTTGGGAATCCAGCTTGCGTTCTCTTCTGCGTATCACCCGCAGTCTAATAGGGCCGCAGAACGAGCCAATCAGTCCTTGGAGCAATTCCTACGTTGCTATATTTCTGACCATCATAACAACTGGTCTGACCTAATACCTTGGGCAGAGTTTTCTCACAACAGTACCTTCAATTCTGCCTTCCGATTGTTTCCATTTATGGCGAATGATGGTTTCCAACCTTCCATGTTGCCTGACTTGTTTGTTCAGAGTATTCCTGCGTTAGAGGAGCATCTCCGCCGTCTTCGTTCCACTTGGGTACAAGTCCAGGAGGCTTTGCGTCATGCTAATGATAGGTACAGACTCCATGCTGACCGCAGACGCCTGCCTGCGCCTTCCTACCAGGTTGGGGACAGGGTCTGGCTGTCATCTCGCAACCTCCGGCTTCGTGTTCCCTCACTGTAGTTTGCACCTCGGTTTATTGGGCCATTCCGTATCCTTCACAGGATTAACCCAGTAGCTTACGCGCTGGACCTTCCTCCTAGTATGCGCATCTCTAATGTGTTTCATGTCTCCTTATTAAAACCGTTGGTCTGTAACCGATTTACCACCTCGGTGCCACATCCTCACCTTATTCTGGTTGAGAACCATGAGTAGTATGAGGTACAATCCATTGTTGACTCCCGTAGGTTCCGTGGGCGCATACAGTACCTGGTGCATTGGAAAGGGTACGGTTCAGAGGAACGCTCCTGGGATTCATCCTCTGATGTACATGCCCCTATTCTCCTCCGCGAGTTCCATAGACGGTTTCTCCTCAAGCCCAGTGGCCCTCCGAGGGAGGGGGTCATTGAGGGGGGTACTGTCAGGGCTGGCTTAGCCCTTCCTCCTCTGGACTGGCCGCTCAGCTGTCGGCTTATTGCCAGCTCTCTTCTCTTTCCAGTTACCAGCTGTTCCCGATGATGCTCATCTGACCTGACTATTTAAAGCCTTCCTGCTCACTTTTTCATTTGCCTTCACATTGGTCACGTCACAGGGAACCATCTCCTGTTGTTTGTTTCAAGACTGGCTTTCTGACATCCCACCTGTCTTCTTATCCTGCTTGCGGTTGCTCTCCTTGGTTCCCTGACTTCCGGTCTGTCTGATTACCCAATATGGTTAATGAACTTTGGACTGGCTGATTACCAGATCTGGCTACAGGACTCTGGCTATGCTTGACTACGTTTTTTTCTAGTTACCTTTTTATTTTATTTTTAATAAACAAGTGTGATTTGATTGTACTTCTGTCTCAGTCTGTTTCATGGTTTCTGACAGGCTGGCAATCTGTTGAGCGGTAAGCAAGTTGGTGGGTGGGGGCAGTGGGGGGTGAAGTAAGGAATTAAGGGTAGAAAAGAGTTGACTAGGTTTGGATGAGAGGGTTTTGATGAGAGTGTTGTAATAGGTTTGTTTAGCAGTGTGGAGGCAGGAGTTGTATTTGAAAAGGGCAGATTTGTAGAGGGTAAAGTCTTGCAGGGATTTAGATTTACACCACGCTCGCTTAAGAGCATGGCTGTGTCTCTTAACCACTTTCAGACCGGACCATTTTGCTGGTAAATGACCAGAGGTCTTTTTACACTTTGGCACTGCGCTGCTTTAACTGGTAATTGCGCGGTTATGCAATGTTGTACCCAAACGAAATTTGCGTCCTTTTCTTCCCACAAATAGAGCTTTCTTTTAAAGGTATTTGACTGACTCTGCGATTTTTATTTTTTGCGATATAAACGTAAAAAGACCGCAAATTTTGAAAAAAAATGATATTTTCTACTTTTTGTTATTAGAAAAATCCAATAAACTCAATTTTAGTCATACATTTAGGCCAAAATGTATTCAGCCACATGTCTTTGGTAAAAAAAAAGTCAATAACTGTATATTTATTGGTTTGCGCAAAAGTTGTCACATCTACAAACTAAGGTACGTTTTCTGGAATTTACGCAGCTTTTAGTTTACGACTGCCTATCTCATTTGTTGAGGTGCTAAAATGGCAGGGCAGTACAAACCCCCCCCCAAATGACCCCATTTTGGAAAGTAGACCCCCTAAGGAAATTGATAAGTGGCATGTTGAGCCCATTGAATATTTTATTTTTTTGCCTCAAGCGATTGAATAATGACAAAAAAAAAATTTTTTTTTTTTTTACACAAAGTTGTCACTAAATGATATATTGCTCACACATGCTATGGGCATATGTGAAATGATACCCCAAAATAAATTCTGCTGCTTCTCCTGAGTACGGGGATACCACATGTGTGGGATTTTTTGGGAGCCTAGCCGCGTACCGGGCCCCGAAAGCCAAGAACCGCCTTCAGGTTTTCTAAGGGCGTAAATATTTGACTTCACTCCTCACTACCTATTACAGTTTTGAAGGCCATAAAATGCCAAGATGGCACAAAACCCCCACAAATGACCCCATTTTAGAAAGTAGACACCCCAAGCTATTTGCTAAGAGGCATGTTGAGTCCATGGATTATTTTATATTTTGCCACAAGTTGCGGGAAAATTACAAACTTTTTTTTTTTTTTTTCACAAAGTTGTCACTAAATGATATATTGCTCACGCATGCCATGGGCATATGTGAAATGACACCCCAAAATAAATTCTGCTGCTTCTCCTGAGTACGGGGATACCACATATGTGGGACTTTTTGGGAGCCTAGCCGCGTACGGGGCCTCGAAAACCAAGCACCGCCTTCAGGCTTTCTAAGGGCGTTACAGTTTTGAAGGCCATAAAATGCCAAGATGGCACAAACCCCCCCAAATGACCCCATTTTGGAAAGTAGATACCCCTAAATTTAGGGGTACACTAGTGAGACTAGGTAATAAATGGCGGGTGCCCTGAAACTATAAAAAAATAACTAACCAACCAGCGTCACCTGTAACAGTTATATGGTGATCACTGGTGAAAGGGTTAACTAGGGGGCAATCAGGGGGCTTTATGCGGTAGTATATGGGGGTCCCTGGTGCTATAAAAAGCTGCGGCGAACCTAAATACCTACCTGCCTAACTAGCGTCACCTGTGACACTAATACAGCGATCAGAAAAACGATCGCTTATTAGGCTGGGTTCACACTGGAGCGATGCGGGAACGCCACAAATCCGCGGCGGGTTCCCGCATCGCATGCCTCCCGGCGGCAGTTCACACTGCCCTATGCGAACTGCTGGGAGTGTCAGTGAAATGTTAATGACACCCCCAGATCAGTTCGCATATCGCAGTGCGATCTGCAAACTCGGATCGCATGGTGTGAACACCCATGCGATCCGATTCTGCTGCGGACCAAAAAAAGGGTCCCGTGCGAGTTTGCGGCGGGTGCGGCGGGTGCAACGCGAATTCAGCCATACTATCTGTATGGCTGAACTCGAATCGCACAGAGATCGGATGTGATTTGCACTGCAGTGCGGTGCGAATCACATCCGTTCTCATAAACCGCTGCAATGTGAACCCAGCCTTAGTGACACTGGCGACGGGGGGTGATCACGGGGTTAAACCTTTATTGGGGGGGTTAGGGGGGTACCTTAGAACTAAAGGGGGCTAACCCTAACTGCCCTAACAGTTATTACAGTCACAAATGACACCCGCCGGGTGATCAGGGGGTTAAACCTTTATTAGGTAATAAATGGCGGGTGCCCTGAAACTATAAAAAAATAACTAACCAACCAGCGTCACCTGTAACAGTTATATGGTGATCACTGGTGAAAGGGTTAACTAGGGGGCAATCAGGGGGCTTTATGCGGTAGTATATGGGGGTCCCTGGCGCTATAAAAAGCTGCGGCGAACCTAAATACCTACCTGCCTAACTAGCGTCACCTGTGACACTAATACAGCGATCAGAAAAACGATCGCTTATTAGGCTGGGTTCACACTGGAGCGATGCGGGAACGCCACGAATCCGTGGCGGGTTCCCGCATCGCATGCCTCCCGGCGGCAGTTCACACTGCCCTATGCGAACTGCTGGGAGTGTCAGGCCGCGTACACACGGGCGGACTGTTCACCCAACTTTGTCCGCTGAACAGTGTTTGGGCGGACAGTCCGCTCGTGTGTGGGCTTTCAGCGGACAGTTTCAGCGGACAGTTTGACGAACAAGGTTTTACGGAATTTCCGAAAAACTGTCCGCTGAAACCTTGTTTCAGCGAACAGTCCGCTCGTGTGTAGGCTTGTTCGTCAAACTAAGTTCCGCGCATGCTCAGACAGGATTTACACGCCGAAAGTTATAATGCAGTGTATAGGACGTCGTATTTTTCGTCCCGTCGTACGTGCCGTTCACGTCATCGCGCACGGTTTCAGCAAACTGTTCGTCCGTCGTGTGTGGCCATGTCTGTCCATGCTAATTTTGAGCGGACTGTTTGCCGAAACTGTTTGACGGACAAAGTTGGGCGAACAGTCCGCGCGTGTGTACGCGGCCTCAGTGAAATGTTAATGACACCCCCAGATCAGTTCGCATATCGCAGTGCGATCTGCAAACTCGGATCGCATGGTGTGAACACCCATGTGATCCGATTCTGCTGCGGACCAAAAAAAGGGTCCCGTGCGAATTTGCGGCGGGTGCGGCGGGTGCGGCGAATGGCTGAACTCGAATCGCAGAGATCGGATGTGATTTGCACTGCAGTGCGGTGCGAATCACATCCGTTCTCATAAACCGCTGCAATGTGAACCCAGCCTTAGTGACACTGGCGACGGGGGGTGATCACGGGGTTAAACCTTTATTGGGGGGGTTAGGGGGTACATTAGAACTAAAGGGGGCTAACCCTAACTGCCCTAACAGTTATTACAGTCACAAATGACACCAATGCAAAAAAAAAAAAATGCATTGGTGTCACTGTGACTGGGGGGGCAGGGGTAATTGGGGGGGTGATCAGGGGGTAAAGGGGGGGTGTGAGTGTGCCTGGCATGTTCTACTGTGAAGTGTCGTGTTGGTGCAACTCACCGATCCTCTCTCCTCGGTGTCGGAACGAAAAATACCGACACGGAGGAGAGATTACATCACTTCCTCTCCTGTGTTTACATTACAGGAGAGGAAATGATGTCACGAAGGATTTCCATCCGTCGGGAGCGATCGCGAGGGGGTGGCCATGAATGAATGGCCGCCCCCTCATCCCGGATCGCTCCCGAACGAATACCGACCGCCGCAGGCACCGGGGGGGGGGCCGATCGGGCCCCCCACCCGCGGGAAGGCAGGGACATACAGGTACGCCCATATGCCTGCCCGTGCCATTCTGTCGACGTACATCGTCGTGCGGCGGTCGGCAAGTGGTTAAGACTTCTGGTGTCATCTGTTTGCCAGGGTTGTGGCAGACGGGGCCTTGTTCTGCATGTAGAAAGAGGAGCAAGTATGTCTAGGGAGGATAACAGTGTGTTGTTGTAGATGGAAGTGGTTAGGTCTGGGCAGGACAGGGGTGCAATTTTGTCATAAAGGCCATCAATAGCAGAATGAAGAAGGGAAGGGTTGAGGTTGCGAAAGTTTCTGCGGGTAGTGGTTTGTAGGTTGGCAGCATGGGATGTAGGAGACAAGGAGAGAGTAAAAAGGATAAGGTTGTGATCAGAGAGAGGAAAGGGTGTGGTAGAAATTACAGGGAGTGCAGCGATGGGAGAATATGAGGTCGAGTGTGTTACCGTTGGAGTGAGTGGTGGTTTGTGTCCATTGTGTTAAGTTAAAAGAGGAGATTAGGTTGAGTAGTTTAGAAGTGGTAGTAGTATTAACATTGATTGGAATGTTAAAGTCACCTAGGATGATAGCAGGTACTTCAGATGAGAGAAAATAGGGTAGCCATGCAGAGAAGTCATCCAGAAAGCATGACACTAGTCCAGGAGGTCAATAAATAACTGTAACTCTCAGACAAACTGGAGAGAAAAGACGAATTCAGTCAGGGGCGTAACTAGAAATCACAGGGCCCCATAGCAAAATGTTGTATGGGCCCCCCCCCCCCCCATCAAAAAAAAAAAAAAATGAACTAATGCCATTGAACAACAGACTACCACACCCATGTGGCACAGTACCCAGGCAACAGCTTATATTAATTTTGAACAACAAAGTATGCACTATACTGTATGCAGCCCCTGAAGGGAACACATTGCAGACCTCCAGGCCTTCTAACCAATTTCTGTTCTG
This sequence comes from Lithobates pipiens, assembly GCF_037356315.1. Classification (NCBI taxonomy): domain Eukaryota; kingdom Metazoa; phylum Chordata; class Amphibia; order Anura; family Ranidae; genus Lithobates; species Lithobates pipiens. Next base: position 395,698,015 of record NW_027507748.1, on the reverse strand, counting down.
TTATATAAAATGAAATAGTTCAACTCACCATAATGCAAAATCAGTGGGATCCCTGAGCGTGTCACTTGCCATCATCGCCTGCCACCAGATGCAGATTGTAACTTGTCACAGGTTGCGGAATGTCACCTACCACATGTTGCAGATTGTCCACTTGCCACATCCCAGATTGTCACTTGCCAAGATAGATAAGTCACACATTATGCCACACATTATGGATTGTCACTTGCCACGTCCTGGATTGTCACTTGCCACGTCACTTGCTAAACATTATGGATTGTCACTTGCCACGTCCTGGATTGTCACTTGCCACATCACTTGCCACACATTATGGATTGTCACTTGCCACGTCCTGGATTGTCACTTGCCACGTCACTTGCCACACATTATGGATTGTCACTTGCCACGTCCTGGATTGTCACTTGCCACATCACTTGCCACACATTATGGATTGTCACTTGCCACGTCCTGGATTGTCACTTGCCACACATTAAGGATTGTCACTTGTCACATCACCTGCTACATGTTGCGGATTGTCCACTTGCCACATCGCCTGCCACCAGATGCAGATTGTCACTTGTCACACGTTGCAGAATGTCACCTGCCACATGTTGTGGATTGTCCACTTGCCACATCCCGGATTGTCACTTGCCACGTTACCTGCCACACATTACGGATTGTCACTTGCCACGTCCTAGATTGTCACTTGCCACGTCCCGGGTTGTCACTTGCCACGTCACCTGCCACACATTACGGATTGTCACTTGCCACATCACCTGCCACACATTACGGAATGTCACTTGCCACGTCACGGATTTTCACTTGCTACGTCCCCTGCCACATGTTACGGATTGTCACTTGCCACATCCAGGTTGTCACTTGCCACGTCACCTGCCACACATTACGGATTGTCACTTGCCACGTCATTACAGATTGTCACTTGCCACATCCTAGATTGTCACTTGCCATACATTATGGATTGTCACTTGCACGTCCCGGGTTGTCACTTGTCACGTCACCTGCCACACATTACGGATTGACACTTGTCACGTCACAGATTTTCACTTGCCACGTCACCTGCCACATGTTATGGATTGTCACTTGCCACATCCAGGTTGTCACTTGCCATGTCACCTGCCACACGTTATGGATTGTCACTTGCCACGTCCCGGGTTGTCACTTGCCACGTCGCCTGCCACACATTATGGATTGTCATTTGCCACGTCATGGATTTTCACTTGCCACGTCACCTGCCACACGTTACGGATTGTCACTTGCCACGTCGCCTGCCACACATTATGGATTGTCACTTGCTCTGCCACTTTCCTGCTGTGTCACTGAGTCAGGCAGCAGATTATCAGTCAGACAGCAGAGAGATAATGTCAGCTCTCTGCTTCCTGCCCAGTGAGGGGGGAACTGCACTGCAGGGATGCAGGGCGGCCAGAGATGATGTCATCTCTATGCTCCCCGCCTGTCAGCTCCCTGATTGGCCAGCCCACTCTCTCACCAGCGAACTGGCCACTCTCATCCGCCTCCCACGGATCCTCTGACCGCCCGCTCTCACTCACTGAGCCGCCTGTGGACCACCCGCGGAGCCGCGGACTACCCGCGGAGCCGCCCGCGGACCACCCGCGGACCACCCGCGGAGCCGCGGACTACCCGCGGAGCCGCCCGCGGACCACCCGCGGAGCCGCCGGCTATCTCCCGCGGAGCCGTGGCGCCTGTCCTCACCGGGCCCCACTTGACTGCGGGCCCCATAGCGCCCGCATGTGTTGCTATGGCGGTAGTTCCGCCACTGAATGCAGTGCATTTTGAAAGAGCGGGGGGAAAGAGAGGGAGGTGTGGGAAGTACCTGAAAGGTGCATTGTGGGGAGAGGAGAAGTCCAACGCCACCTCCTTTTCTGGTGGATTGAGTCCAAAGGAGGCCACTGTGGGACAGGGCAGCTGGAGAGGTAGTGTCAGATTCCTGGAGCCAGATTTCAGTTATAGCAAATAGATTAAGGGTTATACATATAAGGTTATACACCGATAAATACGGTAATCACAATTATTTTGAATCTCTTTCCCAGACATGATAAAATGGAGGTTACATTGAAATGTACCAGATTATAAAATTACACAAATAAAATATCCTTTGATAGTGGAGACAGTGCAAAAAAAAAAAAAAGATATCTTGTAATTGGTTTTAGATAACCTTTTGGTTACTATGAAAATGTGTAATATGGGGTTACTTTAACCACTTTCCGACCAGCCGGCATCACTATAATATCCCTATACATTTACAAAAGATTCCCCTAGGATTAAGATGCTGAACTAGAAGTTTAGTAATGAGATATTCTTAATATACAAAAAACAAAAGGTAAACGCTGCGCTAGAAAAAAACAATATGATAATAAAAAGCTGCCAGCACCAAAAAGTCTGATACCAAACTCAAAATAGAATAAATAAAAAATGTAGATGCAGCACTGATTAGTAGTATGTGAGGAGATAATGATGAAACAAAATCTTGATACTATGGCATGAAGCAGGAAAATTCCACAGAGGCATTCAAGATGACATTGCACACAGTGAAATAAAACAATATTTATCTAAGAGTGAATAAATATTTTTTTTATATAAAAGAATAGTGGTGAAAAAACTCTTGTGGAGAAAAACTAAAGCAGTCACCAGAATAAAATAAATTATCCAAATAAGTGATAAATGTGCATAAAATTGATAAACCAATCACTAAAAAGACCCAATTCAAAATGGTGCATTAATAATGTCTCAGAATATTAAACAAAAGTCCATAAAGTGCAAGTGCTGCTCCAAACAAATCATTGGTGAAAAAGTTCTGCATCCAGGATGATTCACACCCAAGTGAATATTGAAGCCTCTTACCAGCTGCAAATGACTACCATAAAGATAGTCTCACCAAGAACAGGGAAAAAAATTCAGGTCTCCCCCACAACCTATAGCGACTTCCACTTAACTGATGGCAACCTATGTAAACAAAATGGGACACAAGAAAAGATGTATTATAACCATCTTGTAGTCTATATAAATATCTAAATAGAGCTGATGGGACACACAAAGAGCAAGCAAGAGGTAGGGGAGACCCCACGTTTACAAGCATAACATTAAATTATCGAATTAAAAACATTACAGATAATACATTTATAACAAATCACTATTTAAGACAAGGGGGAAAAAAAGACACTACGAAATTATAATATTAAGAATTATTGATAATTATTGATAATGATTGATATCATTGATTTCCTTCTTGTTATACCCCTTATCCAGAAATCTCAATTCCAAGGCTTGGGACTTTGTTGATAATCCATTATATTAGTATTATATGAGTAGTATTATATGGATATCAATAAATGTCTGGTGTTTTCCCTTGGGCAAAACCAGGCCAAAAAGAGGATACGAAGAAAGAGGGGGGATCAGGTCCAAAGAAAAGCATATGGTGAATATCACTGGGGTTTTTAATTTTGAGTTCACAAGGGGTTTGTACCCCTTGTGACTCTCACAAGGGGAACAAACTGTTCTCAGTCAAGGACTCAAATTTGCACCCCCTCGAGGACTCAATACATTTGAGAGATTTATTGCTATCCAAGAGTTTGTTCACAAGATGAATAATAAGAGACATTTTCTACTGAACCCAATAGGTAATCGTAGTCAGGTTATCTCTACCAATGTATATCAAAATATGGCATCCACTAATTCTATTCAAAATATGAATCTGGGAGCAAATTCTCTGTCTTCCAGTGTGTTGGGAGATGGAAGTATGATCCAGATTAACCATTGGGCTTGCGGCATAAGAAAACATACAGCACGTTCTGCACACTCACATGGACCCGCCGGTGCTTGTCTGATGTCACACAAAGTCTTAGGAAGAGAGGAAGCGCTGAAACATGACTGACACTTCAAAATACCAATGCCATAGATGACAACATATTTCGGAGGAGTGGCTTCGGAGGGAAGTGGGTTTGCAATATAATGAAGTATTGATTGCACCATCAGTTCCAATGCTGATAGTAACGTCAAGGTATGCAATTCTGTTCTCATTCGATTCCATAGTAAATTTTAAATTGTAGCTATTTCTACTCATTTTCATAAATAACTGTAATGTTTCTTTGGACCACACCCATAGCATAAAAACATCATCTATGTAGCGGAACCACTGCAACACATTTGATAAGAGGTCCAAATGGTTCTCATTAGAAAAAAGATCTCATTCCCACCCCCCCAGGTACATTTTCGCATATGAGGGTGCACAGCACATACCCATAGTGACCCCCTGTACCTGGAGGAAGTGCGACTTGTCAAATGAAAATACTTTTTTGGTGAGGATGTGGGACAGAAGTTGCATTATAAACTGATTAAGACCAAATGATTTTGGACCTCTTTCTTGATTGAATTTAGCAATTGTATATATATATATATATATATATATATATATATATATATATACAGTGAATAGTCGAACACCCGATGTTTGAGTCGAATGTATGTTTGACCCCAATATCATGATCATCCCTAATGGTAAGGTACAGAATCCTCAGAGGTGTTTAAACATTTAGGAAATTAACTTGGGGACTGAAATAATAATCCAGAAATTGATGCACATTCACAAGGTTTAATACAAGAGAGACATTTTCTGTTCTTTTCTATTTTGCTGAAGATTACTTTATTAACTTAAGGACTGTCATGTTCTCCTCATTTCTCATGAACTTGCTATACAGATGAGATGACCCTTATTTATGTATCATTATCTTGCCATATGTAATTTGAATGTGTTCATTGGTTTTATAGTTACAGTATATACGTGCTTATAATGCATTTATGGAAAAGCAGCCCAGGATGATGTATATTGGGGACATGATTTATAAATTGTTAATAAATATGTGGCAACACTGTTATTATAGAAAAGATGATACTAAGCGTGAGAAAGATAATTGTAGACGGTTTGGCAATACTCCCAGAAAATGTTTATAGAATATAATCATAAATACTGATAAATATGTCTGGGATATAATTTGAACTAACTTTAAGATTATACAATAATACACACATATATACTTTATGAAGATGTGTATTAACTACTAACAGTGCCATATCACAAAAAAATTGCCTATGGAGGTTACATAGTTACATAGTTAGTCAGGTTGAAAAAAGACACAAGTCCATCCAGTTCAACCAAAAAAAAAATAATATTATATACATATATATATATATATATATATATATATATACATGCATACATATAATAAATATACCAGCCCATATACCCAATTCTATACCCACAGTTGATCCAAAGGAAGGCAAAAAACCCCAGCAGAGCATGATCCAATTTGCTAAAGCAGGGGAAAAATCCTGATCCCCCGAGAGGCAATCGGATTTTCCCCGGATCAACTTTACCTATAAATTTTAGTACCCAGTTATATTACGTACACTTAGGAAATAATCCAGGCCTTTCTTAAAGCAATCCACTGAGCTGGCCATAACCACCTCTGCAGGGAGTCTATTCCACATTTTCACAGCTCTCACTGTGAAGAAACCTTTCCGTATTTGGAGATGAAATCTCTTCTCCTCTAGACGTAAAGAGTGCCCCCTTGTCCTCTTTGTTGACTTTAAAGTGAATAACTCGACACCAAGTTCCCTATATGGACCCCTTATATATTTGTACATGTTGATCAAATCCCCCCTTAATCTCCTCTTATCAAGAGTGAATAAATTCAGTTCCTCTAATCTTTCCTCATAGCTGAGTTGCTCCATGCCTCTTATCAGTTTGGTTGCCCTTCTCTGCACTTTCTCCAGTTCCCCGATATCCTTTTTGAGAACTGGTGCCCAAAACTGAACGGCATATTCCAGATGAGGTCTTACTAATGATTTGAACAGGGGCAAAATGATATCTCTCTCTCTGGAGTACATACCTCTCTTAATACAGGAAAGGACTTTGCTCGCTTTGGAAACCGCAGCTTGGCATTGCATGGTATTATTGAGCTTATGATCTACCAAAACCCCCAGATCCTTCTCCACTATGGATTCCCCCAGTTGTACTCCCCCTAGCGTGTATGAGGCATGCATATTCTTAGCCCCCAAGTGCATAACCTTACATTTCTCAACATTAAACCTCATCTGCCACATAGTCGCCCAATTAGACAGAGCATTGAGGGCTGCTTGTCAATTGGTGATATCCTGTAGGACGTTATTGCACTGCATAGCTTGGTGTCATCTGCAAAGACGGAAATGTTACTCTTGATCTATGAATATCATTTATAAAGATATTAAAAAGTAAGGGTCCCAGCACTGAACCTTGGGGTACACCACTCATAACCTTAGACCATTCAGAGTAAGAATCATTAATCACTACTCTCTGAATTCTGTCTTTTAGCCAGTTTTCTATCCATCTACAAACTGATGTTTCCAAACCTGTAGACTTTACCTTACACATGAGCCGTGTGTGCGGAACAGTATCGAAGGCTTTTGCAAAATCCAAATATATCACGTCCACCGCCACCCCTCTGTCCAAGGTTTTACTTACCACCTCATAAAAAGAAATCATGTTTGTCTGACAACTCCTGTCTTTCATGAATCCATGCTGTCTGTTGCTCAAAATATTTTTTTCCTGCAAGAACTCATCTATGTGGTCTTTTATTAATCCCTCCAGTATCTTCCCAACTATAGAAGTTAAACTAACGGGTCTATAATTACTTGGTAAAGACTTTGTTCCCTTTTTAAATATAGGCACCACATTGGCCCTGCGCCAATCCAGTGGTACTATTCCTGTCATTAATGAGTCCCTAAAAATTGGATACAATGGCTTTGAAATTACAGAGCTCAATTCTTTTAGGATCTGTGGGTGGATGCCATCAGGTCCAGGTGCTTTCTCCACCTTTATTCTGTCCAAATATTTCTGGACCATATCACTTATGAGCCATTGTGGATTAGGGGCTGCGTCAGTACCACCCACATTGTGGACATGAGCTCCCCCATGATCCTTTGTATACACAGAGCTGAAGAAAGTATTTAATAAGTTAGCCTTCTCTTTGTCCCCAGTCACCCACTCCAGATTATTTTGCAAAGGGCCTACATGCTCAGACTTAACCTTTTTACTATTAATATATTTGAAGAATTTTTTGGGGTTTGTCCTACTGTCTTTTGCAATCTGTCTTTCATTTTGAATTTTTGCATCCTTGATTTCATTTTTACATATTCTGTTAAATTCCTTGTAACATTTAAATTACACTAGTGTTCCTTCATTTTTATATTTTTTGAAAGCTCTTTTTTTATAGTTTATAGCTTTTTTAACTTTGCCCATGGGAATATACTTTGCCGTGAGATCACAAACAAGCTTTTTGAAGAATTCCCATTTCTGTTCTGTGCCCATTGGTGCCAATATTCTCTCCCAGTCTAAGTCCTGGAGAGCAGCCCTCATCCTTGGAAAATTTGCTCTCTTGAAATTAAGTGTTTTTATCTTTCCCGTATGTGATTTTTGCTTACAGCTAACATCAAATGAAATCATGTTATGGTCACTGCTACCCAGATGTTCCTTTATCTGAACATTAGTAATATGTTCTGCATGGTTTGAGATTACCAGGTCCAACAGAGCATCATTCCTAGTCGGGGCCTCAATAAACTGTACCATAAAATTGTCCTGTAATAGGTTTAGAAATTTTTGCCCTTTAACTGTCCCAGCAGTGCCATTACCCCAGTCAATTTCTGGGTAGTTAAAATCCCCCATTATTATCACTGCCCCAGCCCTTGCAGCCCTTTCTATCTGTGCAAGGAGCTGAGTCTCCACCTCTTCATTAACATTGGGTGGTCTATAACAAACTCCAATGATTAACTTTGAACTACGCGCATCTGTATGCAGTTCTACCCATAATGCCTCAGACTCATCACACTCTCCGCCCACCAGGTCCTCTTTTTCACTCGCTTTGAGATTATTTCTCACATACAGACAGACCCCTCCACCTTTCCTTTTTACTCTGTCTTTCCGAAAGAGTGCATAGCCAGGAATATTAATAGCCCAGTCATGTGAGGAATGAAGCCAAGTTTCAGCAATACCGATTACATCATAGCTCTCCTGATGCACCAGAGCTTCCAACTCGCCTATTTTGCTTGGCAGACTTCTGGCATTGGCGAACAAACATTTTAATGTATTAATATATTTTGACCGGTCACACACTATCCTCTTGGGTGTTCCAAGATTACAACTAGGACTTGCTACTATATTTACCTTGGGTTCAAGTGGTTAACAAAAGTTTTTCTTGTGTGTATCATTAAAGTTAGAGTTTTTCCTTATAACGCCCCAGGTTCCAGCATGTAAGTGATATTTCTGAAAATAGGTTTGATTAGGGTACATTTTAGATGCAATATAGATGAATCAGGATCAAACGTGTTTACTTTAGACTGTTATCGGTAATGTAATATAAACCTAAAGACAATGCAGCCTTGCTATGCTAAAACCCCTGTCATTCATTTTCAGGTTCTGTCCAACTTTAATGCTACTGGCATTCACTTTCAGCAAAATCAGTTCATCCAGGATATTTTACAAGCAATTAACACAAGGCACATCTACAGTATAATCTGACAAGTGCGAAATGTATGCAGCTCTTTCTTGCCGTCATCCCCAAGGTATAAAAGAACTTGCAAGGAAATTAACTAACAGCTATCTTCCATGTTAAAAATAAATGTTCTTTCTCAGTGCTCATTAAAATCTTTATAATCAGTTTGTCAGTTGGGATGTGCTCTTTATTCCTCTATGAATCATGCCTGATGCAAACATTACTAAATTACATAAACACAAACTCACCAGAATGTTTTTTTTTTTTTTTTCAAATGCCATTGTTATGAATTGGTTTAATCTGTTTATGTTCAATATAAGTTCATGTTTACTATAGGTTTTCATCTTAAAGTGGAACTTTGCCCATAACAACTTGATAAAAATAATGTTCTTTAGCAAGGAACACGCATTCCACATTAATAATGATGCTACCAAAATTAGTGTGTACTGTAAATTGCCTCCAGCCCTTTTCCTGTTTCTTCTTGCTGGTGGCTGCCATTTTGCTGAAGCCCAGAGCCCCTGAACAGCAGAAAATCATTAGGCTTTCAGCAGATTGCCCTCTACAAGTTTGACACAGTGAGTAAAAATAGAGAGCAACTGAGCATATACAGTATAGGCACTTATTTTTAATATTTGACATAGCTATACCTGCAAAGGGGCTAGCCTGAAGTGATCTAGCGGCACTTCTTTTACTGACCAAAGTTCCAATTTAAACTCCTCCTAATGAGGGACTGATTATATTTTTAGATTTGTTTGGTGTTATATTTTTAGAACTGTGCAAACTAAATCAAGACAGATGTGAGTCTCCCCAGTATTGTCATTCATTATAAAAATGAAAGAGAGCTCAATTTAATAGTTATATTGTATGTAGTCTGTCGTTGCTGAACTCCCTCTAACAATGCTTGTTTCTTGAACCCCTGAACCCCTGACTTACAAGCTTTCTGAATGACTGACCTGGAATCAGAGCCACAGCTTTGTTACATAAAGGTCATCTGCTGTAGCTCCTGATCTCTTGGAATCCTGGACCTTCTTGTGCTCCCTATTACAAGTGCTCCTCATGCCACCAATTAGGGCCTTTAAATAGGGGATGGTTGCCGTGTGGATCGCCGGCTTCACAAATTCCTGCAATTGATCCAGTGGTGCCTTCCTGTTTGGTTTGTTATAAAAGGGGTGGTTTACCTGCCACAGACAGGGCAGCTCCCTGTACATATCAATGAATATGGGGATAAATTCCTCATCATTGAATAGATCAATTTTCTCTGCAAGACACAACACAAGACAAACCCTATTGTCAGGCTAAACTCTCCTACTCTTGTCTCAATATAATCACTCAATCTAGAAGCAGTATAGAGCACTGATGCACCAAGTTAAAATTGTACCTACATTCTAATGATCGGCGCTTCCACTACTCCTTCCTCCACTCACAGATCGTATGTACAACACACGTGTTATGCTTTATATACACTGCGCAAGCGTGAAACTCCGCCTGCCCCAGACGTTCTTTCTAGTATATTCCCTGCCCCTTGTTTTTTGTCACAGTGGAGGAGCACATGGTGGAGACAGAGCAGGTGCCTGAGCATGATGAGGAAAGCCCGGAGCCACAAACGTCCTGATCCCAGAGGATATTTAGGGCCTCAAATATGGCCTCTATAGAGATGGTGGAGAAGGTGGACATCTTCAAGAGGGCCGACTATGACGGGAAGCATGGAACGTACCCAAACCCAAATGTGAGAAAGGCCAAGATCATGACTAAAGTTGTGAGAAGTCTGCATAAGAATTTTGGGGTACGGCGATCCAAGGATCAACTGAGGAAACGATAGTCAGACCTCAAATTGAGGGAGCAAGGCCAGTATGGAAGAATCAAGAGAGTGCTGCAAAAAAGTAAGTATTTTGTCATGTGTTCTTCTTATTATGTTTGTGCTGCTCCATGTGCTTTTCTTTACTGTTATACAGTTTAAAATGGCAAGTTTCGGTTTCTAGAGCACAGTAATTGCTCATAGTAAACATTGTTCATTTGCCCACTAATACGATGTTTTTTGCAGCTGCAGGTTAGCTACATTTGGTCATGCCTATTTGCCTTAAAAGAAGTTTAGTACATTGTTGTCTAAATGGGTTTGTAACTATAATCAAATGCAAACTTGATTCAGTGTAAGGAGAGGACATTCAGCAGCTGTTTACACATCTGGACGCAGGAGCACTAGTGTGGGATACCAGAACAAACTTTTTAGGGTGTCCCACACAGGTGCTCAAGTGAAAACTAGGGGTCTCTACATGTGTGATACTTTAACAAAAAAGGTAAGTATTCCAGCTTTGTAAAGGGAAAAAAATCATGTCTTCAGCTTTGAACTCTGCCAAAATAGACAATTGTACGACACTTCCAAGCAATGTTTCATATTACTATTTCTTGCCTCAAATATCTGTGTGCTAAGTATACCTTTATTTTATTCACAGAGGACAAAAGACTTGGGACATCTGAGGTCACCAGGGACCCCAAACCTCACAAAGAAGGGGAAATCCAAAAACAACAACCAGAGGATGTGGAGGAAGGAGAGGTTTATGAAGTGGGCGAAATAGTGACCACAACATGTGAGTGTATGAGACAAGAGCTTCAGGTAATAGATGGATGCCAGCATATTTATAATAAATGTTTTTTTTTATTTCAATAATTTTTATTGAGTATCCATGAAGTTTGATTACAACAGTTTGCAAAAATAACGATTATAACTTCAATACATTACAGCATGTATTAGACAATCAGTAGTTTTGATACAATGTCATGCTTCATTCTGATTATAACTCTGAATAGGTAGCGGTACTGATCGGTTTTCATGAGAGCTGCTTTCTCACCCAGACACCCCGAATGGGAACAAACTGTGTCAGGGGGTGATGGCAGTCCATCTATCTCCGTTGTTTATTTTGGTTGTTTTATTGAGGTTGCTCTCTATAGACAATGTTTGCATCATAGTACCAACCACTGTAATGTAAGATACAATGTAATGAACATTTAAATAATAACTTTTAACATGTTAAACTATAAGTAACTACATAGCAAAGCACCTATTGCAGTGATTCCTTTGTTTCAAAGGTATCTGTGCTTCATATACTTCGGTACGCTTTAAGACTCAAGTTGTGTAGAAGGTAGTAAAGGTAAGAGGGGGGAAAAAGGGGGGGGGGATTTAAGCTTTATTACAGTCATTCTGGTGTGATCTAAGTTTTCAGGTGATTTTGGGTTGGGAATCATTGAACCATACGACCCAAAGATCAGAGTTTTTGGTTGCCTTAGGTAGGCAACCTTCTGCCATGGCATACATGCATTCATACATTCTGTGTCTATGTGTCATTTGTTTTACTTCTTTGCAGGAGATCTGGTCTGAAGACTTCCAATTTCTGGCTATCGTTAATCTCGCCGCTAGTAAGATGTGTGTAACTAGTGATGGACGAACTTCCGACGGGACGTTTCGCGAACGCGAAATGCGAACGGACCCAAACGTTCGCGAAACCGAACGTTCGCCGCGGGCCCCATTGACTTCAATGGGAGGCGAACTTTGCAAACCTTCATGTCGAATTTGCGGCCACGTGGTAATTATTAGGGGGTAAAACGTAGTCCCACCATCTGGACAATGACATAATACATGTATGAGGTGAATTTGGGATCGATAACTACAAGCATTTTTATTTTATTTGGGAAATTGTTCTAACAATTCAGGACTATGGAGCTAATGAAGGCAATGGAGGAGAGGGAAGGTCAGGGACCAGGGTAGGCAAAGAAGAGGGTGCAGGAGATGATCACCAGCAGCGTGACATACCGGAATGACACATGCACCGTGATAGAGGCATCTGACAGCAGCACCGTAATACAGAGCACTGACAGCAGCACCGTGACATACAGCGCTGACAGCAGCACCGTGACATACAGCGCTGACAGCAGCACCGTGACATACAGCGCTGACAGCAGCACCGTGACATACAGCGCTGACAGCAGCACCGTGACATACAGCGCTGACAGCAGCACCGTGACATACAGCGCTGACAGCAGCACCGTGACATACAGCGCTGACAGCAGCACCGTGACATACAGCGCTGACAGCAGCACCGTGACATACAGCACTGACAGCAGCACCGTAAGCAGCCCCAGGAGGAAGTCAGCACAGCACAGGGATGGTGTGATCCCCTCATAATAAGAACCCCCAGGAGGAAGTCAGCACAGCACAGGGATAGTGTGATCCCTTCATAATAAGAACCCCCAGGAGGAAGTCAGCACAGCACAGGGATATCATAAGCAGCCCCAGTAGAAATATGACACCGCTCAACCTCTTCAAAGAGGAGGGTAGGGGCATATAGTACGGTGTGCTTTTTTGGGTCAAGGAAGTGAGCCAAATGAATTAAGAAGGTCTGTGTGCTTGATTAAAAAAATAGTTTATAGACATATACATGGTCTACTGGTCACATGTGTTGAATTCCTCCGAGATCCATGCCTCATTCATTTTTAGAAATGTGAGGTAGTTAACACTGTGGTGAGCTAGGCGAGTACGCTTATCGGTCACAATCCCCCCTGCTGCGCTGAACGTCCTTTCGGACAGGACACTGGATGAGGGGCAAGCCAACAGTTCGATTGCAAATTGGGCAAGCTCTGGCCAGAGGTCAAGCCTGCCCACCCAGTAGTCTAGGGGTTCATCACTCCTCAGAGCGTCCACATCGGCCGTTAACCCAATGTAGTCGGACACCTGACGGTCTAGGCGTTCCCTGATGCTGGATCCGGATGACACCTGTCGATGGGTCGGCTGAAAGAATGACCTCATATCCGAAGTCACCAACACATCTTCAAACCGGCCTCTTCTTGCAGGCGCTGTTGGATTGGTACCCGCAAATCCTTCTCTGGGAGTGGGAATTGCTCCTCTGCCAGCGCACGCAAAAGCAGAATGCAGCATTTCTCGAAGCAAGGCCTGGAAGTGCTGCATTCTGACAGCCCTCTGCGACGGCGGTAACATTTCCGCCATTTTGTGTTTGTACCGGGGGTCTAAGTACGTTGCCACCCAGTACTGGTCCTTGACCCTCATGCTTTTTATACGGGGGTCCCTATTAAAACACTGGAGCATGAAGGCCCCCATTTGCACTAAAGTGGAAGCGGTGTGGTGGCCTGGCTCCTGCTCATCATCCAGGATAATGTCGTCCTCTTCATTCTCCTCTCCCCATCCTCGCACAACAGGGATCCCAGAAAGGTTTAAAGCATGCTCTTCTTGCTCCTGCTCATCCGCCCTGGCACCATCCTCCTCTGACTCCTCATCAGACTCCTGTTGTTGACTTGTCTCAGATAGAGTAGCCCCCCCTGGGAATTCATCCAGCATTGCGACTTCCTCATCTTCCCGCTCCTGCTCCTCCACAGCCTGATCAATGACACGACGCAATGCACGCTCCAGAAAGAAGGCATAAGGTACCATGTCACTGATGGCGCCATGGCTGCGACTGACCAGTTTGGTGATCTCCTCAAATGGCCGCAGAAGTCTGCATGTGTCGCGCATGAGCAGCCACTGGCGCGGTGAAAAAAAACCCAGCTCCCCAGAACCGTTTCTTTCGCAGAGTTCATACAGGTAGACGTTAACTGCACGTTTCTGCTGGAGCAGCCTATCAAGCATATAGAAGGTTGAGTTCCATCGCGTCGGGCAATCGCAAATAAGACGTCTGACCGGCAGATGGTGTCGCCGCTGAATGTCAGCAAGGCGAGCCATGGCCGTGTAAGATCTTCTGAAATGGGCCGAGATTTTCCTTGCCTGCCGCAAGATGTCCTGGACCCCAGGGTATTTGACAAGGAATCGCTGCACGACCAAGTTTAAGACGTGTGCCATGCACGGCACGTGCGTGATTTTGCCCTGTTTCAATGCGCTAAGCAGATTGGCACCGTTGTCACACACCACTTTACCAACTGTCAAATTGAGCGGTGTTAGCCACTCATCTGCCTGTGAACGCAAAGCTGAAAGGAGTGCCGGGCCAGTGTGGCTCTTTGCTTCCAGGCACAACAGACGCAGCACGGCATGGCAACGTCTCACCTGGCATGTGGAATAGGTTCTGGGGAGCTTGGGCGGTGCAGTGGAAGAGACGCTAGCAGCGGAAAAGGAGGAGGCAGCTGAGGAGGAGAGGGAGGAGGATGGAGTAGGAGGAGGAGAAGAAGAGTCAGGCCTGCATGCAATCCGTGGCGGTAAAACCAAATCTACACGGGTGCCACGGGTTACATGCTTGACGGCCGTCAGAAGGTTCACCCAGTGGGCAGTAAAACTGATATACCTTCCCTGCCCGTGTTTGCTAGACCACGTGTCTGTGGTCAGATGTATCTTGGCACCGACACTGTGTGCCAGAGATACATTCACTTGCCGCTGAACATGGCCATATAGCTCTGGGATGCCCTTCTCTGAGAAATACTTCCTTCCTGGGACCTTCCATTGTGGTGTTCCAATGGCCACAAATTTGCGAAAGGCCTCCGAGTCCACCAGTTTATATGGCAGTAGTTGGCGGGCTATGAGTTCTGACAAGCCAGCCGCCAACCGTTGGGCAAGAGGGTTATCCGGCGTCATCATTTTTTTACGCTCAAACATTAGGCCCACGGAAGCCTGCCTTTTTGCAGAAAAATGTGAGCTTGGCGTGATGGAAGGTGGAGTGGAGGACAATTGTGAGGAGAGAGGAGAAGGAGAAGTAGAAGACGAGGCTGGACGGTGAGAGCCTGCAGTGTGGCTTTGTGTGTTCCGTTGCTCCCACTGGGCTCGGTGATGGCTGCTCATGTGCCTTCTTAAGGCGGTCGTCCCTAGGTGAGTATTGGGCTTACCGCGACTAACGCGTTGACTGCAAAGATTGCAGATGGCAACGCTATTGTCAGCAGCGGACACGTTAAAAAAAGCCCACACTGCGGAGCCATGTGCCGGTGTCCTGGGAGCGCCAGATGTGACCGTACATGGTCGATGACTCGCTCCTGATACATTTGCAGTCTGCTTTGTCCCTGCTGTGCAATGTAAGTCATTGCTGCTTCTCCTCCCTATCTGCTGGTCCATATCTCCCTCTGAACTCCCCTCCTCTTCCTCTCTTGTGGGCACCCACGTGACATCACTAGACACGTCATCATCAACGTCACCTTCCCCACCGCTATAAGTAGAGATCTCGGAGTAGGCAGCAACACCGGGGACCAACCTCCTCCTTGGGCTGATCTGGGTACTGGCGTCAGACTGCTGAGTAGCGCTTGTTGCTACCTCCTCTTCCTGATCCAATACCAAGAGTGGCTGCGCATCAGAAATGTCCTCTTGATATGGATCGGAAAATAATTCCAGTGACTCAAGCGGAAGGTATGTGGTGGTGGTGGTGGTGGTCGTGTTGTTGGTGGTAGTGTCTTTGGGGGTGCACATAGCAGAGAGTGAAGAAGAGGGTGCAGATCGAGAGGATGAGGAGGGTGCAGAAGAGTAAGGCTGAGCGAGCCACTCAACCAAGTCTGGTGCATCCTTTAAAGTAATTGAACGCACCTTCTGCAACTTCCCACTTTGGCTCAAGCCTGTTGCTCCTGCCCTACCCCTACCACCCCTGCGGAAGGGCCTGCCTCTTCCTCTGCCTGTCATTTTTTAAATGACCCTGTGACAAAACTCTTAGTCCCTATACCGATGAAGGACTGCTGCAGTATAGGGCAGCGGTCAGCAGTGGTGCACGTCAACCCTATCTATTGTGGACCGATAGCGGTCCTTACAGAACAGCAGACTGTACCACACTCAAGCCTATGTACCGTAGCACCCTATACCAAGTTACCAGTCCTTATAAGAACTTTTGTGGACCAAGCAGGTTGTGTATTAGTGTTTAGCAGACTGTACGTCAGTCCCTATACCGCTGAAGGACTGCTGCAGTATAGGGCAGCGGTCAGCAGTGGTGCACGTCAACCCTATCTATTGTGGACCGATAGCGGTCCTTACAGAACAGCAGACTGTACCGCACTCAAGCCTATGTACCGTAGCACCCTATACCAAGTTACCAGTCCTTATAAGAACTTTTGTGGACCAAGCAGGTTGTGTATTAGTGTTTAGCAGACTGTACGTCAGTCCCTATACCGCTGAAGGACTGCTGCAGTATAGGGCAGCGGTCAGCAGTGGTGCACGTCAACCCTATCTATTGTGGACCGATAGCGGTCCTTACAGAACAGCAGACTGTACCGCACTCAAGCCTATGTACCGTAGCACCCTATACCAAGTTACCAGTCCTTATAAGAACTTTTGTGGAACAAGCAGGTTGTGTGTTAGTGATTAGCAGACTGTACGTCAGTCCCTATACCGCTGAAGGACTGCTGCAGTATAGGTGAGCGGTCAGCAGTGGTGCACGTCAACCCTATCTATTGTGGACCTATAGCGGTCCTTACAGAACAGCAGACTGTACCGCACTCAAGCCTATGTACCGTAGCACCCTATACCAAGTTACCAGTCCTTATAAGAACTTTTGTGGAACAAGCAGGTTGTGTGTTAGTGATTAGCAGACTGTACGTCAGTCCCTATACCGCTGAAGGACTGCTGCAGTATAGGTGAGCGGTCAGCAGTGGTGCACGTCAACCCTATCTATTGTGGACCGATAGCGGTCCTTACAGAACAGCAGACTGTACCGCACTCAAGCCTATGTACCGTAGCACCCTATACCAAGTTACCAGTCCTTATAAGAACTTTTGTGGACCAAGCAGGTTGTGTATTCGTGTTTAGCAGACTGTACGTCAGTCCCTATACCGCTGAAGGACTGCTGCAGTATAGGGCAGCGGTCAGCAGTGGTGCACGTCAACCCTATCTATTGTGGACCGATAGCGGTCCTTACAGAACAGCAGACTGTACCGCACTCAAGCCTATGTACCGTAGCACCCTATACCAAGTTACCAGTCCTTATAAGAACTTTTGTGGACCAAGCAGGTTGTGTATTAGTGTTTAGCAGACTGTACGTCAGTCCCTATACCGCTGAAGGACTGCTGCAGTATAGGGCAGCGGTCAGCAGTGGTGCACGTCAACCCTATCTATTGTGGACCGATAGCGGTCCTTACAGAACAGCAGACTGTACCGCACTCAAGCCTATGTACCGTAGCACCCTATACCAAGTTACCAGTCCTTATAAGAACTTTTGTGGAACAAGCAGGTTGTGTGTTAGTGATTAGCAGACTGTACGTCAGTCCCTATACCGCTGAAGGACTGCTGCAGTATAGGTGAGCGGTCAGCAGTGGTGCACGTCAACCCTATCTATTGTGGACCTATAGCGGTCCTTACAGAACAGCAGACTGTACCGCACTCAAGCCTATGTACCGTAGCACCCTATACCAAGTTACCAGTCCTTATAAGAACTTTTGTGGACCAAGCAGGTTGTGTATTAGTGTTTAGCAGACTGTACGTCAGTCCCTATACCGCTGAAGGACTGCTGCAGTATAGGGCAGCGGTCAGCAGTGGTGCACGTCAACCCTATCTATTGTGGACCGATAGCGGTCCTTACAGAACAGCAGACTGTACCGCACTCAAGCCTATGTACCGTAGCACCCTATACCAAGTTACCAGTCCTTATAAGAACTTTTGTGGAACAAGCAGGTTGTGTGTTAGTGATTAGCAGACTGTACGTCAGTCCCTATACCGCTGAAGGACTGCTGCAGTATAGGGCAGCGGTCAGCAGTGGTGCACGTCAACCCTATCTATTGTGGACCGATAGCGGTCCTTACAGAACAGCAGACTGTACCGCACTCAAGCCTATGTACCGTAGCACCCTATACCAAGTTACCAGTCCTTATAAGAACTTTTGTGGAACAAGCAGGTTGTGTGTTAGTGATTAGCAGACTGTACGTCAGTCCCTATACCGCTGAAGGACTGCTGCAGTATAGGTGAGCGGTCAGCAGTGGTGCACGTCAACCCTATCTATTGTGGACCTATAGCGGTCCTTACAGAACAGCAGACTGTACCGCACTCAAGCCTATGTACCGTGGCACCCTATACCAAGTTACCAGTCCTTATAAGAACTTTTGTGGAACAAGCAGGTTGTGTGTTAGTGATTAGCAGACTGTACGTCAGTCCCTATACCGCTGAAGGACTGCTGCAGTATAGGTGAGCGGTCAGCAGTGGTGCACGTCAACCCTATCTATTGTGGACCGATAGCGGTCCTTACAGAACAGCAGACTGTACCGCACTCAAGCCTATGTACCGTAGCACCCTATACCAAGTTACCAGTCCTTATAAGAACTTTTGTGGAACAAGCAGGTTGTGTGTTAGTGATTAGCAGACTGTACGTCAGTCCCTATACCGCTGAAGGACTGCTGCAGTATAGGGCAGCGGTCAGCAGTGGTGCACGTCAACCCTATCTATTGTGGACCGATAGCGGTCCTTACAGAACAGCAGACTGTACCGCACTCAAGCCTATGTACCGTAGCACCCTATACCAAGTTACCAGTCCTTATAAGAACTTTTGTGGAACAAGCAGGTTGTGTGTTAGTGATTAGCAGACTGTACGTCAGTCCCTATACCGCTGAAGGACTGCTGCAGTATAGGTGAGCGGTCAGCAGTGGTGCACGTCAACCCTATCTATTGTGGACCTATAGCGGTCCTTACAGAACAGCAGACTGTACCGCACTCAAGCCTATGTACCGTAGCACCCTATACCAAGTTACCAGTCCTTATAAGAACTTTTGTGGAACAAGCAGGTTGTGTGTTAGTGATTAGCAGACTGTACGTCAGTCCCTATACCGCTGAAGGACTGCTGCAGTATAGGTGAGCGGTCAGCAGTGGTGCACGTCAACCCTATCTATTGTGGACCTATAGCGGTCCTTACAGAACAGCAGACTGTACCGCACTCAAGCCTATGTACCGTAGCACCCTATACCAAGTTACCAGTCCTTATAAGAACTTTTGTGGAACAAGCAGGTTGTGTGTTAGTGATTAGCAGACTGTACGTCAGTCCCTATACCGCTGAAGGACTGCTGCAGTATAGGTGAGCGGTCAGCAGTGGTGCACGTCAACCCTATCTATTGTGGACCGATAGCGGTCCTTACAGAACAGCAGACTGTACCGCACTCAAGCCTATGTACCGTAGCACCCTATACCAAGTTACCAGTCCTTATAAGAACTTTTGTGGAACAAGCAGGTTGTGTGTTAGTGATTAGCAGACTGTACGTCAGTCCCTATACCGCTGAAGGACTGCTGCAGTATAGGGCAGCGGTCAGCAGTGGTGCACGTCAACCCTATCTATTGTGGACCGATAGCGGTCCTTACAGAACAGCAGACTGTACCGCACTCAAGCCTATGTACCGTAGCACCCTATACCAAGTTACCAGTCCTTATAAGAACTTTTGTGGAACAAGCAGGTTGTGTGTTAGTGATTAGCAGACTGTACGTCAGTCCCTATACCGCTGAAGGACTGCTGCAGTATAGGTGAGCGGTCAGCAGTGGTGCACGTCAACCCTATCTATTGTGGACCTATAGCGGTCCTTACAGAACAGCAGACTGTACCGCACTCAAGCCTATGTACCGTAGCACCCTATACCAAGTTACCAGTCCTTATAAGAACTTTTGTGGAACAAGCAGGTTGTGTGTTAGTGATTAGCAGACTGTACGTCAGTCCCTATACCGCTGAAGGACTGCTGCAGTATAGGTGAGCGGTCAGCAGTGGTGCACGTCAACCCTATCTATTGTGGACCGATAGCGGTCCTTACAGAACAGCAGACTGTACCGCACTCAAGCCTATGTACCGTAGCACCCTATACCAAGTTACCAGTCCTTATAAGAACTTTTGTGGAACAAGCAGGTTGTGTGTTAGTGATTAGCAGACTGTACGTCAGTCCCTATACCGCTGAAGGACTGCTGCAGTATAGGGCAGCGGTCAGCAGTGGTGCACGTCAACCCTATCTATTGTGGACCGATAGCGGTCCTTACAGAACAGCAGACTGTACCGCACTCAAGCCTATGTACCGTAGCACCCTATACCAAGTTACCAGTCCTTATAAGAACTTTTGTGGAACAAGCAGGTTGTGTGTTAGTGATTAGCAGACTGTACGTCAGTCCCTATACCGCTGAAGGACTGCTGCAGTATAGGTGAGCGGTCAGCAGTGGTGCACGTCAACCCTATCTATTGTGGACCGATAGCGGTCCTTACAGAACAGCAGACTGTACCGCACTCAAGCCTATGTACCGTAGCACCCTATACCAAGTTACCAGTCCTTATAAGAACTTTTGTGGACCAAGCAGGTTGTGTATTAGTGTTTAGCAGACTGTACGTCAGTCCCTATACCGCTGAAGGACTGCTGCAGTATAGGGCAGCGGTCAGCAGTGGTGCACGTCAACCCTATCTATTGTGGACCGATAGCGGTCCTTACAGAACAGCAGACTGTACCGCACTCAAGCCTATGTACCGTAGCACCCTATACCAAGTTACCAGTCCTTATAAGAACTTTTGTGGAACAAGCAGGTTGTGTGTTAGTGATTAGCAGACTGTACGTCAGTCCCTATACCGCTGAAGGACTGCTGCAGTATAGGGCAGCGGTCAGCAGTGGTGCACGTCAACCCTATCTATTGTGGACCGATAGCGGTCCTTACAGAACAGCAGACTGTACCGCACTCAAGCCTATGTACCGTAGCACCCTATACCAAGTTACCAGTCCTTATAAGAACTTTTGTGGAACAAGTGAGTTGTGAATGTTTAGCAGACTGCAGCAGAAGGGCAGCAGTCAAGTATAATATCCTTTCTATATTTGGAAGAAAGAATATTATACATGTACAAGCCTATTACTGTACCACTGATACCAGTCCTGAAAAGAACCTTTGTGGAACTAATAATAACAGCAAGTCTTTAAAATTACCCTCACTGCCTGACAACACTGCTTCCTTCCTGTCCCTATACAAATTGGCAAAAAAAGAGAACGATTAGTGGTTACTGGAACAGCTCTTTTGTGGACCTTGATAGTAACAGCTAATGATGATGATGATGATGATGATGATGAAAGACTAATCTGGCTGTCCCTGTAGCATACACCGTCCTTTCCCTTTCTCTAAACTAACAAAAGACACTCAGGCTGCTGCAAGAATCAGCAGCACAGCAAACCTATCAACACCTAACACCTATACCAGTCCTGAAAAG
Organism: Lithobates pipiens; assembly: GCF_037356315.1. NCBI lineage: Eukaryota > Metazoa > Chordata > Amphibia > Anura > Ranidae > Lithobates > Lithobates pipiens. The sequence continues at coordinate 395,676,360 of NW_027507748.1, read as the reverse complement.
AACTTTTGTGTACCAAATAGCTAGTGGTTTATCTCTCCCTACTCCACACAGGAACCTGTCCCTATCGTAACAGAAGAAAGAATGTAAAATGGCCACCGGATCGGGTGTATTTATAGGTTAGGGGGAATGTACAAGTGTCCATGTGCTGTCATGTCTCAATTGGCTGTCCTGTATCACATGATAAACGTGTCACCAAAGGTTAAAGTTCTTGTATACATTAAACACGTAAGTCCGCCGCGGCGAACGACGGAAAAAGGCGTTCGAACGTGCGGACCGCGAATGTCGGAAATTCGCCGCGAAACGACCGCCGGGCGAACCGTTCGGCCATCACTATGTGTAACTATATATCGGAGTCAGTGTGGGTAGTTTTCGATTCCAATGTTAAGGATTTTCTAATTCAGGGGTTGGTAATGTGGGGGTACCCGTAACCTTGATATTAATTGGAATTCGCCATCCCAAAATGTAGTGATTTTGGTGTAGTTACACAAGATGTGGTGTAAGGTTCCCGGGGGTCCACATTGTCTCCAGCATGTAGGTTCTAAGGCTGGATTGTATATGTGGAGTTGAGTTGGAGTGATATACCATCTAAGGTTGAGCTTGTATGTGAGTTCCCAAAGGTTGGAAGAACGTGTTGCCATATGATTGGCATGCAATGCGTTCAGCCATTGTTGTGGAGTAAAGGAGGTACCTATATCTCTTTCCCACTTTACTATGGGAGGCAGTTTATCAAAATTAGATTTTCCTTTTAATATATTGTAGAAGAGAGAGATGCCCTTGGTTGGGGTTTTATTGTTTGTTGGGAATTGCCATGCTTCTACAGGAATATTTGTGGACATGGGGGTTTTGTAGCAAGCAATGTGTTTTTTGAATGTATTTAAAATAATCTCGCGTGGAGAATGAAAAAGTTTGCTGCAAAGAGGTGAATGGCTGGAGGTATTCAATGGTGTATAAGTCTGCATTTTGTGTTATGCCTTTTTCTTGCCACGAAGATACCTGCATGCCGCGTATCAGTAGATTGAGGGTCTCTATTGGAAGGGGTAATTTGCAAGTTTTTGTATTTACATGCACGTTGGTGAAGAGGTAGTCAAACGCTGCTACAGATGCTTGTATAGTTGGAGGAAAATTTTTGCTGTTTTTCTTAAGTTTAGGTGAGCTAAGGAGCCAAGTTCTTATGCCGCGTACACACGGTCAGAGAATCCGTCAGAATGCGTCTTATCGGACCGTGTTGTCAGATAATCCGACTGTGTGTGGTATGCATCGGACTGATTCCGTCCGAATCTTCGTCGGACCCAATTTTCCAACATGTTGGAAATATTTCCCGACCAACTGGGCCGGTCAGACGTAATCCGATCATGTGTAGAGAATTTTGATCAGACCAAGTGCCACGCATGCTCAGATCAAATTCCTACATCAAAGCTATTGGCTACTAGCCTGAATGTAGTCCCATTGTAATGAAATTACGTCATCACGTTCTGAAAGATCGGATTTTTCGACAACTTAGTCCGACCGTGTGTATGCAACAGTTTCGGACACAATCCATCAGACTAAATCTGACGGACAAAATCCGATTTGGATTTGGTTGTGGACCGTGTGTACAGGGGCTTCGATTTTTTCCAGGCACTTGGAGAGCTTCAATAGAATAGTATTATTGGGATCAGGTTTGAACCAGGCTCTAATCTGTGTTAGGATTGCAGCGTTATAGTAATCTCTAACGTTGATATAGCCCATACCTCCTGCCTTTTTGTGTTTTACAAGGACGTTGTGCGGGACTGTAGCTTTTTTGTGTTGCCATACGAATTGGACTGGATCTGTTTGAAAAAGGATGCGGGTATAGGAATGGGGAGTGTTCTAAATAGATATAGTAGCTGAGGTAGTTTGAGCATTTTGAATGCTGCAAGCCTGCCTGAACTTGAGAGCATCAGTTTAGATATTTTATCTAGATCTTTAGGGAGGTTGTTTAGGAAGGGGGTGACGTTAGCCTGGTAGAGATCTGTTGTGGCTTTAGTTAGAGTGATACCAAGATAGGTAAGAGATTCTATGGCCCATGTATATTGGGAGCTATTTTCCAGGCGGGATTGTTGTTGCACAGTCATTTCTAAGGGGAGGATGTATGACTTAGTCGTGTTAACTTTATAATATGAGATACAGGTAAATTCATCTAATATATTTTGCACCAAAGCCAGGGAGGAAGTTGGGTTAGTTAGTGATAGTATAACGTCATCAGCAAAAAGGCTGATCTTATGTTCTGTACTGCCAATGCTGAATCCTGAGATGTCAGTTTGGGATCTGATTTTCTCTGCTAGGGGTTCTATCATCAAGTTAAAAATTAGGTGTGAGAGGGGGCAGCCTTGTCTTGTGCCATTGGTTATGTTAAAGGTTGTCGATAGCATGGACAAACAGTACACTTGGTCTGAGGGGTAGGAGTAATAAGCTAATATTGCTGATAGGATGTGGTCTTGAAATCCAAATTTTTCTAATGACAGTTTGAGGTACTGCCAGTGAACCCTATCAAATGCTTTCTCCGCATCCAAAGATAGGAGCAGAGAAGGCATCCGATGGTCCCTTTATGAATCCTGATTGGTCGTGGTGGATCAGCATTGGCAGTATGTCATTTAATCTGTTAGCTACTACCTTCGCATACAGTTTTAAATCATGGTTAAGCAACGAGATAGGGCAAAAGTTGTGTGGTGAGTTGGACTCCTTTCCTGGCTTTGGTATTGTGATAATCAGAGCATAATAAAGCATTTCCTGGGGGAAAGAGGTCGAGGAGGCAGCAGCTGAACAAGGCGGTGATATGTTCACGTAGTATGTGGTTAAATTGTTTGTAATACTCTCCCACAAATCCATCAGGGCCAGGTGATTTGTTATTTGGTAGTGCTTTTATAGCTTTATCAATTTCCGCTGGGGTGAATGGGGCATTAATTTCTTCTAGTTGTGTTGGGGTTAAATGGGGGAGATTAATCAAATCTTAAAAAGCCTGTATTTGAGGGGGCTTTGGTTGGGCCTGTCTGGGATCGTCTTTTAGGTTGTAGAGGTTGCTGTAATATGTACTAAATGCATTTGCAATATCTTGTGGGTTTGTAAGTTTAGAGTTTGTGGTGGGATGGTAGATGAAGGGAATGGGGGATTTAGTTAAATGTCCCTTGATTTGGTGGGATGGTAATTTGCCTGCTTTGTTGCCTTCAACGTAAAATTTCATCTTAAGGCATCTTTGGAATTTATCATGGTTTTCCAAAAGAAGGGCTTTTAGTTCTAGTCGGAGCAAAATCAGTTTAGAATTGAGTTCTTGTTCTGGTTGTTGTTTGTTAAGGAGGTCAGTGGACCTTTTTTGATGAAGCATTTGAGTCTATGGTTCTGTTTGTAGTATCCTGGTATTTAATCTCCATAGATACGCAGGGGAGGTGTCTTCTATAGTTATGCTCACTGGGGAATGGTCTAACCATGTGGTTAAATGGATGTTTGAGGAGGATATTTTTTGCAGAGTATATGGATCTGTTATAAAGATGTCAATTCGTAAGTAATGCCCCGTACACGCGATCGGACTATCCGGCGGACTTGGCCTTACCAGGCCACGTGCCCTCAACATGAGGGGGTGCTGTAGGGAAGGGGGGCCCTGTGGCCCCCCACCCCAAAGCACCTTGTCCCCATGTTGATGAGGACAAGGGCCTCTTCCTGACAACCCTGGTCGTTGGTTGTCGGGGTCTGTGGGCGGGGGGCTTATCGGAATCTGGGCTTTCTTCTTTCTTTGTCACCGCCGCCATCCGGGGGTCTTCTTCCGACTTCAGGGGTCTTGTCCCCCTCTTGGGAGTCTTGTCCCCCTCTTCAGTTCTTCTTGCCGGGCCTCCGCTGTCTTCTTATAGCTCTTTTACTAGCAGTGGCCCATTCTTCTGTTGCCGCTGCCTTCTTCTCTTCTTCTGACTTCGGGGGTCTTGTCCCCCTCTTTGGGGGTCTTGTTCCCCTCTTCAGTTCTTCTTGCCGGGCCTCCGATTTCTTCTTCCAGATCTTTAACTAGCATTGGCCCGGTCTTCTGCCGCTGCCGCCTTCTCTTCTTCTCTTCTTCTTCCTTGAGATGTTGACTCAACGCTCTCTCTGGCCACAATGACAGGGACGCATTGTGAGGCGACTTATATAGGGACAAGGGGCTGGGTCACCGGGTGATGTCACATGGTGACCCTGCCCCCTTATGATGTCACAGTCCTGGAGGAAGACCCTGACGTGACGACGTTGAAGAAGAAAGCTCCTCCGCTAGTAAAATAGCTAGTAAAAGAGCAGAAGATAGTGGAGGAGTCTGTCGAGAAGACCCCCCAAGACGAAGACCACTGGAGCTGTCTAATCAATTATATTAAAAACGTGTGTTGTATTTTTTTATTTACACTTTTTTCCCCAGGTGAATGGGTAGGGGTACATGGTACCCCTACTCATTCACATAGGTTGGGGGATCAGTATCTGGGGCCCCCTTATTAAAGGGGGCTCCAGGATTCCGATAAGCCCCGCCTGCAGACCCAGACAACCCACGGCCAGGGTTGTCGGCAAGAGGCCCTTGTCCTCATCAACATGGGGACAAGGTGCTTTGGGGTGGGGGGTCTGCATGGCCCCCCTTCTCCACAGCACCCCCTCATGTTGAGGGCACGTGGCCTGGTACACTCGTCCCCACCCCCTTTCCTGACCTGTGCTCGAATAAGGGTCTGATATGGACTTGGGGGGACCCCATGCCGTTTTTTCAGTGTAGGGCTTCCCCTTTAAGTCCATACCAGGTGACAGTGCTAGCGAGGTGTCAATCTCGCTGATGGAGGCGGCGACATTGACTTCCTGTGCTAGTCCTGTCTACCTGGAGCCTCGTTCAAAATGAATGAACTTTTCTCCGTGTGTGGGCAAGTCCATTCATTTCAAAAGTCCGGCCATAGTCCGGCGGATTGTCCGCCGGACCTAGTCCGCCAATAAGTCCGGTTGTGTGTGGGCAGGTCTGCTCGTTCGGATAGTCTGATCATGTGTGCGCGGCATCAGAGCTGTGGCAGGAGAAAAAAAGTGAAGTCTCTTTCATCTGTGTGCTGGCATCTCCACACGTCGTATAAACACAGGTCAGATAAAAGAGGGTTCAGCGCTAGCCTTCCTCTTTTGGTGTGAGAAGAGGAGTCTAATTCAGGATTGGGGGTGCTATTGAAGTCTCCACGCCAAATCGTCACGCCTTGTTGTATTTCTGTAACAGGTGAGCTGTAGATCCAGGTAATCTGAAAAAAAAGGGTTTTGAGTACCGGTACACTTTAGGAACCCTCACATACAGTTAGGGTCTGCCTATGGTGGGCAATAGGCCAGTGATCTGTAGGTGGTATTGAATATAGAAAATAGGTGATAATTTTGAAGTATTTCTGTTGAATTGCCCTTGGCAAAGTAGGGCCTAGAAACACTAGACAGGGGTTAAAGAGTTTTTTAAGACCAAGCGTGAGCAAGTGGCACACCCAAATGGTGAGCTGTAGTTTCCCCAAGCCTTTTAGTTGGGAGGGTGATTTCTGTGGCTTCTCTGAGGTAGAGGTTTTGTCAACGTGGTGCCCGCATTGCTTTGATCCATAGGGGTCATGTCGGTAGGAGCAGGAATGACGTTCCACTCATGCAATAGCCTCATCCCTTGGTGCACTGAGGTAATCAAATGCTTCGATCTCATATGGTTTATGGAGATTTTAGTTGGTGCTATCCATAATTATTGGATCTGGTTGTTTCGTAGTGTTTTGGTTATTGTGCTGAGTTGTCTGCGCTGACTCAGTGTATGTTGGGACAGGTCAGCGTAAATTTGCAGGTGGCTATATAGATCAGGCAGGGTTCCCATCTCTCTCACTTTTTGCATGAACTGTTCTTTAACATGATAAAAGTGTACTCTGAGAATCACATCTCTGGGCACAGCATCAGGGAGAAATGTGGGTTTTGGTAATCTGTGGATGCAATCAATGACCAATTCAATGCTTTTCATGTCAGGAAGAACTGCTTTAAGTGGGTTTCTGGCAAATGAGGGCAGTTCATTGGTTTGGACAGATTCAGGGACCCTGCAGATTTTAAAGGGCAACCCTTTAAAAAGTCATGTGACAGTGACGTAACACGTAGGCGGAGCCTGTGACAGACGCACAAGCCTCCCAGAGTGTTCCACGGCAGTGTCTGACCTTATTATAATAACAGCGCTTGGCATTCCCCGCTTATGTGAGTGCATAAGATTGATGCTTTTTGACCATCTACCTATTGCAGCACTGTGCAATGATAGCCTTTATGTTTTGTTTCCTGCAAGCTTCCATCAGACAGTGAAAGCAGTCTTAACAGTGTCTGAATTTCTTCGCTGGGCAGGACTGGCCATTAAATATTAAAGACTATCTGCTCACCTTAATACACTATACAGATACTCTAAGCCCATGTACACACGGTTGGAGATTTTGGCAACCAAATCCGTCGGATTTTGTCCGTCGGATTTAGTCCGACGGATTGTGTCCGAAACTGTTGCATACACACGGTCGGACTGAGTTGTCGAAAAATCAGATCTTTCAGAACGTGATGGCGTAATTTCGTTACGATGGGACTAGATTCAGGCTAGTAGCCAATAGCTTTGATGTAGGAATTTGATCTGAGCATGCGTGGCACTTGGTCTGATCAAAATTCTCTACACATGATCGGATTACGTCCGACCGGCCCAGTTGGTCGGGAAATATTTCCAACATGTTGGAGAATTGGGTCCGACGGATATTCGGATGGAATCAGTCCGATGCATACCACACACAGTCGGATTATCTGACGACATGGTCCGATAAGACGCATTCCAACGGATTCTCCGACCGTGTGTACACGGCATAAAACGTTCAGGAGTCAGCTATATGTTTTTCTTAAATTAATTATGACTTCTTATTATTTAGGTGCTGGCTGTATGTGGGTTTACTAGTACCTGGAATTGTAATTACCCAGCTGATACATGACTAATGGGATCTTGCCTTAATGACCTGATTTAAGACTACCAGGATCCTTTTGGTGTTTGCACTATTTTGTGTTTAATTTTCTATACACGTTTGTTAATTTATGAGTTATATAACACTCATGTGCGTATTTTTTAGGACTATACACTTGTGTATATTTATTGTTCTTTATTCACCACTAAAGTGATTTACAATTTTTTTTGTTCCACTAATTTAATTACAATATATTAGGACTATTGCACTTTACCCTGTTGTGTGTTGGTCACTAGATATTTTATAATGATTATTGTTAGCGTCTATTAGCTTTTTTTGCACAATAACTTGCACTATTGTAGGGTGTTGGTAAAACCCAGCCTGATTATCTAGTGATTTTTTGTCAGAATCGTTTGTTGCACGAGATTTTATGTGTTTGCAGTTTGCACATTGCACTTTATTATTGGATAGTCGATTTATTCTAGCGTAGCACTATTACCTATTTCACATATTACTTCTGGTTACTGACCACATTTAAGTGTTTCAGCTGTTTCCATTTAAATCGTTTCATGTAGATTCAATTTTTGCACTTTAGTATGTTTTTGTTGTATGTCTTTTACTGTGCTGGTTATGTCTCCTACGTTCGCTTTAATATGGGTGACTCTGTCCTCTAGCGTGCCAATGCTGTTACCAAAACTGTGACAACATGTCTGATTGTAATGAACTCCTTAGGGACATAAACATTTCTTTGAGTTTAGTGTCCATAACTGCTTGGCCTATTGTGGGGAATGAGGCAATGGCGTCTGGTTGTGGGCTCTGATTTGGAAAGACATATGGCATTGTGCTAACATGGTTCCCCTCCTGGACCGCTCTTGTGGTATATAGGTGCATTTTAGCTTTCGCTGGGCTGTTAGAGGCCGGAGTCCCTGGTGGTGAGACTAGGGGATCCCCCCACTGACATCGCTTACCGGTGTGTCTCCTGGGATATCCATCCCGGCCAGGAGAAGCAGCAGCCTCTGTCTGCGTGTTCTGCATGTCTGCCGTGGTCACATTTTGGCTTCAACACGCAGACGGCTGGTCAGTTTTCGAGGCAGTCTGTCCTCCTTTCTTTTGAAAGACATCACTCCGGTGTGGTGCGGGTGGTTTCTCCGGGCACCGGAGGTCTGTTGTCGGCTGGGGAATGCTGGTTGTTGCTGGTTCCGGGCCGTCGGTGTGGAGAGCTCCTGTCTCACGCATTCCATTCCAGTCACACACGACCCCTTTTTTTTTCTTTTTAGGTGATGTGGATGCTGTTGAAGAAACACATGTCACAAGTGCACAAGTAAAAAACAAGATGTAGCTGCACCAAGGATACATAATACTAATACCATGTGAATAGGAACACACAAGTGAACTGACAAATCAAATAATCTACATAAAATAATGAGTGTATAATAAATATAATAAATATTGAATCCTGATGATGAAAAACAAAAAAAAAGAGTCCATATGACATACTAGCCAATGAAAAAAACATCAAAATAGTCCATGCACAATGTGTAAACTTGATCACGGTGAAAAAATCAATTCAAACCACCACAGAGATGTGCAGGGAATAGGAAAGATGCCTCCACCTACAGACACACTGCCACTTACCGCAACTGTGTGGTCCCTTATGACAGGTGACCCAGGAGCGCAAGTGACTAATAACCCAGCCTGGGGTCTCAATGGCAAACACACGCAAAAAAACTCCTCACCTCCAGCAGAGGTAATCTCAGTGCAGTCAGATGGTGATATCCCCATAGAAATAAAAGAATGCTCGCATAGCATAAAAACTTACAAAATGTTTTAATAAAAAGGATGAATGGACACTTACAAAATCATAGATAAAATAGGCAAAATAGAACGATTGGACTACCACATGCTACTTTCGGGACTGGCACAGAATGAGGTAACGTCAGCACGCTGCTCCTCCCTATGCGTTTCATCACTACAAATGATGTTGTCACCTTTAGTGAACATTATAATAGTTCGCTAAAGAAGAGATTGTCACCTCATATATCAAATAAGTTATTTTTGCACTGTTGAAGAACATGTCCAAAAAAAAGCCCATTGGAGAACCTAAGAGACAGCTAAAAAACACAAGCAGTAAATCAAACAAAATATTATTTCAGATTAAATAAAAAAAATTTTTTTTAATGTTTATTAAACATTTTCTGGCATATCCGCAAAGTACTTCATATGTTTTATACGGACCTCGCGTGTGCTTTGGGGGGGCAAGCACTGAAAACCAGATACGAACCCACAAGCACAAACTGAAGAGCAGTAACGATCAGAAAATCATGAGGCTGAAAAGCATGAATCGTCTCTTTTACTAACATAAGATTAGCAGAAGGAGCTCAGAAGGTGCACTTGGTATTGAACTTCCCTTTTCTAGTGCCGTTGTATATGTTGTAGGTCACCACATCTTGACGTTCAGAATTTCTGACAAGATTTGTGTGCAAGATAAGTTTGAGCCAACATCAGTCTAAAAAAATAGCATTTTGTTATCGGAATGTCCAATCTTGTGTACAGGGCATATGAGTGTGGGTGGGAGAGGGCTGCATGTGTATACGCGTGGATGAAAGAGGGCTGCATGTGTATAAATGGGGATAGAAAGTGGTTGCATATGGAAGAGGGCTGAATGTGTTTAAATGGGATCGGGGGGACTGTGTCTTTACAGGAGAGTGGAGCTATGTGTGTATAGGTAGGTTGTGGAGCTGTGTGAGTACAGATAGTGTGGGGGAGTGTGTACAGATGGTGGGTGGAACTGTATGTGTACAGGTAAGTGGGGGAGCTGTTTGTGTACAGATAGTAGGAGGGCTGATTATGTATAGATGGGGTTTTGGAGCTGGTTGTACAGTTTGTTGGTATAAGAGGGGGCTGAATGTGTACAGGTGTGGGGGAGGAACCGTGTATGGGGGGGGGGGGGGGGGGCAGGAGAGTCAGCTGCCCTGGGAAAAGAATGAGATGGGTGCCAAAATACGTGAGCATCACTCTTTGTCTCAGCATCTGTGCCGCTAAAGCCTGTTCAAAAGCCGAGCCAAGAATGTGCCAATACTTACTGCAGGCTTCCACTCTCCTTTCCTGGAAAGGACAGAAACATTGTCTCCCAGGTACAGGTTCCCATCAGATGGCTTGGGACTGTAACAGTGAAAGCTCCAGTACAGGAGAGCAGAGCAAGCAGACAACACTACAGTGCAGCCCCGATCACTGCTTTCTGACCAGCAGACATCAGATCTCTCCTCGGGGCAGACTGAGGTTAACAGATGATGGATAGCAAACTGCTTTCTCCTCCTGTGAGTCCTGACCTGTTTTGGCTTCCAGACTGTTCAATGCTGCACTGTAAACCTGTACTGACCCTTGCAGTGCAGGTTTACTAAAGAGAAAGTGAAATGTTTTAGAATAAATTAGAAATAAACTGGGTCTTTCCAGGCTCTACATTGATGTATTCCACACAAACATGTTATCTCAGTTAAAATTCCTTTTAATAAGATATAGTGTGTGTGTGGAATTAATTTATGTAGAGCCTGACAGAGTCCCGGTTTATTTCTAACTTGTTCAAAGATTTCATCATAAACAGCAAGTGATGTGATGCAGCCCAAATCCGGCAAAGTGAAAAAGACCACCCTTGCAGTGCTGGGGGAAATAGCCTCATGTATACTTGCTCCAGCCAGATGCAGTGCTCTCCTCCTCCATCCAAAGCCCCAGCACCATCACATACCATACAGGAACAATATGTGGTTGTAAAGGCAGAAGTTTTTTTTTTATCTTAATGCCTTCTATGCATTAAGATAACCAGTATACAGCAGATGAAGGACCCATGTTAGGATATTATCCACAGTGCCTCATGCTCCACAGAGCCCTGTCATGTCACAATGCATGGCAGAGTTGTTCCAGGGCCCAGCGGCTGGCTTGATGATGCCTGATAAGCCAGAGAGCCACACAGGTTATGTGACATGATGGTGCCCCATGACGCTGATCCATAACAACATCATCACATGCATCTGCATCACCACCAATGGATGAGACATACTGCCGACCACAGCACCATGGATACATAAACTCTACCAGGGAAGACCACCAAAAACAACAACATAAAAAGACAAGACTAAAAAGCATTAAAATCAGAACAAAAAAACAAACCATAATAAAAAAAGAGAAAAAAAACAAAACAAAAAATAATAAACAAAACAGTAAACAACAAAAAAATCAGGAAACAAGGACAAAATGCAAGAAACAGAAAACAGAATATACTGAAACAAAAGAAATGATAAAACAAAAAAAAATCCCCTAAACATATCTAATGTTTCTTGTCTCTTTCTCAATGGTGGCATTGTCAAAACTGTTATATATGATTTTCAAATACTGCCTATATGGAAATGATGGATATGAGCTTCTCAGAATGGTATTTCCTGCGGTAACTTTGCAATACAGTTCACTGATCAGAATCCCATACACCCCTTGGATATCCAAACATTCAAGGAAGAAACTTTTTTCCTGGTGGCATGTCATAGTAAGCTCAGGATTAAAAAGTCAGTTATTGAGATGACTCAAAGTCACCATCCCATATAATGTATTTAATATACCTTAGGACATGGCACAGGTATATTGCGAGTCCATCATCAGAAACTACATGGTACTCCCACCACCCAGGTACAGACTGGCATAGGATGGGGCACAAAAAAATGTTCATCGTGACTTCCTGCACCTAGAGGTGGTGAGAAGCATCAAAACAGAATAAACTGCTTATCAGAATAAATTCTAGTAATCTTAGGGAGAAGCAAAAAAGGTCCCCTTCCTCTTGTCCTCTTTGAAAGAGGATTACGTGAATTATTTGCCTTGAGTGTGGGTAACCCTACAATACAAGCCCGATACAATAATAGTTACCATGCAGATCTGTAACGGTACCAAAATATTATGGTGTCCCTTATACAGGATAGAATCTCCATGACAAATGGCAGTGGCATTGAGTCCACAAACCTGCTTGCATTTTCTATTAAATTACCCTTCCCTGAGATGATTGGTCTGCTTGGGGGATTTTTCTTTGTTTTGGGGAGAGCGCTGAATGTGACAATATGTGGATGTTGTGATCTAATAAAATACCATATTTGCTTATGTAATGGAAATTTGTAGGTTCTGTATATAATTGTATTCTATTTTATATGTATTGCACTATGCCCTCACTGTGCACACGGCACTAACAATGTTTTCAGTACATGTTTTGCATTCTTTCAAGTCCTGATTAGAATTAGCCTTCCTATGTAACGCCCCTTGTTACCATAAACGTACAATTGTAATATTAATGTGATACTTACGTAATCGTGTGTATAAAAACCTTCAAATGCGTCATAATAAAGGAGAACGGGTATTTGGAAAGATGCTGAGCGTATCTTTTGTGTCTGTTCCCTACTGCAGTAGTTATTAATTTGGAACCCCTAATCAATATGAGGATAGGAGTTGCCTATCATCAAAATATCCATTTCACTTATTTATAGCATTTTAACATATGCCTCATCCACCAAAGTGTAACTATTTTAAATTATTTTTTTGTACCATATCAACTGATTTTTTTTTTATAGTGGGGATGAAAATCTTGTGGTTTGGCATCTTCACTCTGGGCACTAAATGCCCTTATCCCAGCACTACCTGGAACAAAGTGCATGCAGTGAAGGCAGGTCTTTTTATGTGCATTATAGTTCTCAGTCACTAACACAGTCACAGGGTGCAACTAACATTTTTGAAAAGGAATCTATTAGCATTAATCAGCAGTAATTTTCATTGTTGTATTAGTAAAAGTAAGTAGCTAATACAGTGTGCATACAGAACACCGTAAGAAATTAGGAGAAGAGCAAGAGAGAAAAGACCCAATATTAAAAAAATATATATTTATGGTGTTTATAATTCAATAGCTAGCCATCAATCAGTTGTTGTAATTATATACTGATCCTTAAAATACTTTTGGGGTCTACAGATCTGTCCAAAATAGCGTGTAACCCCACACTGCATTTTGAAGACGTTTGTTGAAGTAGATGTAAACCTAAGCACTAAAATATCATATAGTGTAAGCTTTAATAGTGGTGATACTTACTGTATATATTTGTAAAGTAAATCTGATTTCATAAAGCAAATCTCTTCATTCTAAATGGCTACTAGATAATCACCAAAAAATGGTCTACAAATTGTCCTTTAAGGTATGCAAAAATTGACAAATGGCCTTGTGGCAGAGGGTCCTCTTATGTCAACACATTTGATGAACAGCTTCAAAAGTGAGGACCAAACAAGGATATGAGATAGTTACTAAATACAAAAAATAACTTTGTTAATAAATTGTATACATATTCATTATGTATGCACATATACTGAAGCTACAATCATCAAATATAACATACTTTAGCATATGGGATGGCCAAAAGCATACCACATGGTTGGGATGACTGAACAGAGCTACTTCCAGGACACAAGAATGAAAAGATAGACTCTAAAGGAAGGCAACACTAGAGGATACTACTATAAGGTGGGTATATAATGCCTAAATACCTAATCCAGAGTTTGTCAACAGAGTTTGCATGCATCAAATCCATATATAATTTGCTTCAATATAATTAAATTATTATATTCAGTTAAATAGTTCCAAAATCCCCTGCACAGCAGCAGCGCAGTCCAAAGAGGTAAGTTTGGGCTACTGCTGTACAAGGGATTTTGGAATTATATAACTGAAAGCTCTCCATTAAGGATGAGCCGAACACCCCCCGGTTTGGTTCGCACCAGAACCTGCGAACAGACCTAAACTTTGTGTGAACTTTAGAACCCTATTTAAGTATATCGGACTTGAACGTTCAAAATCTAAAGTGCCAATTTTATAGGCTAATATGCAAGCTACTGTCCTAAAAAGTGTTTGGGGACCTGTGTCCTGCCCCAGGGGACATGTATCAATGCAAATAAAAAGTTTTAAAAACAACTGTTTTTTCAGGAGCAGTGATTTTAATAATGATTAAAGTGAAACAATAAAAGTGCAATTTCCTTTAAATGTCATACCTGAGGGTGTCTATAGTATGCCTGTGAAGGGGCGCATGTTTCCCGTGCTTAGAACAAAGCATGTTTCCCGTGCTTAGAACAAAGTGTTATTTCTGCATAAAAAAAATAATTTAAAATCACTCGCGGCTATAATGAATTGTTGGCTCCCATAATACAGAGAACACTCATTGAAAGTCATTGATAAAAAAAGCGTGGGGTTCCCCCAAATTATACAAGAGCCTGCATCTTCTGTCATACCAGACTGAACCCAGGTCATCACTCTCTGGTCTTCCTTCCATGCTTCCTTCCAGGCTGTGGCAGTGGTGCTGGAGGTGTGGCAGGAGGAGGAGGAGCATGGTCCAAGTCACACAAGTGTGTTGTTTGTGTAATTTGGCATTTCAACCCCTTATTTAGAGTTTTTTATAATTAGCTCCTCACACACAAGGTGTTGCCCCTCCTCAATTTTCTGTAGTTTGTATGCAGCCAAGGCGGCAAAGGCCTCTTGATATGTGGGGGTGGCTTTGAGGGCTGCAGAAGCCTCCCCAATTAGCGTGAGCGCTGACTCCACATTCCCCCCTTTCTGGCCCTTTTGGGTGGAAGGCAGACAGGGGGGACTTGTGATTGAGTCAGGCTCCTAGGCCTGCCCACCTCTTGGCTACCACTTACCCCTGCCTCCTCCTGGCTGCCACATTCCACAGCCACCTCCTTGCTGCCACATTCCACACCCTCCTCCTGGCTGAGGTCTTCCTGTGTATGAAAAAGGGACACAATTTTCAGCTCTTGACTGTTGTAAATAGTTAACAAATACAAAAAAAACTATCATTCTGAGCCCAGCATTTTTCATTCGTGGCCCAAATATTTTGGCCACTACTGTCTATTGATATGTTAAACACATTCTAAAATCAGCAATTAGTGAGCAAAAATCAAGTTAACATCATTAATTTTCACTCCAACAATATGTAGAACAATTCTATACCTGGCTCAAGCTGGGTTCCTCCACACCTTCCTGACTGGAAGGCCCAGGTTTAACATCAGAAACCTCAGCAGGGGTGGAATGAAGCATAGAAGGAAGGGTGGAAGGAAGTGTAGAGTGGGATTTCCTGACCTTAGCCTGGTCTGACAGAAAATGCATCCTCTCATAGTACCACAGCCTGGGGACATAAACTTCATCTGCTGCAGCTCCAGTTTTCATGGACTCCAGCACCTTCTTGCACTCCCTCAGATATGTACTCCTTAGGCCATCAATTTTAGTTTTTAAATAGCTGATGTCTGCCCTGGGGACCACTGGCTTCACAAACTCCAGCAGTTTCTCCATCGCTGCCTGCCTCTTTAATTTGTTGCTGTAGTGGGGATGTTTAGCTTGCCACAGACAGGGCAGCTCCCTGTACTTGTTGATGAACAGTGGGAGAAAGCTGTGGTCATTAAACCCATCCATATTATTATCTGCAAGACACAACACAAGACAAACCCTAATGTCAGGCTAAACTCTCCTAATCTTGTCCCAATATACGCCTCAATCTAGAAGTATCGGCTAGTGATGTACCAAGTTAAAATTGTACCTTCACTTGAGCAATCGGCACGTCAGCTCCTCCCTCTGCTCACAGATCGTACGTACGACACACGCGTGTTGCGTTTTATATACAGTGCACATGTGTGAAACTTCACTCGCCCCTGACGTTCTTTCTAGTCTATTCCCTGCCCCTTCTCTTTCGATGCAGTGGGGAGAGCACATGGCAGAGACACAGCAGGGGCATTCTAATTCTACTAACGAGGAGGAGGACGAGGAAAGCCAGGAGCCAAAAACGTCCCGATCCTGGAGGAGAAGATTGAAGGCCTCAAATATGTCTTTTGGAGAGATGTTGGAGATGGTGGACATATTGAAGAGGAACGACTATGATGGTAAGTATGGACCTTACCCAAACCCAAATGTCAGAAAGGCCGAGATCATGACTAAAGTTGTGAAGAGTCTTCAGAATAATTTTGGGGTACGAGGATCCAAGGATCAACTAAGAAAACGCTGGTCAGACCTGAAACTGAGGGAGCATGATCAGTACAGAAGGATCAAGTGAATTCTTCAAAAAAGTAAGTAGTTGTCATGTGTTCATATTATTATTATTGCTTGCAAACTGTTCCATGTGCTTTGATTTAATGTTGTACAGTTTAAAATGGTCACTTTCCTGTTCATGGGTTCAATCGTTCGTAATAAACATCATTCGTTAGCCCACTCCAAAAACGATGTTTTGCCAAGTTGCACTTGACTACATTTGTTCACACAACAGGTAAGTATTCCAGCTTTAGAAAGTATCAAAAATAATGTTTTCACCTTTGAACTCTGCCAAAAAACACAATTGTACGACACTTCCAAGCAATGTTTCATATTCCTATTTCTGCCCTCAAATATCTGTGTGCTAAGTATTCCTTTTTTACATTCTCATAGGGGAGAGAAGACTCGGGACATCTGAGGACACCAAGGACCCCACACCTCCCAAAGAAGGGGAAGTACCAACACCAGAAGCAGAGGAGGAAGGATAGATTGTAGAGATTAGTGAAATTGGCACCACAAGAGGTGAGTGTCTGAGACTACAGCTTCAGGTAAGCTAATCAATGTATGCCTGCATATTTAAAATACACTGTGCTTTTTTTGGTTTATTTTTAGGTGATGTGGATGTTGTGGAAAAAGAATCGCATTTTACCAGAGAAAGTGCCCAGATCATCATCGGGGAGATAATGGGGTGCAATCGGGATTTAGATCATCTCAAGAAACACATCAATGATGTTCAACAAAACACAACATTATATAGTATATATCATCCATTAACCTATTATCCCATATATACCATATTGACAGCGCTAAATATCAAAACCAAATAAAATATTCAAGAGGGTGACAGTTCCGTAATCAAAACAGAAACCACAGAAATGTTCATGAAAGTCCCAAACATATGAGAATGAGTTTTCAGTTAAAACATTCACACGCTGGAAAAACAGAAAAGAAAGCCCATCTCCAAGATAGAACCACCAGTGCGTAGAAACTTGACAGCCGGTGACACCCCTTATGGTAATGAACTCACCAGAACACTGAGGGTTAACAGGCCCATCGTCATCAATAATTATAATTATTTCAGTGGTTCCTCTATGGAGAATCTTCTTATCACACCAACAATCAAGAGGTTCTTAACAGCGATACCACAGGTTCCTTGATATCCTAACAGCAACAACTTTCTTGTTTTTTTGTGTTTCACTCACAGCAGCAGATTCACATGTAGGAAACTACAAAAAACATGTTCCATAGTGCAAACTGCTTTATTAATTAAAATTCTCATGCGCATATAAAACATACGTACACAATCCTCGTTTAAAAAAATCGTTCCCAAAGATATCACTGGCAGTACGATCGGATTTGTCTCACCGCAGTCCTGAGCACCTCAGATCGTATACAGGCTCAGCGTCCATGGCGGGTCCCGGGTCCCGGGTGAACATTCAAACCGACTGCTCTGTAGTGACCAAGCAGCTATACGTCACTACAGAGCAGTCGGTTTAAAAAGCACTGTGGGTGTTACTGCAAAAGTGCACCTGAAACTGCACTTGGAGTGCAAAGTGGATTTGCCTTTAGTAATAGTAAATAACACCCATTGTCACAGAACAACTTTACTACAAATACTGCTTTTGGGCATTGAAAAAGGAAACCACACATGTTCATAATTAAACTTTTATACTCAAAGCATTTTTGAGCAATTTCTGTCATGGTGCTCAAAAGGAGCAATATTTTTGTCAGTAATGCACTACATACATTAACAACAAAGACAAGGTGTGTGTAGCAGACCCTCAACATAATAATAATATTATCTGAAGAAGAACTGACACCTCATTTCGCACAGAAATTGGGTTTGCACTGTTGTAGAAAAAGGCCTAAAAAACACAAAAAAACCTAGGAGACACCTAAAACAAAGCCAAGCAGTAAATGAAAACACAGATTATTGGAGTTTGAAAGAAAAATGTATTAAAAAAATGCCTCTCTGGCATATCAATGGCCCCTCTACTCACAAAGTACTCCATATATCTTGTTCTGACCTTGGGGGGGGGGGGGGGGACAAGCCAGGACAGCCAGCTTCAAGAACCATCAGGTTGGCATCTTCAGGCAAGTCTGCATCGGGCCCAACTGAGGCCCAATATTTTGGTGAGTGTTTTTTCAAAAAATTGTGCAGAATGCAGCACGAAAGCACAATATGAATGAGTTTATATTCTGCCATGTGGATTGGAGTCAAAAATAGGCAGAACCAGCTGGCCATTACCCCGAAAGTGTTCTCCACTACTCTTCTGGCTCTGTCCAGCCGGAAATTAAAGATCTTCTGGTCCGGAGTGAGGGTCCTCATTGGGAAAGGCTGCATCAGATGGTTTGCCAGAGCAAACACCTCATCCACAATGAAAACGAAGGGGAGTCCTTCCACATTCTCCTCTGGAGGTGGCAAGCCCAGACTGCCACTCTGGAGACGCCAGTAGAACTCTGTCTGCGTCAACACTCCACCACCCGACATCTGTCCATTTTCCCCCACGTCCACATACAGGAAGTCATATGTCACTGACACCACTGCCAACATCACAATACTATTATACCCCTTGTAGTTATAACAGTAGGACCCCGAGTTGGGGGGTGGGATGATGCGGACGTGTTTCCCATCAATTGCACCTCCACAATTGGGAAAGTCCCAACTGGTGGCAAAGTGGGAGGTCACAGTCTGCCATTCCTGTAGCGCTGGAGGAAACTATGGAGTCAAACAAGAAAAAAAAAAAAAATTTTGCACATCAACATTGCAAGCAGATTAGACACAAACATTTTTGGCCAAGATCAGTATAACATTTTTGGAAATTAATATTTAAAGCCAAAAGTATAAGGTCCCCTTATCAGATTCCCCACCCCCCATTCCCCCCCCATCTGATGGCCCATTGCAAAAAATTATAAGGGGTGATGTTTTGGACAGATAACCCTCTCCACTTCATTGAGAGCTAAATGCATAAATAACGTGTGATACTTTGGCCAGCCCCTCCTTATTACACTATTGGCAGCCCACCCGACAGGTAACAAGTGTCATAATACAAAAAAAAATATGAACAAATGGAAGCACATTTTTACATTCTGCTATTACCTATCATGATAATGATAGGGTTTGGCAAAGTCAGCAGATAGAGGATTGCTATCAGCTGACCTAGCAGTTGGGGGGAGGGGGGTTCCTGATGAGTTTGGCCCACCAAAAAAAACCTCTGCCACTGTGCATGAATTTAAGCACACACATTTGTACACATTTTAGGGGTTGTTTAGGGAAAACCAAAACTGACAAAATACATTGCTAAGTGACTAGGCTATAGGTTTATGGACCCAGCAGAGCATGCTGGGGAGGTTAGTGAAGGCAAAAATGCACGAAGGACAAAAAAGGAACTTTAAAAGCTTCCAGCATGCATGAGGACAAAGGGGCACAGCATATCAATTACAGCATATTGCAATCATGGTAATTAGGGAATGAGGAAAGAAATACAATACATTAGCAAACACTAAATACATAGAATGTGATGTTAAAGGATAAAACTTACCTTAATATAGTCCTTCTGCAGGACCTGAATTATGGCAGAACAGGTATCTGGAATAATGATTCCCAAAGCCTGGGGGGGAGATGCCTGTCGAGAACTTGAGGTCCTGAAGTCTTCTCTCTGTCGCCAAGTACTGCAATGTGGCGACAAGCCTCTGCTCCGCAGTGATGGCTTGCTGCATGCAGGTATCCTGCCTGCTGATATAAGGGGATAGCAAAGCTAGCAGACAGTGAAAAATGGGGTTCGCCATCCAGAGATAATTTCTGAAATCATCAGGATTATTCTCCCGGATCTCACGAAGCAAAGGCATGTGCGAGAATTGGTCACACTGGAGCCACCAATTCTTGCTCCATGAACTCCTCCTCGCCCTGTTTATGTAATGGGCTTGTGTCAAAGCTAAAAGCCCAACACCAAGCCCCTGCACAGCATGAACGCTACAACGAGTACGTACATGAAACTTGGCTTCAAAACGGCCGGCTGGTCAGAACGTACTAACAGAAAGCACCGATAAACAGCAAGGCCTGAAAGAACAAACTGAAAACCAGAAACGAGCGGACAATAAGCACTGGATATCAAAGCATACTATACCAAGATATAGTCCGCAATGACCAACAAATGCGAACTGACTACACGCACTGATACGCAGATACGCTCCCACAAGCACAAACTGAAGAGCAGTAACGATCTGAAGCACAAATCTGAAAAGCGCGAATCGTCTCTAACTTCTACTAACAAGCGATAAACACGAGATCAGCAGAAGGAGCCCAAAGGGTGCTGCACGTGGTGCTGAACTTCCCTTTTCTAGTCCTGTCGTACGCGGTTTCTGTCACCGCGTTCTTGTAGACCGGAAATGCTGTCAACTTTGTCCAACCGTGTGTATGCAACACCAGTTCTGGACTAAATTCGTCAGAAATTATCCGACGGATTTGATGATCGGAATGTCCGACCGTGTGTACAAGGGCTAAGTCTTGTGCCACAGATGCTCAAGAGCGCGACTATGTTTTTTTTGTCTTAGCAAAGATATCATCATTTATATGCTTAGCATTTCTGGAATGTAGGTCAGAAGCATGTCGGAAGAGCTTTGAGACACTACAGAGGTAGATGCATTTAACTGTGGTATCTGATATTAGGAAGATAATGTAATTTTTTGAATGGTTTGCTTAAGCACATTTTCTAGTTTTTATTTATTTAGCAGTGCAACGTATTTACACGTTGAGGGTTTTTAAAAGTCTCTCTCAAATGGCATAGTTTCATCTTACTTTAAAAGCAGCACATGTCAAGTACCTTAAGAATGTCTTTGTAAAGAGCTTTCAAAATGTATTTTCCAACCAGCACATTGTTGCAGTACCCTTTATATGCCAGGAAAATTTAGCCGTTTACTGTTTGCTATAAGAAAAAGAACAGCTTTTTTTTCAAAAAGAGCATCCACTTGGCTGACTTGATTATGCTTGTTTGCTTTTCAAAAGTACATTGCGTACTAATGCAATGGATTATAATACTTGTGTTATGTGACCAGTGTGTGTGTGTGTTGGATCAAATGACAATAAAGACCACATTTTCATATTTATAAACTAGCTAAATAAAAGTGACACTGTATGATATTTTATAATTTAAGTAACTAAAGTTGTTTGCATTCATGGTGCAACATTCTCCATGACATAGTTTTATAACTTTTATTACCATTGCTAAGAATTTTTTATGCTCATGGCCTTAAAGAAAAGGTATTTCATAAAATGTGGCAGAATCCTTGCTGAGTACCAATTTGACATAGCACAAACTCCTCTTGTTAGTAATAAAGGCACACTAGTTAATGAGTTTTTCTGTTGCCTAATGAGACTTGATGTGGCTACTGATCGTTACTAGTTTTATATCTGCACACAGGGGAGAACCCTGTCATGCTACTGTGTTAGTGTTCTGTTAAGATTTAGTGAATAGTACTAATATTTTGTGAATACATTGAAATGCACTGTATTGCCAAAAGTATTGGGATGCCTGACTTTACACAAATATTAATGGTATCCCAGTCTTAGTCCATAGGGTTCAATATTGCGTTGGCCCACCTTTTGCAGCTATAACAGCTTCAACTATTCTAGGAAAGCCATCCACAAGGTTTAGGAGTGTGTCTTTAGGAATGTTTGACCATTCTTCCAGAAGCGCATTTGTGAGGACAGGCACTGATGTTGGACAAGAAGGTCTGGCTCACAGTCTCTGCTCTAATTCATCCCAAAGGTGTTCTAAATGGTTAAGGCCAGTCAAGTTCCCCCATCCCAAACTTGCTCATGCCTGTCTTTATGGACCTTGCTTTGTGAACTGGCGTTCAGTCATATTGGAACAGGCAGGCACCATCACCAAACTGTTCCCACTGAAGTGGGAATCTCCTCTTACCTGAACTCTCCGCACCGGAGAAACTGCAGTTTATCACTGACTGTGTTATACAGATCAGCCAAAATACATTTTCATATTACTGGGTTTAGTAACACTTTAAGGTCCACAGGGTGCTACACTTAGAAGACTAGATTATTTGTTGTTCTAATTTATCTTTTGCCTTTGTGGTCTGTCTTTATAAAAGTATGCATCTTTTTGGGACAAATTGGGCTTTCATTTTGTAGAAAATTAATGCTATTTCTGTTTTTCAATTAAGGAAAAATTAGGTTTTTTTTCCAAATGCTATCATTGCAAGGACGTTAACCTCATTCCATAGCCCTTTCATGTGCGATATGACCTTGCTTATTCAAGGAATTAATGGGAATTTGATTAAGTCCCTGAAGAAAAGCAGCCATAGCATCTTATTCTTAATAGGAATTATCTGTTATTTGTAAATTAATTCAAACCAAGGAGTATATCCATCGTTTTAGCTGTAATTACTTTATAATGATTGCTTGTAATGAACAAGTCTGAAGTGAACTATGCTGTCATTGATTTCATGCAGACTTGCATCCATTTTAACAAATCTGGACTAATGAGAAGGATTTTTTATATTTATATACTTTTGTTGATGACTCACTTGGGGCCTTTGATTCTTCATTTGATGTTTTGATAATGTGGATTCTTGTCCTGTTCTACAAAAAAATGCCACGTGTACTCTTATAATATTGAAAATCTAACATTTATGGGTAATAAAAAAGTACAGAAAAAAAGCATTTATTTAGGCATGTCTAAAAAAATAATTGAGCCTATCAACCAATTCATGGCAATATCCCGTTTACTTATCCCACTTTTTTCCACCTGTGTGGATGCTGATGATAAAACTTGGAGCTGAACAGAGTGTGCAGATCTAAACATTTTGTTTGCTACTTAGGTGAGCTATGTTCTGTGACTACAACAGCCAGTCAAAAAAACAAGCAAAGTTGATATACCCTAGATTTTTGATCTGCAGGAGTGAGGTACTCAAATAGGTTCCTAATTTATTGAGTAGAAAATTCCAACCTGAATGGGTCAAGCTTAGTTTGGTTCCCCTAGTTGTCAGAGGGGCAAGTGTGAGTTACATTCCTTGGAACATGGAAAAAAACTGAAAATTTCCTGAAAAGGTAAGGAGCTCTGTAAGTTTTGCTTTGACAAGGAGTGTTCACAGCTGGTAATACATACTGTGTATTGTGTGGTTTCCTACAACATTTAAAGTAAAGAAATACAGTTTTGTGTTCTGATTTAGCGTTTATACCTGATACCTATAGAAAAACTCAGCAATCTCATGCCTTCCTTGAAAAGACTCTTAACTTGGGCTGCTAGAAGTTTGAGAGCTTTGTTACCGTTTGAGTAAAAAGTGTCTTGTAAGGTTTTTGAGATGTGGGGCATGTTAAGAAAACAAACAATAGACCTTGAGAGTCATGCCTAGCCTAGGCTAATTTAGTACTAGTTTCAAGAGAAGGGGTTCCCTCATCCAACTCCTCTAATCTATTTATTTCAGCTAGAAGTCCATCTACCTGCTGTGTCTGGTATTTAGCATGTGCACTCATCCTTCACATCACACTCCTTATAAATTATTTATGTGAATTCCATAGCATAAAGGGATCGGAAACAAAAGGCGTGTTGATCTCAAAGAACTCCTGTAATTGGCTCTTTGAATGGGCTATGTTAGTTGGTTGAGCCATGAAGTAATTGTCATTATGCCATAAGGTCCTGTGTTTCCTTGTGTATAATCCAACCACAATTATAGAAATTGGTGCATGATTTTATTGTAACTTTCTGATTTAGTATACATTCTGAAGCGTAATCTTGTCTACAAAATACAAGTAAGGCCTGGTTCACAGTGTTACAACCTCCTCATGACTTTGAAGCCGACATCCCAGCGTGACTTTGACACGACTTGCACACTTTCACAAAAGACAATGCAAGTCATGCCGAAGTCACACCAAAAGTAGTGCAGGAACCTTTTTCTAAGTCAGAGCGACTCAAGTTAGAACGACTTGTCAAGTGCTCTCAAAGTCGGAGCGCATGCCGAAGCAGTGTGAACTGGGCCGTAATGATTAAATAAGATAGATAAGGCCTGAAAAAAGGCCCTTTCTGTGGAGTTTTGGCAATGTCACACATCATAGACATTTGAGAAGGAAAGGAATTGTTCCATTGTATTGATTTCTGAAATTGTGTTAAAGTCATCATTGATGGCCTCTGTACTTTCTTACAGACTTTGTTAAAGATTTTTTTTCTATATTTCATATATATAGACTAACTATTGTATATAGCTTATTATCAGGATTATGAATCTTCCATCCAGCCATCCAGAATGAACTCAATGTGCTTGAATGCTGCAGAGTTTTTAATTGCTACTAATACACTTTTTTTTTCTTGGACTTGCTGGAAATGAAGATATGTGGAAAATGCTTATCGTAGAATTGTGGCTGGTCAAAGCTGCTAAAATGTGTCTCTTGGGTACATATAATGTCACATTGGAGGCAACTCACTTCTTTCCAAGGATAATTGTTTATTCAAACTGTTTCACATTTAATTATGATATTTTAAAGTGCACAAGAGAATAAGAAGGGTGCTTGTAAGTAAACAGCCAGATATATAAATCGATAAGCAGTGTGACCAGGTGTGTAAGACAATGTTACCTCAGAGAAGATTGCAGATATTACCCATTTCTGAAAATGTAGCAATGACAGGCGTTGGAAGATGAGATCCGTTTTCCTATGCACACAGGCACTTGGTGAAGAAGACTCAGCAAAGGTCATGGTGATAGTGCTTTTGGCAGAGAAAAATTTGGTGAACAAAAGGTTACAACAGTAAACCATAATAAAGAAAAAATATATACCGGAACCTTTTTAGCAGCAGGATGGGGAAAGCTCAGAGAGTTCAGAATTAAAGCTATAGGTAACACTTTTTTTTTTCATTTTGGATAAAGCAAGGGAGAGTTATAACCCTGTCAGATTTTTTTGTTCGTCATTTGTGTCCCGTTTCTGAGATTTCCATTCACTTCCTGTCCCATAGCCAAACAGGAAGTGAGACGAAAACCCTGCAAATTAAGGCAATTTCTTGGGGACCCCCAAGTCACCAGAATTTGTGTCCCCATAGTCACACGATATTGACACACTATACTGACACACTACACTATACTCATACTATACTCACACTACACTAACATTCTACACTCAGAGTCACAATAAGTGAACACACTAACTCGCTAATAGCAAACTGAGCCCTGCTCTATCTCCAATCCGACAACACACTGCAAAAGCTTCCTGTGGGAAGGAACATTTTATAGTGTGGGGTGGGTCTATGAGCAGCACTGAGCCATAATTGAACAAAGTCATCATCACTTTTTCCAATCAGGGCACTGACAGTGCTCTGTGCCCTAAATGGCAAAGCATTGCACCTGGCCAACAGTTGGGTGCAAGGATTCATCCAATAAGGGTCCTATAATGCACTGTGCAGCGTGCAGTGTATTGTGGGGTGCTCCATGGGTGAATATCCCGCTGGGCTCCCTGCAAATTCAGGTGTACCATGAACAGGCAAACAGGCGATGTTCGGGTCGAACTTTTGCTCGGCCCGAACCATTCACCCAACGCTATTTGACATTATTGAGTCTAGAGCAGACTTCTATATCCACTATTTTAGCTTTAAGCCAGTCAGTGCCATCCTCTGTGCCGTTGTTGGTATCTACTAGCTCGTTAAACAGGGTAGAAAATGTGCCCATTTTAGAGTCAAGATGGTAGACTCTATCTCCTATGTTTCACTCCTCTGTTTTAAACTGCTGGGAAATTGTTCTGACTGAATACATAGACTTCTTCAACGATGCCGACATTTTTTTTTGGGATGTCGTCTCTAGATTGAATTGAGAGTTATCCCAGGGATCCAATATCTTTGAGAATTGAGGTAGAGAGTCATGGATCACTGCTGTCATAGGTTCCATCCTACATATCTGTGCTATGGTCAGTATCAATTGTGGCTGTGTAGAAGAATTTAAGGATAGCCAGTAGGTGGGAATTACTCTCTTGGTAGCCAATAGGATATAGGACATATATTCCTTAGCATGTTTAGTTATTCCAGGGACTGAGGGGCCTAGTAAATAATGAACTGGGTCTAATGGGAAATCCATCCCTAACACCGTCTGGAGTAGAGATTGGACTGAGATCCAAACAGATAGGATTAACGGGCATTCCCAGAAGATATGATAATGCGTTCCAACCTCTTGTAGGCATCTCCAACAATTCTGGGATACAGAGGTGTCATATTTATGAATAGCTTCTGGGATCCTCTACCTGAACATGAGGACCTTATAAGCTGTCTCCCTCTGTTCCACGCATCTGAGGCTTTCAGTGTGGAGTCCCAAATCTTTTGCCATTGAGGGAGGGAAATAGGAGTCTGAATTATTTTGGCCAATTTCCCCATGTAGACATGAGAGTTCATTGTAGGTGGCTTTTAAATCATGGAGGATATTTTATATAGACAATATGAGGCCAGGTTGGTAAGAGCCTTTGGCACAAAGTATTTCAAAGGCATTAGGTTTTCCAGTATAAAGAAGGTGATATAGAGTGCAAATAATGTTTAAATTGGTGGTAAGAAAAGTAGCGAAAAACATACAAACGTTTAATCTTTGCTTATGGTGTCTGTCGAAAGTTCTAAGAAGATTCGAAGAAGCAGCTAAACTATACGGAGTCATACAGTTTAGCTGCTCCGTTGAATCTTCTTTGAACATTCGACAGACACCATAAGCCTTCAATGACAGATTCGACCTTAGTTAATTTGGATTTTCAGACGAATGAAATTTTTAATGAAAAACAAGATAAATAAAAATAAATTTTGGGAGTAACTAAATAAATGTATTTTTCAGACGAAAATGAAATCCCGATACAAAATATTTCTGTATGCACATGTCTAAAGGGGATAGGGGGCAACCCTTGTCTAGTAAAATTACTATGAGAAAAGGATGGAGACAAAAAGTACTCCAGTTGTACTTGGGATGTAAGGTGGGAGTATAAGGCCTGAAGAACTGACATGAATGAGCCTGCAAATCCAAAATGTGTGAGTGTGGCAAACATTTATGGCCAGCCAAGTCTGTAAATTGCCTTCTGAGCATCAAACTCAGAATAAGTGCAGGGTGGAAAGTCTTATTGATTAGGTCTATCAGGTCAATAGTGCATCTGGTGTAGCATGTCTATATGAGACAAAGCCTACCATTATGGATACGTTTAGGGATTATAGAGGTGAGACTATTGGCTAAGATTTTTGTAAAGATTTTATAATTTAAGTTGAGTAGGGCTATGGGCCTATAGTTGTCTGGTAACGATGGGGGGTTCCCGGGTTTTGGAGGAACTATAATATGGGCAAGCAGGAATTGAGGATGAGGGGTGATACCTTTCTGTAGAGAGGTAAAAAGATCTATTAAGTAAGGGACTCAGCGGAAAGTCTTATAATAAAAAATATTGTAAGCCATCTGGCCCTGGTGATTTGTGTGGTGGCAGGACTTTAACTACTCCAGCTAATTCTTCTGGTGTGATAACAGCGTTAAGTGTGGATATTTGGGAGGATGACAATTTGGGTAGTTTTAAAGGGTCAAAGAAGGAGTTGAATTTGTCTTGGGAAAAGAGGTGTTTAAGGTCTGTGTTTAAGCAATTATATAACTTTTTATAGAATTCCCCAAAAACTTTAGACATTGTTTGCGGGCAATGAGTTGGGGTTCCATAATCTTGTGTAAGAAATTCAGGGTAGGAATGGAATGGGCGGGGTTTAAGCTTGTTTACTAGTATTCTATGGGGCTTATTAGAATACTCATAGAATTTATGTTTGGCCCAAAGAAGGGATTTGGAGCATCTGTGCATATCTGTTCATATCAATGGATTTCAAATATTCGCGTAGGGAGGTGACTGTATGCAGACATGTCATTGAAGGGGAGGTAAGCAGCAATCTTTCTGCTTTATTTAACTAAGAAAGAATATACAGTCTCTGTGCAGCAGAGTCTCTCTTTAGGCGGGAGCCAGCTGAAATACACTGGCCTCTAAAGTTGGCCTTATGTGCCTCCCATAGGGTAGAAACGCCCGCTACAGTGTGTTCATTTAGTTGGAAGAACTCAAATAGTTTCTGAGACAGTTGAGTTCTAGTAATAGGGTTGTGCAGAATGGAGTTGTTAAGTCACCAATGACAAATTTTAGTTGTAGATGAGGAAAGTGTGAGGTCAAGCTGAATAGAGGAGTGGTCCGACCAGGTTATGGGGTTTAGATCTGAAGCAACTGTGGATTTCAATAGCGGGGCCATGACAAAGAGTCTAATCTAGAATACATCTTGCGGGGAAGGGAATAAAGTGTAAATTGTTTATGCGTGGGGTATTTTATCCATATATCTAGTAAGTTGTGAGATCTAATGAGTCTAAGGAAACAGGGGACAGTCATATTAAAATCCCCTCAACAATCAAAGAGCTGGGTGTATTTTCAGAGTTTCCCAAGCACGTCTTTGAGAAACTGGATTTGACCTGAGTTGGGAGTGTAAATGTTGACCAGGGTAAAAGAGTGAGAGGTAATGACAGTCCAGGAAAATATATCTACCAAGGGAGTTCAAATATAGTAGGATTTTACTCTTAGGGGACAGGTTTTTTAATCAATATGGCAATGCCCACTTTACCAAAGGGGTCAGAGCCTGTAAATGAGACAGGGAAATGTTTTGCAGCAAATTCTCCAAAGCAGAAATTAGTCTCCTGGACTAGGATTAAGTCAGCGGCTGAGGATTTGAATTCTTTCAAGGCTAGCCATCATTTATGAATGGAGTTCAAACCCTTCACATTATAAGTGAGGTCCTGTAAAGCCATTATGGTGTAACATGGTTATGCTGTAGATATCATTAGAAATCAGAAACAAAAACAGAAAAACAGTCCATGGTGTATCCTGTGCAAGGAAAACATAGATAGCCTATAACAGCATTGAGAATCAGCAATGAAAAGAGGTCTAAACAAAGTAAACAAAAACTGAAAAATAGGTCAAGAAAGGACCTATAAAAACATACATTTTGTGAACTATAGCCCGAGGGGTCAGAACCGCTCAAGATTTCACGGCTGTGGCTCAAAAAGAAGGGCTCCAAACTGTCTGGAGTTATCCTCCTCCATCTTCCAGTGAAGAAAAGGAAACCCAATAAAAGGTCTGAGTTATAACCTACTATAAAGTCAACCCATGGGTATGGGTGAAAACTCCCCAAATTAGGGGTAACTTAGTAGTGTGGGTACCAAAGCAGGATTAAGCAAACTGTTTCAAAGAGGGCTTTCAAGTTGGGAGCCTGGCAAAAAGGGTATGGCTGGGGTGTGGAAAAGGCCTTCTGTGATTTCTAGCAAGAAGGGGTCCAAATCCGACCTGGAATGGATGTAGGTTTAGGTGTTGTAGGGTGTGGTACGGGGTACTCACCTGACATCGGTGGAGAACAAGATTGCGTATGAATGCCTCACTTTCCTGGAGATCCCTCATAGAGAATTGGGTGCCATCTCTTGATGTTGACAGGCAAAAGGGGAAGCGCTGGCGATATGAAATTTGATGATTTTGCAGGTGTGTGGTCACTGGGCAGAAGCTGCAATGTTTAGTATGGGTTATAGGTGATAAATCACAAAACATTTGTATTTTTGCACCCTTGAATTCCAGTCATGTTTTATTGCGGATGACCAGAGTGTGGGCTTCTTTGCTATCACAGTAGTGAAAGTGTACTGTGATATCCCGGGGATTTGCCCCTGCAGGGGGCTTGGGGGCCAATGATCTGTGTGCTCAGTCCAGGTGCCAGTCTGTCAGGGATTAGAGGGACTCTGGTGTTAAAGAGGCTCAATAGGTATGGTTGGATCTTTCGGTCTCCCACAGATTCAGCGATGCCCCTGATACACAGATTCTGATGGTGTTCCCAGATTCTGATGGTGTTCCCTACACCTGTGTGTTACCTCCCTCCTCAGTTCTTGAGCAAGCTTTCCCACTTCTCTGGTGATGGCACATGTCAAGCTTTGCAAGAGGGATTGCAGGTTAGTATCCAATATTTCAACTGTGAGGGGGGCTGACATCTCTGTGGTTGGGGTGGGTGCAAACAGCAGGGGAATGTCTCCCACCTCCCCATGTGCATCTGCGGGTTCCGGTGGGGTGCTTTGCATAATTGAGGCTGGGGATTCAGCATATGCAGAAAGAGGTCCAGTATTTGTGTAGGTCGCAGCTCTGGGGTGTGGGATAGAGCTGTTTACTTTGGCCCGTACTTCACCATGGGTTGCCTGAGAGTTTTGGTAGTCCGATACGGGGTCTCTCGTGGCTGTTGTAGCTCTCGGTCACTTTGTGGGAGCAGTGGAAGGAGGCGGGGATTGGAGCAGAGGAATCTCACGTCTGCCATGATTGGATGCCACACATGCGCTCCCACCAACATTTATTTTAGGGCTTTATCTAGCACTGACAAGGAAAGGCAGAAATACGATTTTGCATATCTCTGGCCTCATCAAGGGTTAACAAATGTGGGCTCCCTTCTATGTGAACATTCTCTGAGGATGCAATCCTGCGGTCTATTTTCTGTTGGATTTATAGATGAGGAGAAAGACTTTGAGGCTGTGAGTCTGGTGTCCAGGCTCCTGTGTCCTCCAGCTGTCAGAGCCATCCATCCCCTTCCATAGCAGCCTATGTGGAGCAGGAGAACAGGTGCCATCTTGGCAGAAGGGATGGATTAATGGGGGGGGGGGTGAAGTCAGTCATCTGCCACAGTCTCCTTGGGTAGCTGTCCCTGCCAGGCTAGCTCAGTTATAACTGCTAGCCGCTATAATAGCCTTAAGCAATAATTGCATGTAATATCCAAAAGGCTGGTCGTTCGCAAGTAAATTCAGTCTGCCCCTACATGCCCAGCTTTACAAGAAAAGGGTTTATTGTGCACAGATAAACATACTGGAGCACACACAGATTTCTTAGATAAAGTTCCAACTTCCTCTGTTCTGACCCCTGAAACAGGATTTTCACAAAGTGCAATTTCTCCCTGAAACTAAATCTGAATGGAGACATCTGCTCAAATTATTTTGACATAGCTTTTTCTTAATCATAATGCAGGCTTGCTCTTCTTTTTTGCCATTGTAATAAATGAAATTGTCTGGGGGGGGGGGGGGGGGCTTAGTGCAGTTTCACTAATACAATTCTACCCACTTGAGTACCAGCCTGTATATACCCTTCTTACCCATCAATTCTTCTATTTATAGCTATAATAGATGCTTTCCTTCCCTTTCTATTTTAACAACTATATCAGACCCTCATCTAGGATTAGGGTCTGTTATAGATGACTGGAATCCCTAGTAATGTAAAAAAAGTAGTCAGGTATGAATTTAAGGGGTTCCCACATACAAGAACAAGAAAGCATAAGGTCCCCCCAAAAGATAGACACCAGGCCTTTATCTAAGCATGCAGTTTGGCAGGCCAGGAAACAATTTTCTAGTATCTGTATCAGCCAGTGCCAATGTCCTCATCTCCAGCCATACCAGTACCAGTTGCCATCGGATATCAGTGCTGACTGCAACCAATGCCCCGGTTACTACCTAGTAAGGCTCTAATAAGAGTGTCAGCCAACAACAGCGTGCCAATTGTCAATTAACACCAGTAGATTTTTCTAATACCAATTAATGCCAGTACAGTTCTCTAATACCCATGTCATGCTAGCACCAGTATCCTAAACACCAGCCAAATCAGTACCAGCTTTATTGGGTATAAATATCCAGATCACCAGCCACAGCAGCACTAGTGTCATCAGGGACCATTGCTGACCACAAGTGTTCTGTTAATAAGTCAAACCAGTACCAGTGTTCTAGTATTAGTGTCAGCCAATAAATGTGTCCTGATTGCATGCCACACCAGTATCAGTGAAAACTTGTTATCTTGTACTAATGTCCTAGTCACAAACCAATAACAATGTAGTTAGAAACTAGTTTCAGCCACGACCAGTTTCCTGATCACCAGCCAACAAAAATATTCTGAGTGTTCTAATATCAGTGCCAGCCTGTGCCAGAGTTACGGTCATCAGCCAGCACGAGCATCAGTGTTGAAATACCAGTGTCATCTAGAACCATCCAGCACCAGTGACAAATTTCTAGCACCTGTGTCAGTAACCACAAATGTTATCATCATCATCAATCACACCAGTACGAGTAAATTAGTGTTCAGCGAACAACATTATCCTTATCTTCAGTCAAAACCAGTAGAGTGTTCAAATGCCAGTGTCAGCTAGCACCAGTCTCCTGATCACCAGATAGCACCAGTACCTATTTTCTAATATCAGTGTCAGACAGAAACACTGTCCAGAAAAAATAAATAAATATGTGGTTCAAAATTAGGAAATACATTTACAATAACCACACTCAAGTAAAACAGAAAAGCGCATGTGATGATAAAAAGGTATCAACTTAAGTAGTTTAAACAAATCTTTTGTTGTGCTCTACCAACTATAAATAAAAGGAGATGGAGGTGAGATGTTCATTCCACCATGACTAATTCCTGTGGACACACTCTCACTTTTAGTGTTGGACCTTAAAGTTATAAAAGGTAAAAAAAAAACAAAAAAAAACAAAAAAAAACACAGGGTCCCTTTAACCAGTTAAGCCCCGGGCCAATTTGAGCTTTCTTTTGGTGGTATTTGATCACCTCTGCGGTTTTTATTTTTTGCGCTATAAACAAAAATAGAACGACAATTTTGAAAAAAATGCAATCATTTTTACTTTTTGCTATAATAAATATCCCCCAAAAATATATAAAAAAACCATTTTTTTTCCTCAGTTTAGGCCGATACGTATTCTTCTATATATTTTTGGTAAAATTATTGATTGGTTTGCGCAAAAGTTATAGCATTTACAAAATAGGGGATAGTTTTATAGCATTTTTATCAAAAAATTTTTTACTAGTAATGGCAGCGATCAGCGATTTCTATTGTGACTGCTAAATTATGGTGGACACATCAGACATTTTTGACACATTTTTGGGACCATTGTCATATACAGCAATCAATGCTATTTAAATGCACTGATTCCTGTGTAAATGACACTGGCAGTGAAGGAGTTAACCCCTAGGGGGTGGGTAGGGGTTAATTGGGACGTGTGTTTTTGTTTTACTGTTGGGGGCGTGGCTTCGCATCTGACATCACTGATCGTCTTTCCCTATAACAGGGAACAGACGATCAGTGACAGCCACAGTATGAAGCATGGGGAGAGGTTTGTTTACACATACCTCTCCCCGTTCTTCAGCTCTGTGACCCAATTGTGGGACACCAGCGGCGATCGGGTCTGCGGGTCCCACGGCCACGTTCACGGAGCTCAGGACCGGGTGGTGGGCATGCCACTGGCGGCGTGCCCGCGACCCATGGCTGGACACTTAAAGAGCAATGTACCTGTACATTGATGTGCCCAGCCGTGCCATTCTGCCGATGTAAATGTGCAGGATGCAGTCCTTAAGTGGTTAAACAGCTGGGTTAGACTCTAGTGGAGGATTAAACTCTGTTTCAGGATAGTTAGCATGAAGAAACACCCAGTAAATTATCTCAAAAGAAAGAAGGAAAGACATAGTGCTCCCTGTATTGTTAAATCGATCTATATTTATTTAACCATCTCCTGACCATGCTAAAGTCAAATGACGGCTACAGTACGGTCACACATTGCAGTGCTGCTTCGGCTGGGAAGCTGTGATCGCTTTTTTTTTATTTCAGGCTTCCCAGCCTAGTGGTGAGATGTGGGGTAATATTGACCCCATATTTCACTGTAAAGAGGACCTGTCATTTCATACTCCTATTACAAGGGGTGTTTACATTCCTTGTAATAGGAATAAAAGGGATACATTTTTCAAAAAAAGTGTCAAACTAAAAAAAAGCGCAAAACACTTTTATCCCCCAAAAAAAGCGTTCGAAAAATTGCTGCGCAAATACCGTGCAAGATAAAAAAAGTTGCAACCGCCATTGTATTCTCTAGGGTCTTTGCAAAAAAAAAAAAAACATATATAATGTTTTGGGGTTCTATGTAATTTGCGAGCAAAAAAATTATGATTTTTACTTGTAGGAGAGAAATGTCATAATTGGCCTGGGTGGCAAGTAATTTTAAAGGAATATTTCACTTTTATTGTTTTTATTGTTTAACTTTAAGCATTATTAAAACCACTGCTTACGAAAAAACAACTGTTTTAAAAACTGCATTGATACATATCCCCTGGGACAGGACCTGGGTCCCAACCCAAACACTTTTTATGACAATAACTTGCATATATGCTTTTAAAATTAACACTTTAGATTTTTCATGTTAATGTCCCATAGACTTTAATGGTGTTCTGACGGCTTTCTAATTTGCCTCGAACACAGCATAGTGTTCGGTGTTATCAGAACATCCGAACAACCAAAGTTCGGCCCGAACTTATGCTCCGGCCAAACTGTTCGCCCATCCCTAGTGATCATCTGTACAACCTATCAGTACCATCTACCAGTGCTGCCTATCAGTGCTGTCTATCGGTGCCCTTCAGTGCTGCTAATCAGTGCACATCAGTCCCACCTATCATCAACAAACAATGAAAAAAAATATTTTTCAAATTTTTGGTCATTTTTATTTATTTAGCAAAAAAATCAAAAACCCAGTGGTGATTAATTACCATCAAAGGGAAGCTATATTTGTGTAAACAATATGATACTAATTTAATTTGGCTACAGTGTAGCATAACCGCACAATTGTCAAAGTTTGACAACGCTGAAAGCTGTAAATTCCTGGGAAGGAAGGGGGTAAAAGTGTCCAGTATGCAAGTGATTAAAAACCACCCATCCTTTTAAGAACATTGGAGCAGAGAAATTCCCCACAGCTCACCACTGTCCAGATCACCAACCACACCAGTACCAATGTACCAATGTGTAGTATTGTTGGGTACAAGTGTTCTGATCCAATTGCACAAGCATGAAGTACCAGCATTGGTCACAACCAGTGTCCTGATAGCTAGCCACACCAGCACCAGTGCTTTAGTATCCATGTCAGCCAGCATTAGTGGCTTGATTGTTAACCACACCAGTATCAGTTAAATCTAGTACCAGTTAAATCTAGTACCAGTGTCCAGATTGTCAATCGGCACTAGTAACATTGCTAGCAGGTACGATTTTCAGTAAGAGTCCGTTTCCTGATCACCAGAGGCAGTACAGGTTTTCTAATGCCTGTGTCAGCCTGCACTAGTGTCCTAATCACAAGCAAGCACTAGTATCAGTGTTTAAATATCAGTGTCAACCAGCAGCAGTATCCTTATCGCCAGCCAGCCCCAGTGTGTTAATACCAGTGTCAGCCAGCACCAATACCAGTGTTCCAGATTCAATGTCATTCAGGCCAGCATCCTGATCTCTAACCACTACTATGTCAGCCAACACCACGTCCTGATCATCAGAAACACCAGTACCAGTGTTTGCATATCAGTGTCAGCCAGCACCAGTGTTGTCCTAATTGATAGCCACTACAGTATCAGTGTCTCCAGGCACCAGTGTTTGCCACAGCCAGTATCCCTAGCACTAGACATTTCAGCATCAGTGTTACTATATCAATGTCAGCTAACACTGATTGCATGCCTCACCACTAGCAGGTAAATCTAGTACCGGTGTCAGTGAGCACCAGTGTCTTGGTCGCCAATCAGCACAAGTACCAGTGTCATTAGATACCTATGTCAGAGAGAAGCGGTTTGCTGATTGACAGTCAGAAGTAGTACCAGTGAAATCTCATATTGGTGTCCTGATGCCTAGCCAACATCAGAAAAAAGTGTCATCAGGTATCTTTGTCAGCCAGAACCAGTGTCCTGATCCTGTAGTACAGCCTACATTTGCCAACAGTACAGTTCCATGCAGTTCTGCAAAGATTTGCCCACACAAATTTGAAAAGGTAGGAGGCCATAAGTTTGCCTAATGAGGACTGTTTGATCTTTAAATGGAAGGATAAATGGGATGTTTATGTCCTTTTATCCATCCACCCAAGTACCTTCAGGAATGTTCTGGTCTGTTTGAAAAACCTGTATCCATTTAAGAATACAATCTACATATGGGAAGAGTACATTAAAAAGAGTAGATAATAAAGCCTTATCTGGAAACCTGAAGATCAAGGCAGTGATACCAAAGAGTGTCCATCTAATTATTTAATCAGTCATGTCTGTCCCTGTCAACCCATCTTCTTCTGATGAGGACTACAATTGTCATTTCCCATG
Organism: Lithobates pipiens; assembly: GCF_037356315.1. Classification (NCBI taxonomy): domain Eukaryota; kingdom Metazoa; phylum Chordata; class Amphibia; order Anura; family Ranidae; genus Lithobates; species Lithobates pipiens. Next base: position 395,640,221 of record NW_027507748.1, on the reverse strand, counting down.
GCAGCATGAGAATGTTCACAAAAAGGCGAGGTATCCAGGGTGATGTAACTGACTAAAAATGGTCAGATTTTATGTTCTGATGGCCCTGCCCCACAGACCCAACAGAATAGTGATCTATGGTGGACCTTTCATCTGCCCATCCTCCATTCACAAATCTTGTTTCATTCATAGGGTCTTTAGTATGTCTTCTATGAATGGAGAAGTTTGGCATTGTCGGGTTCTATTGATGAGGATCTGTGATGACCCTTTAGTTCTATTGACCCCTGCCACACCAGAAGATTGTGGCACAAGGGGCAAAAAGAACATTTTGTATTATACCTATACATACTGTATATATACTGTATATGTTGTGTCTATGTTGAGTGTTGATATTTTTATTCTGTTTTACTAAACATTTTGTTTTCATGTATGCATCTTTCTCCAGTTTTACTCCTGTTTATCCCCTGATTTTTCAGGGTGGGACCTGAAGTCTTTCCACTGTCAGAATACAATAGCTCAGTGGGGAGGACCCTATCCACATTGAGTGTGTGGATAGAGAAGTGAGTCAATTTTTTTCATTTAACTTGCTGGTTGAAATAGAAAATGGACAAATGTATGGGCTGCCTTACAGACTCTCAATAAACCAGGACTAAAATCAGTTTATAAGAGCTAAATCGATTAGACTGTACATTAAAGGAAGAAGTAATTGCATTAGGACAGTAACTGCATTCCATCTGCTAAACACTGAATATAACAATGTCTCCCACAGTACACAGAACATGCAAATGTAATTATTTTAGTAACTATAAATTGCTAAATACCTTTTCTCATCAGCAGTATATAGCAGTCTTATGTCTTCTATCAATGTCCGGCTAAGGCTTGTAGGAGAAGTTTTCATTCTCCTCTGACTGTCCTATGGGGCTACCTGAGCCCTGACCTTCTACATGGACAGTGCTGATTGGCCTTGTGCTGGTCATATGCAACTCTCTAGTAATACACACTAAACTGGGCATGTGCAGAGGGCCTTGAAAATTCTGTACTATCAGCAGATAGATTGGGGACAGTAAATGAATGGGATGATCTGAGAAGGCAGGATCAAACAACCTTTTTACACAATGTGGGGGGGGGGGGGGTTAGCCCCTCAGGTTCCACAGTGAGTATGATAAGCATGTTTTACTGCATATACAGACTGATTTTACTACTGTGTGTTTAGTAACATTTTAATGTTTAACCTATCCATACAATATATGAATAATGTGTAGAACAGCCCTTACTTGTGTGGCTCAGACTCAAATTTAGTGCTTAAGGTTGCCACTGACAAACTTCTGCGATTGGTTCCAGTACCATATGCAAACATTTTGTGTTTTATCTGCTAGTATACTGCACAGTGCTAAACGGTGCTATACACAGTGCTATACACAGCTAGCATGTACTCAATACCTGGAGTGGATAGAGGGAGCTAACAAAGTGTTTGCAGGTAGATAAATGCTGTGTTACTATACAGAAAAGAACATTGCTATATACTGTACCCTCTCTTGCAGGATTTTCCTGTAGCACTGGTATTCTTAATACCAATGCTAGTATTTTTGTAAATTTTAAGTTTGTCTGAAGCTGCAGTTTGGTTCAGACTAATTGTGCTAAAGTTCTGGCTTCTGTACCAAATTGGCGGGGTTGTGCTAGTTTCCACTTGACCGTGGGTGTCGCTGTCACCAACGATAAGTGTTAGAAATGCAACAAGCTAAATGTATTGGGTACCCCTCTTACTCATAAACTGCCCGGTGGCAGTGGTTTGCCCACTGTGCATTCTGGGTAAGGGTACTTAAGGAACCGACGCCATATTATAGAGTGTGGTTCATTTTCCCGACCTCGTGGTCCTCCTGGCCTGAGGTGTGTGTTGCCTCATTCATTGTCTCAGGGCCGGCTGGCCTGAGGCTCTGAAACTGAAAGGTAGGCCCAGAGGCTCTGGGGCCTACTGATCCAGAGATGATCCTGTGCTGTCTTGGCTGCGGGGAGAAGCCAAGCAACTGGAGGATCCGTTGGAGGACTTTTCTAAGGAGGTCTGAGCCATAAGTCTGGTGCCTCATTGAGAAGCCTGGAGACTCAGTTAGAGGATGCATCCTGGGTTGTCTACCATACAGTATCGTCGGGTCGGCTGAAAGAGTCAGATACTGTGGGGAAATTCTTTAATCTTTGCAACCAGAAGCTTATCGTGCTTTCTTGTGGCAGAGGATTTCTTAACAAGATCACTAAATTTATCAAGTCTGTGGCAGAGACTTTGTTCGAGCATCTCACCGACTACTAGGTCAGTGAGAGAGGCCTATCCGGTGATTGCTAGATCCAGCTTGTGGAAATCGTTTGTCCTCTGGATCAAGAAAATACATTTAACCCGCAAAACTACAAAGGTACCTGATTTTCCCTTATCCTCTACCCCTCTATTGCACTGTGTGTGTTCTTGTTAAATAAATACTCAGAAAAAGGACTAAGTGTCAGAGCTAATGTTCTTTAATCCACTCTATAACGGGACCCAGATGGACACAGTGAGCAGGTGAGGTAACGGTAAGCCCAATAAAAACCAGCATCTCCTTTGGGGTTAGTGCTACATGTGGGGGCTCGAGACCGGGATTTGCCCATACCTCTCGCAACTCAAAGAAATTATCCACTGTCAGTCATGCAATAGAGGGTTTTGGACTGTGCCATATTTGTCTACAAGGGGTTAATTGTGGACCAACACCTGGTGCGTGAGCTGTGGGTGGAGTCAAGAAAGCCCAGGAGTTATGTGACCAGAGGAACTAGTGGGAGGAGTTTTTCATCTACTTAGTGCATGAGACACTGCGTGTGTGTGTCCAAACATTCAGAGGAAAGACCTGTTTGTTGCCGTAATGTTCCGAATGCCAAGAATGCAGTCTGTCATAGGACCCAAGATGTTCTCTGGGGGTACTGCCATGAGTGTCAGATTGCTTGGAACATTATTGACTGACAGTGGAATTCGCCTGAAACCGCATGGGCGTTTCATTCTGTACATGACAGGAGATGCTGAGGCCTTGGGCATGTTGTGTAACAGGTGGGAGGGACTGGTTGCAAACCCTTGACTGTTTGTCCGATGTCTACACTGTGGAGAGTACCTGTTCAAAGTGGAGAAACCCACCATGTCACCCCGTGCCTACTGGATGGATTGGGCCACAGGCATCGCCACTGAGGAGACTTTGTTTGAGCATCTCACCGGCTGCTAGGTCAGTGAGAGAGGCCTATCCGGTGATTGCTAGATCCAGCTTGTGGAAATCGTTTGTCCTCTGGATCAAGAAAATACCTTTAACCCGCAAAACTACAAAGGTACCTGAATTCCCCTTATCCTCTACCCCTCTAATGCAAAAGTGTGTGTTCTTGTTAAATAAAGGACTAAGTGTCAGAGCTAATGTTCTTTAATCCACTGTATAACGGGACCCCTAAGACAGACACAGTGAGCAGCTGAGGTAACGGTAAGCCCAATAAAAACCAGCAGCTCTGTTGGGGGTTAGTGCTACATTTCATTGGTATTTTTTTCTTTTATTTCACTTTTCATTTTCATTTCTATGTTTACTTTTATTTAGGTTGTAACCAAAAGAGAAATCAAATCACAATATTGAGGTTTAGTGCTTTGGGGTTGAGTTCTAGTGTGTTTAATATAATATAATTTAGTTATTGTATTTGTGTGTGTGTTTGTTTGTGTGTGTCGGGGGGGGGGGGGGGGGGGTTATCAGGGCTCGACACAGGCAAAGCTGTTCTTTGTTTGCAGCACATCACAACATACTTGTGCAGGTGGAATCAGTTCACTAAATAACCACATCTTTAATTCCCTTATTGGCACAGTTGCTAATAAACTTAGGTAATACCCTTTTGTCATGCAGACATAAAGGGAGATGCAGAGGTTTGTATACGCAAGTAGCAGGGGGTTAGTAGGTTCTGCATCCACATATAAAAAAAATTCACCAATTAAAATAGGTAATGTGGTAAAACCCCTTGGCCACATTTCCAAATAGTGGCAGGATCCTGTCTTATGATCCAAGTGCCAGCGATCCTGTGATTGACCATGTGTTGTCAATGGCAGCTAAATTTCTGCTGAATGCATGAGTGTCGCTAGACCCTGGCACCTGGGGTACTTGACTTGCATCTCCAACCAGGTGCTCTGGGTCTAGAATGACTTAGCTAGCATTTAGGCCTGCCAGTACCTGCATAGTTGGTGCTTACATCACTCATCATAGCAGACTAAATGGTGGGGGACATGAAGCCTCCATTGACTTATAGACCAATCATTGACCAATCAATGTAAGGGTATATTACATAATTTGTTATCATTGTAAGGGAGAACTACACTGACAACTGTGAAAAATGCACATTCATAGCATAATCCTGACCACTGCACTTTGTATGCTGTGCTGTACATTACATAGTCTTGGATAATCATACTGTATGTTACATACTCCTGCAAAAATGTAAAATCTATGATCTCAACAGTTGCTATAACTATATATAAGTAACTATTTTAATAAAGATAGGTTCAGCCAAAGTGTTATATCTGTCTATATGTTGTTGTTAAAAAGCAGAAGTAATGAAAGTTTCTATATATTTTTTTTTTTAGGCTCTTTGTCCTTGGGTTTATGTGTGTTTATGAGGCTCTTACTTGTGGAACTTTATAGCCACAAGTATACGCATATCTTGGGGGTGTAAGGACTGAAGAGTGTGTGTGTATGTGTGGTGTATACAAAAAAAGTAGACTCGTGCCACATACGCGTGATCGGAATTCTGGACGAAAAAAACTCTGATGGTTTTCCCGATGGAATTCCAACGGGATTTCCCTCAAGATGTCTAGCATTGACACGGTCACACCAAATTTCGATCATCAAGAACGCAGTGATGTACAACACGTACGACGGAACTATAAAAAGGAAGTACAATAGCTTCCATCTCGTAGTTGAATCTGAGAATGCGTGAGTTTTTGTGCATTGGAATTGCATACACACACGGTCGGAATTTCCGATAGAAAGTTTTTCCTTCTGAAAAACTGAGAACATGCTCTCAAAATTTTTCTGGTGGGAATTCAGCCAGCTAAATTCCAATGGAGCATACACACGGTCATATTTTCCGATGAAAAGCTCTCATTGGTCTTTTGCTGGCCGAAATTCCGATCATGTGTACGTGGCATCAGGTTCTATTCCATCTAAATCTATCTAAGACTTTTAGTTCTTTTCTCTCAGAAGGGCAGAAAGGCATCTTCATGCAAGTTTACTTGTTAAATATCTTTAAAAAAATTGTACCTTTTTGTGTGGAAAAAAGCAACTGGGATGCTAAACTGGTTCACCCTGATAGACAATGCTGAAGGGAGTAGTAAGAACTGAGCACGTCTTTTATAAAAAAAACTGTAAATTCCTCTAAAAAGACCAATGTGTTTATATGTAATGTGTTTATGTGTAATCTAAACACTTGTGGGGAAAGCCAGACATGGCTATTCTCTGATAAGGTTATCAATAGGGATGGTCTCAGTGCTCTGACCGACCTGTGCAGACATGCACACTTCTCCCTTGCTTGCCTGGACTCCTCGGGAGGGTGGAGCCCAGAACCATGGTCAGGTGTCTACATATAACCCAGCACACACCTGACCAGTCAGTATGCTGGTGGATCTCAAAACCTGGAACCAGGACTGGGGATTTCATCCCACCCGGTTTGCTACAAAATCCCCAGGCTCCAGATCCCAAAATGGATTTTAGTAAACAATGAGGAAACTGAAAAGCCAGTTTCCTCCCAAATAAGCATATAAACTGGAGCCCCTCAACCTGCCTGGTTGAGAATCCTCTGTCCAAACACTGCTGGGGTACCTCACTACCACAATATATATGTATATACTGTATATATATATATATATATATATATATATATATATATATATATATATATATATATATATATATATATATATATATATATATACACATTTTTCTGTGAAAAAAAGCTTAGCCCACTAACATTTGCATGCCTAATATTCAACCGGTCTGTGACGTCACTAGGGGACAATGCTGCCAGATGGCTCCACCCCTTACCCATTTAAGAACTGTCAGATGAGAAAGCAGGCAGTCAGCGGTTAGCCTTTTTTTTTTTTAAATTGGGTCAGGCTGTGTTGCAGGCGCTGTGATTGATGATGGATCCACATCGGGGGACATTGTTTTTTTATTCAATAAAGGAATTGTCAAAAACTGTGTCGATGTTTTTCTTTCTTTTTGACACTTTTTTTGGTGACTGGGTATACCCCATACTCATTCACATGGGGGGGCGGGATCTGGGGCCCTCTTGTTAAAGGTGGCTTCCAAATACTGATAAGCCCCCTTCCCTAGACCCCCACAGTCACCGCCCAGGGTTGTGGAGAAGAGGCACTTTGTCCCCATCAACATGGGTTGGGGGGCAGAGATAAGGGTCTAGTATGGAGTTTGGGGGGACCACGTTGTTCTCCTTAAAATCCATACCAGACCCAAAAGGCAAATGTTTTTTTTCATTCAGCTGTCATCGGGGAAGCCAATGACTCATCCGTTGTTAAGGATGTAGCACGCTTCTCAGCCCATGCCTTAACAACCTATAGTTTGGCAAACACCCTCGCTGTTCATGGCAAAACGAATGCCCAGACAGTTCACCCATCCCTATAATAGTCCTAATGTGCATGGACACATAGGACTACAATAGAAGACCATGACCATGAAGACCTTACCAGTAGTGTCTGTGCCGATTAGTATCTTAATCACAATCAGGACTGTACTAGTTTCCCCAATATTATAGTGTCCCCAAAAATGCAGTGCTGAACATAAAAAAAAAACGATCTGGTCATGAAGAGGTAAAACCTACCAGTGATTAAGTAGTTAATCAAGTTTCACAACAATGATAGGTTAACTTTTAAATTTGATGGTGAAGAAATCAATAATAGTAGACTAAACAATTAAAGGGAAAATATGAGAAGAAAGACCATCCAGACTGATGTACCATTTTTAGCAGATGCCTCTCATATAGCAAAGAAATTTCAGCACACAGATGTTTACATTAGCATTTTTTTTTACCATAGATCTAATATTTCTAAAGAAGAAAGCATGGCCAGGAAAGCACAAAAATAGTCATATGACAGGCGGGTAAGAGAAGTGGCATAGCAGACATAGATTGCAGCATTTACAACAAAAGACAGAGAGACAACTTTTAAACAATACTACATATTTGCAATTGAGTTTTGGTCCTATTAAAAAATATTAACAGTGTTTATATTAATTGATTGATAAACATGTGACATTAGGTATTAATATCCAGAGTGCTTCGGAAATTTTTAATTATTGAGTTAGTTAGTTTTTAGTATTCCATCATTTACCAACATTTTATAAAAATAAATTGCCTATAGCCATTCTGCATTCTGGACATGTCTATAAATGCATAAACTATAGTACCACTAGGCATAGTGTCCAGCCACATTCAGCTGCTGTATATATATATGTTTGTTTTTTTATTTAATAAAGGAATTGTCAAAAGCTGTGTCCATATTTCAGCCTGTCATAGATTTTGACAGACTGCTAGCAGTGGAGCAGGATACTGCACCTGTGTCTCCAGGGCACCCAAAAACATTGGGATTTGATGTACATGTGATAAAAACCCAGTGTGCATGAAGTCTTATGGCACATACACACAATCAGAATTTTGGTCAGAAAAAGCTCTGATGGTATTCCCGACGGAATTCTGATGGGATTTTACTCAAGCTGTCTTGCATACACACAAGTTCAATAGCCAGTAGCTGATAGCTTCCATGTCATAGTTGAATTCGAGCATGCGTGAGTTTTTGCTCATCGGAATTGCATACACGCGAATGCATTTTCAGATAGGAACTTTTTCCGACCCAAAAATTGAGGACATGCTCTCAGTCTTTTGCTGGCCGAAATTCGGCCAGCAAAAGTCAGATGGAGCACACACACAATCGCATTTTCTGACCAAAAGCTCAGATTGTGTGTATGTGGCATTAGAAACACCTAATGCTTGAATACATTAGAGGTCTGTCTGGCAGTTTGCCAAGATTCTGCTCAGGATTATAAATAAAGGGAAAGATATGTAAGATTTCAGAATCTCTGTTGTGAACTTTGAAGATTAATTACTCCACAATGCCTGCAGTTAAAGATGTGACCTATGGCTTGGCTTGTTCTTACTATTCGTATTTTTAATATTTTTTCTTTATATTTAATTTTTTTAGATGTGATTCCTCACAATAAACTTCTCTTATTTTCTCGCTGTGGTCTGCTAAATATAAAATTGAAAGTGCCTTGTTATATCTGATAGGCACAAAAAAATACCTGTTGCTTTTGGCAGAAATCTTGTGAGCTGATGATGTCCAGTGTTCCTGCATGTGCAGAAGGAGGGTTTATGGAGATGAGGAAGGTCACGGGAGATGAGGAAAGGCCTTTGTTCCTTTTAATCCAGCAGTTATGAAGTAGGTAGGAAAGACAACACATGATAAGAAATGCAGAGCTTCAAATAAACAGCATTGTCATTTAAAGAGGAAGTAAACCCTGATGAGTTTACTTCCTCTTTCATTCCCTGCAAAGGCAAAGCATAATGGACTACTATGTATCGCATAGTAGCCCATTATGTGTCACTTACCTGACATAGGAGCCAGCGAAGTCACTGCTGTCCCCTGTAGTCCAGCGCATCCATCTTCTTGGTGGGTCTCGCAGCTCCGACGCTGTCATTCGGCGAAGCCGCGATGATGTCGCTCCCGCGCATGCGCACGGGAGCCGAGACGCGCTGCATCTTCGTTATCGAGAATGTCACACTCAGTGCGCTCAGTGCGCCTGTGCACCGCTGTCTACAGCGCATGCGCCGTAGACAGCGGTGCCCGTCTTTGGGCAAATATCTCCTAAACCGTATAGGTTTGGGAGATATTTCTTGGACCTACAGGTAAGCCTTAATCTAGGCTTACCTGTAGGTCAAAGTGGTTTGTAAGGGTTTACAAACACTTTAAGAGCAGAAGGTAGGAGCATACTATCTTACTAGCACATTACCTGTTATTTGTATGTATTTGCAGCATGTTTTACTTTCAAATATTTTTATTGATAACAAGCAAAGAAACCAAACAGTCACTGTTACAAACATATACTCAGTAAAACATTTTCAAGCAGAGCATTTGCACAGAAAAAAAAAAGGCGGACTATATTCAGAATTACAAAGTGTACATCGCGTTACAGCACAGGGTAAAACTTGAACATATAATCCACAGTAATATTAGTAACGTGGGGGCGTAAGCCCAATGAGTATAGCAAAATAGACAATAGGGGGGTACTCTGCCCAGACAACTTGGGCAACAGTAATGGTTACGTAATGCGCAGTATAAGCTTCATTACCAAAAGAGCTTAATGGGTAGAAAGGGAAGTTGAGGGAAAAAGAAGAGAGAAAAGGAAAAGAGAAAAGGAAACCAAAACTAAAGATAGACAGTAAAAGTAGGAAAGGAAGGAAAGAGTAGAGTTAGGGAGGAAAAGAGTACTGGCCAGGTGTCTCATGCATGCCACGAAGGGGTAGGGACCTTCCCGAACCCCCATGAATAGGGCTAAAGGCTCCAGGAGATGTCTATCGAAGCCAGGGGGGAGGTAATGATCCGACCATGGGCGCCAAATTTGAATATGTCGGGGGATCCTATCCATTATTGTGGCCTTAATTTTACTGTATCATGGCCTGGGTAACCCTACTTTTAACTTCCGTAATGTTCAGAAACGGGGTCTTCCAAGCTTTCGCTATTGTCTGCTTGCCAGCTGTGGTGAGTTGCAAAAGGAGACGCAACTGTGCCTTAGTAAAGTCTTGTGGGGGGAGGTTAAGTAAGGCAAGGGCTGGGTCAGGAACAATGGATACATTAAACAGGGTTGAGGCCATTCGGAATATTGTCGTCCAGAAGCACTGCACCACTGGGCATGTCCACCATATATGAAGGTGAGTGCCACCAGTATCACAACCTCGGAAGCAGTTAGGAGAGTAAGATGGTAGGTATCTAGCGATCCTGGTCGGAACCAGGTACCACCTCATGAGGACTTTATAACTGGCTTCTAGCGCGACAACATTCTGTGAAGAGAGCTTGGTAGTTGCCCATATCGTTGTCCAATTGCTGATATCAAGATCCATGGCTAGGCCCTTGGACCAAGCAGAGGCATACGAGGGGAGTGAGGATGGGGGGGACGTGAGATATGCATAGAAACTAGAGATTATGCCTGGAGCATGTGGGTCTGAATCGCATACATCTTCGAATATAGACAACTTGTTCAACACCCTGTGGGGGCCCATAATTGTTTGGACAAAGTGGGAAATTTGGAGGTATCTAAAGCACTCCTGAGTATTTGCAGCATGTTTAAAAGGATAAAAGGGGGAAAATGTGCATGTATTGCAAAGATGTATGAAGAAAAAAAAGTTTATTTAATTTTGCCTTGACATCCACTTTTATACATTAACATTCGTAGTCTGGGCACAGATGTACTTTTTATATAATGTTTCCCTTAACTATCCAGAATATTTATGTTACAAATAATCATTCAATTCAGGGTTCATCCATGGCATTGAGTTTGCAGAGCATATTGGTCTTCCTATTACCTCTGTGCACCAATCAGAGAGGCATGTGTATCTGTCCTTTGTGAGTCATTCATCAGCATGTCCACTTTGATCTCCGTGCTATTTAGTCCTGCTTTGAAAAAAAAATGTTATTGGAGCTTCAAGTCAGCTGATATCCTTGTTTCGAACCCACTACTGCAGGTAGAAAATATCTAAAAATGACAATGCAATATTTAAAATGTACTTGATTGACCTAAAAATTAAAAAAACAATTTTGTATTGAATTAATCTAAAAAATAAAATATATATATATACATTCACTTTAAGGAAATCTTTTACAGTATACTGTAGCTCCAGGTCTTCGCTAAATTTACAAATGTGTTATAAAAATAGCACATACTATAATCAATACACTGGAGTTCCATATAAAAAAAAAAAAATTACATTTTTTAGTTTCTCACTATGCTGTTTATATCCAGCATTCCCTATTATTAATTATGTGTTAAGTGTAAATGTGTCTTCTCATATCTATCTGAAAAGTGGTAATTTGAATTCTTAAAGTATTTTCAATCCTTGCTGAATGAAATAGCCAAGGGACTTGTCAAGAGCAAGAAAAGTGGCTGCCTACCCACAGATTTAATGATCCATATTTAAAGTTTTGTTACATATTACACATATCACTGTGTACTGGGATAAAGAACGTTTTTATTTTTTTATTTATTTAGCTATAAGGCTTATGTGTTTGAGTACACTATCACCCAGTAGGACTTGAATTATTTTGCTATTTTAAAAATCTCAGCTGCTAGATCAGTTGAAGACATGATAACACAATAAAATTAAAGCTCTAGGCAATATATAAAGGCAATAGATTAGGTTTGCTCTGTTTTAACTTTACCTGTAAGGGTGTTTTCACATCGTTACTGTTGTAATGTAGCATTTTTTTAGCAATTCAATTTTTCCTAGCAGGAGAAACTAGCAATTAGAGCTTTAAGTGTGTGTGTGTCAAGAGGGTGGAGAAAAACAAGTTAATAATGTAATTTACTGTCCTGCAGATTTAAGGAGGGCTGGACTGTGATACTGATGTCAGTGGGAATAAACAATGCCCCACTTTTGGTGTCAATTGGAGGAATTGTGCTCCATTCTCCTTGCTCATTGTGAGTAATTGTGCCCTATCATTGGGAGGAATTATGCCCAATCTTTGGTGTTATTGGGAGGAATTCTCTCCCATTGTTGGTGTCAATGGGAGAATTTCCTCCCTTTTATTAGTGTCAATGAGGGAATTATGTCCCATTGTTGGTATCAGTGGCTGCAGTTTGGAGACCACTGGTCTAGTGGTTTTATGATAAATTTTAATGTGTAGTCGCATATGGCTCCAGAAAAAAATGGTTTCATGAATGCAATTAAATTATACATGTACTTTATCAGAAAGGGGCTTCACAGGGTTTACTTCCTGGTTTAATCTACTCCACGAATTAAATCTATGCAGATGTGTATAGCACGCTTGTGTAGTAATGAAAGAAATAATAGTTTGCAGTACAGTTTAGTCAAATTACATAAAAGAAGCACTGAGCATTCATTGTTTACCTGCATTGCTGCCTAGCTGCCATTATTTTTGTTCACAGTAAGGCAGCCCAGAGATGATTTTATTTTTATTTCCTTCCACCACAGTTGGTAGGAAAATAATTGCACAAATGCCGCCTGCAGCAATATTCTGTTCTGCCTATGTGGGAAGGCACAGGTGACTTCCAAGTTGGCAGAAAACAATGATTACTGCTATTGGTTAAATCTCCTGGCAGTATTCACATGTCAAAATCCAACAGGCTGGTTGTACCATCATGTCAATAGATCGCCTTGGGCACAATCAGCTTTTCCATAGTTTGCCAAATTGCGATCCATGTATGGCTGGCTTAATACTTGTTCCCCCTTGACAGTGACATATCAAGTTAGATTGATGTCCTTTCCATTCCCAAGCTTGTAAAATGTACTTACCCTAAAGGTGCAACATATGGATCAAAATTCAGCTGTTTCAGTAGGAACCTGGCTGAAAATTGATCCATGTATGGGCAGGCTGGTTATAATAAAGTCGATCCATCAGTCAAATTGGATACAACCAGCCTGTCGGATTCTTGGCATGTGAGTCATGAGGGCTGATTGAATGTCGATCAGATGCTATTTTTCCAGCATGCCTGTTCGCCTGGCTTCTGCCGGACAGGCTACTGTACACATGGGCCAGTTTCTGTTGAACTGATATACCAGGCTTTACCCTTGCTACCCTCAAAATTACCTTTTAATTAGCTTAATTTGATAATTCAAATACATTCACTTTTGCCTTAAAATATGTAGCCTAAGTCCCTATTTTGAATGCTTATATGCAAGTTATTGGCCATAAAAAGGGTATGGGGCATATGTACCAATGCAAAAAAGATGTAAAAATGTAAAAAAGATCATTTTTAGAAGTGCAGTGATTTTAATGCTGCTTATAGTGAAACAAAAAAAATGAAAAATTATTTTAAGTATAGTGCGTGGGGTTACCCTTAGTCTGCCTGTAAAGTGGCACATCTGCATCATGTATAGAACCTGCTGCAGCAAAAACTACATTTATAAAGAAAAACAATGACATTTAAATAGTTTTTCCTAGCAAGCTTTGTTTATTTGGAAAAGCTGGAATTTAGACGCTGAGCATGTGGGTGTTAGGAGCTGGGGCAGAGAAATTTGCCTGTTATACTCTACAGCTGATGGTGGTGCTGCTGGCAGACATGTTGGTAGAACCTGTGACATCCTTTGCTATACCATCATCCCTGTCAGTGGAGGCTGCTGAGAGGTCATGAGATATAGCGGGGGTAGATATTAAAGGTGAGCAGTGAGGAGGTGAGCAATGAGGAGGAGAAAAATCATGTCTCTTGTGTGTGGCTTTCAGGTACTCTTGTCAATGGGCTGAGTGGTTCGAGGTTAAAGAGGAATTCCACCTACAAAAAAAATATTAAAAGCCAGCAGCTATAAATACTACAGCTGCTGACTTTTAATAAATGGACACTCACCTGTCCCGGGGTCCAGGAATGCCGGCAGCCGAGGCTGATCGATCGCTCGACTCTCGGCTGCTGCTGCCACCATTCTAGGTGAGGGAATCAGGAAGTGAAGCGAATCGGCTTCACTTCCGGGTTCCCTACTGCGCATGCGCGAGTCGCGCAGCGCAATAGGAATTATCCGCGCTGTCTCTGGGACCCGTGTGTGTCCCAGCAGACAGCACGGCAGGACAGGAAGAGGCATAGACTCCCACGGGAGTCTATGCCCGGAAGTGGGTGTAAATACCTGTCTTTGACAGGTATCTCCACCCCCATCCCCCCTGAAAGGTGTCAATTGTGACACCGGAGGGGGGAGGGTTCCGATCAGCAGAAGTTCCACTTTAGGTTGGAACCCCGCTTTAAATGCCTTGTTAAGCATGTGGTGCCCAAATGGCTGGTGTTTTTGCCATGCTTGATTTGTTTGTGGCAGAGATTGCAAATTGCAACAGTGCGATCAGCAGAACATGTGCTTAAAAAGGCCCACACAGCAGAGCTGTGGAAAGTGAGTCGATAGATAACAGCGCAACAATCTGAAGGAATGGAATGGCTGTTCTCCTTTCTTCCATGATGGCTGCCTCTGGAGGACATCCTGCCTTGTTGGGGTTGTGCCTCCCCCTTAATTTCCTCCTCTGCTCTATCTGGCACCCAAGTCACATCAGTGACCTCATCATCATCCACTCCATCCTCATCATCACTGGATCCAACTTGGGGTAACATGACTGCCAATTTGTTTATCAGTGTTCTCCCCTCTCTGTAGGCTCATGTTACTTCCTTCCTCTACCTTAGAACCAACATAAGTATCAAGTAATGTCTGTGAATCCTCAAGAAGAAAGTGGATGACGCTGTATTCAAATAACTCAGCTGGTTCCTCCATGCATAATGCTGGGGCTATAGCAGAAGTAGCTGTGGACAAGGAGGCAGAATAAGGCACTCTGGCAGCTGCGGTGGGTTGCACATTAGTGTCAGCTTGGATCATAGTGTATGAGGATGATTTAGTAAGCCAGTCCACCATCTCCTCTGCATGCTGTGGCTGGATAGCATGGGCAGCATGTTGGCCTCCCAGAAATTATGGGGTGGGGGGGGGCTTATTACCCAAATGTAATAGAAACTGGGAAATGTGTGATCGGATGCACTTTATTAAATGAAAAGTGGTGTTTGACACACTTTAAATTGAGGACTGATGCTGACAGACATGTAAAAACATAAAATAAAAAGGGGGCGACACCAGCGTTGCAGTCAGAAAAACTGGCAATTTAAAAGGGTGGCAGGCAGCTGACAAAAAAAGGGTATAAAGCACTGTATACAGCCCTAAATGTTATGTAATGATGTGTTAAACATTGCACTACACTAACACACTACACTGACACTACACTATACTCCCACTATACAGACACACTACATTATGCTCACACTATACTGACACACTACACTCTGCTTGCACTATATTGACACATCATACTCAAACTATACTAACACTACACTAACACTCTACACTCAGAGTCACAATAAGTGAACACACTAACTCGCTAGTAGCAAAATGAGCCCTGCTCTATATATCTCCACTCCAGCAATACACACAAAAAATATTCCTGTGGGAACGAACCTTTTATAGTGTTGGGTGGGACTATGAGCACTGAGCCATGATTGGACAAGTCAAGAACAAAGTGAAGAACTTTGTGTCTGGATGTCCGCCGAGCACTGCTAACATCACTTCTGCTTCTGCATTCCAGGGTGGTTAGTGTGGAGCTTCCCACACCATGAACAATGCGAAATAGCCAGTAATAACCAGCACCAGCACACCCCTGGACATTTCAACCCCTGATGGGCACCGCCACCTTATGAACCTGTGAACCGCTAAGTCAAAAACGAACAAGTTATTATGTGACAGAACTACTAGAGTTGGCGCCTCCAACCCCCCCCCCCCCTTCTTTTTCCTTTTCCTTACTTTTGCTGTACTGTCCATCCCTTTCCTTTTAT
Source organism: Lithobates pipiens (assembly GCF_037356315.1). Classification (NCBI taxonomy): domain Eukaryota; kingdom Metazoa; phylum Chordata; class Amphibia; order Anura; family Ranidae; genus Lithobates; species Lithobates pipiens. The sequence goes on along the minus strand of NW_027507748.1, from coordinate 395,624,628 downwards.
ATTTTCTCCTTAGATTTTTTTTATAATTGCACAAATGTGGCACAAGTAATATTTCATTTTAAAGTAGGGAGCACAGATGTGGAAGCATTGATTTGTAAAGTGACTGTGATAGCAGAATTCTAGAAGTTTCATACAATGTGTTCAATCTATGACTATCTTCTGAAACATGAAACAGTTTCCACAGTCTCCAACGAACTTCTGTTAACCACTTAAGGACCAAGCTTCTGTTTTACACTTATTGTTTACAAGTTAAAATCAGTTTTTATGTGCTAGAAAATTACTTAGAACCCCCAAACATAATATATATATTTTTTCTAACATCCTAGAGAATAAAATGGCATTCAATGCAATACTTTCTGTCACACCGCATTTGCACAACAGTCTTACAAGTGCAGTTATGTAAAACAACAGTAAAGTTAGCCTAATTGTTTTTATATTGTGAAATATAATGTTACGCCAAGTAAATTGATACCCAACATGTCATGCTTCTAAATTGCGCCCGCTCATGGAATGGCGACAAACTTTTACCATTAAAAATCTCCATAGGTGTGTTAAAAAATGTTTACTTTTTTTTATTATTTATTTTATTTTGACACAGTCAAAAAAAAAAAATGGGTCACTTGTATTCCTATTACAAAGAATGTAAAAATCCCTTATAATAGAAAAAAACCATGACAGGATCTCTTAAATATGAGATCTGGGGTCAAAAAGACCTCAGATCTCATATTTACTCTAAAATGCAATAAAAAAATTATTGGAAAAAAATTCTCCTTTAACCACTTGCCGACCAGGCGCCGCAGTTTTACTGCGGCAGAATGGCACGGCTGGGCATAGCAACGTTATGTAACATCACTTCACCCTGTGGCCACTAGGGGCGTGCGCGTCCCCTGTTCACCCACGGAGCTGATGCGAGTGCCCAGCAGTCACGATCCTCGTCGGGCTCACACGATCGCTCGTGGCACACCAAGAACCGGGATCTGTGTATGTAAACACAGTTTGCAGTTCTCTGAGAGGAGAAAAGACTGATCGTATGTTCATACAGAGTATGAACAGCGATCTGTCATCTCTCCTACACAGTCCCTTCCCCTCTTCAGTTAGAAGACACACTAGGGAACACAATTAACCCCTTGATCGCCCCCCTAATGTTAACCCCTTCCCTGACAGTGACATTTTTACAGTAATCAGTGCATTTTTACAGCACTGATCGCTGTATAAATGCCAATGGTCCCAAAAATATGTCAGAAGTTTACGATGTGTCCACCATAATCTCACAGATAAAAATCGCAGATTGCAGCCATTTTGTAGATGCTATAACTTTTGCGCAAACCAATCAATACATGCTTATTGAGATTTTTTTTTACCAAAAATATGTAAACTAATACATATCAGCCTAAACAGAGGAAAACAATTGTTTTTTTTATATATTTTTGGGGGTTATTTATTGTAGCAAATAGTAAAAAATATTGATTTTTTTTCAAAATGGTCACACTTTTTTTGTTTATAGCGCAAAAAATAAAAAACGCAAAGGTGATCAAATACCGCCAAAAGAAAGTTCTATTTGTGGGAAAAATATAACATACATTTTGTTTGGTTGCAATGTCACACGACCGCACAATTGTCAGTTAAAGCGACACAGTGCCGAATCGCAAAAAGTGCTCTGGTCAGGAAGGGGGTAAAATCTTTTGGGGCTGAAGCGGTTAAGAAAAATGGGTGGAAGTAATGTTTGACGTCGTTTCCACCCTCCCATGCCATGGAGCTGAGCAAGAAACATCTTCCCCTTAGTCGGCAGCCAGACATCCACGGGAGAGGACGTGATTGTCTCCGCTGCTACCGCTGGGTCCAGTAAGAGGCAACCAAAGCATGGGAGGGAGGTGGGCATCCCGCATCCTTCCACCGATAAAAGTAATCTGCCACTGAAACCACTTTTATCCTGAAGAGAAACACGCGCTGTTCCCGAAAATACCGGGGCTATGGCAGCTAGGGGTACGGTGATTTGCATGACGTGGTTAAACAATGTTCACAGTCTCTAACCATCTGCTGTTGCAGATGCATAATTTGCTGAATGATAAGATAAGAAGTAAATGCAACTTGCAGTTTACTAAACAGGTGCAAAATTAGAAGCAAAAATGAAAAACAGATTTAGGATGGTAAAAACATATATATACTGTAGGATAGTACAAAGCAAATTATGAAAGCTGCACAAACATGGACTCTTCTCTGTGGCTCAATCAGGGTAACATGTAGCTGAAAAACCACAGACTCTATTGGAGGCAACTGTAAATTTGTTGATTTCCTGTTACTTGCTGCCTTAGTGACACTGGTCACTAAGACAATCAGTAGGTGTGGATCTTCCTTATGGGTAGTCAGCAAGTAAAATTTAACCAAGGATTAAAACTTTGCTCTCTCTAGTCAACACTGAACAAAAATGTTGGCTATAATTTTATATTAATAGCTTAATATTGACTAATAAAATATTTAATGTACTTGTCTGTAAAATTTACCGTATTTGACAGGCACCAGCCGTATTTCAAACCATGTATGAGTAGGCTGGTTGTATAAAAGTTGATATATAAATTGCCTTCTGTACAACCAGCCTGTCAGGCTTTTCCCAAATAATCAGTGCTGCTGGTTATAGCTTGATCATTGCTGGCATGGAAGGCAAAAGCTTAGTGGAAGAAAGTTTCCCATTCACATTGAATGTGTGGCTGGGGGAGTCATTCCTTCGCTGATTAAAAAAAATAAAGAATCATGTATGGGTTGCCTTGGAGTAAGGGCCGGTTCACACAGCGAGGCGAGGCGACACGGCTCGCCTCGCCTCGCTCCCGCAAGTCGCCCCCGTTCTGTACAATGGAACCTTTCTGAGCGGAGCGACTCGAGTCGCTCCGACTCAGAAAAAAGGTTCCTGTACTACTTCGGGGAGACTTCGGGGGCGACTTGCATTGACTTCTATACAGAAGTCCTCTGCAAGTCGCCGCTGAGCTCCCCGCAGGTCGCGGCGAGGTAAGTCGGAGACGCCTCGCCGCGCCTCGCTGTGTGAACCGGCCCTAAATCTTTTGTAAAATAATTAGACTTAGAAATTGGAAGTCCTGTATGTCTCTTTTATACAATTTATTCAACTCCACGGAGGCCCCCAAACCCAGAGTCTTTGATATGCAGACATTGCAAACAACGTTTAAGACTCACCTGCCTGCATTGTATTCCAGACACTTCTGCAGGTTATTTTATCAATAGCAAAGGTTTGCTTTAAATTTACATTAGGCAGTAAAAGAAACACAGAGTGCTTTTGACTGCTTTCAACCCTGTTGCAATGTCACTGAAAAAATAGGGGAAAAAATGAGTGGCATGTGAAGAAGATTACATGGACTATACTTTGCATGAGTCAGTAAATATGTAAGGTATTCTTTGAAAAAGCAAACCTTGAGGAGTTGCTTAAATAATTCACTATTTGAGGAGACTTTGAGGAGAGTTTGATAGAATGATAAAGAATGATTCATAGACAGAAAAGTACTTGGGGACTGAGCAATGCAACCATGCTGTGGATTACTAATACATGTAAAGTGTGCGCAAGGTCATTGAAACCACATATAGAAGTGGTTAGAAATACATATGTGACACAAGTTACAATGGGCCATGTACGCGGGAGATTTATAATTACTTATTTGTGTTGTAAGGCAAAAAAAATAAAAAATGATGGTACATTCTACAACACAGTGAATTTCTCCTGGGATCAGGTAAAAAATGTTATTTAGAGTTGGAACATTCTTACAGCAGGAAATTACTTTTACAGACCATAGCGGGATTTTGATCGAGTGTTACGGAAATAACTTTTTATGTATAACTCTCTTGAAATGACCAGAGCAAAACAAATTATGTAAATTCTCAAATGGAAGTATTTATTTTATGTATGATTACAGTGTGTGATTTTTACAAATGATGGAGGGCAAAGGTATAATGAGTAGCAAGTCATTTCATATATTACAGAAAAAGTTTTCATACCGCACATTTAATATTTGTACTTGTTTTAAATACCATATGTCATCAAAGTCAACATTATTCATTATAAATCCACACTTATGGGCAGGGCCGTCTTTAATATTGATTGGACCCTGGGCAAAATTTTTCTTGGGGGGGGGGGGGGGGGCGCCCCTATGCAATTTCCCTCTTGACCTGCTCTGAGACATACAATAAATAGCAGCTAGACTTAAAATCAGTTTACTGTATCAGATCAGGCAGCAATTGCGATTGGTTGCCAGCAGTTATAGCATTTCATTACTGCTTACTGACTGGTTGCTAGAGGTTACAGCACACATTATGGCTCACTGATTAGTTGCTAGAGGTTACAGCACATCATCTCCTCACAGCAGGGGAACAAGATAAACATATGAATGTCGCCTTTATTTACATATCAATGCTGCCGGCCGCAGCTATTTACTTAGTATTGTCGCCGCTATTTACATATGAATGCAGGTTATTCACATGTAAACACAGGGTCTACAGGTGAGTCATCTGCACACAACAATAGGACAGAGCTGGGCAGCATTAGTACCAGCACTTCACTTCACATATTGTGACACAGCACAGGACTAAAAACTTCAAGGGACAAGGGAATTTAATCCTGGATAGTTGGCAAATGTGAGGCAGCTGTTTTGGGCCCCACAACAATGACAGGGCCCAGGGCAGCTGCCCCTTTTGCCCTGCCTTAAAGACGGCCCTGCTTATGGGTCTAATTTATAAATGTTTCACACAATATTCATGCAGCTTCAGATAGTAAAATGAATCTTAGGTGAAAGTTGTTCGAAACTTGTGTAAACAAATTCATAAATAGTACAAAAGGGGTCCCTAGGACACTTTAAAGCTAGCCAGCACAAAAAAATGACATGCATTTGAAAATGTTTTTTACTCTGTTTTTACAGTGTTAATTAGTAATGAGACAAATGTACCCGGGATTGGTTCAGCAAAAGTTCAAAAAATGCTATTGAAGTTTAAATACAGAACTCAATGGGAGCCAAACACTCGGCTGCAGTAATGCTCCCTTTTCTAACAAAATGTAAGGAATTGACTAGGGGGGCCAGGCATTGACCCGTAGGACCAAAGAATAAAAAAGCTATAAAACCTGTTTGAACAGGGCTCACTTTCTATAGGATTGAGCAGGCATTTAACATATAAAACATGTATCTTTTTTGAACACTGACAATGAAAATAAAACACAGGTTTGTACCACAGCTAGCCATTATTTTTGAGAGACTGAACAAAACATTTGGGATAAGAAAAAAAAAATGTTCTTGTCATTTTTAGACACTGATGATGGAAATAACATGCAGGTTTGCATCATAGCCAGAAAGCCTGTTTGGACTTGCCCCAAATTCTGTGCAATTGAGTAGGCATGTATTATCTGTTGAAAAAAATGTGTTTTCTTTTAAACACTGACAATAGAAACAGCATAGGGGTTTGCACCACAGCTAGAACACCTATTTGAACAGTCTTCCAGTTTCTGAATAACCTAGCAGACATTTAGCATCAGGAAAAAAAGCACCACAGCTAACAAGTAAGTGTGTAAACACCACAATTATGGAGGCATTTTACACCAACTGTATATCAGTGTCTTTGTTTTGGACACTGGACATGATAGCAGCATACATCTTTGCAACTGACTTTGAAACCTTCATTGTCAAGGTCCCAATTTATGAGGTTGAGAGTAACCAGATTTCAATTTGCCCCATACCCTTTTAAACATTTCAGACTATCCAGTATTTGTAACATAGAAATAGAGAGTAAGCACATTGTACCATACAAATGTTACTATTGTTTTTTTTTTCCATGAAGAAAATGGAAAAACTCAAGTACTTGCCAGCACAACTTTATATTCTTTGTGGAGAGACCACTATTTCTGAGGGACAGAACAGGAAGATTTAAATTAAATTATTCAAATTAGACTGTGTATTTGTGGAAATATGCCACAGCATATAAATATTGTACAGATTTCAGACAGAGAATTTTAAATTGGAGGCCAATTTAAAGACAGACAGTCAGCTTATTTTAGCCTGAATGTAATGGAGATTATATTTTAGTACAGATTATGGAAATTGTACATACTTTTAGAACATAATCTAATCCTTTTTTTAGAATAGGTGAATATGGTGGCAGAGAGTTGACTTATTTAAGAAATATTTTTATTTATTTAATAATAATAATAATATTTATTTAAAAAATAAAACATGCATTTTTTTATGGTACACTATATAGCTATTTCACAGAGTTTATGCATAGAACCACTTCTTTATTGGGAGAAGGACATTTAGGGTAAAGGAAAGTGTTAAATTTCAGCTGGCAATAATCAAATTATTTTTCTGACTCATAATCTAGAAATTTCTACAGAGGCAATTCAAAAGGGAGAGAACATGCAGGCTCTATCTGTAAAATCCCAAAAATGATATTTTAATCTCCCTGAGACAAAGGAGAAAAAATGTTTAGGGGCATTATCTGCACAGATTGCAAAGAAAGGTTTTTGGCCAAAATTTCAGAGATAAAGATCTAGACTGGCAGTTTTTATGTAAGGAATCACTGTTAGGCCACCCTACTTTCTTTTCAAACATTTTTATTGGTAACGATCAGATAACAATTACTGATACTTTTAGTTTAGCATAGAAAAAGTACATTGAACAGAGTAAATTCAGATGAGATGGGATAACGGCGGGATATTGAGATAGGTGTTACATAGTTTAAACTGGCAAATATGTTTTATAAGTTAATAGCACAGATTAATATATTGGTGGGAGCAAAGGCCCATTAACACAAACAATTTTTTTTAAGGTGGTACTCTGTAGGTGGGGTCATAGTAAAAGCTATACAACATAAATAGTAAGCTTTGTTACCAGTGGTGTACATCCGGTTGAGAGGAGGGTTGGGAGGGGGGAAGGGAGACAAGAAGAGATAAAGAGAGGGAAAAAGGAAGAGAATTATACTTGATAAAAAGGTAGAAGAAAGGTGGTCAGGTGGCTCGCGTGGACCGTCGATGCTTGGTGCCAATTTCACACGTGGGTCGTGGGGAATTAAGGCTCCAGGAGGTGTTTGTCAAAGTCAGGAGGCAGAAACTGATCTATCCATGGGCGCCAGATTTTGAGTTGTTGGGGAACTTTATCAAGAATTGGGGCTTCAATTTTGCTATGTATCATAGCCTGGATGACCCTATTCTTCACTTCAGTAATATTTAAGGTTGGAGTCTTCCAAGCTCTCGCTATCATTTGCTTAGCTGCAGTAGTAAGTTGGAGGAGAAGATATAATTGTGCCCTAGTATAGTTCTGTGGGGAATAGTCCTGTGGGGATAGGCCAAAGGACGGATCAGGATCAAGGGTTTCTCAAAGTAAGGTAAATGCCATTTGGAATATTGTTGCCCAGAAGCGTTGTACAGTTGGACACGTCCATCATATGTGTGCATGTGTGCCTCTTTCGTCACAACCCCTGAAACAATCTGGAGGGTAGGATGGTAGGAATTTGGCAATCCTAACTAGGACCAAATACCACCGCATAAGAACTTTATAGTTTGCTTCTGATGTGACAACATTTTGGCATGACATTTTGGTGTTTGTCCATATATTCGACCAGTCTTCTGCGTCTAAGTCTATAGCTAGGTCCTTGGACCACTGTAAAGCATATGATGGGAGCAAAGCCTGGGGGGGATGTGAGATGAGTATAAAGATGGGATATAATACCTGGAGCATGTGGATCTGAGTCACATATACCCTTACATGTGTTTGACCTAATAACTTTTTGGGCAAAGTGGGAGATCTGAAGAAAATGAAAACACTCCTGATGCAGGAGTTGAGATTGTGCTTGTAGGGCTGGAAGTGTTTTTATGGTGTCGCCAGAGACCAGGTCATATATGCGACTCAGACCAGCCTGGGTCCAGGCCTGGAAAGAGGTGGGTTCGGTCTAGGCTGGGTAGAAAAGAGGATGGCCAAGGAAAGAAAGTAATGGTGAATGTGGGGACATTAATTTGAATGACTTTCGTAATTTATCCCAAATAAATAATAAATAGATAAATCCGAACTGAAGTGGGAAGCATAGTAAATTGGATACTGTGAGAGGGTGAAGGTCTATTGCGTCCAAGGCAACCCATAGAGGCCTTCCAACTTTTGCATGGTAGAGTGTGATTTGGGCCAACTGGGCTACTTGGTAATAATGCAGAAAATTGGATACCCCTAGGCCTCCATTGAGCTTACTATGGAGCAAGATAGGTCCCAAGACCCTGGGTTTCATGGAACCCCATATATATTTGTAAACTCAATTTTTTATTGCTCGATGGAAGTAAGGTGGGATCGTGATCGGAAGGACTCTATAAAGATATAGAAGCTTGGGTAACAAAGACATTTTTACAGCCACAATCCGCCCAAGCCATGAGACACATAGGGGTTGCCGAGTGTTAAGTGGACAGGAGTGATGGTTCAGCATGGATTGGAGAGGTAATTGGTCTGGAATAGGTGAGTCGGGTTGCTTGTCAGTTTAATTCCTAAGTAAGATATAGCTGAGGTGGACCATATGAAAGGGAAGTTTGTTTGTAGAAGCTTGAATTCTGTTTGTGACAGAGACACATTGAGGGCCCAAGATTTTGTTTGGTTGACCTCTAAGCCCTTGTACACACGGTCGGATATTCCGACGGAAAATGTCCGATCGGATCGTGTTGTCAGATATTCCGACTGTGTGTGGGTTTCCGCCAAAATTTTAGAGCTGGGCTATAAAATTTTCTGACAACATGATCTGATTAGACTTTGTCCGATCGTTTGTAGAGAATTCCGATCGGACAAAGTGCCACGCATGCTCAGATAAAATTACGACACCAAAGCTATTGGCTACTAGCCGCAACATAGTCCCGTCGCAAGCCACGAACGTCGTCACGCTCCGAACGATCGGATTTTCGGACAACTTTGTCCGACCGTGTGTATGCAACACCACTTTTGGACAAAATCTGTTAGAAAAAATCAGACGGATTTTGCTGTCGGAATGTCCAACCATGTGTACAAGGGCTAAGAGTTTAATGAGGTTTGGAAGGGTAATATGTGGAGAGGTAACGAATAATAGTGCATTGTCAGCACATAGACATAATCTGTGAGACGTAGAGGGTATTTCTAAACCTTGAATATTTGGGCTTGCTCTAATCAGGGCTACGAGGGGTTCAATTGTGAGGGCAAATACTAATAGGGGTAAGGGGAAACCTTGTCTCGTCCCTCTTTGTATCGGAAAACATTCATAGCAAAACCAAGAGTATTTCACATATGCTTGGGATTGAGCATATAAGGCATTTATCCATTGTAGGAAGCGTGGGCCAAAACCCCAATGCTGCAAGATATTGTACAAGTAAGACCAGGATACTGTGTCAAATGTTTTCTTATATCGAGTGACAGGAGTATTTTACTGGATCTGGCTAAGTGTTGCAGTAAGACAACACGACGAATGTTATCGCTAGCTTGCCCCCAGGGGTATAAAGCGCACCTGATCCTTATGAATCAGCCCCCCCATGATTGGGTTGAGTCGCAATGCTAGAATTTTGGCTAGAATTTTTTCTTTTGTTTTTATTGAAAATGTAAAACATACATTGATATAAAACAATCAAGAGGGCCTGTATGAAAGTTACATTGTTTAGTTTGTAATACATGTTGTCAATACACATTGTTAATGTTTACAGTAATAATATGCATTCCAAAGTCCTAATTAAAACAAACCTCATTAGGAAGGTAGGTATTGCAAAAAAGAAAAAAAATACAAAGAAAAGAAACAAAACAAATACACGTGGTTTGGAACTAAGAAAAATAAGATAATCTCACCATCTTGTTACGGTCTTGAGCTATAAGTTGTTCAATGAGTGGAATATTATTCTGGTGGTTTTAAACTCTAGGAACCTCATCAGGCACCAGGGGAGTCAGCACCTACAGTACATGCATGGGTGCAGGCCTAGGCAACTCCAGGGGTTATGTCCCTGTATTATCAAATCAATTCTCTATACACATTATGCTTTAGTCCAAGACATCCATAGCGTCTAGTGGTAATCAAAGGTCCGTTTGGTGGTCGGCATGCTAAAATATTCTCAAATGTGAAGTTCTATTGTACCATGTTAATAACTTCAGACACACTGGGAGCTAGGTTCGTCCTCCATTTCCTTGCAATGAGTATTCTAGCCGCTAAAAAGATGTGGGTAACTATTCTATGGCAGTCAGGTGGGAATGAGTCTACGTCAATTTTAAATATTGCTAAAGCTGCCGCAGGAGGGGTGAGTATGTTAGTTATCTCAGAAATTATGCAGAATAGTTTATTCCAAAAACTTGTCAAATGTTTACATGTCCAGAAGATATGCATAATCTGTCCTACCCCTCCACAGCCTCTCCAACAAAGTGAGGAGTATGATGGAAGAAACTTAGAAATTCTATAAGTAAGGTACCATTTTAAAGAAATTTTGTGTGACAGTTCCCAATGGTTAACACATTTAGAGGCTTGATAAACAGATTTTAAAGCTGCTATCCATTGGGCAGAAGTAAAAGTGGACCCTAGGTCTGATTCCCATTTCACATGTGGTGCAGACTTATGAAAAATAAGTATGTTTTGTAAAAGATTATAGAACAGCAAAGTTCCTTTTTTTGCACAATCCTTACTGGTTAGGTATTGCCAGCTTAGCTTATGTACCTGAATGTCTGGGGAACTAAGAGTGTATAAAATGCAAGATCCGAGCGTATGTATAATTTTCTGTGTTTGGTATATTAAATTCAGCCTGGAGTGATTTAAATAGATGTACCTTGGACCATCTGAGCTAGGTCAGAGATTCCTTTGTCCTTCCACTTTTGGAGAGATAGGTTCGGGACTGAGATTTCTAGGGCTTCTAGTGGTATCGAAATGGAAGTCTTTTGTGATGGAGGAAAGATTGTTGATTGATATCTCCTCCAAGCTTCTAAAGAGGCATTGGATGGTGAGAGGTGGTCGTTTCAATGAGCCAGGTTTCCAAGTGTCTGCTATTAGTAGGTTCTGTAGTGCTGTAGTGGGGATAAAGGATTGTTCTTAACCCACCTCTTATCTATATCTGGTTGAAATCAGCAGCGCAATTGAGCCATTTGTGTTGCTACCCAGCAATCCCTTAGGTCAACCATGCCCATACCTCCCGCAAATTTGTGCTTCAAAAGTTGGGCATGGGAGCTTTGGGGCTTCATATCTTGCCAAATCTGTGCTCTCAGTAACCTAGTAAGCGTTGCAAAATGTGTTTGTTTGGGTAGTATGGGTATTGTCCTAAATAAATACAATATTTGAGGCAGCACAAACATTTTAAAGGCAGCTAAATGTCTCATCCAGGACAGTTCATACTTAGTCATGTTTTAGGTCTCTTTTGATATTTTGATAATAAGGAAGGAGTAGTTAGTGTCTACTAATCGCGTGATGTCGGCCACCAGTCAAATGCCTAGATAAGGGATTCCTTCTGTGCTCCATGTGTATGCATAGGATGTTTGTTGTTTTTTGCTAAGTTTCGGGTCTACCCCTAAATTTAGAATTAGCGACTTAGCAAAATTTACTTTGTAGTAAGATATTGCGCTAAAAGTTGTAAGAACTTCGTGTGGGCCTACCTCACAGTCTGGAAAGGAATTGGGCACATCGAGTTTAAGTAATGAAGCATGGAATATGGGGTGGATCCTGAATGAGTCGGGGAGTTCAAGTTCATAAGCTTCTTTTCTTGTCGAATTATTTTTTTATTGTCCTCCTGTGCCTTAGAGATGGTTTCCTTAAGCACCCGATTGTTAATGACAATGAAACTCAGCCTATCTTGGACAGCTGGTACAGGAGAATCTGGTACAAGCGTTGGCAGAAAAGAGGGATGAAATCCGTAATTGGAGAAGAATGGTGACTGATTTGTGGCAGAGTGAGTGGAGTTGTTGAATGCAAATTCTGCCAATCTTCCTGAGAAAAAAAAAAGAGAAACAACGTAGGTACTGCTCCAACGTTTGGTTAGTGCGTTCCGTCTGCCCATTGGTCTGGGGGTGATAGGCTGTGAAAAAACTAAGTTTGATGCCTAGTGCTTCACACAGTGATTTCCAAAATTTTGAAGTGAATTGTACTCCACAGTCAGAAACAATATCACTGGGAATTCCATAGAGCCAAACAATTTTTTTAATAAATATCCTGGCAGTCTCAGTTGCGGATGGAGTCCCTTTCATGGGAATTAAGTATGCCATTTTAGAAAAGCAATCGACTACAGTAGGTGACCCCGATATTGTGTCAATCTCTCTGCTTTTATCGATGAGATTGACACCCTGCGAGCCCCATCGCGGGAGCCAGCACGGAAAAATGTTTCTTTTCCCGATAAGCAACAAGCATCGCTGGCCGGGTTTACACTGGTGCGGGGATCCGAATTGGATTTCCGCCAATACCAGGCACTGTATTTGGTATGAATCCTAAGGGAGAACTCCACGCCAAATAAAAAAAAAACTGCCATGATTTCCCCCTCCGTAGGCATACCAGGTCCTTAGGTCCAGTAGGGATTTTAAGGGGAATCCCCTACGCCAAAAAAACGGCGTGGGGGTCCCCCCAAAATCCATACCAGACACCTATCCGAGCATGCAGCCCGGCTGGTCAGGAAAGGGGGTGGGCGACGAGCGAGCGCCCCCCCTCCTGAGCCATACCAGGCCGCATGCCCTCAACATGGGGGATGGGAGCTTTGGGGGAAGGGGGGCGCCCTGCGGCCCCCCCACCCCAAAGCATCTTGTCCCCATGTTGATGAGGACAAGGGCCTCTTCCCGACAACCCTGGCCATTGGTTGTTGGGGTCTGCGGGTGGGGGGCTTATCGGAATCCGGGAGCCCCCTTTAAGAAGGGGGCCCCAAGATACCGGCCCCCCACCCTATGTGAATGAGTATTGGGGTACCATCTACGGCCGCAGTGCCAGGGACGCGGTGTGTAGCGACTTATATAGGGACAAGGTGCTGAGTCACCGGTTGATGTCCCATGGTGACCCCGTCCCCTTATGATGTCACAGTCCCAGCATCCTCCAGGACCGTGACATCATAAGGGGGTGGGGGTCACCATGTGACATCAACCGGTGACCCCGCCCCTTGTCCCTATATAAGTCGCCGCACACTGCATCCCTGGCATTGCAGCCGGATAGAGAGCGTCGAGTCAACATCTCAAGAAGGAAGAAGCAGAAGAACGGAAGGCGGCAGCGGCAGCAGAAGACTGGGCCTCCGCTAGTAAAAGAGCTGGAAGAAGAAGCAGTGGCCCGGAAAGAAGAACCGAAGAGGGGGACAAGACCCCCGAAGTCGGGAAAGAAGGGGCGGCGGCGACGGAAGGCCGTGCCTCCGCTAGTAAAAGAGCTAAAGGAAGAAAGCGGAGAACCGAAGAGGGGGACAAGACCCCCGGGCGGCGGCGAGAAGACCCCCCAAGGTGTGTTGTGTTTTATTTTTATTTTTTCCCCAGGTGAATGGGTAGGGGTACATGGTACCCCAATACTCATTCACATAGGGTGGGGGGCCGGTATCTGGGGGCCCCTTCTTAAAGGGGGCTCCAGGATTCCGATAAGCCCCCCGCCCGCAGACCCTGACAACCAACGGCCAGGGTTGTCGGGCAGAGGCCCTTGTCCTCATCAACATGGGAACAAGGTGCTTTGGGGTGGGGGGCTCGCTACTATAGGAAAATTACATTTTCCTATTTCAGCCAGCGCAAGAACCAGCACGATGGGATTGCGCTGGTTAGAGAAGCCTGTCGCCGGGAACCAGTGCAACAGGATTGCGCTGGAAATACAATATCGGCGGCATCTACTGTACCATAAAGATAGAAGAAAACCCTTCAGAGGGGGGAAGCTCAACAATGAAGTCCATTGTGATCTTATCCCATGGTCTTTCAGGGATAGGCAGTGGTCTAAATAGTCCCCATGCTTTATTTTTACTGTACTCATTCCTGAGGCAGGTCAGGCAAGAATTAACGTAATTCCTACAGTCCTTTGCAAGATTGGGCCACCAGAAGTGCCTCTGAACTAGGTCCATAGTCTTGTGACCCCCAAAGTGACCTGCCAAGGGATAGTCATGGCAGACCTGTAGAACGGTGGTGCGCAGATTCTGAGGGACACAAAGTTTATTCCCCTGCCAGAAGAGCCCATCCTTTTCTTGGAGATTTGTACCTGGGGGTAGCTATGTTCCTCTGGATGCCTGACGGATCTGTGACATGAAACTAGGTTGGGTTAGTAAGAAATTCCCAGCTTGCGGGATAGTATCTGGTGGGGATGAAACCTCAGCCTCTGTTAACATGTGGGACAGCTCATCGGGTTTAATGTTCTTGGACCCTGGCCGGTAAGTAATATGAAAATTAAAATGAGAAAAGAAAAGAGCCCATCTCGCCTGTCTGGGTCTGAGGCATTTGGCTGTCCTGAGATATTCTACGTTTTTCTGAACTGTGAAGATCAATATAGGGTGTGCTACTCCCTCCAGGAGGTACTGCCATTCTTCCAAGGCTGATTTTATCGCCAGGAGTTCTCAGTCCCCCACATCATAGTTTCTTTCTGATACACCTAATTTTTTGGAAAAGAAAGCCACAGGGTGCATTAAAGACTTAGGTCCTTGACTTGTTGAGACAGGATGGCCCCCACAGCATTTTCCGATGCATCCACTTCCAAGGTATAAGACAAGACAGGATTAGGGTGTTTTAATACTGGGGCGGAGGTAAGTTTGTCAAACGCAGCTTGGGCTGCTGTAGTCCATTGAAAAATACTTTGCTTCCTTGTGAGCTGCGTGATAGGTGCTATGATACTGGAGAAGTTCTTGATAAATTTCCTGTAGAAATTGGAGAACCCAATAAAACGTTGCACCCTTTTTTGTCAGTTGGGGGAGGCAGGGCTAGTGCAAGGATTTTTGACACCCTAGGCGAAACCTAATGTTGCCGCCTCCATTGGCTCTGCCCCTGACTATACGTGGAGGGGTGGAGATTTTTGTGGCACCTTGCAATGACCCCCCCTGTGGTGGTGTGCTGTCTAGTGAAGGTGTGGTGTAGTCAAGTTGTGCGGTGTAGTGAAGGTGTGCTGTGCGGTGTAGTTGAGGTGTGCTGTGCGGTGTAGTGAAGGTGTGCTGTGCAGTGTAGTGGAGGTGTGCTGTGTGGTGTAGTGGAGGTGTGTAGTGAAAGTGTTCTATGTGGTGTAGTAAAGCTGTGCTGTGCGGTGTAGTGAAGGTGTGCAGTGTAGTGAAGGTGTGCTGTGCGGTGTAGTGAAGGTGTGCGGTGTAGTGAAGGTGTGCGGTGTAGTGAAGGTGTGCTGTGCAGTGTACAGGGATCATGATACCCAGAATGGTATAGCTGTATGACAGGTGGGGGGGGGAGTGGGCTGGTGTGTGGAAGTCCTGTGGATCCGAACTCATTGTTCATAGAACACACAGTAAAGGGTTCATGCCTCCACCCACGTTACTTTCCTGTCCCTAGGTGTGTGGAGAAATTTGCACAGCACAGACTTACTTGGTCTCACCTGCTTCACAATCACCGCTTGCTCCTCCAACCCTCCGCTGATAGAAGAGATCATGACATCCCCCAGCCCCACCTCTTGTTCACTGCAAAGCCACCATTTCTCTCTTAGCTGTGCTGTCTGGCGGCACTGTCTGTGTCTCTGGCAAGATCCTGTGTAATGTCATCTGGGGTGAGCGAACCGGCTACCCCCTCCCCCCCCACGCAGCTTCTGGCTGATCAAACCATTCAAAAATATATAAAACCATACCCTCAACTTACCTATCAAAGATCTTCATCCATGAAAGATCGAATAGTTATTAGCCATTTTGCCCCCCGGCAACTAACCAAGTCCAAAAGCAGGGGCACCTACCCCTGCGGTCACTGTGACGTATGTCGATTTATTTCCAACTCTTCAGACATCTTATTGCCAAATGGTTCGCATTACACTACCAAATATAATGTAACTTGTAAAACAGTAGGGGTGGTTTATTTTGCAAACTGCTCCTGCGGTTGTTTCTACATCGGTAAAACAAAACGTCCATTTTCAAACGTATCAGAGATCACATGTTGCCACTTTTGAAACGTCTATGCACAACTGCTTTGAACAGACACATAGGTTATCATCATAATTTTGACCCTAATGTGGTGCGATTTTCAGCCCTCGAGTATGTACCCTTACATGTCCGGGGGGGTGAAATCGACTCCCTTCTATTACAACTTGAAACTAAGTGGATATATACCTTAGATGCAACCAGGCACCCGGGTTTGAATGCATGTATTACATTTAAACATTTTCTGTAATTTATGTTGACAGACCTGAACCCCACCCCGCTCAGTGACCAACCCCTTCTCCCGGTGTTTTTTTTTTTTTGCTTTAACTGTGGGTTTTTCTCATATTTATTTAATATTTATTATCTTATTATCTATTTAATTTTATATTCTAGATCTAGTAATAAATTAGCTCAATATGTTATGTTTTATTAGAGTTTAAGTAAAGTAATTCATTTTTTATGCATAAATTATGTTTGTGTACTGGATTGATCTCTTTTTCCTAATTTTCCCTTTTTCCTTTTTTTTATTTTTTTGCTGAGACCAATCACAGCGATCACAGTCACAGTTGTAAACTGCAATGGGATTGTTTACTACTGTGTGATCCCTGTGATTGTCCACCGTAATCACAAGGTACAAGAGACAATCACATCCTCCCTGTACCATGTGATAGCTGTGACCAATCACATTACCACAGTAGTAAACAATGAATGAAACCTTTGAGCAGTATGAGATCCCATTCACATCTGGCGTTTTGGGATCTCCAATTACAAATCACACTGCAATAGTAGCAAAGTGCACCATGTGTGTTTGGATGCCTTTCATTGATTCATTCAAGTTACGTGGTTTTGCCACGCAATAAATCGTGAGGCAATAGTCCCATGTGCCCTGTGTGGCTCACGTCCTTAACCTGGTGGTGCAGCGGTTCTTGGGCAGGTACCCGGGCTTACAGGATGTCCTGAAGCAGGCCAGAAAAGTCTGTGTGCATTTCCACCGATCATTTAATGCCTGTGCTCGGCTGGCTGAGCTCCAAAAGGAGTTGAACCTGCCCAAGAACCACCTTATATGTGACATGCCCACCAGGTGGAACTCAACGTTGGCCATGCTGCAGCACCTGCACACGCAGCAGAGGGCCATCAATGAGTACCTGTGCGACTACGGAACCAGGACAGGGTCAGGGGAGCTCAGTTTTTTCTCACCACGCCAGTGGGTCATGATCAGGGATGCATGCACTGTCCTGTCACCATTTGAGGAGGCCACAAGGATGGTGAGCAGTGACAGTGCATGCATCAGTGACACTGTACCTCTGAGGCAGAACAGAGGCAGGAAGAGGAGGACTTCCTTGCCTCTCAAGGCCCCCTTTATCCAGACAGTGTTTCTGCTGTGCCAACCATCACACAGGAAGAGGAGGAGGAGGAGTATGATTGTGTCAGCATGGAGGTGGAGGCTGGCACTCAGCATCAGCAGCAGCAGCAGTCTTGTAGGGATGATTTACAGTCCCAAGAAACCCGTGGACTTGTACGTGGCTGGGAGGAGGTAGCTGCGGATCATGTTGTCCTTAGTGACCCAGAGGACTCCGGACCAAATGCCTCAGCTATCCTACGCTGCATGATCCTGCAAAGCCTGCGGAAGGATCCTTGCATTCTTCGGATCAAGGCGAGGGACCATTACTGGCTAGCCACTCTCCTTGATCCACGGTACAAGGGTAAGGTTGCTGACTTTATCTTGCCATCGCAGAGGGAGCAGAGGATGAGACATCTCCGGGAGGCCTTGCAGAAAGGTCTGTGCAACGCGTTCCCAGAGACTGGGAGGTTACAAACTCCTGGTTCTGGACAACGTGTTGCTGAGAGATCGATCAGAAGGAGCGGTGGAGAAGGTGGCCGTCTGACCGATGCGTTCAGACAATTTTTTAGTCCGCAGCCCCAAGGTATGATCGGTTCCAGCAACCATCGCCAGCGTCTGATTTACATGGTGCAGGAATACCTAGGGGCAAGGTCAGACTTGGACACCTTTCCCACCGAAAATCCTCTGGCTTACTGGGTCTTGAGGATGGATCACTGGCCAGAGCTTGCACAGTATGCAATTGAGCTACTGGCCTGTCCTGCATCCAGCGTTCTTTCGGAACGCACCTTCAGTGCTGCTGGTGGCTTTGTTACCGATCACAGGGTGCGCCTGTCCACCGACTCAGTTGATCGACTGACCTTCATCAAGATGAATCAGTCTTGGATCACCCACAGCTACCAAGCACCTGAAGCTGATGTAACCGAATAATTTTTTGGGAAATATCACATCCCTTCAAGACTGCCTATGCTGATGCTGAGTGACTGTCCTGTTATGTTGATTGTCTATCCTCTTCCTCCTCCGCTGATATGTTGGAAGAACATTTTTGGTTCTGGGTGATGTCACAAGCCCAATTTTTCTGCCCATGTTTAACAGGGGCGTTTAGTTACAATTTTTGATGCAATGCTTTGCAGCAAGGCTTATTCCTGCACTACAACTAGAGTATATGGGAGAGGTTGCAGAGATCATATTTTAGAGCTTGCATGCCTAGACCAGTCTACTAGTCGTGCCATATGAGTAACCTGATAATATTTCTGCATATCTGGTACCGCTACCCCCCATATTGTTTAGGCATTGTCATTAAATGGCGTTGAATTCTGGGCCTTTTATGGGCCCAAATGAATTCATTTATTAGTCTTTTTAAAGAATTCTGGGGATATATGAATGGGTAGTATTCGAAAGAGATAGGAAAATGTAGGTAATACTGAAATTTGTATTATGTTACATCTACCGAACCAAGAGAAAAGGCCTTGATGCCATTGTTACCGGCATGACAGTAGCTGGCAGGTTCAGGTGTTATAACCAGTGTTTACTTCACCAGGCTGACCTGTTTCTGATTTTGAGGCTCCTGGGTTTATACTTGGTCGCTGGGGTCACATTGGCAAGATGTTGTACTGCTGCTAGTTGCTGCGCACCCATGCTCTGGGCCCCCCCCACTTTTTTCTAATAAGTGAGGCCACCTGTCAGAGGGTGTCACTGGGGCGTCCTTTGTGAGTTAACATTTGACATGGTGTTTTTAGCTACTGTGTCACTCTTTCCTTACTCTGTACTGAGTCGGGGACCCTGTGGGCTTAGAGTCGTAGCATTCTTGCAGACCTGGATATAGGAGAATACGCACAGTCTATATAGCCTGTACTACTTTGTTTTGTATGTCTTGTGATAAATCGTATATAACCCTGATGAAGAGAAAAAAATCTGTGCTAATCTCTAAACACGTTGGGTACTTATGCTGTGCTCACCCTAGCTCAACAGATTTTCTGCGATTTTTTTGCAACTATGGGCTGTAAATTTTGTCTGTATCTGTGTATCAACCAAGTTTCCAGATGATTAATCACATGATGTCTGTGTATATAATATATACTATGTATGTGCTGTGCATTTTAAATATTTTCTATTAAAGGATTTATAATTTTTTATACCTGTGTCATATTCCATCAGCTATCTGTTCTAATTTAAAGTCCCCTTCCAAGAGGAAATCCATTGTTCTCTTTTTTACTTCCAGGGATGTAGGGCAGATTAGCATTGTTTTGTGACTTTTAGCACATTTTTTAAATTTTTCCATTTAGAAAGTAAAACTTTCACTCTACTTAGTAGAGGTGGAAAATTCAACTCAAAGGTTTGGTCCAATTTAGGTGGAATCAGCGTGCCCAGGTATTTGATGCCTGTATAGGTCCATCTAAATTTAAAATTCATTTTTAAAGAGTTCATTTGAGTTGTAGTCATAGATACACCCATTGCCTCTGCCTTGGACATATACGTTTTTAAATTAGACAGTGCACCTTATTGGTCCAATTCTCTTACTAGTTTATGCATAGATATAACAGGTTTAGTAAGGCAGAATAAAAGATCATCCACATATGCGGATACTTTATGATGTAAATCTCTGGTTATTAACCCCCTAATATCCGGGTTTTGTCTAACCTTACAAAGAAATGGCTCTAAGGTGATAGCAAAAAGGAGTGGTGATAAAGGGCACCCTTGGTAGGTGCCATTAGAGATAGAAAAAATTTCAGATAGAAC
This sequence comes from Lithobates pipiens, assembly GCF_037356315.1. Classification (NCBI taxonomy): domain Eukaryota; kingdom Metazoa; phylum Chordata; class Amphibia; order Anura; family Ranidae; genus Lithobates; species Lithobates pipiens. Next base: position 395,604,553 of record NW_027507748.1, on the reverse strand, counting down.
TCGCTTTGCTTTTATTTGTGCCTTGTGTATATGCTCAAGATCCACCCTACCATCCTCTCCCCTACACCCACATACCATAGGACTGAAAACATAAAAGACCAATTGAGCTGGTCGAATGCCTTTTCGGCATCCGTTCCTAGGATGTTTTAAAATATCTAGCTAAGTGGACTAGAGTCAAAATTGTAATGGTGTTATCACGGGCCTCCCGTGTTGGAATGAAGCCTGATCTGGGTGTACTAATGTAGTCAAATGTGGTTGTATACTTGTGGCTAATATATTTGTAAATAACTTAAGATCTACTTTCAATAATGAAATAGGGCGATAACTGCTACATATTGATGGGTCATTATCCTTATTCTCCTTCGGAATAACGGTGATGTGTGCTTTCAGGGTTTCTGGAGTAAATCCTTTCCCGTGTCCCATTGCATTAAATGTTTGTACCATCTGCTTACCCAACTGAGGGAAAAATGTCTGGTAGAATTTATTTGTAAAGCCACCCGGCTAACATAACAAATCTATCCAAAACTAAACTAAATCCATTTTTCCATTCTGCCCGTGTCATGTGTAAGAAAGATGTATATTTTTCCCTTTTTTCAGGGCCAGGCAGGTTTGAACAGCTTTCTTCCATTAATAAATGAAATAATCATTTAAAAACTGCATCTTGGATTTACTCTGGTTATCTTTGTGTAATTTTAAAATTTGTTTGATGATCTGAATAATTTAAGTGTGAGAAATATGCAAAAAAAAATAAAATCAGAAAGGGGGAGAGGGAGAGAGAGGAAGAGAGAGGAAGAAAGAGGGTGAGAGAGGGGGAGAGAGAGAGTCTCTGTATGTCTCCTGTCCTGTAGGCATTCCAGCTGAAGCATTTCATACCATCCTTTAGCCTTGTATAGCCTCTTGACCTCTTAAAGGTACTAGTGGATGAGGGGATGACTCAGCAAAAGAGGGCTTGAGGAGGTAGAGAGGATAGTAGTGACACTGTCACCACCAGCTGTTAGGAACAAGCTGCCACAGTGTGCCAGATCACCAAGTGGGGCATGAATGATATATAACTTCCCTGCCCACGCTTGCTGGACTAAGTGCCTGTGAAGATGAGGACCTTGTTGCTGTGTGTGTTGTTCATCGAAGCAGAAACATTGCCTTTAACATGATTGTGAAGGGCAGGGTGACCTTTTGGTGAAGAAATGGCAACTGGAAACTTACAAGGTGTCATTTAGGCGCTGGGCATGCAAGGGTTTTTTTTTCCACTCTAGCAGCCAGGTAAGCAAAATATGCCTGCTCAGTGCTACAACTGGTGTTGTTGGTATTATCAGAGCAATCACAGCCTATTCTTTCCTTTACTCTGCATGGGCCATGCAAACCCCACTGGTTAGTATAGGGTAGCTATTTGAGACTCTTTGATATACTTCTATTCCTATTACTGGAGGCTTCAGAGAGGGAACTGTGTATAGTGGGGGTAGAAATGGAAAGGGAGAAGCTGGAAGGAAGAGGGTGTGTCCCTTTTCTTAATGAACAGCTTTCTGATTCTGTTCACAGTGAACTACAGGGTGTGAGGTGAGATGTCTCTTCATACACATGGTACCCAAATGGCTAATGGTATTACTACTCTTGTTTTGCTGGAAGAAGTGATTTCAAATACCAACAGTACATGTGCTGCACATTTGCTGAAATAGGTTCACATAAGTGAGCTGCAGGGGATAACCGTGCCTTTTACCCATGGAGCTCTGCCCTCTGGTGGAACAGGGGGGCTCCTCCCTCGACTTTTCTAACTGCTCTAGATTACATCTTGCTTCTCTGGGCTTTCGCCTCTCTTTACTTTGCTATATAGGGTACCCTGGTAGGGTCAGAGGCCTCATCACCCCCTCCCCCCCATTCTCACCCCCTATCACTGGAGCCAAACTGGCAGTATGCTACAGCTGTAGGAACATCACTGCCAAATGGTTCTCCCTGCCTGATGTCCCCTCCCTCTAGGCTCCTGTAACTCCTCTTTTTAACCTTGGAGCCTATCAATTGCTGTGTATCTTGTTTGCAGTAAGTGGCTCAAATAATTCAGCCAACTCCCCCGTGACAGTTGGCAGAGCAGGAGTAGCAGTGTCACGTACCTGGTTGGAGAGCCCAAGCGTGCAGGGAGCGGCGCCTCGTAAGCCTCCGGCTCGAGAGCCCCTGGAGATGGGAACAGGGATTCAGGAGTCCGGAGGACACAAGTGCCAGGCTGGATAGCTGGTAGTGGGTGGCCGGAACAGGTGGTAGACTGGAACGGCAGGTGCAACCAGCGCTGGATGCTGGACAGGAACTGCTGGACAGCTGGCACAGGTGAACAGGCAGGAACTGCAGAAGTAGTCAGCGCTGGACTTTAGGCAGACTGGCAGGCGTGGTCAGGGACGAGCTGGGTCGGCAACAATCGGGCAGCGGAGGTACAAAGCAGAAGGCAGAAGCGTGGTCAATCAGGCAAAGGGTCGGAGGCAGGCGGCTAACAGGCAAGGTCCAGGAACAGGCCGGGTACAGAATCAGGAACACACACACAGGAACGGATAGCAGGAGTCTCGGGAACGCTGTAGACAGGACAGCACAGAGGAGCAGGAGCAGGTCCCTTAAGTAGGCAACTGGGCGCCAAGAACGGTCGCACGGTACGTCTGCGTACCCCCGCGGGTAACCGTGCTCCCGTTCGTGACCCCGCGTACCCGCGTACGCCCGTTCGGCTCGTCGCGCACCCGCGTGCGCCCGCTCGTGTCAACGTGCACCCGCGTGCGCCTGTTGGGGACTACGTGCACTCGCGTGCGTTCGTTAGCGCCAACCCGCGTCCGAAGGCACCGACGATCCCCTCGTACAGGGAACCTGCGGGTAAGTCTTCCTTGGGCGACCGGGATAGTGGAACGACCGTGACAAGCAGTCAATGAGGAGGCAGAATAGTGTGCCTGAGAAGCTGTGGTGGGCTGTAAGCTAGTATATGCTTGAGTGACAGAGGATGAAGACAATGGAGGCTTGGTTAACCAATACACCATCTCCTCAGCATACTCTACTCCTCAGCATCCTGCCTGCAAATGATTCAGCACATCCACAACTACCACTTTGGCTTATATTCAGACTGCACACTCACTCATTCCTAATAGTTTTCTGCTGGATAATTTGAAAGTGTGATGGGGACCCTTTTGGTAATGTTTTGTATATTGCCCTGCCCTGCTCATGTGCACCTTTTTTTTTTTTTTGCTAGTTTTGACAGATTAGAGGGACTGTCATATTTGCTTTTAAACTTTAAAAATAATCAGCTTAAAATATCTACATTAGCACTTCAATAGCAGTCACTTTTACCCCCTTGCTGCACAGGCCAATTTTCAGCTTTCAGTGCTATCAAACATTGAATGAAAATTGCACGATCATGCAACACTGTACCCAAATGAAATTTTTATAATTTCGTTCACACAATTAGAGCTTTCTTTTGGTGGTATTTAATAACTACTGAGTTTTTTTTTTTTGCTAAATAAACAAAAAAAGACAGGACATTTGAGAAAAAAAATGTGTTTTTCTTTGTTTCTGTTATACAATTCTGCAAATAAAAAATTGTTCTTCACAAAATGTATTCTGCTAAATTTCTTTGGTAAAAAGTAACCCAACTCAGTGTATATTATTTAGTCTGAAGGAAAGTTATAGAGTCCAGAAACTATGGTATATATCGAAAAATGTATCAATCCTGATGTGCTGACTGCTCTCATTTCTTAAGGCCCAAAAATGTCAGGACAGTACATATATCCCCAAAATGACCCATTTTTGGAATGTGGACAGTCAAAGATATTTAGCAAGAGGCATGGTGAGTTTTAAGTTGATTTTTTTTGTCATAATTTTTGGGAAAGTAAAGACATTTTAAAAGTGTGTGTGTGTATAATACTGTCACCAATGAGGTGCGGCATCATCATATGACTGGTGTGGTGGTGATCAGGGACAATATATATATATATATATATATATATATATATATATATATATATATATATATATATTGTGGCAGCACGCAGGTAAAATCACCTGGTTGTATTCAGGATGGGAAATATGTGTGTCCTAGATTCAGGCTTTATGCAGACTTTTACAATTAGAGGGGAAGAGTTAATGAGCCCAGCTGTAGTAAGTGCGCTCATTAAGACCTCTACAAAAAACCCCAGCATGCATAGGGAGATGCTCCATCCTGGAACCAGTTTTGTGTGTATAGACTGGGGAGTCTGAGATCTGTTCTGTGCGGTGAGTTAACGCCTGTGTGGCAAACCCCTACAATAGAGACAGGGACTGGGGCAGCACAAGGCTGCACCCAGTTGTTAGACAGGGAGTCTACGTGTGTAGTTAGAGGTCAAGCTGACCAGGATTTTTTTTTCTTGTTTTATTTTGTTTGGCTGTTATATGTATCACTGCATGTAGCAAAAATAAACCGGACCTTTTGTTTTTTGAACCTACACCGCTGTCTGCTGTGCCTGACTTCGTGTTGTGAACCCATCCAGGGGGTCACACACACCTGCTACCGAGCTAACCCCTCACAGTTGGTGGAGAATTTTGGCAGTTTTTTTTTTTTTTCAGCATCCAGCATGGAGGAGATACTGAGACAGCTGGCTCTAGCAAATGCAAACCAGCAGCAAGCAAATGCAAATCAGCAGCAAACAAATGCAGCTTTACAAAAGAGCCTTGCAGCCCAGCAGAAAGCTCACCAGCAGAGCCTGGAAGCTCAGCAACAAGCACTGCAGCAATCTGAAGCCTGCTTTATAGACCTATTGCAGAAACAAGAGCAGAATTTTCAACAGAAAATAGAGACATTAATACAGCAACGTCCGCAGACCAATGAAGCAAGTGGTTACAATAATACCGCATCCTTTGGTGTGAGCCGTTTATTGACAAAAATGACTGGAGAGGATGATCCGGAGGTGTTTTTGACCACATTTGAAAGGACTGCTGAAAGGGAAAAGTGGCCTAAGGAGCAATGGGCTGGACTGGTGGCCCCTCTGTTAACTGGGGAATCGCAGAAAGCTTATTATGACCTAGAGCCTGACCAAGCAAAAGACTATGTGGTGCTAAAAGCAGAAATATTGGCATGGCTGGGTGTCACCCTGGCCGTCCGGGCTCAGCGTGTGCATAACTGGACTTTTCAGGTTGGAAAACCTCCCAGGTCTCAAATGTATGATCTCATTCACCTGAGCAGGAAGTGGCTGCAGCCAGAGACTTTGACTGCACCAAACATTGTGGAACGTGTGGTTATGGATCGTTTCCTGAGAGCTCTTCCTACTGCCATCCAAAAATGGGTAAGCCATGGAGACCCAGAAAATGCAGTTAAACTTGTGGATCTGGTTGAGAGGTACTTGGCTACAGAGAACCTGACCACCTCTTCCAGGGACTCACGGACTTTCCCCCCTATGACCAGATCATCCCCAGTGGCGGGTAAGATGACTCCAAGGGGTGAGGGTGGAGAGAGTGAGAGGGTGGGAGTTATACCTAAGGTCTGGCGGGAGCCGCCCAGGAAGCCCATGCTGCAAGAGGCAGCGAAAAAGATTATTTGCTACCGCTGCCGGCAAGAGGGACATATTGCAGCCAATTGCCCAGTTGTGGATGAGCCTATGCAATGTGACTTTATAAGGGAGAGACGTCAGTCGCTGTTTGCGACAGTTGCATGCACTGCCATTCGGGGACCTGAGAAACATTTATGTAAAATGTGTATTAATGGTAGACATGTTGATGTGTTGCTAGATTCAGGTAGCCTGGTAACATTGATAAAAGCTGAATTAGTTACTACAGAGGTCTCTGGGAAGAACAGGGTGGCTGTTATTTGTGTGCATGGGAACACCCGACAGTATCCTGTAACTTCAGTGTTTTTTGAGACCCCCAAAGGTAACCTCTCTCATCAGGTGGGGTTAGTGTCTCACTTACCACATGATGCTATTGTGGGAAGGGATTTTCCAAAATTCTGGGAACTCTGGGATTGTCCTGAGCCCCCCACTGGTGCCCCTATAGACCAGGAAGATGACCAGAATTCCTCTGGGAGTGGTGAGGACTCTCCTGAATTTCCCTTGTCGGTATTGGCGGGGGAAACTCGAGAAACTGGGGAGGAGCCAACATCCTCAGTTGAAAACATGCCGTCTGTGGAGTTTTCGGATCTTGAGGTTCACAGGGAAAATTTTGCCACAGAACAGTTAAAAGACCCCACCCTAATAAAGGCACGGGAAAATGTGGTGAAAATAGATGGCGAGTTAGTGAACCCAGATAAGACTTGCACTTACCCGTACTTCACTGTGGAAAGGGACCTGCTGTATCGAGTGGCTCAAAGGGCAGAAGAAACCATTGAGCAACTTGTGGTGCCCAAACCTTACAGGAAGTTGGTGTTAGAATTGGCCCATGGGCACATTCTGGGAGGTCATCTGGGGACCGAAAAAACCAGAGAGAGGGTACTGAAGAGATTCTATTGGCCTGGGGTCATGAAGGAAACAGAAAATTATTGTTCCTCCTGCCCTGTGTGTCAGAAGTCGGCACCTATGCCACATTTCCGTAACCCGCTGGTACCTCTGCCTATCATTGAGGTCCCCTTTGAAAGGATCGCCATGGATTTGGTAGGTCCGATAATGAAGTCCGCTAGGGGGCATCAGTACATTTTGGTTATATTGGACTATGCCACCCGTTATCCGGAAGCAATTCCTCTTCGAAATACCTCGGCCAAAACCATAGCCAAAGAGCTATCTCTGGTTTTTAGCCGCGTGGGTATTTGTAAGGAACTGCTTACGGACCAAGGTACACCCTTTATGTCCCGGGTTATGAAGGAACTATGCAAGTTGTACAAAGTGACACAATTGCGTACATCTGTGTATCACCCCCAAACAGATGGGTTGGTTGAAAGATTCAACAAAACCCTAAAACAAATGTTAAAGAAGGTGGTGGATAGAGATGGAAAGAATTGGGACTGTCTAATACCCTATCTGATGTTTGCCATTAGGGAGGTACCCCAATCCTCTACGGGTTTCTCACCCTTCGAGTTGCTCTATGGGAGACACCCAAGAGGGCTGCTGGATATCGCCAAGGAAACTTGGGAAAATGAGAGTTCTCCTCACAGGAGTGTGATTGAGCATGTCGCCCTGATGCAAGATAGAATTGCACAGGTAATGCCAATTGTAAAGGAACATTTAACCCAAGCGCAGTTAGCACAGCAGAGAGTGTACAACCGTGGGGCCAAGACACGTACTTTTTCCCCGGGGGATAGGGTCTTGGTGCTAGTCCCTACGGTTGAAAGCAAATTTCTGGCCAAATGGCAAGGTCCATACGAAGTAATTGAAAAAATTAGTGAGGTGAACTACAGGGTTAGACAGCCAGGAAGGCGAAAGCCGGAGCAGATCTATCACGTCAATCTGCTGAAAGCCTGGAGGGATAGGGAATCCCTAGTCGCGGAGACTTTGTCACAAGCACAGCCTGTTTGCTTAGTTCCTGAGGTTGGAATAGCAGACACCTTATCGAAACCCCAACAACAGGAGGTTAAAGAGTTTGTACTTCGTAACAAAGAGATTTTCTCTGAGCTGCCGGGACAAACATCTGGCGTAGAGCATGACATTATCACCCCGCCAGGAGAAAGGATAAAACTAAAACCTTATAGAATACCAGAGGCCCGACGGGAGGCAATACGTGGGGAGGTTCAAAGGATGCTGGAATTGGGTGTGATAGAGGAGTCCCAGAGTGACTGGTCCAGTCCTATCGTACTAGTGCCCAAACCTGATGGGAGCTGGCGGTTTTGTAACGATTTTCGACAATTAAATAAAGATACAAAATTTGACACCTACCCCATGCCGCGTATAGATGAGTTGATTGACCGGCTGGGAACAGCCCGATATATGACAACTCTTGATCTCACCAAAGGGTATTGGCAAATTCCCCTGGCCGAGTCGGCCAAGGAGAAGACTGCGTTTGTAACCCCAGATTGGGCATTCCAATATAAGAGAATGCCGTTTGGGTTACAGAATGCACCGGCAACATTCCAGCGGAAAATGGATAAGATTCTGAGGCCCCATCAGAAATATGCTGCAGCTTACCTGGATGATGTGATTATCCATAGCACAGACTGGGTCTCACATTTGCCAAAAGTACAAGCAGTCCTAGACTCTATCCGGGAAGCTGGGTTTACGGCCAATCCAAAGAAGTGTACCATTGGACAGGAGGAGGCCAAATATCTTGGGTACACTATTGGGAGGGGGGTGATAAAACCCCAAGTCAATAAAGTCGAGGCCATACAGAGTTGGCCACGTCCCAACAGCAAGAAACAGGTACGAGCCTTTCTGGGAATCGCTGGCTATTATCGACGATTCATTCCCCATTTTGCTTCTCAGGCTGTGCCCCTCACCAACCTGACAAAAGGGAAAGAGTCGGTCATGGTTAAATGGTCCCCAGAGGCTGAAGAAGCATTTCAGTCCTTAAAAACAGCCTTATGTAGCCAGCCAGTGTTGTACTCACCAGACTTCTCTAAGGACTTCGTGGTACAAACTGAGGCATCAGACGTTGGGTTAGGAGCAGTGTTATCCCAGGTCTGGAACGGGGAAGAGCACCCAGTCATTTACCTCAGCAGGAAGTTGAAGTCCCATGAGGTAAATTACTCCACGATTGAGAAGGAATGTTTAGCAGTGAAGTGGGCTCCAGATTCCCTTCGGTACTATCTGCTAGGTAGGCACTTTGACCTGGTGACTGATCACGCTCCTTTAAAGTGGATGGCTCAAAACAAGGAGACCAATAGAAGGGTAAATAGGTGGTTCCTGGCCCTACAGGAATTTAACTTTACAGTTAAGCATCGCCCTGGTGTTAAAATGGGGAATGTGGATGCTTTGTCTCGGATACATGCGTGTCTGGCTGCTTGTGTTACAACCCCAAGGTTGAAACAAGAGGGGGGGGTATGTGGCAGCACGCAGGTAAAATCACCTGGTTGTATTCAGGATGGGAAATATGTGTGTCCTAGATTCAGGCTTTATGCAGACTTTTACAATTAGAGGGGAAGAGTTAATGAGCCCAGCTGTAGTAAGTGGGCTCATTAAGACCTCTACAAAAAACCCCAGCATGCATAGGGAGATGCTCCATCCTGGAACCAGTTTTGTGTGTATAGACTGGGGAGTCTGAGATCTGTTCTGTGCGGTGAGTTAACGCCTGTGTGGCAAACCCCTACAATAGAGACAGGGACTGGGGCAGCACAAGGCTGCACCCAGTTGTTAGACAGGGAGTCTACGTGTGTAGTTAGAGGTCAAGCTGACCAGGATTTATTTTCTTGTTTTATTTTGTTTGGCTGTTATATGTATCACTGCATGTAGCAAAAATAAACCGGACCTTTTGTTTTTTGAACCTACACCGCTGTCTGCTGTGCCTGACTTCGTGTTGTGAACCCATCCAGGGGGTCACACACACCCGCTACCGAGCTAACCCCTCACAATATATAATTTTTTTTTTTTTACCAAAGCAGTTTAATATTACCATAGAATCTTTTTTTTTCTGTACATGTTATGTTTGCATATAGCAATGAATTTAATTGCTATATGCAAGCATTGTACTGAATAGAATTGATTCATTTAGTTTGTTTTGTTGTGATTAGCTGTTATTGGCCACAGCTGATCCCATGGCACAAATGGTCTGTCATTGGCCCATTCTGCACCATGTAATCACTGTGAAAAATCACAGCTAACAACACAATTGTACGCAACAGATGGCTTGAAAGGAAGCCATCTATTGTTTACAAATGCCATGTGACCTGCTGTGATTGGTTACAGCAGTCACATAATACTGTCCGGTGACAGATTGCCAGTGGCAGAATGTGCCGCAGGGTGGCCCAGCGGGCACGCACAATCTAGGAGGACGTCATATGACTTCCACTCAGATCGTTGAAAGGCCCTTAAATTTATTATAGACTGGGCGGGAAGCAGTTAAACATACAATACAACTGGGGTCAGACATTATCAACATAGAGAACATGGAATAATATTATTGTGGTTCAGAAATGTCTAATATCTGTAATTTTCCATTTTAATAGATTTGCATATGTTATTGTAAACCTTTCTATGTTGTTTCCTTACATTTGGATAGTTATGGTCGGTTTATTATACTGGTCTTCCCTACAGCCTTCCCGACAGAGTTTCCGACCGAACGGACTTGCCCACACTTGAATGGACCAAAGTCTGTTCATCTTGAACATGATGACGTATGACGGGACTAGAAAAGGAAGTTTAATAGCCAGTAGCCAATAGCTGCCCTCACGTCGTATTTGGTCCGTCGGACCAGTATACAGACGAAAGGTTTTCCTGATAGAAATTGATTCAGTCACAAAGATTTGAAACATGTTATATTTCTAGGTCCATTGGCATTTTTTAAGAAAAAAGTCAGATAAAGCCCACACAGGATCGTAATATCTGATGGAATGATTGTGTCAGTCTTTTTCTGCCGGAAAGCCCAGTCTTGTGTATACAGCATTATAGGTTTCATTTTTTTAGGTAAAACCATATAGTCTAATTGAGAAGTTTGCAACAATTTTTTTTTGTTTAAAAATATTGTGTCCTTGTGAATAAAAGGTGGCCACCCCTTTGGCAAAATTACATTTTGTTCCAAATACTGCCCTTGTCACTTTTGCTTGATATCTTGGTTTGCATGTAAATGTAGAGAAAAATATAAATTAAAGGCAAGTGAAGTAAAAGAGGATTTTTTTTTTAATTTGCTGAATACAGAGGTTACACAGAATAACATTGTATACTTTACAATAACTTTTTAAATAGTTAAAAATAAGGTAACGATAATAAGTAACTCATCATGACGTACTATAGTATCATGATATACTATAGTAAACTCAATTTGCTCTTTGAATACCTTTGGCCATTATCCATGACTGTGTGCTACATAAACCACTTCAGCCCCGAAAGATTTTACCCCCTTCCTGACCAGAGCACATTTTACAATTTGGCAATGCGTCATTTTAACTGGTAATTGCAACATCATGCAATGCTGTACCAAAACGAAATTTGCATCCTTTTTTTCCCACAAAAAGTGCTTTCTTTTGGTTGTATTTGATTTTTATTTTTTGTGCTATAAACAAAAAAATGGCGAAAAAACATTTATTTTTACTTTTTGCTGTAATAAATATCCCCAGAAATGTTTTTAAAAAACAAATCTTCATCAGTTTCTGTCAAAATAAAATCGTCTACATATTCTTGGTAAAAAAATCGCAATAAGTGTTTATTGATTGGTTTGCGCAAAAGTTATAGCATCTGCAAACTGTGGGAAAGATTTATGGCATTTTTATGGCACTTGTGACATTGTTGTGGACAGATTGGACACTTTTGACACTTTTTTGGGACCATTGACATTTATCCAGGGATCAGTGCTATAAAAATGCACGGATTACTATGTAAATGTCACTGGTAGGGAAAGGGTTAACACTAGGGGGCGATGAAGGGGTTAAATGTGTGTTCTCTCAGTGTGTTCTAACTGTATGGAGATACGACTAATTAAGAGAGGAGACATATTGTTGTTCCTATTTACTAGGAACACACGACATGTCTCCTATCCCCTGTTAGCACAGGGATTTGTGTATTTGCACAAACCAGCCATGTGCATCTATTCCCCCGCCGTGCAGCCCTCTGGCGGCACTTAAAGGGCCAACATACCCATGTGGGATTTTGTGCACACGTGTCACTTTGCCAATGTATATTGGCATGAGCAGGTCAGCAAGTGGTTAATATATGCAACACATAACATATACATGGAAAATGTGCTTTGGAGAATTAATCTTTATTCAGAGAGTTCAAATATGTACTGTATTGTAATGAGTGAATTGTGCTATTTGTTTAATCTATTGATTTACAGGATATAATCCATAATTCAAACATTGATGCCATCACTATGTCCAGATGTACAAGATATGCCAAGAAATGTGCATAGTAAATATGTATTCTTGTTTTAAACTTTACATAAACAATAGATACCTGTTAAAAAATGTGTATCTCATTGTCAACGTTTATCTAGCACTAGTCCCCCAACATTACAGCAGCTAGGGAAATCTGGTAACTGTCCTTCCACATGTCTCTCATCTGTGTCTTGTCAGAAGCACTCAGCAGGAATTAGTGATGTGTGAGTCATTCTGGGTAATATAATCCTAGGAGATGTGCCATCTGGGACTAAATTATCAAAACTCATGGAACTGATGCTCTCAGTAAGCAACCCATCTTCATCTTTTCACTGGAAAAAAAAAAGCAATGTTTTTAAAGCTGGACTTGCTGTTGTGGCCTATACTACCATTTTAACAAATGTATTGTAATATTAATGAATATTTCTGTATTCTCTGTGTATATGGATCAGAGTGCAGGGTTGCAACTCCCAGATAGGGCAGATTTATGCAAGGCTAGAAAAGACATTTACCCAAGGAGCAAAAACTCCTTGTCCTGGTATTGAATCCCAGCATGCCATTTTTAGGCATGTGCTAGGTGTGTAATGGATATCATTGAAATATCACAATGAAATGTCTATTCCATATATGCTTTTAAATATATAAGTACATGTTTCAAACACACGTATGCTTGTTAGCCTTAAAATCATACTCAATAGATAATGTACACAACCCACCCCTCCCTTATCATGGAAAAGCAAGAGTTAACAAAAAAAAGACTGCACCTGCTTCTACATCTTCTAGTATTGTTTTCTGAGTCCACAGTGGAGTGTATTTCCACCCTTACATTGAGCACTTCTTGTACTGTTAACCAAGCCTCCTTCTCAATCCAACTTTTCTATGGCAAGCCTGCTTCCCTGATCATAGCTTACTTGTTTATTTCATAGTATTTACTTGTGCCAATGTCTAATGTTTCTCTTTGTCAGTCTTATCAACTACAGCTGATAAGACTGCAGTAATGGGCAAGTTTAGACTGTATGTGAGGTCACATGGACACATGGTGTGAAGGAGGAAGCTCTGAGTGATTAGCAGAGATCAGTGTTGTGCCGTAGGAAGTCCTGATAACAGATAGATAAGACATAGAGAGTGTGTCTTAAATCAGGGGAGATCTGGGCACGCTCAGTGACTTCATTCTACAGAACAACAAGGATTAGAACAATACTAAGCAAGTAAGGAGATATCTACAAGCAGTGTTCATTAGGGGTTTTTATGCTGATTTACATGGGACAAAGTTGTGGGGGAGAGTTTACAACCACTTTAATATATATATATATATATATATATATATGTAGGAAGGCCAGTATGGTGGCCTGAATTTATGGGAGGAGCCCGGGGGGTATTTAACCAGCCCGTTCGCCTGTGGTGGTTGTCGGTTTCCGGTGCGCAATACCACGTCACTAGGCCGACAGCTCGTGTTGATCACCATTTGATTACCATTCAGACAAACGTCTCCCTTCTTGGAAGTCTCGTAGTTTTCGTGTTCCGTCCGGTTTTGTACAAATCTCGCCGGCTCGACTGCCGCAGGTAGGGGTCTCGATTGACCTTCATTTCTATTCATTTCTACTTTATTTGAGTGTCGTAAACCCTAAAAAATGTCACATCGTTCGGGTTGATACCGGGTTGTTATCACTCATGTCGCACTTGCCCGCACACGCCCTTCATTTCACGGGCGTCGTTCGGTAGGTTGTCTGTGATACTTTGTTAGCTACCGGTTGCATAATCTTGTTCGTCATGTTCCGCAGTCATATCGTTGTCAGTCGTATCTTGCGGCACAACGACCCATGCCTCTGCCACAAACTGGCTCACGTAGGCCATTTCTTCATTTCACCTGTCACTTACTACGCTCCGATTCGAATCCAGTTGCATCACCTAAATGCGCCGATTCGTCCCGGGGTGCCCCTAGGTATTCGGCCTCATTTCGGTACATGCTCCAGAGTCCGCTCGTACCAACCGTCCGGGTCTCTGTCATGGGTTCATTTCACGTCACCTACTACGTTCGAATCGATACCAGTCGTTTGCCAAAAAATAAAAAATAAAAAACGCACAGGTTCGATTAAACGTGTCCCAAATAGCTTGGCCTCATTTCGGTACATGCTCCAGAGCCCGTGCGTTACCATTTCAACCCGGGCCCTGTCATGGGATTCATTTCACGTCACCACTACGTTCGAACCAATACCAGTCGTTTAAAAAAAAAAAAAAAAAAAAACGCACAGGTTTGGTCGACGTGTCCCAGTTGTCGTTGGCCTCATTTCAGTACATGCGCTAGAGCCCGTTCGTTGACGGTTGCGAGTCGCGCCCTCTCCGAGTCGCAGCTCTACCATGGGAAAACATTTCATCCTCATCTAGTTCGCCCGGGTCGAATCCGGTCGCATTTCGTTTGCATCGATTCGCCCGGACGGTCCCACATTTTGTAGCTTTTTCGGCCTCATTTCAGTGCATGCTCCAGAAATCCGGGTTGGTTCCAGCCTCAGTTTGGGGCCGGCCATTCCAGGCCTCTGTCATGACAGTAGTCCTTCATTCATTTCACTGTCACATTCCGCGCTCCGGTTCGAATCCAGTCGCACGATCGGATGCACCGATTCGTTCCGGTTCGCCCCCAGGTTGTTGCCCTCATTTCAGTACGTGCTCCAGAGTCCGTTCTGCTGTCAGTTGTACTAACGACACGACCAGTTTGTGCCTCTGTCACGGCAAATCGTGCTTCATTTCATGGTCACTTATAGCGCTCCGATCCGAATCCAGTAGCATCTATGATGCATCGATACGGTTCGGCGTGCCCCAGAGGGAACAGCCACATTTCATTTATTTTTTCCACAGGTTGTCTGGCGCTGGGCCAAAAAAAAAAAAAAAAAAAAACGGAATCTCAAAAGGATAACAGAAACAATGAGGGAATAACGGCGTGATGGTTTAGGAATCATGGCGCAGAAATATCTACTCACCGGTGCACTTCAGTTGTGTTAGCCAACTACTTACGTCACATGCCAGTTTTCCTTGTTAGGCTCCTTCAAACAAATGTCATCTGTTGTTTCTCTCTCCAGGTCAGTCAAAGCTTAGTAGGTCCACCCTGCACCAGCTTGGACGTCGTCTCCCAGGTAAAAAAAAAAAAAAAAAAAAAAAAGAAGGGCTAGGAGTGGAAAAGGCGTCAGCAAGACGGACCGGTACACATATGTATGTAGGCGAAGGAACGTCAGTATATATGTGTATTCGCGTTCGCTTCCGCCTTAGTACCCAAGCAACAGGTGGGCTCACTTGGAAAATAGAGAAACAGTCTTGACTTTGTCATCCTCTATAGGTTCCGGTCGTCCATCTATCTTCCCCAAAAGAGATAGGACATCACTCCCGGGGCTCGATCCATCAGGAACCATGTCCCAGACCAGCAGTGAAGACCTTACTGCCCCCCTGTCACCTCGCCCGCCTTCAGTGGGCGACAGCATTCAGTCTTTCAGGGGCTGGACTATCCCTAGGCTGTCAGCGGAGCTCAGACGCAGGGGCATTCCCTTCCCAGCCACAGCTAGGAAGGCAGAGCTGTTCAGGCTCCTCTCTGCCCCCCCAGCTACCGCCGGGCCTAGTACCCCGCCTCAGGCTACGCTGCAGTCCATCTCTTCGGCCATAGGTCAACTGCATACCATGGTGTCGTCTCTGGCCAGCTCGGTCACGGATGTTCAAACCAGGGTGACCCTCTTAGAAACACCTCCAGCTACAGCCACCACTGTTCCGGATGCAGTCCCGTCTCTTCTACCAACAGGTACCGAAGGCACATGTCCCGTGGTCTGTCCAGCACATCTTGTGCCGGCCAGCATTAGGAAGGACATCTTGGACGGCAAGGATGTTAACCTTGCCTCCTTGCTCATTTCGGTGCATGACCTGGCAGAGAACAAGGCTTACACCTGGGGGGATGTATCCGTAGTTCTCAAAGCTAAGGACCCCAGGCTAAATCGGAAGCTATCCATCCCCGAGTTTACCCTAGCCTTCGGCATGCTCAGAGATGTCGTTTGCTCAGCCTCTCCTGCCAGGAGGGTTGAATTAGATTTGTATCTCCACACGGTGGTGGACCTGGGGTACAAATATGGTGGCTTTGCATTCTACGACTACCATCGTTCCTTCTCAGCGAAAGCAGCCGCCAAACTGGCACAGTTCCAGTCTCTCACAGACTGGAGCCTGATGGACACGGAACTATTCTGCCGGCATTTTGCCGGCCTTCGTTCACCCCTGTGTGCCGTCTGCCAGTCCTCCACCCATACCGCTCCCTGGTGCGCCAACATACCGGCTACTCGCCCGATAGAATTTCCCTCCACCTCTGCCGCAGCCCCAGGCCCATCAGGCTCGGCACCAAAAAACCAGGTGGACAAGTTTGGACGCACGGTCCAAACCATTGGGGGCGCGGCCATCTGCAATAACTTCAACTACGGTTCTTGTAATTACAGCCAGTGCCGTCTACTGCATATCTGCGTTATATGCCACAGGGCGCACCCCAGGAATTTGTGCGAGGTCAAAGCGCACAAAGGTTCATGACTGAGCCGTATAGACATACTTTGCCTGGGCTTCTACCTCAACACGCACCCCACTCCTTCACTAACCACCTTCCTCATAGGCGGCTTCACCGCAGGTTTTCACACCGGCCTCATCTCCCTACCTCACCAAACCCACGAGTGCAGAAACCTCCGCTCAGCAGCCTCTGACGAACAGGCCATCGACCTGCTGCTGCAGAACGAGGTGGATCGAGGCTTCGTTATAGGCCCCTTCACTCAGCCCCCCTTCAATATGTGGAGAGTTAGCCCTATTGGGCTTGTCAAGGGCAAGTTTTCCAATAAAAGTCGTTTAGTGTATGACCTGTCTGCGCCTCATTTTTCTCACATCCCTAGCTTAAACTCATTGATCCCTTCTGAAGAATTCTCCTTAAAATATTCCTCAGTGGACATGGCAATCCAGGCCATCCTTAAAGTAGGCACAGGCGCATGGCTGGCGAAAGCGGACATATCCGACGCCTTTAAACTGTTACCTATCCACCCGTCCCTCTGGTGCTGGCACGGGATTAAGTGGAAGGATCAATACTACTTCGCCACGAAGTTGACGTTCGGCTCCAAAAGCAGCCCGTGGCTGTTCGACATATTTGCCCAATCTCTCGAGTGGATTCTCTTACACAAGGTCGGCTGTCAGCAAGTTATCCACTACTTAGATGATTTTTTATTGATAGAACGGCCAGGCGCACCTCCCAGAGATCTTGACAAGTTAAGGACCGTTTTCGGGAACCTCAATGTTCCCATCGCTGAACATAAGGTGGACGGACCCGCACATTCAATCACCTTCCTGGGTGTTATTTTAGACGCCGGCTCCATGAAAGCCAGCCTGCCCCTTGACAAACTAACCCGCATCAGGGCGGCACTTCACGAGTTCACTCGGACCAGGGGATGTACTAGGAGACAGCTGCAGTCACTGTTGGGCATGCTCAATTATGCCATGCGCATTATCCCACAAGGCCGTTCCTTTATCTCACGACTGTTGGTCTACCTGTCTCAGGCTCAAGACCCGGATCATATCCTTTGCCTAGACACCGCAGCTTTAGCAGACCTGGCAATGTGGGACGAGTTCCTGTCCAACTGGAATGGCATCTCCCTTTTCATCCCGTGCATTTCACCTCTCTCACCACAGGTAGTCACAGACGCCGCGGCCTCTACAGGGTTCGCAGCAATTTTTGGCCACCATTGGTTCGCCGGACCCTGGCCTTCTCAGATACTTAGCATCCCGGGCTTTAGTCAATCCTCTTCACTCTTCGAGCTCTACCCCATGGTTGCAGCCGCCCAGCTCTGGGGCCCTACCTGGTCCGGACAAACGGTAGGCTTCACCACCGACAATCAGGCCACAGCCGAAATTGTCAATAAAGGCAGGTCTAAATCCCCCTCCGTGATGTCCTTCCTACGCAGGCTGGTGCAGCTGTCACTACAGCACCAATTTAACGTCATCTGCATGTTTATCCCAGGGAAATATAACCGGGCAGCTGACGCCCTCTCCCGCTTTAATTTCCGGTCCTTCTTTCTACAGGTTCCCAGTGCAGATGCCGCATCAGCGCCTATCCCGCATTGGTCGCAGTTGACCCTGGACTAGAGCCGCATTTACTAGGAGCCACGCAGCTCATCAACCGTTCGTTATCGGACAATACTCTCAAAGCCTACCAGGTAGCCTGGAGAACCTTCAACGCATTTCTGGTCACCTCCTCAGTAGGCACCCCCACAGATACTAGACACATTCTAGCCTTCATCTCGTACTGCCACAACCAACTGGCCTTGTCTTTTAACACCATTCGCTTATACTTAGCTGGTGTTCAGCACTTCCTTTCAATCCAGGATCCTACCAAACCCTCTGTTTTCTCGTCCCACGCTGTCCGAGCCATATTACGCGGCATCCAAAAGCAACAGCCGCCAGTAAAAGTCAAGCGGCTCCCCATCACCAGTGCCATCTTCAGGGACATGTCCACCATACTCAACAGCTACCCCTTTGGTGTTCTCCCCAGTCTGGTCATACAGGCAGCCATTTACCTAGCCTTCTATGGCTTCCTTCGGCCCGGTGAGTTTACTCACAACAGCCTACACGGCCCAGTCCTCCGCAGATGTCATCTGCTCCGTCACCAGGACCATTTCATCCTCCACCTCCCGGTAACCAAGACCCAGCAGACAGGCACCGGCGTAGACATCCACCTCTACAAAACCAACAATGCCTGGTGCCCGGTCACGATGCTTACACAGTTTCTCGCTCGGCTGCCCGAGCTCCCGGACTCTAGCCCACTTTTGCCCTTCCCGGTGAAACCACTAACTAACCAACAATTTGTTAAGCATATCAGGATTCTCCTCCGCAACCTGCTCCTCAATCCTAGTGAGTATTCCGGCCACTCCTTTCGCATTGGAGCAGCTTCATCCGCATCCCGGCATGGGGTCCCGGACCACGTCATCAAAAGGTTGGGCAGGTGGAAGTCGGCCTGCTTCACTCGGTACATCCCTAACCCACAGGTGGAGATGTCTCGAGCATTCACTCAACTGGCTCAATAAAATTAACCAGGAAACAATAAAACTCTCTTATCCCTACCTGACTGTTTTGCCCCCTTATTTTGGTATACCGTCCATTAGACCAGGGCACACTTTCAGGTCCATTTCATAAAAGGTGTCTCATGATAAGCTTGTTTTGTTCAGATACGTATCGGCCATAGGGCTCCAGCCATAAGTAGGAAGGCCAGTATGGTGGCCTGAATTTATGGGAGGAGCCCGGGGGGTATTTAACCAGCCCGTTCGCCTGTGGTGGTTGTCGGTTTCCGGTGCGCAATACCCTCCCTCCCATCCCCTTTTTAGGGCATTTATCAAAAAACATTTCTCTTCAATCATATTCATTCTGATTACTGGGTATGCCCCCTTATTTTGGTATACCGTCCATTAGACCAGGGCACACTTTCAGGTCCATTTCATAAAAGGTGTCTCATGATAAGCTTGTTTTGTTCAGATACGTATCGGCCATAGGGCTCCAGCCATAAATATATATATATATATATATATATATATATATATATATTTATATATATGTGTGTGTGTGTTTTTTTTTGTGTTCACAGGAAGATATTAATCCTTTCGTTTCATTCACATAGCTTAACAAAACCCATTAGTGAGTGTTGCAAATAATTTTGTATTTTATGTAGGATTTTATTTATGCCACCCATAATCTAACTATTTATTGTGAATACATATTGTACAGGACGCCGTGGCTGGGTCCTGGAAGGACGCTATATTTCCCCTCTGTTTGGGTTGTGGTCTCTTTAAGGGAATAAAAATTGATTAACCCACCTGTTAAGGAAGTGTCTTTAAAAAACAAGACAGGAAGTGGTAGATGGGTGTGGAGGAGTGGAGAAGACATGGTGGATGGTGGATAGTGTTTATTTTGGACTGCAGCAACTGAAGTGGACAGCAGTGTCCTGTTTGGAAGGCTCCTGGCAGGGGAAGCTACCTGCCATCAAGATCAAGCTCTGTTTTGATAAGGACAGCTGTTCTGGACTTTGTAAGTCGGTGAGACTACAAACCTTTTTCCTTTTGTTTTTGGCTGCTGTAAGCTATTTAAGTTAATAAACCCTTTGTTGTATGAAAAGCCTGTGTCCTGCGATCTACCTGGTCCCCCGAACATTACAATATCTAGTAAATAAATATCCCATATTTAGTCTGTATTCATATCATTTGATGTGTGTTTTTAAAAAGAGATTTGATTGGTAAGATACTCGTTATAATTATCGGTAATTCCTGATGCAACTGCATGACAGGGTCCAGGGCAGAGTCATGAAGGGAGTTTACCTGTCTCCTACACTATGACAATTTATAAGATAAACTAGTAGTGGTAAACACACGTAGCAATAAGCGCGGGGGGGGGGGGGTGCTGGTCACACCCTTTTCCTTGCCTGTATAAGTTGGGTCTTCTCTGGGATGAGCGGTAATGTGCTAGAGAAAGAGAATACAGGTCTAAGCTAACCCAAGATCTCTCATATCTAGCCAGAAGGCTTAAAATTTTGTAGTAGTATGCAAGGGTTAAACACTGTTCAGACCCTTTTCCCTACCTGTATAATTTATGGCTTGGTGAGTGTTAGAGAGAGAGACTGCATATAGTCTGTTCTGGGATAGCCTGCAGGTCTAAGCTGACCCAAAATGTCTCATAACTAGGCTGGGGACTGAATATTTTGTTTTTCTGTTAGGGAGATTCACTCATCATTGTTCTTCTGATCTCCAGTGTCACTGGGAATGAAAGTGGGAGCTAATCCAAAATTTTGAAAAGCCACAAGAACAGCAATAGAAGGGAAATCTTCTAATAGAGACAACGGTTCCCATGAAAACTATCTAAAAGGGAATTTCCCTCATGTTGGAAAGATATCCACTCACATTCTGTTAATGAAAAATTCCTTGTTGAGAAAAAAATATCCCCCCTAGGTAATCAATGTACATTGCAGGGATTTTAACAAACTTTGTATTTCTACTTTTTGCTATTCTGAAGTAATAACTATTTGTTTGTCTGTGTTCATGCAAATCTGTTAGGGAGTGGTTTTATAATTATCAGTCAGCTGATGCACCTGCAGGGCTCTAATTGGGAAATTGGCAGGGTCTGCATTGCTTTAGACGTGATTTTTACCTTTGGAACCAAAAATGACATTGTGGTTGCAGGGCATGTTCAAAATCTGATTTGTATTTTAGTGCAGATTTCTGGGAAAAGCAGTAAGCCGATCACACCAGCAAAAAATAACGTATCTTGGGGGGTGTTCTGTGCACCATCTGTGTACAAAACTCATCCAGGTAGCCATATTGCATTGCATTTTACAGAACATTATAGTGCTTCAGATTGAAAGATCATTTTTTTATAGCATTCAATTACAATCTGAGTTGTGTAGCAGTTGTATACACTATGGTATTTTATTTTATTTGCCAATTTTTTTGCACACAAAAGTGGAGTTACCCTTTATGTCTACAAAACATGGCGTGAAGGGAGACATAGATGGAAAAATGACAATGGCTTTAATACTCCTCTACTCTATAAAATAAAAAAAAATAAAAAAAATAAAGTTTACGATTTAGATTTACTTTAAAAAGGTATGGCAGTGAGGTCCAGGGTAGGACTGAAAAGGTCTGATATATAACCAACAGCTTTGTGCACTTAGATATAAAAGCAAATCCATTAAAAGATGGCCCTGAAGCATGACTATCTATCTGACCATAAACCACGACTAGCTATTCTGTTAAAATCTATTAGTTAAGCTCCAGCGAGTCTATAAAGCATTTGCTGCAGTTACAGAAATATAAATT
The DNA here is from genome assembly GCF_037356315.1 of Lithobates pipiens. Lineage (NCBI taxonomy): Eukaryota > Metazoa > Chordata > Amphibia > Anura > Ranidae > Lithobates > Lithobates pipiens. Next base: position 395,582,827 of record NW_027507748.1, on the reverse strand, counting down.
AACTGTGACAAATACCTTTGTAAAATTGATTGCTATTGCAGACAAAGTCATTACTACTGATACAAAAAGCGTGGATAATGGATAATAACACCTTGATGAAAGAAAGCAGCCTAGTCTGTTGCACTAGAGAACACTACTTAAACAGAATGGGCACTTAACAGAATGATCAGATAGATTGTTAGAAGCAATAATGCAAAACAGGGCCAAGGTGTCAAAAACATGCATACACTGCAGAATAATGAAAGTTGCACAAACATGGACTCTGCACAGCAGTGTCTACATGACTCAGTCAGGGTAACATTTGGCTGCATAGCATATTTTCTGTAAGACTTCATAACTAGCGATGACCTAGGTTCAGATTTGTGGTGAGTACATAAACGTAAAAAAAGTTTGGGTGCTGAATCTGAACCCCTTTCAAGCCAATGGTAGATGAATGTTAAAAAATAATAATAATAATAATTGCCATTTCTAGGCTAATAGGCAACATATTTTTTAACAAATTGCATGGGAGGCTGGGCCATGCACTGGGGAACATGTAACAAAGCAAAAACAGTTATTTAGGGAATATTATTATTAATATTATTTGTTTAGGTAGGGAGCAATGATTTCAATAATGCCTAAAGAGCTAAATTCAAAATGTATTTAAATACCATGCCTGGAGGATGTCCTGATCCTGCCTGTGAAGTGGCACATCAATGCAATGTATACAACCTACTACAGCAACACAGACATTTACAAAGTAAAAAAAAAAAAAGACATTTGAATGGCTGGTAAGTGACAGTTCCTGGATTCTTCCTTTTGTTGGTGAACACACAGCTGATGGTTCCCTTCATTTATAGATGAGGGTTTGGTATAGATATTAGAGGGGAACCCCACACACAAAAAAACATTGAGTGGGCTCCCTCTAAAATTACATACAATACCCTTATCCTTGATGAAGGTCTGGTATAGATTTTATTGACAGAATTCCCAAGATCAAAAAGCAGCTCCTTATATGAGCATGCAGCCCACTGGCCAGTAAAAAGGGGGAAAGTGTGCCCCCCTAAATATACCAGGACAAATTTCCTCAATATGTGGGGTAATCCCCCCCCAGTAAAGCACTTTGTCTTCATGTTAGTAAAGACAAGGGCCCCTTCCAACCCTGGCCCAGTGGTTGTGGGGGTCTGTGGGTAGGGGAGAGTTATTGGAATATAAAGCTACTTTAAGAATAAGAGGCTTCAAGATACCGCTTCTATACCTGAATAGGTAAGGGGTACACAGTGGCCATATTTGGACAATTATGTCAGCAACTAATATTGCCCCTTTGGTTTCATGGCGTGAATTCCTTGCCAGAAAATGAGGCTGGGTGCCGTCACTTATTGATAAGAATGTGGTGGGTGCCTCATGAACAACTATTGACAAGGGAAGGAAGCTGTCATGTATAGCAGCAGTACAAAAACAGCTACTGTATGTGACCACAAAGACCTAGGGACATACATTAAAAGACCTGTTTGAGAAACTGTCATTCACTGGCCCACGGACCATATACCGTATTTATCTGCATATAACACTCACTTTTTCCCTTTAAAATCAGGGGAAAATCATGGGTGCATGTTATACGACGATCCTCCGTTGATTGTGAGTGGAGCGAGCCCTGTTGACATACACAAAGCCGAGTGTACTCGGCTAGCCTCGGCTCCTCTCGCAGTCCCGTCCACGTGACTGTGAGCGGAGCCGAGACTAGCCGAGTGTACTCAGCTTTGTGTATGTTGGCGGTGCTCGATCCGCTCACAGTCACGCCATTGGACCAGTGTTATGTTCCTCATAGGGGCAGGACTGGGCGTGACTGTGAGCGGAGCAAGCAACGCCGACATACACAAAGCCAAATACACTCGGCTAGTCTCGGCTCCACTCACAGTCACGTGGGTGGGACTGCGAGAGGAGCCAAGACTAGCCGAGTACACTCGGCTTTGTTTATGTTGACGGCGCTCGCTCCGCTCTCAATCAGCAGAGATCGGCACCAATTTTAAATTCCTACAATGAAGCTGCAAAGAGACACAGGGCTCACTTTTTCCCTTTAAAATCAGGGGAAAATCATGGGTGCGTGTTATACGCCGATCCTCCGTTGATTGTAAGTGGAGCGAGCCCTGTTGACATACACAAAGCCGAGTGTACTCGGCTAGCCTCGGCTCCTCTCGCAGTCCCGTCCACGTGACTGTGAGCGGAGCCGAGACTAGCCGAGTGTACTCAGCTTTGTGTATGTTGGCGGTGCTCGATCCGCTCACAGTCACATCATTGGACCAGTGTTATGTTCCTCATAGGGGCAGGACTGGGCGTGACTGTGAGCGGAGCGGAGCAAGCAACGCCGACATACACAAAGCCAAATACACTCGGCTAGTCTCGGCTCCACTCACAGTCACGTGGGTGGGACTGCGAGAGGAGCCAAGACTAGCCGAGTACACTCGGCTTTGTTTATGTTGACGGCGCTCGCTCCGCTCTCAATCAGCAGAGATCGGCACCAATTTTAAATTCCTACAATGAAGCTGCAAAGAGACACAGGGCTGCAAAGAGACACAGGGCTGCAAAGACACTGGCCAAGGCTGCATTGATGGGCATTTAAATGTAGATTTTTTTTTTTCTCAAACTTCCCTCCTAAAAGTTTTTTCCTTAACATTCCCTCCTAAACTTGGGGTGTGTGTTATATGCCGGCGCATGTTATATGCCGATAAATACGGTAATACACATATAGTTTTAAGACAATAACCTCTGTTAGGTTAAACTTTAATGCTCTGGAACTGGTATGCAGAACATTCGTTTGGAATAGATCCTCTTACCAATCTTCTGACAAACCTGTAATTCCCTTTAACATAGAAAAGTATTTTTTTATATTTTCACTAGTAACTTATTTTACTTGCAACAAGAAAAATGTTTTAATTAAAAAGAGACTGAGATTTCAGTCATAATTTATGGTTTTGCTTGACTTAAACAAATTGATGTTGCTATTTCATCTTCCCTGTCAAGATGCCAAATTGTTATCAGTAATCCTACAAATTGCAATTAATTAGCTTTATGAAGATGTTTTGCCCCAGTTAATTAAGTAGAAAGTATTGATGACTTTTGAAAAGTCAGTGTTAAATGAAAACAAAATTTTATTCATCATGTATAATTTAATTCATAACCAAATTTTATGCATTTCCATTGTTGTTATAAGAAAACAAAGTAATTACAATTAATATGTCATTCGTTTTGAAGATCTTCTTGTATTTAAATACATCTTCACAGATGATGTAACATAATTTTATTGAATCTATTGCTGAAATAAATGTACTGCAAATGTTGTCAATTGAAACTGAGCATACAGAAGACCAGTAATGGCCCTGCACTCTGACAGTAGGTAGGTGACACTGACTGATTATGGTGTTGGCACAAGTGGTGAAAGGGTGAGACATGATCTAGTGACAGGCTAAATCTTTTATGAAAGGAGCACTAATCACCATCTGGTAGCTGAAAGCTGTTACAAGGTGAGTATAGAGTGTAGTTTGCTAACCTTTCCTTTCAGGAATCTTTAAAAAGTCTCACTTATTGCAATTATAAAAAGGCATAAAAAAAGAATATTTTTATCATCAGAACCTGATATTCTGTATTTGTCAGTGTGAAAACACGCAAGTACAAAGCTACCCAGCCATCCTTAAATTAAATATCTTTGGATGCAGCTTTGGTCTCCTGAAGGTTAAGGAAGGCCTTTTTAGCTGTGTTGCGCTGTACATTTATTTTTAATTTTACACTGCACAGGCACCGGTGGATATACAATGGTCGCTGAACGCCTGCTTCAGTGTGTTGTTCAAAATGTTTAGATGCCATACGCATTGATATTCTGTTCTCCCAGCAGCACAATATAAGGGTTTTTTTTTTTTTTGGTGATGCTTATTGTTATATCTCTTTATCATATTTTCTTTCCTCTTTTTTGGTTTTGAGATATTTATACATGTTATGAGTACTTTCTTTCTTTTTTCAGTTTTTTAGACCTATGTGCGGGTTTGATGCGGGCCACCTATGGGTCCCTAGCACTTTCTGGTTGTGCATCTCCGTGGGGCGATCTATCAATAATTCTGGCAGATAACATCTTTGATATACATTTATATATATATATATACTCACACACAACTATTTACTTTTGATATGAGATTTTACTCAGTTTTTTTGTTCACTTAAATATAAATGGTATGTACCCTGGATGTGTATGTTTGAAGCTATGTGAATCTTGCCTTGTTGAACATGCCGTTAAAGAAATTTCTCTTGTTTTGATTCCTTTTCAGACTACAGCTATTTGTTCTCCTTAGATATGCCTCTGAAGAAGGGAATGTTTTCCTGAAACATGTCAGGCATTTTGGAGTTCACATGATAAAACCATATATGAAACCTTTTTATGTTGTGCAGACTATATATTTATATGTATGATTTCACGCATTGATATATGTATGGATTTTTATACTGTTCTGTAAAACGATTTTGTGTATAATTTTGTAATCATATTTTGGTCTGCCTTAAAAGTCCCGCTGTACCGAGGGGTACTGTGATCTCCTTGTTAGGGGATCTTGACTAGTGTAGATAAGATGCATAAATATATAAATATATATAAAATATATATCAAAATATCAACATATAACCATTTAAACCATTTTAACCTCGATAAACCTCAATATATAACTCTGAAACCTCCTCAGTTTTCTGACCCCGGTGGCTTGTATGGCACTTTCCCAACACCATCTCACTTTGTTACACTGCGGGCAAGCTAACCGTACTAGGCCTCCGGCCGTGATAGCATCAGCCCGGAGACAACTCCCTACCCGCAGTGTCCAATATCCCATAATCAGCTAACCCGCGTTAGCTGTAACCCAGGGAGCCCATGTCCCTAATGGGCCCCCCAACACTTCCATTTCCTGGGTCAGTTACCACCATACAAGCCACCACCACCGCCCGCAAAACAGCTGCCATGACAAAACTCCACCTGCAACGTAAAATAATTAGTTGTCCCATCAACTCCTAAACCAAAACAAAGGGGAGGGTGGGCGGGAACTTTCCTCTCCTCGTGCTCCTACCGTTGTTACCCCTCCTCTTCCTGTTCTACTCCTTTTAAAGACTACCCACCCCTTCTTCTAACCACCCCCCTCTCCTCTCTATTTACTTTACTTAACCCTTTCCTGTGCCCTCCTCACACTGTCATGCTGTCCCTACACTACCATTCGTTTCCCTCTTTCTCGTTCCCGGGACTTTCTTGACTAGTGTAGATAAGATGCACCTCCTCGTTTTCCCCCACTGCGGCCCCACCATTACACCCCCCAACCTGTCTCCCGATTCTTATCTATAGAAATGAGACCACACCTTTTATGGGGTATAACCGGCCACAGCAGCCTTTTATTTATAAATATATAAATATATATAAAATATATATCAAAATATCAACATATAACCATTTAAACCATTTTAACCTCGATAAACCTCAATATATAACTCTGAAACCTCCTCAGTTTTCTGACCCCGGTGGCTTGTATGGCACTTTCCCAACACCATCTCACTTTGTTACACTGCGGGCAAGCTAACCGTACTAGGCCTCCGGCCGTGATAGCATCAGCCCGGAGACAACTCCCTACCCGCAGTGTCCAATATCCCATAATCAGCTAACCCGCGTTAGCTGTAACCCAGGGAGCCCATGTCCCTAATGGGCCCCCCAACACTTCCATTTCCTGGGTCAGTTACCACCATACAAGCCACCACCACCGCCCGCAAAACAGCTGCCATGACAAAACTCCACCTGCAACGTAAAATAATTAGTTGTCCCATCAACTCCTAAACCAAAACAAAGGGGAGGGTGGGCGGGAACTTTCCTCTCCTCGTGCTCCTACCGTTGTTACCCCTCCTCTTCCTGTTCTACTCCTTTTAAAGACTACCCACCCCTTCTTCTAACCACCCCCCTCTCCTCTCTATTTACTTTACTTAACCCTTTCCTGTGCCCTCCTCACACTGTCATGCTGTCCCTACACTACCATTCGTTTCCCTCTTTCTCGTTCCCGGGACTTTCTTGACTAGTGTAGATAAGATGCACCTCCTCGTTTTCCCCCACTGCGGCCCCACCATTACACCCCCCAACCTGTCTCCCGATTCTTATCTATAGAAATGAGACCACACCTTTTATGGGGTATAACCGGCCACAGCAGCCTTTTATTTATAAATATATAAATATATATAAAATATATATCAAAATATCAACATATAACCATTTAAACCATTTTAACCTCGATAAACCTCAATATATAACTCTGAAACCTCCTCAGTTTTCTGACCCCGGTGGCTTGTATGGCACTTTCCCAACACCATCTCACTTTGTTACACTGCGGGCAAGCTAACCGTACTAGGCCTCCGGCCGTGATAGCATCAGCCCGGAGACAACTCCCTACCCGCAGTGTCCAATATCCCATAATCAGCTAACCCGCGTTAGCTGTAACCCAGGGAGCCCATGTCCCTAATGGGCCCCCCAACACTTCCATTTCCTGGGTCAGTTACCACCATACAAGCCACCACCACCGCCACCAGCTACCAAGGGGGACCCCCTCACCCTTGGGAGCCCCGCCACACTCTCAGAGCCCGCTGTATCCCCTCCTGCAAGCCCAGGGCCCAAAGATCCATCCCAACATCTGAGAGATGTACCCCATCTCGCAACAGATACAGCCCAACATCCCTTTCCAATTCCCGATGCCGAACCACCAAACCCCCATTCCTGAGAACAAACTGGCCCACCCTCTTGTTCACCTTAATTCTGGTTTTATTCAGGCTCGCTACGGACCGGGCCAACCGCCAACACGTCCTGGCCACAATGTCGGACCATACGGTTAGCATTCCGGGGAAAAGGGTGCTCAAACGCAAGAAATCCAACTTAACGTCACGAATGAGCTCCCTGGCCGGCCGGCCCCCCAGATCGTTGCCCCCCACGTGGAGCACCAGCACGTCAGGCGGCCTATCCAAGCGCGCCACGTGCAGCACCTCCGGTAACACCCTGCCCCACAGCATGCCCGGCCTCCCAATCCACCGCACACAGGCCTCCTCCCGAGGAACCCCCAACTGCCTGCCATTCTGCCGCATGTCTGCCCTTCTGGCCCCCCGGAACACATAAGAGTGCCCCAATATCAACACGAGGCCTATCTGGAATCCATCTGCAACAACATAGAAAAAAACATAGATCACAGCAGGCTTGAAGAAAACACACAGACACCAACACAACATACACCCCACCGAAAACCTCCCCCCCACATCCGGCCACGGGCCCTAGTCCACCGCCAGCTCCGGCCGAACGTAAGACCGGAAACGAAGCGACTCCCAACGCCCTATCCTCCGGAACGCTGCCTCGTCCAACCCGCAACGAGCGGCTTCCGTAGCCGCCCCAATACGGAAGGAGTGCGAGGCAAACTGTGAGCTATCCAAGCCGGCCGCCGTCAAGCATTTGCGAAAAACTGCCACAAATTGGAATCTTGACAGCAAAGACCCATCCGCGTGAACCAGCAGCGTCCCGTCCCCACCGGGCCGAACACCCAAAAACTCCCCCACCGCCTGCACGGGGCACAGTGGCGACCCCTCCAGCCGATATAGGCACACGCGCACCCCTCTACCCACCTGGTCCGTCTTAGACCGCCGTAACAAAATCTCAACCCTATCACCCGACATGCGCACATCCTGCGCCAAAATCCCCCCAGGGAGCGCCCTCGACGGACTCACCAGTTCGCTAACCCTGAACGCGTCGAAAAAGGCCAGCGCAAAAGCCGCCCGAAACAACGACGCCTCAAACCCAGAGGAGCAAATCGACCCCAGCCTACCCACCAAATCCAGTAAGTTGCCGAATGTCACCGGCCTCCTGGTATCCCTACGTTTTCGCGCACGACGATAGCCCTTCATCGCCTGCCGAATGCAAAAACCCTTGGTAAAATCCGCATATCCATGCAACTTAAACCAGAAGGCCAGCCCCGCCAGCTTCCGATCCATGGCGGAGACCGACACGCCCCGTTCCAGACCCCGGGCCACAAAATAGAGAACCAACATCTGCATCTCATCAGCAGCCGCCACCCCGCCGACCTGGCCAACAAACTCCCGCCACTCACACCACACCTTACCGTAGGCCCGCCAAGTGGTGGCGCTTACCGACCGCTCGATCCACCCAGCGAGGACTCCCAGACCATCGACCACATCCAGCTGGGGCAGGGGACACCCTCCCTTTCGGCCGCCGGCGCCAACTCTCGAAACCTGACCCACTGGAAACGAGACAAGGCGTCAGCCAATGTATTCTCAACCCCCGGCAAATGCACTGCATATAAGAAAATGTTCAGCTCCAAGCAGCGCAGCACCAAGTGCCGCAGCAACCGGACGACATGGAGGGAAGACGCCGAGATGCGGTTAATGACCTGAACCACGCCCAAATTGTCGCAATTCAACCTAGCCTTCATATCTCGGAACGCCGCCCCCCAAACCTCCACCGCCAAAACTACCGGAAACAATTCCAGCAGCACCAGATTCTTACACAGCCCCGCCTCCACCCACTCCACCGGCCAAGGAGCCGCGCTCCACTGACCGCCAAAGTACGCGCCGTACCCTGTAGAACCCGCTGCATCAGTGAACAAATCCAAATCCCCATTGCTCACCGGCCCACCAGGCCAGAGGGAACGGCCATTGTACTTCGCCAAAAAGGTGTGCCACACCTTCAGATCTTCCTTGTGTTCACGCGTCAGCCTGATGAAATGAGTGGGCGATCGAACCCCCGCCGTGGCCGCCGACAAACGCCGACAGAAAACTCTACCCATAGGAATGATCCGGCACGCAAAGTTCAGCTTCCCCAGCAACGACTAAAGCTTTCGCAGCTGTACCTTGCGCAACCCGGCCACCCCTTGAAGTTCGGCCCGCAAGTCTTCCAGCTTCCCCTCCGGGAGCCGGCATTCCATGGCCTCAGAATCGATCACGATCCCCAAAAAACTAAGGCGCACCGTCGGGCCTTCCGTCTTGTCCGCCGCCAACGGGATACCGAACCACTGGGCCGTCTGTTGCAACGTAGCCAGCAACACCGCGCAAGTGTTCGTACCGGCCGAGCCCACGCACAGGAAATCGTCCAGGTAATGAATTATCGAATTCAAACCCGAAACGTCCCGAACCACCCACTCGACGAATGAACTGAAGGTCTCAAACAAGGCGCACGAGATCGAGCACCCCATGGGAAGGCAACGATCCACATAAAATTCGTCTTGCCAACAGCAGCCCAACAAGTGAAAGCTGTCGGGATGGACCGGCAGCAGGCGGAACGCCGACTCCACGTCCGCCTTCGCCAGCAAGGCCCCCCGCCCACACCTGCGCACCCACGACACCGCGGCGTCAAAAGACGTATAAGACACCGCACAAGCCGCAGGGTCAATCGCGTCGTTGACGGAGCCCCCTTTCGGAAACGAGAGGTGGTGGATCAACCGAAACTTATTCGGCTCCCTCTTGGGCACCACCCCAAGAGGGGACACCACCAAATCCGCCAGCGGCGGCTCCCGAAAAGGGCCCGCCATACGATCCAGCGCCACCTCCTTCCCCAATTTTGCCCCAACCACCCCCGGGTGCAACAACGCGGAACGCAAGTTCCGCGCCATCGCCGGAATCGCCTCCAAAGCACTAGGGATCCGAAAACCCTCCGCAAACCCCTCCCGCAAAAGCCGGGCAGCCGCCCGGTCCGGGTATCTACTTAGGAAAGGCGCCATCCTTTCCCCCCTCACCGGCGTCGTCCCTTTTGTTCGCCAACTCTCCCGGTCGCCCCTTCCCCTTTTTAAAACACCGGGAACCCGAGTGGGAGCCGCCGCAGCCGGAGCCCTCGTGTTTGAAGCGGCAAGAACTTCCAAACTTGCAAGTGCCGTCGTTAAACTGCCAGCAGAGTCCCCGTTTGTTGGAGGCCGGCTGTCCCGAGGAAGAGGAACCTCCGGCCCCCCCTGGAAAAAACTGGGAAGGGGCCCTCGCCGAGGACATCAACCTCATCCAGAGGCTAATATCCTTATGGTCCCACCGCAACGAGGGCCTAACGGCCCTCCGCTGACGGAACTGCTCGTCGTAGCGAAGCCACGCCGTGCCTCCGTACACCCGGTAAGCCTCCCCCACGGCGTCCATATAACAGAACAACGCCGAACAGTGTTCGGGGTTCTTCTCCCCTATGACGCTGGCCATAATGGCGAAAGCCTGCAGCCAATTCGCGAACGTGCGCGGAATCAACCGATATCGCCGCTTCTCCTCATCCTCCTTCTTACTATCGTCAGGTTTTACCCTGTCCAAATTAAACTTCTCAAGGGGGAGCAGCGAAAAAATCTCCACGTACTCCCCCTTCACTATCTTCTCCCGCACCTCTGGCTTCAAGTGCGAACCCAACGGACCTTCAAAGCAGACATAGACTTCGCACTTCGCCGCATCCGCTATGCGCACTATGTCCGTCCTACCACCGCCGTCCGGGGACGCCACCTTCTCCCCCGCCCCCGTCGCTACACCTGAAGCGACCTCGGCAGCCGCCGGGGGCACCACCCAGGCAGGAAGGGCAGCCGCGGCCGGCGCCGCAGCCCGCACTTCCCCGACCTTCTCACCCACCACAGCAGAAGGCCCCCACGCAGCCGCCGGCGTATCCCTCCCACCGGTGTCCTGCGCAAAGCGCTGCACCAAATCCTGCAGACCCCCCAACAGGGCCTGCAGCTGCGACTCGGACCCCACCGCGGCCGACCCGACAACGCCCGGTCCCACCAGCCCCCCGGCGGACCCCCCAGCCACTGACCCGCACACCCCGGTCCCTGAACCACCCCCAACAACCCCAGACAATACAGGGACAGTAGAAGGAAAAGACATAGACATGGACTTACCGGGCCGACCAGGGAAGGACCCCGCCACCGCTCCGCTCGCCTCCACCGCCGACAGACGCTCCTGCTGACCCTCATGGTCGGATTCGCTCAGCTCCCCCTCAGACATGACCACGGGCGTGCGCAGGGGCTCCGCGCTCTCCACCTGAGCCAAGCGAGTAGCAGGTCCACCAGGCCCCATCCGACCGCGACGTCTGTCCGGATCACCGGTCCGTCTGGCTCCTCCAGGGATGACATCTGCCGCCGCCACTGTGCTCCTCAGCCGCCGCCGGCCGCCATCTTGACCACGTTGTCCCGAATCTGAACCGCCGGCCGGGGATGGGGAAGGCCCGGCGGTCGTATTGCATGCTGCCCCGCGCCGAGGCCTCCCCCCCCATGGAGGGGAGAGGGAGCCCGGATTCTCCGTAGATCTCCGCCGCGCGGGCGGGGGGGAGGGGCTAGCCCACTCCGAAGCCCCGCCCACCGAGCGCCGCTGCAGACGAGGATTCCGTCCAGGCACCGGACCAGCGGAAGCAGGTGTGCGCTTCGCTGGCGGGCCTGACGGGTCCCTGCCGGGGGGGGCTCCTATCAGTGCGGGCAGCTCGAGGGGACAAGTCCGGCGAAAAACGCTCCGGAGGCCGAGACCTCCGAGCGCGTGGCGTGGCCGATCCCCCAGCCTCAGCCTGGACATTGAGAAGCGGCGCCACCTGCCGCTCTAGCCACTCCGGTCCGTGGCAGGCGGCCGCCGCACGTAGTTGTGCACAGATGGCCTCAAACGCAGCCATCAAGCTAAGGCTAACTAACCTCACTCGCAACTCCTAACTTTCCTCTCCTCGTGCTCCTACCGTTGTTACCCCTCCTCTTCCTGTTCTACTCCTTTTAAAGACTACCCACCCCTTCTTCTAACCACCCCCCTCTCCTCTCTATTTACTTTACTTAACCCTTTCCTGTGCCCTCCTCACACTGTCATGCTGTCCCTACACTACCATTCGTTTCCCTCTTTCTCGTTCCCGGGACTTTCTTTCTATTTACACGTTTTGGGATGTTGGCGGCAATGATATTGGAAAGTTTGATGCTTTCCTTTATGGTTCATCTCTTATATCATTTTTAGCTGTGTTAGACCTTAGACTTTCATACTCCTAGCAAATGGACAAAAATTGCAAAATATTTTTTAATGTTAAAAAAAGGTTCTTTTTTAAACCATTAGCATACTGGGCACTTCTCCTCTCCTCCTCGGACCAATATTCAGCTTTCAGTGCTGTCGGACTTTAAATGACAATTTGCGCAGCCATGCAGCACTGTACATATGACATTTTTATAATTTTTTTTAAGATAGATGGAGCTTTCTTTTGGTAGTATTTAATCACCACTGGGTTTTCATTTTTTGAAAACAACATGAAAATAGACCAAACATTTTTTTCTTTGTTTCTATTATAAAATTTTGGAAATAAGTAATTTTTTTTCTTCACTAATGAGCAGTGATGAGGCTTCACTGATGGGCCCTAATAGGCTACACTGATGGACACTGATAGGCTGCAGTGATGAGGCTGCAGGAATGGCCACCAATGAGGCTGCACTGATGGGCACTAATGAGGCTGCACTGATGGGCACTGATGGGGCAGCATGATGGTTACTGATGAGGTGGCACTGATAAGCTGCACTGATGGGCACCAATAAGCTGCACTGATGAGGTGGTACTGATGAAGTTGCACTGATGAGCACTGATAGGTGCCACTAATGGGCATCGGTATGTAGCACTGGTGGGCACTGATATGTGGCACTGATGGACACTGATTGGCACTGATGGCACTCCACTGATAATAGGAGCACTGATTATCAGAGCCCTGATTATCAGTGTAAATGTGCCCTTTAACAGGAAAGCCAGTTATCAGCTTTCCTTTTCTCAGGCAGTGGCAACTTTGAGGAAAGGAAATGCAGATAACCAGCATTTGTTTACATGTCGTGAGTTGTGATTGGACACAGCTGATAACTTGGTAAATGGCCGCTGTGATTGGTCCTTTACCTCAATCTGTGATCAGCTGTGTCCAAAGGAGTCGTGCATCAGGGAAGGGTTCTGGGTGGACGTCAATAGAAGCGCTCCCTACAGCTATTGCAAAACTAAAAGTCCCATGAGGCATTGCAAGCATGACTCCCACAGGCAGAGGCATGATGGGACTTGTAGTTTGCATTGTTCACTAGACACTGCCCTTATGACATGATAATCAATAGCAGGGCCAGACACATATATATTGTTACAGCATCTAAAGGCTACAAACATTTGTATGGGTGCAGAATATGCTGTGTAAAACAACATTCTGACACAAAATAACTTCTGTTCCTTTGTGTCCTAAAATAATGGAAAAATAAGATATACGTATGTATTTTTTTTCTTTCTGTAGGTGTGCGAAAACAATATAGAGACTATGTATAAAAAATAGCACCATTTCTTTAAGCCAGTAGTAAAATTAAACTTTCAAATATCATGTGTAGAGAGAATATTTGAAAATGAATGTTGGCTGCTATGGGCAACAAGAAATTTTCAGTTTACTTTTAATAAATTTACTGATTCCTATTGTCAAAAATTGGCGTAGGCTGACACAAAGCCTGCAGGCATTGTAAAATGAACAGATGAATGCAGAATAGGATGCACTTTGGGGTATACATAATTCTGGCAGGTAATTATAACTTGAAATAGGCTTAAAGAGTGAATACTTGCAGTTAAAATATAGCATATAAGTATCATCGCACACTGTATTCAACTCCAGTTTAAAGTAAATGAAAGGGGCTTTAGCTCAAATACCCTTGCATCAGTCACACCTTTCTGACATGATTCATCCACATTGGGTTTAATCATAGAGGTACTACGATTAAAGCCAATCTATGTGAAACATATCAAAAAGAGAGTGATGGACGAAAATTTTAGCTGAAGCCTTTAATTTACGTAATACCTGAGTTGAATACATCATGAGGAAATATTGTATCTTAGAGTGAGATGTCTCTGCAGGCCCCTGAATACAGGGAGTAAACCCAGGAGACTGATACTGCAAGCTCGGAGTAGCACCAATCTGTTGTGAAACTTGCAGTTAAAGTGTTTGTAACCCTAAAAAAATGAGATCTCTTATAGCAGATTAAATAGCATAGTGCTTGTGCTATCTAATCTGCCCCTCGCTAAGCTGTAAAAAAAATGGTTGTTCATGTGTCCCCTGTGTGTGCTTGTAAGGAAAAGAGAAATATGCCTAGGCACATAGTTATGGGCAGAAGGAGAATTTCTGTTAGCCAAATCCATAGACTAAGAAATCCTAATAGCCAAACCCATGGATAGAGAATCTCTGTTAGCCGTACGAGCAGGCATGCACAAGCCCGCCACTAGGGTGGTGCCAAGTGGACTATATAAACACCTCTGCTGTACTAGGACTTTGCCTTTTGGTCTACAGCGTTCTGCTACCTGTTCCTTGTGCTTGATCTGTTGCCATTTTGATCCGTCTGACCACGCTTGAACTCTACCTGAACTGACCCCTGGCTTGCTCTTGAACCTAGTCTCTGTTTTAGCCCTCTGTCTGCCTGTTTGGCATTGCCAACTCCAGCTTGAACCTGATTACTCTGCTGCCTACTGCTCTCTTCCTGACGTGCCTGCTAGTGACCGACCCGGCTTGCCTGACCTTGCTCTGTGTCGTGCCATCCTTATATCTGCTTCCTGTGACCTGCCAAGTACCCTCTGTCTGCTACATGCTAGTCTACCAAGTACCTGCTGTCTGCCACCTGCAAGCTTGCCAAGTACCTGCTGCCCTGCGTCACGATCCAGCCTGCAGCCCTGTGTGCACAGACCTCTCATCTACAGCCTTCACCATCTGAACTGCTAGGCACTCGTGCCCCTCCAGGTCTCCTGTTTATTTTATCGGGGTACCAGGCTGGAGGTATAAGAAATCGCCTTCCTCTCCACATCAGGCTTCATCATGGCTGCTGAGCAAGAATGCAATTTTTTTTTACACAAGAGTAATTTCCTGATTTTTTTTTCCTGGCCAGCGACTGTTCAGTAGAACACTAGAACCTCATATCTGTTAACCTATACCTATGTTTATGCTGAAACCTTAAATAACCCTTCTTAATAAAGACATATTAAAAGCTGAAAGAGAAAAATGTTTGGCTACATACACTTTTGTTTCTGTCAAATGTGTGCACCAGAAGTCCACAAGATGCATTGTGCTCGCCTCTCAAATTTGTATTATGTATTTTCATTATGTCTCATACAAAGCCTTTCTATATTGTACTTGTCAAAAATATGTATGGTTGTTTTGATGTTTTTAGAATGATCAGTTCTTTAGTATTTAAAAAAGAACTTAATTCCCTTTAAACTTTAGCCCTGTCCCCCTGGTGCCACTGTCTTTGTAAGTCTGGCACCTGTACGGAGGTGCCAAAGAGCTCTGACTGGCCTTCAGGTGCCAGCAGAGCCCTGGAGCACAACAACCAGGGTTGTTATTTTGTACATGCACAGACACAGTGAGATTTGGGTCTTCCACATCGGTGTGTCTTCATGCATGCACTGGAAGCCCACAAGTGTGTAGATGTGCTGCAGGGCTCTACCAGGACCAGAAGCCCTGTGGCATATCTGCAAAAGTTCACAGGGTGTATGTCATTTTTGCCTACGCCCGAAAAACCTTACGAAATAAAAAATAATAGTATATATAGATATATATATATTATAGATTGAAGGTCTGCTTTAAATAGAGACAATTTGGAAATGCAATCAATAGCATTTAATGTGGCCTAGTGAAGTGAGAGAACTAGAACTCCATATACTGTATTTAACCAAACCCCTTTTTGTATACATAAAATTGGAACAAATGTATTGTTTTCTCTTGGGCTCTTCTATCACCTCCTGCCAGTTACCCTTCTGTGCCTTCTGTTTTGTGTTCTGTTCACCGATGATTACGTCTGGCAGTACTGTGCAGACATCACTTCATCCAATCATGCCTGGCACCACAAAGCAAGCATTGACACAACTGCTATTTAAAGGACACAGTGAATTATGCTTCTTTGCCAATGCTAGTGGAAGAGATGTTAATGTGGATTAAATGTGATTTGATAGTTCCTGGGAACATCTTGTTCACTGTGAAAACATTTTGAACTGCTTTAACATTTCTGCAGAGAATTCAAATAATTTATATTTTAGAGTGTGTTCAATCACAAAGATAAAGATGACCTTTGTTTTCTCTTTTGAAGGTCAAAGCATTTATTTCTATAGTCTGATAATAGGTGGTGTAATGCACAAAAACCTCATCTTTATTTCACACTGGAAATAAAACTTTATAGAACATCTGCATTTACTATATGTAATGTATACAAAAAAAAAGCAGCATTACTAGCTAAGACATGCCAAAACATTCATCTGGGCTTTATTATTCAAAGTCTATCTGAACTGTCTGGTTTTATCAATACACATTCTTTGAGTACCCTCACAGTGTTTTTAGAATAACCTCTTTTGTCCTATCAAAAAGCCAGTAGAATATTTTATGAAAGGTCAAGAACTAGTTTGACCAATCCCAATATTCTTCATTCCAGATGCAACTTTGTTATGTCAAGGGATGAGGTTGAAGATTATGACAGCTATTCAAAAATTGGTCTTTAATTGTGATCTTAAAGTGGTTGGCAAAATATGTTTTTACCTTAATGCATTAAGATAAAAATCCTTCTGTGTGTAGCAGCCGCCCTCAGCCCCTAATACTTACCCGAACCCTATCTAGATCCAGCAATCTTGCATGAGAGACTCGGCTGTCTGGGACTCGTCATCCTCATTGGCACAGACAGACAGCAACAAAGCACCATTGGCTCTCTCTGCTGTCAATCAAAGTCAGCGAGCCAGTGAGGAGAGAGAGGGGGTAGGGTCAAGCCATGGCTCCTTTTCTGAATGAACACATGGAGCAGCGGCTCTGCTCAGGTGCCCCCATAGCAAGTGGTTTGCTGAGGGGGCACTCAACAGGAGGTAGGGGCCAGGAGCGCCTAAGAGGGACCTGAGAAGAGGAGAATTTGGGCTGTTCTGTGTAAAACTACTGCACAGAGCAGGCAAGTATGGCATGTTTGTTTTTGTTTTTTAAAAGAGAAAATTGAATTGATGGTAAAAGACTATATTAAGCATTATATTATATCAGTTGTCTCATAAACAAAGAAAAAACTCTCCTAACTATCAAAAAATATAGCAAACACAGTGGGGGTTATTTATAAAAGGCAAATCAACCTTGCACTGAAGTGCACTTGAAAGTGCAATTGCTCTAAATCTAAGGGGTAGATCTGAAAGGAGTGGGCGCTCTGCTGATTTTATCATCCAATCGTGTGCAAGCTAAAATGCTGTTTTTTTATTTTCTTTGCATGTTTCCATTAGTATTCCATCAACTGGATGTGCTATCCACTGTTCCCAGTGATAATAAGGTATACCAATCCAAATGGAAATTAAATTGGCCTCTTATTAATGTCAGATGATCTCTAAATTATAAGAGATCATCTAATGCATGGGGTAAGAAAATCCCTGATGCCTGACCACGTCCCCTGTGTGTCTCCCTACCCCAAGATGGATGGACTCAACAGCTCCAGGCTCAGTGTCCCAACACCTCTCACTCTGGACACTGGCTCCACACTGAAAGTATATTCCACAGCGTCTCAGCACAGCTTGCCTCACTCAGGATGATCACTGTGTTTCACCCAGGTGTGTGTGCAGGATCAGGGAACACAGAAAGAGAGCTCATCACATAATATGTAAAAATAGAGGGTTTATGTAAGCTAAAATATGCACTTACAACATAGATAGTAATATTAGGCAATATCTGGATCATCATGTCACATCACCCGTCTCCTTCCAACATGTTTCCCCTTAATAGGCTATGTCTAGGAATGGAGGATGGAGCTGGGATGTCATGCACTGATTTTTAAAGCAGTGAAGTGAATTGCATAACCATGTTGACCAGGGTCACATCATATGCAAGTGTGCAACCATAAGTATTGAAGTCCCCAACATATAAAAATAAAATTATCATAAGGGAGTCGCTTTCTACTTCACAAAAGTACATATAATTGTATAATGATACAAAAATTAAAATATAACATTTAAAAAACGTTTTTTTCAATTTATTTAAAAAAAACTTAATATTTTTTTAAATACTCATCATTCGTTTTTACATAAAAAAGGGGGTGAAAAACAATGTAGTGTCAATTTACACAATCACAGTAGCCCAAAAGAACAATATAGTTATTCATAAGTGTCCATAAAAAAATAATGTCCATCATTAATAAATTCAAATAGCCATAAAAGAATCAATTGTTAAAATAGTGCAACTCTTCATAACGTGGAACATTTTGGACACCATAGATCCTTCACCAAAGTGCACAAGTGCCAATCCACACCCTTATAGAATAAGGCTCACCAGATTTTAGATTTAAATCGCATGTGTGATTAAATCACTTTGAGATTTATGTAGATGATCAACCCAATCTCCACACAGATCTCCTCAGATTTAAATGGATGACAGCTCTCAGATTGTAGATTTCAATCACACATGTTATTAAATCACTTTCAGCTTTATGCAGATTGTCAACTCAATCACCACACTGATCTCATCAGATTCGAATGGATGACAGCTCTCTCCACATGTACAGAAAAAATCAACACAAAGGGGGTTATTTACTAAAGGAAAATCCACTTTGCACTGCAAGTGCACTTGAAAGGGCAATGAAAGTGCACTTGGAAGTAAAGTCATTGTAGATCTGAGGGGGACATGCAAGGAAAATAAAAAAAAACATTTTAGCTTGCAAATGATTGGATGATAAAATCAGCAGAGCTTCCCCTCATTTCAGATCTACCCAGATTCAGATTTAGAGCGACTGCACTTCCAAGTGCAGAGTGGATTTGCCTTTCGTAAATAACCACCAAAGCCTCCAATAGTGTAAAAAACATCTTGGGTAACAGTTTTAATGAAAAAGTAATGCACTTACATCCCAGACAAAAACAAATCGCCTTTGGTATATGTTAGTAACATGCCTGGTGCCTTTGTGCTGCGTCTCCACATTGATCTCCATACTGATCCTATGGGGCAACATATCTACTCCAAACAACACAGGAAGTTTCCACAGGGGTTTTTTTTAGCAGCAGAGAATGTATATAAAAATGGTTGATGTAAAAAAAAAAAATGTATTTAACAGACAATAATAATTTCAAATGAACAATGATAAATCATCCATATAGGTAGTGTGACACAAAAACAAACATGGAACATCACTCATAGCAAAAATCACTCTATGTACAAGCATGGTTTGCCAATTGTATTTGTAACATATGTATCCACATGAAAAACCCCGATGCATTTCGACCCTTGCAATTTCTGGTCTCTTCAGGGGGATTTATATTCTAAGAAAATGTCAAAATATCTAATTAAAGACTTTGGACAACATAATATATATATATATATATATATATATATATATATATATATATATATATATATATATATATATATATATATATATATATATATATATATATATATATATATATATATATATAGGTATAGCATTTCAAATTGAGCAAAATTATATTTCCATACATATAGAAGTATAGTTACCAATGGGTGGATGAAGATATGAGGATGTATCGCACAAACCAGCATTGCAGGATTGTAGCTGTCCAGTGATCCCATTGCTGCCGCATGCCCCCCCCCCCCCCCCCAAGTCCTCTGGGTGGGTGCATAGTCCACCGAGCTTGCAGGGGGCCACGTTCTAGGACCCAGAGAGGAGGATGGGGGGTAAAACACCGGCAGATGGACATGCAAAAACTTTTTGTAAGTCATCATTAAATAATGTTGGAGGGAGTATATAGAAGTGCTTGGCAGCTGTAGGCTTATTGTTACTTGGTCATTAATGGATTCATATTATAGAAAAATGTATTAAGTTAGTTATACATAACATGGCCTAGTTTATTCGTTGGTTGAATTGATTATAAGAGGGATTAGCTAACAGTGAAAAGAAAGTGAGTGAGGGATGGGGTGCGGTGATGTGTTTAGTGAAGTGAAAGTGCATGATATTGGCTAGACTGATGATGGGACAATAGAAGTTTGAAAGTGAAAACAAAAAAGTGTGGGCAACTAAAGAGTGGGTGTGAGTGTGGAGTGCCTGAATTAATGGGGGGGGGGGGAGAGAGAGTGTGTGTGTGTGTGTGTGTATAGTGAAAAGGGAAGGGGGGGATGATTAAATAAGATGGTGAAAGTGAGATGGATTAGGGTGCCAAACACGAGTGATATGACACTGAATACCGAATATATATAAAGTAAAAGGTTAACACTAAGGTTATATTGCAAAAGGATAATATTGTATAGATTAAATAGCAATGTTAGAAAATGAAAATAGATGTGTGTCACATATATACAAAGATTACCCAGTCAAAAGCATTCCAAAAGCTGCACTTACCAAGCACTCCATCAGTCTTGTATTAGTGTATGACAGCATTACCAAGGAACACCTCAGGATCTCCTGGGACGCGTGGTGTTTTGAAGTGTCTGCATGATTTGTCCATTGGTTGCAGGTGACAGGCCCCACCCAATCCACCCTCCAACAGGTCTGCGGCACCAAAGTGGTATCGTCCGCGTGGTGCCTTCTGTGTTCCAGAAGGCATGAGCCCTGGCTTAAGCCATCGCCTCTGACCCAAAAGTGAGACGTTACTGACAGTCTGGTGGTGATCGCGGGACGCTGCCAGCACGGAGAACGCCCCCCACAGCGTCTAGTGCTGGAAGTTTGTCGGCCTTACTTTAATGCGGATTTGACACAATGTAGTCTGGCTGGTAAGACAATTGTAAGAGACCCATCACTTCTGGGGGGGGGGTGTAAGAAACATTGTGGAGAATCACAGATGAAATCTGCGTCTCCCTACCGTGCCGGGAAGCGGGCGGAAAAGAGGCACCCACCCAGTGCCACGAGGCTGAACACAGCGGCCTGCACCGGGAGGGGGGTGGACAAAATAGAACACTGCAATGC
This sequence comes from Lithobates pipiens, assembly GCF_037356315.1. NCBI lineage: Eukaryota > Metazoa > Chordata > Amphibia > Anura > Ranidae > Lithobates > Lithobates pipiens. Next base: position 395,561,954 of record NW_027507748.1, on the reverse strand, counting down.
ATGCAAAGTAATAAAAATAAAATGATTTACAAATAATCATATGTTATAAATATAGGTGTATTGGTGGCTGAAGGAGCCAAATGCATATACAGTGCCATCAATTAAATAAGAAAAGTGGGTGGGGGGAAAAAAGAAGGTAGCTTTTTGCACCCCAAGAAAAAGGATATAATCCTATGCTCAAACAGTGATTCCACCTGTCTGAGCCAAATGCAATTTTAATTTTTCAAAAAATTGATTCTATGCCTTGGCTCAAATCGGGGCTCACATGTGTTAGCCACTCAATTGGTATATATAGAAAGGAAAAAAACATATCTACTCCACACCCACATTCACAGTAATGGGACTGGCCAGAAAAAGAGGATTTTTAGCCTGTCGGAAATGTAAGGCGTGTTGTCGAACAGGAAACAATATGAGAAGATTCACTACATTTATGTATACAGTAATACTGTTCGTGTATATAGGACGTACTAAAATACGTTCAAAAGTGAGGATTGGTGAACATGTCGCTAACATCATTAAGACATATAAATATCAAAGTGTATCAGAACACTACAGACTCTTCCATGGGAGGGATCCTTCTTCACTGCAGTTTTGGGGGGGGGGGGGGGGGGGGTGAAGAGAATTCTCCCTCTAAACTTTAGGTTCAGGGAGGTTGAACATAGAACTAGATTGAAACTGTTTTAATAGTAAATATTGATCTTCCTATGATACATTTGTATTAGTAGCTTTGGAATTTTATTAAAATTGTGCATGGGATCATTTTATTAATTTATTAGATTAATTTTAACTTTACCTAATTTTGAAATAATTAATTTTTAAAAATGATAATCTCATTGAATGTTAAAATGTCATATTTAAATTTAGTGCCTCGTTTATTTGTATTTTATGCATTGGATTGGTTTTGTATTGTTTAGACATCATCGCTCCACCTCAGTTTATGTATGTTAAACATAAATTTGCTCATCTATTATTACTACCTTTTTCACTCATTAGTTGAGTAAGGTAGATTAATCACTGTGAATGAATTATGTCCAGTGAAGACAGGGTTAATTGCAGACACAGATGGAGATATATGTGTTTTGCCCATAGGATTAAAATGTTGGAATGGAAACTGCGGATAAATTACATCCAACACAAATGGGGTTAATTGTACATATGAATAATTCTTGTTTGGCTAGTGGAGGGTTAATTGCACGCTAGGATAGCTAAACTATCTGGTTCCATTACTGTGAATGTGGGCGTAATTAAACCTGATACCTCATGTATTTGAATTCAAATCTGTCATAAATTGTTTCAGGGAATGAACATCCCTTTTCCAAATAAATAAGGTGTCATCTATAAAGCGACACCAGAAGCATAAATTATCATTCCTATTTGGGTACCATACCTGTTCTTCTAACAGCGCCATGAAAAGATTGACGATAGTGGGAGCAAATTTTGCTCTCGTGGCTACACCGGTGCACTCTTGGTAAAATTCACCTCCAAAGAAGAAATAATTATGTTCCATCCTGAATTTTAATAATAATAATTTTAATAATTCCAGTAAGAAATCTTTCTGAATGGAGGGAATCTTTCTCAAAAAAATGTTTGGCTGCCTCATATCCTTTTGAATTGGGTATGATAGCAGATAATATGAGTAGTGTCTCTCAAATAGGCTGGCGTATCTTTGACTAAAGTTGTGTAAGAAGAAATTAACATATTTACCTTTATGTGCAGTTAATGAGTTAATGCCACTATCTGCCTACCTGGGGGTTGAATCTGACATTTTTGTATTTTGGGGAAGTAGCAAAAAATAGGGGTTCTGGGTGCCAAAGGTACCATGTATTCGTTCTCCTTTTTATCTAGGACGCTATTATTAAATCCTGTCTCAATGATCTTATTTAATTTCTTCTTAAAACGAAACAAAAAGTATTTTCTCTTTTACTCAGAGAGTAAGCAATTAATTTCCGCTAAATAGTCATCTTTTTTTAAATACAACCAACCCCTTCACACAATTCATAACCGATATATGCATATTGTTACAAATGTTTATAGTATTTTTTTTCTGTGGCTTTTTCTTTGTTAGTGAGACTTCCAACCAATCCTTCATGCTACTAGCAGGAAAGTAACCTTTCACACTGAACAAAGAAAATTAGGTTCATCCAGATGTAGTATGCTGTAGTATTGTAGTATACACACTTGTTGAAATATTAACCATGGTCCTTTTTGTTAATAATTAGTAGGGATGAGCACCAGAACTTGTGAGCAGGCAAAAAAATTGTTCAAACATGCGAACACCGTTAAAGTCTATGGGACACGAAAAATGTCCCATAGACATATAAGGTTTATATGCAAGTTATTGCCATAAAAAGTGTTTGGGGACCCGGTTCCTGCCCCAGGGGACATGTATCAATGCAAAAAAAAAGGTTTTAAAAACAGACTTTTTTTGGGAGCAGTGATTTTAATAATGCTTAAAGTGAAACAATAAAAATGAAATATTCCTTTAAATATTGTGCCTGGGGGATGTCCTTAGTATAAGTATCAAGATGATAGTTATGGCGCTCTCCTATGGGTGTGCAAGAAATCGCATAATAAATCGCGTTTCGTCATTGGACGTTGTCTGGAGGCGCTCCAGATTACGTCAATGATGAAATGCGTAGGACGTGGCCTAACGTACACACTCTCTCCCACAAGGCGCTCCAGATGACGGCCAATGACGAAACGCGTAGGGTGTGGCCTAACGTACACACTCTCTCCCACAAGGCGCTCCAGACGACGTCCAATGACGAAACGCGTAGGGTGTGGCCTAACGTACACACTCTCTCCCACAAGGCAGCGGCGGTGGTTTGTGATGCTTACGAACGTTTTTTATTCTGTGTTTATGTGAGTAGCCATCTGTTTGCATATAATAAAGGCGCCAATTTTAAAAACAATATTGCTCTATGGATGTTCTATATCTTCTTTTATAAAAATGAGGAAATGAGGAACTGAATACCAACCGGACCAGCTCCACACAGCGACACAGGGGCTTACACTGTGGATGCAAGTTAACCCCTGCAGAGGCAGGGGAGCAGGGGAACTGGTGAGTGCGGCAATTTGCTTCAGGCATGAAAAAACGCACCGGTTGAAATTCAGAACACACCAGGCACTGGGCACAAGTCACATCTATTAAACTTTTGCAAAAATCCTTTAGCCTAAACCCTTTTTTGCACGAAAGTCATTTTGATCATTTTTGTTTTGCTTTATATTTTCAGTTTTTTTATTTTGATTTTTAACCACTTGCCGCCCGCCCTATAGGGAATTGACGGCGGCAAAGTGGTTTCATAATCCTAACCGGACGTCATATGACGTGATTAGGATTATGAGCCGCTGCGCGCCCCCGGGGGCGCGCATCGCGGCGATCATTGTTGCGGGGTGTCAGTCTGACACCCGGCAACTATGATCTCGGTAAAGAGTCTCCGACGGAGACTCTTTACCATGTGATCAGCCGTGTCCAATCACGGCTGATCACAGTGTAAATGGGAAGAGCCGGTGATTGGCTTTCCCTCACTCGCGTCTGTCAGACGCGAGTAGAGGAGAGCCGATCGGCTGCTCCTCTGACAGGGGGGGTCTGTGCTGATCGATTATCAGCACAGCCCCCCCGAGGATGCCCACACTGGACCACCAGGGACACCACTAGACCACCAGGGAAAAGGTAATAAAATCCATAATCCTCCCTAGACCACCAGGGATGCCAGTCAGCACAATGGGTGCCAATCAGTGCCCATAATGGATGCCAATCAGTGCCCACAATGGGCATCACTGATTGGCATGCATTATTGTTTGGCACTGATTGGCATCCATTACTATAACACTGATGCCGCCTATGAGTGCCCACCTGTGCCGCCTATGAGTGCCCACCTGTGCCGCCTATGAGTGCCCACCTGTGCCGCCTGAGTGCCCACCTGTGCCGCCTATGAGTGCCCACCTGTGCCGCCTATGAGTGCCCACCTGTGCCGCCTATCCATGCCCACCTGTGCTGCCTATCTATGCCCACCTGTGCCGCCTATCCATGCCCACCTGTGCCGCCTATCCATGCCCATCCGTGCCGCCCATCCGTGCCAGCTATCAGTGCCAATTTGTGCCACCTATCAGTGTCCGTCTGTGTTGCCCATCCGTGTCGCCCATCCGTGTCGCCCATCAGTGCCGCCTATCAGTGCCACTTCATTGGTGCCACATTGGTGCCCATCAGTGCCACCTTATCAGTGCCCATCAGTGTAGCCCCATCAGTGCCCATCAGTGAAGGAGAAAACGTACTTATTTACAAAGTTTTGAAACTGAAACAAAAAAAAACATTTTTTTTTTCAAAATTTTCGGTATTTTTTATTTGTAGCGCAAAAAATAAAAACCGTAGAGGTGATCAAATACCACCAAAAGAAAGCTCTATTTGTGGGAAAAAAATTATAAAAATTTCATTTGGGTACAGTGTAGCATGACCGCGCAATTGTCATTCAAAGTGCGACAGCGCTGAAAGCTCAAAATTGGTCTGGGCAGGAAGGTGTTTAAGTGCCCTGTATTGAAGTGGTTAAAGATATTTTCTTAATGTATATTTCTTGGCTTTGAAATGGTTGTTGGAAGAAGATGATTTAAAATGTATAGGCTGTGGCAGCCCCTTACATGCGACTTAAGCAACTTAAGTATATATTTTTTCCTAAAACATTTTGTTCCCATAGCGCACCCTACCCCCCTTTTTCTCATACGGATGTCCTTAGTATGCCTGTAAAGTAGCGCATTTTCAAGTGTTTATAATAGTACCACATCAAAATGAAATTTCTAAAGGAAAAAAAGTAAAGGATTTAAAACTGCTTGCGGCTGTAATGTATTGTCAGGTTCTGGCAATATAGATAAAAATCATTGGAAAAAACTGCATAGGTCTCCCCCAGTCCATTACAAGCCCTTTGGGTCTGGTATGAATATTAAGTGGAACCCAGCACCCAAATTTTAAAAAATTCATACCGGCCCTTCAGGTCTGGTATGGATATTAAGTTATGGATTTTTTTTTTTTTATCAATGAATGAATTGTCGGCTAATACAGAGAACACTCATTGAGTGTTCTCTGTATTACGGAAGTGGACAATGGAAAGTGATTTTAAAAGACTTTTTTTCCTTGCGAAATGACACTTTGTGCAGGGACAGTTCTAAGCACGGGAAACATGCGCCCCTTCACAGGCATACTATAGACACCCCCCCCCCTACGAAATTTAAAGGAATATTACACTTTTATTGTTTCACTTTAATCATTATTTAAATCACTGCTCCTGAAAAAATGGCAGTTTTTAAAACTTTTTTTTGCATTGATCCATGTCCCCTGGGGCAGGACCCGGGTCAAAACTTTTTTTTGCATTGATCCATGTCCCCTGGGGCAGGACCCGGGTCCCTAAACACTTTTTAGGACAGTAACTTGCATATTAGCCTTTAAAATTAGCACTTTAGATTTCTCCCATAGACTTATACAGGGTGTTCCGGCTTTTCGAATTTGCCGCGAACAGCCCAAATTGTTCACTGTTCGCTGAACAGGCGAACGGGCAATGTTCGAGTCGAACTCAGAACTCGAAGCTCATCTCTATATTTGACCACAGACAAGAGGTTTAGCAAACACGGGCAGGGAAGGTATATAACTCTTACTGCCCACTGGGTGAACCTTCTGACGGCTGTCAATCATGTAACCCGTGGTACCCGTGTAGATTTGGTTTTACCGCCATGGATTGCATGCAGACCTGCCTCTTCTTCTCCTCCTCCTACTCCATCCTCCTCCCTCTCCTCCTCGGCTGACTCCTCCTTTTCTGCTGCTAGCACCTCTTCTGCTGCGCCGCCCAAGATCCCCAGAACCTATTCGACATGCCAGGTGAGACGTTGCCATGCTGTGCTGCGTCTGTTGTGCCTGGAAGCCAAGAGCCACACTGGCCCTGCACTCCTTTCAGCTTTGCGTTCACAGGCAGACCAGTGGCTAACACCGCTCAATTTGACAGTTGGTAAAGTGGTGTGTGACAACGGTGCCAATCTGATTAGCGCATTAAAACAGGGCAAAATTACACATGTGCCATGTATGCTGACATTCAGCGGCAAAACAATCTGCCGGTCAGACATCTTATTTGCGATTGCCCGACGCAATGGAACTCAACCTCCTATATGCTTGATAGGCTGCTCCAGTAGAAATGTGCAGTTAATGACTACCTGTACGAACTCTGCGGCAGAACAGGTTCTGGGAGCTTGATTTTTTTTTCACCGCGCCAGTGGCTGCTCATGCGAGACGCATGCAGACTTCTGAGGCCATTTGATGAGATCACCAAACTGGTCAGTCGTAGCCATGGCGCCATCAGTGACATCATACCTTATGCCTTCTTTATGGAGCATGCATTGCGTCGTGTCATTGATCAAGCCTTGGAGGAGCAGGAAGATGAGGAAGTTGCAATGCTGGATGAATTCCCAGGGGGTGCTACTCTATCTGAGACAAGTCAACAACAGGAGTCTGAAGAGGAGTCAGAGGAGGATGGTGTCGGGGCGGATGAGGAGGAGCAAGAAGAGCATGCTTTAAACCTTTCTGGGATCCCTGTTGTTGTACGTGGATGGGGAGAGGAGAACAAGGAGGAAGGCATTATCCTGGATGATGAGCAGGAGCCAGGCCACCACACCGTTTCTAGTTTAGTGCAAATGGGGGCCTTCATGCTCCAGTGTTTTAACAGGGACCTCGTATAAAAAGCATAAAGGTCAAGGACCAGTACTGGGTGGCAACATACTTAGACCCCCGGTACAAACACAAAATGGCGGAAATGTTACCATCGTCACAGAGGGCTGTCAGAATGGAGCACTTACAGGCCTTGCTTCGAGAAATGCTGCATTCTGCTTTTGTGTGCGCTGGCAGAGGAGGAATTCCCACTCCCAGAGAAAGAGTTGTGGGTACTAATCCAACAGCGCCTGCAAGAAGAGGGCGGTTTGAAGATGTGTTGGTGATTTATGTTATGAGGTCATTCTTTCAGCTGACCCATCGACAGGTCTCATCCTGATCAAGCATCAGGGAATGCCTAGACCGACAGGTGTCCGACTACATTGGGTTAACGGCCGATGTGGACTCTGGGAACTGTTGGCTTGCAGTGGGGATCGTGACCGATAAGCACACTCGCCTAGCTCACGACAGTGTTGACTACCTCACATTTATAAAAATGAATGAGGCATGGATCTCGGAGGAATTCAACACATGTGACCAGTAAACCATGTATATGCATAACTCTATAAATTATTTATTTAAACTAGCACACAGATCTTTTTTCTACCTTTGGCTCACTTCCTTGTACAAAAAAAGCACACCGTACTATATGCCCGTACCCTCCTGTTTGAAGAGGTTGAGCGGTGTCATATTTTTGGGTCCCGCGGCGAGTTGCTGGTATCAGTGCTGGTGTCAGTGCTCTCTATCTTGGTGCTGGTGTGGTGTCAGTGCTTTCTATCTCTGTGCTGTTGTCAGTGCTTTCTATCACGGTGCTGGTGTCAGTGCTCTCTATCTTGGTGCTGGTGTCAGTGCCCTCTATCTCGGTGCTGGTGTCAGTGCTCTCTATCATGGTGCTGGTGTTAGTGCTCTCACTGTGCTGGTGTCAGTGCTCTCTATCATGGGGCTGGTGTCAGTTATCTCTATCTCGATGCTGGTGTCAGTGCTCTCTATCACGGTGCTGGTGTCAGTGCTCTCTATCTCAGTGCTGGTGTCAGTGCTCTCTATCATGTTGCTGGTGTCAGTGCTCTCTATCATGGTGCTGGTGTTAGTGCTCTCACGGTGCTGGTGTCAGTGCTCTCTATCATGGGGCTGGTGTCAGTTATCTCTATCTCGATGCTGGTGTCAGTGCTCTCTATCACGGTGCTGGTGTCAGTGCTCTCTATCATGGTGCTGGTGTCAGTGCTCTCTATCTCGGTGCTGGTGTCAGTGCTCTCTATCACGGTGCTGGTGTCAGTGCTCTCTATCTCGGTGCTGGCATCATTGCTCTCTATCATGGTGCTGGTCAGTGCTCTCTATCACGGTGCTGGTGTCAGTGCTCAGTCTCTATTGCAGTGCTGGTTTCTCAGTGAGGGAGATAGCAGCGGAGAAGCCAATCAGCAGGCAGTGCCAGAACCATGGCTGAGGATCAGCGCTGGACTAGCACCTCTGGATCACCACAGTGGGGCCCTGTATAGGTGGGGGTAAGGGCCGGGCAGAGGGAGGGGCTCAAGCACAGATTGGCACACTGGGACTCTGGCACAGGACTGTACTGCCCTGACTGTGGCACTGTTAATCTCCTGGACCCCCTTCATAGCCTGCCCTGACCTTGCCTCTCCTCCATGGCCTTCATGCGCTCCTGAATTGTCAAAATTTCACAGATTAACCACCTCAGTACAGTGCAGTTACACCCCCTTCCTGACCAGACCAATTTTCAGCTTTCAGCGCTCTCACATTTTGAATGACAATTACTCAGTCATCCAACACAGTATCCATATGAAACTTGCGTCCTTTTTTCCACACAAATAGAGCTTTCTTTTAGTGGTATTTAATCACTAGTGGGTTTTTTATTTTTTGTGCTATAAATAAAATAATACGTAAATTTTGTGAAAAAAATGCCTTTTTCTTCGTTTCTGTCATAAATTTTTGCTAATTAGTAATTTTTCTTCATAAATTTTGGCCAAAATTTATACTGCTACATATCTTTGGTAAAAATAACCCACATTAGTATATATTATTTGGTCTTTGTGAAAGTTATAGAGTCTACAATCTATGGTGCCAATCACTGAAAATTCATCACTTCTGATCAGGCCTTCAGTACATCAGGTGTATCTCATTTCTTGAGACTCTAACTAGTCAGGAAAGTACAAATACCCCCCAAATGACCCCTTTTTACAAAGTAGACATCCCAAGGTATTAAGTAAGTAGCATGGTGAGTTTTTTTAAGTTGTCATTTTTTCCCACAATTCTTTGCAAAATGAAGATTTTTATTTTTATTTTTATTTTTTTTTACTAAATTGTCATATTATCAGGTTATTTCTCACACACAGCATATGTATACAACAAATTACCCCCCAAAATACATTCTGCTACTCTTCCCGAGTACGGCGATACCACATGTGTGAGACTTTTACACAGCCTGGCCACATACAGAGCACCAACATCGATGTAGTACCTTCAGACGTTCTACGAGCAAAAATGACGCATCTCATTTCTCAACCACCTATTACACTTTTGAAGGCCCTGGAGTACCAGGACAATGGAATTTCCCATAAAATCACCCCATTTTGGAAAGCTAACACCCCAACGTATAATCTGTGAGGCATAATGAGTCTTTTGAATTGTTAATTTTTTTCCAGAAGTTTTTGGAATATGTGGAAAAAAATTAAAACGCATTTTTTTTTACACAAAATTGTCAATTTATAAGATATTTCTAACACATAGCATGTATATAGCAAAAATTACACCCCAAAATACATTCTGCTACTCTTCCCGAGTACGGCGATACAACGTGTGTGAGACTTTTACACAGCCTGGCCACATACAGAGCACTAACATTGATGTAGTACCTTCAGACGTTCTATGAGCAAAAATTACGCATCTCATTTCTCAACCACCTATTACACTTTTGAAGGCCCTGGAGTACCAGCACAATGGAATTTCCCATAAAATTACCCCATTTTGGAAAGCAAACACCCCAACGTATAATCTATGAGGCATAATGAGTCTTTTGAACGGTTCATTTTTTTCCAGAAGTTTTTGGAATATGTGGAAAAAAATTAAAACGCTTTTTTTTTTACACAAAATTGTCAATTTATAAGATATTTCTAACACATAACATGTATATAGCAAAAATTACACCCCAAAATACATTCTGCTACTCCTCCCGAGTATGGCGATACCACATGTGTAGGACTTTTACACAGCCTGGCCACATAGATGGGCCAAACATTGAAGTAGTACATTCATGCGTTCTAGGAGCATAAATGACACATCTTATTTCATTCCTACCCATCACACTTTTGAAGGTCCTGGACCACCAGGAGAGTGAAATTACCCACAAAATGACCCCATTTTGGAAAGTAAACACCCCAACGTATATTCTATGAGACATGGGCTGCAAATAGGTACTCGGGTACTCTGATGGGCTGGAGATAGGTACTCGGGTACTCAGGTGGACTGTGACAGGTACTCGGGTACTCAGATGGACTGGAACAGGTACTCGGGTACTCTGATTGCCTGGTGACAGGCACTTGGGTACTCTGATGGCCTGGTGACAGGTACTCGAGTATTCTGATGGCCTGGTGACAGGTACTCGGGTACTCTGATGGCCTGGTGACAGGTACTCGGGTACTCTGATGGCCTGGTGACAGGTACTCGGGTACTCTGATGGCCTGGTGACAGGTACTCGGGTACTCTGATGGCCTGGTGACAAGTACTCAGGTACTCTGATGGCCTGGTGACAGGTACTCTGATGGTTTGGTGACTGGTATTTGGGTACTCTGAAGGGCGGTGACAGGTACTCAGATGAACTGTGACAGGTACTCGGGTACTCAGATGGGCTGTGACAGGTACTCGGTACTCTAATGGACTGTGACAGGTACTCGGTACTCTAATGGACTGTGACAGGTACTCGGTACTCTAATGGACTGTGACAGGTACTCGGGTACCCTGATGGGCCGTGACAGGTACTCGGGTATCCTGATGGGCCGTGACAGGTACTCGGGTACCCTGATGGGCCGTGACAGGTACTCGGGTACTCTGATGGGCCGGGACAGGTACTCGGGTACTCAGATGAACTGTGACAGGTACTCGGGTACTCAGATGGGCTGGGACAGGTACTCGGGTACTCTGATGGGCTGGGACAGGTACTCGGGTACTCTGATGGGCTGGGACAGGTACTCGGGTACTCTGATGGGCTGGGACAGGTACTCGGGTACTCTGATGGGCTGGGACAGGTACTCTGATGGGATGGGACAGGTACTCGGGTACTCTGATGGGCTGGGACAGGTACTCGGGTACTCTGATGGGCTGGGACAGGTACTCGGGTACTCTGATGGGCTTGGACAGGTACTCAAATACTCTGATGGACTGTGACAGGTACTCTGATGGACTGTGATTGACAGGTACTATGAGGGGTGGTGACAGGTCCTCTTTATTGGGGGGGGGGGCAATCAGTATGTTTGGTGTACACTGTATGCGGTAACGAGATGTTACCGCAATCTCCTCCTCACACACGATCGGTGTGTGAGGAGGAGAACCCGGTAACATCCCGTTACCGCGGTTTGTTTACATTTTAGTGATCGGCTGTGAAAGGATCACAGCCGATCACGTGGGTAAACAGCCAGCCAATGGCTGTTTACCAGTGTCGGTGACGAGCAGTGTTCCCGGGGAACACGCAGCCACCGACGTGCACGCGCAGCGCGCTCGCGATCGCGCGCATGCGCCGTGCACGTAGGGGTGTGACCATCTGTGATCGGCCGTGACTTCATCGCGGCCGATCACGTGGTAAACAGCCATAACGAATGGCTGTTCACCCCCTTCGGTGGCGAGCGGTGTCTCCGTGACACGCCGCCACCGAAGAAACAGGGATGCGCGCGCACGATCGCGCGCATCCCTGTTTAAACGGGAGGCCGTCATATGACGGCCTCCCGCCAAAATAGCTCCGCCGCCTGGCCGTCATTTGACGGCCGGCGGTCAGCAACTAGTTAAAAAAAGAATGATTGTCGTTGTCAATCACAGATTCACTTAATACTTTTGTTATGTCAGTGTCCATGTTGTGGGACTATGTGTGCACAGCTAGTAAGTATTTTGTGGCTGAAAATATGACCTGGAGGTTTTTAAGGTTCGCCTGCCATTAAAGTCAATGGGGTCCACTTTTGGCCGCGTTCAAGTTCGCCAAACGTCCCGTCGGAAGTTCATCCATCACTACTAGTAATGGTGGCAATCAGCGATTTTTATCATGACTGCAACATTATGGCAGACACATTGGACATTTTTGACACATTTTTGGGACCATTGTAATTTATACAGCAATCACTTCTATATAAATGCACTGATTCCTGTGTAAATGACACTGGCAGTGAAGGGGTTAACCATTAGGTGGCAGTGTAGGGGTTAAGTGAGTCCTGGGGAGTGTTTCTAACTGTGGGGGGGTGTGGTTGTGTATGACATATCACTGATCTCTGCTCCGATCACAGGGAGCAGAGATCAGTGACATTGTCACTAGGCAGAATGGGGAGATGCTTGTTTACATTAGAATCTCCCTGCTCTTTCTCCCCATGAGACGATTGTGGGTATCCCCGCGGTGATCGAGTCCGTGGGACCCGCAATCGGACTATGGAGGTCCCGACCGGCATGCAAGCGCCGTCAGCGGTGCGCAGACGATGGCACGGTGGCAAATTTAAAGGGACGTACCTGTACGCCCATTTGCCTGTCCATGCCATTCTGTCGACGTATATCAGCGTGCACCGGTTGGCATGTGGTTAAGGGAAAAAAGCTGTCCAAACCTGCATGGCCCTTTGTGAAAAAGTAATTGCTCCCTAAGCCCTTTGGTGGCAACGACTACAATCAAGTGTTTGCAATAACTGCCAATGAGTTTTTCACATTGCTGTGGAGGAATTTTGGCCCACTCTTCTTAGCATAATTGTTTTTTTTCCTTGTTAAAAAGGTTTATTGATTTCACAATAAAATGGAAGTACAGTAGTTACATGTACAAAGATGTGTAAACATAAGCTCTTTGTTAAACAAGAACTAATTACATATATATAGGTAATATAGTATGTTGTTTGCAATAAACTTCATCACATACATGTAAGTAAGTAACTGCTCTATGTTATTTTATCAAGTTAGTATGGATGTTGAAACTATAAACATCTAACAAAGGTTATCCTAAAAGTCTTAGCATATAAATAGTTCTAGTACATATTACTGAAGAGCAAATATGGATAATCAAAAATTGTACAGTAATATAAAATGAGAAAAAAAAAGAAAGGTAGTAGAAAGGCAGTTTACTTATTCCATATATGGAAAGACGTGACTATATGGTTTTGTTAACTAATCAGGTAATCAGTTAAATAATCAGTTACTGCGTCATTGAAATTTTGGGGTAAATGAGTTTTAATCCATGAATTCCATATTTTCTTGAATTTTGGAATTCGGTTAACTTCAATAACAGACATTTTAGCATGAGACATTGCAGAAATAGTTATTTTCTTAGTTTCATCCAATGTCAGTATTGGTGATTTCCATGCTTTTGCCATTGTTTGTTTAGCAGCGGTTGAAAGTTGAACAAAATTGGGAGAGTGTTAGATGGTCCAGTTTTAGATTAAGTAAGGCAATGAAAGGGTCCGGTATTAGTGGCATTTGGAACATTTTGGAGGCAAGTTCAAAAATGTTCCCCCAAAAAGATTTCACTACTGGACATGTCCACCATATATGTAAGTGTGTACCTGGATCTGTACAACCCCTGAAACAGAGGGCTGAATAATTAGGAGTGTATTTAGCTACAAGGTACCAGCGGGTTAGAATTTTATAATTTATTTCCATCGCAGTAATATGGGGCGAGGAGGATTTAGTAGTTAGCCATATTGCGGACCATTCTGCATTAAATCTTCCTCCCATTTTTGGACATAGGTTAATTTATCAGATTTTGCTTTCATCAAAATTTGTGTGTAAAGAGATGATATCATAGCTTTAGCTAGCATAACTGTTTTAATTCAGCCACATTGGAGGGTTTTCGAGCATGAATGGCCTGTTTAAGGTCCTGCCACAGCATCTCAATCTAAAGTTTGGACTTTGACTAGGCCACTCCAAAACCTTAATTTTGTTTTTTGTGAGCTATTCAGAGGTGCACTTACTGGATCATTGTCCTGCTACATAACTCAAGTGCATTTGAGCTTGAGGTCAAAAACTGGTGGCCAGACATTCACCTTCAGGATTTTCTGGTAGAGCACAGAATTTATGGTTCCATCAGTTATGGCAAGTCATTCAGGTCCTGAAGCTGCAAAGCAGCCCCACACCATCACACTACCACCACCATGTTTGACTTTGGTATGATGTTTATGAAATGCTGTGTTAGTTTTATGTGAGATGTAATGAGATGCACACCTTTCAAAAAGTTCAGTCCACAGAATATTTGCCTAAACGTCTTCTGGGAAGGTTCACTACTGTTCCAAGTTTTCTCCATTTGTGGATAATGGCTTTCACTGTAGTTCACTGGAGTCTCAAAGCTTTAGAAATGGCTTTGAAACCCTTTCCAGACTGATACATGCCAATTACTGTTTCTCGTCTGTTCTTTAATTTTTTTTAGATTGCTGCATGATGTGTTGCTTTTTGAGATCTTATGGCATGCTTCACTTTGTCATATAGCTTCTACAGTATTTAAGTGATTTCTTGATTCAACAAGTCTGACAGTAATCAGGCCTGCATGTGGCCAGTAAAACTTAACTCAGCTTTCCAAAAAATTAGGTTAATCACAGTTCATCATGATTTAGCATTGTGTGGATTGTTTTTTTCACAAATGGCAAGGCAAGTTTGGACATCTTCTTTCCCTTAATCAATGAAAACATTATTTAAAAACTGCATTTTATATTTACTCAGGTTATCTTTGTGCAATATTGAAATGTGTTTAATGATCCTAATCATTTAAGTGTGACACATGGACTATAAAATAATTAGGAAGGGGGAAATACTTTTTCACATCACTATATATACAGTGTATATATATATATATATATATATATATATATATATATATATATATATATATATATATATATATATATATATATTATACACATATATAATATTTTTGTGCATAGTTGAGTCCCTTAAGGCCCGTACACATGATACAAAAATCTGAATTAAAATTTCGTTCAACGAACGATCTGACGATTTACAGATAGTATGGTGCTTTCGACAGCCGATTACGTTTTTTTTGTCTGACAAAAGCTGGATGTGCAGACTATAACATTTTTGTCGTACACAACTCAACATCCAATTTTAGTTTAATTAGTATGGTTTTTGTACAAAAAAATTGTAAGAGCAAGACTACACATACTCAGAAATGAAAGAATACCTACAAAACTAGTCAACACATTACGTCACTTCTGAAGTTGTATTCTGTCATATGAGAATTTTCCTATGGTGAATAACCTCTTCACTTTTGACATGAGAATAGCATGCAACAAAAAACGGACGGACGGTTGTGAGAAAATCTGACCGGGTGTGCAAGGCTTTAGCCTTGTTTCCATGTTGGAGGTATAGCTTTTTGATAGCAACTCTTCCTTTAAGACCACTTCTTGCCAAACTTCCTTAGACATTAAGAGACACCATTTCCTCAGACTTTAGATGGGTGTACCTGGGTCCCACTGGTTTCCAATAGTTCTGTGCTGATGACATAGCTGTACATCTTCTGATGTTGAAGGGATGTAATCATGATGTGTCTTTCATCTGGTGCATTAAGTTTCCTTGGCTGACTACTGCGTCTAGAGTCCTCAGCATTGCCCATTTCTTCAAAATAGCTTAAACAGCACATCTTAAATGGTTGTAATCCCTTACAGACCACTACAGGTAAGCCTATATTAAGGTTTACCTGTAGCTACTGTGGATTTCTCCAAAACTGTGCAGGTTTAGGAGATATCCCCTGTATCAGCATGTGCCAAGTTCATTGGCATATGAGCACTGAAGCAGCGGAAGGACTATGTTGTTGCTTCAGCTGATGTGCCATTACATGAGTGCAGGAGTGACATCATAGCAGCTTCGGCTAATCACAGCGTCGGAGCCAACGATACCTGAAAATAACTCCTGGCGACATGACGCTGGGCAGAGCAGTGTGCTGGGACTGCTGTGGAGGCTTTAATCTAAGGTGAGTATTTCATAATGAGCTAGTATGTTATGCATTCTAGCTCATTATGCCTTTGTCTTGCAGGGTTTTTTTTTTGTATTTTTTTTTTACATGTTTTTACAATCACTTTAACCACTTCAATCCTGGAAGGTTTTTACCCCCTCAATGACCAGAGCATTTTTTGCGAATCGCTCTAACTGACAATAACTGACAATTGCACGGATGTGCGACATTGTACCCAAACTAAATTAGTGTGCTTTTTTTCCCACAAACAGAGCTTTCTTTTGGTTGTATTTGATCACCTCTGAGGCTTTTATTTTTTGCACTATGAACAAAAAAAGACTGACAATTTTGAAAAAAAAAAAAGATTTTTAAATTTTTTGCTATATAAATATACCCAAAAAATGTATAAAAAAATGTTTCTTCCCTAGTTTAGGCCGATGTGTATTCTTTTACATATTTTTGGTAAAAAAAAAAAAAAATGCAGTAAGTGTATATTGATTGGTTTCTGCAACAAAATAGGGAATAGATTTATGTCATTTTTATTTATTTTTTTTTTTATTAGTAATGGTGGTGATCTGCAATTTTTATCAGGACTGTGACATTACGGTGGACAGATCAGACACGTTTGACACTATTTTGGGACTGTTTAATTATCGGTATCCAGCAACTCTGATAAGACCCTAGACCAGGACAATTCTACTACTTCCCAGGCTCATTACACATCTGTAATGGATATTTGCTACATATTTTGATTGTAAAGGAGGTGAGCGTCTGCAAGAATTCATTTCTGCCCAAGCATGTGATCAGTTACATATTCTTTAAGGTCAGTTACAAATATCTAAAAATCTCTCACTCAGTATAAATAATTTTGGACGTTCTGTATGTAGGTGTTAATATTTAAGAAGAAATCTGTATTTTAGGCTAACTAAAGACACCCAACATTAAGTGCATTTTGGCATCTTCGCCCTGGTCACCAAATAAACTTGTCCAGGCACTGGGAGCGCTACAAGGTCAGTGTCACTGGACATAATAGGAGACAGTAGCATTTGTATGGCCAAAATAGGAGTTATAGAGTATGGACAGAATATCATCTCTATGCTATTGTGCCCATATAACTGCTACTGTGCCCATATAACTGCTATTGTGCCTATATAGATGCTGTTGCACCCATATAGATGCACATCAGTATCTATATGGGCACAACAGCATAAAGATGCTATTGTGTCCATACAGAAAATCTCCACTGTCTTAAGCCAATGCTGCACCATGCAGGTGTATTTTTTTTTTGTAATTGATTGCCTAATTGTATATTTATTTATACCTTTACTTGCTGTGGTTGCTCACAACATGTTTTGCATGTGGCTCAGATCGCCACGTAAAAACCAGGTACACTCTCTCCCCCAAAAACTGCCAAATGTGGCAGTGGAAGGGGGGAGGGTGCAAACAAGTGAAGATTTCCCTTTTGGGTGGAGATCTGCTTTAATACTGTCACAAGCCACCAATAAGGAGGGTAGATTGAAAGTAGAATTCCAGCTTGCATTAGCCTTAAAAACTGCCCGGTCCCCTTACCCCTAACACCTATGCGGACTAACCTATTTTCAGACTGGTCATGTTATCTCACCTGTGTGTTTAAGCAGCGTATGCGGCCGAGAGGAGGGAGCACCAATAACAACTGTGACATGGGAACCTATGGGTGACATCACCTCATCAGGCATTACCAAGCGTTTTCTCCCCTGCAGTCGCTGTTGACTGACACAGGTAAGATCACACGACCAGGTAAGATCACACGACCAGACCCTAAAATGATGCCCCCCCCCCAAAAAAAAGTTCTGCGGACGCCCATGCTCAGGTACTTGTGTGTGACATTACATGGGATAGATGAGAGAGGAGGGCTGACCAGGATCAGAGCGACAGGAGAAAGAAGAGTCACGTGTTGTCTGCAGTTCTTTTCTCTGCACGTGAGGAAAATGTCTGTTTTCCTGTGAGCCCCAGTACACACATATCACTGCTCTACCAACTAACCTCATCCTCTGCCCCACTTACTGATACCATCCAAAACCCCTACTTACTGACACCCTCCACAGCCCTACTGACACCATCCACAGCCTTACTGAAAAAGTACAGGGGTTTGTAACGATGTTGCTGAATGCAATAAAAACTCAGAATGTCCACTAAAACTCAGTCTATGAGCTATTTAATCTAAGAACATTATTTATAAGTGAGAATAAAAGTAAAAACCTTTTGTGTAAACGAACTGACAGCCCATAGTCCAGGGCAAGCTTTACGGGGGAAGCCAGAAGCCAGCTCCAAAGACATGTAAAAACAAACAGAAAAAAGCGCCACCAGGTCAGGAGAGATCAAGTTTAATAGATACACAAAGGTATATGTTCACTAACATACTGGTTAAAAGGAATTCAACACAAAGGATCCTGCATCCAGCTCTTTGCATGATGTTAGTATAATATCCATCCAAAGGCAGACAAAACAGAGTCTCGTCCAGCAGGAAGTTGTGATGCAAACCAGTGGAGCTGAGAGTGAGGCTTGGTTCAGCAGGAAGTTATGATGCAGACCATTGGAGATGAGAGTGAGGCTTGGTTCTCCATCACCTTCCTCAAGCATCTGATGTTTGAGGAAGGCGCGCACCTGTGGTTTACAGAGCGCATGCGCCGAAACATCGTCGCATCATTGGTGACCTCATTGCGTTGGGCTTTTGCTGTTCACAGGCTTTTGCTGTTCGTAGGTGACTGAGAACCAATCCTCACTCTCAGCTCCACTGGTCTGCATCACAACTTCCTGCTGAACCAAGCCTCACTCTCAGCTCCACTGGTTTGCATCATAAATTCCTGCTGGACGGGACCCTGTTTTGTCTGCCTTTGGATGGATATTATACTGCGCTAACATCATGCAGAGAGATGTCACTAATGGAGGATCCTTTGTGCTGAACTCCTTTTAACCAGTATGTAAGCAAACATATACCTTTGTGTATCTATTAAAACTTGATCTATCCTGACCTGGTGGTGCTTTTTTACATCCACAGCCTTACTAACTAGCATCATCCACAGCTTAACTGCCACCATACTCTGTCCTACTAACTGACACTATCCACTGCTCTACTCTGTATACCACTAAAAAGAAAGAAGAGGCCAGGTGCGCCAAGTTAAGTGCAGTATATAAAATCACTATTTAATACATTTTTCTACTGTTTGTATTAGTGTACTTTATTCAGGCTATTCTCATTAGTCTATATCAGTCCTTACAGCAAAACGTTATTCAGGGCCGCCTGTTATCCCCTCCCCTTTAGCCTTTTTAAGTCATGCTTTCCCCTCTGGTAACCGGATCTGAAGAAAAACGCGTCATCCTATTGGCTACCTGAATCGCGTGACTTCCGGTCCTCGATGTTTGCGTCCCAGGCTGGAATGCAATTCCAGTTCTGGTTTCCATCTGATGTGCAGGACACTTGCACGCTGTATCTCCAGGCATTCCAGATAGACTTAGAGCAGTGTTTCTCAACTCCAGTCCTTAAGGCGCCCCAACAGGTCATGTTTTCAGGATTTCCCTCAGATGAAATAGCGGTTGTAATTGCTATGGCAGTGAAACTGATCAAATCACCTGTGCAAAATAATGGAAAGCCTGAAAACATGACCTGTTGGGGCGCCTTGAGGACTGGAGTTGAAAAACACTGACTTAGAGGATATACATCCACATTACCAGCTAACCCACAAGCGTACCTGGTGTACACTAGACATGTGCATTCGTTTTCGTCCGAATGCATTTTTGTCCGAATTTCAGCTATTTTCGTTTTCGTTTTGACAAACGATAACGAAAGCACAGAATCCGAAAAACGAAAGATCCGACATAAATAAATGCTTTATTTTCATTTTCATTGTTACAACAGTTCGATATAGAATAGGAGATTCGACATGACTCTGACAATAACAATCTGTCTATAGAACCTGTGGTCGAATGTGCCTAACCTTACCTCTATTAGTCCAAGATTATATAGAGAAAATATTGGACAGACAAAAAAGATTTGACAGAGAGAAAAGATTCTGCAAGTTACTGTCTTAAAAAGTGTTTGGGGACCCGGGTCCTGCCCCAGGGGACATGTATCAATGCAAAAAAAAGTTTTAAAAACAGCAGTTTTTTCGGGAGCAGTGATTTTAATAATGATTAAAGTGAAACAATAAAAGTGTAATATTCCTTTAAATTTCGTAGGGGGGGGGGGGGGGGGTGTCTATAGTATGCCTGTGAAGGGGCGCATGTTTCTGGTGCTTAGAACTGTCCCTGCACAAAGTGTCATTTATGCAGGAAAAAAAGTCCTTTAAAATCACTCGCAGCTATTATGAATTGTCGGCTCCGTAATACAGAGAACACTCATTGAAAGTCATTGATAAAAAAAAAAAAAAAAAAAAATTTTAAAAAAAAGCGTGGGGGTCCCCCAAATTCAATTACCAGGCCCTTCCGGTCTGGTATGAATATTAAGGGGAACCCTGCCTCAAATTTAAGAAAAAAATTGACGTGGGGTTCCCCCTAAATATCCATAACCAGACCCTTCAGGTCTGGTATGGATATTAAGGGGAACCCCGCATCAAATTTAAAAAAAAATTGACGTGGGGTTCCCCCTAAAAATCCATACCAGACCCTTTATCCGAGCACGCAACCTGGCAGGCCGCAGGAAAAGAGGGGGGACGAGAGAGCGCCCCCCCTTCCTCCTGAACCGTACCAGGCCACATGCCCTCAACATTGGGAGGATGCTTTGGGGGTCTGTGACCCCTCAAAGCACCTTGTCCCCATGTTGATGAGGACAAGGGCCTCATCCCCACAACTGTGGCCGGTGGTTGTGGGGGTCTGCGGGTGGGGGGCTTATCAGAATCTGGAAGCCCCCTTTAACAAGGGGACCCCCAGATCCTGGCCCCTCCTGTTTGAAATGGTAAGGGGGTACAAAAGTACCCCTACCATTTCACAAAGAGAGTGTAAAAAATAGTTAAATAAGACAAACACACTTTTGAAAAATTCCTTTATTAAAAATAAAAAAAAATAAAAAAAAGATTCCAGCGGTGGTAATCCACTCTTGCTATCCAGCAACGGACGGTCATCTCTCCAGCGATGGCTCATCTCATCCAGTGCAGCGAATCCATCCTTCTTCTGTCTCCACGGAGGAGACACTGCAGGGATTCCGGAGCCTGACATTTCTTATATACGGAGGGCGGGGTCACCCGTCACCTGACCCCGCCCCCCTCTGACGCAAGGGGAAACCCGGGGTTCCCTGTGACGTATGGGTGACCCCGCTCCCCTCTGATGTAACACAGGCAGGTTTCCGTTACATCAGAGGGGGGCGGGTTCACCCATACGTCACAGGGAACCCCGGGTTTCCCCTTGCGTCAGAGGGGGGCGGGGTCAGGTGACAGGTGCCCCCCCTCCGTATATAAGAAACGTCAGGCCGCCGGAATCCTTGCAGTGTCTCCTCTGTGGAGACAGAAGAAGGATGGATTCGCTGCGTTGATTCAGATGAGCCATCGCTGGAGAGATGACCGTCCGTCGCTGGATAGCAAGAGTGGATTACCACAGCTGGAATCTTTTTTTATTTTTTTTTATTTTTAATAAAGGAATTTTTCAAAAGTGTGTTTGTCTTATTTAACTATTTTTTACACTCTCTTTGTGAAATGGTAGGGGTACTTTTGTACCCCCTTACCATTTCAAACAGGGGGGGCGGGATCTGGGGGTCCCCTTGTTAAAGGGGGCTTCCAGATTCTGATAAGCCCCCCCGCCCGCAGACCCCCACAACCACCGGCCACGGTTGTGGGGATGAGGCCCTTGTCCTCATCAACATGGGGACCAGGTGCTTTGAGGGGTCACAGACCCCCAAAGCATCCTCCCAATGTTGAGGGCATGTGGCCTGGTACGGTTCAGGAGGGAGGGGCCGCTCTCTCGCCCCCCCCTCTTTTCCTGCGGCTTGCCAGGTTGCGTGCTCGGATAAAGGGTCTGGTATGGATTTTTAGGGGACCCCACGTCAATTTTTTTTTTTAATTTGACGCGGGGTTCCCCTTAATATCCATACCAGACCTGAAGGGTCTGGTTATGGATATTTAGGGGGAACCCCACGTCAAATTTTTTCTTAAATTTGAGGCAGGGTTCCCCTTAATATCCATACCAGACCTGAAGGGCCTGGTAATTGAATTTGGGGGACCCCCACGCTTTTTTTTTATTTATATTTTTTATTTTTTATCAATGACTTTCAATTAGTGTTCTCTGTATTACGGAGCCGACAATTCATAATAGCTGCGAGTGATTTTAAAGGACTTTTTTTCCTGCATAAATGACACTTTGTGCAGGGACAGATCTAAGCACCAGAAACATGCGCCCCTTCACAGGCATACTATAGACAACCCCCCCTACGAAATTTAAAGGAATATTACACTTTTATTGTTTCACTATAATCATTATTAAAATCACTGCTCCCGAAAAAACGGCCGTTTTTAAAACTTTTTTTTGCATTGATACATGTCCCCTGGGGCAGGACCCGGGTCCCCAAACACTTTTTAGGACAGTAACTTGCAAATTAGTCTTTAAAATTAGCACTTTAGATTTTGAACGTTGGAGTCCCATAGACTTTAATAGGGGTTCTAAAGTATGCTATATACTAGCTCCGTCGAATCTTCTTTATACATTCGACAGACACCATAAGCCTTCAAAGACAGATTTGACCGTAATTCATGTGGATTTTCAGACGAATGCAATTTTTGAACGAAAAACTAAATAAATAAAAACTAATTTCGGGAGTAACTAAATAAATTAAGTTTTCGGACGAAAACGAAATTCCGAAACGAAATATTTTACTCTGCACATGTCTAGTGTATACCCTTTTTATCCAGCCATTTCATCATCATTGGACAGCAACTAGGACCTCTGAAGCACCTGCCCCCTGGATTATCCATGATATGCCTGTATTCATTCTGCTTTTGTGTTTAGCCATTTGGCTTTGGTTTTTAAATTTATTAAACAGTGATTTTATATACTGCACTTAGTTTGGCGCACCTGGCCTCTTCTTTCTTTTCATTTCAGAGTTTTTGCTTCCACTCCCAAGGTTGCTGCCTACGGTGCTTTTGCGAACTCATTCAAACTTATTTGAATCATTTGGATTAATCTAAATTTATTTGAATTTTCGGTGAATTCACCTGATGCATTATTTATTTTCCCTGTGCTTCCCTTCTTAATCATTTATTCATTTTTGACACTCAGTTGATTTTTACGCCATCATCCCCTTCCTTCTCTACTGCATGACACTGTCCACTGCCCTACTGACATCGCCCACTTCTCTCTTGACCCCTATAATGTGTCCTACAAGCTGCTGACTCGTGTACTCTGCCCTATCTACTACTGGCCTCTTTACACTGCCCAACATTTACTGACTTCTACACACCACCCTCCCTATTACTAACCTCTACACACCACCTTACCTATGGCTGACCTCTACACACTGCCCTACCTATGACTGACCTGTACACACCACCCTACCTTTGACTGACCTGTACACACCGCCACAACTATGACTGACCTCTACACACTGCCCTACTTATTACTAACCTCTACATACCACGCTACCTTTGACTGACCTGTACACACCGCCACACCTATGACTGACCTCTACACACTGCCCTACCTATCACTGACCTCTACACACCACCCTACCTATTATTGCCCTACCCATGACTGACCTTTACACACCACCCTACCTATCACTGACCTCTACACACCACCTTACCTATGACTGACCTCTATACACTGCCCTGCAATTAGGTCTGAAACTAGTTGCTCACTTAAGTCAACTTTTAATGTAAGCTAAGTTTATATTTTTACAATGACATTAGTTTCATTATAATTTTCAAGTAGATCTCCACCTCTCAAAGGTTCCCTACCCTTGCTCTAAATGCTGCATCATCACTGGTTCTGTTAGGTGAGCGGTAGTTCAGGCATATGAGGGCCCCAGTGCATTACTTTGCCCAGGGGCTCATGATGCTATTAAGATGGCCCTGGGCATGCGGCAGGCGTGCACGCGCCTGCTTATGAAGGGACGAACGGGTATGCCCTTTTGCGCCCCTGCGCCATTCTGCCGACGTATATCGGTGTACGGCGCTCAGGAAGCAGTTAAACCTAAAGGGTACATAGTGTGCAAGTGTAAGAATTGATGTTGGTTTGAAGACAAAGGGTAGTCACACCAAATATTGATTTGATTTACATTTTTCCTCTGTTCTCCCACTTTTCATTTTGTAAATTGATAAAAATAAACAAATATATATTTTTGAAAGCATTCTTACTTTACAACATGCACCTGCTTACACACCCGTCCAAAAAGGTTTTCAAAGTACTGTACTGTGTGGTTAAATTAGCTACCCATATTATATGTATGTGGAAGGAGTATGCACACACATGGTTCTTTGATTAGGGGTAAGGAATCTTTGGAATGTAGTGACCAATATGTGCTATTTGTTTTTGTTGGATGTTTAAAATTCTGGACATTTTTGGCCTAAAATGTCTTAATTTTTGGCAAATCAAGCTAAATTATCACATTGGACAATAACATTTCATCAGCTGCTCTTTGTTTGCAGTATACAGCAACTTGTTGAATGAAACCAAATATTATAATTTAAAAATACATATTAGTCACAGATCTTTAACATCAATGCAAGGAAGTCCTACAGTCTTAGTACCAGTTTTAGCTTTAGATATTTTAATAGGTATTTCCATTCTTTACATCACAAGTACTTGAATTTTGTACAAAATGATTATAATTTAATTGAGGCCAGATTAGTGTGGGACATTCTTCTAGCTCAGGAGGCCTTGATTCCGCAGAACCATAATGAACTAATAATGAATGTGCTAAAGTCATTAAATCAAATTTCATAAAAAGATGAACATTGCTTTATTTTATATTAAAGCAATTAAAATCACATGCACAGTAACAAATGTTACAACACCATGATGTACTAAATGTTCTCTGTGTGCCCCAACATCTAATGCATTTTAGTAGCAGAGAAAAGCTGTGTTACATGACAAGAATTAATATTGATAGCAGAATTAAAATGTGGCTTTGCACAGTCATTAACATAATACATTTTGTTTATGTGTAGTCCTGTATTCAAATGATTATACATTTACAGTCCCGGTGTTGTTCTATATAACACTACCAGAAGTACCCTAAGGCCCCTTTCACACTGTAGCACATCTAAACTGCCAGTAAAACACTGAGGGGGTTATTTACTAAAGGAAAATCCACTTTGCACTTAAAGTGCACATGGAAGTAAAGTCGCTGTAGATCCGAGGGGGAAATGCAAGGAAAAATAAAAACAGCATTTTAGCTTGCACGTGATTGGATGATAAAATCAGCAGAGCTTCCACTCATTTCAGATCTACCCCTTAGATTTAGAGCGACTGCACTTCCAAGTGCACTTTCAGTGGATTTACCTTTCGTAAATAACCCCCTGAGTGTTATTTTCACTGCCCTGCCAGTGCACTGCCTCAGTGTGAATGCATTCATTGATTTTAATGGAAATAGGTTTTCGTGAGCTTTTCAGGCGCTTTTTTATAGCGTGAAAGCACCTGAAAAGCACCTCAGTGTGAAAGGGGTCTTATAGTGGTTTGCAGATGCTGTGCAGTAATGAAGCCAATGATGAGAATTCCCCAGTTATAAATTATCAGTTGTACACAACAACAGCACATGCAGTTAACAATCTTGCAAGTACTGCTTGCTTCTAAATCACAAATGTTCTAGGTTCTTTTTCCTGGGTAATGATGTCAACATACACCAAAATGCTACACCTCTGCTTTGTAACAAGTCACAAAGGAAATACAAAAAATTATAAAATGTTCCTGGCAACAGAAGGATCATCTACCTTTAAGCACTGATTTCAGGAATTTGTAAGATTGGACCATGCTGTTTTCTCAAGACAGGCTTTAAGGCTTCAGTCACACTGAATCCGACTTTGAAATTTCAATATCGTATGTAAGTGCCACCTTGTTGTGCAACTTGAAAGACATCCATGCGACTTCATGCACAGATGTCTATGCAAGTTGTAACTAACTGAACTTGCAAAAAATAGTGCAGAAAATACTTTCAAAATTGGTGCAACTCTGATGGAGTCGGAGTCTCACCGATTTGACTGCTTCCATTGTTGTCAATAGGGTGCTATCAAGTCGCATGGCAAGTCACATCAGTGTGACCAGGATCTTAGAGAACTTTCACCTAATTTGTTCCTGTGACAAAGGTTCACCAAACTGGAAATGAAAGAAAATATCTGACAGCAACACAGACAAAACCTTAAAATAAACAATGAATACTGTGTATACAAGAACATTTTTATTTCTTGCTCTCAGGCCTTTTCATTGTCAATACTGAAACATCAAAGAGTAAATATAGTCTTGCTACCATATTTCCTAGTTCAGTACCATCAACACCTTGTCATTTGCATTGATGCATATTCAATTCTATCCACAGTTTGTTTTCAATCTTTGTAAATCTGCAGATTGCATTAAAAGAAGATCTGGTGATCGTGTGATAAAGGTTCTTCTTCAAGCATTTTCTGTTATGGGGTGACAACTGTTTCATAAATGTGCTCCTGTATTGTTATCCTGTAATAAGTGACCCTGGTTGAAATTAATATTATTTATCATAGGTACTTATGTAGCAATGTAAATTTACGCATCGCTTTACGTTTATATTGTACATTCACATCAGTCCCTAACCCTGAAGGAACTTACAAACTAAGGGCCTTAACTCACATTTATATATAGAAAAAAGGAAGAGGAAATCTGCGCTACAGTGTATACTTAACGAAAATGTGTGATGCAGCAATTCTAATATATACCCAAAGTGAAATATACATATAAAAACAAAGAAAAAGAAGAGAACTGCGCAATCCCTAATACTTCTATTAGGATGTAAACCACTGTACCTTAAAGAAGTGTATCTTGTGATCTATTATTCTAACACACCAAACTAATGACTAAATAAACCATAAGGCATTACTTATAACTAAATACAGTAAACATATATATTGCCCCTCATAGGTTATGAACCAAAAGGAAAAAATGTACAATTCTAAGTCAGCGATTCAAAAACAAGAAACATATAAAGTAGAATCAAACAGTACTGAAAATGTATGTGATAACATAAAGTCCATTAAAAGTCCAACTGGAGAAACACCCTGTGTAGAAGGGATCTATTCAATCGTAAAACTTTTCAATCAACGTGAAGTAAAACCAGGTGCACCTCCACCAGACAAGTAATAATAGCCCCTTACCAGACGTCCCGGTAGGGAGCGCTTAATCACAAAATGGGTCTGAAGATGGATCAAACTTGAGCCCTCCAAATGGAACACTTTTACGTAGGGCAGGTTAGGAGATACGCCAGTCATAAACCATCCAGCAGGGGAAAACGCTGTTTGAAGCGGGACTCAGATGTGTAGCATTGTAGGATCAAGGAAGGTTCACCATAGGGAGGAAAAGATGCTCCAAATAGTGTAAAATCATTTATTAAAACAAAAATATAAAACAAGAGATGCACTTACAAACATGAAAGAACATCGGGCATATCATCAAACTGGGCAAGCGTCGGCCGATCGCGAACACCAATCGATATCCCTTCTGGTACCAGTTCACATGAGGCAAGTCAGCGTGTCACGCCACCCAACGCGTTTCGTGAAAAATTCACGTCGTCTGGGGTATGTAAGTGCATCTCTTGTTTTATATTTTTGTTTTAATAAATGATTTTACACTATTTGGAGCATCTTTTCCTCCCTATGGTGAACCTTCCTTGATCCTACAATGCTACACATCTGAGTCCCGCTTCAAACAGCGTTTTCCCCTGCTGGATGGTTTATGACTGGCGTATCTCCTAACCTGCCCTACGTAAAAGTGTTCCATTTGGAGGGCTCAAGTTTGATCCATCTTCAGACCCATTTTGTGATTAAGCGCTCCCTACCGGGACGTCTGGTAAGGGGCTATTATTACTTGTCTGGTGGAGGTGCACCTGGTTTTACTTCACGTTGATTGAAAAGTTTTACGATTGAATAGATCCCTTCTACACAGGGTGTTTCTCCAGTTGGACTTTTAATGGACTTTATGTTATCACATACATTTTCAGTACTGTTTGATTCTACTTTATATGTTTCTTGTTTTTGAATCGCTGACTTAGAATTGTACATTTTTTCCTTTTGGTTCATCACATTTATATATACACATACTAGGGCCAATTTAGACAGGAGTCAATAACCATACCAACATGTCATGCCAACAAACATTGTGATTGGTCCTCCATTGTCATCAGGAAAAAAGCCTAGAGCAAAGATATTTACCTAATGCTCGAGTGAAAGGAGCTGACAGATAGCAGCACCAAGATGTTTTTGACCACTTGACCCCCAAGGCCTTTTCTGGCACTTTTCATTTACATGTAAAAATCTGTATTTTTTGCTAGAAAATTACTAAGGGCCAGTTCATGCTGCTACGATGCGGGAACCCTGCAAATAAGAGGGCGGGTTCCCTCATCGCATGTTTCCCGGTGGCAGTTTATACCGCCCTATGCAAACTTCTGGGAGTGTCAGGTAAAAGTTAATGACACTCCCATATCAGTTTGCATATCGCGGTACGATCTGCAAACTCAGACAGGAATCAGATCGCATGGGTGTTCACACACTGTGGACAAAAAAAAAGGGTCCTGTGCTAGTTTGATGTGAATTCAGCCATACAATCTTCATGGCTAAAATCATATCCAATCTCTGACATCGCACCAGTGTGAACCGACCCTCAGAGTTTCCAAACATTTTATATTTTTTAAAGCAGAGGCCGTAGAGAATAAATCGGTGGATGTTGCAATTTTTATGTCACATGGTATTTGCAGAACGATTTTTCAAAAGCAATTTTTTGGGAAAAATTTACTTTTTTTATTTTAATGCACAAAAAGATAATACTGTATAATACCCAACTATTTGGTACAATTTAAAAGATGATTTTATGCTGAGTTAAAAGATATAAAACATGTCTCGCATTTAAAATTGCGCACACCCATGCAACGGGGACAAATGTAAATGTTACTATCCATAGGCAACATTTTAAAAGCCTTTACAGGTTACCCAAATGTTCAGTCAGCAGATGCGAAGCCAAAAAAACTGACGGTCTCTCGGCTGCTCACTGCTGCCCAGAACAGCAGCGCTACAAAGAAAAATAAACAATACACTCCTTATTGAGTAAATATTCGCCGACTCTCAATTACAAGGTGAAATTTGATGTGCAAAAATATTACCTACACACTCATTTAAAATTAATTCATTAACTCTACATCATTATAACTGTGTGCACAAATAGTCTAAAAAGAGTCCAAAAAAGAAAAAAGGAGAAAGGAACCAAAGGAATTCTCCAGAGTGAATTCTTTCTGTTGAAGTTTCAACACACTTCACCACCACCGTGTTTGCCACACCACCTTCACATGTGAATTCCACACATAGGAGGCTAGTGCTCAGTGGAGGCCCCCTTTGGTAATATTCTTACCGGAATGCACCGATGAAATCAGCATGTCACATATACATTATCCCCATCGGCACTGTTTTTTTGGCTATTTATCTCCTGTTTAATCTTGATATCGCTATTGCTCCAGTACTTCCCAATGTTTGTTTGCATGAAAAGATGGAACCATTCATAGCGTAATCCCGTCAAACCACAGTTAATTTTATTGCAATAAACAGCAGAATAAAAACTCACAAACACAATCCTTCAAAAGGCACAAAATTACTCAGCGTGTTCGGCAAGTTCGTTGCAGTTCACCACATTGCTCACCCATCCCTTGAAATCTGCGCAGTTCACACAAATTACAATCCTCTGGTCTTGTCCACTATCGTTCACCATGTGTCATACACCATTACACCGTTACACTGACGCGTTTCATCTTTAAAAGACATGAGCTGACATTTGCGGTGATACCTCACATGTGTGGGACCAGTTGTGGGACAAGATCAACCAGTGCCCAGGGTAAAAATGCCAAAATCGCCCCCCCCCCAAGGAGTTGGGAGGTGTTAGAGAAGTATATGCAGCGCTGAAATGTATGTACTGGCTACAGCAGGCTGTTGCAATGATTACAACTTACCAAATCTACCAATGACCCCCTATTTGCTAAAGCAGATATATGGATGTATACCCTGCAATTCCTGTGCGGGTTTCTGCAATGCACCTAAATTGCCAGCAGTTCACACTGACAACTGCAAACTGCTGCGAGTGTCAATGTGAAGTTAAGGACACCCCCAGATTGGTTTGCATATCGCAATGTGTACTGTGAAATGGTACAGGAATTGGATGGCATGGGTGTGAACTGTGTATTGGTGTAGAGATCACTGCTTATGTTGGCAGCTTCCTATTATTATATAGTCAGTAGGATTATTAGCTGGGTGGAGCGCATTAGTACTTTTTGTTTTTATTAATTAACCATCTCCTTTCCTAGTGCAGTACACCATGGAAGTGTTTAACTTTTTAAACAATAGAACTATAGATGTAGATGAATTCTTTGAGAAACAGGAAGTTAATAATATAGGATCGATCGAAAATTCATTTAGGAAAATTGGTCATTTGATATAAAAGAAAATTAATGCATGGTGGGATATGGTGACTCACGAAAAATATATCAAAGATAAAATAGTACCTAGAAGGTTACGATGGGATGTTCCCATTAATAATGGCCTCATGGATAAAGAGTCCATAGATGAGTGGTTTCATTTTTTTAACGATAAAGGTTTAGAATTGCTTGATTTTTAATAAAACGTAAACAAAAAAGATCAGAATGATAGATAAAATGGTGGGAGAGATTAGAACTACCATAGCGCCGTCAAAAGATCTTCCAGAATTTATATCATTATCCAAACAGTTGAATAATGATTTGGAATTGAAGGATAATGAAACGGATGCAAAAAAAAAAAAAAACACAGGATACACCGAATAAAAAACATAGGTGGAATGGGAATCACAATAATTGGAAAAAACCTTTCTGGAAAAAGAATGGCTACAATAATAATTTTTAAGGGAAATCATTTAGACCTCCACAATATGTTAGGGTCCATAGATATAAAGAGTCCATAGATGAGTGGTTTCATATAAAGAGTCCATAGATGAGTGGTTTCATTTTGGTTTCATATAAAGAGTCCATAGATGAGTGGTTTCATTTTTTTAACGATAAAGGTTTAGAATTGCTTGATTTTTAATAAAACGTAAACAAAAAAGATCAGAATGATAGATAAAATGGTGGGAGAGATTAGAACTACCATAGCGCCGTCAAAAGATCTTCCAGAATTTATATCATTATCCAAACAGTTGAATAATGATTTGGAATTGAAGGATAATGAAACGGATGCAAAAAAAAAAAAAAAACACAGGATACACCGAATAAAAAACATAGGTGGAATGGGAATCACAATAATTGGAAAAAACCTTTCTGGAAAAAGAATGGCTACAATAATAATTTTTAAGGGAAATCATTTAGACCTCCACAATATGTTAGGAGATCCCCTACACCTCAGAGGAGGTACTATGAGGAGAATAATGCAAGGTATCAATATGGAGATCAAAGAAGAAGAGAAGAACGAACAAATGGTCATCATTATGATAGAGGGGAGAGATCTGCCCATAATTATCATTACCAGCAAACCAGAAGAAGAGAAAGATCATCGCAGAAGGATTACTATACAGTACCAGTTCATAATAGGTTTGAACAACTGAGAAGATATGATGATCAAAGACACTATGAAGATAGAAGTACTCCAATGGGACAACATCATCAATCAGAAAGACAAAGATATGAAAAGACCCCTTATTGTTTTTTAGATCAACGTCGGTGGGATCCCCCCAGTATCACGATCAAAATGGGACTCGATGGAAAGTGGACAGACGATCTCCGGAATATATTGGAAACAGAAGCCCCAGGAAACAAGGAGACAAGAAACAGGATTATTAGAAAAACAAAGACAAGGAGCATCCCCAAAGGAAAAAAACACAGAGAAGATCACCAGAAAAATCGGAAAGACGAAATGGAAGAAACGAAAAACGAGAAGAGGTTGTAGAGCAAGAATCAAAAAACAAAAGGAAAAGAGAAAAATAGGAGAGGGCATTATTAATATTAGTGGAGTCACATTAACAAAAGAAGAAATAAAAGTACTAGATAAAGGATTAAAGTTTGCTCCAAAAAGAAATCTCAATAAATTTAATACATATGTGGATATCAATAAGTTTGTGAGGAGCATGAATATAAAAAAATATATGTTGAGTGACTCAGGAATAGGAAGAGGTACCAAACTTTCAGAACAGAATGGCATACAATATACAAATTTACAGAATAAATCCCTCTTTAATCCACCGGGAGGAAATGATGGTCATATTGAGGTTTTTAAAAAAATTGTTCTAAATGACTTATAAGAACTGAAGACTAAGAAGGTGTATGATCCTGTTGATATTAGAAAAGGGATTCGGAAATTGGAGTCTAGGAAAGACATCGTTATAAGGCAAGCAGATAAAGGTGGGGCTATAGTTATACAGTCTAAAGATGATTATAATGAGGAAATGAATAGACAGTTGAATGATGAAACTACATATTTGAAATTACCGAGTAACCCTACTATACGATGTAAAAAAGAATTGGCCAAAATTGTCCAAAAAGGATTTGACAAGGGTTTGTTGAAAAAAAAAGAAGCCAAATATCTAGTACCTAATGTCTGTAGGGTACCAGTGATCTATACTATTCCTAAAATACATAAGAATGAGGCAAAACCTCCTGGTAGACCTATAGTAAATGGAATTAATTCAGTCTGTG
This sequence comes from Lithobates pipiens, assembly GCF_037356315.1. Taxonomy (NCBI): domain Eukaryota; kingdom Metazoa; phylum Chordata; class Amphibia; order Anura; family Ranidae; genus Lithobates; species Lithobates pipiens. Next base: position 395,529,290 of record NW_027507748.1, on the reverse strand, counting down.
CAAGATTAGGAGAATATGTCGACTTCCTTTTGAGCCTATAGTAAAGGAGACAAAATCATTTTTGAGAGATACGAAGCATCTCATTCAGTTATTAAAGGACATTACACTAGATGATGATCCTACATATTTGGTGACTGCTGATGTGACCTCATTATATACCATCATTAATCATGAAGAGGCAGTACAAGCTACTAAATGGGGTTTAAGGAATCTGAGTAATTTGAAATGCAAACAAAGAAGATTAATTGTAGATTGTTTGCGTTTTGGATTGGATTCCAATTATTTTTGGTTCAATAACTGCTATTATAAACAAATATGTGGGATTGCCATGGGAGCAAAATATGCACCCAGTGTAGCTAACCTAAATATGGCACAATGGGAGGAGGAAATGGTGTATAAGAACTTGCCCCAACAAGTAAAACTGTACAAACAGTATATTGATGACCTGATACTGATTTGGTCAGGGGATAGAGAAAGCTTAGATGATTTTTGTTTCAGTTTAAATATGAACGAGAAAAGTATTAAATTGATATGGGACATCAGTGAAGAAAAAATATCGTTTTTAGATTTAGTAATTGAGAAAAAAGATAATATATTAAATACTTCTACCCATTTTAAAGCAGTAGATAGGAGTAGCTACCTACCTCTGGATAGCTGCCACCATCATAGATGGCTAGAAAATATACCCAGGGGTCAGCTTATCAGATTAAGACGCAATTGTTCTAACAAATCAGTGTTTCTCCAACATGCTAGACTGATTGGAGATAGATTTATCCAAAAGGGTTACCATGCTGATTTTATTGAAGACAAAATAAAAAGTGTAGCACAATTGGATAGAGAGAAAGGATAAGTAAGGATAACATCAAAAATTCTGAAAAGCAAGATATGTTATCCATCATTATGGATTATAACATCCAACACAAACAAATTGAAAAAATTATAAAAAAACATTGGGAGATCATTAAGATGGATCGTCATCTTGGAAATATTTTGCCGGAAAAACCAAAGTTGGTGTATAGAAGATCCCCTACTCTTAGGGATAATCTTGCTAAAAATGTGCTAGACCCCCCCAAAGAGGCCCTTTTCCTTTTTTGAGGGAAAAGGATTCTATCCTTGTAAAAGATGTTACGCGTGCAGACATACAAATGAAAACACAAAGAATAAGTCATCTTTTATGTCTACAGTAACGCAAAAAGAATATGTAATAGATGATTTGATTGCCTGTCATAGTGAAGGTGTGGTGTACCTCTTAGAATGTCCTTGCCACATTCAATATGTGGGAAGAACTAAAAGAAAATTATGGAAGAGGCTTAGAGAACATGTTCAAAATATTAAAATAGGTTTTGACAAACATAGTTTGTCAAGACATTATGCAAAGTTTCATAAAAAAGACCCCTCGTCATTAATCATTTGTGGTATTCAAAAATACAAATTGGAGAGGGGACAACAAGGTGATTAGGATTAGTCAGGCTGAATCCCGTTGAATTCATGAACTTCGTACTCTAATACCCTCTGGACACAACATAGAGTTCGATCTAAATTGCTTTATTTCTAATTATTAATATGGACATTATTGGTGTAGGAGATCTCATATGTATTATTTTAATGGAGGTGTATTGGTTACTATTATTCATAAAATATTTTTTATAGCATTTTAATCTACATATTATATTTTTTTTATATTTTATATTTTTTTATATTTATATATGAAATATGATGATTTATTGGTAGTGGGTCCGCTTGGGCAGAGGGTGGTCTCCCGTACGTGTCCGACTCACAACCCCTGGTAGAGTAGACAGGTGGCTGGGAGTGCGGAGTGGTATGAGAGCCTATGAAGAGGGTCCGGGAGCTGGAAGTAGGATGAACCCCAAAGCAGCAGGTGCGTAGGCTGAAACACAGGCAATCGCGTGCGGAGCAGGAGCTGAGCAGGCGGGTCCAGATACAGGCAGGATTCGGCAACAGGCGGGCAGCAACGGTACTATACGAACAGGCAGGAGCAAGGTCAGAACAGGCCGAGGTCAGGTGCAAGCGGAGATCAGGGGTGTCCAAAGAGCAAGCCGGGTCGTCAGGAGATCGGAGATACAGAAATGCAGATACAGGCAATGGAGCAGGGAACGGAGGAGCTGATGATCAGGCAGCACTTGAATGGAGTGTGTGGCAGACCTAAATGGGCCGATTGGCACCAAACACCGCACACGTGCGCGTGCCAACACGCACAAGCGTGCGCGTAAGCGCACATGCACCCGCACGTGCCTGAGTGCCAGCGCGCTCACCAGTGTCACCAGGAGCGCACACAACAGCACACACCTGCGCGCATGGGGGCACACCGGCGCTAACAGGAGCGTGCACAGGCGCTAACAGGAGCGGCACAGGCGCACATCGGCGTGCACCAGCGCCCACAGGGACGCGCACCACGGCGCGCACAGGAACAACGCGCCAGCGTGCACCGTCGCGCACCGTCGCACATCGACGCACACCAGAACGGCCAGCACCACAACCAACCAGGTAACTTCTCTGACACACAGCAAGAGACAGCCCACATATATACACACATAGCAAGAGACAAGCCACATATATGCACACACAGCAAGAGACGGGCCACATATATACACACACAGCAAGAGATAACCCACATATATATCCAACAAGAGACAGCCCACATATATACACACACAGCAAGCGACAACCCACATATATACACATACCAAGAGACAGCCCACATATATATATATACACACACACAGCAAAAGACAGCCCACATATATAAACACACAGCAAGAGACAGCCCACATGTATATATCCTGGCAGCAGCATTAATATACACACATCTAATAAGCAAGACAACAATGACAGTTAAACATTTACCAAAAGCAGTCTTGGTCTGGCAGACAGGAGTCTCAGGACAGGACAGGACAGGACACCACATGGCAACTCTTCATCTCACAAAAGGAACATCCGCTCTGCTACAGAGAGAGGCGGAGTGCAGATGATATCACTCCGCCATCCCCTCTCTTAAGGTTGGAACTATATGACCTTTGTGGGTTTATGTGGCTGTCAGCTCACTCCGCTGACTAGCAGCTACATAATCCAACAGTTAAAAAAAAGTCCTGCTCCCTGGCACAAGTGCCGAAATGCAGTTCCGCCAAGTTCCGGCAGAAAAAAAGTTCTGCAAATAGAGCTTTCTTTTGGTGGTATTTGATCATGTTAAAAAAAAATTAAAAAAAATCTATAGCTATAATAGTGAAAAATGAACAACAATTTTGAAAAAAAAATACTCCAATATTTTCTATTTTCAGTTATAAAATCTAATGTCTTCATAAATGTAGGCCAAAATGTATTCTGCTACATATTGCAAGTACTGGCAGTGATCAGGACTGATCTTAACTGCTTGCTGACTGCCAGCTGTCATATGACTGCCAGGCTGTGCGGCTCTCGTTGCGGGAGGGCATCACATGACATCCTCCCATTTAAACAGGGAATGCGCACGATCATGTGCGCATCCCTGTTTCTTTGGAGGCGGTGTGTCACGGAGACACCGCTCGCCACCGAGGGGAGTGAACAGCCATTGGGCATGGCTGTTTACCATGTGATCGGCCGTAATGAAGTCACGCCCAATCACAGATGGTTCCAATCCAATGTGCACGGTAAATGTGCACGATCGCAAACGCACGTCGATGGCGGTGTGTTCCCAGGAACACTGCTCATCACTGATGCTGGTAAACAGCCACTAAATGTCAACAAACCGCGGTAACGAGATGTTACCAGGTTCTGTATTCGGATTGCAGTAACATCTCGTTAACACTTGCAGTACACTCCAACACACACTGATTGCCCCCCCAATAAAGAGGACCACTCATCATAGTATCTGTCACCAGCCAAAAAAGTACCTGTCACTCACAGTTCATCTGAGTACCTGTCGCAGTCCATCTGAGTACCTGACACAGTCCATCTGAGTACCTGTCACAGACCATCTGAGTACCTGAGTACCTGTCAAGACCATCTGAGTACCCGATTACCTGTAATAGACCATCTGACTGCCTGATTACCTGTCACAGTCTATCTGAGTACGCGAGTACCTGTCACAGTACATATGAGTATTCGAGTATCTGAGTACCTGTCATAGTCCATCAGAATACTCCAGTACCTGTCACAGTCCATCAGAGTACCCGAGTACCTGTCACAGTCCATCAGAGTACCCGAGTACCTGTCACAGTCCATCAGAGTACCCAAGTACCTGTCACAGTTCATCTGAGTACCTGTCACAGTCCATATGAGTACCTGTCACAGTTCCTCTGAGTACCTGAGTATCTGTCACAGTCCATCTGATTACCTGAGTACCTGTCACAGTCCATATGAGTACCTGTCACAGTCCATATGAGTACCTGAGTATCTGTCACAGTCCATATGAGTACCTGAGTATCTGTCACAGTCCATATGAGTACCTGAGTATCTGTCACAGTCCATATGAGTACCTGAGTACCTGTCACTGCCCTTCAGAGTACCTGAGTACCTGTCACCAGGCCATCAGAGTACCTGTCACCAGGCCATCAGAGTACCCGAGTACAGGTACTCAGGTACTCAGGTACTCAGATGGACTGTGACAGGTACTCAGTCCATCTGAGTACCCGAGTATCTGTCACAATACATATGAGTATCCGAGTATCTGAGTACCTGTCATAGTCCATCAGAATACTCCAGTACCTTTCACAGTCCATATGAGTACCCGAGTACCTGTCACAGTCCATCAGAGTACCCGAGTACCTGTCACAGTTCATCTGAGTACCTGTCACAATCCATATGAGTACCTGTCACAGTTCCTCTGAGTACCTGAGTACCTGTCACAGTCCATCTGAGTACCTGAGTACCTGTCACAGTCCATATGAGTACCTGTCATAGTATATATATGTACCTGAGTACCTGTCACAGTCCATCTGAGTACCTGAGTACCTGCCACAGTCCATATGAGTACATGTCACAGTCCATATGAGTACCTGAGCATCTGTCACAGTCCATATGAGTACCTGGGTACCTGTCACTGCCCTTCAGAGTACCCGAGTACCAGTCACCAGGCCATCCGAGTACCCGAGTACCTGTCACCAGGCCATCAGAGTACCTGTCACCAGGCCATCAGAGTACCCGAGTACCTGTCACCAAGCCATCAGAGTACCCAAGTACCTGTCCCCAGGCCATCAGAGTACCCGAGTACCTATCTGCAGCCCATGCCCCATAGAATATACATTGGGATGTTTTCTTTCCAAAATTAGGTCATTTTGTGGGTAATTCCATTGTCCTGGTGCTCCAAGACCTTCAAAAGTGTAAGGCCGCGTACACACGGGCGGACTGTTCGCCCAACCTTGTCCGCTGAACAGTGTTTGGGCGGACAGTCCGCTCGTGTGTGGGCTTTCAGCGGACAGTTTCAGCGGACAGTTGGACGGACAAAGTCTTTCGGAAATTCCGAAAAACTGTCCGCTGAAACTGTGTTTGAGCGAACAGTCCGCCCGTGTGTGGGCCTGTCCGCTGTACTTTCGAAATGAGCAAACTGTTCCCGCTCGGAAAGTCCGCCCATTTCGAGCGCGTGTACAGGTAGGCGGGGCCCGCGAAGGAGACATCGCGGGCTCCGCCGCTTGGAATGGGCTTAAAGGGGAACCCCAACGCCGAAAAAAATCGGCGTGGGGGTTCCCCCAAAGTCCACACCAGACCCTTGTCCGAGCACGCTACCCGGCCGGCCAGGAAAGGGGGGCGAGCGAGCGCGCCCCCCCTCCTGAGCCGTACCAGGCCGCGTGCCCTCAACATGGGGGGGTGCCTTGGGGAAGGGGGGGCCGCGCGGCCCCCCCACCCCAAAGCACCTTGTCCCCATGTTGATGAGGACAAGGGCCTCTTCCCGACAACCCTGGCCGTTGGTTGTCGGGGTCTGCGGGCGGGGGGCTTATCGGAATCCGGGAGCCCCCTTTAAGAAGGGGGCCCCCGGATACCGGCCCCCCACCCTATGTGAATGAGTATGGGGTACAATGTACCCCTACCCATTCACCTGTGAAATAAAGTACAAAAAAAAACACAACACAGGGAAAAAATATTTTATTGCACAGCTCCGGGGGGTCTTCCGTCTTCGGGGGTCTTCTCGCCGGACTCCTCCGCTATCTGTGTGTAGCTCTTTTACTAGCGGAGGAGTCCGGCTTTCTTCCTCCCCGCCGCCGGCCTCTTCTCCCGACTTCGGGGGTCTTGTCCCCCTCTTCGGTTCTTCTGCCGGGCCACCGCGCCTTCTTGTAGCTCTTTTACAGGCGGTGGCCCGGTCTTCTGTCGCCGCTGTCGTCGCCGCCGCCGCCGCCTTCCGTTCTTGTTCTTGTTCTTCTTCTTGTTCTTGTTCTTCTTCTTCTTCTCCTGGAGATGTTGACTCGACGAGCTCTCCGGCCGGAATGCCAGGGCCGCGCTGTGCGGTCACTTATATAGTGACAATGGGGCGGTGTCACATGGTATATGTCACATGGGTTGGTCACATGGGTTGATGTCACATGGGGACTATGACATCGTAAGGGGGCGGGGTCACCATGTGACCAACCCATGTGACATATACCATGTGACACCGCCCCATTGTCACTATATAAGTGACCGCACAGCGCGGCTCTGGCATTCCGGCCGGAGAGCTCGTCGAGTCAACATCTCCAGGAGAAGAAGAAGAAGAACAAGAATGGAAGGCGGCGGCGGCGGCGACGACAGCGGCGACAGAAGACCGGGCCACTGCCTGTAAAAGAGCTACAAGAAGGCGCGGTGGCCCGGCAGAAGAACCGAAGGCGGCGACAGAAGAACGGAAGGCAGCGGCGACAGAAGACCGGGCCACCGCCTGTAAAAGAGCTACAAGAAGGCGCGGTGGCCCGGCAGAAGAACCGAAGAGGGGGACAAGACCCCCGAAGTCGGGAGAAGAGGCCGGCGGCGGGGAGGAAGAAAGCCGGACTCCTCCGCTAGTAAAAGAGCTACACACAGATAGCGGAGGAGTCCGGCGAGAAGACCCCCGAAGACGGAAGACCCCCCGGAGCTGTGCAATAAAATATTTTTTCCCTGTGTTGTGTTTTTTTTTGTACTTTATTTCACAGGTGAATGGGTAGGGGTACATTGTACCCCATACTCATTCACATAGGGTGGGGGGCCGGTATCCGGGGGCCCCCTTCTTAAAGGGGGCTCCCGGATTCCGATAAGCCCCCCGCCCGCAGACCCCGACAACCAACGGCCAGGGTTGTCGGGAAGAGGCCCTTGTCCTCATCAACATGGGGACAAGGTGCTTTGGGGTGGGGGGGCCGCGCGGCCCCCCCTTCCCCAAGGCACCCCCCCATGTTGAGGGCACGCGGCCTGGTACGGCTCAGGAGGGGGGGGGCGCGCGCGCTCGCCCCCCTTTCCTGGCCGGCCGGGTAGCGTGCTCGGACAAGGGTCTGGTGTGGACTTTGGGGGAACCCCCACGCCGATTTTTTTCGGCGTTGGGGTTCCCCTTTAAGCCCATTCCAGGCGGCGGAGCCCGCGACGTCTCCTTCGCGGGCCCCGCCTACCTGTACACGCGCTCGAAATGGGCGGATTTGCCTCCTCCTTACGTGGGCGAGTCCGTTCATTTCAAAAGTTGAGCGAACTGTTTGGCAAACAGTTTGCTGAAACAGTCCGCTCGTGTGTGGGCAAGTCCGCTCATGCAAATTTTGAGCGGACTGTTTGCCGAAACTGTTTGACGAACAAGGTTGGGCAAACAGTCCGCGCGTGTGTACGCGGCCTAATAGGTAGGAATGAAATGAGATATGTAATTTATGCTCCTAGAACGCCTGAAAGTACTACAATGTTGGTCTTCTGTATGTAGCCAGGCTGTGTAAAAGTCTTACATATGTGGTATCGCCATACTCAGGAAGAATAGCAAAATGTATTTTGGGGTGTAATTTGTGTGTGAGAAATAACTTGATAATATGACAATTTTTGTAAAAATCTTAATTTTGCAAAGAATTGGGAGATAAAAAGACAACTTAAAAAAAACTCACCATGCTACTTACTTAATACTTTTCTAAAAAAGTCATTTGAGGGGTATTTGTACTTTCCTGACTTGTTAGTGTCTCAAGAAATGAGATACACCTGATGTACTGAAGGCCTGATCAGACTTGATCAATTTTCAGTGATTGGCACCATAGTTTCTAGACTCTATAACTTTCACAAAGACCAAATAATATACACTAATTTGAGTTATTTTTACCAAATATATGTAGCAGTATAAATTTTGCCCAAGATGTATGAAGAAAAATTACTAATTAGCAAAAGTTTATGACAGAAACAAAGAAAAGGGCATTTCTTTCACAAAATGTACGTGTTTTTTATTTATAGCACAAAAAATAAAAAATAAACTAATGATTAAATTCCATAAAAAGAAAGCTCTATTTGGGTGAAAAAAAGGACGCAAGTGTCACATGGGTATAATGTTGCATGACTGAGTAATTGTCATTCAAACTGTGAGAGCGCTGAAAGCTGAATCTGTATCGAGGTGGTTAAACACTGAATTTTTGGGAACACTATACTATTGGAGGCACTAGTAAAGATCTTATTGTAATCAAGATACTGATCAGTACAGAGTACATCAGCAATGGTGGTTATAATGTGACTGTGGTAGTGTGGCGGACGATCTGGTGCTAAATGACACTGGCTGGGAGGGACACTAACTGACTTAGCCCTTGTACACACGGTCGGAGATTCCAACGGAATGTGTCCTATCGGACCGTTTTGTTGGATAATCCGACTGTGTGTGGTATGCATCGGACTGTTTCCGTCGGAATATCCGTCGGACCCAATTTTCCAACTTGTTGGAAATATTTTCCGACAAACTGGTCCGATTGGACATACTCCGATCATGTATACAGAATTTTGATCGGACAAAGTGCCACGCATGCTCAGATCAAATTCCTACACCAAAGCTATTGGCTACTAGCGTGAACGTAGTCCCGTCGTAACAAAATAACGTCATCACGTTCTGAACGATCGGATTTTCCAACAACTTGGTCCGACCGTGTGTATGCAACAGTTTCGGACACAATCCGTCGGACAAAATCCGTCGGACAAAATCCAACGGATTTGGTTGGCAGAATGTCCGACTGTGTGTACAAGGGCTTACACTACCACACCTAGTGACACTAATACAGTGATCAGTGATAATACTGTACACCATTTAAAGAATCATGCCTTTTTTTTCTGTTTGCTTATTATATATAATCATCCTAATATGAGCAGTGTCCAAAATAATAAATTATTGCTGGTTATGCTAGACAGCATTTTATTGTATATTACATGTTAAAATAATGAAATGGTGTAGTGTAGAGGAGATCTTTACATCTTCTAAAAATTGTACATCACAAGCTCATGTGAAATATGTCATGCTCTAGCTGACATGTTTTGCTGAAGTATACTCTGTAAATGCATATTCTTTTCCTCATCAGTCCCTAATAAGTAAAGGTAAAGAGTGTGAAAAGCAGTTTGATTCATCACTCCCATCTACATTTTTCACAAGTGGGCCCAGGGGGAATGTCAGCATCTGCCTACACATCCACATTTATTAGGAGACTGTTAAACCAAGCCGGTGTTAAGAAAGACGGAACACTGGTAATGTCATACTTACTCATTTGTCATGATGTCTTTGGAGAGATTAGCTGTCAGATTAGAAAATATCCCTCAAAGCCTTTTAGTTGTGAGCAGCAGCAATTTTATGAGAATGTTAGATATTATTAAATCCTCATGCTAGGGAAGAGAACATACCTCACAGTTATTGTACACTGATAACAAAATTCATTGTAGTCCTTGAACTGTCGTCTTAAAGTGAATAACATCTGCACTCACTGGCTCCGAATGCGCAGTTTATGGTGTTCTTGGCAGCAAAATAACATAATGAAACCTAAATGATTGTAGTTTATACTACTACAACCTTACAGGAGTCAATATCCTGGGTTATTAAAGAGTAATAAGATGCAGCTACTAAAAGCACTTGTAAGATTTTACTTTTCATCAGTTTAGATAGTCAGGTATGCTTAATTAAATGGATAATATAGTGGTCCTGTATATATTTTTTTCAGGACAAGAAAATTGGTTAGAGCTAAAAAATAACATTTAAAGGATAACTCCACTTTCATGAGGGAAAAAATATCAAATAAAGAAAAAATAATATAGCGTATACAATTGCGACACAAGTCATATTAAATTATATTAAATATTAGTATATTAAATGTTATTAAAAATTACCTTTCATTTCAGTCTGCAGCTCTGTAATTTTCTAAAAATGCAATGTAATATGGCTACCTGGAGGTATTCTGTACACAGAATGTGTACAGCATGCCCCCCCCCAAAAACATTGTTTCCTGCTTGTGTGATTAGCTCGCCAATTTTCACAGAAGTCTGCACTAAGATACAAGTCATATTTATAAGCATCCTTTGAAACAAAAATTAAATTTTTGGTGAGATACTTACTTACAATAGGAAATCATGTCTAAGGCCAAATTCACACCTATGCAGTTTTAGTGCTTTTTGCATTTTGCAGATTTGCACTACTGTCCATTTAACGTTGTTTCATATGGAACATGTTCTGTTGTGCAAATCTACAAAATGCAAAAAGCACAAAAAATGCATAGGTGTGAATCCAGCCTAACGGGATGCTGGTCCAGCAGCTTTCCTCATTAGTGCCCTGCAGGTGCACAGCTGATTGATAATTATGAAACCACTCCCATTAGATTCACTTTCCCACATGGACACAGACAAACACACAGGGATTTCTTCAGAGTAACAAAAGGTAGGAATGAGCAACAAAGTTTGTTAAAATTCTTGTAATGTACATAGATCACCCAGAGGGCAATGTTTTTTTTTCTGAACAAAAGTGGAGTTACACTTTGAAAAGTATTTCCTTTTTTAAGTGAGGTATATATGAAATATCGCACAGAAATATTTAGTATTTCAGCAGCTGAGGCCCATGGCTCTTTTTCATGTTTTATTTAGTTTCCTCTTTCCTTCTGTTGAAAGAATCATGTAGTTTACAGAGGTAACTGAAGACAATATTTACTGTATATCCCTCCCAAATGAGGTTCCATTCAGCAGAAGAAGATTTTAATAACTAAAGGAGTGGAGAATGTTTGCACTGAAAAATTATGTTTTACTTTGCAAAGGATATGCTTAATTAGCTTACTAAATACATTGAAGCTGAGTCCAGCTTCTTTGCTTGCTTCAGATGCATTTTTTCTTCAGATGACTGAAGTGACCAGAGCTTCACCTTATTCAGCTAAGTAAACATTATCTATTCCTTTAGTAAATTCAACCCGGAAGTGTCCAAAAAGCATATTTTGCTGAACAACAACAGTATACAATATGTGTAAGCTTTCAAATTATACATATATAATATAGGCATTTTACCATATAATAAACAGAGGAATTTAACCACTTCCCATTCCTTTTGTCATTTATAATAGGAGGCAGATCAAAGTGCTTATACCAGGATCAAGACTGCAGCTGCAGTCATGATCCCGGGAAGGTTTTTTTTCAGCAGCTGATTCTTTTTTTTTTAAGTAGAAGTAATCCAAACTATACAGCCACTAGATTACTTTTACAGGTGGCAGAATGGGGTCCCTCCCTCACCACTCCCTTTCAGGCAGGAGAGCCTGGTAAGGATGTGACTGGCAGTATCCCGTTTTTGGGACACAGCGAGAGGAACACATGTTGTTACTACCACTGTGTGATGTCAGAAACCAGAAGAAACAAGGATTTTGTCACTTCCCCTTTTGGTCTCATGTAAACAAGCTATTACTGACCTGTAAAAAGTGACAGTTTAAACCAACCTCCATTTTATCTGATGCTTTGGAAGCCAGAGAAGAGATGTAGGGCTTAAAGACTCCACATCTCACTATAAAGGGGACCTAGCATGGCCTATGCTATTACAAGGGATGTTGTTCATCCCTTGTGATAGCAATAAAGTTGGTTAAAAAACAAATATGAAGGTACAGGGTTAAAAAAAAAAAAACACATCCCCCATGCTCACGCACAAATGCAAACACATGCTTTGGTCATGCATGCAAATGTCAGGGAGACATCATTTTTTTTTTTTAAGTGCCCCGGTCCCCCATGCTCACGCACAAATGCAAACACATGCTTTGGTCACGCATGCAGTTGTCAGGGAGAGAGCAATAATTCTAGTACTACATCTGTCAAACTCTAAACTGGTAGCCTGAAAGTGCTGTTCCATGGGCGTATGCAATTGTAAAGCATAAAATGTTTGGCATCTATTTACACAACACCTAATATTTTACATTTTAGCAAACAATTGGGTATTATATTGTGTTTTTGTGGATTAAAAATCTTTAAGGTATATCATTAAATGTGTGTTAAAATAAAAATGCTGCTCAAATAGCATGTGACATAAAAATATGCAACATCCACCATTTTATTCTTTAGGGCCTCTTCTTTAAAAAATGTTTGGGGATTCTCTATTTTCTAGCAAAATAAATGCAGATTTTTACATGTAGGAGAGGAATGCCAGAATTTGCCAGGACTGGAAGTGGATAATTAGAGATGCAGAAACAAAGGAAGATCGTTTCACATATGTTTAAATATTTTACCATATTTTATTGTTTTTCTTGGTTTTCTTTTATGTATGATTCATCGGTATAGGGAAGAACTATAGTATTTGCATTAACTGTCAATATATGACAGCAAATGTACAGTATGTGAAATAAATTGCCAAATACCTGATATAGAAACATAGTAATTTGATATATTGTATTGGAATTCTAAACTCTGGTATGCTGCTGGAAGTTATCAACAGAGAGCCACAGTGGCTAATTTATTCGAGGGGTAAAGAAAGTTTGCTTTGCAAAGGAGTTTTCATTTAGCGTTATTTCAATTTTCACCACATTCCCTAACATAAGTGAAAGTTTGCTTTGCAACGTGAACATACTCTACTCCTTTAGTGACTCTGATAAACAGTGTTTAAACCAGCCCTCCAATTTTCCCCTCGCCTACTCGCATTTTGCGAGTGGAAAATGATTGCTGGCGAGTGTGGGGCTGCCTCGGAGGGGGAGCGAGCACCGCCGCAGGTGGGGATGATTGGAAGCAGTTCTCCCTGCAATCGCAGAGAGGAAGAGAGAGAGGAGGAAGAGGCAAGCCAGCTGGCCGGCCATCTCATCAGAGAGTGGGGATTTCCCGCTGTAACAGCTTTTATTTGAATTGCTGGGCGTTCTCGAAGCTCACATCACACAGTCCCACTTCCTGGCCCGGCGTCTTTGATAGACCGAATGTGGGTTGTGTGACGTCATCAAAGGTGCTGGGCCAGGACTGTGTTGAGCTCTGAGAACACTGGCAATTCAAATGAAAGCAGTTGCAGCGGGAAATCCCTGCTCTCTGATGATCCAGTTGGCTCTCATCTTCCTCTGCACAGGTAAGGCTGTATTGATGGGCACAGGTCACGCTGCATTGATGGGCACTGGTTATGCTGCATTTATGGGCACTGGTCACACTGCATTGATGAGCACAGGTCACGCTGCATTGATGGGGACTAGTTACCCTGCATTGATGGGCACTGGTTATGCTATATTGATGGGCACAGGCCATGCTGCATTGATGGGCAAAGGTCAGACTCTATTGATGGGCACTGGTTACACTGCATTGATGGGCACAGGTCAGGCTGCATTGATGAGCACTGGTTTACTCCGCATTGATGGGCACTGGTGAGGCTGCATTGATGGGCACTGGCGAGGCTGTGCTCATGGGCGCTGATAGGCTGCACTGATGATGCTGCATTGATGGGCACTAGTGAGGCTGCACTGATGGGCACTGATAGGCTGCACTAATGAGCACTGGTGAGGCTGCACTGATGGGCACTGAAAGGATGCACTGATGGGCACTGATAAAGTTGTTGTTAATATTTATTTTTGTAACTTAATTCTGCATAAAACATTTAAGTATCATTTCATGAGATGATTTATGAGGGTGTGTTTAGGGATGGGATTAGGGGGCAGTGCATGATAAGGGTTGGGTGGGGCAACTGGGGGTGAGTAACCCTTAAGGCCTAGCTAGTAGCTCAGGACTTTACATTTTGAACCCTGATCTAAACTGTATTTATTTTTTAACTCCCATTTAATTCTCCCTTGTTTCAAAGTGCCTGGAAGCATTCACATCAATAATGAAGTTTACTATCCCTAGCATAGTCTCATATCACACATCCACACAGGATCTGATTTGGTGGAAGATGCTGTAATAACATGATTTGGGATTTTTGAAGAATCACACATAAACATAGGTAAAACAAACTCAAATCATACAGTGTCAGTAATGGAAACATACCCCAGGAGTTGAAAGGTCAGTGTGTTAAACTAATTGGCATTGTGCTGACCAAGTACTTTTACAGCAAAGTTGTGGTTTTCTGTGAAATCATTTTTAACTAAATTATTCACAGATTTGTCAGATGTACAATTCTCTCATTTAAATTCCTACAATATTATATATATATATATACATATATATATATATATATATATATATATATATATATATATATATATATATATATATATAATATATATATATAATATATATATATATATATATATGCTTTTATGGTCTAATTTCTTTGTTGCTGTTTATGTTGTGCACACATACTGTAGATACAGTAGTATGACACTTTTTTGCCTTTATCATATACTGCATGTGTACTATACATGTATGTACACTCAGTCCTTTGTTGCCCTTCATAACAAGACCAGTATATTACCCTGGTGTCAGAATATAAATTTTTAGATGCTGTTAGTGTGTATGATACATTTTAATAGTAAATACATTATATGTGGGTAGTATTCTTTTTTTAAAGTCTTTATGAAGATCTTTAGTGTATATTTTACAGTACTGGGATTAGATCCTTTTCAGGTTCTTATTGTTTTTGCTGCTTCTTTCCCCAGTAGATAGCCTTTCCCTCACTCCTTATACCACTGACACCCTGACACCAAGACAAATGAGGGCAAACCTCCCCAATAAGGACATAGCAACAAAACCTGAAAGCAACCCTTCCCTATTCCATCCCAAAAAAATGAACTCCAACCACTTTGGAGCATAGGGGATATGCGTCAAAACATTTCTGGGCTTGACATTCCATTATAGAGTTTTTTACAATGTACCCTATGTTTACCACCTCCCCAAGGTACACAACCCTCCCGGATTGTGGTGTCCATGGAGAGTATAACCACCAGTTATTCCCTTTACATCAATCCTTCAACCTTTGGCCCAGGCCCTCCCTTCTTATATCCAGGAAGGCATCCAACTTTTGGAGCTGCTAAAACCTTACACTTGGGATGTGTGTTCATTGTACACTTCAATCCTGCATGAGGTTGGACTCCAGGCTGTTTTGCAGTTCAGGACAGTGATATCAATTCCAGACAGTCCAGTTCATTTTGTCAGTGACCAGATTCTGTCTGGAACTTAATTATTTCAATTTTGAAGATGATTATTACCTACAGAACCTGGCATGGCAATGGGGCAAATTTTGCCCCCCAGTTACGCAAGCCTCACTATAGTCCTATGGGAGACCAGTTGTATCTGGGAACACAATCCACTCACAGCTCACCTGGTCTTCTATGGGTGCTACATGGATGATATTATCATCATCTGGGATGATCCTCTACATACCGTTGGCCTCTCTTTCACTTCAGAGATTAACACCACCTCTCTCTGTTTCTTGGATTTGGAACTCAGTCATCTGGAGTACACTGTCACAGCTAAAAGTTATACCAAGCTTACATCAGGCAACTCTTTTCTACATTTCACCAGTTGTCACTACCCTAGATGGGTAAAAAATGTCCCCAAAAGCCAATTTTGCCATTTACGGCACAATTGTACCAGACTAGAGGACTAGGCCCATGTGGTCAATAAAACTAACATCATCCCCAAAACCAAACGGTTATCACAAGAATACGTAGGAGCAAGATTACCCAATACCATAATAAACATTGGAAAATGGAGCGTGTATTCAAAAGACACTGGCCCATATTACAGCAGGATCCCCATTTAAAAAAAAAAACACCATTTCTACTGTGCCACAATTTTCTTACAGGAAGGCTCTGAATGTAAAAGGGAAAATCACCACTAGCAAAATCAAATCCATCCAATCCATATCTGACAATATTCAATTAATACTCATTCCATAGGCATATTTCAGCGCAAAAAATCAGTATGCCTGACCTCTGCCCATATTCAACATGGTCAAAAAATCCTTTGTTCATAAGGGAAGGACATATACATTTAACACCTTTCACAAATGTTCCTCTATGTTTGTGGCTTATTATCTATCTTGTCCCTGGGGCATGTTATACGTGAGCCATACAATTAGAGCCCTCCAAACCAGATTTGGGGAACACCGCAGATTCGTTGATGCTGGTTTCCCCAAACATAGTGTCCATCACCACTTCTTGGAATATCACAAAGAATCATCAGAAGATTTAAAAGATTGGATTCTGGAATCCATCTCAGACAAATTTTCACTGGCAGAATATTTTAAAAGGTTGTGTCATCAGGGAACATATTGGATTTTCAAAATCAGCACTGTTATCTAATAGTATTGGTGGGATCCCCCTGATCATCCCCTGATCATACTCTGATGGGCTATGTGGTCATCAAATAGTTTTCATTAAGTAATTTATATTTCTCTCAATATGTTTCAATGACATCTACATATACCTCCTTTTGGAAAGCACTGGGTCAGTGAAACGCATGTGTACATGTGAGTACGCATGTGTTTTCTATGTGTGTACACATGTGCGGTCGTGCATACATGTGTGCATGGGTGAATATGTTTGTGCACACATGGATCAATGTGTGTGCATAGTTACATGAGTGTATATATGTGTACAAATTACATATTTTAATTAAAAGAAACAGGTGCACCAATCTATAAGAATATTCACAGTGCAAAAATACACATGACAAAAATTTACGGGCATAAAGTCCACTCCTACAAAAACAAGTGTATAAAAATAAATAAAAAAATGAATTGACTCATAAAGTGAAAAATATATAATTCAGTTCATAAAAGGTACAAAAAAATGGCTTAAAAAAGATGTGCATGAAAAATGTCCAACTGAAAAGGAACTGAGTGAACCAAATATGTGAAAAATGCTGTGCTCTTCAAGGGAATTGGGTGAACCAAATATAAGGGACAGTGCTCTTCAAAACACAAAGACTTTAGAATCCCATCACCACATATATTCACTTCTTACCAGATAGCAGTAGTTTCAAGCATTGGCTAATAATCCCCCCATGCTCCAACAGACTGGACTGTAAAAATGAACTAAATTCTAGATCACGGCAGTATCAGACACTGGACAATGATCCCATCAGGCTCCAATACCTTAAGCTCTAAAAGTGGACCCAGTTTTTCAGTGGACGCAGGAATCATGGTATCTTTGAAAAAGTTGATATCCAATCTGGCAGCTCAAGCATAAAGGAAGAAGAGGATAGCCTCGTTGTGCAATATGTTTCAACAAAAGAGTTTATTAAAACAGCACACTAAAAACTTACATCAATGCAATCTAACATCAGCAAAAATAAATGCATATAAAAAACATAGCGGTGGTTTTCACAAACCAGCTCAAATGGTTAAACATCTCACAATGGGCTCCACCCGCCTAGTTTCTCCATAATAGGCTCCAGCTAGGAAAGGAGACTCCCCCAAGACATCTGCTAATAGCATATAAATACAAGTGGATGTGGGTAACACCAGAAGTTGAAATGATCTATACATCCTTTTGGTGTCACCTGGATGGAACATGTAAGAAATTCTAAATAAGAATAAAAATAAACTATGCCACCAAAGTGTAATCAATACTTATAGGCGTGCATTAGCCCAGGTTCACACCGAGCTGTGGGAATGAAGCCGCGTGAGCTCAGCTGAACTCGCACAATTTCAGTCCTGCATGTCAGCCCCGATTACGGCCACAATAGATTATCGCACCTGTTTCTTTTAATTATCTATGCTTATGGTAGGGGTTTGGACCTTTAAGGTTGCAGCTTTTCTTTATCTATACATTTTCATTTTTTTATTTATGTGTTTGATTTCTCCATTTCAATAGTCACACTTCCCTTCACCAGGAGAGTAGGATAAGTGCAGAATTTTAACCCTTTTTAGACATCTTTAATACAAATTACATATTTTGTTCTTGCCAGTATCAGCCATAATTAATTCATCATTTATAGAAATTATACATATATTCCTTTAAGAGGTACATCTCATTATAACACAATGGATATATATATCCTTAGTATTAAATTTACTACGTAGTCCTCCTCGCACCCCCCTTTTTTTTCTCCCTCGCCCCTCCCCCCACCTGCCAACCTTTTGTTGTGATATTTGAGAATTATTATTGTTTTTAATTGATTATCTCTCAATCAATTAAACAATAGGAATGATTTTTTTATTAATACTTTTCTATTTATTTTAAACTATTTAATTAATTCATTTGTTTTTCTTTTTAAACACCACAATATTATCAATGATTATTATTAACAAGCAAGCTTTTACTTATGTATATCCACATCCATCAATTTTTCTATTATCTATTCCTTTAAATTGTTCATTTGATTGACGTGTCTGCCAGTGTGTCAGATCTTTCTTCCTCTAGTCTTCCTGTATATTTCGGACAATCACAGTCCAATGAAGAAGCTTGTTGCTTCGAAATGCATTACCATCCCTTGCATCTGTGAATAGTCATATATCCTGTTCATATGACGTCACGTCCGGCGCCATCTTGCGGTTCACGCTGCTCATGGCCGTGATCAGCTGTTCCAGGCTTCCTCTTTCCTGATTCCCAGCTCTTTCTGTACATTTGCAAACATACCATCAGTGCCCCAGGCTTCAGTGGACAACAGGACATTCTCTAGACACTTTCTAGAGCTTCCAGGACTTACAATTGAATTACATTCTTACCTCCTTTCATCTAAATTGTGAGTTAAATTCTTGGGAAATATTGCACTCAGTCTGGCACCCCTCTGTTCCCAATTCCATTACTGAGCAAGCTGAGTTTGTGGTGCCATGTATGGCGTGAAATGTCTATATACCCTTATGGGGTCCTGTATACAGTGAGAGCTGATGTCAGGTACCTGGTAGGAGTTTGATATGACGAGGTCAGCCCCCCTTGTATCTCCAGCCCAAGCTCCACTGAAGGTGGGACAGATGGAGACTAGGGTCAGAAGGAACACGTGTGCCTGTAGGTGTTGCTTACAGAACTTGCAGATGGAGTAGTAGGCTCAGTGGCAGAAGCAGGACAGGCAGTGTTCGAGCCAGGTGAAGAGCAGGAGCAGGGTCTCAAGAATAGCCAGGTTCGGTAACAGGCAGGCAGCTAGGTACAAAGGCATAAGCAGAAGCAATGTTAAATGGGAGCTGAGATCAGGAACCGGTAATCAGGAATGAATCAGAGTCCAGAGGAAGAGTCGGAGAAGGCCGGGTTCAGCAGCAGCTATTAGGCAGGGTAAAACAGGAATCAAGGATCAGGACACAGCTGAAGACCAGTCAGCACTGTATGTGAGCCAGAGCACCCCTTAAACAGGCCATTAGGTGCCAATTTGCATTAGGAACGCACTCCTGCGCGTGCACGTTGTCCATTGCACACTCGCGTGTGCATCATCACTCCTAGAAGTCCGCTGATGCTTGCGAGCACATGCGTGCTTATGCTGCTGTTGCCTGTAAGTGTGTGTGTGCACCAGAGCAGTTCTCTTATGCTGCTGTTGCCCATGAGTGCGTGCATGCGCACGTGTGTGCGCCAGAGCAGTTCTCTTACAGCTGATCTACCATGACCTGTATGCAATTTTCATGTTCTCCCTGTAACTGCATGGTTTCCCCTGGGTACTTCGGTTTCCTCCCACACTCCAAAGACATGTTGGTAGGTTAATTGGCTCCTGTGTAAATTGGCCCTAATATGTGTATGTATGAATGTGTGTTAGGGACCTTCGATAGTAAGCCCCTTAAGGGCGGGGCCTGATGTGAATGTACAATATGCTGCATGTGCAAAGCGCTGTATAAATTGTAAGTGCTATATAAGTAAATGTAATAATAGTCATTAAAGTTTCTGTACATGTTTAGATAAATCACTCATGGTCTGTGATTCTGCATGTGTGACTGTCACATTTACCCCAAAACACAGGTGGTCAGACAATATAGCTGACTACTGTGTTCTTCACCTATATCAGCCCCATTTCCCATAAGGTAAGCAGGCCTACAGGTACTTGGTTTCGCCAGAGCAGGCGTGACCTGAGCAAAACAAACAGGTATTTGCAGTTGGCAGACAGGCAGAGTGGTTCAATGACAGCCCAGGTAAAAGGTAGGCAGAGTTCAGAAACTAGTCTGGTATGCAATCTGAGGTCATACACAGGAAAAATCCAATCTAGCAGAGCAGGGCAGACAAACAGACAGCTTGATCAGGAGTACACACGTTATCACTCTCTATTGCAAGCATAAAACTGAAGGTTTGGCTGGCTTATAACAAGTTTGGTTTCTACCCAGAGACTGACCACATCAAGCACCTTGCAGGTGGACGAAGAGACAGGGAGCATGTCATAGTCAAAACCAGGTACCTTTTGTGTTGTAAATTACATATGTATGAGCAAGGAATAACTTTTAAAGTAACTGTAATCTAAGTAGCCTTTTAGAGAATTAGTTTACAAGCTTTTATTTTATAGTTATAAAATCACTATACTTTTTCAGAGCTGTCTAAATTAAAGGAAAACTTTTAGTTTGAAAGACAACACTACCTATATATTGAATAATGCAAGTAAGAGCAACTTGTAGCACTTAAAGGGCTTGGTTAAGAGAGGATTTTGTGTTCGAATCAAAGTGCTCTAAACAAACAGAAGCATGAAATTATTTGAGGTAGGCCTTTTTCCACCTAAAAGCCAAACTCTTTAAAACAGCAATAAGAAAATTAGGAATAAATAAATAAATCGTTTTTCAACAGGCTTACAGCTCTGTATATATTACCTAATTATGTTTTTTGCCCAAGACCTTCTTTAGCTGTTTTCTTAAACTGTGCCAATGAAAATGCAATTTTCATTACAGCATATTACATGCAAACCTCTATTTAATTGAGCTTTTTGACTTCCCTTTCAGATAAATGCAATGAGAAAATATGCTTCAGAAAATGCTAATGTCTAACTCCTTTTAGTCTTATTTGGACCGACTTGTGAACAATTAATAGTATCTTCTATATTTCCCGCGATAACAGTTGTCTGCCATCTGTGGAAAGTACTCATTTGGCATGTACAAAATATTCAGGTGGGAATAGTACAGAGTTTCTGACAATTTGCTGAGCAAGGGCTATGGCAGTTTTCTCTTTTTGGCACATGTTCAAAGACTTTTCAAGATTGACTTTTCCTGTTAAAATGTGATTGATGTATATTGCATTTTAGGAGGTTTGATTTCATATTTGACATTTACTGCCATCTTTGCAAATGCTCTAAAGAGTACACAAAATGAAAGATTTATCAGCTACTGCTTATGATGAATATATGACTATTACTCTGCCTCATTTTGTAATGGAATCTGATTTACAGTGACAAATACAGATACATTTCAATTCTAAGGCATTCAATTTACCTACAGAAACCTTATGCTTTTTGTGTTCTCAAGAAGGTATTTTAAAATGGTACATATTAGTCAAAAAATCTGAAAATGCAGCTCTTCCTATAAGACAGCTCCATCCTTACTGCAATAATACATATTGAATATTGCAATAAAGGTGTGTACAGATTAGTATGGTAACAACTCAAAGCTGAAATTTAGCCTAAAAAATCCCTAAAGCTTTAGATACATCATTTACCTGTTATGAAGTATGTCCAAACAGGCAGCTGGAAGAAGCTGAATAAATATTCTTTGCCTTGTCCTCTTCCTGCCTCTAAACTTTGAGCAGTGCAATTATTAACAAGTGTAGGGCAGTACAGACGGTCACATAGGCATGCCACATCTATTTGCCCCCTATATTCTCCGGGGCACAGACAGCAATAAAAACTAAAACTATATAAAAAAAAGTCTTACCTTTAGTTACACTTCAAGCTAAACTTCTGTTTTAAGATATATCGATCCATTCTGTTTTTGGATCAAGGGTTGAGTGCAATGTTGAATCCTCAAAATCTATCTATCTATCTATCTATCTATCTATCTATCTATCTATCTATCTATCTATCTATCTATCTATCGGATATTTAAAAGAACATGTAATTACATGTATAGACACAAGATAACTAAGTAACTAACTAAATATCTATATACTGTATCTATATATCTATCTATCTATCTATCTATCTATCTATCTATCTATCTATCTATCTATCTATAGATATATACAGTATATAGATATTTAGTTAGTTACTTAGTTATCTTGTGTCTATACATGTAATTATATGTTCTTTTAAATATCCGTTTCACTTTTTAAACTTGGCCGCACTGTAATCTCACAATATCTCACAAAATTACAGGCAGCCCTCCCCCTTTTACATAGATCTCAGCCATTTTTAGGGGAAAAACTTCTCTGTTCTTCCTCTGAGAACAGAAGTTCTTTGCTTCATAAACAGGCTGCAGAGGACATAATTTTCCTTTGAGGACTGCCGAGAACTGAACTGAGATAAAATGTCTCAGTTTAACCACTTAAGGACTGGAAGGATTTGCTCCCTTAATGACCAGGCCATTTTTTGGGATACGGCACTGCGTTGATTTAACTGACAATTCAGTGGTCGTCGGATTTTGTATCCAAACAAAATTAATGTCATTTTTTTTCCCACAAATAGAGATTTCTTTGGTGGTATTTGATCACCTTTGCGCTTTTTATTTTTTGCGCTATAAACGCAAAACTGTTTTTGACCAACAATTTAAAAAAATATATATATATATATATTTTTTACTTTTGGCTTTAATAAATATCCAAAGGACAGATCAGAGACTTTTGACACTTTTTTGGGACCATTGACATTTGTACAGCAATCAGAGCTAAAAATAGCCACTGTTTACTGTATAAATATCACTGGCAAGGAATGGGTTAACACTAGGGGGTGATCAAGGAGTTAAAGTGTTCCCTAGGGAGGTGTTTCTAACTGTGGGGGGGGGGGGGAGTGTACTGCCTAGAGGAGGAGAGAGATCACTGTTCCTGATCACTGGGAACAGCAGATCTCTCTCTACTCCCCTGTCATGATGGGGATCTGTCTGTTTACATTGACAGATCCCTGTTCTGGCTCTCTGAGGAGCAATCACGGGTAGCCAGCTGACATTGTGGGCACCGGCCATGCGCATCAGCTCTGGCTTTGCGCCACCGGCACACGTGGACCCCCTTTAGCTATTTAAAGTGGCTGATGTACGACAGCGATTCGCGCAGCCATGCCAACCTGCCGCAGTCTAACTGTGGCAGACTGGTTGACAAGTAGTTAATAAATATACACCATAATTTGTTTATCATAAATCTCTGACCTTGGACTCCTTCTGTTTTCCATCTATGTATTTGTCCTTTGCCAGCTAATTAGCTCATTTTGATTTCAACATTACTTCTAGAGCTATTTTTTCACACTGTTGACAGTCTATCTTTTTTTTTTTGTTCCTTCATGTCTTATCACACATAAACAGAGAGGGAGCTGGTACATACTCACTGGTGTCATAAAGCTGAATTGGACAATAACTTTAAACTTGGGTACACACAATGATTTTTTTTTCAATTAAACCAGCGAGTCGAATGAAAAAAAGATTACAGATTCCCTCATCCACACAAGCAATGCAAATGCAGGGATTTCCACATGACAGCAGTGATTCATCCATCCCATCAAAAAAAAACACTGATCAGCCATTGCCTGCAGCAGCTGATTGAATGCTGGCTTTCCAGCAGGGCCATTCGACAGAAGCCAGTCTAATTTTCAGCTTCTGTTGAACAGAACGGGGCTACACATAGAATGAGATTCGTCCAGTTCCTGCTGAACCCACTGTATTTTGATAAATGTGTACCTGGCTTAATGCCCAAATCTAAAAAGCTTTGCACAAAAGAGGCATCATCCTCATATATGACACTACTACCTTTGTAGTCAGCTACAGCTGCCCCAAGCTAGATGAAGAGTTTACTTTCCGTTTACTAGCCTGCAAAAGTTTCAGCATATTGGTCTTATGAAAAGCTCCAAAAATATTTTCCAAACAGTAATCTTCTCTAAGTTTAGTATTTGATATTCTTGTGAGAATTATGCAAGCAGCTACTCAACAGTCATTTATCAGTTAAGCATTGAATACACTCATCAATGTATTTGTTCATATTGGTTTAATATCCTTCTAGGTAAAAAAAAAATGTTTTAAAAAAAAATAAAAGAACAGAAGGAAGATGTGTTTATTCTGTTCATTATCTCTATAATGCTTCTTTCCTCAGGGAAGGAATCAGTGTAATTTTACAGCCCACAATAAGTAATTGGAATTTAGCAATGAAACCCTGAATAGATTTTCTGTATTTTTACACAAGTAAATAATGGACAAGAGCAAAGATGACCACAGTACACAGTTCAGTGGCCAATTGTGATGCACTCCAGCAGCTTGCCTATTTCCCTCAAAATATTTAACCAAATTGGGATATGGCGATGTCTAAATGGTGTGAGGAAGGGCACTCTGGAAGTGGCTGGAGTAATACTCTGCATGAAAGGCACTTTTGCAAGAAGGGCATTCAAGAGAAGTACAATTGTCTGCTGCTGAAAAGTTATCTTGGCAAATTTGCTACCAGTGCCATTAGTCTTGGTGTAAGAAATTACATTACCCAACAAAATATCTATTTGTAGGAAATGTATGCAATAATATAATTTTATGTGATTGTTATGAGATATGGGACAAAGTATATATTTACAAGATTGTCAAGATTGTCTCCTGTCTCTAGGAGAGCAAAGCTTTGCTGTTAATCCTTCATTAGTATGTGAAAGCCAAATGTTATGCATTGTAAAATAAGGTTGCCTCTTTAGCTTGCCGTGCATTTTAATTTAGCCAGCTGGCTGAATGAAAAAAACTGAGCCGATTTTCCTATCCACACATTCGAGGTGGATGGGGAAATTGTCCACATTGTGTCTTTGAATTCTGACTCCTTTGCTGTGAAAACACACTGATCAGCAATGCAACCCATTGGTTGCATGCACTAATTAAGCAAACCCATTCATGAAGCGTCAATCAATAGATTAACTTCTCATGAACAAGAACCACCATACATGGATTAAGATTCGGCCAGTTCCTGCTGAACTAGACAAATTTCGATCAATTTAGTTAATTTCTATTTTTAATTAATTTAATTAATGTTGATTAATTAAAATAGATTGATTTTATAAAGAACCAGTAATTGATTAATAAATATTAATAAATAAAAAAATGTGGTAAAAAATTGATCGAACTATAAAACAAAAAGATTGATAGAGAAAAAAGTCCCCCACATGAAATCAATATGCAAACATGCAAAATATGGTATTTCTGCACATGTGTGCTGGTGATACAACCTATGTTAAAAATGGTATATTAAAAACACACATTGGCATATAGAACTTGGAACAACCCTAAAATAACAACTAAAAAATAATAATAAATATTAAATAAATATATTTTTATTTAATCATTTGGTGTTTTATGAATCAAGTAACAGAGGTATCGATATTTAATATTTATTTTTGAATGATTGGATGAGTTCATTTTGTGATTATATACAGTATCAAAAAATGCAATATATTTTCCAAAAAAGGACTATATGAATTAGTCTATTTTTTAATTTCTTGTATTTTGTTTTTATTTATTTCTTTTTTTATTTTGTATTCCCTGAGCAACAAGGGGTTAACGCTGATTATGAAATTGTTCCATCCCCTTGTTCCACCAAATTCCCCCCCTTCCTTATTTAAGCATGTGTGTTGCCCATTACCTTGGCTTTGAAAAAGCGCAGAGGCGTGAAATGCATTGTCAAGGCAACCACCACAACCAACCACAACCAACAGGTCACCCAGGTCCATGAGGTGCTCCAAAGACCAACACTCCTAGAACCCCTGCAGCACTGAATGACATCCACATCGGCCCATCCAGCCCTGGTTTTCCATCTCCCTGAGGTTTACATCATTTTGGGACACTCCCACGCAGCTGGGATTCGCATCCATTGGGCTTCAGATGCTGTGAACGCATAGCGTCATCCACACTGCAGTTATGCGGCTCTCTCCCTTCCACCTGTCAGTACACCAGTGGACTTGGTGTCCTAGCCACATGCAGCTTACGATTCAGGTCTCCACCTTCCTGCTGTCAATCATCTTCGCTTTCTCCTTCAGCACGTCCAGCCCTTCCCCACACACTGGTGAGCATGTTCCACATTCGGCTGCAGTGCAGCAGGGGCATTGGTATTTTTTTTATAATAAAAATGTCATACTTACCTGCTCTGTGCAGCTCTTTTGCACAGAGCAGCCCCAATCCTCTTCTTCTCAGGTCCCCCCGCTGACTCTCCTTACCCCTCCCCCTTGCCAAATGCCACCATAGCAATGCCACTCATGTGTGCTTGCTCCCGAGCCACCTCTGTGTGTCCTAAAGATACACACAGCATGGCTTGGCTCTGATTGACAGCAGCAGGTGCCAATGTCTCCCACTGCTGTGTCTCAGTCAGTGAGGAGGGAGAGACCCACAGGAGCCGATGCTCTTGTGCACAATGTTGGATCTAAGTGGGGATCAAGTAAGTATTAGGGGAGGTGATGCATACTGAATGCATGAAGGTAAAAAAACAGTCCCAGCATCCTCCAGGACTGTGACACCATAAGGGGCGGGGCCACCATGTGACATCAACCGGTGACCCCGTCCCTTGTCCCTATATAAGTCACCGCACACTGCGTCCCTGGCATTGCGGCAGGAGAGAGCATCAATTCAACATCTCAAGAAGGAAGAAGCAGAAGAAGAAGAAGAAGAATGGAAGGCGGTGGCGGCAGCAGAAGACTGGGCCACCGCTAGTAAAAGAGCTGGAAGAAGAAGCGGTGGCCCGGCAAGAAGAACTGAAGAGGGGGACAAGACCCCCGAAGTTGGAAGAAGGGGCGGAGGCGATGGAAGACCAGGCCTCTGTTAGTAAAAGAGCTAAAGGAAGAAAGCAGAGGCCCGGCAAGAAGAACCGAAGAGGGGGATAAGACCCCCGAAGTGGGAAGAAGACCCCCGGGCGGCGGCAAAGAATAAAGCCGGGCTCCTCCGCTAGTAAAAGAGCAGAAGATAGCGGAGGAGTCCGGCGAGAAGACCCCCCAAGACGGAAGACCCCCGGAGCAGTGCAATAAATTATTTTTAAACCTTGTGTGTGTTTTTTTTTTTTCACAGGTGAATGGGTAGGGGTACATTGTACCCCATACTCATTCACATAGGGTGGGGGGCCGGCATCCGGGGGCCCCTTATTAAAGGGGGCTCCCGGATTTTGATAAGCCCCCCGCCCGCAGACCCCAACAACCAACGGCCAGGGTTGTCGGGAAGAGGCCCTTGTCCTCATCAACATGGGGACAAGGTGCTTTGGGGTGGGAGGGGCCGCACCAGGGCCTTCAAAAGTGTAATAGGTGGTTGAGAAATGAAATGTGCTATTTATGCTTGTAGAATGCCTGAAGGTGCTACTTCACTGGTGAGCCTTTGTATGTGACCAGGCTGTGTAAAAGTCTCACACATGTGGTATCATCATACTTAGAAGTAGCAGAATGTATTTTGGGGTGTCATTTTTGCTATGTACATGCTATGTGTTGGAAATATCTTAAAAATGTACAACTGCCTGGAAAAAAATGTGTTTTAATTTTTTCCACATTTTCCAAAAACTTCTGGAAAAAATTAACCATTCAAAAGACTCATTATGCCTCATAGATTATAAGTTGGGGTGTCTGCTTTCCAAAATGGGGTAATTTTATGTCCCTAGAACACCTGACGGTCCTCCTTGCATGTTGAGCCTCTGTATGTGGCCAGGCTGTGAAAAAGTCTCGCACATGTGGTATCGCCATACCACATGTAGCAGAATGTGTTTTGGTTGTAGTTGCAAGCATGCATATGCTGTGTGAGAGAAATAAATTGTTAATATGACAATTTTGTAAAAAAAAAAAAACACAAATCTTCAGTTTGCAAAGAATTGTGGGAAAAAAATTACAGCTTCAAAAAACTCACCATGCGACTTACTAAATACCTTGGGGTGTTTACTTTCCAAAAAGGAGTAATTTTGGGGGTATTTGTACTTTCTTGGCTTGTTAGTGTCTCAAGAAATGAGATAGGTCTTCAGTACATCAGGTGTGATCAATTTTCAATGATTGGCACCATAGCTTGTAGACTCTATAACTTTCACTAAGGCCAAATAATATACACTAATTAGGGTTATTTTTACTGAAGATATATATTCATATAAATTTTGGCCAAAATTTATGAAGAAAAAATACAAAATTGCTAAATTATATGACAGAATTTTCAGTCTTTTTTTTATTTATAGCACAAAAAATCCCACTAGTGATTAAATACCACCAAAAGAAAGCTCTGTGTGTGTGAAGAAAAGGATGCAATTTTAATTTGGGTACATTGGTGCATGACTAAGTAATTGTCATTCAAAGTGTGAGAGCACTGAAAGCTGAAAATTGGTCTGGGCGGGAAGGGGGTGAATGTGCCCTGTGCAAGTGGTTAAAGGGATTTTGTGTTTTGAATATTCATTTTATAAAAACAAAGTTCCCAATATAGTATGAACTACTTGAGTACTGATGGGATACTAATTCAGCCTACAAGCTAATCTCTATAGCACACCTCCCAAAATTTTGAGATAAGAACGAAGGACACCTACTAGCAAATGTATGTAGGCATACAACACACCACCTGTCACACCCCCTTAAAGGAGAATTAACCAAAAAAAAGGTTAAATCATTTCACAAGGGCTTTTTTTCCCCACTACTAATTGGCTTTTAAAATTTACAAATGAATCAATTTAGAAATTGGATGAAAGGTTTAGCACTGAGAAACACTCTTTGAAAGATAAGAAGTGAATTTTATATACAACTATATACATCAGACCAAAATGAGGGACACATGAAGGAGAAAGAGGGACAAAGGGACATTGCTCCAATTCAGGGGCAGTCCCTCAAAATCACGGACAGTTGAGAGCTATGCTATATGTATGGGTACCAATTGTGATACCTTGTATGGAAGTGCATCCACTTATGCCATTAGCTAAGTGTTATATAACTATAATTTAAAGATATGGAGACACAGGGCACCCCTGTGTCATCCCAATTTATATAAAAGTCTAGGAAAACTAGCCATTAAATATAATTCTAGCTTTAGGAGTCATGTATAAAGCCATCATTTTATTTTCAGACTTTAGTAGGATGCCCATATTACAGAGAGATGTGTGAAGAAAATGACAGATGACTCTTTCACAAGCTTTCTCTGCATCAGCAGTAGTGATGGACGAACGTTTCGCCCGGCGGTCGTTTCGCGGCGAATTTCCGACTTTCGCCGTCCGCGGGTTCGAACGCCTTTTTCCGTCGTTCGCCCCGGCGGACTTACGTGTTTAATGTATACAAGAACTTTAACCTTTCGTGACACGTTTATCATGTGTTACAGGACAACCAATTGAGACATGACAGCTCATGGACACTTGGACATTCCCCCTAACCTATAAATACACCCGATCCGGTGGCCATTTTACATTCTTTCTTCTGTCACTGTAGGGAAAGGATCCTGTGTGGAGTAGGGACAGAGAAAACGCTAGCTATTTGGTACACAAAAGTTCTTTTCAGGACTGGTATAGGTGTTAGGTCAGCAGCCTGAGTTTCTTTTGTCAGTTTAGATAAAGGGACAGAGCGCTGTATGCTGCTATTTTAGGGACAGCTCAGCCAGATTAGTCTTTCTTCATCATCATCATCATCATCATCATTAGCTGTTACTATCAGGTCCACAAAAGAGCTGTTCCAGCTAATCGTTCCAGCCTACTCTTTTTTGCCAATTTGTATAGGGACAGGCAGGAAGCAGTGTGTCAGGCAGTGAGGATAATTTTAAAGACTTGCTGTTACTATTAGTTCCACAAAGGTTCTTTTCAGGACTGGTATCAGTGGTACGGTAATAGGCTTGTACACGTATAATATTCTTTCTTCCAAATATAGAAAGAATATTATACTTGACTGCTGCCCTTCTGCTGCAGTCTGCTAATCATTCACAACTCACTTGTTCCACAAAGCTCTTTATCAGGACTGGTAACTTGGTCTGTCTAGGGTGCTACGGTACATAGGCTTGGGTGCGGTACAGTCTGCTGTTCTGTAAGGACCGCTATCGGTCCACAATACATAGGGTTGCCGTGCACTACTGCTGACCGCTGCCCTATACTGCAGCAGTCCTTCAGCGGTATAGGGACTGACGCACAGTCTGCTAAACACTAATACACAACCTGCTTGGTCCACAAAAGTTCTTATAAGGACTGGTAACTTGGTATAGGGTGCTACGGTACATAGGCCTGAGTGCGTTACAGTCTGCTGTTCTGTAAGGACCGCTATCGGTCCACAATACATAGGGTTGACGTGCACTACTGCTGACCGCTGCCCTATACTGCAGCAGTCCTTCAGCGGTATAGGGACTGACGCACAGTCTGCTAAACACTAACACACAACCTGCTTGGTCCACAAAAGTTCTTATAAGGACTGGTAACTTGGTATAGGGTGCTACGGTACATAGGCCTGAGTGCAGTACAGTCTGCTGTTCTGTAAGGACTGCTATCGGTCCACAATACATAGGGTTGCCGTGCACTACTGCTGACCGCTGCCCTATACTGCAGCAGTCCTTCAGCGGTATAGGGACTGACGCACAGTCTGCTAAACACTAATACACAACCTGCTTGGTCCACAAAAGTTCTTATAAGGACTGGTAACTTGGTATAGGGTGCTACGGTACATAGGCCTGAGTGCAGTACAGTCTGCTGTTCTGTAAGGACCGCTATCGGTCCACAATACATAGGGTTGCCGTGCACTACTGCTGACCGCTGCCCTATACTGCAGCAGTCCTTCATTGGTATAGGGACTGACGTACAGTCTGCTAATCACTAACACACAACCTGCTTGGTCCACAAAAGTTCTTATAAGGACTGGTAACTTGGTATAGGGTGCTACGGTACATAGGCCTGAGTGCGTTACAGTCTGCTGTTCTGTAAGGACCGCTATCGGTCCACAATACATAGGGTTGCCGTGCACTACTGCTGACCGCTGCCCTATACTGCAGCAGTCCTTCAGCGGTATAGGGACTGACGCACAGTCTGCTAAACACTAACACACAACCTGCTTGGTCCACAAAAGTTTTTATAAGGACTGGTAACTTGGTATAGGGTGCTACGGTACATAGGCCTGAGTGCAGTACAGTCTGCTGTTCTGTAAGGACCGCTATCGGTCCACAATACATAGGGTTGCCGTGCACTACTGCTGACCGCTGCCCTATACTGCAGCAGTCCTTCATTGGTATAGGGACTGACGTACAGTCTGCTAATCACTAATACACAACCTGCTTGGTCCACAAAAGTTCTTATAAGGACTGGTAACTTGGTATAGGGTGCTACGGTACATAGGCCTGAGTGCGTTACAGTCTGCTGTTCTGTAAGGACCGCTATCGGTCCACAATACATAGGGTTGCCGTGCACTACTGCTGACCGCTGCCCTATACTGCAGCAGTCCTTCATTGGTATAGGGACTGACGTACAGTCTGCTAATCACTAACACACAACCTGCTTGGTCCACAAAAGTTCTTATAAGGACTGGTAACTTGGTATAGGGTGCTACGGTACATAGGCCTGAGTGCGTTACAGTCTGCTGTTCTGTAAGGACCGCTATCGGTCCACAATACATAGGGTTGCCGTGCACTACTGCTGACCGCTGCCCTATACTGCAGCAGTCCTTCATTGGTATAGGGACTGACGTACAGTCTGCTAATCACTAACACACAACCTGCTTGGTCCACAAAAGTTCTTATAAGGACTGGTAACTTGGTATAGGGTGCTACGGTACATAGGCCTGAGTGCGTTACAGTCTGCTGTTCTGTAAGGACCGCTATCGGTCCACAATACATAGGGTTGCCGTGCACTACTGCTGACCGCTGCCCTATACTGCAGCAGTCCTTCAGCGGTATAGGGACTGACGCACAGTCTGCTAAACACTAACACACAACCTGCTTGGTCCACAAAAGTTTTTATAAGGACTGGTAACTTGGTATAGGGTGCTACGGTACATAGGCCTGAGTGCAGTACAGTCTGCTGTTCTGTAAGGACCGCTATCGGTCCACAATACATAGGGTTGCCGTGCACTACTGCTGACCGCTGCCCTATACTGCAGCAGTCCTTCATTGGTATAGGGACTGACGTACAGTCTGCTAATCACTAACACACAACCTGCTTGGTCCACAAAAGTTCTTATAAGGACTGGTAACTTGGTATAGGGTGCTACGGTACATAGGCCTGAGTGCAGTACAGTCTGCTGTTCTGTAAGGACCGCTATCGGTCCACAATACATAGGGTTGCCGTGCACTACTGCTGACCGCTGCCCTATACTGCAGCAGTCCTTCATTGGTATAGGGACTGACGTACAGTCTGCTAATCACTAACACACAACCTGCTTGGTCCACAAAAGTTCTTATAAGGACTGGTAACTTGGTATAGGGTGCTATGGTACATAGGCCTGAGTGCGTTACAGTCTGCTGTTCTGTAAGGACCGCTATCGGTCCACAATACATAGGGTTGCCGTGCACTACTGCTGACCGCTGCCCTATACTGCAGCAGTCCTTCAGCGGTATAGGGACTGACGCACAGTCTGCTAAACACTAACACACAACCTGCTTGGTCCACAAAAGTTTTTATAAGGACTGGTAACTTGGTATAGGGTGCTACGGTACATAGGCCTGAGTGCAGTACAGTCTGCTGTTCTGTAAGGACCGCTATCGGTCCACAATACATAGGGTTGCCGTGCACTACTGCTGACCGCTGCCCTATACTGCAGCAGTCCTTCATTGGTATAGGGACTGACGTACAGTCTGCTAATCACTAACACACAACCTGCTTGGTCCACAAAAGTTCTTATAAGGACTGGTAACTTGGTATAGGGTGCTACGGTACATAGGCCTGAGTGCGTTACAGTCTGCTGTTCTGTAAGGACCGCTATCGGTCCACAATACATAGGGTTGCCGTGCACTACTGCTGACCGCTGCCCTATACTGCAGCAGTCCTTCAGCGGTATAGGGACTGACGCACAGTCTGCTAAACACTAACACACAACCTGCTTGGTCCACAAAAGTTTTTATAAGGACTGGTAACTTGGTATAGGGTGCTACGGTACATAGGCCTGAGTGCAGTACAGTCTGCTGTTCTGTAAGGACCGCTATCGGTCCACAATACATAGGGTTGACGTGCACTACTGCTGACCGCTGCCCTATACTGCAGCAGTCCTTCAGCGGTATAGGGACTAAGAGTTTTGTCACAGGGTGATTTAAAAAATGACAGGCAGAGGAAGAGGCAGGCCCTTCCGCAGGGGTGGTAGGGGTAGGGCAGGAGCAACAGCCTTGAGCCAAAGTGGGAAGTTGCAGAAGGTGCGTTCAATTACTTTAAAGGACGCACCAGACTTGGTTGAGTGGCTCACTCAGCCTTATTCTTCTGCACCCTCCTCATCCTCTCGATCTGCACCCTCTTCTTCACTCTCTGCTATGTGCACCCCCAAAGACACTACCACCAACAACACCACCACCACCACATACCTTCCGCTTGAGTGCAAATGGGGGCCTTCATGCTCCAGTGTTTTAATAGGGACCCCCGTATAAAAAGCATGAGGGTCAAGGACCAGTACTGGGTGGCAACGTACTTAGATCCCCGGTACAAACACAAAATGGCGGAAATGTTACCGCCGTCGCAGAGGGCTGTCAGAATGCAGCACTTCCAGGCCTTGCTTCGA
Source organism: Lithobates pipiens (assembly GCF_037356315.1). NCBI lineage: Eukaryota > Metazoa > Chordata > Amphibia > Anura > Ranidae > Lithobates > Lithobates pipiens. Next base: position 395,495,357 of record NW_027507748.1, on the reverse strand, counting down.
GAAATGCTGCATTCTGCTTTTGCGTGCGCTGGCAGAGGAGCAATTCCCACTCCCAGAGAAGGATTTGCGGGTACCAATCCAACAGCGCCTGCAAGAAGAGGCCGGTTTGAAGATGTGTTGGTGACTTCGGATATGAGGTCATTCTTTCAGCCGACCCATCGACAGGTGTCATCCGGATCCAGCATCAGGGAACGCCTAGACCGTCAGGTGTCCGACTACATTGGGTTAACGGCCGATGTGGACGCTCTGAGGAGTGATGAACCCCTAGACTACTGGGTGGGCAGGCTTGACCTCTGGCCAGAGCTTGCCCAATTTGCAATCGAACTGTTGGCTTGCCCCTCATCCAGTGTCCTGTCCGAAAGGACGTTCAGCGCAGCAGGGGGGATTGTGACCGATAAGCGTACTCGCCTAGCTCACGACAGTGTTAACTACCTCACATTTCTAAAAATGAATGAGGCATGGATCTCGGAGGAATTCAACACATGTGATCAGTAGACCATGTATATGTCTATAAACAATTTTTGGAATCAAGCACACAGACCTTCTTAATTCATTTGGCTCACTTCCCTGACCCAAAAAAGCACACCGTACTATATGCCCCTACCCTCCTCTTTGAAGAGGTTGAGCGGTGTCATATTTCTACTGGGGCTGCTTATTATGAGGGGTTCCCACCATCCCTGTGCTGTGCTGACTTCCTCCTGGGTGTTCTTATTATGAGGGGCTCCCACCATCCCTGTGCTGTGCTGACTTCCTCCTGGGGGTTCTTATTATGAGGGGATCACACCATCCCTGTGCTGTGCTGACTTCCTCCTGGGGCTGCTTACGGTGCTGCTGTCAGCGCTGTATGTCACGGAGCTGCTGTCAGCGCTGTATGTCACGGAGCTGCTGTCAGCGCTGTATGTCACGGAGCTGCTGTCAGCGCTGTATGTCACGGAGCTGCTGTCAGCGCTGTATGTCACAGAGCTGCTGTCAGCGCTGTATGTCACGGAGCTGCTGTCAGCGCTGTATGTCACGGAGCTGCTGTCAGCGCTGTATGTCACGGAGCTGCTGTCAGCGCTGTATGTCACGGTGCTGCTGTCAGCGCTGTATGTCACGGAGCTGCTGTCAGCGCTGTATGTCACGGAGCTGCTGTCAGTGCTGTATGTCACGGAGCTGCTGTCAGCGCTGTATGTCACGGAGCTGCTGTCAGCGCTGTATGTCACGGAGCTGCTGTCAGCGCTGTATGTCACGGTGCTGCTGTCAGCGCTGTATGTCACGGAGCTGCTGTCAGCGCTGTATGTCACGGAGCTGCTGTCAGCGCTGTATGTCACGGAGCTGCTGTCAGCGCTGTATGTCACGGAGCTGCTGTCAGCGCTGTATGTCACGGAGCTGCTGTCAGCGCTGTATGTCACGGAGCTGCTGTCAGCGCTGTATGTCACGGTGCTGATGTCAGTGCTCTGTATTACGGTGCTGCTGTCAGTGCTCTGTATCTCCTGCACCCTCTTGTTTGCCTACCCTGGTCCCTGACCTTCCCTCTCCTCCATTGCCTTCATTAGCTCCATAGTCCTGAATTGTCAGAACAATTTCCCAAATAAAAAAAAAATGCTTGTAGTTATCGATCCCAAATTCACCTCATACATGTATTATGCTATTGTCCAGGTGGTGGGACTACGTGCTACCCCCTAATAATTACCCCGTGGCCGCAAATTCGACCTAAAGGTTTGCGAAATTCGCCTCCCATTGAAGTCAATGGAGCCCGCGGCGAACGGTCGTTTTCGCGAACGTTTGTGTCCGTTCGCGTTTCGCGTTCGCGAAACGTCCCGTCGGAAGTTCGTCCATCACTAATCAGCAGAGAAAAAAGAGCAGAATAGAGTGCCTATAGGCATGGTGGATCAAGGTTTTTTGTTTTTTTCTATATTATCTTTAGATTTACTCCCAGGGACAAAGCCTACATTTTTTATGTGAATCACAATAGGAATAAGAAGGACCAGGCGGTTTTCTATAACTTTGGAATACATTTTCAGATCAACATTGTTAGGTTCAAAATGGCAGTAGTTATTGCAGTGCATTATGTCTCTCGTGCAATTAGAAAGTACTATAATATGTACTTCCAAGGCTTGTTTCACAAATGGAAAGTCAGCTGACATAGCATTAAAGGTTTACTGAAGAAATGGAATAAAAATGTCTATATATTTTATTGGTTGAGCCATCAGGGCCCAGACTTTTTCCAGATAGCAGGTTTCAAACTATGTGAAGAAGTTTAAGATCTGTAAAAGGTTCTGGTAATTGTGTGACTGTGGTTCAGACAGGTAAGGTAAAGCCGTGGTCAAAATGTATTTGAGTCCGTTTTTCAGAGAATGAAAAGTATGAAAAACAGGCTTAAAAATGCCTTAATGACACACAGCACTCAATACTAGTATTGTAAACCATGCTGCAAGTTGGTTAAGATTGTGATAGTCATGTACCCAGCATAGCAAAAAGAAAATATGGGAGTAGAAATTCTAATGAAGATGACAAACATTGTAGCAGTAAATACATCATTGAAAATACAGGTAAACACTGTAATCAAAAATTCAGGTAGCCTAGAATACTAAATAAGAGTCCAACTGCTCTAACTATGAAGATGCAACTTTAGTGTCTGTGTGGGTGCTCACTTCCGTAACTGCGTAAAGGCAAAAGGGAGAGAAATAGCTCAAACCCCATAGTGTAGCAATAAATGGGCAAAGATTTATTGAATAATAAATTGCGCTCATAAGAGAAAAGGAATGTGCAAGGAATGATTGCCTGAGAAGTCCTTGGACCAGGTGTACCAGGAGAATAGCCAGAAACCCCAGCCTTGGCTAACGGCGTGGGGATGGAGTATACTACAGGTGCAGAGGAACTGCTTGAGCTGGTATGCAGAGGAGTCAGAGATGGAACCCAAAACCGGAAGCAGCCCGACGATCCGCACATACACACAGGAACGTGTTTTGAAGTGATCTACCTTCTTCATCAGCCTGTCTAAACTGGGCTACCACATCACTAAATGTAGTTAGGAAGAGGCAGATCTGAAGCAGCCCATGCACAACATATCGGTTGCAAATCGGGAATGGTGAAAATGTCAACCTCTCAAACGTATGCTGAGTTGTACAAGCTGCCAGTCACCTGAAAATAACTATGTGGAATTACTAACCATATATAAAAACTATATAAAAAAAAGTGTATAAATAACCATAATATATTTGTATGTTTGGGGTATATACACTCACGGGACACTTTATTAGGTACACCTTGTTAGTACCAATTTGGACCCCCTTTTGTCTTCAGAACTGCCTTAATTCCTCATGGCATAGATTCAACAAGGTGTTGGAAACATTTCTTAGAGGTTTTAGTCCATATTGACAAGATAGCATCACACAGTTGCTGCAGAAATTTTGGCTGCACATTTATGATGTGAATCTTCTGTTCCACCATATCCCAAATGTGCTCAATTGGATTGAGAACTGGTCACCATTGGAGTACAGTGAACTCATTATCATGTTCAAGAAACCAGTTTCAGACTATTTGAGCCCCACGACATGGTGCATTATCCTGCTGGAAGTAGTTATCAGAAGATCTGTACACTGTAGTCATAAAGGGATGGACATAGTTAGCAACAATACGCAGGTGGGCCATGACGTTTAAACGATGCTCAATTGGCACTGAGAGGCCCAAAGTGTGCAAAAAAAATATCACCCACACCTTTACACCACCAGCCTTACCCGGGGAGATGAGGCAAGATGAATCCATGCTTTCATGTTGTTAATGTCAAATTCTGACCCTACCATCTGAATGTCGCAACTGAAATTGAGACTCATAAGACCAGGCAACATTTTCCAATATTCTGTTGTCAAATTTTGGTGAGCCTGAGCAAAATGTAGCCTTTAGTTTCCCGTTCTTAGCTGACAGGAGTGGCATCTGGTGTGGTCTTATGCTGCTGTAACCCATCTGCTTCAAGGTTTGATGTGTTGTTCATTTAGAGATGGTATTCTGCATATCTTGGTTGTAACAAGTGATTATTTGAGTTACTGTTGCCTTTCTATCATTTCAAACCCATTCATATCCTTTCTTTATAATTGCTGCCCATTCTGCTCTGACCTCTGACATCAACAAGGCATTTTTGCCCACACAACTGCTGCACATTAGATATTTTCTATTTTTTTTTTACTATTCTCTGTAAAGTCTAAAGATGGTTGTGTGTGAAAATCCCAGCAGATCAGCAGTTTTTGAAATAATCAGACCAGCCCATCTGGCACCAACAACCATGCCACTTTCAAAGTCACTTAAATCCCCTTTCTTCCCCATTCTGATGCTCAGTTTGAACTTCAGCAAGTTGTCTTCACAATGTCTGAATGACCTAAATGCATTAAGTTGCTGCCATGTGATTGGCAATTTGTGTTATCAAGCATTTGAACAGGTGTAATTCATCAGAAATCAGGTAAATATAAAAATTTAATTAAATCATAATCAGTCAAGGATAAATAGTATATAAAATAATAAAATGTGTCTGAAAATATGTAAAAGAATGGTAATGCATGAATGGAAAGAAAAAAGAATGTAATGGAATTGGGGCATGATGTAGCAATAGTATTATAGACTATAGAATCTAAAAACACACAGGGGTTGATTTACTAAAACTGGAAAGTGCAAAATATGTTGCAGTTCTGCACAGAAACCACTCCGCTTCCAGGTTTGTTTGTTTTTGTTTTTGTCAATGCTTAATAGAACAAGCTGAAGTTATAAGCAGTTTGGCTACCATGCATAGCTGCACTGGATATTGCACTCGTAAGCTTTAGTAAATCAACTCCACAATGTCACTGGTAGCTACAAAGCCACATGATGGATGGTTATAGATATGGATCTTCAAATTAACAAAAACAAATGGCCCCTATAGGCTCCCCTTTACAAATAAGTGAAAGGTGTCATCATAGAAGCTAAGAGATGAGCCTTGAGACTATAAGGCACCAGCTAACTAAAGAATGGTGCTCACATCTAACACTTTGTTGAGACCATCTGGGGACATGGTCTTTAACTTGAAGATGCAGTAGGTCTCTTTAGCACACAAGGCTTTGAAATGTTCACCTTCAGGCATAGATGCCATAATGGCATAAACCACATGTACACTAAGACAGCTCCGATGTTTCCCATGAGGCGATGCCTCAATAAACTGAACATAGGTAGACAACTTTCTACATTACTCCAGTGTTCTGCAAAACATGCACGGAGGGATTAGAAAAGGACTGCTACCTTTGGTTGACAAACACACATGTTAAACAGTTGCATTTTTTGCATTTGTACATGCCTTGGCAATTTTCTCTGTGTCATAGATCATAGACCTTTGTAGATGAGTTACACTTGTATGTATGTGGATACCCTCTGTTACAATTGACTTTTTTTAAGACTGATGACACTGACAGGGTGAGGCAGATTGGGGAGTAATCTACCCAAATGTGTGATCCTATAGGTGTCAGGGGGACCTGGAAAGAGCAACGTGAGGAAACTGAAAAAAGTCAATTCTGCTATAGGTGTTATCTACCTTTGAGTAATAAGTATAATAGCAAGCTTTCTGTTGTTGCACATGCCAAACATCAATAAGATGCAAATAATGGAATTGTTTTTTCACCATATTAATGCGTTGTGATTTGTGGAGTATAAGAATTGTGATTTGTCTGCTGAAGAATATAAAAAAGGGTCATTACATTACATTTCAGAACCATATAGCTAGAGTATCTTTTGCATCTGTTTTCTTCAATGAAGCTGCTGTGTAATGAAACTTCGAAGCCACAGCAGCTCTGTTTACATGTCTTGTTACATGCATATCAGCAATATGAAGCAATATGAAGATCCTTTCCCATGTAAGAAAATACCAACAATTCTGGATGTACATGCATCTCTGAGTACACAAGGGACAATTGGCATACTGTACTTCCACACATTATCTCAAATTAGTGACTAAATATGTTGTTTTTTTTTTTTTTTTTTACTTGTGATGAAATAAGAAAAATTGGCATACTGTACTTTCACACATTATTTCAAAGTAGTGACTAAATATGTTGTTTTTTTTTTTTTTTTACTTGTGATGAAATAAGAAGAATTCTTTGAGAATGTAAATTATAGTTTAAAAGAATACTTATGCGCTACTCTGTGTATAAATTACAAAAAAGTATAAAAAATAAAGAGTAATGGTGAATGTATAGCTGCTGGACTCCATTGTAACCTTTGAGAAGGTGACATTATATGATCTAAAAAATAAAAATAAAATATATGGATGTATTTCTCTCATCATGTCACTCATTCTAAATTTTCCCTGTCACCAGTTTTATGTGATCTGTAACTGATTGTTGTGTTCTTAATATCTTGTCTGAAGTTCCACTGCAAAATGTCAAGATGTCTAGAACAAATATTTTTCCCTACATTATTTTTGGATATTTCACAGCTTTCTGCTTGGCTTCAGCTTATTGACTTTCTATTTGGTGCTCAGTATTTCCAAATGAATGGATCTGACATGTATTCCACTCTAACTGAATGCCGGTAATGTGAATTGCTGCTCCCTGGCACTGTACATGTTAGCAAGCATTGTTTCTCACAATCTAATTGAAAGTGACATGTAGGCAAACTGGTAAGAGAGCATATTGGGCATATGCTTGTTAATGAGAACCTGCACCTTTGGGACAGGAAACTGAGATGAAAACTGAGAAATGAAAAGTGATCTCAACAACTAACATTGTCACTGAACATTCCTCAGTTTGTCTCCTGGGCTTCAGTTTAGCTGCTCATTGCTATATATGTGTCAATCTGTAACTTCCAGGTGATATGCTCCCAGTGGAGGCTGACAAATTGTCTGCCCTCTTATGACTTGGACACTTCTCTTGCAAGGCTGACAATTGTTCATGTCCATCTGTTTTTTGAGAAGAAAAATTAAACACGAATGGAATATTAATATGTTTCCTTATTTAGTGACGCTGTGGTACAAATGCTAAGCACTTTGTCATTCTACTTGAAAGAACTTTCATTTTACAAGGGGATTTAAAACGTAAATAGTCTAGTAGTCATCTTCTAATAAAAAAAATAAAAAAAATAGGTGGATTAAAGTGTAACCTGAGAACAAAAAATGTATGGAAAATACAAATGTGGTGAATGGGTTGGAGGAAGTTGGTATGAGGATTGTATGTACTGTATACGATTTATATTTGCTTTTAACAATTTGATTCTAGATTAAAGATTTGATCTAGAAAATGTTGCTCTGCATACTTGAGGTAGCATATCATGTACTCATTGGAGTGATTTACTAAATCAGTAGAGGTTATTCACTAATTTTCATTTTACAAAATGAACAGCTTCTATTCCTTTGGTAAATCAACATTAATTGGGTTATAATGTGATGTGATCTGGACATGTACTGTAAAGTGTAAAAGACTGAGGGTTCCATAATACAAACTAAGGCAAACATCTTTTCCTCTGTGGAATAGAATAATTTTTAAATACTAATACTCCTGATAAATTGTAATTTCAGATATTATGGTAATGGCAACATTTTCTTGGATTACTATTAGTCTAGTGCATTGATTTATTCATTGTATCTCATTTTATATTATTACTATAACATAAGAAGAGGGAAATGTACTCTCTCCAGTGAAATAGCATGTATACAGGGTGTTATATACCGTATTTATCAGCGTATAACACACGCCGGCGTATAACACGCACCCCAAGTTTAGGAAGGAATTTTAAGGAAAAAAACTTTTAGGAGGGAAGTTTAAGGAAAAAAAACTTACATTTAAATGCCCATCAATGCAGCCTTATTAGTGTCCATCTACAGCCTTTTCCATCATTGCAGCCTTGCCCAGTGTCCATCTACAGCCTTGCCCAGTGTCTTTGCAGCCTTGTGTCATTGCAGCCTCATTGTGGAGTATTTAAAATTGGTGCCGATCTCCACTGACTGTGAGCGGAGAGGAGCGAGCACCTCCAACATACACAAAGCCGAGTGTAGTCGGCTAGGCTCGGCTCCTCTCGCTGGCCGTGACTGTGAGCGGATCCGAGCCTAGCTGAGTATACTCGGCTATGTGTATATCGGCAGGCTTGCTCTGCTCCGCTCACAATCAGTGGAGATCGGGGTATAACATGCACCCACGATTTCCCCCTGATGTCAGGTCACCTGAGACCAGGTGGCAGATGCACTCCATAGGAGTCGGAAGTGCACAGCTAGGTAGTGGACCTTAGGACTGACTGCTGTGGATTGTACCCAGGGAGATTCAGGACACAGGTCTACGGGATCACTAACACATATCCCAATGGGAGCTGGAGCATAGATTGCCCAGGGCGCAGAGTCTAAGAGCCAGTGAGTGTTCGCCAGAGCCTCCAGTGATGAGGATGGACTTCGCTGCAGTCTGGCTCCAGGTTGCAGCCCCTAGGGTTCCACAGCTCACGCTCACAGTAGACTACAGGAGAAGGAAGCAGCAGGCTGGAACGACAAGGATAGTAAGGGGATACGGTAGAGGTCAGGGCAACTAGCAGACAGGAACAACAGAGTACACGCCAAAGGTTCAGGGTCACAGGCAGACAGGGATGGTCAGGGACATGCAAAAGGTCAAGGTCACAAGTAGACAGGAATTGTTGCGAACACGCCAAGGTCGATAACAGAGTCAAACATAGAGCACACGGCAAGCAGGAACCAGGAAGCCAAACACACAATGAATACACAATGGTTGATCAGCACTGTTGGCTTGCAGTGCACAGGTTAATATAGGGTTCCCTGATAGGGCCTAGGGTGGAGCCATGCTTAGAGGAGAGGTTATAAAAACCACCAGGTGGAAGTGGCTGGCCTCTTAGTCAGAACACATAAGGGGAGGTAAGCAACCAGAGGAAGATCACTGCATAACCATGACACCTGATTTTAAGGGGAAAAAAGTGCGTGTTATACGCTGATAAATACCTTAAATTGTAGTTTCATTCTCTTAGCATGTTTTTCAGAATTTCCAACAAGATAACAGCTGCAATCCACTAAATGATCTTTGTTTACCATGCCCCCTTGAGGACAGAGATGACAGAGATCACTTTCTCAAACATTCTAATGAGCATGTTCAGTCTAATTTTTGTATCTTCTAAGCCAGATATTCCAATTTAAACTGTATTATTCAAAGTATTCCAAGATAAGTAACTGCTTCCAGCTGGTGAATTAAAATTAAATCATAGTAGAGAACATAAAGACTGTTCTTTAAAAATCCATAGAGAAAATTGAAAAATTAAAGTATTTCATTACCAGCCTGTTTTTGGCAGTGTGATACAGAGCCTACAGTGCCTTGAAAAAGCATCCATACCCCTTGAAATGTTCCACTTTTTGTCATGTTACACCCAAAAACATAAATGTATTTTATTGGGATTTTCTGTGATAGACCAACACAAAGTGGCGCATAATTATGAAGTGGGAGGAAAATGATAAATTGTTTTAAATTGTTTTTACAAATATATGCAAAGTGTGGCATGTATTTGTATTCAGCCCCCCTGAGTCAATACTTTGTAGAACCACCTTTCACTGCAATCACACCTGCAAGTCTTTTTGGAGATGTCTCTACCAGCTTTACACATCTACAGAGTGAATGTTTTGCGCATTCTTCATTGCAAAATAGTTCAAGCTCTGTCAGATTGGATGGAGAGTGTCTGTGAACATCAATTTTTAAGTCTTGCCACAGATTCTCAATTGGATTTAGGTCTGGACTTTGACTGGGCCACTCCAATACATGAATAAGCTTTGATCTAAACCATTCCATTCTAGCTCTGGCTGTATGTTTAGGGTTGTTGTCCTGCTGGAAGGTGAACCTCCACCCCAGTCTCAAGTCTTTTGCAGACTCTAACATATTTTCTTCTAATATTGCCCTGTATTTGGCTCCATCCATCTTCCCATCAACTCTGACCAGTTTCCCTGTCCCTGCTGAAGGATGGTGTGTTCAGGGTAATGTGAAGTGTCAGTTTTCTGCCACACATAGCGTTTTGCTTTTAGGCCAAAAAGTAACATTTCGGTCTCATCTGACCAGAGCACCTTCTTCCACATGTTTGCTGTGTCCCCCACATGGCTTCTTGTAATATGCAAACTGGATTTCTCATGACTTTCTTTCAACAATATCTTTCTTATTGTCACTCTTCCATAAAGGCCAGATGTGTGGCGCGCACAACTGATGATTGTCCTGTGGACAGATTCTCCCACCTGGGCTGTGCATCTCTGCAGCTCCTCCAGAGTTACCATGGGCCTCTTGGCTGTTTCTCTGATGAATGCTCTCCTTGCCCGGCCTGTCAATTTAGGTGAATGGCCATGTCTTGGTAGAATTGCAGTTGTGTCATACTCTCTCCATTTTTGGATGATGGATTGAACCATGTTCTGTGAGATGTTCAAAGCTTGGGATTTTTTTTATAACCTAACCCTGCTTTAAACTTCTCCACAACTTTATCCCTGACCTGTCTGGTGTGTTCCTTGGCCTTCATGATACTAAGGTTCTCTAAAAAACCTATGAGGTCTTCACAGAACAGCTGTATACTGAGGTTATATTACACAGGTGGATTCTATTTACTAATTAGATGACTTCTGAAGACAATTGGTTCCACTAGATTTTATTTAGGGGTATCAGAGTAAAGGGGGACTGAATACAAATGCATGACACACTTTATATATGTATATATATATATATATATATATATATATATATATATATAGATATATATATAGATAGAGAGAGAGAGAGAGAGAGAGATTTTTTTTTTAATGTTGAAAACCATTTATCATTTTCCTTCCACTTTACAATTATGTGCCACTGTGTGTTGGTCTATCACATAAGATCCCATGAAAATACATTTACGCTTTTGGTTGTAACATGACAACATGTGGAAAATTTCAAGGGGTATGAATACTTTTTCAAGGCACTGTATTTGTTTGTAGTTTCAAAACAAATCTGCATATGCTAGCTATGTTTTCAGTGGAAAAAGATGTGATGAAAAAGTGAAAACAAAAAGTGACAAGAAAAATGAAAAAAAAAAGTGAAAAAAAGTCACTTAACCTCCCTGGCGTTATTCCCGAGTCTGACTCGGGGTGGAATTTCAGACCTAAAAGCGGTAACCCCGAGCCAGACTCGGGATCGCATTGCAGGATTCAGGAAGAGCTTACTTACCTTGTCCCCTGGATCCTGCGATGTCCTCCCCGCAGTGTGAGCGGCTCGTCCTCCGCTCGATTCATCATGGAGCCGAGCTCTGTTTCCTGCGAGCCTTGCGACACATGGGGATGGAGAACGGCGCCAAATACAAAAAGTGAAACACATACTATACATACAGTACACTGTAATGTTACAGATTAAATTACTGTATGTAATTATTTCACCTCCCCTTTGTCCCTTGTGGTTTCTGGAGTGTCCTGCAGGCAGTTTTATAAGGTAAAAACTGTTCTTTCTGCCTGGAAACTGGAGATAGTCCATAGCAACCAAAACCGTCCCTTTACATGAAAAGTAGTTTTAGAACCAGATAGAAAACAGTGATAATAAATTAGAATCACTTGCAGAATTGATCGATAGCGATTTGTGGGTAGATCCATCATCAAACACTGAAAAGTAATGACAGCGACAATTCTACAACTGAGCAAATTTCAGTGTTTTTGATTTGATTACATTATTGAATAATTTTTATTATTGTTATATTATTATTTGGTATAATTACTTATAGTTATTTATTATATTATAATTTAGGATTTAATTTTTCAAACTTTATCATACCCGGGATGTCTACTAGACTCTGGATTGGACAGATTTAAGTGAATTATTCCTAAGAATTACAGGCTTACAATATAAAACGCCAATTTTCCATGCAAAATAATTGTACTGCTTTCAGCACCAAAAGTCTGAAATAATCGTACTGCCAGGGAAGGTAGTTTTCTTTTTTCACTTAATTCACTTTTTCATCACATGATCTTTTCCCATAATTCAGTAAGTTTTCTTATCTTTTTCTCCCCTTCCATGTCACTATTTCAGTCTTCATCAATAGGCATTACACACACCTGCCTTGATTTCATTCATGTACAATGATGCTCATATAAACCTATGCTTGGCTCTGTTTTCCCAAACTCTGAGATCAAACCCCAATGTGAGGGGCGAAACATGTCAGAGGACATGGCTGGAACAGCATTGGCTGAGGCCACATTTATCCACGTATTTGTGAACTGAGTCAGTGAGTGTTGTTCCTTCCTAGAGCCCCTCTGCTACAATACCATCTCCATGATTAAACTCCAAGGTGCAGAGTGAAATGCATTGGGGGTGTGGACTGGTGGGAGCCCAGGCTTAGACTGCCATTCATTTCAATACCAGTGGGTCTGCATTGATGTGCAGCTTCATGAGATTCATCCTTTGTTCCATAGTTGTTTGGAGCCCATACAAGCCCCTCCCCTGGCCTGTACTCAGAGTGGTGGTCCCAAGATTTCTTTCCCTTGTAGCCTGAGCGACACACATTTTCCATTACCCGTTCACAGAGGAATAATCAAGCAACCGAAACAGATGTTGAGAAAGCACAGATAAAAAGAATCACTGAGCAAGAAGCAGGGGAATGCTTTTTTGTAGGACCTCACTCAAAAGCAGCAGTGACATAGATTATATCACACTGTAGATATACACCTTTAAGGTTGTGGGTACAGAAAGCACAGAGCATAATTTATATTTCTAGATATTCCATATAGCATAGCAATTTTTTATTTTGTGAATTCAGGTTTATTTAAACAGAGGCGCTCATTCATTAGTACAGAAATGTCAAATAACCCAATAAAATATTTTTCCCTTGTTTGGATTTTAGGTTTGATAGCTACCCTCTATAAATAGGTATGCATTGCATACATTTACAGTATATAAGGGTAAGGATCAGTAAGAATGCATTGTTTGTGTTCCTTTTTACAGCCTTTTACTTGAATTAAAATTCCTGTCACATAACAAAGGGATGAAGGACACAGTTCTTTTCACATTACACAATAATTCCTTTGTTCACAAACGATATTGCTCTGCAAACAACTATTGATTGACAGTCTGCTGTGGAGTAAGAATTCAATTCTTGCAAGTTAAACCATAAGGAGTTAGAGATAAAAGAATATGTTACTGTCTACATAATGTTATTTGAAGACATGCTCTGTTCTTCAGCGTAATAAAGAAGCAAGAGTAACATTTTACTTATAGTCCAACTTCATTGTATGGCCACAATGTATTTTTTAGAGACCTAAATAGATTCCTCCCAATGCTAAAGCCATTATTCAAAGATTTGTATATTGCAATCATATCCCCTCTTAAGCTCCTCTTCTCCAGAGAGATTGGGTTTACTGTTTGTAGTTGTTTCTCATAACTGAGGTCCTCCAGCCTCCTAATTACATTTGTTGCCTTTCTCTGGACTCTTTCCAGTTGTGACCAAACCTCAGTTTTGTAAAGCTTTAAAATTATAGTTTTATCTCTCTTGAGATTTGGATTTGTTGTGTATATCTGTGTAGAATCCATGTCATTAAAGAACAACAGTAAATAAAATAGCTTAGAATGCTCTGTGTGCTCTATACCTGGTTTTTGTTTGTTGTGTTAGTGCTCGATCATATTAGAGTATCAAAAATACAAAATGTATTATATCAAAACAGATTTGGCACAATCAAAAGTAAGTATCAAAGGAAAGAAAGCAGCTTACAAAATTGTCCGACAACAAATCGCAATGATGGATATCATATCAAACATACACACAGATACAAGACATTACATGACCCAATAATTACCTGACACCGCTTCTGTGGAGCTCCATGAGCTGAGGACACCAGCAGTAGTGGGGTGATACCTGACTGTGCACGGCAACCAGCCGACTACACTGGACAAACGAATAAGCAGGCAGGCATTGGTATATGTGTGTAAGACACATTCATTACCAACTCACGGGAGGGATTACGGAGGACGAAGGTAATCCGCACATTACCTGTACTGGATGGTAAAGTATCTTCATTATAGGGCGACTCCACCAAGCCCATATTAGGACATTTTAAGTTGCATAACGGCATATACCAAGTCCCCTATCTCCAGCCAAAGATAGATTTGATGATACAACTCTTATGCCCTGTACACACGACCGGACTTTCCAGCAGACCAGGTCCAACGGACTTCCCACTGGAATTCCGGCAGAGTTCCAACGGACTTTCCAGATGAACGGACTTGCCCGTTTATTTTGAACGTGAGGAGTTATGACTGGACTAGAAAAGGAAGTCAATCTCGTCGCTTTTATCGGCGAGATTGACACCTTGCGGGCCCCGTTGCCTGGTATGGATTTTAAGGGGAACCCCTATGCTGTAAAAATGGCGTGGGGCCCCTCAAAATCCATACCAGACCCTTATTTGAGCACACACCCCGGCCGGTCAGGATAGGGGGTGGAGACGAGCGAGCACCCTCTCCTGTACCGTACCAGGCCGCATGCCCTCAACATGGGGGGTGAGTTCTTTGAGGAAGGGGGGGCCCGCAGGGCCCACCCCACCCCAAAGCACCTTGTCCCCATGTTGATGAGGACAAGGGCCTCTTCCCGACAACCCTGGCCGTTCGTTGTTGGGGTTTGTGGGCAGAAGCCCCCTTTAATAAGTACATTGTACCCCTACCCATTCACCTGGGAGAAAAAGTCAATAAAAAAACAAACTAGACAGGTTTTTAAAGTAGTTTATTTGGCAGATCCAGGGGTCTTCTTCCGACTTCGGGGGTGTCCTTCAACTTTTCCACGCTTCCGGTTCTTCCCCCATTCTCTATCCTCTTCTCCCGCTCTCCGATTCTTCTGTCGGGCTCCTCCGCTATCTTCTGCTCTTTTTCCGCTCTTTTGCTAGCGGTGGCCCGGCTTTCTCCATCATCGTCGTCTTCTTCTTCTTCTTCTTCCTTTCTTCGTCCTTCTTCTGTTCTTCCGATGTTGACACAACGCTCTCTCCTGCGATAATGTTGTGGACATGGTGCGCAACGACTTATATAGGCATGGGTGGGGTCACCCGGTGATGTCACCCGGTGACCCCGCCCCTTATGATGTCACAGCCCCGGGGCATGCTGGGACTTTGACATTATAAGGGACGGGTATGGGGGGACCCTCACACCATTTTTTTCAGCGTAGGGTGTCCCCCTTAAAATCCATACCAGGTGCTGTAGCTGCCCTTGCGTCGTATTTGGTCAGTCGGACCAGGATACAGACGAACGGGTTTCCCACTAGGAACTTGGTCCAGCGGAGTTCCGGTGGGAAAATTTAAAACATGTTCTATCTCTAAAGTCCATTGAATTTTTGGCAAGCAAAGGTCCGATGAGCCCACACACGATCGAATTGTCTGACGGATTCGTTCCGTTGGACCCTTGCTGTCAAAAAGTCTGGTCGGGTGTACATGGCATTACTGCACTACCCTGACGGGACCAGAGTTAAATATAAAATACCAATTAAGGTTCATACAACTCCAGGAGTACGCAGTCCTTCACATAAGGATCCATATCCCCACAAACTTTTAGTGGTATTGGAACCTTCCATGTGCAAACTCTGATATATTATTGGACTTCCATTTGATATATATATATATAATATATATATATATATATAATATATATATATATACATACATACAAATTTTGTTTTTAAATTCCAGGGTTAAAGAGGAAGTAAACCCTGATGAGTTTACTTCCTCTTTCATTCCCTGCAAAGGCAAAGCATAATGGACTACTATGCATCACTTACCTGACACAGGAGCCAGCGAAGTCGCCGCTGTCCCCTGTAGTCCGCTGCATCCATCTTCTTGGTGGGGTCTCGCAGCTCCGCCGCTGTCATTCGGCGAAGCAGCGATGACATCCCTCCCACGCATGCGCACGGGAGCCGACACGCGCGGCAGCTCTGTCGTTGAGAATGCCGCGCTCAGTGGGCCTGCGCGCCGCTGTCTACGGCGCATGCGCCATAGACAGCGGTGCCTGTTTTCGGGCAAATATCTCCTAAACCATATAGGTTTAGGAGATATTTCTTGGACCTAAAGGTAAGCCTTAATCTAGGCTTACCTGTAGGTCAAAGTGGTTTGTAAGGGTTTACAACCACTTTAAGCCCTCATGGCTCTTTCTCTGATGATGTGAATTGGATCCTAGCCCTACATCACCACGCTAGCTTTCCTCCCTTAATACCATCTCTTTCCTATCCATCCTTCCGTGGAACCACACACAGATTAACCACTTGCCGACCGCCGCACGACGATATACGTCGGCAGAATGGCACGGGCAGGCATAAGGGTGTATATATAAGTCCCTGCCTTCCCGCGGGTGGGGGGCCCGATCGGGCCCCCCCCCGGTGCCTGCGGCGGTCGGCATTCGTTCGGGAGCGATCCCGGACGAGGGGACGGCCATTCATTCATGGCCACCCCCTCGCGATCGCTCCCGACGAATGGAAATCCTTCGTGACATCACTTCCTCTCCTGTAATGTAAACACAGGAGAGGAAGTGATGTATTCTCTCCTCCGTGTCGGTATTTTTCGTTCCGGCACCGAGGAGAGAGCATCGGTGAGTTGCACCAACACACCACACATACAGTAGAACATGCCAGGCACACTCACACCCCCCCTTTACCCCCCGATCACCCCCCCAATTACCCCTGCCCCCCCAGTCACAGTGACACCAATTGCATTTTTTTTTTTTTGCATTGGTGTCATTTGTGACTGTAATAACTGTTAGGGCAGTTAGGGTTAGCCCCCTTTAGTTCTAATGTGCCCCCCTAACCCCCCCAATAAAGGTTTAACCCCGTGATCACCCCCCGTCGCCAGTGTCACTAAGGCTGGGTTCACATTGCAGCGGTTTATGAGAACGGATGTGATTCGCACCGCACTGCAGTGCAAATCACATCCGATCTCTGTGCGATTCGAGTTCAGCCATACAGATAGTATGGCTGAATTCGCGCTGCACCCGCCGCAAATTCGCACGGGACCCTTTTTTTGGTCCGCAGCAGAATCGGATCGCATGGGTGTTCACACCATGCGATCCGAGTTTGCAGATCGCACTGCGATATGCGAACTGATCTGGGGGTGTCATTAACATTTCACTGACACTCCCAGCAGTTCGCATAG
This sequence comes from Lithobates pipiens, assembly GCF_037356315.1. Lineage (NCBI taxonomy): Eukaryota > Metazoa > Chordata > Amphibia > Anura > Ranidae > Lithobates > Lithobates pipiens. The sequence goes on along the minus strand of NW_027507748.1, from coordinate 395,478,271 downwards.
GGCAGTGTGAACTGCCGCCAGGAGGCATGCGATGCGGGAACCCGCCGCGGATTCGTGGCGTTCCCGCATCGCTCCAGTGTGAACCCAGCCTAATAAGCGATCATTTTTCTGATCGCTGTATTAGTGTCACAGGTGACGCTAGTTAGGCAGGTAGGTATTTAGGTTCGCCGCAACTTTTTATAGCGCCAGGGACCCCCATATACTACTACCCCTGATTGCCCCCTAGTTAACCCTTTCACCAGTGATCACCATATAACTGTTACAGGTGACACTGGTTGGTTAGTTATTTTTTTATAGTTTCAGGGCACCCGCCATTTATTACCTAATAAAGGTTTAACCCCCTGATCACCCGGCGGGTGTCATTTGTGACTGTAATAACTGTTAGGGCAGTTAGGATTAGCCCCCTTTAGTTCTAAGGTACCCCCCTAACCCCCCCAATAAAGGTTTAACCCCGTGATCACCCCCCGTCGCCAGTGTCACTAAGGCTGGGTTCACATTGCAGCGGTTTGAGAACGGATGTGATTCGCACCGCACTGCAGTGCAAATCACATCCGATCTCTGTGCGATTCGAGTTCAGCCATACAGATAGTATGGCTGAATTCGTGTCGCACCCGCCGCACCCGCCGCAAACTCGCACGGGACCCTTTTTTTGGTCCGCAGCAGAATCGGATCGCATGGGTGTTCACACCATGCGATCCGAGTTTGCAGATCGCACTGCGATATGCGAACTGATCTGGGGGTGTCATTAACATTTCACTGACACTCCCAGCAGTTCGCATAGGGCAGTGTGAACTGCCGCCGGGAGGCATGCGATGCGGGAACCCGCCGCGGATTCGTGGCGTTCCCGCATCGCTCCAGTGTGAACCCAGCCTAATAAGCGATCATTTTTCTGATCGCTGTATTAGTGTCACAGGTGACGCTAGTTAGGCAGGTAGGTATTTCGGTTCGCCGCAGCTTTTTATAGCGTCAGGGACCCCCATATACTACCGCATAAAGCCCCCTGATTGCCCCCTAGTTAACCCTTTCACCAGTGATCACCATATAACGGTTACAGGTGATGCTGGTTGGTTAGTTATTTTTTTATAGTTTCAGGGCACCCGCCATTTATTACCTAGTCTCACTAGTGTACCCCTAAATTTAGGGGTGTCTACTTTCCAAAATGGGGTCATTTGGGGGGGGTTTGTGCCATCTTGGCATTTTATGGCCTTCAAAACTGTAACGCCCTTAGAAAGCCTGAAGGCGGTGCTTGGTTTTCGGGGCCCCGTACGCGGCTAGGCTCCCAAAAAGTCCCACATATGTGGTATCCCCGTACTCAGGAGAAGCAGCAGAATTTATTTTGGGGTGTCATTTCACATATGCCCATGGCATGCGTGAGCAATATATCATTTAGTGAAAACTTTGTGAAAAAAATAAATAAAAAAAAAAAGTTTGTAATTTTCCCGCAACTTGTGGCAAAATATAAAATATTCCATGGACTCAACATGCCTCTCAGCAAATAGCTTGGGGTGTCTACTTTCTAAAATGGGGTCATTTGTGGGGGTTTTGTGCCATCTTGGCATTTTATGGCCTTCAAAACTGTAATAGGTAGTGAGAAGTGAAATCAAAAATTTACGCCCTTAGAAAGCCTGATGGCGGTGCTTGGTTTTCGGGGCCCCGTACGCGGCTAGGCTCCCAAAAAGTCCCACATATGTGGTATCCCCGTACTCAGGAGAAGCAGCAGAATTTATTTTGGGGTGTCATTTCACATATGCCCATAGCATGTGTGAGCAATATATCATTCAGTGACAACTTTGTGTAAAAAAAAAAAAAAAAAATTAAAGTTTGTAATTTTCCCGCAACTTGTGGCAAAATATAAAATATTCCATGGACTCAACATGCCTCTCAGCAAATAGCTTGGGGTGTCTACTTTCTAAAATGGGGTCATTTGTGGGGGTTTTGTGCCATCTTGGCATTTTATGGCCTTCAAAACTGTAATAGGTAGTGAGGAGTGAAGTCAAATATTTACGCCCTTAGAAAACCTGAAGGCGGTTCTTGGCTTTCGGGGCCCCGTACGCGGCTAGGCTCCCAAAAAATCCCACACGTGTGGTATCCCCGTACTCAGGAGAAGCAGCAGAATTTATTTTGGGGTGTCATTTCACATATGCCCATAGCATGTGTGAGCAATATATCATTTAGTGACAACTTTGTGTAAAAAAAAAAAATATATTTTTTTTTGTCATTATTCAATCGCTTGAGGCAAAAAAATAAAATATTCAATGGGCTCAACATGCCACTTATCAATTTCCTTAGGGGGTCTACTTTCCAAAATGGGGTCATTTGGGGGGGTTTTGTACTGCCCTGCCATTTTAGCACCTCAAGAAATGAGATAGGCAGTCGTAAACTAAAAGCTGCGTAAATTCCAGAAAACGTACCTTAGTTTGTAGATGTGACAACTTTTGCGCAAACCAATAAATATACAGTTATTGACTTTTTTTTTTACCAAAGACATGTGGCTGAATACATTTTGGCCTAAATGTATGACTAAAATTGAGTTTATTGGATTTTTCTAATAACAAAAAGTAGAAAATATCATTTTTTTTCAAAATTTGCGGTCTTTTTCCATTTATATTGCAAAAAATAAAAATCGCAGAGGCAATCAAATACCATCAAAAGAAAGCTCTATTTGTGGGAAGAAAAGGACGCAAATTTTGTTTGGGTACAACATTGCATGACCGCGCAATTACCAGTTAAAGCAGCGCAGTGCCAAATTGTAAAAAGACCTCTGGTCATTTACCAGCAAAATGGTCCGGTCTGAAAGTGGTTAAGATGTCATTGATTCATACAGCCATTGCTGTTCTTTTCTTAAAGATATAATTATGAGGAATTTTTATCTGACAACTTATCTGTGTGTTGTTTAATGGTGTCCGGACGTTTTTTTAATTGTTACATGTAATGTCTTGTATCTGTGTGCATTTTTGATGTGATATTCATCATTGTGATTTGTTGTTGGCCAATTTTGTGAAGCTGATTTATTTCCTTTGATGCTGGCTTTTGATTGTGCCAAATCTGTTTTAATATAATACCTTTTGTATTTTTGATACTCTAATTTGATCTATTTCTGTAGCCACAAGTAACTCTTTCCTGGGGCTCTATACCGGGTTTTTGTGTGTGTTATATTCCTTTTAGTTATGGTTACAGCACCTTACACGGTGAATGATCTATGAGTGACCACTTCACTAGCTGAAGTGGACAACATATGCTAAGACTGCTTTTTTGTTTTCCTTATGCTCTAGCACTAACACCCCTGGGCTGATACCCCCAACATCACACAACTGGGCATATTTATTGAGATTGTATCCACACTGGACTAGTCTCTCTAACACCCTTTCATTTACCTCACCTTCTAACTGCAATCCAAATACCTACCTCTGGTGACTCCATATCACCACTGTCCTCTACTTTCTATTCAAGTTGCTGATGCTTCACAGTGTTGCCAGCTGATTATCTAAATCGAGGATCTGTGCTTCCTAACAACTTTCTTGCATCTCACACAGCAGTATTCACCCTCGCTCCAGGTATCACCACCCCTGTAGGACTTGTTACCTACTAATGTAGTAGGGATACTCAAATGTTTTTATTTCAAATTTTTTTTATTCATGAAATGTATTAATTTTTTTATTTATTTTATTCAATTCTATATTGAGCACAATTTGTTTGCCCTAAAATGTTGAGGCTGTAAAAGTAACCCCTCTGTACTCACAATGTCTGTCAGTCAAACACAGCACCACTCTATTTACTCACAGTGCTCTCTCGGTACAATATGCTCCTCAGTATTCATGGTTACCTTCAGTGCTCACAGTGCTCCTCAGCACTCACAGCGCCCCCTCAGTACTCACAGCACTCAATACATGCAGTATTCACAGTGCTTCTCAGTACTCACAGTGCCCCTCAGTAATCACAATACTATTTCCAGTACTCTCATTACACACATTGTCCCCAGTACTCCTAATTACTAACAACCCCCCCCCCCCAGTAACCATAGTCACATAATTTATCTTATAGGACAGGTTATTCACTAGCATAATGGGGATACTCATATGTTTTAATCAATTTATTTTTTAATTTATGTATTTTATTCTATTATATTCTGTCCCTGAGTACTCAGTGCTCCTCAATACTCACAGTGCCCCTCAGTACTCACAGTGCTCGTCAGCACTCACAACACCTGCTCAGAAGTCATAGCACTCCTAAATACATTTAATGTCCTCAGTACTCCTGTGCTTTTCACAATGCTCCTTAGTATTCACAGTGCTCCAATACTCAAAATACTTCTCAGTACTCACATTGCCCTCAGTGCCCTTGATCAACATGTATACAACCAGATAGCCTGTTTATGGATTCAATTTTGGCCAGTGACTACTGAACCAGCTGAATTTTGATACATGTATGTCTGGCTTAAGGAAGAACATTACAGGAACACAAACAGGGTTGTGCAGAAACACTACATAAGGAATCAGAGAAATCTAGATGAAGGTGCACTTAGCAACTCCCAGGCAGTGTTTAGGTGAGATACAGTTAAAGAAGGAATTGACACATATAAAGAAAGAGATGCTAAGGGGATAGTGAAAAGTAATGAATAAATCAAATACAAAGAGTATCTACAAATAATTCCAACAAGATCCTCACATAAATCTTGCTAATGCAAGGCAGGCATACAATAACCATAGACATTATGTTTTAATAATCCAAGATTGTTTTAAATGAGATAAATAAATATAAAACCTCCATAAACATAATCCTGTGCTCACAGTTGATTAAGAGGAAGGTTAAAAAAATCCCAGTGAAGCATGATTCAATTTGGGGGGAAAATTATTTCCTGATTCCCCAGGAGGCAATTGAATATTACTCGGGCCAACAATATCTGGTGTTATTACCTATAAATGTTAATATCCAGTTTTATTTTGTGCATTTAGTAATGCATCCCCCTTCCACGTTTTTACAGCTCGTACTGTGATGAAGACTTTCTGCATGCGGAGGTTAAATCTCTTCTCCTCCAGATATGTCCTTTATTTACCTCAAAGTGAAAAAATCTACACCAAGTTAACTATATGGACCACCAATGAATTTATACACGATGATTGTATCTCCCTCCAATTGCCTCTTCACAAGAGAGAATAAATTCAGTTCAACTACTCTTTATTCAAAGCTGAGCTTATCCGTGCCTTTTATCAGTTTGGTTGCCCTTTTCTACACTTTCTTCAGTTCTCTGATATCCTTTTTTGTGAACTGGTACCAAAAACTGTGCATTCCAGATGAGGGGAAAATTATTTCTCTCTATGTTAATACAAGAAAGGATTTTGCTAGCTTTAGAAACTGCAGCTTGACATGGAATGCTATTATTAAGTCTATGATTCACCAGAACAACCAGACCCTTTCATACTATTAACTCCTCCAGTTTCCATAATCCTAGAATACATGATGCATGCATGTTTTCAGTCCCCAAGTGCATACCTTTAAATTCATCAACATTATACCTCATTTGCCACATAGTCATTATTCCACAGCATAGTTTGGAGCCATCTTCAAACACTGAAAATGTACTTTTAATTCCAAACTCTATATCATTTATAAATACAGTATGTTAAAAAGTAAGGGTCCTAACACTGAACCTTGTGGTAAACTACTAATAACCTTATCCATGTAGTATAAACAAATAATTACTACTCTCTGAATACAGTCTTTTAGCCAGTTTGCTGTTCACTTAGAAACTGAATTTTCCTAAAGGTATAGACTTTAATTTACACATGGCCGTGTGTAAAATGCTTTTACAAATTTCAAGCATACTATATCTACAGCCACTCCCTTTCTCTAAAGTTTAGTGGGTATTTGGCAGCTTTTTCATTAGACATTAGATCATGGCAGGCAGTAAGCATTGTCCAGAAACAATTCAGGAATCAGTGCAGCCAACAGGTAGGTATATTTCAGAAAACAGTCATGATCAAGACAGGCATGGGTCAATAAAAGGGAGAATCCAATGACTAGGTAAATGGGCAAGAACAATGAGGCAAGACAGGGTACTGAGCAAGGTAGCAAATCACTAGCACAAGCCCAGATCTCTGGACTTATGATGATCAAATAAGTGCTGAGAGGATGTAACAAGCAGCACCACACCACTGCCTAACAACTGGGATGCTGTGTCGAAGGCAACAGGCTGCCAGCCTATGGGAGCAGAGGAGGCACTGTCTTCCTCCAGAAAGATACAAAAAACACTATTGGGGAGATTTGCTAAAACTGGTGCACACAGGATCTGGTGTAGCTGTGCATAGAAACTGGTCAAGTTTTAATATCAAAGCCTAACTGAACAAGCACAAGTTAGAAGTTTGGTTAGCATGCACAGCTAAACCAAATTCTATGTAAACCAGTTTTAGTAATTACCCCCCTATGCATTTATTAAGAAAATCTAATTTAAAATTAAAAGTGATTATAAAATCTCATTTTTTTTTCTATAAAAATAATAAACGTGTTATACTTACTTGCTCTGCGCAATGGTTTTTGCACAGGACAGCCCAGATCCTCCTCTTCTCGGGTCCCCCTTTGGCACTCCTGGTCCCTCTCCTCTGTCGAGTGCCCCCACAGCAAGCAGTTTGCAATAGGGGCACCCAAGCTGAGCTGCAGCTCTGTGTCCATTCAGACATAGAGCCATGGTTTGGCCCGCTTTCTCCTGATTTGCTAACTGACTTTCATTGACAGCAGCGGGAGCCAAAAGCCGGCTGGATAGAGATGGGGCTCAGGTAAGTATTAGGGAGTAAACAAATACTCTTGCACACAAGTGTGTTGATCAGGGGATCTATAGTTCAGGATGTATATGTCCTTGGCCTTGCTGCCCTCCATGATGGGGGTATCCTAACAGTCAAAAAGAAAATAGAGAAAAGAGGACGCACCAGCCTTGTGCATTATCCTTAAATGAGTTTATTTAAAAAAACATTATTTAAAAAAACGAATTAAAAACTACTCACAAGCATGTGAAAGAAACTGCAATGTAAAAGCCTTTCAAATGATGGCAATCAGTTTGATAACCACAGTCTCCAGATAATGAAAGAGAGGACATGAGGACCACTGCTGGTTGATGCATTTCAAAGGATTACCTTCTTCCTCAGAGCCTAGCCAAGTATTGGGGGGTGCTGGGGCGGCTGCTGCACACAGAAGGCACAGAGAAGGATAGAATGCATTAAGATAAAAAAAAAAAAAAAACCTTTACAATCACTTTAAACTTCAAATTATAAAGGTACCACTATTTATCAGATTATATACCATGATTTATTGCCTATTGTTAAATCTGTGTTAATAAAAGTTGAGAACATCCTATTGTTCAACAGCAACATGGGAATCACTCTGTAAGTGGCTCTTTGGTAGTCTTTTTGTTACTATGTTTTATCATAGGTTTAGTCAGGCTTGGCTGAAATAAAAACTTACCATCAGGTTGGATGACGCTCCATTCCCACTAATGCGTTTTTTGATGCATTTTGCATAAATGCAGGGAATTTTTTAAACATGCTTTCCTAAGGAACACATTCACATCAATGCATTTTTGTGTCTCTTCATTTTTGGGAAGGGTCAGGGACTTTTTTCACGCACAATGCAGCATTTTGCATGTAATAGACTTCAATGGATTTGCATCAAAAACACAAGTACCATGATTTTGGCGCTATTTTACCGCAATTTGCCTTTTGCGATTTGTGTTTTTTTTTCTTTAGCTGTGCATTCACTATTTATAACTGGTTGCTAAGGAGGGGGCCAGGGAGCTGGCCACCATGTCCTTAACAACGGATGTGTCATCAGGTGTCAGCCGGATTCCCCACAGCTGAATGTAAAGAAAAAAAATCAGGCAAAAAAGAAAATGGTGAAAAAAACATACCAGGCCCCTGCATCTAGTATGGATTCAGAGGGGACCCCCACACCCACATTTTTTTAAAAATGGTGTGGGGTCCCCCCAAAATCCATACCAGACCCTTATCTGAGCAGCAGCCAACAGGTCAGGAAAGGGAGTTGACATGTGAAAGCCCCCTCCTAAACCATACAAGACTACATGTCCTCAACATGGGGGGGTGGGTGCCATCCCAAAGCACCTTGCCCCCATGTTGATGGGGACAGGGGCCTCCTCCCGACAACCCTGGCTGGTGGTTGTCGGGATCTACGGGGGGCTTATCATAATCTGGATGCCCCCTTTAACAATATCCTGGCCTTCTTCCCTATGAATGCGTATGGGGTACATTGTACCCCTACCCATTCACCAAAAAAAGTAGTGTAGTGTAAAAAAAATACAGTAGACAGTTTTTGACAAGTCTTTTATTAAAAATGTCTTCTTCCTCCGGTCTTCCGCCATCCTCTCCTTGCCCACTTCTTCCTTCTCCTGCTTCTTTGTTTGGTGTGCTCCTTCCTCTGCCACCGCTCTTGCCCTCGACCCTCCTCTGATGCTGTGCCCCGCTGATCTATCCGCGCCAATGTCAAGCATTTCTTAGTGTTGCCATTGGATGATGTCACCGGGAGGCCCCACCCCTTGTGATGTCGCTGCCAGGGGCGTGATGAGTCCATATGTCCCAGTGGGACGGGGCCTCCAGGTCACATCCTCCAATGGGCACACCCCCTTTTTTATCAAAGAAATGCTTGACGTTGGCGCGGACAGATCCCCCTCAGATGCTGGACAAAGAAGACAGGAGAAAGAATAATAAGAAGAAGTCAGGAGGAGGAGAGGCCTAGAGGAGGAAGAAGCAGGGAAGGAGAAGATGGAGGAAGATCGGAGGAAGAAGAAGACATTTTTAATAAAAGACTTGTTAAAAACTGTCTACTGTATTTTTTCCACACTACACTACTTTTTTATTTGGTAAATAGGTAGGGGTACAATTATGGGGGTGCCAAGATTTGAATGCCCCCTTGTTAAAGGGGGCTTTCAGATTCCAATTGTCCCCACCGCCCACAGACCCATGTCAACCACCGGCCAAGGTTGACGGGATGAAGCCCTTGTCCCCATCAACATAGGGACAAGTTGCTTTGAGGTGGGAGGCACAAAGCCCCCATGTTGAGGGCATGCTATCTGGTATGGTTCAGGAGGGGGGACGCTCCCTTGTCCCCTCCCTTTTCTGACCTGGCAAGCACCGCAAAAAGCACTGCAGAAATGCTCAAAAGCAACATGCATAGATATGAATTGAGCCTCACAGTATAGGACATTTTACAGATGGGTTTAATCACTGATTTTAGGAAGCCAAGACAAGATTTTTTCCAGCAATTTGTGAAAAATTCCTGCTGGCCTCTGAACGACAGTGTGACGTGTATGGTGAGATATTTATTTCTCTCCAGTCAATCAGAGCTGATAGATCAGAATAGAAGCTCATATGAGGTTACCCAGTAAGAGCCTGCTGGTCAGTTAATTATCTGCTGTAAGAACCAGAAATATGCAGTGCAGATATTCTGCTTACATAGTTTATAATCTTTGTAGATTGTTGGAAAGGAACTACCCAGACTTTGCAGAATTGCTGACCATAGTACCATAATTAAGTGTAATGAAGTTACTTTGGATAAACTGTGTGTTCTTCATGTTACCATCATTGAATAGTACGGAAAGATTTGACTAGTATGACTAGTTAGAACCTAATAACTTTATAGCAAAGAAGAAATCAGTAATTTTGCTGTGAATTTAGGAAAATGCGAGACCCTTGGATAACCACTTAGTTCAATACTTCTAATTTTGCAACAATATTTTGATCTCATGATGTTGGTGGGGATCCGCCCCTTATCGAGGATATAAGCTGCTTGGGCTGGCCAACTGACCAATTCACATGGACCATTCACACAAGCGGGATTCCAGGCATGCATATGGCCATATAATTATACACAGGGTAATTGGGCTTCACTCATACCTACACACAACACTTTTTGGGTTCATTTCAGTTTCACATTTCACAATTCACCACCATATGGTGGGTCTATCTTTGGATGTATCTGTTGTGGGCATATGTATACACATTTTCCCTGACTGTAGTCCCCTTGGCTAGTACACTCCATATCACTGCAGTAATTACACACCATCCATCACTTCCACTCATTCACAGGCATAGGTTCATCCTATTAATAGTATATTCATTTCACATGGTTTCATCTCCATATCCTTGCAGAGCAGTGTGGACTGTTAAGAATACACCAGATTCACGTGGTCATGACATGGTCGCCTGGTCTTCACCTGGGTGTTGTCTCTGGTCCGGATGGGATTTCTCACTTCAGCCCTAGGGGAGATAATTATCCCTGTCCCTTGTCTTCCCTTGGACATAGGCTGGGTGCAGGGCCAGACTGATCTACCAGGATACCGGGAGATTCCCTGGTAGGCCGCCTGCCCTGGGACAGCTTTGCAGCTGCACTGCTCCTCTCTCCCCTGCTCCTGTGTATCATAGTGCTGGCTGGGTCTGTGTTCGGCGGCCGTGCTGTAACATGGCCACCCCCTAGACTGGCTTGTGTGATAGTAGAGAGAATCAATGTTTTCCGCCTATCACACAACCCAGACTAGGGGGGGCGGGATTGTGTTACAGCGCGGCCTCCGTACACAGACCCAGCCAGCGCTATGATACACAGTAGGAGATGCCGCCTGTGTGCCTGGATAGGAGGATCGGCATATAGAGGAGATGAGCTTTCTATATTCCTCCATGCAGCCGCTGAATGCTTTCAGGAGGGAGAGGAGGAGAATCAAGTATTCAGCGGCTGCATGGATGAATATAGAAAGCTCATCTCCTCTATATGCCCTGCTTCTCCTCCTATCCAATCCAACTTCTTTTACTGCCCTCCCCCCAGTTCTCCTTGTGCTCCCCCCAGTGCCCTCCAGCCCCTACAGTGCTCTCCACCCCCCACAGTGCTCACCACCCCCCCCCACAGTGCTCTCCAGCCCCCACAGTGCTCTCCATCCCCCCCACAGTGCTCTCCACCCCCCCCCCCACAGTGCTCTCCAGCTCTCTCCATTGTTCTCCAGCTCCCACCCCAGTGCTCTCCACCCCCCACAGTGCTCTCCAGCTCTCCCCATCACTCTCTAGTCCCCACCCCAGTGCTCTCCAGCCCCACAATGCTCTCCAGCCCCCCGCAGTGCTCTTCAGCTCCCAACAGTGCTCTTCAGCCCCCGATGCTCCCCACCCCTGTTATTTCTGCTCCCCGGTGCTCTCGAGCTCCACCCATTGCTCTCCAGCCCCCCCCCCCAGTGCTATCTGCCCCCCGTGCTCTCCACCCCTGTTCTTTTTGGCTCCCCATCCAGTGCTCTCTCAAGCTCCCCCCAGCACGCTTCGCTCCCCACCCCTGTACTCTCCACACTCCCCTGCAGTTTGCACCCACCCATGTACTCTCCAACCCTGCCAGTGCTCTCCAGTCCCCCGTGCTTTCCACCACTGTTCTTTCTGGCCCCACTGGTGCTCTAAAGCTCCCCCCAGTGATCTTTGCCACCCTACACTCTTAGCTCCCCCCCAGTGCTCTCAGCCTTCTGTGCTCTCCAGCCCTGTTCTTTTTGGCCCCCACCATTGCTCTTAAATTCCCCCCAGCACTCCCCACCCCTGTGTTCTCATCTCCCCCTGCTCTTTGCCCCCACCCACGTGCTCTCCAACCCCGCCAGTACTCTCTGCTCCCGCATCTCTCCAGCTCCCCCCCAGTGCTCTCCACTTCCCCAGGACCAGAGGACAGGCTGACTGGGGCCGGAAAATGGGGACAGTTGAAGGTGCAGGTGGCCAAGGACCAATTCATCTCACAGTAAACAGATCCACTGGAAGGATCACCGTCCCCATCTAAAATGAGAACAGACCCTGCCTGCTGCTGGCCGTCATGGATATCCTGCTGGCATGCAAGGTACCGTACCGAGCATCAACAGCACACCTTCCCACAGACAAGGACTGCAGACTGGGACATGGGACACAGGAGCTGCTGAAATGATGGGCACAATGAGGCTGCATTCATGGGCACAGTGAGACTTCATTCACGGCACAGTAAAGCTGCATTTGATGGGCTCAATGAGGCTGCATTGATTAGCACAGTGAGGCTGTAATGGTGGGCACTGTGAGGCTGAAATGGTGGGCACAGTGAGGCCACATTTGATGGGCACAGTGAGGCTGCATTTGGGCACAGTGAAGCTGCATTTGATGGGCACAGTGAGGCTGCAATGGTGGGCACAGTGAGGCGCCATTGATGGGCAAAGTGAGTCTGCAATGGTGGGCAAAGTGAGTCTGCAATGGTGGGCACAGTGAGTCTGCAATGGTTGGCACAGTGAGGCTGCAATGGTGAGCACAGTGAGACCGCATTCATGGGCACAGTGAGACTGCATTTGATGAGCACAGTGAGGCTGCAATGGTGGGCACAGTGGGGCAGCATTGATGGGTACAGTGAGGCTGCAATGATGGGTACAGTGAGGCTGCAATGGTGGGCACAGTGAGGCTGCAATGGTTGGCACAGTGAGGCTGCAATGGTGAGGACAGTGAGGGAGCATTCATGGGCACAGTGAGACTGCATTTGATAATCACAGTTAGGCTGCATTGACGGGCACAGTGAGGCTGCATTTGATGGGCACAGTGAGGCTGCATTTGATGGGCACTGGTGAGGCTGCATTGAGCTCTTGTATCATGTCTGCAGTCTCTGACCATCTCCTGTATCATGTCTGTAGTCTCTGAGGGAGTCTGGAGAGGAGTCAATAGTGGGAGCGCTGCCAGGATGGGGGTCATGGGAGAAGTCAGAATTGTGTGGACTGTGGAGAGGAGACTATAGAATAAAACCAGAGCCAACCAAGCTGGAGCTGACTGACTGAGCCTTTGCACGGTACACCTGAGAGTTTGTCATGACAGCACCACCAGGCTAGTCTGAAGGGTGGTCACTGATGTAACGGGGGAGTGAATACAATAATTGCACTGATATAAAGGGTTTGCACTTTGTATATTAACCCCACCCCCCCTTACCTTAGTGTATTCCTTCTGCGGAAGGTGGTTCCCCCCCACTGTCTGAGTTCCGGGGGACCTCCTAGATGATATATATATATATATATATATATACATATTATATGTATATATAATATATATATTTATATATATATATATATATATATATATATATATATATATATATATATATATATATATATATATAATATTGTGAGGGGTTAGCTCGGCAGCGGGTGTGTGTGACCCCCTGGATGGGTTCACAACACAAAATCAGGCACAGCAGACTGCGTTGTAGGTGCAAAAAAACAAAAGATGCGGTTTATTTATGCTACACGCAGTGAAACATATAACAGCCAAACAAAAATAAAACATGAAAATAAATCCTGGTCAGCTTGACCTCTAATTACACACTTAGATTCTCTGTCTAACAACTGAGTGCAGCCTTGTGCTGCACCAGTCCCTGTCTCTGTTGTAGAGGTTTGCCACACAGGCGTTAACTCACCGCACAGAACAGGTATCACACTCCCCAGTCTATACACACAAAACTGGTTCCAGGATGGAGCATCTCCCTAAGCATGCTGGGGTTTTTTGTAGAGGTCTTAATGAGCCCACTTACTTCAGCTGGGCTCATTAACTCTTCCCCTCTAATTGTAAAAGTCTGCATAAAGCCTGAATCTAGGGCACACATATTTCCCATCCTGGATACAACCAGGTGACTTTACCTGCGTGCTGCCACATACCCCCCCTCTTGTTTCAACCTTGGGGTTGTAACACAAGCATTCAGACACGCATGTATCCGAGACAAAGCATCCACATTCGCCATTTTAACACCAGGGCGATGCTTAACTGTAAAGTTAAATTCTTGTAGGGCCAGGAACCACCTATTTACCCTTCTATTGGTCTCCTTGTTCTGAGCCATCCACTTTAAAGGAGCGTGATCAGTCACCAGGTCAAAGTGCCTACCTAGCAGATAGTACCTAAGGGAATCTAGAGCCCACTTCACTGCTAAACATTCCTTCTCAATCGTGGCGTAATTTACCTCATGGGACTTCAACTTCCTGCTGAGGTAAATGACTGGGTGCTCTTCCCCGTTCCAGACCTGGGATAACACTGCTCCTAACCCAACGTCTGATGCATCAGTTTGTACAACGAAGTCTTTAGAGAAGTCTGGTGAGTACAACACTGGCTGGCTACATAAGGCTGTTTTTAAGGACTGAAATGCTTCTTCAGCCTCTGGGGACCATTTAACCATGACCGACTCTTTCCCTTTTGTCAGGTTGGTGAGGGGCACAGCCTGAGAAGCAAAATGGGGAATGAATCGTCGATAATAGCCAGCGATTCCCAGAAAGGCTCGTACCTGTTTCTTGCTGTTGGGACGTGGCCAACTCTGTATGGCCTCGACTTTATTGACTTGGGGTTTTATCACCCCCCTCCCAATAGTGTACCCAAGATATTTGGCCTCCTCCTCCTGTCCAATGGTACACTTCTTTGGATTGGCCGTAAACCCAGCTTCCCGGATAGAGTCTAGGACTGCTTGTACTTTTGGCAAATGTGAGACCCAGTCTGTGCTATGGATAATCACATCATCCAGGTAAGCTGCAGCATATTTCTGATGGGGCCTCAGAATCTTATCCATTTTCCGCTGGAATGTTGCCGGTGCATTCTGTAACCCAAACGGCATTCTCTTATATTGGAATGCCCCATCTGGGGTTACAAACGCAGTTTTCTCCTTGGCCGACTCGGCCAGGGGAATTTGCCAATACCCTTTGGTGAGATCAAGAGTTGTCATATATCGGGCTGTTCCCAGCCGGTCAATCAACTCATCTATACGCGGCATGGGGTAGGTGTCAAATTTTGTAACTTTATTCAATTGTCGAAAATCATTACAAAACCGACAGCTCCCATCAGGTTTGGGCACTAGTACGATAGGACTGGACCAGTCACTCTGGGACTCCTCTATCACACCCAATTCCAGCATCCTTTGAACCTCCCCACGTATTGCCTCCCGTCGGGCCTCTGGTATTCTATAAGGTTTTAGTTTTACCCTTTCTCCTGGCGGGGTGATAATGTCATGCTCTACGCCAGATGTTTGTCCCGGAAGCTCAGAGAAAATCTCTTTGTTACAAAGTACAAACTCTTTAACCTCCTGTTGTTGGGCTTTCGATAAGGTGTCTGCTATTCCAACCTCAGGAACTAAGCAATCAGGCTGTGCTTGTGACAAAGTCTCTGCGACTAGGGATTCCCTATCCCTCCAGGCTTTCAGCAGATTGACGTGATAGATCTGCTCCAGCTTTCGCCTTCCTGGCTGTCTAACCCTGTAGTTCACCTCACTAATATTTTCAATTACTTCATATGGACCTTGCCATTTGGCCAGAAATTTGCTTTCAACCGTAGGGACTAGCACCAAGACCCTATCCCCCGGGGAAAAAGTACGGGTCTTGGCCCCACGGTTGTACACTCTCTGCTGTGCTAACTGCGCTTGGGTCAAATGTTCCTTTACGATTGGCATTACCTGTGCAATTCTATCTTGCATCAGGGCGACATGCTCAATCACGCTCCTGTGAGGAGAACTCTCATTTTCCCAAGTGTCCTTGGCGATATCCAGCTGCCCTCTTGGGTGTCTCCCATAGAGCAACTCGAAGGGTGAGAAACCCGTAGAGGATTTGGGTACCTCCCTAATGGCAAACATCAGATAGGGTATTAGCCAGTCCCAATTCTTTCCATTTCTATCCACCACCTTCTTTAACATTTGTTTTAGGGTTTTGTTGAATCTTTCAACCAACCCATCTGTTTGGGGGTGATACACAGATGTACGCAATTGCGTCACTTTGTACAACTTGCATAATTCTTTCATAACCCGGGACATAAAGGGTGTACCTTGGTTCGTAAGCAGTTCCTTACAAATACCCACGCGGCTAAAAAACAAGAGATAGCTCTTTGGCTATGGTTTTGGCCGAGGTATTTCGAAGAGGAATTGCTTCCGGATAACGGGTGGCATAGTCCAATATAACCAAAATGTACTGATGCCCCCTGGAGAACTTCATTATCGGACCTACCAAATCCATTGCGATCCTTTCAAAGGGGACCTCAATGATAGGAAGAGGTACCAGCGGGTTACGGAAATGTGGCATAGGTGCCGACTTCTGCCACACAGGGCAGGAGGAACAATAATTTTCTATTTCCTTCATGACCCCAGGCCAATAGAATCTCTGCAATATCCTCTCTCTGGTTTTCTCTGTCCCCAAATGACCTCCCAGAATGTGCCCATGGGCCAATTCTAACACCAACTTCCTGTAAGGTTTGGGCACTACAAGTTGCTCAATGGTTTCTTCTGCCCTTTGAGCCACTCGATACAGCAGGTCCCTTTCCATAGTGAAGTAAGGATAAGTGCAAGTCTTATCTGGGTTCACTAACTCGCCATCTATTTTCACCACATTTTCCCGTGCCTTTATTAGGGTGGGGTCTTTTAACTGTTCTGTGGCAAAATTTTCCCTGTGAACCTCAAGATCCGAAAACTCCACAGACAGCATGTTTTCATCTGAGGATGTTGGCTCCTCCCCAGTTTCTCGAGTTTCCCCCGCCAATACCGACAAGGGAAATTCAGGAGAGTCCTCACCACTCCCAGAGGAATTCTGGTCATCTTCCTGGTCTATAGGGGCACCAGTGGGGGGCTCAGGACAATCCCAGAGTTCCCAGAATTTTGGAAAATCCCTTCCCACAATAGCATCATGTGGTAAGTGAGACACTAACCCCACCTGATGAGAGAGGTTACCTTTGGGGGTCTCAAAAAACACTGAAGTTACAGGATACTCTCGGGTGTCCCCATGCACACAAATAACAGCCACCCTGTTCTTCCCAGAGACCTCTGTAGTAACTAATTCAGCTTTTATCAATGTTACCAGGCTACCTGAATCCAGCAACACATCAACATTTCTACCATTAATACACATTTTACATAAATGTTTCTCAGGTCCCCGAATGGCAGCGCATGCAACTGTCGCAAACAGTGACTGACGTCTCTCCCTTATAAAGTCACATTGCATAGGCTCATCCACAACTGGGCGATTGGCTGCAATATGTCCCTCTTGGCGGCAGCGGTAGCAAATAATCTTTTTCTCTGCCTCTTGCAGCATGGGCTTCCTGGGCTGCTCCCGCCAGACCTTAGGTAGAACTCCCACCCTCTCACTCTCTCCACCCTCACCCCTTGGAGTCATCTTACCCGCCACTGGGGATGATCTGGTCTTAGGGTAGAAAGTCCGTGAGTCCCTGGAAGAGGTGGTCAGGTTCTCTGTAGCCAAGTACCTCTCAACCAGATCCACAAGTTTATCTGCATTTTCTGGGTCTCCATGGCTTACCCATTTTTGGATGGCAGTAGGAAGAGCTCTCGGGAAACGATCCAT
This sequence comes from Lithobates pipiens, assembly GCF_037356315.1. NCBI lineage: Eukaryota > Metazoa > Chordata > Amphibia > Anura > Ranidae > Lithobates > Lithobates pipiens. The sequence goes on along the minus strand of NW_027507748.1, from coordinate 395,460,945 downwards.
GAGATAACGTTCCACAATGTTTGGTGCGGTCAAAGTCTCTGGCTGCAGCCACTTCCTGCTCAGGTGAATGAGATCATACATTTGAGACCTGGGAGGTTTTCCAACCTGAAAAGTCCAATTATGCACACGCTGAGCCCGGACGGCTAGGGTGACACCCAGCCGTGCCAATATTTCTGTTTTTAGCACCACATAGTCTTTTGCTTGGTCAGGTTCTAGGTCATAATAAGCTTTCTGCGATTCCCCAGTTAACAGAGGGGCCACCAGTCCAGCCCACTGCTCCTTAGGCCACTTTTCCCTTTCAGCAGTCCTTTCAAATGTGGTCAAAAACACCTCCGGATCATCCTCTCCAGTCATTTTTGTCAGTAAACGGCTCACACCAAAGGATGCGGTATTAGTGTAACCACTTGCCTTATTGGTCTGCGGACGTTGCTGTATTAATGTCTCTATTTGCTGTTGAAAACTCTGCTCTTGCTTCTGCAACAGGTCTATGAAGCGGGCTTCAGATCGCTGCTGGGCTTGTTGCTGAGCTTCCAGACTCTGCAGGTGAGCTTTCTGCTGAGCTTCCAGACTCTGCTGCAAAGTTGCATTTGTCTGCTGCTGGGCTGCAAGGCTCTTTTGTAAACCTGCATTTGTTTGCTGCTGATTTGCATTTGCTTGCTGCTGATTTACATTTGCTAGAGCCAGCTGTCTCAGTATCTCTTCCATGCTGGCCTTAAAAAAAAAAAAAAACTGCCAAAATTCTCCACCAACTGTGAGGGGTTAGCTCGGCAGCAGGTGTGTGTGACCCCCTGGATGGGTTCACAACACAAAATCAGGCACAGCAGACAGCGTTGTAGGTGCAAAAAAACAAAAGATGCGGTTTATTTATGCTACACGCAGTGAAACATATAACAGCCAAACAAAAATAAAACATGAAAATAAATCCTGGTCAGCTTGACCTCTAATTACACACTTAGATTCCCTGTCTAACAACTGAGTGCAGCCTTGTGCTGCACCAGTCCCTGTCTCTGTTGTAGAGGTTTGCCACACAGGCGTTAACTCACCGCACAGAACAGGTATCACACTCCCCAGTCTATACACACAAAACTGGTTCCAGGATGGAGCATCTCCCTAAGCATGCTGGGGTTTTTTGTAGAGGTCTTAATGAGCCCACTTACTTCAGCTGGGCTCATTAACTCTACCCCTCTAATTGTAAAAGTCTGCATAAAGCCTGAATCTAGGGCACACATATTTCCCATCCTGGATACAACCAGGTGACTTTACCTGCGTGCTGCCACAATATATATATATATATATATATATATATATATATATATATATATATAAAGCCCTTTAAACGAAGAACCATCTCTCAAAAAATGATTTCATATCTTATCTATATATAATACATTCTTCAAAAGTGCTTTAAAATGTATGGTTTTCCCTTTTATGAACAAAAAAATACTGATGTCATACTGTTGCGCTGGTATAATAATGGTGTGGGGCTGGTATGAAATTTTTTCCAGGGCTGGATTTTATTCCCAGTCCGGCCCGGGCTGGGTGTCACTACTGGGCCGCAGTGTAAGTTATAGACCTTTTTTTGAGAGATGGTTCTTCGTTTAAAGGATATTCTATATTTATAGATATCAATGATTTCATTTCAGAGCATTTTACTCCTGATGATTGGCATGAGCCTTGAAACCTGTGTCGATTATACATTGAACTGATGCCCAGACAAGTTTGGCTCACCATGAGCAATTGCTTATGTTTATTGAACCATTATGAATGGATGAGTGTTTTTATGTAACTATACTGTCAATCATGTTGTATTTTATTTTGTATAATAACTGTATATTCATACAAGTGTATCATAGTATATTGTGTCCTTTATCACAGATTGACACATTTTATAATGTGATTTGTAATCAATAAACAATCCAATGAATAATATGAATCAGTTATCCATTCAGTGACATGCCTCACACAAAGTTCCATTTCTTTTTCTTTTCTGTCGTTAATCATTTATATTTAAATGTGCATCTCTTGATTTTGCCTGAAGTATGGTATGCACATAATATGTTAATCCTATTACCATAAAGCAGAGGTAGGCAATCGTTTTTTTTCTCTAGCAAATTGGTTCTTTTGCACAGTATTGTAACATAGCTAGTTACTAAGGAGACTGAACAGGCCCTAAATAAAATACTTTTGCACTGCATATAAGAGGAGCATCTGTGTTAGTGACATGGTTACCAAGGAAACCAGTAAGCCACAGTTTAGAAGTATTCAACCCTACAACAGAAATTGTCTCAAACTGTAACAAATGCCCCTGAGACTCTAAACCATTACAATATGAGAACATGTGAGTAGAGGACTGTACAGGCAGGTGTGTGTAACTGTGGCATAAAAACATAGCTCTGGCTTTACAGACAGAGATCAAGACTGCTACTCATAATTGATTATGTATTATTATGTTATATTATTATATAAGTATTATTATATGTATTATGTACTGCCAAGAGATTCCATGGCTGACAGCTGACAGTAAACAAAGGTGTAGGAACACTGCCTAAAATTATTGTTCAAATATGGGCATTGCCTAATTGGGTAAGGATTTTAGCCAGCATCCCCACCCCTTTGTGTTAAGTCATCAGTTGCCATAGGCAACTAGGCTCTACTTCATAGCAAGCAGGGATCCTTGTGTGGTAAGCTGTCATATTACCATGTACCTGGTGGAGAAGTTGATGAGAGGGCTTCCCTTACAGCTTCTGTTCAATACCTCCTTCAGTTGGTAACAGGGAATAGCAGGACAGATCACAGCACTCGGCAACTTCTCTTTAGTGTGTTGTCCTTTAACCACTTTCAGACCGGACCATTTTGCTGTCTTAAGACCCGACCACTTTTTGCGATTCGGCACTGCGTTGCTTTAACTGACAATTGCGCGGTCGTGCGACGTGGCTCCCAAACAAAATTGACGTCCTTTTTTCCCACAAATAGAGCTTTCTTTTGGGGGTATTTGATCACCTCTGCGTTTTTTTATTTTTTGCGCGATAAACAAAAATAGAGCGCCAATTTTGAAAAAAACACATTATTTTTTACTTTTTGTTATAATAAATATCCCCAAAAATATATAAAAAAACATTTTTTCCCTCAGTTTAGGCCGATACCTATTCTTCTACATATTTTTGGTAAAAAAATTGCAATAAGCGATTATTGATTGGTTTGCGCAAAAGTTATAGTGTTTGCAAAATAGGGGATAGTTTTATGGCATTTTTATTAATATTTTTTTTTATTAGTAATGGCGGCGATCAGCGATTTTTATTGTGACTGTGACATTATGGCGGACACATCGGACATTTTTGACACATTTTTGGGACCATTGTTATTTATACCACAATCACTGCTATACAAATGCAGTGATTCCTATGTAAATTACACTGGCAGTGAAGGGGTTAACCGGTGGGTGGCAGTGTAGGGGTTAAGTGTTCCTAGGGGTGTGTTACTAACTGTGGGGGCTGGGCTTTGTTTTAGTGAACACTGATCTATGCTCCAATCACATGGAGCAGAGATCAGCGTCACTTGTTGCTAGGCAGAACGGGGAGATGCTGTTTACAACGGCATCTCCTCATTCAGCCGCCCGGGGAGATGATCATGGGTATGCCCGCTGCGATCGAGTCCGCAGGACCCTCGACCGGACTCACGGGGGTCCTGACCGGCACGCAAGCGTGCTGCCGGCATTAAAAACTGGACGTACCTGTACGCCAATATGCCTGCCCGTGCCATTCTGCTGACGTATATCGGCGTGCGCTAGTCGGGAAGTGGTTAAATAGTGAGATTTGTGCAAATGCCAGATGTGCATGCTTTGGTTACGCTAATGTGCATTAGCAGCAGCATAATCAAAACCTGTTGTATTGGTGCGTAGTTTGTACACACTCAGATCCTCAGGCATGTCCATACACTTGATCCTCCTGACATATTCATGACAAGTTTCCAGCACAAAATGTCACGCTCTTAGCACTAGTGGTCTGCCATGGTCTTAATTACGGTTAGTTTGCTTATCTGTGAACTGGCAGTAATTTTTCTTTTTGTCACAGGAACAGTAATAGTTTCTAAAAAGAGCAGTAATAAGAAATACCTAAACCTGGCTTAAAAGTCGGAAAGCTTTACAAAACTGTTGCAAGGCTTTCCTGAATTAAGTGCAGGCTGTTTTAAAGGAGCCATACTGACAAAAAAGTATCGTAACTGATTTTTTGAATTCACACCTGAATTTATTATCAATATATTGAAAGTACTGAAAAAACTCTTAACATTAGTCTCTAATCCCCAAAAGCACTTGTAGAGGTTAAAGGCTAAGTGCACCTTTTTTTTCCAAATTCCAGCTTCCCTATTAACCAATATATCATTAATGTACCTCTTTCACAGAAAAGAAAAAGCTTTCTCTGTCTTTTTGGACTAGGGATAGGCTGAACAACGGCCCCCCTCGAACAGGCAAAAATTTCTATGTATACTATACTGTTGGCACTATATACTCTGCACTGTATTATATATCCTACACTGACTGCACTATATATGCTGAACTGTATTATATGTACTACACTGACTGGCTGCACACTGCACTGTCTGCCTAATCTATATTCATTCATAGTTTCATAGCATTTCGCAATGTGATTGGCCAAAGCATGCAGGTCAGGTGCATGCTTTGGCCAATCAGCAGCAGTCAATACACTGCTATCTCGCAGTTCATTATGGGGCGCTGCAAAGCAGACAAACTTGCCATGAGCTCCCCATATATTTGTTTGTTTTATGAACAAATTAACATCTAGCCCATCCCTATTTAGAACAGAAAATACCTCAAGTTCCAGTGTGTCCCATAAAACTCCTCCATTTACTTCCTGCTCCATCCTGAAATGTGGTATTTTGGGACAGAAAGCAAATATATGGGAGTACTTCACCAGATTACCTCATTAACACACAACCTATAGGTGGCTGGGTTTAAACAGACTCTGTTGCCTATTTACATTAGTCTACCTCAATCTGGTCAACAAAAACAGAAAGAGATGCAGTCCATTTACATCTTCCTGTCCTTAGGACTCTATGGACTTTCCAATCAGGTCCACCTATAAAACTGACAGGTGAACCTGATCGGAGTGCCAACATAAAAGAGACCTAAGTAGACCATTCATTAACTCTAAAGTCTACATGAATAAAAATCCTGACATGTCTAACTATTGATCAATAGTATAATTTTTTCTGAAAAATTCAATGATGTCATGTCATCAGTTGAAACACTAAAGATAAGGGACCCTTAAGGTTCTGCCTACTATAATTTATATATTATCAATGATATATGCATGCATTCACCTCAACAGAGGAGGAATAAAAAGGGGTGTGGAATGGGAGCCCTCGGTATGAACTATACATGTTACTCAAAGATAAAACAAACTGCCACAGCCCACTGTATATCAAATTATCAAAATATTTATTAGAAAAAAGGTGAGGGAATTTTACACATTAAAATCATCGTGCAATCGTGTATACTAATAAAACATCATGGCCACCTCTTGTGTCAAGCAGCTCAGCCACATAATTAAAAAAATTTAGATAAAGTAAATCCTTACATCCACCCTGGTCATGTAAAGGGAAAGGATGCGAGTCATATATTGGTGCATGGCACCAAAATTGGTAGTGGTGATTTCTACAAAGGAAGGGGCAAAGCTCAGAGAATCCTGTTTGTAAACTGATAAATTGATGAATCACGAGATTTCCAGGAAATGTGTAATCCAAACAAGATGGAAGGCCTACAGGGAATATGGTGAGTAGTTTAAAGTATTGGAGGTTATGACAGTGGTCCAGAGGAGGTACAAATATCAGGAAAAAGTGTAATTAGCATGAATTTTAGGATTCTACACAGTCATTGATAAAAAAAATCCATGTCCTGAGCTGCCTCCCTCGCACCGTATCATAATAACATTGCCATAACAGAACATCACCAACAGTACTCCCACAAGGTCTCATTGTAATCCAAAGTAAGTGGTATATATAAGCAATTCCATATCCAAAAGAAAGAAATACTCAATGTCCTTGAGAGGTATCCTTTAGGGGATTCACCACTATTTTGGTGACCAGCTGTGGCTAGCAAGACAGGCACGACAAAAGAGGCAGTCAGAAAGATGGCCTGACCGGTTTCACTGGACTCTGCCGGCTGCTTCAGAGGCACAAAAGGGGAGTGGTAGACAGTAGAAAGCAGGAGACACAGTTGTAGGATATATGACACTAGATAACATAAATAGCTCAACTACAGGCAGCTGCAGCTAGGAATATCCCTCAGTGCAAAGGTTGCAGAATTTAAAATACCTCTTCACTTATTTTACAGCTACGTTTAGAGGTGTCCCCCAGCTGCTTACGTGCAGCTCTCTGTACATCCTAAAGAGGATCATGAACAGGCGTATACATTTTTTTTTAATACAGACGAGACATTTTATACCTCTTCTGCAATAACAAAAAGCCTACCTGTTTATTTTATAACAGATAAATAACAGACTTACTGGCCAGGTCACCAGGAAGACATAAAGGAAAAAAGCCAAAAAAATAAAAAATAAAAAAAAATAAAAAAAGGAAACAAATGCAGCCACCACATCTAAGGATTGCTAAGCTGCATTATATTACATTTTTGTTTTTGGGTTTAATACCAGCAGGTAGGTCACAGGCCTGGCTGTGCTATTTGGTATGGGTGCCTGGATTGTAACTCTAGCTGAAGCTAGCGCAGATCCCACAGTGCAAAATAAAAACGTACCGCACTTCCAAACTCCTTACTGTTCTGTATAAGTGGATAATACAGCATACATTATTACCTATTCGAATAAAGAACAGAGTAAGTCTATTTGATTCCTAGGTAGGGTTCAGTGTGCAGAGGGGAACAAGTCTTCAGTAACTGTTTGTTATTTAGATGAAACCGATCCTTTAAACATGGGATTGTAGGATGCACTTTTACTTATATTCAGAATAAAAACACAAAACAACAAATTGGTGTTTTAAATGGCCACGGCACCTTTATTGGTATTTGGTAATTAATTGGCAATTAATCAAATAACTTTATTCAAAATAAAACAGTGAAAGAATAAATACATTTTATTTCCAACATTTTTTTAAAACAAATTCTAAACTCGCTCAGTCATAGGACTCGAGCTACAAATGAATCAATTTATAAAAACAAAGTCCCCCCTTGATCCAAGGGTGACATAACCACATAACGATGCTAGTGACAAGGGTGGGAGGGAAGGAGAGATCAAGCCTAAGCCACCTCAGGGCAACTGTGAGCGGTTTGTCACACAGGCACTTTATATAACCTCCTGTACCTGAGGAAAAACATTTTTCCCGTTTGTTGCCTTGTGACAAGCACGTTTTATTTTAAATGTAAGATATCTTTATTAAATTATATAATATATATATATATATATATATATATATATATATATATATATATATATATATATATATATATATATATATATATATATATATATATATATATATATATATATATATATATTTTATAAATATAAATATATAAATATATATATATATATATATATATATATATATATATATATATATATATTTTTTTTTTATTAGAAAAAACTTTAATCCATTGGCGGCCACAATCCCATGTTGTGGGCTCCTTATTGTGCCCACTGTTCATGGGATTGTAGGTCGCACTTTTTCTTATATTCAGAATAAAAACACAAAACAACAAATTGGTGTTTAAATGGCCGCGGCACCTTTATGGGTAATAAAATTAAAACAGTGAAAGAATAAATAAATTATATTTCCCAAATTTTTTTAAAATAAATTTTAAACTCGCTCAGTCATAGGACTCGAGCTACAAATGAATCAATTTATAAAAACAAAGTCCCCACCAGGGGAAGAATCTATGTGTACAAAAAATTGATGCCCAGAAGCCGGTCTGACATGCATGCATTTTTTGAGAATTAACAGTGGACAAAGGATGGAGTCACCACACGCAAATAGATTGAGCCACCGGCCTTTACCTGTTCGATCTGTTTTAGACCTTTTAACAAAAATATCTTCCAGAATAGAAACTTCTGATAAAAGTAAGCCTTCCAAACTGTGTTTGTTATTTGGCAGCATTTCAGAAATATGAAAAGCGGCAAAAAAACATTAAAACAAAAGCAGCATGAAATAATAGAGCCTCGTAAACTGAAATGCAGACAAAAGAAGTAGCCAAACACAGCCTGGATAATATATCTAAAGTATTTGGCCTGTGCAAATCTGGAACCAACTTAAACTTTCTTAAACCCTTCAATGCTTGCCTGACTGGAAATAAACTGTTGCAGGCCGGGAAATTATGAAGTTTAAAGAAAAAATAAACCCCGGATAAAATCTTATTAATATGATTAAATGAAAATGCTAACTTCATTAAAGAGCAAAGAAAAGCCAAAATTTAACTCTCAGATGGAGGTAAGCCAGGAGAACCAAACTCCAAATTAAATTTCAGCTACTTTTCCCATGCAACTGAGTAGTCAGGCCATGTTTTAGGAGTGATCAAATTTTTTATAGACGAAAATACTGGATTCAAATCAGATTGACTCGGGCAATGGTATCCAACCAGATCTACATGAGGCAACAGCTGTCTGAAACAGGCCATCTAGAATCGAGATAAGGCATCTGCGATGACATTGAGCTTTCCCGGTATATACTTTGCCTTAACCCAAATGTTTAATTTTAAACATAAAAGGACTAAATAACTTAAAGTTTTATGACTAACAAGGACTTTGAAGAAAAGCAGTTCAGAGCAAATAATACACCTCTATTATCCTTATTAATAGTAATACATCTGTTAACGAATTGTTTACACCAAATTTCTAAAGCACCCACAATTGGAAAAAGTTCCAATAAAACAATGTTCTTTGTCACTTTACTAGAAACTAGAAAGGGAGGCCATGAACCCAAACACCAATGGGAACAAAAAATAGCAGCAAACCCGTAAGAGCCAACGGTGTCTGTACATAGCTCTAAATCAACTAAAAAGATCTGCCATTATAATCTTGAAAAAGTTGGGACCACACTAATAAATCATCTTTAAGGTCGCAAGTCAACCTGATATGAGAAAAAGGCGATTTAAGACCCGACATAGCTAAAGATATCATTCTGGAAAATATTCTTCCCATAGGCATTATGCGTGTAGCAAAGGCCAGAAAACCCAAAAAGGATTGAAGCTCCTTAAGTAAAATCTTATTTTGGCACAGAAAGAATGAAATTTGGGATTGTAGCCTGCAGATTTTAACAGCAGATAATTCAAATTGAAATAATAAAGTATTCATTTTAATACCCAAAAACTCAATAATAGGAGAAGGAAGGAGGTTTTTTTCAATCGTTAAAGGGATACTGAAATATTGAGCTATACGTAAAAATAGTTTAAGAATTAAAGAACAAACCATAGAATTTGGGGGACTAATAAAAAGGAAATCATCCCAGTATAACCACTTCAAACATTAACACCCACTGAAGAAATGAAGCAAAGATTTCAAAATAGTAACATGACAATAAACAACACATTGGGAGGCATTTGTCATAGAAAAAATAACCCTCAAAACAAAAACCCAAGGAATTGTGAGATTCCGGAGCAATGGGCAATAATCTAAAGGCTGACTGAATGTCAGCTTTGGCTAATAAAGCACATCGTCCAAACGTTTTTATTATTTGAGTAGCATCATCAAAAGTTGCATACTTAACGGAAACAGATGATGGGTCAATTTCGTAATTTAGAGAATTACCTACAGGGAATGAAAGATGGTGAATAAGCCAGTAAGTGTTGTGTTCTTTTTTTGGGACTAAAGATGAGACTCAAAAATTAATAAACGGAGGGGATATGAAAGGGCCTGAAAACCTATTAGCCAAAATGTCTTTCAATAATTTATCCCTTACTACATAAGAAAAACTGATTATAAATTTTTTGATAACTTACAACCAGAACCTGCAAAGATAAAACCCATAGAAAAACCATCAATTATTAATTGTGCTTTCTCCTTGTCGGAGTGTAACATTAACCATGGATGCGTTGCGGGCAGCCTCACTGGCGTGCAGGCTTTTTGAATGTTCCCTATGGACCTGGTTACTAGATGACCTTTTAAAACACTTAAAGAGGAAGTAAACCCTGATGGGTTTACTTCCTCTTTTTTTCCCTGCAAAGGTAAAGCATAATGGACTACTATGCATCGCATAGTAGCTCATTATGTGTCACTTACCTGACACAGGAGCCAGCGAAGTCGCCGCTGTCACCTGTAGTCCGCCGCATCCATCTTGGTTGTGGCGTCTCTCGCAGCTCCGACGAATGACAGCGGAGAAGCCGCGATGACGTCACTCCCGCGCATGCGCACGGGAGTCGCGTCTCGGAGCTCCGACGCTGCCATTCGGCGGAGCCGCGATGACGTCACTCCCGCGCATGCGCACGGGAGTCGACAAATTAGGCAAATCCATTCTTGGACTTGCCGCATTTAGTGCGCCTGCGCGCCGCTGTCTACGGCGCATGCGCCGTAGACAGCGGTGCCCATTTTCGGGCAAATATCTCCTAAACCATATAGGTTTAGGAGATATTACTTGGACCTACAGGTAAGCCTTAATCTAGGCTTACCTGTAGGTCAAAGTTGTTTGGAAGGGTTTACTTCCATTTTAACTACTGGGTGATTACCAAAGCAAATCATTTGCATTGAGCCTCATGCATAACATGTACCTTTTTTATACACTGAATTTGAATTAGTTGTGCTCAGTGTTGATTGAGGTTGAGGTCTAACAAAAACAGGCTTCTGAGGAATGATAAGGTTTGTGGGGATGAGGCCCTTCTCCTCATCAACATGGGGACAAGGTGCTTTGGAGAGCTACCCCAAAGCACCCTCCCAATATTGAGGGAATGTGGCCTGGTATGGTTCAGGAAGGGGGTGCTCTCTCGCCCCCCCCTTTTCCTGCAGCCTGCCAGGTTGCGTGCTTGGATAAGGGTCTGGTATGGATTTTGAGTGGGACCCCCTGCTCTATTTTGTTTTTAAAATGGTGCTGGGTTGCCCTTAATATCCACACCAGACCTAAAGGGCCTGGTATAGAATTTGGGGGGGATCCCCATGCATTTTTTTTTTAATTTTGGTTCGGGTTCCCCTGTGGGGGAATCCCATGCTGTTTGTTTCAATGACTTGTATGTGTATTGCCAGTACCGACAATTCATTATAGCCGCAGGTTATTTTAAATTACTTTTTTTCCTTTAGAAATGTAATTTTGCTCTCAGACCGTTCTAAAGACGGGAAACACGTGCCACCTTACAGGCATACTAAAGACACCCCCAGATATGAAATGTAAAGAAATATTACACTTTTATTGTTTCACTTTAAGCATTATTAAAATCACTGCTCCTGAAAAAACATCAGTTTTTAAAACTTTTTTTGCAGTGATACATGTCCCCTGGGGCAAGATCTGGGTCCCCAAACACCTTTTACACAATAATTTGCATATAAGCCTTTAAAATGAGCACTTTTGATTATTCGTGTTTGTGTTCCATAGACTTTAATGGTGTTTGCGCATTCAAACAAATTTTTTGCCTGTTCGCATGTTCTGGATGCAAACCAAACTGGGGAGTGTTCGACTCATACCTAAGGGGGAGCACAATCTGGTCTAGGACTCCCAGAGATCATGAACAGCAGCAGATGATATCTATGTCCCCAGGCTGTGGTACTACCACAGCCTGTGTCTTCTGTCAGACCAGACTGAACCCAGGCCATCACTTTCTTGTCTTCAGTTTCTGTGAGATAGATGACTGTGCCTGCACACCTGACAGAACTGTGAAGGGGCAAACCTGCTTACCAAAGGCAGTGGACCCTCACGTTATAGAGAGGTATAAAAGAGCATGGTAGTAGACAACAACATTATGAACCTTCAGGCTTCTGCTGTTTCCCAGATACCATCCATCTATAGAAAGGCTTTTAAGTGTGGGAGACACATAAGCAACTCCAGAAATGGAAACAGAGCCCCAGACTTTACCTCAGGGAAATTTAAATGAAAGTACCATAGTGCAATATGTCTAACATTCATGAAACCACTGTTTTTTTTAATAAGAATTATACTCACATTCAATAAGATTAAAAAAACGGCACAGCAAACAAGATTATAAGATGTCCACCACATACAGTGTGCTTACATCATGTGTCCCAGGACCTACCTTATGCATTTTGTCATCAGAGGCATGGCAAGCAGACATGAGCATGCTATAAATAATACATAAACCATAAATAACCAGCTGGAAGTTCATTAGCCCCACACTGCACTCAAACAAGCGGAAGAAAACACAAACTACCAATATTCATATTTGAATCACAGGACCTGACCATAATCACAGTCAAACAACAAGTGATAGCAAACCATACTATAAAAATAAACAATAAACCAAAATGGCTTCACAAATGTTTGAATAGAAATAGAAAATCACTAAATACAGTAAAAGGCTAATAAAGGCTGATATTAAATGCAATTATAGGCAACTAATTATTTATACAGGGCAGTACCATCTTGTGGGGATAATGAAAACTACAAAACATTCACCTATCACCAGCTGTTACATTACATTTGATACATTAAAATAGAAATATCATAAAACCTTTAAATTACATAAATATTAGCTGATCACATAAAATAAAAAATTTATTATTCAAAAAACAATTCACGTACGATTCAACATTCCTGCCAAATGAAGCATACGTTTTGAGGTTATAAATCCAGCGGATTTCCATTATGGATATCTCCTGCTGGACATGACTCCCTCTCCAATGTGGAGAAAATGTATCTATCCCCAAAAAGGTCACCCTTTAGGTTCATATTATGCCATTGTGCATAATGGTTAGACAAGCTTGTAGGCTGCAAGGACCTTGTATAAGATATACAACATTTGTGGAAGAACAAGTAATATATCACCTGATATCGTACATTCTAGAAGTAACCAAAGACTGAAAATTACACAGCTGTCTATTAGATATTGTGTTCAACTTACTGACAGCACATCGCCTACATGGGAAATAGCCTTTTAATTCCTAAAAAAAGGTGTTCCTACTGGGGTTATCGATCACATTGCGCGCTACATAGAGTCTCAATGGTTGAACTCCCTGGAAAACCACTTGGGGAGAATCAGGAATTTTGGGACCAAAAATGTATGATTTGTAAGAATCTTCCAATGTCTATGGAAGAGTTTCTGTCACGTACCTGGTTGGAGAGCCCAAGCGTGCAGGGAGCGGCGCCTCGTAAGCCCCGGCTCGAGAGCCCCTGGAGATGGGAACAGGGATTCAGGAGTCCGGAGGGCACAAGTGCCAGACTGGTCAGCTGGTAGAAGAGACCGGAGCAGATGGTGGACCGGAGCGGAAGGTGCAACCAGCGCAGGATGCTGGACAGGAACTGCTGGACGGCTGGCACAGGCGAACAGGCAGGAGCTGCGGAAGTAGTAGTCGGTGCAGGTCCGTAGGCAGACTGGCAGAAGTAGTCAGGGACGAGCTGGGTCGGCAACAATCGGGCAGCAGAGGTACAAGGCAGAAGGCAGAAGCGTGGTCAATCAGGCAAAGGGTCGGAGGCAGGCGGCAAACAGGCAAAGTCCAGGAACAGGCCGGGTACAGAATCAGGAACACACACACAGGAACAGATAGCAGGAGTCACAGGAACGCTGCAGACGGGACAGCACAGAGGAGCAGGAGCAGGTCCCTTAAGTAGGCAACTGGGCGCCAAGAACGGTCGCACGGTACGTCTACGTACCCCCGCGGGTGACCGTGCTCCCGTTCGTGACCCCGCGTACCCGCGTACGCCCGTTCGGCTCGTCGCGCACCCGCGTGCGCCCGTTCGGCTCGTCGCGCACCCGCGTGCGCCCGCTCGTGTCAACGCGCACCCGCGCGCGCCTGTTGGGGACTATGTGCACTCGCGTGCGTTCGTTAGCGCCAACCCGCGTCCGAAGGCACCGACGATCCCCTCGTACAGGGAACCTGCGGGTAAGTCTTACTTGGGTGACCGGGGTGGTGGAACGACCGTGACATTGCCCCCCCCCCAAGGGGCAACCTCCGGATGCCCAACTGTGCCATCCTATCCGGGTGAGTTCTTTTGAAGGCATGGATTAGTCTTTCAGCATGCAAGTTGGACTCCGGTTCCCATGAATTCTCCTCAGGGCCATATCCCCTCCATTTAACCAGAAACTGGGTCTGGTTACGTCTCCTCCTGCAATCCAAGATAGCCTCAACCTCAAACTCCAATTCCCCATCAATCATCACGGGTTCTGGGGGGTTGGTACTCCGGTCGGCAAAGGGGTCCGGAACTGCAGGCTTGAGCAATGAAACATGAAAAACCGGATGGATCCGGAATGACCCCGGGAGTTTCAGCTCAAAGGCTACTTCATTTAGTTTCCTCAGAATGGGGAATGGACCCACGAACTTCGGACCCAGCTTCCTGGAAGGGCAGGCCAACTTCAAGTTTAACGTAGACAGCCAGACCTGGTCCCCGACCTGGAGGTTAAGCTCGCCCCTTCTCTTCCTATCGAAGACTTCCTTATAGTGTTCCTGGGTTTTAGCCAGTGTTTCTTGAAGGATCCTGTTATTATTCCTGAAGAAGTTAAGGTCCTCCTGGACCGCCGGTACTGAACACTCAGGAAGATTACCGGGCAGAAAAAGTGGGTGGAAACCGAAGTTTGCAAAGAAGGGGGACTGCTTGGTGGCCGAATGGACGGAATTATTATAAGCAAATTCTGCTAAAGGTAGAAGCGATACCCAATCGTCCTGGGAGAAGGAAGAGAAGCAACGCAGATACTGCTCCAGCGTTTGGTTGGTTCTCTCGGTCTGGCCGTTAGTTTGAGGGTGATAGGCCGAAGATAGGCGAAGCTCTATTTTCAGGGCCCCACAGAGAGCCTTCCAAAACCTGGACGTGAATTGAACTCCCCTGTCAGAGGTGATGTCAGCAGGAATGCCGTGGAGCCTCACTACTTCTTTAATAAAAGTCCTGGCCATCTCTGTGGCCGATGGAGTCCCCTTCATGGGTAAGAAGTGAGCCATTTTAGTAAATCTGTCCACCACCACCAGAATCGAGGAAAAGTCTTCAGAGGGGGGCAGTTCCACGATAAAATCCATGGATATCATCTTCCACGGCCTATCCGGGATGGGTAATGGCCTCAGCAAGCCCCAAACCTTCGACTTACTCCCCTTATTCCTAATGCAGGTGGTACACGCTTCTACATATTCCCTGCAGTGTTTCTTCATCTGGGGCCACCAAAATGTGCTTTGAAGTAAGTCTGAGGTTTTGAATGCCCCAAAGTGACCGGCCAATGGGTGGTCGTGGCAGGAGCTGAGGACCGCAGTACGTAACTCCTGGGGGACAAAGATTCTATCCTGGTGCCAGAGAAGATCGTCCTTGGAGGTTAAAGAGGTGTCATAAGATAGAGCCGGATCACTGGAGGCCTGTTTAATTCGGGACAAGAGATCTTCTTGGAGCAGGAGAAATTTTCCTGGGGGAAGAATGGTGTCTGGCGTAGGAGATAACACTGGCTCATTGTACATCCGGGAAAGAGCATCGGGCTTCACGTTCTTCGACCCGGGCCTGTACGTGATATGGAACACGAACCTGGAAAAGAAAAGTGCCCACCGGGCCTGTCTTGGCTTCAGTCGCTTGGCAGATTTAAGATATTCCAGGTTCTTGTGGTCCGTATAAACCAGGATCGGGTGGGAAGCACCTTCAAGGAGGTAGCGCCATTCCTCCAACGCCGCCTTGATTGCCAGTAATTCCCGGTCCCCGACGTCGTAGTTCCGCTCAGCTTCTGAGAGTTTACGGGAGAAAAAGGCCACCGGGTACAAAAGTGACTTAGGCCCCTGTCTCTGGGATAATACCGCCCCAACGGCTACTTCCGAGGCATCTACCTCCAGGATATAGGGCAGCGTGGCGTCGGGGTGTCTCAGGATCGAAGCTGAAACAAATAGATTCTTCAGGGTTTCAAAGGGTTCTTGCGCCTTGGGAGTCCACAGGAATCTTTGACCCTGTTTGGTCAGCTCCGTGATGGGGGAGATAATGGATGAAAATCCTCTGATAAACTTTCTATAGAAATTGGCAAATCCCACGAACCGTTGGACCCCTTTCCGGTCCGAGGGAGCGGGCCAGTCTAGGATGGCTGAGACTTTCTGGGGGTCCATTTCTATTCCATTTACCGAAATGATCAAGCCCAAGAATTGAATGCTCTGTTGCTCGAAGACGCACTTCTCCGGTTTGGCGTACAGGCCATGGAGACGGAGACGAGCCAGGACAATCTTCACATGCTCCCGGTGTTCGACTAAGGAGGAAGAAAAGATTAGTATATCGCCAAGGTATATAACAACAAACAGGTCTAAGTACTCTCTGAAGACATCATTGACGAAATGCTGGAATGTAGCAGGGGCATTACAGAGTCCAAAGGGCATGACGAAATACTCATAATGCCCGAAGCGGGTACGAAAGGCGGTCTTCCACTCATCGCCTTTGCGGATACGGACCAGGTTGTAGGCGCCCCGCAGATCCAGCTTGGAGAACACCCTAGCCGACCCCAGTCTCTGGAACAATTCAGGCACCAACGGTAGAGGGTAGCGGTTTTTCACAGTAACCTTATTGAGTGCCCGGTAGTCTACACATGGTCGTAGGGAGTGGTCCTTCTTCTGGACAAAGAAAATCCCTGCACCTGCCGGGGAAGTGGAAGGTTGGATAAAGCCCTTCTTTAAATTATCATCCAGGTAGGTCTTTAGAGCTCCCAGCTCGGTCTCAGATAGGGGAAAGATTCTCCCGAAGGGAATCTCCGCTCCCGGAAGCAAGTCTATCGGGCAATCATATAGTCTGTGGGGAGGTAGAGTCTCTGCGCCCTTCTTACTAAAAACATCCAAAAATTGGTGATAGACTTCGGGCACTGCCAGCCGGGTCTCAGTGTCTGTCTCCAAGCAGAGCAGGGAAGGAGGGTCCGTCTTGATGGCTGGAAGGCAATACTGATGACAATAGGCAGATGGGAACTCGATCTTTCCAGTGAACCAGTTTATCAGGGGATTGTGGGCCTTCAACCAGGGTATGCCAAGAATTATGGGAAAGAGAGGAGACTCGATAATGTCCAGACACAGGTGCTCCTGGTGGTCCCCCGAGATGGTGACAAGAAGGGGAGATGTTTCCTGGGTTACAGGTCCGGATCTCAGAGAGGAACCGTCGGCCAAATAGATTGGAAGTTCCTTGGCCCTGGGCCGAAGGGGAATGTTGTTTCTCAGGGCGAAGGATAGGTCCATAAAACCGCTACAGGCCCCAGAGTCAATGATCGCGTTGACGCTGATAGTCTTGCCGGAGAACTGTAAAAGAAGAGGCACAGCCAGGTGAGAGATGGTACTGGTACTAGGTGGAGTAGGAGGAGAGGCGGGAGGTATAAGCAGGCACTTACGCGACTTGGCGGGGCAAGTGCGAACATAATGTCCAGATCCTCCGCAGTAGAGGCACAGGTTACCAGATCTTCGGCGTTGGCGCTCTTCGGGGGTCAGAGGTGAACGTAGTAATCCCAGCTGCATGGGTTCCGATAAATCCGGAGAAGAAGGACCAGGAAGAACCGGTGGATTGGCACTTGGAACCCGTGGCATCATCCAGACTGGGCGAGAGGTGGAAGAAGAGCGCTCCAGACGACGCTCTCTTAACCGCCTATCGATCTGGATAGAGAGGTCGATGAGCGCTTCCAGGGTCTCGGGAGTTCCTACACGGGCCAGTTCGTCCTTCAAAGCCTCCGAGAGTCCCATGCGGAACTGGTAACGGAGAGCTGAGCTGTTCCACTCTGTGTCGGCGCTCCAGCGCCTGAACTCAGACACATAGTCCTCTACTGGCCTGCGACCTTGCTGGAGTGCATGCAAAGCCGCTTCTGCGGTGGCTGCGAGCTGGGGGTCCTCATATAGACGAGACATGGCTTGGAAGAAGACATCTAAGGAGTCCAGAGAGGGGTCTTTTCGTTCAAGGAGGCGATGTGCCCAGGCCTGGTGTTCGTCGGTAAGCAAGGAGATAACGAACCCTACCTTCGTAGCCTCAAGAGAAAAGGTCCGGGGCTGAAGGGCGAAGAAGAGCTCGCAGGAATTCCGGAAGGCCCTAAACTTATTCCGGTTACCGGAAAAACGGTCTGGTGTAGGGACCCTTGGCTCTGGTGGCAACATGACCACTGAAGGAGGACCTGGGGATCCGGAGGCAACTGGAGCTGCGGCAGATAGGGCTTGAACCCGTTCCTCCAAACGACCATAACCTTCTTGCAGGTTCTTCACGGCCTGGGTGAGGCCGGCTAGATGGTGGCACAGTTCATCCATCGGAGACGCTCCCTGCGAGGGCTCGGACATGGCTGTCCCGTACTGTCACGTACCTGGTTGGAGAGCCCAAGCGTGCAGGGAGCGGCGCCTCGTAAGCCCCGGCTCGAGAGCCCCTGGAGATGGGAACAGGGATTCAGGAGTCCGGAGGGCACAAGTGCCAGACTGGTCAGCTGGTAGAAGAGACCGGAGCAGATGGTGGACCGGAGCGGAAGGTGCAACCAGCGCAGGATGCTGGACAGGAACTGCTGGACGGCTGGCACAGGCGAACAGGCAGGAGCTGCGGAAGTAGTAGTCGGTGCAGGTCCGTAGGCAGACTGGCAGAAGTAGTCAGGGACGAGCTGGGTCGGCAACAATCGGGCAGCAGAGGTACAAGGCAGAAGGCAGAAGCGTGGTCAATCAGGCAAAGGGTCGGAGGCAGGCGGCAAACAGGCAAAGTCCAGGAACAGGCCGGGTACAGAATCAGGAACACACACACAGGAACAGATAGCAGGAGTCACAGGAACGCTGCAGACGGGACAGCACAGAGGAGCAGGAGCAGGTCCCTTAAGTAGGCAACTGGGCGCCAAGAACGGTCGCACGGTACGTCTACGTACCCCCGCGGGTGACCGTGCTCCCGTTCGTGACCCCGCGTACCCGCGTACGCCCGTTCGGCTCGTCGAGCACCCGCGTGCGCCCGTTCGGCTCGTCGCGCACCCGCGTGCGCCCGCTCGTGTCAACGCGCACCCGCGTGCGCCTGTTGGGGACTATGTGCACTCGCGTGCGTTCGTTAGCGCCAACCCGCGTCCGAAGGCACCGACGATCCCCTCGTACAGGGAACCTGCGGGTAAGTCTTACTTGGGTGACCGGGGTGGTGGAACGACCGTGACAGTTTCTTAATATCACGACCCTGATTGTAGTAGGTTGTAATAAACGAAAACCCAAAGTTGTTTAAGTCTCTCTCAATTCTCTCAATATGTTAGCCTTATCCAAATTGCCCATATCTGAAAAAACTCTATCAAGGTTGTCAACCTTGAGGCCTGTTTTAGATAGTTATGTCTAATACATAGGAATTGGCTCCTCGGGACAGACCTTAGCCAGAAGGGATGATGACAACTCCCCTGGCTAATGTAATTATTGCGGTCCGTATATTTGAAGTACATGGTGGCAACAATAGGACCAGCTCTCATTTCTAAAATTAGATCTAAAAAATGCACTCTCTCCCTACTGGCCTCATGTTGTAAAGCAATTCCCAAGGTGTTCTCATTTAAATGGCCAATGTAATCATTGGGATGATGACTGTAAATCACTATCCAACACGAGGAGGACATCATTTATGTACCTCCTCCAGATGATGAGTTCTAGTCTACAACAACCATAGATAATGTCCTCCTCCCACTTGGCCATGAACAAATTTGCCATGCTGGATGCAAATGTTGCACCCATGGCTACTGATTGATTCTGTAGGTAGAAGGAGCCTCCAAATCAAAAATAATTATGTTTCATGGCAAATGACAATTATTGCAAAACAAAATTTCTCTGTAAAGGCACCAAGGTGGTGTCCCTCTTAAAGAAGGTATCAACCACCTCAAACCCATGATGGTGCGAAATAATAGTATACAGTGGAGCAACAGCTGCTGTTGCCAGGATATAACTATCTTTCCACTGTATATCACCAAGAAAATTTAGAGCCTATTCTTTCAGGTAAGAGGGAGTCTAGGTCACCAAAGGTTGAAGGTACCCATCGATGTATTTATTATGGAGGTCAGGGAATCCAGCCCACTTATTATGGGCATCCCAGGGGGATTAGTAGGGCCTTTATGGACCTTGGGGAGGTAAAATATTACTGGGACACGTGGTGCCACAGGGACTAGATAAGCTTTCTCTTTTTTTGATAACATATTATCCTGATATCATACATAGTTACATAGTTAAATAGTTGGTCAGGTTGAAAAAAGACACAAGTCCATCGAGTCCAACATGTTTGTGTGGTTGCATTAATGTCAATATTACATTGTATATCCCTTTATGTTGTGGTCATTTAGGTGCATATCTCATAGTTTTTTGAAATTATCTATGCTTCCTGCTGAAACCACAGCTTGTGGAAGAGAACATTCCACATTCTTACTGCTCTTGCCGTAAAGAATGTGCTAAGCAGTTTCCGGTTAAATCATTTTGGCTCTAAATTTAGTGAATGGTTGCGAGCCTTTTTAAATGCCCATTTACGGAAACATTTTATCTCTATTGTGGGGTTACCAGTACGATATTTGTACATTGAAATCATATCTCCTCTCAAGTGTCTCTTCTCCAGAATAAGAATAAGTTCAGTGCTTGCAGGTCTTTCCTCATAACTAAGATCCTCCAGTCCCTTTTTTTAGCTTTGCTGCCCTTCTCTGTACTCTCTCCATTTCCAGAACATTCTTCTTGGGGACTGGTGCCCAGAACTGGATGGCATACTCCAGGTATGGCCAGACCAAAGTCTTGTAGAGTGGTTTGCTTGCAGCAGCTAGGCATTGCATGCCGTTGTTGAGCCTATCATCTACTAGGACCCCCAGGTCCTTTTGCTTCCTTGATTCCCCCAGAGATTCTCCCTCTAGTGAGTAGATTGCATTTGTGTTTTTGCCACCTAAATGCATTATTTTACATTTTTCTACATTAAACCTCATTTGCCATGTAGTTGCCCACTCCATTAATTTGTTCAGAACTTTTTGCAAGGGTTCCACATCCTGCGGTGAAGCTATTGCCCTGCTTAGCTTAGTATCATCCACAAATACTGGGCTGTTTATCCCATCCTCCAGGTAATTTATGAATAAATTAAATAGGATTGGTCCCAGGGCAGAACCCTGAGGGACCCCACTTTCCACATTGAACCATTCCAAGTACTCCCCATGTATCACTATCCTCTGAACTCGCCCTTGTAGCCAGTTTTTAATCCAGGTACTCACCCTTTGGTCCATGCCGACAGACCTTAGCTTGTATAGAAAACATTTATGGGGAACTGTATAAAATGCCTTTTCAAAATCCAGATAAACCACATCTACGGGCCTTCCTTTATCTAGATGGCAGCTCACCTCCTCATAGAAGGTTAATAGATTTGTTTGGAAATAAAGTTTTTTCATAAATCCATGCTGATTACTGCTAATGATGCCATTTTCATTACTAAAATTGTGCATATATTTCCTTATCATCCCTTCCAAGAGCTTCATACTATTGATGTTGGGCTAACTGGTCTGTAGTTCCCAGGGATATACCTTGATCCTTTTTTAAAGATTGGTGCTACATTGGCTTTTTTCCAATCAGCTGGTACTATACCAGTCAGTAGACTGTTCATAACAATTAGAAACAATGGTCTGGCAATTACTTGACTGAGTTCCTTAACCACTTGCTTACTGGGCACTTAAACACCCTTCCTGCCCAGACCAATTTTCAGCTTCACACTTTGAATGACAATTACTCAGTCATGCAACACTGTACCCAAATGATTTTTTTGTCCTTTTTTTCCCACAAATAGAGCTTTCTTTTGGTGGTATTTGATCACCTCTGGGTTTTTTTTTTTGCGCTATAAATGAAAAAAGACCGAAAATTTTGAAAAAAAAACGCATATTTCTTTGTTTCTGTGACAGAATTATGCAAATTATTAATTTTTCTTCATAAATTTTGGCCACAATTTATACTGCTACATATCTTTGGTAAAAATAACCCAAATTAGTGGATATTATTTGGTCTTTGTGAAAGTTAGAGAGTCTACAAGCTGTGGTGCGAATCGCACAAAATTGATCACATCTGATGTACTGGTGGCCTATCTCGCTTCTTGTGACCCGAACAAGTCAGGAAAGTACAAATACCCCCCAAATGACCCCTTTTTGGAAAGTAGACATTCCAAGGTATTTAGTAAGAGGCATAGTGAGCTTTTTGATGTTGTCATTTTTTTCCCACAATTCTTTGCAAAAATAAGATTTTTCATTTTTTTTCTCCACAAAATTGTCATTGTAATAGGTTATTTCTCTCACATGGCATGTGTATACCACAAATGACACCCCCCAAAAATTCTGCTACTCCTCCTGAGTATTACAATACCACATGTGTGGGACTTTTTCACAGCCTGGCCACATAGAGAGGCCCAACATGCAGGTAGCGCCATCATGTGTTCTAGGAACATAAATTACACATCTAACTTGTTGACTATTTATTACACTTTTGAAGCACCAGGACAATGACACGTGACACTGATGACAGATGGCACTGATACGTGGCAATGATGACACTTATACGTGGCACTGATGACACGTGGCACTGATGACAGATGGCACTAATATGTGGCACTGATGACAGGTGGCACTAATATGTGGCACTGATGACACGTGGCACTTATACGTGGCACTGATGATACGTGGCACTAATATGTGGCACTGAAGACACGTGGCACTAATACGTGGCACTGATGACAGATGGCACTAATACGTGGCACTAATACATGCCACCGATGACAGATGGCACTAATACATGGCACCGATGACGCGTGACACTGATGACAGATGGCACTGATAAGTGGCATTGATGACACGTGACACTGACAACAGATGGCACGTGACACTGACAGGTGGCACTGATGACAAATGGCACTGATACGTGGCACTGATGACAGATGGCACTAATACGTGGCACTGATGACAGATGGCACTATGTGGCACTGATGACATGTGGCACTGATGACAGGTGGCACTTATACGTGGCACTGATGACAGATGGCACTGGGGACAAATGGCACTGACAACAGGTGGCACTGGGGGCAGGTGGCACTGGGGGCAGGTAGCACTGGGGTGGATGGCACTGGGGGCAGGTAGCACTGGGGTGGATGGCACTGGGGCAGATGGCACTGGGGCAGGATGGCACTGCTGGGGGAGGATGGATGGCACTGCTGGGGGAGGATGGATGGCACTGCTGGGGAGGATGGCACTGCTGGGGGAGGATGGCACTTTTTTTTTTATCAGAACAAAGCAAAGCAGAACGGCTGCCGCTGCAGCCGTTCATCTCTCCCCTCTCACACTCTGTCTGTGTGAGGAGGGAGAGCGGCGCTGAGAGATGATCTCATATGTATACATATGAGATCATCTCCCATTGGACACGCTGATCGCGCTGTAAACGGCCACTGTGATTGGCCGTTTACAGCGATCTGTGTTTGCCTGTCCCCGGGGGACACGGCGAACACAGAACTTCCGAGATGCGCGCCCGCGATGCACGCCCGCGGCGGCGCGCATTGCGGAAGTAAACATTAGGACGTCCAGGGACGGCCTCCCGGACGAACGCACCTGCTCTACGGCCGTCATTCGGCTATAGGGCGGGCGCGAGGTGGTTAAGGACCATCGGGTGCAAGCCATCTGGTCATGGTGACTTATTTATGTTAGGTGTTTTAAGTCTGTTTCTGATTTTATCATTTAAGCATGGGGGTGCTTCCTGTGACGTGTCATGACATGGGTGTGCTTCATGTGACATGTCATGAGCATAAACATTGCAGGTTTAGTTACTGAAGCCAATACATTCAAAACCTTTACCATATCACCATCCTTTATAACCAGAATCGCTTCATCATTCTTTGTGGAGCCAATATGATCTGTCCTCCCTCTTTTAATATTTATATACTTTTCTTACTCTCCTCCACTATGTGACTTTCATGTTCTATCTTAGCCGCCCTGATTACACCCTTACATTTCTTATTGCGTTCTTTGTACAGTTGGAATGCTGATGACGATCCCTCAGCCTTGTATTTTTTGAAGGCCTTCTAAATGCTTTTATATGATTTTTTACATTGGTGTTAAGCCACCCAGGGCTTTTATTAGCTCTTTTAAATCTATTAACCTTTGGGGTGACCTGGTTCATACCCATATTAAATATGCTACTAAAGCATACCCAGTTTTCCTCTGTGTTCTTTGTTCCTAGGATTTTTTCCCATTTAATATCTTCTAGCAAGGATTGTAGCTTAGGAAAGTTGGCTTTTTTTAAATGCAGTGTCTTTGTAATCCCCTTATGTTTCCTAATTATGTGATTTATGCTGAAACGAATTGTGATTACTGTTTTCCAAGCTGCCCGTATTTCTACATCTGTGATCAGGTCTGTATTGTTGGTAATCAGTAGGTCTAGTAATGCATTGTTTCTTGTTGGTGCATTTACCATCTGACCCATGAAATTGTCCTATAAGGAATTTAGGAAATGGGGAGCCTTAGATGAATGCGTGGTTCCTTCCGCCCAGTCTGGATAATTAAAATTCCCCATTATAATGACACTTCCCATTATTCATCTCTAATGATACATACACGACCAGGCTTTCCGGCAGAAAAGGTACTATGGAATAATTCTGTCGGATATTATGATCATGTGTGGGCTTCATTGGGCCTTTTTCTTCAAAAATTCAGACGGACCTAGAAATAGAACATGTTTCAAATCTGTCCTTCGGAATCAATTTCTCAATGGACCAAATACAATGCAAGGGCAGCTATTGGCTACTGGCTATTGAACTTCCTTTTCTAGTCCCGTCGTATGTCATCACGTTCAAAATGAACGGACTTTGGTCCGTTCGTGTATGGGCAAATTCATTCGGTCAGAACTCCGTTGGGAAGACCGTCGGACCTTTTCTGCCTGAAAGTCCAGTCGTGTGTGCGCGGTATTAGTCTGCATCTTTGAAATTCTGCTGAGGCATTCATTAAGCCCCAAAAAAAGTCCTTGCCCATTTCTGTAGGCTACAAGGTGTATGTGTTGACTATTCAGAAATAAAACATTAGTGGTAATCACTTCCCTAATCTAAAATAGAGAACCATTAAAAAACTTTCAGCTTAACTAGAAGTCTTGACCTTGTAGTAAGGGGTGTCTATCAGGCACAGTCTTCTTCATTAACTCTCTAAAGTCTACATTTAATAAACCATAGGGGGTGGTTTACCAAAGTCAAATACAGTAGGTTGTTCACTTTGCAAGAGAACTTTCAATTTGCCAGGCAAGAAAATTTTCCCTTAGCCTTTTGAATGTTTACTTGGGAATATGTGCCAATCAGTAATTTTGTGGGTACCCCTTCTAAATTACAAATGAATAAGCATGTGTTTCTTATCAGGATGACTACTTTTTCACTCACAGTGTCAAGGTGAGTGAAAGGTTTCTTTAGATTCTGCAGTGACGGGGGGTTTCTATATCATAGCTGGTCATTGTATATATAGGCTCCTGCGCTATTTATGGAATGGAGAAAATAGTTATAATAATATAATAACGTCTTATACGGATGCTGCACACACCTTATGACTCAAACACTCTCATTAAAGTAAATGAATAATAAAAATGTAGTGTTGCGCTCCCACACGTGAATATATCTCAAAAAAGAAAACCAATCATTATTAATGGACCAATCTAAAGTATAAGAGCAAACGTGTCACTTGTGCAATTATCTTTTAGTGTCCAAAAATCAATAAAGTGCTGATGTGCATAGAATATCACTACATATAAAAATAGGTGAATAAATAAATAAATACAATAATATAGTGGGCAACAGAAAAAACAACAATAAATAATTAATTTAAAAAAACAGGTGATGGTGTCACTCAAAGTGAGATAAAAAAATATAATCGCCGGAAGTGACGTTCGCACACGAGCAGGACGCTCGTAATCTGTTGTACTGTGTTATACATATCTGCAATGTGTGAGTAGTTTTTAATCTTTATTAAACTATTTTTTTGCAAAACTACTACACTATGGTGGGCTTTATGTTTATCTCCTGAGCATCCCCTTTGAGTTAACCCGTGGATTAACCCCGTATTGGGAGGCGGTGAGGCTACAAGAGTTTGAAACTCCTTCCCTGGTTTCCCCTTAAAGGCTATATATACAGCTGTAAGGTAATCGCCCAGTGTGCTCAGTGAACACCCGGATATCACTTTTGTTGTGGAGATTGCTTTGCCACAGATTCACCATTGTGTTATATATTTTCACTTTAAAGTGACACTTTCACTTGGATTTATTTTATTGATTATATTTTTTATCTCACTTTGAGTGACACTATCACCTGTTTTTTTAAATTAATTATTTATTGTTGTTTTTTCTGTTGCCCACTATATTATTGTATTTATTTATTTATTCACCTATTTTATACGTAGTGATATTCTATGCACATCAGCACTTTATTGATTTTTAGACACTAATAGATAGCTGGTCATTGATTGTCCCCCACCTGAGACCACTTCTTGTTTCTCAATAGCTTTTGTTTATGTACCCTCATGCCATATAGACATTCCGTTCACAGTTATAGCAGACACTAAAATTATTTTTTTCATTTGCTGGACAACGTGATTGAAATTGGATTTACATCATGAGACACTTTAATAAAGAACATTTTTATGATGTTGTTGTCTTCATTTACTCTTTCAGTATTTTTTTTCTTAAAGTGAGTGTTATATCAGATAAAAATGAAATCAATACAACTTTGATATGAACTAAAATATGCCTTCTGCTGAAGACAATTGCAAAAGAAATTTTAATAAAGCAGAGATTGCAAAGCGAACAAAAGAATTAGATGAATGCCTAAGATTTTTAGCACCCTGAACAGCAGGATCCCTTGGGCTATTTACTGCCCCAAATGCCTGGCTAGCATTGCAGTAGGTTTCCTGGGGGAAAAATCATATGTCCCTGGGCCTGGGACATGAATTGACTTTTGTGACCTTTGATGCAAGATATCTTCATACTACCCCATTGAGGATATGTGTCAGGACTGGACAAGAAACCCTGGTGTGAAAGATTAATGGAGTATAACTGTGTGTTAGCTTCCCCTTCTTCCCTCTTCATCTCCCTGTGTCACGTACCTTAAGGCAGAGCCCGGAGTGCAGGGAGTGGCTTCTCGTAGACCTCTGACTCGAGAGACCCTGGTAGTGATGACAGGGGCTCAGGAGCACAGAGGGGCACAAGTGCCTGACTGGATAGTAGGTGTAAGAAGCAGCAGACCGTTGATGGTGGAGGTGTATTGTAGTCCAGTATCGGAATGCAGGCAAAGGTGAGGTAGGGTTCAGCAGACAGCAGAAGGATTCCTGTAGTCCAGCAACGGGATGCAAGTGATCGCAGGGAACAGCGAACAACGGAGGGGTACTGTAGTCCGACAGCGGATGCAGGTGCAAACGGAATACTGTGGAAGTGGAAGAGTCCAGTAGTCTGCAGCAAGAGGTAGAAGGCTACAAACGCAGAGGGAGTAACAGCCGGGTATGGTGGAAGACTGGGAGGTGTCCTGTAGTACAACAGCGGTGAACAAGCAACTTACAGTTGACGGATGGTGTAACAGTCCAGGTCAGGCACAGGCGGGCAGATCAGGTACAGAAACGGAATCCAGAAGAGTAGTCGGGTACAAAGTCAAAGTCGGGGGGCAGGCAGCAAACAGCAGAGTCGGGAACAAGCCGGGTTCAATACGGATCAGGATACGGATGCAGGTTCAGATACAGGTTACCAGGAAGCACGGGAACGCTGTTGATCAGGCAGCAAGGCAGTGAAGCATGGATCCAGTTTAAATAGCGCTATTGGCGCCAATTTGCGTCAAACGGCTGCGCGCACCGCTGATCGCTGTAACGCTCCTGAAACTGCGCAAAAGATCTCCTGCGACTTACGCCGCTCGGACGCCTGTGAGAAGGATCTTCCTGACATTGCCCCCCTCCAATGGGCAGCCTCCGGATGCCCAACTGGGACATCTTACCTGGGTGAGATCTTTTGAATGCCAGAACCAACCTCTTGGCGTGGATACCAGTCTCTGGTTCCCAGGAGTTCTCTTCTGGACCATACCCCTTCCACTTCACCAGATACTGGACCTGGTTGCGTCTCTTTCTGCAATCCAAAATTGCTTCTACTTCAAATTCCTCCTCACCATTAATAAGCACAGGTTCAGGAGGACCCACGTTCCGATCAGTGAAGGGATCCTGGATTGAAGGTTTTAAAAGGGACACATGAAACACTGGGTGAATACGCAGCGATTCTGGTAATTTTAGTTTATAAGCCACATTATTAATTTTCCTGGTGATTGGGAAGGGACCCACAAATTTTGGGCCCAGTTTTCTAGATGGACATGTTAATTTCAAATTCAGAGTAGATAGCCAAACTAAATCTCCGGGTTTTAGATCGAGCTCCCCTCTCCTCTTTTTGTCAAAAACCGCTTTGTTGCGTTCTTGGGTCCTTGCCATCGTCTCTTGAAGCAACTTGTTATTGGTGCAGAAAAAGTTCAAAGTTTCTTGAGCTGCTGGAACTGTACATTCTGGGATGTTGGCTGATAAGAACTGAGGGTGAAAACCATAGTTCGCGAAGAAGGGAGACTGATTAGTTGCAGAATAAACAGAGTTATTGTAGGCGAACTCGGCAAGTGGTAAAAGGGATACCCAATCGTCTTGCGAAAAAGAAGAATAACAACGCAAATATTGCTCAAGGGTCTGGTTTGTTCGTTCGGTCTGGCCATTGGTCTGGGGATGGTAGGCAGAAGAGAACGAAAGATCAATTTTCAGGGACTTACACAAAGCTCTCCAAAATTTTTATGTAAATTGTACCCCACGATCGGAAACAATGTTCGCAGGTATACCGTGGAGCCTTACAATCTCCTTAATGAAGATCCTTGCGGTCTCAGGGGCAGAAGGTGTACCCTTCATGGGCAGAAAGTGAGCCATTTTGGAAAATCTGTCAACCACCACAAGGATAGTGGTAAAGCCTTCTGACGGTGGTAATTCTACAATAAAGTCTATGGAAATCATTCTCCAAGGTCTTTCCGGAATGGGGAGTGGCTTCAGCAACCCCCAGGCTTTGGCCTTGCTACCCTTGTTCTGGGTACAGGTGATGCAAGATTCTACATAAAGTTTACAGTCTCTTAGCAGCTGAGGCCACCAGAAGGTGCGTGGAGAAGTTCGGCGGTCTTGTGTACCCCAAAATGACCGGCCAGTTTGTGGTCGTGGCAAGATTTGAGAACAGCAACCCGTAGTTGTTGGGGCACGTCGATTTTATTTTCATGCCATAACACATCATTGCTAGAGAGTAAGGTGGTGTTTGATGGATGCGAAGCTGAAGATGAAGCTTGCTTGAGTTGGGATAAAAGATCTTCCTGGAGCATAAGGAAATTTCCGGGTGCAAGGATGGTATCTGTGGATTGAAGAACTTCGGGTTCGTTGAACATCCAAGATAGCGCGTCGGGTTTGGTGTTTTTCGATCCGGGCCTGTAGGTAACGTGGAAGGAAAATCTTGTAAAGAAAAGTGCCCATCTGGCGTGACGCGGCTTCAGCCTCTTAGCAGTCTTCAAATACTCTAAGTTCTTGTGGTCAGTGTATACCAGAATGGGATGAGCTGCTCCCTCCAGGAGATAGCGCCATTCCTCAAGTGCAGCTTTGATAGCGAGTAGCTCCCTGTCCCCGACATCATAATTCCTCTCCGCTTCAGACAACTTACTTGAGAAGAACGCCACTGGATGCAGTAAGGCCTTGGGGCCCTGTCTCTGAGAAAGGACTGCCCCCACTGCAATTTCGGATGCATCCACCTCGAGGATGTAGGGTAGCGCAGAATTAGGGTGCTTCAGGACAGATGCTGACACAAACTGTTCTTTAAGGGAAGAAAATGCAGCCTGTGCCTCCGGAGTCCACTGGAACTTGATACCTTGTCTAGTTAATCTGGTGATCGGGGCGATGATCGTAGAAAACCCCTTGATGAATTTTCGCTAAAAATTTGCAAACCCCACAAAACGTTGAATTCCTCTCTTATCAGTAGGGGCTGGCCAGTCCAGGATGGCCGAAACCTTTTGCGGGTCCATCTTGATTCCATCCACCGAAATAATCAGCCCCAAAAACGGAATGCTGCGACGTTCAAACTCGCACTTCTCAGGTTTCGCGTACAAGCCGTGTTGACGAAGCCGAGTGAGAACTTTTTTAACGTGTTCCCTGTGAGCGGACAGAGAGGGGGAGAAAATCAAAATGTCGTCCACTATGTAGGTACACTATGACAAACAGGTCGAGATAATCTCTAAAGATATCATTCACAAAATGCTGGAAAGTCGCAAGAGCGTTGCATAGCCCAAAGGGCATTACGAGATATTCAAAGTGTCCGAAGCGGGTGCGGAAGGCAGTCTTCCATTCGTCCCCGCTTCGGATACGGACCAAATTATAGGCTCCGCGAAGATCCAGTTTTGTGAAGATAACGGCTGATCCAAGGCGCTGGAATAATTCGGGTACCAAAGGCAATGGGTACCGGTTTTTGACTGTAACCTTATTTAAGTCCCGATAGTCAACACAAGGGCGGAGAGAATGGTCCTTCTTTTCTACAAAAAAGATTCCTACCCCTGCTGGGGAAGTAGAAGGACGTATGAACCCCTTTTTCAGATTGTCATCAATGTAAGTCCTGAGAGTCTCCAGTTCCACTTCCGTTAAGGGGAATATCCTCCCGAAAGGGATTTCGGCTCCGGGGAGGACCTCAATTGGGCAATCATAGGGTCTATGAGGGGGAAGTGTTTCTGCCCCCTTCTTGCTGAACACGTCCAAGAAGCCATGGTAGACCTCAGGAACGTACTGGCGAGTCTCAACATCGGTCTCCATACACATTAATGGGGTGAGACCTTAATTGATTCTTGGAGGCAGTGCTGACGACAATAGGGAGAGAAAAAGCAAATGTTTCCGGTGGACCAGTCAATTTGCGGGTTGTGTGCCCGGAGCCAGGGCATACCCAGTATGATAGGAAAAAGGGGAGATTCAATAATGTCCAGGCAAAGTTGTTCCTGATGGTTACTGGAAATAGTGGCAGTCAAAGGAAGTGTCTCTTGTGTCACCGGCCCTGATTTGATAGCTGACCCATCGGCAAGGTGTACAGACAATTCCTTCGCCCTGGGCCGTAAGGGCACTTGGAACTTTTGGGCAAACGATAAGTCCATAAATCCACTGCACGCTCCAGAATCAACTATCGCGGCGACTTGAATGTTCCCTCCGGGGAGCTGAAGAGAAACGGAAACAGCCAGGTGCGTAGCCTTACTAGGCACAGCAGGTAAAACAGGAGAAGATACAGAAGAATGCTTACGGAATTTGGCAGGACAGGATCTCACGTAGTGTCCGGGTTCCCCACAATAAAGACACAGATTGTTGAGCTGCCGGCGTTGTCATTCCTCGGTGGTGAGAGTTGGTCTAAGTAAGCCCAGTTGCATGGGTTCAGGAGTGTCAGCAGCAGGCTGTGCAGGGGGGTTTGGGACACGGGGTAACATCCAGACTGGTCGGGACGGCCCGGCAGTGCGTTCTGCTCTCCGTTCTCTCAGGCGTCTGTCTATCTGGATGGAGAGATTGATAAGGGCTTCAAGAGTTGCTGGGACACCAACCCGGGCCAGTTCATCCTTTAAAGGTTCAGAGAGTCCCATGCGAAACTGGTATCACAGAGCGGCATCGTTCCAGGTAGTATCGGAACTCCAGCGCCGGAATTCGGACGCATAGTCCTCTGCCGCTCTACGGCCTTGCTGAAGAGAATATAAGGCTGCTTCCGCAGTGGCCGCTTGTTGAGGATCCTCATAGAGCAAACCCATTGCTTGGAAAAAGGTATTCAGGTTGTTAAGGCATGTATCCTTTTGCTCCAAAAGACGGTGGGCCCATGCCTGGGGCTCACCCAGTAGGAGGGAGATGACAAAACCCACCTTAGTGGATTCAAGAGAGAAAGTTCTGGGTTGAAGTGCAAAAAATAGTTCACAGGCATTGCGAAAAGCTCTATACTTGCTGCGATTTCCCGAAAACCTCTCCGGAGTTGGGACCTTGGGTTCAGGGGGCATCATAACCACTGAGGGTGCAGAAGAAGTTCCCGGCACGGTAGGGCCTGTGGTAGATAAGACCCGGACACGCTCTTCCAAACGAGAATAGCCTTCTTGTAGAGATTTAACAGCCTGGGTAAGTCCAGCAAGATGACGGCATAAATCATCCATGGCCGAATCTCCCTGTGTGGGCTCAGACATGGCTGCCTGATACTGTCACGTACCTTAAGGCAGAGCCCGGAGTGCAGGGAGTGGCTTCTCGTAGACCTCTGACTCGAGAGACCCTGGTAGTGATGACAGGGGCTCAGGAGCACAGAGGGGCACAAGTGCCTGACTGGATAGTAGGTGTAAGAAGCAGCGAAAAAATGGGAAAAAACTGCGCTACGGAATACAAATGGTATTGAACGGAAGCTGCAATTCAAAATGTACACCAAGAATACACCAAACAGAAATAGAAAAAAGAAAGAACTGCGCTAACC
The DNA here is from genome assembly GCF_037356315.1 of Lithobates pipiens. Classification (NCBI taxonomy): domain Eukaryota; kingdom Metazoa; phylum Chordata; class Amphibia; order Anura; family Ranidae; genus Lithobates; species Lithobates pipiens. Next base: position 395,428,408 of record NW_027507748.1, on the reverse strand, counting down.
ACGAATACCCAAATGTGAGTAGGGTATGTATATGTGCCAGACCCACGATATGGGTCTTAGTATCTTAAGGTCTCCAAGACCACCTCCAAAGTATAATGCAAACCATATACAAATAAGTGCAATTTAAATGCAAAAACAAACCATAAATACGTGTCAAGAGTGTGAAGTCCCCAAACACAATATGAGTAAATCAAACTCAGTGCATATACCTCTAAAAATAAAGAGTTAAAAAATAGAATAGAATATGAAAAAAATATTTGCAATTTTTTTACATAAATGAAATATCAAGAAAAAGATTATATTTAGAGACACCCTATATAATGTCCATATAGTCATATGTCAAAAAATAATAAAATGTCCATATAGTAAACAAACACCAGTGAAGTAAAGCTTCAAGTGGAGTGCAGCAGTGAAGGACAAACTTCAAACAGCTGAGTTATAAGTACACAAAATAAAATCTTCTCCAAAGATGTACTGTGCTTTTCCCAACACCGAATGAGTGAATTGGCTTCTTACCAGATCCAAGCGACCCCCCGTTACAGAGGGTCACCACAGGCGACAATAGTCAAAGGGTATCCGGATAGCGATTCCTCCTCAAGCGATCCTGAATCTTTCACGCGGTAGGGTTATGGCTGTTATTCCACATATCACTCCCAACTCAACGTGGTATCACATAGGGAAAAACATAGGCTCTAGATAGTGTAAAACCAAAAGACTTTAATTTGCAAAAACGAACGTATACACTTACATAAAAGACTTTAAAAGCAGGTTCAAAACAGAAGCGTGCACCGGCCGGATGCACGCCAACGCAGAGACCGACCCGTCCTTCCTGGTCCAAAAAGCACGAACACGACTGGGGTGACGTCGACACGTTCGCACCGCCCTACGCGTTTCGCCCCTGGACGACGTAAATTATTACGAAACGCGTGGGGCGGTGCGAACGTGTCGACGTCACCCCAGTCGTGTTCGTGCTTTTTGGACCAGGAAGGACGGGTCGGTCTCTGCGTTGGCGTGCATCCGGCCGGTGCACGCTTCTGTTTTGAACCTGCTTTTAAAGTCTTTTATGTAAGTGTATACGTTCGTTTTTGCAAATTAAAGTCTTTTGGTTTTACACTATCTGGAGCCTATTTTTTTCCCTATGTGATACCACGTTGAGTTGGGAGTGATATGTGGAATAACAGCCATAACCCTACCGCGTGAAAGATTCAGGATCGCTTGAGGAGGAATCGCTATCCGGATACCCTTTGACTATTGTCGCCTGTGGTGACCCTCTGTAACGGGGGGTCGCTTGGATCTGGTAAGAAGCCAATTCACTCATTCGGTGTTGGGAAAAGCACAGTACATCTTTGGAGAAGATTTTATTTTGTGTACTTATAACTCAGCTGTTTGAAGTTTGTCCTTCACTGCTGCACTCCACTTGAAGCTTTACTTCACTGGTGTTTGTTTACTATATGGACATTTTATTATTTTTTGACATATGACTATATGGACATTATATAGGGTGTCTCTAAATATAATCTTTTTCTTGATATTTCATTTATGTAAAAAAATTGCAAATATTTTTTTCATATTCTATTCTATTTTTTAACTCTTTATTTTTAGAGGTATATGCACTGAGTTTGATTTACTCATATTGTGTTTGGGGACTTCACACTCTTGACACGTATTTATGGTTTGTTTTTGCATTTAAATTGCACTTATTTGTATATGGTTTGCATTATACTTTGGAGGTGGTCTTGGAGACATTAAGGTGTAAGAAGCAGCAGACCGTTGATGGTGGAGGAGTATTGTAGTCCAGTATCGGAATGCAGGCAAAGGTGAGGTAGGGTTCATCAGACAGCAGAAGGATTCCTGTAGTCCAGCAACGGGATGCAAGTGATCGCAGGGAACAGCGAACAACGGAGGGGTACTGTAGTCCGACAGCGGATGCAGGTGCAAACGGAATACTGTGGAAGTGGAAGAGTCCAGTAGTCTGCAGCAAGAGGTAGAAGGCTACAAACGCAGAGGGAGTAACAGCCGGGTATGGTGGAAGACTGGGAGGTGTCCTGTAGTACAACAGCGGTGAACAAGCAACTTACAGTTGACGGATGGTGTAACAGTCCAGGTCAGGCACAGGCGGCAGATCAGGTACAGAAACGGAATCCAGAAGAGTAGTCGGGTACAAAGCCAAAGTCGGGGGGCAGGCAGCAAACAGCAGAGTCGGGAACAAGCCGGGTTCAATACGGATCAGGATACGGATGCAGGTTCAGGTTCAGATACAGGTTACCAGGAAGCACGGGAACGCTGTTGATCAGGCAGCAAGGCAGTGAAGCATGGATCCAGTTTAATAGCGCTATTGGCGCCAATTTGCGTCAAACGGCCGCGCGCGCACCCGCACGTGCACGCGCGCACCGCTGATCGCGGTAACGCTCCTGAAACTGCGCAAAAGATCTCCTGCGACTTACGCCGCTCGGACGCCTGTGAGAAGGATCTTCCTGACACCCTGTTACCTTATCATCCCTCCCATTTCCCTATCTGTGATTGGTTACAGCGATTGCATGACATTGGTAGCGGGCTGGTACAGTGGTCAGTCACTAGCTGTGTCTGGCGGAGACAGAAGGTAACAGATTGCGCTGCTGGATGGTCCCACGGCCGCGTGAGAGGCGCATTCTGGGAATACGCCATATGACGTCTTCCCAGGACAACTTTGCTCCCACACAGCCATCATAGATCTATACAGTATGTAGGTACTATGGGGCAGGCGGGAAGGTGTTAACAATGCTGTGTGTGTGTGTGTGTGTGTGTGTGTGTGTGTGTGTATATATACTGTATGTGTATATATACTGTATATGTATGTATGTGTGTGTGTATATATACTGTATGTATGTACTATATGTATATGTGTAAGTGAGTTTTATGTGTGTGTATGCATGTATGTATGTGAGTTTATGTATGTATATGTGTGTATGCTTATAGGCATGTGTGTGTGTATATATGTATGTACATTCATTTTAATCTTGACCCCTAATCCTGTAGGATCAGAACTGCTTTTTTAGGGATGGTTTACATGAGCGGTAAGGGCTGAATGCTGCATGTAGGACAGACCATTAATTTCAATGAGCTTACCTACCCAAAGAAGCACAGGGAAGTCCCCAACACTTTTTACAATTTGTACCATGCCAATTTGTCATGCACTTAAACACACTACATTGCCAATGCATAAGGGTACCATTAAGAATTAATGGCACCCTTGGTTGTCTGCTAAAGAGCAGGATATTTGTCTGTGTGTCAGGAATAAGTGTGATTTTTTGCATATTTGCCACATAATGTGAACCAAGTCTTGAACTAGGGTGCCTCGGGACTGAAAATACTTTTCAAGGCTGACTGAAAAAAGGGTGAAAAACACTACTCTAAATCATAGAGCTCCCCCTAGCTGCAGCCTAGTAATAACATAGCTGAGAGGTCTACCTATTATACCTGCATGGAAAAACAAACAGCACTCATTAAAAACTTCATTTATCATTCTCCTGTGATCAGCTTTAGTCAGAAACTGAATCAAATTACCTCATTTGGCAGCACAAGACATTTAAACTGATAAAATGGCCTAGAATTTTATACATTGAGTGGAGTGACTTTTTTTCTTAACTTTAAGCTGTGGGGGATTGGGAACATATCCAGACACAGACAGGAAGAAGGATTGCTCTCATTATGATAAGAGACTTTTTTTTCCCCTACTGCTGGATAATAAATATATGACTAACATTTGCACGGCAGTAAGTAGCGTGAACAATCTAGATTCAGATCGATTACTGAAAAAACAGAAAATTGTTCCATACTTACCGTAATTTTCTTTTCCTGGTGCCTATCCATGGCAGCATACCTGTGACAAGCTCCGCCTTGGCTCCTCCCTCAGGACTAGTGAATATTATAAAAGAAAAGGTTAGTACAGCCCCCGCATTCTCGTTAATATAGAATACCGAGGGTGGGATTGTATGCTGCCATGGATAGGCACCAGGAAAAGAAAATTACGGTAAGTATGGAACAATTTTCTGTTTTCCTGGTGCCTCCATGGCAGCATACCTGTGACAAATAACTAGCTGAGACGGGTGGGATAATGCTTAGAGGTTTATTAAAGAATTTATTATTTAGAAGAGGCTAAGGCCGAAGTGATTGCCTGTCTGCCAAACTCCACTGAGGAGAGAGCTCCTGGGTCCACCCTGTAATGTTTCAGGAATGTGTGTTGGGATGACCAGGTTGCTGCCCGACAAATAGTTTCGATCGACACATTCGCTCTTGCCGCCCAAGAGGCAGAGACCGCTCTTGTGGAGTGCGCCCTGACCGCTGAAGGGGTCTCTAGTCCCTTTGTCCTGTACACCTTGTGGATGAGTTTGACGATCCATGAAGCGATCGTTCTGGCTGATGCCTCCTTTCCTTTACGTTTTCCCCAGGGAATTATGAACAGTCTGATGGAAGCCCGGAATGGAGCTGTGGCTTGGAGATAGCATTTCAGAGTGGAGGCGATGTCTAATTCATGAAGAGTGACAGAGTCCTGTTCAGAAAATGTTGGGAGTGCCCAGGGTTCTGACATGCTCAAGGATGAAGCGACCTTGGGAATGAACCCTCGTATTGTTCTAAGTTCCACTCTATCTGGGTAAAAAATAATATGATCCTGATCTGCTCCCAAAGCTTGGAGCTCTGACACCCGCCTGCCGGAGGTTATGGCTATCAGAAAGGCTAATTTTAAAGTTAGGTTCCAGAGTGATATTGAGTCCGAAGGGGCAAAGGGTGGATTGGCTAAGGACTCCAGGATGACCGTAAGGTCCCAAGTGGGAAAAGATTGTTTAGACGGTGGTCTGATCTTCCTGACGGCCTTAAAAAATTGGATTAACAATGGGTCCTCCGCCCATCTTCTACTGGTTGCTGCTGAGATCGCTGACACCTGTACCTTCAAAGTACTCAATGCAAGACCCAGGTCCAGGCCTGCCTGCAGGAACTCAAGAATTTGAGATGACGAAGGGGAACCTGGATCACAGTTTCTATCAAGCATGAAGGTCTTGAAGTTGTTCCATACTTTATCATATATGTTGTTTGTGGATGGTTTTCTTGCCTTGAGCAGGGTTGCGATCACCTTGTCGGAGCACCCTAGGGATTGGAACCTTTCCCTTTCAGTTGCCAGATGTGAAGGTCCAGCCTGCGGGGATCTGGGTGGGTGTGACATCCTTGCGACAGGAGGAGGGGTACTATTGGAACTTTGACTGGAGGACTGGTGCTCAGATCCATTGCCGTAGGGAACCAAGGCCTTCTTGGCCAGTATGGCAGAACCGCTATCACCGTCGATGTCTCCCTCACGAGTCTTGACAGGAACCTCGGTATGAGGGGCCGTGGGGGAAAAGCGTAGGCCCGATCGCATGCCCACGGGGCTGATAGGGCATCTGTTGCCTCCGCCTGGGGGTGCGGAAATCTCGAGATAAACCTTGGAAGTTTGGTGTTGGATGCTGTCGCAAAGAGATCTAGCTCGAGGGGCCCCCACTGGATCATTATCCAGTTGAAGATTTCCGGGTGTAAGGACCACTCGTTGGTGTCTGCGAACCTGCGGGAAAGGCTGTCTGCCCTTGAGTTGAGATGGCCGGGCAGATAGACTGCCCTCAGGTCCTTCAGATTCCTTTCGGCCCAGAGGAATATGGGCTCCACCTCGTTCAGGAGGGATCTGCTGCGCGTTCCTCCTTGACGGTGCACATAAGATACCGCGGCCCTGTTGTCCATCCTGAGGAGAACTGGTTTGCCCGAAATCTCGAACTCCAGGGCTAGCAGTGCAAGATAGGCCGCTCTGAGCTCCAGGACATTGGACACCACGCCTGCTGCATTGAAGGACCATCTCCCTTGTACTGAGGTCTTGTTGGAATGTGCTCCCCAACCAGCTGCGCTGGCATCGGTAGTAATTATGATCCAGTCGACATGCCCTAGCGGGCGAGACTTCAGAAGCGACTGTCTCTTCATCCACCAATGTAGACTCCTGAGCATCCGGGTTGTCAGGTGTATGGGTTGGGATAGATATCGTTTGTTCCACATTCTTAAGAACTCCAGCTGAAAATGTCTCAAATGCCAGTGGGCCCAGGGGACCATAGGGATGCATGATGACATCCGACCTATCAGGCTCAAACAATTTGAGGCTGTCAGGTGGGATCTCGAGCTCACCTTCTTCATCTGTTGGATAATGGAAGATACCTTCTGAGGTGGGAGAGACACTGATCCTTTCATTGTATTGAACAGGGCTCCCAGATAGACCATCTCTTGGGTCGGAGAGAGAAGACTTTTCTCGTAGTTTATCTTCCAACCGAAATCCACTAGTGTTGTTAACAGGATATCCCTGTGTTCTAATAACTGGGTTGGGTTCTTCGCCAGGAGTAGAAGGTCGTCCAGATAGTGATACACCCGGAGCCCCAATTCTCTCAGAGGTGCTATGATGGCAATCAGGGTTTTTGTAAAGACTCAGGGTGACGTGCAGAGGCCAAACGGAAGGCTCCGAAATTGGAGATGTACTTGCCCCACCGCAAATCTCAGGTATTTCTGGAACGTAGGGAGTATAGGTATGTGTAAGTAGGCGTCTTGCAGGTCTATTGACAACATCCAATCCCCTGGTTGGACTACGCGAATGATCGTCTGAAGAGACTCCATCTTGAACTTTTCCAGAAAAATGTAGCGATTTAGCCTCTTTAGGTCTATCACAGGTCTCCACCCTCCGTTTCTTTTGGGGACTAGAAACAGGGTGGAATAGAAACCTGAAAATCTCTCGGATGGAGGCACTGGAACTACTGCCCGTTGTTCCTGTAGGGAAAGAAGAAATCGCTTCAGAGCTTCCGCCTTTTGAGGAGATCTTGACACCCTTGTCGGAGAAAAATAGTCCTTGGGGGGTTGGTTTAGGAAGGACCAGGAATGACCGTGTTTGACTGTTGCAACTACCCAGGGATCCCTGCATTTTTGTTCCCAAATCTTTGAGAACTGTTTCAACCTGGCCCCCACAGGGATCACTTGGGCTGGCCTGGCGTCAAAAAGATTTTGATGGCTCCTGTGGGGTAGGTACCGGCCTCTGCCTCCTGGACTTGAGAAACGTAGACTGTGTGCTCTTCCAGTTGTGCCTGAAGCCTTTCCCTTGTCTTGATTGTCGGTAGTCCCTATTTTTGGAATATTGGAACCTTGGTGCAGAGGATCTGAAACGTCTAGATCGCCTGTCTTGAGGAAGTAGGCCTGACTTTCCGCCGGTGACCCGAGAGATGGCTTTGTCGAGTTTTTCCCCGAACAAGGCTTTACCGTCAAAAGGTATCTTGCACCAATTTTGCTTCGAGGCAACGTCCGCTGCCCATGGTTTTAGCCACAGTGCCCTTTTGGCCATTACTGTGTGAAGCATTGCCCTTGCGGAGCAACGAATGGAATCGATGGCGGCTTCTCCAATGAAGTCGGCTGAGAGCTTCAGCTCATCCAATGCCCTTATTATCTCTTCTTTAGGGATATCCTGTTGGATTGCCGACTCTATATTATCTGTCCAGACGCGTAGTGCGTTGGACACTGATGTCAGAGCTATTGCAGGTTTACAGGCATATCCTGCCATCTGATAGGCCTTCTTAAGGTCAAGGTCCATCCTTCTATCCAGAGGGTCCTTGAAGGAGGTTGAATCATCTAGGGGTAAAGTGACGTTCTTGGCCAGCCTTACCACTGCGGCATCTACCACCGGCGGGCCGTCCAGCATTTTGGAATCTGCCTCGGAGAGAGGGTATAATTTTCCCAATCGATTGGTGGAAAGTCTTTTGTCTGTCCTCCCCCATTCTTCCTCGATCACCTCCCTGATTTCCTCCATAAGAGGGAAGAAGGAGATCTGGCGCTTAAGGAAGGGGAAGTATGATTTGGACTTCCTGACCTCCACGTTGGAATCCTCCCAACCGATTGCTTGTTTAACGGCCTGCACATAGGGCTGGACCATGGCAAAGGCAAAGCCAGAGGCATCTGTGTCATCTGAGGAATCCTCTGAAATGGCCATTTCGTCCTTATGCTTAGAGGAGGAGGGAGGGAACAGACGACCACTTCCACTGGTGGATGGACCAGGAATGGAGGCCTCAGCCATCAGCTCCTGAGGAGGAGATGCCGGTTGTTGTGTCGGCCTTATAGCGACCAATTCCGTAAGGGAGTCTTTTACTGCCTTTTTAAGGAGATCTGCCACCTGTAGGCTCTCAGACTCTCTGTCTGCTGCATAGTCTCTAAGGCAATCTCGACAAATTAGTTTGTCCGGAAGTGGGGAGCCTCCGCAGGCCTGACATCTGGTAGGTCTAGGTCTCGGGGAGCGCGAATGACGGCGCCTCTTAGCTGAAGCTTTCCTGCCGCTTCTGTAATGCCCATGTCTGGGTGACCTGTCTCTGCTGTGACAGGAATCATCATCGTCATCTCCATATCGCCTTGAGGTCTTCTTAGACGTCTTCTGGCGTACAGGACTGAAATACAAAAGTATCGTCCTTAGTGCACTCTTTTTTTTTTTTTTTTTTTTTTTAAACTTACCTGGGCGTAGGTCCTTACCTTGGAAGTAGAGTAGGATCTTGAGCGGGCGGCGAAAGGCTCATGTTTAGGCGGCTTAGCAGAGGTAACGGCTAGGAAAGAGTCAGAGGAAAAGGCGTCAACCCGTCGTGCGCTGATTCACGGAAAAGAAGGGAATTTGCCTACAAAAGTGACGATTCCCACCCCCCGTTACTGTGTGTTGTGTTTTGTGTTTTTTTTTTTTTTTTTTTAAATCCATTTTTTATATATATATTTTTTTTTTTTTTTGGAGGCTCCGATTTAAATAATTTAATATATTAATAAATTAATTCTTTTTAAGTGAAAAAGAGACATTCCATCAGAGCTATACCAATATATTCGGATGATCACATGTACAAAAACAAATGCATTTAAAACATGCCTTACCTTAACAGGGGTGGGAATAGCCTGGAACTCTAAAGTGTAATTCTCTTGTTGACCACAGGCATTTCACTTGTGCTGCTGGGGAAATAAATAGGAGGAGGGGAAGTGATGTCGTGCTAAAGCTCCTCCTCTGACACTCTGAGGGCAAAAAGAACCATTTGCCCTCAAAACAGATGGCCGCCGAAGCTTCCGACGCTACCGCACACGCACCGAACGTCAAAACTGACCGTCGAAACATACAACCCGCTGGCGCATGCGCAGACGACGGCGGGAACGCTAGACTATTATAAAATGACACAGACTCGCCGCGCGCGGCCCCTAGTGAGTCTGGGAGTGACAAACAGGAAGGACAGATGAGACTGGAGGGAAAAAACAAACCTCAGGGACAGAGCAAAGCTGCTACCTCTGCTGCCATAGACTGGAGCCTGAATGCCCATACTGCAGGTAAAGCTCTTACTTAAGAGACAAACTGCTTGTCCCAAAAGATCCTACAGAAGGGACTTCCAACCTTATAAGCGCATTTAGCTGCCCAAGAGAAGGAACTGCGTCCGGGAGAGGCTTGAACCCGGACGGACGCTGCCGAATGCAGAAGGTAAGGACGCCGACCAGGATTCACTGCCATGAGGTATGAGGAAAAAAAGGAGAATGCGGGGGCTGTACTAACCTTTTCTTTTATAATATTCACTAGTCCTGAGGGAGGAGCCAAGGCGGAGCTTGTCACAGGTATGCTGCCATGGAGGCACCAGGAAACAATGTTGTTTTAATAAGCTAAAGACACATTAAAAGCTAAGCAAGCTGTAGGTTAATTTTCTAACTTGACATGCAGGTATGCAACTTGATATTTAAAAATAAAATACATTAATATAAAAAGACGTTTTAAGCTAAATTAAGGTTCAGACAATTTTTCAAATGCTTTCATGTTTTTATACAAAGGAAACTTACTTCCTTCACCTCCATATTTCTTCATGAATCATAACTGTCATTCAAATTTCATCTGAAGATGAAGCTTGGTGTCCCTGCGTGACTATTTAGATGAGTACTAATTTATCTAAAAGATCCGACTTTGATGTATGCGGGATTGGGGAGAAGGGAGGCATAGAGATTATATGGTAACATTTAATTTCTGAATAAAAAAAAAATCACCTTCACATTTTGTAAGCTTGGATATATAAATAAATTTTCCCAAAAAAAGTAACTAAGAATTACAGGATACGTAAATCTGTTGCAATATCTGTCATATTGTATACAAATTGGCTTGGTATCCTGCTACAGAAAGCTGGTTTGTATGAACATAAGGTGAACTTAGGCTGTCCAATATAAGATGCTTATTTGTCACGGCTTTTTAAACGATAAATATATTTTTTCTCATGCTATTGAAATTAGTATCTGCTGCAGTTTTTTGTTTTCCCCCGATTCTTGGATTTATACAATTTTATATGTGCCTGTTAGGTGATAAAATAGGATATCTACACTATAGCAATCTGATAGACAGTACATAAAAATTCAAATAAATAAGGAATGCCACACATCAGGATACAAATCTTTTAAAGTGATAATGCATGAGAAACGACATTTGCCAAGTGGGCTGCTTAAAATATACACATTTCTAGCTATCAATGTATTATGATGAAAAAAACTAATAGCAAACAGAAGACACATGTACACATCTTACTGGCAAAACAATACATCGCAATAAAAAAAGACAAAAAAAACTTTCCGTTATAATTGTATGGGACCGAACCTCTAAATAACTTATGGAATTCACCTGTCACCCACATCTGCCTGCCTGCATCAAGAAGCATACCTAACTTGAAGTCAATGAATACTTGTAGGTAGTTAATTAGGACATTCTTCTTCCAGTAATATCTGCATAATTTGTTCCACAATAGATAACCAAAATCAGTTTAAAACTAACAACACAGTATATGGCTTCTTCGTGTACTTAAAGTGGTTATAAAGCTTTGTTACTTTTTTTTATATAATTTTATTTTATTTTTTAAATTATTTATTATTTAAATGTATTTAATTTAATATAAAAAAATCAACAAATATGCCTATACTTAGCCTCAATCCTCTTTATCTGGAGTCCCCCATCAGCGCACCAGGCCCCTCCTCTTCATCGGGTGCCCCCAGGGAAAGCGCACCAATGTTATTTTTTTTAATATAATTTAATTTATTAAATCATTTATTATTTTAATGTATTTAATTTAATATAAAATCAACACATATGCCTATACTTACCTCCTCTGTGCAAAGGTTTTGCACAGAGTAGTCTCAATCCTCTTTTTTTGGAGTCCCCCACTGGCGCACCAGGCCTCTCCTCTTCATCGGGTGCCCTTAGGGAAAGCACACCAATGTGTGCTTGCTCCAGAGTCCCGCTGCTGCAACAATTGAAACAGACATCGGGACTTGGCCCCAACTCCTGCACTCGTGTCACCAGATTTAAATGACAGCAACAGGAACCAATCGCCTCCACTGCTATTAATCTGTCCAATAAGGAGAGAGACAGTGGCGGGAGCTACTGCGTTCGTGCACACTGCTGGATCGGATGGGCTCAGGTAAGGGAAATGGGGGATCCGGGGAGCAGCTGCTGCACAGAAGGTTTTTCACCTTAATGCATAGAATAGAAAGCATTAGAGTGAAAACGCTTAAACTGACCTAAGCACATATATCTGTAGTGTCTTATTATCTTTTTCCAAAGCCCTGAAGCCTATGTCTTTCTGCTGCCCTGTTATTCTGTTTTTAGCTTGATAACTTCTGACAAGTTCCGACAACTGAGATAAACCAGCCAGAGTATAAACATATACTCTGACCCACCTACCTGACACATACACTGACCTACCTTAACATTACACATACACTGTCCCACCTACCTGACACATACACTGACCTACCTGACCATTATACACACACTGACCCACTTACCTGACACATACACTGACTTACCTACCTGACACATACACTGACTTACCTACCTGACACATACACTGACCTACCTGACCATTATGCACACACTGACCCACCTACCTGACACATACACTGGCCCGCCTACCTGACATATACTCTGACCCACCTACCTGGCACATACACTGACCTACCTGAACATTACACATACACTGACCCACCTACCTGACACATACCCTGACCTACCTGACCATTATACACACACTGACCCACTTACCTGACACATACACTGACTTACCTACTTGAAACATACACTGACCTACCTGACCATTATACACACACTGACCCACCTACCTGACACATACACTGACCCACATACCTGACACATACTCTGACCCACCTACCTGACACATACACTGACCTACCTAACTGACACATACACTGACCCACCTACCTGACACATACACTGACCTACCTGACCATTATACACACACTGACCCACCTACCTGACACAAACACTGACCCACCTACCTGACACATACTCTGACCCACCTACCTGACACATACACTGACCCACCTACCTGACACATACACTGACCTACCTGACCATTACACATACACTGACCCACCTACCTGACATATACACTGACCCACCTACCTGATACATACACTGACCTACTTGACCATTATACACACACTGACCCACCTACCTGACACATACACTGACCTACCTGACCATTACACATACACTGACCCACCTGACCATTATACACACGCACTGACCCACCTACCTGACACATACACTGACCTACCTACCTGACACATGCAATGACCTACCTGACCATTAGACATACACTGACCCACCTACCTGACACATACACTGACCTACCTGACCATTATACACACACTGACCCACCTACCTGGCACATACACTGACCTACCTACCTGACACATACACTGACCTACCTGACCATTACAAATACACTGACTGACCTACCTGACACATACACTGACCTACCTGACCATTACACATATACTGACCTACCTGACCATTACACACACACACACACACACACACTGACCTACCTACCTGACACATACACTGACCTATCTGACCATTACACACACACACACACACACTGACACATACAATGACCTACCTGACCATTACACACACACTGGCCTACCTACCTGACACATACACTGACCTACCTGACAATTACACACACACACACTGACCTATCTACCTGACACACACTGACCTACCTGACCATTACACATACACTGACCTACCTGACCTTTACACACACACTGACCTACCTACCTGGCACACTGACCTACCTGACCATTACACACACACACACTGACCTATCTACCTGACACACACACTGACCTACCTGACATTACACATACACTGACCTACCTGACCTTTACACACACACACACACACACACACTGACCTACCTAGCTGACACATACACTAATCTACCTGAACATTACACATACACTGACCTACCTGACCATTACACACACACACACAAACACACACACACACACACAAACACACAAACAAACACACACTGACCTACCTAGCTGACACATATACTGACCTACCTGACCATTACACACACACTGACCTACCCGAGCATTACACACAAACTGACCTACCTGACCATTGTACACATACACTGACCTTCTTGACCATTACACACACACACTGACCTACCTAGCTGACACATACACTGACCTACCTGACCATCACACACACACTGGCCTACCTACCTGACACACACACACTGACCTACCTACCTGACACACACTGACCTACCTGACCATCACACACACACACTGACCTACCTAGCTGACACATACACTGACCTACCTATCTGACTCCTATTTCCTGCACTACTTACCAATCATTCCCCACATCGGGGCTCTCCTCAGCACTGGGCGGGCAGTGTTGCTCTGGTGTCCTTGCTGGACGGGATGTCAGCTAACAAATGCTGCACCTCTCGATGCTCTGATCTCCACAAGCCCCGCCCCTCCGCTGCACACACACTGACACTGCTGTGAGCTTTTACTCTGTGAAGACATTGGGGGATTGGAGGCATACAGAGGCCGTGGTTGTGCCCTGTGGTGTAGTGCGCCCTAGGCGACTGCCTACTCCGCCTAGTGGTAGCACCGGCCCTGATACTCAGAAATGGGAGGATGACCTTGGGCGTACAATAACTGCTACAGAATGGTCAGATATCTGGTTGGCTACCAAAACATTCTCCCCTAACATTTTGGCAGTTGAAACCAATTATAAAGTCTTGACCCGGTGGTACCTTGTACCTTCCAGAGTTGCTAAATACTCTCCATTCTGGTCAGCCCTGTGCTTCCGCATCTGTTCGGACTTGGGCACGCAAGGTGGGCCTGTTCTATAGCTCAAACCTTCTGGAAGGAAATATTTTTAATTGCCTCCAAACTATTCAAAATGCCAATGCAACCAGACCCTACCACAGCATTACTTAATCTTAAACCTGTATACTTGATACATATACAGTTCAAGCTTTTTGTCCAGCTCCTTACAACTGCTAAGCAAACTCTTGCGAAAGCATGGGAATCCCCTTCTTTGGTGGTAGCTGAGTCAAAACATAGAAAGTATAACTTCATGATTCACTCTAAAATGAAGTATCCTTATTTATTTATCATATTTCATTTTATGTTTTATATTCTTACCTACTTCTGTAATTATTGAGCTTCATTCCTTATGTTAATATGTATCCATTAACATATATGTTAAGCTTATTACTATGAACTTAATAAAAACATCTTTTGACAAGGAAATTCCAAGGCCTAAGCCTAGCCCCTTTATCTGAGAGCCCTCAAGTGACTTATCCTATTATTGGTTAAACTGGATGAACTCAACCAGACTAATTACAAACTGTGTAACTATGTACCTACCTATCTACTTATAATCCTCTTTGGTCAATTGATGTGTACCCTCTAATTCAGGCAGCTTCTGTTTATGCTCCTAGTACTGCAGAATAAGCTGGATCTGGTTCTAGATGTACAGTATCTCTTGGGTGCATTTTATCTCTTTGTTGTTTGTATGCACATTGACATAGCAATCTGCTTTGTTATGCTTGTGATTTTAAATTGCCATTACAGTCTGCTTTTTCTTTTAAAAGACAGTGTGTGCCATCTTTGTTAATTTGCTGTAAGTTCCTAGTCAAGGCATTCTAGTGGTATCAGCAAGGTTGAGACCTTGCCTAAGGCTAGAGATAGTAGAGGATCCAGAACTACCAGTGGCTCCTGCAGGGGTAGCACTACATATTAAAAGAGAAAAGAGTTGCCGACTCAGTTTGTGAGTAAATTAGCTGCTGAAAGTGCTTAAAATGTTTAACATCCCTTTAAATGCTCCAAAAATGTACATACGTGCCGTCCAAAGGTTTGAGGCATTATGACTTGCTTTAAAATATCTAGTCATGCCTGTTGCTAATTGCCTTGGTATATGGAAGTGAATGCACATCTCCAGTAGACAAAAAGGAATAGCCCATTAAAACTAATAAAATACAATAGCAAAACCAGCTCTTACTACAATATTTATCTCTCCCACCAAATGTCCTCAGTCTGAAGGCCAGTATCATTCAATCCACTTTCACCAAGTCCAGGTCGTTCTGGACCCTCCTCTAGCCTGTGACTGTACAATGAAAAGAGAAGCAGCTCAATGATGAGCTTATCTTTGTCAATCTGCATTTTTCTCCTATGAGCACTTTTTTTTGTCATGAACTGATTGACTGCTTGTTTTGACACTTTCTCCCACACTCTAGATCTAATATGCCGGGAGTGCAATAGGCTGATATAAGGTCTAATACAGGTACTTATGCCGCATACACAAATGTCCGGACTTTCCGGCAGACTAGGTCCGAAGGGATTAGTCTGTCAGACAATCCGATCATGTGTGGGCTAGTCCGATCGTTTTTCAAAAATAAAATAAATCCGACGGACCTAGAAATAGAACATGTTTTAAATCTATCTGACGGACTCAATTCCGATGGACTAAAATTGGGAAAATCGTTCGTCTGTGTTCTGGTCCAATGGACCAAATACGATGCAAGGGAAGCTATTGGCTACTGGCTATTGAACTTCCTTGTTTCATTCCGTTTACATCATCATGTTCAAAACGAATGGACTTACGCACAGACATAGTCCGTTCATGTGTGGCCAAGTCCGTTCATTCGGAAAGTCCTTTAGAGTCATGTGTGCGCGACATTAGACTGCGTACATTTAAAGGACTATTGATGTATTGATGGTTACAGACTTGCATTCATGTGTGTCTTTTATTTTTGCCTAAAGATCAGCTTTAATGAAAACATCCCTGAATCAATGTTCTATTACATATTTTTATAACTTTAAATAGAACAGCATCCAATTTACAACAGCATCCAAACATCCAATCGCACTGTTAGGGAAATTTGGTTACACACACCATTTGGTGCAGCGCTCTATAAACACAGTTATTGACCTTGCCCCCTGTCCCACTCCCATTAAGTGGGTAAAATAGACTGTCATGAGGTAACCAAATGAAGAAAAAAATGGTAAAACATAGCAGCAGGGAAGCAAAAGCAAGGTAGTATGTGCTGCTGGATAGAGTAGGGGAGCTTTAAAGCAAACCTTTTCATCACATTCACAAAGCAAGTGCCCATTTCAAATGTGCACAAAGTAGAACTTATACTTCCTCGACTGCAAAAATCAAGTGAAACATGTTGTTCCTTGGTGCTCCGATGGCACTGATGAGTGGTCCTATGCATCCTTATGAAACCTTCTGAAAATCTTTTGCAGCCTGTAATGGTTCAGTCCTGAGTTATTGTAGAGATGGAGCAGTCATTGGGACCAGTGTCCCCTAGTGCCAAAGGAGGACAAGTCATCCTGTTCCTTGGGCTACCCAGGGACTGTTTGTTCTTTATCCTGTTGCAGTCACTGATCTGATCATAGGTGGCAGGAGAGAGTACACACTGCAAATATGCAGCTCAAAGGAACAAGACACCTGATGCCTACCATGGCATTGGGGGGGCACTGATCCTAACGGCTACCTCCTTCCTACAATAACTTGCAACTGAACCATTAGACGATTTTTTTTTTTTTTTTAACTTAGATTTTTATTGATAATATTCGCGGTACAGAGGCATAGACATGTTTCACAGAAAGGAAAGTGTGAATACATTTTATCACGTAAAAAGAACAAAAGAGAAAGGCCAGGTTACAGAATCATGTTTTGTCGACATCGATCGGTATTTAGACTGATAATAACATTGCTGAAATAATAGAAAACATATAGCAACAATTCAGACATAGCTGCAATTGAAAGGCCTATTGGTCAACATATTTGGATATAACACAGAATACAGCCATCGATTAAAACAATTATGAGAGTTACGTATACCTAGCTGGAACTGTAAGGAGAACAATGTAGGCATAGTTCGTAACAGACTGTTATGGTGAACGAATCTGGTGCTAGAGATCAAATCAGTCGCTTGCTCCTTGGGTCATTGATCCAAGGTTCCCAGTCCCTGAGGAATTTATTTTAGAAGAGGTGTGTTTTAGAGAAGATGTGTTCCATTTCGAAATTGGAGTTTAGAATGGATATCACCTCTCGGAGGTCTGGGGGTTGAGAAGATTTCCACCTACGAGCGATAGCCAATCTTGCAGCAATTAGAACGTGGGTGGATATTGTTTGTAGCTTTTTGGGCCAGGATGGAATCGCCAGCCCAAGAAGGATATCCAGGGGGGTTAGATTCGAGGCCGCACAGTTTATAGTGTGAAGGATGTTGCGTACTTGAGACCAAAAAACTGTTAGCGATGGGCATTCCCACCAAACATGAAAAGGTGATCCTACAGAACCGCACCCCCTCCAGCATAGAGGAGATACATCCGGGAAAATTCTTGCTAGTCTGTCGGGCGTGTAATACCAGTGGTGGAATACTT
Organism: Lithobates pipiens; assembly: GCF_037356315.1. Classification (NCBI taxonomy): domain Eukaryota; kingdom Metazoa; phylum Chordata; class Amphibia; order Anura; family Ranidae; genus Lithobates; species Lithobates pipiens. The sequence goes on along the minus strand of NW_027507748.1, from coordinate 395,410,612 downwards.
TTTGTATTGTTTCCCAATGGGATGTGCAGCGTGAAAGCTTGGCAGGAAGAGAAAGAGCCTGGAGCCACACATTGTTAGGTGGGCTAGTCGGTAAATGCTTAGACCATTTTAAGATGTGGGTTTGAATCTGGTCATCTGAGGATCGGGATAAGTCTTTGTAGATATACGATATACCTTTGCTTGTGAGATTGATCGTGGTGAAGTATGTGAATGTGGCGTGCAGAATCCCACGTTGGTGTGTCCATTCGACCTTGTTAAGTAGGGATCTGATCCTTAAATATATGTAGAAAGATTTGTGAGAGATTCCATGAGTGGATTGAAGCTCTGCAAAGGATTTCAGACGTGAGGTGGAAAATAATTTTCCTAGATCCAAGATGCCTGCTTCAATCCATTGTTGTACGGGCAGGTCAGGTAAAATTAGAGTTAGCGACTGAATAGGCATAAAGGGCAGTATAGAGTGAGGTATGCCTTTCGACAATTGTGGTAGAGATGTCCACCATTAGACGATTTTAAAGAGGAAGTAAACCCTGATGGGTTTACTTCCTCTTTCATTCCCTGCAAAGGTAAAGCATAATGGACTACTATGCATCGCATAGCACTGTAAAGCAACTGTCTGAAGTTATCCTTTCTGTTTGGCTGATGTTCTTTTCTTAGCTATGCAATATAGTCTAGTACACTATCTCCAGATGAGATGAACAAATATGTATGTATGTGTTGCAACAAAATAATGTTATTTCAGGACTCTAAAAGACAGTCACTGTAGCACAAAAAAATGTCTCTGTTGTAACCATGTGGCATTTACAATTACGCAATCAGCTCTCCTCAGTTCTTTAAGCCTCATACACATGATCGGATTTTCGGCAGACAAAGCATCAGACTTTTGTCTAAAGGGCGTGTGCCTAGATTTTGTCTTGCATACTAACAGCACACAATTGTCTGTCAACAAACACAAATGTAGTGACTTACTACAAGGAATTTCAGCTGTTGAGCGACACCCTTTGGGCACCTTCTGCTAATGTCATGTTTTATGAGCATTGATTCCGAGCATTGGTGTTTGTACTTGACTTTTGTGTGACGTACTTGTGTACACACGATAGAAAAATATGACAACAGACCATTGTCTGCCAAAACTTTACTAGCCTGCTATCCAAAATTTGTTGGCGGAAAGTTGGCCAACAATTGTCTGATGGAGCGTACTAACAGTTGGATTTTAGGGAAACAGTCTGTCATCACACAATCCCCTACCAAAAATTTGATCTTGTGTACGAGGCTTAAGCCAGATAGGAGAATCAGGTGAAAACAGTTCCAACTTTGTTCTCTAGGCACTGAGAAAACAGGAATTCAACAGAATGTATCTGTTTATTCCTCTTTTGCTGCTTTCTTTCAAGAAGGTTCTCTCTTAAGCATCGTACACACAGTCGGATTTTCCAAAGGGAATTGTGTGATGACAGGCTGTTTGTACACTCCATCAGACAATTGTTGTCGGATTTTCCGTGGACAAATGTTGGATGGTAGGATTATAAATTTTCTGTGGACAGCAGTCTGTTGTCAGATTTTCCTATTGTGTGTACACAAATCCGTCATACAAAAGTCCATAGTACAAACACGCATGCTTGGAAGCAAGTATGAGCCAGATTTGGTCAGTCTTGTAAACTAGCATTCGTAATGGAGAATTAACATTTGTGACATGGAAAATGATGAAATCTCGAAATGCAGCACACATTCTATTCTTCTTTAAGGCTGGGTTCATACCTATGCGAATTGAATGCGGATTTCTTCGCATTCAATTCACATAGAAGGAGAATATGACCAGCTCTCTATGGAGCCTGTTCACATGTCTTCGGGGCAGCTAAAGGAGCACACTGCACAGAAATGCTGTGAGCCTATGCCTCTGTTTCAGGGTTGAATTCAGGCAAAGATTCTGACCGGATTCGTCCTTGAAACAGAGCAGGGATGTTACTGTGCGGTCCGCGGCTGTTTTAGGGGTGAACTGAGCCTGATGCGATAATAATGAAGCTGCTTTGCTGGTGATACTGATGGAGTTATGGCAAAAACAATTTTTCAAAGACTTTTTTTTCTAATGCTATCAAGAATAATATTATCATGCTTGTTATTTATTTTTGGTGCAAGTTACCACAGCACCATTATCCCATAGTTTTTAAGATCAAACATAGCCAAAACAGAGAAATACTGCGCTAGAGCTAACTAAAGTAAAAAAAAAATAAAGAGCTGCAGCAAACACCATCAAAATATCACTATGGTAAAAGTAAAATGTAAATAAATTTCTGTGCTACAAAAGATACATTTCATATAGTCAAATGATGCAGTGTATAAATATTAAAATGTCCCAATTGAAATTAATCAAAAAAGTGTCCATATATAATTCAGTGAGCAAAACAATGGGGAAAAGACATTATAATAAAGATTTAAAAAAAAAGCACTTCAGTCCAATTTGAAGGCAAATACAGATGTCCATCAACTTTCAGCTCTTTGAAGAAATAAATCTGTAAGTGAGGGTCCTCGCCAGAGCGAGTGGACTCCCTTGCAAGTGGAGTCACAGTCGCAAGCAGATTCAGCCCTCTGCAGGGACGGATGGATCTCTGATGCTTCAAGTCTGGCCAGCCACTTTCGTAGGTAGACAAGGAGACTGGGCAGCAGAGGGCAGTGTGAAGATCAGGTGGTGGATAGGCTCGTCAGTCCCTCATATGTTCGGAGTCTTCTGCTGATAGACAAAAAGTCGTTTCAGCAAGAGGCGGCAAGCGCAAAAGTGCGGCCAGTGAATCCACTAATGTGAAAAAGATGCGCCCGGGCTAAGGGCCACAAGTGTAGGAGGGAAAAAGACAGACTCCAATTGTGAAATACCATTTAAAAAAGCCTTTAATGCTTAAAAAAGAACACGCAGAATAAACTGAAATACAACATAAATTATGCACAAAGATAAATATTAATAAAAGAAAGCTGGCAAAATTAGCCACAAACACCCATGCAAAGGGGTCACATGTAACAAGATGTTTTGCAATAACTTGCATCAAAGATACAACTGTTGGTGTCCATTGTTAATTTTACATTGTATTTCTTTAAATGTAACTGCCGACTCCTGAACTATCATTTGAAGTAAAACACATAGCCAAGTATTATTCTCCACAATTTGTTTATTGAGCATTAAATAAAGAAAACAATTAAAATTAGGCATGCTATCTGTCAATAGAACTTAACCAAAAAGTTAATTTTATGTATCCAAAAATATAGAAAATATAACAAATCAAATCATTATTCAACCAAAAAATAAAATAAAAGCCACATGCATGTGTCCTGATTCTTAATATAGGGGTCAGCAATACAACAATACAATTTCAAGAGTTGGTGAAAGCAGGGGTCCGTCATCTGGAGATAATTCTGAAAATCATCTGGATTAATCTCCTGGAGCTCCCACAGCAAAGGCATATGACATAATTGGTCACGATTAATAAAGCAATCAATTTTTGGTCCAAGAAATCCTCCTTCTCCTGTTCCTGGACTGAACTTGGGTCAAAGCATTAACTCCAAGGCCAATAATAAATAAGCCGTTATCTCCACCGATTCCGCAACATGGCTGGTTGACGAGCGGCCGTTTAGAAATGAAACATAAAAGCAGGAACTGAAAAGCGTGAAAATGAAAATTGCAAAATGAAAAGTGCGAAATGAAAAGCACAAATCAACACTCACCAAACTTCTACTAACACAAAATTAGCAGAAGGAGCCCAAAGGGTGGCGCTAAAGAGCTGAAAAAACATGTAGTACGTCACTACATTCGTGTTTGTTGGCTGACAATTCCTTGCTGTTTGTATGCAAGACAAGTTCCCGGCCAACGCCCTTCAGACAAAAGTCAGAGGTTTTGTCTGTGAAAAATCCAATTATGTGTATGAGGCTTTAGACATTCTTCTTCCCAGATTGCACTCCTGGACTCTTTTTAGTAGCTGTGCTGAAGATTTGCAAAGTAAAACTGTTCTGCTGTAGATCAACACAAGCAACATAACAAATATTTCTCAGGTGGCTACAAAGTTTGGCCACGGTAACATAAAGGGACCACATAGGAATTCTATTTTCAGCTTGACCACACAATGTGACATCACTGTAATGTAATATGGGGCTCCCAGAGCTCTTGTTTTGCAAAGGGTGGAAGCAAGGCAGCAAGATATCACATTCCATTAAGGCCTAACTAGGATAAAGTCCCACTATTGAGCTCTCCCTGTCCAAGTCCCTTTGTCTCAGAATACAAACTCATATCAAGAGTAATTCCCTTCTCTTTGTAAATAATGATCGTCCGGGCTGGTCTGCTTGTGTAATCCAAAAAGCAATCTTTACTTAGGCTCAGACCACACTACTGCAATATGATTTTGATTCAATTTTCAGTACCATTATGTAGTGCGACTTTGATGCAACTTTGGTTGTATTTTGAATGTGGTTTGCACATTCTATTAAGCCAGATCACACTGTAAATTACACTAAGGTGGCACAGGAACCTCTCCCAACATTGCACTACTGAGTCGCATTGATGTGAATGGGCACCATTGAAAATAATGTGATTTCCATTGTCATGCAATTCTGTGTGACTCAAGGCACATGTGAAAGTGCACAAGTGTAAACTAGGCCTCAAGGCTGCTCATTCAAGCAGAAAATACAACAGAGGTGTTACACCACAAGCACATAACTTGATGAAGGCTACAAACATATGGTGAATGTTACAAATGACCAAGCTACTCAGAGAGACCTGTACAAACACTTTTTTCTTGGCTTCCTTTATCCTGGCTGCTGTGTCTCTAAAGGAAGAAATCTCTCTCTGTATGTGCTGCCCACCAACAACAAGGGCTCCAACTACTTGGCCTTTTATAACTATGCAGCAGCACTAGGGGGCGTCAGAGTAAGTTTGCTAAGCAACTGAAAAAGGGTCCAGTCCTGAAAGAGTCCTGTGTTGGTGCTTATAGGAATAACCCAAAGACCTACAGAAACATGTTGTGCTCACCAAGGGGTATTATATAGATTTAGGCGTCTACCCCCCTAAATACCTATGTACAGTAAACCTTTCTAACTGCATCTGGCTCAAATATAAACTGTCAACAGGACTTTTTATGATTATAATGATGGTGTTGTTTTATGTACAAGCCATTATACACTTAAAAAGGAGGTGGACCTTACAGGAAGAGACAGGTCTTGAAATCAGTGCGACTTTATTACATGTGTCAGCAGTAGGGATGAGCCGAACGCTCCCCCGTTCGGTTCGCAAAATAACCTGCGAACAGACAAAAAATTTGTGTGAACATGCGAACACCATTAAAGTCAATGGGACACGAATGTGAAAAATCAAAAGTGCTCATTTTAAAGGCTTATATGCAAGTTATTGCCATAAAAAAGTGTTTGGGGACCTGGGTCCTGTCCCACATGTATCAATACAAAAAAAGTTTTAAAAACAGCCGTTTTTTCAGGAGCAGTGATTTTAATAATGCTTAAAGTGAAAACAATAAAAATTTCATATTCCTTTAAATATCCTTAGTACGCCTGTAAAGTAGCACATCGTTCCCATTTTTATAACAGTGCCACAGAAAAATGTACATTTCTAAAGGAAAAAATGTCATTTAAATCTGCTCACGGCTGTAATGTATTGTCGGATCCCGGCAATATAGATGAAAATACCAACAAAAAATGGAGTGGATGTCCCTCAAAATCCATACCAGGCCCTTCAGGTCTAGTATCGATATTAAGGGGAACCCGCACCCAATTTTTTAAAAAGGGCCCCAGGTACTATATACTCTGAACAGCAGTATATATACTATATGGCCAGCCCTATATACTCTGCAGAAAATTGGGCTTTAGGTGTTGGTGGTATCAGAACACTGTAAGCCCTCCCAGATATTCTTGCAGAAATGGGCCCTGCTGTGAAATATTATATCAATAATTGCAATTACATCCCTCTGTTAAACAGGGGCAGAAAAATGGGGCCTTGGGTGGTGGTGCCACAACACTGTAACCCCTCACAGATACTCTTGTTGGGCGCAGGAATGGGCCCTGCTGGGAAACAGGACTACCAGTTTCTTGTCCTTCTGTGGCGCACCCTCTCTCTATGCTCACGTTACTCCCTTCCTCAACCTGAGAACCAGCAATGGAGCATTCAAATCACTGCGCATGCTCCAGCAGCATATAACCGACACTGTGGTTGAATAATTCTGGGTACTCCTCCGTGCATGATGGTAGGGCTACGGAAGGAGTGACTGTGGACAAGGAGCCGCTTTAGCAGCTGCATTGGAAGACAAACTGCTCTAAGCCTGGTTGACAGAGGATGAGGAAGATAAGGACGGCTTCGCTAGCCACTCCACCAATTCTTCTGCATGTTGTGGCTCAATAAAACAGCCAGTAGCAGCACCACACTACACTGTATTAGATATTGTGTACACTGCTTGAAGTGTATTAGAATGTGTACAACAGCTGCACTGTATTGTATACTGTGTACACCACCAGAAGTGTAGTAGTAACTGTACACACTATATTAGATACTGTGTACACTGCCTGCAGTGTATTAGAAACAGTACACCATGGAATGCACTGTAGATATAGGCTACACTAAATGCAGTGTATATATACTACATACTGCAGTCTAGTGTATATATATATATATATATATATATATATATATATATATATATATATATATATATATATATTAATACACTGTCTGACGTCTATTAGAAACTGTACACACTGTATTGGATACTGTGTACACCGCCTGTACTGTATTAGCAACTGTACAATGGCTGCACTGTATTCTATACTGTGTACACCACCAGAAGTGTAGTAGAAACTGTACACACTGTATTAGATACTGTGTATACCACCTGCACTGTATTAGCAACTATACACCACAGAATGCACTGTAGATATAGGCTACACTGGATGCAGAGTATATATATCTCAGGGCCGGGCTCAGCCCTTCCTTCTCAAAGCTGGCCACTTAGCTGTCAGCTAATTGCCAGCTCCTATATCTCCACAGAGACTCACCTGTTAATGATATCCTGCTTGTCAGTCCTGCCTACTTAAACCGTCCAGTCCAGATGATCTCTGCCTTCGGCTTGGTCACAACTCTAGAGATGCTCTCCTGTGTTCATGTTAAAGACTCGCTTGGCTGACATTCCTTCTGACTACAGATCCTGCTTGCTGTTCTACTACTGACTATCCGCTCTGGTTCCTGAACTGTGGCTGTAATGTATTGTCTACGTTTACTCTGTTTACCATTTATTATTATTATTAAACAAGTGTGATTTGACTGTATACATTATACATATATATATATATATATATATATATATATATATATATATATATATATATATATATATATATATATATATATATATATACACATATATACACCGCCTGAAGTGTATTAGAAACAGTACACCACAGAATGCACTGTAGCTGTAGGCTGCACTTATCGCAGAGTATATATATATATATATATATATATATATATATATATATATATATATCAAATACACTGCCACTAACTGAATAATCTGCCTGCCTAATCTAACACCAGCTATCTATCTGTCCACGCCAACAACACTACTACAGATGGCTGCTCTGTAAGCAGCCTCATATAGTGTAGGGCATGGACTAGGTCCCCCTGAGCCATGATTGGCCAAAGGCACCCTGCCATTTTTTTTAAATCATGGCTCTCACAGCAGAGTGCGCTGTGATTGGCCAAAGCATGCAGGTCAGGTGCATGCTTTGGCCAATCAGCAGCCATCAAAGCACTGCGATTTTGCAATGCATTGACAGCCTCGCCATTCATTATAGGCCATTCCATAGGAGCTTAAATTTCCCGCGAATGCCCCATAATGTTCTAAATTGGGCAAACACCCACTGTTTGAGTTGAACTTACGTTCGACTCGAACATCAGGCTCATCCCTAGTCAGCAGCCGTGTCATTTGTAGTGGGAAGTGTATCTCTTCTACAACAATCAGGATGTCTTACTATTTCCTAGGACTATGAGTATAACTTGTGGAAACTATGTAAGCAGTTCCTTCATTGAAAGTTATAAATATTTTAGAATGCTTGCCCCAGGCCACAATTCTTTTTTTTTCAATAATATCATTCTTTATCATCGCCAAGATATTGCTAAATTACAGAAAATAGATGGATTGCTCTATGATGTAGAGGCAGATGTATGATTGCAAAATGAAAATATCTTTCATTCTTAATCACTTAAAATCATTATAGTTAGACAAAGATGTCTAGTATGAGATCACTTGGATCATGAGTTGTAAAAGAAAAAAAAGAAATAAATAGCTTTCCCTTAAGAGCAGCAGTACCATTAGGCTGATCAATGTAATAAAGAATCAATACAATGTTATGGTTTCCTAATGTGTTTTCAACATATCCACTTGTTTTTCTAACACATACAACTAAATTTCAGGCTGGTAAATTGGTGTCCTACCTGCTATGGTGAGATTCAGATCTAATTTATTTTAGACCACTTGAATAACAGTGGTTATTCCCACTGCTTTCAAATGACTGCAGACATACATTCATACAGCTACACAATCCTGTACACTTTATCATCCTTTCAGTGCATGGATCTTTGGTATTCAAGCTTATTAAACCTGAATAGATATTGAAATAATAGAAACTTGTGTACACTGCTCAGATCCAATTTACCTGTTGTAATGAAGCAACTGAAAGATATAAAGAGTGCATTGAGGCCCCAGGATTGCCACAGAGCTCAGATGCCAATTATACCTGTGAGCACAATCCAACCACTAGAAAATATATTTCTAGCTACTTTTGTACATTACCTATGTAAGTTTAGGTTGCACAGGTGTTGCATGTTTACTGTAAAGTGGCAGGAAGGGAAGATAAGAAGCAAACAACTCTGGTAGCCACTCTTCCTGGAGCAACAACAGCAATCGAACAATGTTTCAGACCTAGCTGATCAATCTCTGTTCTTAAGGGCCATAGGGCTCTTATGGACCTTAGACACTTCTCTCCACTGCTATTTCCCACCATATGGTTTGGTAAAGGACAATACCTGTAATGCCGCGTACACATGATCGGGTTACCTGGCGGATTTGGTCCAACGGTCTATCTGCCCGTGTGTGGGCTCCGGTGGACTTTTTGTTCCCAAAAGTCCGGCGGACTTAGAAAGGAGTCTTGACTCAAAATTGTCCGCCGGACTCTTCAGTCCGGCGGACAATCCACCCGTCTGTGTGCTAGTCTGCCGGGCTTTTGAAATTAACGGACTTGCCCACACATGCAGTAAAGTCCATTCATTTTGAACATGGCTCCAGGTAGACAGAACTAGCGAAGGAAGTCAATGTCACCACCTCCATTGGTGAGATTGACACCTCACGAGCCCTGTCACCTGGTATGGATTTAAAGGGAAACCCCTACGCTGAAAAAACGGCGTGGGGGTCCACCCAAAGTCCATAGCAGACCCTTATCTGAGCACGCAGCCTGGCCGGTCAGGAAAGGGGGTGTGGACAAGTGAGTGCCCCTTCCCCCTGAGCCGTACCAGGCTGCGTTCCCTCAACATGGGGGGTGCTTTGGGGAAGGGGGGGCCCTGTGATCCCCCACCCCAAAGCACCTTGTCCCCATGTTGATGAGGACAAGGGCCTCTTCCCGACAACCCTGGCCATTGGTTGTTGGGGTCTGCAGCAAAAATATAAGTATTTCATCGGTGTACAGGCGGTCCCTGGGTTACAAACATGATAGCGTCTGTAGGTTTGTTTTTATGTTGAATCTGTTTGTAAGTCTGAACAGGTGCATTTTTTAAGTGTATCTCCACCCAGAAAAAAATACTTTTAAGCTTTTTGGATAGCATAGGGAAGGGTTAACATCCCTGTTACATTTGTTTTGCTGTCTGTGCTCCTGTTCTGAAGATTTTACCTCACTTCCTGTCCCGAAGACAATTGGATTTTGAAAATGTTGGGTTGTTGTGGAAACAAGCCTTGATTAAAAAAAAAGCATAAGTGGAGGTACCTTTTTCCCATAATAACTCTTATGTAGCTTACACATGATCTGAATTTTGGTTGGAAAAAGCTCTGATGGTCCCAATGGAATTCCAACAGGATTTCGCTCAAGCTGTCTTGCATACACACGGTCACACCAAATTCCGACCGTCAAGAATGTGGTGACGTACAACGGGAATAGAAAAAGGAAGTTCAATAGCCAGTAGCCAATAGCTTCCATCTTGTAGTTGAATCTGAGCATGAGAGAGTTTTTTGCACGTCGGAATTGCCACAGACGATCACATTTTCAGGTAGGAAAAATTGAGAACATGCTCTCAATCTTTTGCTGGCTGGAATATGGCCAGCAAAAGTTCGATGGAGCATACACACAGTCGCATTTTCTCTCATCTCATCTGTCTTTTGCGGGCAAAAATTCCGACCATGTGTATGTGGCATTACAGGAGTGAATTTCCCTTACTAGGGGTAGATTTCTTCTCACTTCCTGTTGTCTCCCTCCATTTGTAAGTAGGAGTCGTTTGTAAGTCGGATGTTTGTAACTAGGGTACCCCCTGTATTTAGATGTTTTCCTGGAGTTCAGCTTCAAGCTTTCCCTATTTAATTACATAACACATTATGAGGTAATATTTTGTACCCTTGTGTTGTTTATTATTGCATTGATTATTAATTAAAAATGCTGAAAATGAAATATGTGTGATTACTAAGTGTTGTAATAATAAATTACATGGTAACAACGTGCCTCAACCCACTTCACAACTCCATATAAATTAACAGTGAAAGTATTACACATCACAGGCCTTATTTATGTATGATTACTAGTTACTGACCTATTTATTAATCACTTCCCGCCCACCATATAACATAATGATGTGTGCAAAGTGGTTAAATTATCCTGACTGGATGTCATATGACATCCAGCAGGATGCGCAGCTAATTTGTGCCCCCGGGGGCAAGCACCACACCGATCGGTGATGACGTTTGTCCCTTGGATATAGTGCATCCCCTGTCAGGGTAAACAGCCAATGAAAATGGCTGTTCACCACATGATTGGTTGTGTTCAATCACAGCCAGTCACAAGTGTAAACAACAGAGCCATTTCTAGGTGATTTCTGCTTCTTCTCCTTGCACCGATTGTGTGGGGAGAGAGCAGGAATCAGTGAGTAGAAAACTTTCTGTCTGCATTTATTACACTTTACTGTGCACCACATGCCCCTCCCCCCCCATAAAGAGAACCTGTCATCAGTACTGTCACACAGCACATCTGGATCTGTCACACAGCCCATCTGAATCTGTCACACAGCCCATCTGGATCTGTCACACAGTCCATCTGGATCTGTCACACAGGCCCACCATCGGTACTGCCATCTTTGACCTGTCAGTACCGCCAACAGTACCGTCACACAGGCCCTCCATCAGTACTGTCATCAGTACCCTCACACAGGCCCATCATTAAGGATCACCCCCGGTTCGGTTCGCACCAGACCCTGCGAACAGACCTAACGTCAGACCTTTAGACCTTTAAAAGAGCAATTTTTTTAAAGCATACCAAGAAGCTAGTATATAAATGCATTACCTGCGTCCCTAAAGTAATAGAGAGTTTTCCTGTTGCGAAGGGGGAAGACAAGTATATAAATAAAGGGCCTGGTAATTGAATTTGGGGGAACCCCACGCTTTTTTTTTTAGCAATGACTTTCAATGGCTGTTCTCTGTATTACGGGGAGCCGACAATTCAAAGTGCTTTTAAATGACCTTTTTACCTGCAGAAATGACACTTTGTGCAGGGACCGTTCTAAGCATGGGAAACATGCATCCCTTTACAGGCATACTATACACACCCCCCAGGCACGAAATTTAAAGGAATATTACACTTTTATTATTTCACTTTAAGCATTATTAAAATCACTACTCCCGAAAAAACGGCCGTTTTCAAAACTTTTTTTGCATTGATACATGTCCCCTGGGGCAGGACCCGTGTCCCCAAACACTTTTTAGGACAGTAACTTTCAAATTAGTCTTTAAAATTAGCACTTTAGATTTTGAACGTTGGAGTCCCATAGACTTTAGTAGGGTTGGAGTCCCATAGACTTTAGTAGTCTGTCTTCTTTATACATTCGACAGACACCATAAGCCTTTAAAGACAGATTCGACCGTAATTCATGTGGATTTTCGGACGAATGCAATTTTTGAACGAAAAACAAAATAAATAAAAACGAATTTCGGGAGTAACTAAATAAATTAAGTTTTCGGACGAAAACGAAATTCCGAAACGAAATATTTTACTCTGCACATGTCTAGTTTTCATTAAATAAAATAGGCAAAAAGGGCACCTGAAGCTCAAAAATATGCAGAGAAAACATCACAAAAGTAACAGATATGATATCACATGACTTGTATGGGATCTGCCAACATGTTTTGCGGGCATTACTGCTTTTTCATGGCTTAATCATCCATATGTGAATCACAAAACATCTGGTATATATACAAACAAGACATAGTTAGTCATTTCATATTAACATACAATTGAATATATATATATATATATATATATATATATATATATATATATATATATACGCACACACAGAATAAACTGTCCCCAAACAAGCAGAATAAATACATTAATAAATAAATAAAATAAAAGAAAAAAAACCCCTCCAACCATCCAACCCACATTTAAAACATTACACCAAAAAAGCATACCTATATAATTGGATGTGTTCAGGGGGAGACCAAGAAAAGAGAAGACACTCCACCTCACTGATAAGGAGCATATATGAAACTTGGTCAACATGTATGGTGTAGATCATGACAAAATAAACACCTAATGGGATTAAATCAAGAAGATGTATCAATAATAGACCAGGGTTCCCATTTCATTAGCCATATAGCCGTGTTACCAGCGGCACTTAAGATGGACAAAGTTCCATTTTTGTATGCCTTATATCATATGTCACTATAATGCTATGTTAGCTCTTCAATATTTTATTGAAAGTATGTAAAGCATATTATATTTTAACCACTTCAGCCCTGGAAGATTTGGCTGCTCAATGACCAGGCCATTTTTTGCGATACAGCACTGCATCATTTTAACTGACAATTGCGTGGTCGTGCGACACTGTACCCAAACAAAATTGTCATTTTTTTCCCACAAATAGAGCTTTCTTTTGGTGGTATTTGATCATCTCTGCAGTTTTTATTTTTTGCACTATAAACAAAAAAAGAGCAACAATTTTTAAAAAAAAAACACAACATTTTGTACTTTTTGCTATAATAAATATCCCCATTTTTTTATTTTAAAAAAGCACATTTTTTCCTCAGTTTAGGCCGATATGTATTCTTCTACATATTTTTGTTAATAAAAATCTCAATAAGCGTATATTGATTGGCTTGCGCAAACATTATAGTATCCGCAAAATAGGGAAAAGATGTATGCCATTTTTATTATTATTATTTTTTTTGTAGTAATGGCGGTGATCAGTGTTTTTTATTGGGATTGAGACATTAGGGTGGACAGATCAGACACTTTTCACACCATTGACAATTATACAGTGATCAGTGCTATAAAAATACACTGATTACTGTGTAAATGCCACTGACAGGTAAGGGGTTAACACTAGGGGGAGATCGAGGGGTTAACTGTGCTCCCTAGTGTGTGTTATAACTGTGGGGGGATGGGAGTGACTGGAGGAAATGACAGATCATCTTTCCTAGCTAGTAGGAACTCACAATCTGTCTCTCCTCTCCTCTCTGAACAGGGATTTGTGTGCTTACACACACACACACACAAGTCCCTGTTCTGGCTCTCATGCCCACTATCGCATGTGGCTGGCGGTCTTCGCAACTGCTGACCACGTGCATCAGCAGCCCCGCAGTGCAGCGGGTCCACTATCCCGCTTTCTCACGAGCAGGCATCAGGCTTGAAGACCAGTTGTTATAGAAGTTGCAGGACTACCACCGACCAGCAGGATAGGTACTAAGGCAGTCCCCCAAGCAGATGACACAGACTCATCTGAGGTGCGGAGTCTAAGTACGAACCGGTGTTCACCAGAGCTCCTGATGGTGGAGATAGATTTAGCTGCGTGCTAGTACCAGAAAGGTGTGAGCAAGCCGGGATCCAGAAGCAGATGAGCCAATAAGGATCAAACAACAGAGTAGTCAGTAAACAAGCCAAAAGGTCGGTAACAAGTAGTTGCAGGTTGGGATCAGGCAGTTGAGTAGTCAAGGAACAAGCCAAGGCTCGATCACAAGTGGTATACAAAATACAGATAGCAGCAGGGAAGACAAGAGCAAGGCAGTGGCTGAGAAGGCACAATAACCTGGCAAAGAGGAAATGCTGAGACAGGGCTTATATAGGAAGTTCATGGGAGGATCAAGTAGTTCAAAGTTCAACTCAATCAAGACATAAGGCAGGGTTGTCCAATGAATCAGATAGGATTGTCCAATAAATCAGGCAGGGGGCTGTCCAGCATCACAGATAGCTCAGTGGGATGAGCCAACATCAGATACGAAGAGGTCTCAGGTTTGAGCCCAGGTCCTGACATGCCTAAAGGGACTGACATACAGCTATGACAGTTTGCAGGATCGTGCCAATCTGCTGCAGTATAATGACGGTGGCTGGTTGCCAAACAGTTAATGACACAAAGTACATTCCTCAATATAGTAGAATTTTAAACAATCTTCAGTCTGCTCTTTCAGATGAAGCCAGACGTAAACGTTTTTAGTAAAGGATCAACCGTAATTGAATTCAGTGTATGGGATATTGTATGTATAGCTAGAGTCTCAGTTCTGTAAGGTTACAAATTTGGGGTTAGGATAAAGGAGACTGGTTAATTAAATGATTGAATGAATGAATGAATGAAATACTTATATAGCGCACAATGCGAACTGAATCGCCTCTAGGCGAACAGAAGTTAGACTGAAAACACAGTTGTACCTCGTATATTATATATTTAAAGTTCCATTTGGTACGGGCAGATGTTGCAAAATAGTGATATGAAAAGCGGGTTTAGGGTTGTCTGGAGGGTATGAGTATTGTAGGGAAAGATGGAAAAGAAGGGGAGAAAGGGAAGGGGGTTCGGGCAGTGGAGGGGGAATTGCATCCATCACCTTGGTCTCTGTGAATGACATATTACAGGCATTAGGTATCAACATGCTTATATGATAGAAGTGGGGGGGTATGTTAAATATTTTTTCGAATGTTATCTCTTTTTATAGAAATAGGCAAATATCGCCTTCATTAAATACCCCTAAAGAAAGTTCACCTACCTGAAACGCATCGGGTTGAATGGAGAAACTTACTGCGTGTAACCCTTTATATACCTGATGTTCATATAAAACAGCCATGTTTTCTTGTATTTTATATGTCTGTTTTATTCACTTTTGAGCTATATGTTTTTTAACCTTTTCAATAAATTTGATAAGTTCTATAAATATTGGTGTGATGCTTTCCATTAAAAACCCAATATCCTATGGGGGCCAAACCTGTTTTATCCAGACTGAAATGAATGCATAGATCAGATGTGGTCCTAATAAAAGTAAGGGGAAGTAGCAATAAAATAAATTAATTAAAATTAAAAAAAGGGTGGGGTGGGGTGGGGTGGGGGAACAGGGTAGGGGATAAGGGGTAAGTTATGTAATGAGCATCCAGAATAATAATTGTAACAATTCAGTAACTGGTTTCAAGTTAAGCCTTTCCCTCATCTGAGTACATAAAGGAAATTCCAATGAAACCATGTTTTACTGTAATCTTCAGGTCGGTTATGGGAGGAGAATAATAGGTCTTCCATTGCGCTAATTTCTTCAATCCTTGACAACCATAGAAACAGAGTAGGAGGGTGTGTATCTCTTCACTTTGAAGAAATACAAGATTTAGCGGCATTGATTAGATGCCACAAAACTGATTTCTCATAAGTTTTAATAGGTATTTTTGAGTCATGTAGGAGGAAAAATGAGGGGTCATTGGGAAGTTCATAATCAGTACATTTTTGAGAAATCCTCTGTACTTCTCTCCAGAAATGTGTCAGCTTAGGACAAGACCAGAATAAATATAAAAGGTTTTCCCTTCCTTTCTGGCATCTCCAACAATGGTCTGAGTTAGAAGGAAAGAAAGCATGGAGAATTGATAGGGTCTGGTACCATATTGCTAAAGCTTAAGTTGGATTCCTGTATTCGGGTAGATATGGAAGACTTGAGTGAGAATCGGATAGTTTGTCTGCTTTGTTCCTCATCAAAAGTTTTGTCTAAGTCGATTTCCAATTAATAAACATATTTATGTTTATAATCATCAGATGGGGTATTCAATAGGGATTATGTCAGGGAAGGGAATGATTTATCTGTCCTTTGTTGGAGCATAATTTTTCCAGAGGAGATAATTGTGTCTGAAAGATATGCAGGGGAGGGAATGATTGAAAGAATTGTCTTCTTTGAAGCGCTCTCCAGAAGTCTAGATGGAATGGACCAGAAGCTTGCGTTAGGGAGATAATGAAAGATCATTGAAAGGATTCTAGGAAGTGAGATGTTTGATAATAATGGGATTGAAGCAGGTGTTGAAATGGGCCATCCAACAATCCTGGAGGAAAACATAGATTTCCAAAGATGGGGTAGAGTGGGGAGGTGTTAGGGATTAGAGAAGATTCGGAAAGGGTTTTGGCACAAATTTTTTGAGTAGGGTCAATTATGGGATATGAACAAAGTGAAGATGAAAGGTCAGAAAGGCACCAAGGTGCACTATGAAGGAGAATGTTGAATTGTGCCTGTTCAATGTCATCCCACAATTTAAGATCTGTATTTCAGCACCAGTCAATAAGCCAGACAAGGTGTGCAGTGCAATAATATTGCACAAGATCCGGTAAGGCTAGGCCACTATTTTGTTTGGGTAATGACAATAATTGTCAGGAAATTCTGGGTCTCTTATCAGCCCAAATTAACTGAGCAAAGAGAGAATTTTTTTTTTTAAAAGATAGAAGGTATACGTATTGGTAGAGCTTGAAAGAGATATAATAATTTAGGAAAAGTTAAGAGAGCAGACCTAGTTCAAATGTGGAGGAACATAGGTGCCAAGATATTTCAAGGCATGGCTAGTCCACTTGAGTTTGTAATTGTCTTGCATTTGAGAGACTTGAGAGGTGGGTATCGATATCCCCATCGCCTCTGATTTGTAAAAGTTAATATTGAAGTTGGAGATAACTCCATATTGATCAAATTCATAGAGGAGATTTGGGAGTGTAATAAGTGGATTGGTAATAGAAAATAACATGTTTTCTGCATAACCGGAAACTTTAAACTGAGGGGACCCGCAACTGTAATCCAGGAATGTCAGGATTATGTCGGATGTAATCAAGCAACGGTTCAAGTGAAAGGGAAAAAAGAGCAGTGAAAGGGAGCAGCCCTGTCTGGTGCCATTGGAAATTGCAAAGGGTTCAGATAAAACTCTGTTGACTTTGACTTGAGCAGTCGGAGAAGAAAAGATGGCTTTTATCCAGGTTAGCATTTTTCGTCAAGGCCAATATGTTTAAGTACAGCAAACATATAGTCACAATTTATTCTGTCAAATACTTTCTCAGCATCTGTTGCCAGAAGAAGACATGGAATGTTTTGTGAAGTTGCCTTGTGTACAAGACTAAGAACTTTAAGGGCATTGTCCCTTGCAGCGCAACAAAAATAAGTCTTTTGTGCTGAATATCAGCACCAAAATATTAAAAAAGTGCTATACACATTTAATACAATTAAAATGTGTAACACATATGATAGTTCACAAATAGAGTAAATTAAAGTCCAATCAATATATAAAATCACCTATGTGATACTGTGGTCCAAATAATAGTGCTCCGTGTTCTACCACTATACAAACTGGCCGCTCAAGCGGTGCCCGCCTCAGGAATAATAGCGCTGACAGACTCTTGGCAGATCCTAACTCCTCTTTTCCCATAGGAAGTGTACACAAAGTCCTCAGGCACTCTGGAACACCTGATGTATATGGGAAAAGGGAAGCACCCAAGATCTAATGTCCACAGACGTTTTAAAAAATGGGCTGTAAAGCCAGTACAGACGACGGGTTTTGCATTGAATTCAATGCACGTTACTCCGCACTGGCCTTTTGACGCGTTTCTCTGTCTCTATTCAAAATCAATGGTTCCCTGTGGGAGCCCATTGATTTGAATAGAGGTCGCACCAGAAGTTGGATCAAGAGGATCCGACTTGCGGTGCGACTTGTGTTCTCAGAATCTTGAGGGGGGAACCCAGCGAAAATGTAAAAAAAAAATGTGCGTGAGGTTCCCCCCTAGGACAATACCAAACCCTTAAGGGTATGGATCTTAAGGGGAACCCCACACCAAAAAAATTTGCCTGGGGGTGTCCCCAAAATCCATACCAGACCGTTAACCGAGCACGCAGCCCGGCAGGTCAGGAAAGGACCTGGTCCATACCAAGCCACATGCCCACAACATGGGTGATTGGTGCTTTGGGGCAGGGGGGCCTCTTCCTGACAACCCTGGCCCTTGGTCTGCGGGCAGGGGGCTTATCGGAATGTGGGAGCCCCCTTTAATAAGGAGGATCTCAGCCCCACATCGTACCCCTACCCATTCACCTGGGTAAAAAAGTGTCAATAAAAAAAAACACTACACA
Source organism: Lithobates pipiens (assembly GCF_037356315.1). Classification (NCBI taxonomy): domain Eukaryota; kingdom Metazoa; phylum Chordata; class Amphibia; order Anura; family Ranidae; genus Lithobates; species Lithobates pipiens. The sequence continues at coordinate 395,391,995 of NW_027507748.1, read as the reverse complement.
GGTTTTTTAAGTAATTTATTAGGCAGCTCTGGTGGTCTCTTCCAACTTCTCCGCTTTCTCTGGCCTCTTCTCCGTGCTCTCTGGTGTCTTCTGCCATGATCCTCCTCTATCTTCTCCTCTTTTGCCTGCTCTTTTGCTAGCAGTTGCTTGGTCTTCTCTGTTGTCTTCTTCCCTCTTCTCTTCTGATGTTGACTCGACTCTCTCTCCCATTGTAATGCCCTGTGCGCAGTGCACAATGACTTATATAGGCATGGGTGGGGTCACCGGGTGATGTCATCCGGTGACCTCGCCCTGTATGACATCACAGTCCCATCATGCCCCGAGACTGCAACATCATAAGGGGTGGGGTCACTGGATGACATCACCCAGTGACCCCACGTCATGCCTATATAAGTCATTGCGCACCTCGCACATGGTATCATGGCGGGAGAGAGCGTCGAGTCAACATCGGAAGAAGAGAAGAGGGAAGAAGAGAATGGAGAAGACCTGGCAACCACTAGCAAAAAAGCGGGCAAAAGAGCAGAAGATAGCGGAGGAGCCTGGCAGAAGACACTGGAGAGCGTGGAGAAGAGGCCGGAGAGAGCAGAGAAGTTGTAAGAGATCACCGGAGCTGCCTAATAAATTACTTTAAAAACACGTGTAGTGTGTTTTTTTATTGACACCTCTTTCCCCAGGTGAATGATTTTATTACTTTTTTTATTGGATGTGATTTATATCAGAAAGTAAAAAATATTGTTTTTTTTTTTCAAAACGTTGGTCTTTTTTTGTTTATAGTGCAAACGCAAAACAAAAACTCAGAAGTGATCAAATACCACCAAAAGAAAGCTCTATTTGTGGTTAAAAGGTTTAATAAATAAAAGAAGAGTATTGCACTTACAAAATACAGCACCGCCTCCCGTGTTAGCTCAAATGCATGTATCAAACACATATGCCGACCCTTGGCTCAATAGTAAGATGACACCCAAGGCTCCTATGTGCGCATTACATCCAAAAGCAAGGACTTCTTCAGTAGGATTGTAAAAGGACAAATCAGTTGCCAATTCATGGTTCAGCTGAACAGAATTTGAACTAAAAAAATAAAGACCAGACCCGTGTTTAATGAAAGGTGGGTCATAAGAGCTATAAGAAACAAGGATAAGTATTAAAAGCATAATAAAGGTCATCAGATATCTCCTTCTAATGGAGGTGAAGAATATGATACTATGTCAAAATATCTGTAGTCTGCATTTGGCCATCCTCATAAACTTTATGTAAGAGATCCTAGTCTTAGTCCGTAGGGTTCAATATTGAGTTGGCCCACCCTTTGCAGCTATAACAGCTTCAACTCTTCTGGGAAGGCTTCCCACAAGGTTTAGGAGTGTATCTATGGGAATGTTTGACCATTCTTCAAGAAGCACATTTGTGAGGTCAGGCACTGATGTTGGACGAATAGGCCTGGCTCTCAGTCTCTGCTCAAATTCATCCCAAAGGTGTTCTATTGGGTTGAGGTTAGGACTCTGTGCAGGCCAGTCAAGTTCCTCCACCCAAAACTCTCTCATCTATCATACTCTCTATCAACAAGGTCCTCTTTCACATTTACTTTTGAAATCTCTTCTCACATAAAGACAGACACTGCCACATTTTGTTGTACCCCATGCCTTCAAAAGAGAGCATAGCTAAGGATCATGTGTTTGTTTCCAAACATGGATGGCTTCACTATTAAAGCTTAATTTCAGTATTGTGCTTTACAGATGTGGTAAAATAACATAGCCATAATCTTATCCACTTCCATTCTCACAGTTTCATCCCCTGTGAAATCAAGCATGCCTTGTTTGTACTGATTGCCAGAGCCAGCTGGATTGAAAGCATACAATATGTGTCTGTTGAATTAGTAAACCTTGGCCTCTCTGGTTTCTGTCCTACACAAACTGTGTTAAAAAGAAAGGTAGTGTAGCATGCAGAAATAAATAAATGTCATTCATATACACTATAATAATAAAAAAAGAAAATAAAGGGAAAGCATATGGTATGTAGGATACGTCCTAAATCTGAAGTGGATAGTTTGGTGGGTCTCAGGGTTCCTCTCTGAACTTCTAAGCTCTGAGGATTCAATTTAAGTTTTAAATGAGAATGTTGTTGAAATAGCAAAAGCAACAAGTGTATAGAATATATCTGGTAAAGTGCTGAAGTGTGCATTAGTCAATATACTGTACTAATGAAAAAAATTAAAAACATGATATTTATTAGTGTTGGGCAAGCAGTTTGGATGGAGCATAGGTTTGGCCCAAACATCACCTGTTCGAGTTCGTACAGTGAAAAGCTGCCAGTTGTAAAGAAACAGTCCGCAGCATCCTTAACAACGGATGAGTCATCAGCTGTCAACATTGCCGGCAATTGAAACCCCTGCCCCAAAACACCTTGTCCTCATGTTGATGGGGACAAGGGCCTCTTCCCCACAACCCTGGGTGGTAGTTGTGGGGGTCTATGAGCAGGAGGCTTATCAGATTATGGAAGATCCTGCCCACCACCACATGAATGTGTATGGGGTAAAAAAAAAAATGTCCCCCGATGTAGATCCATCATCAATCATAATACCTGCCACTCTGGCGGACCAATGAAAAGAAAAGCTCTGTCTGCGACAAAGGCTAACCACCCACTGCCTGCTTCACCATGACATGACTATTCAGTGGTCTCTATTGGATCTATGCAAGAACTATAGAGTATGGATATGCAAAGCCCTAGCCAAACTACCAGGAAATGTAGAGCCGTGGCACTCATCTTCAGTGTCCAAAGTCCAATATCAGTACAAATGTTGTTACTCATATAAAATTTAATTTATTCCTGAATATAATTAGTTTAATTTTTTTTTTTTTCCATAAAAGATTTTATTGAATAAAATGCAAGACATACAACTGTGCAAGTCAGAGAAACATCATAAACACAAAGTGCTGTCACGACCCTATCTACTCGCAATACAGATAGCGCTATTACACTGTTACATTGGTCGTGACTAATAGAACAGTGCTATACAGAGGCACAACTTGTTAGCAAACACATAACTAATGGGGACCCATCATTTAAAGAGGCTTACTCAAGTCGTGCCAGGTAGTGCTGGGCCTGAGTACCTAGCCTTCAGGACCGGTATCCTCCGGTCCCGCTAGGATGTGTGGGGTAACGTAGTTCCCGACACTCGTGACCCAGTGGGAGAGCAAACGACTGCTTTGTTGCAGTCCTATAGAATAGAATGTTCAACATCTGACTGGGAGAATGTGAGGGGGTAAAGGATTGAGGGGAGGGGGGTAAAGGGAAAAAGAAAGTAAGGATATAGGGGAGGGGAGAGGAAAAGGGGGCGGGTAGGTGTCCCCCCCGGCCCCCGCCGACCATGCGCCTCTTTGGTTTATATATGTAGGGGAAAGAATGTCTTGTATTTGTCTGTGGTTTGAAAATGTTTCCAACATGCCCAGATGGTCGAGAATTTCTGTAGTCGGTCTTGAGTGGTGTATATCAGCTCTTCCATCTCCTCTATCTTAGCGACTCTGGTCAGCCATTCCCTAATGGAGGGAATGTCGGTAGATCGCCAGTGTGTTGGAATACACAGCCTGGCCGCGTTAACCATATGCATGGCTAAGGATTTAAGGTAGGTCCGTTTGGGTAGAGTCGTAAGGTGGAGGAGATATTGCGCTGGGTTATAGTTTAAGGTGTAGGTGGTGACTTGTGCGATAATGGAGTGGACTTCCTGCCAGAAGGGTTGTATCAAGGGGCATTCCCACCATATATGAATCATTGAACCTATCGTTGTCTGGCATCTCCAGCATGTGTTGGGAATCGTAGGGGAGAATTTGTGTAGTCTAGCAGGGGTCCTGTACCATTTGGTGGCGATCTTGTACCCATTTTCTTGGATAGCCACATAATTAGTTTAATTTAGTAATGTTCAAGCCGAACAAACATTTTGAGGGGTATCCTCTGATGCCATAGGCCTTGGAGTAAACCAGCTACTAAGGATAAGCAAGGAATGTAAATTCTATGTGGTGAGAAACATGTCTCCCCAACTGGACTCCAGACACTATGTTTATGTTTATGTGTGAGTGTCCTATTCTATGCTTGTGACCACCTGGTTTATGGCTGGTATATGGCCCCACAGGATTTAAATACTAGATAATAAAGACTCCATGGATAACTGGGTGTCTAAGATAGGCTAGTGGCCAAAGTTTACAGAAAATGAACTAGAGGTGAGGTGCTGTAAAAGTTCTACCAAAAAGGTGTTCAGTGCAGTTGGAGGTGTGATTACTGACCGAAGCATCTGCCTGTCTGCAGACAAAGGTGACCGTATGAAATGTAATAAAATTAACCAGGCTTGGCTTGCCTTCTAAACACATAGCCTAGTCTGTTTGTCTGTGACGGAGCATATAGTTACAAACATAAGAGCATACTGTCCCTGCTAGGTGGTAGTGGTTTTGTTGCTGCTGCTGTTACTATTGCCTTACTCTCTCCATAGTGTATCTATAATAATTCTGATTTCTGAAAGAATTATGCTGGCCACCATAAATAAAACAAAAGTGCTAAATTAAAAAATTCTGAAATACAAAACCTTAAAAACGTAATTTTTGGGACGCATGCGCGGCACGATGAGCGAAGGACACCTATAGTGTGAGCTCTGCAGGCTGCAGAGACTAACAACACTCCCCTGGGCCATTTTGCACTGGATTTTCTTCAAAACTGCCCACACCCCTGGGGGATATATTGGTGCATGGCGACACACAAGTCACACCGCAGAGAGCCCGCTCAGAGATCCCTGACCAACTTTCTCATCGGATCTGGGAGCAGATTGGGATGTCACAAAATGGCGCCCAGCAACCACACATTCAGGCAGCAGCCCACAGCCCAGCAGCCTCGCCAGCTCACTCTTCGGGAGACTATGAGTACCCAGTACATCTCACAAAGGCAGAGCTGGATTACGAAAAACTGGCTGACAAATTTCAAGTTGAGCTCCACAAGTCTACTAATACTCTGACCCAGGAACTGGCAGCACGGGGGAACAGACATGTTAAAGACAACGCATGACGAACTCCAGCTGGCCTATTCTGATCTCCACAGAGACCACAAATCCCTTGCAGAGATGGTTAACCTGCTGCTAACTAACCTTGAAGATTTACTTGGTGTGGCTATATTTATAAAAAAATCTGTTCTACTGAATGTGCACAAGGACCCCGCAAGTAGGTTTCTGATAATTCAGGGCTTGATTTGTGGAAAAGCAATTACCATAGCAAATGTCTACACTCGTAATATTTACATAGTTAGTAAGGTTGAATAAAGACACCAGTCCATCCTGAGTGAGTGAACCATTGCACACTCACATCGGTCCCTACCCTCAAGGAGCCCACAATCCAAGGTCCCCATTCATATACTAGGGCTAATTTTGGACAGAAGTCAATTAGCTTACCTGCATGTCTTTGGAGTGTGGGAGGAAACCAGAGTACCTGGAGGAAACCCATGCAGGCATAGGGAAAACTTGCCAACTCCAGGTAGGTAGTGTCGTGGTTGGGATTCAAACTAGCAACCCTTCTTATTGCTAGGTGAGAGTGCTAACCACTACACCACTGTGCCGCCCTATAAACAATGACTCAAAAGCTTCTTTCTTTACTTCATTCTTTCAAGTACTAGACAGCTATCTTTCCCCTCACCCAGTGATTGGAGGACTCTTTAATCTGGTGGCACATTTGAGGCTGCACAGAAGCCGAGTTGTAAGTAATGCCAACGCTTTCACAAAGACCCTCACACATTTTCTCAGCTCCCATCAACCTATAGATTCCTGGTGGGCTCACAATGTGGGTGCTCGGGACTATACATTCTATTCACACCCCCATTGCAGTTACTCTAGGCTAGACCAGTGTTTCTCAACTCCAGTCCTCAAGGCGCACCAACAGGTCATGGTTTAAGGATTGCCCTCAGAAGAAACAGCTGTGGTAATTACTAAGGCAGTGAAATTGATCAAATCACCTGTGCAAAATAGTGGAAATCCTGAAAGCATGACCTGTTGGTGCGCCTTCAGGACTGGAGTTGAGAAACACTGGGCTAGACTATATTTACAGTACTCCTGTCCTGTTAACCAACTCAAACTCAGCAAACATACATCCTTGCTCATGGTCTGATCGTCACATGGTACTGCTAGCTATTTCATATATAGGCATTTTCACCAACAAACGCCACTTGGTGACTTAATGACTCTCTCCTCTCAAATACTGAGTTGATCTAAAGGCTCAGACAGCTTAGATGAATACTTTTGCATCAACAACACGCAACATACTCATCCCATTATTTCGTGGGCTTCCCATAAGGCGATAATTAGGGGAACTCGGATAGAAGTAGCCACGGCAAAGAAAAAAGACAAATTAGCAGATATCACTAGACTCTCCCGGGAGCTGACTAAACTGTACCATATACACAATCAATCCCATTCATCTGACACTCTCAGACAGATTAACAATAAGAGAACATAATTAGACATGATCTGCTCCGAGCAAACGGAAAAGACCTTGAGATGGTCAAAAGCCAGGTTTTTATTGCACAGCAAACTCGGCTTCAGCAATGTTCGCCAGAAAACTGAATTCCACCATCCAATCTCCACACTTTTATAAACTAAGGCCCCTTTCACACGGAGCGGATCAGTAATGATCTGCCCCGTGATGATCCGCTCGCTCAGCGGGGATCGCTCAGTTGTCCCCGCTGAGCTGGCGGCGGACAGGGCGGTCTCCGCACACTGTGCAGGGACCGCCCTGTCAGCTCTCCGCTCTCCTCTATGGGGGATCAGAGGAACACGGACCGTCTGTCCGTGTTCATCCGATCCGCTCTGCAGACGGATAGAAAAATAGGATTTTCCTCCGTCTGCAGAATCGGACAGTAGCGGAGGCGGACAATAGCGGGTGTCTGCGGATGTTCATCCGCAGACACCCGCTATCCCATAGGGATGCATGTATGTCCGTAGTTCATCCGCAAACGGATGGATGAAATACGGACATAATGTCCGCATGTGTGAAAGGGGCTTTAGGAATGATAGGGGTAATACTGTCACCCACCCCTCGGAGGTACTCAAAATCTGCTCCAATTTTTACCAAGACCTATTAGCAGCTCCCTCTTCCCTGTCCAGCCCAGGTCCAAATCTGGGCTGGAGAATATGTCCCCCCATCCTTGCCTGAGGAGCAAATTAAAACCCTGTACGCCCACTGCAGAGAGGAGGAACTCCGGGCTATAATTACATCCCTGAAACCCTCAAAAGCACCAGGTCCAGACAAATTTTCTTCCACCTACTACAAAAAAATTTCTAATCAATTAGTCACCCATCTTAAAAATCTTTATAATCATATACTTAAATGTCACACCCTCCCAGATGACATGTTGATTGCGAACATGTCTTTGATAACAAAACATCACACCTTCCCTCAAAATTACCACTCTATTTCGGTCATAAACAACAACCTTAAAATTTTTGGTCACTTCTAGCGGATAGACTCTCCGTTATTATTTCCATGTTCATCTCCCCAGACCAAACATGCTTTATCGCCGCTAGACAAATCACCGTTAATATCTGTCTGGCCACTAATATAATACAAGACACTGATATGTTCTCCTGAAAAGTCCCTTTGCTGAGCCATGACATGGCCCAACTTAGACTCTATCCTTACCAAATCTGGGTTTCAGGGGGCATTTGTGCATGGATTCAGGGCTCTACACCATCACCCATGCACTCGCATTAAACTCCTGGGATGTACAGTACCTCTGAGTATTTAACACTGGGCCGTGGAACCAAGCAAGGATGTCCCCTATCCCCTTTGCTATTCACCATGGCAATTGGATCTCTGGTCCACTTGATGTGCCTGAATCCCAACATTAGGGGTTATAAGAAAGGGGATCAGAAGTTCAAATTATGTATGTATGTGGATGATGTCCTCTTATTTTTAGCAGAACCTGTTGTTTCTTTGTCAAACTTGATCCCCACTTTAAGTACCTTCCACAACTTGTCGGGTCTAGGGGTTAACTTGTCGAAATGTGCTGTACTCCCAATCAATATCCCACAAAATACACTTTCTGGTATTCAGTCCACGTTTGGCGTTGCTTTATACGGGGAAGCGTTATCTTACTTGGGAGTAAAATTGGCCACTTCTCTCCATAAACTTTACTTTGTTCAGTACCCCCAGGTATTACCAGGTATTTTCTCTCATCAAGCAATTATTACACATGTGGTCTGTCTACCACATCTCATTTTTCGGTAGGATACAGACCCTTAAGATGTCAATACTCCCAAAGCTGCTATTTTACTTTAGATCCTTGCCTCTATATGTTTCCCGTCAGATCATAGATCTAATTCCGAAGGAGGTGAACGCTTTTATTTGGCAAGCCAAGAAGCCCCGTCTGAATAAAAGACTACTTTACCATCCAACAGCCCCGGGTGGACTGGGACTGCCACACTTATGGATTTACTATGCATCTGCCACCTTGGGACATGTCATGGCTCCAATTTGGATGAGCCTCGGTGGACCCATATTACCTCCCAGGTCTCCTTTGGTTAGACCAAATTAGGCCCAAAGATCTCACATCATTGAATGGAGTAGTGGGTCAATCGTTACAGTTGTGATCTCTATATAAATCGATGTACTCACTGGCACCCCACAATCCTCACTTAGCTCATTTCTAGGCGCCCCTAGATTCCCTTCAGCATTCCACTCTATCCAAGATTTCTGCCACTGGACACAGAGTGGCTTAACCACTCTAGATGCCCTGACCCAGGGACCTCCTTTTAGTGCTTTCACCTTTCTGCAAGAAAAATATGCCCTACCTAGAACAGAGTTCTATAAATATTTACAGTTCTATTCCCCTCTCTACCACGGGGGGGGGGGGGGGGGGCGGTATCTAAATGAACAAAACCTCCCCATAAAATCACCAGCAATGATCAACTGGGATATTTTTTTTTTCGTTTTAACTGGAATCTTACTTTAAGAGGTGTATAGTACATTTTTTTTGCTTTGTTTTTGTTTTTTGTTTTGTTTTTTTTGTTTGTTTTTTTTTCATTTTTAAATTGGCAAAGGGGTTGATGTACAGTATGTGTGTGTTTTGATTTCCAGTAGTAATGAAAATAGAACACAAGGTAAATCATCATCATGGCAAATATATTCCATTATGTATGCTAGTGTGTGTGTAAATGTCATAAAAAGGATTTCCTGTCTGTATACTACAGAAATAGTTGTTGTTTTTTTTAATTTTATTTTTCGTTTTTTTTGTTATAAATCAATAGTTTTACATCCGGAATAAATAAATAAACACCTGTAACAAATAAAACAGCAGCTTAAGGGTGAAATACACAGAGGAACATTCATTTGCTATAACGTTTCTTAAATGCATGCAAAGGTGATGAGTTCTAGCAATATCAATAAAGAACATGCTTTACAAATATTACAAAAATATCTGCTGTCATCCTCTGGTCTGTGCTGCAGGTGCCAAAGAAGGTTAATTCTCAGTGATGAATAATTAATGTGAGAGAGGTATTTGATGTGCTCTTGTGTGGCGAGATTCAAAGCACTTGCTGAACTTTAAACTGATTTGCGTTTCACTGATCCTTACTTTTGAAGATTGCCCCTTGGCAGTCTATAAACCCTTTAAATTAGTTAAAAAGCTCAAACATTGCCCTGTAATGCAATAGAGTATTTTTTTTTAGATGTGGAGTTGACAAAACAACAAATGATGTTATCATAATTTGTGCAATACATGGCGCAATAATTGTGCCTTCTCCCACTTCTTAATAATATTTTGGGCATTTGTTTGTGGCTTTGGTTCTGGGGTAGACAACTTCATGTAGAATTCTTAAATCAGTTGGCTCATTCTGGAAGCCAACAATCAGTGACAATGTACATCAATTTACTACATTAGACAAATATTAAATGTCAAAATATAATTTGGAACATGGATATAAATTGCACTGCTATTAGATCCTTAGATCTATTCATGCCTGTGTTTTATATTACAAATGACTGACAGAAGGTTGTAAGCCTGTTTATTATGTAGCTTGGAATGTGTCCAATTAAGATTGCAGAACCTTTTTCCCTGCTGCTGTATGTTTCTCTTCCCCTGCAGAATGCACAGAATGAAAACTGAAAGTGTCTTCAATGTGCTGGGAGACCACACTGCAAGAGAAGCGATTCTAAAGGAAAAAAAAAAAATAATAAACATGTGATACTTAATTGCTTTGTGCAATGGTTTTGCACAGAGCAGCCCGATCCTCATCTTCTGGGGTCCCCTGCAGGTGCTTCTGCCTCGTCATCCCCAATAAGTACCAGCGAGCAAGCCACTTGCTATGGTGGCACTTGTGTGAGCTGGCTCCTGAGCCATGCTGTCTTTGTCAATTAACACACACAGTGTGGCTCGGCCCCACCCCTGCTGTCTCCTCACAGGCTGTGATTGATGATTGACAGCAGTAGGAGTCAATGGCTTGCACTGCTGCCCCGATCTCCAGGGAGGAGAGAGAGAGAGAGCAGAGAGAGCCACTACTCTTGTGCACAGCACTGGATTGAAATCGCACTCAGGTAAGTATAGCTGCCTAATAGTTGTGGAAATCAATGCTTTACTTTATGAAGTAAGCAGAAGGCCCTGAATGTTTACTGCTCCACGCCTGTAGTAAATTTTTACATAATTTATTTTTGTTTCTTTTTTATAAGTGATCACATAACTTCTGTTCTCAGATGCATAAGTGTCAGGGCTGGGCTCAGCCCTTACTTCTCAAAGCTGGTTGCTTAGCTGACGTCTAATTGCGAGCTCCTATCTCTCCACAGTGAATCACCTGTTGATGATATCCTGCTTGTCAGTCCTGCCTACTTAAGCAGTCTAGTCCAGATGATCTCTGACTTTGCCTTGGTCACATCTCTAGAGAGGCTCTCCTGTGTTCCTGTTAAAGACTTGCTTGGCTGACATTCCTTCTGGCTCCAGATCCTGCTTGCTGTTCTACTAAGTTCATCTCTGGCTCCCTGATGTTTTGGCTTGTATGACTATCCGTTATGGTTCCTGAACTGTGGCTATGTTTTAACTACATTTACTCTGTTTACCTTTTTTTTAATTATTAAATGAGTGTGATTTGACTGTAATTCTGTCTCAGTCTGATTAATGGTTTCTGACAATAAGAGATGAGGATGGAGACTGCAGGGAGGTGTGTCAGCAGAAAGCAGAGAAATAGCAATACATTGATCTTCCCAGTGAAGAGATGTGCAGGAGGGTGTGTCAGCAAAAGTTTTGGTCATTGGAGGACAGGCAGGCTGTACTCCCAGCACAGCCAGAAAACTGACCGCGTTGGGAAGGATGCGCTTCTATGCCAAGTGTATCAGTTTGAAACAGGAAAGTAAGACAACTGGCAGAATCACCAGGTATTTCATACAAAAGGAAGAAATACAAAGAGAGCAGGATATTTTCTAACACAAGTACATGGGACAACATACACATATCAGGAACATATGAAATGAAATAGCAGTATGTTTCCCCTGGTGGCAAACTAAACAAACACAGGGTGCCAACTTGCTTAGGGAACACGCAAGATAGCATTAGACATAAAGGAGTCAATAGATGCTTAGGACCGTTCAGTAAACATAGGTGAGAATGACTCATTGACATTGTAAAAAAAAACAAAAAAAAACATGAACATAAAATACCATTAAAGGACAAAACATACCTCATATAGAGGATAATGAAAACTGTGTGTGATAGAGCGAGAGAGTAAGGAGAGGTATAGAAATAGAAAAAGAAAGGGAGAGGATGGGGGGGGTGAAATTTCCCACCTCAGCTTAATACCAATGTATACAATGAATGACTATATATCATCTTATGTTGATTGAGACATCATTTCTAGTGATGGCCGAACGGTTCGCCCGGCGGTCGTTTCGCGGCGAATTTCCGACATTCGCGGTCCGCACGTTCGAACGCCTTTTTCCGTCGTTCGCCGCGGCGGACTTACGTGTTTAATGTATACAAGAACTTTAACCTTTGGTGACACGTTTATCATGTGATACAGGACAGCCAATTGAGACATGACAGCACATGGACACTTGTACATTCCCCCTAACCTATAAATACACCCGATCCGGTGGCCATTTTACATTCTTTCTTCTGTTAAGATAGGGACAGGTTCCTGTGTGGAGTAGGGAGAGATAAACCACTAGCTATTTGGTACACAAAAGTTCTTTTCAGGACTGGTATAGGTGTTAGGTGTTGATAGGTTTGCTGTGCTGCTGATTCTTGCAGCAGCCTGAGTGTCTTTTGTTAGTTTAGAGAAAGGGAAAGGACGGTGTATGCTACAGGGACAGCCAGATTAGTCTTTCATCATCATCATCATCATCATCATCATTAGCTGTTACTATCAAGGTCCACAAAAGAGCTGTTCCAGTAACCACTAATCGTTCTCTTTTTTTGCCAATTTGTATAGGGACAGGAAGGAAGCAGTGTTGTCAGGCAGTGAGGGTAATTTTAAAGACTTGCTGTTATTATTAGTTCCACAAAGGTTCTTTTCAGGACTGGTATCAGTGGTACAGTAATAGGCTTGTACATGTATAATATTCTTTCTTCCAAATATAGAAAGGATATTATACTTGACTGCTGCCCTTCTGCTGCAGTCTGCTAAACATTCACAACTCACTTGTTCCACAAAAGTTCTTATAAGGACTGGTAACTTGGTATAGGGTGCTACGGTACATAGGCTTGAGTGCGGTACAGTCTGCTGTTCTGTAAGGACCGCTATCGGTCCACAATAGATAGGGTTGACGTGCACCACTGCTGACCGCTGCCCTATACTGCAGCAGTCCTTCAGCGGTATAGGGACTGACGTACAGTCTGCTAATCACTAACACACAACCTGCTTGTTCCACAAAAGTTCTTATAAGGACTGGTAACTTGGTATAGGGTGCTACGGTACATAGGCTTGAGTGCGGTACAGTCTGCTGTTCTGTAAGGACCGCTATCGGTCCACAATAGATAGGGTTGACGTGCACCACTGCTGACCGCTGCCCTATACTGCAGCAGTCCTTCAGCGGTATAGGGACTGACGTACAGTCTGCTAAACACTAATACACAACCTGCTTGGTCCACAAAAGTTCTTATAAGGACTGGTAACTTGGTATAGGGTGCTACGGTACATAGGCTTGAGTGCGGTACAGTCTGCTGTTCTGTAAGGACCGCTATCGGTCCACAATAGATAGGGTTGACGTGCACCACTGCTGACCGCTGCCCTATACTGCAGCAGTCCTTCAGCGGTATAGGGACTGACGTACAGTCTGCTAAACACTAATACACAACCTGCTTGGTCCACAAAAGTTCTTATAAGGACTGGTAACTTGGTATAGGGTGCTACGGTACATAGGCTTGAGTGCGGTACAGTCTGCTGTTCTGTAAGGACCGCTATCGGTCCACAATAGATAGGGTTGACGTGCACCACTGCTGACCGCTCACCTATACTGCAGCAGTCCTTCAGCGGTATAGGGACTGACGTACAGTCTGCTAATCACTAACACACAACCTGCTTGTTCCACAAAAGTTCTTATAAGGACTGGTAACTTGGTATAGGGTGCTACGGTACATAGGCTTGAGTGCGGTACAGTCTGCTGTTCTGTAAGGACCGCTATCGGTCCACAATAGATAGGGTTGACGTGCACCACTGCTGACCGCTGCCCTATACTGCAGCAGTCCTTCAGCGGTATAGGGACTGACGTACAGTCTGCTAAACACTAATACACAACCTGCTTGGTCCACAAAAGTTCTTATAAGGACTGGTAACTTGGTATAGGGTGCTACGGTACATAGGCTTGAGTGCGGTACAGTCTGCTGTTCTGTAAGGACCGCTATCGGTCCACAATAGATAGGGTTGACGTGCACCACTGCTGACCGCTCACCTATACTGCAGCAGTCCTTCAGCGGTATAGGGACTGACGTACAGTCTGCTAATCACTAACACACAACCTGCTTGTTCCACAAAAGTTCTTATAAGGACTGGTAACTTGGTATAGGGTGCTACGGTACATAGGCTTGAGTGCGGTACAGTCTGCTGTTCTGTAAGGACCGCTATCGGTCCACAATAGATAGGGTTGACGTGCACCACTGCTGACCGCTGCCCTATACTGCAGCAGTCCTTCAGCGGTATAGGGACTGACGTACAGTCTGCTAAACACTAATACACAACCTGCTTGGTCCACAAAAGTTCTTATAAGGACTGGTAACTTGGTATAGGGTGCTACGGTACATAGGCTTGAGTGCGGTACAGTCTGCTGTTCTGTAAGGACCGCTATCGGTCCACAATAGATAGGGTTGACGTGCACCACTGCTGACCGCTCACCTATACTGCAGCAGTCCTTCAGCGGTATAGGGACTGACGTACAGTCTGCTAATCACTAACACACAACCTGCTTGTTCCACAAAAGTTCTTATAAGGACTGGTAACTTGGTATAGGGTGCTACGGTACATAGGCTTGAGTGCGGTACAGTCTGCTGTTCTGTAAGGACCGCTATCGGTCCACAATAGATAGGGTTGACGTGCACCACTGCTGACCGCTGCCCTATACTGCAGCAGTCCTTCAGCGGTATAGGGACTGACGTACAGTCTGCTAAACACTAATACACAACCTGCTTGGTCCACAAAAGTTCTTATAAGGACTGGTAACTTGGTATAGGGTGCTACGGTACATAGGCTTGAGTGCGGTACAGTCTGCTGTTCTGTAAGGACCGCTATCGGTCCACAATAGATAGGGTTGACGTGCACCACTGCTGACCGCTCACCTATACTGCAGCAGTCCTTCAGCGGTATAGGGACTGACGTACAGTCTGCTAATCACTAACACACAACCTGCTTGTTCCACAAAAGTTCTTATAAGGACTGGTAACTTGGTATAGGGTGCTACGGTACATAGGCTTGAGTGCGGTACAGTCTGCTGTTCTGTAAGGACCGCTATCGGTCCACAATAGATAGGGTTGACGTGCACCACTGCTGACCGCTGCCCTATACTGCAGCAGTCCTTCAGCGGTATAGGGACTGACGTACAGTCTGCTAAACACTAATACACAACCTGCTTGGTCCACAAAAGTTCTTATAAGGACTGGTAACTTGGTATAGGGTGCTACGGTACATAGGCTTGAGTGCGATACAGTCTGCTGTTCTGTAAGGACCGCTATCGGTCCACAATAGATAGGGTTGACGTGCACCACTGCTGACCGCTGCCCTATACTGCAGCAGTCCTTCAGCGGTATAGGGACTGACGTACAGTCTGCTAAACACTAATACACAACCTGCTTGGTCCACAAAAGTTCTTATAAGGACTGGTAACTTGGTATAGGGTGCTACGGTACATAGGCTTGAGTGCGATACAGTCTGCTGTTCTGTAAGGACCGCTATCGGTCCACAATAGATAGGGTTGACGTGCACCACTGCTGACCGCTGCCCTATACTGCAGCAGTCCTTCAGCGGTATAGGGACTGACGTACAGTCTGCTAAACACTAATACACAACCTGCTTGGTCCACAAAAGTTCTTATAAGGACTGGTAACTTGGTATAGGGTGCTACGGTACATAGGCTTGAGTGCGGTACAGTCTGCTGTTCTGTAAGGACCGCTATAGGTCCACAATAGATAGGGTTGACGTGCACCACTGCTGACCGCTCACCTATACTGCAGCAGTCCTTCAGCGGTATAGGGACTAAGAGTTTTGTCACAGGGTCATTTAAAAAATGACATGCAGAGGAAGAGGCAGGCCCTTCCGCAGGGGTGGTAGGGGTAGGGCAGGAGCAACAGGCTTGAGCCAAAGTGGGAAGTTGCAGAAGGTGCGTTCAATTACTTTAAAGGATGCACCAGACTTGGTTGAGTGGCTCGCTCAGCCTTACTCTTCTGCACCCTCCTCATCCTCTCGATCTGCACCCTCTTCTTCACTCTCTGCTATGTGCACCCCCAAAGACACTACCACCAACAACACGACCACCACCACCACCACCACATACCTTCCGCTTGAGTCACTGGAATTATTTTCCGATCCATATCAAGAGGACATTTCTGATGCGCAGCCACTCTTGGTATTGGATCAGGAAGAGGAGGTAGCAACAAGCGCTACTCAGCAGTCTGACGCCAGTACCCAGATCAGCCCAAGGAGGAGGTTGGTCCCCGGTGTTGCTGCCTACTCCGAGATCTCTACTTATAGCGGTGGGGAAGGTGACGTTGATGATGACGTGTCTAGTGATGTCACGTGGGTGCCCACAAGAGAGGAAGAGGAGGGGAGTTCAGAGGGAGATATGGACCAGCAGATAGGGAGGAGAAGCAGCAATGACTTACATTGCACAGCAGGGACAAAGCAGACTGCAAATGTATCAGGAGCGAGTCATCGACCATGTACGGTCACATCTGGCGCTCCCAGGACACCGGCACATGGCTCCGCAGTGTGGGCTTTTTTTAACGTGTCCGCTGCTGACAATAGCGTTGCCATCTGCAATCTTTGCAGTCAACGCGTTAGTCGCGGTAAGCCCAATACTCACCTAGGGACGACCGCCTTAAGAAGGCACATGAGCAGCCATCACCGAGCCCAGTGGGAGCAACGGAACACACAAAGCCACACTGCAGGCTCTCACCGTCCAGCCTCGTCTTCTACTTCTCCTTCTCCTCTCTCCTCACAATTGTCCTCCACTCCACCTTCCATCACGCCAAGCTCACATTTTTCTGCAAAAAGGCAGGCTTCCGTGGGCCTAATGTTTGAGCGTAAAAAAATGATGATGCCGGATAACCCTCTTGCCCAACGGTTGGCGGCTGGCTTGTCAGAACTCATAGCCCGCCAACTACTGCCATATAAACTGGTGGACTCGGAGGCCTTTCGCAAATTTGTGGCCATTGGAACACCACAATGGAAGGTCCCAGGAAGGAAGTATTTCTCAGAGAAGGGCATCCCAGAGCTATATGGCCATGTTCAGCGGCAAGTGAATGTATCTCTGGCACACAGTGTCGGTGCCAAGATACATCTGACCACAGACACGTGGTCTAGCAAACACGGGCAGGGAAGGTATATCAGTTTTACTGCCCACTGGGTGAACCTTCTGACGGCCGTCAAGCATGTAACCCGTGGCACCCGTGTAGATTTGGTTTTACCGCCACGGATTGCATGCAGGCCTGACTCTTCTTCTCCTCCTCCTACTCCATCCTCCTCCCTCTCCTCCTCAGCTGCCTCCTCCTTTTCCGCTGCTAGCGTCTCTTCCACTGCACCGCCCAAGCTCCCCAGAACCTATTCCACATGCCAGGTGAGACGTTGCCATGCCGTGCTGCGTCTGTTGTGCCTGGAAGCAAAGAGCCACACTGGCCCGGCACTCCTTTCAGCTTTGCGTTCACAGGCAGATGAGTGGCTAACACCGCTCAATTTGACAGTTGGTAAAGTGGTGTGTGACAACGGTGCCAATCTGCTTAGCGCATTGAAACAGGGCAAAATCACGCACGTGCCGTGCATGGCACACGTCTTAAACTTGGTCGTGCAGCGATTCCTTGTCAAATACCCTGGGGTCCAGGACATCTTGCGGCAGGCAAGGAAAATCTCGGCCCATTTCAGAAGATCTTACACGGCCATGGCTCGCCTTGCTGACATTCAGCGGCGACACCATCTGCCGGTCAGACGTCTTATTTGCGATTGCCCGACGCGATGGAACTCAACCTTCTATATGCTTGATAGGCTGCTCCAGCAGAAACGTGCAGTTAACGTCTACCTGTATGAACTCTGCGAAAGAAACGGTTCTGGGGAGCTGGGTTTTTTTTCACCGCGCCAGTGGCTGCTCATGCGCGACACATGCAGACTTCTGCGGCCATTTGAGGAGATCACCAAACTGGTCAGTCGCAGCCATGGCGCCATCAGTGACATGGTACCTTATGCCTTCTTTCTGGAGCGTGCATTGCGTCGTGTCATTGATCAGGCTGTGGAGGAGCAGGAGCGGGAAGATGAGGAAGTCGCAATGCTGGATGAATTCCCAGGGGGGGCTACTCTATCTGAGACAAGTCAACAACAGGAGTCTGATGAGGAGTCAGAGGAGGATGGTGCCGGGGCGGATGAGCAGGAGCAAGAAGAGCATGCTTTAAACCTTTCTGGGATCCCTGTTGTGCGAGGATGGGGAGAGGAGAATGAAGAGGACGACATTATCCTGGATGATGAGCAGGAGCCAGGCCACCACACCGCTTCCACTTTAGTGCAAATGGGGGCCTTCATGCTCCAGTGTTTTAATAGGGACCCCCGTATAAAAAGCATGAGGGTCAAGGACCAGTACTGGGTGGCAACGTACTTAGACCCCCGGTACAAACACAAAATGGCGGAAATGTTACCGCCGTCGCAGAGGGCTGTCAGAATGCAGCACTTCCAGGCCTTGCTTCGAGAAATGCTGCATTCTGCTTTTGCGTGCGCTGGCAGAGGAGCAATTCCCACTCCCAGAGAAGGATTTGCGGGTACCAATCCAACAGCGCCTGCAAGAAGAGGCCGGTTTGAAGATGTGTTGGTGACTTCGGATATGAGGTCATTCTTTCAGCCGACCCATCGACAGGTGTCATCCGGATCCAGCATCAGGGAACGCCTAGACCGTCAGGTGTCCGACTACATTGGGTTAACGGCCGATGTGGACGCTCTGAGGAGTGATGAACCCCTAGACTACTGGGTGGGCAGGCTTGACCTCTGGCCAGAGCTTGCCCAATTTGCAATCGAACTGTTGGCTTGCCCCTCATCCAGTGTCCTGTCCGAAAGGACGTTCAGCGCAGCAGGGGGGATTGTGACCGATAAGCGTACTCGCCTAGCTCACCACAGTGTTAACTACCTCACATTTCTAAAAATGAATGAGGCATGGATCTCGGAGGAATTCAACACATGTGACCAGTAGACCATGTATATGTCTATAAACTATTTTTTTAATCAAGCACACAGACCTTCTTAATTCATTTGGCTCACTTCCTTGACCCAAAAAAGCACACCGTACTATATGCCCCTACCCTCCTCTTTGAAGAGGTTGAGCGGTGTCATATTTCTACTGGGGCTGCTTATGATATCCCTGTGCTGTGCTGACTTCCTCCTGGGGGTTCTTATTATGAAGGGATCACACTATCCCTGTGCTGTGCTGACTTCCTCCTGGGGGTTCTTATTATGAGGGGATCACACCATCCCTGTGCTGTGCTGACTTCCTCCTGGGGCTGCTTACGGTGCTGCTGTCAGTGCTGTATGTCACGGTGCTGCTGTCAGCGCTGTATGTCACGGTGCTGCTGTCAGCGCTGTATGTCACGGTGCTGCTGTCAGCGCTGTATGTCACGGTGCTGCTGTCAGCGCTGTATGTCACGGTGCTGCTGTCAGCGCTGTATGTCACGGTGCTGCTGTCAGCGCTGTATGTCACGGTGCTGCTGTCAGCGCTGTATGTCACGGTGCTGCTGTCAGCGCTGTATGTCACGGTGCTGCTGTCAGCGCTGTATGTCACGGTGCTGCTGTCAGCGCTGTATGTCACGGTGCTGCTGTCAGTGCTCTGTATTACGGTGCTGCTGTCAGATGCCTCTATCACGGTGCATGTGTCATTCCGGTATGTCACGCTGCTGGTGATCATCTCCTGCACCCTCTTCTTTGCCTACCCTGGTCCCTGACCTTCCCTCTCCTCCATTGCCTTCATTAGCTCCATAGTCCTGAATTGTTAGAACAATTTCCCAAATAAAATAAAAATGCTTGTAGTTATCGATCCCAAATTCACCTCATACATGTATTATGTCATTGTCCAGATGGTGGGACTACGTTTTACCCCCTAATAATTACCACGTGGCCGCAAATTCGACATGAAGGTTTGCAAAGTTCGCCTCCCATTGAAGTCAATGGGGCCCGCGGCGAACGGTCGGTTTCGCGAACGTTTGGGTCCGTTCGCATTTCGCGTTCGCGAAACGTCCCGTCGGAAGTTCGTCCATCACTAATCATTTCCGCATAAGCAGAGGAAAATTTAAAGGCAAATCAGCAGGACCATATTTTCTTGGATATTTCAGGTTTATTTCTAAGGGTGTAAGTGTCATTTTCCATATAATATTTATGGTCTACTTCCAGTAGCCACTGGCGTAGGGTTAGAATAATTGGTTGTTTCCAAAGCCTAGGAATAAGCGTCTTTGCTGTGTTCAAAAGATGATTCGTTATTGATTTTTTATAGGCTCCCACTGGTTTCCCTATACATTTGAACAATATCACCCATGGGTCATTGGGAACTTCAGAACCCTGGATCTCTTTGATCCAATATAGTATGGTCAACCAATATGAGCGAAAGCATGGACACAACCACCACATATGCGCGTGGGTTGTCTTCTCTGAACATCCTCATTAACAGAGTGCTGAATTGGATGGAAAGACTTTATGTAGCACCACTAAGGGGTAGTGCCAACTCGTAAGCAATTTATAAATTACCTTCATAGTTTTGGAGGACATTGAAGAGTTGTGGGTTAATTGGGGAATCATTGATCATTGAGTTTCTGAGAGGATTTTGTAGGTCTTGTTCCCATTTGGATAAAAAGGAAGGCCACTCTTTGAGGTTAGTGACGATAGTGAAAAATGGTAATTACAAACCTGTGCTGTGGAAATATGAAAAATTATGAAAAAAATTATGAAAAATTGGAAAATATATATCCTAGGGCTGCGGCTGAAGTGAAAGGTAAGTACCCCAAAATGGTGATGTAAAAAATTAAAATCAGCACTGCACCTACTATTATACAAATATGTGCCAACAATCTTCATATAATAGTATACATGTAACCAATCGAAAGTGGTGTGCAAGCAAAATACTACTATAACCAAATAAAGTGCTAAGTGCCAAACTATAACATAGGGCAATCAATATAATTCGTAATCAAATATACATATAAAGTATGTGCACTAGTTTTGCCCCTCCCTCTGGGCGTCATCAGGCTTCTGATGACATCCAGAGGGAGGGGGGAAACTAGTCAAGCTAGAGAGCATCTGTGAAGACTGTTTGGGATGTATGTTCTTTAAAATATTTTACATAAAATGTAAATATAATTAAAAGTTTCATTTTTTTAAGGTAGTATAAAAAAAAGGTGAACCTTTCTTTATATTAATTTCAAAGTTATTCTCACGCTACCATTTGATGAAATATGTGAATCTAGTGAGGGGGGAAGGGGAGAGGGGAGGGGGGATTTAGAGGGGAGAGGTAATAAGAGGAAAGGGAGGAAAAGGAGAGGATAAGGGGTCCCTGATGAAGTCACGTGGTTGTGACGTCACGCGTAGGGACGGGATAGGCGTTCTAAACAGATACAGGCAATACGAGCTCGGTGCTCATCGGAGATAGGCACTGCTGGTTTGTTTTTATGTGAGTACCTTTTTTACTAATAAACGCATTTGTGGATCTAAAACATACTACACAATGTGGCACTCCTCCTTCCTTTGAGCTGTTCCTGCTGCTGCTTAGAAACAAAGATGGGATATAGCCCACCCTGAGGGTCCAGGTTTATTCATTACCAAGGACCAGGAGAAGAAAAAGAAGGGAATAGATAGTTTACTTATATGCAGTTACCTCTTTACTGCAAGGTAAGGGGCCATTGCTTACTGGTGTGGTGTGGCACGAAGAGGATAAGGACACGGTTGCACAAGTGGAATATTTGGCACGTTAAACAATTTTGCACTTGAAAGCACTTGCACTTTTATAGGTTGTTTTGCACATGCGGAAATTTGGTTCATATGAGGATTAGTGGCAGATATATGTATTGATCCTGCATCCTGGAAATTTTTTCCCAAATACAAACTATAAGCATCACTGGATTACCATAACAATTGGTGGATATATATGGACTAAATATTACTTTGCACGATTGTTTGATTTATATATATATATATATATATATATATATATATATATATATATATATATATATACTCTGTAGCGGGGTTTTTTTTTCACATACTTTACACATGAGATATATGTAGCAATATCTAGCACTATATCAGAAGGAGACTTGCACATCTTATATTCCTGTTTATGATATTATTACATTGGCTTTGTTTTGCACGGAGCACTTTAATATCACCAGATAGATATAAGGATTATTGCCTATACTTTCTTTATATTAGCTTCATATTATTTTAGTTTTTTGTTATTCCCTGTACAGTAGGCAGAGGGAAAAGCAGCACTATGGACTAAGTGACAAAAGGCTTCCCTTGTGCCTCTGGTTCCATCAACCCTGCATATGGTAAAAGGGCATACAACACACAAAGTGGCATTAGTGTGGAAGGTCCAGGTTGCTGATGGCTGTTCCAGGGAGTAGTCAAGAGTCTAAGAGGAGTCACAGAGAGGCACAACAGCTGGAAGACTGTAAAACCCTAGATACTACATAGAATGAGGCAGGATAGGACCAGTATGGAAGACCTGGAAGGTAGCAGTTTCAGGGCCAAAGGCCAAGGCAAGGTCATACACAGTGGAGTCATAAGATATGAATGAGAGAGATGTTGTCTGAAGCCAGGCTGAGGTCATACACAGGTGAATGATAGAATGTGGATAAGAGAGACATTGTCTGGAGTCAGGCCAATGTCATACATAGGTGAATAGTATAGCTGGCGATGATGAACTCAGGAATCAAGCCAAGGTTATACACGATTGATCAATATAAACAAGGTTCTTCAATGAACCAAGGTCATAGTTAGGAGTCAGGCAAAGGGATGTCAAGAGGCAATCTGAGTTACTAATGCATAGTTAGAGTAAATGCAGGATCAGGATAGACAGCAACAAAGATCACGGACATCCACACAATGTGTCACAGAGCACCCATGCATGGTACTGGCAAAAGTTCCCAACCTGGTTGCTGGTACATGTTCACCTCTACTCTGGTTAGCATCCTGACAGCTACACTGCACAGTTCACTGTAATCTGTGTTCATAAGTTCATAGCCAACCAATCAAGTAGTTAAGACTCTGTCACATACATTTTCAGAGCTCTCTGGGTAGCTGCACCATTATGAACACAGATTTTATTGAACTACGGCAGCATCGACCTGTTGCCCACAGCTGTTCAGGCTGTATGAGTCCTCACATTGCAGCCACTGGCAGATCTCAGTTATCACAGTTGGCCAGCAGTTCAGAGCCAAGGGAGGCTCCTTCTTGACACCGAGGGAGACTCCTTCTCAGCTCTGATGTGTCAAATGACATAGCTGAGGAGAGGACTTTTCCTTCCTTAATCTGAACTTTCACAGTATTTGAGGTCTAGAAGAATGAGACCAGTTAGTAGTCCAGGTATGCTTATTTTCTACTCTGCTTATAGTAATTTATTAAGAAATTACAATAGATTTCCATCAGCCATTCCATCCAATGTTACTGATGTTATTGCTAATGTATGTGTTAGAACAGAGTGTAAGTCTGCGAAAAGAGAGGAAGCGTTAAGTGTTAAATGGTAAACGTTGCTACAAGTTGGGTGCTTCAGCATATATTGGCTTTTCAAAATCCTTCAAAAACTTGAGACTTTGCTGTAATAACCCTTTTGATTACAATTGATTGTATTGATATATTAATTTGTGAACAAACAAGCATGCAGCTTTTCATGCTAGCCTATCTCTCAAATATGAATTGGATCATTCTTGCCCTCTCCCCTAATGCCTACACATCATGGTATGCAGTCAGGTTGTTGCTGAGTCCACTGATGGGGCAAGATCATCCAGTGCACAGGGCAAAGATGTTAAATTTCCCCCACCCCCAAGCTCAGCTTTGCGACTGAGAATAAACACAGTTTCTCTTCCCCTTCTCGGGTCAGAATGCTCCCTCCAGCAGTTGTTGGGTCCCTGGTCCTTCTGGCAGGAATGATGCTGCAGTCACTCCCGTCAGTGAGGCTAGAATTGTAAAAGACCTGGGGTAACAATGGGGTGGTCAAAGTGTTAACAGTAAAAGAGGCTTAAGGGGAGTGGTTAAACAAACCCGAGCCTCCTTATACCCATAAAATATGCTTTGATTGCTGCACCACAACTAAGAATTTCACATACACATACAAACCTCAGCACAATAATAATAAAAAAAAAACTCTTCAATAACATATGATTTTGGAAACACTGAAAATAGATAAAGAGCTGACACTTTTCCTGAGCGTACCTTGTAGAAGAACTTCAATAAAATAATAACTGTTGACATGATAAACACTTTGGTAACAAATCTATATTGTACAATATAGTGTATATAGTGCAGGAGTCTATAAGGTAGAGCGCAGGGATCAGGAGTGGACAATGCACAAAGTGAAAGAGTCAGGAGTACACAACTCAGAGTGCTACAGTCAGTGTTGGGTTTAGGAATACAAAACACAGAGTGCAGGGGTTTGGGGGGGTATAATGCAAAGAGTTCAAGGGTCAGCAGTATGTAACCTTCAGAGTATTGCACTCAGTACAGTGTCAGATTTATGAGTATATGACACAAAGAGACCAAATACATGCCCCTTCCTCCCCCCACTTTGTTGTTTCATGAAAGGTCATTAAAAAAAGGACTTTACTGTCCTGAAAACAAATGCCTGTAAAATAAGATTATCTCTGGTTGCAGCAGTCACAATGTGTAGCAGGATTTTTAGTCTGTGAAAGCTTGAGTGGACTTGAGGGAGAGAGATGTATACTATCGTAATGTGTGGGAGCAATGTATACTATGGGGGTGAAAGGGGAGAGGTATGCCCTGGGGGAGGGAGATAACATAGATGTTTACAGGGGTAAGAAGAAGTTATGTGCGGATTGGCTGCTGTGGAGGCAGACTGGAGCAGATTGGCTGGTGTGGAAGCAGGCTGGAGCAGGTCGGCTAGTGTGAAAGCAGGCTGGAGCAGGTTGGCTGGTGTGGAAGCAAGCTGGAGCACATCGGCTGGTGTGGAAGCGGGCTGGAGCACATCGGCTGGTATGGAAGCAGGCTGGAGCACATCGGCTGGTGTAGAGGCAGGCTGAGATAATGGCAGGATTGTATGGGTTGGAAAAAACCTCTGTTTCTTCTTTGGTTTAGCCACCAAAGTTCTGTAAGTGACTGCAGGGCTGTAAGTCAGGGGTGTCACGGATACGCACACCCACAGTGACTAGCTAACCACGGCATGCGTTCCGTGACTGGGGTATATGAGGAACTAAAGGAATAAGGGGGAACTTATACTGAGCATGTAAGACTGACTGTGGTACTTTCACAGCCCACACTACCTTTGGCCACCACTAGAGGGAGACTCCACTTCAATCCAGCTAGCTGACCACACACAGGCAGATACGAATCTTACATACAATCTGGTGCACTCTAAGGGTTGGGGAGCAGTCTAGCAATTAGCACAAACTTCTATGGTTCCTCCAGCTATCCTGCAAGCTTGAACCCAGGTGTTATTCACTCTTCCCACTGTCCCTACACACACACACCAGACACACAATAAACGATTGCCTGCCACCACCCAACAGTTTGTTCGCAGACTGGTCTGCTGAGGCACCACACACACAGCTCTCCATCTGGCAGATCTGCTAGCTTACAATCTGCATGCAATCTGCCAGCAAGCAGTGCAATTACATACCGATTGGCGCGTAACTTAGACCGAGTACTTAGGCACTAAAATACACCAACCTCTCCAGAGATATGAATCCTAGCTTAATACACAGAAGTCACTTATTCATTTTATCATTTAATATCCCGAAAGTGGGCAGTACATAAAAGATATACAAAAAAAAAGGAGTTACCAAAAAAGATACAAAAAATACAGAAAGACACACAATTGGCAATTTGCTATGAAAATAAAAAGTGATAAAAACAGAAATTATCTTTACTGAAGTCTATCCCTTAGTAGAAGCATACTGCAACAGGTGGGAACTCCCCAGTTTCAAACTGGCTTTGTTGAAGAATGATGTCCATATTTCAGGCTACCCAATTTATTGAAATATGGATGTGGGCTGGACTTTAGCCCTTGGACGATCAACGCTGGCGGGTGTTCCTGTTTTGAAATGACCAGAATCTAATTGGTCCAGAACGGTGTTGATTGCTGGTTCATGGATAGGATTTATGATATCAGCGCATCAGTCCAATCGCGACAGTACCAATCACTGCCTGCCTGTCGCAATCAGGTGCCATATAAAGATTTTGTGTGGCTCTCTAGGATTCCACATATGCTAAAAATACAGAGTTACGTGTACACGTAACCCATTATGTGTATGATCAAAAGGAATTATTTTCATCTCTCTGCCACAATTTTTTTATCTTTTATGAGAGATAAACTCGGTTCCTTAGATCTGTTGATATTAATCAAAGTTTGCAGACCAGCCAGGGCCTTGCGAATGCCCCCTGCAGATCCCTGTAGCCAAGATGACTAGGAGTTTTCTTTGAGGCCTCAGGAAGATGGCAATCTATGTTTACACTTTTATTGGCATCTAGGTGTCAATTTTTCTTTTATTACTTTTATTGGCATCTAGGTGTCACTAAGATCCTAGAAACTGACTCTGTCCTTTTCAAATGCTAATGAAAGAACATATGTGCATGACTGATATTGAATACTATATTTTTAATAAACCAGAATTAAACTACATCTACAATTACACTACTTCTACAGATCACATCACATCGTGTTAAGGCAAAACTATTCTATGCTTACATTTTCATTACAAGGGGTACAGCTGATTT
Source organism: Lithobates pipiens (assembly GCF_037356315.1). Taxonomy (NCBI): domain Eukaryota; kingdom Metazoa; phylum Chordata; class Amphibia; order Anura; family Ranidae; genus Lithobates; species Lithobates pipiens. Next base: position 395,365,387 of record NW_027507748.1, on the reverse strand, counting down.
AAGAGAAGGCCTGGAATATGGTAAGAAAGAAGGAGCAGTGGCTAGGGGAAATTCCTGTGGGATCGTTGCAAGCAGCAGAGAAGAGACAGATGGATAAAAGGCAGGATAGTTGCAGCCAGTGGAAACAAGGTACTGATATTTAGTTAATAGCAGGGTATATTATTGTTATTATTATACAGGATATATATATAGCGCCAACAGTTTACGCAGCACTTTACAATATAAAAGGGATACAATGCAGTTATAATACAATAACATCTGAATATGAGAGAGTGAGGGACGGCGAGTTAGTGAAAATGACCATGGCACAGCCTGAAGAGCTAGTAGGAGTGGTGACTGTCCTAATTGCCTTGATTTTACATTCATCTATTCATAAGGTGTAAGAAGGTCATCTGACTCTGTATTACAGAGGGGGTGCTTTATTAACCACTTTCAGACCGGACCAATTTGCTGGTCAAAGACCAGACCACTTTTTGTGATTCGGCACTGCATCGTTTTAACTGACAATTGCGCGGTCGTGCGACGTGGCTCCCAAACCAAATTGACGTCCTTTTTTTCCCACAAATAGAGCTTTCTTTTGGTGGTATTTGATCACCCCTGCGGTTTTTATTTTTTGCGCTATAAACAAAAATAAAGCGACAATTTTGAAAAAAACGCATTATTTTTTACTTTTTATTATAATAAATATCCCCCAAAAATATATAAAAAAACATTTTTTTCCCTCAGTTTAGGCCGATACATATTCTTCTACATATTTTTGGTAAAAAAATCGCAATAAGCCCAAAAATATATAAAAAAACATTTTTTTCCCTCAGTTTAGGCCGATACATATTCTTCTACATATTTTTGGTAAAAAAATCGCAATAAGCGATTATTGATTGGTTTGCGCAAAAGTTATAGCGTTTACAAAATAGGGATAGTTTTAAAGCATTTTTATTAATAATTTTTTATTATTTTTTTTTACTAGTAATGGCGGCGATCAGTGATTTTTATTGTGACTGCGACATTGTGGGGGACCCATCGGACATTTTTGACACATTTTTGGGACCATTGTCATTTATACAGTAATCACTGCTATATAAATGCAGTGATTCCTGTGTAAATGACACTGGCAGTGAAGGGGTTAACCAGTGGGTGGCAGTGTAGAGGTTAAGTGTTCCTAGGGGTGTGTTACTAACTGTGGGGGGGTTGGGCTTTCATTTAGTGAACACTGATCTCTGCTCCAATCACATGGAGCAGAGATCAGCGTCACTAGTTGCTAGGCAGAATGGAGAAATGCTGTTTACAACGGCATTTCTTCATTTGGCCGCTCCGTGAGACGATCGCGGGTATGTCCGCGGCGATCGAGTCCGCGGGTCCCGCGACCGGACTCACGGGGGTCCCGACCAGCGCGGGCGGGGCAGGGCGGCAAATTTAAAGGGACGTACATGTACGCCCATTTGCCTGCCCGTGCCATTCTGTTGACGTACATCGGCGTGCGCTGGTCGGCAAGTGGTTAAGTAGTCCTAGTGAACCAGGATTTCATATAATGTTCCCTTTCATTACAAGTTTTCATTCAGTTCAGACGTTACAAACTGATGAAGTGAAAAATGTACCCCCGTGGTACCAGTTGGGGTGGTATGATTTACTTTGACTGGATAGAGGTTGTAAATATGTTGACTCCTTCAGCAGTGTATGATATTGTGCGAAACTACACAGCGGATTATGACAAAGCATTTATTTTTAACAAAATCCACCATGTGCAGAATCATTTTTGCAGTGTTCACACACTGCAAGAAGTGTATATAGAGCTGTTTGATCAGATTGATGAGAACCTTAAACTGTCACTACAGATGGAGCCTAAGTCCATGGCCCCTGGACTCACAATACAGGGCATATGTGTAACTAAGCCAAAGATTCCAGAAGCTATCCGCAGAAACTTTGAACTAATGGAAGGGGAGAAAACCAAGCTATTGATTGCTGCACAGAGGCAGAAAGTGGTAGAGAAGGAAGTAGAGATGGAAAGGAAAAAAGATGTGATAGAGAAAGAAAAAGTTGTACAAGTGGCAAAAATTCACGATCTACAAAAAGTAATGGAGAAGGAAACTGAGAAACACATTTCTCAGATTGAAGATTCAGCATACCTTGCCAGGGAAAAAGCCAGATGCTGACTATTACACTGCAGAGAAGTTTGCAGAGGCCAACAGGTTGAAACTGACACCACATTATCTGGAGCTCACAAAGTGACATGTTCCTGGGACTGTCGTGAACATCCTATTTTTTTTATTTACTGTTGTCTTACTGTAAATAGAAAGCGTATCCAGGCTATGAGCTGCTCTGAATTTTCAGAAATCCTTTTTGGTGCTCATTTTCCACAATACTGACTCTAGTATTAGATTCTGAAGACTGGTTGAAAAGACTTGTTTTGTATGCGTGCTTAAATTCCTTTTAGAAGGACTCTGTAGAGATAAAAAAAAAAAATGGCACACCCTGCAAAAGAAAACCATACTTATCTTTACAATCTTGCCAAACAAACCCACTGTCAGAATCTTCAGCATCCGAGAAACCTGGAAGTTCTTTTGTTCTACCCTCCAGCCACACTGGTAGCAGCTGTCGGATGGAACCACAGGCATCCAGCACACCTGGAAATGTGTTACAGATTCCGAAAGTCTGCGGCCGGCTTTGCTTGTGGGTGGACAGGTAAGTATAAATAGCCATTTGCACAGTGGACTTTTATTTTTTATTTTTATTCAGCAACAGAGGCACTTTAAGGACTGCTATACACCAAAATTGAGAGCACTTCATCTGAGTTAGTGTTGATGCAGGACAGACATTTTATTGAACATTTAGGTGCTGACAGTACACAAATATGCAGACACAGCTCTACCAAAAGCATGCTGTCGGCACAGTTACCAGCAGCTAACCGAAAGCTCCCGATAATGTCATCACCGTGACAGCCAATCACAGCTGTAACATGACCACAAACCCCGCCTCCTGCCATCTGAAACATCTTAAAGGGCCAGGACAAAATGGTTAAAATCTACTTTTGTTGTGTTTTTACAGTCTCTGGTTCTAAGGAGTTCTCAGAATGTTGTAAAGCACATTGGTGCTTGTGTGCAAGGTCTGAACAAAAATGGACATTAAATGTTTAACCAATATCAGCTATTTCTCATTATTTGAAGAATTTAATTAGGCTGTTAGCAAGTAAAAATTTATAATTTAGGGAGGATAAACTTGTCAATGTCTATATTGTTTAATCAAGATTATTAGAACTGATATGCCTGAGATTGCTTAGCAGGTGGAAGGAAATGCTAAAGCTACTGAATATGTTTTAATTAACTATATCTTTTTGTATAATTTTTTAGGAATCATAACAGATTCATTAAAACCAAAAATAACAAGTTGTACCAGCGCTCAACCTCCCCCTTGCTGTGCTTGAGGGTCCGCTGCAATCCCAGTCGTAGCCCCCCCCAGAAAAACCAGGGTAAGTGGATGATGTATATGTATATCTTTAGGGGATTGCGCCTCCCACTCACTATTTATACTACCCCCTTCTCAATAGAATATGCTTAATAATACTTATATTCACGAAATAATCATTGTGCCCCCATATTATCCAAAATATATAATTGCGTCCTTATTGTGCGATATTTTAATTCGATTGCTCCAACTGTGCCGTCTTAATCACCGATCATCTTCTAATCAAAAGTCCACTTGTGTCAACTAAAATAACCAAAACTGTGCCACCGTCACCAAGCAGAATGGCCACTCACCAGATGTCCCCAATCAGTAAGCCTTCGATTCATTCAACGGATAACCAATCCACAACGCATTCCTCCCGTTAGCAATTCCTCAACATCCATATATTCATACAAAATTAAATGGAACCAATATAGTGTAAAATCGTTTTAACTTTAATGGAAAAATCAATAAAAAACGTATTGCACTCACATTTCAATGTGTCTATTGGCCGACACCAAGCCTTTCCAGCAATGAGAAAACCGCTCTAAAATCGGGCAAGCCACTGATGTTCCGCAGGTGGTGTTAATCTCCCTCCACTGGACCGACCTGTTCCTGGCTTGTATTCAAAGACCGTATGTCTCCCACAACTCCTACGCGTTTCGCATTTGAGCGTCGTCAGGAAGCTGTGGGAGCCTTCCCAAACCCCCCTTTTATAATGCCCCCAATTACCTGTTACTATGCCACCGGAAGTGACGTTGCCGCCATCTTGATCCCGGAAGTGCATACCCGACCTTTCCCTATTTACAAACTAGCCCCTTCCCTATAATCAATAATACCTCTACCTTTAAAATATTATTTGTAATTAGGCCAATATCAGGCATTGTATCCTTCTTTAGTTGGTTCCCCAACCTTATGATTCAGTTTGGGATCTCATCCTCGTTTGTACCCGAGGTAGGTTCCGCCATCTTGTTATAGGGCAATAATGCCCTTACTAGTGTGGTTCCATATAATTGATTTAATTAACCCCCCACCGCTACAGATATATGATTCCTAACATACTCAGTGGCCTATTTCCTAATCCCCTTACTCTAAATACATTTCTACATCGCCCTTCTCATCTTTTTCTTTCTGAATAGACCGGACTATATCCATAAAGCTACTTCCTGTCTAACCAGAAGTGCGTCACCAGATGTTTACCCCGGAAGTTCGGGACCGGAAGTTGGGCACCGGAAGTCCTCCGCCGCCATTTTAAGGGTGGTTTTGACATTACAGCTAGTAACTCCCACAACACCAATCCCAGCTTTACCATTAGGCCCCACTCTTATGTAAATTACAGTTTGTTTATCCTTCCTGTCTAGTACATCTATATTCCAATGACCAAACAAGTATATTAGTGCTAATTATATTATTATTATTTGTTATTGCCTCAGTAGGTACCCTAAACTTCACTTCACTATGCGACTATTTCTTTTCATGTAACAATGGCTGCTTGTTGATTTATTTAGATTCTTCTTGTTCATTAAACTATTTAAAGGGGTCATGTCTGAGTTCCAAAAATACAGTTCTTATCAACTTTGTTAGTATTTGCTTTTCCCATTGCTGGAAATGCTTTCACAAATATACCATCATATAAAATACCCCTAAAATACACATATACATACACATGTGAAAAAAATATATATATACATATATATAAAATAAATAATTAAAAAATAAAACATATACACATATATATATATATATATATATATATATATATATATACATACACACACACACACATATATATATATATATATATATATATATACATACACACATACACACATACATGTATATATATAAAATAAAAAAACTGTATAAAACGATCAAAAATCCTCAATAAAACAATTCAAGTCTATTTCTACATTTTAATCCTAAAGGTTTTAAAGTGCTTAATCTATGTATCCAAAACGTTTCGTTCTTGGATACTTCGCGCCTCATATTACAATTCCTCCAATCTTGATCTATTCTGTCTATTGCAAAGAATATTAAACATCCCGGATCACGATTATGTGCTTCTCTGAAGTGTCTTGATACGCTATGGTGTTTATAGCCTTTTTTAATGTTTCTTATATGTTCACCTATGCGCGTGGACAGTTTCCTAGTGGTCCTGCCCATATACTGTAGGCCACAACTGCACTCCATCACATACGTAACATACCTACTCTTGCATGTGATTAATTTGTTTATTTAAAATTTTAATTTATTGGCATGGGATTGGAATTCGACAATTTTACGTTCCTTATTGCTCGTTATTCTACATGATTTACATTTCTTGCATCGAAAAAACCCTTTCTGTTCAAAAAACTGTGTCGTTTTTGGGGGGGGATCAGGGACATTTTTCACGATGTAGTCTCTTAATCTTTTTGCCCTCCTGTAAATAAACGTGGGGTTTTTTGGTAGTATATTACCTAATTGCGGATCACTACAGATGATCGGCCAATACTTCTTAACCACCTCTTCCATATCCTTGTATTGTTTGTTGAATCCTAAAATGAATGGTACCCCTTTCTTATTTTCCATTTTATTTTCTCTTCTCTTCCCAAGGAGGCTTTCCCTATTGGTGTCACCCACCTTTTCCCTTAATATTTCAAGTTCCGCTCGGTTGTAACCCTTGTTGGTAAACCTATCTATTAATTTCTCTGTTTGCATGTAATAGTCTGAGAGTAGATTACAGTTTCTTCTAATTCTGATAAACTGTCCTTTGGGGATGGCCTTTTTCCAGTGTGGGTGGTGGCAGCTGCTGTAGGGAATATAACCGTTTCTGTCTGTCTCCTTGAAGTGTTATCTAGTGTACAGCTGGTTGTCATGTTTAAATATTTCCAAATCTAGGAAACTTACATTGGTTGGGTTCATGTTCATCGTGAATTTGATGTCATAGTTGTTATTTCTAATGTGCTGTACAAATTCCTCCAATTCATCTTGGTTTCCCTCCCGAACACTTCCTCTGCTTCCCACTTGTTCAAGAAGATGTTGGCCACACTGGGAGCATATTTATTCCCCATCCCAACACCTTTATTCTGTTGGTAAAATTTATGATTGAACCAGAAATAATTATTCCCCATTGCCATCCTTAGTGCCTCCAATATAAAATGTCTCTGTTTTAACTTTAGATCTGACTGGTGTTTCATTGCCCAAGCTACCGCAGCAAGGGCATCTGCTTGTTTAATATTTGTATACAGTGATTCCACGTCCACTGTTACTAATAGCGTGGAATTACTGGCACCAATCCCTTCCAACAATCTAATGACATCTTTACTGTCTTTTATGAACACTTCACCCCTACTGGCCAGTGGTTGCAAAAAAGAATCTAAATATTCCCCCACCCTGGAGTATACAGACCCAATCACACTTATAATGGGTCTTCCCGGCGGTTTAGTTTTATTTTTGTGAACTTTGGGTACCTGGTATATCACTGGTACTCGTGGTGCCTCAGGTAACAAATACCTGGCTTCCTTCTTGGTCAGGATTTTTTCTGCTATGCCTCCATTCAGGAAATTCCTTAATTTTGTTTTTAATTCCTTCACAGGGTTCTTTCTTAATGGTTTGTAGGTGGTTGTATCTTTGTATTTCCCTGCATCCAATTTCCCTGCATCCAATTCGCATGTGCAGGAATGTGTGCATGGCTCTCAATGAGGCCGGTTCACATAGCTCCAGGACAGCTGTGGAGCGAATTGCACAGGAGTCCTGTGCGTCTTCTGGTCCATTTCAGGTCCAATTTCAGCCAAAAATTTGGACCGAAAACGCACCTAAAACAATGAAAAGAGACGCGCCAAATCCCTGCTGTGAGACGCTCTGCAGGGCAGTGTGAACCCAGCCTCAATGTTTGCTGATGTTTAGAGCACCTAGCTGCAGTATCTCAAGAGCATTAGCTCTATTTGTCAATCCTTTTCAAAAATAATTCATCCTATTCACCTATCATTTAAAAAAAAGATTCACTGTATTGCCTTATATTTTTAAAGTGAATTTGCCCAGCAACATTATAGAGAGATTCCAGTTAAAAACAAGATGTTCTCATCATTTAATTTCATACAAGATCCACCCACCAGAATACAACATAATAGAGAGATTCAAATTACAAAAAAGATTTTGTAATCACATTTAAAATCAAACAAGAATCACCCATCAGCCACCCCATTACATGTAACACGCAAGAATCTTTTTTGAAAATGATAGCCAAGGGGCTCTGCTTAGAGCTCCGCATTGACCAGGACCCGACGGCCTCTTATACTGAGTCAAACTGGACTGATACTTTAACAACCAGTGCCTAGTTTATCCCCAGAGTAAGTGGGCATACTTTGGAGTCATGTACGGAGGAAGAAAGTCAGAATTTAAATGAGCAAAGCTTCAAGAAGCGCTGACAAAGGTAGCATCTAAATTGGTGGCAGCGTCTTCTTACCTCACCTCACAGCCTGATTCACAGAAACATTCCAGGTCTTCCTCCTCAGCACAGCACGGAGAGTCTGATTATGATTCAGGTATGAATCAGGTATGACCCCCTCTTACCTTACAAAACTCTTCTATTGGCCCTAACCTGCTTTCCCAATTTGAAAGGGTCCTCCATAAAGCACTACAGAACACCTTAGACATAATTACAGGCAAATTGACATGCAATATTCGTGAAGTGGGCCGACGCACCTCAATTCTAGAACAAAGGGTAGACGAATTAGAATATCATTACCTCAACACATACAGAAGAATTGGAATCCCTTAATGAAGATGATACTAACCTTCAAACCTGCCTTGAAGACTTTGAGAATAGGGCCAGAAGATCTAATCTGCAAATCGGTGGTATACCTGAAGAAATAGCAGCTCTACAATCGACAATTACAGCACTCTTTCAAGAACTTGCTCCATCAATCTTGATCAAACGTCTAGAAATGAACAGAATACACAGAGCCCTAACTTAGAGATATAATAATGAAAATGCACTTTTTTTGCACTAAAGAACAACTGATGGAGGCTACAAGACAGACAAGGACATAGATATCAAATCTTCCAAGAGCTATGTCAATTTACACCTATTAAGCATATAGCATTTAATTTTTCCTTAGATAACGCTATACTGTAACTATATTCAGAATTATCTATACATTATAATAACCTATAGAAATTAAAATTAAATTACATTAAAATCTATTCTGCACTTTTAGTTAAATAATACCTATTATAAATGTTAATAGGCTGTCGTATTCCCGGAGACAGTCCACTGAACCTCCATTTTTTCCTCGAGTGCCTAACATAGATTTGGGCGCTCTTTGGAACACATACAGTGCCTTGCGAAAGTATTCGGCCCCCTTGAACTTTTCAACCTTTTGCCACATTTCAGGCTTCAAACATAAAGATATAAAATTTTAATTTTTTGTGAAGAATCATCAACACAATTACACAATTGTAAAGTGGAACGAAATCTATTGGATAATTTTAACTTTTTTTAGCAAATAAAAAACTGAAAAGTGGTGCGTGCAAAATTATTCGGCCCCTTTACTTTCAGTGCAGCAAACTCACTCCAGAAGTTCAGCGAGGTTCTCTGAATGATCCAATGTTGTCCTAAATGACTGATGGTGATAAATAGAATCTACCTGTGTGTAATCAAGTCTCTGTATAAATGCACCCGCTCTGTGATAGTCTCAGGGTTCTGTTGAAAGCGCAGAGAGCATCATGAAGACCAAGGAACACACCAGGCAGGTCCGTAATACTGTTGTGGAGAAGTTTAAAGCTGGATTTGGATACAAAAAGATTTCCCAAGCTTTAAACATCCCAAGGAGCACTGTGCAAGCGATCATTTTGAAATGGAAGGAGTATCAGACCACTGCAAATCTACCAAGACCTGGCCGTCCCTCTAAACTTTCAGCTCAGACAAGGAGAAGACTGATCAGAGATGCAGCCAAGAGGCCCATGATCACTCTGGGTGAACTGCAGAGAACTACAGCTGAGGTGGGAGAGTCTGTCCATAGGACAACAATCAGTCGTACACTGCACAAATCTGGCCTTTATGGAAGAGTGGCAAGAAGAAAGCCATATCTCAAAGATATCTATAAAAAGTCTCGTCTAAAGTTTGCCACAAGCCACCTGGGAGACACACCAAACATGTGGAAGAAGGTGCTCTGGTCAGATGAAACCAAAATCGAACTTTTTTCCCACAATGCAAAACGATATGTTTGGCGTAAAAGCAACACAGCTCATCACCCTCAACACACCATCCCCACTGTCAAACATGGTGGTGGCAGCATCATGGTTTGGGCCTGCTTTTCTTCAGCAGGGACAGGGAAGATGGTTAAAATTGAGGGGGAAGATGGATGCAGCCAAATACAGGACCATTCTGGATGAAAACCTGTTGGAGTCTGCAAAAGACCTGAAACTGGGACGGATATTTATCTTCTAACAAGACAATGATCCCAAACATACAGCAAAATCTACAAAGGAATGGTTCACAAATAAACGTATCCAGGTGTTAGAATGGCCAAGTCAAAGTCCAGACCTGAATCCAATCGAGAATCTGTGGAAAGAGCTGAAAACTGCTGTTCACAAACACTCTCCATCCAACCTCACTGAGCTCGAGCTGTTTTGCAAGGAAGAATGGGCAAGAATTTCAGTCTCTCGATGTGCAAAACTGATATAGACATACCCCAAGCGACTTGCAGCTGTAATCGCAGCAAAAGGTGGCTCTACAAAGTATTAACGCAAGGGGGCCGAATAATTTTGCACGCCCCACTTTTCATTTTTTTATTAGTTAAAAAAGTTTCAAAAATCCAATAGATTTCGTTCCACTTCACAATTGTGTCCCACTTGTTGGTGATTCTTCACAAAAAATAAAAATTTTATATCTTTATGTTTGAAGCCTGAAATGTGGCAAAAGGTTAAAAAGTTCAAGGGGGCCGAACACTTTCGCAAGGCACTGTATATCCCCCTTCTGAACAAAATTAAACAGCATTTTGGAAGGATACAATATAAAGGCCTCTCATGGATAGGGAGAATAAATGTAGTTAAGATGTTCATCCTACCAATATTTACATATACATGTCAAATCATCCCAATATTACTACCCAAAGCATATTTAAACAAACTGAAAACCATGATTATAAGATTTATCTGGAAACAAAAAGCGGCGAGGGTGGCCTTTCAATACTGACTAGGAGCAAAGAGAGAGGAGGTCTAGCAGTACCAGACTTTAAAAGGTATTATGAGGCGATAGTGGTGTCACGAGTTGCAGACTGGATCCACGGTGACGGGGGGAAAGACTGGGTGGAATTAGAAATTAAGTTAAGCAAAAAGAAAATAGGTGAGCTAATATGGATATAGAGAATTAGGCCCTAATACAAGTATCTTAACAAAAAATTCACTTCGGGTTTGGGATATAATAAATAAGAGACATAAATGGGAGCACAACTCACCACTAATTCCGTTACTGGACACTAATTTTTTTTTTACCAGGGCAAGAGGAATACATATATTTTAGTAGGTGCGCTAAGAAAGGTGATATTAGACTTCAGGATGTCATGGAGGGAAATAGACTATGCACATACAAGGAAATTATAAGTAAGTGGGGTCACAAGACACTAGATAAATGGAGATATTCACAATTATTTTATTTCGCCCAGTTGTTACCACAGCCATTATGGAGTAAGGAGCAATTGAGACCCTTGGAAAAGTTACTAGAGAACCGCCAATGTTTGGAAAAAACAACCTCAAAAATATACAAAATCTTAACTGATGCAGCGGATCTTAATTATCCTGGCTATATAGAGAAATGGGAAAGAGAAATCGGGCCCCTAAGGAGCGATTATCAGAGGGACAGGATAATGAGACAAACGTATTCGGTTGCCATAGACTCACAAACAGGAGAGATGTCATCCAACTTTTAACGAGGTGGTATATAAACCCACAGAAAGGACATAAAATTAGTATAGAGACCCCCCCAACTTGTTGGAGAGGTTGCTCGGTATTGGGAACCTTTGCACATATGTGGTGGGAGTGCCCCTTGATACAGACATTTTGGGGGGAAAAAATAGAAGCTATTTATGATATAACAGGAGAAAGGATCAAGAGAGACCCTTGGACGTGGCTTTTTCATGACTCTGAAAAAGGGGGGAGAGAGTATAATCACTCTCTCACCCCTTGTTTATGGAACTCAGCCAAGGGACTGATACCGCTAAGATGGAAAAAACAGGAACCTCCCTTAACCCCCCTGACGGTCTTCCCGAGTCAGGCTTGGGGTGGAATTTTTATACCAAAAGCGGTAACCCCGAGCCAAACTCGGGACTGCATCGCTGGATCCAGGAGAAGGTTTACTTACCTTCTCCCTCGGATCCCGCGTTGTCTCCCCGCTGTACGAGCGAGCCATGTCTCGCTCGATCTATCACATCGCCGATCTCCGTGCCCTGTGAGCGTTGCGACGCACGGGGACGGAGATCGGCGCCAAATTCAAAACGTGAAACACACACATTACATACAGTATAATGTAATCTTACAGATTACATTGCTGTATGTAATTATTTCACATCCCCTTTGTCCCTAGTGGTCTGCCCAGTGTCCTGCATGCAGTTTTATATTATAAAAACTGTTCTTTATGCCTGGAAACTGGAGATTGTCCATAGCAACCAAAACTGTCCCTTTACATCAAAAATTATTTCAGACCAGCTAGAAAACAGCGATAATAAATTGTAATCACTCGCAGAATTTAGCGATAGCGATTTGTGGGGAGATCCGTCATCAAATATTGAAAAATAATGACAGTGACAATTCTGTAACTGAGCAAATTTTAGTGTTTTTGATTTGATTACATTATTGAATAATTTTTATTATTGTTATATTATTATTTGGTACAATTATTTATAATTATTTATTATATTATAATTTATGATTTCATTTTTCAAACTTTATTATACCCGGGATGTCTGCAAGACTCTGGTTTGGACAGATTTAAGAGAGTTATTCCTAAGAATTACAGGACTACAATATAAAACTCCAAATTTTCATGCAAAATAATGGTACCGCTTTTAGCACCTAAAATCCGAAATAATCATAGCGCCAGGAAGGTTAATGAAGGAGTGGGTAGAAAGACTAGACAGGATAAGGTATATCGAAGAGTCAATATACAAATCAGAGGGTCCAATAGGGAAGTACCATAATAAGTGGGGGCAATGGTTGCAATTTGAAAAAACTGAAAGGTACATGAAGCTGCTGGAATGTTAGTAAGAAATATTATTGGAAGGATCGACTGAGAGCGAGAGGATAGGGAGGGGGAGGGAGGGTAAGGGGGGGGCAGGGGGTATGTATTGTAGAAAGTATGATGTATTTATTGTATTTTTTGCAAATGGGTACAATACTGGAAAACATGAAAAATAAAGAATATATAAAAAACAAAATCTCTACCAGACCCTTATCCGAGCAAGCAGCACGGCAGGTCAGGAAAGGGGGGATGAGCAAGCGCCCTTCCCCTGAACCATACCAGGTCACATATCCTCAACACGGGGGGATGAGTGCATTGGAAACATGGGCCTCATCCCCAAAATCCTGGCCAGTGGTCTTGGGGGGTCTGCGAGCGGGGGGCTTATTGGAATCTGGAAGCCTCCCTTAACAAGGAGGCCCCCAGAGCCCACCCCCAATGTGAATGAGTATGGGGGTACATAGTCCCCCTATCCAGTCACCAAAAAAAGTGTCAAAAAGTAATAATAACACAGAAACAGTTTTTTGTTACTTTTTTTACTTAGCTGTCAGCTGGGAAGCCCATTGACAGCTAATGACTCATTGGTTGTTAAGGACAGCTGGTTTCCTGACCCCCGCTCCTTAACAACCAGCTTATACTGTGCCCTGATTGGGCAAAGCTTTGCCCAAGCAAGGCACAAAATGCACTGTGCAGCATGCTTGTTTCCTGAATGGGGCAAAAAGCCCATGTTCAGCCAGAACTGATGCTCGGGCTGAACTGTTCGCCCAATTGTACACACAAGTAGGGTAGATGTCTCCTTATAGAGCTCCAATGGATAAGGCACAGTAAAGGTGTCTGCAAAGAGTGTGGACAAATTCCCGCTCATCAGTCTGAACAATACCAAACTCAAGGGATGATGTGGAGATCCTGCAGCAGCTCCCTGCTATCATTAGGGACAATGTTTCACTGCACTCTCCTCGAGGCCGCACTCAGCAAGATCTGCAAGGCAGGTTCTGATAGTGATCCCTGTCTATCACCGAGCTGGCCAGACACTGCTGAACCACAGATGTGTCTGTACTCACCAGAAGCTCTTTCTTCCCTTGCTGCCTAGGTCACAGCTCTGACTCCGTCTGCCTGACCGTCCAGATCGCTGCCTCCAGGTGATCTCCTCAGGCTATTTATCTCCTCTCCCAGCATTCAGTAATCTCCCTCCAGTCAGCTGGAACTTGTAGTCTACAATGGTCTGGCTCCAATGGAAACGGGGCTTTCTGGACTACATGTCCCAAGTTCTCTTGCTATCCTGTAGCTAATCCTTACTTGCTCTGCATTCAGGATGTGGTAAATGTGACGAACGCGGGTATCAGATCCCTGCCCTCCTCACTAACTGGCTAACCACACACCACACTGTCACTTACGTAACAATTCCACACTCAGCTGCACCCAGCACAAAGATTTTACAGCTTGCGAGACCACAATCTAGGTGCGGGCAGCCTGAGAGCATTTGTCACTGGGCTAATTACACAATTAACCCTTTAATTGCCACCACCCCCATTTTTAAAAGACAGAGCCGGGGGGCTCGTAATTTTAGCAATACCAATTATAATTTTGGAATAAGCGCCTGCAACACACACTGCCACCACAGACAGGTCTGCTCAGTAGCCTTACTCTACCACAGCAGTGCCCCTTTAAGAGACAGGTTTGTTTATAGTTTGCATCAAAAGCTTTAAAGACAAGGTTAACACTTTTCAACATAAGGGTTTATTATGAAAAGGTCAAGGTTGGTGCAAATAAAACATTTACAGAAAAATGATGTTTCAAAAAATAAAGACAATATACAGCCACAAAGAAATAAGGTAGAATTGGGAAGGAAGAATACTTGCAGGTAATGTCCGAGGGTTGATCAGAGTTCGATCGATGAGTAAAGGTAATCGGTTCTCAAACTTGGCAGATGTTCCTGCTTGGATGGTAAAAGGAGAACTGACCATTGCCTTGGCCTCTCCTTATTTCTGTCAAATCAAAGGGGGTGTTAACAGCGACCAGTGACCAATCGTATTGTCATCTTGTTTAGGGGTTGGTTGCTGGGAGGTGTCTACACTCATGACCGTGTCCTGGGTACACTTTGTGATACATATTCATATCTCTGCCTCTCTACTGTTTATAGACTGCAAATATCCATTTTAGTTATCAGCGTGATATTTGCTTCAAAACAAGTACACACATGACACGTTTCCAATTTTCAGGGTTACCTAGGAGGAGTAAGGGGTCCCAGTGGCTTCCCACATGACCAGACATAGGGGTGTCTGGACTTGAAATGTTACAAATTATCTGAGGAAACTAAATATGTCCATATTATTGCTGTGCTATTATTACTTTGGAAGTTATGAAACATGCTGAAGTTTCAGAACTATACTAAACTGTCTGCACTCTATGTTGTCTGAGGTATTTACGACAGGTATCTGTTGGTTCTCTGAATGGAGAGGGTGACAGTTTTACGACAGGCCTGAACATCCTGCCAGGCAACATGCCAGGCCTTGTTTACTGACCTAGCCTGGTTCTGCTTCCTCTGCTGAGGTAACCTTTCTTTCCTTTTGAAATTATAAAAGCTTTGGATTCCTAAGACAAGGGAGGGGGGAGGAGGGAGTTCAGATTCTTCTGTAATGTTACAAGGTTAGCCAAGCTGTCATGGCTGAGTTCCAAACAACATGGCAACTAGTTATAACATTTCCTGTCCCGGACGTGATATCGTTACAGTAAACAGAACCACTAGAGAAAACTTGTGGCGATTAATGCAAGTGTCCCCTGTCACGGCAGGTAATTTAGCCAGCTCCTGGCTACACTAACAGTTTTTCCTTTCTAATGTTCATTGACACCATAAAATCTTCTCCTCCCACTAACCACCAACATTGTGGCTATTTCCCCATAAGGACAACCAATTCTTTCACAGCTGGCCTTAAGGATCCAAACAGCTTCTTAGACAAGTAATATTGTACACAGTGGAGAGGTTCTGAATTTGGGAGTACTATGCTGATTATTTCTGAACCCGCTTTTTGTAAACCATCCAGTTTGTTTTCATCCAATGCAGTACTGTCTATGGTGAATATACCTATGTAATGCTTCTGATCACAGAGGGTGTTCTACCGCTGTTTTAAAGGTTTGGTATGTGTTTAGCATGTGAAGGCTGAAAGGTTTAGCATGATTTACTGTGCTTCTTGAAAACCTCCCCACAGGTGCCCCTACTGCTTTATGTATATGTAATCTATATGTAATGTTTGTTCTTTTGAGAAGCTGCTTTTGTTATAGATTTTCAGCATATGGGGGCCCCCCATTATTTTTGCCCAGGACCCCATTTTGTCTAAAACTGGACCTGGGGGAGGGGTATCTAAAAAGGAAAAATGCACTAAAAGGCACAACCCTTTAAAATATTGATGCTAACACCAAGAGTTTTAATTATAATATTTAAGCTTTCCTTATACCATAAAAACAATGTTCAGCTGCAGTATATCCATTAACTTGAAATGACACCTCATTCTTTCATATAAAAATGAATGATTTAATGGAATGCAGTCTTTATAGTTAAAATGTACATTTATATGCATCCTGTAGCAGCTCAAGAGTTTTATTCTGCAGAGCACAATAGCACCACTGTTTTTCATAAAGCTCCTCCACAGTTTACAGCCCTGCACTCTCAGCTGAAATAATCTTGTTTCATGAATTTGCACAACAGACTAGAAGTGATTTACCTTGAATAACCTCTGTATATGATCATAACATCAACAGAAAAACAGCTGGCACAGCATTTATATAGCAGTAAAATTACTGAATCCTATTAAAAGGTACTTACAAAGTGATGGCTGAAGTGTCTTATTCTGACGCCAGAATGTACAACTCATTTAATTTCATTTTTATGACACTAGTGTTATACTACAAATTTTTGACCCATGGTTGATGTGATAATTATAGTATTTTTAAAAGTGCATTTATCATGTACAATGACTGCTGCAGTGATTACAGTTATCATAGTCCTACCCGACTCTAAACGTGTATGATACTCTGTTTCTAAGTGAACTTTCTCACTACTAGGTGTTATTTACTTCTTTTCTGACATACATTTGTAGAAAATGTATAGCTGCACATGAGTAAGGTTTAACCTAACTGCTCTGGGTTTGGTTTAAACAATGTTTAACAAAGTTCAAAGGAGTTCAGATACCAAACTTGAGCCCCATTGAAATCAAGGAGAGTCAAATTTGCAGAAGCAAATGTGTCAATTTTCTGGGCTAATTAGGCAAAGAGCTGTTAAAAGAATAGAAAAAAAGAAGAAGGCACCTTTCAAGTGGAAGTAAACCCATTGAGTTAGCAGTTTAACACAACAATTACATTTCCGGTATATGCCAGTAATGGAACTTACAGTATATTGGTTGTGCTCTCAACCAAACAGTTAAACCATCCAATGGCTGGTGTCATAACTGATCACATTTTCAGCATCAGCAGTTGAAGATTAAACAGAGGCCAATATGGCAGCTTCCTTGCCTGAAAATAACAGGAGGGTTTACTTTCACTGTAAGTGCAGCGTCAGATATCCAGGAAGGGCAGCCATGCTGCCGGGACCAGCGTGGAACGCAGGTACCCAGATGTGATTTCAAAAGGGGCGGTGATGTATTTCAGAGCATGCGCGATGGCTCCTTCTTCATGACCGGCTCATGCTCCAAAATGTGTCACTGCCCATTTTGATGTAACATCCGGGTACCTGCATTCCACGTGTGGCTGCCCTTCCTGGATGTCTAAAACACAGCTCCCCACTGCTGGATGATCGGGACTTGCACAGTAACGGCTATATCCTCTGGGAAATCTCCTGCTGGAGATCCTATATGTCTTGATGAGCCTGTGTACATTTTACTTCTAGTAAATGTTTTTATTAATCATTTACGCAATAACAGTCTTGTTTTGCTGCACTTAGAAGATCCTTAATGGGATAGTGGGAATGTATATATACATATACTGGGACTTTAAATGAGGTGAACAAAGGGTGGGGGATGCCCCTCCATCCTTAATCTGGATACAATAAATAAAGTATGGGACTTTGAGTGAGGCAGGTTGTAACACAATTTAGAAGTATATCCATGTATTAACAAGGGTAAAAAGGATGCATAGCAATGTTCATGAAGGGTAAATGTTCAAAGCATACAAATCAAGATAAGTATCAAGTAAACTAAACTTGAAAAATAGTACATAAATAAGACCATAGTATAAAACACTAGTACCATAACATCAGAGCAATTATACAGAATACAATAATGTGATGAAATGAAACCATGTTGTACAGAAATAAAGTGTCAGTAAGACCAATTAAAAAAATTGAGAATTGCATACTTTGAAGCTTGATGCATTTAGTCGATAATCCAACTCATCAGAAGCTGATGCTCGGGTGTGTTCAACTCAATGCCTGCAAATGCAAATTTTTTGTCTTCAGCTTCTGCACAGAGTTGTTGATAGTCAACGGGCTTGTATTTTTAGCCCTATGGTTGTGATGTGAGCACCTGGCTTGCTGCTGCCATCTTTCTTTGGTATACACCGATGAGTCTTGAGCTTAAGAAGCGGATTGAGGAGTACTGGGCATTTTTAATTTCTGGAGGCTGTGCATTAAGGAGGTCTGCAGGATTGTCTGATGATCCAATACATTTCTATTACAAGCTCTCTACGACCCTTTGTAGTGGGGGGTGACATACTTCTGGTAAGAAGTAAATCTTTATAGATTGATGGTGGATTTAAACGGCTCACAATTGGAAGATTTGATTCACTTATGGATGGCCTTTATATGTACAAGTTTCAAGTCTACATTTTAGTTATGCATGGGTGTTGTTATCAATGTAATCACATTTATTTTTAATGGACACTAATTTGTGACTTTAAAGCGGTGTTTCATCTGTAAAAAAATTTTTTTTAAAAGTCAACGGCTAAAAAAAAAAGTAGCTGCTGACTTTTAATAAGAAAACTTACCTCTCCAGGGTGCCCGCAATGTCGGCCGCCCAGGCCGACATGTCCCTCGGCTCTCGGGTCCCAGCGCCGCCATTTGTACTAAGGGAAACAGGCAGTGGAGCCTTGTGGCTTCACTGCCTGTTTCCTACTGCGCATGCGCGAGTTGTGTGGCGATTTGTGAATGGGACGCGCTGTGTTAGGGAACACACAGTTCCCAGAACACTGCGTGCCCCATTACCCAGAAGACCGAAGATCACTGAGGAGCAGGAAGAAGGCAGATTAGGAAGACTGCCTAGCAAAAGCGATTTGTGACCAGGTAAAAAAAAATATATTTTTTAAATAATATTAATGCTCTTTTTTTTTCAGGGTGGCCCTCCACTTTAAGGTCACTGTCAGATGTTCCATTTGTTATATGATTCGCAGAGTATATACATACATAGGTATGTGGTCAATAGCCTCTTTTATATATATGGTTAGTGTGTTTTTGGGTATTTACACATTATTCAATAAATTTGTGTTACTGGTTTAGCGCAATTCTTTTATTCACCATTGTATTTTGAACTGCTGATCCCATTCTGCATACAAATAGCTAGATTCCCTGTGTAGTTGCTTCTGTGCATTGTTACAAACGTTCGTATGTCTCTTCCAGTCATGTTTACGGACTAGGTGATCACACTGGGTCTTGCCGGGGTGAATGATTCTGAAAAGTGACGATTAATATAATTTTACCTAGAGCACCCTACATTCCACGTGTCCTGTCAAAAAACTAGCATGGGAGTGGGCAGTGTCCTTGGGAACATGTAACAGTGCACTGTAAGCGGGTGCACTGTGATATAAGGAAGGTTGGGGGACTCTTGACTTTTGATGGTGGGGACTCTTGGGGGTGCTCTGGACATCTGATTATAGTTTTTATGAGAGTAATACAATTCTATGCCAGTTGAAAAGGGGGGGGGGGTCTGAACAGTTTCCAATAAAGTTTTTTTGTGGATGACACCAGCAGCGTCAACCATCCTTTTCAGACATTCATCATCTGCTACAGGAGCGTGAGTGGGCTCCATGTTGGTCTGCACCTGCCCTTCAAAGCATATAGTATAACTAAAGGCAAAACTTTTTTTTAGCTTCTGATAGAGTGAAGAGGGTTTTGAATGTTTGTCCATTTGTATTGCTGTCTGTGCCACTTCAACCCTTCTATGTCTCTTGTTTACCATTATCATTGAAAGTAAAAGAAAATCCAAAATGTTGGGCTGTCCCCAGAAAAGTTGGGGAAATCTTCCAATGTGGACACTAGTTCTGGTGACCTGAGGGTCCCTAAGGAAAGCCCTCAGGTGAGGTTCACACTTATGCGAATTAGATGTGAGTTTCTCTGCATCCAATTCGCATGACAGAAGAGTGTGCCCGGCTCTCAATGGAGCCTGTTCAGACATCTCTGGAGCACACAGCAGAAGGATCCTGTTTGCCTGTGTGTCCTTGGCTCTGCTTCAGGTCCAAATTCAGGCAAAAATTTGGACCTGATTCGCCCCTGAAATGGTGAATGGGAACGCACCCAACCCCCTGCTGCGAGACGCTCTGCACATAGTGTGAGCTCAGCCTTAATTTGCAGGGATTTCCTCTCACTTCCTGTTTATCTATGGGACAGGAAGTGAAATCTCTGCAATGGGACACAGATGGCAAAAAAATCTGACAGGGGTTATAACCCTCCCTTTCTCTATTCAAAATGTGAAAAAAGTTTTGCCTATAATTCTACTTGAAGTCTAAGGTATTACTAAGACCAGTAACAATTAAATGCAGAGGCAGTTATTTAATATGATAAAGAGTAGATGCATTGATATAGTCTTACATATACAACTGGCCCTTTAAGGACAACCATAATGCTGATGTGGCCTATGATGAAATGGAGTTTAACACCCCTAACATAGCCATTGCATAGGGTGGCAAACTTCAACTGAATGTCAGACTAGCAAAAATTTAATTTTTTTTAATAGAACATACTTCTTTTATGTGACGGAAGAGAAGTGCTATTAAACAGCCAGACCTATAGTTTCTGAATTTTGCCAACTATAATAGAAGCACATAACAAAATGTCAACTGGTTGTTAACATTGCTCATTGTCACATTCACAATGGAACATAAAGCAAGAGCACAGACCTTGACCCTGTGACTGCTAGAATAAAAAAATATATGTATTGTTCTTTCAGGCTGAGAACCAACATAGATCACATGAGAAGAAAAAATAACTCAGACAAACAATGTCTGCCTTTGGCATCCCTCAGATTCAGCATGTTTAAAATGCTTTATTTCACTGTCAATTTGCGGTTCTTCAGTATTGCTGTTTCATCCATGGATTGTTTGATCACTGAGTAAAACATTTGTTATCTTCTGAAAGAGCATACTCTTAGCTTGCTATATCAATTCCCAGGCTGCCACCTGAGAGTCATGTTAAATGTTAGAGAACACTATTTATTTAAGGCAGAACAATTTCCACTTGTTACAATAAAATGTCATGTAAGAGTTCATAATATTGTGCAGTCAGATAAATATTGTACATGTGTGAATTATATGATTATATGGCTGTCTCAGGATAGAAAGCATAATACTGCATATAAACACGTGAAAAAGGAAGTATACCCTCATAGAAATGTATTCTTTTTTCAATATATTTGAACAGATAGAAATTAGGGGATCTTTTTATATTTTTTTTAACCATTATTCACACAATTTTCACCGAAGATTTAAAAATGTTTGCAATAAAATCTAATTAGGAAAGTACAGTGCCTTGAAAAAGTATTTATACCCCTTGTTTGTCATGTTACAACAAAAAATGTTGTGTTGGTTTATTGGGATAAACCAACACAAAGTGGCACATAATTGCAAAGTGGAAGGAAAATGATAAACGGTTTTAATTTTTTAAAAATAAATAAATATCTGAAAAGTATGGCGTGCATATGTATTCAGCCTCCCTTTACTATGATACCCCTAACTAAATCTAGTGGAACAAATTGCTTCAGAAATCACCTAATTAGTAAATAGAATCCACCTGTGTGTAATTTAATCTCAGCATAAATACAGCTGTTCTGTGAATCCCTCAGAGGTTTGTTAGAGAACGTTAGTGAACAAACAGCACCATAAAGGCTAATGAACACACCAGACAGGTCAGGGATAAAGTTGTGGAGAAGTTTAAAGCAGGGTTAGGTTTAAAAAAAAAATATCCCAAGCTTTAAATATCTCACGGAACACTGTTTAACCTCCTCGCGCCCGCCCTATAGCCGAATGATGGCCGTAGAGCAGGCGCGTTCGTCCGGGCGGTCGTCCCTGGACGGCCTGATGTTTACTTCCGCAATGCGCGCCGCCGCGGGCGCGCATCGCAGAAGTTCTGTGTTCGCCGTGTCCCCCGGGGACAGGCAAACACAGATCGCTGTAAACGGCCAATCACAGCGGCCGTTTACAGCGTGATTGGCGTGTCCAATGGAAGATGATCTCATATGTAAACATATGAGATCATCTCTCAGCGCCGCTCTCCTTCCTCGCACAGACAGTGCGAGAGGGGAGAGATGAACGGCTGCAGCGGCAGCCGTTCTGCCTGTGAAAAAAAAAAAAGTAAAAAAATAAAATAAAGTGCCATCCTCCCCTAGCAGTGCCATCCTCCCCCAGCAGTGCCATCCGCCCCCAGCAGTGCCATCCGCCCCCAGCAGTGCCATCCGCCCCCAGCAGTGCCATCTGCCCCAGTGCCATCTGCCCCAGTGCCATCCGCCCCAGTGCCATCCACCCCAGTGCTACCTGCCCCCAGTGCCATCCACCCCAGTGCTACCTGCCCCCAGTGCCATCCACCCCAGTGCTACCTGCCCCCAGTGCCATCCACCCCAGTGCTACCTGCCCCCAGTGCCACCTGCCCCCAGTGCCACGTGTCGTCAGTGCCACATGTCGTCAGTGCCACGTGTCGTCAGTGCCACGTGTCGTCAGTGCCACATAGTGCCATCTGTCATCAGTGCCACGTATCAGTGCCATTTGTCATCAGTGCCACCTGTCAGTGTCACGTGCCATCTGTTGTCAGTGTCGCGTGTCATCAATGCCACTTATCAGTGCCATCTGTCATCAGTGTCACGCGTCATCGGTGTCATGTATTAGTGCCATCTGTCATCGGTGGCACATATTAGTGCCACGTATTAGTGCCATCTGTCATCGGTAGCACATATTAGTGCCACGTGTCTTCAGTGCCACGTATTAGTGCCACGTGTCATCAGTGCCACGTATAAGTGCCACGCGGCATCAGTGCCACATATTAGTGCCATCTGTCAACAGTGCCACATATTAGTGCCATCTGTCATCAGTGCCACCTGTCATCAGTGCCACGTATAAGTGTCATCATTGCCACGTATCAGTGCCATCTGTCATCAGTGTCACGTGTCATTGTCCTGGTGCTTCAAAAGTGTAATAAATAGTCAACAAGTTAGATGTGTAATTTATGTTCCTAGAACACATGATGGCGCTACCTGCATGTTGGGCCTCTCTATGTGGCCAGGCTGTGAAAAAGTCACACACATGTGGTATTGTAATACTCAGGAGGAGTAGCAGAATTTTTTGGGGGGTGTCATTTGTGGTATACACATGCCACGTGAGAGAAATAACCTATTACAATGACAATTTTGTGGAGAAAAAAAAAAATGAAAAATCGTAATTTTGCAAAGTATTGTGGGAAAAAAATGACAACATCAAAAAGCTCACTACGCCTCTTACTAAATACCTTGGAATGTCTACTTTCCAAAAAGGGGTCATTTGGGGGGTATTTGTACTTTCCTGACTTGTTCGGGTCACAAGAAGCGAGATAGGCCACCAGTACATCAGGTGTGATCAATTTTGTGCGATTCGCACCACAGCTTGTAGACGCTCTAACTTTCACAAAGACCAAATAATATCCACTAATTTGGGTTATTTTTACCAAAGACATGTAGCAGTATAAATTGTGACCAAAATTTATGAAGAAAAATTAATAATTTGCATAATTCTGTCACAGAAACAAAGAAATATGCGTTTTTTTTTCAAAATTTTCGGTCTTTTTTCATTTATAGCGCAAAAAATAAAAACCCCAGAGGTGATCAAATACCACCAAAAGAAAGCTCTATTTGTGGGAAAAAAAGGACAAAAAATTCATTTGGGTACAGTGTTGCATGACTGAGTAATTGTCATTCAAATTGTGAGAGCACCGAAAGCTGAAAATTGGTCTGGGCAGAATGGTGTTTAAGTGCCCAGTAAGCAAGTGGTTAATCCATCATCCAAAAATTAAAAGAGTAAGGCACAACTGCAAACCTACCAAGACATGGCCTTCCACCTGAACTGACAGGCTGGGCAAGGAGAACATTAATCAGAGATACAGCCAAGAGGCCCATGGTAACTCTGGAGGAGCTGAAGAGATCCACAGCTCAGGTGGGGGAATCTGTCCACAGGACAACTGTTAGTCCTGTACTCCACAAATGTGTCCTTTAGGCCCGGTTCACACCGCTGCGGGGGGAGATCCGGATGTGATTCGCACAGCAAATCACATCCGATCTCCGTAGCGATGCGAGTTCAGCCATACAGATAGTATGGCTGAATTCGCAGCGCTCCCGCAGCAAACTCGCACGGGACCCTTTTTTGGGTCCGCAACAGAATCGGATCGCATGGGGGTTCACACCATGCGATCCGATTCCTGTGCGAGTCGGCAGATCGCACTGCGATATGCCGACGGATCTGGGGGTGTCATTAACATAACATTGACACTCCCAGCCGTCCGCATAGGGCAGTGTGAACTGCCGGCGGGAGGTGTGCGATGCGGGAAAACGCCGCGGATTCGCGGCGTTCCCGCATCGCAGCGGTGTGAACCCAGCCTTATGGAAGAGTGACAAGAAGAAAGTCATTGTTAAAAAAAATCCATAATAAGTCCTGTTTGCAGTTTGCGAGAAGTCATGTGGGGGACACAGCAAACATGTGGAAGAAGGTGTTCTGGTCAGATGAGACCAAAAATGAACTTTTTGGCCTAAAAGCAAAATGCTATGTGTGGCGCAAAACTAACACGGCACATCACCTTGAACACACCCTCCCCACAGTGGTGGCAGCATCTTGTTGTGGGGATGCTTTTCTTCAGCAGGGACAAGGAAGCTAGTCAGAGTTGATGGTAAGATAGATGGAGCCAAATACATGGCAATCTTAGAAGAAAACCTGTTAGAGTCTGCAAAAGATTGAGACTGTGGCCGAGGTTCACCTTCCAGCAGGACAACGACCATAAACGTGCAGCCAAGGCTACAATGTAATGGTTTAGGTCAAAGCGCATTCATGGCCCAGTCAAAGTCCAAACCGAAATCCAATTGAGAATCATCTGTGGCAAGACTTGAAAATTGCACAGAAGAATGGGCAAAAATGGCACTCTCTAGATGTGCAAAGCTGGTAGAGACATCCCCAAAAAGACTTGCAGCTGTAATTGCATCAAATGATGGTTCTAAAAAGTATTGACTCTGGGAGGCTGAGTACAAATACATGCCACACTTTTCAGATTTTTTTTGGTAAAAAAAATTTGAAAACCATTTATCATTTTCCTTCAACTTCACAATGATGTGCCACTTTGTGTTGGTCTATCACATAAAATTATAATAAAATACATTTACGTTTTTTGTTGTAACATGACAAAATGTGGAAAATTTTAATGGATATGAATATCAATATAAAATATGAAAAGAAAGGTTATGGGGATACCTCACCTTAGACAGAATTTACAAAACAAAGAACCAACATGATGGATTATCACGGTACCATTGAGGAATTCATACACAAAATACTTTTTAATAAATTTATTTTACAAAATTCAATACATAAAAAAACATTGTAAAATCACTAGGATGTTCTCTTAAGAACCATCTTTTTGACATATACTGTAACTAGGGATGAGCTTCGAGTTCGAGTCAAACTCATGTTCGACTCGAACATTGCCTGTTCGCCTGTTCAGCGGTCCAGGGATTCCCTAATGACGTATCAGAGGGGGGCGGGGTCACCCATACGTCACTGGGGAATCCCATAGCTTTCCTCACCAGCGTCAGAGGGGGCGAGGTCAGGTGGCGGGTGGCCCCGCCCTCCTAATATAAGAAACGTTAGCGATGGGATCCCTGCAGTGTCTCCGCAGTGGAGACAGAAGATGGATGTATGGACAGCGCTGGACTGAGAGATCCCCCATCGCTGGATATGGGGGCTCCCAGATTCCAATAAGCCCCCCGCCCGCAGACCCCGACAACCAACAGCCAGGGTTGTCGGGAAGAGGTCCTTGTCCTCATCAACATGGGGACAAGGTGCTTTGGGTGAGGCACCCCCCATGTTGAGGGCACGCGGCCTCAAATGGCTCAGGAGGGGGGGCGCTCGCTCGTCCCCACCACCCTTTCCTGGCCAGCCGGGTAGCGTGCTCGGACAAGAGTCTGATGTGGACCTAGGGGGGGACCCCCACGCCGATTTAAGTCCATACCAGGTGACGGGGCCAGCGACGCCTCCTTCGGTGGCCCCGGCTACCTGGAGACGCACACAAAATGAGCGGACTTTCCTCCGCGTGTGTGGGGGCAAGTCCGTTCATTTCAAAAGTACGGCAGATAGTCTGGTGGACTTAGTATGCCTTATTAGTCCGCTGAAAAAGTGCCGTGTGTGGGTAAGTAGCTCGTTCGGAAAGTCCGGCGGACAGTAAGGCGGGAAGTTCGTCAGACTAAGTCCGCCCGATAGTTGGCTACGTGTGTACGCGGCATAAGTCAGTGTTTCTCAACTCCAGTCTTCAAGGCGCACCAACAGGTCATGTTTTCAGGATTTCCCTCAGATGAAATGCCTGTGGTAATTACTAAGGCAGTGAAACTGATCAAATCCCCTTTGCAAAATAATGGAAATCCTGAAAACATGACCTGTTGGGACGCCTTGAGGCCTGGAGTTGAGAAACAATGGTCTAAGTATCTTAGTGTTGTAATGTACACTCTTTGTAATGTACCACTGTCTTTGGTTTTGCCAAAGATGTCTACTGTTACTGTTGCCAAACAACTCTATCTTTGATTCATCAGTTCATAGAACATTGTTCCGGAAAGCTTGGTCTTTGCCTGTATGTTTAATGGCAAACTGTAGTTGTGTTCTAATGTTGTATTTTTTCCTGGCACATAGGTGGTGTATAGAGAGCTCCCGGAAAGGCCATTTCCTGCTTGTATGATTGGTTTACTGATTTTACCAGAAATCTGCACTAAGATACAAATCAGATTTTAGGCATCCATTGCAACAAAAAAAAAAATCTGTTTTTGTGAGATATTCCCAAAGACAAGTCATGTCTAAAGGGATTTAGACCCTGACATTTTCCTCATTAGAATGCTTCAAGTGCAGCAGCTGGTTGATAATTATAAAATCACTCACATTCACATTTACTTTACACATGGACATAGACAAACAAACAGCTATATCTTCAAAATAACAAAAGGTAGGAATCTGCAACAAAGGTTTTCAAAATCCTTGCACTGTACTTTGATCAATCATTGGAGATCGTTTCACCAAAATCCACACACTCCCTAAATAGGTTTTATTCATTCACACCAAACCCAGAACACCTTATTTCATATATTGGAGGTGGTGATAAATGTAGGGTATACTTACATTTTCCAAGTGATACATCTGCTTTTTAATATAGATTAATGAAAACACAATGTCAATTTATGATTTATTTGTTCAAGGATATCACGTTTGTAGGCATGATTAGAATTAATATTTACTGTTTGCTAGGTCAAATATTTCTAATTTCCAAGTATGGTAAACTACTTCTTTACTTAACTTTTCACATGACTGTACATACAGACCTCTATTTTTATTATATTTTTATTGAATTATTTAGGCTTACAAAGAAAAAATATGATTCAAACATAGAAAGCCTCATATACAGTGCCTTGAAAAAGTATTCACACCCCGTGAAATGTTCCCAATTTTGTCATGTTACAACCAAAAATGTAAATGTATATATTGGGATTTTATGTGCTAGACCAGCACAAAGTGGCACCTAATTGTGAAGTGGAAGGAAAATGATAAATAGTTTTCAAATTTTTTTTACACATATGTAGCTCCTGGGTGTGTTCATACCTTTCTGTTAAGTTGCTCCGCTGTTCCACACCTGCACGAATTCCATAAATAGCAGACAGTCCATGATAACGTTAGAAAACTTTTATTGCTCTCTCCCATTGACAGTCCATGATTGCCACAGAAGGTCGATCCCAGGTTACTCCGTCCTCTTTTCAGTTACTTCTTCCTCAGCATGGTCGGGTACATCCCAGGCTGGAATACCCGGTCCACCTCTCCGGATTACATTGTGGCTGCTGGGACTATCCAGCACTGAGGTCTCTGAACCCTCATGCCTTCAAGCCCACTCCTGCTATCCAGCGCTGGGGTCTCTGAACCCCCAGGCCTTCAAGCATGCTCCATGTTCGCTACATCTTTCCTCCCTCTCTGCTTCCGACTCCTCCCATGAACTCCCTGGAAGCATGTGACCCCCAGCTTGTATGCGAGTCCTGCCCCTGCCAATGCAATTTAATGATTGGTCCAGGGCTCTCCATACAAGCTGCCTGTACCCCAGTTCCAAGTCCGCCTCCCTTCCAGAACATTTCCAATGGGAGGTAAAGGGGAATCTTTTTGGGTCAGAGTGTAGGTGGCCACACCCTGCTCTAGTCTGTCACCCCCCTCTCCCAAATAGACAACCAGGCCTAAAAGTGTCCTAAAAGACCCTGGTTAAATTAACCTAACACTTACCTTATCTAGACCTATTTAGCACCCACCTAAATGCGGTGGGCGCTACACATAAATATCTGAAAAGTGTGACATGCATTTGTATTCAGCCCCTTTTACTCTGATACCCCTAACTCATATCTAGTGGAACCAATTGCCTTCAGAAGTCACCAAACTAGTAAATAGAGCCCATCTGTGTGTGATTTAATCTCAGTATAAATATAGCTGTTCTGTGAACAAACCACATCATCATGAAGGCCAAGGGACACACCAGACAGTTCAGGGATAAAGTTGTGGATATATTTAACCACTTGCCACCCACCCGCCATCAAATGACGGCTGAGCGGTGCGGCTCTCATTCTGTGTGGATGCCATATGACGGCCTTCCAGAATGACTGCTCTCACGCTCCCCGGGGGGCATGCAGCGTGGCGATCGGCTAGGACATGGAATGACCCCAATCTGTGTAAAGAGTCATGGCCCTTTAATCATCTGATCGTCTGTGTCCAATAACAGCCGGTCACATATAAACATGGTGATGCCAGTAATCAGTGCTCCTTGCCTCACACTGACAGAGTGTGAGAGAGGAGAACCGATCATTGGCATCTCCTCACAGGGGACAGCTAGGTATGTAATCAGGGCACTGATCATCAGTGCCCTGATTACAATTATGTGCCCACCAGTGCCAGCAATGATTGCCCACCACTGCCAGCAATCAATGCCAATCAGTGTCCACAGTTGCCACCAATCTGTGTCCACAAGTGCCAGCAATCAGTGGCCATTAGTGATGCCAGTCAGTGCTGGCTATCAGTGCTGCCCATCAATGCCCATCACTGCTGCCCATCACTGCTACCCATCAATGCCACCAATCAATGCCCACCAGTGCCCATCCATGTCACCTATATGTGCCCACCAGTGCTGCCTATCTGTGCCCACAAGTGCCGCCTATCTGTTCTCACCAGTGCTGCCTATTTGTGGCCCAGTGCCCACCATTGCCACCAATCAGTGCTGTCTATCAGTGCTCATCAGTGTCACATATCAGTACCACCTATCAGTGCACACAAGTGCGGCATATTCATGCCTCCTCATCAGCGCCACCTAATCAGTGCCCATAAGTGCCGCCCCATCAGTGCCCATCAGTGTAGCCTATCAGTGCCCATCAGTGCCAACTCATCAGCGCCCATCAGTGAAGGAGACAAATTACATATTTACAGATTTACTGACAGAAAATGAGAAAAACCTTGTTTTTTTTCAAAAAAATTTTGTCTTTCTTTTTTTTTAGGAAAAAATAAAAAACCGAGGAGTGATTAAATACCACCAAAAGAAAGCTCTATTTGTGTGAAGAAAATTATAACAATTTTTACATTGTTACAATGTAGCATGACTGCACAATTGTCATTCAAAATGTGACAGCTCTGAAAAATGGCCTGGGCAGGAAGGGGGTGTAAGTCCCCTGTATTGACGTGGTTAAAATAGGGTTAGGTTATTAAAAACTATAAAAACTATCCCAAGGTTTTAACATCTCATGGAGCACTGTTCAATCCATCATTCAAAAAAGGAAAGAGAGGGGTCTGGCCCAGCATTGGAGGAAGATGGCAGCATAATATGAGAGCTCCGCAATCCAGAGCTTCTATTGTGCCACTCATAAGTGGGATATTATTCACACACAACAGCAAGGATGACCGGGAGGAGCTCGTCAGCCAACTGGTCCCCGCAGGACTCGTCCACGCAGCTCAGCTGCAATATACCAGCAATGTTCCGCACTCAACACGTGGACCCACAGGCCCATTCTCAGGCCTTGGACCGGAGTTTCTCTGCCACCACCGCCGACGCTGCTGGAGCCGAAAGTGACATCTACACCCGAACTGTATGCTCGTAGTCTGTTTACTGTGCGATTTACATCTGACATTGTGTGAGTAGTTTGAATCTTTTTTAATAAATTGACAACTTTTAATCTACTACACTATGGTGGGTCTTACATTTATCCTTTGAGTGCCCATGCTGATTTTATCCATGGAATAACCCTTATGCTCTCCCCCTGACCCCCTGTGCTCTTCCCAGAGGCTATATACACTGTAAACCTTACAGCAGTAAGGTAATTACCCAGTGTGCCTAGTGAACACGTGGATATCACTTGAGTGGAGAGATTATTGCGCCACAAATTCACTGTTCCACCATACAGCTTCATTGTGTTCTGTGACACTTCCACTGCATTATCCACTTCTTGGACTATTATATTTGTCACTTTGAACAATAGCACCACTGGTTTACATATTGATGTTTTCTTGTTATAAACGATACAGCATGCACATTAGCACTTTATTTGTTTGATCACTGGTTTTTGATCACTGGATTTACACTATTTTACAAGTGAAATTTTTTTTTGGTTCACATATCGATTGTTCTTTTGGTCCATCAAATTATTTATTGTATAGCGATATTTTTATGCACTTCAGTAATTTATTTGTTGCTATAGAGATATTGTATGCTCTTGAGCACTTTATCTAAATATCTTTTACTAGTTTTTCACATTGTCTAAATAGGGATATATTCCTGTGGGACACTCCTTTTTCTTCACCTCTTTGTGGGAGCGCAGCATCAATTTTCTAATATCAAGCTGCTGGAGCCTCCGCTGCAGCAGGCACACTCAACTCACACCCTTTTCCCTTATTGTGCCTGGCAGACCTCCAACAGGTCGTCACAAACATTAAAAGCATGCTTTTTGCAGCCATATCCGATCTTAAAACAGACATCAGATTAGTGGCCTCTAGGCTGGAACATATAGAAGCAGCGACCTTGACACATGGGGTAGCCATCCAGCAGGTACAAAAGGTCACCAGCATTCATGCCCAGCACCTGATGGATATGCACAGACAAATGGAGGACCTTGACAATAGGGGTTGCAGGCGTAATTTACGTGTAAGAGGCATACCGGAATCAGTGGGAGGGCCCCAGTTACAAGCCACTGGGCCATCTAGACATCTAAACTCAACATTAAGGCAGGACAGTTAGTTTTAGTCAAAAGATCTATAAGATCTATTGTGTGTCTTGTGTTATCACCTTCATGTCTAGTTGGAACAAAGCCTACTTGATGTCTATAGATCAATGACGATAACAAACATGACAATCTGTTCGCTAACATTTTGGTAAATATTTTATAATCTGAATTTAACAGTGCAATAGGTCTATAATTGTCGGGGACAGATGGGTCTTTGCCCAGTTTTGGGATAACTGTAATAAATGTATGTAGGAATTGAGAATTAGAGATGACACCTTTCATCAGGGAAGCAAAGAGATTTAGCACGTGCGGGGACAGAATCGGTAGAAAAGTAATAGAGGTAATAGGAGGCCATTAGGTCCTGGGGGTTTGTGCAGTGGTAAATGTTTTATAACTTCCGCTATTTCTTCAACGGTAATGGGTGTATTGAGTGTAGAGCGTTGGGCTCAAGAGATCTTAGGTAGTTGTAAAGAGGCAATAAGGACATCAAATTTTCTTTGCGTAAATTGGGAATGAGTGTCTGAACTCAAGCAATTATATAGTTTATGATACCAAAAACTTTAGACATAGCTTGAGACATAGCTTGATGGCTATAGGTTGGGGTACCATTTGGCTGTAGTAGAAAATCAGGGATAGAAAGAAAAGGTCATGGTTTAAGCCTACAGATTAACATGGCTTGTTGTCTTGTTTGGCTTGTTGTCATACTCATAAAACTTCTGTCTAGCCCATAGTAGTGACTTAGAGATATTACTCATATATAATGACTTAAGATGATTGCATACAGAGACCACAGTGCGTAGATGATCCATAGTGGGGGAAAGGAGTAGACGCGTTTCTGTTACCAGTAGCTGAGAAAGAAGTTCATATTTCAGATGAGTTTCAGCAGAGATGCTTTGACCCCTAAAAAAATATTATTAGCTTTCCCACAAAGTAGAGGTCTCCGATGCCGAGCCCTTGTTAAGTTGGAAAAATTCAGAAAATTTGTGTTTCAATTGGCCTTTGATCTGAGGGATTTTCAGAAGAGTTTCATTAAGGCACCAATGGCAAGTTTTGGGTGTGGGAGCAGACAGGGTGAGATCAAGTACTATAGGTTCATGATCAGACCAAATGATAGGATTTATATCTGAAGTTACTACACTAGTCAGCAGAGGTGCAGTCACAAACAAATTATCCAATCTAGAATATAATTTGTGTGAAGGAGGATAAAATGTATATTGTTTATGAGTGGGGTGCTTTACTCTCCATGTATAAAAGAGATTATATGATCATACAAATTTGCAAAAAGAAGTAGATCGTTTTTGAGCTTGGATTGGTGGCGTGGTCTGAAAAAGGGCATATCTATCCTTGGTTGGGGACATGCACATATTAAAATCTCCTCCTATGATCATGAAGGGCTGTGAGAAAGACTGTATTTTCTCAAAAAACCTTTGGAGGACTTCCGGTTCCGGTGCCACATGAGGAGGAGGTAAGCGGACTCAGCTCCCGCGGCATACCCCCTATTAACCAGCTACAAGACAGACATTTGCCTCGGGGATCCCTCCTGCTGACAGGGGAAGGTGTAGAGCCCTTGATGGACCGTTTTGTGGAGAGGTCCGGGAACCGATCGCTGAACGCCGCGATGCCAGCGACGGCGGATGCGGCCGAATCCCTGGCCAATATGGCGCCGATACCAGGCCTCGCTGAGCCATCGCTCGCAACTCCTCTGCTCCCAGGCATAGAGGCGCCTCCTTCGGTGGACATAGCCCAGGCTGTGGTAGCATTACTAACGCCTACGCTAACGGCATCTATTGACTCTGCCATTCACAAGGCTATGGAACAGTACCGGAACGAGCTCCAGGCCCAGGCACAGCGCCTTACACAGGCGGAAGAGCGGATTTCCCTCATGGAGGATGACACCACTGCTCAGGCTGCTGCTCTGGCTCGCCTCACACGTACTACCAGAGACTTGTGGATTAAATTAGATGATTTTGAGAATAGGGCAAGAAGAAACAACCTGAGGATAGTAGGATTGCCTGAATCAGTTTCTGCGGGACAGCTCATGGACCTCTGTATGGTAACTATCCCTGCTCAACTGGGCCTCCCTACCCCATGTGTGGTGGAACGTGCGCATCGCCTGGGACAGCTCTCTGAACAGCGCAGCAAACCTAGAGCGGTCATAGCTAGATACTTGAACTATGCAGACAAACATGCTATCCTGCAGAAGTTCCGCTCCCAACGCACTCTTATCGTGGATGGCGTGAATTTACTTCTATTCGCTGATTACTCTGCAGAAGTCATGCGACTACGTAAAGAATTTTCACCGATTTGTGCCTCCCTCTTCAAGAACCGTGTCAAATTTACTTTGGCTTATCCGGCGATATTGCATGTTACTCTTCCCAATGGCACTCGCCGCACCTTCAACTCACCCTCTGAAGCGGAACGATTCACCAACTACCCTGCAGACATGGATACCACACGTGACCCCTCGATGCTGAGTCCCTCTGCTGATCCTGCTGCCGCCCCCCAGACCTCTACTGGTAATCAGCTGAGCCCCTCCAAACCACCATACAAGAGAAGTCGCTCCACTACTCAGCGCCCGCGCTCTGAGCTCCGCTGAACTTGCCTTTTGATTCCTCCTGGCTACACGCCTGGATACTGGTATTGTTAAAAGTGTTTCCACTTTTTGGTACTCTCAGCCACTACACTTGCTGTGAGGTCATCCATGGGATGATAGCCTACGAAATGGTGCCTGCAAACGCTTATTCTGTTTTATACTTCAGGTTCCTCTTCTGTTTGTTTATGCCTGGAACTACTACCCCTATTTTTGAAAATGTTTATGTTATAATGTTGTAATAAGGGATGTTAGCCTGCCTATTTCACCTGCACGATTGGTTTTCCCATTCTTGTCCTGCAGCTATCATGCTGCCCAGCTACAACTTTGGGGTTAGCCCCTCTTCCCCTCCCCCCCCAATCCTCCCCCACCTCCCGGTCAGAGATACCGTCGTGTACTCTCGCCCTTCCCTTGTCCTCCTCCCCTACCCTTGCCACCCCCCCCGGGGACTATTTCCGGCCTATCCCAGGGGGCTATTGCGCCCACTGGGAGCCGACTACCTTAGATGCAACACGTGTGGAAAAAGGTGAAGTGGGCTATGGCTACTTACATCTCGTACTGTCTGGATCTGTCCCCTTTTCTTTTTCTTTTCCTTTTCCTTTCTCTTTCCTACTATTGCTTTCCTTCTTCCTCTCCCTCCCACCTCTACCTGGCTACTCCTGGGGGTTTCCCTACATATGCGCACTCCCTGGAACATTTATGTATGTCTCACTGTTAACTTAATGTCTCTTCTGCCAGCTATTACCACCCCTGATGGCCCCTATGACTGATGCCTCTAAGGACTGATTGACTGTAGTATCATGGAATGTTAAAGGCCTTCGTTCACCCTCCAAACGCATTAAAGGCCTCCGCCATCTGAAGCGGTTGAAGGCCGATGTGGCGCTCTTACAAGAGACCCACCTGGCTGACGGAGATCTTTCACGCCTTCGTAAACTGTGGGTTGGCGAGGTTCTGGGCTCCCCGGCTGTGGATCGCAAGGCGGGGGTGATTATTCTGCTTCATAAACGACTACAGTATACCACGCGTGACGTCCGTATAGACTCGGGAGGTCGTATGATCACCTTGCACTTGACCCTGGCTTCTAAAGACATTGCTATAACTAACGTGTATGCGCCCAACTCCCCCGACTTGTTGTTTTTCAGGGAGCTGGGAGCCTGGATCTCCCAAGCGCCTGAAGCACACCACCTGATAGGTGGGGACTTTAACTCGGTCATGTGTCCCTCTGAGGATAGGACTTGCACTAATTCCCGTGGCCCTGCACCTTCGACCCAAACTGATAGAGACGCCACCCCCCTTGCCCGTACGTTCTCGTCGCTAAATTTCACTGATATATGGAGACTATCCCATCCAACGGAGCGTGAATTCACTTTTTATTCACCCCCCCACAAGTCGTTTTCGCGACTTGACTATGTTTTTGTGTCCCCTGCTCTCCTGCCGCTGGTTAGCGATCCTGACATCAAGGACATGGCCATTTCAGATCATAGCCCTGTTACGGTTAGTCTGTTAAATGTTAAGCCTTCCTCTTCCTCGCCCATATGGCGCTTCCCCTCCTATCTGGCCAATAACGAGGACTTCAAACAAATGCTACTCACTAGTTGGACCGAATATACAGAAACGAATGGTGAACATATCGCCACTCCGAATCTCTTCTGGGAGGCAGGCAAAGCCTTCCTCCGAGGCAGGATTATAGCTTATGTGACGCAATACAAGAGACACTCGAAACAACACTATATACAAGCTAGCGAAAAACTTCGCTCCATGCATCTTGAGCTCCAACGTAATCGCACACAGGCTACTGTCAAAGCCTGGCAGTTGGCCAAGCAGGACTTTGACCTCTGGGCGGAACGGCAGGAGCAGATTGCCTCCTCCTTTCTGTCCATGCGCCTTCACAAACATGGCAATAAAGCAGGTAAGCTTTTATCTCGGCTATGTGTGGGCTTTAAAAGACCCGCCCATATACATGCCCTGAAGCACCCTGACGGGTCCATCGTTACCTCCTCTAACTTGATAAGCCAGTTACTAACTGATTACTACTCCTCCCTATATGCGGAGGACCCCATTAACCATTCAGTCGCTGACCAGGTACTCTCGAGGGTGAGTTTGCCACAATTGACCGGACCTCAATTAGAAGCCATAAACGCCCCTATTACCCTGGACGACATTCGGTCTACAATAAAAATGCTGTCCCCTTCTAAAGCACCTGGCCCCGATGGCTATTCAGCCGAATTCTATAAACTTACCCGAGATTTTATACCGGCCACTCTGTCCAAAGTTTTTACAGCCCTATGGGACGGTGGTTTTTACCCCCCTACGGGTTCTCAGGCTTACATCAAGCTGATCCCCAAACCGGGCAAGGATCCCTTATGCCCAGGGTCGTATAGGCCCATTTCCCTTATAAATGTGAACGTTAAAATACTATCCAAAATTATAGCTTCACGCCTAGCTACCATCCTCCCTACCCTTCTACACCAGGCCCAATCGGGGTTCACTACTGGCAGGTCCGCAACTTTAGATATCCGCAAGGTACTTCTGGCACTGGAAAGAGCGAAACTATGCCCAGACCAAGACTTAGCCATCATTTCCATTGACGCCGAAAAGGCTTTTGATAACATTAACTTTGCCTGGCTATTTAAGGTACTGCAAGCCTTTGGCTTTTCGGGTCCCGTCACGCACTTCCTCTGCCAAATGTACAATGCCCCGACTGCCCGATTAGTTACTCCAGACTTTATCTCGCCCACCATCTCTCTCACCAAGGGGACAAGACAAGGGTGTCCCTTATCCCCCCTGTTGTTCAATCTAGCGATTGAACCCTTATCTAGACTTTTAAACTCCCCGGACGGCATCAGTGGTATTGCATTTGGGGACCAGAACCTTCAATCTGCGCTTTTTGCGGACGACATTTTACTTTTTTCGTCTAATCCCCCGGCTGATTTTGATACACTCCGTGACCTATTCGCAGAGTTTCGCCTTTGCTCGGGATTTAGAATCAATTTTAGTAAAAGTGAAATCCTATCCTTAAATTTGCGAAAAGCCATCTCCTGGCAATCCACCTCACCCTTTGCAATGGCACGACACCACATAACCTACCTGGGAGTGCGCATAGGTCGGGAACCCTCTTCCCTTTATACCCTCAATTACCCACCCTTGATCTCTAAGATTGTGCAGGAACTGGAGGCTTGGGCGGGCCTTCCGTTGTCACTCTTTGGAAGATGTCATCTCTTCAAGATGGTCTCCTTTGCGAGGCTACTCTATCCGATGCAGACCATCCCACTCCTCCTTAAACACTCTGATGTGCAGAAAATACATAAAGCCCTGTCCGCTTTTCTCTGGGCCAATAAAAAACCACGCATTGCCCTTCAAAAGTTGTGTCTTCCGAAGCCTGACGGTGGTGCGGGCCTGCCCAATCTCCGCTTCTATAATCTCTCATGCCTCCTGAGACAGGGCCTTGACTGGATAGCGGGCAAATCAAGATACTCCAATCATCACCTTGAGAAGGCACTGGTACATCCTTACACGCTCTCTGCGATCCTTCACTCCAACGTTCATGCTCTACCACCTCATCTTAAATGCAACATTCTTATTCGGGACACTGTGGTGGCTTGGAGGGAGGTTAGGAGGCTCTTGGGTTTACCCACAAACATTTCAGCGCATCTACCTATTCAAGGCAATCCCATGTTTCCGCCCTCTACCATCCATTCAGCTTTTGCCCTCTGGGAGCAACGGGGTCTACTCAACGTGGCATCCCTTTATGAGCAGGGACGAGGAACACTCAAATCTTTCCGCAATTTATCTCAGGAATTCTCATTACCTTCCCATCATTCATTTTATCATCACCAAATGTTGAGCTACCTGAAGTCAATTGGTGGTCTACGTCCGGACTGCCTCCGCAAATCGCATTTGGACACTGTGCTTCGACAGGGTGATTACTCCATCTCTACCCTATACTCTCACCTAATCAGCTACCAGGCGGACAAGTACCACATTTCCCCCTTCAAACAATGGGCCTCTGTATTCCATGATTTGAACCTGCCGGAAAGGATCCTGAAGGGATACAGACTTGTTTACAAACTGGTCATCTCGGAGAAGTGGAGAGAAACTCAATTTAAAATCACTCATAGAGCCTATTACCCATTCCGTAATAACACCGAGGATCCCTCGCAAGCCAAGTGTCCCTGGTGCTCTCTGGCTCGCCCCACCCTACTACACCATTTCTGGGACTGCACCTTCATATCAACATTTTGGGACTCAGTCTTGGATTACATCCAACTCGTTACTGGGACACCTGTACCTAAGGACCCGTTGATCTGCCTGTTTAGCTGCGACCCACTACCCGAGTCGCTAGCCTCTCCAAGTCCAGTTACCCTTTCGCATTGGGCTCACCTATGCCTACTGGCAGCTCGCCGGACTATTATGAATTACTGGATTTCCACAACTCCACCGAGTCTAACAGGGGTTCAACATACCCTCCTCTCGCTGTTTCACATAGAACGGCTTGATGTTATATCAACCCACTTTGTTTCCACTCCTCGCTTCTTTGCCCGATGGAGGGCTTATATCGAGCAATCCTTTACCTCGGAGGAAGTAAATACTATTGTTTCCCCCTTTCGCTATACAAGCTGGTACCTACAACGAGACATTGGCAATGCATTGGGGAAACTCAAGCTGACATCACCCCCCGCCAACTTATCTCCTTCACAGGACCCCGCTCTCTTGTTGGCTCAACTACCACTGGACATGTCTGACCCTACCTCTTCTGCACAGGAGGACCTACAACTCTCTACCCACCCTTCGGCATCCCCATGACTCTTTCTGGACTTGGATCTCTGTTTACACCAAACGTTAGTGTCCTTTTATGATCCTGCGTGTAGGGGATTTATGTACGCATAGATGATACTGTTTCTCATCTTCATTTTTTTTTTCATGTTACCATACTATAATCGGATCATGGTGTGATCCTCGCCTCCCAGGGTGCCATTCCCTATTTCCTTCTCATCCCCTCTACCCGCCTTCCCTCCCCCCTCTTCTTTACCTTTTCTTTCTTTTTCTTCTCTTTTTCCCCTTCTTCTCAACTTCCTTTTTCGCTTTCCTCTCTCTTGAAAGATTATGTATTGCTTTTGAAAGATACTGTCTTACTTCGACTGCTGTATATTGTTTGCATTTGTCTTTTTGCTCAATAAAAATATATATATAAAAAAAAAAACCCTTTGATAGAAACCCAATCTGCGCTGAATTAGGAGCATATATGTTAGCCAATGTGAAAGGTGTGTTCATGTGGACACAATTCAGCAGAATAAACCTCCCATGAAAGTCCAGAAATTAGGATTCAATATGCATCGAACTGAAACGTTTAATGAAAATCGCTACCCATCCCTTCCAGAGGGATCAGAAGCTACAAAGGCAGTGGGAAATTGCTTGGA
The DNA here is from genome assembly GCF_037356315.1 of Lithobates pipiens. Lineage (NCBI taxonomy): Eukaryota > Metazoa > Chordata > Amphibia > Anura > Ranidae > Lithobates > Lithobates pipiens. The sequence continues at coordinate 395,326,036 of NW_027507748.1, read as the reverse complement.
TGTGAACTTAAAAGAACTTTCGGTATGAAATTGAGTCTCCTGAACCATGACCACATCTGCCTTAGAGGATTTGAATTCCTCCAAAGCCAACCATTGCTTATGAATGGAGGTCAAGCCCTTCACATTACATAAAAACGCTCTTAAAGCCATGATGTATCATTTACACAGCTAACATCAGTGGAACAATAGAGAAGAAGGTCCATGGTGCATAAGGCAAGAAAAACTGTGAAATGCAAACATTTAAATGTTGAAAGATAGCATCAAATAGGCCACAATTCTGAACCAGGAACTGGTCAAAAAAGGACCTGAAAAAGAAAAAAGAAAAACAACAACAAAAAAACATTGGTAGAAAGCCCAAAGGGGGCGGGGCCTTCAGGACTTCAGAAAAAATGTCTGGAATTGTGTTAAAGCGGGACTCCGCGTTTTATTTTTTTTTAAAAGCCAGCAGCTACAAATACTGCAGCTGCTGACTTTTAAAATAGTGACACTTACCTGTCCAGCGCGCCCGCGATGTCGGCACCCGAAGCCGATCTCTAGATCGTCTCTCGGGTCCTGCCGCCGCCATATTGGGTATGGGAATCAGGAAATGGAGCCTTTCGGCTTCATTTCCCGGTTCCCTACTGCGCATGCGCGAGTTGCGCTGCGCAATAAGGACGGTCCCCGCTGCCTCTGGGATCTGTGTGTTTCCCAGCAGGCAGCGGGGCACTTGCGGAAAGGGGCGGGCACTTGCGGAAAGGGGCGTAATCTACGCCCCTCTCCTCAGAGAGCTATCCCGGAAGTGGGTGCAGATACCTGTACTGTACAGGTATCTGCACCCCCCTCCCCCCTGAAAGGTGCCAATTGTGGCGCCGGAGGGGGGGAGGGTTCCGATGAGCGGAAGGTCCACTTTAGGGTGGACCTCCGCTTTAAGGGACATGATAGGCTGCAATATCTAATAGCTAAGTGCCATCTTCCTTCGAATTACAAATGGATGAAATAGAACGGAGAAGGCTGAATGTGTGTCAATAAAACACATAAACTTAATGAAAATCAAAAAGAAAAGTCCCATTGGTAAGGGTACTGGACTCTCAAAATAGCCACCATGGCAAACGGACTAAAACCAATTCGTCCATATGAATGTAGAACACCCAAGAGGACATCAGTAGCTCTTCAGGTGGGGGATCTCAAGGGGTGGCCCTTTGAGGAGTGATGGAAGCTCTCTACGATCATCGATGTACCGGGGTCCAAATCTTAAGAGCGGCCTTGAGGTTATAGTAGATAGCTGTAGGTCTTGTTCTGGGATGAGTGGGAGGCCTGTATGAACTCCTCACTTTCATAGAGATCCCTCATGCAATATTGTACTCCATCTTTAGAAGCAGAAAGGTGAATCCCCAGCAATATGTGATCTGATGGTTTTGCAGATGAACAGGGAGGAAGTTGTGTATCTTTTCCAGAGTGATGGATGACAGATCAATAAAGATTTGAATATTGGTTCCTTTAAAATCTATCCAGATTTTATTGCGTGCGGTCACAGTGAGAGCTTCTTTACTCTCATAATAGTGAAAGCAGACAATAATGTCTCTTGGATTGGTACTTTGGGCGGTTTAAGAGCCAAGGATCTGTGGGCTCTGTCAAGGCACTAATCTATATTTGGAATGTGGGGGGCTATGATGAAAAATAGGCCCAGAAGATATGTCCATATTTTTTGTCACTAATGGATTCAGGGACCCCATGTATCCTCAAGTTTTGGCGATGCTCCCTGTTTTCCAGGTCTTCTTGTTGTAGGTGGATTTAAGATACTGTATGTTTAAGGGCAGCATTGTCTTCTTCTAGGACATATACATAATTAATCAGTTCAACAAACTTATTTTCCAGGATGTCAATGCGTTCGCCTAATTTTTTATTTCTTTCCTTCTGAGCTCCTGTGCGATTTTCCCCACTTCTTTTGTGATGGTATGGGTTAAATTCTGTAAAAGGGTGTGCAGCTTTAAGTCCAATATCCCCACTGTCACCATCGCAGTAGACTCTGGCAGCTGAGAGGATTGTTCTCCTTCAGATATACCCTCTGGGAACGTGAGCCAGCAAGCGGGCTCCAGCGGGCAGTCTGAAATACCCGAGGGTGGGGCCCAAGCCTAAGCAGCAAATGCTCCATGAGCTGGGAGGGTCATGACTTAGTATGAAAGAGTGGGCCGAGCCTTTGATATATGTGCTTCTTAAAGCCAATCTTACGAATGGAGTACAAGGGTGTCTTCAGAGTCTAATGGTGTGGCTCCTGAAGCAGTGGACATGGCTGTAGTGGTGTAGAAGTCTCACGGAAGGTTGGAATTTAACTTTTTTAAAGTTGAGTTGCTATTCGGCATTTTGCACACACAAAAGTCTATCTATAGAAAAAAAAACTGTGCAATATGCATAGTAAACCTGGGTTCACACTATTGCAAATTGGATGCAGATTTTCCCTGCATCCAATTCGCATGTGCAGGACTGTGTGCATGGCTCTCAATGAGGCAGGTTCACATAGCTCCAGGACAGCTGTGGAGCGAATTGCACAGGAGTCCTGTGCGTCTTCTGGTCCATTTCAGGTCCAATTTCAGCCAAAAATTTGGACCGAAAACGCACCTAAAACAATGAAAAGAGACGCACCAAATCCCTGCTGTGAGACGCTCTGCAGGGCAGTGTGAACCCAGCCTCAATGTTTGCTGATGTTTAGAGCACCTAGCTGCAGTATTTCAAGAGCATTAGCTCTATTTGTCAATCCTTTTCAAAAATAATTCATCCTATTCACCTATCATTTAAAAAAAAGATTCACTGTATTGCCTTACATTTTTAAAGTGAATTTGCCCAGCAACATTATAGAGAGATTCCAGTTAAAACAAGATGTTCTCATCATTTAATTTCATACAAGATTCACCCACCAGAATACAACATAATAGAGAGATTCAAATTACAAACAAGATTTTGTAATCACATTTAAAATCAAACAAGAATCACCCATCAGCCACCCCATTACATGTAACACGCAAGAATCTTTTTTGAAAATGATAGCCAAGGGGCTCTGCTTAGAGCTCCGCATTGACCAGGACCCGACGGCCTCTTATACTGAGTCAAACTGGACTGATACTTTAACAACCAGTGCCTAGTTTATCCCCAGAGTAAGTGGGCATACTTTGGAGTCATGTACAGAGGAAGAAAGTCAAAATTTAAATGAGCAAAGCTTCAAGAAGCGCTGACAAAGGTAGCATCTAAATTGGTGGCAGCGTCTTCTTACCTCACCTCACAGCCTGATTCACAGAAACATTCCAGGTCTTCCTCCTCAGCACAGCGCGGAGAGTCTGATTATGATTCAGGTATGATTCAGGTATGACCCCCTCTTACCTTACAAAACTCTCCTATTGGCCCTAACCTGCTTTCCCAATTTGAAAGGGTCCTCCATAAAGCACTACAGAACACCTTAGACATAATTACAGGCAAATTGACATGCAAGATTCGTGAAGTGGGCCGACGCACCTCAATTCTAGAACAAAGGGTAGACGAATTAGAATATCATTACCTCAACACATACAGAAGAATTGGAATCCCTTAAAGAAGATTATACTAACCTTCAAACCTGCCTTGAAGACTTTGAGAATAGGGCCAGAAGATCTAATCTGCAAATCGGTGGTATACCTGAAGAAATAGCAGCTCTACAATCGACAATTACAGCACTCTTTCAAGAACTTGCTCCATCAATCTTGATCAAACGTCTAGAAATAAACAGAATACACAGAGCCCTAACTTAGAGATATAATAATGAAAATTAACTTTTTTTGCACTAAAGAACAACTGATGGAGGCTACAAGACAGACAAGGACATAGATATCAAATCTTCCAAGAGCTATCTCAATTTACACCTATTAAGCATATAGCATTTAATTTTTCCTTAGATAACTCTATACTATAACTATATTCAGAATTATCTATACATTATAATAACCTATAGAAATTAACATTACATTACATTAAAATCTATTCTGCACTTTTGACTCGTTAGTTAAATAATACCTATTATAAATGTTAATAGGCTGTCGTATTCCCGGAGACAGTCCACTGAACCTCCATTTTTTCCTCGAGTGCCTAACATAGATTTGGGCGCTCTTTGGAACACATATATCCACTGGTTGGTGGATTTCACCATCCGTTGGATACTCGCTCCAATTAGCAGCACCTTTTCTTTTTGTATTCTGCTTTTCTTAAACGCCTGTTGTACTAGTGTATGTATATGCTACACAACCCCTGTTGAAGTTCCCTTTCCCTTTTTTTATTCAACAAAATAAACCAACCTTCCCTAACCTTCTCTCCTCCAGAGAATAATCAACTGACTTCAAATTCAATAGCCCTTTTTGCCTTATTCTATTTGTTTCCAGCAATGTCTTTCCTGAATATACTAACACTTAATGTACAAGGTCTCAACTCTCCTCCGAAATGCACTAAAGGTTTTTTAATTTTTTCTCAAAACTATCGGACATGTGGTATGCCTGCAAGAGACACATTTTATCTTACAATCATCACCAAAATATTTTAGCCGTAAATGGCCTTGACTAATACTAAACAAAGGGGGATTCTAATTGCATTCCACCATACAACACCATTCACCCCTATAAAAGAACTTTAAGACCCCAAAGGAAGATACCTAATCCTATCTACATTATTGTTAGATACTGAAGTTACGATTGTCTCATACTATGCTCCTAACAAAAACCCACTATCATTCCTCTCCCATCTTTTTTCAGTGATTGAATCACATAAGTAAGGTACCCTTATTGTTGGTGGTGGCTCAAATCAAACACTATACCCATTCCTTGACAAATCCCCAACCCCAAATGCCACACTTAAACTTTCCTACCAGCGATTACTAAACCAATACTGCTTTCTTGACACCTGGCAAGAACATAATCCTGTGAAACGACAATACACACATTATTCACATCCCCATAAAGAATTTTCCCACATAGATCATCTTTTTGTTTCAGTTAGCACCTCAGCACTTATTCTTGACTCACATAATGTATCTTGTGCCTGGTCAGACCATAATGCAGTTATGACAACTCTTTCCTCATTGGTTCCAAAACCCAACCATAGAACGTGGTACATTAGTCACCGTCTATTGGCAAATTCTACATTTAGACAAGACTTGGAAAAAGCCATAAAAGATTATTTTACCCATAACAAGGCCTCTGATACGGATCCTTTGACTCGTTGGGAAGCTATCAAACCTTATATCAGAGGGGTATGTATCAGCCAAGCATCTTACCTCTGTAAACAAAAGAAACAACTCCATAAATGCCTAGAAGAAACATTTTATAAAGCTTCTGAAAATGTTCAAACCTCACCATCCCCGCTCAGTAAACTTAATTATGATAAATCACGCCTAGAACTTGACCTCACTCTTGAATCTCATCTGACCAATTTTTTATCTACAATTCACTTCCCCTCACTCTCCCAAACCCAACTAAAAACTCTTGAGAAACACTAGAATAGAAATACAAACCGCTATTAAATCACTTAATTCTCTCTTCCAGACTCAACCCCATTATTGGCTCCCTAATACATAAAGACCAAATTAGATTTTTCCCCTTAAGACAAGCAGGTGACAATATCCACCAAGCTACACTCCTAGCTCATGTAGCCCATTCCCGCCAAATTCCTACATGTTTCCTTTCATTAGACATATGAAAGGTGTTTAACTCTTCATCATGGCCTTATCTACACTCTATCCTTAATCAATGGGGATTTGGACTGCATTTCCTAAGATTGATCAATACCTTATATCAACACCCGAAAGCATACATTTCCTATTCAGGATTTAAATCTCACACTTTCAATATAGAGATAGGTACTAGACAAGGTTGCCCCCTTCCCCCTCTCCTTTTTGCTCTAGCAATTGTAATGGAAATTTGTAGGTTCTGTATATAATTGTATTCTACTTTATATGTATTGCATGATGCCCTCACTGTGCACACGGCACTAACAATGTTTTCAGTACATGTTTTGCATTCTTTCGAGTTCTGATTAGAATTAGCCTGCCTATGTAACACCCCTTGTTACCATAAACGTGTAATATTAATGTGATACCTACGTAATCATGTGTATAAAAGCCTTCAAATGCGTCATAATAAAGGAGAACGGTTATTTGGAAAGATGCTGAACGTATCTTTTGTGTCTGGTCCCTACTGCAGTAGTTATTAATTTGGAACCACTAATCAATATGAGGATAGGAGTTGCCTATCATCAAAATATCCATTTCAGGTGGCGAAGCCAGCCAGGTGGGGTTATCAGGTGACCCTGAGTATCCGAAACAAGGAGCTTGAGACGATCCGGGAATTTCTGATAATCAGCCGGCTGAGGTAAGCCTTTTGCTTACATTTGAGTTATCAGACTTCCTTGATCGGTAAGGCATTTTCGGGACAAAGGGTACCTATTTTACTCCCCTTAATCGAACTGTATTGATTAGTGGTTATATGTTATGTTGTCACTGTCTACTGTCCATTGGAGTGTTATTGAGGATAGGGAAATATAGTGCTGTTCACAGGTATATGTAGTACATCTGCTAGATAAAGTAGTTTAGAGGCAAGAGGGTATAGGCACACAGAGAAGACTGGCCAGTCATTATGGGCATTAAATTAAGTAAAGGAATGAAGGGTAAGAGACCCTCAAAAATGCCCAGCGCAGGAGGACCGCTATATATGAACCGAAGGTGTGGTTCCGCCTATTCTGAGCCCCTAGATTAATGGTTAAAGTGGACAGGGATCCACAAAGGGTAACTGGGTTACCACCAAAGTCCACAGGGACAAAGAATCATGCAGAGTATACAGCTAGATAAATGGCTATTTATGTGAGCAGGATGGATCAAGAGTGACATTAACACTAGACAGAAAGGGACTTTTTGATGTTAAGTTGTGGGATGAATTTGGGGTCAGGCATTACAACTAGTAAAGTCAAGAAACAGTAATGAGAATGAAAACAGAATGCTTTATATGTTTGTCAGAGAGGGAAGATGGGATGAGCACTATAGCTGCCCCTCTGATCATAGAAGGTAGAGTAAGTGAAGTATGGTATTACAATACATTGGATGCAAAGGATATCAGAACAAAATAAAGAAAGCAGAAATTTAAGCAAGGAAGTATTAAAAGCGTTAAAAGAAAGTGAGAGAATGATATGCATGTGTTGTGTACAAATGGGAATAATGTAAGCTATTTTAGAGATATATTTGAGTATGTTTGTGAATGCTGGAACCTTTAGTTCTATCGCTTGTGTCATGTACGCAGATGTGACCCCCTCCTTTGTGCTCTCCTGAAAGAATGTAACTGGGATGAGAGTTTGGTGATAAGCTGGAAGGACACCATGCCAATTTCAGTTTTTTAGACAAAACATTTATAACAAAATGTGCCGGGTTAACGAATCTAATGATAAACAATGTGATCACAATTATTTTTGAATCTGTTTTCCAAACATGGTAAAATGAAGGTTACAAATTAACTGTGTCTTACACAAATTTAATATCCTGTGATAGTGGAAACAGTGCATTAAAAAAAAAAGAGAGAAATTGAGTAAAATGAAGTAATATGTCCCCCTTTAAGGACATTTATCTGTGCATATATATTAGTGTGTGATATTGAAATTATCATATGAGTATTAATTTCTAATATGAGTTTAACAATTTTATTAATAAATATAGATATATTGAAACTGGTTTAGACAACCGTTGGTTGGAAATGAAATCCAGGTTAATGGGGAAATTGGTAAAAATTTAATTAGTTTAGTTTAAGATAACAATTTTGTAATTTTACATTTATTGAGTGGAAAGAAAAAAAAAGATTAAGATGAGGTTGTTAATTTGAATACAGCTGCAATAATGTTAACAAAGCCAAGATTGGTGGGATACATAAGGAAGTTTTTCTACAGAAATGAAATCTTAAAGTCTGATAATAACTTGATGTGCGGTCCATGATGTGAGAGTAATAATAAAATTTAAATATAACAGACCCATCACATCAAGTCCATACACCCTGTTAGGATAGCTGCTGCCTGCAGCCAGGTGGTTTATAGTTTTTGATGGCCAAGTGCTTTCTGGTCCGTCATACATATTGTTGGTCCTTTTGTTTTTAAGTATTTTTATTTTTGAAATCCAAAGCAGAATGTGTGGATTGTGAAATGGTGTGCCCCTTTTCCTTGTAAGTGCAGTGGGTATAAGTAGAAGAATATTTTGGATTTATGGACATCTCTGCATGACTGCAGGGTATTCTTATCATTTATTATAATATTGCCAGGAAAAAGTTGTCTTTTTGAAACATGAAACTGGAGTTCTTACACAAACAACATAATAGAAAACAAGCCATTGTTATATTTATGCAAGCTGGACCCAGTAATGAAGGGTTCACACCGATGTATCAGAGCTGTAGCTTTATGCAAAGTTGCTATTAGACAAAGTTACAGATATTATTATGGTTGAATATTTAATTTTTAATAGTCCGACATTCTGCACAGCAAATATATAGCTAAGTGTTTGTCTAATGAAAGGTTCAAAATATGAATTTGTTTTGTGTGTTTATGTACAAATCTAACAACGAAAAATGTGTACATTTGAATCCAGCCACCTTATTGCCTCTATTGGAGGAGGCTGGAGACAAAGAAAAACCACATGTGTTAAATTGATGACATGGGAATCAGCTGCTGTGAGCCCAGTGCAGGACACACTCCCTGAAGACCCGAGTATTTACTTTTTTGTAAAGTTATTCCTGGTTTTATACCAAGGATGAAGTTTATCACCCAGAAGGATACCCTGTATTCAGAGTCATTGGATCCTTTTTCCCCAGCTCAAGAAGCAGAGCTCCATGTTTTAGAAAAGCCTGTGAGCTATAAAAAGAGTATATATTTATATAGATAGTCAAGATATAGAGAGCTTTTGGTTCCATTTGAAGGGCCAGAAGTTTGTTTTTACTTCGGCAGGTAAACCAATCAAGCATGCTAAGTTAATTTGATCGGCTGTTTTCAGCCTTCCAGGTTCTTGCTGAGGTAGCCATACTAACAGTAAAACTCGCACATGGAAGCAGACCAGGCGACTCTAAGGATGCTGCATTTACAGCCCCAGACACTTGCTGGGTCTGTGCAACTCACAGATTCCACCCTAGTTCTGGCCCAGTATAGCTGGGATTAATAATTCAACTTTAAGGACCCCGAACGAGAAGCACAAGTGGTCCACAGAGGGCAACTTCTTACGAAACAAGACTTTGGAAAAGGTGATCATTTATGTTTGCCAGACACTCTTTTCCCTTCAGCTTGACACATGGACCGTGTCATCAGTCACAAGTAGTTATGGCTGCCTTAGTAAATGAGCGTGGGATAGAGCCAGGGTTCACCACAGTTGTTTTTATAACATACCACTTCTTGTTTTGCCTGTTACCAAAGGTGTTACCAAAAGCTGAACATCCCTTACATAGATAACAAAAAGATATATCCAGATGCCCAAGTCAGGATCTTATGAGTATGTATTTTGTTTGTATGGACTTGTTTTCTGGATGTCCAGTGGCAAATACTACTTAAAAAGGCCACAGTAAAAAAGCGTTATCAGAAGTAGTTTGTAAGTACAGAGTGCAGAATCTACAGAGAGTAACAGAGGAAATTATTTTTATAGGAGAGTCCTTATTAGAAGTTTTGAGGTTTTATTTTTACACCCCCTACTGTCTACAATGTAGCGGACAAAGTAAGAAACTAGAAAACTTTTGCCTGAATGTTTTATTATATTTTATCAAGTCCCTAAGTGGATGTTGGACTCTTTCTCTATGGGATTTGGTTTGGGAGTGTGTTACTCATTTGCTTATATTTTGTCTCAGCAGCTGAAGTCCTCCATTCGGATCTCACAGAGAATGTTGCTGATCTTTTAAGGTTTTTGACAAACTTATTTATGTGTTTTCTCCCCAATTCCAGATCCTAAAAGTTTGGAAGGCTCTAAAACTAAAGCCAGGTGACTTTTGGATTGTTAAGAGACATTTATATATAAGGAAATGTTTGGAGACTCAATACAGCATCTATTTCATGTACAGTTTTGCAAAACTTGAAGGAAAAGTCACCTGGATCCACACCAGACACTGCAAAAATGACTAAATTAAAGAAATCTCTGTGTTTGATTTGTTTCCCTCTTGCAATAACAGCCTAGGGTACTTTTTGATTCAATTACTTTAATTGTAAGGGATATATATATTTGAAAAGTAGTTTAGCCATGTTGAAGTCATATTTGTCTTTTGTACCTCTTCCATTTTATGTAGAATCGTCTGTGTTTACATGTGCTGATAAGTCAGCATACCAGCAATTAAGCTAGAAGGCCATTCTGGCCACAGGAGTGTACAGCCAGTACTCTGTAAATATGACTTTGTTTTTTACAATGAAAAGTCGTTTTGTAATGAAAAAAGCTGCTCAGCTATTATTTTCTCCACAATGGAGTTTTTGCCTCTTTGGCCAGGACTACCTCCACCTAAGCGTGTGGAGGTTCCAGGTTAAAGGTAATAGCAGGTATGGTTAGTGATCAAAATATTGATCAAAAGAGAGGAGGCTGTAATGGAAATTTGTAGGTTCTGTATATAATTGTATTCTATTTTATATGTATTGCATGATGCCCTCACTGTGCACACGGCACTAACAATGTTTTCAGTACATGTTTTGCATTCTTTCGGGTTCTAATTAGAATTAGCCTGCCTATGTAACGCTCCTTGTTACCATAAACGTGTAATATTAATGTGATACCTACGTAATCATGTGTATAAAAGCCTTCAAATGCGTCATAATAAAGGAGAACGGTTATTTGGAAAGATGCTGAACGTATCTTTTGTGTCTGTTCCCTACTGCAGTAGTTATTAATTTGGAACCACTAATCAATATGAGGATAGGAGTTGCCTATCATCAAAATATCCATTTCACAATTGAACCCCTAGCCCAACTCATTAGATACAATCCGAACATTAGAGGACTAGAACTTGGTGGCTATCATCATAAATTATGTATGTTTGCAGACAATGTCCTAATATTCGTAACATCACCCATAGTATCAGCAACACTCTTCTAGATATCCTCTCCAAATCTGAACGAGTATCAGGCCTCTCAATAGATCCACATAAATCAAAAGCCCTAAATATTTTGCTACCACCTGACCTTTAAACCCAATTGATTCATTCCTTACCATTTGTGTGGTCACCAATATCTATATCCTATTTGGGAATTAGCTTCACGGCCAAGCCAATGGAACTTTGTGCTGCAAACTACCCACCAATGTTATCACAACTTAATAAACTCCTCACAAATTGGTCAACTTTACCTTTGGCATGGATGGGTAGGATTTCAGTGATAAAAATGTCTATCCTTCCAAAAAATATATATCTTTTTAGAGTCCTTCTTATGATGATCCCATCATATTTCTTACACATCCTACAACATAAAACCTTACAGTTCATTTGGGGCAAAGCTAAACCCAGATTACCTAAACCTACCTTATATTCCCCCAGAATTCGAGGAGGTCTACCAGACTTCACCAAATACTACTTTGCAGCCCAATTGTCACAATTACCCAAATACAATGCTACGTCTGAAACCCCACTATGGGTTGAATTGTAGTGGGTTGACTGTGACCCTCTTTTATGTCTCTCCCCAGCACAATGTCGTTTTACCAATTACCAATCATATTTACCAATCATTTTACTAATCAATTTATCAATAATAGTCTGGGACAGACTAAAAAGGTGATTTGGCCTCCAATCTAAACACAATCCTCTTCTCTCCTTTCTCCTTAATCCATCTGTCAGGTCACCTTGAGGCAAGGTGACAGATGCACACCATAGGGATCTGGAGTGCACCGCAAGGTTGTGGACCCTACGGCTGACTGCTGCAGACGGGGGACAGATCCCACTGGGGTTAGAGCGTAAGATTCCCTGGGGCGCGGAGTCTAAGAGCCAGCAGGTGTTCACCAGCGCCTCTAGTGGTGAGGATGGACTTGGCTGCAACTGGCTCCAGGTCGCGACCCCCAGGGTCCCCCAGCTCACACCCACAGTAGGCAACAGGAGGATAGGGAAAGTGAGGGACAAACCCAAGGTCGGGGCCACAAGTAGACAGGATTAGTCAGGGACACGCCAAAAGGTCAGGATCACAGGCAAACAGGGATAGTCAAAGACACGCCAAAGTCAGTAACGGAAAACAATAGAAGAGCACACGGCAGGTAACAGGAAGCTAACACACAAAGGTTGATCAGCAGAGCTGGCCTGCAGTGCATGGGTTAATATAGAGCTCCCTGATAGGAGCTAGGGTGGAGCCATGCCAGAGGATGGATTACAAAAGCAGACAGGGGAGGGTTGGCTGGTCTCTAGATGAACACATGGGAACAGGTAAGCAGACAAACTATTGCATAACCATGACACCATCATTCTACCCGGCCTGGTCCTCCCCAACCTCCTTCTTAGCCTGGCCAAAAGCCAGGCATGGATTGACATATGCCCACCATTTCTATAAATCCATGGCCATCACACCATTTCCAACGCTACGTGAAATCTGTAATCTTTCAGCCTCAGAAACATTCAAATACCTACAAATTAAAAAAAAAAATGATCAATAACCCTCAGACTCAACAATACCTAGTTTCACTATATTTGAACAAGCCTGTAAAACTGATCCTCATAGATGGAGACTCATTTCAGATTTATATATCCAACTGCTCTCGCACAACTCTTCTTCTCCACCAACCTATACCAAAAAATGGAAAAATTACCTCCAACTACAAACAGAACAAATAAATCAGACTCAAATCTGGCAAACTACCAAATCAGCATCACCTAATGTAGTAGCTCTTGAAATCAACTACATATCTGGTGGAAATGCAAAATAGTCAAATCTTTTCAATCAGAAGTATTTAAAATACTTTCCACTATTTTCAATATAACATTGTCTCCTGATCCAACCACAGCACTCCTAAACAACAAACCACATACCTTATCCCACCGCCAGTTCAAACTTATGCTCTTCGTAACCACAGTGGAAAAAAAGACCATTGCGAAAGCATGGAAATCTGACTCACTCTGTATTTTGTCAGTCAAAAATAGAGTTACTCAGTCCATGATTCATGCAAAAACTGAAACAATCTTACTTGACAATGTATCCAAATATGAAGCCCTATGGAAACCATGGTTTGAACATTTCCTGCCTCCAGTATTCGATAACTCGTTATTACTTCTTTGAAGACATATGTCATACCTACAGTACTGCTCTATCCAATATTTACTATTTTGAACTAATGATCTTCTCTGGAAGCTTTCTCATGCCCTATTTCCTTATCCCCTTACCTCAAACATTGTTCAGTTAATTCCTCCTTTATTTACGAGTTGATTCTGTCGAAGTGAGAGTTACTAGAGATAGTTGGGAATGTTGCTTTATCTCCAGATAATGCCAAACCATATAGTAGGAACTTGGCCCTGGAATTGCCTATTAACTTCCCCTAACTATCCCGCTCCATTTTTGACTTACAATATCTAACGAACACAGCAAGGGGATCATTTAATGAGGGCACAGGTTATCAGCTTTAGATCTCTGGTGAAAACTCCTAGAAGATGCACGGCATGGATAACTTGACTGCAAATTTAGGTTTGTAAAAAAGGGGCTTTTGGATTTCTATTTTAGAAAATAGTGAATAGGTGGGAGGCATGTGGGAGGTTTAACTATGCCCAGGAATGGGCTCTTAGCCTAGGTTGACACTGGTCAGTCAGAAACCACTGCATATGATTCACACACAGAAATCGCACCACATTTTGTATGGCTCAAATCGCATCTGCACCAAAATTGTGCAGGACCCATTTTTCTCACACCTGAATCACATTGCATGGGTGTCCACACCCATGTGATGGGATTCTGATAATCACACTGCATTTTGCAATCTGTTTTGGGGTATCGTTACTCTAACATTGACACCCACAGCAGATGTCATGGCGCCATCCAATTGTCAAGCAGTGTAATGTGATGCAGGGAAAATGCGTTTCCTGTATAGGTGGAAATCAAGAGAGAGGTCAAATCAGTCTGGGTTCAGCAAAGATCAGAAAATTTTGTGGATACGTATTATAGGGGCAACTGGTGGGATGGTACAACACCAGCACTTCCTGAGATGATGCTTAAATACCATCTTCTCTATGATTAGTTGTGCAGGGGGGGCATGTCAGCACAAGTCTGACTTTTGAAGTACAGAAAAGCTGTGCCCCCAAGTAAAAAGCAAAGAAGAAAACTTGAAAGCAGGGTAACGATTACATGGTGACACAGACATATATCAGGAATATTAAATATTGGGTAATAGGCACTATGGCATTGTATAAATCAAGTGCAGCACTAAGAAAATTAAGTGCAATCTGTGCAATGACACAATATGCGTAATCAATAAAGATTTTTTTAAATTGAGGCCATAAATTGCAAAATATATTGCAAAATATATTGTGCATTGTGTATAAGACCTGGGAGCAATCGAGCACCGGCAGTCCTGCTCGCCTCATGGGAAAGGGGGCTACTATATGTGGAAAACACAGTCGCCAGCTATAGTGTCTGACCACCTGTGTTGGGGTAGATGTGACAAGGATCTAATTATTGTTGCTAAAATATAATTTTCTCAGGCAGCCATGTCCGGTATGTATTTATTTTTAATATGCACGGTATAAAAAAAAATACTCTAAGGCCGCGTACACACGGGCGGACTGTCTGCCCAACTTAGTCCGCCGAAACACATTTGAGCGGACAGTCCGCTCGTGTGTGGGCTTCAGCGGACTTTTTCAGCGGACAGTGTCTGACGAACAAAGTCTTACGGAATTTCCGTAAGATTGTCCGTCCAAACTTGGTTTGAGCGGACAGTCCGCCCGTGTGTGTGCCAGTCCGCTGTACTTTCGAAATGAGCGGACTTTTCCCGCCCGGAGAAAAGTCTGCTCATTTTGAGCGGGTATCCAGGTAGGCGGAGCACGCGACGGAGACATCGTGGGCCCCGCCGCCTGGTATGGACTTAAAGGGGAACCCCAACGCCGAAAAAAATCGGCGTGGGGGTGCCCCCCAAGTCCACAACAGACCCTTGTCCGAGCACGCTACCCGGCCGGCCAGGAAAGGGGGCGAGCGAGCGCCCCCCCCCCCCTGAACCGTACCAGGCCGCGTGCCCTCAACATGGGGGGTGCCTTAGGGAAGGGGGGCCGCGCGGCCCCCCCACCCCAAAGCACCTTGTCCCCATGTTGATGAGCCTCTTCCCGACAACCCTGGCCGTTGGTTGTCGGGGTCTGCGGGCGGGGGGCTTATCGGAATCCGGGAGCCCCCTTTAATAAGGGGGCCCCCGGATACCGGCCGCCCACCCTATGTGAATGAGTATGGGGTACAATGTACCCCTACCCATTCACCTGTAAAATAAAAGTACCAAAAAAAACCACAACACACGAGATAAAATATTTTATTGCACAGCTCCGGGGGTCTTCCGTCTTCGGGGGTCTTCTCGCCGGACTCCTCCGCTATCTTCTTGTAGCTCTTTTGCTAGCGGAGGAGTCCGGCTTTCTTCCTCCCCGCCGCCGGCCTCTTCTCCCGACTTCGGGGGTCTTGTCCCCCTCTTCGGTTCTTCTGCCGGGCCACCGCGCCTTCTTATAGCTCTTTTACAGGCGGTGGCCCGGTCTTCTGTCGCCGCCGTCGCCGCCGCCGCCTTCCGTTCTTCTTCTTCTTCTTCTTCTTCTTCTTCTTCTTCTTCTTCTTCTTCTCCAGGAGATGTTTCCTCGACGATCTCTCCGGCCGGAATGCCAGAGCCGCGCTGCGCGGCCACTTATATAGAGACAATGGGGCGGTGTCACATGGTATATGTCACATGGGTTGGTCACATGGGTTGATGTCACATGGAGACTATGACATCGTAAGGGGGCGGGGTCACCATGTGACACCAACCCATGTGACATATACCATGTGACACCGCCCCATTGTCACTATATAAGTGGCCGTGCAGCGCGGCTCTGGCATTCCGGCCGGAGAGATCGTCGAGGCAACATCTCCTGGAGAAGAAGAAGAAGAAGAAGAAGAAGAAGAAGAAGAACGGAAGGCGGCGGCGGCGACAGCGGCGACAGAAGACCGGGCCACCGCCTGTAAAAGAGCTATAAGAAGGCGTGGTGGCCCGGCAGAAGAACCGAAGAGGGGGACAAGACCCCCGAAGTCGGGAGAAGAGGCCGACGGCGGGGAGGAAGAAAGCCGGACTCCTCCGCTAGCAAAAGAGCTACAAGAAGATAGCGGAGGAGTCCGGCGAGAAGACCCCCCGAAGACGGAAGACCCCCGGAGCTGTGCAATAAAATATTTTATCTCGTGTGTTGTGTTTTTCTTTGGTACTTTTATTTTACAGGTGAATGGGTAGGGGTACATTGTACCCCATACTCATTCACATAGGGTGGGCGGCCGGTATCCGGGGGCCCCCTTATTAAAGGGGGCTCCCGGATTCCGATAAGCCCCCCGCCCGCAGACCCCGACAACCAACGGCCAGGGTTGTCGGGAAGAGGCCCTTGTCCTCATCAACATGGGGACAAGGTGCTTTGGGGTGGGGGGGCCGCGCGGCCCCCCCTTCCCTAAGGCACCCCCCATGTTGAGGGCACGCGGCCTGGTACGGTTCAGGGGGGGGCGCTCGCTCGCCCCCTTTCCTGGCCGGCCGGGTAGCGTGCTTGGACAAGGGTCTGTTATGGACTTGGGGGGCACCCCCACGCCGATGTTTTTCGGCGTTGGGGTTCCCCTTTAAGTCCATTCCAGGCGGCGGGGCCAGCGACATCTCCTTCGCGGGCCCCGCCTACCTGGAGACGCGCTCGAAATGAGCGGACTTTCCTCCGCGTGTGTGGGCGAGTCCGTTCATTTCAAAAGTAGAGCGGATTGTATGGCGGACTTAGTCCGCCGTATTAGTCCGCTCAAAAAGTGCCGTGTGTGGACAAGTCCGTTCATTCAAAAGTTTGGACGGACTGTCTGTCGGATTGTCTGACGAACTTAGTTGGCCAGACAATCCGCCCGTGTGTACGCGGCCTTATTCATACTCTAATTCCTGACCCTATATTATTTAAAAAAAGTAATTCTTTAAATAAAATATTATTTTCACCTAGATTATAGAAAATGGGGCTTCACGTGGCTAGTTATATCCATTTAACTAGTCGTCACAAAATAAAAAAAGAAAGCACTCACAAATCTTGCTGTAGATCAAAGCAATTTGATCAGACAACACAGATATCTGATTCTGAGGAAACAAAATTAGCAAATATAGACAAACTCATTGACACATTTGCCAAGTGTGAAATAGGTATATTGATTTTTAGCTGTCAGCAATTGCAGTTACATGAGAGGATCAAAGGATTGCAATTGTGATATGTGTTCTCATACTGACCTCCTCAGAACCTTGAAAATGGATTGTTTGGAGGCTGTGAATTTAGGACTACTGAAATAAATTAAAGATAGCATTGAAGGCAATCTCTAAAATGCACATTTAGCTGGGATGGCCTTTGCAGTTTAGTTTTCCATTTGCATTCAGCAAGATTATGAATTAAAATGTTTTACAATTTAGAATAATGCATTTAAAAGTATAAGGAAACTTACACGCCTCTAAATATTAGCATTATTGTAAAAAGCACAGCTTTATAGATATTTTTTTTTTACAGGGCTATTTGCCTATAGTGTAAATGGCTATATAGCTTCCAATTAAGCTCTTTGCCTAAGTGGAAGCAAGAAAAGGGGAAATCTTTCCGTTGCAATCTTGCATAATCAAGGAAGCCCAAGGCATATTGCAGCTGATGAAATCCAGGAGTCCAATGTCCTTTAATAAGTTATGTTAATATTGTGGCTGCAAATGTCACTTTTCTAATAAAACAACGCCAACAAAATGATTGCACAATGTTTGACAATATTAGGACCCCAAAAATTGCAAAGCGTTTTATTTGGGATACCTTCTTACATTTTCCTCATTTATAGATTAACTCATATGAGTAATTTTTGCCTGTCTATGCACACATTTAGAAAAACATTAGACTAAATGGATTATAGGCCAAGGCTGAGCATCACTAAGGGCTTGAGTAGATATTGTAGGCAGATGCAGCATGCTTTAGGGATTCAGTTTGCATTTGAGTAGGGATGAGCCCAACAACCCCTGGTTCAGTTCGGAGCAGAACATGCGAACAGGCAAAACATTTGGGCTGGATTGACACCTATGCATTTTACATGCTTTTTGCATTTTGCAGATTTGCATTAAAGTCCATTTAACAATGTTTCCTATGGAACAAGTTCTGTAGTGCAAATCTGCAAAATGCAAAAAGCACAATAAAAATGCATAGGTGTGAATCCAGCCTTAAAGTCTATGGGACACGAACATGAAAAATCAAAAGTGCTAATTTTAAAGGCTTATATATATGCAAGTTATTGTCTTAAAAAGTGTTTGGGGACCTGGGTCCTGCCCCAGGGGACATGTATCAATGCAAAAAAAGTTTTAAAAACGGACGATTTTTTATGAGCAGTGATTTTAATAATGCTTAAAGTGAAACAATAAAAGTGAAATATTCCTTTACCTGGGGGGTGTCTACAGTATGCCTGTAAAGTGGTGCATATTTCCCGTGTTTAGAACAGTCCGAGAGCAAAGTGATATTTCTAAAGGAAAAAAGTCATTTAAAAGTACTAAATAATAAAGGACTTGTCCCAAGGCATGTATTGTCTTTTTTTTACACATTTTCTGTGAAATGGTAGGGGTACATTTGTACCCGTTACCATTTCACACGGGGGGCCAGGATCTGGGGGTTCCCTTGTTAAAGGGGGCTTCCAAATTCTAAAAAGCCCTCTGCTCGCAGACCCTCACAACCGCCGGGCAAGGGTTGTGGGGATGGGACTTCTTCTTCCCCATCAACAAGGTGCTTTGGGGGGCTACCCCAAAGCACCCTCCCAATGTTGATGGAATATTGCCTGGTATGGCTCAGGAGGGGGGTACTCTCTTGTACCCCCTCTTTTCCTGCAGCCTGTCAGGTTGCATACTTGGATAAGGTTCTGGTATGTATTTTGAGGAGGAACCCTACGCCTTTTTTTTTTAATGGTGCGGGGTTCCCCGTGGGGGAATCCAATGCTGTTTTTATTATTCATTATTATTATAATAAATATTTATTATTCATTATAGCCATGAGTACTTTTAAATTACTTTTTTTCCTTTAGAAATGTAATTTTGCTCTCAGACTGTTCTAAACACGGGAAACATGCGCCACTTTACAGGCATACTATAGACACCCCCAGGTACGAAATTTAAATATTATACTTTTATTGTTTCACTTTAAGCACTATTAAAATCACTGCTCCTGAAAAAATTGCCTTTTAAAAAAAAAAATGCATTGATACATGTCCCATGGGGCAGGACCCTGGTCCCAAAAAACTTTTTATGACAATACCATGCATATAAGCCTTTAAAATTAGCACTTTTGATTTCTCCCAGAGATTTTTAAAGGGTGTTCCACGGCTTTGGAATTTTACCCCAAATTGTTCGCTATTCGGTGAACACCCGATGTTCAAGTCGAACTTACATTTGACTCGAACATTGGGCTCATCCCTACATTTGAGATTAGTTTTATATGCCCCTGAGTTCCTTTATTGGTGCTTTAAAACTTTGTCTGACCTGTATTTCACTTCCTCCAGATTCAAGATGTTTTTGCAATCCCATTAACCCACAAGAAAAAAAGTGCTGTCGCAAACAAATGGGACTGTACACAAGCCCTTATAGTGATGGTGCAATTTTCTCAACCCACAATTGCAGGAAAGAAAATCGCTTGATCCTTCCATCAATAAATTCAGTATTGATGGGGGAATCCCTCCCATGGATCTATTGTGTTTTCCCAGTGGGAGGGTGCAGGCAGCTATCCCTGCTTGGAGAACACACAGTAATTATTGCTAGTGACTATAGCCACTGGCAATAATTGCATGAAAAGTCTGACATGCTGGTTATAGCCAAGTCAATCAATGGATCAATCAGCCTGCCCACAGATGCTACGAATCTCGATCAGTCCCCACTGAACTATCTTCTAAGGCCA
Organism: Lithobates pipiens; assembly: GCF_037356315.1. Lineage (NCBI taxonomy): Eukaryota > Metazoa > Chordata > Amphibia > Anura > Ranidae > Lithobates > Lithobates pipiens. Next base: position 395,305,976 of record NW_027507748.1, on the reverse strand, counting down.
GCTTTACACCAAAAGTGAATTTTAGCACACTGCACTACATTTTCCACACATACCCTCCCAAGGTCACTTCCAGGTTGATTGAGGCCTAGCGTCATTTATCATCATTCAGTAAAACTAGGCTGTCCATGACACACCCCTGAACTTAGAATCTTCACTCCTTTAACCACAATGTAATGCTGCATGGAATAGCTTTCACGTGTTGCAACATTAGTACCTTTCTGTGCAGCATAGCAGACTATTCAGTGTCAAATGTTGGAAAAGAGAATGACACTCATTATCTGACCATCTGGAATTCTCTTGAAATTAAGGTATGTATAGTGTACAATTTTTAAATGGGGGAAGGGTTCAAGAAGAGGTGTGATATATTTTCTAGAATAAATTTCACTTTATTTACTCCGCATAAATGTACAGATTACCTCAGTCCCCTGGACTCACCTAGTTTCCCATCTTTCTTGGTCTCCCAGGCTCTTTCCCAATCCACCAGATTCACTTAGCCACCTCAGCTCTGTCAGCCTAATGAACACTGGCTCTCTCCTCCAGCAAGGAGTGCTGTCTCTTGAGTAGAACACCTATGTCTCCTAATAGGAAAACACACCTGTCTTCAAATGGGAGCCCTGAGCTATGGCCACGCCTATTATTATAAGGACTGTGCACACTCAACCTGCTTGTCTTCCCAAAGCACCTGGAAATCTCCAAACTATGTCATCTACAACCGTTTTCACAGTAGTAAGGCCTCACACTGTCACACTAGGTAGAACAACTGTAAAGAAATATTATTAAAATATAGAAAATACATGTATTACATTTGTTTTGTAGGGACCAGTGTATGGATCAAATAATCAAACATCTGGTTTCATCAGGATATGCCAATATTATTCCATGCTTTCATATTATTCAGATGATATTACTGAAACTTTTTCTAAAAGAATGTCATTTATGTCCCTGTGCCAAGTAACAACAAAGCTTCCTTTCCTATTGTCCCAGATACAGGTTTTTCTGCAATGGAGCACATGTTTTCCCCATCAATGCACCCTGCACCTGGAGATAATATGTAACTGAAAAAGGAAAACATTGTGTATTAAAAGGAGCATCAGCAATTCTATCTAAAAAGAATGATGTAGAAAAATGTCACCTTCACCTAGAAAAAGCTACATAGGTGAAATTTCTTGTTCATGTGATATGAAAGAATGCAAGTCCCTCAAATCCAATGATACTAAAACTGCATCATCCGCATAAAAAGTCACACACATAAAACGACCCATTACTGAACCTAATTGTATTCAGTAATGAACCACTAACAGAAAACAATATCCCAACTTTAAAGTATTTTGCTGTTTCAGCTATTAATGTATCTTTTAATGCATCCCTATATGAGGTCATTATATTATTATCTATTATAGTTGGAATCTATAATTTTTGTATATCTTCCATGACTAAAGTTACTAAGGCCACAAGGAGTGGGAAATGGGTAGGCTTTTTTGGGATGTATACAGAGATCATGTTCTCTTTTAAATGCAGTTCTAAACACAAATATATAAAATTCAAATATAGGTGAACAGTGGCGCTCTATGAACATTAATAAGCATAATGTAAAATAATGAATCAACAGTCTTAACTGTATAAATATAACATAAGTGAATACACAGTGATAACCAAAAACATTAGTGATACTTATTGAATTCACCCACGTGAAAAAAAAAAGTAGAAAAAGCAACTAAATCCCCCCAAAAATTTACATATATTATTGAATGTGCTGTAATACACAAATAGAGTCTTTCATAGAAGTAGAGATATTCACACCACACTATTAGTGCTCCATATACCTCTCCCCATAAGATTTTAAATCAACAGAGCTAAATGCCTCACACTTTCCTGTTTGGGAGATGAGCAGTGTGGCCCAACAGGGTAATGAAATCCAGCAAAGTGGTCCCAGCCTCTGCAGTGGTGAATTAATGAACTCATGTAGAAAGAAAGAGAAAGAAGGAAAACTCCACTAGTGAAGTATATCTCGAAAAATCATACAGAATTTATTATAACCTCAATCATTGCGCTTACATAAGGTAATAAAAAACACACATGTGATAACATTTTCAACAAACAACCAGCAAAGGGTCAAGCATCAGTAGGTAACATGTCACCATACTGTGGACTTCGCCGGAACATCACTTCTGATATGCCAAACACGACACTTCCGGTTGCCGTACAGCCATGTACTGACGCATTTCATCATCATGATTTTGTCCTGATCCCAAGCGCAATGTAAGCGCAATGACTGAAGGTTTTAATACATTTTGTATGATTTTTTGAGACATACTTCACTAGTGGATTTTTTCCTTTTTTCTCCCCATATAAGAGTTCATTAATTCGCTGGGGCCACTTTGCTGGATTTGATTACCCTGCTAGGCCACATTGCTTGTTTGTCAAAGACGAGAGTGTGAGTTTAAATATTTAAATCTTATGGGGAGAGTTATAGGGAGCACTAACAGTGTGGTGTGAAGATCTCTACTTTTATGAAGGAATCTATCTGTGTATTACAACATAGAGAAAAGAAAAAAACTGCGCTTAGCCAAATCAAACAAAACAGAAAACAAGCAGCAATACCCAAATGTTATACTACATTCACAGAAAAGAAAAAGAACGTGGGCTACGCTAAAAGTTTTGGTAAAAGATTCGATCTATAAAGTGATACCTTTAGGCATAAAAGCACTTATGAAAAACTTATAAAAGTATTTATAAGTGATCTTTTTTTTACCCTTTTTCAATATTGGGAGATTATCAATAATATATTCTATTTTTTGTTTTTCACATTTTTTATGCCTAAAGGTATCACTTTATAGATCAAATCTTTTACCACAACTTTTAGTGCAGCCCACTTTCTTTTTCCCTTCGTGTATTACAACATATTCCAAAATATATGGACTTTTTTCTCCTTTTTTTTCAGTTGGGGGAATTCAGTGAGTATCACTAGTGTTTTGGTTATCACAGTGTATTCACTATTACACTATTATTCAATATTACTGTTAACACTGGTGATTCATTGTTTTGAATTATGCTTATTAATGTTCACAGAGCACCGCTGTTCACTTATATTTTAATTGTATATATTTTTGTTTAGGTGATTTTATATGTTTGTAACTTGAAAGTGGCAGCTATTATCTACAGATTGTGGGTCTCATACCCTCACACTATTAATCACTGTTTAATTTTGGACACACTTTTCACTTGATATATATTTCCGTGGCGCAGAGGTGGATGAGCATCATAAACACATTTTTTTCTGATTACTCATTTATAGTTTGTCTACTTTAAACATGCTCTACAATTCTGTGCAATGACAAGAAATGTGATTTTCAATACACCACCTGAATTCTCCATCAGCTCTATTAGCAGTCCACCTTCATATGTGGACCTATATACCCATAGGCCAAAAGTGCTTTTGATCTATGGGTATATACGTCAAAAGTGCTTTTGCCCTTTAAGTTGGGACCAATATAGGTAATGGCTGTCTTTCCTTATGGGACCACAATAGCCAGCACTCTTGCTGGGTCCACTCCTTGCATTATGGTATGCAAAGTACTCAAAAGAAAAAGAATGAAGCCAGAGTCATGTAGATCATATAAAATTACTTCAAATTAATAAAAAAAAAAAAAAAAAATTAAATGCACTCACATTTGAATGTGCCCTGCCAGGTACAGAGTCAATGATATTATCACATCACCGAATGTGACATCAACCATAATCGAGAAGGTGAAACCGATGTCTAATCCCTCTTAAGGGGCTAGTGTCCATTTTTATGCTTTTATTTGTGTACAATAGACTTAGCGCACATTTTTGCTTTAATGTGATTGCATTTATAGAAAATGTACTTAGGGTCCTAGCTTTCTCCTCTGACTCCATTGCCCTATTCTTTACCCTACCCTTACCACATATCAGTTTATTATGAGAAAGACAGGAAAGTGGTTGCATATATAGCTATGTATATACAGTATCTATCGGGAAAGTATTCACAGCGCTTCATTCTTTCCACATTTTGTATTGTTACAGCCTTATTTCAAAATTGATTAAATTCATTATTTTCTTCCAAATTCTACAAACAAAACCCATAATGACAACGTGGAAGATATTTGTTTGAAATCTTTGCACATTTTCTTTAAAAAAAAATCACATGTACATACGTATTCACAGCCTTTTTCATGACACTCAAAATTGAGCTCAGGTACATCTTGTTTTCATTGATCATCCTTGAGATGTTTCTACAACTTGATTGGAGTCCACCAGTGGTAAGTTCAGTTGATTGGACATGATTTGGAAAGGCACACACCTGTCTATATAAGGTGCCACAGTTAATAGTGCATGTCAGAACACAAACCAAGCAATGAAGTCCAATGAATTGTCTGTAGATCCTCCGAGACAGGATTGCATTGAGGCACAGATCTGGGAAAGGGTACAGAAAAAGTTCTGTAGCCTTGAAGGTCCCAATGAGCGGAGTAGCCTCCATCATCCATAAATGGAAGAGGTTTGGAATCTCCAGGACTCTTCCTCGAGTGGGCTGACTGGCCAAACTGAGCGATTGGGGGAGAGAGGCCTTAGTCAGGGAAGAGACCAAGATCCCGATGGTCACTCTGACAGAGCTCCAGTGTTTGTCTGTGGAGAGAGGAGAACCTTATAGAAGAACAATCATCTCTGCAGTACTCCACCAATTAGGCCTGTATGGTAGAGTGGCCAGACGGAAGCCCCTTCTCAGTAAAGAACTCTCAGACCATGAAAAACAAAATTCTCTGGTGTGATGAAACAAAGATTGAACTCTTTGGCCTGAATGGCAAGCATCATGTCTGGAGGAAACCAGGCACCACTCATCACCTGGCCATTACCATCCCCCAGTGAAGCATGGTGGGGCAGCATCATGCTGTGGGGATGTTTTTCAGAGGCAAGAACTGGGAGACTAGTCAGGATTGGGGAAACATGAATGCTGCGATATACAGAGACAGCCTTTATGGAAACCTGCTTCAGAGCGCTATTAACCTCAGACTGGGGTGAAGGTTCATCTTCCAACAGGACAACGACCCTAAGCACAGCCAAGATAACAAAGGAATGGCTACGGGACAACTCTGTGAAAGTTCTTAAGTGGCCCAGCCAGAGCCCAGACTTGAACCGGATTGAACATCTCTGGAGAGGTCTGAAAATGGCTGTGCACCAACGCTCCCCATCCAACCTGATGGAATTTGAGCAGTCGTGCAAAGAAGAATGGAAGAAACTGCCTAAAAATTGGTGCGCCAAGCTTGTAGAATCATACTGATGCCAAAGGTGCTTCAACAAAGTATTGCGCAAAGGCTGTGAATACTTATGTACATGTGATTTGTTTATTTTTTATTCTTAATAAATTTACAAAGATTTCAAACAAACTATTTTTTTTTTTTCCATAAAAATTTTATTTTCAAAAAGAAGTAGATCCTAACAATACATGCTGCGAACAGAATGTAGGCAAAGTCGAACAAGGTAATTCCAAATCTTTTGACAAAGAAATAACATACTCTAAGTATATTCATGGATATCATTCTTCATGACGGTACCTGTAGCATTTAGAGAAAATCCCTGGTATCGTAAAATCTCTGAACAAAGTGAAGCATATTAATATCTAAGAGGGGACTCCTCAGGAGTCCATCGTGAGGTGTTAGAGGAGTATTAGCTTGTGTCTGTAGTGTCACGGATTTCCATAAGCCTGTAAGTAGTCATCTACTCATGAGGAGGTGTTTCCCTGGCGTCCAGAACAGGGAGGCGGGTAAAGAGTATGTGGCGTTCCGTAGGAACTGGCAAGTGTTGAGGGTCTAGAAGAACCAAGTCTGTCAGGGTCGTAAGGGGAGATAGGTAGGCTAAAGAGAGGGGATATCCAGGGGTGAAGGGAGGAGGGGGGGTAGGATGGGGATGGACAGGTAAGGGTATAGGGGTTTAGGAAAATGGGGGGGGAGGGATGAGGAAAAGAGGAGCTAAAAAGAGGAAAGAGAGAGGGGAGATAAGGAAAGGTGAGAAAAGGGAAATAGAGAGGGAAGGCTCTCTTCGGGCTCCACCGCGGCCTCCTAGGGGGCGTAACGATCGCCCCCTCTCTGACGTGTGAACTCCGACACGTGAGTCGAGGTGACGCTGTGGGATGTATCTTTAGCTTTCAGCTATTGGTTACCATGCTCAATAGTTTTATGAGAGCGAAGGGGTCCTTAAAAAAGTGATATGTCTGAGAATGGGAGTATCAAGGGTTCCGTTAGTAATTTGAGGGGTCTGGGGGGGTTAACCCCATGAGGACTCTATATCTTTCTGAAGATCTGAACTGTATCCATTTATCCCAAATTCGGGCAAATCTATGGGGGGTGTCTTTTGCAATCTGGATAAGCTCCTCCATTTCAGCTATTTTTTCTACTATAGAGAGCCATTCAGATATGGAAGGGACGTCAGGGGAACCCCAATGGGTGGGTAAACAAAGTTTGGCCGCGTTGAGTAAGCAGATATCCAACGATTTACGGTACAAGTGAGCAGGTGTGGGGGAGTGGTGTAAGAGAAGCTGGGCTGGGGGTAAATGCTACTGGGCGATCGGTAATTTGAGAGGTGATCTCGTGTACCTGAGCCCAAAAAGTTTGAATGCTAGGGCATGACCACCAGATGTGTAAGAAGGTTCCCTGACTAATTCTGCATCTCCAACAAGTATCTGGTACGTCAGCGTTGAATTTATGTAGACGGTCTGGGGTGCGGTACCATCTGTAAATAATTTTATAGTTATTCTCCTGAATACGAACATTAAGGGATCCTTTGTGAGCGATTACAAGGATTCTTTCCCATTCTGCATCTGTGAAAGAGATTTGTAGGTCTCTTTCCCATGAGTGGCAAGCTTTTCCTTCTTTCGAGGAGATTGGCGTAAGTAGCAAGGAGTGTGTATGTGAGATGAGATGCTGTTGCGGCGTAGATTGGGAGCAAAGCTTTTCGAAAGGGGTCAAGTGTCTCGAGATTGCCTCCGTTCGGTTTGTCGCTTTAAGAAAGTGGCGGATCTGAAAGTAAGTCCAAAGGGACAAGCGGGCTCCGGTCGGACTAGCTGGGAGGGTTTCGTGGTCAAGAAGGATACCGTCCTTGTAGAATTGGTGTGCGAGGACGTCTTCGTGTTGCCAAATAGGAGTAAGGAAGTGATTAGACATGCCAGGGGTGAAGGCGGGATTGAGTCGCAAAGGGGTTAGGGGGCCCGGATTGGAAGAAATATGGAATTTTTTACACACATCTCTGAAGGTGTTCAGTGTAGTACCTACTATAGGGTGATCCTTTAGAGCTTTGGGTAGGAATGGTTTGGAGAAGGTAGAGAACGCAAGGTAGAATGTTCATCTTGAGGATGGCGGCACGACCAAACCAAAAAAATTGCAGCTTGTCCCATTTGCTTAGGTCTTCTTTAATTGTGCGGAGGAGTGGGATAACATTTTTTGTATATAGGTCTGTGAGGCGGGAGGGCAGTTGAATTCCTAAATATGATATGTCTTCGTGTTTCCAAGTAAAGGGAAAGTTGCTTTGACATTGTGTGACTAATTCCGTCGGGAGGGAGACATTAAGAGCAGTGGACTTGGAGAAATTGATTTTCAGGTTAGATAGGCGACCGAAGAGTTCGAAGTCTTTAAGAAGGTTGGGGATAGAGGTGAGTGGGTCGTCGAGGAACAGAAGGATGTCATCTGCGAATGCAGCTATTTTGTAGGTTTAGTCTGCTATCTGTATGCCCTTTATGTTCTCATTTGTTTGGATGCATCTTAGGAGGGGTTCTAGTGTGAGGATGAAGAGAATCGGGGAAAGCGGGCATCCCTGTCTGGTTCCATTTCTAATGGGGAAGGCGTCTGAGAGGTGGCCGTTAACTCTGATCCTGGCAGACGGAGTTGTATAGAGAGCCATGATCAGGTTATAGATTCTGTCCGTAAAACCGCTCCCAAGTAATCCCAGGCCAACCTATTAAATGCCTTTTCTGCGTCTAGGGAGAGGAAGAAACCTTTTTTCTTATGTGTGGAAAGCCAATGGTTTATATTGATAGCCTTTATGGTATTGTCCCTGGCCTCTCTGCCAGGGACAAACCCTACCTGATATTTACCTATTGTCAGAGGGAGTAGAGGTAAGAGCCTATTTGCCAAGACTTTTGCGTATAGTTTCAGGTCAATGTTAAGCAGCGAGATTGGCCTATAGCTGGTGACGGAGGTGGGATCTTTACCCTGTTTCGGGATGACCGTTATGTGGGCTTCAAGTAGCCTGTGGAATGGGATTGGGGTGTCCGAGAGGGAATTAAATGCTTTCAAGAATGGGGCACATAGAGTTTCAGCAAAAGTTTTATAATATGGGGCCGATAGGCCGTCCGGGCCTGGACTCTTACCCGGTTTTAGCTGCTTAATTGCCAGGGTAAGTTCTTCTTTAGAGATAGGGGTATCTAAGGTTTGTAAGGTGTCTCTAGGTAGTGCGTTTGGGCAGTGATTATGCAAGAACTGAGAGATCAGTTGCTCTCTATGTGCGTGGGCTCTAGAGGAGGTGAGATGTTGGGGTAAGTTATAAAGTCCCCTGTAATATTGCTCAAATTGGTCAGCTATGTCAGACGTGGACGTGTGTGATTTGCCCAAGTGGTCATTGATGGAGTGGACGTTTGTGGTGACTTTCTTGGCATGGATGGCTCTAGCTAGAAGTCTACCGCATTTATTTCCTTGTTCATAAAACAGTTTTTGGGTGAGGACGAATTTGCGCCGTATGTTGCGGTTGAGGAGATCGAGGAGCTGTTTTCTCGACTCCACTAACTCTTGGAGGGTGTCCAGGGCCCGGGATTGTTTATGTATGTGTTCTAGTCGCTTAATAGTGTTTGTTAGTTCTGTTAATTTGGATTGGTGGGCTTTTTTCCTAATAGCGGCTAGTTCGAGGAATTTTCCGCGAATGGTGCATTTATATGCTTCCCAAATTGCAATAGGAGAAACGTCTGGAGTGTCGTTTTCCCTAAAGTAATTGGTCAGGCTGGTGCGAATGTAGTTTAGATCAGTTTCTGAGGTAAGTAGGGAGGCATCTAAACGCCAAGTTTTCGTGGAGATTCTTCTTTCGGGAAGCTCGAGAGTCAGCGAGATTGGGTGATGATCCGATATGTAGAGTGGTTCGACGGTGGCGGCTTTTAGCATGGATAGGTCGTCTTGGGAGAGAAATAGATAGTCTAGTCTGGAGTACCTAGCATGGGGCGCGGAGTAGAAAGTAAAATCTTTATCATTGGGATGTAAGGTACGCCACGTGTCATGTAGGGATAGAAATTGTAGTTGTGAGCGAATTTGTCTAAGGGATCTATAGGGTAGAGAGGAGCATCCTGAGGAAGAGTCAAGCAGGGGTTGAAGTGCGACATTGAAGTCGCCTCCAAGGATAGTCATCCCAGATTTAAAGCCAGCTAGGGCATCTACCACAGAGCGGAAAAAAACGACTTGGGCGGTGTTGGGACTGTAGATATTCACAAGAGTGACCGGTCTGTTGTGAATCGTCCCTTTTAGGAAGATGTAGCGCCCCTCAGGGTCAATCAAGGACTCAGAAAATTGCCAGGGTGTAGTCTTAGAGATTAGGATCGAGACTCCTTTGGTCTTAGCTAAAGGATTGGTGGCGTGATATGTAGTGGGATATTTGAGATTCGAGAGTTTGGGAAGCTTGTTGGAACAGAAGTGAGTTTCTTGTAGGAATATGATGTCAGCTCTAAATTTAGACATCAGGTTCAAAATTTGGCTACGTTTCTCGGGTATATTAAGCCCTTTTACGTTTTGAGAGACTATCTTTGCTTTCAAAAGATTTTATTTTACGATAAAGGCACTTACATACATATACCAGAATATAAACAATCTGCAGCAGGGAGGGCCCGCTGACACAATGTAAGTAATGAAAACAGGAGACATTAGTGAAAAACAGACAATATCAAAAGGGTACAGTCGGCATGCCCCTCCTCAGCGAGGGGCTAAACAAAAAGAGAGGTAAACAAATGGTGACCCCTCAGGGAGAGCCCACCCAATAGAACCGTTAGGGGTAGCACCCAGGAGCCCCCATCCCGACACCCCTAATAGGGAACTTGCTGTGCCAGGATGGGGGAGTATCCTCCCAGGCCCCCCCCTCTCAGAGGGACAAAGAAGTTGATGGACCGTCCGCAGTGGGCACCGCAACGTTAAATTGGACTGTACGGTGAACCTGTCAATTACAGCTCTGTTGAGCAAACCAAAAACTTAGAACGTCTAGAAGGACAGAGGAAAGAAGAGAGGAGGAGAAGAGTAGGACAGAGGGGTAAGGGGATGTAAGCTATGTCCTAAAAGGGTGTAAGGTTATAGCGTGAGAATGTTTAGCATTCAATGTAAGAGGGGGCGCTTTAGGGGTGAGGTCTGGTCACTAGGGGAGAGCCTGGGGGTACCCCAGGCAGCAGAGAGATTCCCATGTAACGGGCCCAAGGGTCCCACACCTTTCGGAATTTAGGTGTGGTATCTGACAGAATACCTGACAGTTTTTCTTGGGACATTATCCACGATATCTTCCTCTTAACTGCGAGGAAGGAGGGTCTGGGTTGCTTCCATGCGGAGGCAATCGCAATTTTGGCTCCTAATAGGATAAAATAAGTTAGTTTCTGAGTGTTACCAGACAGCAAAGGAACAGGGGCATTGAGTAACGCAACCTCTGGAGTTCTCGGAACCCGGCAGCCTGTGACTAAGTAAATCAAGTTAAAGATTTTAGTCCAGAACGATCGAAGCCTAGGGCATTCCCACCAGATGTGGATCATGGAGCCACGAAGTTGGCACCCCCTAAAACATAAGGGGTTAGCCGTGGGGTATATTTTGGCTAGCCTGACTGGAGTGAGGTACCACCTGGTTATCAATTTGATGCTAGCCTCCATTAGTGAGGTGTTTTGGATCCCACGAAAGGATCTGGCTAGGGCCAGCTGCCAGGTTTCAAGACTGCCAGAGGTCTGGAGATCAGATTCCCATGCCGTCATATAGGGGGATTTGCCCATTGGGGAAGTGAGAGCCGCGTAGATCACTGAAATACCACCCCTCTGCTCCTCGATCCTACCACACCAGGCTTCATATTCAGTAAAGGGAGGAGGAAGGGGTTTGTTTTTCCAAAGTGAGTTCAAGAAGTGAGATATTTGTTGGAAGCGGAACCTCTCTGAGTCTGGTAGCTCTAAGTGTTCAATACAATAAGCCAGGGAAATCGGGCCCCTTGAATTGAAAAAGTGACCTATCCGGTAAAGTCCCTTGTCCAACCACCATCTGAAGGCCTCAATGTCCAGACCAGGGGGGAAGTCGTGATTACGGAACATGTGAGCAAGGGGTCTTAAAGTGGAGACTAGGGAAGGCTCTTTGCGAAGACCGTCCCATAGGGCGCAGGAGTGAGATAGGGATGGGGACATGATGGGCGGCCTAGCTTTGGGCGGGCACCACAATAGAAAATCTAGTGTAAAAGAGGGTACGGAACAGCGTTCTATGGACTGCCAATCCGGTTTCTCATATTTGGAGTAAATCGAGGATAGTTGGGCTAGGCGAGCTGCAAGGTAGTATTTGTGAAGGTTAGGTAAGCCCAGCCCCCCCCCTGCGTCTGTGCAGGAAGAGCGTGTTTTGCGGTAGACGGTACCCCTTATTACCCCAAATATATTTCAGTATTTTGCTTTGCAGAGAGCATAGGTGGTCCTTCCGCACTGGTATTGGGAGGGCTCTAAAATAGTAGAGGATTTTGGGGAGAAGGGTCATTTTTATGGAGTTAATCCGGCCAAGCCAGGATAGTTCGTGTTTAGACCATGAGGAGAGATCAGTTTCCAGCTGTCTGTATAATTTGGGGTAATTGTGGGCATACAACATCTCTATTTTAGGTGTAAGGGAGATACCCAAGTATTGGATGGCAGTGTCACTCCATTGGAACGGAAAGGATTGTTTGAGTGAGAGGACTTGGTGGGTGGGAAGAGAAACATTCAAAGCCACAGACTTGGAGTAATTAACCCGCAAGCCTGAGACCTTGGCAAAGTCGTCTAGTACCCGGGATAAGTTGGGCAGGGTTGTGAGGGGGGAAGTGAGGAATAACAGTATGTCGTCCGCGAAGAGTCCGCACTTGTGCATTTGACTACCGCACTGGACACCTCCAATGTCTATGTTGTGGCGGACTGCGATCGCCAGTGTTTCAATGGCTATTGCAAATATGAGGGGGGATAGGGGGCACCCCTGTCTGGTCCCCCTGGTGATGGGAATTGGAGCGGAGAGGTATCCCTGCATTCGAATTTGGGCCCTCGGCTGGGAGTATAAGGCCCGTAATAAGCCCAGGAAACGAGCCCCAAATCCCCACCTGTCAAAGAGCTGGAAGATGTACTGCCATGAGACCGAGTCGAAAGCCTTCTGAATATCTAAGGAAAGGAGGAAGCCAGATTGTTTGGGTCCCCCTTCCCAATTAGACTGCAGAATGGATATAATATCGATCGCCCTCCGAATTTGATCAGGTCCCTGTCTGCCGGGGATAAAACCAACTTGGTCCTTGTGGACGTAGCGTCCGATGAAGGAGGCTAGCCTATTGGCCATAACTTTCGTGAGAATTTTGAGGTCATTATTAATAAGGGAAATCGGTCTGTAGTTGCTGACATCTTCCAAGTTCTTGCCAGGTTTGGGGATGACCGTGATGTACGCCGTGTTAAGGTGGGGATCCAGGGGGCCTCCATTAGCTTTCTGATTACCGAGATTGGCCAGGTGCGGGGCTAGCGTGTTGGCAAAGGCTTTATAGTAAGGGATCGAAAGACCGTCGGGTGCAGGGGCGGAGCTTTTTTTAAGATCCTTTATGACTCCCAGTATCTCCTCTACCTGGAAGGGGCCTTCCATGACTTGTTTGTGAACATCCGATAAGGCAGGGATGGGGAGTCCCTCCAAGAACTTTGGAAGGAGGTTATCCTTGGGAGGTGGGGGGCTACTGTAGAGAGAGGTGTAAAAGTTCTGAAAGGCATTCAGAACTGTGACCGGATTAGACGTGGGCGGGTGTCCTGCGCTTCTGATCCGAGGGAGGGTGCTTAGCTTGGTTCTAGGGGAGAGTCTATTAACCAGGAGTGTGCCTATTTTGTCCGCCTGTGAGTAAAACTTGTGGCCAGACCACCTAACCGATTTTTCTGCTTTCGTGGTGAGGGCGAGATTGAGTTCTAAGTGAGTCTTGTCTAGTATGGAGGTGGGGGTGCGGAGGGGGTCCTTTTTGTGAAGAGCTCTGAGTTTAGAGTATTCCTCTTCTAGCTTCAGGATGGTTGATTGCCTTTCCCGTTTTATTTGAGAACCTAATTGCATGAGTTTTCCCCTAATAAACGCTTTGTGCGCCGCCCACAGGGTTTCGGGGGAGACATCAGGAGTCGCATTAATAGAGAAATATTCCTGCAGTGCTTTGTCGAGATCCATAACTCGTGATGGCTCTGAAAGGAGAGATTCATTTAACCTCCAATGCCTGGGGTGTCTCCCACTCGAACCCCCTAGGGCCGTCACAATTACCAGCGAGTGATCCGAGATCACTGTGTCAGTGATGGAGGCTTTGAGCATCCTGGGAAGGAGCGAGGAGGGGACAAGTATGTGGTCTATCCGTGCATATGATTGGTGTGGCGCTGAGAAGTGAGTGTAGTCTCTCTTTGTGGGGTTTAATTCCCGCCAGACATCGGATAAACCATGAGCGTGAAGCAATTTGGCGATCCGTAGGCTTGCCTTCGTGGGCCTGGTTAAGCGGGAATGTGAGGGGGAGGATTTATCAAGTCCTTGATCAAAGGCGACGTTAGAGTCCCCTCCGACAATAACCGTTCCCTCTAAAAGAGGCGCTAAGGTGCGTAACAGGGATTCGAAGAATTTGGCCTGACCCGTGTTCGGGGAGTAGTAGGAGACCAAGGAGTAAAGTTGGTCCCCCACCGTGCCCTTTACAAGTAAAAACCTGCCCTCCGGATCTGCTTTTTCAAAACTTTTATTGAATTTGCATGTTTTAGCAATCAAAATGGCCACCCCCCTGGTCTTGGATTCCGCGTTGGCTAAGTAGAACTGAGGGAAGTGGGCATGTAGGAACTTGGGACTATACCGGATAGGAAGGTGCGTTTCCTGAAGTAGAATTATATCTAGTTTCAGGGATTTGTAGTAATCAAGGGCTTTTCTCCGTTTGATGGGGGAATTAAGACCCTGAATGTTATGGGTGGCTATCTTAAGCCTAACAGCCTGTGGATCAGCCATGGAGCAGAGGGGGAGCCCAGCTTCTGGAAGCGACCTCACTTACCCAATCCATAGCGGGGTTCTCGGTAAGAGCGTTGGGATCGGTGGCCCGTGGTTGTTTCCCAGGATACCATGCCGACTGGGTTAACTCAGCCAAACCTGAGGAGAAAAAAAGTAGTGTCACGTAAACATTCAACAGGGGTAGCTTACCATCAAGGGGGGAGAGAGGGGGAGAAAGGGCAAGGAAAGAAAGCGTTCCTGAGAAGAGAAAGAGGAGATCAGGGCAGGAGACACCCCCCGAAATCCCTAGAAAAAACAATGTAGACAACCGACCCATAAGGTCAGAAGTCCCGACCCTCTGGCGCCTGGGAAAGGCCGAGGGAGGGAAAGTTACACATGTGGTCCCTCGCGGAACTGGAGACCCCTAGTCGGGTAACTACCCGAACTGTTAAATCAACATTAAATAACATTAGAAGATAAGCAGCAATAAGAAAAAAAAAGAAAAAAAAAACTTAAGGCACGGCTAAACATAATGATTAGAAGACACTGGGGCTAAACAATGAATGCTGGTCATTAGGCAAAAGGTAGGATGGTATATCCAGGGAGGGTGCTGGGGAATACAGCCCCCTGAAGGGTCCTCAAAGCAGCCCTAGGGCCCATTTCGAGGGGGCACAAATAATATGAGGGGTTACGGGCAGTCCAGTAGATGGACGAAGTACTGCATAGCGTCCCGGGATATTGCAGGCAATGGGGAAAAGGGTAGCACAAGTCCTAGGCAAGGGGAGGGCAAAAAAGGGTGGAGGGCCAAACTTTCAACGTTTGGGGAGCAGTCCTCCGGCCCTCTCCAGGACCTCGGACGGTCAGTCACAGAATGGAGAGTCTGAAAAGGGGTCTGAATGTTGCTCAGGTGGGTGCATTATCCTTGACCTTCTTGGCTCTTCCGGAGGTCCACAGCGGGGATTGTGGGCTGTTAGGAGTGGGCCGTTTGTTGGAGCTTTGGCCAGGGTTAGAAGTGTCCATATCAGCTTCTTGAGAAATGATTTTCAGCCTGGTGAGGAGCTTTTCCCCCTCGGGGAAAGTGGAGAAAGCAAAAGACTTCCCTTTGTCCGTGAACCTGACCGCAAATGGGAATGCCCATTTGTATTTTATGTCTTTTTGCGACATTGCAAGCAAGAGGGGTTTCAGAGCTCTCCATCTCTGTATAGTGGAGGGGGAGAGGTCCGCAAAGATCTGAACCTGGTGGCCCTGGTATGTGACGTGTTGCAGGGATCTGGCTCTCTTCATAACTTCTTCTTTCACCGAGAAGTGATGTGGCTTGGCCAGAACATCGCGCGGAGTGCCATCCTTCCTAGGGGGGCCGAGGGTTCTATGGACCCGGTCAAGTTCAAGCTTAGTAGCTGGGATGTCAGGGATTAGCTGTTGAATGAGGTCTTGCACCGCCCTGGACACATCAGTTATTGATTCTGGAAGCCCGTGAATTCTGATGTTATATCGGCGTGACCTATTTTCGAGGTCATCGATACGGGCCATGGCTAGGTCTAATTGCTCCTGTACTGAATAAATGTGCCTGGAGTTTTGGATGGATCTGGCTATGGTATCCTCCATTTTATGTTCGATCGTTTCGATCCGGGAGCCTAGGTTAATAAAGTCAGCTTTCAATTCCCCCGTGATTTGCAAGGCAGTTTGGGATAGGCCCCTTTCTAATAGTTCAGAAAATTTGCCAAATAGGGCATCCATGTGGGAGAATCGGGTCTGCATGAGCAGCCTCATGGGAGGCCATGGCGGCCTGAGTAGCCCTGTAAGTCCCCGCTGGGGAGGGGGAGAACTCCTGGAGGGTGCGTTCCAACAGCGAGACCGTGGAGGCCGGGGACGGTGTGGCTTCCTTGGGGAGACCCCTGGGGTTGCCTGGGGTGGCGTGGAGAGGAGGAAAGTCTGTATCTGACCTGAAATCCACTGTGCCTGCGGATCTGTGATCCTGAGATAGGAGCTGTGCTGCGGTGGCCATCTTGGATTTCTCCCACACGTCCAATGAAGCGAACAGCGGGCCCAGATTGCGTTTAGCCAGTCCACCGGTCATTCGGTAATGTGCCCCAACTCTTCGGGAGTCCGTCCCTATAGCTCGGGAAGCGGAAGGGTAGCCGTGTCGTGCGGTAGGGGTTCCGTCGTTCCGCGAGGCAGCGGGGCTTTAGATGATCGCGGCCATCTTGGAAGCCTCGCGCATGCGCACCTGCCTTGAGAGACTATCTTAAGGGTCATGGCTACTGATCATGGATGTGGAAACGGCATAATTGACAGAGTGTGGAGGGGCGGTTACCAGTAAGGCTACAAGTCAGCAAGACTGAGCCGGGGCTTGTGTTAGGTTGGGGTGAGTAACTGGGAACTAGGAGTTCTGTGGAGAACTTGAGCTGTATGGGGATTGGGTGCCGCGATGAAGGCCAAAGAGAAGGACAGATGGAGTAGGGGGAAAAAGGGAGAAGAAGGCAGGAAGGGGAGAAAGAGGGGAAAAGGGGAGGGGGGGAGAAGAGGGGTGTAGAGGGATACAAGTAAAGAAGAGGGTAGTGAAGAGTCCGGGAGGTATTGTAGCACTGCTACCTTACCCTAGATGAAGGTCGTGAGGTCTGGGTAGGGTCGACGGTCGATGTACTCTACTGTCGTGTGGAGGCGTGGAGGGTAGTCCGGTGTAGGTCTATGTAGTGTCCGGTCCGCCAGGTCCCAGCAGAAGAATTGTTGAGTGCTGTTGTAGAGATGCCTATACGGAGTAGAACATGGGGGATGTGGAACAAGTTAATCAGGGATCTTGCAGCCATACTGAGTTAGACATGAGCACACAGTCCATAATGGTATACAGTGGGAGGAGAGAGAACATTGAAACAGGTAAAACAATAACAAAACAACTTATTCCTAACATGCCTAGTTCTCTTGAAGTATACCCAGAAGGTCAGAGGGAAACGCAGGGGCTCGCCTCTAGATAATAGATAAAACAGTGAAAGAGAGAAACACTAAACTGTAAACTGAGCAGACCTTCCCACGGATAGTGGGACCTTAAAAAGGGGAATGAGCTCTAAAATCATAATATCTATCGAGGAGGATGTAGGAAATGGTCTACCAGGTGGGCGATTACTCTGTCGTGGGGCTATGATAAGCGTCAGAAGGGATGTCTAGGACACCTGTTATATTATCTATGTTAGAGCCTAAAAGCAAATACATTGGGCCTAGTCATCTAGGAGAAGCCAATCGGGGAAATCACCTAGGCTGGTTCATGAATGGGTGATCTCTGATCGGGAGATCCATGTCTACCAGCAGTGTGGACTAATTGTCGTGGGAGTTGCTGATCATCTGGTATAGGAGTATAAATGTAGTATCGATTGTCAGAAGCGTTTCCCTAGGTCTCATAACGGGGGGCAGGATGGGGGGAATGGACAAGTCCTGGTCAGTCTAGTGGAGGCAGTTATCTAGGACGTACTGTGGCACGTTTCAGAGGGAGTCAGCTACGTGCCCTGGGTCCCAGGAGAGAAAACAGAAAGGGGTGGGGGGAGGGGGGCGATGGGTAGAGTTTTAGCTTCGGACAGAGTCTCTCACTGTAGGTGCCCCCCGGTCCCTATATTGAGAAGTAAATAAGCAGTTAGCTAGATTGCACAGAATTCTCCATTCCAGTCTCCATTCAAGGCTCATCGAAAAAGGGGGGGGGGAAGGGAAATTGGAGGGTGGAATGTGGAGTAGGGTTCTGGAGTCTAAGATAGGGGAAGGTTTGGAGGGTGCGTAGCACCTCGAGAGGTGTTGATAAGGTGGTTTGTGGGTCCCCTGAACGGAGCAAAGTATCTGAGCCGTGAATGGAGATAGGCAAGCAAGCTTAGCGAGGAGCAGTTACACAGGTAAGGATAAAAGCCTTGGTCCAATGGCCAGAAGACTGTGGACGGCAAAAAGCAAAAAAGAAAAGAAAAAAAAAAAGAAGAAGAAAAAAATGTCTGGGTCCGCAAATGTCCGCCTGGGCTACATCCAGTGGGGGGTGAGCTCAGAGCAAGAACTCATGATCCTTGGGTCAACTCAGGAGCTGTCAGGCCTGGCACGCCTGTGGGCAGGAGAGGCTGTTGGGCTGACGGTTGCTCTTTCTCTCTGCCCTCTCTGCGACTGTGGTCTTGGCGAAGAGGATCTTCTTCTTCTGATGTGGAAATCGTCCCGTTCAGGAATCGCATCCATAGAGTTGGATCTCTGGTGGTGAGGAATGCGGAAGATCTTGTACCAGTCCGGGAGTTCCACAAAAGGTATTTGTAAGGTATTACAGAAGCTTCTCAGATCTTCTGGCACTCTTAGGTTTGCTGTGCGCCCTGCTACTGTCGCAGATAAGCAGAATGGAAATTTCCATCTGTACTGGATTTCTTTGCGGCGCAGTATATCCAATAAGGGGCGAAAATCTCTTCTGTTTTGAAGGGTTATCGGGAATAGGTCCTGAAAGATTTTTATTTCTGATCCTTGGAAGAGAAGGTTGCATCGGTCCCTGGATTTCCTAAGGATGTCTTCCTTCAGTTTAAAGCTCACGATGTGGCAGATCACGTCTCTGGGGGGGTCAGTGTCTCTGCTTCTGGGTTTGAGAGCCCTGTGAAGTCTGTCACATTCGATCGGTGTCTCAGGTGGTCTGCCCAAGAGATCATTAAAAATGTGAATGGTGGTCTGTGATAGGAGGGCCTGGTCAATGGTTTCAGGGATCCCTCTCACCCGAATGTTGTGGCGACGGCCCCTATTATCAAGGCCTTCTGTGTATCTGTGTAGGTCCCTTAACTGAGTGTTGTACTGGTGGGATGTCTGTTGCAAGTGATGTATGGCTGTGTCATGGCGGGAGACTGATTCCTCCAGGCCTGACATCCGCGTGTGTATGGAGTGGATGTCTCTCCTCAGCTCTGAAATAGCAGTAGCAAAGGAGCTCTTGATGTCAGAGGCAACTGACCTGAGATCCTCCATGGTTAGGGCGAGGGAGTGTTGCGGGCTCGGCGTCCTCCGTGAGGCACTGTCTGCCGACGGGCTCCGGCTGGAATCACGTGACTCCATGCAGGCCTGTAGCGGGGCCTCGGCCTCTCGTGTGCGGCCTCGGAAAATCTCTGGGATATTGCGTCCGGATCGTGCGTTGGGGCCCCGCGGGGATCTCGAGCGAGACTGTGTCTCGTTACCTCTCGGTTTCCCCATGTTGTAGGTGCGGATGGTCTCTGCAGCTAACGGGTATCGGGAGCCAGCGGACGGAGCTCAGCGTTTAGGCGTCCATGTCGTCTCGGCTCCAAGCCACGCCCCCCAAACTATTTTCACATTGTCATTATGGGGTATTATTTGTAGAATTTTGAGGAAAATAATTAATTTAATCAATTTTGGAATAAGGCCGTAACATAAAAAAAGGGGAAAAACTGAAGTGCTGTGAATACTTTGCAGATGCACTGTACATATATGAGTATTTTGTTTCTTTCCTCGCTCTTGCTTTTACCCTTTTCTATAGGCTGAATTTCTTTGCTCTTTGTCTTTCATAATCCAGGGTGGTGCTACTCCCCCTTTATTTACCATAAGTTCATTCTCCTTGTTTTATACCCATTGGATTTTCCCTGGTTATATAATTTAAAAATGTGAGCAGTTTTACCAAACATCATGTGTTAATGTATGCAGCTGTTTCCTGCTGTTTCACATACCACTGAGTCGATTATGACTAGACTAAGTAACTCTGTTAGAAGCTTTCTTGCTTTTTCATGTACTGCTGGGAATCTTGTTATGATTCTTTCTCTATGTAACGTGATTACTGACTGCTTTTTCTACTTCTGGGGTAAGTCTTAAATAAATAAATAAAATGATAAAAAAATATAGTTCAACACAAATTTCAATGTTTCCATTTCCTTAACACATTTATTTATGCTTAACAAGAATTAACACGCCCACTTTATTTTCCATTTCCCTGAAAACCAGTGAGATGTATCTTGACAGACATTTTTAGTTTGGAGTGCACATACCCACAGACATTAGATATCAGGCTGAAGAAACAGCTGATTCTGAACTGAATGTATGCATACATACATACTAATAGAGATTAATGAATAGGTGTCCTCCTATACAATACTGTGAACGTCATAATGTAATGTATTATATTGCTATATTAGATCAATACTGCCTAATTATTTAAAGTAAATGTAACAAGTCAAAATTAAATGAGTTCTGCATTAAATTGCTAAATTAAACTTGAGCGAAATTGTTTTACATACAGTTGAATAAAAGCATACAAATTGGGAGATTCTTACATTAGGAGCTCTTGTTATGATAAATGATCAGGGGGACACACACCTGTACCAACTTACAGGCAGTTCATCATTGAATTCAGAATCTGAGAGCTTTCAGTTGATAAATTAAGCACAGCAGTCACTAAGACCCCTTTCACACTGGGGTGCTTTGCAGGTGCTATAGTGATAAAAATAATGCCTGCAAAGCGCCCTGAAACAGTCGCTGCTGTGTTTCCAGTGTGAAAGCCCCGAGGGCCTTCACACTGGAGCGGTGCGCTAGCAAGACGGAAACAAAAGTCCTGCTAGCAGCATCTTTGGAGCGGTGAAGAAGCGGTGTATACACCGTTCCTTCACTGCTCCTGCCATTGAAATCAATGGGGCAATGCGGCTATACCGCCGGCAAAGCGCTTTGCGGTGGTTTTAACCCTTTCTCAGCAGCTAGCAGGGGGGTAAAACTGGCCGATAGTGGGCGAATACCACTGCTAAAATGACGGTAAAGTGGCGTTAAAAATAGCGCTGTTTTACCGCCAACACCACTCCCACCCCAGTGTGAAAGGGGCCTAAAAATAAAGACAGAAATAAAATAGAAATAAGCACATTGGACATTTGTGATGCAGTGAAGGAACGGTCACAAACAGCAAATAATAGCACAACACAATGATTCAAACAGTCAGAAACTAGGACAGGAGACATTATTTTAACCACTTCAGCCCCATAGGATTTTATCACCTTCCTGACCAGAGCACTTTTTGTGTTTCGGCACTGGGTTGCTTTAACTGACAATTGCGATGTTGTACCCAAACAACATTGATGCACTTGTTTCCCCACAAGCTTTCTTTTGGTGGTATTTGATCGCCTCTGCAGTTTATATTTTTTTAGTTTTTGCTATAATAAATATCCCCCAAAAATATATAAAAAAACTATTTGTTTCCACAGTTTAGGACAATATGTATTCTTCTACATATTTTTGATAAAAAAAATTGCAATAGGCATATATTGATTGGTTTGCACAAAATTTATAGCGTCTACAAAATAGGAGATTTTTATGGCATTTTAATTTTTAATTGTTATTTTTTTTATTTTTTTTTTATTAGTAATGGCAGCCATCTGCAATTTTTATCGGGACTGCGACAATATGGCGGACACTATTTTGGGACCATTGTCATTTATACAGCGATCGATGCTATAAAAAAATCCATTGATTACTGTGTAAATGACACTGGCAGTAAAGGGGCTAATCACTAGGGGGCAGTGAAGGGGTTAAGTGTGTCCTAGGGAGTGATTCTAACTGTTAGGGGGCTGGGCTTTAACACACAGGACAGTGATCACTGGTCTTGATGACAGAGAGCTGTGATCTCTGTCCTGTCACTAGGCAGAATGGAGAAATGCTTTGTTTACAAAAGCATCTCCCTGCTCTTAATTTCCGTGACATGATCGCGGGCACCCGGCGGACATCGAGTCCGTGGGACCCGCAATCACATTCACAGAGACTGCGGCAGGCGTGAGCCCACGCCGCCGGCCGTGTGCCCACGGCAGGGAACTGCGTCTTAAAGTGAAACTACCTGTACACCCTTTTGCCTACCAATGCCATTCTGCTGACGTACATCGGCGTACGCTGGTCGGCAAGCAGTTAAAATTCACACAAGAAACAATCATGTTGCTTTAAAAGGCAGATGTTTCATCCAAAACTTCACTACACCTTCCTCACCTGGCACTTCTTTCAAATCTTCATTATCTTTGGATATGGAACCCACAGTGTTGGGCAAGATAGTGGCATCTTCTGCAACAGCTTCCCCAATTCTTTCCTTTCCACCTGTGGGGACACAGGTAGTGCAGTGAAAAAAGAACAGTTAGTTTGAACTATTTAAAAAATGTTTATTTTATATAAAAGGTTTTAGAAAACGAATATCTTCTCTTTTTGCTTCAAACGATACCAGCATTCTGAACTAAATTTTAAAACGTCCTCTGGACTAATAGACAAAATAGAATAAAGGCCTTGCTAAACACAAACAACAGGGAAACACAGGCTTTCTGGACCACTTGTGAGCGGGTCTACTCACCCTGCATGTGGGGAAATACTTTTCGCAGAGCACGCTCATCAATGCACAGGACCAGGCAGGGATTGTGGTCATGTGAAAGATCAAATCTTTTGTAGAAATGTTACTCTTACTCCATAGTGCTTTTACAGACCCATGTTCTTTGGGATACTCCAGAACCGAACATGCAACACTTTGAATAACTTCAGACCAAGATCAAAGTGGTTGAAAAAACTTTACTGCAAACTTTGCATAACAGTTACAACAAAGAAATATGTCCTTTCCCTGACTAAACCTAGCTGTGGCTGCCCTAGCATACCTGCACAGGTAGACTACTCAGCGAGTCCATAAGAGTCCATAAATGGAAGATCCAGAAAGGTAATGTCCATCATAACAGTATGCCATCCCCTGGAGCAGACAAAGGGTCTCAGCAACCCTCTTCTTCCTCTATAACTCCGGTCACTATCTCTTGGGACCTTGACCACTCTCCCTTTCATAATACACAGGATGGGAGTCCATACCTCAGAAAAGCCTGCAAACTTAGCCCAGAGAAGGTGGTAAAATCATTCCCAAAATTGAAGTTACTATAGTTCCCTGAAACCAAATAGTGCCCAAACACTTATTCTGCTAAAACCCTGAGAATTGCACATGGAAATATTGTTTAGAACATTATATATTTGCATAAATGGTACTGAAATATGCGGTATATTATTTAAAGATGTTTGGCACAAACTGTGTGAAAAGGTGATTTCTACACTGAAATATCTTTAAAAGTCTGAGGCCGCGTACACACGCGGGGACTGTTCGCCCAACTTTGTCCGTCAAACAGTTTCGGCAAACAGTCCGCTCAAAATTAGCATGGACGGACATGGCCACACACGACGGACGAACAGTTTGCTGAAACCGTGCGCGATGACGTGAACGGCACGTACGACGAGACGAAAAATACGACGTCCTATACACTGCATTATAACTTTCGGCGTGAAAATCCTTTCTGAGCATGCGCGCAACTTTGTTTGATGAACAAGCCTACACACGCGGGGACTGTCCGCTGAAACAAGGTTTCAGCGGACAGTTTTTCGGAATTTCCGAAAAACCTTGTTCAGCGGACTGTTCGCTGAAACTGTCCGCTGAAAGCCCACACACGAGCGGACTGTCCGCTGAAACTTGGTTTCAGCGGACAGTTTCAGCGAACAGTCCCCGCGTGTGTACGCGGCCTGAGAAGAGATAAATTCCCCGTTTTTGTACAACTAGGTGCCAACACAACTGAGCATGCTCAGACCTGCAAATAGCTCTCATTTTAGCTCAAGTGTCTTTTTACAGGGCGCTATAGTAAATATCAAAATAAGCACTGTGTTAAAGAGCATTTTTTGGAAGTGAAAATCTGCACTATTATAGTCCAATGCAAGTTTTAGCCATTGATTCTAATGGTACAATTGTAACTTTCACAAATAAATCCTTTTAATATTCAAGTGAAATGTATCTTTCTCTGAAATAAAATTTACTTTGCAACATTGTTGCTTCTACTTAAAATATTTTGCTTTTAAGAATGCTAGAATGTGGAATGTTTTGAAGTTTTGGTAAAATATATTATTTTTTGTCACTTTCACTTGTTACTCTCCATCTCACAAAAATCTTTACCCAAACTCACACAGGTGTCTTTACAAAGCACAAACAATACCATTGCTGATGCAAATTTAAAATGAATCACAATTTGTTGTGATTTTTATAATTTCCAAATAATTTCCAAATAAGCAGGATTCGAGCCCAGAAAATGTCATATGTGTACCAACCTCAGAATTCAAAATGTAATTCCCAAAAATGTGAGGGTAATATCACTATTCTACACTCGCCCACAAAGAACCACCAAATATCACAGAATAAATCAAGAAGAATAACTCTTGAGTAATGTAATTCCATCACCTGTCCAAAGAAATGCAGTATTTATGTGTATTTATGTGTAGGAGGTTTTTTTTTTTTTCCATAAAGATTTTATTAAGGATTGCAGAATTAACAGGAACAGGTCGTCACAAATAAACAGGTACATAGCACGAGACAATCAGCACAAAAGAAGAAACACTTCAAAGGAGGAACCAGAAGGAGCCTCCTAAGGGTACCAGGCTAAAGAATGGGTGAAAAAGACTGTTCCAACCACTATATCGGAATTACGCTAAGCCTAACTATAATGGATTCACAGAGGCGGGGGGGGGGAGATGGCTCGGGTGGCTACCAGCGCCCACCCGAGACACCCTAGAGTAGAAAACCGGGCAAAAGGCTAGGGCAAAGCTAGGCGTCAGAAACCGGGCAACAGACGCGCCAACAGGGGAGGGGAGGAGTAATGGGGTAAGGAGGGGGGGGGGAGGGAGCAAGGATGGGAGGGAGAAGGAAAAGGAGGGAAAAGGGAGAGGGAAAGTGAAAAGAAAAGAAAAAGGAGAGGGAAAAGGAAGAAAACGAAGAAGAAGAAAAGGAGAGAGGGGAGGACGTGGCCCCCCACCCCAGAGACCCAGGGGGTACAAGGGATAAATGACGGGGTTCCAGGTGAGGGTCAGCACTTAATCTGGGGGAACGTGTTGTTTAAACTCAGGAGTAGTTGTGAAGTGAGACCAACAGGCCCACGTAAAGGAGTATTTCTCCAATCTCTCTTGGGAGATGTGAATCAGCTCTTCCATGCCAGCAATCCTGGAGATGGTCGCAAACCATTCACCCAAAGTTGGGGCGCGGGTGGTCCGCCAATGTCTAGGAACACACAACCTTGCAGCGTTAACCATGTGCATGGCCAGGGATTTGAAATAGGCTCTCCGAGAAAGGGACGTGTGATGGAGGAGAAATTGTGCCGGTGTGTAGTCAAGATCAAAAGTGGTAACTGCTAGGATGAGTCTGTGAACTTCTCTCCAGAAAGGTTGGATGCCCGGACATGCCCACCAAATATGAAGCATTGTCCCAACATCAGCGTTGCATCTCCAGCAAACATTCGGGATGGTAGGGGAGAATTTATGAAGGCGGGATGGAGTCCTGTACCATCTAGTTAGAATTTTATAACCGTTCTCCTGGATGGCTACATTCAGTGAGCCACCATGAGCGTATTCATGGACTCTAGTCCATCCCGCCGGTGTTAGAGGAGTCGGCAGATCCCTGTGCCAGGAGGATTGCGACGGGGATAGGGTCAAGACACCCGGGTCCGAGACAAGGGCATATAGGAGGGAAACGAGGTGCTTTTGGGGCGTCTTACGGTTGCATAAGTCCTCAAATGGGGTGAGTGGTCTTATCCAATCCTCCAAGGGGGCCCGGGGAGAGAGGAAATGGCGAACCTGACGGTACGTCCAAAACGAGAAGGAGGAGGAATTCGAGAGGCTACGAAGAGTATCCAAGGAGGCAATCTTACCCCCTGGGAAAAAGTGTAGGGCAAGGACATCCTCAAAGGGCCAGTCCTGCCGAAGAAAGGTGGGCGAATTTCCAGGAGGAAAGTCAGGGTTGGATCGCAGTGTGGTTAAGGGGCCTGGGGACGGCGCAATGGGAACGGAGGCGGAGATTTTCCTGCATAACATCAAGGAGGTGTAGATAAATGGGTGTGTGGCTAGGGAGTGGGGCCATTGTTTCGGGAGCAACCAGGGAAGGAGATGAATGGGGACAGGGGAGAAAGCGTTTTCTAAAGACACCCACAATTTTTCAAGAGAGTGGATATTCCAGTCCGCTATCCTAGTAAGGTGGCAGGCTACATAGTACTTGTATAGGTCCGGGAGGGCAATCCCCCCCTTAGGGCAGCGTGAGTCTGGAGTATTTGATCCTCGGGGGGGAATCTCTCCATAGAAAGGCCAAGCAGACCCTCCGATAGGAAGAAAAAAAACTGCAGGGCAAGGCCATAGGGATGGTTTGGATCAGGTATAGGAAGCGAGGCAGGACGATCATTTTAAGAAGGGCTGCTCGTCCGAACCAGGACACGTTAAGGTGATTCCAATCCTTAAGATAGGTTTGGGTGTGGACCAGAGCCGCGTGGAAGTTGAGGGAAAAGAGGTCAGAGAGGTGGTGAGGGATTTTAATGCCCAGGTACGAGATAGCGGTACGTTCCCAATGAAAGGGAAACGCTGCTTGACAATGGGCCACTTCCTGGGGGGGCAGGGTGACATTCAGGGCTTGAGACTTGGAATAGTTGATCTTGAGGTTGGAAATCTTACCAAAAGCATCCAAGTCTCGAAGTAGCGATGGGAGAGAAATGCGCGGCGCGGTCAGAGAGAGCAAAATGTCGTCTGCAAAGGCCGAGACCTTAAACTCTCTCTCCTTCGCCGAGACCCCCCTGATGTCCGGGTTCGTTCTAAGCTTGTTCAAAAGGGGCTCCAGAGTGAGAATGTATATCAGTGGGGAGAGGGGGCAACCCTGACGGGTGCCGTTACTAATAGGGAAGGCGTCCGATAGGTGGCCATTGACTCTCACCGCCGCAGTAGGGCCGGTATGCAAGGCCATTATAGAGGCAAGCATGCGGTCGCCTAGGCCCACCGCTGCTAAGACTGCGCGCATGTAGTCCCAGGCCACTCTATTGAATGCCTTCTCGGCGTCTAGGGAGAGAAAGAAGCCAGGAGTTTTAGAAGAAGTGAGCCAATGGTGAAGGTTCAAGGCGCGGATGGTGTTGTCCCGGGCCTCCCTGCCCGGGACAAAGCCCACCTGGTCATTGGGAATTAAACTAGGGATCAGGGGGAGCAATCTGTTGGCTAAAATTTTGGCATATATTTTAATATCAACGTTCAACAATGATATTGGCCTATAGTTTGCTGCCAGGAGCGGATCCTTACCCTCCTTGGGTATTACGGCGATGTGGGCCTTTAACATCTGGTCTGGTCGCACCTGAGGATCAGCTAGAGCATTGAATGTGGTTAGGAGGTGAGGGGAGAGGGTGTCCAAGAAAGATTTGTAATATTGGAGGGAAAACCCGTCCGGCCCCGGGCTTTTGCCGACCTTCATCTGCTTCAGCGCGGTGTCCAGCTCAAGGGGGGAAAACCGTGCCTCCAGGGATTGAGCACACATGGAGGAGATGGGCTTGGGACTGTGTGATGAGAGAAAGTCTGCGATAAGAGCATCGAGGGCCGCTCGTGCGGTTTGGGAGTGGGGGGGTGGCTGAAGGTTGTATAGTTTGGTATAAAAGTTTTCGAATTCTTTTGCAATGTCTTCATTTTTGGTAAGTAAGGAGCCCGAAGGGCGCTGCAGGTTATGAACAGTGGGAGATAGCTTAGCTTATTGAACCGAGCAAGCCAGGAGGCGGCCACACTTGTTGCCGTGTTCGTAGAAGACCCTTTGGCCTAAAACATAGCGCCTTTTAGTGCGTTTGCCCAACTCGTCTGCGAGCAAAGTACGGGTGTGGATCAGGTCTTGGAGGGTAGCCTGGGCCTGTGACAGTTTGTGAGACATTTCCAACGTCTTTAGCCTCGACAAGAGGGTAGACACGCGCTCCCGGTGTAGCTTTTTGGCTTGTGAGGAGAGAGCCATCAGTTCCCCCCTAATCACACACTTGTGGGCCTCCCAGAGAGAAACCGGGGAGGCAACGGACCCCGAGTTCTCCTGGAAGAACAGCTGAATGCCCGAGCGAATACGCTCCAGGGCGAGGGGGTCTTTGAGCAAAGATGGGTTAAAGCGCCATATTTTTGTTTTGGGGCAGGATTCGGTGAAGGAGAGTGTGATGGTGATAGGGTGGTGGTCAGAGAGGAACATAGGCTCAATGGATGAGTGCTGAAAGAGGGGGAGGTCTTTCTGGGACAAAAATAAAAAATCTATTCTGGAATATTTTTGGTGGGGGGCCGAGAAAAAGGTATAGTCTTTGGAGGAGGGGTAGAGAGTGCGCCAAGCGTCATGAAGTGATAAAGCTTGGAGATGTGATTTGATCTGACGGAGGGCTTTGTAAGTCAGCGAGGAGGTGTCCAGTAGAGGGTTCAGAGGGACATTGAAGTCCCCGGCTAGAAGAAGCAGTCCGCTCTGGAAGGAGGACAATAGGGCACAGGTTGTGCGGAAGAAAGTTACCTGATGTTCGTTTGGGCAATAGATGTTGGCCAACGTAATCGGTGTAGAAGCGTAGGTGCCCTTAAGGAAGACATACCCGCCCTCCGGGTCTAACAGGGAATCGGTTAGATGAAAGTTAGCGTGCTTGGAGACAAGGACGGACACACCCTTCGTTTTTGCTGCAGGATTGGTGGCATGGAAGGCCGTCTTGTAGACATGGTTCGAGAGTTTAGGGATGGCGTCGGAGCGAAAGTGCGTCTCCTGCAAGAAAATAAAATGTGCTTTGAACTTGGTTAACGAGGATAGGACTTGAGATCTTTTTTCCGGCAGGTTGAGCCCCTTCACGTTAAGGGAAACACACTTCAGTTGCAAGGGAGCGCTATTCGAGGAAGTAGGCTGCATCGTAAGGGATTGGGCAGGCGGAGAGAGCATGTACCGGGATCACCGGTGTAAAAGCCTATGCAGGGGAATGTGAAGCGGGGGGCCAGGACCCCAGGGGCGAGGAAAGAAGAGGGTAGAAAGCGGGGCGGGAGGAGCAGAGAAGGAAAAAGACAAGGAAATAGGGAAGGGTAGGTAAGGGTAAGGGTAGGGAAGCGGGGGACAAAGAACCAGAGGTAGAACTAGACCAGCTGTCTACCTAGAGGGACGGGTGGTGAAATCTGGTGTGTCAGCCTGGTCTCAGAGAGACTGCTGTGTGGGGACAATGGAATAGACGAGGACTACATGACGGCCGCGATCCAGGGGATCTAGGTGGGTAAATAAGGGGCCTCACCCACTCTGGGGAGGAACCAGGCGTATAGGGGAGCCTACCAATAAGAGGGGGACCTGTAAAAAAAAGGGGCATATTGTTAGGTCATAATAGCTAGACAGTAAACAATAAAACAATAGAGAACCGCGACTGGAGATATAAGAACAAGCCATGTGTCACAGAGCCTATACAGTTAAACAAAAGTGCTCGAAGAACATTGCAACTTAACATAAAAAAAGGCAGTGTCAACATCAGTAAATTGGCCTAGGATTGGGAGGCCTGAGAGAAGTCTCGGTCGAGTACCTTCCCCTTCTGGGAGGGGGGTTGGTGGGGGGAGGAGGGAGGGAAGGGGAGGGGGGGAGGGAGAGGGGGAGGGGGGGGGGAAAGGTGGAGGGGGGGGGAAGTGGGAGGGAGGGGGGAGGGAGGGACATGGAAGGGAAGGGGAGAGCAGCAGAAGCAAATAAGGGCAGCCTCGGGGGTAAGTGATCAGCATAAAAATTTCCAATCAGCTAGATAATGACATGCAGTGACAGATATAGAAGAGAGCAGTGCAATCATAAATTCATATCAACCCCCACCCATCCAAATGATAAGGGGGCCTTCAGGTGGGCATTACGGCTGCGGGGGGGGGGCGAGGTCTAACCCCCCGCAAAGCGTGGGAACAGTCAAGTTCCAAAAAGCCCCTCTCCGGGCAAGGGGGTGGCAATCACCGGGGGTTTGCAGCAAACATCCGTAGAGAAGGCACTGGGAGAAAAAAGAGGAGTCGGGTGTAGGGCAGGGATGGAATGAAGAAAGTCTCATGAGAACAGGTATCCTCCCGGAGTGCGAGGGTATTCCCTCAGAGAAAGTTCGGTAAATTCCAGGCAAAGACAGTCCGCATCCGGATGACAGTGGAGCTAGAGGGAGTCCCATCAACGCGGGAACCCCTCAATCCGGGGGTGAGGAGTGCTGTCACAGTGAGGCGCGGGGCGACAGGGGTAACATATGAGGGCCTTGAAAATCACAGAAGAGCGTGGTGGATGGCGGCAAAAGGTGGACGGCCGAGGCCAGCGTTACAGGAGAGGAGGGGTAGCGAGGCAGGCAAGGAAAGTCTCGGGGGGGGGGGCAGGAGGGAAGTGGGGAGAAGTACTCACTCACAGCGGGACTCCAACAGCTACAGCTCCTCTCAGTCCTCCAGGGCCCCACCCCGTATTAGCGGGGGTGAGGGGCTTCGTTGGCGCAGTTCTCGGCGCAGAGAGCGAGCGTTAGGAGACATCGGATCAGGTCGACGATGGCGAGATCGCTGGCGCATGGCTTTCGGCGATGGGTTGAGAGAGACAGGACGCCAGGGTTCCGTCGGAAAGAAGGTTGTGTACCAGTCCGAGAGCTCGATGTGTGGCAGGTCGAGTTGGTCGCAGAAGGCCGGAAGATCCTCTGGGGTGCGGAGAAGGGCAGAGTGCCCTCTGGCGGAGGCAGATAGGCCGAAAGGAAACCTCCAGCGGTATTGGATATTTCTAGAGCGTAGAGCCTCCCGCAACGGACGGAGCGCCTTCCTGTTTTGGAGAGTGATCTGCGATAGATCCTGGAAGAGTTTCACCTCTGCCCCATTAAAGACAATACGGCCCTTCATGCACGCTTTTCGAAGGATTTCTTCCTTGAGAGGAAAGTTCACAATCGCGCAGATGATGTCCCTGGGTGGTTCAGAGTCCCTGGGTGGGGGGCGGAGGGCGCGATGAGCCCTTTCCATGTCAATGGGGGAGTCCGCTGGGCGCTCCATGAGGTCATTAAATATGGTACACAGGGTAGATTGAATGGCATCCGGCTCGATGGTTTCGGGGACACCCCACACCCTGATGTTGTGCCTCCGTCCGCGGTTGTCCAGATCCTCAACGTGCCTATGCAGCTCAAATACCTGAGAGAGCTGGGAGTCATACGCAGATTGCACCTGGCGGATGGCCGCTGCGTGGGTCTGGGTGGTCTGCTCCACACTGTCCATGCGGTGGGCAACCGCCAACAAGTCCGCCTTGAGGTCTGCGATTGCCGCAGTCACCGTACATTTGATATCCTGAGCGACTTTCTCCAGGTCAAGGAGGCTCGGAGGATGAGCTCCCCCAGAGCCGGGCACAGAAGCCCCAGGCATGTGGGCCGGTGAGGATCCGTCAGGCGAGGCCGGGGATTGGGCCTGTGAAGGCTCGTGGGCCTGGTGTCTCTGCGACCGGAATATCTCCGGGATGTGCCTCCCCTGTAAGGTCCTGGACTCCTTAGGGGTGCGGGAGGTAGACAAGCTCCTGGTAGACCTGTGCATAGCAGGGAAAGGAGGTAGGCTCCCGTATGAGCAGATAAAGTATCCCCGGAACGTGGGAGCTCACCAGTTAGGCATCCATCACGGTCTCCGTCCAGGCCACGCCCCCCGTGTAGGAGGTTTTTACATGTGGCAGCTCTGTGGCTTAGATGTTAGAACTTCTGCTTAGCATTCATAAGAGTCTGCGTTCGAATCCCAAAAATGCTGCTTCATGTAGAGAAGTTTCTCATCTCCCAGGTCCTAGAACTATGTCTAAATGTAGTATTTATGTGTAGGACTGTTCCATTACCATTTTAAATCTTGCCAGATACACTATCTAGTCAAAAAGTATTGGGACACCTGCCTTTACACATGCATGAACTTTAATGGCAGCCCAGTCTTAGTCTGTAGGGTTAAAAATTCCTTTAGCCCACCCTTTGCAGCCAGAAAATCTTCTGGGAAGGCTAGGAAGGTTAAGGTTTAGTGTGTTTATGGGAAAGTTTTACCATTCTTCCAGAAGTGCATTTGTGAGGCCAGGCACTGATGTTTGGATGAGAAGGCCTGCCTCACAGTCTCTGCTTTAATTCAGCCAAAAAGGTGTTCTATCGGCTTGAGATCATGACTCTGTGCAGCCAGTCAAGTTCCTCCAGCCCAAACTTGCTCATCCATGTCTTTATAGACCTTGCTTTGTGCAGTCATGTTGGAACAGGAAGGGGCTATCCCCAAACTTTTCCTACAAAGTAGGGAGCATTAAATTTGTCAAAATGTCTTGGTCTGCTGATGTCTTAAGAGTTCCCTTCACTGGAACTAAGAGGCCAAGCCCAATCCCTGAAAAAATAACCCCACATCATAATCCACTCTCCACGAAATGATTTTGACCAGTGCACACAGCAAGATCTATAAAGACATGGATGAGTGAGTTTGGTGAGTTTGGGGTGGAGGAACTTGGCTGACCTTAACAGAGTCTTGACCTCAACACAACAGAACACCCTGGGGATGAATTAGAGCAGAGACTGTAAGCCAGGCCTTCTCATCCAACATCAGCACCTGACCTCACAAATGCACTAGAAAGAATGGTCAAACATTCCCATAGACACACTCCTAAACCTTGTGGACAGCCTATCCAGAAGAGTTGAGTTTTGAACCCTACGGACTAAGACTGGGATGCCATTACTGTTCATGTGCATTTAAAAGCAGGCGCCCTAATACTTAGGCCAATATATTGTATATTGCTTGTGACACTGAGCAAGGCTAAGTGGGTAGCAAACCTGTCTAGCAGCACTGGAGTTTCTGGTTCAATTTCCCAACATGCTAATGCTTGTGTTGAAGTTTATATGTTCTCCATGTGTGGGTTTCTCACCACAATCCAAAGACAAGCTGGCTTTCTATTTGTCTCCTGTCGAAATAGTCTCTAATGTAAGAAAGCTAGTTTTGGACTTTAGATTGGAAGTTTAGTGCAACCAAGGACTGATGTTAATGTTTGTTAGCACTAATCATGCCTAGGAACTTGGAATTTTAAAATTGTAGGGTTTATACTGCACAAGTACATATGCTTAGAAAACTGTTGCTTTGTTTACATGCATGCAAATGGACTTCAATCTTTGGTCTGTAGTTGGAAATTTGATGCACATAGCCAGGGGCTAACACAGTTTCAAATAGTATTATATGTTCCTGGCTATCAGGTGCAATCACTTTAGACATACATGAAGAGACAAATTGAAAGATACTGGTGGGCGTGTACTTCTATTGGGCGTGTGTCATTGTTCTAACAATACAACTTATCTTATATAAAGGGCTGCAGTAGGGGGGGTTCATTCGGCCTTAGAAGGCCAGTTTTTTTGTCGTGATTTGTGGTAGAGAAGGAATGATATTGTGCCTATTGACAAACTCCCAACTAGGGCTGTTTGCTGAAATTCGTCTGCATGTTTTCAATAAAAAAGTGGCCATGCTGTCAATGCTGTGTGTGTATTGTTCCTGTCTGACCATGCAAACATGGTTTGGAAGCATGTGCTTCTACTCTTTGATCTCATTTCTTAATCTTGTACTCAAAAATGGAGCTTCCAGCAGAACATGGTCACCAATGTATTTATGTTTGTGGATAGTGGGGTGTTGGTGGGTGTTATATTTTGAACATGTGCAGCTATGGTTCACATTGGTGTGATTTGACATATCAAATCGGCAGCAATTGCACCGTTCGAATTGGTGTGGGGGCGCAATTTCCAAAATAATTTTCTGTACTTTTGGGTGACTTTGGATGCAATTTTTATTGACATCAGTGCAGAAACCTGCAGATGTCTCTGAAATTCCCCCCGAGTTCGGGACTGACATGCGGAAATTAAATTGTGTGTGTTTACCTGTCAGTATGAATCAGGCCTCAAACTGGGCCTTTGTCTTTATAATTCACCTGCTGCTATCCCAGGGAAGCCATTTCTTATCAAACGCTCTTAAGTTTGCCTTCAAATATCATTATATGTAGAAGTACAGATTTGCATACCTGCAAACAAAAATAAAAAAATTCTAATTGCAGTTGCGATCAAATATTCACAGCTGCAATCAAAAGTGTGGTTTTACCTACTGACCCGGAAATTAGTCATTGTAATCAACCGGAGGTTTCTGTGCTGGTCAGGATCTACATCTAGGTGGACATGATAAGCAAATGGTTAGCAAAGAGGAGGTGCTGCTGATTAGCCGGGTACGTGTAGGATCTGTACTTGTGCTTACTCAATGTGGGGGTGGATTTGATAGTTAGATTTGGTGTGGGTGGGGTTCATTGATTTGTTTGGCATCACCACACATTTGCTTCTGGTTCATGTGCACACATCACTTCCTGCATTTGTTCTGCTGATGTAAATCAGTAAGGACTATGCAAATATAAATGAGAGCTCCTTTCTATTAAAATATATATGACTTGTTTCACAGTTGGGTGACTTTTTTAGCAAAT
Organism: Lithobates pipiens; assembly: GCF_037356315.1. NCBI lineage: Eukaryota > Metazoa > Chordata > Amphibia > Anura > Ranidae > Lithobates > Lithobates pipiens. The sequence goes on along the minus strand of NW_027507748.1, from coordinate 395,271,569 downwards.
TTGGACCTCCGAGTTGTATGACAAGTTGTACCCCATGATTGTCAGTGATAACCATTCATATCTGTGCTACTTCAAGTTGCAACAACTTCAAAGTAGTCCCTGTACTACTTTGGTGTGACTTCTATGTGACACAATATTACACCAGCATTCCCAGAAGTTGGGGCCAAGTTGTGGCAGCAAAATATTGTGACTTTCAGGTTGCAGCAGTGTGAATGAGATTCATGGATAATACCTTTGAATTAGGCACTATTCTCACTTGTGAATACTGCAAGTGGATCAAATTCATCCCTGCACTACTTTGGTTTTACTTTGATGTGACTTGAGGTCCATATACAGCAAGACTACACAGGCATTGGTCGCACAAGTGCAAATAGGGCCTAATTTAAAGGATCCTTTCACATTTGTCCGACTTTTCATACAACTTGAGGTCCATAAAATCCTGCAGTGCTTTTTGCCGCAAATTTGATGTGATTTAAAGCAATGCCAGTGTAATCTTGAGGTCTATGGATGCAGGAGTCACAGGATAAGTTGCATGAGTGTGAAAGGGGCCTTAGGGCTGGTTCACACTGCTGTTGCCCGACATCAGATTTGATTTGCCTTTCATTTCTATTTTAAGCTGAATGGGTTGCTTTACAAGGTGATCATTTAAAATCTCTTTGAATTCTTCCCAATAATACAATTTCTAAAGCTAGGTACACATGGGCCAAATGTTGAGAGATAACAGCTGGTTAAAAAAAAACAGCTGACATTCGGCCTGTGTGTATGTAGGTCTTTTGGACATACATGCGTGAAAACCAGCAGCTAGCTGATTCCCGATTAGTGCTCTCAGTCAATGGCAGAACACAACAGCTCAGGAGCTGTGTGGTTAGTACAGCAGCTCCGACCGGAGCAGTCAGGTTTTTTTTCGTGCAACCCAACAGACTTTAGTTTGCTCTGCAGTCTTATCTTTGAGGACCACAGTGAGATCTTTCATGTTCTAACTGTCATTCCCCCTGGCAAACCATTGGTTAAGTATTGGTGGGTTTGATTGTTCCCAGGTACTAGAATGCATACCCTGGCTGTATGCAATAAATGGATTAGGAGCGATTTCTTTTATCTTTTTGTTACATGGGGTGAGACTGAAAAGGATAGCAGCAGGCTTATCAGACAGAAAGATCCCCATTAGCTATCAGTTATTATCTCTGTAACTTGCTGCCAGAAGGGTCTCACTACAGGAAAGTCCCAAAATACGAGTAAAAGTGAACCTATATATGTTCCACAGAGCCAGCAGGAGGCACTTGAAGAATTGAAGAGTTTGGCAAAGACTCTCTGCGTGTAAATAAATTAAATGTACTCATTGTCCATCATATCATATCACATCACATATCACATCACATGTTGTAGGTAATCTCTGAATGTTAAGTAATTAATTATACTCGTTGTCCATCGTAAGGTCACCACAGCTTCCTCTCCCATCTTCATACCTCAACCCAACTTTTGAACAGGGCATTTCTGCAAATTTCTTGAAATAAAGGATGTCCTAGCCTCTCACTTCTTTCAGTGTGGTAAACTTCTCTTATACTAGGCTTTCAATGCCCTCCTGGCACCACACCATTCCAGGGACTAGACACCCCTGATATGCTGGAGACACCCTGTAGTAGGTAAAACTCACATAGACATTTTATCTCTGTACTATACTCTTTGTTGTTTGGGGACCTTCTTTCTGCTTAATCTTGCTCTACCAGTCTGGCATGGGAAAAGGATCTTGGTTTATAACTTTCAGCCGCTGACTGAAAATCCATCTGCACATTAGGGATGAGCTCAGGCGTGTTCGCATGGAACACGTGCAGGGCCCGCTAGGAAGTCAAAGCAGTGCTGCGCTAATCACAGGCAGTGAGACATTGCCCCGATATGTGGCTGCAAAGATTGGGCAATGTCTCACTGCCTGTGATTAGCACTGCGCTGCGCCGACTTCCTGGTGGGCTCTGCACGTGTTCCATACGAACACGCCTGAGCTCATCCCTACTGCATATTTACCCATACACATAGCAACCCACAAGTGTGGATATAAGATTATATAGGACCCCTCCCTCCTTCCCAAATTCTCACCTGGAAGAAGGTACATGACATCATTTCAACTGTCACCACAGATATGCTTGATTACTCTCCAGTGCTCTACCTCCTCCACCACTCATCTATCTCCAAGAAAATATACTACAAATGCTTAGCGAAATTCATGATCAACATTGGTGGATGCACCAGTTACCTCTCCCCCCTTTCATAAGCCATATCTTCTATCCCCTCCTCCATCTTTTAATCTTTCATCTTCTTTTTCTACTTTCCAACTACCCATAAACTAACCCTCTGCCTTTGTGCATTTAATGATTGACTATCAGTAGGGTATAGCGATTCAAGCTTCTTACAAGCCTTATTCCGTGCTCATTTTTGTCACTAATTGTGTGTGTTATTATTCCAAATCACAAAATTACTGCACGCATATGTCCTTCCTGTTTATTGCTTTGCCTGTGATTGTTTCCCATAACTTGTGGCCTGTATTGTTGATTTTCAACCTACTGTATGTATATTCAATAAAATACTTATGAGAAAAAAAGAAAAAAAAAAGTAATGAAATGTATCTGTCCAATTCACAACTGTGTTGTGTTGTATGTAAAGATTTAGCTCCATGTTGTCATGCCCAGAGTTCACCAACTAGCAGGAGAGAAGAATAATCTTGCTCTAACAAAACCCATAATTTGAACTTGCTGTGTCTGCATCAATTTATCACTTGCTCCATATACACAGCAGTATGATAATAGGCTGGGTCTGGTAACCCCACTCTCCCTTAAACTTTTGAACTGATTAGAACAGCTATATTAATACAAGTTGCTTTAACTTGCCATATAAATCTGATGAATTCTGACCTAACTGAGCAGAAGAAGGCACTGGGGACATGAATAGATAAATGCAGCAGGAGAGGCATCAAATACATTTTTAAGACATTGCATTTCCTGAACCAGGAAAAGACATGATTGTCACAATTGTCAAGGCCCTTTCATTAAGAATTTGAAAATGGAAGAACCTTTAATTTAAATATTAAGCTAGGGTCTTCAGGGATTTATATACCCTGTTACTTTATGGATTGGGTTGGCCATCTAAATGGAACATTAGCATAGAGGGCCTTATAGGTAGATTCTTCTAAAGATTAATTTTAAACATATGGATTTTTGTAAATTATCTTTAAAGTTCAACAAAGAGTCATAAATATGGAATTGTTGTAAGAAGGACAGTAAAGAAAGTCAGCTTGCAATATAAAAGAAAAGGTCATCAGTGTGCACTGCAACCTTATGATGCTATCCCCCAAGAAGGCAGGCCAGAAATCATGGGAGCAGAAGCATGGAACATTAAAAACATCTTGTTTTAGATATTGATCAGGGGAACTAATGTGCTGGAGTCTATTGACGACAATTTTTGAGAAAAGTTTCAGGCCACAGTATAGTAAAGAATTTGGCCTATAGCAGGAGCAGGGAAGGGGTGAATAACTCAAATTTGAGCCCTCAGCAAGTCTGTTGGGAAAAAAATGCTTCATAGTAATATACCATAAGACCATCTGGTCCAGATGCTTTGCTGTTTGGAGTTGTTTAAATTGCTGAAAGAAGTTCCTCAGCAGTTATAGATTGGGCAAGTCCTACATTGTAAGAGAAGGCCACTGAGGTTAAATATGAATCTATATCAGCCAATTTATGGTCTAGTTGGGCACCCTGTAAAGGGGGTTTCAAATTGTACTGACCTGTGTAATAAGACCTAAATGTGTCTGCAGTGGTGCCAGGATGTAGGTCTGGGCTTTCCGAGATCTGAGAGCATGAGCAGGAGAGCAGCTACATTTATTACCATACTCATAGAAAAAGCGTCCCTTGTGCGTCAAAAGTCGTTTCATCTTAAAAAGAGAAAGAGTGTATTGCACTACATTTGATATTTAGTGAGCAAATCTTCTGGTGCTCTGCCAGGCGTCTAGCAGCAGGAAATAAAATAGCCGCTGCACTTTTATGTACCTTTACAAACTGAAATAGTGCATAAATGGTGTCCATCTGGTATACTATGCATTTTTGCCACCTAATGCAGAGAATACAATATCCTAATAGTAAAATTTAACATAAACCATTAGGACTTTCTTGCATTTGTAAAATAATAAGACATAGTATGATCTGTATTCATAATCAGCTTTGTAGAGATAGCCCAATTAACTTAGGTTTAATGTTTTAAAACAATAGGCAATTTGAAGACCAATTACATAAACCAGTCGGAATAGAAACAGCAAACTGGGAAGAATTGTGCACTTTATATAAAAATGAGCTCAAAAGATAGAAGTACATATTGCTAGGGACTGAAACATCTGCAGTATGAGCCAAACAATACTGTGGATAATTGGACAATCACAGACTGCTAGGCATTTGTAAATGAAGCTGCTGTAATTAGAGCCCAGAGATCTCAGTAAAAAAATTGTAAAGCAAGAGTATAAAGTAGGGTGAGGAATCCTTTTTTATACTATAAGAGCCTGTGGATAACATTCAAATAAGAGTAAAGCCAAAACTCAATTAGCTCCAAACACTATGCACCTTCAGGTTATATTACAAGTAAAACATCATCAAGTAAATCTGATTGCCTACTTTAAATGTAGTTTGCAATTCAATTAATGGGTCCTTTGCATTAATGATGTATGCAATCAACTGTTCAGATTAACCCTCTGCATATGTAAATCTCATTTTGCAATATGAATGAACTAATTAATTTGTACAATTCCTCTTCAGTTACTGTCCTTGTTCACTACATCACTATAAATCTGTAAGCATATTAGTGATTTGTCTTTTCTCTTCTCTCAGACAATAGCAGTTGTTTTATTTTTATATTTAGATGATATAACTTTTTTTTCAGATAATCTAAAAACAAAATAAAATATATTAAAAAACATGAAAAAAAAACAGGATAAGAAATATTCTGAATGAAAAGTGTAAGCAGCAAATCTTCTGTGAGACATATACACAGTGAGTAAACATAAAATAGATTAAGGTGGCACCATTCAATCATGTATATACAAATGTAAAAATCTGATGATTAGAACAGTCCACAAGTGATGTAAAACGAAATCCTCATGTCAATCTCCTCTATCCATCACTGAAGTGATTTTAAATATCGGTGCCTCCATCAACAGCTGAAAGGCTTGCTTACCAGTTCCTATTGATCCCGCCCGTTTGTGTGTTTCCTCCGGACGGAGGAGATACATCACCTGGAATCTGAGTGAGAAATTTTTTTATATGGTGCTAACGGGTGATCTTGTTGGGAGACCATCTAGACCTGAAAAATGGCCTTGGCTTAATTAAAGCCACAAGCGCTAACGATCCCTTGTAATGAGGGATCAATAGGCGCTAGTAAGCGAACCTTTCAGCTGTTGGTGGAGGCACTGATATTTAAGATAACTACGGTGGTGTATGATGGAGATTGACATCAGAATTCTTTTTTACATCACTTGTTGACTGTTTTAATCATCTAATTTTTACATCTGTATATTGTATCAATAAATCCAATCTTCTTCTTTTCCATGTATTCTTGATTAAATGGTTTAGGGTTTCCAAGCTTAAACACAAAGTGCTATGAAGTATAAAGTGGGAGGGTTAAGTATGAATGATGATAGCCTGTTAATTAAGCCAGGGCCCTTTACATTTTGCCATACCTTGATTAACCGGTTCCCGACCAGAGCACGCCGATGTACGTTGGCAGAATGGCACGGGCAGGCATATTGGCGTACAGGTACGTCCAATCTTCAATGCCGCCCTGCCATCGCGTGGCGGTTGGGACCCCCGTGAGTCCGGTCGCGGGTCCCGCAGACTCAATCGCCGCGGGCATACCCGCGATCGTCTCACAGGATGGCTGAATGGAGGAAATGCTGTGTAAACAGCATTTCTCCATTCTGCCTATCAACTAGTGACGCTGATCTCTGCTCCATGTGATTGGAGCAGAGATCAGTGTTCACTAAATGAAAGCCCAACCCCCCACAGTTAGTAACACACCCCTAGGAACACTTAACCCCTACACTGCCACCCACTGGTTAACCCCTTCACTACCAGTGTCATTTACACAGGAACCACTGCATTTACAGTATATAGCAGTGATTACTGTATAAATGACAATGGTCCCAAAAATGTGTCAAAAATGTCCGATGTGTCTGCCACAATGTCGTAGTCACAATAAAAATCGCTGATCGCCGCCATTACTAGTAAAAAAATAAAATAATATAAAATTATTAATAAAAATGCCATAAAACTATCCCTATTTTGTAAACGCTATAACTTTTGCGCAAATCAATCAATAATCGCTTATTGCGTTTTTTTTTTTTTACTAAAAATATGTAGAAGAATACGTATTGGCCTAAACTGAGGGAAATTTTTTTTTATATATATATTTTTGGGGGATATTTATTATAACAAAAAGTAAAAAAAAATAGTTTTTTTTCAAAATTGTCGCTCTATTTTTGTTTATAGAGCAAAAATAAAAACCGCAGGGGTGATCAAATACCACCAAAAGAAAGCTCTATTTGTGGGAAAAAAAGGACATCAATTTTGTTTGGGATCCACGTCGCATGACCGTGCAATTGTCAGTTAAATTGACGCAGTGCCGAATCGCAAAAAGTGGTCTGGTCTTTAAACAGCAAAATGGTCTGGTCTGTAAGTGGTTAACACATGTACTTTAATGCTTGTTATTTCACGTGATAACCTGCGTTGCAGTAAATCAGCCAATTCATTTGTAAGGGCTGCCATTGCACCAATAAGTATAAAAAAAGTTTTTTTTTCAAATGCATTATGTTTTGTGGTGTGCTGCTCATGCATTGGAGCTATGTCACCTAAGTGCTATTAAAATGACTGACACTGCAATTAACTAATGCATGTAACTGCATTAGTTTGTGTTGTATTACATGCCATATCAGAGAAGTGTAAATGGCTCCTTAACCACTTCCTCCAAAAGAGCATACATTCTTTCTTTAGTTGAAGTAGTTATACTGTCGCCATGGCTGCAGCTACAGTCATGACCCCAGTATTGTATTTTCCTGACGGCGATGCTATTTCATGTAAAAGCAATCCTAGCAGCTAAAAATTGCTGGATTACTTGTGCATTTGGTGCAAACCCCCCCCCCCCCCCCTCCAGCTGCCCTCCGCTGCATTACCTGGCTCTCTCATCCAATGGGAACCTGGCAATTCTTCCAACTTACCATAGTGATAAGTGAGGACTGGAATGTCCCTTATAATCTCTACGGTCTAAGAAGTCAGAAGGGATGAGTATTTTGTCACTCCCGATGGGATGTTGTTTTTTTTTTTTTTTTTTATTTTTTTTTATTTATATACTCTTTATTTCTTTTCTCATTTACAAAACATCAAAAGTCTTTTCAATTACGTACATTATTTTAATACCAATACAAATATACCCCACCCCATAACAAAAAAAAAAAAAAAAAAAAAAAAAAAAACCCCCCAATACCCCACGTCACTCCCCTCGTTCCTCTCCTTCCCTTCCCACCCATGTATGTTGCTCTTTTTCCAGAAATGCTCTCCATTGTTGCCATTTACTTACCGTATTTGCCGGCGTATAAGACGACCTTTTACACTTAAAAAAACTGAGCAAAAAGGAGGGGTCGTCTTATACGCCGGGTCCGCTGCTGGGATGCCTTCTGGCTGTCCGGTAATACTGTATGTAGCTTCGGCTACATACAGTATATACCACTGAACCAATCCCAGTGAGCGGTGTATTCAAATGAATACAGAGCCTGCTCGGATTGGAGCAGCAATCTCTGCCAATCCGAGCAGGCTACACACAGTAGCCTGCTCCGATTGGCTTTGAGAGTGAGGCGCGGGCTGATGATGTAACAGCCTCCGCCAATCCCAGCAGGCTTTGTATTCATTAATAGAATACATTGCTCGCCGTGATTGGCTCCAGCACCAGAAGGAAGAAGGAAATGGCTCCAGCAAGAACGAAGAAGAAGAGGGATATGAAGCGTCGGAAGCCTCGGAATCGGGGGTCGTCTTAAACGGTGAGTACGGGCAAAACATTTTAACTGTGCAGGTTTTTAGGGGGTCGTCTTATATGCCGGGTCGTCTTATACGCCGGCAAATACGGTAGATGTTTTTGGCCTGAGTCCTCCAGTCTCTGTATGGACTCCTCCATTACCCTTATATGTTCTACTTTCCGGGTCCACTCTGATACTGTCGGTACCTGCACGGACTTCCAATGACACGGAATCAGGGATTTAGCCACGTTCAATAAGACTGGGGTCATTGTACCTCTGTATTGCACAATCCCTTTCTTTGTATCATGGAACAGGCATTCCCATGGAGAATTTCCCACCCTTTCCCCTGTCACTAAAAATGTCAATTCTCTTATTTGCTCCCAGAAAGGGGTTATTTTGGGACAGTCCCACCAAATGTGCTTGAAAGAACCTAGTCCCCCACATTCCCTCCAACATAGCTTCTGATTTTCCTCACTGAACCTCTGTATTCTCTGTGGCGTCAAGTGCCACCTCGCTATTAATTTAAAGGACATTTCGATCGTTTGCACATCTCTTGCCAAGGAATAAGTCATTTTAATTATTTTACTCCTCTGCTCCTGATTTCTCAAAGGCCCTATTTCTTCCTCCCATTTCCTCAAGTAGTCTGGAAGCTCCACGTCTCCCTCTTGCTTTAATATCTTGTATATTTTGGAAATCCTTTTCTGTAGACATTGTGGTTCTTTAAATAATTTTTCAAGTGGGTTAAGTTGTGTCTTTCCTCTTAATGGTTGTGGTAATCCTTGGATAAAGTGAACCATTTGCGTGTATCTCCAATAATCAAGTGGCCTACAACCCCATTCTTGTGTGATTTCCCTAAAAGTGATTATCCTATTCCCTTTCATTACTTCTAAGAGTGTTATATCATCCCTTTTTGCCCACCTACTGAAATATAAACGCTCCTCTTTCCCTGGGGGGAAATAATTTGTGTCCAGGAGTGACATTAAAGGTGAGTTATAGTGCCACTTGTGTCTCTTATTTATTTTGTCCCAAATTTTTAACGTGTGCCTAGTTAAAGTGCAAGTGCTCGTCCCTAAGTCCCTATATTGAGGGGGAATCCATATCATTTTAGCTAACTCTGTATTACTTAGTGTGACTTCCAAATCTACCCAACTCTTCTCTTGTTTGTTATGACACCAGTCCGCTACCCTTGAGATTATTATCGCCTCATAATATTTAGTGAGATCGGGTAGTGCTACCCCTCCCCTCTCTTTCTCCTTCACTAGGACCTTATAGGCTATTCGCGGCCTCTTTCGAGCCCATATAAACGACAAAATCATTGATTTGACCTTTCCCAGGTAGCTTACGGGCAGGGGGATAGGGATCATTTGGAGCGTATAAATTACCAATGGTAATATGAATATCTTTATTGTATTTATCCTCCCCATCCAAGTGAGAGCTTTATATCTCATTTTATTTAACTTGTCCTTAATTTTGTTCAATAGAGGTAAATAGTTAGCCCCGTAGAGGTTAACCGTTTGTGCCGTCAACTTTATACCCAGGTAGGTCAGCTCTCCTTTACACCATTTAAATGGTAACTGGGAGCTTAGCGCTGTCTGTTCTACCTGCGTTAAATTTACGTTTAGGATTTCCGATTTGGTCGCATTTATTTTAAAGTTTGATAAGTGGCCAAACTGTTCGAACTCTTTAAGGAGGGGTGGAATTGTTGTAATTGGATTGACTATGTACACCAGTACATCATCTGCAAATGCAGAGATTTTATATTCCCTCCCACCTACCCGAAGGCCCCGTATATCCTGGTTCCTCCTTATTGCAACCAACAGTGGTTCCAATGAGATCACGAACAGAATCGGTGAAAGGGGGCATCCCTGCCTCGTCCCATTGAACAGTTGCAGGGGGCGAGACAGGGATCCGTTCACTCTAATTCTCGCTGTTGGCTGCAAGTATAGAGATTTAAGCCATCTCAGCATCTTTTCTCCCAGTCCTAGATATTCTAATATCCTATCTATAAACTCCCACTCTACTCTGTCGAAGGCCTTTTCGGCATCTACTGACAGCAGTACTGTGGGGGTCTTTCTCCTAGTAGCTTTTTGGATTAATGCTATGGACTTTAGGGAATTATCTCTCCCTTCTCGCCCCTGGACAAACCCCACCTGATCCGGATGGATCCATTCCGGAAGGAGGGTTTTTAGTCTTTCTGCCAGTATTTTCGAGAAGATCTTTATGTCCGTGTTTAGTAGGGAGATCGGTCGATAACTCTCCACGGCTGCTGGGTTCTTACCCTCTTTCAAAATCAGGGTTATGTGTGCGCACAGAGCTTCCTCCCGGAACCTCTCTCCTACACCCACCGCATTGAAGTAATCACAGAGTTTTGGAATCAGGAACTTCTGGAACTTCTTATAGTACAAAATCGAATATCCATCGGGGCCTGGACTCCCCCCGAGTGCTGTATTGTTAATTATTCTCCTCACTTCCTCCGGTGTTATCGGAGATTCTAATATCTCCATCTCCTCCTTTACTCCTCTGGGGAAGTCCATGTCCCGAAGATACTCCTCTATTTTTCCCTTCCTTGTCTCCTTATCTCCCCCTTTCCCTCTTATATTATACAACTCACTATAGTACGTGTGGAAATTTTCTGCAATTTTTGGAGTGGAGTATTGAATCTCTCCTCTTTTGTCTTTAATCATTGAGATATGGGTCCTATTCTTATAATCCTTGACTCTTTTTGCTATCCATTTTCCCGACCAGTTCCCCCATTGATATCTCTCTCTATTTATTTTATGGAATGCCGACTCCCTTTCTTGTTCCAGAATTTTTTCCAGTTCTCTTTTTTTTTCCCTTAACTCCTGTCTCTCCCTTAGTCCCTTTGGTCTAGTTTCCTGTTCTAATTTGTTAATCTCCCTGTATAGGTGAGCTTTTTGTTGTTCCCTTTCCTTTTTCTTCCCTGCTCCAATCCCGATCAAAACCCCTCTAATGACTACTTTGTGTGTTTCCCACAGGCTAGCTCTCGTTATATCTGATGTATCGTTTAGTTCATAGAAACTAATCAGTTCCTGTTCTATCTTGGCTGTAACTTCCGGGTCCTGTAGTAGAGAATTGTTTAATTTCCAAGTCCTCCCTGTTCCACTCTCTCCCTGTACTTCGAACTGGATTACTACTGGGGCATGGTCCGAAAGGGTAATTGATTTAATTTCTGCTTTTTTCAGGTTTGGGACTAATTGGTGGTCAAGTAGGATATAATCTAATCTTGCGAAGGAATTATGTGGAGCTGAGTAGTGAGTGTAATCTCTCTCTTTTGGGTTGGAAATTCTCCATGCGTCTATAATCTGTGCATTGGTTAAGGTTCTCTTTAAAGCTCTATATCTCCCCTCTGTCGCCCTACTACCACCCCCCGAGTTGTCCAGTTTAGGATTTAGAGTCCAGTTCAAGTCCCCTGCAATGATTAATTTACCCGCTTTGAAACCCTCCAGCTTCTCAAGTACACTCCTTAAGAATCTGTCTGGGTTTCTGTTGGGTGCATATACATTCACTATAGTACATTTCATATCAAACAACTTGCCCCTAAGAAATAAGTATCTACCTTCCGGGTCAGCCAGTCGCTCCTCTATTTCAAATCTGGTTGTTCTATCGAACCCCATAGCTACGCCTCTTGAGTGGGCTGAAGGTGTATCCCCATAGAACCATAATGGAAATTGAAATGATAGCAGCTTTACGGGGGATGCATTAGTAGTATATGTCTCTTGGAGACAAACCACATTCCCACCTAGAAATTGGAGTTCTTTATCTATCTTGAATCTTTTTTCTTTTATATTTAATCCCCTTACGTTATATGATATTACATTAATTGCAACCATCAACTACTTTCAGTATCACTCGGAGTCTCACATAGGCTGATCCGGGGGCGCGCCCCCTTTGAGACCCAGGGGGGTAGGACATTGGGGGAATGAAAAAAAAAAAAAAGACAGAAAACCAATAATGGGGGGACTCTACCCCCAAACCCACTAATCCCTCCCTCCCCCTCTCCCCTCCCTCCTCCCCTCTTTTCCCTCCCCTTCTCCGCAACAGTACCCCTACAAAGGGTGGTCGGAGTTCCCCCCAAACTTTGTTGATCATATGGGTTAGATACCTTCCTAGAAGGGACCTTCTTCTTCCCATATATACCCAGGGGCTCCCACCAGAGACTCCCCGAAGACCTCCTCCCTCCCTCCCTCCCTTTACCCCCCCAACGCAACCGTCCTCTCCCTGCCCCATTCACCCCCTCTTTGAGTCTTTACTTTACTCTTGGCTCGGCTACTCTCATTCCTCTCCATCTAGGGATCCTTGGAGTAAGTCCGGTCTTTTCTTCAACACCCCACCCCGGTAACCGGGGGGGGGGATGTCCAGCCTTTCGCAGAACCCCTGTAAATCTTCGGGGAATCGTAGAACTGCAGACCAGCCGTCTTTTTTCCCAATTAAACAGGCGGGGAATCCCCATTGGTAGGATACACCCGAGGCCATCATCTGTTGTGTGAGGGGCTTCAACAACCTCCTTCTCACTAATGTTTCTATAGCGAGGTCCGGGAAAACCTGCAGTTCTACCCCCTCGAAGATCAATCCTGCAGATGTTCTCAGTTTCTCCATAATGAGGCCTCTCTCTTCTACATAGTGGAACCTCACTATCACGTCTCTGGGTTGCTCTTCTCTTAGCCCTGTCCGTCTTGCTATCCTGTGAGCTCTGTCTATCCTAAGGGTATCTCCGGGTTCTCTTCCCAACAATGGGTTGAATAACTGCTTTATTATACTGCCCAATTCCTTGCTACTATATTTCTCTGGGAGGCCCTTGATGCGCACATTCTTCCTTCTCCCTCGGTTGTCCTGGTCCTCCAGTTTGTATTGGAGGCTCCTGTTAACTAACTGCAGGGATGTGATTTGTTCTGTTATCTCATCTAATCTTTTGTCCTGGTTGTCTAATCTCCCCTCTATCTCTTCCACCCTCCCAAGGACTAATCCTATATCTGACCTTACTCCTGCTATTTCCATTTTTATTGAGTCCTCCATTTTTGTGAACATCTCCATTAGCATCTCCTTAATTGGGGGGCCTTCCCTCTCCTGGGGTATAACTGGCGCATTACCTCCTCCCCTTGTACCCTCCACCTCCTGTCTTATTTCCTCCCTCGCATTTACTTCCTTTGGGGGCCCCGTATTAGCTCCATTTTCCTTTCCCCCTTTTCCTTCCTCTAACATCCTTTGCTTATTTGGGCCGGATCTCCGTGTTGTTCCTAATTTTGGGCTACAGGGGCCTTCCTCCGTTATACTAGAGTTGCTTGCCATGTAACGCTGGATTCCTCCTGGGCTGGAGGCCAGTGGGGTTTTTTTACCTGTTTTTACCTTCCCTCTCATCTTTCCCTATGGCTACACTCCCCTTGTTTTTAATCCTTTCTTGACTAACCGCTAGAAAGGGGTGAGAGAGTGAGAGGAAACCCCCCGAGCCAAGACCCTTCTCCCAGGCTCTAGGTGTTAACCCTCTCTCTTCTCCCTTCCACCCTTACCCGGGATCCTTTACTTGAAGACAATGCAGTAACCCCCCTACCAAACTGCAGAACATAAACAGAGATCCACAGGTACACAAGCTGTAATCATGCTTTAAGTCCCATCAATATCTATGCAATATTTATACAATCTCTTTATCAGCTTTTGTCCTAAAAACTTCTTCTTCTCCTTGGCCAGCGCCTGCTCCTTGTGATTAAGGCTATTCGATAGAGGCTCAAAATTGGGCGCAGCTTAATTGGTAAAAGTCCCTTCCTCTGCAGACGATGACCTTGATTCTTGAGTACTCCTCTGAGTGACCCCTCAACTCTGTGTTGCATAAAAAAACAGTATCCGCTTCAATAGGGAGGGGGAGGGGGGTACTGTTATAAGTACTCTAAGCTTGCAAATTATCTCCCATGCCCAGCTATCTCCCTGCCCAAGGGGCCACACCGGAAAGGCCTTAAAGCATAGCCATGGGCCGTATACAGTTTGTTACCTCCGTAGTCGCCAGTCGTCCCCCAATCTTCTCGATGAGGCGAAAAAAAAAAAAAGAGAAAGGGGGGGAGGAGAAAAAAAAGGAGAAGAAAAAAAAAACAAAGCAGAAGTTTTATGTTCTTTGAACGCTCTTTACTTATCTCCACCGGGATTCCAGTATCCTGTTTCCCTTTCCTTTCTCTCTCCCTTCCCCCCTATTGACATTGCTTGGGGCTGGGGTTCTTTAAATGTCCTGCTAATTTCAGCATGGGAACTGGGGTGATGATCCAAATGAGAGCCTGCCTTTAAGCATTTTCTTCATTAAATGAGGCCCCCCCCAGTGTTGTATTTGTGTTTAATATGTTTAAAATATTAAGTCCTCCTCCGGGTGAATTACATAGACTCCGACAAAATATACAGCACTTAACGCGGGGGAAGGGACTTGGTCTCTATGTCTTTATCTTTGCTGTTCTCTTAGTGATCCTACCAGCCCCCTCCTCATGCCTGCACAGGATTTAGGGGGATGATGGGGGGGAGTCCTGAAGGAACCAAAGCAGAAAGCCAGCAGCGAATCTATACCCAGCCTTAGCAGTTTTCAGAGCTCATCTCCTTATGACACAGTTCTCACATGGTTCAGTATGCAGCTCTGTCCTGCCTTTCCACATTCCACCCTTAGCTCCTACTTATTGCTTAATTACTGTACCGCACTCCAGTGTCCGTGACCGAGGACTTCCTCCGCTGTGATAAATGTGGATGGTCCGGTGGGCCCTCTAGTATAGGCTTTTGGCTGCACGCCAGTAAATCGAGGCTCCCGCCGAGACTGCCGTCTCCTGCTTGTCTCCTGTGTGGGTTCCGTAGACTGGGTTCACCTACTGCTTGCGGCTTCGGGTCTGCGGCTAGTCCCGGGTATCCGACATCCGGGTCGGGGGGAGCATGGAGCAATTCCAAAGCCGCGTCAGGCTGAGGGGAGGCGGCGTGGCGAACGAGAGCGAGCCGGCTCTCCTCGGACTGCCCACATGCCTGATCAAATCACCGCTCTGCCTCTCGCCGCGCGTTAGAGAGGGGCGGAGTACGCCGTGGGGATTCCAGGTAGAGAGGGAGGGGTGGAGGAGCTCCGGACGAGCCTATCTTCTGGTGATCCGCCCCATCCTCCCGATGGGATGTTGTTAATCTATAAAGTTGATAAAAAAAAAAAAATGTAAACAGACAGTGTAAAAATAAAAAATGTATGAAATAAAATAAAATAAATAATACATTTTTAAAACATCTAAAGAACCTACAGTTGGGCAAATGCTTTGGGTCGAGCAAAAGTTCAGCCTGAACATTGCCTATTTGCCCCTTCACTGAACACCAAAATTTGCAGGGCGTTTGGCTAGTGTTTGTCCCGCTGAACACCCTGCTATGCACTGCGTGCTACACAGTGATTCTAAGCCCTGATTGGCTAAAGCTTTGCCCAATCAGGGCGCAGTGAATATCTGGTTGTTAAGGAGTGGCCCGGGAAGCCGACTGCGGCATCCTTGACAATCGATGAATCATCAGCTGTCAATGGGTTTCCCCAAATTATTGACAATAAAAAAGTGAAAAAAACTGTGTGGGGTCCCCCTCAGTCCATACCAGACCCTTTTATGAGTGTGAACCCCCTACTGAACCATGCCAGGCCACATGCCCTCAACATGGGAGGGTGAGTGCTTTGGGCAGAGGGTGTCCCCATGTTGATGGTGACAAGGGGCTCATGCCTGGGCTGTGGTTGTGGGGGTCTGCAAGCAGGGGGTGTATCGGAATCTGGAAGTCCCCTTTAAGAAAGGAGCCCCCAGATCCCCCTCCCTATGTGAATAAGTATGGGGTACATGGTACCCCTACCCATTCACTAAAAAAAGTGTCAAAAAGTAATAAAAACATAGAGACAGTTTTTGACAATTCCTTTATTAAAAAAACAAACAAAAAAACAGTGTCCCCAGATGTAGATCGATCATCAATCACAACACTGCCACCATCGCTGGACTTGAAAATGAAAAAAAAAAAAGATCCACTCTCAACTAAGGCAAACTGCCCGAAAGCCTGGCTTGCTGTTTGACAGTTCTTATATAGGTTAGGGGCAAAACCACCTGGCAACATCACTTGGTAACACATCCCCTTTGTGACATCATCGACCAGTGCTCACTCATGCATATCCAAATGGTGTTGGCACCACAAATGAGATATCATCGCAAATGTTATAATGAGAGCAATAATTCTAGCACCAGACCTCTAGTACAACTTTAAACTGTTAACCTGTAAAGGCATTTAAAGCAAGATTTCTAAGTACCGTAGTTTGCCGTCATTCCACAAGCATGCACAATTTTAAAGCATGATATGTTACACATTTATTTACTTAGTATAACATCGTCTTTTATATTTTAACAAACATTTGGGTAGTATATTGTGTTTTTTGCATTAACATTCATTAAAGTGGTAGTAAACCCTCTAATGTTTTTTTTTTTTTGCGACCTGCAAAGCAAAAGGCATAATGAGCTAGTATGCACAGCATACTAGCTCATTATGAAATACTTACCTTAGAACGAGGCCCCGACATCTGGCCCGATCCACGCCGAGGGAGCTGACATGCTCCCTTGGCGTTTCTTCCGGGAATCGCGGCTCCGGCGCTGTGAGTGGCCGGAGCCGCGATACGATATCGTCACTCCCGCACATACGCGGGGGAGATCTCATCCCGGCCGGTCGGCCACTGACGGATTTTCAGCCGAGAATCCCCCTTGTGCGTATGCGCCGCTGCAGTCAGCGGCGCATACCGAGGGGAATATCTCCTAAACCGTACAGGTTTAGGAGATTTTTTTTTGCCTACAGGTAAGCCTTATTATAGGCTTTCCTGTAGGTAAAAGTGAAAAAAAGAGTATACAACCACTTTAAAGTGTGTGTTTAAAAAGCTGCTTCACAAATACTGTGTGATATAATAAATTGCAACATTCATCATTTTATTCTTTAGGGCCTCTGCTTAAAAAATATATATACCGGTATATCATGTTTGAGGGTTCTAAGTAATTTTTACACATTTATGTGAGAAATGACGGAATAAGCTTGGGAATCAAGCAGATCTAAATCTAAAGGGCTCAGTTTTACTGGCGTGTTGGCATAAACACACAGTAAAACTGTAAAAGGCTCCTTTTTCACCCTTCTTATCATTCTTTTTTGCCTCTTCATACTGCTTATTTCCTGCAGTTTCTTGGCAAGTACCTCCTGTCTATGTGCACTCACTTCAGTAGTGGTGGGATTTCTGATTGTGACAACAGTGGAACATGCCCGCGCAGGGATTTATGGTACATCCCCTTACACTTTTCACCAAGACCTTTATGTGACTAAGAGCCGGTTCACACAGGGGCAACGCGAATTCCAATGTGACTTTTGTAGGCAACTTGGACACGACTTGTCAACACGACTTGTCAACACGACTTGGGGCGACTTACAACATGACTTTAACCCAGGTATGCTGGGACTGTGACGTCACCGCGTGACATCACCTGTTGACCACACCCTATACCTATATAAGTCGCCACGCACATCGCACAAGCCAGTACAGCGGAAGACATTGCCTTGTCAACATCAGAAGAAGAAAGAAGAGAGAAGAGGGAAGAAAGAAGAATGAAGAGGGAAGAAGGACAGAGGACGGAGGAGACTGGGCTCCTCTGCTAGTAAAAGAACTCCAAGAAGACAGAGCAGGAGCCCGGGAGAAGACAGAGGAGAGCGGGAGAAGAGGCAGGACACCGGGAGAAGAGGCCAAACAGAGCGGAGAAGTAGTTAGAAGACCCTCAAAGTCAGAAGAAGACCCTGGAACTGATTAATAAATTACTTTTAAAACTTGTGTTGTGTTTTTTATTGACACTTTTTCCCCAGGTGAATGGGTAGGGGTACGATGTACCCCTTACTCATCCACATAGGGTGGGGGGCCGGGATCTGAGGGCCCCCTTATTAAAGGGTTCTCCTGGATTTCGATAAGCCCCCCACCCACAGACCCCGACAACTAACGGCCAGGGTTGTCGGGAAGAGGCCCTTGTCCTCATCAACATGGGGACAAGGTGCTTTGGGGTGGGGGGGCTCGCTCGTCCCCACCCCCTTCCTGACCGGCCAGGCTTCGTGCTCAGATAAGGGTCTGGTATGGACCTTGGGGGGACCCCCATGCCGTTTTTTTCGGCGTAGGGGGTTCCTCTTAAAAACTTTACCAGACCTAAGGGCCTGGTATGCTCCCGGAGGGGGAACCAACGCTGGATTGTTTTAATAAATTTGGCGTGGAGTTCCCTCTAGAGAGCTGATTATTCTGTGAGAGTCGCCTCAATATAGACGGAGATCCGACTTGGAGGCGACTTCCATTGAAATCAATGGGTACCAGTTGCCTAGAAGTCGGATAGTAGTAGTACAGGAACCTTTTCGGAAGTCGGAGCGACTTCAGTAGTGTGCATTAAGATGGCTCTCATTCACTTACATTGATTTTTACATGTAGCTCGACTTGAGGTGACTAGGGGCAACCTGAAGTCGGATCCTGAGTTGCCCCAGTGTGAACGGGTTCTTAGAGAGACAGATACATGTGCTGAAAGGATGGTCAGTTTAATATACAAAACCAGTTACATTTTTTTATAGGATCTTTTTATAGAATGCAGAAGAAGCATACAGATCGGCATCTTCTATCTAATCTATAATATGTAAAGATTTAATTGAACTAATTTCTGGCCATTAGGCAGAAGATGATGAGCTTAAAAGCCAACTACGTTGAAGGTGTGTGTTTATTTTTCATTCAGTCAGCTAGAAGATTCCGCCTTCTCAGCTGCAGTATGGAGAGCCAGCTGTCTAGCATTTACATAGCTAATTCATTAAAAACAGTAATTCATCCTCCCTGGAAATCACTGCAGTCCTGCATACTGGAAGACAATAATGTGCTAGTGTTTTCTGCTGCCATTGCTGACAATATCAATTATTTAGTTTTCTGTCAATTCTCATTAGACATTTCTAACCAGAGAATTTGCACTGAGTTATTGAATTACAAACAGCTAAAAGCTTTAGGGAATCTAAACTAATTAGCAAGCGTTTGTAAACCCCTTTGTTCATGGTAATTTGTTTACAAGAGTAACTCAACCTTTTAATTACGGGTGAATGCTAGGCCACATACCATTACAATCATTTCAGTTTTATTAAATAGAGGTGTACTATATGGCATGGACGCAGGCACACTTTGCTTTTAATGAGCTGCGATGACCCTGCATGCTTTATTATTACCGAAAATAAAAGATTGTCTGTAACTGTAACTGAGAAAAGGAGAAAATCTCCTGCTGCTGTAGGTTGGCATACATGCAACATTCAGCTTATACTTAAATGCCTGGCTAGAGATCAATTGGATAACATAAATTTTACATAAAAAGTAATTGCTAACAGCTACCATTTGCCAATTATAATTGTAATTTTGTTCATAAATGCAGAAATGATTTTAGTATCACCCCACCCTGGTTAGATATAGACAGTATGATCTAAGTCTGAAAAATGTGAATGCACAGAGATCATTGAAACTTAAGGATATTATGTCTTCTTCTTGAGATCCTCTATAGGCTATAATGCATTGTCAGTACTTGGTGATTCTGGCAGTGACTGCAAATTCAGTTATAAAGCAAAAATAAAAAAACAAAACAGAACTACTAAAAATATAATTGAATTAAATACGTGTAGAAAGGGAGGTTTGGGACTTTAAATGAAGCGCCTGGATAGTGGAGGTGAGTTTTAACCATGATTAGATGTTTATTAATAGTTCAGTGGAAAACCATAAATTATAATCATAGAACAAATTCATCATATATATAAGCGTCAATACATTAAAACACAATACATAGTATCCACATAACAATACTTGGCAATGGCAATTACATAAAATAAATGGAATGGTATAGTAATGCCTCTGACAGCAAGCCCGGCATCGATAGGTATACCCACATGGTAAATAAACATTCACTAGGAATAATTGGTATATATTTAAATTCATCAATTCATAACACAATAGACATGATTCCGTAAAGAGTATAACTGGAAAATCTAATCAATAAAGCTCGACGCGTTTCGTGGGCGTCTCCCACTCATCAGGAGCTGATGTTATTACAGAGTTCCTGTGAAGTGAAATAAAAAATATAAAAATGATGTATCAAGCATAATCATAAGGATTTGATACGCATAGAAGGTTTGGCCGAAGCAGACTCACCAGTCCAGACGGCAAGCAATGTGTGTGCGGGTGGATGCTAGGTGGGCTGGGCATATACTTCCTCCCTGGGAACTGAGGCAGCTGAAGGATGGATGCGACTTCGGACAAAGCAAGGAAAACACCAACAAAAAAAGTGTGTCTGAAAGTAAAAATGAATGTAAAATAAAAATAAAGATAACAAATATGGTGAAAGGTGTATGATAATTGAAGCCATTAGATCTAGGAGCAGGGTGTTGGTTAACATGTAAACCAAATAGTGATGTGTTATATTTGTGTAGATGAAAATGTCAGTTTGTATAATGCACTAATTAAAGAGAATAACGTGTGTGTATACGCAAGGAAGTGTAAGTGCATAAATTGAGGTGAATGAAGTAAGTAAAAATGTAATGTGAATGTGACATAAAAGACAGGGGGGAATAATGAAATTACCTGTGAGCAAAAGTGTAAGGGTTGGATGGGAAAAGAGACAGAGTTTTGGCCCGAATGTCGCTCCAAAGATAACACCAACAAATCAAAGGTTGGTGTGTACAGACCCCATGCAGAGACCAGCAGCAACAGACAGCTGGCTCCGAGTGGGGTTTAAATAAGCCGCCAACGCCACGCACGCGGGAACACAAAGGGAGGGGCCACGCCTGACCTGGATTGACAGCCAGCGTCAGGCGCACCGTACCCTCCTAATGGCCACACGGAGAAGAAAATACCGAACGTCGGCGCGATGACGTCAGAAACTGACGTCACACGCTCGGCGTAGGTTGCGTGGCGCCGATGCGCAGAGTAGAATCCACCGGAACATCCCGATCAAAAAGTGATAAGGGAGGAATGGAGGATACACTGGCGCATCGCAGTTCCCACAAGGAGGAAAGAGAAAGCCCAGCAACGCCCAAACTCCCAACAGCCCCACACAGGGCAACCACAGCTGGCTAGTGAGCATGCAACAAAGGGCCCTAATAATTAAGCATCCATGTGGGGTACCTGTACAGTGTCGATAAATGCTGACAATTAACAAAATTAAATAGAAATTATAAGTGTATAAAGCCAAAAATCTGGAAATATAACCAACATTTATACCTCACACAGGGAGGGTAGGGGAACACTACCTGTCCCGTATATCCAAGTGCTTCCATCCCGATATATATTCAAGTAAGGGGGGGGGGGGGAATTTTTGGGACTTTATATGAGGCCTGGATACATGCCTCCATCCCGGTAATTTGATACGTGTAGAAAGGGAGGTTTGGGACTTTAAATGAAGCGCCTGGATAGTGGAGGTGAGTTTTAACCATGATTAGATGTTTATTAATAGTTCAGTGGAAAACCATAAATTATAATCATAGAACAAATTCATCATATATATAAGCGTCAATACATTAAAACACAATACATAGTATCCACATAACAATACTTGGCAATGGCAATTACATAAAATAAATGGAATGGCATAGTAATGCCTCTGACAGCAAGCCCGGCATCGATAGGTATACCCACATGGTAAATAAACATTCACTAGGAATAATTGGTATATATTTAAATTCATCAATTCATAACACAATAGACATGATTCCGTAAAGAGTATAACTGGAAAATCTAATCAATAAAGCTCGACGCGTTTCGTGGGCGTCTCCCACTCATCAGGAGCTGATGTTATTACAGAGTTCCTGTGAAGTGAAATAAAAAATATAAAAATGATGTATCAAGCATAATCATAAGGATTTGATACGCATAGAAGGTTTGGCCGAAGCAGACTCACCAGTCCAGACGGCAAGCAATGTGTGTGCGGGTGGATGCTAGGTGGGCTGGGCATATACTTCCTCCCTGGGAACTGAGGCAGCTGAAGGATGGATGCGACTTCGGACAAAGCAAGGAAAACACCAACAAAAAAAGTGTGTCTGAAAGTAAAAATGAATGTAAAATAAAAATAAAGATAACAAATATGGTGAAAGGTGTATGATAATTGAAGCCATTAGATCTAGGAGCAGGGTGTTGGTTAACATGTAAACCAAATAGTGATGTGTTATATTTGTGTAGATGAAAATGTCAGTTTGTATAATGCACTAATTAAAGAGAATAACGTGTGTGTATACGCAAGGAAGTGTAAGTGCATAAATTGAGGTGAATGAAGTAAGTAAAAATGTAATGTGAATGTGACATAAAAGACAGGGGGGAATAATGAAATTACCTGTGAGCAAAAGTGTAAGGGTTGGATGGGAAAAGAGACAGAGTTTTGGCCCGAATGTCGCTCCAAAGATAACACCAACAAATCAAAGGTTGGTGTGTACAGACCCCATGCAGAGACCAGCAGCAACAGACAGCTGGCTCCGAGTGGGGTTTAAATAAGCCGCCAACGCCACGCACGCGGGAACACAAAGGGAGGGGCCACGCCTGACCTGGATTGACAGCCAGCGTCAGGCGCACCGTACCCTCCTAATGGCCACACGGAGAAGAAAATACCGAACGTCGGCGCGATGATGTCAGAAACTGACGTCACACGCTCGGCGTAGGTTGCGTGGCGCCGATGCGCAGAGTAGAATCCACCGGAACATCCCGATCAAAAAGTGATAAGGGAGGAATGGAGGATACACTGGCGCATCGCAGTTCCCACAAGGAGGAAAGAGAAAGCCCAGCAACGCCCAAACTCCCAACAGCCCCACACAGGGCAACCACAGCTGGCTAGTGAGCATGCAACAAAGGGCCCTAATAATTAAGCATCCATGTGGGGTACCTGTACAGTGTCGATAAATGCTGACAATTAACAAAATTAAATAGAAATTATAAGTGTATAAAGCCAAAAATCTGGAAATATAACCAACATTTATACCTCACACAGGGAGGGTAGGGGAACACTACCTGTCCCGTATATCCAAGTGCTTCCATCCCGATATATATTCAAGTAAGGGGGGGGGGGGAATTTTTGGGACTTTATATGAGGCCTGGATACATGCCTCCATCCCGGTAATTTGATACGTGTAGAAAGGGAGGTTTGGGACTTTAAATGAAGCGCCTGGATAGTGGAGGTGAGTTTTAACCATGATTAGATGTTTATTAATAGTTCAGTGGAAAACCATAAATTATAATCATAGAACAAATTCATCATATATATAAGCGTCAATACATTAAAACACAATACATAGTATCCACATAACAATACTTGGCAATGGCAATTACATAAAATAAATGGAATGGCATAGTAATGCCTCTGACAGCAAGCCCGGCATCGATAGGTATACCCACATGGTAAATAAACATTCACTAGGAATAATTGGTATATATTTAAATTCATCAATTCATAACACAATAGACATGATTCCGTAAAGAGTATAACTGGAAAATCTAATCAATAAAGCTCGACGCGTTTCGTGGGCGTCTCCCACTCATCAGGAGCTGATGTTATTACAGAGTTCCTGTGAAGTGAAATAAAAAATATAAAAATGATGTATCAAGCATAATCATAAGGATTTGATACGCATAGAAGGTTTGGCCGAAGCAGACTCACCAGTCCAGACGGCAAGCAATGTGTGTGCGGGTGGATGCTAGGTGGGCTGGGCATATACTTCCTCCCTGGGAACTGAGGCAGCTGAAGGATGGATGCGACTTCGGACAAAGCAAGGAAAACACCAACAAAAAAAGTGTGTCTGAAAGTAAAAATGAATGTAAAATAAAAATAAAGATAACAAATATGGTGAAAGGTGTATGATAATTGAAGCCATTAGATCTAGGAGCAGGGTGTTGGTTAACATGTAAACCAAATAGTGATGTGTTATATTTGTGTAGATGAAAATGTCAGTTTGTATAATGCACTAATTAAAGAGAATAACGTGTGTGTATACGCAAGGAAGTGTAAGTGCATAAATTGAGGTGAATGAAGTAAGTAAAAATGTAATGTGAATGTGACATAAAAGACAGGGGGGAATAATGAAATTACCTGTGAGCAAAAGTGTAAGGGTTGGATGGGAAAAGAGACAGAGTTTTGGCCCGAATGTCGCTCCAAAGATAACACCAACAAATCAAAGGTTGGTGTGTACAGACCCCATGCAGAGACCAGCAGCAACAGACAGCTGGCTCCGAGTGGGGTTTAAATAAGCCGCCAACGCCACGCACGCGGGAACACAAAGGGAGGGGCCACGCCTGACCTGGATTGACAGCCAGCGTCAGGCGCACCGTACCCTCCTAATGGCCACACGGAGAAGAAAATACCGAACGTCGGCGCGATGACGTCAGAAACTGACGTCACACGCTCGGCGTAGGTTGCGTGGCGCCGATGCGCAGAGTAGAATCCACCGGAACATCCCGATCAAAAAGTGATAAGGGAGGAATGGAGGATACACTGGCGCATCGCAGTTCCCACAAGGAGGAAAGAGAAAGCCCAGCAACGCCCAAACTCCCAACAGCCCCACACAGGGCAACCACAGCTGGCTAGTGAGCATGCAACAAAGGGCCCTAATAATTAAGCATCCATGTGGGGTACCTGTACAGTGTCGATAAATGCTGACAATTAACAAAATTAAATAGAAATTATAAGTGTATAAAGCCAAAAATCTGGAAATATAACCAACATTTATACCTCACACAGGGAGGGTAGGGGAACACTACCTGTCCCGTATATCCAAGTGCTTCCATCCCGATATATATTCAAGTAAGGGGGGGGGGGAATTTTTGGGACTTTATATGAGGCCTGGATACATGCCTCCATCCCGGTAATTTGATACGTGTAGAAAGGGAGGTTTGGGACTTTAAATGAAGCGCCTGGATAGTGGAGGTGAGTTTTAACCATGATTAGATGTTTATTAATAGTTCAGTGGAAAACCATAAATTATAATCATAGAACAAATTCATCATATATATAAGCGTCAATACATTAAAACACAATACATAGTATCCACATAACAATACTTGGCAATGGCAATTACATAAAATAAATGGAATGGCATAGTAATGCCTCTGACAGCAAGCCCGGCATCGATAGGTATACCCACATGGTAAATAAACATTCACTAGGAATAATTGGTATATATTTAAATTCATCAATTCATAACACAATAGACATGATTCCGTAAAGAGTATAACTGGAAAATCTAATCAATAAAGCTCGACGCGTTTCGTGGGCGTCTCCCACTCATCAGGAGCTGATGTTATTACAGAGTTCCTGTGAAGTGAAATAAAAAATATAAAAATGATGTATCAAGCATAATCATAAGGATTTGATACGCATAGAAGGTTTGGCCGAAGCAGACTCACCAGTCCAGACGGCAAGCAATGTGTGTGCGGGTGGATGCTAGGTGGGCTGGGCATATACTTCCTCCCTGGGAACTGAGGCAGCTGAAGGATGGATGCGACTTCGGACAAAGCAAGGAAAACACCAACAAAAAAAGTGTGTCTGAAAGTAAAAATGAATGTAAAATAAAAATAAAGATAACAAATATGGTGAAAGGTGTATGATAATTGAAGCCATTAGATCTAGGAGCAGGGTGTTGGTTAACATGTAAACCAAATAGTGATGTGTTATATTTGTGTAGATGAAAATGTCAGTTTGTATAATGCACTAATTAAAGAGAATAACGTGTGTGTATACGCAAGGAAGTGTAAGTGCATAAATTGAGGTGAATGAAGTAAGTAAAAATGTAATGTGAATGTGACATAAAAGACAGGGGGGAATAATGAAATTACCTGTGAGCAAAAGTGTAAGGGTTGGATGGGAAAAGAGACAGAGTTTTGGCCCGAATGTCGCTCCAAAGATAACACCAACAAATCAAAGGTTGGTGTGTACAGACCCCATGCAGAGACCAGCAGCAACAGACAGCTGGCTCCGAGTGGGGTTTAAATAAGCCGCCAACGCCACGCACGCGGGAACACAAAGGGAGGGGCCACGCCTGACCTGGATTGACAGCCAGCGTCAGGCGCACCGTACCCTCCTAATGGCCACACGGAGAAGAAAATACCGAACGTCGGCGCGATGACGTCAGAAACTGACGTCACACGCTCGGCGTAGGTTGCGTGGCGCCGATGCGCAGAGTAGAATCCACCGGAACATCCCGATCAAAAAGTGATAAGGGAGGAATGGAGGATACACTGGCGCATCGCAGTTCCCACAAGGAGGAAAGAGAAAGCCCAGCAACGCCCAAACTCCCAACAGCCCCACACAGGGCAACCACAGCTGGCTAGTGAGCATGCAACAAAGGGCCCTAATAATTAAGCATCCATGTGGGGTACCTGTACAGTGTCGATAAATGCTGACAATTAACAAAATTAAATAGAAATTATAAGTGTATAAAGCCAAAAATCTGGAAATATAACCAACATTTATACCTCACACAGGGAGGGTAGGGGAACACTACCTGTCCCGTATATCCAAGTGCTTCCATCCCGATATATATTCAAGTAAGGGGGGGGGGGAATTTTTGGGACTTTATATGAGGCCTGGATACATGCCTCCATCCCGGTAATTTGATACGTGTAGAAAGGGAGGTTTGGGACTTTAAATGAAGCGCCTGGATAGTGGAGGTGAGTTTTAACCATGATTAGATGTTTATTAATAGTTCAGTGGAAAACCATAAATTATAATCATAGAACAAATTCATCATATATATAAGCGTCAATACATTAAAACACAATACATAGTATCCACATAACAATACTTGGCAATGGCAATTACATAAAATAAATGGAATGGCATAGTAATGCCTCTGACAGCAAGCCCGGCATCGATAGGTATACCCACATGGTAAATAAACATTCACTAGGAATAATTGGTATATATTTAAATTCATCAATTCATAACACAATAGACATGATTCCGTAAAGAGTATAACTGGAAAATCTAATCAATAAAGCTCGACGCGTTTCGTGGGCGTCTCCCACTCATCAGGAGCTGATGTTATTACAGAGTTCCTGTGAAGTGAAATAAAAAATATAAAAATGATGTATCAAGCATAATCATAAGGATTTGATACGCATAGAAGGTTTGGCCGAAGCAGACTCACCAGTCCAGACGGCAAGCAATGTGTGTGCGGGTGGATGCTAGGTGGGCTGGGCATATACTTCCTCCCTGGGAACTGAGGCAGCTGAAGGATGGATGCGACTTCGGACAAAGCAAGGAAAACACCAACAAAAAAAGTGTGTCTGAAAGTAAAAATGAATGTAAAATAAAAATAAAGATAACAAATATGGTGAAAGGTGTATGATAATTGAAGCCATTAGATCTAGGAGCAGGGTGTTGGTTAACATGTAAACCAAATAGTGATGTGTTATATTTGTGTAGATGAAAATGTCAGTTTGTATAATGCACTAATTAAAGAGAATAACGTGTGTGTATACGCAAGGAAGTGTAAGTGCATAAATTGAGGTGAATGAAGTAAGTAAAAATGTAATGTGAATGTGACATAAAAGACAGGGGGGAATAATGAAATTACCTGTGAGCAAAAGTGTAAGGGTTGGATGGGAAAAGAGACAGAGTTTTGGCCCGAATGTCGCTCCAAAGATAACACCAACAAATCAAAGGTTGGTGTGTACAGACCCCATGCAGAGACCAGCAGCAACAGACAGCTGGCTCCGAGTGGGGTTTAAATAAGCCGCCAACGCCACGCACGCGGGAACACAAAGGGAGGGGCCACGCCTGACCTGGATTGACAGCCAGCGTCAGGCGCACCGTACCCTCCTAATGGCCACACGGAGAAGAAAATACCGAACGTCGGCGCGATGACGTCAGAAACTGACGTCACACGCTCGGCGTAGGTTGCGTGGCGCCGATGCGCAGAGTAGAATCCACCGGAACATCCCGATCAAAAAGTGATAAGGGAGGAATGGAGGATACACTGGCGCATCGCAGTTCCCACAAGGAGGAAAGAGAAAGCCCAGCAACGCCCAAACTCCCAACAGCCCCACACAGGGCAACCACAGCTGGCTAGTGAGCATGCAACAAAGGGCCCTAATAATTAAGCATCCATGTGGGGTACCTGTACAGTGTCGATAAATGCTGACAATTAACAAAATTAAATAGAAATTATAAGTGTATAAAGCCAAAAATCTGGAAATATAACCAACATTTATACCTCACACAGGGAGGGTAGGGGAACACTACCTGTCCCGTATATCCAAGTGCTTCCATCCCGATATATATTCAAGTAAGGGGGGGGGGGGAATTTTTGGGACTTTATATGAGGCCTGGATACATGCCTCCATCCCGGTAATTTGATACGTGTAGAAAGGGAGGTTTGGGACTTTAAATGAAGCGCCTGGATAGTGGAGGTGAGTTTTAACCATGATTAGATGTTTATTAATAGTTCAGTGGAAAACCATAAATTATAATCATAGAACAAATTCATCATATATATAAGCGTCAATACATTAAAACACAATACATAGTATCCACATAACAATACTTGGCAATGGCAATTACATAAAATAAATGGAATGGCATAGTAATGCCTCTGACAGCAAGCCCGGCATCGATAGGTATACCCACATGGTAAATAAACATTCACTAGGAATAATTGGTATATATTTAAATTCATCAATTCATAACACAATAGACATGATTCCGTAAAGAGTATAACTGGAAAATCTAATCAATAAAGCTCGACGCGTTTCGTGGGCGTCTCCCACTCATCAGGAGCTGATGTTATTACAGAGTTCCTGTGAAGTGAAATAAAAAATATAAAAATGATGTATCAAGCATAATCATAAGGATTTGATACGCATAGAAGGTTTGGCCGAAGCAGACTCACCAGTCCAGACGGCAAGCAATGTGTGTGCGGGTGGATGCTAGGTGGGCTGGGCATATACTTCCTCCCTGGGAACTGAGGCAGCTGAAGGATGGATGCGACTTCGGACAAAGCAAGGAAAACACCAACAAAAAAAGTGTGTCTGAAAGTAAAAATGAATGTAAAATAAAAATAAAGATAACAAATATGGTGAAAGGTGTATGATAATTGAAGCCATTAGATCTAGGAGCAGGGTGTTGGTTAACATGTAACACATGTACACACCAACCTTTGATTTGTTGGTGTTATCTTTGGAGCGACATTCGGGCCAAAACTCTGTCTCTTTTCCCATCCAACCCTTACACTTTTGCTCACAGGTAATTTCATTATTCCCCCCTGTCTTTTATGTCACATTCACATTACATTTTTACTTACTTCATTCACCTCAATTTATGCACTTACACTTCCTTGCGTATACACACACGTTATTCTCTTTAATTAGTGCATTATACAAACTGACATTTTCATCTACACAAATATAACACATCACTATTTGGTTTACATGTTAACCAACACCCTGCTCCTAGATCTAATGGCTTCAATTATCATACACCTTTCACCATATTTGTTATCTTTATTTTTATTTTACATTCATTTTTACTTTCAGACACACTTTTTTTGTTGGTGTTTTCCTTGCTTTGTCCGAAGTCGCATCCATCCTTCAGCTGCCTCAGTTCCCAGGGAGGAAGTATATGCCCAGCCCACCTAGCATCCACCCGCACACACATTGCTTGCCGTCTGGACTGGTGAGTCTGCTTCGGCCAAACCTTCTATGCGTATCAAATCCTTATGATTATGCTTGATACATCATTTTTATATTTTTTATTTCACTTCACAGGAACTCTGTAATAACATCAGCTCCTGATGAGTGGGAGACGCCCACGAAACGCGTCGAGCTTTATTGATTAGATTTTCCAGTTATACTCTTTACGGAATCATGTCTATTGTGTTATGAATTGATGAATTTAAATATATACCAATTATTCCTAGTGAATGTTTATTTACCATGTGGGTATACCTATCGATGCCGGGCTTGCTGTCAGAGGCATTACTATGCCATTCCATTTATTTTATGTAATTGCCATTGCCAAGTATTGTTATGTGGATACTATGTATTGTGTTTTAATGTATTGACGCTTATATATATGATGAATTTGTTCTATGATTATAATTTATGGTTTTCCACTGAACTATTAATAAACATCTAATCATGGTTAAAACTCACCTCCACTATCCAGGCGCTTCATTTAAAGTCCCAAACCTCCCTTTCTACACGTATCAAATTACCGGGATGGAGGCATGTATCCAGGCCTCATATAAAGTCCCAAAAATTCCCCCCCCCCCCTTACTTGAATATATATCGGGATGGAAGCACTTGGATATACGGGACAGGTAGTGTTCCCCTACCCTCCCTGTGTGAGGTATAAATGTTGGTTATATTTCCAGATTTTTGGCTTTATACACTTATAATTTCTATTTAATTTTGTTAATTGTCAGCATTTATCGACACTGTACAGGTACCCCACATGGATGCTTAATTATTAGGGCCCTTTGTTGCATGCTCACTAGCCAGCTGTGGTTGCCCTGTGTGGGGCTGTTGGGAGTTTGGGCGTTGCTGGGCTTTCTCTTTCCTCCTTGTGGGAACTGCGATGCGCCAGTGTATCCTCCATTCCTCCCTTATCACTTTTTGATCGGGATGTTCCGGTGGATTCTACTCTGCGCATCGGCGCCACGCAACCTACGCCGAGCGTGTGACGTCAGTTTCTGACGTCATCGCGCCGACGTTCGGTATTTTCTTCTCCGTGTGGCCATTAGGAGGGTACGGTGCGCCTGACGCTGGCTGTCAATCCAGGTCAGGCGTGGCCCCTCCCTTTGTGTTCCCGCGTGCGTGGCGTTGGCGGCTTATTTAAACCCCACTCGGAGCCAGCTGTCTGTTGCTGCTGGTCTCTGCATGGGGTCTGTACACACCAACCTTTGATTTGTTGGTGTTATCTTTGGAGCGACATTCGGGCCAAAACTCTGTCTCTTTTCCCATCCAACCCTTACACTTTTGCTCACAGGTAATTTCATTATTCCCCCCTGTCTTTTATGTCACATTCACATTACATTTTTACTTACTTCATTCACCTCAATTTATGCACTTACACTTCCTTGCGTATACACACACGTTATTCTCTTTAATTAGTGCATTATACAAACTGACATTTTCATCTACACAAATATAACACATCACTATTTGGTTTACATGTTAACCAACACCCTGCTCCTAGATCTAATGGCTTCAATTATCATACACCTTTCACCATATTTGTTATCTTTATTTTTATTTTACATTCATTTTTACTTTCAGACACACTTTTTTTGTTGGTGTTTTCCTTGCTTTGTCCGAAGTCGCATCCATCCTTCAGCTGCCTCAGTTCCCAGGGAGGAAGTATATGCCCAGCCCACCTAGCATCCACCCGCACACACATTGCTTGCCGTCTGGACTGGTGAGTCTGCTTCGGCCAAACCTTCTATGCGTATCAAATCCTTATGATTATGCTTGATACATCATTTTTATATTTTTTATTTCACTTCACAGGAACTCTGTAATAACATCAGCTCCTGATGAGTGGGAGACGCCCACGAAACGCGTCGAGCTTTATTGATTAGATTTTCCAGTTATACTCTTTACGGAATCATGTCTATTGTGTTATGAATTGATGAATTTAAATATATACCAATTATTCCTAGTGAATGTTTATTTACCATGTGGGTATACCTATCGATGCCGGGCTTGCTGTCAGAGGCATTACTATGCCATTCCATTTATTTTATGTAATTGCCATTGCCAAGTATTGTTATGTGGATACTATGTATTGTGTTTTAATGTATTGACGCTTATATATATGATGAATTTGTTCTATGATTATAATTTATGGTTTTCCACTGAACTATTAATAAACATCTAATCATGGTTAAAACTCACCTCCACTATCCAGGCGCTTCATTTAAAGTCCCAAACCTCCCTTTCTACACGTATCAAATTACCGGGATGGAGGCATGTATCCAGGCCTCATATAAAGTCCCAAAAATTCCCCCCCCCCCTTACTTGAATATATATCGGGATGGAAGCACTTGGATATACGGGACAGGTAGTGTTCCCCTACCCTCCCTGTGTGAGGTATAAATGTTGGTTATATTTCCAGATTTTTGGCTTTATACACTTATAATTTCTATTTAATTTTGTTAATTGTCAGCATTTATCGACACTGTACAGGTACCCCACATGGATGCTTAATTATTAGGGCCCTTTGTTGCATGCTCACTAGCCAGCTGTGGTTGCCCTGTGTGGGGCTGTTGGGAGTTTGGGCGTTGCTGGGCTTTCTCTTTCCTCCTTGTGGGAACTGCGATGCGCCAGTGTATCCTCCATTCCTCCCTTATCACTTTTTGATCGGGATGTTCCGGTGGATTCTACTCTGCGCATCGGCGCCACGCAACCTACGCCGAGCGTGTGACGTCAGTTTCTGACGTCATCGCGCCGACGTTCGGTATTTTCTTCTCCGTGTGGCCATTAGGAGGGTACGGTGCGCCTGACGCTGGCTGTCAATCCAGGTCAGGCGTGGCCCCTCCCTTTGTGTTCCCGCGTGCGTGGCGTTGGCGGCTTATTTAAACCCCACTCGGAGCCAGCTGTCTGTTGCTGCTGGTCTCTGCATGGGGTCTGTACACACCAACCTTTGATTTGTTGGTGTTATCTTTGGAGCGACATTCGGGCCAAAACTCTGTCTCTTTTCCCATCCAACCCTTACACTTTTGCTCACAGGTAATTTCATTATTCCCCCCTGTCTTTTATGTCACATTCACATTACATTTTTACTTACTTCATTCACCTCAATTTATGCACTTACACTTCCTTGCGTATACACACACGTTATTCTCTTTAATTAGTGCATTATACAAACTGACATTTTCATCTACACAAATATAACACATCACTATTTGGTTTACATGTTAACCAACACCCTGCTCCTAGATCTAATGGCTTCAATTATCATACACCTTTCACCATATTTGTTATCTTTATTTTTATTTTACATTCATTTTTACTTTCAGACACACTTTTTTTGTTGGTGTTTTCCTTGCTTTGTCCGAAGTCGCATCCATCCTTCAGCTGCCTCAGTTCCCAGGGAGGAAGTATATGCCCAGCCCACCTAGCATCCACCCGCACACACATTGCTTGCCGTCTGGACTGGTGAGTCTGCTTCGGCCAAACCTTCTATGCGTATCAAATCCTTATGATTATGCTTGATACATCATTTTTATATTTTTTATTTCACTTCACAGGAACTCTGTAATAACATCAGCTCCTGATGAGTGGGAGACGCCCACGAAACGCGTCGAGCTTTATTGATTAGATTTTCCAGTTATACTCTTTACGGAATCATGTCTATTGTGTTATGAATTGATGAATTTAAATATATACCAATTATTCCTAGTGAATGTTTATTTACCATGTGGGTATACCTATCGATGCCGGGCTTGCTGTCAGAGGCATTACTATGCCATTCCATTTATTTTATGTAATTGCCATTGCCAAGTATTGTTATGTGGATACTATGTATTGTGTTTTAATGTATTGACGCTTATATATATGATGAATTTGTTCTATGATTATAATTTATGGTTTTCCACTGAACTATTAATAAACATCTAATCATGGTTAAAACTCACCTCCACTATCCAGGCGCTTCATTTAAAGTCCCAAACCTCCCTTTCTACACGTATCAAATTACCGGGATGGAGGCATGTATCCAGGCCTCATATAAAGTCCCAAAAATTCCCCCCCCCCCTTACTTGAATATATATCGGGATGGAAGCACTTGGATATACGGGACAGGTAGTGTTCCCCTACCCTCCCTGTGTGAGGTATAAATGTTGGTTATATTTCCAGATTTTTGGCTTTATACACTTATAATTTCTATTTAATTTTGTTAATTGTCAGCATTTATCGACACTGTACAGGTACCCCACATGGATGCTTAATTATTAGGGCCCTTTGTTGCATGCTCACTAGCCAGCTGTGGTTGCCCTGTGTGGGGCTGTTGGGAGTTTGGGCGTTGCTGGGCTTTCTCTTTCCTCCTTGTGGGAACTGCGATGCGCCAGTGTATCCTCCATTCCTCCCTTATCACTTTTTGATCGGGATGTTCCGGTGGATTCTACTCTGCGCATCGGCGCCACGCAACCTACGCCGAGCGTGTGACGTCAGTTTCTGACGTCATCGCGCCGACGTTCGGTATTTTCTTCTCCGTGTGGCCATTAGGAGGGTACGGTGTGCCTGACGCTGGCTGTCAATCCAGGTCAGGCGTGGCCCCTCCCTTTGTGTTCCCGCGTGCGTGGCGTTGGCGGCTTATTTAAACCCCACTCGGAGCCAGCTGTCTGTTGCTGCTGGTCTCTGCATGGGGTCTGTACACACCAACCTTTGATTTGTTGGTGTTATCTTTGGAGCGACATTCGGGCCAAAACTCTGTCTCTTTTCCCATCCAACCCTTACACTTTTGCTCACAGGTAATTTCATTATTCCCCCCTGTCTTTTATGTCACATTCACATTACATTTTTACTTACTTCATTCACCTCAATTTATGCACTTACACTTCCTTGCGTATACACACACGTTATTCTCTTTAATTAGTGCATTATACAAACTGACATTTTCATCTACACAAATATAACACATCACTATTTGGTTTACATGTTAACCAACACCCTGCTCCTAGATCTAATGGCTTCAATTATCATACACCTTTCACCATATTTGTTATCTTTATTTTTATTTTACATTCATTTTTACTTTCAGACACACTTTTTTTGTTGGTGTTTTCCTTGCTTTGTCCGAAGTCGCATCCATCCTTCAGCTGCCTCAGTTCCCAGGGAGGAAGTATATGCCCAGCCCACCTAGCATCCACCCGCACACACATTGCTTGCCGTCTGGACTGGTGAGTCCTGCTTCCGGCCCCCTTCTATGCGTATCAAATCCTTATGATTATGCTTGATACATCATTTTTATATTTTTTATTTCACTTCACAGGAACTCTGTAATAACATCAGCTCCTGATGAGTGGGAGACGCCCACGAAACGCGTCGAGCTTTATTGATTAGATTTTCCAGTTATACTCTTTACGGAATCATGTCTATTGTGTTATGAATTGATGAATTTAAATATATACCAATTATTCCTAGTGAATGTTTATTTACCATGTGGGTATACCTATCGATGCCGGGCTTGCTGTCAGAGGCATTACTATGCCATTCCATTTATTTTATGTAATTGCCATTGCCAAGTATTGTTATGAGGATACTATGTATTGTGTTTTAATGTATTGACGCTTATATATATGATGAATTTGTTCTATGATTATAATTTATGGTTTTCCACTGAACTATTAATAAACATCTAATCATGGTTAAAACTCACCTCCACTATCCAGGCGCTTCATTTAAAGTCCCAAACCTCCCTTTCTACACGTATCAAATTACCGGGATGGAGGCATGTATCCAGGCCTCATATAAAGTCCCAAAAATTCCCCCCCCCCCCCTTACTTGAATAATTGAATTAAAGTGTATCCAAATCCAAAAACAAAGGTGTAATATATTTTGGCTTACAAATCCTTAGAAAGTTGGTTGCATTAGCCTTCTGGGCTTTTTTTCCTTTTTTAATTTCATCTGGTGATTTACAAATAGCAAACCTTCTATCCTATGGAGAATACACTCACTTTCCCTTCAGCTTACAGAAAACGATAAGGACACTGCATTTCTAACAAGATGAAAAGGTATTTTTTGTACTTGCTGAAAATGTAACTAACCTGAAAAATCCACTGCTACCGCATCTAAGGAATGATAAGCTGAAATACATTTTTTTCTTAGATATCACTTAAGTTTCATTCATTCTGCATAGGGTGTATCACACTCCAAAAAAAATATTTTCTTGGAACATGCTATTTGAGATGCCTGAAAAAAAAAATGATATTGGACAGTGATATTCCAAAAACTGTCCGATCTATCTTAGATACAAATTTCCAGTGATCCTAAACTTGCTCTTTTGGGTATACTCCCAGATGATTGTCAAACTCCTACACAAAAAAAATGTACTCAACCGATTGTTGTTTCTAGCTCATAAACTGATCTCACGCTGGCTCTTCCCAACCCTCCAACTTATACACAATGATGTACTGCAGGAAACACTATTCTAGATAGGGAAAAATTTGCCTAGCAGCACAGGGGCTGCCCAGAAAAATGTAATATTACTTGGTCTCCATGGCTCTCTACCCCAGGCCTAGCCACCTCCACAAACACATTTCCTTTTAGCCTGTTTGCCAATGCTAATAATTCATCCATAATCACCAAAGCAATATACAAGATTTTAGTAATAAGAACAGTATCATTAGCAGTAATCAGCATGGATGCATGAAGAATTGTTCTTGCCAAACCAATCTACTAACCTTCTATGAAGAGGTGAGTTTCCAGCTAGATAAAGGAAGGCCCATAGACGTGGTGTATCTGGATTATGAAAAAGCATTTGACACAGTTCTCCATAAACGTTTACTGTACAAAATGAGTACATGAATTGAAAACTGGCTACAAGGGCGAGTTCAGAGGGTGGTGATGAATGGGGAGTACTTGGAATGGTCAGGGGTGGGTAGTGGGGTCCCCCAGGGTTCTATGCTGGGACCAAACCTATTTGATTTGTTCATAAATGACCTGGAGGATGGGGTAAACAGTTCAATCTCTGTATTTGATGATACTAAGCTAAGCAGGGCAATAACTTCTCCGCAGGATGTGGAAACCTTGCAAAAAGATCTGAACAAATGAATGGAGTGGGTAACTACGTGCAATGTAGAAAAATGTAAAATAATGCATTTGGGTGGCCAAAATAGGAATGCAATCTATACACTGGGGAGAACCTGTGGGTCCTAGTAGATGATAGGCTCAGTAATGGCATACAATGCCAAGCTGCTGCTAAGCAAACAGAATATTGGCATGCATTAAAAAGGGGATCAACTCCAGAGATAAAATGATAATTCTCCCGCTCTACAAGACTCTGGTCTGGCAGCACCTAGAGTATGCTGTCCAGATCTGGGCACCAGTCCTCAGGAAGGATGTACTGGAAATAGAGCAAGTACAAAGAAGGGCAACAAAGCTAATAAAGGGTATGGAGGATATCAGTTATGAGGAAAGGTTGCGAGCACTGAACTTATTCTGTCTGGAGAAGAGATGCTTGAGTTTGGGATGACCAAAACCCTTCCTAGAGCTGGCCGTCTGGCCAAACTGAGCTATCGGGGGAGAAGAGCCTTTGTGGGAGAGGTAAAGAAGAACCTAAAGATCACTGTGGCTGAGCTCCAGAGATGCAGTCGGGAGATGGGAGAACGTTGTAAAAAGTCAACCATCACTGCAGCCCTCCACCAGTCGGGGCTTTATGGCAGAGTGGCCCGACGGAAGCCTCTCCTCAGTGCAAGACACATGAAAGCCCGCATTGAGTTTGCTAAAAAAAAAACTGAAGTACTCCAAGATCATGAGACATAAGATTCTCTGGTCTGATGAGACCTAGATAGAACTTTTTGGCCTTAATTCTAAGTGGTATGTGCAGAGAAAACCAGGCACTGCTCATCACCTGTCCAATACAGTTCCAACAGTGAAGAATGGTGGTGGCAGCATCTCTGGAGAGACCTAAAAATGGCTGTCCACCAACGTTTACCATCCAACCTGACAGAACTAGAGAGGATCTGCAAGGAGGAATGGCAGATGATACCCAAATCCAGGTGTGAAAAACTTGTTACATCTTTCCCAAAAAGACTCGTGGCTGTATTAGATCAATAGGGTGCTTCTACTAAATACTGAGCAAAGGGTCTGAATACTGCCTACTGTGTTTTTCTGTCAATATGGGGTGCTGTGTGTACATTAATGAGGAAAAAAAACTTAAATGATTTTAACAAATGGCTACAATATAACAAAAAGTGAAAAATTGAAGGGGGTCTGAATACTTTCTGTCCCCACTATATATTACTATGTAAAAGTTGTAGGCAGTGAGGCAGTGAACAAAATCCTGTAAATTAGGAATGCTTTCAGAAATAGAAGTACTAATCATTTATTTTTATCAATTAACATAATGGAAAGTAAATGAACAGAAGACAAATTCAAATCAAATCAATATTTGGTGTAAACACCCTTTGCCTTCAAAACTGCATCAACTCTTCTAAGTGCACTTGCACACAGGTTTTGAAGGAACTCGGCAGATAGGTTGTTCCAAACATTTTGTAGAACTAACTACAGATTTTCAGTGAATGTATGCTGCCACAAATCCATTTGTCTCTTTATGTAATCCCAGACAGACTTGATGTTGTTGAGATCAGGGCTCTGTGGGAGCCAAACCATCATGTTCTTCTTTACACTGAAGATAGTTCTTAATGGCATTGGCTGTATGTTTGGAGATGTTGTCTGTAAGGTGCCCCCCCCCCCTCCTTATTTTGAGCTGGACTTTACTGATCACTGGAAAGCCCTTTCAATCGATTGGGTAAAATCAGACAATCACACGAGTTGAGGATTATCATGACTACGTTCTTTTACTTCCTGTATACTACTTTTATGTGCTTTAAATTGCATTGTCAGCCAATTAGGATTAGACAAGACATTCAAGACATTTGACCAATCATGAAACATTGACATTTAGAGCATCATACATTAAGCAGAATTTTTAGGGGAATTTTTGATAAAAGATTCCCAGACACATATTTATAAAAATATATATCATGACCTTTAAAATTGTCTACATGGGGGCGCATGCGCGAGGCTCGACATGGCAGACGTCCTTCCTTAGAGCTCCGCGCTCCCCGCTGCATGATCGGATCAATTTTGACCAGCTGAACCTGCATTCTGCCACGATTTATCAAGGATCACCCTTGAGCACACTCCGGTGTTCCTCGGTATGGTACTCACGGGACCGAAGGGCAAAAATAAGCCGAAACCCATCAAAGAAGCTCTGGCCCGGGCCTCCTCCAAAATGGCGGCGAAGGCCTTAGCCAAACACCACGTTGTATCTCCGGCTGCCTCGGACCAGGCAGACAGCGGTGATGAGGATGAATCGGATTCTAATCTTGGCGGTTCCTCACCTCTACCCTCCTCAGGTATGTCTCAAGCTGCCTTTTTAAAACACATGGAGTCCATGCTCCAGAAAGCCCTCAAGAATACCTCGGAGCAGATAACGGACAGACTATCACGGGAAATCCGCGAAATAGGCCAGCGCACTGCTGACCTGGAGACGAGAGTGGATGATATGGAGCTCACCCTCCAAGAACACACTCAGGACTTTTCCGTGCTCAGGGAGGAGAATGCCACTTTACTATCCCATTTAGAGGACGCTGAAAACCGCTCCCGCAGGTCCAATCTGCGCCTACGCGGTATCCCCGAAGCCATTGATGACATACAATCATTCACTACCGCACTATTCCAGGAGCTCTCACCCTCCATCCCAATAGAACGGCTAGAATTCGACAGGATACACCGGGCACTTACCTGCCGCCAAATAGATGGTCCCCCTCGGGATATTATTGTGAAGTTACATTTCTTCCGCACGAAGGAACAGTTGCTGAATGCTGCCCGCAAGAAGGAAGAGCTGCTCTTCCAAACACATAAATACCAGCTTTTTTCTGACTTGGCCCCGCTGACCATAGCCAAACGCTGCGCTATGAAACCCCAGCTTCAAATTTTAATGCAACATCAGCTCAAATACACCTGGAGATTTCCCTTCGCCCTGCAATTCACGCATCAGGGCCAACAGCATTCATGCTCATCCCCGGAATCCTTACAACATCTCCTGGAAACACTTCACCTGACCTCGCCGGTTCAACCTTCTGAGACTACGTTGCCCCGCACCCCCGGCCCGGTCCACGGCCTCCATACTCAGCCACGCCAAAACGCAACCCACTGGTTCCGGCATCTGTTCGTAAGGGAACCCCTTCATGCCGATATGAGGATACCTTCCTCAGCCCGAAGTCCCGCACACTGCGCTGACATGTCTACGAGTGCTTCCTCCTTTCCTCTCTCAGTACTCTCGTAGTACTCCTTCGTGGCCCTGGCCTCTTGGTTCTCGTCAAAACCCCGCCGTCGCAGCATTACCACTAACGGTTTATCGATACTTCAATTTTTATATTTCTGTTTTTAATTTTAGTTTTTTCCTTTTACTCTACGAACCCTTTTTTTTCATTATGCTGACGCCCGGGGGACGGCAACTGGGTATATATAGAATACCCTTTCTAAGTTGACCTCTGAGGTTTATGTGCCCCCTAGTGGGGATATAGTAAAGGTTCAGTCATTTTTTGTTGTATGTTCTGTTATATCCTTCGTTAATTTGATCTAAATGTATATCCTTCCTATGATGTTTTTTTTTTTTTTTGATCCGACCGCTGGGGGGGGGGGGGGGCTGGGCGCAGGGTGGGGATGTGACTAGGTTGTCTCCCCCCCTTGTGCCCTTGTACCCCCTCTTTTTTCCATTTCCATCGGGTATCTTTCACCACACCTCCTCCAGCGTCATACTCTGTAAACGGTGATTTATGTTTCTTTAAGCTTGTTCCTCCTTTTAGGACCCGTGGGCTAGCTGTTCCCCTCCCCCCCATCCTTCTTGTCCCCACCCTTTCTCTTATCACTCGATATTAGGAAGGCATTTGATACGGTTTCATGGCCCTATCTCCACTACATTTTAGGACGCTGGGATTTCGGCCCCAATTTCTTACAATGGGTGAGTGCCTTGTATGCCCATCCACAGGCATATGTAAGGTACTCTGGCTTTAGTTCAGAGTGTAGGCGCAGCAGTTTGGGACTTTAAATGAGGCACGGGTTAGCGCCTCCATCCCGGTATTTAGCACAATAAGGAGGGAAAAAAAAGTGGGACTTTAAAATGAAGCGGCTGAAGTGTGAGGGTCAGAAAAAGGTAATTTAATTGAATCCATAATATATGATACAGAGTAAATTCATATATATACATACATACATGTGCCATTGTAGGGCACAAAATGTGTTATATGGAGACATCAAGGTGTATGTAAAGACACATAAAGTCAAAAAACATATATGAACAGTAAATAGTATGTGGAGCAACAGCATAGCCTAAAAATGCCTCAGGGCGACATATCCGGTACCTGTGTTTGTAATCACATAATGTAAACATAAATGTACTGAATTAATATTAAAAATTAATTAGAAGTAACGTCGGGCCGTAGTAATTATCACTGTAGCATCAAATGTAGCTCTACGCGTTTCGTGGATGTATTCTCCACTCATCAGGAGCAGATGCGACAGATACCTGTAAAATATATAGATATGGTAAACCACACTCTGTATAGAGGGGAATAGGTACAGTACATAGAGTGCTTTCAAAAGAGGTTAACTAAGCATATCTACCATCCCCGGCAGCGAACATAGCAAACAGCAACTGGTCCGTGGTGCGTCGGAGGCGCAGATCGCCCCGCCCGGGAGCTGAGGCGGCATATTTGGGCGGCGGATATAGTGAACAGGTGCCTGGGTATGAAGATAAATTCCATGTGCTAACAGTGCTGGTATATGGAGAATAGGCGTATCTAAAACAAAATATGTACATGAGCGTTAAGTGAGCGTGTAAAAGAATTGTAATGAGATAAAAGAGATTGTAAGTGTGTGAGGTGAAAAAATAAATATACAAAAAATTGCGTGATAATGAGAAATAGTGTGTGGGAATGAGAGTGTATAAAAATGAAATGTATGGAGAGTGTTGGAGCAATGCAGGTGAAGACTAGAGGATAAAGTGTAGACATATATGTTGGTTGTGATGTGCCTGCAGAGGTATGAAAAGGATAAACAGTGTAGTGAGAGTGTGGAGTGTGAAATGAGCCAAAGCAGAGAGAGTGCTAGGTGAGTGCGGTGAAAGGATAAAGATGTAAAACAAGTGAGTGTATAGGTGATACAAAGTGATATAACAAAGGTGGGCAAACAAAAAAAAAAAAAAAAAAACAACCAAAGTGAATCCAGAACCAAATTACACCTACCCGATAGCTGTAAACCCAGCATCACCCAGTAAGAAATAAACTGGTGTGCAGGAACCACAGGAGGAGACCGGCTGTGTCAATCAGCCATCCTCACCTGGGAAAGCCCAAATACAAGCCGCCAGCACCACGTGTGTGAACCGAGGGGGGGGGGGGAGGGGCGCCAACACTAGAGCAGGTGGAGCCGCCCAGCAATTGGCGCCGCCCAAACACCCCCGTCAGGGTCACGTAGATGGTACTTGCGGCGTCGGCACGATGCCGCGAAAAAAAAAAAAAAAAAAAAAAAAATCCGCAAACCGTGGCGCCGATGCACGGAGGGACAACCACCCGAACCTCCCGGACATAAAAATTATATGTGCAGGGAGGAGGGGGAGGAGCCCACAATGTGCATCGCAGCTCCCATAGGTGAGGAAAAGGGGCCGCCAACGTCACCAACGCTACCAGCAGCCAAATGCAGATCACCACCAGAGACATAGACATGCATAGGACATGAGTATTCATGTATAACCATAGGGATTGTACCGGAGATGTCATATAAAATACTTAATAGACTTGTTGTCAACATACACCAATAAACCAAGTCCGTTCTTGGCTGTAGTGATGGACGAACTTCCGACGGGACGTTTCGCGAACGCGAAATGCGAACGGACCCAAACGTTCGCGAAACAGAACGTTCGCCGCGGGCCCCATTGACTTCAATGGGAGGCGAACTTTGCAAACCTTCATGTCGAATTTGCGGCCACGTGGTAATTATTAGGGGGTAAAACGTAGTCCCACCATCTGGACAATGACATAATACATGTATGAGGTGAATTTGGGATCGATAACTACAAGCATTTTTATTTTATTTGGGAAATTGTTCTAACAATTCAGGACTATGGAGCTAATGAAGGCAATGGAGGAGAGGGAAGGTCAGGGACCAGGGTAGGCAAAGAAGAGGGTGCAGGAGATGATCACCAGCAGCGTGACATACCGGAATGACACATGCACCGTGATAGAGGCATCTGACAGCAGCACCGTAATA
Source organism: Lithobates pipiens (assembly GCF_037356315.1). Lineage (NCBI taxonomy): Eukaryota > Metazoa > Chordata > Amphibia > Anura > Ranidae > Lithobates > Lithobates pipiens. The sequence continues at coordinate 395,228,517 of NW_027507748.1, read as the reverse complement.
CAGAGCACTGACAGCAGCACCGTGACATACAGCGCTGACAGCAGCACCGTGACATACAGCGCTGACAGCAGCACCGTGACATACAGCGCTGACAGCAGCACCGTGACATACAGCGCTGACAGCAGCACCGTGACATACAGCGCTGACAGCAGCACCGTGACATACAGCGCTGACAGCAGCACCGTGACATACAGCGCTGACAGCAGCACCGTAAGCAGCCCCAGGAGGAAGTCAGCACAGCACAGGGATGGTGTGATCCCCTCATAATAAGAACCCCCAGGAGGAAGTCAGCACAGCACAGGGATAGTGTGATCCCTTCATAATAAGAACCCCCAGGAGGAAGTCAGCACAGCACAGGGATATCATAAGCAGCCCCAGTAGAAATATGACACCGCTCAACCTCTTCAAAGAGGAGGGTAGGGGCATATAGTACGGTGTGCTTTTTTGGGTCAAGGAAGTGAGCCAAATGAATTAAGAAGGTCTGTGTGCTTGATTAAAAAAATAGTTTATAGACATATACATGGTCTACTGGTCACATGTGTTGAATTCCTCCGAGATCCATGCCTCATTCATTTTTAGAAATGTGAGGTAGTTAACACTGTGGTGAGCTAGGCGAGTACGCTTATCGGTCACAATCCCCCCTGCTGCGCTGAACGTCCTTTCGGACAGGACACTGGATGAGGGGCAAGCCAACAGTTCGATTGCAAATTGGGCAAGCTCTGGCCAGAGGTCAAGCCTGCCCACCCAGTAGTCTAGGGGTTCATCACTCCTCAGAGCGTCCACATCGGCCGTTAACCCAATGTAGTCGGACACCTGACGGTCTAGGCGTTCCCTGATGCTGGATCCGGATGACACCTGTCGATGGGTCGGCTGAAAGAATGACCTCATATCCGAAGTCACCAACACATCTTCAAACCGGCCTCTTCTTGCAGGCGCTGTTGGATTGGTACCCGCAAATCCTTCTCTGGGAGTGGGAATTGCTCCTCTGCCAGCGCACGCAAAAGCAGAATGCAGCATTTCTCGAAGCAAGGCCTGGAAGTGCTGCATTCTGACAGCCCTCTGCGACGGCGGTAACATTTCCGCCATTTTGTGTTTGTACCGGGGGTCTAAGTACGTTGCCACCCAGTACTGGTCCTTGACCCTCATGCTTTTTATACGGGGGTCCCTATTAAAACACTGGAGCATGAAGCCCCCCATTTGCACTAAAGTGGAAGCGGTGTGGTGGCCTGGCTCCTGCTCATCATCCAGGATAATGTCGTCCTCTTCATTCTCCTCTCCCCATCCACGCACAACAGGGATCCCAGAAAGGTTTAAAGCATGCTCTTCTTGCTCCTGCTCATCCGCCCCGGCACCATCCTCCTCTGACTCCTCATCAGACTCCTGTTGTTGACTTGTCTCAGATAGAGTAGCCCCCCCTGGGAATTCATCCAGCATTGCGACTTCCTCATCTTCCCGCTCCTGCTCCTCCACAGCCTGATCAATGACACGACGCAATGCACGCTCCAGAAAGAAGGCATAAGGTACCATGTCACTGATGGCGCCATGGCTGCGACTGACCAGTTTGGTGATCTCCTCAAATGGCCGCAGAAGTCTGCATGTGTCGCGCATGAGCAGCCACTGGCGCGGTGAAAAAAAACCCAGCTCCCCAGAACCGTTTCTTTCGCAGAGTTCATACAGGTAGACGTTAACTGCACGTTTCTGCTGGAGCAGCCTATCAAGCATATAGAAGGTTGAGTTCCATCGCGTCGGGCAATCGCAAATAAGACGTCTGACCGGCAGATGGTGTCGCCGCTGAATGTCAGCAAGGCGAGCCATGGCCGTGTAAGATCTTCTGAAATGGGCCGAGATTTTCCTTGCCTGCCGCAAGATGTCCTGGACCCCAGGGTATTTGACAAGGAATCGCTGCACGACCAAGTTTAAGACGTGTGCCATGCACGGCACGTGCGTGATTTTGCCCTGTTTCAATGCGCTAAGCAGATTGGCACCGTTGTCACACACCACTTTACCAACTGTCAAATTGAGCGGTGTTAGCCACTCATCTGCCTGTGAACGCAAAGCTGAAAGGAGTGCCGGGCCAGTGTGGCTCTTTGCTTCCAGGCACAACAGACGCAGCACGGCATGGCAACGTCTCACCTGGCATGTGGAATAGGTTCTGGGGAGCTTGGGCGGTGCAGTGGAAGAGACGCTAGCAGCGGAAAAGGAGGAGGCAGCTGAGGAGGAGAGGGAGGAGGATGGAGTAGGAGGAGGAGAAGAAGAGTCAGGCCTGCATGCAATCCGTGGCGGTAAAACCAAATCTACACGGGTGCCACGGGTTACATGCTTGACGGCCGTCAGAAGGTTCACCCAGTGGGCAGTAAAACTGATATACCTTCCCTGCCCGTGTTTGCTAGACCACGTGTCTGTGGTCAGATGTATCTTGGCACCGACACTGTGTGCCAGAGATACATTCACTTGCCGCTGAACATGGCCATATAGCTCTGGGATGCCCTTCTCTGAGAAATACTTCCTTCCTGGGACCTTCCATTGTGGTGTTCCAATGGCCACAAATTTGCGAAAGGCCTCCGAGTCCACCAGTTTATATGGCAGTAGTTGGCGGGCTATGAGTTCTGACAAGCCAGCCGCCAACCGTTGGGCAAGAGGGTTATCCGGCATCATCATTTTTTTACGCTCAAACATTAGGCCCACGGAAGCCTGCCTTTTTGCAGAAAAATGTGAGCTTGGCGTGATGGAAGGTGGAGTGGAGGACAATTGTGAGGAGAGAGGAGAAGGAGAAGTAGAAGACGAGGCTGGACGGTGAGAGCCTGCAGTGTGGCTTTGTGTGTTCCGTTGCTCCCACTGGGCTCGGTGATGGCTGCTCATGTGCCTTCTTAAGGCGGTCGTCCCTAGGTGAGTATTGGGCTTACCGCGACTAACGCGTTGACTGCAAAGATTGCAGATGGCAACGCTATTGTCAGCAGCGGACACGTTAAAAAAAGCCCACACTGCGGAGCCATGTGCCGGTGTCCTGGGAGCGCCAGATGTGACCGTACATGGTCGATGACTCGCTCCTGATACATTTGCAGTCTGCTTTGTCCCTGCTGTGCAATGTAAGTCATTGCTGCTTCTCCTCCCTATCTGCTGGTCCATATCTCCCTCTGAACTCCCCTCCTCTTCCTCTCTTGTGGGCACCCACGTGACATCACTAGACACGTCATCATCAACGTCACCTTCCCCACCGCTATAAGTAGAGATCTCGGAGTAGGCAGCAACACCGGGGACCAACCTCCTCCTTGGGCTGATCTGGGTACTGGCGTCAGACTGCTGAGTAGCGCTTGTTGCTACCTCCTCTTCCTGATCCAATACCAAGAGTGGCTGCGCATCAGAAATGTCCTCTTGATATGGATCGGAAAATAATTCCAGTGACTCAAGCGGAAGGTATGTGGTGGTGGTGGTGGTGGTCGTGTTGTTGGTGGTAGTGTCTTTGGGGGTGCACATAGCAGAGAGTGAAGAAGAGGGTGCAGATCGAGAGGATGAGGAGGGTGCAGAAGAGTAAGGCTGAGCGAGCCACTCAACCAAGTCTGGTGCATCCTTTAAAGTAATTGAACGCACCTTCTGCAACTTCCCACTTTGGCTCAAGCCTGTTGCTCCTGCCCTACCCCTACCACCCCTGCGGAAGGGCCTGCCTCTTCCTCTGCATGTCATTTTTTAAATGACCCTGTGACAAAACTCTTAGTCCCTATACCGCTGAAGGACTGCTGCAGTATAGGTGAGCGGTCAGCAGTGGTGCACGTCAACCCTATCTATTGTGGACCTATAGCGGTCCTTACAGAACAGCAGACTGTACCGCACTCAAGCCTATGTACCGTAGCACCCTATACCAAGTTACCAGTCCTTATAAGAACTTTTGTGGACCAAGCAGGTTGTGTATTAGTGTTTAGCAGACTGTACGTCAGTCCCTATACCGCTGAAGGACTGCTGCAGTATAGGGCAGCGGTCAGCAGTGGTGCACGTCAACCCTATCTATTGTGGACCGATAGCGGTCCTTACAGAACAGCAGACTGTACCGCACTCAAGCCTATGTACCGTAGCACCCTATACCAAGTTACCAGTCCTTATAAGAACTTTTGTGGAACAAGCAGGTTGTGTGTTAGTGATTAGCAGACTGTACGTCAGTCCCTATACCGCTGAAGGACTGCTGCAGTATAGGGCAGCGGTCAGCAGTGGTGCACGTCAACCCTATCTATTGTGGACCGATAGCGGTCCTTACAGAACAGCAGACTGTACCGCACTCAAGCCTATGTACCGTAGCACCCTATACCAAGTTACCAGTCCTTATAAGAACTTTTGTGGAACAAGCAGGTTGTGTGTTAGTGATTAGCAGACTGTACGTCAGTCCCTATACCGCTGAAGGACTGCTGCAGTATAGGTGAGCGGTCAGCAGTGGTGCACGTCAACCCTATCTATTGTGGACCTATAGCGGTCCTTACAGAACAGCAGACTGTACCGCACTCAAGCCTATGTACCGTAGCACCCTATACCAAGTTACCAGTCCTTATAAGAACTTTTGTGGAACAAGCAGGTTGTGTGTTAGTGATTAGCAGACTGTACGTCAGTCCCTATACCGCTGAAGGACTGCTGCAGTATAGGGCAGCGGTCAGCAGTGGTGCACGTCAACCCTATCTATTGTGGACCGATAGCGGTCCTTACAGAACAGCAGACTGTACCGCACTCAAGCCTATGTACCGTAGCACCCTATACCAAGTTACCAGTCCTTATAAGAACTTTTGTGGACCAAGCAGGTTGTGTATTAGTGTTTAGCAGACTGTACGTCAGTCCCTATACCGCTGAAGGACTGCTGCAGTATAGGGCAGCGGTCAGCAGTGGTGCACGTCAACCCTATCTATTGTGGACCGATAGCGGTCCTTACAGAACAGCAGACTGTACCGCACTCAAGCCTATGTACCGTAGCACCCTATACCAAGTTACCAGTCCTTATAAGAACTTTTGTGGAACAAGCAGGTTGTGTGTTAGTGATTAGCAGACTGTACGTCAGTCCCTATACCGCTGAAGGACTGCTGCAGTATAGGGCAGCGGTCAGCAGTGGTGCACGTCAACCCTATCTATTGTGGACCGATAGCGGTCCTTACAGAACAGCAGACTGTACCGCACTCAAGCCTATGTACCGTAGCACCCTATACCAAGTTACCAGTCCTTATAAGAACTTTTGTGGAACAAGCAGGTTGTGTGTTAGTGATTAGCAGACTGTACGTCAGTCCCTATACCGCTGAAGGACTGCTGCAGTATAGGTGAGCGGTCAGCAGTGGTGCACGTCAACCCTATCTATTGTGGACCTATAGCGGTCCTTACAGAACAGCAGACTGTACCGCACTCAAGCCTATGTACCGTAGCACCCTATACCAAGTTACCAGTCCTTATAAGAACTTTTGTGGACCAAGCAGGTTGTGTATTAGTGTTTAGCAGACTGTACGTCAGTCCCTATACCGCTGAAGGACTGCTGCAGTATAGGGCAGCGGTCAGCAGTGGTGCACGTCAACCCTATCTATTGTGGACCGATAGCGGTCCTTACAGAACAGCAGACTGTACCGCACTCAAGCCTATGTACCGTAGCACCCTATACCAAGTTACCAGTCCTTATAAGAACTTTTGTGGAACAAGCAGGTTGTGTGTTAGTGATTAGCAGACTGTACGTCAGTCCCTATACCGCTGAAGGACTGCTGCAGTATAGGTGAGCGGTCAGCAGTGGTGCACGTCAACCCTATCTATTGTGGACCTATAGCGGTCCTTACAGAACAGCAGACTGTACCGCACTCAAGCCTATGTACCGTAGCACCCTATACCAAGTTACCAGTCCTTATAAGAACTTTTGTGGAACAAGCAGGTTGTGTGTTAGTGATTAGCAGACTGTACGTCAGTCCCTATACCGCTGAAGGACTGCTGCAGTATAGGGCAGCGGTCAGCAGTGGTGCACGTCAACCCTATCTATTGTGGACCGATAGCGGTCCTTACAGAACAGCAGACTGTACCGCACTCAAGCCTATGTACCGTAGCACCCTATACCAAGTTACCAGTCCTTATAAGAACTTTTGTGGACCAAGCAGGTTGTGTATTAGTGTTTAGCAGACTGTACGTCAGTCCCTATACCGCTGAAGGACTGCTGCAGTATAGGGCAGCGGTCAGCAGTGGTGCACGTCAACCCTATCTATTGTGGACCGATAGCGGTCCTTACAGAACAGCAGACTGTACCGCACTCAAGCCTATGTACCGTAGCACCCTATACCAAGTTACCAGTCCTTATAAGAACTTTTGTGGACCAAGCAGGTTGTGTATTAGTGTTTAGCAGACTGTACGTCAGTCCCTATACCGCTGAAGGACTGCTGCAGTATAGGGCAGCGGTCAGCAGTGGTGCACGTCAACCCTATCTATTGTGGACCGATAGCGGTCCTTACAGAACAGCAGACTGTACCGCACTCAAGCCTATGTACCGTAGCACCCTATACCAAGTTACCAGTCCTTATAAGAACTTTTGTGGAACAAGTGAGTTGTGAATGTTTAGCAGACTGCAGCAGAAGGGCAGCAGTCAAGTATAATATCCTTTCTATATTTGGAAGAAAGAATATTATACATGTACAAGCCTATTACTGTACCACTGATACCAGTCCTGAAAAGAACCTTTGTGGAACTAATAATAACAGCAAGTCTTTAAAATTACCCTCACTGCCTGACAACACTGCTTCCTTCCTGTCCCTATACAAATTGGCAAAAAAAGAGAACGATTAGTGGTTACTGGAACAGCTCTTTTGTGGACCTTGATAGTAACAGCTAATGATGATGATGATGATGATGATGATGAAAGACTAATCTGGCTGTCCCTGTAGCATACACCGTCCTTTCCCTTTCTCTAAACTAACAAAAGACACTCAGGCTGCTGCAAGAATCAGCAGCACAGCAAACCTATCAACACCTAACACCTATACCAGTCCTGAAAAGAACTTTTGTGTACCAAATAGCTAGTGGTTTATCTCTCCCTACTCCACACAGGAACCTGTCCCTATCGTAACAGAAGAAAGAATGTAAAATGGCCACCGGATCGGGTGTATTTATAGGTTAGGGGGAATGTACAAGTGTCCATGTGCTGTCATGTCTCAATTGGCTGTCCTGTATCACATGATAAACGTGTCACCAAAGGTTAAAGTTCTTGTATACATTAAACACGTAAGTCCGCCGCGGCGAACGACGGAAAAAGGCGTTCGAACGTGCGGACCGCGAATGTCGGAAATTCGCCGCGAAACGACCGCCGGGCGAACCGTTCGGCCATCACTACTTGGCTGTACCCGATGTACATATCCCTGTAGGGCATATGGACATCTAAAGAATGACCCTAGCACATGGATAGCAGGGGAGCACTACTAATCCAAATCTCCAGCCGCTCCCATCCCTGTAACAGTAGGCGCAGCAGTTTGGGACTTTAAATGAGGCACGGGTTAGCGCCTCCATCCCGGTATTTAGCACAATAAGGAGGGAAAAAAAAGTGGGACTTTAAAATGAAGCGGCTGAAGTGTGAGGGTCAGAAAAAGGTAATTTAATTGAATCCATAATATATGATACAGAGTAAATTCATATATATACATACATACATGTGCCATTGTAGGGCACAAAATGTGTTATATGGAGACATCAAGGTGTATGTAAAGACACATAAAGTCAAAAAACATATATGAACAGTAAATAGTATGTGGAGCAACAGCATAGCCTAAAAATGCCTCAGGGCGACATATCCGGTACCTGTGTTTGTAATCACATAATGTAAACATAAATGTACTGAATTAATATGAAAAATTAATTAGAAGTAACGTCGGGCCGTAGTAATTATCACTGTAGCATCAAATGTAGCTCTACGCGTTTCGTGGATGTATTCTCCACTCATCAGGAGCAGATGCGACAGATACCTGTAAAATATATAGATATGGTAAACCACACTCTGTATAGAGGGGAATAGGTACAGTACATAGAGTGCTTTCAAAAGAGGTTAACTAAGCATATCTACCATCCCCGGCAGCGAACATAGCAAACAGCAACTGGTCCGTGGTGCGTCGGAGGCGCAGATCGCCCCGCCCGGGAGCTGAGGCGGCATATTTGGGCGGCGGATATAGTGAACAGGTGCCTGGGTATGAAGATAAATTCCATGTGCTAACAGTGCTGGTATATGGAGAATAGGCGTATCTAAAACAAAATATGTACATGAGCGTTAAGTGAGCGTGTAAAAGAATTGTAATGAGATAAAAGAGATTGTAAGTGTGTGAGGTGAAAAAATAAATATACAAAAAATTGCGTGATAATGAGAAATAGTGTGTGGGAATGAGAGTGTATAAAAATGAAATGTATGGAGAGTGTTGGAGCAATGCAGGTGAAGACTAGAGGATAAAGTGTAGACATATATGTTGGTTGTGATGTGCCTGCAGAGGTATGAAAAGGATAAACAGTGTAGTGAGAGTGTGGAGTGTGAAATGAGCCAAAGCAGAGAGAGTGCTAGGTGAGTGCGGTGAAAGGATAAAGATGTAAAACAAGTGAGTGTATAGGTGATACAAAGTGATATAACAAAGGTGGGCAAACAAAAAAAAAAAAAAAAAACAACCAAAGTGAATCCAGAACCAAATTACACCTACCCGATAGCTGTAAACCCAGCATCACCCAGTAAGAAATAAACTGGTGTGCAGGAACCACAGGAGGAGACCGGCTGTGTCAATCAGCCATCCTCACCTGGGAAAGCCCAAATACAAGCCGCCAGCACCACGTGTGTGAACCGAGGGGGGGGGGGGGAGGGGCGCCAACACTAGAGCAGGTGGAGCCGCCCAGCAATTGGCGCCGCCCAAACACCCCCGTCAGGGTCACGTAGATGGTACTTGCGGCGTCGGCACGATGCCGCGAAAAAAAAAAAAAAAAAAAAAAAAATCCGCAAACCGTGGCGCCGATGCACGGAGGGACAACCACCCGAACCTCCCGGACATAAAAATTATATGTGCAGGGAGGAGGGGGAGGAGCCCACAATGTGCATCGCAGCTCCCATAGGTGAGGAAAAGGGGCCGCCAACGTCACCAACGCTACCAGCAGCCAAATGCAGATCACCACCAGAGACATAGACATGCATAGGACATGAGTATTCATGTATAACCATAGGGATTGTACCGGAGATGTCATATAAAATACTTAATAGACTTGTTGTCAACATACACCAATAAACCAAGTCCGTTCTTGGCTGTACCCGATGTACATATCCCTGTAGGGCATATGGACATCTAAAGAATGACCCTAGCACATGGATAGCAGGGGAGCACTACTAATCCAAATCTCCAGCCGCTCCCATCCCTGTAACAGTAGGCGCAGCAGTTTGGGACTTTAAATGAGGCACGGGTTAGCGCCTCCATCCCGGTATTTAGCACAATAAGGAGGGAAAAAAAAGTGGGACTTTAAAATGAAGCGGCTGAAGTGTGAGGGTCAGAAAAAGGTAATTTAATTGAATCCATAATATATGATACAGAGTAAATTCATATATATACATACATACATGTGCCATTGTAGGGCACAAAATGTGTTATATGGAGACATCAAGGTGTATGTAAAGACACATAAAGTCAAAAAACATATATGAACAGTAAATAGTATGTGGAGCAACAGCATAGCCTAAAAATGCCTCAGGGCGACATATCCGGTACCTGTGTTTGTAATCACATAATGTAAACATAAATGTACTGAATTAATATTAAAAATTAATTAGAAGTAACGTCGGGCCGTAGTAATTATCACTGTAGCATCAAATGTAGCTCTACGCGTTTCGTGGATGTATTCTCCACTCATCAGGAGCAGATGCGACAGATACCTGTAAAATATATAGATATGGTAAACCACACTCTGTATAGAGGGGAATAGGTACAGTACATAGAGTGCTTTCAAAAGAGGTTAACTAAGCATATCTACCATCCCCGGCAGCGAACATAGCAAACAGCAACTGGTCCGTGGTGCGTCGGAGGCGCAGATCGCCCCGCCCGGGAGCTGAGGCGGCATATTTGGGCGGCGGATATAGTGAACAGGTGCCTGGGTATGAAGATAAATTCCATGTGCTAACAGTGTTAGCACATGGTTTGTTTGCCCACCTTTGTTATATCACTTTGTATCACCTATACACTCACTTGTTTTACATCTTTATCCTTTCACCGCACTCACCTAGCACTCTCTCTGCTTTGGCTCATTTCACACTCCACACTCTCACTACACTGTTTATCCTTTTCATACCTCTGCAGGCACATCACAACCAACATATATGTCTACACTTTATCCTCTAGTCTTCACCTGCATTGCTCCAACACTCTCCATACATTTCATTTTTATACACTCTCATTCCCACACACTATTTCTCATTATCACGCAATTTTTTGTATATTTATTTTTTCACCTCACACACTTACAATCTCTTTTATCTCATTACAATTCTTTTACACGCTCACTTAACGCTCATGTACATATTTTGTTTTAGATACGCCTATTCTCCATATACCAGCACTGTTAGCACATGGAATTTATCTTCATACCCAGGCACCTGTTCACTATATCCGCCGCCCAAATATGCCGCCTCAGCTCCCGGGCGGGGCGATCTGCGCCTCCGACGCACCACGGACCAGTTGCTGTTTGCTATGTTCGCTGCCGGGGATGGTAGATATGCTTAGTTAACCTCTTTTGAAAGCACTCTATGTACTGTACCTATTCCCCTCTATACAGAGTGTGGTTTACCATATCTATATATTTTACAGGTATCTGTCGCATCTGCTCCTGATGAGTGGAGAATACATCCACGAAACGCGTAGAGCTACATTTGATGCTACAGTGATAATTACTACGGCCCGACGTTACTTCTAATTAATTTTTAATATTAATTCAGTACATTTATGTTTACATTATGTGATTACAAACACAGGTACCGGATATGTCGCCCTGAGGCATTTTTAGGCTATGCTGTTGCTCCACATACTATTTACTGTTCATATATGTTTTTTGACTTTATGTGTCTTTACATACACCTTGATGTCTCCATATAACACATTTTGTGCCCTACAATGGCACATGTATGTATGTATATATATGAATTTACTCTGTATCATATATTATGGATTCAATTAAATTACCTTTTTCTGACCCTCACACTTCAGCCGCTTCATTTTAAAGTCCCACTTTTTTTTCCCTCCTTATTGTGCTAAATACCGGGATGGAGGCGCTAACCCGTGCCTCATTTAAAGTCCCAAACTGCTGCGCCTACTGTTACAGGGATGGGAGCGGCTGGAGATTTGGATTAGTAGTGCTCCCCTGCTATCCATGTGCTAGGGTCATTCTTTAGATGTCCATATGCCCTACAGGGATATGTACATCGGGTACAGCCAAGAACGGACTTGGTTTATTGGTGTATGTTGACAACAAGTCTATTAAGTATTTTATATGACATCTCCGGTACAATCCCTATGGTTATACATGAATACTCATGTCCTATGCATGTCTATGTCTCTGGTGGTGATCTGCATTTGGCTGCTGGTAGCGTTGGTGACGTTGGCGGCCCCTTTTCCTCACCTATGGGAGCTGCGATGCACATTGTGGGCTCCTCCCCCTCCTCCCTGCACATATAATTTTTATGTCCGGGAGGTTCGGGTGGTTGTCCCTCCGTGCATCGGCGCCACGGTTTGCGGATTTTTTTTTTTTTTTTTTTTTTTTCGCGGCATCGTGCCGACGCCGCAAGTACCATCTACGTGACCCTGACGGGGGTGTTTGGGCGGCGCCAATTGCTGGGCGGCTCCACCTGCTCTAGTGTTGGCGCCCCTCCCCCCCCCCCCCTCGGTTCACACACGTGGTGCTGGCGGCTTGTATTTGGGCTTTCCCAGGTGAGGATGGCTGATTGACACAGCCGGTCTCCTCCTGTGGTTCCTGCACACCAGTTTATTTCTTACTGGGTGATGCTGGGTTTACAGCTATCGGGTAGGTGTAATTTGGTTCTGGATTCACTTTGGTTGTTTTTTTTTTTTTTTTTTTTGTTTGCCCACCTTTGTTATATCACTTTGTATCACCTATACACTCACTTGTTTTACATCTTTATCCTTTCACCGCACTCACCTAGCACTCTCTCTGCTTTGGCTCATTTCACACTCCACACTCTCACTACACTGTTTATCCTTTTCATACCTCTGCAGGCACATCACAACCAACATATATGTCTACACTTTATCCTCTAGTCTTCACCTGCATTGCTCCAACACTCTCCATACATTTCATTTTTATACACTCTCATTCCCACACACTATTTCTCATTATCACGCAATTTTTTGTATATTTATTTTTTCACCTCACACACTTACAATCTCTTTTATCTCATTACAATTCTTTTACACGCTCACTTAACGCTCATGTACATATTTTGTTTTAGATACGCCTATTCTCCATATACCAGCACTGTTAGCACATGGAATTTATCTTCATACCCAGGCACCTGTTCACTATATCCGCCGCCCAAATATGCCGCCTCAGCTCCCGGGCGGGGCGATCTGCGCCTCCGACGCACCACGGACCAGTTGCTGTTTGCTATGTTCGCTGCCGGGGATGGTAGATATGCTTAGTTAACCTCTTTTGAAAGCACTCTATGTACTGTACCTATTCCCCTCTATACAGAGTGTGGTTTACCATATCTATATATTTTACAGGTATCTGTCGCATCTGCTCCTGATGAGTGGAGAATACATCCACGAAACGCGTAGAGCTACATTTGATGCTACAGTGATAATTACTACGGCCCGACGTTACTTCTAATTAATTTTTAATATTAATTCAGTACATTTATGTTTACATTATGTGATTACAAACACAGGTACCGGATATGTCGCCCTGAGGCATTTTTAGGCTATGCTGTTGCTCCACATACTATTTACTGTTCATATATGTTTTTTGACTTTATGTGTCTTTACATACACCTTGATGTCTCCATATAACACATTTTGTGCCCTACAATGGCACATGTATGTATGTATATATATGAATTTACTCTGTATCATATATTATGGATTCAATTAAATTACCTTTTTCTGACCCTCACACTTCAGCCGCTTCATTTTAAAGTCCCACTTTTTTTTCCCTCCTTATTGTGTTAGTTCAGAGTGTTTCCCAATACATAGAGGTACGAGACAGGGCTGCTCCTTATCCCCGTTAATATTTGCTCTAGTAATTGAACCCCTTGCTGCTTTAATTAGAACAAATCCAAATATTCATGGCCTAGAAATTGCTTCTACATCTCATAAACTTTGCCTCTTCGCTGATGACGCTTTGTTATTTATTACCTCTCCGCATATCACTCTGCCCAACCTTTTACAACTTTTAGCTAAATTTGCAAGGGTATCTGGATTAGAGGTCAATCAGGCGAAATCTAAAGCCCTCAATGTGTCCCTCTCCTCAGATGAACTTAATCCTGTACAGAAGAATTTTCCTTTTCAATGGTCCTCTTCTTCAATCCCTTACTTAGGAATCAAACTGATTAACGACCCCGCCCACCTATTCCAATCTAATTATCTCCCAATGTTAAAACACCTGTCCTCACTGCTTGACACCTGGCTGCCCCTACACATCTCATGGCTTGGGCGAATCGCAGCTGTGAAAATGTCCTTATTGCCTAAGTTGCTGTACCTATATAGGGTCCTTCCGGTCACAATCCCACCTTACTTTCATAGGGCAATCCAGAGCCAAGTGAATAAGTATATTTGGGGTACTAAGACCCCCCGAATTTCAAGATCGACTTTACTTCGTAGTAAACTCAACGGGGGTCTTGGTGTTCCCAACTTTCTCCGTTACTTTCATGCCGCTCAGTTAGCCCAACTAACTCTCTACCACGCGAAAACAGAGATTCCTCTCTGGGTGGCCCTGGAGGCAATAGACCTACACCCTATATCCATCACCAATCTTCTGTGGCTCCCCACCACTGCTAATCTCTAATCCAATAACCCAACACTCCATAAAAATTTGGGACAAACTATGTGGACCATTTAAATTGATCTCTCCGCACTTACCCCTACTTTCCCTTTTTGGCCACCCACTGTTCTACCCGGCCTTCACCCAGCCTGCCTCCTTCCAGGCCTGGACCCAAGTCGGCCTGGAACGCGTGCGAGACTTCCTTTCGAATGGTGTCATTAAATCCTTTCCGTCCCTACAAGCCCAATCGCAACTCCCTTCTCGAGAGTGCTTTAGATACCTCCAAATTTCCCACTTTGTCCAAACACTTATGGACCCCCAAAGGGTGTTGAACACACTGTCTATATTCGAAGATATATGCGATTCAGACCCCCATGCTCCAGGCATAATCTCCAGCCTCTATGCATATCTCACGTCCCCCTCATCCTCACTCCCCTCGTATGCCTCTGCTTGGTCCAAAGACCTAGTCATGGATCTTGATATCAGCGATTGGTCAACAATATGGGCAACTACCAAACTTTCTTCACAGAATGTTGTCGTGCTAGAAGCCAGTTATAAAGTCCTCATGAGGTGGTACCTGGTTCCGACCAGGATCGCTAGATACTTACCATCTTATTCTCCTAACTGCTTCCGAGGTTGTGATACTGGTGGCACTCACCTCCATATATGGTGGACATGCCCAGTGGTACAGCGCTTCTGGACGACAATATTCCGAATGGCCTCAACCCTGTTTAACGTAGCCCTTGCTCCAGACCCAGCCCTTGCCTTACTTAACCTCCCCCCACAAGACTTTACTAAGACACAGTTGCGTCTCTTTTTGCAACTCACCACAGCTGGCAAGCAGACAATAGCGAAAGCTTGGAAGACCCCGTTTCTGAACATTACGGAAGTTAAAAGTAGGGTTACCCAGGCCATGATACATAGTAAAATAGAGGCCACAATAATGGATAGGATCCCTCGACATCTTAAAATTTGGCGCCCATGGTCAGATCATTTCCTTCCCACTGGCTTCGATAGACATCTCCTGGAGCCCTGAGCCCTATTCATGGGGGATCGGAGAGGTCCCTACCCCTTTGTGGCACGCTTGAGACACCTGGCCAGTACTCTTTTCCTCCCTAACTCTATTCTTTCTTTCCTTCCTTTCCTACCTTTGCTGTCTATCTTTAGTCCTTTTCTCCTTTCCTTTTTCATCTCTTTCTGCCTCACCCTCCCTTTTTACCCATTAAGCTCTTTTGGTAATGAAGCTCAAACTGCACAGTACGTATCCGTTCACTGTTGCCCCAGTTTTCTGGGCAGAGTTCCCCCCTATTATTTACTTTGCTATACTTACTGGGCTTATGCCCCCACGTTAATAATATTTCTGTGGATTATATGCTTAAGTTCTACCTTGTGCTACAACGCGATGTACACTTTGTAAGTCTAAATATATTCCGCCTTTTTCTTTCTGTGCGAATGCTCTGCTGGAAAATGTTTTACTGAGCATATGTTTGTAACAGTGACTGTTTGCTTTCTTTGCTTGTTATCAATAAAATATTTGAAAGTAAAATTGTCTACATTAAACCACATAGCTTCATTTCACCTTATGAATATTTCCTACTTCCTATAAATTCCAACAGCTAGCTTTAACCACAAATGCATCCTGTTTCTTGCAGACTTCAGAAGTAACTTGCAAAGCGTGGTGTTTCACTAAACTTCAGTAAATATCTGTTCAAGCAGAGTCTAAATGTAATAAGAAGAGTATAAACTTAAAGGGTGACTCTCCCTACCCTTACAATCCCTCCTCTGATCATTCTCAGAACCACCTATGTTCTGAGTAGAACATAGCCATGGCTGTGTCTGGGTCTGAAGTGGAAGGTTTGATTTTGGTAATTCTACCCATTTAGACAAAATACAATCTTAATATTGGTATAAATTGCAATTCCCAGGATAAGTATGATGATGAGGATCAATCCTACTTTCTTAAAGAAATTCATGATACTATCCCAGAACGAACCAAACCAACCTCCCACTCCAGAGAATGGATTCCAGGAGTCTCCCAGACGTCTCATTCGGTCCTGTAATTTCGCCCTTTCATCATTGTGTCCCTTTATATGTTGCTAACAATATGATTGCTGTTATATTACATGTCCCATCCCTCCTCTGGATGTGATACTCAGTTGTTGCTGCAATTTGTGCTTTTGACATTATATCTCCTGTCTGTATACAGCAGGGATAATTATAACTCATTCCTGTAAATGTTGCTCTACCCCTGACCCCTTTACTGTTATTCCTACTCATTCCGCAGGAAGATGTAAGCCAGCACCCAAAAACAGTTAATAAGAATACCTTCATGGTTAATGCAATTGACAAAATAAGAATAATTTTAACATTGCACCTTCTGGGCTTCGTGAATTGGGGCTTGGGGGACCCAAGAAGGAAGGCAGCTTGGCTGTGGGACAAAGGGGGTCTGTGGGGCTGGAGGGCAGAGGGGCAGGGAGTGATGGGATCAGAGTCTCTTCGGATTCGAATGGAGGAGGGGGGTGGCAGGGAGTGGTTGGGTCAGTGTCTCTTCGGATCCATTTGGTCCTGGCTTTGGGTCCATCTCTGGTTCTTGCTGCTGTGGCACTTTCTTTATCCTTGATGCGTGGATCCATTGCGGGCTTTGCTTGGTCAGAATTGCTGTCCTAGAGACCTTGAGGACTTCAGATGGACCTTGGAAGACGGGACCTGGTTGCTTGCGGACTGCAAGTTATTTGATCAACACTTTGTCTCCTGGTATGAAGGGGCTCTGTGGAAAGAGGAGGAAAAGTGCCAGAAACCTTATCATAGTTTTCAGTAAGGCTACTTACCAAATGTTTCACATGCTCTTCCTGTAAGGAAAATAAGTTAGACTCCTCACCTATTTTAGGGGCTTTTTGTGCTGGCCTACCCATTAGGATTTCAAAGGGAGAGAGACCTGTCCTGGCATGGGGGGTGGTCCTTATCTGGAAGAGTACCCCTGGCAAGAAATGAAGCCAGTTCTTCATAGTACCCTGTGTGGCCTTCCTTAGCTTGTCCTTAATGTTCCTGTTCATCCTTTCCACTACTCCAGCACTCTGTGGATGGTAAGGAATGTGGAGCTTCCATAAAAGAAAGAAAAAGTGTCCCCAAGGTGGGGCTTTTTACCAGCATATATTACCTGTAAAAGCTAATAACTATGGATATAAGAAATACTGACATGTAGTAAAAAGGCTCGTAATATAAATATTTTATTGATAAAAAAGAGGATTAGATAAGTAACACAGTGGTCAAGGACTGAGCTCCACTATGTGAGTAAAAATGTATAATGTTACATGTATAAGCAGAAATACAGATATACATATGATTATAATGCTTGGAACATAATATCAGTACAATAAAAGATATATGCATATAGATAATATAAACCCTTTACGCGTTTCGACCCTCTCGGGGGTCTTCTTCAGAAGGTTATTATCTATTATAGAAAGGGGGAAAAAACAAGCATAAATATATATCCATACATGATACACTGTGTTGTACTGAAAATAATCTGCTGTAGGCAGAATATACATCAAACATTGTGAGATTACACAGTTAACGATCAAGTAATGTATATTATGTTATAACAATAAATACCTATATTGATCACAAAAGGAATCCTCTTTAAAAGACCGGACAAGACTCCGTCACTTCTCCCATAACCTTCATGGATGTGCCGACCTTGTGTAGATGGAAACTGATGGCTAGCTCTACCAAAAAAGGAGAGCAAGGAAAATGGATCCAAGGGGTAAATAGCTTACAAGGGATCACATCCCTATTACTACCTCCAAAATGCAGTAATGGAGGAAGATATGGGTATGGGTAAACAGGATTAGGGGAGGGGGCAACCTACAGAGAAAGAGAAAGTATGAGACATATGTATGTATAAATATATACAAAAGGGCCCTATCATAGGGGCTATCACCTCTGTATAGGGAGATAGAATATACCCACATGCAGTGTCAGTAGTATACACATGTCAGGGGTATACATATGTCGCAGTAAATCCTGCTATTTCAAAGTGGGATACTGCACTCAGTGAGGCCGCGTACACACGCGGGGACTGTTCGCCCAACTTTGTCCGTCAAACAGTTTCGGCAAACAGTCCGCTCAAAATTAGCATGGACGGACATGGCCACACACGACGGACGAACAGTTTGCTGAAACCGTGCGCGATGACGTGAACGGCACGTACGACGGGACGAAAAATACGACGTCCTATACACTGCATTATAACTTTCGGCGTGAAAATCCTTTCTGAGCATGCGCGGAACTTTGTTTGACGAACAAGCCTACACACGAGCGGACTGTTCGCTGAAACAAGGTTTCAGCGGACAGTTTTTCGGAAATTCCGAAAAACCTTGTCCGTCAAACTGTCCGCTGAAACTGTCCGCTGAAAGCCCACACACGAGCGGACTGTCCGCCCAAACACTGTTCAGCGGACAAAGTTGGGCGAACAGTCCGCCCGTGTGTACGCGGCCTTAGAGTGTAAACAGTGCATGCCCAGAAAGGAAACCAACACAAAGCAGGAACACCATATGCAGAAGGAATAGAAGGAGGGAAAAAGGAGAGGGGAAAAAAAAAAAAGGGGGGGGAGCGAAAGTGAGGTGAACACAAACTAGTGCAACATCAACATGCAAAGTAAACAAAACACAAACGTGACTGAAGAGGGAAGTGAAGGAAAGTTGGAAATAATAGTGCAATGGTGTTGCAACGTCCAATATAACCCAGCGTGAGCACAGTGATGCTGGGATTGGGCAATATATATATACCTGTAACCGATTTCCAATGGGTCCACATTGGATAACCGAACCAAAAGGAAAACACTATGATAATTAGTGGTAAAGTGATTGAAGGTGATGACCTTTACAATACAGCCCCTCGCATTAGTATGTTTTCATGGAGCGAGAGAGGTCTTATATCTGCAAATAAACAAGAGATAGTCTTATACTCCTGCTAGCAGAACTGTGTATAGTGCAAATAAAGAAAGTGAAAGGACATTAAGTAAAAAAGACCCAGAGACTTACCCCGATACGTGAAAACGATACATGTGTTGTCCTGTGATTGAAGGGATAGTGTGCCAGTGTGAGAGGGTGGGGTATAATTAGCCCAAGTTGGGTTGATTTGTCAATCATGGTCTCCACCTGTTGTACCATAACCCCTATTGGTCGCCTTAACGGCCGACCGGATGTGGTCCCCTCGGCGTTCCGGAAATGACCCTCCCAATATGGCGGGGAGGTGCACGGTAGCGTCGCACCAGCGTGACGTAGGCGCGTCACGTCGCATGCGAAAAGCGCGCGTGCGTAGTGAGGCCCTTAGTCCGATACCGTTCGGAATGCCGCCGACCAGATTTGTCGTCCCGGGAAGACGGGCGGCGCCCACCCGTTCGTATCCCGGGAAGACGGGCGGCGCTCACCCGTTCGTGTCCCGGGACCTAATGGGGAGAGGCATGCGCGCGCCGATGCCGCTCCCCTCTTCTGGTCGTGAAGCCATACCCCATTCGTCCATCCAATAAACATAAGCAAGGACGGGAAATTGCCTCGAATGGGACCATCCAGTGGTGGAAATGGGGAAATGCATCCGGACTTTCCGTTGTACAACATGTAAAATACTGTAATATAGGGAAAAATATTTTGAATACATTTTAATCACAACATGTCAGAAGTAGAAAGTAACGATAATAAATATAAGCAAAAACATTTGCAAAAACATTTCATAATGAGCATATAATTTACAGGTAAACTGGGCATACAAGAAGAAAACTACTGGTTGGTATATAGGAGTATGGCAAATTAGTAGTCATGGAGCACAGATTTATATATTGCATTGGTATATCACGTATGTGCATGTGCATCCCATCGGGAGCAAAAATGGACAGATACAGATAAAATGCACCCATTTCAATAAGTAATGGGATGCCTAAATATGTTACATGCATACATGTAACATATCAGCTACACAAAAGCCCCACAGAAACCCACACCAGGGACAAAAGTGAATATAGGTATACGAGAAAAAAGAAACTAAGGACCAAAGGGTATATTTAAAAAAAGGACGACATGGAAGACAGCTGGCCAATCCACAGTGTGTTACTGTGTTTTGCCAGAAGTGAAGCCCTTTAGGAATGGAGCAAATGATATGGCTTCATTCAAGCCTGGAGAAATGGTGGCATTAAGCTTAAAGATCCATCTCTGCTCGAGTTGGAGAAGGGCCTTATTCCAATCTCCTCCTCGAACAGGGATGTGTATACGGTCTAGGGCTACAAAGGAAATTACAGGCATCTTATAGTCATGTGTGGTTACTACATGTCGTCCAAGAGGTACATAAAAGTTACCAATCTCCATATGATAGACATGTTTGGCTATCCTTTTATGTAGTTCTAACTTAGTTTTCCCTACATAGTACGACCCACATTCACACTCCATGAGGTACACGACCCCACGTGTTTGACAATTAGTGAAGTGGGATGGACGGAATGTTCGGCCATTTGGGAGTCGAAAGACTTTATCCCGTTTGATGTACTTGCAGGTAGAGCAGTGCCCGCAGGGAAAAGATCCCAAAACTGAGCAGTGCGCTGCTCGCCTTGCTTCATCTCTATATTCACTTTGTACCAGTTTGTCGCGAAAAGAAGTAGCGCGTTTGTAGGTAATTAGAGGGTGTTTCGAAACCAATTTGCCAATTTTGTGGTCATCTTTCAAAATAGACCAGTGTTTTTGGATAATATGACGAATCGGAGCATGTTGCCTGGAAAAACGAAGGACGATCCTGGCAAAATGCCTAACAGGATCGTCCTTCGCTGCCCCAGGGTGTAGAAGATTATTGCGAGATTGGGCCAATGCTCGATTGTACGCCTTGCGCAGACATACTCGACTATAGCCGCGGGCTAAAAGTCTTGTCTGTAATTGGGCAGCTTCGACCCTGAAAAGGGCATCATCCGAACAATTCCTGCGCAACCGCAGGTACTGGCCATATGGTATGGACTTTTTTAGATTTATTGGATGGAAGCTGTCTGCATGGAGTATAGTATTCCCTGCAGTACCCTTGCGATACAAGGTGGTAAAGATTGAATTAGTGGGAGAACGCCCAATTTTTATGTCCAAGAAGGTGATCAAATGAGGATTATATGACATTGTAAATTTTAAATTGTATTCATTTACATTGATTTGGGTTACAAATTTAAGCAGCTGATCCTCCGTGCCCTCCCATATGACGAGAATATCGTCGATATATCGCCGCCATAGACGAATGTGGCACGTGAAATCGACGAATCTCTCGTCAGACAGGAGGGATTTCTCCCACTCCCCCAGGTACAGATTGGCGTAGGCCGGGGCACAACAAGTGCCCATGGCCACGCCCTGCACCTGGAGGTAGTGGGAGTTATTGAATACAAAGTAGTTATGATGTAAGATATACTCCAATCCCTGTATGATGAAATCACTCAGGGTCTGGTCATACAGCTCCCTGTGTTGTAAGATGTTACGAATAGCTGCGATCCCTTTGGTATGGGGTATTGAGCTATAAAGGGCTTCTACATCGATTGCTACTAACCAAGCGTTGGTCGGTAGTGTCATATTGTCAATGATCTGCAAAAGATGTATGGTGTCCTTGACAAATGACGGCATCTCCATCACAAGGGGTTGCAGAAAGGAGTCAATTAACTTGCTAAGGTTTTCAGTTAGCCCCCCCCCACCTGAGATTATGGGTCTCCCGGGCGGACGGGATGGGTTCTTGTGAATTTTGGGGAGGCAGTAAAAAGTAGCTTTTGTGGGAAACTTGGTGTTGATGAAGGAGTACTGGTCTCTGGTGATACTACCCATTTGCAATGCACCATCTATCAATTCATAGAATTGTTGATGATAGGTAAGTATTACCCTAGTGGGGATCATCCTATACCAGTCCGTGTTGTCCAGTATGGCCTGGCACATGTTAAGATAATCAGAATTATCCATCAGCACCACGTTTCCCCCCTTATCAGAGGGTTTGATGGTAATGTTCACATTGTTCCCTAATGATTGAATGGCTTTATATTCTTCACTGCTCAAATTTGCGGGATAAGTTTGCTTACGGCGGAGTTTGGAAATGTCACTCAACACCTGTTTGACAAAGATCTCAATGCATGGATTTAGGTTCAACGGGGGGAAGGAACCTGAAGGTTTTTTCAGGGATGAATGACATTTCACCTGATCAGTATTACTCACTAAGAGAGACTCCAGGTCAACCCGATCGATCAGGTCCAGAGTGTTGTTTTCCTCATAGAGCAATGTTAGATCTCGTAGGGCTCTAAGTTCTCTCATGCCCAGTTTGGGCGTCTCATAGTCCTCATCATCCACATTCGCCTTTGCATGCAGGCTCTGAAGAAGGAGCCTGCGTGCAAAGAGTTGGATGTCAGTTGTCACTTCAAAAATGTCAAACTCCTCCTGTGGGCAAAAGGTGAGGCCTCGCGAAAGTACATTTGTTTCTATTGGAGTCATAATGTATGAGGACAAATTGATTACACTCATGGATTCTGTGGGATTCTGGTGACAAAGGTATCCAGATTGCCCAATCCCCTGTTGTTTGGGGGAAGGAGAGACCCCCGTATGGCATTTAAAGTGTTGGATTTAATCTCAGGTATAGGTTCTATAGCATTCAGATCCCCTTTCGGGTATAATGTGTTTGTCACATCATGAGTGGCTGATCTATTTTCATACCCAACCGGGGATTCATTGGCAGACCTGGTTCCAATGGAATTCGGTATCGGGGCCTGTTTAGTGTTAGATTCTAACTGGGTCTCCCCCCCGGTGTTGCGTTTCTTTTTTTCTTTGTCCGGTGAATCTCTGTTATAATTTCTTTTAGGTTTCCTTCGTCCCTTATTTGATGCAGTGGGTTTCAGATGGCCAATGGGTGCATTGTTGGATTGTAATGCACCCATTTCCTTAATATGGATGTGTTTAGTTGTACTCCCTTTAGGGGTGGATATATTCATGTTCCATTTATAGGCCCGACCTTCAGAGAAGATCGACTTATCCCTCCAAAACTTGGTTTCCTTTTTGCGCAGGACATCACGGTTAAAGGTCTGTAGACCTTCACCAAGTTTAGTCCGCAGATCCAAAAAGCGTGCACTATGCGAGAAGGGTTTTAGGGCAATTTCCAAATTATTAATCTCACCATCAAGAGTTACCATTTGTCTGTTGTATTCCCTTATTAGCATAATCATCATTTGTTGGGAACATGTTTTTAAGTTCTCTTCCCATTCCATCTTACATTCATTGCCGATGTGATCCATATTTGGGAAAATTTGGACCCGAAGTCCTAGGGGGTTAATATTATTTTCAATGTATCTCTCGAAGGATTTAATGTGCCAAAAAAGTGCTGACTTCTTTTCTAGCACTTTAGTAAATTTTGAAAAAAGAGTAGAGATCTCAGTCTCCGCTCGATCACCATTTTCAAATTCAATCTCATAGCTGGACATTAGATGGTTCCAATCGTCGCCCTGGAAGCTATTCATATTATCAACAGACAACAATCAACAATACCCAGAAGAGGAATTGTGCCAAATACAAATAAACCAAGTAGAACTCAAGTCCCAGACCTCTTATGTTACCGAATGGGGAAGGGTGTTTAACCACCCGGGTTTAAAGAACTAGACAAAAAAGGACGGTAACACCCCAAAAATAGGGTCAGAGGGCGCTGATCACCCCTGGTATGTTACAAAAAAGAAAGAAAAAGTGTCCCCAAGGTGGGGCTTTTTACCAGCATATATTACCTGTAAAAGCTAATAACTATGGATATAAGAAATACTGACATGTAGTAAAAAGGCTCGTAATATAAATATTTTATTGATAAAAAAGAGGATTAGATAGGTAACACAGTGGTCAAGGACTGAGCTCCACTATGTGAGTAAAAATGTATAATGTTACATGTATAAGCAGAAATACAGATATACATATGATTATAATGCTTGGAACATAATATCAGTACAATAAAAGATATATGCATATAGATAATATAAACCCTTTACGCGTTTCGACCCTCTCGGGGGGTTTTCTTCAGAAGGTTATTATCTATTATAGAAAGGGGAAAAAAACAAGCATAAATATATATCCATACATGATACACTGTGTTGTACTGAAAATAATCTGCTGTAGGCAGAATATACATCAAACATTGTGAGATTACACAGTTAACGATCAAGTAATGTATATTATGTTATAACAATAAATACCTATATTGATCACAAAAGGAATCCTCTTTAAAAGACCGGACAAGACTCCGTCACTTCTCCCATAACTTTCATGGATGTGCCGACCTTGTGTAGATGGAAACTGATGGCTAGCTCTACCAAAAAAGGAGAGCAAGGAAAATGGATCCAAGGGGTAAATAGCTTACAAGGGATCACATCCCTATTACTACCTCCAAAATGCAGTAATGGAGGAAGATATGGGTATGGGTAAACAGGATTAGGGGAGGGGGCAACCTACAGAGAAAGAGAAAGTATGAGACATATGTATGTATAAATATCTACAAAAGGGCCCTATCATAGGGGCTATCACCTCTGTATAGGGAGATAGAATATACCCACATGCAGTGTGGAGCTTCCATATCCCCAAAACTTTCACTAACTCTTGGGTGAGTTTTTCTGTGAAAGCGGGCCCCTGGTCAGAGTATATGGTAAACCAAACCTACTGATCCAATGATTGAGTATACATCTAGTAGCTATCCCTGCGGTCTCTCCTGTAACAGGAAATCTATCTGTATATCTTGCATGGGACCCAAAGGGGGTGGGAGATGTCCATGTAAACCATATTTTGGACCTTGAACATTGTTTTGTGCACAGGTGAGACATGAGTCCACTAAAAGGTATGACAGGATTAAGGGAGCAACAGCTTCTGGGATCCCTATGACTCCCTCCTTGTTTGACCACAATCCATCCGGATTGCGTGTCAAACCTGCATGAACCCAGCAATCTATGTCTTCGGGTTGTGCTTTTCTTTGTACAAGGTATCTCGTTAGCTGCAGCTTTGGCTGCTCTGTCAGCTAAATTGTTACCTTTAGTAGTTTCTGTTTTGTCATAAGAATGGCCTTTCACTTTTATAATATTAACTCTGGATGGTAAATGGAGTGCTTGCAGGAGGTTTTCCACCCATTTTTGGTTGGCAATTTGTTGTTGGCAAAACATTTAGAAATTCAGGGTTGGGAGTGTCAGTGAGGTCCGGTCTTGGTGAAATTGTATTAGTCAATTCTTTAGAACAGTCATGAGTGGGAGTGATGGGCAGTCTAAGTAAGGAGTGTAACAATCTAACTGCTGGGGTAGTTTCAGAGCATGATTTGACTGTGAGTCCGTGTGTGTTTAATAACACAATCTCATAACCACTGGATCTCTGAGCTGTCATATGTTGAGTTGACATGTTTTGTAGAAGATGCACTACTGTGTGTGTGGTATACAGAGTGGTGTCAGTGCCGAGAGTCATTTTTGATGCTTCCTTTACGGTCATCGCACAAGCGGCCATGCCATGGACTTGAATTGGTAGTTTTTTTTTAAAGGTAGGCCACGGGGCGGTAGTGAGTACCGTGCATTTGCGCTAGAACCGCAGCGAATGCAGGGCCCCTGACTACACAGTATAGTACAAAGGATTTTCTGTAATCTAGCAAGCCCAGTGCTTGGGCACTGGCCAAGGACTGAAACAAAGAGTTAAAAGCTTGTGTCATTTCCTCAGTGACCTGTTTTGGGGCAGTCAATGCAGTGGCAGGGCATAGGACTGAGTCATAAAAAGAACAGTCTGGGATCCATTACCTACATTAGACGATAGAGTCGAGGAAGGAAAGGAGCGCTGCCTTATCCTTCGGGGGACCGAGACAGGTCAGGGTTTGGACTCGTTCAGGGGACACCTGTTGTGTCCCACCTGAGATAATACATCCTAGGTATTCCACCTTGTCCCTGCACCACTGGATCTTTTTTCCGAGATGCCAAGTGGCCCTTGAGAAACAGGTGATTCATCATTCTTTTCAAAGTCTGCTGCACACTGTGTCCCACTCTCACTACACAACAGTAGGTCATCTACATATTGTAGTAGGACAGATCCCTGGGGTGATACCCATCCAAGGTGACTTTCAAAACCATTGAAAAGGCTGCCGGACTGTCCACACATCCCTGAGGGAGACGACGTGTCCAGGTCAGCTGTTGGCCAGGGGCCCCAGGTAAAAAGGGAAGATTTCCTGAAAATCCTCATGTACATCAATGCTAAAAAAAACATTGGATAAGTCTAGTACCGTGTAAGTGGTGGATGTGGCAGAAATTTTTAAGATCCCGGTAATGTCTGGAGCTATTTGTTTAATCCCCGCAGGTCCTGCACCATCCTCTACTCCCCACTGGCCTTTCTGACAGGATTTATGGGGGTATTCCAGGGACTAATGATGGGTTTAAGGATTCCCCTTTATAAACACTCTTCAATTTGTGGCTGTATACTCTGTAGTTTTTAGTGTGTAGTGTGTATTGTTTCTGAAAGATGGGAGAGGTGCCGGGCTTGAAAGTAGGGATATATGGAGTGCATTTGATATGTCCAACATCTGTCTTGGACTTCGCCCAACTTGGGTGAGTCTCCAGGCGGGCTGGTATGGACATGAAGTAAAATGTCAGGTCCCTTCGCTTAGGCATAGTTAAGTCACAGTTAACTGCTTTAGCTGTCATACCCCCTTGTAAGTCAAATTTAATGGTTATCCTCAATGAAGACATAAGGTCCCTTCCCATTAGACATAAAGGGCAATCAGTGAGGATGGCACAACTTTGCTTGGTTAAGGGTCTATCCTGCAAGTCTGACACCTGAAGTGGTTCTACTGGGTTTTTGTCATTACCCTATGGTCTAGGGTGGAAGGGGTTACGGGGATTATTATCCCTGTACCCCAGCCAGTCCATCTGAATTAGATCCACTGAATTTCTTGGCTCTATGGGCTGCCTGTTAGTAGGTTGATTTGGATAATATTGATTTGGAGGGCGATCAGCAGTTCTACTTTCACTTTGTATGTGAGGAGGTTTCCGTTCTTGCGGATATCCCTGTTGGTGTTGTTGACCTCTTCCCTGATATCTGCCTCTGAAATCAGCTCTCCTTGGGCCACCTCGCCGTAGTCTATAGCCCTTCCTTTGAGGACAATCAGATTTCCAGTGGGAAGGATCCCCACAGTTAAAACACCCTTTATTGTCATAGGGCTGAGGATATGACCCTCGTGGTCGGTCATTGAGAGCAGGAAACATGGCAGAAATACAAGGAAAGATTTCAGGTGTGGTTTGCGTGAATAATCCCCCTTTTGTATGAAAAACCCCGGAGGATGCTCGTTTTTTTAACGTCCTCCATAAAATCTTTAGGACTCTGTGTAGTCCAATCAGAATTAACAAATTGTATAATTTGTGTGACTTTAGGGTCTCCATTATTCATGGCTGTACTGACAAACAATTGTGGGCTATCAATTTCACAGGATGTGTAAATTTTAAACAACCGTGACACAAAGGAATAAAAATCTTCCCCTGTTTGTTGTTTACATGCAAGCAAATCATTTATGGGCATTTCTGGTTTATATGCTTTTCTCCAGGCGGCTATGAGTTTGTTCCAAAAGCCAGTCCAATCTTCCTCATTTTCATATAACTTACATTCCCGTACCCAGTCTGTGACTTTCAGTTCTGCAGTGGTTTCAGGATCTACAGCAGTTATAATAACTTCCAGATCCTCTCCAGACATCCTTGCCCCTTGACAGTATCTTTTAAGAAAGCTTACAGCTGATTTGGGATCTTTTTTAGGTTTAGGACATGTTTCCTTAATTTCCTTGACCGTGCCTGGTCTGGTGGTGGTATGGGAAGCATGGCTAGTCAAGACAGAAGGTAAGATTTATACATGGATGTCAGAAGTTTAATAATGGAGGAATTGTGTGAAAGAGAGAGGGGAATATGGATAGGATTTTTATTTTTGTTTTTTACTTCATATACAGACCAAGTGTTTTCTGTAATTATACAATACTGTGTATGGCAAGTCTGCCCTAATTCCAGCAATTATCTACTTACTACTGAGAATTATATTTTTGCAGTGTGTGGGTGGATATATACAGTGGTGTGAAAAAGTGTTTGCCCCCTTCCTCATTTCCTGTTCCTTTGCATGTTTGTCACACTTAAGTGTTTCGGAACATCAAACCAATTTAAACAATAGTCAAGGACAACACAAGTAAACACAAAATGCAATTTGTAAATGAAGGTGTTTATTATTAAAGGTGAAAAAAAATCCAAACCATCATGGCCCTGTGTGAAAAAGTAATTGCCCCCTAAACCTAATAACTGGTTGGGCCACCCTTAGCAGCAACAACTGCAACCAAGCGTTTGCGATAACGTGCAATGAGGCTTTTACAGCGTCCTGGAGGAATTTTGGCCCACTCATCTTTGCAGAATTGTCCTAATTCAGTTACATTAGAGGGTTTTCGAGCATGAACGGCCTTTTTAAGGTCATACCACAACATCTCAATAGGATTCAGGTCAGGACTTTGGCTAGGCCACTCCAAAGTCTTCATTTTGTTTTTCTTCAGCCATTCGGTGGTGGACTTGCTGGTGTGTTTAGGATCATTGTCCTGCTGCAGAACCCAAGTTCGTTTCAGCTTGAGTACACGAACAGATGGTCGGACATTCTCCTTCAGGATCTCTTGGTAGACAGCAGAATTCATAGTTCCTTTTATCACGGCAAGTCTTCCAGGTCCTGAAGCAGCAAAACAGCCCCAGACCATCACACTACCACCACCATATTTTACTGTTGGCATAATGTTCTTTTTATGAAATGCAATGTTCCTTCTACACCAGATATACTTGGACACACACCTTCCAAAGAGTTCCACTTTTGTCTCATCGGTCCACAGAATGTTGTCCCAAAAGTCTTGGGGATCATCAAGATGTGTTGTGGAGAAATTGAGACGAGCTTTGATGTTCTTTTTGCTCAGCAGTGGTTTTCTCCTTGGAACTCTGCCATGCAGGCCATTTTTGCCCAGTCTTTTCCTGATGGTGGAGGCATGAACGCTGACCTTAACTGAGGCAAGTGAGGCCTGCAATTCCTTGGACGTTGTTGTGGGGTCTTTTGTGACCTCTTGGATGAGTCGTCGCTGCGCTCTTGTGGTAATTTTGGGCGGCCGGCCACTCCTGGGAAGGTTCACCACTGTTCCATGTCCTCGCCATTTGTGGATAATGGCTCTCACTGTGGTTCGCTGGATTCCCAAAGCTTTGAAAATGGCTTTATAACCCTTTCCAGACTGATAGATCTCAATTAATTTCTTTCTCAATTGTTCCTCAATTTCTTTGGGTCTCGGCATGATGTGTAGCTTTTAAGGATCTTCTGGTGGACCTTACTGTGTCAAGCAGCTCCTATTTAAGTGATGCCTTGATTGTGAACAGGTGTGGCAATAATCAGGCCTGGGTGTGGCTAGAGAAATTGAACTCAGGTGTGGACAACCACAGTTATAGTATGTTTTAACAAGGGGGGGCAATCACTTTTTCACACAGGGCCATGATGGTTTGGATTTTTTTTCACCTTTAATAATAAACACCTTCATTTACAAATTGCATTTTGTGTTTACTTGTGTTGTCCTTGACTATTGTTTAAATTGGTTTGATGTTCCGAAACACTTAAGTGTGACAAACATGCAAAGGAACAGGAAACGAGGAAGGGGGCAAAAACTTTTTCACACCACTGTATATATGTAGCACTTACCCCCGAAGGAGCAGCTGGATTTGATTTGGGCCTGCACTCTGCTAATGAACCCCCCCCCCTTTGAATTGACTCAGTCCCCTTGACACAGCTGTGGTGCAACACAATACAGTACAATATAATGTACTTAGTCTTTGATCTTCTTGCCTTCGCTATCTAAAGTAACTCAAGTTGAGGTAAAAGTGCTCTGGATGTAGCTTCAGTAACTATGTTACAAATCTTAGAAACGTCAGAGTAGATAGGCCTCAAACCTGCTCAGTGTCAGTTACTTGGCTTCTC
Source organism: Lithobates pipiens (assembly GCF_037356315.1). Taxonomy (NCBI): domain Eukaryota; kingdom Metazoa; phylum Chordata; class Amphibia; order Anura; family Ranidae; genus Lithobates; species Lithobates pipiens. The sequence goes on along the minus strand of NW_027507748.1, from coordinate 395,198,527 downwards.
CTTTGTGGAACTATAAATCCCAAGTGAGACCTGTGTCTGAGTCTATCTGCGTGTAAAAGTTAACAAGCTGTGGGTTGTGACCTGATCACCGACTGGACTCTGTGTAGTAGTTTTGGTCCAGTGACTGTAGCTTGCTCTTCCATCAACTGGCTCCATCACTCCGTTCCACTATGCTGGGTGAACTCCATCTTCCGATGCTCAAACGAGTATCTCTGGATGTCTCCAATCTGGTCACTGTGTCTCTTGCACCATCAATCACACAAGCTGTATAAGTTGCGATCTGTGATGGCTGTAGGCCCCTTCTAACAGGAGGCCTTCGCACAGATCCTCACAGGCTGGCCACACGATCCCAAGAGATCTAAAATGTCCTACCCAGTATGCACTGCCAGAGAAAGTGTTCATGGGTAGGTCATCAAGCCTCCTGGGCAAAAGGGTCAACCTTCTAAACAAAACAACAGTCACTTCCTGTATTGTGTAAAACACTTAAGAAAAAACAGTTATCACAGTCCACTTCCTGTATTTGACCACTAGATGGCGCCACATACTAAGCCATAGAATTGTCCATAGGCTTACATTGTAGAACATTACCTTCACATTAATAGGCGAAAATGTGTCAGCGCTACATAGATATTATATATATATATATATATATATATATATATATATATATATATATATATATATATATATATATATATATACACAGCCACACACTTTATTCCATTCCAGAGTGTGTCTACACTTCTGAACTCTGCATTCTGTAAGTGTTTTTTTTTTTTTTTACATTTTAAAATTCATGGTCCCCATTGATTTGAAAAGAAGTAGCACCATAGGTCTGATCATGATGATCATGATCTTGAAGAGGAACCCCATGCCAAAATTAAAATAAAAAAAATGGCAAGGGGTCCACCCCAAGATCCATACCAGACCCTTCGACTCCCATAAAGGTGGATCATCCAGAAGACGAAGCGGGGAAGATGAAGCCGGAGGAAGAGACCGGACAAGAAGATCGGAGGAAGAAGCAGAGGAAGATAGAGGAAGAAGCAGGGAAGAACAAGAAGGATGAAGAAGAAGAACACAGAAGGAAGACCAGAAGAAGACAGAAGAAGAAGCAGGGAAAGAAGAAGACATTAATAAAGGAATTGTCAAAAACCATCTATTGTCTTTTTTCACATTTTTGACACTTTTTTGTGAAATGGTAGGGGTACATTTGTACCTCATTACCAATTCACACAGGGGGCAGGATCTGGGGGTCCAATTGTTAAAGGGGGCTTCCATATTCTGATTACTCCCAACCCCCCCCGCAACCACCGGGCAAGGGTTGTGGGGATGAGGCCCTTCTCCCCATCAACATGGAGACAATGTGTTTTGGGAAGCTACCCCAAAGCATCCTCCCAATGTTGAGGGCATGTGGCCTGGTACAGTTCAGGAGGGGGGCCTTCTCTCACCCCCCCTTTTTTTCCTGCGGCCTGCCAGGTTGCATGCTTGGATAAGGGTCTGGTATGGATTTTTGGGGGGAACCCACGCCATTTTTTATAAAAAAAATTGGCGCGGGGTTCCCTTTAAAATCCATATCAGACCTGAAGGGTCTGGTATGGATTTTAAGAGGGACCCCCCACACCATTTTTTTTTACATTTTGGCTCGGGGTTCCCCTTAATATCCATACCAGACCTGAAGGGCCTGGTATGGAATTTGGGGGGACCCCCACACATTTTTTTTATTTTGGTTCGGGGTTCCCCTGTGGGGGAATCCCATGCCCTTTTTTTCGATGACGTTTATGTGTATTGCCGAGACCAACAATTCATTATAGCCGCGAATATTTTTAAATGATTTTTTTTCTTTTATAAATGTAATTTTGCCCTCAGTTCTAAAGACGGGAAACATGCACCAATTTACAGGCATACTATAGATACCCCCCAGCTACCATATTTAAAATAATATTACACTTTTATTGTTTCACTTTAAGCATTATTAAAATCACAACTCCCAAAAAAAAAATGATGTCCCCTTTGGGCAGGACCTAGGTCCCCAAACACTTTTTTATGACAATAACTTGCATATAAGCCTTTAAAATTAGCACTTTTGATTATTCATGTTCGTGTCCCATAGACTTTAATGGTGTTCGCATTTACAAACAAATTTTTTGCCTGTTCGCATGTTCTAGATGCGAACCGAACCAGGAGGGTGTTCGGCTCATCCCTAATCTTCACTACCACTATAACAATTCTGATGACTGACATCTAAAATCTAATATAAATCTAAGATCAAAAAGCATCCTGTGGTCCCTCAGTATGTTCTTCAAAATGTTGAACAATATGCCCTTATGAAACCTGTATATGATATGTTAGTCCATTCTCTGTGCAGAAAAGGTTTCTGTAAATAGATACATAAAACATAGTGCTTGGAGCACTAGGCACATGTGAGCTGTGTCATTGCTTTTAATCTTTTCACTTAAAGTGGAGTTCCACTCAAAAATTGAACTTCCGCTTTAAGGGAAGGTGACCCCCTGACATGCCACATTTGGCATGTAATTTTTTTGGAGAGGGAGCAGAAACCCTCTTTTTAGAGGGTTCCATCTCCCACTTCCTCCCGGGGCTCCGTGGGGCCAGAATCCAGTTCACCTCTCCCCCCTCCCTCTCAGCAATCATCTGGGACACGTCACAGGTCCCATCAAATGCTGCCACTGTGCCCTCAAATGCTGCCAATGTGCCATCAATTGTAGCCACTGTGCCATCAAATGCTGCCACTGTGCCATCAAACGCTGCCACTGTACCATCAAACGCTGCCACTCTGCCCTCAAATGTTGCCACTGTGTCAATTGCAGCCACTATGCCATCAAACTCTGCCACTGAGCCCATCAAACGCTGCCACTGTGCCATCAAAAGCTGCCACTGTGCCCATCAAATGATGCCACTGTGTCATCAATTGCAGCCACTGTGCCCATCAAACGCTGCCACTGTGCCCTCAAATGCTGCCACTGTTCCATCAATTACAGCCACTGTGCCAATAAAAGCTGCCACTGTGCCCATCAAAGGCTGCTGCTGTAGCATCAAATGCTGCCACTGTGCCCTCAAATGTTGCCACCGTGCCATCAATCGCTGCAACTCTGCCATCAATTACAACCACTGTGCCAAAGCTGCCACTGTGCCCATTAAATGCTGCAAATATGCCCATCAAATGCTGCCACTGTGCCATCAAACACCCTGCCAGTGTGCCCATCAAATGCTGCCAGTGTACCATCAAACGCTGCCACTGTGCCATCAATCACTGTCACTGTGCCCTCAAATGCTGCCACTGTGCCATCAATTGCAGCCACTGTGCCAAATGCTGCCAATGTGCCCATTAAACGCTGCCTCTGTGCCCATCAAATGCTGCCACTGCGCCATCAAACACTGCCAGTGTGCCCATCAAATGCTGCCACTGTGCCATCAATTGTAGCTACTGTGCCATCAAATTCTGCCACTGTGCCCATCAAACCCTGCCACTGTGCCATCAAACATTGCCACTGTGCCCTCAAATGCTGCCATTGTGTTATCAATTGCAGCCACTGTGCCATCAAACGCTGTCACTGTGCCCATCAAATGCCACCACTTTGCCAAAAAACGCTGCCACTGTGCCATCAATTGCAGCCACTGTGCCATCAAACGCTGCCACTGTGCCCAGTGTGGCAATCAGTACTGCACAGAGTCTTCAGTTTAACCACTTGAGACCCACGCTTTGCCGGGACTACGTCTATTGACGTAGTCCCACGCACGAGCGGCCTGCGCGCCCTCAGAGGGGCGTGAGCTGCGCGCTCTGTGATCAGCGAGTCTATGAGACTCGCCTGATCACCGATCAGAGCAAGGGGTCGATCCCGACCCCTTATCACATGATCAGCTGTCAGCCAATGACAGCTGATCATGTGATATAACGGAGCCGGTAATCGGCTATTATTCCTCCTCGTGCTGACAGCGCTAGGAGAAAAAAAAGGGCCTATCACCGGCGGCCGTGATCGGGACATCAGCCCCGATCACAGCCAGCCCTGCCAGTGCCCACCTGCCCCCTGCCAGTGCCCACCTGCCCCCTCATCACTAAAGATGATTAAAAAATAAGTGCCCCCGTCAGTGCCACCCAGCAGTGCCCATAGTGCCACCCAGCAGTGCCCACAGTGCCACCCAGCAGTGCCACCCAGCAGTGCCCACAGTGCCACCCAGCAGTGCCCACAATCTGACTCAACAAAGGTGCTGCACCCCAGTGCCACATATCCGTGCCCATCAGTGTCATCTACCAGTGCCCATCAGTGCCCAGCAGTGCCGCCCATAAGTGCCCAGCAGTGCCACCTATCAGTGCCACCTATCAGTGCCCATCAGTCCCATCTATCAGTGGTACCTATCAGTGCCCCTTAGTGTCACCCATCCGTGCCACCCATCTGTGCCACCCATCCGTGCCATCTTATCTGTGCCCATCTTTGCCCATCAGTGCCGCCTTATCTGTGCCCATCGGTGCCGCCTTATCTGTGCCTATTAGTGCCGCCTTAACTATGCCTATCAGTGCCCACCAGTGCAGCCTATCAGTGCCCACCAATGCAGCCTATCAGTGCCCACCAGTGCAGCCTATCAGTGCCGCCTCATCAGCGCACTTCAATGAAGGAGAAAAATTACCTGTTTGCAAAATTTTATAACAAACTATTAACCACTTGCCGCCCGCCCTATAGCAAATGGACGGCGGCAAAGTGGTTTCATAATCCTGACCGGACGTCATATGACGTGATCAGGATTATGAGCCGCTGCACGCCCCCGGGGGCGCGCATCGCGGCGATTGTTGTTGCGGGGTTTCAGTCTGACACCCGGCAACTACGATCTTGGTAAAGAGTCTCCGACGGAGACTCTTTACCACGTGATCAGCCGTGTCCAATCACGGCTGATCACAGTGTAAATAGGAAAAGCCGGTGATCGGCTTTTCCTCACTCGCGTCTGTCAGACGCGAGTAGAGGAGAGCCGATCGGCTGCTCCTCTGACAGGGGGGGTCTGTGCTGATCGATTATCAGCACAGCCCCCCGAGGATGCCCACACTGGACCACCAGGGATGCCACCAGACCACCAGGGATGCCAAGGACAAGGTATGCCACCCTAGACCACCAGGGATTCTAGTCAGTGCCATAATGGATGCCAATCAGTGCCCATAATGGATGCCAATCAGTGCCCACAATGGGCATCGCTGATTGGCATGCATTATTGATTGGCACTGATTGGCATCCATTAGTGCAATATATTATAATACAATGCCGCCTATCAGTTCCCATCTGTGCCGCCTATCAGTGCCTACCCATGCCCACCTGTGCCGCCTACCCATGCCCACCTGTGCCGCCTACCCATGCCCACATGTGCCACCTACCCATGCCCACCTGTGCCGCCTAACCCATGCCCACCTGTGCCGCCTAACCCATGCCCACCTGTGCCACTTATCCATGCCCATCCATGCCAATCCGTGCCAATTTGTGCCACCTATCAGTGCCCATCTGTGTCGCCCATCAGTGCCACCCATCAGTGCCGCCTATCAGTGCCACATATCGGTGTCCATCAATGCCACCTCATCAGTGCCACTTCATTGGTGCCACCTCATCGGTGCCCAACAGTGCCGCCTTATCATTGCCCATCAGTGTAACCCCATCAGTGCCCATCAGTGAAGGAGAAAACTTACTTATTTGCAAAGTTTTGAAACTGAAACAAAAAAAAAACATTATTTTTTTCAAAATTTTCGGTATTTTTTTATCTGTTTAGCAAAAAATAAAAACCGTAGAGGTGATCAAATACCACCAAAAGAAAGCTCTATTTGTGGGGAAAAAATGATACAAATTTTATTTGGGTACAGTGTAGCATGACCGCGCAATTGTCATTCAAAGTGCGACAGCGCTGAAAGCTCAAAATTGGTCTGGGCAGGAAGGTGTTTAAGTGCCCGGTATTGAAGTGGTTAAACATGATTTTTTTTTTCTGCATCTTTTTTTGTTTGTTTAGCAAAAAATAAAACTCCCAGCTGTAATTAAATACCACCAAAAGAAAGCTCAATTTGTGGGAAAAAAATGATAAAAATTTCATTTGGGTACAGTGTTGTATGCCCGTGCAATTGTCATTCAAAGTGCATCAGCGCTGAAAGCTGAAAATTGGTCTGGGACTGAGGGGGGTTTAAGTGCCCAGTAAGCAAGTGGTTAGGTAACTGGCAGGAACAAACACTTGAACATGTGGTGTGATATGAGTTAAGAACTCTCTCACCCAATCCGTCGTGAAAATGTCAATGAAATGGGGCTCTCTGTTCTCCTGTCCTGGATGCAGTATGAATGGTGATAACTGGGGCATCTGTATGCAGGATCCGCTTTCCTGCTTCTCAGGGTAATCAGCGATTCGGGCTCTCTCTCTCTCCCTCGGCTCTCCGGCACAGCTTGGTGCAGATTGTATATGTATACTCTTGGAATCGCACTGCTATCTTCCTCACGTCCTCACTCTCTCACAGTCTTCTCCTCCTCCCCTACCTCTCCTTCCCAGTCTTTTCCTTTTTAAAGACCCCTACTCCTTCCCTAGCTCTCTGTGGAGTGTAGTTCCATTCAGCTAACCTGAATGGAAGAATCCTGCTTACAGCACATGAGATCCAGCATTCCTGTAAAGCTGTGTGATAAGTGAGTTGTGGAGCACTGCCACCTTGTAGCCAAATACAATTCTACATAGTAGTAACAATACATAGTGTTACACACACATTGCTTGCTTTTATACATACACATACTGTACTCAGTCATATCCTGCACATTCTTCTTCTATAATAAACTGTTCACTTTAAAGCGTAGCTTCTGACAATCCTATCCTTTACATACTGTCTGACTCATATCCTCCATACTGCTGTTTTGCTCATACAGCCACTGTACTCTCTTCTCCTCCACAAACTGGACATACTGCATGCTTTTATACCCTCTACACTCTTCTTCTGTACATTCTGCCCTCTATGATACTCTTCAACACTCCTTCCCTGGCATGTATTGCCCATTGTAGTACACTCTGCACTTTATTCCCATATATACTACTTGATTTCATACCCTTTATACCTCTTTCCCATATACACTAGCTACTGTCTACACTCCACATTTATATTCTGCTCAAGCTGCTAGAAATAATACCCTCCACAGTCCTCTTCTGGACAAGAATTAAAATCTTAGCCCCTGTACACACGGTCGGACATTTCGACAACCAAATCCGTCGGATCTTGTCCAAAACTGTTGCATACACACGGTCGGAGAAAATTGTCGAAAAATCCAATCTTTCAGAATGTGATGACGTAATTTCGTTACGATGGGACTACATTCAGGCTAGTAGCCAATAGCTTTGATGTAGGAATTTGATTTGAGCATGCGTGGCACTTGGTCCGATCAAAATTCTCTACACATGATCGGAGTATGTCCGATCGGCCCAATTGGTCGGGAAATATTTCCAACAAGTTGGAAAATTGGGTCCGACGGATATTCCGACGGATATTCCGACGGAATCAGTCCGATGCATACCACACACAGTCGGATTATCCGACAATACGGTCCGATAGGACACATTCCGACGGATTCTCCGACCGTGTGTACAAGAGCTTACACATTCATTGCTGTTTGTTTGCCTTTAAATCATTTTTTCCCTTCCCCACTCCATAGCTAGGAGATGCTCTGAATAGCCAGTCCCATCCTCTTTGCACTTTGCCTTTACTTTGCCTTTACTTTATGTTCTATGCACATGTAATTGCTGTAGCTAGACATACTATGATTTGACCTATAATCTGTGAAGATCTGTGCAAGCTTTGGATTAAAGCTTTCAACAATCCATAAGATGTAATTTGGATAGAGCCACTGCCTGCTAATTCTACTGAGACTGTAAGTTATGGCTATTTGGCCACAACTGGATCAGTTATAGAGATCACACTTACAGTACTTAGATTTGAGAGGCAGACCAAGAATACTGAATTATTTGACTTTCACCTTTGTAAAAAAATGGCAAAAATGAATAGAGCAGCCTATAAAGAGCCAAATCAGCTAAAATAATCCAGCCTTTTTTTAGTAGGCTTCCATGGTGCCAAATTTACAGGGTATGGAACATACTAAATACTGTATATTATATTTAGAATGTAAAATATTAATTCCTTTTAGCATTTTTATGCAGAGCTTTATACCCATTATGTGACCTACTGATATGACTATTTGTTCTGCAGTTACTATGAATTATTTTATAAGTTCTAATTAATGTAGCACACTGTAAAGGTTAAACCACTTTCTCTCTTCGTGGCAATAGTGAATGTGTAACTCAACATAATTAAGTTAAATAATGCCTGCAGTAATCAAGTTATTAAAACTAATTACTGCTACATATAACATTAAGCATGTTGCTAAGTGATAACCAAGAAAGCCTTTTAAAAAGCATCTCAAAGAAACAAAGTACAATTGGCCTTCCATATTTCAGTGTAGGAGCTAAGAGTGTTTCATCAAATTAAAATCTTAGGGTTGCCATATATACTGGTAACGCCGTTGATTTGAACACTTTTGACAACCAGGTGAGGATTTGGCTGGTACAAAGTTCCTTAATAATGATCATTTCTGGTATTTTGGAAGTGTTCATTATTGATTGGCTCATTTTCAACTTGTTTACAAATTGGTCTACAAATTGATGTTGATGGCTTCTTTTCCTAAGATCACTGCTTGTCATAGTGGTAGAACAGAGTAATCATGGACAGATAAATATCCCCCCAACCCTATAATGGATAGACCATTGAAAACTTGTATGATCCATCTCATTAACAACACCCATAATATGCAGATCTCCTTCTCTCCATACCCATCCCATTCTAACGGACCTCCAGGCATCCGGTCCCGAAACGTATTCCTTTAAGTTTACCGAATAAAAGAATCTATCATCTGAGAGCAGTTACAAGGGAGTCAGAGACAAATGCCCCCATTTCCCCCCTTGACCATTTTTTTTTTCTTTTCCCTTTCCCCCCTTTCCCATCCCTCCCCCTCCCAATCCGACTGAACTGAATACTCACCATTCTCGCTTCTATACATTCCACCAGATCACCTACACACAACCTCACATGTTGAGTTTGAAACACGAGTCATCGACATCGCCATCTCCACATACACCTAAACGCTTCACTTTGCCAACTATTACTGCACAACGCATATTGGAGACTCTATACCATATGCGACCACCATATGAGAGACCACTTGATTCTCGAGTCCACACTCTTAAGTAACAGGAGATGGGCTTACTGATCAGTATGGGCTTAGTTTTATTACTTATACTTTTACAATGCTGACCAGGTTTTTTGGTTTATGTACTCGTGTCAGTTTTCTGTGTTTGTTATCCCATGTATTAACTGTTTCTATAAATAAAAGAAATTTTATGAAAAAAAAAATATCCCCCAACCCATTGCTCTTGGGAAAAAATCTATTTCCTATCCATAACCAACTTTAACCACTTGACATCCCACCCATAGTCAAATGATGTCCACAGGAGGGATCCCCCATCCTGGGCGGGCGTCACTCGGGAGCCGCTGTGCGTGCCCGGTGGCCATGATGTCTGCAGGACATAGCAGGACTGTGGATCTGTGTGTGTAAACAATTTTTCCTTTGCTTTATTATTTTTCACTGATAGCTTTCAAAGTTTATAAAAGATGCCCCAAACCATATATTTTCTGAAAGCACGTGATCAGTGGAATAAAAAACAGGTGCTACTGATTGTTTAGACCCTGCAGTATTTGCGAAAGTGTTTATCAAACCAATATATTTGCAAAAAATACACTAAAACAATTATTAGCAAATAAAAACAGTTTGTTTTATAAAATTCCTACCAAATATGAAAGCTTACCCTATATTGAGTTAATAAATAACAATTATTTGTAACTTTTAAATTGTGCCTTTTTGTGAAATGATGAAAAGTGAACAGACGCAAAAATGCAAATATCCATATTGATTTTTAAGGCCCCACGATATTTACACAAATGTTTACCAAAGCAATATTTTGGCTAAAAATACTCTAAAATCATTATTAGCAGATACAAGCACAGCACATTTTACAAAATTCCTGCTAAATTGCTACTAAATATGAAAGCTTAACCTGTATTGAATTTAAAAATAAAAAATATTTGTAAATTTCAAATTGTGCCTTTTTGAGAAATAGTGAAAATCGTATGTACGCAAAAGTTTTAGAAGATCTGGAGGTTTTCCTTTTTCACTTACAGCTTTCAGAATTTGTAAAAGACCCCCCCCCCCCCCCCACCATACATTTTCGGAAAGCACGTGGCCAGCACAAAAAAAGAAGGTAATACAGATTTTTTTATGTTCTGCGATATTTGCACAAATGTTTATCAAAAAGTAGTTTCGCTAAAAAAATACACTAAAATTATTAATAGTGCACATAAACACAACATAACTTACAAAAGTCCTGCTAAAATGCTCGTTCACATATGGCATATTAAATTGTATGCCCACAGAGGGCCATGTTTACCTGCACAGGAATGCACAGGTTTTCCATGCATTCATTCAGAAAATTACAATCTGATACATTGTAACACTAGCGGTTACTATGTATCAGCAGTCAATGTCAGTGGGAGGTCTAAGAGAAATCTGTAGTGATCGCTGCCTGCACCCTCTTTACTAAAGGGGGGTTTGGTAAAGACATGTTTATCAAGTCTCCTCAAGCCCATACTTCACCCCACCTGCACTGTTCCCCCTCTCCTCCACGCTCTCTTTAGGCTGACAGATGACGGAGATCAGTGCAGAGGGAAGCTGCAGGAGAGGAAGGAGAGATGCTGCTCAGAACAGCCATGGATCAGGGGTACGGGGCAGTTGGAGGGATGATCGGAACATGGGGGGGGGGCACATCTGGATCCCTCCAATCCCCATGCAGCACCTAAGGCCAGCAGGAGTGGAGGAGGAGAAATACCAGAACTAAACGTATTCTACCTGGAGATAAGATGCTTGAGAGGAGCTATGATAGGGATATACAAATATCTCAATGAGGATACCAGCTTAGGTAGGAAACTATTCAGTCTCAGAGAGTGTATGAAGGTACAGGGCCACACAATGAGATTGGAGGAGAAGCGGTTTGACCTTAAACTGCATAGGGAATTTTTCACTGTCAGGGCGATAAGGATGTGGAGATCTCTCTCTCTCTCTGTCTCTCTCCACAATTTGTGGTGTCAGCAGGAAGTAGTCATAGTTTTAAAAGACTCTTGGACATGCATCTTAGCAAACACAATATGCAGGGATAAGGGAAATGATTATTGACATGAACACACACCCGCACAGTTTGAACTGGATGGACTAGTGTCTTTATTCAACCTTACAAACTACAAAACTATAACTATGATTGGGACAAACATAGATCTATACAAAAAAGTTAAAGAAAAACAGCATATAAAAAAAAAAAACAGACTCGATGGAACACTTGGTCTTTTTTTTTTTTGCCATCACTCTTCTATCAAGTCAAGTCAAGCATTATTGTCATTCTACTACATGTGAGGACATACGGTAGAGCGAAATGTCGTGTCTCACAGGGCCACAGCGCTACATACAAATTAAACATAATTATAAATATGCAAAGGCTAAACACACGGTGAAGAACTAATAAAAAATTAAAAAATAAAATTAATAAACCTATACACATATGGGAACAACATAACTGTACATATACTGTATATTTCTAAAAGTCTTTGCAGTAGCAAGTGTTTATAAAAGTGTCTAGTGCATATTCAAGAGTAAAAAGGAGGGGAAGTGAGATGTTCCTGGTCACAATATATAGTTTGTAAAAGAGGTTTCAAAGAGGATTGGAGTTGAGGGCTCTCACAGCCTGGGGAAAAAAACTGTTGTGCAGTCTGACAGTCTGGGTTTTGATACTCTGGTACCTTCTACCTGATGGCAAGAGCTAGAAGAGACTGTGGGAGGGATGAGTAGGATCCTTCATGATACTAATAGCTTTGCTGAAGCATTGTGTATGGAAAATGTCCTTGACAGAGGGGAAACACCAAAAAAAAAATTCAGCTGTCTTTACTAGCTGCTGCAGGCTCTTGCAGTCAGCAGATCTGCAGTTCCCATACCAGATAATGTAGCAGCTGGTCAGCATTCTTTCAATAGTTCTCCTATAGAATGTAGTTAGGATGGGTTGAGGGATACTGGCTTTTTTAAGGCGGCGGAGAAAATTTAGGCACTGTTGTGCCTTCTTGGTTAGTGACGTGATGTGGGTTTTCCAAGTAAGATCCTCTGAGATGTGCACTCCCAGAAATGTAATACTACTAAAGCCGCGTACACACGGGGCGGACTGTCTGGACAACTTAGTCCGTCAGACAATCCGACGGACAGTCCGTCATACTTTCGAATGAACGGACTTGACCACACACACCACTTTTTGAGCGGACTAATACGGCGTACTAAGTCCGCCATACTATCCGCCCTACTTTTGAAATGAACGGACTCGCCCACACACGCGGAGGAAAGTCCGCTCATTTCGAGCGCGTCTCCAGGTAGGCGGGGCCCGCGAAGGAGACGTCGCTGACCCCACCGCCTGGAATGGACTTAAAGGGGAACCCCAACGCCGAAAAAAATCGGCGTGGGGGTCCCCCCTAAGTCCACAACAGACCCTTGTCCGAGCACGCTACCCGACCGGCCAGGAAAGGGGGGCGAGCGAGCGCCCCCCCTCCTGTGCCGTACCAGGCCGTGTGCCCTCAATATGGGGGGGTGCCTTGGGGAAGGGGGGGCCGCTGGATACCCGCTCGAAATGAGCGGACTTTTCTCCGGGCGGGAAAAGTACGCTCATTTCAAAAGTACGGCGGACTGGCACACACACGGGCGGACGGACGAAATACTTAGTCCGCCAGACTGCAAGCTGAAAAAGTCCGCTGAAGCCCACACACGAGCGGACTGTCCGCTGAAATGTGTTTCGGCGGACTAAGTAGGCCAGACAGTCCGCCCGTGTGTACGCGGCTTTACTCTCTCCACACTTACGCTGTCGATGGTCAATGAGGGGGGTGATCAACAGAATTTCTCCTGAAATCCATCACAACCTCCTTTGTTTTGCTTATGTTAAGGGTCAGGTTGTTTGTACGACACCATTTACCCAGTTTGTCCACTTCCTCTCTGTAGAGTGTTTCATCATTGTTGCTGATGAGACCCACCACAGTTGTGTCATCTGCAAACTTGATGATATGGTTGGAGTTTTTCCGGTTAAAAAGTCCAGGATCCAATTACAGAGGGGCAGGTTGAGGCCCAGAAAATTCAATTTAGTGATAAGTTGCTGAGGATTTATTGTATTAAATGTTGAGCTAGTCAATGAACAGCATTCTAACATAAGAGTCTTTCTGTTCTAAGTGGGTAAGGGCCAAGTGGAGGTTAGAGGATATTGCATTGTCCGTGGAACGGTTTGGACAGTATGCAAACTAATATGGGTCCAGTGTGTTTGGAAGACTGTGAATGTGATGCATGACTAATCTCTTAAAGCACTTCATCATTATTGGAGTTAGTGCTATGGGAGGATAGTCAAACAGGACACAGGTTTCTTCTGTGGAACTGGAATTATGGTGGTGGATTTAAGACATGTAGGGACAACCGCCTGGCTCAGCAAATTGTTAAAGATATCTGTAAGGACATCTGTCAGCTGTACATCATGTATGTATGTCATCAAGGCCAGTAGCCTTCCGTCAGTAGATCCTGAACATTGTCTTCCTTACTTCGGCTGGAGAAAAGCAGAGCGCCCAGTCGTTTTGGTATATGGGTAGTTTTTGTGAAGGTGGTTGGTTCTGCATCCCAAACCTGGCATAAACGTGGTTGAGTGCATCTGGGAGGGACGTGTCATTGTCACTGGCCTGTGTCAGGGACCTGTAGTCAGTGATGACCTGACTTGCCATAGGGCCCATGTATCTTTGCTGTTGCTAAAGTGTTTATTGATTTTTTGAGCATATTGTTGTTTTGCCTGATTGTCTCTTGCTGTTTTGAGAGCTGCTTTATCTCTGATCTGAATACTTCATCTCTGGTCTTTAGCAGGCCACAAACCTCTGCTGTCATCCATGGCTTCTGGTCGGCACGTGTGGTGATAAACTTGATGACTGTCACATCATCTATGCACTTTTTGATGTAAGCAGTCACTGTTTCAATGTACTGTTGTTAGCCTGTATGATTGTTGTAAGTGGCTGCCTCTTTAAACATGTTCCAGTCTGTGTGCTGAAAGCAGTCCTGCAGTACTAGGGTAGCATTGTCTGGTCATACTGTGATTTGTTTTTGAACTGGTTTCACAAGTGTAAGCATAACAGACATGTGATTTGAATACCCAAGGTGCGAATGGGGTTCAGCCTTGTATACATTTTCAGTATGTTGTTTCCCGTGTTGCAAAATTCATATGTTGATAGAACTTCAGCAAAACTGTCTTTAAGTTTGCATGGTTGAAGTCACCAGCAATAATGAAAAAGCCCTCAGGGTTGTATGTTTTATGTTCGCTGACAGAGCTGTAAAGTTTGCGAAGCGTGTCCTTAGTGTTTGCACACGGGGGAATGCAAACCATGACAATAACAATAGCAGTGAACTCCATCAGCAGATAGAATGGTCGACAATTCACAAACATATACTCTACCAGAGATGAGCAGTGTTTTGTTACTAACACAGCATTGTTACACCATTCTTTTTTGATGTAAACACACAGACCACCTTTGCGAGTCTTACCGGACAGTGATGAATCTCTATCCCCTTGGTAGCAGGTTAGCCAGTGTAGCTGAATGGCGGAATCTGGAATGTTGTTATTTAGCCATGTTTCAGTGAAGATAAATACACGGCAATCCCTTGTTCATGCTGTGAAGACTGTCTGAGTTGAATTAAGTCCAGTTTATTTTCCAGAGAGCGAACATTAGAAAGCATAAGTGTTGGAAGATCTGGCCTTGTGGGATTAGCCCTTAGCCTAGCTCATATAACTCCACGATTACCGTGTTTCCGTCTCCTCTCACACCACTTGTGTCACTGCGTAGCTCCAGTAGGTGAAACCGCAGTCTAGGGGTCAGGTTTCAGCAAACAGAGGTCTCTTAGCTTCTCAATGGCCACCGGAGAAAGTTGATATTTGTGTATACTGCCAATATCCAAAAGACTTTGGCAAACGTAGTTATGTTTTAAAGTAGTTTCCAGATGACTTTGTGGTAAGGTAAGACTATTTAAAGAAAAAGAGACAACATTAAAAGACATAAAAGCTCTGTCTTTCGGACCTGGAATAGCAGCTATGTCTAATTGCACCGCCATTTGTAGTTGGAGGTGATACACACACTGCAGATCCTGTGTGCAACCAATGCCATTTTGTGCAATGTTATTGCCTAATGTTATGTACATCATAATAAAATATGTTGTCTTCTATAATCATTAGCCTAGTATTCTACCTCAACATTGTTTTAATCGTATTTTGTCATTTCTACATTTACCTACAATTTTTGATACTATTACAATCTTTTTTTTATAAATTATTGTCACCACTCTGTGCCTTTAAAGTTCCACCCCTGGGAGATAATTTGTATTTTCAGAGTCACAATGCTGGAAGGACTAAGTAATAAACATCCTCAACTGGCCAGTGGCTTATGTCTTGTACATGGGGTCTGATTGTTGGACAACAAGCACCTGATTTTTGTGAAAGGCGTTGATCCGCGTTTTTCAGATCATACAAAACAAATGCCTTTTAAAATACTTTGGCAAAGCAGCTTCATTATTATCCCAGTAAAGAAGATGATAATCTTGACATTTCATCAATTGGCGCCTCACAAATGTTAATTCTAGACTACGAATGGTAGTTTACAAGACCAAACTCTTCCCAGTCATTCCTTGATTCCGAGCATGCGTGGTTGTACTTTCGACTTCTGTGTGATGGATTTGTGTACTCACCATTCGAAAATAAGCAGTGGAGCCATCATTCGCCAAAAATTTACTAGCCTGTTATCCAACATTTGTTGTCCAAAAATTGTAAAACAATTGTCGAAAGGAGCGTACTAACGGTAAGCATTTTGGACAACAGCCTGTCAAATGACAATTGACTGCCAGTTAAATTCCATTTACTTCTTTGTGCGTTACTGCCAGTTTAACACCAAATAGCTTTGCATACGTTACTGCCAGTTTAACACCAAATAGTTTTGCGTGCATTACTGCCAGTTTAACGCCATATAGTTTTGTGTGCGTTACTGCCAGTTTAACATCAGAAAGTGCACCAAACACCTCTTTACATTGATTAAAGTGCATCTATGTACAGATTTCCACTTCTTCTTTACATTTGCTTATAAGCACCACCCTCCCTCCCAATAAGGTCTGTGTCACGATCTGGAGTCAGGCTCAGAGACCAGTAGCTATAGCAGCAGAGCAGGTATTCACACAGGTCACCCTGGCTGATGGCACGGGTTCACCTGAGGTGCGGGGTCTAAGCACTAACCGGTATTCACCAGAGCTCCCAAAGGTGGAGATGGGCTTGGCTGCGTGTTAGTGCCAGGTCGCGGTCCTCAGGATAGCCCCACCAGGAGGTGAGCAAGCCGGGGTTCAGTAGAGGATGAACAGGTAAGGATCAAACTAGAGCGTGGTCAGTAAGCAAGCCAAAAAGGTCGGTAACGAGTTGTTGCAGATTGGGATCAGGCAGAAGCGTAGTCGTGGAACAAGCCAAGGGTCGATAACAAGCAGTAGTAAATATAAGCGGCAGCAGCGAAGACGGGAACGAGATACAGGCTGGAGATGGCACAATATTCTGGCAAGGAGGCAGTGCAGAGACATGGCTTATATAGGAAGTTCATGGGAGGAGCAAAGGGTTCAAGGTTCAAGGCAAACAAGATTCAAGACAAGATCACTAAAGGAATTGTCCAAGGAGCTGTCCAAGGAGCTGTCCAAGGAGCTGTCCAAGGAGCTGTCCAGCATTCCAGGTGGCTCAGCAAGCAGAGTCACTGCCAGACACACCAGAGGTCCCAGGTTCAAGCCCAGGTCCTAACAGTCTGGGAGGACAACAAGGAGAGGCAGACATTCCCTTGGCACTGTAAGGGGGTCAACAACAAATGTGTCCACAGGCAAAGGTGGACGTGGTGGTCAGTTCTCAGTCAGGGCATCATTTCCTCTGTTTAATGAGTTTGCCTGTGCTATCAAGCCACAGCATGCAGAGGAGGTGGTGGACTGGCTTACTAAACATTCATCATCCTTCTCATCCTCTTTCATGCAAGCAGAGACAAGTCTGCTGCAGTTGAGTGGATAAACATGCCTCCTTGTCCACATCAATTCCTGACATATCCCCAACATCAGAAATTGAGGAGTCAGTTGAGTTATTTGACCACAGCATCAGCCACTTGCGCCTTGATGATGTCCAATCATTACTGGATTTGGATGTTGGTTCTGAGATTGAGGATGACAGGAACTTGAGCCTAGAGAGAGGGAGGAACACTGGTAGACAAATTGCCATTCATGTTCCCCAAGCCACAACGTATTGCCAAGTTGTCTCCAGTGGTAATGATGAAGATGGAGGAGATGGAGATGGAGATGGAGATGATGATGATGATGATATTGATGATGAGGTCACTGATACACCTTGGGTGCCAGATAAACAGATCAGGTAACTGAAGGTGAGGCAGCACAACCCCAAGGAGGCTGACAGTCAAGAAATAGTAGAGAGCAGCCCACTCCCCAAAGCTCAGCTATCTGTGGCGTTTTCAGCACATTGGAATCAGGAGCAGAAATCAGTGATGTGCCACATGTAGCCATGCCCCCCCCCCAGTTAGAAACACTCCCCCGGGCACACCTAACCCATACACTGCCCCCCTAGTGGTTAACCCCATTCTCTGCCAGTGTAGTTTACACAGGAATCAGTGCATTTGTATAGTACTGATTGCTGTATAAATTACAATGGTCCCAAAAATGTGTCAGAAATGTCTGATTTGTCCGTCATAATGTTGCAGTGATGATAAAAATCGCTGATCGACACCATTACTAGTAAATCGATCAAGTCCGCAGGACCCACGACCCGACTCACGGAGCTTGCCGCATGCAGGCGTGCACCTGCTGGCCGCCTCTTAAAGGGCCACATACAGGTACATTAGTTTGCCTGTACAAGTCCTTCTGCCAATGTATATCGGCGTGAGGTGGTCAGCAAGTGGTTAACAATCAGCTTTTTTTGCACCCTGATTGTACAAAGCTTTGCCCAATCAGGACACAAAATGCACTGTGTAGTGCACAGTGCATTTCAAGGCATTCGGTGGGGCGAGCACCCGCCAAACATCCTACATATGTGGGTATTCCCCAAACAGGGTGGACAGCCAATGTTTGGCCTGGGCTAATGCTGAACCCCTCAGCCAACTCTACTTCTCAGCATAACGGTGTCTGTTATACCTTCTCATAATTTTATAACACTATAGTGACTTTCTTAGGAAAAAAATACCAATAATGTACAATGAAATTTTGAGGTAAAAAGGCTAACCTTCATGCACCAATTCTGATTAGCAGGTTTGCATCTATTTGAACGCTATGACAAATGTTTTAGCACTGACATTTTAATATGCTGGACTGTAAGGGAACACATTCAGAACTTATCAACCTTTGTGACATTCTGCCTCTGATAGGTGTCAGATCTATAGAAGATCTATGGGGAAGTGGAAGTATTAAGTTAAAGGGGAAGGGTAACAGGAAGCTAGGTAAACATTTTAGGTCTGCTGACCATAGGAATGTGCAACTTGAGGCTGAATTATTGATTTGGGCTATGATATGACTAAGCTTGGTTTTAAATAACAGTGTTACCCATGGAAAAACATATATTAAAACAGAACTCTAACTTAACAGTTAAATACATTGGAGCTGTTTTACTTGCTGAAGGATTCGTATGTCTGTGTATGCTGGCCTAATATGTATGCAGCTCCAAAAAACAAGCACAGCCTTGACTTACATGTCCCTTCCTCATGTTCATTGTATTGTAACACTCTTGATTGTCTACCTGTGCTGATTTTTCCTTTCCCTTTCTGAGTTTTTCTGTACAGTATAAGGCTGATACCAAATCAAGTTTCAATATGTATATTCAATACATACACATAAAAATGCATTTAAAGTGGTTGTAAAGGCAGAAGTTTTTTTATTTGAATGCACTCTATGCATTACGATAAAAAGTCTTCTGTGCACAACAGCCCCCCTAATACTTACCTGAGGCCCATCTCGATCTAGCATTGTTGAACGAAAGACTCGGCTGTCCAGGATGCTCCCTCCTCATTGGCAGAGACAGCAGCGAAGCACCATTGGCTCCCGCTGCTATCAATCATAGTCAGTGGGCCAATGAGGAGAGGGAGGGGGTGGGGTCGGGGCTGCTGGCTCTGTGTCTGAATGGACACAGGAAGCTGCAGCTCGGCTCGGGTGCCCCAATAGCAAACTGCTTGCTGTGTGGGCACTCAACAGGAAGGAGGAGCCAGGAGCACCAAACAGGGACCCAAGAAGAGGAGGATCCGGGTTGCTCTGTGCAAAACTTTAATGATGTATTAATTAATACAGAGCTGCAATATTGTGCGTTCTTTTTTTAATCTGCTTGGAATTCAGCTTTGTCCAGAAAACTGAACTATTCAAGAAAGAGGTATGCAGCTGCAAATAGGAACACTCGTTGCAACTAGGAATATTATTCCACATATTGTAAGTCATGTTTTTTTGGGGGGGGGTTTGTTTTATTTGGTGGGGGGGCATCTTTTAGTTTTTATTTTGTGACATCTAGATGTTCTTCGATTACTGTTCTTCGATTACCTTCTTTACTATACAAAAAAATGAATGAATTTTTTAACATCTACAAAACACATTGTTTGCCATGCTTTCAAAGACGTCTGTAAAAAAAAAAAAAAACGAATCTGAGAAATGCTATAATACTTTCTTGTCTCTCTGTTTGACTCTAGTAACTTATCTCAATAAATCCCCAGTAGAATGCATCTTATGTTTTTCAAGTCCTCTGAAGATGAGACAGGAATGCTGGAGGAATTACAAGACAGAGGATCTTCATTGCAAAAGTGAACAAGCTGAAAATTACAAGGTAATGGAATCTCAGCAGGAGTCGGGCCTCTAAACCCTGCCATTAGCTAAATCCTACAATGATTGCTGTTGAAATCACTGGGGCTGTGTAAGTACAATGTTTTACTCTCTGCACTTGATGTCTCCAGCAAGCTACTAAGCTGTTGTAATTACATAAAGTGGGATATATATGTGTGAAAGCTCATAACGTATTAACATTAAAGCCCCAGGTCTTATACAGGTTATAATTTTAACTAACTTGCCATTAATATCTCTCAGTTCTGTAATATGGATTCTTGAAAAAGCTGAAATTAATTATATGAAAAATGAATCATTTACGCTACAGTATAATCTGAAAATAAATGTTATGTTTTAGTATGTTGTACAGCAAAACCGCTTTCAAAATGTATTATTTTAAAGACTTATCACATTCAATTCTATTTAGAATATTGAAACAAATCATTCTGCTATATTGGAAGTTTCAAACTGAAATCTCTGCTTGAAAGAAAGTACCATATAGTGCCTATCATTACCTTTAGGTGTAATCTGTTACTAAAGTCTTCTCTGATTTCAGAGATAGCATAACTTTAGATATGTTGACTCATGGTGGAAAAAATGTAGATCTTAGTAATTAAGTGCATCCAGAACAGAAATGAAAAGCTCACTGAAATAATTTAGGCAAAACAAAAAATCCCATATTTAATTGAAAAGTCCAACATATGTTCTCATTGAACATTTAATAATTTACAGAAAATGTAAACAACAACAAAAAAAAAACAGGAGTCCCTGTAGATTTGATTAATTAAGTAAATGTTTTCTTAATTTTAGTAAGCCCCCAACCCCTATTTTTCTGAAGCATCCGAGGTTTATTTTTTCATTTACACACAGTGCATTGATTTTATAAGTTCACCTGCTGAATATAAAAGCTTCACTGTAGCTAATGCTGTTGCTCACAGTAAATAGAAAGAAAGTCCAAGACCACAAAACCTGACATCACGAAAGCCTACTGATCATGTTTATTCCAATAATTGCGATGAAAATAATAACTTTTTGAGTAAGTAACATGAATTTAGCATGTGATTTTAGTCTTTTAGATTTAGGATTACTTTTCTCGCTTTAAACTTAAATTCACAGTAGATTTGTCTAAAATTATTCTAACCTGTTTAACTATAATTAGGTAACTTTTTTTTTCATTTTATATGTAATGGAGTGTTCATTGCTTTAATATGTACTGTAGTATGTACTGTAGTTTGATCCTTAATTTAGGCATTTCTGTTTTTAAAGTATAATTCCATAAAATATGGTTTCTGTTCAGATAGTTTTCTTTTTTTCTAACGATACACCTTAACCGCTTCTCGGCCAGCCGCCGCAGCTTTACTGCGGCAGAATGGCACAGGCAGGCAAATCACCATCATGTTACTGCGGCCATGACGATCGGATTTGATCCAGACTCGATCAGTCCCCATGACAAGGCCAATGAAATCTGGCATGGACCTGGTGATTGCTTCTGGCGAATGAGATCCTTCCCCTGCATGTGTAAATGTAAACACAGCATGGGAAGTGATGCCATCTCTCCTTGTGTCATCTCACAGTAAGTGCATCAACACTACACTGACAGCAGTCCACGTAGGTACACTTGCCACTCCCCGATCACCCCCCTCAGTTAACCCCTTCACCCCCTGTCACTGTGTCACTCAGTGCAGCATTCAGATTTTTTTCTGATTACTGTACTGGTGTCATTAGTGACAAAAATCAGCGTTAGGGTAATTAGTATTAGGCCCAGATAGGTCTAGGGACTCCCCTAACCCCCCAATAAAGGTTTAACTCCATGATCACCCCCTATCACCAGTGCTGTAGGGTACAGCATTGCACAGTCCTAGGCATGCAAATACATTTTAGAACTGTAATGTTTTATTTTTACTATGTTTTATTGTATTTGCTTTGCAGGTATGGTAAGTCTTAGCACTTGTACACATTGTCGGACATTCCGATCACCAAATCCTTCTGATAATTTCCGACAGATTTAGTCCGGAACTGATGTTACATACACATGACCAGACAAAGTTGTCAGAATTTCCGGTCGACAAGAATGTGGTGACGTAAACCGCGTATGATGGGACTAGAAAAGGGAAGTTTGCTGCACCCTTTGGGCTCTTTCTGCTGATCTTGTGTTTATCGCGTGTTAGTAGAAGTTTGGTTAGAGAAGATTTGAGCTTTTCATATTTGTGCTTCAGATCGTTACTGCTCTTCAGATTGTGCTTGTTGGTGCGTACCTGCTTATCAGTGCGTGTAGTCAGTTTGCATTTGTTCGTGTACATATTAGTCGTAGAGTTCGTGCTGTGCAGGGACTTGGTGTTGGGCTTTTAGCTTTGACACAAGCTCAGTCCATGAACAGGGTGAGGAGGAGTTCATGGAGCAAGAATTGGTTGCTCCAGTGTGATCAATTCTCACACATGCCTTTGCTTCATGAGATCTGGGAGAATAATCCTGGTGATTTCAGGAATTATCTCTGGATGACGGACCCCGTTTTTCACCATCTGCTGGCTTTGCTGTCCCCTTAGATCAGCAGGCACAATACCTGCATGCGGCAAGCCATCACTCCAGAGCTGAGGCTCATCGCCACGTTGCAGTACTTGGCAACAGAGAGAAGTCTTCAGGACCTCAAATTCTCGACAGGCATCTCCCCCCAGGCTCTGGGAATAATTATTCCAGAGACCTGTTCTGCCATCATACAGGTCCCGCAGAAGGACTGTATTAAGGTAAGTTTTCTCCTTTAACATCACATTCTATGTATTTAATGTTTGCTAATATATTGCATTTCTTTCCTCATTCCCTAATTACCATGATTGCAATATGCTGTAATTGATATGCTGTGCCCCTTTGTCATCATGCATGCTGGAAGCTTTTAAAGTTCCTTTTTTGTCCTTCATGCATATTTGCCTTCACTAACTTCCCCAGCATGCTCTTCTGGGCCCATAAACCTATAGCCTAGTCACATAGCAATGTATTTTGTCAGCTACATAGTATTGCTTTCCCCTAAACACCCCCTAAAATGTGTATACATGTTTTATGTGTGCTTAAATTCATGCAGAGTGCCAGAGGTTTTTTTTTGTTGATCCAAACTCATTAGGAACCCCCCTCCCCCCAACTGCTAGGTCAGCTGATAGCAATCCTCTATCTGCTGACATTGCCAAACCCAATACACACTATACCTACCTCTTTTGTGGTCAGATTAATGGATGAATTAACCAAAGCTTGTAGTGCAAGGGCCTGCCTCAATACTTTCAAATACTGTTTCAATAGTGTAAGTAGGGAGGGGCTGGCCAAAGTATCACACATTATTTATGCATTCAACTCTCAATGAAGTGGAGAGGGTTACCTGTCCAAAACATCCCCCCCTAATTTTTTGCAATAGGCCATTGAATGGGGGGGGGGGGGGTGAGGAATCTGATAAGGGGACCGTATACTTTTGGCTTTAAATACTTATTTCCAAAAATGTTATACTGATCTTGGGCAAAAATGTTTGTGTCTAATCTGCTTGCAATGTTGATTGCTCGTGCAGAGCTGACAAAATATCTGCCCCAGTGTGGCTCTTCTCTCTCTCTTTTCTTTCCCCTTCCCTCTCCCCTCCCTTGCCCTCTTTTCTAAGCTTTCACATTCTCACTTGTGTATTCAATATCAAGTTTACTCACATATTCACTGCATATTACCATTCACTGATTTACACACTGGGTATACAGGCAGTCTGACCCTACCAACCGGTCCATTAATCTGGACAAAACGAGCTTTCTTTTAATTCAATTCAATACATTTCATTATTTTTCCTACTTAGACATCGGCCTGTTTACTTATAATACCTCCCCCAATCGCCGGGGGAGACATTCCCGGGGCCCTTCTGATGCTGCAGTGGTACACCGATGGGGGTAAGAGCCACATCCTGCATTATTTATTTGTTCCTCTTTACATTCCTTATATGTATCCCATATGACCCTTGTTCTTTTTTGGTTAATTATTCATTATGCTCACGCTTTCTTACAGACGTATATATTTCCTGAAGAAGCTCATTTAGAGCGAAACTAGTAGAAATACATCACCACCTGTACCATTTTGTATATTGTCAAATGATTTTATTTTTTGAATAAACTTTGTTTGTATTTTACTCCGGTTTGAATAATTGGTTATTAACATTTCTACTTGTACCGTAATAGTCCTTTACCTCACCTCTGTTCACGATAAGAGTGATATGGGAACCAGGCTTTTCGATTTATATTTCTTATTTGGGGACTATGTCAGCCGGGACCCGCTGATACCACTCAATATTTCTCAATATGTTGGTACACATGTTGATATATGAGGCATTGTCAAAAATAAAAATGTTGCCTCCCTTATCAGCTGCTTTAACGCTTATTCGATTGTTGTTGGAAAGGTTTCTTAAAGCACGGTGTCCCCTTGCAGTAAGATTGGAGGGGGATTTGGTCCAGATTTTTAGAGTGTATAAATCCTTCTGAATAAGTCTGAGAAAGGCCGCAGCATTGGGGCTTGTACTAGGTGGTGGAAAAAAGTCTGATTTCTTCTTAAGGAGGGATTTGATGGTAAGTAAATTGGATCTATCTGGATTATCTACCTCCTCAAGAATCGAGGACAGGTCAATCCGGTCGATGAAATCATTCGGATCATTTTCTTCCAACAAAGAGGTCAATTGACTAATAGCATGTTCCTCTTGTGGAGTATAGTCAGAGGGGGTTACCTGGTGGGAAAATAACTTTTTCAAGAGCAGTTTTCAAATGAAATGTTGAAGATCCTTATAGATTTCAAAGGTATCTACGTTTTGGTGTGGGCAAAAATTCAAGAGCAAATTTGTCACCCCTACACCCCACTTCACCTTTATATGGGCTACTTCCATTGGTGATAGATTAGATTAGTGAATAGTGAATTTCGGGGAGAGGACAGGAATCGCCACTGTAAATATAAGGGTACTTTCATATGTGGCAAATGCCATTATTGTAAGTACATGCTAGTACAGAAAAATCCGACTTTACCCAATGGCCAAACTTTCTACCCGAGGTATTTTGCCAATTTCCGCACGGCAGGGGTAGTATATTTGCTGCTTTGTGAATGCCAATGTTTTTATGTTGTAAAAACAAAATTAGAGTCCTGGAGACACAGGCACAGACACATTACAAGCATGCAATCATGCAACCCAGATCTACCCTGGGGCAAAATACGACCGCAGTCCATAATGGCAAATTTCCTAAAATCCAATTTTTAATCCTAGATCGGGTACACCCTAATCCTGGGGGGGGGGCTGGAATAAGACCCTCCTACAAGTCGAGTCCCGTTGGATTTTTAAATTAAAAGCTACACAGCCACCTGGCCTCAATGACTGTATCTGGTTTAAACCATTAATCAAAGGTTTCTCAATAGGATATAGGGAAAAATAAATAAATTCATTAATACAAGAACAACTTCATAATAAAATAAAAAAGTTTCATAATAAAATAAATATATATATATATATATATATATATATATATATATATATACTTTTGCTATATTTATGTATGGATATTGTATATTTATAAGAATTTCATTATGGCTGTTTTCTGTACCTATTTTGTTGATAACACTGTAACCTTCTCCTGTTTGGCTATGCATGATTTGTACTAAATGGTTTTCCAGTCTCACAGGCTCTCTATTATTGTTACTGTTCTATTATTAAACCAAACTATATGGTTTAGAGACATTTATTGTTCCCTTTACGCACCAGATTATATTCCCTGTTTTTCTATTTTATTATTTTTATTCCCATTCTTTATATTTTTAATTTGTGCAGCTCCAATTTATTTATACATTTTTTTGTATTGTTCTTTTTCCCCCTTGGCCCAGGGTTCCGATGTGGAATCACCTGGAACACTAAGCCGCCGGGACTTTTTTCCCCTATGACGGCTTAGAAGGAGATGCGACTGGCGCATTCTACGCCAGCTGCCCTCCATCTTGCAACCCCAGCGGACATGTGCTGTTGGCTCAGGAAGCTTGACGTTTTGGTGGATGGAGGGGGCGGGGCCCCGCACCAGTGCTGGTGACTTGGGCATGCTCGCTGGGACGGGACTCCGCTCTCACCGCTCGGGGGGCATTCCGGCAATTGACCCCGTGTTTCCTCCCCCTCCATCAACTGCTGTAATTAGTTTTGCACCAGCTGATTAGAGGGATGTGCACTAAATATATATAAAAAAGGTTTTTCTGTGACCACAAAAACCCAAAAAAAGGTGAATTCAGCACTTTCACTCAAAAGGGTGAAAATTATTTAAATAATTAATTTAAATAAATAAATACAGTGTATGAAAAAATCAATTCCTTATATAAATAAATAACCATAAAGATATAAAAATAATCATAAAAAGCACCAATCACAACTAATTGATATGTGAAAAGGAACACCACAAGATGTGCTACCACAATATTACCATAAATTAATAAGTGAATAAATTCAAATGAATAATAAATATATAGACATAAAAAAAACTCATCAAATATTGAATATGAATAAATGGAATGAAAATTACATAAATGAAATTCCATGCAGGGTAGATAAAGCAAGAAGACAACGAATAGTCCATATAAGTCCCATAAAAATATATCAATTGATACAATGTGCAATGAAAAGTGACACCAGTAAGAAATCGTGCAACAGGGATTCCGCTGAAGCACCTCCACCAATGGATAATAAGAGCCGCTTACCAGAGCGTAAGATCTAAGTGTTAAATGAGATCAAAAATGTATTTGAAGGTGGTCTAGATAGACAGTCCTGGGAACAGCACCGAGCCTCTCTCTCCAGACACTCCAACCAATTAGGACGTTAATGCCCCAAAGTATATAAAAAACAAGGGAACACATACATAGTGTAAAACCCTTTTAATGAGCTAATAGGTAAACAGCAAATAAACTCACATATTCAGCGTATAAATCAGTGATTTACAAAATCGAGCCGGCCGGCTCTCGGCTACCGTCCGCACTTCCGGGTCTACGTAGAACGTGGTGACGTCAGCACGCCGTTCCTCCCTATGCGTTTCGTCACTAGACGGACGTGGTCATGGGATACGGGATGGCGCCCTGACGCACCGCTTAAATAGCAAACAATACATCCACGCCTCGATCTGATACAAGGGCTTGCACAGGGGCTTTACTACAAGAATTAGGATACTATAGAGGATACCAGAGTGTAAAAGTGCTAGTAACTGATCAGGTCAATTAGGGATAATAGGTCTAAGTGATCTATGCCTAAGTTTTATTTTACCTATAGGAATAGGGATGAGGTGTGGTGAATGTGAGTGATATAACGTGGAGTGGTTTAGATACACACTTCTATTGCACTTAGTTATTTTTTCCTTAAGACCATGTAGTTGCATGCTGCAAACAAAAAGCATCTTAAAGTGGTTCTAAAGGCAAAACATTTGACCTTAATGCATTAAGGTAAATACCTTTCTGGGGCAATATCCCAAACCCCCGTCTTCCCCCTTATACTTACCTGAGGCCGATCCTAATCCAGCGATTTGCCCAAAGCATCTGCTCTCTCCACTCTCTCCTTCTTTACAGGGCAGATTAAAAGCAGTGGGAGCCATTGACAGTCACAGTCAATCAAATCCTGTGGCAAGGGATTTGGGGGGGTGGGGGCAGGGCCAAGCCATGCTATCTGTGTCTATGGAGGGTCAGGGCTGCTTTGTGCAAAGCCATTGCACAAAGCAGGTAAGTAAAGCATGTATATCATAAAAAAAAATAACCCTTTACAATCACTTTAAAGAACAAATTGTCAGTAACAAGTGAATGCTTCACTTAGACACTTCAAAATTAAAAAAGGTCATAGCAGCATAAAATAAAAATGAAAGAAAAAACGAAAACAGAAGAAAAGACAACCTCAAAATGCCATGCCTGAAACACAATTCCTTTTTTAAATTCAGGATGTCCATAAAAGAGCAGCTTAACCTAAATTAAAAGGCCCTATCATCATAAACTAAAAGTCAGCATACCCCTAAAATAAATATAAAACCAAAAATACCATCCTTAAAGCTACAGGCCATTTTCCTAAAGGGGTAGCTTTGCAGCAAAAAAAAACAATATTTGCCATTGACAGGATAGCAGCGCTGATCTCAAATCAACCACAATGACAAAAAGCCTCCAATAATAAGTAAAAAAGGCAAAAAACAGGTTGACTACCTGAGCTAGCAAACACAATTAAAGCACAGCTTCCTGGGGAGTGGCCTGACGCGAGTTCCGGATGGTCGCATAATCCCGGAGCTCCGGTGACAGGGGACCTAAGCGGCAAAAAGCAATGCTATCCGTGCCTTCTGGAAGCAAAGTCTGGCGGCGGACAGCCTTCCCATCCCCTCGGGATCATGCCCGGTAAGCGCCGAGGTGCGGATAAACCGCAGCGGCTTACAGACTTCTATTCCAGACTACCTGACAGGGAGTCCCAAGATGGCGCCCGGGCCTACTCTCCGCAGAGAGCCTCACCGCGCACAAGGGGAGCGGATCCAGGTAAACAGCAGCACAAAAAGGCCTCCACTACTGGCCAACACTCCTACCCCCCCTCCCCATCCACTAGCAGCCCAGCTAAGTCGAAACCCAGGCTGGATGGCAGCGGATTGAGTGGGGCGGGCAGCCCGTCCACAGACTCAGGGGATGACACCCGGGAGTTACCCGAGCCCATCGAATCCTATCCCACTCAAAACCAACCGGTGGTGGATACTGTTTTGAAAGACATGTTACTATCACTCCACAGCACCATCCAGTCTGATTTGGCAGCTTGTATGCACAGCTTTCATAAGGATCTTAATGCCATTGGAGATAGAGTGGATCACATAGAAACAAAGATGGGGGAATATGTTGGGACTATAAACGATCTAGTAGATGCACATGAGGAGAAAGAGGGGGAGGTGGAGAGGCTTAAGGAGAAATTGGCGGACCTGGAAGACAGATCACGAAGAAACAATATCAAAATTAGGGGAATCCCCGAAACAGTCTTACAGGCCGACCTAAACGCACATGCGGCGACGGTGTTTAAACAAATTTTGCCAACATTGTCGGATCTTGATGTGGCGATCGACAGGATTCATCGTCTTCCCAAGCCGACCCACTTGTCTGATCAGGTCCCGAGGGACGTACTGTTAAGGCTACATTTTTTCCATGTGAAGGAGGACCTAATGGCAGCCATGCGGCAAAAAGAGTGTATTCCGCCACAACTTCAACATTTGCAGTTTTTCACAGATCTTTCACAATATACTCTCCAGAAAAGGAGAAACCTGAATACTATTACCAAAGCTTTGAGAAACCACAAAATTGTTTACAAGTGGGGATTTCCTACAAAACTGTCTGTAACTAAGGACAACCGTACATACTTAATCACCTCTTTGGACAAAGGTATAGCCCTCTTACGAGAGTGGGGAATACTTTCGGAATTGGAAGTGAGCGCAGCATTGTCTACTGCTCCGAAACCGGTAGACCTAGAATGGAAAACTGTCACGACACGGAACGCCAAGTCGCACTCGTGAGTCGGGACGGATGTATGTGTCTAAATCTGAGTTCCCATTGTCACTGTTACTAGGGAGCCTCAGGCTGAACTTTCCCCCCAGTTAATTTTGCAGCACCCGCTGCCCACGGTTTTGTTCTGTTAGTCCAGCTCTAGTGTGAATAGAGTGGACGTTACTATTTTGCTTACTAACTGATGCTCTATTATAATTTCTTCTGTTACGTCTTCTTACTTTTTCTTTTTTTTTCTTGTTTGGATGCTGAAACACGTGATAACTACAGCCTGCTTAACATTTGGTGGATGGGTGATTCGACAATTACCTCATTTTGTGCCGCAGAGAGATTCGGGGAGTCTATACGGCGCCAGGAAAGGAGAATTCCTCATCACAACAGTGAGTACTGTTTTACTAGAAACCCATGCGACATACTTGGAGAGATTAAGAGACCCCTCTGGACTAGGGAGACCATCTTTAGTGGGGCTGGTCAGCAGACTCTTCTGCATTGCATGCCCATATTCCCTCTATGGCTCTGAATATTTTGTCTATCAACACTAAGGGGCTTAACCACCCCGTGAAACGGCACTCGCTCTGGAAAGAAGCGTAGTTACACAAATGCGACATTGTTTGCGCCCAGGAGACCCACTTTGTAACTGCCAAAGCACCCAAATGCTTGCACAAAAGTTTCCCGCACATATTCACGGCTAATGCAGCAACCAAATGGAAAGGTGTTCTAACAGCTATTAAGGACTCTGTGGCCTTTCGTCTGCACGAATCTGTTAGTGATCCCCATGGCAGATTCTTAATATTGATATGTGATGTGAACTTGACTACTTACACAATTGTGAACGTGTACTCCCCCAACACCCACCAGGTGAGATTTTTTAACGGCCTGATGCGGAGAGTACGGAAAATCCAAAAAGGTATGCTGATAATGTGTGGGGATTTTAACTTGACCCCGGACCCTACTTCGGACTCTACGTCACGGTCCATGAGACTGCGCCCGGCTATGCAGCCCGCTATTCATCAGCACGGACTATATGACGCCTGGAGATGTTTGCACGCTAACGAGAGAGACTTTACTTACTTTTCGCCTCCACACCAGGTCTACTCTAGAATAGACCTGTTTTTGGTTGACCAGCAGACTCTGATGTGAACGTCTTCTGTGGCCATTAAACCGATAACATGGTCTGATCATGCACCGGTGGTGCTCTCCATGATGGGCTCGGCAGCTGTTGCTGCAGAGGGAGGAGTGCAGAAAGGTTCTCCAGAAACGCCTAACTGAATTTTTTAATGACAATGTTGATTCCGTTACAGACCCATTTGTGTTATGGAATGCCCATAAGGCGTTCATGAGAGGAATTTGCATTCAAATGGGAGCGAGGTTAAAGAGGCAGAGGCAGAGCAAACTTACAGGCTTGTTGACAGACATTGAGAAGTTAGAGGTGCTCAACAAGTCTAATCCGACAGACCTCCTATCCCAAAAAGTAGCCCAGCATAGACATGACCTGCGCATACTACTACTTGAAAACGTTGAGAAATACAGCAAACGGAGAAAAATGACGTTTTATGCTTATGACAATAAAGCAGGTAAACTTCTAGCCCATAAAATCAAAGGCCACAGATATAAAACTAAAATCCCATATATCATTCACCCTACCACTAAAATCAAAGAAACCCACCCTAAGAAAATCGCTGACGCTTTTAGCTCCTATTATAGCTCGCTTTATAACCTTAAAGACGACCCCATGACTTATCAACCAAATCAGGAACACATTGTTGGTTTTCTCTCCCAACTCCCAAGTCCGCGACTGACTCAGGTGCAACTGGACTTGCTAAATGCCCCATTCACTGATGCCGAAGTCCAGACGTCAATTGATTCCTTACCGCCTAATAAATCCCCTGGCTTGGACGGTTTTAGTGGTGAATACTATAGATTATTCAAAAACACTCTCACCCCGCACCTTACTACAATTTTCAACAAAGCTGCTGCCTCTGCCTCTTTCCCACCGGAGATGTTAGAAGCCCTGATAATAACTCTGCCTAAGCCTGGGAAGGATCCAATATCTCCGCCAAATTTCAGGCCAATTTCTTTACTCAATAGTGATTTGAAATTATATGCCAAAATAATTGCCGCTCGTATGGTGGATATACTACCTACGATCATTCACCCCGACCAGACAGGGTTCACGAAGAATAGGCAAGCCTCAGACGTGACCCGTAGACTTGTTAATTTAATCCATCTGGCCGAGGTGAGGGGGAGGCCTTCTCTGCTTCTATCTCTGGACGCGGAGAAGGCCTTTGACCGCATTCACTGGAAGTACCTCGGTGAGGTCATGAGGGCTTTTGGATTTGAGGGAGGCATTGACTCGGCAATTAAGGCGTTATATTCCAAACCCTCGGCCAGAGTACCTGCCTCTGCCTCTTTCCCACCGGAGATGTTAGAAGCCCTGATAATAACTCTGCCTAAGCCTGGGAAGGATCCAATATCTCCGCCAAATTTCAGCCCAATTTCTTTACTCAATAGTGATTTGAAATTATATGCCAAAATAATTGCCGCTCGTATGGTGGATATACTACCTACGATCATTCACCCCGACCAGACGGGGTTCACGAAGAATAGGCAAGCCTCAGACGTGACCCGTAGACTTGTTAATTTAATCCATCTGGCCGAGGTGAGGGGGAGGCCTTCTCTGCTTCTATCTCTGGACGCGGAGAAGGCCTTTGACCGCATTCACTGGAAGTACCTCGGTGAGGTCATGAGGGCTTTTGGATTTGAGGGAGGCATTGACTCGGCAATTAAGGCGTTATATTCCAAACCCTCGGCCAGAGTACTTATCTCAGGGGTTATGTCCTCCCCGTTTCCTATTTTGAATGGGACGCGGCAGGGGTGCCCTCTCTCTCCCTTGATATTTAATCTACTGATGGAACCCCTAGCCATTCACATTAGATCTCATCCACGTATAACAGGATTCGGGGTGGAGACGGGGAGTCATAGTATCAGCCTGTTTGCTGACGATGTGATATTGATGTTGACCAATGTGGAGACTTCCCTGGCTGAGGCACATGAATCTCTATCACTGTTCAATCGTGTTTCTTACTACAAGGTAAATGAGGGTAAATCCCAGATATTAGGACTAGGGATAGATGGTGAAACAAGTTCCAGGCTACAACGTATCTTCCCTTATGCTTGGAGCTCCACTGGTATCAAATATTTGGGCATAGTACTATCTGATAAAATAGGTACATTGTGTAATGACAATTATGTGCCATTCTTGGAGGGTCTAGAATCCAAACTGCTATCTATTTCTAAGAAAGAACTGTCCTGGTCAGGTAGATTAGCCGCTTTTAAGATGATGGTCTTGCCTCAAATCCTATACCTATTTAGGACCCTTCCTATTCCAGTCCCGAATAGCTTTTTTTTCTAAGGCACAATCTAGGATCAATTCTTTTTTGTGGCAAGGAAAGAAAGCTAGGTGCGCTTTCAAGAAACTGATTCAGGCGAAAAGAGCGGGTGGGGTGGGACATGTTTTGTTACGGGATTACTACCTGGCAGCTATCTTGGCCCAGGCAAGATATTGGTTTGTACAGGGCAGGGGTCCTAGATGGATAGAAATAGAACAAGCACAATGCTCTCAACATAATATTGGAGATCTATTGTTAACGAGTTTGCTCATCCCACGGATAGCAGGTATTCTGTCTCCCCCTATGCGAGCCACACTGGCGGCCTGGAAGACACTTCTAGGTAGTGTTAGCCCGGACCAACCCACCAAGTCAATCCCTTTAACATTATCGAGCCTGCGGCTCCTCATTCCTCAACTATCCGTTGGAAACT
The DNA here is from genome assembly GCF_037356315.1 of Lithobates pipiens. Taxonomy (NCBI): domain Eukaryota; kingdom Metazoa; phylum Chordata; class Amphibia; order Anura; family Ranidae; genus Lithobates; species Lithobates pipiens. Next base: position 395,165,165 of record NW_027507748.1, on the reverse strand, counting down.
GGCAGAGGAGGGGGATTTCTTCTGTACAGGACATTATGATAGGTCCATCTATTAAAACATTCCGGGCACTACAACTGGAGTTTGGGCTGGAACTTAGGGATCAATACACATACAATCAGATTGCACATCTACTTAGTACAATCCCTACAACCCAAACACCCCTTCCGGTGAGAGTGTATATGTACTACCGAAATGATCAGACAAAAATTAAAGGCATATCATTGTTTTATAACCTCTTAAATCACAAGTCTGAGTTTCGGAGGTCTCCATCTATGAGATCTTGGGAACTCGAGTTGGGATCTTCCTATTCTCAGGAACAATGGGAAGAATCCATAAAAGGTAGTTTACTTAGCGACTAAATCTGTGAATCTGTGGGAACTTTCTACTAAGGTCCTTCTAAGATGGTATCTAACTCTGGTGAGGCTGGCGGGTTTTCATCCCCATGTTTCACCGCTATGCTGGAGACTCTACGGACACAGGGGGTACTGGGTCACATACTTTGGATGTGCCCAAAATTGAACAAGTTATGGTGCCAAGTATTCGACTTGATTTACAAGCTAACCGGCTTTATTGCTGGCGGAGACTCCGGACTAGTGGTGTTATCACTGGGGATAGATAGATTCCCAAAAAAGTACAGGCTGATAGTTTTTCACATATTAGTGAGCACTAGATTAGCGATAATGAGACGATGGAGAACCGAAGGCATACCGCAGCCAAGTGAGATCATAAGAGAGGTGGATTTACACATACAATACGAATTAACCACTTTCAGACCGGACCATTTTGCTGGTAAATGACCAGAGGTCTTTTTACACTTTGGCACTGCGCTGCTTTAACTGGTAATTGCGCGGTCATGCAATGTTGTACCCAAACAAAATTTGCGTCCTTTTCTTCCCACAAATAGAGCTTTCTTTTGATGGTATTTGATTGCCTCTGCGATTTTTATTTTTTGCGATATAAACGTAAAAAGACCGCAAATTTTGAAAAAAAATGATATTTTCTACTTTTTGTTATTAGAAAAATCCAATAAACTCAATTTTAGTCATACATTTAGGCCAAAATGTATTCAGCCACATGTCTTTGGTAAAAAAAAAGTCAATAATTGTATATTTATTGGTTTGCGCAAAAGTTGTCACATCTACAAACTAAGGTACGTTTTCTGGAATTTACGCAGCTTTTAGTTTACGACTGCCTATCTCATTTCTTGAGGTGCTAAAATGACAGGGCAGTACAAAACCCCCCCAAATGACCCCATTTTGGAAAGTAGACCCCCTAAGGAAATTGATAAGAGGCATGTTGAGCCCATTGAATATTTTATTTTTTTGCCTCAAGCGATTGAATAATGACAAAAAATAATTTTTTTTTTTTTTTTACACAAAGTTGTCACTAAATGATATATTGCTCACACATGCTATGGGCGTATGTGAAATGACACCCCAAAATAAATTCTGCTGCTTCTCCTGAGTACGGGGATACCACATATGTGGGACTTTTTGGGAGCCTAGCCGCGTACAGGGCCCCGAAAACCAAGCACCGCCTTCAGGCTTTCTAAGGGCGTAAATTTTTGATTTCACGCCTCACTACCTATTACAGTTTTGAAGGCCATAAAATGCCAAGATGGCACAAAACCCCCACAAATGACCCCATTTTAGAAAGTAGACACCCCAAGCTATTTGCTGAGAGGCATGTTGAGTCCATGGAATATTTTATATTTTGCCACAAGTTGCGGGAAAATTACAAACTTTTTTTTTTTTTTTTTTTTTTTCACAAAGTTGTCACTAAATGATATATTGCTCATGCATGCCATGGGCATATGTGAAATGACACCCCAAAATAAATTCTGCTGCTTCTCCTGAGTACGGGGATACCACATATGTGGGACTTTTTGGGAGCCTAGCCGCGTACGGGGCCCCGAAAACCAAGCACCGCCTTCAGGCTTTCTAAGGGCGTAATTTTTTGAGTTCACTTCTCACTACCTATTACAGTTTTGAAGGCCATAAAATGCCAAGATGGCACAAAACCCCCACAAATGACCCCATTTTAGAAAGTAGACACCCCAAGCTATTTGCTGAGAGGCATGTTGAGTCCATGGAATATTTTATATTTTGCCACAAGTTGCGGGAAAATTACAAACTTTTTTTTTTTTTCACAAAGTTGTCACTAAATGATATATTGCTCACGCATGCCATGGGCATATGTGAAATGACACCCCAAAATAAATTCTGCTGCTTCTCCTGAGTACGGGGATACCACATATGTGGGACTTTTTGGGAGCCTAGCCGCGTACGGGGCCCCAAAAACCAAGCACCGCCTTCAGGCTTTCTAAGGGCGTTACAGTTTTGAAGGCCATAAAATGCCAAGATGGCACAAACCCCCCCCCCCAAATGACCCCATTTTAGAAAGTAGACACCCCTAAATTTAGGGGTACACTAGTGAGACTAGGTAATAAATGGCGGGTGCCCTGAAACTATAAAAAAATAACTAACCAACCAGCGTCACCTGTAACAGTTATATGGTGATCACTGGTGAAAGGGTTAACTAGGGGGCAATCAGGGGGCTTTATGCGGTAGTATATGGGGGTCCCTGGCGCTATAAAAAGCTGCGGCGAACCTAAATACCTACCTGCCTAACTAGCGTCACCTGTGACACTAATACAGCGATCAGAAAAACGATCGCTTATTAGGCTGGGTTCACACTGGAGCGATGCGGGAACGCCACGAATGCGCGGCGGGTTCCCGCATCGCATGCCTCCCGGCGGCAGTTCACACTGCCCTATGCGAACTGCTGGGAGTGTCAGTGAAATGTTAATGACACCCCCAGATCAGTTCGCATATCGCAGTGCGATCTGCAAACTTGGATCGCATGGTGTGAACACCCATGCGATCCGATTCTGCTGCGGACCAAAAAAAGGGTCCCGTGCGAGTTTGCGGCGGGTGCGGCGGGTGCGACACGAATTCAGCCATACTATCTGTATAGCTGAACTCGAATCGCACAGAGATCGGATGTGATTTGCACTGCAGTGCGGTGCGAATCACATCCGTTCTCATAAACCGCTGCAATGTGAACCCAGCCTTAGTGACACTGGCGACGGGGGGTGATCACGGGGTTAAACCTTTATTGGGGGGGTTAGGGGGGTACCTTAGAACTAAAGGGGGCTAACCCTAACTGCCCTAACAGTTATTAGTCACAAATGACACCTGCCGGGTGATCAGGGGGTTAAACCTTTATTAGGTAATAAATGGCGGGTGCCCTGAAACTATAAAAAAATAACTAACCAACCAGCGTCACCTGTAACAGTTATATGGTGATCACTGGTGAAAGGGTTAACTAGGGGGCAATCAGGGGGCTTTATGCGGTAGTATATGGGGGTCCCTAGCGCTATAAAAAGCTGCGGCGAACCTAAATACCTACCTGCCTAACTAGCGTCACCTGTGACACTAATACGGCGATCAGAAAAATGATCGCTTATTAGGCTGGGTTCACACTGGAGCGATGCGGAAACGCCGCGAATCCGCGGCGGGTTCCCGCATCGCATGCCTCCCGGCGGCAGTTCACACTGCCCTATGCGAACTGCTGGGAGTGTCAGTGAAATGTTACTGACACCCCCAGATCAGTTCGCATATCGCAGTGCGATCTGCAAACTCGGATCGCATGGTGTGAACACCCATGCGATCCGATTCTGCTGCGGGCCAAAAAAAGGGTCCCGTGCGAATTTGCGGCGGGTGCGGCGGGTGTGGCGGGTGCGGCGGGTGCGGCGAATGGCTGAACTCGAATCGCACAGAGATCGGATGTGATTTGCACTGCAGTGCGGTGCGAATCACATTCGTTCTCATAAACCGCTGCAATGTGAACCCAGCCTTAGTGACACTGGCGACGGGGGGTGATCACGGGGTTAAACCTTTATTGGGGGGGTTAGGGGGGTACATTAGAACTAAAGGGGGCTAACCCTAACTGCCCTAACAGTTATTACAGTCACAAATGACACCAATGCAAAAAAAAAAAAAAAAAAAAAAAAAATGACATTGGTGTCACTGTGACTGGGGGGCAGGGGTAATTGGGGGGGTGATCGGGGGGTAAAGGGGGGGTGTGAGTGTGCCTGGCATGTTCTACTGTGTGTGGGATGTGTTGGTGCAACTCACTGATCCGCTCTCCTCCGTGTCGGAACGAAAAATACCGACACGGAGGAGAGAATACATCACTTCCTCTCCTGTGTTTACATTACAGGAGAGGAAGTGATGTCACCGGGGATTTCCATTCGTCGGGAGCGATCGCGAGGGGGTGGCCATGAATGAATGGCCGTCCCCTCGTCCGGGATCGCTCCCGAACGAAAACCGACCGCCGCAGGCACCGGGCGGGGGCCCGATCGGGCCCCCGACCCGCGGGAGGCAAATCACGTACATGTATGTGCTTATGCCTGCCCGTGCCATTCTGCCGACGTACATCGGCGTGCGGCGGTCGGCAAGTGGTTAATGTTTGCTGCTTCCCAAGGCAACCTAGCATCCAAGCAAGCTATATGGCAGCCCTGGATAGATTGGTGTAATTCCGCTTCCTGTAAGTGATACTGATCACAATAGAGTTAAAACATTTTATTATAACTCTTAAAGTGAAGTTTTTGCTGATACCCTGTGTTAAAACACATATATGCAAATTGTAGAGTATATATTTCAATAAGGCATCCAGTTATCTTATTTTATTTTACTTTTCCTTCTTTTCTTTTCACTGTTCTTATATTAATGGATATCACTAGTTCTTACTCCAGGATGGTTAATTGCAAGAATTGACTGTATAAATACCTGACTTTTGTAAGAGAATGTGGCATTGTATAAACCTGTGAGATTCATAAAAAATTATTGAAACTAAAGCACAGCTTCCTAACTAACCCTAATCTTGCCATGCAGTTTGTAAGATTTCTCTGCTTTCCCAAAAACAGCTTCTAACTGAGTCAGCGGTTGCCCTGTTCCCTGCTTCCTTTTTTAATGAAGGGGTAGCTTTTCCTAAAGTCTCGTTATTAGCCCTTTTAAGCCTGCCATAATTCAATGCCCAAGCAGTGCAGCACACTATGGTTTAAAAAAAAAAAAAAAACTTCTGGAGAAGAACTCGCAAGATTCACCTCAAACATGGTAGTAGTGAACCCGAACCTCATCCCTACATATAAAGTAACAAAATACAGTTGATTACAGTATACATTTGTATCAAAGGGTCAATGTAGTTATTGTATTATGTGCCTTGTCTGATAGAGAAAAAAAGATGCAATATGCATAAATTATTGCTGTTCACAAACACACATTAATATTTTACAATGCTTTCAAACTTAATAGATGAATGTGTTTTGCAATTCCTTAATGTGATTTATGGACTGAGTTTTATTGTATACCCTCTGCCATTTGATTACTTGCTAGGGTGCCTAAAATAAAGCATTCATTATTAAGAGAAAATGATTATACTCATTGTAGCAAATTCAGAGTAATTATCTTTTTGTTGGCATATGCTAAAGAAACTAAGAGCTTTCATAGTCAAGATTTATTTGTTTAGACATTCATAATTACATCTGAGCTAATATGTAGATTAATATAGTCTAACTAATTATACAATTCTCCAGGGGTGCTGCTGATGTTATTGATAGGTATTATAATTCCAAGTAGGCACATAGTTTGAAAATGTTGGAAAACATTACTTATGACCCATTTACTTTATTATTTTTCTATCCTAAAGACTCAAATGGTTATATCAGTACAGAAAGGCATCACATCTATTATGTTGGTCACACACTTGGCAAATTTCTTTCACTTTCAACCTGCTTTTAAATGCAAAAAAGACCATAGGGATGAGTACAGTTTGTATTGATACAACCACCGGACCGCGGGTGTCCGGCATGAGACACCTGGGCGAGCGGCATGAGAAAGCCAGGTGGGTAGCATAAGAGAGAGCCGGGCGGGCGGCATATGAGAGCCAAGTGGATGAGAGAAGCGAGTGGGCAGACGGGCAGGCAAGCAGAGATTACATCATCTCTCTGCCCCCCGCATCACCACCCTTTTGCCCTCACTGCCAATGTTCTGTCAGCTTCAATGTTGGAGGCACTGCAAGGAGCAGAAAAATGACATCATCTCTCACCGCCCACTCCGCATCACCACTCTCCTGCCTTCACTCGGAACCCACCACTTCACAGAGTGCTGCCACCAATGCAGTGACAATTCATATCTGGTGGCACGCAGCGTGGCAAGTGAAATTCCGCATCTGGTCACAAGTAATGTGGCAGGTGATGTGGCAAGTGACATTCCACATCTGGAATAACAGTCAACGTGGCAGCAGGTGACGTGGTAAATGAGGCAGGCAGCGGGGAGAGTGACAATTAACATCTGGAGGCAGGCAGCGTGGCAAGTAACAATTCACATCTGGTGGCAAGTGAAAATCCACATCTGATGGCAGGCAGTGTGGCAAGTGATGTTCTGCATCTGGTGGCAGGCACCATGTCATGTAACAATGCACATCTGGTGGCAAGTGACAATCCGATGGCAGGCAGACTGGCAAGTGATGTTCTGCATCTAGTGGCAGGCAGCAAGGCAAATGACATTCCGCATCTGGTGGCAGGCAGCGTGGCATATGACAATTCACATATGGTAGCAGGCAGCATGGCAAGTAAAAATTCACATCTGATGGCAAGTGCCAATCCAAATTTGGTGGCAGGCAGTGTGGCAAGTGACATTCCGCACCTGGTGGCAGCCAGCATGGCAAGTGACATTCTGCAACTGGTGGCAGGCAACAGTGGCAAGTGTCACACTCAGGGCTCCCACTGATTCTGCATTATGGTGAGTTTAACTTTTTATTTATTACTACAATGCAATAATAGAAATAATGCGCTTTAATCACCCTGACACCATATCAAGCATGGTGCCATGATGATTGAAGCTCTAACACCAACCATTGCCCTGACAATTTGCCAGCGAAAAATCGCATACCTTCCATGTACTGTACAATTAATGTTTTATGTTAGCAAAACAATCAATTAATCTGCACCACGGATAACAAAACAAACTTAAGTAAATATAATGGTGCAGCTGCTTTGGGTAAGGTGTAAATAACACCCCAAAGTGAAGTAATACATATCTGCACAGTGCTGTCAACATAAAGTGCAAATAGTACAATATCTAAATGAATAATAATTCATCAAAAATATGGCAATTCATCAAAAATATACTTATCAGGAAGGGGTTCACCTGCTGGTGGCACTGTGGTTGCCAAACCTATAGGGTGGGTCTCTTAGCATCCAGAAGCTCATGGTAATCAGTTATCACCTGATGCTTATTGCAGGAAGTGTATTTAGACGCTGCCTGTGCTTCTCCTCTTTTCCTTGGTGTTTGCCCATGTGCCTGTGACCCTGCACCCTGACCATCCAGCCTAATCCCTTACCTGCCTGCTTGTTCCTTCTCCTGTTTACCCTCTCCCTGTCCTGGCTCACTCTCTGCTCCTACTGCTGTGATCTCCCATGTAAAACCTTGGCTCTGACACCAACTATTCTTCTCATATCCTGCCATCTGAATACTGTAGGTATAGAAAAGAATCACTCCCCTTTAAAATAATCACATTTTGTTGATTTGCAGTCTGAAATGAAGACAGAAACAGTTTTTGCTTTTATCAAGCTATGTTTACTTGTGTAACTTATTACAGTTGGAGTTAGAGTTGGAAAAAGGATCACCCTCTTACATCAGTATTTTATTGGACCACATTTTTCTTTAATTACAGCCCTTAGTCTGTTGGAATACGTCTCTACCAACTTTGAAAATTTAGACTTTGCAATATTCACTCACTCTTCTTTGCAGAACTGCTGAAGTCCAGTTACATTTGCCATGCTGCAGAGGAACACCCCCATAACAGGATATTAACACTTCCATGCTAGGAATGGTGTTATTTGGATGGTGAGCTGTATTGGATTTCTGTTAGACGTGAAGTTTATTTCATTAGTTTTCATTCTGAATTCAAATTTGGATGAATTTCAGACGAATGTATCCGAATTTTTGAATTACAATCCGAATCCGAAATAACAAAAAAAAAATTCGGACAAAATTAACATTTGAATTGTTTTCGAATCGTTTTCGAATACTTTTTGAATTCAAATAGTTTTCAAATTCCAATCGTTTTCCAATTTCCAAAGAGAATAAAATAGAAAATAAAGGAATAGAATAGAAAAAAAATAACAGACTAGAAAAAAAATATAACATAAAATAAAAGAATAGAGTAAAACAGAAGAAAATAGAATAGAAAACAAAAGAACAGAATAGACTAGAATATAATGAAACAAATAGAATAGAATAACTTAACAATAAGTATATAACAATCTTCTGAAATTCCAATTTTGAATATAATAGACTTGAATTTGAATAGAAAATAATAGAATAGAAAATAAAACAATAGAATATGAAAGAATAAACTAATTAACAAAGAATATAATAAAAAAAAATAGACTAGATTAGAATAGAAAGAATATAACCATTTAACAAAATTCAAATAGATTCAATTTGAATTTGATTACAATAGAAAAAAAAATGATTAGAATGGAATATAAAATAACAAATAACAGTTAAATAGTATAGAAAAAAACATAAAATAAAAGAAAGAATATAACCATCTTGTGCAATTTGAATTTCAACTAGAATAGACTTGAATTTGAATAGAAAAAATAGCAAATAAAAAAATATATAATTAAAAAATAGAATAGAATAGATTAGAATAGAAAGCATATAACCATTTCCCAAAATTCAAATAGAGTCGATTCAAATTTGAATAAAAAAAATGTATTAGAATATGAAGATGGTTATATTCATTCTATTCTATTCTGTTGTATTTTTATATACTATTGTGTTATTTTCTATTCTATTCTACTCTATTATATTATTTTCAATTGTATTCAAATTCAAATTGATTCTATTTGAATTTTGGAAAAGGGTTACATTATTTATATTCTATTCTATTGTTTTTTTTAATTCTATTTGAATTGCAGAAGATGGTTATAAACATTCTATTTTATTTTATTATCTATTTTTATTCTATTCTATTCCATTCTATTTTCTAACCTATTTTGTTCTGTTTTACTCTATTATATTATATTATTTTCTATTATTCATTTTTTTTCTATTCTATTCCTTTATTTTCTATTTTATTCTCTTTGGAAATTGGAAATGATTTGAATTTGAAAATCTTTCGAATTCGAAAACGATTTAAATTTGATTAGAAAACTTTTCAAAAACAAATAAATCAAACAAATTCCGAAAACGAATAAACAAACTTAACTAAACAAATTTACGTAAATAACAAATTGAAACTACGCACATTTTTTCACTCTGCACATGTCTAATTTCCGCCCGACATATAGTTTGTTATTGAAGCCAAATAATTCAATTTTAGTCTCTTCTACACCTCCTGGCTGCAAGCTCAGACACAGCGTGTGTGATGATATCACATCCGAATCCCCGCCCTACATATGTTATCATCAATAGAGCTGAAATTGATTCTCCGAGGTGCAGATACCAGTGGAATTACAACCTGCTTAAAGTGCATTTGAACATTTTATTATGTGAAGGTCATAACATTTTGGTAAGAGGCTTTGATGACTTTTTGCATGGAAATAGAGGTGTGGGAGACTGCACTAGGAGGTGTGTGCAGGAACACATGAGAAATAAGAGTTTAATGGGAACTTTCGTATGTAAATATTATTATTATTATTCTTAATGAATAGTTTTTATTGATTATTGCTCACTTTCTTTTGAGACACGTTGCACTTCAAAACTTTGTTAATCTATAAGCACCTTGTTATCTTATAAGCATTCTGCTTCACAGAAATTTTTTGGAATTGTGGATGTGCTCGGATTACTCAGACCGTCTATAGATTAACTGATTGTTTTTAATTATTAATTTCTGATATTATATCTATTTAAGTTTATTTGAAGAATATTTAAGTTTATTTGAAGGGTGTAGCACTAAACTAATTGCATGTTCACTAAAAGAATGGCAAATCCTTGACCCTGGAGAACCCACCCACCTTCTGAAAAGACTTGAGCTTACCCTGTTTGAAGCTTGAAGTCTGGGGACCACTGCCTACATTGCCTACTGAACTGATCTGGTGGCAGGAACCCTCCTGATCCTTGGGATTCCTAACCCATTATGCTTTTGTACCTCATTTTCTTTTGGAACCCTGATTGAAAAGGCACACTTCTGCTCTTAACCAACACATCTCTTCAGAAGTAGCACCCAATCAATTACTTGTCCTCCCTTTTCCCCATCTTAAATGCCCCCCTGCCCTTAACCTACATTCCCCCTACTCCCCCTACCCATCTTTAACAATCTCTGCATGTTACTTGCTTTAACCATGATGTTTTATCTGTTGATCATGCTTATATTTATACTTGAACTACTTACAACTTCTGTTCTCTGCCTCTTTCCCAAGTCCTTGCTTTCTTTCTTTCTCTCTCTCTTCAAATTAACTCAACTTCTACCTCACACAGGGCAACCTTAGGTACTACATCACAGCTGACCTTGTGACCTCGACTACAATGAGTAAGCTTGCATTTGTGCATCTTTCATGCACCACCAATCCCTGATCAACCCCGTAAGATGGAGTCACTTGTCAATTTGTCTCTATTAATGCAAAGGGACTTAACTCAAACACCAAATGTGGACTAACTTCACAAGAACTTAAAAAAAGAAACTGAACATAGTGACAAAAACTGACATTATTTTTGCAGGAAGCACACCCCAAAACAATTTTAACTGTTTACAAAAATGTTTCTTGATTGCTCACCTGGACACAAAAAAAACAGGAGAAACCATTCTAATGAAGGATCTTCCCCCTAGCTACTTGTACTATCCTTGGCAACATTGGCAAATATATAATTAGGCATGCGAAATGTGGTCCTGATACATTGACCCTATGCTACATACATGCACTTACCATACCTCAAATAAAGTTCTTGAGAATGAACCTCACTAAACTCTTTCATCTGTAGTGTAGACTGTAAGCCTCCAACTAGACACGGGACTAGTTAGTCACAAAAGTTACAACTTCTCCTTAAACCTTTTTTTTATATTTTTGACATGTGAGGGCACTTAATCCTTCAGAAAAAGGTAGATGTTCTAATCCCTACCCTCATACCTCTATAAATAAAAAAAAATCACTTTACATTCACTGTGACCCTGTTTGAATCCATGAACACCACTGAAGAATATTACCTCTTCTACCTGCAATAACTTTGTTATTCTGGTCCTCACCAAAAGCTCAATCTCAGAAGTGGGAACAGGATCGCAGTTATGATTAAAGCTGCCCATAGTTGGACCTTTTTTATTTCTTTTTTTTTTTATCAACCAGCTGGCTAATCAAAAGCGGGTTCCCACATCCACACATGCAAGCTGGATGAAGGAATCCTCCACATTGCACTATTGTATTCTGGCAGTGGAACTCTTCCACTGTCAGAATAGTCTGCAAGCATTGATTGAATGAAACTACACCAACAGTCTCATCCAACAGGAGTTGATCTTTAGATTGACTACTCTAGATTGGAAATGGCCATAGATGGATTAAAATTTGGCGGGTCCCTGCTGAAACTGACAAATTTAGAACTTAAGATTTGTATATGGTAAATAGACCCAAATAAGGGACAAAACGGCTAAATATGATGTGAATACCATGTCTGCTCTCTCCTATGTTTAAGCTCTAAGTATTGATACATTCATGAATGAAATACATGCATTTTTTCAGTGCTATGACTTTGTCAGAGTAGTTGAAGTTTTGATTTTTGGATTTGCCTTAAACATGTCAAGCACATCTTTTGGCTTAAAGCTTAGTTTAACACCTTTAAACCTTTGTTTAAATGACTATAATATAAGGATAAAAAATGTTTCAGGCTTATTGCAATTCTCATCTATTTTAGAGATTTAGAGGTTTACAAAATGTTTGAATTACATTAGAAATATACTGTAGGTTACAGTGATAAAGCAATGCTGAACAGCAAAAAAGCCTACGACATTTTTTGCTTGACATCATGTCATCAAAGCTGCCATACAAAATGCTTGTGAATTATATTAGCCTGCTGTGCATTTGATTCTGCCCAGCTGGTATTACAACAGCCTCTTTCCTGAAAATTAAATGAGTTTCATCTGCTTTCATATGCCATGCTTTTACGTACAGAAATCTACTGTATATCAGAGTTTCCTTTTTTATATTTGCCTTCACAACACAGTGTTTATCATTCAGGTTATTTTACAACTACTGCCTATTATAGGAAAGGTTAAAGAAGGTTTTGCCAAGTATCTCTTCTCCCCTGGCAGAGACAAGCATTTTTCTCTTAACCACTTCAGCCTCGGACCATTTTGCTGGCCAAAGAACAGACCACTTTTTGCCATTCGCCACTGTGTCGTTTTAACTGACAATTGCGCGGTCATGCGATGTGACTCCCAAACAAAATTGACGTCCTTTTTTTCCCACAAATAGAGCTTTCTTTTGGTGGTATTTTATCACCCCTGTGGTTTTTATTTTTTGCGGTATAGACAAAAATAGAGCAACAATTTTGAAAAAAAAGCATTATTTTTTACTTTTTGTTATAATAAATATCCCCCAAAAATATAAAAAAAAAAATTTTCCCTCAATTTAGGCTGATACGTATTCTTCTACATATTTTTGGTAAAAAAAATCGCAATAAGCGATTATTGATTGGTTTGCGCAAAAGTTATAGCGTTTACAAAATAGGGGATAGTTTTATGGCATTTTTATTATAATTTTTTTTTACTAGTAATGGCGTCGATCAGCGATTTTTATTGTGACTGCGACATTATGGCAGACACATTGGACATTTTTGACACATTTTTGGGACCATTGTCATTTATACAGCAATCACTGCTATATAAATGCAGTGATTCCTGTGTAAATGACACTGGCAGTGAAGGGGTTAACCAGTGGGTGGCAGTGTATGGGGTTAAGTGTTCCTAGGGGTGTGTTAATAACTGTTGGGGGCTGGGCTTTCATTTAGTGAACACTGATCTCTGCTCCAATCACATGGAGCAGATATCAGCATCACTAGTTGCTAGGCAGAATGGGGAGATGCTGTTTACAATGGCATCTCTCCATTGAGCCGCCCTGTGAGGCAATCACAGGTATGCCTGCAGCGATCCAGTCTGCGGGACCCACGACCAGACTCATGGGGGTCCTGACCATCATGCGAGCGTGCTGCCGGCAGCGTGCTCACGATGGCAGGGCAGCATTAAAGATTGGATGTACCTGTACGCCAATATGCCTGCCCGTGTCATTCTGCCGACATACATCGGCGTGCGCTGGTCGGGAACTGGTTAAAGTGATAATATCACAACAGTAGATCTAAACCTCTGAATTTTGACACTGACAGCTACCTTCCCCCGTAGTACTGTTTTTTGAATTTTAACACCAGTTAAATAAAAAATGACATTTATTGTACAGGAATGATGATAGGTAGAGCGCATTGCAGGCTGAAAGGTCTACTGAAGTAACTAAGAAAGCTGCAACAAAACTTTTTCCTTTCTGGCTGTTTTCCTCATTGTTTAGTCAGCTCCCATTCTCAGGATGTTACGAGAACAGACCGAATCACTTCACTTAGCAACTAACTACTACCCTTTAATTCTACTGCTAAACAGCCACATTGAAGAAAGCCTTTCAATCTATCTGATAAAATGCAAAGGTCTGGGTGACACACGCTCCATCCCAGACTATGCCCTTCACCAGCTGGGGCTGTCTGCCACATACCCCTCCTCCTGTTGGAACTGTCCTGTTAGAACACCAGTTGCCCAGAAATAGTGTACTCTCGAGAGGTATCCTTTTTTTTCCAATAAAAGCAGCTGGGTGATCAACTTTGAAAAATAAATTTTGGAGGTCAGAAACCAGTAACCTTTGAATTTGCACTCCGCGGCCTAGGCCATGCTGAGGTCTAATGTTCTCTTTAACTCCTTTACCACTGCCTGTCTACAGGCTTACATAATTGAATAGGACGTAAGATAAACATAAGCCCTAATATTTATGACAAAATTATGTTTACTGTAATGCATCCAGAAAGCTCTGAAACAACTTATTATTCTACTGCAGAAATTATTTTACTTCCTGTGTTCGCACAAGGGAAATGAACACAGCTACTTCAATTAATCCTCCTAATGTCACCACAGGCTTGTTGATCATGACTGAGAGAGCCTCACCAGGCCCTATTCAGATTTACATGGTAAATTTCCTCTTTTTCAATTTGTTGGTATACCTCTCCTACTCATTCCACTAACTCATCTGATAAATCATTTGATCTGTTGCAGCAGTACCTTCCAGTAATATTTTTATCATCCTGGTCATACTGCTAAATCACTTATTTTCACGGTTTTCACCACTCCCAAAAACAGCATATAATCTCTTTAAATGGTTCCACACAAAGTACATTGTATTAACACTGTAGGACAATGAGTATTCTGTCAGCAGGGTCATTGTGCTTACAAAGTTTCACCAGTGGATATACACAGCAGATTTTCAGGCCCCACAAACAAAGTGCATTGTCCCTGTAAAGTCTGAAGTTCGACAACTTCTGCCACATTTAAAGCGTTCCGCCTTACATCTTCAAGCAAAGTGAGATTCACTTTTGTGCCATTCCACCAAACATAAGGGCCAGTTAAAAAGTATGAGCTCACAAAGAGGTAGTGCAGATGCCAAAGTGCATTTAAGGAGTGCATATAAGGGGGTTCTTGTACAACATTTTCTACAGAACAAAACAAGCTTTAAAGTTAACAAAAACCTTTGTGGTTGTTGGCTGTATTGTTTGGTCAACTGCCAGCTTCAGTCTTTTTCTAGCACAGACTGAATCGCACCCTCAGCCTTTCATTACTACATATTAATAAAGGGGGTCCGAATGTGTTCAGATTTTGACCCCTGTTTATTGATAAACAGCCAGATTGCAAGCAGTCAAGCAGTGTACCTGATAAAATGCAAACTTCGCCTACACCTCTAAATAGGGGTGGGGTCAAAAGTGTAACACATCTATCAAGGAGATTAACCCTTCATGGAAGAACCATCTTGGACCTAGGCACACCACTGAGGACAACAACAGGAAAGAAAGGTGCAAGACAATTGCACACCACCATCAAAAAGCCAAGCATAAAATTTAAAAGCCTACTGTTGAAGATGCTCAAACACTTAATAGCCCTGGAGATATTGGAAGAGTTATGGGTTGAGGTAGATGTTCCTTTGTCTCTTCTCTACCCTCAGAAATTCCTCCAGAATTCCAGATGGACTTGAGAGCACAGTACTATCCATTACATGTCCTACAAACCAAAGTCCATATTTTATCCACATTGGGCCAATGGCCATTTGTGAAAGAGCCACGAAGGACCATTGATTGTTTTTATCCAAAATTTATTGTGACACCATCCGGTGTCTCAAACATAATTCCAGGATAGTCATTAGACAAGTGGATAAGAGAAGGGGTCTAGTCATTCAGAAGAAAGTGATACTTATGAGAGACTACAGGGGGATTCCGTTTTAGCTTATAAAACATAAGACACTTCTGGACCAGGAATTGGCTAATAAAGT
Source organism: Lithobates pipiens (assembly GCF_037356315.1). Taxonomy (NCBI): domain Eukaryota; kingdom Metazoa; phylum Chordata; class Amphibia; order Anura; family Ranidae; genus Lithobates; species Lithobates pipiens. The sequence continues at coordinate 395,149,591 of NW_027507748.1, read as the reverse complement.
CATTAATAAACAGGAATGGCATTTTCTTTTCCATACATTCCCCAATAAACTCTTGTTTTACCATATGCCCAAGATTCACAAGATCCCTGTAAATCCTCCCAGGAGACCTATTGTGGCTGTAATTGATAGAATTGACCATTTCCTCCAAAATATGGTCATCCAGTTTACCTCCTATGTGAGGATCCCAACATGCACTTGCTACAGGGCAGATTCTTATTGGATTGAATCCAATTCACTCTAGAACACAACTACTTCAGTTTTATGAGTTCCTTTTACAGACAGGTTGGAGGTGCTGCCATGGGGCCATGTTCACCCCTAGTTACACTAACTTATTTGTGGGTTTATGTCAACATTTTCACATTTTGGACAATGACCCAATTGGGGTGAACCTGGTTTTATTTGCTTGCTACATCGATGATATTCTCATAATTTAGGATGGGTCTGATGAGGCCTTATGTGATTTCAACCAACGCTGCCAATCTAACCCATAGGCTATTGAGTTCATATATTTTGTTGATACTCATTGGTTGGTCTTTTTGGACCTTGAGCTTATGATTGACATAAATTTCAATATCATTTCTGAAACCCATTTTAAGAGCACAGTGGACAACTCTTATCTGCATGCTCAAAGTAACCACTATCCTAATTGGATACAAAATGTGCCTTTGGGTCAATTGTGTAGATTATGGTGCACATGCACCAAATTGGAAGATTTTGAGAAGCAGACTGGGATAACTAAGGAGGAAGTTCCTGGAGGGTATAGTTCAGATAAGACTGAGGAAGTCTATTCCAGATACAGACAGAAATATTGTTCTGCCAATACAGATAATAAGGAGGGTTTTAATGCAAATTAGCCCTTGGAGGATAGTTGTGTCTTTTTTTCTACCCAAAACAACAATGGAGCATTTAACATCAAGAAGGGGATCCTCAGAAATTGGAACATTTTGCATTTCTGACCATATACTTTCTGACCATCTACCTAAAAAATCCAATGTGGTGTTTATAAAGCCCCAGGATTTTCATTTGTTTTTGACCCCAGTTGTCTCATACCTCTTAAAAGAGACAACAAATCTAGTAAGCGGATCCTTTCCCCAGCTGGCCTCAATGAGGACTTGGAGGTTCACACAGTATTAGGACTAATACCACATTATTTAAGTCTCCGATTTACAGAGGGGATAAGTGGCAACAACACATTATTCATGTTGTATTTTTCATATTTTATTTTATTCTTTACGGTATCTTAAAACATATACAAGTACATTTTTTGGAGACCTATCTATACTGGTTCTTTATGGGAGAGTTTTGTATCTGCATTGGTAGTGTTAAGTACTCTTGTATCCCATGACTATGTACTCAAAATAACATCATTTATATATATATATATATATACACTGACATCATATATATATATATATATATATATATATATATATATATATATATATATATATATATATATATATACACACACACATATCCACATTTGCCTACATTTAGAAAAATGTATCTGCATGTCTAGCACCTTTTACCTTATTATGGATGGGTGTTGTAGAGCTATATATTTTTTTTTTATAGCCTTTTGATTCAGCAGGGGTTAATACCAAATTATAGATCATAATTATAATGTTATTATCATTTGAATTGTACACCACCTGCATTATTCTAGTCAAAATTTGTTTTTGGCACTAATATTATTAATATTTATAATTTAATAATATGTATTTACTATTTGTATTTTTAGAGTTCCTTCGACAAGAGTCCTGTGTAACAACTGCATGGTTTTCTTTGTGTTTTTATCTATGTTGCCCATATAAGTGACCCTATACTAGTCAGCCAATTCATATGTTATATTTGTAGTTGTATATATTTTTCCTGTGATGGAGTCTTATCCACAGTCCAATGGCGGTAACTAACATATGCTATTCTATTCTAAAACAACGGTAAGTAGGAATCATTGTCTTATTTCACTTCTATAACTTACTGTATGTATTGCAATATGTTTTCATTTTGAATTCAAATAAATTTTCAAATTTGGATAATTTGTTTCATTATAATTTATTTTAGATTAGTTGAAATTTATACTATTGCGATTTAGAATTTCAGATACAACCAAATCTCCGAATAACGAAAATGTCTTCCAAATTCCAATTCCTCACAAAAAAAATCTCACATGTCCAGTACTCTCAAAAACCTTACAGGAGTGGTAATTTTGCCATTGCTAATAATACAAAACTGATCATATATACATTTTTAAATTCACATCGGTCTACCCTACATAGAATGCCCTGCATTTACATTGTATTAAATATTCTACACCCATATTTTCACATGAGACTGAGTGCCTAGGTCTCAGGGTCATTTTTATGGGCAGGATTACATTTGTACATTCGTCTTATACTATTTCACAACTTTCAATGACATACAAGTACCCGTATTTCTGGGTAATCAGCTTTATTTGGTTTTGATAGCTACGATGTGTGATGACTGGTGGTATTAGATTTATCAGCTTGTCTGACATTATATAATAAAGATTCCCTAGGTTTACAGCAAACCCTATGATCAGCCTTGTTGAGGCATGTTTTACTACAGTCGCTGCATAAAAGACGGTCTCTCAGAAATTTTCAAGATCACTTGAGTGATTTCTATAAATTCAAAGGCATTGGCTGTATAACATACTGGGAATCTATAGGAGGGTGCAGGCACTTTTGGAATGCAGCATTGTCTGCCTTGGTTTTCCTGAAGAGTGTAGTTGTTTATATCCCATCCTACTCTACCAGAATTTCCACATCTAGAAAGGGTAACTTTATGTTTGTTCTGTAAAGTTCAGGTTAAATTATGTTTTGTACAATGGTATGCTGGTGTCTTAAAGGCTAAGTTCTCCATGTGACTGAGGATAGCAGTATATAGTATACATCCTATCAAGAATATCTGTCAAGATACAAATATGGAGCTTAAAGTGGAACTAAACGTCAAAATGCTTACATTTGCATCAACGGTCAGACCCTTGCAAGCGCCCTCACTGGTGCCAGAATTTTCTCGCTGGTTTCTTCTGGGTGTCCAACTTCATGTTGATTGCCTGATGCAGGATAATGTCATGCCCCTGCATGCACAGAAGTACAGGATTGCAGTCATCCCAGCACACAGGATCCATGATGGAATTGAAACAGAACTACACATGTGCATCTCAGTGTACATTTTACAGAGGACTGTGAGCAGGCAGATATGTTTATATTATTCATAAGAGACATTGCACGTCTCTTCTGAAATAAAGAACTTGCCATCTCACATTTTTATATTATGTTTAGTAGGTTAGTTATGTGCAAAAGTATTTGCATATCAAGCACCCTGACACCTGTTTATTCCTGCTCACTGACCCACAAATTCTGGAGGATAAAACTGATGGCCCTAGGTTAAGTACCTTCAAAAACAAGAACAAAAATTTGTTCATTTTAGTTAGCACATTTAATAAAGACTCTCCAATGTAATAATGCACAGCTATAAATTGCCATGCTGGATTATACATTAATAACTGTAGTTATTTTTTACTATTTTACAGTTAGCTGTATTCAAATGTGGTATAGAAACTATGACAAATAAAAACAGAGATTCCATCTTTACAAGAGAGTGTGGCATTGTGCTAAGTTTCAGTACAACCTTTATTAAACTAACAAGATACTTTAAAAGCACAAAAAATAATATTCACATGTTGTAATATGTGCTAAAGCTGGCCACTAAATATTTATACTCTTAAGAGTATGCTATTTTACCAATTAAAAGGTTGGCAAATGTGCAAGAGTGGGTACTGACCAGAGAGGGATCACTTTGACGCAGTTGACCAGCTTGAACATAGTGTATATTGCAATATATGCAAGCTAAGAATCCCCATTTGATCAGCAAGAGTTTGCTATATGTAAAGGTTAATAAGTGGTTACACTTTTTTAATATCTCATGTGTAATATATATTGAAGCTGTTTAGGACCGGAACACTCGTACCTCCATTTCTACTGCACGGTGAAGGTTATTTTTTGATGAAGCTATAAGTTTATGCTCATATGCTCACTGTGCTGCAGAAAATTTACTGTATACAGTATATATATATATATATATATATATATATATATATATATATATTTATTTATTTATTTAATGAAGCCCCATATCTGATCTACCGTGACAAGCCATTTATACAAAGCTGTATTTTTAGAGCGCTAAAGTGGATTAGCGGTTTCCCTAGAGAAACAAACCTTTGCTAAAAGAAAACTGCTGGGCATAGTAAAAGGCTTTTTCTAAATCCATATGAAGATTTTAGAGATTTACACCTAAGTATGTTTTAAGCATAATAAAACAAAGCTTCATAATGATTTACTGCAAAGAAATCAGAAGAGGATCTGTAACCTAATTCTTGCTTATAGTTATTCATTAGTAGTCATAGGTTAAAATATATTAATTTATTTATTAGACTAAATTTTATATACAATACTGTAAGTAAATGATTTATAAACACAACTCTGATAGTTATAACAATATAGGAGTGCAGTAATGCAACACAAATGTCTTTATGGTTCAGTTTGGTTTCGAACTCCTGCTTTTCATAACAATTTAAAAATGGATTACAGCTAAGCATTTCAGTACATGTCATTTATGCAAGCAAGCCTTGCTAGGAATTTGTGTGTTCTTATATATACAACAGAACTCCAAGCTAACATCTTATAGTGTTACTAAAACCAAGGTCCTGCATTCACTATATCTGGTCTCCCACAGTACACAGAACATGGAAATGCTATTATTTTAGTAAATATAAACTGCTAAATATCTTTTCACATCAGCAGTATATAGCAGCCTTGTGACTTCTGTCAGTTCCTGGTAAAGCTTTTAGGAGGAGTTTTCATACTGTAACAAACAAATAGAGTTGTTATATTGCACTGACCTGTCCTATCAGGATTCAGGACCTCTGACCCTCTGTCTGGACAGTGTTGATTAGCCCTGTGCTAATCACATACACTCTCCCAAGAAAAAAAAGCCTCTCTAGCAATACACACTGAGCATGTGCAGCCATAGGCTCTGTTTTATCAGGAAACAGTGGAAGGAGGGGAAGATAAGAGAAGACAGAATCAAACAGCCTTTTTACACAATGCGGAGGATTAACTCCTAGGGTTCCAAGGTGAGTATAAAAGGCATGCTTTACTGCAATTATGTGAAATATTTTGCTTTGTAGCCAGGCATCATAAACTACAAAGCCATACACTGATAGTGTAATCTCTGTACTCCTCTCTGCAACAAGCAAGTTAGGCTGACAGCTCTGTACAAAGCAAAACGGCTGGATTGACTCAGAGCACAGACCCTCCATTTCCCAATCTGAGTGCTCCTATGTACGCAACCACAGAATGCTATCAAGACAATTTCAGGTTGCATAGGTTGAGTAAGGACAATAAAATAGTACATTTAATAAATGTTTACTAAAGTTGGCTTTACAAAGTACTGCATACATGCACCCTTCCCATGTACTGCAATTTAAACCATGCAGCCTTCTGGAGCTTAAATGACATCAAGGAGCAGTAGTTGGCCCTGAGCCCCTAACTGTTGTATAGAGAGGTGCCATGTTATAACATTAGCACTGTTACCTACTACAGTCTCATGCAAGAACAGAGAGGCTTGATGGCGTGCCTCCAGTTGGTGTATCCATGATCCCTTGAACTTACAGGAGGGGGGCTGACTCCTCCTGGATCGCAGAGTGATGAGTGAGCAAAGAACAGTTCCACTGATAGGATGTCTATTAAGCCTCATGCACACTGGACGTTTGTACAGATCCTTCTAAGGGCATCTTTTTTTTTTTTCCCTGCCTCTAAAGGCCCATCTATGTTACCCTATGCATCCATGCACACAGAAGCTTTTAGCAACATTTAGTGGAAGAAACTCTTAGAGACATGAAAAAAACCTACTACCAGTGCGTCTAGGAGTAGCAGAGTTTAGGCGCTTGACACTACTAAAAGCTTCTAACTTCTAGCGCAAAAAAAAGTTATAGTGTCTACAAAATAGGGGATATATTTATGGCATTTTTATTATTATTGTTATTTTTACTACTAATGGCCTTGATCTGCAAATTTTTTGCGATACTGCAATATTGGGTCGGGCAGATCAGACACTTTTGACACTTTTTTTGAACCATTGACATTTATATAGCGATCAGAGCTAAAAATAGCCACTGATTACTGTATAAATGTCCCTGACAGGGAAGGGGTTAAAACTAGGGGGCGATCAAGGGGTGAAGTGTGTCCTAGGGAGGTTTTTCTAACTGTGAGGGAAGTAGACTGACTGGGAGTAGAGAGAGATTGCTGTTCCTGATTACTAGGAAACGCAGATCTCTATCTACTTCCCTGACAGAATGGGCATGTGTTTACATTGACAGATCCCTGTTTTGTCTCTGTGAGGAGCAACCACGGGTGGCCAGTAGACATCACGCCCCCTAGAGCTTTTAAAGCGGCCGTCATACACCTACGGCGATTCACCAGGAGAGCCAACCTGCCCTAGCATATTGAAGGCAGCTGGTCGGCAAGCAGTTAAAGTGAAAGCTGATTTTTTATTTTCACTACTGCATGGAAATTAATATTAAAATAAAATTAAGATTGAGCTGTGCTGTCCAGCCTTAATTTGGATGTGTGTTATCATTTACAGACATGATTTAGCAAAAATTGGTATCGGATTGAATATATAAAACATCTCTGAGTAGATTTTTGAGGTAGAAAGACTTAATTTTCTGCAAATTGTTACCATATTATGGTGAAATGTCTATGCAGTTACAAAGTGTCTGGAACTTATAGATATGTGCAAAAAAAGTGAGATCACATAAACCCAAAGATTAAAGGAAATTTAAACCAGTATATCAGACAGTCCTCCAGGGCACAGAGGCCTTAAACTGGCTGAGATGTATGTACTTGTATATAAGCAAAGTAAATTTAGATAAGTGTCTGTTATAGGTCTGCAAGATCTCTCACTAGATATATATATCAGTTCAAATAGCTGATTCAGTAACCTCGACTTTGCATATAGCATTTTTATATTAATATTTAAACATATGCTTTTAAGGGTCTTAATACATTTTTCCGGAATTTTACAAAGTGCTTTTGGTCATGAAGGTTCACCCTTCTCATATTTTCTGACCAATTTATTAGGACTAATTAAAGCTTCCTGGCAGTTTATCAAACATAAATACTTCAGATGAATTTGTCACACAGTTTTAATTGAATGTAGTGAAAGGCATGTTAACCACTTGCTTACTGGGCACTTAAACCCCCCTCCTGCCCAGACCAATTTTCAGCTTTCAGCGCTGATGCAATTTGAATGGCAATTGCGTGGTCATACAACACTGTACCCAAATGAAATTTTTCCCACAAATAAAGCTTTCTTTTGGTGGTATTTAACCACTTGCCGACCGCCGCACGACGATATACGTCGGCAGAATGGCACGGGCAGGCATATGGGCGTATATATAAGTCCCTGCCTGCCCGCGGGTGGGGGGCCCGATCGGGCCCCCCCCCGGTGCCTGCGGCGGTCGGCATTTCTTCGAGAGCGATCCGGGATGAGGGGGCGGCCATTCATTCATGGCCACCCCCTCGCGATCGCTCTCGACGAATGGAAATCCCCCGTGACATCACTTCCTCTCCTGTAATGTAAACACAGGAGAGGAAGTGATGTATTCTCTCCTCCGTGTCGGTATTTTCCGTTCCGACACGGAGGAGAGCGGATCGGTGAGTTGCACCAACACTCTACACACACAGTAGAACATGCCAGGCACACTCACACCCCCCCTTTACCCCCCGATCACCCCCCCAATTACCCCTGCCCCCCAGTCACAGTGACACCAATGTCATTTTTTTTTTTTTTTTTTTTTTTTTTTGCATTGGTGTCATTTGTGACTGTAATAACTGTTAGGGCAGTTAGAGTTAGCCCCCTTTAGTTCTAATGTACCCCCCTAACCCCCCCAATAAAGGTTTAACCCCGTGATCACCCCCCGTCGCCAGTGTCACTAAGGCTGGGTTCACATTGCAGCGGTTTATGAGAACGAATGTGATTCGCACCGCACTGCAGTGCAAATCACATCCGATCTCTGTGCGATTCGAGTTCAGCCATTCGCCGCACCCGCCGCACCCGCCGCACCCGCCGCAAATTCGCACGGGACCCTTTTTTTGGCCCGCAGCAGAATCGGATCGCATGGGTGTTCACACCATGCGATCCGAGTTTGCAGATCGCACTGCGATATGCGAACTGATCTGGGGGTGTCAGTAACATTTCACTGACACTCCCAGCAGTTCGCATAGGGCAGTGTGAACTGCCGCCGGGAGGCATGCGATGCGGGAACCCGCCGCGGATTCGCGGCGTTTCCGCATCGCTCCAGTGTGAACCCAGCCTAATAAGCGATCATTTTTCTGATCGCCGTATTAGTGTCACAGGTGACGCTAGTTAGGCAGGTAGGTATTTAGGTTCGCCGCAGCTTTTTATAGCGCCAGGGACCCCCATATACTACCGCATAAAGCCCCCTGATTGCCCCCTAGTTAACCCTTTCACCAGTGATCACCATATAACTGTTACAGGTGACGCTGGTTGGTTAGTTATTTTTTTATAGTTTCAGGGCACCCGCCATTTATTACCTAATAAAGGTTTAACCCCCTGATCACCCGGCGGGTGTCATTTGTGACTAATAACTGTTAGGGCAGTTAGGGTTAGCCCCCTTTAGTTCTAAGGTACCCCCCTAACCCCCCAATAAAGGTTTAACCCCGTGATCACCCCCCGTCGCCAGTGTCACTAAGGCTGGGTTCAGATTGCAGCGGTTTGAGAACGGATGTGATTCGCACCGCACTGCAGTGCAAATCACATCCGATCTCTGTGCGATTCGAGTTCAGCCATTCGCCGCACCCGCCGCACCCGCCGCAAATTCGCACGGGACCCTTTTTTTGGCCCGCAGCAGAATCGGATCGCATGGGTGTTCACACCATGCGATCCGAGTTTGCAGATCGCACTGCGATATGCGAACTGATCTGGGGGTGTCAGTAACATTTCACTGACACTCCCAGCAGTTCGCATAGGGCAGTGTGAACTGCCGCCGGGAGGCATGCGATGCGGGAACCCGCCGCGCATTCGTGGCGTTCCCGCATCGCTCCAGTGTGAACCCAGCCTAATAAGCGATCGTTTTTCTGATCGCTGTATTAGTGTCACAGGTGACGCTAGTTAGGCAGGTAGGTATTTAGGTTCGCCGCAGCTTTTTATAGCGCCAGGGACCCCCATATACTACCGCATAAAGCCCCCTGATTGCCCCCTAGTTAACCCTTTCACCAGTGATCACCATATAACTGTTACAGGTGACGCTGGTTGGTTAGTTATTTTTTTATAGTTTCAGGGCACCCGCCATTTATTACCTAGTCTCACTAGTGTACCCCTAAATTTAGGGGTGTCTACTTTCCAAAATGGGGTCATTTGGGGGGGGTTTGTGCCATCTTGGCATTTTATGGCCTTCAAAACTGTAACGCCCTTAGAAAGCCTGAAGGCGGTGCTTGGTTTTCGGGGCCCCGTACGCGGCTAGGCTCCCAAAAAGTCCCACATATGTGGTATCCCCGTACTCAGGAGAAGCAGCAGAATTTATTTTGGGGTGTCATTTCACATATGCCCATGGCATGCGTGAGCAATATATCATTTAGTGACAACTTTGTGAAAAAAAAAAAAAAAAAAAAAGTTTGTAATTTTCCCGCAACTTGTGGCAAAATATAAAATATTCCATGGACTCAACATGCCTCTCAGCAAATAGCTTGGGGTGTCTACTTTCTAAAATGGGGTCATTTGTGGGGGTTTTGTGCCATCTTGGCATTTTATGGCCTTCAAAACTGTAATAGGTAGTGAGGAGTGAAGTCAAATATTTACGCCCTTAGAAAGCCTGAAGGCGGTGCTTGGTTTTCGGGGCCCCGTACGCGGCTAGGCTCCCAAAAAGTCCCACATATGTGGTATCCCCGTACTCAGGAGAAGCAGCAGAATTTATTTTGGGGTGTCATTTCACATATGCCCATGGCATGTGTGAGCAATATATCATTTAGTGACAACTTTGTGAAAAAAAAAAAAAAAAAAAAAAAGTTTGTAATTTTCCCGCAACTTGTGGCAAAATATAAAATATTCCATGAACTCAACATGCCTCTCAGCAAATAGCTTGGGGTGTCTACTTTCTAAAATGGGGTCATTTGTGGGGGTTTTGTGCCATCTTGGCATTTTATGGCCTTCAAAACTGTAATAGGTAGTGAGAAGTGAACTCAAAAATTTACGCCCTTAGAAAGCCTGAAGGCGGTGCTTGGTTTTCGGGGCCCCGTACGCGGCTAGGCTCCCAAAAAGTCCCACATATGTGGTATCCCCGTACTCAGGAGAAGCAGCAGAATTTATTTTGGGGTGTCATTTCACATACGCCCATAGCATGTGTGAGCAATATATCATTTAGTGACAACTTTGTGTAAAAAAAAAAAAAAAAATTTTTTTTTTGTCATTATTCAATCGCTTGAGGCAAAAAAATAAAATATTCAATGGGCTCAACATGCCTCTTATCAATTTCCTTAGGGGGTCTACTTTCCAAAATGGGGTCATTTGGGGGGGTTTTGTACTGCCCTGCCATTTTAGCACCTCAAGAAATGAGATAGGCAGTCGTAAACTAAAAGCTGCGTAAATTCCAGAAAACGTACCTTAGTTTGTAGATGTGACAACTTTTGCGCAAACCAATAAATATACAATTATTGACTTTTTTTTTACCAAAGACATGTGGCTGAATACATTTTGGCCTAAATGTATGACTAAAATTGAGTTTATTGGATTTTTCTAATAACAAAAAGTAGAAAATATCATTTTTTTTCAAAATTTGCGGTCTTTTTACGTTTATATCGCAAAAAATAAAAATCGCAGAGGCAATCAAATACCATCAAAAGAAAGCTCTATTTGTGGGAAGAAAAGGACGCAAATTTTGTTTGGGTACAACATTGCATGACCGCGCAATTACCAGTTAAAGCAGCGCAGTGCCAAAGTGTAAAAAGACCTCTGGTCATTTACCAGCAAAATGGTCCGGTCTGAAAGTGGTTAATTACAGCTGGGAGTTTTATTTTTTACTAAACAAACAAAAAAAGATGCAAAATAAAAATAAATAAATAAATCATGTTTAATAGTTTGTTATAAAATTTTGCAAACAGGTCATTTTTCTCCTTCATTGAAATGCACTGATGAGGCGGCACTGGTGGGCACTGATAGGTGGCACTGGTGGGGACTGAATGGCTGCACTGTGGGCACTGATAGGCACAGTTAAGGCGACACTAATAGGCACAGATAAGGTGGCACCGATAGGCACAGATAAGGCAGTACTGATGGGCACAGATAAGGCAGCACTGATGGGCAAAGATGGGCACAGATAAGATGGCACTGATAGGTGGCACTGATGGGTGGCACGGATGGGTGGCACTAAAAGGCACTGATAGGTACCACTGATAGTTGGGACTGATGGGCACTGATAGGTGGCACTGATAGGTGGCTCTGATAGGTGGCACTGCTGGGCACTGATGGGCGGCACTGATGGGCACTGGTAGATGACACTGATGGGCACGGATATGTGGCACTGAGGTGCAGCAATGTTGTTGAGGCAGATTGTGGGCACTGATAGGTGGCACTGGGGACACTGATAGGTGGCACTGTGGGTACGGATGTATGGCACTGTGGGCACTGATGTATGGCACTGTGGGCACTGATGTATGGCACTGATGTATGGCACTATGGGCACTGATGGGTGGCACTGCTGGGTGGCACTTTTTTTAGTATCTGGGTGGTACTGGCAGGGGGCAGGTGGGCACTCATAAGCTGGCCGTGATCGGGACTGATGTGACGGGACGGTGATCGGCTTTTTTTTCTCTGCTCGCACTGTAGCCGATTACCGGCTCTGTTTGTTCACATGATCAGCTGTCATTGGCTGACAGCTGATCACGTGGTAAGGGGTCGGGATCGACCCCTTGCTCGGATCCATGATCAGGCGAGTCTCATAGACTCGCCGCTCACAGAGCGTGCCGCACGCGCCCCTCACGGGGCGCGCAGGCCGCTCGTGCACGGGACGGCGTCAATACACGTTGTCCCGGCAAAGCAGGCCCGCGCTGTAGCCGTCATTCGGCTATAGCACGGATCTCTAGAGGTTAATAAAGATCAGCATTTAAAAACAATGACTAACCTGCTTGCATATGTCAGTCTGAACAGTACAAATATTTTTTATGGGAAAATTTTTTTTAAGAACGAATACATTTAAATTAAGTTTTACCAGTAGTAAAGCAGTATCTATGATTAACCACTTCAATACTGGGCACTTAAACACCTTCCTGCCCAGACCAATTTTGAGCTTTCTGCGCTGTTGCAATTTGAATGACAATTGCGTGGTAGTGCTACACTGTACCCAAATGAAATTTTTATCATTTTTTTCCTACAAATAGAGCTTTCTTTTGGTGGTATTTGATCACCTCTACGGTTTTTATTTTTTGCTAAACAACTAAAAAAAGACCGAAAATTTTGAAAAAAACATTTTTTTGTTTTAGTTTGAAAACGTTGTAAATAAGTATGTTTTCTCCTTCACTGATGGGCACTGGTGGGGCGGCACTGAGTGGCACTGATAAGGCAGCACTGATGAGGTGGCACCAATGAAGTGGCACTGATGAGGTGACATTGATGGGCACTGATATGTGGCACTGATAGGCGGCACGGATGGGCAATGATAGGTGACACTGATGGGCAACATGGATGGCCACTGATAGGTGGCACTGATTGGCATGGATAGCTGGCACGGATTGGCATGGATAGGCGGCACGAATGGGTATGGATAGGTGGCACAGATGGGCATGACTAGGCGGCACAGATGGGCATGGATGGGCACTGATAGGCAGCATGGATGGGTACTGATAGTTGGCACGGATGGACACTGATAGTTGGCACGGATGGGTACTGATAGGCGGCATTGTGTTGTACTGATGGATGGCCAATCAGTGTCAAACAATAATGCATGCCAATCAGTGATGCCCATTGTGGGCACTGATTGGCATCCATTGTGGGCACTGACTGGCATCCCTGGTGGTCTAGGGTGGCATACCTGGTGCTGGGCATCCCTGGTGGTCTGGTGGCGTCCCTGGTGGTCCAGTGTGGGCATTCTCAGTGGGGCTGCGCTGATAATTGATCAGCACAGACCCCCCTGTCAGAGGAGCAGCCGATCGGCTCTCCTCTACTGGTGTCTGACAGACGCGAGTGAGGAAAAGCCGATCACCGGCTCTTCCTATTTACACTGTGATCAGCCATGATTGGACACGGCTGATCACATGGTAAAGAGTCTCCGTCGGAGACTCTTTACCAAGATCGTAGTTGCGGGGTGTCAGACTGACACCCCGCAACAACGATTGCCGCGATACGCACCCCTGGGGGCGCGCAACGACTCAAAATCCTGAGGACGTCCTATGTAGTCCAGTCAGGATTTTGAAACTACTTTGCCGCCGTCATTTGGTAATGGGCGGGCGGCAAGTGGTTAAAGAGATGTTGGGGGCTAAGGGTTAATTAGGTATGCAATTATATTATATTTTCCTGGTGCCTCCATGGCAGCATACCTGTGACAAGCTCCGCCTTGGCTCCTCCCTCAGGACTAGTGAATATTATAAAAGAAATCGTTAGCACAGCCCCAGCATTCTCCTTTTTTTCCTCATACCTCATGGCAGTGAATCCTGGTCGGCGTCCTTTTCAAATATAAATTTTATTAATTTTCAAACAATGCCCAACATGGGCATGGACATGTAATACAACATAGAAGTAGGATACAAAAGAAAAGGGAAGGGAAGAAAAGGGAAACATACATCAAAAATATTACCGAGTTCACGGGAGGGACAGGGTCATAATAAAATAAAATAAAAAAAAAAAAAAAAAAGGGGGAAGGAGAGGGGGGTGAGGTGAGGGGGGGGGTGAGGTGAGGGGGGGGGGAAGGAGAGGGGGGGGGGAAGGAGAGGGGGGGGGGAGAAGAGGGGGGGAAGAAGTGAGGGGGAGGGGAGGGGGAGATTTCTGGTTGATTCAGGACTGCCCTACCCCCCATGCAGTATATATCGCCGAACATATTACAGGGTCCTCAAAGATACCCCTTCAGGCGAGAAGATAAATTGGTGCCAGGGTGCCCATGTTTTCCTAAATCTTTCCTGCTGTTGCCTCCCCGTAAGCACCAGGTCCTCCAGTCTACTAATTTCCTCCACCTTACGAACCCAGGACGCCACCGATGGAGGGGCCTGGCTTTTCCAGTGGAGCGGTATACATGCTCTTGCGGCATTCACCAGAGGGCATAGAATGGACTTTTTGTACTTTTTAGTGGACATGGCGTTCACGTGCAGGAGGAAGAAGGCCGGGTCATTGGGGACATTATACTCCGTAAATTTTTGAATAACGGTCCTAACAGTGGACCAAAAGTGAGACAACTTCGAACATGACCAAAACACATGCAACAAAGTGCCCTGTTCCAGTCCGCATCTCCAACAAAGCGCAGAGGTAGTCGGATAGAAAGAATGCAAAGCCTGAGGAGTTAAGTACCATCTCGTCAGGATTTTATAGTTCGTTTCCTGTATGGTCGTACAGATGGTAGATTTCAGGGCCAATGCTACAATGTTTTGAGTCTGGCTCGGAGTAAACGTACAGTTCAAGTCCCTCTCCCATTTTGTCAGGAAGGTCAAGTGAGTATCATCCCCAGGTGTGATAAGGAGATTGTACATTGTGGACAGCGTTCTTGGAAGCACCCCGTTGCCAGAGCAACATTCCTCAAAGGCAGTCAACGGTCCGTCAAATCGGAGGGAGGATGGGAGGGTTCGAAGAAAGTGTCTAAGTTGGACAGCAGTCCAGAAGGCTAATTTATAGGGTCCCGATGTATTACAGAGCGCCTCTATAGACGGCCAGTCCCCACCTGTCCGGAAACATCGTGCTTGTGTGCACCCGCTACTGGACATGGCCTGCAGAAGGTGGGGGTCCATACCGGGGGAGAATTGTGGGTTCCCCATAATAGGAAACAGCGGGGAGTTAGGCGTAGATAGCGACCCCTTTGAGTAAATCTGTGACCCCACCCGTAGCGTCGTCCCTATCAGGGGATGCCTCTTCATGTGGGCCGGGAGGTGTCTATAACACCAGGCAGCCCCTGATAGCGGCACCTGGACCTGGGCCTGCTCCAACCGGATCCACAGTTTCAGATCCCGGTGCCGGCACCAGTCTACAATTCTACCGAGGTGTACCGCCTGATAGTATTTCTTTACATCAGGAACGGCAAGGCCGCCGAAGAGTTTGGGCATGGAGAGTAAATTCCGGGCCAATCTCTGCTTCCTATATGCCCAAATAAAGCCAGTGAACAAACCGTGAACCTGTCGAAAATATGGCGTGGGTACCGAAATAGGGAGTGCCTGCAGCAGATATAAAAATTTGGGCAGGATACACATCTTAAGCAGGTTACACCTGCCAAACCATGAATGAAGGCCTTTATTCCAGGATTCCAGAAGAGTCCTGGTTCTGGTCAGCAGGGGAGGGAAATTGAGTTTAAAGACATGATTTATATTTGCCGGGACAAAAGTCCCCAGGTACGACAGCGCCGTGGACGTCCATTTAAAATTAAAGCAGGACCGAAGCCCCTGCATGGTCACTTGTGACAGTGCCACTCCCATGGCTTCCGATTTAGTGTAATTAATCTTTAAATTAGAGACTTGCCCATATTCCTCGAATTCCCGGAGGAGATTCGGGAGGGATATCACTGGATTGGAGAGGGAGAACAGCAAGTCATCCGCATACGCAGAGACCTTGAAGTGAGCATCACCCGCAACTATACCTTGAATATCGGGGTTATTCCTAACCCTACATAGAAAGGGCTCCAAGGAGAGGGCAAAAAGAAGCGGCGACAACGGGCAGCCCTGCCTGGTTCCATTTTTAATCAGCAGGGGCTCCGACAGTATCCCATTCACCTTAATTTGTGCCGTCGGAGTAGCGTATAATTGGGCTATCCACCTAAGCATTTTCTCGCCTAAGCCTATGTGGTGGAGGACAGTGGACATATACTCCCAATTAACCCGGTCGAAGGCTTTTTCCGCGTCTGTATTAAGGAAAATGGAAGGAGTGGGGCCCTGGTTCGCAACGTGGATCAGATTCAATACCTTGATTGTACTGTCTCTGGCTTCCCTCGTGGGAATGAAGCCCACCTGATCCTGATGGACTAGGGACTGCACATGTCTGGCCAATCGTGTTGCTAATATCTTGGTAAATAATTTAAGATCCGTATTTAACAATGAGATTGGTCTGTAGCTACTACAGGCCGAGGGGTCTTTGCCTTCTTTAGGGATGACCGTGATGTGAGCCCGAGTAGTATCAGTGACGAAGGTGGCCGTGTTCCCTATGTCATTAAAAAAGGTCACCATATGAGGGCTAAGGATGGGGAATAGCATCTTATAATACGGGAGGGTGAAGCCATCCGGTCCAGGCGCCCTCCCAGGTTTAGCCATGTTAAACGCCGACTCCAACTCCTCAGGAGTTATCGGGGCCTCCAATTCAGCTACACTGTCAGGTAGTAATGTGGGAATCTGACTAGAACTCACATACGTCTCCATCAGAGGTCGTCCTCCCGGAGGGGGTGGTAGATTGTAAAGGGTATTGTAAAAGTCTTTGAATGCAGCCGCTATCTGGTGCGGGAGGCCGACATCCACATTCGCTTCCGACCTAATTCGAGGGACATAGGTCTGTGTCTTAGTGTCTCGGACCGCCCGCGCCAGACTACGCCCGCACTTATTACCCGATTCATAGGCCACGAGTTTGCATTTTTGTAACGCCGACTTGGCTTTGTAGCCAAGGAGGTCATTGACCTGGCTTCGAAGAGAGGAAAGTTCAGCCTCCACGGATGGATCCAGGGAGGCCTTGTGTTTTAACTCCAGAACCTGGAGTTTGGCCAGAAGCGAGTCTAATTGTTTCCCAGTCTCTTTTTTGATGCGCGAGCCATGTTTAATCAGGACACCCCGAATGACCGTTTTGTGTGCTTCCCACACCGCCCCCGGGGAGGAGTCAGCCGTCGTGTTCGTCTGAAAGTAAAAAGTAAGCTCCCTAGTCACCTCCTCCAGTATCTCAGGTCACTGTAACAAGCTGTCATTGAGACGCCAAAAAAGTGTCCGCCGGAAAGAGGTTGCAGACAGCTTGTAAGTCAGCATAATGGGGGCATGATCCGACCATGTCTTTTGACCTATTGAGGAGGTCCTGGGGGCGCGCAACGACTCAAAATCCTGAGGACGTCCTATGTAGTCCAGTCAGGATTTTGAAACTACTTTGCCGCCGTCATTTGGTAATGGGCGGGCGGCAAGTGGTTAAAGAGATGTTGGGGGCTAAGGGTTAATTAGGTATGCAATTATATTATATTTTCCTGGTGCCTCCGTGGCAGCATACCTGTGACAAGCTCCGCCTTGGCTCCTCCCTCAGGACTAGTGAATATTATAAAAGAAATCGTTAGCACAGCCCCAGCATTCTCCTTTTTTTCCTCATACCTCATGGCAGTGAATCCTGGTCGGCGTCCTTACCTTCTGCATTCGGCAGCTTCCGTCCGGGTTCAAGCCTCTCCCGGACGCAGTTCCTTCTCTTGGGCAGCTAAACGCGCTTATAAGGTTGGAAGTCCCTTCTGTAGGATATTTTGGGACAAGCAGTTTGTCTCTTAAGTAAGAGCTTTACCTGCAAGTTGATCAGGCACCAGCTCGTTCATGGTAACAGAGGCAGCAGCTATTACTACATTTCTTTTTTTCCCTCCTTCTTTCCTTCCCCTTTTAGGTTTTACATCTTTGGCTTTTCTCTTTCTCCCCTTTCTTCCTTTCTCTTTCTTCTTCCCTCTCTATCTTCCCCTCCTCAACTTTCCATTTCTGTCTTTCTTTTGACCTCTCATTTTTTCTTTTATTTTTCGTTGCTTCTTTTAGAGGAAAAACCCCTCTCCTAGCCCCTGCCATTGTTAGCTCCGTAGGAGCCGCGCGCGCTCAGCCCCGGCACTTTATTCGCCCCCTCGGCGTTCCCCGCGGTGCTCTGCGCATGCGCCGGCGGTGCGAGGCTTCCGGGTTTCCGTTCCGCCGGTCGGCGCGTGCGCAGTAGTTCCCGGGGGCCGCCACGGCCATTTTGGATAAGGGCATGGGGACAACTATGCCATTAAAACATTAAGGACAGGATAGAGGCGTGCCCTGCCTCTCCTGTTTCACTATTTTTCTCCCTGTCGGCCTCAGTGGGACGCCTGTGGCCGCAGGGAGTACTGCATCTGAGAGCTCCAGGGAGCAAATACCCATTCCTTTTAGGTAAAATAAATAAATAAATAAATGTAAAAAAAAAAAAAAAAGGGGAGCGATTAATTAAATAATTTAAGATAAATATATTAAATTATTATATAAACAAAATTAATAAAAATTATTTAAATAGATGTTCATCTGGGTTAAAAAAAAAAAAGACAAAGGTAGAGAACCCATTGTTTATAGAGGTAATTTCACTTTTACCAAGTCAAGACGTGGTGGGTTGATCTTTCTTCTCTAAAACTATTTTCTTAGCTGCTGCTTCTGCTAATCCGTCTAGTATGAGCCATTTGCCGCACGCACAAGATCCTACTCTACACCTGAGGTAAGGACCTACGTCCAGGTAAGTCGATACACTTTTTCAAAAATGGATAAAAGAGTGCACTGTGGCTGGTACTTTTATGTATTTCAGTCCTGTATGCCAGAAGACGTCTAAGAAGACCTCAAGGCAACATGGAGACGATGATGACTCTCGTCACAGCAGGTCATCCAGGGGAACGCATCGGCCCAAAAGCGCCGTCATTCATGCTCCCCGAGACCTAGATCTCCAAGATGTCAGCCCTGTGGGGCTACCCCACTTCCAGACAAACTGATCTGTCGAAATTGCATCAGGGACTATGCAGCGGACAGAGAATCTGAAAGTCTCCAAGTGGCGGACCTACTTAAGAAAGCAGTAAATGATTCCACTGCGGAACTGGTAGCTACAATGCCGACGCAGCCAGCATCTCCTCCTCAGGAGCAAACGGCTGAGGCTCCCATTCCCGGGCCGTCTACAAGTGGAATTTCTTGTCCGACCCTTGCATCTTCCTCTAAAAACATCAGGAAGAGAATGCCATCTCAGTGGAATCATCTGATGACCTAGATGCCTCTGGCTTTGCTTTCGCCATGGTACAGCTTTCTGTACAGGCAGTTAAACAAGAGAGCGGCTGGGAAGAGACCAACACAGAGGTTAAAAGTCTAAATCGTACTTCCCCTTTCTCAAATGCCAGATATCCTTTTTCCCTCTCATGGACGAGATCAGGGATGTGATTGAAGAAGAGTGGAAAAAGACAGAGAAAAGATTCTCCATTAATCAGTTGGGAACGTTATACCCTCTCTGAGGCTAGTTCCGCAATGCTGGAGGGTTCTCCAGTGGTCGATGCAGCAGTGGTAAGGTTGGCAAAGAATGTCACGTTGCCCCTGGAAGACTCATCTTCTTTAAGGTCCCACTGGACAGGAGGATGGATCTGGATCCAAAAAGGCTTACCAGATGGCAGGCAACGCCTGTAAATCTGTGATAGCTCTGACATCAGTGTCAAATGCACTACGTGTCTGGATTAATAATATAGATTCGGCAGGCCAACAGGAAATCCCAAAGGAGGATGTAATCAAGGCCTTGGATGAGCTGAAGCTCTCAGCAGACTTTATTGGTGAAGCCGCCATTGATTCAATTCGTTGCTCCGCAAGGGCAATGCTCTTGGAAAAGCACACAGTCTACGTTCCTCAAGACCTGAAGGCAGAGACCAGTGCCTACCCCACAGGATTCCACTAAATCCTTTGGACGCCAGGACAGCCCAAGCTATGGGGGCCAGGTTAAAACACTTCTCAAAGATCTGGGAACAAAAGTGCAGGGATCCTTGGGTAGTCTCCACAGTCAAATGCAGCCATTTCTGGTTGTCCCTAGACAAATCTCCCAAGGACTTCTTCTCCCCGAAAAGGGTGTCAAGGTTCCCTCCAAATAAAAAAAAAAAAAAAAAAAAAAGAGCGGAGGCACTACAGCGATTTCTTCTCTCCTTGCAAGAACAGCAAGCAGTAGTCCCAGTGCCTCCATCAGAGAGTTTTTCGGGTTGTTACTCCTGTATTCTAGTCCCCAAGAGAAATGGAGGGTGAAGACCTGTGATAGGCCTAAAGAGACTAAACCCCTTTATCTTCCTAGAAAAATTCAAACTGGAGTAACTACAGATGATTATTCATGTAGTCCAACCAGGGGACTGGTTATTGTCAATAGGCTTGCAGGACGCTTACCTGCGTATACCCATACTCCAGTTCCAGAAGTATCTGAGATCCATTTGGCTTCAGCACGTCGCCAGCAGTCTTCACAAAGACCCTGATTGCCATCATAACCCCTCTGAGGGAATTGGGGCTTCAGGTATGCCATTACTTGGACGACACTCTACTCCTGGCGGAGGATCCAGCCCAGTTAGGGGAACACAGGAACATTCTTTTGACAACTCTAGCAGAATTCGGATGGAAGATAAACCAGGAGAAAAGTCACCTTTCTCCAACCTAGGAGATGGTTTATTTGGGTGCGCTGTTCAATAAAAGGAACAGAACAGTGGCTCCCCCACCTCAGAAGGTGACATCCATTATTCAACAAATGAAGAAAGTGAGTACGAGATCCTACCTGACAGTCTCAAACTGTTTGGGCCTGATAGGCCAGATGTCGTCATGTATCCCTATGGTCCCCTGGGCCCATTAGCATTTGAGACATTTCCAGCTGGAGTTCTTGAGACTGTGGAACAGACGGTATCTATCCAAAACCATACACTTGACGACCTTGATGCTCAGGAGTCTACGTTGGTGGATGAAGAAACAGACACTTCTGATTCCGCGCCCATTAGGGCATGTCGACTGGATCACAATTACTACCGATGCCAGTGCAGCAGGTTGGGGAGCACACTGCAACCAGATTTCAGTGCAGGGAAGACGGTCCTTCCATACAGCAGGCTTGGTGTCAAATGTCCTGGAGGTCAAGAATGGCCTACCTCGCATTTCTATCCCTAGAGTTCAAGATTACAGGGAAACCAGTTCTCCTCCAAATGAACAACAGGGCTGCAGTTTCTTATGTACACCGGCAAAGGCGGACACACAGCAGGTCCCTCCTGAAGGAGGTGGAACCCATAATTCTCTGTGCAGAAAGGAATCTAAAGGACCTGAGGGCAGTCTATCTGCCCGGTCATCTCAACTCGAGGGCCAACAGCCTTTTCCACAGGTTCATTGATGCCAACGAATGGTCTCTACACCCGGAGATTTTGACTGGATAGTGAACTAGTGGGGTCCCCTCGAGCTAGGCCTATTTGCAACAGCATTCAATACCAAACTCCCAAGGTTCGTTTCAAGGCTTCCTCACCCCCAGGCGGAGACAATAGATGCCCTCTCAGTCCCCTGGGCATGCAACCGGGCCTATGCCTTCCCTCCACGGCCTCTCATTCCAAGATTCTTGTCAAGACTTATGACAGAAACCACGACGGTGATAGCGGTCATACCGTACCGGCCAATTCCCCACAGCAATGTATCTGAGTACCCGGCCTCCAGTCAAGGTTACAATAATACCTCTTCTCCTGTCGCAAGGATGTCATACCCATCCAGGCCCCCGCAGGCTGGACCTTCACATCTGGCAGCTGAAAGAGAAAGGTTCCAATCCCTAGGGTGTTCCAATAAAGTGATCGCAACCTTGCTCAAGGCAAGAAAACCACCCACAAACGGCATATACGATAAAGTGTGGAACAAGTTCAGGGCCTTCATGCTTGGCAGAAGCTGTGATCCAGGTTCCCTATCATCCTCTCAAATTCTTGAGTTTTTGCAGGCAGGCCTAGACCTAGGCCTTGTAAGAGGTACACTAAAGGTACAGGTATCAGCGATTTCAGCAGCAACCAGTAGAAGATGGGCCGAGGATCCTTTAATAATCCAGTTCTTCAAAGCTGTCAAAAAGATCCGACCGCCAACAAAACAATCCTTTCCCACTTGGGACCTTGCTATCATCCTTATCGTCCTTAGCCAATCCACCTTTCTGCCCCTTCGGAGTCAGCATCACTCTGGAATCTAACCTTGAAGCTAGCCTTCCTGATAGTTATAACCTCTGGCAGACGGGTTTCAAAGCCCCAAGCTTTAGGAACAGATCAAATTCACATGATATTCTATCCGGTCAGAGTAGAACTCAGAACAGTGCGAGGATTTATTCCCAAGGTTGCATCATCCTTGAACATGTCGGAACCTTGGGCACTCCCAACATTTTCTGAACAGGACTCTGGCTCTTTTCATGAGCTGGACATTGCCTCCACTTTGAGATGCTATCTGCAGGGGATCCATCAGGCTGTTTATAATTCCCTGGGATAAAAAAAAAAAAAAAAAACAAAGGCAAGGAGGCATCAGCAAGAACGATTGACTCATGGATCGTTAAACTCATCCACAAGGGGTACAAGACAAATGGGCTGGAACCCCCTTCGGCGGTCAGGGCGCACTCCACCAGAGCGGTTTCTGCCTCTTGGGTGGTAAGAGCGAATGTGTCAATTGAAACTATTTGTAGGGCAGCGACTTGGTCGTCCCAACATACGTTCCGAAACATTACAGGGTGGACCCAGGGGCTCTCTCATCAGTGGAGTTTGGCATATAGGCAGTCACATCAGCTTTTGCTTCTTATAAATAATAATTTCTTTAAAATAAACTTCTAAGCATCATCCCACCCATCTTTAGCTAGTTATTTGTCACAGGTATGCTGCCATGGAGGCACCAGGAAAACAGAAAATTGTACCATACTTACCGTAATTTTCTTTTCCTGGTGCCTATCCATGGCAGCATACAATCCCACCCTCGGTATTCTATATTACGGAGAATGCTGGGGCTGTGCTAACGATTTCTTTTATAATATTCACTAGTCCTGAGGGAGGAGCCAAGGCGGAGCTTGTCACAGGTATGCTGCCATGGATAGGCACCAGGAAAAGAAAATTACGGTAAGTATGGTACAATTTTCTGTTTTTTTGATGTCATCCCACCAGTAAGGCTGTTGCAATTACTTTTGGTAAAATTTTCCTGCAGCTGTCCAGTACTAATGGTCAAATGAACTGATATGTTGTGTGCATCTTTTAAAGCGGCAGTAAATAGTCATGCTGAAAAATGTGTTTGTTTTGGTTTTCGTTTCATTCGTTCCTTTTTTTTTTTCATTTTTGGGTCATTCGTCATGGTCGAAATTCGTTATTTTGAATAAATGTGTAACTTTGGAGAAATTTTGAATTTGTTATGTCCCATTCAATTCGATGTGGTATTCGTTATTTTGATAATTCAGAAAAATTTTGAAATTCAAAAATCTGAAATTCAAAAATGCGAAAATTTGGAAATGAGAAGATTTGAAAATCCAAAAATTACAAAATTTGAAAATCCAAAAATAATAACAAAAATCCAAAAATTTGAAAGGACGAAAATCTGAAAATTCGAAAATGCGTAGATCGTTAAATTTGAAAATCCAAAATGATAACTAACTAATAAATTAAAGGTATTGGAATTTGGCTGTTACAAAATGAAACTAATATGAATTCATCCGAAATTACGAATTATGAGAAATAACGCATGCTGCATCTAAATGAATGGAACACAACAAATGAATAATAATAAATAATACGAATAATAATAATAAAGTTTTTGTTATTATTATTTATTATTATTATTATTATTATTCATTTATTACGTTTTATTTGTTTAGATGCGCAATGTGTTATTTTGGATAAATCGTAACTTTGGATACATTTGTATTTGTTACGTACACTAACAGTCAAATTTGGAAATAAATTTGAAAGTTATTATTATTAGTTAGTTAGTTATTATTTTTTGGGATTTTCTAGTTTTCGGATTTTCGTTCTTATTTTTGGATTTTCAAATTTTTGATTTTCGAATGTTTGAATTTTCAAATGAAAATTTTCAGAAAAATTTGGTAAACGGATTTTCGTTAATTTGAATATTTCTGAATTAACTAAGTTGTCAAATTTCGTTGAAAGACAAATTTAGAACAAAACGAATTGCCATGCCTAGTAGTAAAATCCACTTTGTTATAATAAAGCTTACCTTTAGGTAGCTTAAACATGCACTGTCTAGGAGATATTCACATGTTTTGAAGCCAGTGACGTCATGGGTGCATGCACCCTGTGGTCTGAATTGAAGGTAAAGTGAATGTGCAATTGATCCAGAGATCTGTGCCACTGTTGTGGCTCCTATGCACACAGGGTGCACTGCAAGGTGTCTGACCCAGGAGCAGCGGAAGCAGCACAGTCCCCCCTTTTATTAAAGACGAAAATTATAATATAATATATATTTAAAAAAAATTTCCATTTTGTAGCTTACAGACAATATGTGAAAGGCATCTACTCCTGAGGAAGTTAAGATAATGTTCACAAAATGTGTTGCGTTTTAGGATTCATTCCCCCCTTTTTATTGAATGTGTTCTTTCAAATATTCTATGGAACGATTATTTTAGGAATCATATGATTTATGTTGATATTTGTCAGGTATAAGAATCAACTTGTTATTTTTAACCATCCAATATATATAATAACAACTGTATCTGTTTGTCAGGGAAATAGGCGCAATCTCACGAGGTACGTTCGTGTTAACGCACGTCGGCGCCTACGGAAGCACAAGGTAGTTTCAAGACGAACGACCGACGCTACGTCTAACCAGGCGGGCATACGCGGTGATGTTACGAACACACAACGTACTCGACGTAGCCGTACGATCGCCTCGACACGCTCACGACGTGACCTGGGTACCTCGCCTATTTAAACGTTCGCCTGACAGTGCTGCATCGCTGGATTATCGTCAGCTCCCCTGTGTACCTGTACCCGTGTTTCCTGCTATCCGATCTCCTGTGTACCGACCCAGCTTGCTCGACCTGCTCCTGTTATTCTCCTGGCTCTTACTCCTGGCTTGTACCTGATGTTCCTTGTCTGCTCCCTGCACCCGATCCCGGCTTGTCTTGACTACTCTCTGGACTTCTGCTGCTCCACTCTTGGACTTCCTAGCACGGTTGCCCCTAGAGACTTGTTTACCCGGCCCTTGACCTCTGCTGCTGCTACCTGGCAACCTGTGCTACTGTGGGCACTGCATCCCTGTGTCATCTTCAGGGTTGTGCTGCACTCGGCCGCAAGGGGAGCCCTTTCAGCATCTCGGCCTCGCTCCTGATCGTGACAGTATAATCCAGCCATGTCAGAGGCCGACAGAGGTGACTCCCCAATGGAGGCCATTTTACAAGAAGTTACGGCCCTTACTCCAGCTATTCAGGAGCTCCAGGAAAGATATCTCTGGCTGAAGGAACACCTGCAGCACCCTCTTGAACCGCCCACCTCCTCTGGTCAAGTTCCTGCTTTTACAACTTCAGCCGCTCCAGAACCACGAGTCTCAGCCCCAGAACGCTTTTATGGGGACCGAAGGAAATTCAGATCCTTCAAGAACTCATGTTTTCTCTACTTCTCCCTGCAACCTCAGACCTTTTCTTCAGAAGTGACCAAGGTGTGGTTCACCATTTCACTGCTGAGGGACGATCCCCAGATGTGGGCCCATGGCCTGCTGGAACAATGCAGCCCTTCCGTGGATACTTTGGATCTGTTCTTCAAGACTATGGCACGCTTGTATGATGACCCTTTTCGGACAGCTACAGCTGAAGCAACCTTGTACGCCCTTCGCCAGGGTGAGCGGCCTGCAGAGGACTATACAGTAGAATTCCGTACCTGGAGCTCTGATTCCGGCTGGAACGAAGCAGCACTAAAATATCAATATCGGGTGGGGTTGTCTGAAGCCCTCAAAGACGAGTTAGCCAGATTAGAGATTCCCACTACCCTTGAGGATCTCATCCTACTCACTATCCAGCTCGACAGGCGTCTATGGGAGCGCCAGTCTGAACGCGCTCGGATTTCTTGTTCTATCCAGGCTCCACCTTCAGCTCGCCCAGCAGTAACCTCCATTCTGAAGGGCATGCCCCATCCCGCTTTAACCTCCGAAGAGAGACTTCATCGCCGACAGGCACACCTTTGTTTTTATTGTGGGGAATCAGGACATTTCATTAACAACTGCCCCACAAGACCGAGTAAACCAGTCCTATGCACTCCATTTCACCTTCAGGTAGCGAAGTCGGCTTCCGCCCACATCACTCTTCCGGTCACATTGATGGTGGCAGGTAAAGGAGTTCCTCTACAGGCGATAATTGACTCCGGAGCCTGTAACTGCTTCCTGGACTTAACCCTGGCTAAGAGTCTGGCTCTCCCACTTAACCTCAAGGAACGGAGATTGACTGTCCATCTGGCCGATGGCTCCTTACCTAGTTCTGGCCATGTCACCAGGGAAACAATTCCCATCCTGGCGATCACCGATTCAGGTCATCGGGAATTCCTTAAATTTGATGTTCTGAGTTCTCCGATGTTCCCCGTTATCCTAGGGATTCCTTGGCTACAGGCTCACGACCCCCGGATCGATTGGCTCAAAAAGGGGGTATCCTTCACATCTGCCTATTGCCAACAGCATTGCTTGGATTCCGTACCCCATAACTTGCCCAGTTGTTTGACTGTACAACCCGTACCCAGTCCAGTTCCTCACATACCAGCAATTTACCAGGAATTTAGAGATGTGTTTGACAAGAAGAAAGCCGATACCCTACCTCCACACCGCCCCTATGACTGCCCCATCGAGTTATTACCCGGGGCCCCCATTCCTTTTGGCCGGATATTTCCCCTTTCTGAGACTGAACTTGAGGCCCTGAGACAATACATTGATGAGAACCTGGCCAAAGGATTCATTCGTCCCTCTTCATCCCCCGCCGGTGCAGGCATCTTTTTTGTGGAAAAAAAGGACAAGACTCTAAGACAGTGATGGCGAACCTTGGCACCCCAGATGTTTTGGAACTACATTTCCCATGATGCTCCAGTACACTGCAGAGTGCACGAGCATCATGGGAACTGTAGTTCCAAAACATCTGGGGTGCCAAGGTTCGCCACCACTGCTCTAAGACCATGTGTGGACTACAGGGAATTAAATAATATTACCCTTAAAAACCGCTACCCACTTCCGCTCATCCCTGAACTCTTCCAAAGATTCCACACCTCACGTATCTTCACCAAACTCGATCTACGTGGGGCTTACAACCTTGTCCGTATCCGGGAGGGGGATGAGTGGAAGACCGCCTTCAGAACAAGATTTGGGCATTTCGAGTATTTAGTCATGCCCTTTGGACTATGTAATGCCCCGGCAACCTTTCAGCATTTCATTAATGATATTTTCCGGGAGCATTTAGACCACTTTGTTGTCGCTTATCTTGACGACATTCTTATTTTTTCAACTTCTCTAGAGCTTCACAGGGTACATGTTAAGAAGGTACTATGTATTCTTAGAACACATGGGTTATATGTCAAAGCCGAGAAGTGTGATTTCGAAAAGGAATCCATTCATTTCTTGGGACTCATCATTACCACAGGTGGAATTGCCATGGACCCGCAGAAAGTGAAATCTATCCTGGATTGGCCCGCTCCTTCTGACAAAAGGAGTGTACAGAGATTCATCGGGTTTGCAAACTTTTACCGAAGATTCATAAGGGGCTTCTCCACCATTGTAGCCCCCATCACTCAGACCACTCGCCAACACACCAAGTTCCACTGGTCCCCAGCAGCTCAGTCCGCCTTTGACCAGCTCAAGACCCTCTTTAGCACTGCGTCCATCCTGCAGCATCCAGATCCCACCTTGCCCTACGTGCTAGAAGTTGACGCCTCGGAGGTGGCCACAGGGGCGATCTTATCTCAACGTCAAGGTTCCAAGGCTTTACTACATCCTGTAGCCTTTTTCTCTCGAAAAATGAGTTCCCCAGAGAGGAACTACGATGTAGGGGATCGGGAACTTCTAGCGATCAAAACCGCTCTTGAAGAATGGAGGTATCTCCTGGAAGGTGCCGCTCACCCCATTCTAATTTTTACTGACCAGAAAAACTTAGAGTATCTCCGCACAGCCAAACATCTGAGACCCCGACAGGCCCGATGGACTTTGTTCTTTTCAAGATTTAATTTCCACATAACCTATCGCCCAGGATCTGAGAACAGCAAAGCGGATGCTTTATTCCGGATGTTTCCTGATACCCCGGAGGGAGTCCCACCCAGTACAATTTTGTCCCCCCAAAATTTCTTACTGATTCAACTGGATCTAAGGTCTTCAATCGAGCTGGCCACTAATCAGTACAGAAACTGAAGTTTCTTCCCTGAGAAGCCAAGGAGGGCTTCTATGGCATCGGGACAAGATTTTTGTTCCCCGGCAAGCCAGGTTACTGGTATTAAAGACTTTCCATGACCACCAACTAGCAGGCCACTTTGGAGTCCGGAACACGACTGACCTTGTACAGCGGTCCCTATGGTGGCCTACTTTAAGGGCTGACTGTAAAGAATACGTTGACTCCTGTACCATCTGCCAACGTAACAAGGGATCTAACGCCAGACCCTGGGGTCTATTAAGGCCACTGCCAGTCCTGGAGAAACCATGGAAAGAAATTTCCATGGATTTTATTGTAGAACTACCTCCCTCTGAAGGGTTTACGACCATTTTGGTGGTAGTAGACTGCCTGTCCAAGATGGCGCATTTTTTGCCGTTAAAATGGACTCCCTCTGCCTTGGATACGGCAAAAACTTTTATAAAAGAAATTGTCCGATTACACGGGGTACCTGACAGCATCGTATCGGACAGAGGGGTACAATTCACCTCCAAATTTTGGAAAGAACTTTGTAAATTACTCTCAATTGGAATATGTTTGTCCTCTGCCTATCACCCACAGAGCAACGGTCAAACTGAAAGAACCAACCAGACGTTGGAACAGTACCTGCGATGCTTCTGTTCCTTTTCCCAGGATGATTGGGTTTCCTTGTTACCTTGTGCAGAATTTGCCTATAACAACTCAGTGCACGCCTCTACCAACCAGTCACCTTTCTGGGCAAACTACGGATTCCACCCCTCATTTCTGCCTAATACCATTCCTGAATCCTCTGTCCCGGCAGTTCAAGACAGAGTAAACCTCATTCACACAAACTACCAAATACTTCAAGATACCATGAAGAGGGCTCAGGAGGAGTACAAAAGACAGTACGATAAAAGGAAGAGAGTTAACCCTACCTTCAAGGCAGGAGAGAGATAAGGTGTGGCTTTCAGCAGCAAATCTTAAACTGCCATGTCCATCCCGGAAATTGGGACCTAAATTCCTGGGTCCTTTTGAGATTAAACGGGAGATTAATCCTGTAGCATTTGAACTTGTTTTGCCTGAATCGTTTAAAATCCATCCTGTATTTCATGTTTCCCTTCTTAAACGTGTTACCTTTAGTCCTCTTTCAGGAAGAGAAGAAGTGCCCCCGCCTCCAGTTCAGGTTGGTGAAGAAACCGAATACGAAGTTGAGTCTATCCTTGACTGTCGTCGGAGAGGTAGGACTATCCAGTTTTTAATCAAATGGAAGGGGTATTCTGCTGAAGAGAACTCTTGGGAACCTGCCAATTATGTACATGCTCCTAAGCTTATACACAGGTTCCGCAGCCGTTATCCTGAAAAATGGGCTCGGTTGGGCATCCGGAGGCTGCCCCTTGGGGGGAGGCACTGTCAGGGAAATAGGCGCAATCTCACGAGGTACGTTCGTGTTAACGCGCGTCGGCGCCTACGGAATTGCAAGGTAGTTTCAAGACGAACGGCCGACGCTACATCTAACCAGGCGGGCATACGCGGTGATGTTACGAACACACAACGTACTCGACGTAGCCGTACGATCGCCTCGACGCGCTCACGACGTGACCTGGGTACCTCGCCTATTTAAACGTTCGCCTGACAGTGCTGCATCGCTGGATTATCGTCAGCTCCCCTGTGTACCTGTACCCGTGTTTCCTGCTATCCGATCTCCTGTGTACCGACCCGGCTTGCTCGACCTGCTCCTGTTATTCTCCTGGCTCTTACTCCTGGCTTGTACCCGACGTTCCTTGTCTGCTCCCTGCACCCGATCCCGGCTTGTCTTGACTACTCTCTGGACTTCTGCTGCTCCACTCTTGGACTTCCTAGCACGGTTGCCCCTAGAGACTTGTTTACCCGGCCCTTGACCTCTGCTGCTGCTACCTGGCAACCTGTGCTACTGTGGGCACTGCATCCCTGTGTCATCTTCAGGGTTGTGCTGCACTCGGCCGCAAGGGGAGCCCTCTCAGCATCTCGGCCTCGCTCCTGATCGTGACACTGTTATTGAATAAATCAATAGTGCATAACCTCATTTAAAGTCCTATGGCAAAATAATTGTTTGTGATGTATATGTTGAATACGGATGGAGACATTAAATTTTAGTTACCAGGTCAACAATTTATTATTTGTTGATTGAAATTTAAAATGTTCATCTGAGCAGAAAAAGTGTAAATTTCCAATAGGGACATGTGTTCTTTTAACAACTGTCATGAATGAATCAAAATTAAAATCTCTTGAGGACTCAAATGAAAATCTCTTCAAAGAAAATATGGAATATGGGCAGCAAATAAAAACCTGACAGGGATATAGGGATTGTTACCATTCCTACTGTATCCAAAACAAAAAAATAATAATAATTGAATACATTATATGAATCTTTTTCTAAAAGTGAAACTTTTTTAATTAACACACACTGCAGACAGATCTATTAGGCTGAATCAGGAATGTACAGAACACAAAGATAAAGCCCTTCTTTACCATAGGAAAGTAGTATTACTGAGATAAAATGGACTAAGTGAGTTTAACTAAATGTTAAAGTGACACTAAACACTGTTTAATTGATATTATCCCTTCTCTTTCTGTATATGGATGACGGCACTGTAATTATTTTAATTGAAAAAAATCGAAGTACCTTTTTTCCTAATCAATATATAGCTGTCACGTAACTCAGATCTATCCCAACCTGTTCATAGGGAGACATCGGCAGGAGGTGTTTCTACTTCTCTGCTGCTGGTCACAGGGTAACATTTAAAAAAAAATTGAACACAGAATAAAATAAATAATTAATATGAATAAACTGTTTTAAATTGTCATACAAATATATATTTGAAATTAAATCTTCATTAATAATTTATGGCAATAACATGGTGTGGGCGGATTTCTGCCAGTCACTGGCTGTGTCACACCCCTCCAGTCTGTGTTTTACAATAACAGGGAAGTGAAGCCTCCATCAATCAACATGTAATGTCTCACCTTCATTATGTTTAGCTGATTAGTACGCATTGAGTAGGAGGGAGGCAGTGGGCTGTTATTCACCACTGTGTATACACCCACATGTTTGACTCTATAGTCATATTGGCTGCTCAGATGTTATAGGGGAGAAATTGACAGAAAATACACTGAAAACTGAGCATGTACACTAGCTGCCAACATTGTTCTGTAAAATCCCCAACTGCAGTGGGGACTGAAGGGGGAGAAAGAGAACAGCAAGATTAACCAGTTTTTTTGCAGATTATAGAAAATTAATCACATACTGACTGAGTGAGTATGAACAGTATGTAAAACAGTATTTTGATGTGTTTTTAATGATGTGGGTTTAATTACACTTTAATATACAATTAAATAAAGTCTTCACAATTGAGGCACTTAAAACCATATACCAATATGCAGATGACATGTTTCTTATCAATAGTATATTGAATATAGATTACAAATGAAATGCACATATTAAAATGACTGCAGCAAGTGACATAGAATGTAAAAAATAACTTGCAATCAACCAACTCAAATAAATTCAATAAAAGATAAATAAATGTAAGACCTTCCTGGGCCTATCCCTCCTCATGAGCATAGTTAAAAAAAAGTGAGTTGCGGTCATATTGGTGCACTGACCCAATTCACCATATGCGAGCAGATCTTGTGGTTCATGCATTTCAATGACAATTAACTCTGTCATCCTCTGGGTGACCCTGGATATGATTGGCTCCACAAAATTTGGCTCCTCGTAAACCACATTAACCAACAGTTTGCAGCCTAGTTTACTCCCGATCAAGTCTGTGTTGATGAGTCCCTGATTACTGAGATGCTGATTAGGTTTTCTGGCCGCTTGCCTATCAAACAGTATCTTTCCAGCAAGCATGCTAGATATGGGGTCAAGATGTATAAGCTCTGTGACAGGGCAACAGGCTATACATATAGTTTTATGGTTAACGAGGGAAGAGATAGTCACGTGGAGCCCAAGAACTGCCCAGACTACAGAGGGAGCGCTGGTAAGATTGTGTGGGACTCGGAAAGGGGAAAAGAGAAACAAAATCCCCTATTGCTGCACTTTAAAGGCACAAAAGATTGTTAGCAAAATTAATCTAATATGAAAATGCATTCAATATAAAAAGTACAAAATATGTTAAAAAAACATACAAAAAAATGTAATAGAACAGATATACAGGCTGTCATGATATCATAATATAAATAGTACAATAGTAATTCTTGCACCCGACATGTTTCAGAGTATATGTGTATCTCTCCTTCTTCAAGGGTGTAATTGAGCAAGAATATATAATATGATATAGTGAAATGACAGCCCTTGCATGCTTAAAATCATATGGATGCGAAAAGATACTCCCAGTTTGCTTAATGCTAAAATGGCGTGCCTCAAAGTAAGGGAGGTGCCTGGCCCAAAATTGCTGACCCAGCTCCCCTCACACACACCAACAGACCTGGAAAGAGGGGACCCACTGAGCCCAAAAAGGAGGAAAAGACACTGCAGAGGGTACAAAAGGAACTTTGCTGCACAAGGAAGATTTTAATTGTTGTTGTAGAGAGCACAGTTACCACAATTATTATGCCTGAAGGGAGGACAGACTCTCCAAGACTTGTCAGTCTTGTACTGGATGCTGGAGCGAACGGTCAAAGAGCATAATAGTTGTCCAAAATGGTGTCATTTAACCACTTACCGACCAGCGCACGACGATGTATGTCCTATTTTTGTAGAGAGGTATCTCGGTAACAGCAGCAGCTGCTGCCACAACCGAGATATCCATCTCTTCAGGCACCGGTCGGCTGTACGATAACGGTGGTCTCCATGGCGGATTTGCCGCGAGATCACCGCTATCAGCGGCGGGAGAGGTGCCACCCCCCTCCCGCCACCCTCCCGCACCTTCCGCCGCTTACCGGAGCTGTCAGTAGCAGCGGAGGCGATCGGGTCCTTTCACTAGCTAAGTATGGAGACAAGTGAGGCTAAGATGGCCCCCACTCATCTCTATACCATAGGAGGGCGGAAGCCACGTCAAAACGTCACTTCCGCCCATACCTCTTAAAGGTATATTTTTTTAAATGTAATTTTTTCTTTATTTTTTTATTTTTTTGCATTTTAGTCCAAATATGAGATCTAAAGGACTTTTTGACCCCAGATCTCATATTTAAGAGGACCTGTCATGCTTTTTTCTATTACAAGGGATGTTTACATTCCTTGTAATAGGAATAAAAGTGATCCATTTTTTTTTTTTTAAAACAGTGTAAAAATAAATAAAATCAATTAAAATAAATAAGAAAAAAAGGTTTTTAAAAACACCCCGTCACGACGAGCTCACGCACAGAAGCGAGCGCATACGTGAGTAGCGCCCGCATATGAAAAAAGTAGTCAAACCACACATGTGAGGTATTGCCGCGATCGGTAGAGCGAGAGCAATAATTCTAGCCCTAGACCTCCTATGTAACATAAAAAATGCAACCTATAGAATTTTTTAAATGTCGCTTACGGAGATTTTTGAGGCTAAAAGTTTGACGCCATTCCACAAGCGGGCACAATTTTGAAGCGTGACATGTTGGGTATCAATTTACTCGGCTTACCATTATCTTTCACAATATAAAAAAAATTGGGCTAATTTTACTGTTGTCTTATTTTTTTATTCAAAAAAGTGAATTTTTTCCAAAAAAAGTGCGCTTGTAAGACCGCTGCGCAAATACGGTGTGAAAAAAAGTATTTCAATGACCGCCATTTTATTCTCTAGGGTGTTAGAAAAAAACAATATAAAATGTTTGGGGGTTCTAAGTAATTTTCTAGCAAAAAAAAACTGTTTTAAACATGTAAACACCAAATCTGAAAAAGAGGCCTGGTCCTTAAGTGGTTAAGGGGGATTTTGTGCTATCTGGCCATTTCATGACCTCTGAAACTGTGATAAGCAGTGAGGAGTGAAATCAAAACTTTACGCCCTTAGAAAGCCTGAAGACAGTGATTGGTTTTCGGGGTCTTGTACGTAGACTGCCAAAAAGTCTCACATGTGTGGTATCCCCATACTGTAGTGAAGCAGCAGAATGTATTTTGGGGTGTAATTCCACATATAACAATGCCATGTTTAAACAATATATAATTTAGTGACAACTTTGTGTACAAAAAAATAAAAACTTGCGGCAAAATATAAATTATTCAGTGGACTCAACATGCCTCTCAGAAAATAGCTTGAAGTGTCTTCTTTCCAAAATGAGGTCATTTGGAGAGGTTTTGTGCTATCTTGACATTTCATGGCCTCAAACTGTAATAGGTAGTAAGGAAGTGAAATCACCATTTTACGCCCTTAGAAAGCCTGAAGGCAGTGATTGGTTTTTGGGGTCCTGTACATGGCTAGGATTCCAAAAGGTCTCACACTTGTGATATCCCCGTACTCAGAAGAAGCAGCAGAATGTATTTTGATGTGTAGAACATGCCTCTCAGCAAATAGCTTGAGTGTCTACTTTCCAAAATGGGGTAATTTGGGGGGATTGTGTGCTATCTTGGCATTTTATGGCCTTTGAAACTGTAATAGGTAGTGAGGAGTGAAATAAAAAAATGTACACCCTTAGAAATCCTGAAGGCAGTGCTTGGTTTTTAGGGTCCTGTATGTGGCTAGGCTCACAAAAAGTCTCACACATATGGTATCCC
The DNA here is from genome assembly GCF_037356315.1 of Lithobates pipiens. Lineage (NCBI taxonomy): Eukaryota > Metazoa > Chordata > Amphibia > Anura > Ranidae > Lithobates > Lithobates pipiens. The sequence goes on along the minus strand of NW_027507748.1, from coordinate 395,114,637 downwards.
CATACTCACGAGAAGCAGCAGAATGTATTTATGGAGTGTAATTCCACATACAATCATGGCATGTGTGAGCAATATATAATTTAGTGACAACTTTGTGTAATGTTTTATTTATTTTTTGTCATTTTACAATCACTTGTGACAAAAAAATTTAATATTCAATGGGCTCAATATGCCTCTCAGCAATTTCCTTGGGGTGTTTACTTTATAAAATGGGGTCATTTGGGGGGGTTGTACTACCCTGCCATTTCACCCCCTTTAAGAAATGAGACAGGCAGTTAAAAACTAAAAACTGGGCAAATTCCAGAAAATGTACCCTAGTTTGTAGACACTATAACTTTTGCGAAAACCAATAAATATATGCCTTTTGACATTTTTTTTTATCAAAGACATGTGGCTGAATACATTTTGGCCTAAATGTATGACTAAAATTTAGTTTATTGGCTTTTTTTATAACAAAAAGAAGAAAATTAAATTTTTTCAAGACTTTTGGTATTTTCCATTTATATCGCAAAAAATAAAAATCACCGAGGCAATCAAATACCATCAAAAGAAAGCTCTATTTGTGGGGTGAAAAAAAAATTGTTTGGGTACAGTATTGCATGACCGTGCAATTACCAGTTAAAGCAGTGCAGTGCCAAATTTTTAAAAGTGCTCTGGTCATTAAGCAGCCAATTCTTCCAGGGTTGAAGTGGTTCAAATTATCTACGGATTTTAGACTACCACACATATTGAAAACTTTGTAGGTAAACACATGCCAAGCTTTCATAAGGTAACGCAGATGCTGTGGGGACCTTTTTGAGGTTGGCACCTTCAACCATTGAGTCCCCAGTGCTCTTCCCATCTGTTATCCACCAAGTATATGTAATAAATGTTATTCATCTGTAGACACAAGCTTCAAGTGCTGTATCTAACCAGCCATTTGTGTCTGTTCTGTTTCCTTGGCATATTCATAAGGCAGATGCTGCAGGGAGATCTTCAAATGTCCATGCTCCGAGTTTGGCTCTTGCACACTACTTTTTTAACACGTCCAGGAGAATTACATATGTATAATGATTTACATATTGTATGGTAAATTCTAAAAATAATTTGCTTAGTCCCAGTGTTGCTTTAATAATCATTGCACGGTTGATTTTCAATTTGCATTTAACACATTTCAATAATAGCTGTGGTAGGAAACATTTACTTTGAAAAACATATATTCAATGATTCATTTAAAAAAATAAATGATGCAATCAAACATTGGAGCTTAAACATAAACAAAACTAGTTGTAGACAAAATGTTGAAGCATAATCTATAGAAGTTAAACATATAAGTAAATGTTTTCATATTTTATTTGAATGCAATTCATTCTTAAGAAAATGTTTTTACTCAATGACTGTTATTGGTCAGCTTCCCAGGAATGTACTAATATGAAATTTTCACAATTTTTTTCGAACAATAGTTATGTGAACAAAATATAAATGCATGTCAAGCATGGACATACATGGTGATGTAATACTTGTTTCCATCTTAACAAGAAAGTAATTACCTCTTCTCCACTGACTCCCATGAAAAAAATAATTTTAAACTTTAAAAGTGAAAACTGCCCGACTCACAGCAAATAACCTTATGAAGGATCACCACCCTCACCACCACCAGACACAGAGTTAGGATGAGCTTCAAGTTTGGACCAAAGTAGAATTTGGTCTGAACTTTAACTGTTTGGTGTTCAGCAAACAGGCAAACTAAATGTAATGTTAGCCCACCCACTGTGCTGAAACTCTAGCTTCAGTGGAAAGTGATGCATTTAGTAATGGTATTAACACCACTGCAAAATATAACAACTTCTTGCACAGGCTAGTTGTTAAGAAGATAGCAATTGCTGGCTAACTAGCAACCAGTGATGCATTCCTGCCTGCCCATTCAACTGTCAGCCAGAGACTCCCAGCTGACAGATGAATGTAAACATGGGGGTGGAGATGTCTATATTTAGGCAATTAAATCAGTGGAAATGCCTGTCCCTTTGTTTGCAAATCAGCTGTCAGCCAGGAACTTGTCATTTAGAGAATGTGTCCGTTAGTGGACATGTATTGTGATATGATGGAATGTGATTGACAATACATTTACATCTTGAACCATAAACCCCACACAGACCTCCACAATGCCAGAAGGTCATTGTGGAGAAGAGGCCCTTGTCTTCATCAACCCAGACAAGGGTGGATTTCACAGGGGCACACATTTGCAACTGGGGCTCTTTCTCAAAGTGGGGGTATTTCTATAAGTGGGAGCACTTCTGACTCTGCACTCATCATTAACTGATTATCTGATTGTCTCATCTGACAATCTCTTCTCTCATCCTACAGGTGTCTGTAGATCTCTCCACATTACAATGCTTTATTATCTCCCTTGTCTTACCCAAAATGATGGCCCGTTTAACTTTAATGCCCTCTTGCTAGTTTCTGAAGTAAGAATTTTGCCCTGTTAACCAGCCAAGCTTTATTATCTCATGATTTCTAACTGAAATCCATCCACACCCCCACCCCTATCAGCATAAATATAAGCTTCTTTTGGAGGAAGCATTTGCAGAGGTCACACATTTGCAACTGGGGTGCTTTCTCAAAGTGGGAGCACTTCTGACTCTGCACTTCAGTGAATGCAGAAAGTGAAGGGACACAAGAAACAACTTTGAAAAACACCACACAGACATCAGGTGACCTTGTTTACCCCTTCAGCTCTTTCCCCTTGTAACATGCACTCTCTACCACTAATTTTGACAGCTCTGTCCTCTATCTATCTAAAACTATCTTTCCTTCACCCCTCTTCTCCCCCCACAGCATATATATCACCCTCACTTCTGTCCTCTCCTTATTACTGCACTCACCAACTCCTGCTAATTCTAAATCCACTCTCACTAAAAAATCTCCAAGACCCTGGGGCATGTCCCTTCATATAAATCCCACTCCCATATTACCTCCTCACCCTCCTGCTTCTCCTAACCTTTGGAGATATATCCCCGAACCCTGGGTCTCCATAATTTAACTGTACCCCATGCACCCATCACCCTGCACCCTCTGGCAGTAGCCGCAATCAACACAATTTAGTTCCCATTTCTATTCTTCCCAAGATGAGACTCCCTTTCTTTTGTGCCCTTTGGAACTCCCGCTCTGGTTGCAACAAACTCACCTCTCTCCATGACCTCTTTATAGCCAACTCCTTTAACCTACTCGCCATTACCGAAACCTGGCTCCACAAATCCGACACTGCGTCTTCTGCTGCCCTATCCTATGGTGGTCTTCTCTGGACTCACTCCCCCAGATCCAGTGGGCGTAAGGCAGGAGATGTTGGAATCCTTCTAGCCCCACATAGCACCTTTTAGGTACTTCAGTCATCTCTCTCTCTGTCACTCTCCTCTTTTGAAGCACACTGCATTCGTCTTTTCACTCCATTTTCTCTAAGGATAGCTGTGATCTACAGGCCTCCGGACAAGTATCAACCTTTCTTGACAAATTCTCTGCCTGGCTAACCTACTTTCTTTCCTGTGAAATCCCCACAATAATTCTTGGGGACTTCAACATCCCTATTAATATTAACACTCCTGCCCCTTCCAAACTTCTCAGCCTAAACTCCTGCTGAAGCAGTGGATACATGCTCCTACTCACTCCGAAGGCAATACCCTTGACCTTGTTTTCTCTCACCTTTGCACTCCATGCAACCTCTCTAACTATCCATTCCCTCTCTCTGATAACCACCTTATTAGTTTCACTTTGTCCCTCTCCTCCATCTCCTCTCCCTCCAACCACCTAAAAGTTACCTGCAGAAACCTAAGTCATCTCAACCCTTCTCTTCTCTACTCTGCTATCGACAACCTCTTTGACAAAATCTCACCCCTATCCTGCACCAACCTAGCCACTTCTGTCTACACTGCTTCACTTCTAGCCTCGCTGGCCCCCCTCACTACACACAGAATCAGGCCCGAACCCCTTCAACCTTGGCAAACAGATGATACTAGAAGTCTGAAAAAATGTAGTCATGCTCATGAGCGCCTGTGGAGTAAAACTAAGTCTCAGAGAGATTTCAAACAATATAAATCTGCCCTCCAAAAATACAATTCCAGCCTCCTCTCTGTCAAGCAGACCTATGTTATCTCTCTCATTAGCAACTTATCATCCCCTCACTGTCAACTCTTCTCTACCTTCAACTCTCTACTTTGTCCTCCACTGCCTCCACCCGCCAACTCACTCAATACCCAGGAGATCGCTAATCACTTCAAACAGAAGATGGATACAATTTGTGAGGAGATCTCTACTGTTCTGATACCCTCCATGCTTTACACTTCATGCCCACAGGCACAATTATTACTTCCCTCTTTCAACCCCACCACTATAGATGAGGTTGCTAAACTACTTGCTAATGTCCACTTTACCTCCTGCCCTCTGTATCCTGTTCCCTCACAAATGCTACACTCTCTAACCCACATCTTCAATCTCTCCCTTTCTTCTGGCATCTTCGCCAACTCTCTAAAACATACACTTGTCAGACCCATACTTAAAAAGGCCTCACTGGACCCATCCAATCTTAACAACCTACACCCCATCTTCTTGCTCCCCTTCTTATCCAAACTCCTCGAACATCTGGTCTACAACCGACTGAGTATCCACCTCAATGATAATAGCCTTCTTGATCCCCTTCAGTCTGGAATTTGTCCTTAACACTCCACAGAAACTGCTCTCCTAATACTAACAAAAGATCTACTCATGGCTAAAACCAGTTGACACTATTCTGTACTCCTACTCCTGGACCTCTCTGCTTCCTTTGATATGGTTGACCAACCCCTCCTCCTCAAAAAACTCCATGCCTTTGGTCTCCATGACTGTACTTGATGCTAGTTCTCTTCCTACTTATCCAACTGCACCTTTAGCTATTCTTACAACTCAACTTCCTCCTCTCCTCTTCCTTTCTCTGTTGGGGTCCCCCATGGTTCTGTTCTTGGACCTCTCCTATTTTCAATCTACACCTTCTCCCTGGGTCAACTGATAGCCTCCCATGTCTTCCAATGCTACCTCTACACTGACGACACCCAAATCTATTTCTCTACCCTCCGCTCACTGCCTCTGTCTCCTTATGTATTACTAATTTACTATCAGATATATCAGTCTGGATGTCACACTACTTCCTCAATCTATTCAAAACCAAACTTATAAAACCAAAACCTTCCCCTGATCTCTCTGACAAAATCGATGGTACGACTATAAGCCCATCCCCACATGCCAAAGTTCTAGGTGTAGTCCTGGACTCTGAACTCTCCTTCAACACATCCAATCACTGTCCAAATTCTGCCGCCTCAACATCTACATCTCCAAAATACGCCCCTTTCTAACCAATGACACAACAAAGCTCTTAATTCACTTGCTGGTCATCTCTCGCCTCAACCACTGCAACTCCCTTCTCATTGGCTTACCTCTACATAGTCTATCACCTCTTCAATCCATTGTGAATGCTGCTGCCAGACTCATCCACTTTACCAATCGCTCTGTGTCTGCTACTCCTATCTGTCAATCCCTCAGCTGGCTTCCACTTGGCCAAATAATTAAATTAAAAATGCTAACAACTACAAAGCCATCCACAATTTCGCCCCCAGCTATATCACTAGCCTAGTCTATAAATACCAACCTATGCGTTCTCTTCGTTCCTCTCAAGACCTCCTGCTCTCTAGATCCCTCATCACCTCCTCCCATGCTTGACTCCAGGACTTTTTCAAAGCCTCTCGCATGCTATGGAATGCCCTACCCCAATGTGTCCGCTTATCTCCTACTTTATTAGATTGTAGACAATCCCTGAAAACCCTTCTCTTCAGAGAAGCCTACCCTACCCACACCTAACAACTATATTTTCATTTTCTCCATCAGCTCATCCCCCACAGTTATTACCTTTTGTTTCCACTTGACCCTCCCTTCTAGATTGTAAGCTCTAACAAACAGGGCCCTCTGATCCCTCCTGTATTGATTTGTATTGTAAGTGTACTGTCTGCCCTCATGTTGTAAAGCACTGCGCAAACTGTTGGCGCTATATAAATCCTGTATTATAATATTAATAATAATAATAATAATTTCCAGAGGGGGCCCCCCATGCTGAGGGCATCTGGCCTGCTGTAGTTCAGGAAAGGGGGGCTTCTTCCCACCAGCCCTGTCCAGCTAGGCTGCAAGCTCAGATGAGGGTTTGATATTGATTTTGGGGGGACCCCACACATTTTTTTTTCGCCTCCTGTACATGGTTCTCTTTTAAAATTCATAACAGACCATCATCAAGGATAATGGGTTCTGGTATACATTTTTTACAGCACGCCATTGATGTTCTTATGTTAATTTTGAGTTTAGTTTTGTTTTACTTAGGATAATGGGTGTAAAAAGGCATGAAACAAACTACACACTGTAGTGTTTTTTTGTGTATTTTTTATTTGATGTTTCTTAACATAACAATAAAATATACCAAAAACCCTAAATAGCAACATTATACATTTTTACGTTCAAATAATTTTATTGACAACAAGCTAAAAAGATACAGACAGTGTTGGTACTGTTACAATCGCTTGCAAGGAACTAACAGTGGTAGCAGAGCTATTACAAAGGAAGATAAAGGAGAATAGAGAAAATGTGCATTAATGCATACAGAGTGATTCGGATATTGGCGTACATTAGAATCGTATAACAAGAGAAATAAAAAGGTATAACAAAACAACGAGCATGGTCTTGACACCAGATTGCATGTTCAGAAATTGTTAGACCAGCCAAAGAGAAGAGAGGCTCTGCCCGAGCGAGCTGGGCAACAGTAACGGAGATGTAAAGGGATAAAAAAGCTACATCATCAACAGATTTTAAGGGATAAGACAAGAGGAGTAAGAGATAGAAAAGAGATAAGGAAAAAGGGGGAAAAAGTGCAGAGAGAGAATGGGGAGAGTGGAGTGAAGGAGAGGGTAACGAAAGAAGGTGGGTGAAAGGAAAAGGAGAGTTGGTTCCGGCCAGGTGGTCCACGGGTGCTTAGGAAGCTGAGAACATCACAAACTCCTGATCCTAAAAAAAAAAAAAAAAAAGGACCTAAATCTTAACAAGGCCAAATATCACAGGATCAAGGTTCCAAAAGGTGTTTATCTAAATCGTGGGGGAGGTAATGATCTGCCCAGGGGCGCCAAATTTTAAGGTGTTGGGGAATTTTGTCCAAGATTGTAGCTTCAATTTTACTATGGATCATGGCTTGGGTTATCCTACATTTAACTTCCGCAATGTGTAACAGTGGCGTCCTCCAGGCCTTCGCTATGGTCTGTTTGGCAGCTGTGGTAAGTTGGGTGAGAAGACGCAATTGCGCCCTAGACAAATTGGGGGGAGGGAGGTTAAGCAGGGCAATGGCCGGGTCAGGAATGAAGGTGGTGTTGAACAGGAGAGAGGCCATTTGAAATATGAGTACCCAAAAGTGTGCTACTACTGGACACGTCCACCATGTGTGGAGGTGTGTACCCCTAGAATCACAACCACGAAAACAGTTCGGAGAGTGGGCTGGGGTATATCTAGCGATCCTGGACGGTACAAGGTACCATCTCATTAGCACCTTATAGCTGGCCTCCAGCGCGATCACATTCTGTGATGATATTTTAGTGGTTGCCCATATCTCCGCCCAATCGCCTGCATCCAAATTGAGGGATAAGTCTGTAGACCAGGCCGAAGCATACGAAGGAAGGGATGACGAAAGGGATGTAAGATGAGCGTAAAGAGTGGAGATGATACCTGGGGCGTGTGGATCAGAGTCACATATATCCTCTAACACAGATAACCTATTCGAAGCTCTGCGAGAGCCTAGGAGGGTACGGATAAAATGGGTGATTTGAATATAGCGAAAGTGTTCACGTGGGGGGATGCGCAACTGTGATTGAAGGACTGAGAAGGGTTTGAGAGTGCCATTGGAGAAGAAATCGCGAATACGTTCCAAACCAGCACGAGACCACGTCTGGAAAGAGATAGGTTGGGCAAAGGCGGGGTAAAAGAGCGGTTGGCCAAATAAGGAAAGCAAAGGTGAGTGTGGGGAGGTTAATTGAAACGGTTTATTCAGCTTATCCCAGATCTTGAGGGAGTGTTGGGTCAGAGGGTTAGATAAAGGACCCCGAGTATGAGCAGGGAGCCACAGGAGATTAGAAATAGAAACTGGATGGGCATCTATAGCCTCAAGGACGACCCACAAGGGGATTTCAGTCCTAGCGTGATAGAGAGTGAGTTGAGCAAGTTGGGCAGCATGGTAGTATTGATGAAAGTTAGGGACTCCTAGACCCCCATTGAGTTTGCTACGGAGCAGGGTAGTTCGGGAAATGCGTGGGATTTTAGAACCCCATATATATTTATAAACCCTGCTCTGAATCACTCTGTGGAAGTAGGTCGGGACGGTGACCGGGAGGACCCTGTACAAGTAAAGCAACTTAGGCAATAGGGACATTTTTAACATTATACATTTTTGACAAGAAAAAATTAAACCTTAGTGCCTGTGGATGTAAAAAAAAAAAATATATATATACATACAGATATATGACAATACACCATCTGCAAAAATAATTTGCTAGAAAGCAATAGACAATACAAAGACCATTTGTTGTGCTTAATTAATTTGTGCTGTGCTTAATTTGTTGTGCTGTTAATTAAGTTCATATACACACACATACATCTAATACAATCCCAATAGGTGAATATAAAGTGCTCCTGCTTGGATGGCTGTCAGGGCTGGCTTAGCCCTTCCTTCGCTGGGCTGGCGGTTCAGCTGTCAGCTAATTGCCAGCTCTCATCTCTCTCCACAGTTACCAGATGTTCCTGATCATGCTCATCTGCCCTGCCTACTTAAAGCTGTCCAGCTCACTTCACCTTTGCCTTCGCCTTGGTCACATCACAAGAAACCATCTCCTGCAGTTCTGTTTAAAGACTGTCTTGCTGACATCCCTTCTGGCTCCTTATCCTGCTTGCTGTTGCTCTACTTGGATCCCTGACTTCTGACCTGGCTGATTACTCGATCTGGTTATTGAACTCTGGCCTGGCTGATTACTTGATCCGGTTACTGGACTCTGACTATGCTTTGACTACGCTTTTTCTATTTACCTTTTTATTTTTATTTAATAAACAAGTGTGATTTAATTGTACTTCTGTCTCGGCCTGATTCATGGTTTCTGACAATGGTGTATCTATGTGCAGATGTGCTCAGACTGGGTGCCCCACATGGATGTGCACTCACCCCTAGATGTTGACCACCTATCTCTAGTATGGTCTTTTAAGCAAGTGGGGATACCCCTGTAGAAGTCTGTTGACTGATGTCTCAGGCAGAGAGAAACATTTAAAAGTGCCTATAGTCCTGGCACCCGGCGTGTTTAGCAGGTGATTAAATGATTGGGTAATCGGCCCATTCATGGAAGACACCGCATTCGGCTTGATTCCTGGGTATTTTGTATGGATGGAAGTATGTTGCGATGAGGCGGTAAAACCTCAACGCATTTCAGCCAATCACAGAGCACATCATCAGGAAGTTCAGTGATGATAAATTAGTATTTTTCAAAAACATACCACAAGCAGATATAAAAGCAAAAAAAACAAAAAAACAAAAACAGGAATTGGCCAGATTACAAAAGGTAAGTGATGACATGAGGTGTTTGGATCGACCAGGTGTAAAGTCCTCCAGAAAGGGCTTGAAACTAGTCATTTTGTTTAAACCTGGAGGTTGGGTGGCCCTAAGCCTATTGATTCAGCGGGTTTCCTTTTGCAAAAAGATATTGTTCCAATCACCGCCCTGGGATCTGGGAGGTGATGGTCAAGAGTGCTAAAAGACAGAGGTGGAACACGGTAGTTGTGAACAGGGATCATGTGTCTACTAATGGATGAGTAAATATCATCTGAATTTGCAGAGCTGATGTGTTATTTTATTCAATGTCAAAAATGGTTTTGCCTACATAAAAAGCCCCGCAGGTACAGTCTGCAATATACACCATCCCTTGGGTGTCACAGGTGACTGAGTGTCACAAGTGTCTTGGTCATAGTTTTTTTCCCATTGGTTAGTGTATGGGTGCCATTCTAATGTGACAACACCATTGGCAGGAACCACATGCTTTTGTTCCCCAGAAGCCAGTGGACTTGGTAGAAGAAGATTTGTAATTACTAGAAACCTGTTTATCCCTTATAGAGGGAGCCCTTCTGTACGTGAAAAGGGGGGCAGGGGAGATGATCCTGGCTATGATAGGATCTGCTTGCAGTAGATGCCAGTACTTGTATATGAAGATCATATTGGGAGTTAGAGTAAATGATGCGATTATTCTCAAAGGTTGCCCTTGATTTTATTTGTTTTTTATGGTCTTTAAATAGGAGTTGTGTGCGAGACTGCTTACATGCCCTATTGTAGGCCTTACAAAGACATGATTTGGAGTATCCTCTATCAAGAAGGCTGTCCCTGAGATCAGGCGCTGCCCTCTTGAATTTGGGATCATCACAACAGTTGTGCCTCAATCTAAGGTATTGGTAATAGGGAATAAAGCGTAACAGACTTTGCGGATGAAAACTGTCAGCCCCCAAAATGGTGTTGCCTGCCAATGTTTTGCAGTATAGATCGCTTGTCAGCACACCATTAGGGGCAATCTCCACTGTGACATCCAAAAAGGTCACCCTATGTTTGATAGACATGTGCAGAGTGAAATATATTGTTTCGGAATTTCATTTTCATTCGAAAAATAAATTTATTTAGTTACTCCCGAAATTCGTTTTTATTTATTTTGTTTTTCGTTCAAAAATTGCATTAGTCCAAAAATCCACATGAATTACGGTCGAATCTGTCTTTGAAGGCTTATAGTGTCTGTCAAATGTATAAAGAAGATTCGGTGGAGCTGTTAAACTCTATATAGCCTATAGGCGGAGCATTTGACTCCGGAAATGTACAATTGCAGCATTGTACAGTTTCGATGCTCCATCGAATATTATTATAAAGTGTGTCTTTTTCGTTGCTTTGTCAAACCTCTGTCGTTCATGTTGAATGAATGGTCTAAGTCTCAGGTGTCAGATAGTGAGTGACTGATAATAACGAATATGGCGGCAACCCATTGTGAGAGTGACATGGAGGCATTGGAGGATGTTCCTGGTACATCTACAAGTTTTTATGTATATATATTATATACTTGTTCAAACAGAAACTGGTGGACTGGCGATCGCAATCACTGATCAGACAGGTTACAAGATTCTATAATAATAAATCCCCCCCACAACACAGGCAGCCTCTAAGGCTATCACAACAACACTAGCAGCTACACTAGTATCACTATAAGGTTCTCACACTAACACAATAGCTGTTACGTACCTGGGATGTGAGCCTGGCATGCAGAGGAAGGCCTCTCGTACAACTCTGGCTCGTGGACCACTGGTAGTGATACAGCAGCCACAGGAGCACGGTGGGTATGAGTGCCTGTAAACAGTTCAATAGTCCCTGTAGTAGCGGTGATCAGCAGGCAGGTAGTGGATGAGCTCACACGATGCTTGACTGGTGGCAGGCTGGGATGAACCACAGAGCAGTACCAGATGCAGGCTTGCAGGGCTGGGAGCTGAAGCAGGCTGGATGAGCGAGATGCAGGGTCAGACAGGCAGGGTCAGACAGGCCGGGTCGGTAATAATCAGGCAGATTAGGCATAGACGGTAGGCAGAAGGGAGGTCAGGTCACAAGCCGAGTAGTACCGGAAGATCAGCAGACAGAATCAGCAGGCAGGATCAGAGTCAAAGGGAAGCCGGGATCAGAACAGGCAGCAGGCAATCACAGGTAATGTCAAGCTGGATCAGATTCAGAGGTCACACTTGAAACAGGAAACAGGATACAACACAGAATCTGCAGACCAAACAGCAATGAACCTCTGTAGGAGCCCTGTTTAAATAGCCCGCCTGACTTCAGTATTAGTGACAGGTGTGTGTCTTAAAGTGCTAGTACCCATGCGTGCACACCGGGATCTTACATGGAAAGCCTGTCTTCCTTGACAATAGCAGCAGATTATTATGAAAAAGCTAAGTTGAACTGTAGCTTGCTTCACTATTGTTCTGCTGCTGTGCTTATGCTTAAAAATAATTTGGGTTCTCTGACAAGTGACAATTCAAACGGACCAGCTAAGATTGACTGTCTTCTGAAATGATTCAGTGTGTGTGTTTCTCTCTGCTAGCAATCGTAAGTGAAAGTAAGTTGGCTGTACGAGTGTACTTAGTTCTAGCTGTTTTACTGCTCCTCCTGGTTACAATCAATAACATTGGACTAATAGAGGTAAGGTTAGGCACATTCGAGTACAGGTTCAATAGACACAGATTGTTATTGTCAGAGTCACGTCGAATCTCCTATTCTATATCGAACTGTTGTAACAACGAAAACTAAAATAAAGCAGTTATTTATGTCGGATCTTTCGTTTTTCGGATTCTGCGCTTTCGTTATTGTTTGTCAAAATGAAAACGAAGATACCTGAAATTCACACAAAAATGCATTTGGACGAAAACGAACGCACATGTCTAATGTTTGATTGAGATTATAGTCATTCAGATTCATGGCAGAAAGCCATTCATCTTGTTGCTCTGATGGGCCATCCCTGAATAGAAAAAGATCATCAATATAACATAACAATAAAAGGATGTATTTAGAAAATTTAGTTGGGGTGCTCGCTCATGTCACTGACCAAATATGCTCTCCACTCAGGTTTTTTTTTGTATGTGAAATAAGCCAATATGAGTTAAATCATTCATTATTGGCAATAGGGATGCTGACTTAACCTGACTTTAGTTACAACTTGGCTTATCAACTGGTATCTGCTTTCTGTCCGACCTTCTGCCACACATCTGTCTATCGCCTACTCAACCTAAGTTTTGACCTGTAGTTGACTATAATTTGATATCTTGCCCATGCTCACCTGTTTGTCAGCCCTTTTGATAACCCCACTGAGGCAGTGCTAAATGCTTTTAAAAAATACTAACACGTTTATATTTTCAGCTGATCTCAAAGAATGTAAAAAAACTGTGCACCAAGTATCTTAAATTCACATATCTTACTCTAAAAACACCAAGCAAGTGCCAGAAAATAAAAAAATATTATACTGAAGGTTTAGTCCTTTTTTCTGCAGAACCCATTTGTAATTTTGTAATTACAGCATGGTTTTAGATTAACGGAGATGCAATACACTTTGATTAAAGACACATTTGTTCAACAATCCTATGTCACCTGTTGGTTGGCACCGACAGCATGAATCTGCCTACATTGACACCATTGGGCTTGTATACATAATGAATCATTACAAAAAATTCTAAATGTGTTCTATTTCATTTAATAAAATCTAAAATTCATTACAATGAATGTTAGTTAACTTAAAATTTTAACTATATATAAATATCCCACATACAGCTTAAGATTTGCCAATGGTGGGTGACAACCTTTCTGCAGTATATTGAGGTGTGTTAGTGCACATTTACTGCAGTATATTGAACTGCGTTAGTGCACGTTTACTGTAGTAAATTGAACTGCGTTAGCGCATATTCACTGCAGTATATTGAAATGCATTAGTTTGCGTTTACTGTAGCATATTGAAGTGCATCAGTGCATGTTTACTGCAGTATATTGAAGTGCGTTAGTGTACTTTTATGTCAGTATAATGAAGTGTGTTAGTGCACTTTTAGAGAAGTATATTGAGGTGTGTTAGTGCACATTTACTGCAGTATATTGACATGCATTAGTGCATGTTTACTGCAGTATATTGAGATCCATTAGTGAAATGTTTACTGCAATATATTGAACTGCAATAGTGCACATTTACTGCAGTATATTGCAGTGTGTTAGTGCACGTTTACTGCAGTATATTAACGTGTGTTAGTGCACCGTTATGGCAGTATATTAATGTGCATTAGTGCACTTTTACTGCAGGATATTGAATTGCATTAGCGTACTTTTACTGCAGTATATTGCAGTGCATTAGTGCAAGTTTACTGCAGTATATTAACATGCGTTAGTGCATCATTACGGCAGTATATTAATGTGCATTAGTGCATTTTTACTGCAGGATATTGAATTGCATTAGTGCACTTTTACTGCAGTATATTGAAGTGTGTCAGTGCAGTTTTACTGCAGTATATTGAAGTGCGTCAGTGGAGTGTGTCTGTGTAGTGAGTACTCAAGTTAAAGTCCAATTTCCATTGATTAAAGTGCATCCATATACACATTTCCCCTTCTCTATTACATTTTGGTAATAAGCCCCCCATTAGGTCTGGGAGGCCAACAAGTAGAGGCAAACGTTACCATGGCACTGTGAGGGGCCCAGCAGCATCTGCGTCCATGGGCAAAGGTGGATGTGGTCTTCCATAGGCAGGGCACCATTTCGTCTGTTTAGTGATGTTGCACATGCTATTCAGCCACAACATGCAGAGGAGGTGGTGTCCTCGTCCTCTGTCACCCAAGCAGAGACTAGTGCGCAGTCCACTGCTGCTGCCAAAGTGGCTTATTCTGTCGCCTTGTCATAGCCCCAGCATCATGCATGGAGGATTCTGTTATTTAACGACTTGCCTGCTGGGCACCTAAACCCCCTTCCTAACCAGGAAATTAGTTTTTACATTTTTGTATTATAAATGAAAAAAGACCAACAATTTTAAAAAAAAATTTATTTTTCTTTGTTTCGATTATAAAGTTTTGCAAATTAATAATTTTTCGTCATACATTTTTGAGAAAAATTTATACTGCTACATATCTTTCATTAGATATGTGCACACTGAATTATTTTGTTTCGGAATTTCGTTTTCGTCTGAAAAATACATTTATTTAGTTACTCCCGAAATTAGTTTTTATTTATTTTCTTTTGATAAAAAATGCATTCGTCCAAAAGTCTGAAATAATTAAGGTCAAATCTGTCATTGAAGGCTTATGGTGTCTCAGTCGACTGTTCTAAGAAGATTTGATGGAGCAGCTAAACTGCATGATGCCGCAATTGTACATTTCCGGTCGAATGTTCTGCCTACAAGCTATAGTAGAATTCTAATGTTGTATGTTATTGTAATTATTAGTAATAATTATATTTATTAAATATTATTACTAGTCAATCAACATTAGAATTCTTCTATAGCCTATGAGCAGAGCATTTGACCATAAATGTCTGCTCGTGGCGACTGCTCAGTCTAATCTTCATGTCAAATCTTTTCTCTCTGTCGACTAATCTTGGACTAATAGAGTTAGGTTAGGCACATTCAACCTTTTTTGCTATTGTCTCTATAATGTTGAATATTTTCTCTCTATGTTGAATCTTTTCTCTCTATGTAGAATAATCTTGGACTGATAGAGTTAGGTTAGGCACATTCAACCTTTTTTGCTATTCTCTCTATAATGTCAAATCTTTTCTCTCTATGTCGAATCTTTTCTCTCTATGTAGAATAATCTTGAACTAATAGAGCTAAGGTTAGGCACAATTGACAACAGGTTGGATGGATACAGATCGCTATTGTCAGCATTATTTCGAATCTCCTATCTATATTGAACTGTTGTCGCAAAGAAAACGAAAATAAAGCAATTGTTTATGTCAGATCTTTCATTTTTCGGATTCTGCACGTTCATTATCATTTGTTAAAACAATAACGAAAATACCAGAAATTCGGATGAAAATGCATTCGGACAAAAACAAATGCACATGTCTAGAAAAAATAACCCACATAAGTGCATATTATTTGGTCTTTGTGAAAGTTATAGAGTCCACAAGCTATGGTGTCAATCACTGAAAATGTATCACATCTGATGTACTGGCAGCCTATCTCATTTCTTGAGGCCATAAAATCTCAGAAACGTACAAATGCCCCCATATGACCCATTTTTAGAAAGTAGACAATCCAATATATTTAGTATGCGGCATGGTGAGTTTTTTGAAGTTGTATTTTTTTCCCACAATTGTTTGCAAAGTTAAGATTTTTTTTTCTTTTTCACAAAATTATCATAATAACAAGTTACTTCTCACACACAGCATATGCATACTTGCAACTACACCCCAAATACATTCTGCTATTTCTCCAGACTATGGTAATACCACAGGTGTGAGACTTTTTCACATCCTGGCCACATACAGAGGCCCAATATGCAGGGAGCACCATCAGACGTTCTATGAACATAAATGACACACTTCCTGACTACCTCTTATGCCACGTACACACGATCGGACTATCCGGAGGACAAACCACCAGACTTTGCAGTGGAGGTCCGCCGGACTTTCCAAACGAGCGGTTCTGCCCACACACAACTGGACTTTTCCGGCGGACTAGGTCCAGCACTAGTCCGCCAGACTTTTGAAACGAATGAACTTGCCCACACACGGAGAAAAGTCAGTTAATTTTGAACATGGTTCCAGGTAGATGGGACTAGCGAAGGAAGTCTCCTCCATTGGTGCGATTGACACAGCATCCTCCGGGACTGTGGCATCATAAGCGGCGGGGTCACCATGTGACATCACCCAGTGACCCCGCCCCTTGTTCCTATATAAGTTGCCGCACAACGTGTCCCTGCCATTGTGGCCAGAGAGAGCATCATGTCAACATCGTAAGGGAGAAGAAGAGAAGAAGGTGGCGGCGACAGAAGACCGGACCACCGCTAGTAAAAGAGCTATAAGAAGATAGCGGAGAAGAGCGGGACAAGACCCCGAAGAGGGGGACAAGACCCCCGAAGTCAGAAGAAGACCCCCCGGACGGTGGCGGCGACGAAGAAGAAAGTCGGGCTCCTCCCCTAGTAAAAGAGCTAGTAAAAGAGCAGAAGATAGCAGAGGAGTCCGGCGAGAAGACCCCCCAAGACGAAAGACCACCGGAGCTGTCTAATAAATTAATTAAAAAACTTGTGTTGTGTTTTTTTATTTACAATTTTTTCCCCAGGTGAATGGGTAGGGGTACATGGTACCCCATACTCATTCACATAGGGTGGGGGGCTGGTATCTGGGGGCCCCCTTATTAAAGGGGGCTCCCGGATTCCGATAAGCCCCCGCCCGCAGACTCCGACAACCAACGGCCAGGGTTGTTGGGAAGAGGCCCTTGTCCTCATTAACATGGGGACAAGGTGCTTTGGGGTGGGGAGCCACAGGGCCCCCCTTCCCTAAAGCACCCCCATGTTGGGGGCACATGGCTTGGTATAGCACAGGAAGGGGGGCGCTCGCTCATCCCCACCCCCTTTCCTGACCGGCCAGGCTACGTGCTCGGATAAGGGTCTGATATGGACTTTGGAGGGAACCCCACGCCGTTTTTTTCAGCATAGGGCTTCCCCTTTAAGTCCATACCAGGTGACGGGGCTAGCAACGTGTCAATCTCTCCTTCGCTAGTCCCGTCTACCTGGAGCCACGTTCAAAATTAACTGACTTTTTTTTCGTATGTGGGCAAGTCCGTTCATTTCAAAAGTCTGGCAGACTAGTGCACAGACAGGCGGATTGTCCGCCGGACTGCCAAGTCCTGTGGAAAAATTTTGAGTTAAAACTTCTTTCTAAGTCTGCCGTACTTTTGGGAAAAAAAAGTCCGTGGAGCCCACACTTGGGCGGATTCCACCGGACCAAGTCCGCCGGATAGTTCGATCGTGTGTACGGGACATTACACTTTTGAAGGCCCTGGAGCATCAGGACAGTGGAAGCACCCACAAAATTACCCCATTTTCAAAAGCAAACACCCCAACATATATACTATGAGGCATAATGAGTCTTTTGAACATTTAATTTTTTTCCATACGTTTTTGGAAAATGTGAAAACAAAATGAAAACGCATATTTTCTTGCACAAAGGTGTCAATTTATAAGATATTTCTAGAACATAGCATGTACATAGCAAAAATTACACCCCAAAATATATTCTGTAATGCCGCGTACACACGATCAAACAATCCGGTGGAAAAGTCCGGCAAACTTAAGTCCGCCGGACAATCCGCCCGTGTGTAGCCTCCGGCGTACTTTTTTTACCCAAAAGTCCGGCAGACTAAGAAAGTATGTTTGCACTCCAATCTGTCCGCCGGACTCGCTGTCCGGCGGACAGTACAGCCGTGTGTGTGCTAGTCCGCCATACTTTTGAAATGAGCGGACAATGTACCCCTACCCATTCACCTGTAAAAAAAAAGTTAAAAAAACACAACACACAAGGGTTAAAATTGTTTATTGCACAGCTCCGGGGGTCTTCTGTCTTCGGGTGTCTTCTCGCCGGACTCCTCCGCTATCTTCTGCTAGCTCTTTTACTAGCAGAGGAGCCCGGCTTTCTTCTTCGCTGCCGCCCTCTTCTTCCGACTTCGGGGGTCTTGTCCCCCTCTTCGGTTCTTCTTGCCGGGCCACCGCCTGTAAAAGAGCTAGAAGAAGGTGCGGTGGCCCGGCAAGAAGAACCAAAGACATCAACATGGGGACAAGGTGCTTTGGGGTGGGGGGGCCGCATGGCCCCCCCTTCCCCAAGGCACCCCCCATGTTGAGGGCACGCGGCCTGGCACAGCTCAGGAGGGGGGCGCTCGCTCGTCCCCACCCCCTTTCCTGGTTAGCCAGGTAGCGTGCTCGGACAAGGGTCTGATGTGGACCTAGGGGGGACCCCCACGCCGATTTTCGGGTTCGGGTTCCCCTTTAAGTCCATACCAGGTGACGCCTCCTTCGCTGGCCCTGGCTACCTGGAGACGTGCTCAAAATGAGCGGACTTTCCTCCGCATGTGTGGGCGAGTCCGTTCATTTCAAAAGTACGGTGGATAGTCTGGGGGACTTAGTACGCCATATTAGTCCGCTGAAAAAGTGCTGTGTGTGGGCAAGTAGCTCGTTCGGAAAGTCTGGCGGGAAGTCCGTCAGACTAAGTCCGCCGGATAGTTGGCTATGTGTGTACGCGGCATTACTCCTCCTGAGTATGGGGATACCATATGTGTGTGAATTTTAGCCTGGCCACATACAGAAGCCCAACATGCAGGGAACACCATCAGGTGTTCTAGGGATTTACATTTCAAATCTAATTTGACTAAACTTTTGTGAGGCATTGTAGTGGCGCTGTAGTGGTATGAATGAGCACTGTTATGGCATGGATATGTGGCATGGATGAGTAGTGATGTGGCATGGATGTTTCACAGATGAGCACTGATGTGACATGGATGATCACTGATGTGGCATGGATGCAGCACAGATGAGTACTGATGTGGCATGGAGCACCATAGGGTGTTCTAGGGATTTACATTTCAAATCTAATTTGATTACACTTTTGTGAGGCACTGTAGTGCCATGGATGAGCTCTGATATGGCATGGGTGAGTATTGATGTGGCATGGATGAGCAATGATTGGGGATGGATAAGCCCATGGATACACCACGGACATTCCTGGGTACGCAATTCAGGGAGGACATTATGGTACACTATTCCAGAGTTATTCGATTTAGCTGTAGTCATTTTTTTCCAATGGTTGAACACATTATCATCCATTCTCTCCTTGGCGATGTACAGGCTTGATTTATAAACAGTGTGGGGGGGGGGGGGGGGGCAACCCGTCGATTGCAGGCTACCTGTTGACCAGGGGCAGTTAACAGGTAGATTGGGAACTGGTCTGTGCCATCGACCCTTGCCTTTTACTTCTTCTTTTTTTTTAACCTATTTATTTAAGGTACTTATATAGCGCCGACAATTTACACCCTCAAGGGGCTTACAATCTTAAGTCCCTAACTCACATTCATACTAGGGCCAATTTAGACAGGATTCAATTAACCTACCAGCATGTCTTTGGAGTGTGGGAGGAAACCCACACAGGGACGGGGAGAACATGCAAACTCCAGGCAGGTAGTGTCGTGGTTGAACCAGGGACCCTTTTGCTGCTAGTTGAAATGCTAATCACTACACCAAAGCCTCCTCCACTGAACCTTCCATCTTCTTTCTCCCTCCCCTCCTGCCTCCCCCACCACTGTCATCAGCAAACAGCAGAGAGTAGGAGGCAGCACAGCTCAGGACAGAGGGCAGGCGAAGGAGCTCACTGTTGTGATATGGCTGAACCGGAGTGACTCCATCTTTATAAGTTCATATAAAATTAACTTGGGTTAACCTATTAGTTAGTTTAAACTCTGTATTTACAGACTGTAGCAGTTTTCCTATAAAGCATACATATAAGAAAATATAGCTTGCATAAGCAGTTTTAATCTGTACTGTCTAAATAAAGAAATTGTGTCTCAATATGTCTGGGCCACAAGACTCATGACTGTGACTCATGAAAGCAGATGACATAATTAATGATATGTAATGATATGTAATGTATACCTCTGTATTAACCACACCCATGTTCTATGCAATGATTGTCTAATAATGGCGCATATAAATTGTAGAGGAGGGAAGGGAGAGAAAGAGGGGACTCCAATAGTGTAGTGGTTTCAATAACTAAATAAGTTTATTAAGAGAAAGCAATAGACTCTCACATTTAAAAAGAAAGTTCAAACAGATAGAGATCTGGCGTGTACCGCCAGTCTTACGTTAGTTCCGGTTTGTCCTACGGCCACTCTCCCTTCCCTCCTCCCCTCTGTGTTCTCTTTAAGTTTTATACCACGAGGATACTAATGCTGCAGTATTACATACAAGAGGTTGAATTGGCCCTCTAGTGGCAGAAGTCTATACCACTTGGTTATTGTGCACAGAGAAGTAAAGGAGAAGTTTATTGGGATCATCTTTATTTTGCCTGATTATTCCTTCTTTGAGGTGAGAGTTCTGAGAGCCTGATATTTTGGAACATTTGGTCCTGTTCTTTCTCAAGTTTTTTCACCATACACCTACACTTATTGGTGTATTTATTTATATGAGTTTTCCATTGACTCTTGTTTTTCACATTTATATACATTATCCATTTTTTCAGTGGCACGATTTGCGCAGGACTCTTCATTTTTATTCATTTATGTGATAGTTCGTGTTTACTATTTTTGTCCCGCTGCATTTCTGTATTATTTAGCAGCACTTGCACTTTCTTCATCCCACAGGTTGTTTCATTATACTTTGTAATATTTTCCATTTTTTATGCACATAGATTTATTTCACGTTTAGCACTTAGTGGCGCGAGGGTCCATTTTCCAAATTGCCATAATAATACCTAGCTGGTCTTTGTCAGGTATATAGAAATACCATTTTAATCACAACACTCACCAAATTAACTTTTCTCGTTAACCTGCAGGTGATTGGTAGCTAGGTCCAACCAATCATCAGCTTATTAATATGAAAAGTCACTCGGCCAGCTTCTGCTCCTGCACCCTGTTCGGAACTGTGCTGCCTCTCGGTTCCATGTGTGCACGGGTAGGATGCTATGGAACACTGCAATGGGAGGGAAGGGGGGGGGGGGCACTACTGTGTGTGGGAGGAGTGCATTCTGAGCATAATGCACTCCTGATTCCTGTATACTGAGCGTATGCACTCTTGATCCCTGCATTCTGGTCTCTAGATTCAACAAAAAACTAAACAGGTTTGTGACCAGGTCCTTGGTCCAAGTTCAGACCTTCTTTGTGCATTCCCTCCAGTGAATATCCTTCCTCAACTTCTCCACAAGATAGAGGAAGAATGGATTCCAGTGATTCCATGCTTGAATTGGCTCAGAAGAATATGGCACACAGACATGCAAAGGTTCCAGGCAGAGGAGCTTTGGCCTCTTCCAAATAGTCCAGACCTCCTATCACAAGGTCCTCTTTTCCATCCTGTTTCTCAGTCACTGGATTTAGCAGCATGGTTTTTGAAACCCAGATCCGAAAAGATGAGGGCATTTCTGACACTGTCATTTCCACCTTATTTAAGGTAAGACTATCATAGGATCTACCACTGCAACTGACAGGCATACTTTGGCTACTTCAAGACTTCAAGGCATCTCAGCCATCAAGAATATTCTATTCCTCCCATCCTGGCCTTCCTCCTATCTGGCCTTGAACAGCACCTGGATGTCCAGGCCTCTGCTGATGCAAGCTTCAGCTTCAAGATGCTATAAGCTTCCATCTGTATTGTATGGGTCTATTAACCCTTGGTTTCTATGTGCCTGTTTTCTGCTGTTTTTCTACCCCTCAGTTTATTGCTTTGGCGCATCCCATGGTCTATGAATAAAAGGTCTGTGTCCTGTACTGTACAATTATGATAATGGAATTTTTACTTACCTGATAATTCCATAGTTTGGAGTACAGTACAGAGCACAGGCCCTTCCCATCTGTCTTCTGTTTCTCTGTTTCTCCTTATTGCTTGCTACAAACCCATATAAGATTGTACAGGTCCAATTACCTCAAGGTAGCCTGCATATAACCCATGGTCTATGAATACAAATATACATAGAAGAGCAAGCACCACTGGAAATTCAGTCTTCAATTTTACTGTTGTCATATGACCATGATAAAAAGAACACGCAACAAAGGTGACAGCTCTTCTATGTACATTTGTGGGTTGTTTATGGATGTGGGAGGGACATCCTGAGCCAGAGCACCTGGACTAGGTGTGCCACCATCGATCTCATCATTTGGCTTTTCTGTCCAGAGGAGTGTGTTGCTTTCTATGAATAAAAAATCCCATATCCTGTACTGTATCCTTAACCACTTACCAACTGGCCCATAGCCGAATGATGGCTACAGGGCGGTCAGATAACTCTGGGAGGGAGTACTTTGACATCCTCCCAGAAACCAGCTCTCGCACTCCCCCTGGGGCACGAACCCGAGAACATCCATTACCACCGAGTCCAGAGGTCCCAGTACATCATGGATCATGGCAAATGGCCGCCGATAGCGGCAATACTCAACCGTGCCCAGCCATACCCAGCCATACTCAGTCATACCCAGGCGTACTCAGTCATACCCAGCCGTATCCAGCCATCCCATCTATACCCAGCCATACTCAGCCGTATCCATCCATATTCAGCTGTACCCGGCCACACTCAGCCATACTCATTCATGCTCAGCCATCCCCATCCACAGCTCATCCATCCCCATCCACGGCTCATCCATGCCACATCCATACCACTACAGTGCCTCACAAAAGTGTAATAGGTAGTAAAATTAGATTTTAAATGTATGTCCCTAGAACACCTGACGGTGCTCCCTGCATGTTGGGCCTCTCTATGTGGCCACGCTGTGGAAAAGTCTCACACATGAGGTATCGCCGTAGGAGGAGTAGGAAAATCTATTTTGGGGTGTAATTTTTGCTATGTACATGCTATTTGTTAGAAACATTGTGCAAATGGACAACGTTGTATTAAAAAAAAAGCGTTTTCATTTTCTTTACACATTTTCCAAAAACATGTAGAAAAAAATGACATGTTCAAAAAACTCAAAATGCCTTATAGATTATATATTTTGGGGCATTTCCATTGTCCTGGTTCTCCAGGGCCTTCAAAAGTGTAAGAGGTAGTCAAGAAATGTGTAATTTATGCTCCAAGAACGCCTGATGGCGCTCCCTGCATGTTGGGCCTCTGTATGTGGCCATACTGTGTAAAAGGCTCACACATGTGGTATTGCCATACTCAGGAGTAATAGTAGAATCTGTTTTGGGGTGTAATTTGTGTTATGCATATGTCATGTGTGAGAAATAACCTGCTAATATAACAATTTTTGTGAAAAAAAAAGAAAAAAAAATCTTGATTTTGCAAAGAATTGTGGGAAAAAAATCACAACTTCAAAAAACTCACCATGCCTCTTACTAAATACATTGGAATGTCTACTTTCCAAAAAGGATTAATTTGGGGGGGGGGGGGGTATTTGTACTTTTCTGGCTTGTTAGGGTCTCAAGAAATTAGATCAATTTTCAGAGATTGGCACCATAGCTTGTGAACTCTATAACTTTCATGAAGACCAAATAATATACACAGATTTGGGTTATTTTTACCAAAGATATGTAGCAGTATACATTGTGGCCAAAATATATGAAGAAAAATTACTAATTTGCAAAATTTTATAACAGAAACGTAGAAAAATTCATTTTTTTTACAGATTTTTTGTTTTTTCTTTTATAGCGCAAAAAATAAAAAAACAGCCGTGATTAAATACCACCAAAAGAAAATGGAAAATTGTATACTCACCTTTCTGTAATTTTCCTTTCCTGATGCCTGTTCATGGCAGCACACACTGGATTGTGACTCCGCCCCCAAAACCTGACAGGATTGGTTTAACTATAAATTTGAAGGGGAGACTCCCCACTAAAAACGGTGTGGGCAACTTTGTGCTGCCATGAAGATGCATCAGGAAAAGAAAATTATGGAAAGGTGAGTATACAATTTTCAGTTTTCCTGACAACTTCATGGCAGCACACATTGGGAAATAACTCCCCAGTCGGGTGGGTGCAAGAAAAATAATATTTATTCTTTATAATGCGGAAGAATTGTCTCTAACTAACGGATCTACCGAAGTCTGCCATGGACAAGTGAGTGGAATCCACTCTGTAGTGGGAAATGAAAGTGTGTCTGAAAGACCATATTGCTGCCCTGCATATTGTCACTGGTGAGACCCTACAATACAATGCCCAGGATGTAGCCACTGCCCTAGTCGAATGAGCCCTGATGTTTTCAGGAACCGTGGAATATGTCTTCTTAACCACTTTCAGACCGGACCATTTTGCTGGTAAATAACCAGAGGTCTTTTTACAATTTGGCACTGCGCTGCTTTAACTGGTAATTGCGCGGACATGCAATGTTGTACCCAAACAAAATTTGCATCCTTTTCTTCCCACAAATAGAGCTTTCTTTTGATGGTATTTGATTGCCTCTGCGATTTTTATTTTTTGCGATATAAATGGAAAAAGACCGCAAATTTTGAAAAAAAATGATATTTTCTACTTTTTGTTATTAGAAAAATCCAATAAACTCAATTTTAGTCATACATTTAGGCCAAAATGTATTCAGCCACATGTCTTTGGTAAAAAAAAAGTCAATAACTGTATATTTATTGGTTTGCGCAAAAGTTGTCACATCTACAAACTAAGGTACGTTTTCTGGAATTTACGCAGCTTTTAGTTTACGACTGCCTATCTAATTTCTTGAGGTGCTAAAATGGCAGGGCAGTACAAAACCCCCCCAAATGACCCCATTTTGGAAAGTAGACCCCCTAAGGAAATTGATAAGTGGCATGTTGAGCCCATTGAATATTTTATTTTTTTGCCTCAAGCGATTGAATAATGACAAAAAATATATATATATATTTTTTTACACAAAGTTGTCACTAATTGATATATTGCTCACACATGCTATGGGCATATGTGAAATGACACCCCAAAATAAATTCTGCTGCTTCTCCTGAGTACGGGGATACCACATGTGTGGGATTTTTTGGGAGCCTAGCCGCGTACGGGGCCCCGAAAACCAAGCACCGCCTTCAGGCTTTCTAAGGGCGTAAATATTTGACTTCACTTCTCACTACCTATTACAGTTTTGAAGGCCATAAAATGCCAAGATGGCACAAAACCCCCACAAATGACCCCATTTTAGAAAGTAGACACCCCAAGCTATTTGCTGAGAGGCATGTTGAGTCCATGGAATATTTTATATTTTGCCACAAGTTGCGGGAAAATTACAAACTTTAATTTTTTTTTTTTTTTTTTTATCAAAGTTGTCACTAAATGATATGGTTCCCGCATCGCATGCCTCCCGGCGGCAGTTCACACTGCCCTATGCGAACTGCTGGGAGTGTCAGTGAAATGTTAATGACACCCCCAGATCAGTTCGCATATCGCAGTGCGATCTGCAAACTCGGATCGCATGGTGTGATTCTGCTGCGGACCAAAAAAAGGGTCCCGTGCGAGTTTGCGGCGGGTGCGGCGGGTACGACACGAATTCAGTCATACTATCTGTATGGCTGAACTCGAATCGCACAGAGATCGGATGTGATTTGCACTACAGTGTGGTGCGAATCACATCCGTTCTCAAACCGCTGCAATGTGAACCCAGCCTTAGTGACACTGGCGACGGGGGGTGATCACGGGGTTAAACCTTTATTGGGGGGGTTAGGGGGGTACCTTAGAACTAAAGGGGGCTAACCCTAACTGCCCTAACAGTTATTACAGTCACAAATGACACCCGCCGGGTGATCAGGGGGTTAAACCTTTATTAGGTAATAAATGGCGGGTGCCCTGAAACTATAAAAAATAACTAACCAACCAGCGTCACCTGTAACAGTTATATGGTGATCACTGGTGAAAGGGTTAACTAGGGGGCAATCAGGGGGCTTTATGCGGTAGTATATGGGGGTCCCTGGCGCTATAAAAAGTTGCGGCGAACCTAAATACCTACCTGCCTAACTAGCGTCACCTGTGACACTAATACAGCGATCAGAAAAATGATCGCTTATTAGGCTGGGTTCACACTGGAGCGATGCGGGAACGCCACGAATCCGCGGCGGGTTCCCGCATCGCATGCCTCCCGGCGGCAGTTCACA
This sequence comes from Lithobates pipiens, assembly GCF_037356315.1. Taxonomy (NCBI): domain Eukaryota; kingdom Metazoa; phylum Chordata; class Amphibia; order Anura; family Ranidae; genus Lithobates; species Lithobates pipiens. The sequence goes on along the minus strand of NW_027507748.1, from coordinate 395,088,282 downwards.
CTGCCCTATGCGAACTGCTGGGAGTGTCAGTGAAATGTTAATGACACCCCCAGATCAGTTCGCATATCGCAGTGCGATCTGCAAACTCGGATCGCATGGTGTGAACACCCATGCGATCCGATTCTGCTGCGGACCAAAAAAAGGGTCCCGTGCGAATTTTCGGCGGGTGCAGCGCGAATTCAGCCATACTATCTGTATGGCTGAACTCGAATCGCACAGAGATCGGATGTGATTTGCACTGCAGTGCGGTGCGAATCACATTCGTTCTCATAAACCGCTGCAATGTGAGCCCAGCCTTAGTGACACTGGCGACGGGGGGTGATCACGGGGTTAAACCTTTATTGGGGGGGTTAGGGGGGCACATTAGAACTAAAGGGGGCTAACCCTAACTGCCCTAACAGTTATTACAGTCACAAATGACACCAATGCAAAAAATAAAAATAAAATGCAATTGGTGTCACTGTGACTGGGGGGGCCAGAGGTAATTGGGGGGGTGATCGGGGGGTAAAGGGGGGGTGTGAGTGTGCCTGGCATGTTCTACTGTACGTGTGGTGTGTTTGTGCAACTCACCGATCCTCTCTCCTCGGTGCCGGAACGAAAAATACCGACACGGAGGAGAGATCACATCACTTCCTCTCCTGTGAGGAGAGGAAGTGATGTCACGGAGCATTTCTATTCGTCGGGAGCGATCGCGAGGGGGTGGCCATGAATGAATGGCCACCCCCTCATCCCGGATCGCTCCCGAACGAATGCCGACTGCCGCAGGCACCGGGGGGGGCCCGATCGGGCCCCCCACCCGCGGGAAGGCAGGGACTTATATATATGCCTGCCCGTGCCATTCTGCCGACGTATATCGTCGTGCGGCGGTCGGCAAGTGGTTAATGGCTCTCACTAACCAGGATGCAATAGTGCATGATGAGGCTGCTTGCCCGCGGCTGGTCCCATGTGGAATGACCATAAGAGAATCAGTCCTTCTAAAGGAGGTGGTAGCTGCTAAGTAATTAATGATGGTAGTCTTGACGTCCAGCGGATGAGGTTCACCCCGATCATCAGTGAAAGATGGAAGGATGATGTCTTGGTTGTAATGAAAATAAGATGCTAGTTTTGGTATGAAGTGATCTGAAGGTCTTAGAACCACTCTATCAGGGAAAAAAAAAAAGTAGGGTTCCGAAATCCTTAGTGCCTGAATTTCAGATACTCTCTTTGCTGATGTTATTGCAATGAGGAAGGAAAGCTTCAAAGTCAAGTCCCACGGAGGATTAGAGAAAGCATGGAGGACTACTGAAAGATCCCATGATGGGAAAACTGATTTCCTGGGGGGTTTAATCTTTAGACAGGCTCTTAGAAATTGTACTACCAGAGAGTGAAGTGCCCACCTAGTACCTGTCTTAGCAGACAGTGCAGTTATCTGTACCTTGAGGGTACTTGATCTCAGACCCTTGTTGACTCCTGATTGAAGGAACTCTAGAATTTGAGAAGGTTCCGGAGAAAAAGGGTTCCATTCTTTCTGTTGGGCCATGGAGTGGAATTTTTCCCAAATTCTTGTATAGATGGTGTTAGTAGTGTTTTTCCTGGCTTGCATCAGGGTTGATATAACTTCCTGAGAACAGCCTTGTGACCTTAGCCTAGCCCTCTCAACCTCCACACCATCAGATGTAACTTCCCTGGTGCTGGGTGTAATAACTGTCCTTGGGATAGGAGATCCGGGATTACTGGAAGAAGAATTGGAGGGCGATTACTGTTACTGAGGCCCTCCGCAGCCTTGACAGGAATTAACACATTAACGGAGTAGGAGGGAATAGTTCTGTAGGACTCTCATGTGCCTTTGTGACCATTGCACCATGGGTATGGTTGCGGACATAGACCCCAGTATACTCAGGCAGGCTCTGGCTGGTAGATGATTTGTTGATAACAGTTTCCGCATTTTCTGTATTAAAGGCTGAACCTTCTCTTGCGGAAGCTGAACCCTGTTTAATTTGGTGTTTAAATCTGCTCCCAGAAATACCATATTTTGAGTGGGTTGTAGACTGCTTTTCTTCCAATTGATTATCCAGCCAAAATTCTGGAGAGTTGTAAGGAGAATTTCCCGGTGTTGGATCAGTGTCTCCCGACTATCCCTTTTTCCCGAAGAATGCCACTAATGGTAACAAAACTTTGGTGATCGTCCTGGGTGCCAAGGAGATGCCGAATGGGAGACACCGAAATTGGAAATGACATTGATTGATAGCGCACCGAAGAAACTTTTGAAAAGCCGGATGAAATGGGATATGAAGATAGGCATCCGATAAATCTATTGATAGCATCCAGTCATCCAGATTTATTGCCAGGAGTATGGACTGGAGACTTTCCATTTTGAAAGCTTCCACTCTGATGCCTTTGTTGAGTTTCTTGAGATCTAACACAGGTCATAAGTCTCCTGTCTTTTTCTTTACCAGAAACAAAGGGGAGTAGAATCCTCTCAATCTCTGACATGATGGGACATCCAGAATAGCCCCCTTTTGTTTCAATTCTGCTACGTATTTTATTAGCAGACTTCTCTTGGATAGTGAGGATGGCAATCTGGTTGGCTGGAAGTGATTTCCTGGGAGTCTGTTTGTGAATTTCCATTTGTGTCCAAATTTGATTGTGGACAGTGTCCATAGATATTCTATATGATTTGTCCAGATTTGAATGAAGTTCTTTAGCCTGGCGCTCACCTGAGCTAGGAGGGCGGGCACATTTTCAAAACTATTTCTGCTGCTCCCCAGCCGGGGTAGCCTTGGATTTTTGCATCCTCAGGAAAGAAGGTTTTGTGTTCTTCCAGTCTCTCCTAAATTCCCTACCAGGATGGTAGGATCTGTATTCTCTGTACTTATCCAGAAGATTACGTCTGTAAGATGGCCCTTTCTGAGCCTTGAGTCTCCTATCGGAGGGGATCAGACCTGACTTCCCTCCTGTTACCTTGGAAATGGCGGAATCTAATTTGGCACCAAACTGATTTGAGCCATCGTACAGAGTTCTGCACCAGTTTATTTTGGATGCCGTATCGGCCATCCATGGCTTAAGCCACAAGGCCCTTCTTGCTGTCACTGAGGCTAGCATTGCCCTGGTTGAGGATCTTATAATATCCACTGACGCCTCTGCTACGAAGTCACCCGCCAGTCTGATTTCTTTAAGAGAGGAAATTATTTTTTCCATTTTGATGCCATCTTGTAGATCTTTTTCCATCTTAGTTGCCCATCCTGAGATGGCCTTAGCCACCTCTGCTGTTTTAATTGCTGGCCTACAGGCACCCCCAGCCGTGGAATATGCCTTCCTCAATTCCAGGTCCATTTTCAGATGAAGTACGTCCCAAAAGGAGACAGCCTCCTCGATTGGTAGTGGGAGGTGGGAGCGAGATGCATCAAGGAAGAATCGACGACGGGAGCATTAATCAAGGACTTTAATTTTGACTCGTTCAAAGGGTACATTTTAGCTAGTCTGTTGGTAAGACTAGATCGCTTATCAAATCTCTCCCACTCGTCTTTAATGAGATCCTGTTCTTCTATAAATGGAAATGCATCCCTTTTTAAATTTGGAAAATATTTCCGAATTTTTGAGGTTCTGCCTTATTGTCTTGCCAGCCGATTGCTTCCTTGACTGACTTCGTAAAAGGCTCCACTAGATAGAAATCGAACCCTACTGACATTTTATGACCTTCATCTTCAGAGGAAAATTCAGATGCCTGGGTGTGATGGGGTTCTGCTGAAGATGTACTGGGAGCGGCTCTATGCATTGTTGGTGCTGTTGTTTCCAGTATGGACTCCCGCACTGATTCTCTTATGAGCTCTGTAGCCATCCTTGCGTCTGCTTCCTTCTCCTTGGTAGCTTCATTGAAGCAAGAGTGGCAGGCAAGTTTATCTGGCAGTGCCGAAGCGCCGCATACCCAGCAAGTGTTGGCTGCAGGTTGGGTGTGGCGGCTCTGACAGTGCGAGGAAGGAGACCGCCTATGCTCTGACTGACTATGACGGGAGCGGCTGTGACGTGAATAGCTGTGCTGTGAGTGGCTATGCCTTCGATGGTGAGATGGAGATTTTGAGCGGCTCCTGCAGGACCTCCTGCTTGAAGTATGGCTTGATCTTCTCCCATGCCTGGAACTTGCGGCTCTTGATCTTGTAGGGCTGCCAAAAAAATGCAACATTTAGCTGTCTGCCACTCTTTTTTTTTTTCTCTCCCCTTCTTCAATACTTACCTATACCTAGTACCACCTCTTACCTAGCTTGCTGATGGTGGTCTGCATGGGCAGTGGAGTCCATAGGGAAAAAGGGACAGGGTAGTCTGAGGAATATAAGAGAAATAAAAAGCAGTTTTCCCCTTTACTTGTTCCACACCCGCAATTCTCTGGGGCATATTGCACACCTAATCATTCTGCTCTAGGTGCCCAAGGCTGATACCACCACTGAAAGAAGAAAATTATGGTCCTGGATGAGTAGCACATAAGAGAGAAAAGGTTTTTATTGCTTTATATATACAAGTTATTAAAGTGGTTGTAAACCCTTACAAACCACTTTGACCTACAGGTAAGCCTAGATTAAGGCTTACCTGTAGGTCCAAGAAATATCGCCTAAACCTACACGGCTTAGGAGATATTTACTAAAGACAGTCACTGCTGTCTACAGCACATGCACCATAGACAGCGGCGCTCAGGCGCACTATCACCATTAGCAGCATGCCGCTGCTAATGGTGATATGCTGTTAGTGGCATCTCCCGTGCGCATGCTTGGGAGTGACATTGTAATGGATGTGATCATGAGTGTTATAAGTAAAATGCCTATTTCTGGTACTTATAGATATAAGTGCTTATCTTTCACTATCAGCTATCAACCTTAATCATACTCATTTAATCATAATTAAGATGTCGGCCAGCTTCTCCCTTCACGTGGAATGAAACTGCAAGGGTTAAAAAGAGCAAAGTCAAAAAGAAGATTGTGCCTGTTTTTGGAACCATGAGACTACACCCAAGAGGAAGAAGGGGCTGAAAACAAGACCCTATTTTAGCTACGATAGTTTGCTTTTCCCTTTTTTAGACATAACCCAGCTAAAAAGCTTATACTTCGTCACAATAATGAATATGTATAATTTGTGGTTTGTACACGCTGTCTTTCATCAAATTTTTGATTTGATAGTAAGATATCCGGCTCATTGTATATCAGCCGGAGTTCAGGAAAGAAAAAAGGAGAAGTATCTGAATACTCAACTCTGTCTGTGTCAGTGTTTGACTTCAAGTGTGCACACTTTAATATTGAGGATAAATTTGGCCAGGGGGACAGAAACAAAAGGTACCGAGCGGTTCTAGTTCGGATCCAAAACAACATCATCGCTGCTCCGGTGCTGTGAGTGGCCGCAGTAGTGATAACCGGAAGAAGATGGACGCTCCGTACTACAGGGGACAGAGGTGACTTTGCTGGCTTCTGTGTCAGGTAAATGACACATAATGGGCTACTATGCGATGCATACTAGCCCATTATGCTTTACCTTCGCAGGGAGACAAAGAAGAAGTAAACCCATCAGGGTTTACTTCCTCTTTAAGAATAACTATTTTAATACTATACATACTGCTTTTATTTCCTATTGTTTGTTTGTGATCTTGAAAAAAAATACTTATTTGTTTAATCAGAGCTTTTCCCAACTCCCACCAACATCCATTCTTGCTAACATGTCAGCGAAAGTGTATGTCTGTTATTCTAGTAAACAGGAGCCTCGTATTTTCAAATTAGGCTGCAAAGCAGTTCATGCTGAGTGATCAAATAATTTGTTGCTTGCACAAATTTCTAAGGTCTGCAGGCAAATTGCATTCAAAGATATGAGTGCAGCATGAAACAGGTATATTTTAACTAAAGGAAAGGCAATAGAGCAATTTTTATTTGAAGTCGGTGTGCACAAATTTTCTTTTTAATAAATGCAAATGAGAGATGATAAAAAGTCTGAGTTATTTCCAAAAATGAAAAGTGTTCTGTCAAACATGCATGTAGAGAAATTACAGAATCACACAGACCCAGAGATACATGCTAATCATTATAGCCTTGTCCCCTTTACCTGTCTGTCCCAGCAGCAGGTGCATCACCATTTAACTCCATTACCCACAATCTCCTGGGCTCCCATCAGCGCCTGGATAAGCCCAGGGGATAGACATTGCAACCCCTCCCTCCTTCCTGAGCTCAGTGGAACTGTGACTGATGAAGCAGCCATGACTGGACTAGCTAAATACAACTAGGTACACAGAACCACTACATTAGCATCAGTGTGCAATGCAAAATAAGTTCACAAGAGTATGCAGGCTAATCTGAGCCCCAGTCACATTGGAGGTCACTGTCCATAGACTTCCCGATAAAGGGATCCCTGTGTTCCTCTCAGCCATCTTTTCTGTTCTTCAAGCATCTTCTTTAGCCATACCAGTGTGCAGCCTATTGAGAGCCTCCTGTCCTCGGCCATTTGAGTTACACTCTGAAGCTAGTCCACTGACAAGAAAGGGAGACATCTGGCTACCTTGTCCAATGAATTGGAAGTATTAGATTATTGTACAGATTATCTTGCACTGTTCCAGAGCTGTGTTGAAAATCAGAAAATTTGATTGTGTTGTAACGCCATTATTTTTTGCTACTCTCTTGTGGACAGTTGTTTATTGAGCTAGCTCACTATAGCTCTGACCCAATTAGACCCTATCTTTATTTTCTGTAATCATTGCACTCCTTCTTGTACTATTTTGTATTCCTATTTGCAGTCGCTTAGTAAACCTAGTTTAAAGTGCCACTGGTCTGATCCTTGGCTAATACAGTTACGTCAAAGCCTCACTGATTTGGTATTTATATTTGAACTGTTACACATTCAAATAGACATGGTGGTAGCAACACAGCACTACCCTCCCATCTAAGTGCAGCGCTAACTATACCGTATATGACAGAGATCGAAATACACTGTTCAAAAAGTGAAAAACAATAAAATACACATTATCCCCAGACTAGGTAACTCTGGAGTAGCATTTTTGACCTAGAAAATATAAGTTAGTTACACACAGGTACCTATTTCCTATGCTGGCTTCCTTGATGGTTAGAAACCTCTGATAGTGAGATACTGCGCACATATGGTTTTAAATACCTACTGACACAGGAGTTTGTCTCCTTATACTACCAGGGTGTCCCTGTGCTTTTGCAGTTTAAGGAATGTCAGACACCACTCAAATACACTTTCCATTTCCCCCTCCAATGAAGGAGTCTGGAAAGGCCTGACCTGACCCTTACTGAGAGAACTCTATATGAGCTTTCAAGGTAAATAGCATCTTTTGTACCCACTGAATAGATGAATGTAGTGTCTTTGAGATGATTTGGTTTGCAGACTGCTAAGCTCTTTATTATGATTTTTTGATTTATTGGTACTATACTGGTATGACTGATGGGAAGGTCTAGTCGATTAGTATCACATACTTTTATTTTATTTGTTCATTCCCTCTCTAGCTCCTGTTCCTAGCGGTATACCCTCTTGTAGTGACACCTGACACCTGCGGGCCATGACACATTATTCTGGAGGCTGAGCTAGACTTCTATATATGCCATCCACTAACATTGACAACTCTATTCTTGACTGAATATTTTGTGTACTTGAGTGCTGCATCATTCAACCTATCTTGGTAGGTTGCCTTTGAGCCTGAGATGCACCCCGTGGAGGTCTGACATGGCAACAAATTCCCATCTCCACAGGGGGTTTTCACTCCACGCACAGAAGTTCTCCGTTGAGGGCTAACCCCCCCCCCCCCCACCTCACTCAGGTATACTTATTTTCCCTTACGTTTTTACTCTTATGCCAGGTACACACGATCAGACTTTCCTGCAGACTAGGTCCGACGGTCAATCCGACGGACTTTCGGCGGAGGTCCAACAGACTTTCAGAATGAACGGACTTGCCCACACAAGGACTAAAGTCCATTAATTTTGGATGTGGCTCCAGGTACGACGGGACTAGAAAGGGAAGTCAATTTCGCAGCTTTCATTGGCGAGATTGACACCTTGTGAGCCCCGTCACCTGGTATGGATTTTAAGGGGAACCCCCTATGCCTAAAAAATGGTGTGGAGGTTCCCCCCAAAGTCCATACCAGACCCTTATCCGAGCACGCAGCCTGGCCGGTCAGGAAAAGGGGATGGGGATGAGCGAGCGCCCCCCCCCCCTCCTGAACCGTACCAGGCTGCATGCCCTCAACATGGGGGGGTGGGTGCTTTGGGGAAGGGGGGCACCCTGTGGCTCCCCCCACCCAAAGCACCCTGTCCCCATGTTGATGAGGACAAGGGCCCCTTCCCAACAACCCTGGCCGTTGGTTGTTGGGGTCTGTGGGTGGGGGGCTTTTCGGAATCTTGGAGCTCCCTTTAATAAAGGGGCCCCCAGATCCTGGCCCCCCGCCCTATGTGAATAAGTATCCCTATCATCAAGTATCATCCTACCCCTACCCATTCACCTGGGGAAAAAGTGTCAATAAAAAAACACACTACACAGGTTTTTAAAGTAGTTTATTAGGCAGCTCCAGGGGTCTTCTTCTAATTTGGGGGTCTCTTCTGACTTCTCCACACTTTCCAGTTCTTCTCCCGCTCTCTGGCTTCTTCTCCCGCACTCCAGTTCTTCTGCTGGGCTCCTACTGCTGTAGTGTGTTTTTTTATTGACACTTTTCCCCCCAGGTGAATGGGTAGGGGTACGATGGAGCCCACACACGATCAAATTGTCCAACAGATTTGTGTCCACTGGACCAAGTCTGCCGGAAAGTCCGATCGTGTGTATGGGGCATTAGCCCTCATCTTTTAGTCTGTTTTTGGACTCTCCCAGATCTTTATATATCTGTCTGTTTTTTCCTTACTTTCTTAGATTGCCCTCACTGAAACTCTTGCTGTTCTTTGTATATCTTCATCAAACTCTCCCTTGGTCTCCATGTCCATACCATTATTGGATTAGGCTCTCTTATTCATTTATATATATATATATATATATATATATATATATATATATATATATATATATATATATATATATATATTTATCCTTACTAGGGCTGTTACTGATTAAAATTTTCGTGTTTGATTAATCAATTTTTTTTTTAAATCCATGAATCGACTAATTTCGATTAATTATAACGCACATACAGCTCCAACTACTTTTAGCTTATCTCCTTGCTTTGTGCCAGAAACCATGAAACAGACTGAGACAGAAGTACAATCAAATCACACTTGTTTATTAATAAAAATAAAAAGCTAAATAGAAAAAAGCACGGTCAAGTATAGCCAGAGTCCAGTAGCCAGATCCGGTAGTCAGCCAGTCCAAAGTTCATTAACCAGATCGGGTAATCAGCCAGGCCAGAAGTCAGGGATCCAAGGAGAGCAACTGCAAGCAGTATAAGAAGCCAGGAGGGATGTCAGCAAGCCAGTCTTAAAACAAACAGCAGGAGATGGTTCCTTGTGATGTGACCAACGCGAAGGCAAAGGGAAAAGTGAACTGGAAGGCTTTAAATAGGCAGGTCAGACGAACATCATCAAGAACAGCTGGTAACTGTGGAAAGAGAAGAGAGCTGGCAATTAGCCGACAGCTGAGTGGCCAGCCCAGAGGAGGAAGGGCTAAGCCAGCCCTGACACATTGCAACTCTGCATTAGTCAGTGGTAAATGCGGTATACACTATATACAATCACCCGACACTAGTTAGTTTCCACAATCCATGACTTAGCTTCACAGTTCACAAAAATACATTTTAAGTTCTAACTGTAGCACTGACGTAAGTAATTTTGTGTAAGTGGGTATTAAGTGGGTATCAAAAGGATTAACATGGACCATAAACTTCTCTCACGTCTCCTTAGATCTCAGCAAGGATGCCAGGTCATGGGTAGAAAGAAAAGATCTAAGTGCTCACCGCTTAAGTATAAGATTTAATTTTTGTGTTCAAACACAAACGACTCACATAAAGATGATAAAAACAGAGCAAGTAAAGCCAACAATCATGTTAGTTCCATAGGACAGCAGCGGGTGACGTCATGCATAGCTACATTCAATCAGAGCTTCAACGTCACCGGACTCCTTCCCCCTTCCCTTCTTTAGCAGACGGAGGCACTTGGGGAAGGGGGAGGAGTCCAGTGACGTCACCGTATCTCCGACAGAACTGCCTGAAGACACGGAAGCTGGCGGAGAGGTGAGTAACGATCAGAAGAATTTTGATCGATCAAAAATATTTATCGATTAATCGAGGAATTAATCTTTCATTTCCACAGCCCTAATCATTACACTAATTTATGTTCACTTTGCCACTACAGCAACCATTGACATACATATTTATGTTTACAGCTGATATTCACAATGGACATAATTAGGGTTGTGCCTGTACCGATTATTTGCACAAGTATCGGTACTCATGCAAATGCACCGATACCTGAAACTGATACTTTCAGGCTCGGTTCTTTAAGCTGTCAGTTGGTCTCCCCTGTTGACAGCTAAAGTGTTAAAGAAGTCTGGTAACAGCTAGTAATGTTTATTAACAACATTGCTCAGCCACTGAAACACTAAAATAAAAAGAAACATTGTTTCTTTTTGTATCTTTCTGTTTCTTCATCTGCAGATCAAAGGGATAAACAAATGTTCCTCTGTTTAACCCCTTATTTATCCTTAATTTACTCTAATTAGCCTTAATTAACTCCCTATTCTCCTCCATTTAATTATTATTTTTCTGGGGTTTTTTCACGTCTATTTTATAAACGATAAACAATTAAAACTTTTTGTTTGCTTTGTTAGTGAATATTTTTCCACAAATATATTAACATGTATTTACACATTTCACATTGAAAAAGCGCAAAATGAAAAAAAACTAAAAACTTTTCAATGCTTTGTATCATTGCTGACAGCTGAAGTGAAAACAAAACAGTTGCAGTAGGTATTGATAATTGGTATATTGGTAAATGTAAATGGTATATTGGTAAATGGTAAATGGTAAATGGTATAATGGTAAATAATGGTAAATGTCATAAAAAAAACATTGGTACTCGTAAAAAAATGCTATCAGTGCATCCCTAGACATAATGATATTCTAATGCCGCGTGCACATGATCCTCCGTGTGCGGGAAAGTCCGTTCATTTCAAAAGTATGGCGGACTAGCACACACACAGCTGGATTGTCCGCCGGACTCGCAGTTCAGCGGACAATTTTTGAGTCAAAACTACTTTGGGAAAAAAAAAGTCCGCTGGAGCCCACACATGGCGGATTGTCCGGCGGACTCATTTTGAACGTGGCTCCAGGTAACGGGGACTAGCAAAGGAAGTCAATGTAGCCACCTATGGCAGCGAGATTGACACATCGCTGGCCCTATTACCTGGTATGGAATTAAAGGGGAAGCCCTACGCCGCAAAAACGGTGTGGGGGTCCCCCCCAAGATTTATATAAGACCCTTATCTGAGCACGCAGCCCGGCCGATCAAGAAAGGGGGTGGGGACCTTGCAGCCCCCCACCCCAAAGCACCTTGTCCCCATGTTGATGAGGACAAGGGCCTCTTCCTGACAACCCCGGCCATTGGTTTCGGGATCTGCAGGCGGGGGGCTTATCGGAGTCCAGGAGCCCCTTTAATAAGGGGGTCCCCAGATACCGGCCCCCACCCTATGTGAATGAGTATGGGGTACAATTTACCCCTACTCATTCACCTGGTGAAAAAAAATAAAAAATAAAACACCACACAAGGGTTTAAAATAATTTATTTCTTTCATCTTGGGGGGTCTTCTCGCCGGACTCCTCCACTATCTTCTGCTAGCTCTTTTACTAGCAGAGGAGCCCGGCTTTCTTCTTCGTCGCCACCCGGGGGTCTTCTTCGACTTTGGGGGTCTTGCCCCCTCTTCAGTTCTTCTTGCCGGGCCTCCACTTTCTTTGTTTAGCTTTTTTACTAGTGGTGGCCCGGTCTTCTGTCACCGCCGCCTCTTCTTCCGACTTCAGGGGTCTTGTCTCCCTCTTCGGTTCTTCTTGCCGGGCCTCTGCGCCTTCTTCCAGCTCTTTTACTAGCGGTGGCCTGGTCTTCTATCACCGCTGCCTTCTCTTATTCTTGTTGTTCTTCTTCCTTGAGATGTTGACTCAACGCTCTCTCTGGCCGCAATGACAGGGACGCGGTGTGCGGCGACTTATATAGGGACATCACCGGGTGATGTCCCCGCCCCTTATGATGTCACAGTCCCAGAGGATGCTGGGACTGTAACATCATAATGGGTGGGGACATCACCTGGCGATGTCCCTATATAAGTCACCTGCACACCGCGTCCCTGTCATTGCGGCCAGAGAGAGCGTCCGGCGGACCTCCGCTTCAAAGTCCGGCAGTTTGTTCGCCAGGCTAAGTCCACCGGACAGTCTGATCGTGTGTACACGGCATTAGGGATACACATTTTTATCCTCGCCATGTCCACCCCCTGGTTGCCCCCTGATGGGGTTCAGTCTTGTTCCACCCCCTAGGCTCTTGGGTGAGATTGATTATGCTGCAACCCTCTGGAAATTGTGCATCTAGAATTCTGTTTTTTGCCAAATGGTGAGTATGGGGTTCATCCATCCAAGGCCCCTTTTACCATGTGTCAAATTAAACTACTATTCTGCTATACACCCTTTTTATTCTATTCTAGATACATCCCACACGCATCCACCCCTGAGGAAGCGAACTGTGTCTTACTAGATGCTTGGGTGTTATTTTATCCATTTATGCCATTCTACTTGTAATATCTATGGTATATGCATCATTCCACTGGCCTGGCATCCTCCCTTTTGAATACATTTCAGATTGTACTTACCTCTGTTATGTTTTTTTGGCTAAACTGTGCTCATCTCACTCAAAGTCCCAGGACAAATTTCTGTTAATTTTGTTGTATACATGGATGGAGGTGTGTCACTGGTGACACCAGACCTTTCTTTTTGTCTATTTTCTTATAATAGCCTGAAACTGTAAGGCCGCGTACACACGGGCGGACTGTTGGCTCAACTTTGTCCGCTGAACAGTGTTTCAGCGGACAGTCCGCTCGTGTGTGGGGCTTCAGCGGACAGTTTCAGTGGACAGTTTGACGAACAAAGTTTTTCGGAAATTCCGAAAAACTGTCCGCTGAAACTTGGTTTGAGCGAACAGTCCGCCCGTGTGTAGGCTACTTTCGAAATGAGCAAACTGTTCCCGCTCGGAGGGAAGTCTGCTCATTTCGAGCGCGTGTGCAGGTAGGCGGGGCCCGCGACGGAGACGTCGCGGGCTCCGCCGCCTGGAATGGACTTAAAGGGGAACCCCAACGCCGAAAAAAATCGGCGTGGGGGTCCCCCCAAAGTCCACAACAGACCCTTGTCCGAGCACGCTACCCGGCTGGCCAGGAAAGGGGGGCGAGCGAGCGCGCCCCCCCCCTCCTGAGCCGTACCAGGCCGCGTGCCCTCAACATGGGGGGTGCCTTGGGGAAGGGGGGGCCGCGCGGCCCCCCCACCCCAAAGCACCTTGTCCCCATGTTGATGAGGACAAGGGCCTCTTCCCGACAACCCTGGCCGTTGGTTGTCGGGGTCTGTGGGCGGGGGGCTTATCGGAATCCGGGAGCCCCCTTTAATAAGGGGGCCCCGGATACCGGCCCCCCACCCTATGTGAATGAGTATGGGGTACAATGTACCCCTACCCATTCACCTGTAAAATAAAAGTACCCAAAAAACAACAACACACGAGATAAAATATTTTATTGCACAGCTCCGGGGGTCTTCCGTCTTCGGGGGTCTTCTCGCCGGACTCCTCCGCTATCTTCTTGTAGCTCTTTTGCTAGCGGAGGAGTCCGGCTTTCTTCCTCCCCGCCGCCGGCCTCTTCTCCCGACTTCGGGGGTCTTGTCCCCCTCTTCGGTTCTTCTGCCGGGCCACCGCGCCTTCTTATAGCTCTTTTGCAGGCGGTGGCCCGGTCTTCTGTCGCCGCCTTCCGTTCTTCTGTCGCCGCCTTCCGTTCTTCTGCCGGGCCACCGCGCCTTCTTATAGCTCTTTTGCAGGCGGTGGCCCGGTCTTCTGTCGCCGCTGTCGCCGCTGTCGCCGCCGCCTTCCCTTCTTGTTCTTCTTCTTGTTCTTCTTGTTCTTCTCCAGGAGATGTTGACACGTCGCTCTCTCCGGCCGGAATGCCAGAGCCGCGCTGCGCGGCCACTTATATAGTGACAATGGGGCGGTGTCACATGGTATATGTCACATGGGTTGGTCACATGGTGACCCCGCCCCCTTACGATGTCATAGTCCCCATGTGACATCAACCCATGTGACCAACCCATGTGACATATACCATGTGACACCGCCCCATTGTCACTATATAAGTGGCCGCTCAGCGCGGCTCTGGCATTCCGGCCGGAGAGAGCGACGTGTCAACATCTCCTGGAGAAGAACAAGAAGAACAAGAAGAAGAACAAGAAGGGAAGGCGGCGGCGACAGCGGTGACAGCGGCGACAGCGGCGACAGAAGACCGGGCCACCGCCTGCAAAAGAGCTATAAGAAGGCGCGGTGGCCCGGCAGAAGAACGGAAGGCGGCGACAGAAGAACGGAAGGCGGCGACAGAAGACCGGGCCACCGCCTGCAAAAGAGCTATAAGAAGGCGCGGTGGCCCGGCAGAAGAACCGAAGAGGGGGACAAGACCCCCGAAGTCGGGAGAAGAGGCCGGCGGCGGGGAGGAAGAAAGCCGGACTCCTCCGCTAGCAAAAGAGCTACAAGAAGATAGCGGAGGAGTCCGGCGAGAAGACCCCCGAAGACGGAAGACCCCCGGAGCTGTGCAATAAAATATTTTATCTCGTGTGTTGTTTTTTTTGGGTACTTTTATTTTACAGGTGAATGGGTAGGGGTACATTGTACCCCATACTCATTCACATAGGGTGGGGGGCCGGTATCCGGGGCCCCCTTATTAAAGGGGGCTCCCGGATTCCGATAAGCCCCCCGCCCGTAGACCCCGACAACCAACGGCCAGGGTTGTCGGGAAGAGGCCCTTGTCCTCATCAACATGGGGACAAGGTGCTTTGGGGTGGGGGGGCCGCGCGGCCCCCCCTTCCCCAAGGCACCCCCCATGTTGAGGGCACGCGGCCTGGTACGGCTCAGGAGGGGGGGCGCGCTCGCTCGCCCCCCTTTCCTGGCCGGCCGGGTAGCGTGCTCGGACAAGGGTCTGTTGTGGACTTTGGGGGGACCCCCACGCCGATTTTTTTCGGTGTTGGGGTTCCCCTTTAAGTCCATTCCAGGCGGCGGAGCCCGCGACGTCTCCGTCGCGGGCCCCGCCTACCTGCACACGCGCTCGAAATGAGCGGACTGTTGCCTCGTGTGTGGGCGAGTCCGCTCATTTCAAAAGTTGCGCGGACTTAGTACGACGAACAAAGTTTGCCGTATTTGTCCGCTCAAAAAGTGCAGTGTGTGGGCGTGTTCGTTCATTCAAAAGTTTGAGCGGACTGTTTGACGAACTTAGTTTCGGCAGACAGTCCCCGCGTGTGTACGCCGCCTAAAAGTATTCCTGCCCACAGTAAGTAAATCAACAGGGTTATATATATATATGGTTGCCTTTCAAGGTATTATAGTTCCTTTATATGGGAGGCAAATACCCATATCCAGCATGGGGAGTCCTCAGTTTGCAGTTTGTTGTCTCCTTGACGACTGCCGGGGGCGTCCTTATTTGCACTTTCCCTCACTGACAGATTCCCCCACATGAGCTCTGGTTGGGGCCAATGGTGGGACTGTGGTCAGAAAGGGGGTATGTTGCTCTCTTCATTGATGCACACTAGTGCTCCTAACATGCCGGTGGCGGGTCAATACAAAGAAAGTGTCTCCGGTATTTACGGACCACTCAAGCAGTGTCATTGTGAGCTTCCAAGTGGGAGGGGGGCCTAACAATGGATGCCCATGCCTCCAGGAGGGGTCATACAATAAGAGGGGCTATAAAAGGAAGAAATCAATCCTCACAAGTAGCAAAACCAAAACGGGCAGTGATGTATATCCCTGAGGAATAGATTGATCAAATAATACTTGAAACGCGCTGGAAACATGATTCCATTAAGCAAGTATATATGTGGCAAAACTAGACTAACATATTGCAATTGGCTTGGGGAGTAAAACTCAATATGCATATGTACATTGTTGTCTAACTGCATGTAGGCCAATTGTGGCCACTTGTGATTGCTTTTTGTGATTTTAAAATTTGTATTTTAAAAAGATTTGAGATTAAAGATGAAATGTTAATGAATATGTTTATATAGTTTGATTGCCTTTAAAGTTCCATGAGAGGTTGATCAGATTGTATTATTAGGTTCATTATTTTTGGAAATATCAACAACTGTTCCATTGGGCTGCGCACGCGCGTGCGCCGAAGTGCCGTTCCACCGCACATTCGCACAGGGAAACGATGATACTGACAGGAATGATTCCGATCTCTTCCCTGATAGTGCCCCCCCAATGGGCGGCCTATGGACACCCAGTCTGGACATTAACTCTGGATGTTCCTGATGAAAGGCTCAGATCAATTGTGGAGCATGCAGATTACCTGAGGATTCCAAAGAGTCATCTTCAGAGGGATACCCCTTCCATTTTATCAAATACTGGAGCTGTCTGGCCTTTCTGCAGTTTAAAATGGCTTCCACCTCAAATTCATTCTCCCCATTAACCTCAACTGGAGGGGGAGGCGGTTCTTTGTTTCCTGGGGAAGGACTGGGGATCACTGGTTTCAGTAAGGATGCATGGAATACTGGATGTATCCTGTAGGAACTGGGTAGGGTTAGCTCAAAGGCCACAAGATTTACCATTCTTTTAGTCCTGAAGGGACCTATGAATTTTGGGCTCAAATTCCGTGAAGGGTAAAGGGCAAGGTAACCTGAGATTGGTGGCGGATAGCCAAACCTCCTCACCTATTTTGAAGGCCGAGTTCCTCTTTCTTCCCTCTCATGGTATATCTTGTAAGTATCCTGAGTTCTTTGCATAGTCTTTTGAAAGTTTGATTGGATAGAGGTTATTCGGTCTTGAACAGCAGGGACCGAGATTTCTGGGCTAGAATTAGGGAGAGGAAAGGAGTGAAATACAAAATTCGACCAAAAAGGTGTTTGATTGGTAGCTGTATGTATGGAATTATTATAATCAAAATCTGCGAAGGGCCGAAGAGAAGACCAATCATCCTGGGAGCTGGAACAAAAGTAGCGGCGGTACTGTTCCAAGGTTTGGTTTGTCCACTCAGTCTGGCCATTGCTTTGGGGGTGATATGCGGAAGAGAGACAAACCTTAATTTCCAGTGCCTTGCAGATCTCTTTCCAAAACTTGGAGCTGAATTGGACGCCTCTGTCTGAGACGATACTATCAGGTACTCAGGTAGTTGTATCTAGAGCGGAGGGAGTGTCCACCGTAGCCCACCATGGTTAGAAAGTGTGCCATTTTCGAGAGACGTCAACAATGACCAGAATGTTAGTAAAGCCTTCTGGGGGTGGTAGATCGACAATAAAGTCCATGGAGATTTCCGCCCATGGCCGTTCTGGAATGGGCAGAGGCCTCAGCGGCCCCCAAGACTTAGCGTTAGAACCCTTACTGCACTGGCAAGAGATGCATGAGGCAATGTAATTTTTACAGTCCCGCCTCCACCCAGGCCACCAAAAGCAACGAGAGATTAATTTGGAGGTCTTTTGTGTCCCTTTTATGGTCATGGAAAGTCTTTAAGATTAAGGGTCTTACTTCTAGCCGGACAAAAAATGTATTCCGGGCTCAAAGCAAGTCATTGCGTTTCTCCAAGAAAGGCACCTCTGGGTCAGTACAGTGGCTGGACGCCAGTTTAATGGCAGTCAGGGATGAGCTTTATGTTCGAGTCAAACTCATGTTCGACTCGAACATTGGCTGTTCGCCAGTTCGCCAAACAATTTTGGGTGTTCGCGGCAAATTCGAAAGCTGCGGAACACCCTTTAAAAGTCTATGGGAGAAATCAAAAGTGCAAATTTTAAAGGCTTATATGCATAGTATTGTCATAAAAAGTGTTTGGGGACCTGGGTCCTGCCCCAGAGGACATATATCAATGCAAAAAAAAGTTTTAAAAGTGGCAGTTTTTTCGGAAGCAGTGATTTTAATAATGCTTAAAGTGAAACAATAAAAGCGTAATATTCATTTAAATTTCATACCTGGGGGGGGGTGTCTATAGTATGCCTGTAAAGGGGCGCATATTTCCCGTGTTTAGAACAGTCTGACAGCACAATGACATTCCTAAAGGAAAAAAAGTCACTTAAAACTATTAGCGCCTACAATGAATTGTCGGCCCGCAATACACATAAAAATTCATTGATAAAAATGGCATGGGGATTTCACCACAGGGGAACCCTGAACCAAAATATAAAAAAAATAATGCGTGGGGGTCCCCCTAAAAATCCATACCAGACCCTTATTCAAGCACGCAACCTGGCAGGCTGCAGGAAAAGAGGGGAGCGAGAGAGCGCCCCCCTCCTGAACTGCACCAGGCCACATGCCCTCAACATTGGGAGGGTGCTTTGTGGTAGCCCCTCAAAGCACCTGGTCCCCATGTTAATGGGGAGAAGAACCTCATCCCCACAACCCTTGCCCGGTGGTTGTGGGGGTCTGCAGGCGCAGATTCCGATAGGTCCCCACCCACAGACCCCCACAACCACCGGGCAATGGTTGTGGGGATGAGGCCCTTCTCCCCATCAACATGGGGACAAGGTGCTTTGAGGGGCTACCTCAAAGCACCCTCTAATGTTGAGGGCATGTGGCCTGGTATGGTTCAGGAGGGGGCGCTCCCACGCCCCCCCTCTTTTCCTGCGGCCTGCCAGGTTGCACGCTCGGATAAGGGTCTGGTATGAATTTTGAGGGGGACCCCCACGCCATTTTAATTTTGGTGTGGGGTTCCCCTTAATATCATACCAGACCTGAAGGGCCTGGCATGGAATTTAGGGGGACCCCCACACATTTTTGTTTTTAAATTTTGGTTCGGGGTTCTCCTGTGGGGAAATCCACATGCTTTTCTATCAATGAACTTTTATGTGTATTGCGGACCGACAATTCATTGTAGCCGCGAGTAGTTTTAAATAATTTTTTTTTTTTTTTTTTTTTTAGAAATGCTGTCAGACTGTTCTAAACACGGGAAACATGCGCCCCTTTACAGGCATACTATAGACACCCCCCCCCCCCCCTATGAAATTTAAAGGAATATTACACTTTTACTGTTTCACTTTAAGCATTATTAAAATCACTGCTCCCTAAAAAAAAATCAATTTTTAAAACTTGTTTTGCATTGAAACACTTTTTATGACAATACCATGCATATAAGCCTTTAAAATGAGCACTTTTGATTATTCATGTTCATGTCCCATAGACTTTAATGGTGTTCAAACACATTTTTAGCCTGTTTGCATGTTCTGGTGCGAACTGAACAGGGGGGGGGGGGGGGGTGTTCGGCTAATGGCAGTCATCAGATAAGTCTGAGTGAGAAGAGACTTTGCAGGAGACAGAATGGTGCTGGGTTCTCTGCAGAGGTAAATAGGGCTTTTAGTTTGACAAAAGCTTCCTAGGCTTCCTGGGACCACTGGAAATGATTGTGTTGACGGGTTAATTCAGTGATGGGTGAGACAATGAATGAGAAACCTATGATAAATCTTTGATAGAAGTTAGCAAAGCCTATGAACCGCTGGACTCCCTTTGTATCTGCCGGGGCCGGCCATTCCTGGATCGCCTTGACCTTTTGTGGGTCCATCGTGACTCCTTCTGTAGAGATGATGAATCACAAAAATTGAACAACAGTCTTTTCAAATTCACATTTCTCAGCCTTGAGGTACAGTCTATTTTTCCTAAGGATTGTCAGAACTTTTTTCACATGAACTTGGTGCAATTCAACTTGGTGGCAGAAAAGATAAGGATGTCGTCCAAGTAAACTACTACAAAGTTGTCGAGATTTCATGAAAAATATTACTCACTAGATGTTGAAATGTGGCCGGGGCATTGCACAGCCCAAACGGCATCACTAGGTATTCATAGTGTCCAAATCTGGAACTGAAAGCGATTTTCCATTCATTACCGGAACAAATTCCAGTGAGGTTATAAGCACCCCATAGGTCTAGTTTGGAGAAGATTCAGGTGGAATAACGTTGGAATAACTCTGGGATGAGTGGGAGCGGATACTGATTTTTAATGGTTATCTTGTTGAGCTCCCTGTAGTCAACGCAAGGTCTCAGGGAGCCGTCTTTCTACCCCAAAAAATTATAATTTTAGCTCCAGCTGGTGAAGAGGATGGATGAATAAAGACTTTCTCCAGATTTTCATCAATGTATGCTTTTAGGGCAGTGGTCATCAACCCTGTCCTCAGGGCCCACTAACAGGCCAGGTTTGGAAGATAACTGAAATACATCACAGATGATATCATTTGCTGTACAGTGATTGCAGTATTCTAGTCTGCATCTTTCCAAGGTAATACATAAAATCTGGCCTGTTAGTGGACCCTGGAGACAGGGTTGACGACCGCTGTTTTGGGGCTGCTGACTCAGTCTCAGACAGCGGAAATATGCGGCCGAATGGGTAAGAGACTCATCAGCCAAATGGACCTGAAGACATTGTTTCTTAGCCTGAAGCAGGATGTGTAGTTTTTGAGCCAATGAAATGTCCAGAAAGCAACTGCAGGCCCCTGAGTCAATTATAGCCAGTAGACGATTTTCTTCTTCCGCTAGCTGTAGGGAGACAGAGACGGTGACATAAGTCTGAGTAAAACCAGTAACTTGATAGTTCACGATAGACTGTGAAGGTGACTTACTAGGTCTCACAGGACATTTGCGAAGGTAATGTCCTGTTCCCTCTGCAGTACAGGCATAAGTTGGCTTGGCGTCTACATTGCCTTTACATCTGAGTAAAAGTGCACTAATCCTCACTTGTTGATTAACCACTTCAGCCCCAGAAGATTTGGCTGCTCAATGACCAGGCCGTTTTTTGCGATACTGCACTGCACTGCTTTAACTGACAATTGCGTGGTCATATAACGCTGTACCCAAACAAAATTGACGTCCTTTTTTTCCACAAATAAAGCTTTCTTTTGATGGTATTTGATCATCTCTGCGGTTTAAATTTTTTGTGCTATAAACAAAAAAAGACCAATAATTTTGAAAAAAACACAATATTTTGTACATTTTGCTATAATAAATATCCCCAATTTTTTTTTAAAAAGCAATTTTTTTCCTCAATTTAGGCTGATATGTATTCTTCTACATATTTTTGGTAATAATAATCCCAATAAGTGTATATTGATTGGTTTGCGCAAAAGTTATAGCGTCTACAAAATAGGGGATATATTTATGGTATTTTTTTTTTTTTACTAGTAATGGCAGTGATCAGCAATTTTTATCAGGGCTGTGACATTATGGCGAACAGATCAGACACGTTTGACACACTTTTGGGACCACTGGCATTCATACAGCGATCAGTGCTATAAAAATGCACTGATTACTGTTTGAATGTCACTGGCAGGGAAGGGGTTAACAGTAGGGGGCGATCAAGGGGTTAAATGTGTGTCCTAGGGTGTGATTCTGTGGAGGGATGGGACTTCCTGGGTGAGGAGACTAATTGTTGTTCATATTTAGTATGAACAACAGATCACTCTCATCACCCCTGACAGCACGGAGATCTGTCTGTTTACATTGACAGATCTGCGTTCTGTCTCTGTGGAGTGATCGCGGGTGTCCGTGGTCATTGCATTGCACCGCAGGCATGCACGCATCCCCTATTGGACGAAAGGCAAACCGGCCTACAGCTAGGATGGTTCACCCAGGGGAGCCAACCTGCGGCGGTATAACTGCTGTGGCTGGTCGGGAAAGGGTTGCCAGGCCCTTTCTAGGTTTTGGTAGCAGTTTTGTAAGTTGCAGATGTTATTATTCTCTATTACTATGACTGATTTATTAACAACCTAAACACTATTATATTGTGGCCCTCTTTTTTTTTTTGGGTAGGGGGGTCATGAGTAATTACACTCCCCAAACAGGATATTGCACTAATCCTGTAGGTAAATAAGAAAACCAGAACCTTAGCTATGTAAACAAGTGGGTTTGATAATAAAATTGACAGTGCCTCTACCCAGAACAGGACCACTGTAAGGAGAGAGAGTTCCCTTCCTGGGAAATTAACCAGTAACCTAATAAAAATAAGTGGAAGTAGATGACATACTGCATAAAACATTAATCATACAGTAAGTATATACATTATTTGCACACCAATATGGAAATAACATGAGCTTTATATAATAAAAGATTAATAATAGTACATACTGTAAATCCAGTGTACAAAGAGATATTGTCAGTAACAAGTCCTGGTGGAATTTTGCACATATAGTCTGGTAAATATAGTTATTAATAGAGATAACTCCATATAAATGTTGCAGCAAAGTTCAGTTTCTGGGGCACCTAAGGATTATTTAAATGTGGTGTCTGTCTTGGTGTCAGAGACCTGAAGACAAGATATTGGATAATAGGGAGGTCATCCAGCCATTGTCTAACCAGCCTGGAATGCAGCTTTTCACCAACAGAAACCATGTAGTGGCACTGGAACTCAGAGTAAGCCTATCTGTGTCCTTAGTAGCTTTTAATCTGTCATAAAACGGAATTTCAAACTACCAAGTGGCTGTCAGATGCTTAGCCTGGCTTTATGTATCTATGCTGGTTATTGAGCCCTGAGCTAAAACTAGCTATATAATCCAATACCAGAAAGGACAGGGTTAACCATAAAAACAAGAGCTGCATATAAACTATATTGCAATAAACAACTTCCCGTACCAACATACAGTATATACAGACTCACACACACACACTGTATCACAGACTTAGCTATCTAGTTTAGCGTGTGTAAGATAACAACCAGGGGACAGATATAATTATGTCACCAGACTGTAGATATATACAGTATATACCATATATTTATATAAGTTGAAGCCATGGGCAAACTATTAAACACAGGAGCACTTGTCTAATAATCCCTGCTTCTGGTCTGGATTAAGTAACAGTTCTTCCATGGACAGAACATGGGTCTCAGACTTTCTCCCTCTGTTCAATTCCTCCTTCTTAGGTTTCCAACCCAACTACTCAGAGACAGTAAGTGCTTTACATAATTAATTCTGTGAAAGTCAACGCAGCTATTTATAAATACAGACAGTAGAGGGCAGAAGATTCCTACACAATCATACACTTTTTCAAATTACCTGTAGAATCATCTAGTCATCTACTCGTCATCGCTGTCACAATATAGTAAGCCAAGTCAACCTCAATAAAACCTCTGGTACAAAAATAATTATAGAATGTCATTTGACACTTCATCCATTTATTTTCAACTGCACCGCTTCTCTGCAACAGCCGTTTGCAGTAGATGATCTACATTCACAAATAAGTAATTCCTAAGCACTAGGCTCACATATGTGTGGCTGAGCAATGTGCACAATTTCCCAACCCACAGAAAAATGTGCTGCACTTTAGCAGACCACAGGGGTACTATTAATTCTTAATGGCACATTGGCATCAACAACCGAGTCATGTTTTCCATCAATGCCAAACTGCATGGTACTGCGCTATTTTTTTTAAAAAGGATCAGGTACTGACTCATGTATGCGACTTATCTCTGACTCGTGTATGCGACTTATCTTCGGGCACCTCATTTACAGCGTTTCCGGATCTACAGACCCAGGCACAATTACCCCATAATATCCATACCAGATCCTTCAGGAATGGATTTTAAGGGGAACTCCACGCCAAATTTAAAAAAAATGGTGTGGAATTCCCCCTAAAAATCCATACCAGACCCTTTATCTGAGCACGCAACCTGGCAGGCCGCAGGAAAAGAGAGGGGGACGAGAGAGTGCCCCCCTCCTGAACAGTACCAGGCCACATGCCCTCAACATCGGGAGGATGCTTTGGGGTCCCCCCCAAAGCATCTTGTTCCTATGTTGATGAGGACAAGGGCCTCATCCCCACAACGCTGGTCGGTAGTTGTGGGGGTCTGTGGGCGGGGGGGCTTATCAGAATCTGGAAGCCCCCTTTAACAAGGGGATTCCCAGATCCCGCCCCCTCTGTTTGAAATGGTAAGGGGTTACAAATGTACCCCTAGCATTTCACAAAGAAAGTGTAAAAAATAGTTTAAAAAGACACACACACCATTGCAAAAGTCCTTTATTAAAAATAAAAAAATTAAAAAAAGATTCCAGCGGTGGTAATCCATTCTTGCTATCCAGCGACGGATGATCATCTCTCTCTGGGGTCCACAATGGCTGATCTGATCCAGCGATGGGTGATCTCTCCCTCCAGTGCAGAGCATCCATCCTCTGTCTCCACCGATCCCCACAGTGTCTACGGTGGAGACAGAGGATGGATGTGCTGCGCTGGAGGGAGAGATCAGCCATCGCTGGACCCCGGAGAGATGATCATCCGTCGTTTAATAAAGGACTTTTGCAACGGTGTGTGTATCTTTTTTAACTATTTTTTACACTTTCTTTGTGAAATGGTAGGGGTACTTTAGTACCGCCTTACCATTTCAAACGGGGGGCGGGATCTGGGGATCCCCTTGTTAAAGGGAGCTTCCAGATTCTGATAAGCCCCCCGCCCGCAGACCCCCACAACAACCGGCCAGGGTTGTGGGGATGAGATCCTTGTCCTCATCAACATGGGGATAAGGTACTTTGGGGGGACCCCAAAGCATCCTCCCAATGTTGAAGGGTCTGGTATGGATATTGGGGGTAACCCCACATCATTTTTTTTTTAAATTTGACGAGGGGTTCCCCTTAATATCCATACCAGATCTGAAGGGCCTGGTTACTGAATTTGGGGGAACCCCGCGCTTTTTTTTTATTTTTATTTTTATCAATCACTTTCAATGACTGTTCTCTGTATTACGGGGAGCTGACGATTCATTATAGTCGCAAGTGATTTTAAATGACTTTTTTTCCTGCAGAAATGACACTTCAAGAAGGGACAGTTCTAAGCACGGGAAACATGCGCCCATTTACAGGCACACTATACACACCCCCCAGGTACAAAATTTAAAGGAATATTACACTTTTATTGTTTCACTTCAGTTTTTAAAACTTTTCTTTGCATTGATACATGTCCCCTGGGGCAGGACCCAGGTCCCCAAACACTTTTTAGGACAATAACTTGCATATTAGCCTTTAAAATTAGCACTTTTGATTTTGAACGTTTAAGTCCCATAGACTTTAATAGGGTTCTAAAGTTCACACGAAGTTTAGGTCTGTTCGCAGGTTCTGGTGCGAACCGAACCGGGGGGGGGGGGGGGGGGTGTTCGGCTCATCCTTATTCAGGGACTTCTTTTCCTGTATTTCTGCTGATAGAGTAGATCATTGAAATGAATAGTCTGCCCACACACAGAACACAGGCCACAATAGTGTGAAACTAGTGTAATACGAAAATACAAGTCTTCTAGAAGTGTAGGTCTATTAACAGAGGTGTCACAGTGGAGCCTCACTGTTTGTCTGTGGAATATGTGTGTGCTGCCAACTTGATGTGAGAATGACAGTTTATACATGTGGCCAACCGAGAACAACCATTTGCCTTCAAAACAAAAGAGATGAATACAGTAATAAAGTTTAAACAGACTGAATAAAATGTTTATGCCTTGGAATGCTGACCGTGAGGCTGCTCTTTGCTAAAACCTTTGACGGGGATTTCTATTTGTGAACAGCTGCAATTACCCACTTTTTGTATAGTATGCTGTGCTAAGGTAATACACAAGGACATATTATGGTGGTCTATTAAAACCAGTGTAGATCCTGATTTTGATCTTATACCAGCAATAACAACTTCATTTCATATGATGGCATGAAATACAGTCCTTTACTAATGAAAAACCACCATTGCTTTTTTTTTGGCACCTGCAATGCCTTTATTGAATGCACATAGTCAATCAGAATTCAGGTGCAAAATGGACCCATTTATTTTAATCAAAACAGGTACAAATCGGATCCCGGTCAATTAATCTTTACATGCTGTTATCATTCTATACTAACTCAGAATGCATTTTCTTAACCTATTCTGACACCAGCCAGAAAATACTGTCTATTGATTCAGAAAAAAAATATTAACTTGTGTAACACATCACTGTGCCCAGTATTGATTTTAAAAACATGCTGATGTACAGAATAGCTCCAACACATACTTTTTTTTTGCCCATAAACTTTTACTGGTAGAAAGCCAAAGCACTTAGGTTTACTGTTGCTCATAAAACAGAAGAAAACACACAAGCAAATTGCAAGAGAATGAATATGGCTGCATCACTTTACTGCAGACAAGGGCAAACTGTTTTACATATTATTCTGAGGCTAGAATTGGTCAGTGAGATGGGTGTATAAAGGATATTAAAGAGCGTTTAGATAAATGACTTTTGAAGTTGCATCTATTAATTCTGCTTTTAGCATTTACTACATGCCATATGTGAAAGTGAGTTAATTTATAACTGTCCTTTGTAGATAATTGGAGTACAACCAATACAAGAGACAACATCTACAGTAATGATATGCCAAGCAGCACATTGACCACAACACTCAACAGAGTCCTGTTAATTACATTGTGCCACATCATCTCATATATTCAGAAGCAAATAAGAAAACTGGCAGGCACATTTTTCTTCCCTTTATATCAGCCTAACAATATCTCACCCAAATGCCCTTTACAAAGGCCTTCAGAGATGGGAGAAGAGAAGCTGCTATAAAACACAATGATGAATGACTCTTCTCATTCTAATAGACACTGCCAAAGGCAATTACAGCAGGTAACAGAATATTCAATAGGGCAGTGCAAAAAGTAATGATGATGGGCAAAGTGCGTATCTCATAGCAACCAATTAGATTTCTGGATGGTCACCAAGGATTGGTCACCAAGGATTACTGCACTTTGCACATTACATAAGGCCTTTGGAACCTACCAGCTAGAAATTGTAACTTAGGGTTCAGTCTTCAGGCCATCGGAAGTGCTGTTGCTACTCACATATTATCATACTCATCATACATTAATGACCGCATTACATCTCTCTAGTGAATTGAAACAGTCACACAGAGGCTTAATGATCTGGTAATTGGAATTTATGTCATGTTAAATAGGCAAAATGTTTGATGTGGACCTAAAATAAAGCACCATTCTTGAAACATTTCTAATACCTTGGTTACCAGAAATACGACCTGTATGTGTGTAAATATATATATATATATATATATATATATACATATACATATATATATATATATATATATATATATATATATATATATATATATATATATATATATATATATATATATAAAAAATGAATATTACTGGATATTGAAACAAAGGAATGATATTTGGGAACGGGTGCTTTACATTCCAAGATGAATCTATAGATAGGAAGAGCATACATGACCACATTTTAGAGATATATACTGTATCATCAAAAAATGTTACACATTTATTATTAATGTGCCCCTGTTGCCACAGTGAAAATAACATAAATCCAAGCTAGCTTGTAAAAGAAAAAAATGTAATACTTACCTATGCAGCTGGCAGTGTGTTAATCTTCATGCTCTTGAACAACTGTACTGCTGCTATCTGATATTTTTGGTGTGTGGGAAAATACGTCTCACACTGGGCTCAGTGGTTCCTTCCAAAGACCTTTCATGAGATTATCGACCACATCCCAAAATAAAGCCATGTTCCCCAGATACAACCGATGAGAAATAAAAAGCCATGACCATTGGCAAAAAGTGGCCACGGCACTGTTATTGGTTTTTACATATAAAACAATTCATAAGACTTTATTATCATCATAAATAACAGAATTAACTTTGATAAACAAAACAAAATTTGCTCAGTTGTCAGAACTCGAGCAGCAGCAACACATACTAACATTGAAGTATTATGCCCCCCCTAGGGTTCTAGGGTGACCCAACCGCATAACAGTGCTTGCGACTGAGACAGGAGGGAGAGAGCTCTTTTGCTGAATGTTCTGGCCATAGGGAAAGGAAATTCCCATCTCCAGTGGCCCTTTTATAGCTTATCCACACATTCCAGACTATTCCAGGCTTCCCAATTGGTCCATTCTAAAACCCATATTCTGCATATTTAAAGTGATCGTACATGCTAAATCCAGCTATACTTTAAACACGAGTTTAATTAATACTGATTGGGCTGGGGTGGCCACAATGTGAAGCAAGTGGGTCCAAATTAGGCCCCCTTTTTTCATTATTACAGGACACTGGGGGCCACGGGGGCAGTGGTAGGAACCACAGCACCTTTCAACACTATATGAGCAAATGTTCCTGGGGCTCTTCAAAGGGGAAAACATCTATTACACCATCCACCAGAAAAATAAAAATACAGTTTCTTTTTTACAAGTCGGCTTTGCTTTATACCCCTTGGTAACAGGTTACTTTAGGGAAAATACTAATATGCATATCATTATATGAATATGAAAGGTTTTTTTTTTTTTAAAAAAGGCCTGAAGAGTATCTGGATGAAAGGATCTGGACCTTTGTCTTTTTATAAGGTTCTACCCAATTGCTTCTATACAGAGCACTTTCAAAGAAAGTGGGACACATTCAAAGATTTTTAAAAAGGATTTCTGCAAACAGATGTACTGAAGGTTTTTATGATTTTTGTCAAGTTTTGCCTGATAATCTTCTTTCCTTCTTTCTTAGTTTCTGTTATACAATTTTCTAAATACATATTTTTTCTCATTCACTGGTGTGTGCTGATAAGGCTACACTGATAGGGTCCCTGATAGGCTGCACAAATGGGCACTGAGGTCACACTGATGGGTACTAATGAGGTGGCATTGATGGGCACTGATGCTGAGGCACTGATAAGGCTACACCGATATGTGGCACTGATATGCAGCCCTGATGGGCACTGATAGGCTGCATTGATGGGCACTGATAGGTGGCAGTGATAGGTGGTGTAGTGCAAGGGTCTGCCTGATTGGATACAGAATTATTGGATAGATAGGTGTGTCCTCGTATTATAAACTATTGGTAAATCTAAAGGAGATTGTACAGAAATTGTACAATTAGATTGTATAGTGTAAGGCCACCTTTATACAACTAAAGTGAACTAGTCACACTTTTGGTGGCATTAATTGTAACGGCACCCCAAACACACAAGCAAACACACAATTTGCTGTGTGAAAAAACAAGTGTCAAATGCAGCAAAACACCCAGTAAAGGATGTGCAAATGGTAACATGTCCCATATGCTAATTTGCCACGTGTGCGATCCTACTATGTTAGGTGTGAATGGGCTCCTGAATGTGAAATTGGTGAAACAATGAGACTTCATTCACATCTGCATTTCTGAATGCATATGCAAATGCACCAAGAAAAGCATTAAAAAGCACGCCACGCTCTGCTCTAAAAAAAAGTTCTGGTGCATTTTTTTGGGGCCTTTGTTATGAGTAGTGCAGCCCATTCAAGTGAATGGGCTGCCCTATGCATGATGAGTACAAACCTTTCCAAACACCCAAAAAAAGGCATGCAAAAATTTGAGTTCCCATTTTGCAGAAATGGGAATGGGGCCTGACAGCTGAGTGTCTTCATCCACGCCATACTAGTATAAATCTAGCCAGACACTAGGGATGAGCTTCGTGTTCGAGTCGAACATACGTTCGACTCGAACATCAGCTGTTCGCCCGTTCGGCGAATTCCGAACATTATGGGCCGTTCGCGCCAAATTGGTGTGGCGCTCAAGGCCCACAATGCACTGCGATGGCACAGTGCATTGCTGGCTCATGATTGGCCAAGCATGCACTGTGACCCCGCATGCTTGGCCAATCACAGCGCTGGCAGCGAGGAGAGCCATGATTGGCCACAGGCAGGATGCCTGTGGCCAATCATAGCTCAGGCTGTGTAGTACACGCCCCACACTATATAAGGCCGCCAGCGCGGCGGCCTTGTGTAGTGTGTTGGCGTCTGAAGCAGTTAGTGGGTGTTCTGTGTACCTTCAACACAGTATACACCGATCGTTATCGGCCGATTTTTCGATCTTGCTCTTCTGTTGTGGTTGTTGTCTGCGTGCCCTGACCGCAGTATACACCGCTATATTCACCTCACCTATATAGCTAGCGATATATCTATCTTTTATAATAGAGCTTGCAGTCAGTGTTAGGAGCGTGTGTGTGCTGTCTGCGTGCTCTGTACCCAGTACACACCGCTATATCCACCTACATAGCTCTTCTCTATTTGAGCCATCTGCCATCTGCAGGAGTTATTGGAAGTTGTGTGTGCCTCCAGCACAGCACAGTATACATCTGTATGTACCCTTTATTGCTGGTGTTCTATAATAAAGGCATCTGCAGGAGTTAGTGGGTGTTGTGTGCCTCCAGCACAATATACACCTGTATCTACCCTTTATTGCTGTTCTCTAATAGAGCCATCTGCAGGGCTTAGTGGGTGTTGTGTGCCTCCAGTACAGTATACCCCTTTATCTACCCTTTATTGCTGGTGTTCTATAATAAAGGCATCTGCAGGAGTTAGTGGGTGTTGTGTGCCTCCAGCACAATATACACTACCCAATTGCTGTTTTACCCAACTCCCTTCAGGCCATTACCATGTCTGGAAGGCCAGCAAGGAGAGGCAGACAGGTGCGAGCCGATAAAAGAGGGCAAGCAGGCTCTGTGTCTAGAGACAACAGTGCTGGTCGTGGACGCGGTGCATCGTCATCATCAGCACGTGGCCATGGGACACGCTTGTCCTTCTTTTCGGCAGCTGGACATGTTGAGCCGTAACATGCCAACGACTTGGTAGAGTGGATGACCAAGCCCTCTTCATCCTCCTCATCCTCTCTCACCCAGTCTCAGGGTACTAGCAAAGCAGCTGTCAACGCATCGTCTTCCCTCGTCTCAATGTCATCATCAGTGACTCCTTCCCTAGACCCACCACGTCCTCCTGAGGAGTCTCCTAAACTCTTTGAGCACAGTGTTGGGTATATGCTCCAGGAGGATGCCCAGTGTTTTGTAGGCTCTGATGATGATACTCAGCTAGAGGAAGGCAGTAGCGTGAATGCAGAGAGAGGGGATGCTCAAGAAGCACAGCAATCTGGCAGTCATGTTCAACAAGCTGCAGCATACTGCCAGGTTTGCTACAGCGATGAAGAGGGAGGGGATGATGAGGGTACTAACTCCACGTGGGTGCCTAGTAGGAGAGAGGAGGAGGAGGAGGCACATGTCCAATGAGGCAGGATGTCCTCCGGGGGCCAGCTTAGGGGCAGCACACCGACTGAATCACACCGCAGAGCTCCGCGTGTTCGGGGGCGCTGCCTCTGCGCGTTATTCTTAAAGTTCTTTGGTGTGGGCCTTTTTTGAGACGAGTACATCAGATCGCACCACTGCTATTTGCAACATATGTCTCAAGCGTATCTCGCGTGGCCAAAACATCAGCCGCTTGGGCACCACATGCTTGACCAGACATATGTTGACCTGCCATGCAGCTCGTTGGCAAGCGTACCTCAAAGACCCACACCAAAGAACAAAGCGGACCTCTCCTTGCTCCTCGTCAGCTGGCATCTCCAACCCCACTAGACCTTCAGTCCTCTCTGAAACCTGCTCTGAGAGGAATGAAGGTGTAGAATTAGGTGTGTCACAGCCAAGTGCTTCCGGGCCCTCTGCTAGCAGTACACCCACGTCCGATTATAGCAGGCAAATGTCCCTGCCCCAGCTGCTGGACCGGCGAAAGAAGTTCACTCCCAGCCATCCACATGCCCAGCGGTTGAATGCTAGCTTGGCTAAATTGCTAGCACTTCAACTGCTGCCTTTTCAGTTGGTAGACTCGGCCCCCTTTCCGTGAGTTTGTACAATGTGCGGTTCCTCAGTAGCAGGTCCCCAAACACCACTTTTTCTCACGGAAGGCGATTCCGGCTCTCTACCGGCATGTGGAAGGCAATGTCCTTGCCTCGCTGGACAGGGCCTTATATGTGACATGCCCACCAGGTGGAACTCAACGTTGGCCATGCTGCAGCGGCTGCACACGCAGCAGAGGGCCATCAATGAGTACCTGTGCGACTACAGCACCAGGACAGGGTCAGGAGAGCTCAGTTTTTTCTCACCACGCCAGTGGGGCATGATCAGGGATGCATGCACTGTCCTGTCACTGTTTGAGGAGCCCACAAGGATGGTGAGCAGTGACAGTGCATGCATCAGTGACACTGTACCTCTTGTCCACCTCTTGGAGCATATGCTGCATGGAATAATGGACAGTAGTGATGGACGAACTTCCGACGGGACGTTTCGCGAACGCGAAACGCGAACGGACACAAACGTTCGCGAAAACGACCGTTCGCCGCGGGCTCCATTGACTTCAATGGGAGGCGAATTTCGCAAACCTTTAGGTCGAATTTGCGGCCACGGGGTAATTATTAGGGGGTAGCACGTAGTCCCACCACCTGGACAATAGCATAATACATGTATGAGGTGAATTTGGGATCGATAACTACAAGCATTTTTTTTTTATTTGGGAAATTGTTCTGACAATTCAGGACTATGGAGCTAATGAAGGCAATGGAGGAGAGGGAAGGTCAGGGACCAGGGTAGGCAAACAAGAGGGTGCAGGAGATACAGAGCACTGACAGCAGCACCGTAATACAGAGCACTGACATCAGCACCGTGACATACAGCGCTGACAGCAGCTCCGTGACATACAGCGCTGACAGCAGCTCCGTGACATACAGCGCTGACAGCAGCTCCGTGACATACAGCGCTGACAGCAGCTCCGTGACATACAGCGCTGACAGCAGCTCCGTGACATACAGCGCTGACAGCAGCACCGTGACATACAGCGCTGACAGCAGCTCCGTGACATACAGCGCTGACAGCAGCTCCGTGACATACAGCGCTGACAGCAGCTCCGTGACATACAGCACTGACAGCAGCTCCGTGACATACAGCGCTGACAGCAGCTCCGTGACATACAGCGCTGACAGCAGCACCGTGACATACAGCGCTGACAGCAGCTCCGTGACATACAGCGCTGACAGCAGCTCCGTGACATACAGCGCTGACAGCAGCTCCGTGACATACAGCGCTGACAGCAGCTCCGTGACATACAGCGCTGACAGCAGCTCCGTGACATACAGCGCTGACAGCAGCACCGTGACATACAGCGCTGACAGCAGCTCCGTGACATACAGCGCTGACAGCAGCTCCGTGACATACAGCGCTGACAGCAGCTCCGTGACATACAGCACTGACAGCAGCTCCGTGACATACAGCGCTGACAGCAGCTCCGTGACATACAGCGCTGACAGCAGCACCGTGACATACAGCGCTGACAGCAGCTCCGTGACATACAGCGCTGACAGCAGCTCCGTGACATACAGCGCTGACAGCAGCTCCGTGACATACAGCGCTGACAGCAGCTCCGTGACATACAGCGCTGACAGCAGCTCCGTGACATACAGCGCTGACAGCAGCTCCGTGACATACAGCGCTGACAGCAGCTCCGTGACATACAGCGCTGACAGCAGCACCGTGACATACAGCGCTGACAGCAGCTCCGTGACATACAGCGCTGACAGCAGCTCCGTGACATACAGCGCTGACAGCAGCTCCGTGACATACAGCGCTGACAGCAGCTCCGTGACATACAGCGCTGACAGCAGCTCCGTGACATACAGCGCTGACAGCAGCTCCGTGACATACAGCGCTGACAGCAGCTCCGTGACATACAGCGCTGACATCAGCACCGTGACATACAGCGCTGACAGCAGCTCCGTGACATACAGCGCTGACAGCAGCTCCGTGACATACAGCGCTGACAGCAGCTCCGTGACATACAGCGCTGACAGCAGCTCCGTGACATACAGCGCTGACAGCAGCTCCGTGACATACAGCGCTGACAGCAGCACCGTGACATACAGCGCTGACAGCAGCTCCGTGACATACAGCGCTGACAGCAGCTCCGTGACATACAGCGCTGACAGCAGCTCCGTGACATACAGCACTGACAGCAGCTCCGTGACATACAGCGCTGACAGCAGCTCCGTGACATACAGCGCTGACAGCAGCACCGTGACATACAGCGCTGACAGCAGCTCCGTGACATACAGCGCTGACAGCAGCTCCGTGACATACAGCGCTGACAGCAGCTCCGTGACATACAGCGCTGACAGCAGCTCCGTGACATACAGCGCTGACAGCAGCTCCGTGACATACAGCGCTGACAGCAGCTCCGTGACATACAGCGCTGACAGCAGCTCCGTGACATACAGCGCTGACAGCAGCTCCGTGACATACAGCGCTGACAGCAGCTCCGTGACATACAGCGCTGACAGCAGCTCCGTGACATACAGCGCTGACAGCAGCTCCGTGACATACAGCGCTGACAGCAGCACCGTAAGCAGCCCCAGGAGGAAGTCAGCACAGCACAGGGATGGTGTGATCCCCTCATAATAAGAACCCCCAGGAGGAAGTCAGCACAGCACAGGGATGGTGGGAGCCCCTCATAATAAGAACACCCAGGAGGAAGTCAGCACAGCACAGGGATGGTGGGAACCCCTCATAATAAGCAGCCCCAGTAGAAATATGACACCGCTCAACCTCTTCAAAGAGGAGGGTAGGGGCATATAGTACGGTGTGCTTTTTTGGGTCAGGGAAGTGAGCCAAATGAATTAAGAAGGTCTGTGTGCTTGATTCCAAAAATTGTTTATAGACATATACATGGTCTACTGATCACATGTGTTGAATTCCTCCGAGATCCATGCCTCATTCATTTTTAGAAATGTGAGGTAGTTAACACTGTGGTGAGCTAGGCGAGTACGCTTATCGGTCACAATCCCCCCTGCTGCGCTGAACGTCCTTTCGGACAGGACACTGGATGAGGGGCAAGCCAACAGTTCGATTGCAAATTGGGCAAGCTCTGGCCAGAGGTCAAGCCTGCCCACCCAGTAGTCTAGGGGTTCATCACTCCTCAGAGCGTCCACATCGGCCGTTAACCCAATGTAGTCGGACACCTGACGGTCTAGGCGTTCCCTGATGCTGGATCCGGATGACACCTGTCGATGGGTCGGCTGAAAGAATGACCTCATATCCGAAGTCACCAACACATCTTCAAACCGGCCTCTTCTTGCAGGCGCTGTTGGATTGGTACCCGCAAATCCTTCTCTGGGAGTGGGAATTGCTCCTCTGCCAGCGCACGCAAAAGCAGAATGCAGCATTTCTCGAAGCAAGGCCTGGAAGTGCTGCATTCTGACAGCCCTCTGCGACGGCGGTAACATTTCCGCCATTTTGTGTTTGTACCGGGGGTCTAAGTACGTTGCCACCCAGTACTGGTCCTTGACCCTCATGCTTTTTATACGGGGGTCCCTATTAAAACACTGGAGCATGAAGGCCCCCATTTGCACTAAAGTGGAAGCGGTGTGGTGGCCTGGCTCCTGCTCATCATCCAGGATAATGTCGTCCTCTTCATTCTCCTCTCCCCATCCTCGCACAACAGGGATCCCAGAAAGGTTTAAAGCATGCTCTTCTTGCTCCTGCTCATCCGCCCCGGCACCATCCTCCTCTGACTCCTCATCAGACTCCTGTTGTTGACTTGTCTCAGATAGAGTAGCCCCCCCTGGGAATTCATCCAGCATTGCGACTTCCTCATCTTCCCGCTCCTGCTCCTCCACAGCCTGATCAATGACACGACGCAATGCACGCTCCAGAAAGAAGGCATAAGGTACCATGTCACTGATGGCGCCATGGCTGCGACTGACCAGTTTGGTGATCTCCTCAAATGGCCGCAGAAGTCTGCATGTGTCGCGCATGAGCAGCCACTGGCGCGGTGAAAAAAAACCCAGCTCCCCAGAACCGTTTCTTTCGCAGAGTTCATACAGGTAGACGTTAACTGCACGTTTCTGCTGGAGCAGCCTATCAAGCATATAGAAGGTTGAGTTCCATCGCGTCGGGCAATCGCAAATAAGACGTCTGACCGGCAGATGGTGTCGCCGCTGAATGTCAGCAAGGCGAGCCATGGCCGTGTAAGATCTTCTGAAATGGGCCGAGATTTTCCTTGCCTGCCGCAAGATGTCCTGGACCCCAGGGTATTTGACAAGGAATCGCTGCACGACCAAGTTTAAGACGTGTGCCATGCACGGCACGTGCGTGATTTTGCCCTGTTTCAATGCGCTAAGCAGATTGGCACCGTTGTCACACACCACTTTACCAACTGTCAAATTGAGCGGTGTTAGCCACTCATCTGCCTGTGAACGCAAAGCTGAAAGGAGTGCCGGGCCAGTGTGGCTCTTTGCTTCCAGGCACAACAGACGCAGCACGGCATGGCAACGTCTCACCTGGCATGTGGAATAGGTTCTGGGGAGCTTGGGCGGTGCAGTGGAAGAGACGCTAGCAGCGGAAAAGGAGGAGGCAGCTGAGGAGGAGAGGGAGGAGGATGGAGTAGGAGGAGGAGAAGAAGAGTCAGGCCTGCATGCAATCCGTGGCGGTAAAACCAAATCTACACGGGTGCCACGGGTTACATGCTTGACGACCGTCAGAAGGTTCACCCAGTGGGCAGTAAAACTGATATACCTTCCCTGCCCGTGTTTGCTAGACCACGTGTCTGTGGTCAGATGTATCTTGGCACCGACACTGTGTGCCAGAGATACATTCACTTGCCGCTGAACATGGCCATATAGCTCTGGGATGCCCTTCTCTGAGAAATACTTCCTTCCTGGGACCTTCCATTGTGGTGTTCCAATGGCCACAAATTTGCGAAAGGCCTCCGAGTCCACCAGTTTATATGGCAGTAGTTGGCGGGCTATGAGTTCTGACAAGCCAGCCGCCAACCGTTGGGCAAGAGGGTTATCCGGCGTCATCATTTTTTTACGCTCAAACATTAGGCCCACGGAAGCCTGCCTTTTTGCAGAAAAATGTGAGCTTGGCGTGATGGAAGGTGGAGTGGAGGACAATTGTGAGGAGAGAGGAGAAGGAGAAGTAGAAGACGAGGCTGGACGGTGAGAGCCTGCAGTGTGGCTTTGTGTGTTCCGTTGCTCCCACTGGGCTCGGTGATGGCTGCTCATGTGCCTTCTTAAGGCGGTCGTCCCTAGGTGAGTATTGGGCTTACCGCGACTAACGCGTTGACTGCAAAGATTGCAGATGGCAACGCTATTGTCAGCAGCGGACACGTTAAAAAAAGCCCACACTGCGGAGCCATGTGCCGGTGTCCTGGGAGCGCCAGATGTGACCGTACATGGTCGATGACTCGCTCCTGATACATTTGCAGTCTGCTTTGTCCCTGCTGTGCAATGTAAGTCATTGCTGCTTCTCCTCCCTATCTGCTGGTCCATATCTCCCTCTGAACTCCCCTCCTCTTCCTCTCTTGTGGGCACCCACGTGACATCACTAGACACGTCATCATCAACGTCACCTTCCCCACCGCTATAAGTAGAGTAGGCAGCAACACCGGGGACCAACCTCCTCCTTGGGCTGATCTGGGTACTGGCGTCAGACTGCTGAGTAGCGCTTGTTGCTACCTCCTCTTCCTGATCCAATACCAAGAGTGGCTGCGCATCAGAAATGTCCTCTTGATATGGATCGGAAAATAATTCCAGTGACTCAAGCGGAAGGTATGTGGTGGTGGTGGTGGTGGTCGTGTTGTTGGTGGTAGTGTCTTTGGGGGTGCACATAGCAGAGAGTGAAGAAGAGGGTGCAGATCGAGAGGATGAGGAGGGTGCAGAAGAGTAAGGCTGAGCGAGCCACTCAACCAAGTCTGGTGCATCCTTTAAAGTAATTGAACGCACCTTCTGCAACTTCCCACTTTGGCTCAAGCCTGTTGCTCCTGCCCTACCCCTACCACCCCTGCGGAAGGGCCTGCCTCTTCCTCTGCATGTCATTTTTTAAATGACCCTGTGACAAAACTCTTAGTCCCTATACCGCTGAAGGACTGCTGCAGTATAGGTGAGCGGTCAGCAGTGGTGCACGTCAACCCTATCTATTGTGGACCTATAGCGGTCCTTACAGAACAGCAGACTGTACCGCACTCAAGCCTATGTACCGTAGCACCCTATACCAAGTTACCAGTCCTTATAAGAACTTTTGTGGACCAAGCAGGTTGTGTATTAGTGTTTAGCAGACTGTACGTCAGTCCCTATACCGCTGAAGGACTGCTGCAGTATAGGGCAGCGGTCAGCAGTGGTGCACGTCAACCCTATCTATTGTGGACCGATAGCGGTCCTTACAGAACAGCAGACTGTACCGCACTCAAGCCTATGTACCGTAGCACCCTATACCAAGTTACCAGTCCTTATAAGAACTTTTGTGGACCAAGCAGGTTGTGTATTAGTGTTTAGCAGACTGTACGTCAGTCCCTATACCGCTGAAGGACTGCTGCAGTATAGGGCAGCGGTCAGCAGTGGTGCACGTCAACCCTATCTATTGTGGACCGATAGCGGTCCTTACAGAACAGCAGACTGTACCGCACTCAAGCCTATGTACCGTAGCACCCTATACCAAGTTACCAGTCCTTATAAGAACTTTTGTGGAACAAGCAGGTTGTGTGTTAGTGATTAGCAGACTGTACGTCAGTCCCTATACCAATGAAGGACTGCTGCAGTATAGGGCAGCGGTCAGCAGTAGTGCACGGCAACCCTATGTATTGTGGACCGATAGCGGTCCTTACAGAACAGCAGACTGTACTGCACTCAGGCCTATGTACCGTAGCACCCTATACCAAGTTACCAGTCCTTATAAGAACTTTTGTGGACCAAGCAGGTTGTGTGTTAGTGTTTAGCAGACTGTGCGTCAGTCCCTATACCGCTGAAGGACTGCTGCAGTATAGGGCAGCGGTCAGCAGTAGTGCACGGCAACCCTATGTATTGTGGACCGATAGCGGTCCTTACAGAACAGCAGACTGTAACGCACTCAGGCCTATGTACCGTAGCACCCTATACCAAGTTACCAGTCCTTATAAGAACTTTTGTGGACCAAGCAGGTTGTGTGTTAGTGATTAGCAGACTGTACGTCAGTCCCTATACCAATGAAGGACTGCTGCAGTATAGGGCAGCGGTCAGCAGTGGTGCACGTCAACCCTATGTATTGTGGACCGATAGCGGTCCTTACAGAACAGCAGACTGTAACGCACTCAGGCCTATGTACCGTAGCACCCTATACCAAGTTACCAGTCCTTATAAGAACTTTTGTGGACCAAGCAGGTTGTGTGTTAGTGATTAGCAGACTGTACGTCAGTCCCTATACCAATGAAGGACTGCTGCAGTATAGGGCAGCGGTCAGCAGTAGTGCACGGCAACCCTATGTATTGTGGACCGATAGCGGTCCTTACAGAACAGCAGACTGTACTGCACTCAGGCCTATGTACCGTAGCACCCTATACCAAGTTACCAGTCCTTATAAAAACTTTTGTGGACCAAGCAGGTTGTGTGTTAGTGTTTAGCAGACTGTGCGTCAGTCCCTATACCGCTGAAGGACTGCTGCAGTATAGGGCAGCGGTCAGCAGTAGTGCACGGCAACCCTATGTATTGTGGACCGATAGCGGTCCTTACAGAACAGCAGACTGTAACGCACTCAGGCCTATGTACCGTAGCACCCTATACCAAGTTACCAGTCCTTATAAGAACTTTTGTGGACCAAGCAGGTTGTGTGTTAGTGATTAGCAGACTGTACGTCAGTCCCTATACCAATGAAGGACTGCTGCAGTATAGGGCAGCGGTCAGCAGTAGTGCACGGCAACCCTATGTATTGTGGACCGATAGCGGTCCTTACAGAACAGCAGACTGTACCGCACCCAAGCCTATGTACCGTAGCACCCTAGACAGACCAAGTTACCAGTCCTGATAAAGAGCTTTGTGGAACAAGTGAGTTGTGAATGATTAGCAGACTGCAGCAGAAGGGCAGCAGTCAAGTATAATATTCTTTCTATATTTGGAAGAAAGAATATTATACGTGTACAAGCCTATTACCGTACCACTGATACCAGTCCTGAAAAGAACCTTTGTGGAACTAATAGTAACAGCAAGTCTTTAAAATTATCCTCACTGCCTGACACACTGCTTCCTGCCTGTCCCTATACAAATTGGCAAAAAAGAGTAGGCTGGAACGATTAGCTGGAACAGCTCTTTTGTGGACCTGATAGTAACAGCTAATGATGATGATGATGATGATGATGAAGAAAGACTAATCTGGCTGAGCTGTCCCTAAAATAGCAGCATACAGCGCTCTGTCCCTTTATCTAAACTGACAAAAGAAACTCAGGCTGCTGACCTAACACCTATACCAGTCCTGAAAAGAACTTTTGTGTACCAAATAGCTAGCGTTTTCTCTGTCCCTACTCCACACAGGATCCTTTCCCTACAGTGACAGAAGAAAGAATGTAAAATGGCCACCGGATCGGGTGTATTTATAGGTTAGGGGGAATGTCCAAGTGTCCATGAGCTGTCATGTCTCAATTGGTTGTCCTGTAACAC
Source organism: Lithobates pipiens (assembly GCF_037356315.1). Taxonomy (NCBI): domain Eukaryota; kingdom Metazoa; phylum Chordata; class Amphibia; order Anura; family Ranidae; genus Lithobates; species Lithobates pipiens. The sequence continues at coordinate 395,047,899 of NW_027507748.1, read as the reverse complement.
ATGATAAACGTGTCACGAAAGGTTAAAGTTCTTGTATACATTAAACACGTAAGTCCGCCGGGGCGAACGACGGAAAAAGGCGTTCGAACCCGCGGACGGCGAAAGTCGGAAATTCGCCGCGAAACGACCGCCGGGCGAACCGTTCGGCCATCACTAATGGACAGGGCACTTGAGGCAGAACAGAGGCAGGAAGAGGAGGACTTCCTTGCCTCTCAAGGTCCCCTTTATCCAGACAGTGTTCCTGTTGTGCCACCCATCACACAGGAAGAGGATGAGGAAGAGGAGGAGGAGGATGATTGTGTCAGCATGGAGGTGGAGGCTGGCACTCAGATTTACAGTCCCAAGAAACCCGGGGACTTGTACGTGGCTGGGAGGAGGTAGCTGCGGATCATGTTGTCCTTAGTGACCCAGAGGACTCCGGACCGAATGCCTCAGCTAACCTACGCTGCATGGCCTCCCTGATCCTGCAAAGCCTGTGGAAGGATCCTTGTATTCTTTGGATCAAGGGACCATTACTGGCTGGCCACTCTCCTTGATCCACGGTACAAGGGTAAGGTCGCCGACCTTATCTTGCCATCACAGAGGGAGCAGAGGATGAGACATCTCCGGGAGGCCTTGCAGAAAGGTCTGTGCAACGCGTTCCCAGAGACTGGGAGGTTACAAACTCCTGGTCCTGGACAATGTGTTGCTGAGGCATCGGTCAGAAGGAGCGTGGAGAAGGTGGCCGTCTGACTGATGCTTTCAGGCAATTTTTTAGTCCGCAGCCCCAAGGTATGATCGGTTCCAGCAACCATCGCCAGTGTCTGATTTACATGGTGCAGGAATACCTAGGGGCAAGGTCAGACTTGGACACCTTTCCCACCGAAAATCCTCTGGCTTACTGGGTCTTGAGGATGGATCACTGGCCAGAGCTTGCACAGTATGCAATTGAGCTACTGGCCTGTCCTGCATCCAGCGTTCTTTCAGAACGCACCTTCAGTGCTGCTGGTGGCTTTGTAACTGATCACAGGGTGCGCCTGTCCACCGAATCAGTTGATCGACTGACCTTCATCAAGATGAATCAGTCTTGGATAACCCACAGCTACCAAGCACCTGAAGCTGATGTAACCGAATAATAGTTTTTTGAAATATCACATCCCTTCAAGACTGCCTATGCTGATGCTGAGTGACTGTCCTGTTATGTTGATTGCCTATCCTCTTCCTCCTCCGCTGATATGTTGGAAGAACATTTCTGGTTCTGGGTGATGCCATCAGCCCAATTTTTCTGCCACTGTTTAACAGGGGCGTTTAATTACAATTTTTGATGCAATGCTTTGCAGCAGGGCTAATTCCTGCAATAAAACTAGAGTATATGGCAGAGGTTGCAGTGTCGTGGCACCAGAACCAGTGCCTAAGGCCCAATTTTTCTGCCTCTGTTTAACAGGGACATGTAATTACAATTCTTGATATAATATTTCACAGGAGGGCCTGTTCCTGTGCCCACCCACAGTAACTGTGAGGACTTATAGTGTTGTGGCACCAGCACCACAACCACCAAAGGTCAATTTTTCTACCACTGTTCAACAATGGCATGTAATTACAATTCTTGATATAATCGTTCACAGCAGGGTGTTCCAGCGCCCACCAAGAGTCACTTTGAGGGCTTACAATGTTGTGGCAAAACCAACACCTTGTTCCGCCATTTCTGCAGAGCATATAGGGCAGGCCCCTACTTTCAAACATCCAACTTACAAACATCTCCTACTTGCAAACGGAAGGAGACAACAGCTAGTGAGATGAAAAAAGACGGACGGCAAAACAAATTATACAGGGGCGATAACCTTTCCCTATGTTTTCCAAAAAGCTTAAAAATTGTTTTTTTGACTGGAGCTACACTTTAAAAATGTACCAGTTGAAAATTACAAACAGATTCAACTTAACACAACAAACCTACACAGTCCCTGTCTTGTTTGCACCGCCTGTATACTGCTGTTCTGAGTATATAGGGCCTGGGGGCCACACGCATTTCCTTTTTTTAATATGGGTACGGGGTTCCCCTTAATATGTGTACATGACCCAAAGGGGCTGGTAATGGGCAGGGAGGGCTACCCATGCCATTTTTCTCAATGATTTTCAACCATTTTGCAGGAACCAGATATAACATTAAAACCGCAAGCAGTTTTAAATGATGTTATTTCCGTTTAATGTCATTTTGTGCAGGGACTGTTCTAAACACGGGAAACACGTGGCACTTCACAGGCATACTACAGACACCCCCCATGCACGATATTTAAAGGAATATTTCACTTTTTTTTCACTTTAATCGTCATTAAAATCAGTGCTCACGCCAAAACGGACATTTTTAAAAACATTTTAGGCATTGACCCATGTCCCCTGGGGCAGGAGCCAGGTCCCCAAACCCTTTTTAGGACAGCATCTTGCATATTAGTCGTTAAAATTAGCACTTTTAATTTCGAACGTTCGAGTCCCATAGACTTCAATGGGGTTCTAAAGTTCGTACGAATTTGGGGTCCATTCAAAAGTTCTGGTGCGAACCGAACCGGGGGGTGTTCGGCTCATCCCTACCAGACACTATGAAATATGATTGGACAATCTCCATACAAATACTTTGGATTTACCAAAACTATGGAAAAGGAGGACTCACCCGAACAATTGATTCAATATGTATCAAATCAAGAAGGCTCTTGCACTACATAGTTGATGGTAATCTAAAGGAGATTGTACATTCAGATTGTACATTGTATTGCCACCTTATAGGAAGAAGTAAGAAAGTGAGTGGAAATAAAACAAGAGGTGGTGTAGTAGTGAGGGAGGTGGTCTCGATAGATAAACACGTCCTATTCTGTAATGCATAAGGCTGTGCAAGATGAGATATGAAGCTTCCCAGAATGTCACATGATCTACAGGAAGGGATGAAAGCAGAAAGCATGTTTTAAAATGTCATAGAGATGAATTCAAAGCTGCTGTGGACAAGGTAAGGGAGAGATACGCACATTGGGATGGCTGGGCAGAAAATACTTTAGAATAGGCTTTTATTTCTTATTAAAAGTGAAATTCTGCTTGAAACAGTGAACCTAAAACAAACAAAAGACTCTTTTATCATTCATTGAAGTACACAGGAATTCGGTAATTCTGAGTTATATCCAGACACCTGCAGGAGGTTTGGTCAATGGCAAAAAGAAAAAAACATTGAAAAACAGCCCCCATAATCACCCCTGCAGAAAATAAAATTCTAACTGTAGGTTCTATTATTCTTTTATTTTATATTTAATTTTCTTCAATCAAGATTCCTGGTAAACAATTGATATTTTTTTTTCTTCTGTGGCTCCTTTAAAAGACTTCCATTCTGTTGTTTAAGCAAATCTCTACATAGCAGTTATGTGGATTGGTGTATCCTCAGCACTAGCTTTGGAGGCCATACCTGAACCCTGATGCAGACTAGATTGCAGGGCTTGCTTGCAATAAAATATTTGAGCACTAAGTGAGCATTCAGAAACAGGATCACACCAGAGACTGTGCCACAGCTCTGGACCCAGAAAGAGCTCTGTGGCTAATGCCGCGTACACACAATGACATTTTTCCGGTGTACTTAGTCCGCCGAAACGCATTTCACCGGACAACTCGATAGTGTGTGGGCTTCAGCAGACTTTCTCAGCGTAAAGTCCGGCGGACTTAGAAAGTATTTTTTGCAGTCCAATCTTTCAGCCAGACTTGGGTTTCAGCGGACAATACGTTCGTCAGTATGCTAGTCCGGCGGACTAAGAATGACGCATGCTCAGAAGCAAGTACGAAAAGGAAGCTATTGGCTACTGGCTATTGAACTTCTTTTTTCTAGTCCCGTCGTACATGCTCATCGCGCTAGCAAACGCCGGACGCCGAAGTCCATTCGGTAGAAAGTCCGCCGGACTATCCACCGGATTGTTTGCTGTACTAAGTACACCAGACAATTTGATCGTGTGTACGCGGCATTAATGAGTAAGGCCATTCAAACTGAAGCACTGGGAGTTACCTCAAAGCTGGTACAATTGGGAGCATTTTTACAATTGAGTACTGATGTCATCTGCTAGGTGGAGTGTGATTTCTTTCCCACCATTTCACATAGAAGAAACATTATCCCTCTACTGCCTGCACGCCTTAAGTTCCAAATGGATCTACAGTGTTTGGTTCTGTTCCACTGCTCCCTTACAATGATCACCTCCAGCTGTCTAAAAGCCTCATCAGCACCAGCTGTCTGGGTTTGTGAGTACTTGAGATCTTGCCTCACATTGGTTCTAGCTGTTTACCGCCATGCATCGCATGAATGTCTTCTCAAAGACACATAGAGGTTGATTTACTAAAACTGGAGAGTGCACCTCTGCATAGAAACCAATCAGCTTCCAGTTTTCTTTCATTAAAGTTTAATTGAACAAGCTGAAGTTAGAAGCCTATTGGCTTACCATGAACAGCTGCACCAGATTTTGTACTCTGAGTTTAGTAAATCACTCCATAGAGTATAATCTCCCTGTTATGGGTGACCTCAGCCCATTGTCTGCTAATGGTTCTGTACTGCCAGATGTATAGGACATCTCCAATATGGAACCTAGAACATACAGTATATCATTATAGGGTTTTCATCTGAGGAGCCCATTTTTTATCTCTGTCTGTAGGGCTGATACCCCCCATAGTCACAGGAACTTCTATGTCCTCTAAAATGTCTCTAGCTGTTTGTACCCAGCTACTTGGTCATTCTGTCCATAGGGGTTCTAAGTGTGCACCAGTGTTATCCGCAGCTAAATCTGTCCCTGAGCTTCCAATTCCAATTCAAAATCCCAACAGCTGGGAGAGGCCGTTTTTGATCACTGCAGTCTACTGCAATTGACTCAGATGTACAAGGGGTTGTTTCAGGCCTTATTCATGCAGTTCTTAGCACCCTGCATTTGAAGGATCAGATTGCTATTATAAGCCTGTAGGCAGGTGCAGTCTATTTTCTCCACTGTCGGTGCCGCTCAACCACAGCAGCATTGCAGTTGGAGGGGAGGTCAAGAGGAACATGGTTACTTGGTTCACTGGGAAAGCTATCTGATTGTATGCCGCCACCCTATGTGGCTCTGGCTCCCAGGTTTGGCATGCATTTCACGTTCAGGTAATGTAGGGACAGGTCACCCATCTGACAGGGACAGTAATTAGCAGCAAGGAGGGATTCCAGATGAGTAAGGAAAGAATAGGGACACACCATTCTACCTGGACACCTTACTATTTGGGTACAAATCAGGCAGGGTGCATTCTGTCCCTTAAGACAGATGCTGTGTGCACACTCCAGATCTGCTCTGCTTCACATGGTTGTTACATTCTGTGAGTGTTCCTGTTGGGTGCCTCTCTGCCAGGTTTGTTGTGTATTGCTGAACTTTAAGGCTGTGTGTATACACCGCTCCTACAGCGCTGCAAAACTACTGCTTGCAGGACTTTTACCGTCCTGCAAGTGCACTGCTCCAGTGTGAAAGCACTCAGGCTTTCACATTGGAGTGAGAGGAGAGGCTCTTTACAGGCACTATGCAGACACTATTTTTAACGCTATATCGCCTGTAAAGCACCTCAGTGTGAAATCAGTCTAACAATAACCTTTTAGGGACTAAGGGTAAAACAAATCTTAATGCCTAAACACAATTTAGCAACTTTGACATGTGTTAGTAAAACCATACATATCACTACTTTGTGTATCCAGGTGGATTATAACAAATTGGGCTTTCTTTTGGTGGTAGATGGTAACAGATATCTCTTGATTTTTTTTTATTATTATCAAGGGAAAACTGGCCCAAAATAGTAAAAAAAAATAATACTAATTATAATTTCTTTGTAACCATTTCACCTCTGAAAGTTTTTTCCCCCCTTCTGGCAGGCCATTTTTTGCAATACAGCACTGCAGAGAGCGAGCCACGCTGCTGCCCAGCACCACCAGAGAGAGGGCCACGCTGCTGCCAGCGCCACCGGAGAGAGTAAGACTGAACCACTGCCAGGGTACAGACATGCTACACTACTGAGCAGAGTCAGCGTGGGCAGCCCAGAGTGAGCAAACATCCAGCCGGAGAGATCACTGCTGCTGTTTTGCTGGGTCTGGTAAGAGGGCCTGTCGACCATTATCCATTACTGCTCCTTGGGAAATATCATTGCTAACCTTCTATAAATGCTCTTTACCTGGCTGTAATGCTGACCTGGTGGTCTGAATGCTTTCTAAAGCCGCGTACACACGGGCGGACTGTCTGGCCAACTTAGTCCGTCAGACAATCCGACGGACAGTCCGTCATACTTTCGAATGAACGGACTTGACCACACACACCACTTTTTGAGCGGACTAATACGGCGTACTAAGTCCGCCATACTATCCGCCCTACTTTTGAAATGAACGGACTCGCCCACACACGCGGAGGAAAGTCCGCTCATTTCGAGCAGGTCTCCAGGTAGGCGGGGCCCGCGAAGGAGACGTTGCTGACCCCGCCGCCTGGTATGGACTTAAAGGGGAACCCCAACGCCGAAAAAAATCGGCGTGGGGGTCTCCCCAAGTCCACAACAGACCCTTGTCCGAGCACACTACCCGGCCGGCCAGGAAAGGGGGGCGAGCGAGCGCCCCCCCTCCTAAACCGTACCAGGCCGCGTGCCCTCAACATGGGGGGGTGCCTTGGGGAAGGAGGGGCCGCGCGGCCCCCCTACCCCAAAGCACCTTGTCCCCATGTTGATGAGGACAAGGGCCTCTTCCCGACAACCCTGGCCGTTGGTTTCGGGGTCTGCGGGCGGGGGGCTTATCGGAATCCGGGAGCCCCCTTTAATAAGGGGGGCCCCCTGATACCGGCCCCCCACCCTATGTGAATGAGTATGGGGTACAATGTACCCCTACCCATTCACCTGTAAAATAAAAGTACCAAAAAAACACAACACACGAGATAAAATACTTTATTGCACAGCTCCGGGGGTCTTCCGTCTTCGGGGGTCTTCTCGCCGGACTCCTCCGCTATCTTCTTGTAGCTCTTTTGCTAGCGGAGGAGTCCGGCTTTCTTCCTCGCCGCCGGCCTCTTCTCCCGACTTCGGGGGTCTTGTCCCCCTCTTCGGTTCTTCTGTTGCCACCGCCGCCGCCTTCCGTTCTTCTTCTTCTTCTTCTTCTTCTTCTTCTCCAGGAGATGTTGCCTCGACGATCTCTCCGGCCGGAATGCCAGGGACGCACTGCGCGGCCACTTATATAGGGACAATGGGGCGGTGTCACATGGCTTTATGTCACATGGGTTGGTCACATGGGTTGATGTCACATGGGGACTGTGACATCGTAAGGGGGCGGGGTCACCATGTGACACCAACCCATGTGACATAAAGCCATGTGACACCGCCCCATTGTCCCTATATAAGTGGCCGCGCAGTGCGTCCCTGGCATTCCGGCCGGAGAGATCGTCGAGGCAACATCTCCTGGAGAAGAAGAAGAAGAAGAAGAAGAATGGAAGGCGGTGGCGGCGGCGACAGAAGACCGGGCCACCGCCTGTAAAAGAGCTATAAGAAGGCGCGGTGGCCCGGCAGAAGAACCGAAGAGGGGGACAAGACCCCTGAAGTCGGGAGAAGAGGCTGGCGGCGAGGAAGAAAGCCGGACTCCTCCGCTAGCAAAAGAGCTACAAGAAGATAGCGGAGGAGTCCGGCGAGAAGACCCCCGAAGACGGAAGACCCCCGGAGCTGTGCAATAAAGTATTTTATCTCGTGTGTTGTGTTTTTTTTGGTACTTTTATTTTACAGGTGAATGGGTAGGGGTACATTGTACCCCATACTCATTCACATAGGGTGGGGGGCCGGTATCAGGGGGCCCCTTATTAAAGGGGGCTCCCGGATTCCGATAAGCCCCCCGCCCGCAGACCCCGACAACCAACGGCCAGGGTTGTCGGGAAGAGGCCCTTGTCCTCATCAACATGGGGACAAGGTGCTTTGGGGTGGGGGGGCCGCGCGGTCCCCCCTTCCCCAAGGCACCCCCCATGTTGAGGGCACGCGGCCTGGTACGGCTCAGGAGGGGGGCACTCGCTCGCCCCCCTTTCCTGGCCGGCCGGGTAGCGTGCTCGTACAAGGGTCTGTTGTGGACTTGGGGGGGACCCCCACGCCAATTTTTTTCGGCGTTGGGGTTCCCCTTTAAGTCCATACCAGGCGGCGGGGCCAGCGACGTCTCCTTCGCGGGCCCCGCCTACCTGGATACCCGCTCTAAATGAGCGGACTTTTCTCCGGGCGGGAAAAGTCCGCTCATTTCAAAAGTACGGTGGACTGGCATACACACGGGCGGATTGTCCACCGAAATGCGAGTACGACGGACAGTATTTCGAACATTCCGAAATACTTAGTCCGCCGTACTGCACGCTGAAAAAGTCCGCTGAAGCCCACACACGAGCGGACTGTCCGCTGAAATGTGTTTCGGCGGACTAAGTAGGCCATACAGGAAAGTCAAAATCTATCTATCTATTCTATTCTATACCTCCTCTGGGATAATGAATATAAAAATTGGAACAACATAGCCATGGTGCTGGCATTTTCAGAAAGAAAAGTCAGTAGTGGAAACCTCTGTAAATATAAAATCAGATTAGAACTTGCTAATCAGACAATGGCAGCTTGATCCTTCTATTAAGCTTTTGCATCAGGTTTCTCAACCCTTTGCATGCCTGTGCTTTAGGTGATAATGACAAAGTCCCTTCCCTTCATAACATTTTTGAAAAGTAGCGGAGCACGGTTGAGCTCAAAGTTATGCTCCCCCTGAAAAAATTCTGTGGATGCCCATGGAAGGCATGTGCTTTACAGGAACACAGGATTCTTGCCTTCTGTACTCTCAGAACGGCAATGCCTTGTTTACATAGGCAGAATCACCATTCTGCCTGTGTATCCAGCAATCAGTGATCAGTAAATGTGCTACAGGGCAGTCGACACGGGGTTCATTTCACTGTATATTTCTTGATACTACCATAACAGATGGTGTTCTCAGCGGGGGGCATCGATAGTTTCAAGAAACTATTAGATAAGCTCCTGAATGACCACAACATACAGGGATATACAAGGTAATACTGACATATAATCACACACATAGGTTAGACTTCATGGACTTGTGTTTTTTTTCAACCTCACCTACTATGTAACTATGTAACCTACCACCACAGAACAACTCAAAATAAGTTCTTCACATACCACATATGTGTATGTTGTTTGTACCCATAGTAAGGCGTAGAAACAATAGTGCACATTTTTTTTTTATCCTACCGAAAACACACTGACACTGGCTGATACTGATTCTACTTTTAAAAATGTTTTTTTGTTTTTTTTTAATGAGCATGACCTTTGACATTGACCTTGGACCCTGACATTGACCTTTACTTGACCCTGAAACCAACCCTGGCACTGACCTAGATCTAACATTGATCTAGGTATTGTTTCTTTATTTCTTCCTTTTTTTTCATTATTTTTTTCTTTTTTACACACTTTTGTTTACATTCTCCCTGCATGAGAGAGAGAAATCCCCATTCCCCATTCAGAGAGAAAAGCTGTAAAGACCTTTCCACTACACCTGTTGTTTGAGAACTTCCCCTATGCAGATTCAAACCATGCTGTAAGAAAAAGGTCTGTGTCTATGTCTGTGCCAGAGCAGTTACTCTGGTCCATGCCCAATGTGAATATTCCAGCAATCCATGTTCACAAAGATACCACTAGATGGGTGAAAGGTATATTTACCTTTGGGGACTTCACTGTTGCTGTTGTGGCCCTTTGTCCTGTGTTGGTAGTTATTTTGATCTGTCAAACCATGTCAGGTTGGTTTAAAGTTCCTAGAGAGAACTCTTCCACTGCTTTCCACTTCTGGGACAGATGGAGTAGGAGCCTTGTGCCTAGGCAAAGTGTATTACAAGCCTCTAAACTTGTAATAAAACTTTGTATTTGAAGACTTTGATGTCTGTACAAAGGTGTAGCTCATCTTGCTGGTTAGATATCCACATAGCAAAGGCTTTATCTTTCCTAGGCGAGATGTCCTTTCTTTTGTACTGAATGTCACTAGCAATGGCTTGGATAGCCACAGTATGCACTTTCCAGCTCAAATGAAAAAGGTCAGAGGTGTCCAGTCTTTTACCTTAGCTGCCTTAACAGTGCATATCTGCAGATCCTGCTCAGACTAGACATGTGCATTTGTTTTCCTCTGAATGCATTTTCATCAGAATTTCAGGTATTTTTGTTATCGCTTTAACAAACGATAACGAAAGTGCAGAATCCGAAAAACTAAAGATCCGACATAAACAAATACTTTATATTCATTTTTGTTATGACAACAGTTCTATACAGATAGGAGATTCGACATGACACCGACAATAACAATCTGTGTCTATCGAACCTGTGGTCGAATGTGCATAACCTTAACTCTATTAGTCCAGGATTATTCTACATAGGGAGAAAAGATTTGACAGAGAGAGAAAAGATTCGACAGAGAGAAAAGATTCAACAGAGAGAGAAAAGATCGCTGCTGGAATTGGGTGGGGGAAGTAAAATAAAAATAATGATGATGATGAATGTTATTGGCTGATTGTAACCAAAGAGAAGGAGCAGTAAAATTGCTAGAACTAAGTACACTCGTACAGCCAACTTACTTTCACTTTAGATTGCTAGCAGAGAGAGACACCCAAACTGAATCATTTTAGAAGACAGTCAATCTTAGCTGGTCCGTTTGTCAGAGAACCTGAATTATTTAGCAATTAAGCATAAGCACAGCAGCAGAACAATAGTGAAGCAGGCTACAATTCAACTTAAAGTGGATGTAAACCCACTCTCATCAATTCTAAACTACTGACATAGTGGTGATCTATAAGGATATACATGCCTCCTGCATGTATCCTTACCTGTCAAATGTCCCCCCTTTAGCTGTTTGAAACCCCAAAAAAGTGGGTGGGTCTGTTGTTCGGCGCTTGGTGGGCGGAGTCATGATGTCAGCAAACTCCCCGCCCACCTCTACACTCCTCTTGGCCAGAGCTGGCAGGAGAGGCAGAGCATGTTCCGGGTAAAAGCAGAGCAAGCTCACAGCCCCCTGTCACTCGTTCCCCCCACCGTGCATTCATTCTTTGTCCCCCCTTGTTCCCCTCACCGTGCATTCATCCTCTGCCCCCCCCTCGTTCCCCCGCTCCGTGCATTCATCCCCCTCCTTTGTCCCCCGCAGCTGCCAGCTTTTCTCTCCTCTCCCGCAGGCTGTGAGGGGGGGGCGCGGGGGGATCTGTCAGGATTGGGAGCGGAGAAAAGGGCCGGTTCTAAATGGGACACAGAGCATTCATTACCGATCGCCATGTGTCCTGTGATAGCTTTGCTGAGCAGAGTAACCTGTGTGTTACTTTGCTCGGTGTATGAATGGAGAGGAGAAGCTGTCTCCCCTCCATTCCCCTTCAGTGTAGAGAAAGAAATCTGTATCCTCTGTTCCTTTTCTCTGTCTCAAAAGGGAGATGTCAGGGGTCTCTGTTTGCACCCCTGACATGTCACCAAAGCCCCCAATAGGGCTGATAAAAACCACACACCAAAATAAAATAGTAAAAAAAAAAAAAGGAGAGAAAAAAATGAAATTGAAAAATAAAAAGCAACTGACACCACAACCGCCCCCCCCCCCATACTGACACGGTCCAGAGCCCCAGGACCACTGACATCGACCACTGCCCCACTGACAAGTGGATGTAAACCCACTCTCATCAATTCTAAACTGCTGACATAGTGGTGATCTACAGTGGGGATCGAATGTTTGGGCACCTGAAATAATATTCTTGTAATGTAAAATATTTCAAAGTCTTAAGTATATATGTTGAGATCGATTAATCTTGTGAGACGAATTTCCTTAATTAGTTCTGAGTGAGCGTAATTCAAAAATGCGTATTTATTTGTACACATTTAAATAGAAAAGAATGCTTACAAAAATAGTACAATAATAATCATTTGTATCTTTAAAAATTATCTTAGAAAGATTTAAGGTTATGCCATGTGGCCTATCTAAAATGGCGGAATAACCCTTTGTATGCTGTGTATAAGAGATGTGTCTGCTAGCCTGCTTGGTCTTCAAGAGAGCGAGCCAGTCTGCTGAATATACTATATTAACAGGCTCTAATCTCCCGCCCGAAAGATAACTCCTCCTTTACAAAGGTGTGGGCTAATGAGTGATTGCTATAATCAATGTAACATGTGTTATCACTTAAAACACACTTCTACCTTCTGATGACATGGCAGGAAATGGGGGAAGGTAGAAGATAGAATTTCAGCTCACATAGTTCTACAGACTTCTTAATTACAAACATGATATGGCAGGAAATGGGGGAAGGAGGATTTAAGTCTCTAAGAAAAATATGTTCTCACTTTACATAGAAAATGACTTTCTAAAAACATATATATATATGAACTGGAGAATTTAACATAAACAACATTTATCAAAATCCTGACAGATTTTAAATGTTTACTTCTTCAATTATCGCAAGTCATAACATAGAATTTATTGTCTCAAAGTTCTCTTTCATACAATATGGAAAACTTATATTCTGAATAAAGTATAATAAAGCCAATTAAAATTTAGATATTAAGAATATAACATTCCCCTCTGAAATATGAATACTAATCATATTTTTCAGATTAAAAATTCATTCATCACCATTCATGTCACATTCAAACAAACTTTGATTCAATAACTCCAAATGTCTTGTCATGCACAATTGGATTCGCACCTTCAAAACCCATTTTCCTCTTCAATTTATTTTGTAACAAATCATCTTCTTTCTTAATATCACTTCTAATTCGATAATATAATTTTTTCATTCTAAACATTAAACATAACTGGAATATAAGAAATAACATAATAATAATAAAAATAATTACAATAGGATGTGATAAAATATTTCCTGCTGCTGAAGTTATGGAAGTTTTTCCCCACATGGATACACTATTACAAAAAAATTTCCACCAATTACTTCCTGAAAATTCTGACCATTGATGCAATATTTCTTGCAAATTACCTTGTTCATGTTTAAACAATACTTCTGCATTCTGCAATTCCTTAGCCAAAGCTATTAACCACTTTCAGACCGGACCATTTTGCTGGTAAATGACCAGAGGTCTTTTTACACTTTGGCACTGCGCTGCTTTAACTGGTAATTGCGCGGTCATGCAATGTTGTACCCAAACAAAATTTGCGTCCTTTTCTTCCCACAAATAGAGATTTCTTTTGATGGTATTTGATTGCCTCTGCGATTTTTATTTTTTGCGATATAAACGTAAAAAGACCGCAAATTTTGAAAAAAAATGATATTTTCTACTTTTTGTTATTAGAAAAATCCAATAAACTCAATTTTAGTCATACATTTAGGCCAAAATGTATTCAGCCACATGTCTTTGGTAAAAAAAAAGTCAATAATTGTATATTTATTGGTTTGCGCAAAAGTTGTCACATCTACAAACTAAGGTACGTTTTCTGGAATTTACGCAGCTTTTAGTTTACGACTGCCTATCTCATTTCTTGAGGTGCTAAATTGGCAGGGCAGTACAAAACACCCCCAAATGACCCCATTTTGGAAAGTAGACCCCCTAAGGAAATTGATAAGAGGCATGTTGAGCCCATTGAATATTTTATTTTTTTGCCTCAAGCGATTGAATAATGACAAAAAAAAATATATATATTTTTTTTTACACAAAGTTGTCACTAAATGATATGTTGCTCACACATGCTATGGGCATATGTGAAATGACACCCCAAAATAAATTCTGCTGCTTCTCCTGAGTACGGGGATACCACATATGTGGGACTTTTTGGGAGCCTAGCCGCGTACAGGGCCCCGAAAACCAAGCACCGCCTTCAGGCTTTCTAAGGGCGTAAATTTTTGAGTTCACTTCTCACTACCTATTACAGTTTTGAAGGCCATAAAATGCCAAGATGGCACAAAACCCCCACAAATGACCCCATTTTAGAAAGTAGACAACCCAAGCTATTTGCTGAGAGGCATGTTGAGTTCATGGAATATTTTATATTTTGCCACAAGTTGCGGGAAAATTACAAACTTTTTTTTTTTTTTTTTTTCACAAAGTTGTCACTAAATGATATATTGCTCATGCATGCCATGGGCATATGTGAAATGACACCCCAAAATAAATTCTGCTGCTTCTCCTGAGTACGGGGATACCACATATGTGGGACTTTTTGGGAGCCTAGCCACGTACGGGGCCCCGAAAACCAAGCACCGCCTTCAGGCTTTCTAAGGGCGTAAATATTTGAGTTCACTTCTCACTACCTATTACAGTTTTGAAGGCCATAAAATGCCAAGATGGCACAAAACCCCCACAAATGACCCCATTTTAGAAAGTAGACACCCCAAGCTATTTGCTGAGAGGCATGTTGAGTCCATGGAATATTTTATATTTTGCCACAAGTTGCGGGAAAATTACAAACTTTTTTTTTTTTTTTTCACAAAGTTGTCACTAAATGATATATTGCTCACGCATGCCATGGGCATATGTGAAATAACACCCCAAAATAAATTCTGCTGCTTCTCCTGAGTACGGGGATACCACATATGTGGGACTTTTTGGGAGCCTAGCCGCGTACGGGGCCCCGAAAACCAAGCACCGCTTTCAGGCTTTCTAAGGGCGTTACAGTTTTGAAGGCCATAAAATGCCAAGATGGCACAAACCCCCCCAAATGACCCCATTTTGGAAAGTAGACACCCCTAAATTTAGGGGTACACTAGTGAGACTAGGTAATAAATGGCGGGTGCCCTGAAACTATAAAAAAATAACTAACCAACCAGCGTCACCTGTAACAGTTATATGGTGATCACTGGTGAAAGGGTTAACTAGGGGGCAATCAGGGGGCTTTATGCGGTAGTATATGGGGGTCCCTGGCGCTATAAAAAGCTGCGGCGAACCTAAATACCTACCTGCCTAACTAGCGTCACCTGTGACACTAATACAGCGATCAGAAAAACGATCGCTTATTAGGCTGGGTTCACACTGGAGCGATGCGGGAACGCCACGAATGCGCGGCGGGTTCCCGCATCGCATGCCTCCCGGCGGCAGTTCACACTGCCCTATGCGAACTGCTGGGAGTGTCAGTGAAATGTTAATGACACCCCCAGATCAGTTCGCATATCGCAGTGCGATCTGCAAACTTGGATCGCATGGTGTGAACACCCATGCGATCCAATTCTGCTGTGGACCAAAAAAAGGGTCCCGTGCGAGTTTGCGGCGGGTGCGGCGGGTGCGACACGAATTCAGCCATACTATCTGTATAGCTGAACTCGAATTGCACAGAGATCGGATGTGATTTGCACTGCAGTGCGGTGCGAATCACATCCGTTCTCATAAACCGCTGCAATGTGAACCCAGCCTTAGTGACACTGGCGACGGGGGGTGATCACGGGGTTAAACCTTTATTGGGGGGGTTAGGGGGTACCTTAGAACTAAAGGGGGCTAACCCTAACTGCCCTAACAGTTATTAGTCACAAATGACACCCGCCGGGTGATCAGGGGGTTAAACCTTTATTAGGTAATAAATGGCGGGTGCCCTGAAACTATAAAAAAAAACTAACCAACCAGCGTCACCTGTAACAGTTATATGGTGATCACTGGTGAAAGGGTTAACTAGGGGGCAATCAGGGGGCTTTATGCGGTAGTATATGGGGGTCCCTGGCGCTATAAAAAGCTGCGGCGAACCTAAATACCTACCTGCCTAACTAGCGTCACCTGTGACACTAATACGGCGATCAGAAAAATGATCGCTTATTAGGCTGGGTTCACACTGGAGCGATGCGGAAACGCCACGAATCCGCGGCGGGTTCCCGCATCGCATGCCTCCCGGCGGCAGTTCACACTGCCCTATGCGAACTGCTGGGAGTGTCAGTGAAATGTTAATGACACCCCCAGATCAGTTCGCATATCGCAGTGCGATCTGCAAACTCGGATCGCATGGTGTGAACACCCATGCGATCCGATTCTGCTGCGGGCCAAAAAAAGGGTCCCGTGCGAATTTGCGGCGGGTGCGGCGAATGGCTGAACTCGAATCGCACAGAGATCGGATGTGATTTGCACTGCAGTGCGGTGCGAATCCCATTCGTTCTCATAAACCGCTGCAATGTGAACCCAGCCTTAGTGACACTGGCGACGGGGGGTGATCACGGGGTTAAACCTTTATTGGGGGGGTTAGGGGGGTACATTAGAACTAAAGGGGGCTAACCCTAACTGCCCTAACAGTTATTACAGTCACAAATGACACCAATGCAAAAAAAAAAAAAAATGACATTGGTGTCACTGTGACTGGGGGGCAGGGGTAATTGGGGGGGTGTGAGTGTGCCTGGCATGTTCTACTGTGTGTGTAGAGTGTTGGTGCAACTCACCGATCCGCTCTCCTCCGTGTCGGAACGAAAAATACCAACACGGAGGAGAGAATACATCACTTCCTCTCCTGTGTTTACATTACAGGAGAGGAAGTGATGTCACGGGGAATTTCTATTCGTCGGGAGCGATCGCGAGGGGGTGGCCATGAATGAATGGCCGCCCCCTCGTCCCGAATCGCGGGAAGGCAGGGACGTACAGGTACGCCCATATGCCTGCCCGTGCCATGCTGTCGACGTACATCGTCGTGCGGCGGTCGGCAACTGGTTAATAAACCTTGATCCTTTTGAATTATATTTGCCCATTTTTCCCATGGAAATTCATCTATTTGGGAAATATTATACTGTGTAGGAAGAGCGCTAATATTTTTCATAAAGATATTTGTTAAATTTGTTCTCAACCCATTAATACTTATTGCAACAATATCTCCTTCTATACAATACAACCCTTGATTTAGGTTTTCTGTATTTGTACAAGAAGAGAACCCTTTCTGTATCTGACATAATCTGAAAACAAACCTTCTTTTTATCTACACGAGTAATTAATTAAGAATTAATTCTATTTTCAATTCTTGCTGAACATAATGTATGATTATGATAACAAGAATGAAATATGCTTTTATCTTGATTAGGTAAACATATAATTTTAGACTGGAATTGTAAACATGATGGCAAATCTAATTGTTCTAATTCAGAATTTTCATTGTTAAATACAAAATCTGTATACTGTAATTTATAATATAATAATTGTGTATTACTGACAGGTAATCCCAAAACAGTGATTGGAACCAAAATTTGTTCTTTTCCGGCTATTGGAATCATAGAAGAACTATAACATATGTCCTGCTTGCATCCTATCCATTTATTTACCCATAAATCTGTATGATTTATCGCATATAAATATTCTTTGGGTAAATACTGTAAAATGCCAAGAGGAGTTATTCCACTCTGAAATGCTTGCGCAGTTATTTTAAAATTAGTGGAATATTCCGTTTGAATCTCTAAGCATGCTCTGGCTATATGAGAATGTTGTTCACTTCTCATCAAATCAAGAGTAATATTTTGAAGATGTAAAATAGATGGACCCATTATATTAGCAGTTTTAATTACCATATGTTCTAAAATCTGATTTAAATATCTTTGTATTTTAATACCATTACTTCCCACTAAACCAGCGGTTTCTAGATCAGACTTTAAAGTATTAATATCCATACTATTTGTTATACTCCCGATTGTGCCAATCCCTCCTAAAATACCTTCAACAATACCACGCTTATTTCTGTTATAATTTCTATTATTAATTCCAAACCATCTCTCAATACCCAATTCCATATTAACCAGATGTCCTTGACATTGTGGAAACCTTGTAGAAATTTTCCATTCTGAAACATTAAAGTTCCACAAAATAATGACAAACTTTCCCTCTCTCAAAAGAGTTCTGGATTGGAAATGGTTTGCAGAGAAACTTTTCTTATTGACACATGGAGTTTTCCTTGGAGACATAACAATAACACTTGCCTTTGCACATTTCACCGGATAATTTTCTATTGATATGCAACATTCATATATGCCAGTATCATTCAAAGATACTCTCATCTGTTGATAAACAAATGTATCATTGATCCAATTCACACTACCAAAAATTCCTTTATGAATTATGATAGTAGAACTATAAAGAAAACTACCCAAAAACTCATCATTCCTTTTCCAAGTCAACAATGAATTTTGAGGTAAAGATATTTTTGTATCACATATCAAATGCAAATTATCTTTATCTTCCATAATTTTCAAAGATTGTGGGAAAATATTAATTTCTGGAACAATCTTATCAACTATAAAGATATCAATTTTGACCCTTATTTGAGTAAATTTCCTTGTTACTTTAAAATCCCATGTTCTTACAACATCTCCTTTTTCATCTCCAATGATGTCTAAATATTTTGGATTTAATATCTTTACAAAACTTTGAAAAAGATAATAAAATTGATCAAAGGAATAAAGTATTTTCCCAGATCTTGTCATAATATTAGTAACATCTCCAGACCAAATTGTTGACTCATTACCTTTTAAATATATAGACCAGAAACTCCTCAACAATATGTTACATTCAAAAGTTCCGGTTTTGTTATTTAGTCTATAAGATCCCTGCATTTTAACAAACTTTGTTTTGGATTCTATTTTAACTTTGATTTCAATATCATTGCTGTGAATGAAATACAATTGTAAACAAACAATGATATCCATCTCCAATACATAAAAATCCATACAAATCTTCTGCTGTATTAATATCAACATCTCTAAAATTATGATTTTTATCATATGCACTAATATCAATAACTCTATCATTTTTGTCCTTTGTAATGATATCAATGTTCTTATTTTTTAGTTCATCTGCACTGATATCAATGTCTACATCTCTCTTATTTCTGAATAACATATGATCTTCTTTGTGTAATTCTTCATTCCTGTTAGTCTTTGCATAACTTGAACAGTTCTTGATATATCTTATCACAAATAAAATTGTCACTAGGGAAAAGATGCATCCTGTAGTGATGATACACTTTCTCTCTTTAAAACTTTTCTTTTGTTGATCCGACATCTTTTCATATTTTTGGGATCCATGATTCCTCCAGATTAGATTTTTATGATTCATTCCTGAAAAAAGGAATGCAGCATCATTATCTCGGAATTTAAAGTTTGTTATACCCACATTTTTCTACATACATACTTGTTTCACTGAACTGAGAAAGTATTTGTATCCCTTGAACATCCCAAAATGTCCATGAACTTTCCCAATTACTTTTCCATGTTTCAACTCCTGAAACTCTGTGACGTGCATTTCACCATCTCTGGGTGTGACCTCACATGTAACAATTCTTTAATCATCTTTTATCTTTTCTGTCTTAGACTTGTGTCAACAATATCTAATTTTATTTTAAATAAACCTTTCTGTTCCTGGTCTACTTAATAGACCGCTTATCTTGTATAAAAGATAATTTTTGGTTTAACAACAAAATAACAAAATGTTACAAAAAACAATATCAATTGTAAAATATCAAAAATAGATTATTCTTACAATGAAGATTAAATCCGATATGTGCGTGGATTTAATAACAATCCTTCATGATATATATAAATATATGTCTTATGTGTACTGGAATGAAACTTTCACTGGAATGTGTGTACTCCATTATTGTCTGTGTCCACTCCTAAACAAAAAAACAGCCCCCACTTTATTTTCCTTCTAAGAATGGTTTAACTGAGCTCTGTTGTACCACAGGGAAAGCCCGCGAATTCTGAATGAGCAAATTCCCTCCCACCTCATCCAACAGGATGTTGAAATACAAAACCGTCTCTAATCAAAACATTCTATTGGGATGGCAAAACTGCCATGTATTAAACCATTTTAAACATACACAAACCTTTTTATCTTATCAATATATATATACAAATTATTTCTTAATCTCTTAATCAAGAAACATTGTAATATAAAAACTTATATTTTTAGCTAGAACAAAGACACCTTTTATCATGAATTAACTTCCTTTCTCAAACTTAGAAATATGAGGAGGAACCATTTTTGGATACATATAGCTGCATGTGGAAAGATACTATTCAAATTATCTTGTAACATCTGCAACCAATTTTGACTCCACGAGGCAACACAAACGCCATTTTCCTCTCTCTTTTAAACTCAAAAGGAGAATACTTTGTAGCATCAGAAATTGTACTTCTTACATCCATTAAAAATAACTGGAACAACATCAACCCAAATATTTCCTTTGTCCAACAACATTTATTTTCAATTCTAGATTTAATTATCCGATACATCCTCACAATAATACCTACAGACTGTGAATGCTACCATACATGAAATCTCTGTTCTATTCCCAAGATATTACACATCCTCTGTCACTACTGAGATTTGCTGATATACCCCAAACTAGAAAAACATGATTAATCAACATCTAAACAATAGTTAAAGCATCATCATTAGTGAATCCCACCTGTAGGTGCTGTGAACTATAAAAACACAATAATCCTTTTTTGTCATGACACAAACTTATGGTCTAATGACCAAAATTATAATTTTGTGACATCCGATGAAGACTAAAAAAAGCTTGTGACCTTTTTTTCCTCTGAAATTAAAGGAATATGTGTGTCCATTTTCTTCACAACATTAATTGATACCATTTCAGGTTGAACTACTAACTTCCCATACAAAGCTGTTTCCTTTGCCAATAAATCTGCTGTTCTATTACCTACAGATAACTCACTATCTTTTTTATGTGCTGGAATTTTTACAATAACATATGCAAAAGAATTACTCTCTGCAAGGTCAAAAACTACTTCCAATGTCTCTTTCTGCATAAGAGTCTTATTGGATGAATCCACAAAACCTCTACATTTCCAAATAGGTAACGTACAACATATGAACTATCACTATAAATCACTAGTGAACCTCTCTTCTCTTTCTTGTCAATAATCAATGCAGTTTTCTATTCTTTACTCTTCTTTTCAAGTGAACTAAATCTTTCAATGTTCAGCCAGAACAAAACAAAAATAAAAACTTAATACTCATGACAATGAAACATTGATTAAAAAAATAATAATCCAATGAATTATCCTTGAAAATATTAAAAATTATATCAAAGTCCTCAATAATATTCCAAACGTCAAAACCAAATCTTTTAAACTCAAATCAATCCTTATTCATAACCAGTAAACATCAACCAGAAAATTCTTAACATATCTGCAGTTAATTTAAGGACTGCTGACTGTTTTCAGAGTGTTATATGCTACATAATTAAACCTTTCCTGTCTTAATGGACTATTTTCAGTTTGCAATCTTTGTCTTTGGGTCTTAGAAGAAAAATAAATTTGCTTATTATGACCTATATACCTCAGATTACTGTGCCAACGTACAGAATAAACCTCTTGACGCCTGGGCAAAATTTTCGGATAATACAACCTCTTTTGTGTATTATTATTAATCAACTTTTTATAAACTCTCCTCTGAACATATGGCGATGAAAATTTACATTTCTGCTTACTATCAGTATTATTTAAGTCAACTGACTTCCCACTCTCATTGTCTGAGGAAATATTAACATTTGACTCTTTACAGGATATGACGTTCAAGTCTGCCTTTGTCACATGTTCACCATCCTCCATTTTTGAGCACTGAGCATGTGCAGGAATCTCAGCTTGCAGTAATTGGGTCTTAAGCAAATTTAAAATATTCTCATGCACACAGCTTTCCTGAGTCAAAAAAACTATTTGATATTCATTTTCTTTAAGAGATTGCAATAATGCATCAATTTTATGTTCCAATTAAATTTTTTCAGTCAATAATTGTTCAGTATATTTCTTCTCCTGCTTTGCTGCAATTTCTATTGCATTCTCTAAATGCTCAATATATGTGCAAAAAGTTTCACAACTTGAACAACTATGTTCAAAAAGTACATTTTCAGTTACACTTTGACTTTGTTTTCCTGACATATCAAACACCATAGTATTATAACTTTTAACAAGTTTCATTACATTACGTACTTTTTTCTTTGTTTTAACTAATGAGAATCTATCCTTCTCAATGTCAGCATTTGCCTGAAAGCATTGATCATACATTAATTTCCATAAAACAGCATCAGAGACCTGTTTCGATAAACCTTTAAATTCTAATGTACTTTCATCAGCTAAAACATCTACAAATTCCATATTACTTTTCTACTCACCAAATATAAAACTCGTCAGTTTTCCGCTGTCCACCGTCTTTCAAGACTGTATATCTGAAATTCTCCGGTCTTTCACAATCAATCGATCGATTTTCCTTCTAGGTTCTTTTTCAATCTTTGCGAAGTTTAATCTCTGTTCATCACTTCCCCTCTGATCAAAGGATGGAAGTTGAAAAAAAAACTTCCGACTTATGATTGACTGGCTGAAGCTTGCCAATGAAATAATATTCTTGTAATGTAAAATATTTCAAAGTCTTAAGTATATATGTTGAGATCGATTAATCTTGTGAGACGAATTTCCTTAATTAGTTCTGAGTGAGCGTAATTCAAAAATGTGTATTTATTTGTACACATTTAAATAGAAAAGAATGCTTACAAAAATAGTACAATAATAATCATTTGTATCTTTAAAAATTATCTTAGAAAGATTTAAGGTTATGCCATGTGGCCTATCTAAAATGGCGGAATAACCCTTTGTATGCTGTGTATAAGAGATGTGTCTGCTAGCCTGCTTGGTCTTCAAGAGAGCGAGCCAGTCTGCTGAATATACTATATTAACAGGCTCTAATCTCCCGCCCGAAAGATAACTCCTCCTTTACAAAGGTGTGGGCTAATGAGTGATTGCTATAATCAATGTAACATGTGTTATCATTTAAAACACACTTCTACCTTCTGATGACATGGCAGGAAATGGGGGAAGGTAGAAGATAGAATTTCAGCTCACATAGTTCTACAGACTTCTTAATTACAAACATGATATGGCAGGAAATGGGGGAAGGAGGATTTAAGTCTCTAAGAAAAATATGTTCTCACTTTACATAGAAAATGACTTTCTAAAAACATATATATATATGAACTGGAGAATTTAACATAAACAACATTTATCAAAATCCTGACAGATTTTAAATGTTTACTTCTTCAATTATCGCAAGTCATAACATAGAATTTATTGTCTCAAAGTTCTCTTTCATACAATATGGAAAACTTATATTCTGAATAAAGTATAATAAAGCCAATTAAAATTTAGATATTAAGAATATGACAGCACCCCAGGTAAAAATATGTATTAATGTGCATAACGAAGCCAAGGAAAGATGGAAAAATCTCCAAATGGCATCAAATTACAGATTAGACATTCTTATATGTCAAAAAAAGTTAGATTTTATTTCCATCATTTACACTTTCAAAATTACAGAAAACAAAAAAATGGCATCTGCAAAAGTTTGGGCACCCTGCAGAATTTATAGCATGCACTGCTCCCTTTGCAAAGCTGAGACCTGCAAGTGTCATGGGTTGTTCTCAATCATCATCTGGGAAGACCAGGTGATGTCAATCTCAAAGGTTTTAAATGGCCAGACTCATCTGACCTTGCCCCAACAATCAGCACCATGGGTTCTTCTAAGCAGTTGTCTAGAAAACTGAAACTGAAAATAGTTGACACTCACAAAACTGGAGAAGGCTATAAGAAGATAGCGTTTTCAGATGTCAATATCCTTTGTTCGCAATGTAATTAAGAAATGGCAGTCATCAGGAACAGTGGAAGTTAAAGCAAGATCTGGAAGACCAAGAAAAATATCAGACAGAACAGCTCGCAGGATTGTGAGAAAAGCAATTCAAAACCCACGCTTGACTGCACGATCCCTCCAGAAAGATCTGGCAGACACTGGAGTTGTGGTACACTATTTCACTATAAAGAGATACTTGTACAAATATGGTCTTCATAGAAGAGTCATCAGAAGAAAACCTCTTCTACGTCCTCACCACAAAAATCAGCATTTGAACTTTGCAAATGAACATATAGACAAGCCTGAGGCATTTTGGAAACAAGTTCTGTGGACCGATGAGGTTAAAATAGAACTTTTTGGCCGGAATGAGCAAAGGTATGTTAGGAGAAGAAAGGGCACAGAATTTAATGAAAAGAACCTCTGTCCAACTGTTAAGCATGGGGGTGGATCAATCATGCTTTGGGGTTGTATTGCAGCTAGTGGCACAGGGAACATTTCACGAGTAGAAGGAAAAATGGATTCAATAAAATTTCAGCAAATTTTGGATGGTAACTTGATGCCATCTGTGAAAAAGCTGAAGTTAAAGAGAGGATGGCTTCTACAAATGGATAATGATCCTAAACACACCTCAAAATCCACGGGGGAGTACATGTCAAATGTCGCATCGTATTCGGACCAAACTCGCACAGGACCCTTTTTTTGGTCCGCACCAGAATCGCATGGGTGTTCACACCTATGTGATCCGATTCATGTCCTGTCAGTTCGCAGTGCGATATGCGAGCTGAAATAGGGGTGTCGTTAACATTGTATGACACTCCCCAGCAGTTAGCATATGGCAGTGTGAACTGCTGTGCGAGTCGGCTGCGATGTAGGAACCCGCAGTGGATTCGCAGGGTTCCCGAATCGCAGCCTTGGTGGGAGCAGTCAGGTGACATTTGTAGGCTGTGTGCTTTGAGGCTCAGTTCACACTGGTGCGATGCGGGAACCCTGCGATTTCACTGCGGATTCGCCCATCGCATCCGACTCGCACAGCAGTTCACACTGCCATATGGGGAGGGTCATACAATGTTAACGACACCCACATTTCAGCTCGCATATCACACTGCAAACTGACAGTTAGGACATGAATCGAATCGCATAGGTGTGAACACCCATGTCATTGTGGTGCAGACCAAAAAAAGGGTCCTGTGCGAGTTTGGTCTGAATGCAGTGCAATATCAGCCATGCTATCTGTATGGCTGAAATCGCACTGCACGGGCATCGCATGTAATTTGCACTGCAGTGCGGTGGGGATCACATGTGTTCTCGTACAGCACACTGGTGTGAACTGGCCCTAAGCTTATTCGGCCTTACTGGGTGTAATTATAAAAAGTGAGAAATCCACCCCTCCCCCACATAACAAATCCTGGTGATGGAAACTGTGATTAGGTGACCTCAGACACACACACTGCACTATAACAATCATCAGATCACTGGATGTTCTACTCTACCCAGCTCTGACTACATACAACTCCCCTAAATCACTTGTCTCTATATTCTTCTCTCTGTTCACTGCATCCAATGATGAGAAACATCCAGTCAATACACAGTAAAGGCAGCCAAACCTGGGAGAGCTGGAGGCGAGGGGAGGGGGATGTGATTTGTGAACTTTTTACACAGGATGTGCCTGTCTCAAGCTAGTGCACAAGATATGTAAATAAACTGTCACTTACAGCAAGGGGGAGGTTGCTCAGGGCTCAAGTAACTCTGTGTGGTAAGACTAGGCTCAAATTAAAGGAAATCGTATTCTCTACATTATGACATCGGGTTTACATCCACTTTAACTTTTTCATAATGATCTGCTGCTATTGTGTTATGTTGTGAACCTGATAGTGATACTAGTGTTGCTAGTGTTGCTAGTGTTGTGATAGCCTCAGAGGCTGCCCATGTTGTGGGGGGGGGGGATTTATTATTATAGATTCTATATTATAGATTGAGATTCTATATACCCTGTCTGATCAGTGATTACTACGACCAGTCCATTTTCTGTTTGAACTATATACATTCAACATGAACGACAAAGATTCGACAAAGAAGCAAAAAACGTACAAATGTTGAATCTTTGGCTTATGGTGTCTGTCAAAGTTCTAAGAAGATTCAGCTAAACTATACGGAGTCATACAGTTTAGCTGCTCCGTCAAAGCTTCTTTGAACATTCGACAGACACCATAAGCCTTTCAATGACAGATTCGACCTTAATTAATTTGGATTTTCTGACGAATGCAATTTTTAACGAAAAACTAAATAAATTAAAACGAAATTTGGGAGTAATTAAATAAATGTATTTTTCAGACGAAAACGAAATTCCAAAAACAAAATATTTCAGTGTGCACATGTCTAGCTCAGACCATACATCCAGAAAGCCAGAAATCTTCTAATGCTTCTAGCAAGGACGAAGGAGAAAGCTGGGCTCCTCCGCTAGTAAAAGAGCGGCAAAAGAGCAGAAGATATCGGAGGAGCCCGGCGAGAAGACCATGGAAGTCGGAAGAAGACCCCCGGGGCTGAATAATAAACTACTTTAAAAACCCGTGTTGTGTGTTTTTTTATTGACACTTTTCCCCCCGGGTGAATGGGTAGGGGTATGATGTACCCCATACTCATTCACATAGGGTGGGGGGTCGGTATCTGGGGGCCCCCTTATTAAGCCGATAAGCCCCCGGCCCGCCGACCCTGACAACCAATGGCCAGGGTTATCAGGAAGAGGCCCTTTTCCTCATCAACATCGGGACAAGTTGCTTTGGGGTAGGGAGCGTACTCGGATAAGGGTCTGTTATTGAATTTGGGGGGACCCCCATGCCATTTTTTTGGCATAGGGGTTCCCCTTTAAATCCATACCAGATGAGGGGGCTAGCAAGGTGTCAATCTCGCCGATGGAGGTGGTGACATTGACTTCCTTCGCTCGTCCCGTTGTACCTCAAGTCACATTCAAAATGAATGGACTTTACTGTGTGTGGGCAAGTCCATTCATTTGGAAAGTCTGGCGGACCTCCGCCAAAAGTCTGGCGGATTGTCCGCCGGACTAAGTCTGCTCATGTGTACGCGGCATTACTGTATCAGTAACAATCTACACAAACTATTTTTCTTTTATTATAAATACAAAAAGAACCAGAAGCAGCTAGCTCAGTCTAACTTCTGCCTTAACATTTCATTTTGATTTTGATACATAAATGTCTCACTTTCCTACAAAAAAAAAAAAAAAAAAACAATTATGACAATGTTTATTGCCCTCTGATATAATGATATTTTTACTAAAGAAAAGTATTTCTGCTATCTGCCTTGGTACAGTAATTATCGATGTAGGCACTTGTGATATTTTACAGAACACACAAAACATTTAAAGGTCAAATTTGAAAAGGTCCCTTAAGAATTTAGATTGTTATATTATTTGTGAATGCAATGACCTGCATCTCTTTCAGCACAAAGACAAGTTACTTTCATTAGTAAAACGATATACAGTTGTTCAAAACAAATACTACCAATTTTAATAGGATTCTTTAGAATTTATTGTATAGACATGTGCACAACAGAAAATTTTGTTTAGTTTAGGTTCGTTGTTTTTTGTAAAATACATTATTTCGTTCTGTTATATTCGTTATGTTATGTTAATACATTTTCGGATAATTCGTTATTATTCGTAGAGTGTCAAATTCATTCATTCATATTCGTTGAAATTTGATTATTTATGTATGTATAGACGGTCATGATAATGATTTGTAGTTTGGAAAGTCGTTTGTTTATTGAATATTTTAACACACACAATGACAATGTCTCTTCTCCTCGGCTCAAATACAATACAACACCCTTCTAACTCAGTTCTCAGGATGGAATGCACTTTGCCAGTAATCCATCCTCCGGCACAAAATTAATTAGCTGATTGGACTATAAGATTTACTTTGAGCTGACATTTTGTTTCATTAGATCTTTAAAGAATTACCAAAATCATGTTGAATTCCTTCGTTACATTTCTTTCGTATTCGTTGTTATTCGTTATTTTTTTATTCGGACATTCAGATGCATCCGAATGTCCGAAAGATGCAAAATTCGGCTGAATTTCGATACGAAAACGAATTGCACAAGCCTAGTATTTAACCACTTCCAGCTGCTGTCACTCATATATGGGCCTTAATGCTCAGCTGTCGCACATATGCCTTCTAGGCAATCTGAGGTTCTGTGCTGAAAACATGTTCACTGTGTGCTCACAGCACACTGGCCATGAATTCTCCAATAGTTACCAGGCAAAACTTGGAAACGTGGACAAGAACAATCAGGACAGGCCCTAGTTATGTGACCACTGTGAGAGCCAATCGCATTGATTACGCGAATGGGAAGCTGTCCTGTCTCTGGGCCGTACAGTGGAGCTTTACCTATAACAGCTGGATAAACAATAAAGTTCTTTAGCAAGGAACATACATTCCAGATTAATAATTGTGCTACCAAAATGAGTGTGTCCTGTAAATTGTCTTCAGTAATTCTGCTGTTTGTTCTTGCCGGAGGCTGCCATTTTGTTGAAGCCCAGAGTATCTGAATAGCAGTAAATTTTAAGCTGTTAGCAGGTCAGTCTCTAGTGGCTTTGATTTTCAGCCTAATACTGAAAGTGGAGAGCAACTGAGTATGTGCAGAGCAGGATGAGACAGTGTATTCCTGGAAACAATATAGGCACTTATTCTTAATGTTTTATATTAAGCTATACCCAGTGGCGGCTGTGCTAACACCACCTACACCCACCCCCTGGTCAGTTGGTCGGCCCCGCACTTACCCCATCTAGGTTGAGGTCAGCTTCGGCTCCTTCCTGTGTCTCCTCCCCCTCTGCGTCTTGGACTTCATGGCGGCTTCCTCCCTGATGGCTTCCCTCCTCCTTCCCTTGGCATGGTGGCCAATATGATCGCTTCTCTGGCAATCGGGTCTCACCCGCTTCCTGATTGGCCAGGTGGAGAATCAGGAAAACAATAGCAAATATTAATTTGCTATTGTCAAACAACTGGGTGGGCTCAGGGTGCAGTGTTCTGCACCCCAAGCTCACCCTTTTTTGAAGTCAATTAGAGCCTCTGGCTCTAATCACATGCTTCTAAGAAAAAAAAACACTGGAATGCATGTATCTGGCACCCTGCATGTAGATTAGGGACCTGGAGCATGGATTAGGGGGGCAACACCCCTAATGGATGGGCCACCACTGGGTATACCTGTAAAAAGGGGCCAGCCTGAAGTAATCTAGCAGGACTTTATTTTCTGCCAAAAGTTACACTTTAAAGCTCACTGAAAGGACCTCCAGAAGGTGGTGGGAAGGAGTTAGGAAATCATGCAAATTCTTTAATCATAAAATCAAATTGAATATGTAGAATCTGGTTTAGATATACAATTTATCAAATCCTTTTTTTTTAGCTCTTTAGCTTAACAAAGTATTTTGCCCAGTTTAAAAACCTAATGGTATGCTTTCAACAGCTTATATGAAATACACAGGGAAAGGGTTCCAATGTCACAATTATTATTGCAGTATACTTTTGTATTACCACACAAAGTTTAATAAATATACAGTTCCTATCTGTATTCTGTTCAGAAAATAGGATTTACAGTAACACGACTATGTACTACTTTCTTATAGTATTAGGCTGGTGCGATTGACCTTTAGATGTGCGTCTAAATCTCCATTGCCTCAGAAGCCCAATCCACTTCCAGATTGCACTACAGAGGCTACTGCCAGGCAATGAGGAAGCTATGCAATGCCTCCTCACTGCCTGTTTTAACCCAATTATTGCAGGAAAAAAAATGTTACCCTTAGTATCACTTTAAACTTTACTTCGTAGTTTTTGTAAATTCAGCGACTCAGTGATTTGGGCCACGATCCTGCGACTGACCGCAGTGATGTGTGGACTTTGTGCTTTATTGACTGCAGTACGAATCACGCAAGATTCGTGTGTTTTAAGTTATTTTGAAGGGACAGCAAATTTACACGCTGTACACTCACTACTTTACATTGTAGCAAAGTGTCATTTTTTTCAGTGTTATCACATGAAAAAATATAATAAAATATTTACAAAAATGTGAGAGGTGTACTCACTTTTGTGAGATACTGTATATTTTATTATTGCAGCACCCTCTAATGTGTGCTGGTAGGTAGTGTAGGTTTGTTATTGTAGGACATTTTGTTTGGTTCAGGGCTAAGCCTGAGCTGTGAATTTGGGTCAGGGTTTAATGAGTCAGGGCTGGGTGATTCATCCTCACAGCTTCTATGGTGCCTCCCCCTGGTCTAGAAGGTTGGAAAGGCTTCTAGAGCTAATGGGTGGAAGTTAGGAGGAGCTGTTTGGAATATTTATGAGGGCCTCAGCCAATCCCCAGTAAAGAGCTGGCAGGGGGCAGGTCTACCTCATAAATAATCAATACAAAGCAATATGAGGAGCAGGAAACGCTAGCCTGACGCGTTTCGACTAATAAGCCTTCTACTGGGGCATTACCTGTTCCCCCCATATTGCTACCATATATATAAGTCTTAACAAATTAATCAGTGTCTCCCACCTGTCAGAAAACACCTCCTCCAACTCCTCCTCTGTTAACCCTCAATGTGTGTACACACAGCGCTGCACACATTGACAACACCAGCACCCAGCTAACTTTAACCTCACCTTACAGTGAATGGTTAAGCACTCCACACCTAAATAATAATTTGGGGCAGGTAGCCGTCATTTCGAAAATGGCGGCCAGGCGTGCTTTCCACCAGAGTTAATACAAGAAAACCGGAAATGGTAATATACTCTAATATATAAGTAATCCATTATCAAAAACTATACCATGAAACCATATCATACCATCTATATGCAAGGGCGGCTTGTCTGACATTCAGTGTGTACACAATCATGTCCCGTTTTATTTACATGCACTACACACAGGGGGAAGCAAACCTCTGTTTGCATTCCAACCCTCTATCCGAAAATGGAAGTGGTCGTACGTCACTTCCGGTTCTGGAAGACAACATGCATTACACACAGAGGGAAGCAAACCTATGTTTGCATTCCAACCCTCATTCTGAAAACTGAAGTAGTCATACACTACTTCCGGTTCACACATCTCAACATGTGTTTCAATGGGAAGGAAGCAAACTTCTTGTTTGCATTCCACACCTCAATGTGAAACTCAAAAGGAACATGAATTGCGGCCGGAAGTGAGCCTAGTACACGTACCAAGCCTCATTCTCAAACCGGAAATCATCCAAATACCTGAATTGACTTATCAATACAATCTGAAGAACTCGGATAAAAACAAGTGGGGGTATAAATAGAAGTATACCAGGGAGAGAAAGCTGCACTCATTCAAACCTAACCACACTTATCTCACCCATCCACATTTGATACAAGCATTCCGGAGTGGGGATCCGCCTTAAGGAGGAACTCCCACTCACAGAATAATGCATGCGTTCATAATGGACAAAAAATAATAGGATAATCAATCAGTATTCCAGAGTCCAATTAATGTTGAAAATAATGAATGAATGTAAGTAATATTACGAACGAATGTTGTCCTACACTGGCAATAATAAACCGAAACATCACACACAATCGACTTCTAGATATGAAAGGATGTCATCATGCCATGGCCGTTATAGACAGAAATGTCGCATACCCTCGGAATGAGTACACCTATCAATCAAAAAATCGAAGAAGATAACACAAAACCACTTGAAAATCCCTAAAAAGAATTAAAAAGCCGAATAAAAAGGAATGAAAATAAAAGGAGAAAAGGAATACAGGCCAAGGTGCCACTCACCCCCAGTCTATGAAACTGTTGATGTCCCAATCAACATTCATACCATGGGGCGAGTAGCACCTCAGCTCATATATCCAATACGTTTCTAAGCATAAAACGCCCCTAATCTTAGGTTCATCCCGCCAGTGAGGGACAAATTTGTCTATCACTTGAAATAGGGTACCTTTGGGATCTCTATCATGGCACTCTAAATAATGGCAGGGGACCGTGTGCTTATCACAGCCTTTCTTGATTTTAGCAATAGCTCGTTGACACGCACAGAGAAAGTCCTCTTTGTGCGCCAACGTATTGCTTATTACATGGACATGTAATTAAATATACGACATACTTGGTCGCACACTTTGTGAAGTATCTCATTTTATATATCCGTGTTGTTACACTGGATGCAAAAGTGTCAGTCTTGCGTCTCATGACGTTATGCGCACACACATTGCACTTCTTACAAGGAAAAAAACCTTTACAGTTGAAGAAAAGTGTTGGTTTAGTTGGTCTACTGTGTTAGGAGCAATCTTACCCCTCACTGAACGGGCTCCACTAAAAATTATGCCAGCCCTATCAGGCAACACAGGTCCTAGCACTCTGTCCTCACTTAACACCTTCCAATGCCTATTCAGAATCTTTCCAACCTCCCTATGTTGAATAGAAAAGGTTGTGAAAAAAGACCATCTGAAGTGGTCTCCATCTTTAGCTCATGGTTTATCCGCCAACAGAGAACATCTATCCATGCATTGTACTGCCCGGATATCACTGTCCAATGTGTTAGATCTGTATCCCTTTTCCAGGAATCTTTGTTTCAAGACAGAAGCCTGAATAACAAAGTCCACAGTTTGCGAACAATTGTGTCTAAGATGCATAAATTGCCCCTTAGGGACAGATCTTAACCATTAACCATTAGTCTTAAAGTGGGTCTGTAGAACTAATTCATGATTGATGACTGAAATCTTAAGATCAAAAAAATTGATGGAACTGACACCAATACCACCAATACCACCTATCAATGCCCCTCAGTGCCATCTCTCAGTGCCCACTAGTGTCGCTCTATCGGTGCCCATCAGTGCAGCCTATCGGTGCCCATCAGTGCAGCCTCATCAGCGTACATTAATGAAGGAGAAAAATTACCTATTTGCAAAATGATATAAGGTTTTAAACGGTTTACGAGATATAGCGGCACCGATGTCTACCGTGCATGCGCCGTAGACATCGGTCACAGGCGCACTGAGCGTGCCGTTTCTAACGGCGATCGCCGTTAGTGGTGGCACCAGTGGCGGCGAAGTCACTCCGGGTATCATGTCAGCGATGGAGGTGGTGACCGAGGACCGATGCGGGGGCGTTGATCTCAGGTAAGTAATTCATAATGAGCTAGTATGCTATGCTATGCATACTAGCTTATTATGTCTTTGCCTTGCAGGGTGTCTTTTTTTTTTCTTAAGAGGCTTTACTTCCTCTTTAAGGTTACATACGGTTTAAAACGTTTTTTTAAAAACAAGCTAATGTAGTAACTGCTAAGAGGCTGTTGCTGGAGTTGTGATTTTATTGTTTGTTTCTTTTAGGCTACCTCCCTGAAGAGGGTCATGCTTATGCAGCCAGCCTGTTAAAATCAATGGCAGCCTAAGAGAGGCAGCAGATATACAGAACTGTTTATGATTCATAGTTCATTAGTAAACTAAATATTGCCCATTTAAGGTGTTTACATGTACTACAAATAGGAAAAATATATATTTTTTTTATCCAATAATAGGGATGATTAGTTTTAAGGTTAGGCATGAGTTCACAGACCGACTCAACTAATGCACAACTTCACTGCCATTAATGCACTTGCTAGTCTTTGAATTTTGGTCAGATAGTTTAGAAGGGTCACTATGGCAGAATTTAAAAAACCAACCCCCTTACTATAGAAAATTGTTACCAGATTTTCAATGGGGGTGAACAGCAGCTTTGATACATGTGGGGGATTGAGGAATAACTGGTGTTCAGCAGAGGCTGGAGGCAACAGTTATGCTGAGCAGGTGTTGGGGAACATTAGAGTCCAGTAGGGTGTGAGGAGAACAACAGTGCCCAGTGGCTGGAGAACAATAGTGACCAGTACATTTGGGAAGGGTTAAAAAAAGTGCCCAGCCAGAGGGTGGGTGGGAAATATGGTGCCCAGGGGGAAGTGATTGGAGAACAGTAGTGACCAGCATGATGTGGGGGGACAATAGTATTTGAAGGACTATAGTGCCAGGGCAGGGGATTGGTGATAATGATATTGAACAGCCAGGGGTGAGGGAGTACAAAGGTGGCCACTGGGCAGCTAGCGGTCTGGGGAGAAACAACAGTGCCCAGTGAGGAGAGGGGAGAAAAGTAGTACCAAGCAGATGGTGGGGGTAAACATTAGTGTCAGTTGACATATCTGGCACAGAGGTCTGTGTCCCACATTGTTGCTCATGCTGTCTTTGCCTCATCCCCCTCCATGTGCAGTCTGAGACCTCTTACCCAGCTCTGCACTGATTACATTATTGTGTTTCATATAAGAGGGAACAGCAGCAGCCTCTAGTGATCAATCTGGGAAACTGCACATAGCTAGCCCCAAATAAAAAACAAGTGTCAAGGCCATCTCAGGGAAAATGATGGAAATGCTGTCAGTCAGTGAGAAGAAACAAAATGCTAGTGTTAGTGTTCGTGGGAGAAAGAATGCCCTGATGTTGGAGGTCATTAGTGTGGGGGGGGAGATGAATTTGTGTCAGTCAGTGGTGTGTGGTGGGGGTCATAGGTGCTCAGTAGGGTGAGGGGTGTTGGGGAATGCCTGAACAAATAATTTAGTCAGCTATGTTGATTTTTTAATTGATCAATGGACGTAACTGCGGGCCCCCCAGTTACGTAAACGGGGGGCCCCACCTCCTCTGACAATCCAGGAAAGCCATAGTGAAGTCCCCTGCATCAGAGGGGGGTGGGTTCACCAGGGAGCGTCACGGTGTGGCCCCACCCTCAGTTATAAAAGAACTGTCAAAGCGAAGACGGTTTATACAGCGGGAGCCTCTCATGGAGGCGGGTCAGTTGCATTTTTTTTCCTTTTCGGTCCATCGGTGGAGCAAGAGAAGAAGAAGACGACTTTGTGGGACATTTTTATTTTTTTATTTTTTTTATAAATTCTGGCGTGGGGTTCCCCTTAAAATCCATACCAGACCTGAAGGCCCCCACATAATTTTTTTATTTTGGTGCAGGGTTCCACTATCCAATATCCATACCAGACCTGAAGGGCAGGGTATGGAAGTTTAGGGGACCCCCATGCAATTTTCTTTTAAAATGTTGGTTTGGGTTCCCCTTAATATTCATACCAGACCCAAAGGGCCTGGTAATGGACTGTGGGGGAATCCCACGCCATTTTTTTTCAATGACTTTTATGTGTATTTCCGGGACTGACAATTCATTATAGCCACGGCTCGCGAGTACTTCTAAATGACTTTTTCCCTTAGAAATGTCATTTTGTGGCAGGACTATTGTAAACACAGGAAACATGCACCACTTTACAGGCATACTATAGACCCCCCCCCCCCCCCCCGGTAAGAAATATAAAGGAATATTTCACTTTTATTGTTTCACTTAGCATTATTAAAATCACTTCTCCTGAAAAAAGGCCCCCAAACACTTTTTATGACAATACCATGCATATAAGCCTTAAAAATTAGCACTTTTTATTTCTCCTATATACTTTTACATTTTTCACATTTTCAAATTTGCCACAAACACCCCAAATTGTTCTCTATTCGGTGAACAGGCGAACACCCGATGTTCAAGTCAAACTTACGGTCCACTCGAACATCGGGCTCATCCCTATTAGTTCAGCATGGTGACATTATAACACACAAATTTCAAAAAATAATGACAAGGAATACAACAAACCAAATATAACAAAATGTTGTGTATCTTGAGAAATGTGTCTATTTGGGTATTTGTGCAACAGGGTCATTCACAGGATTGTTTGTGCAATTGTGAGAGGCATGGTCTGAATATTGTCACCCAATAGTATACACAATGCTCAAGCAAGGACCTTTAAATGAATGTCAAGTGCAAAACCAGTGTTCATATAAACATTACATTACATTACATTCAATACACAGCCTTTATCCCCTATAGTTAAAAAATATGGCATACACAGGTTAGGCCTATTATCCCTAATTAAATCTGTCCTGCTATTTGCCAATTTTACACTACTGTGTCCTCTGTTGTATATCCATTCTTGTAGCAAAGCTCCACTTTGTGCTTTTTGTGTCTAGTAAGTTGGGCAAAGCTTTAGTATTTCAAATTGTCTTGCCACTGGTCAATTAAAATCATTTGCCACCTCTTAATTCCTGTAGTAAAAGTGTGTCCTGTTGTAAATTTGGACCTAAATTGCTATTTATAATTGATATTCTTCTGGTAAATTTTACAATGCTGTGTCTTCTGCAGTCTCTTAATTTGTGCAGTAAAACCTCTACCTGTGCTTTTTGTGTGTAGCAAATTTTGGCTTATAATTGATAATTAAAATTGTCCTGCTGCTGAGCAATTTTACACTGCTGTGTCATCTGTTTTCCTTTAATTTTTCTAACAAAATACTTACCTGTGTCCTTTGGTTATAGTAAATTTGTGTTTAAAATTGCTATTCAAAATTGCACTGCCGTTGGCCAATATTACACTGCTGTGTCACATGCTGTTTCCTAATCATTGTAAGAGAACACTTGTCTTTTGTCTCTTGTATATTCTGTAAATTTCTACCTAATTAAAAAAATGTCCTGCTGCAGTCCAATTTTTTTTTAGATTATAACTTATATCGCTTGAATCGCTTGAGATGATTAAAGTGTATCAGGCAGTTGTTGCTCACAGTATGTTTAAGAGCTGCCTGTCTTTTGCGGCACCTCACTAAATTCTTTGAAAAACAAAATATAGAAACATTGTGCATCCAAACAATTGCACACCTTAATCCCAAGTGAATAGAACTCTGCTTCTCAGTCAATCACTTTCCCCTCTTTGACTTTACACATGTAACAAGGTTAATCTGTAAATAATGTAAAAAAAAAAAAAAAATGAAAGTAATGGTCTCAGGTAGGGATGAGCTTGATGTTCGGGTCAAACATGATTTAGACTCGAACATCGGGTGTTTGTCTGTTCGCCAAATATCGAACATTAGGAGGCATTTGCAGGAAATTTGTGCGCCCGCGGAATGCCCCATAATGCACTGCAAGATCGTCATGCATTGCTGTATGATGATTGGCCAAAGCATGCACCTAACCTGCATGCTTTGGCCAATCCCAGTGCCCTCTAATAAGAGAGCCATAATTGGCCAAAGGCAGGGTGCCTTTGGTCAATCATGGCTTAGGGAGAATAAGTCCACGCCCCCGCTATATAAGGCTGCCTGCACGGCGGCCCTATGTAGTGTTGTTGGCATGGACGGAGACATAGCTTAATTTAGATTTCAACAGGCAGGTTATTCAGTTAGTGGCAGTGTATTTTATATATATACTGCTGCTACTACTACTGCTTGCTACTACTTTTCTGGTGGTGTACACATTACACAATAACCATAGTGTAGTTGCTACTACTTTTCTGGTGATGTACACATTACACAATACAGTGCATCCATTGTGTAGTTGCTACTGCTTTTCTGGTGGTGTACACATTACACAATACAGTGCAGCCATAGTGCAGTTGCTACTACTCTTCTGGTGGTGTACACAGCATACAATACAATGCAACCATAGTGCAGTTGCTACTACTTTTCTGGTGGTATACACATTACACAATACAGTGCAACCGTAGTGCAGTTGCTACTACTTTTCTGGTGGTGTACACAGTGCACAATACAGTGCAACCGTAGTGCAGTTGCTACTACTTTTCTGGTGGTGTACACATTACACAATACAGTGCAGCCATAGTGCAGTTGGTACTACTTTTCTGGTGGTCTACACAGTACACAATACAGTGCAGTCTGGTGTTGCCAAACAAAATATACATGTCTGGAATGCCACCAAGGAGAGGCAGACGCTCACAGGCCACTAAAAGGGTGCAAGCAGGCTCTGTGTCTACAGTCAACAGTGCTGGTCGTGGACATCCTCTGCAGGTGGCAGTGGGGCATGCTTGTCCTTTTTTTCTGCTGCTGCCCGTGTTATTGAGCCAGAACATGCAGAAGAGTTGGTGAAGTGGATAACAAAGCTGTCCTCTTCCTCCTCATCCTCTGTTACCCAGACTCAGAGTAATTTGCGTTCCAATGCAGCTGCCAAAGTGGCCTATTTCACCTGCTCTTTGTCCACAGTCACTCCTTCCGTAGCCCAACCATCATGCACAGGGAAGTCCCCTGAACTATCCAACCACAGTCTCGGGTACATGCTGATGGATGATACTCAGCGATTATAAGGCTCCGGTGTTGGTTCCCAGGTTGAGGAAGGGAGTAACATGAGCCTAGAGAGAGGGAGTGCCAAAGAAGGACAAGAAACTGGCATTCATGTTCCCCAGCTGCAGCATACTGCCAAGTTTGCTCCAGTGACAAGAAGGGAGGAGATGATGAGGTCACTGACTCTACTTGGATGCCTGATAAAAGAGAGGAGGAGGAGGCATAACTCCAATGAGGTAGGATGTCCACTAGGGGGCAGCTTAAGGGCAACAACCTTACTGCACTGCCAACTCCCTGCTCATTTTGAAAAAGTTCCTTGGTGTGGGCCATTTTTGACACGTGTGCAGCAGATCGCACCATTACTGTTTGCAACCTATGTCTGAAGCAGATCAAGCCTTGCCAGAACAACAGCCGCTGGGGCACCACATGCTTGACCAGACATATGATGACCTCCCATGCAGTTAGTTGGCAACAGCACTTGAAAGACCTACATCAAAAAAAAGGTGGACTTCTCCTTGCTTCTCATCTGGGATCTCCAACCACACTATACCTCCAGTCCTCTTAAAAACCTGCACTGAGAGGAATGAAGGTATAGCAATAGGTGTCCCAAGTACTTGCAGCCAATCTGCTATCAGTACATCTCCATTTGATTTTAGCAGGCAAATTTCCCTACCCCAGTTGCCAAACCGTAAAAAGAAATCCAGACCCAGCCATCCACATGCTCAGCGTCTGAATGCTAGCTTGACCAAATTGTTAGCACTGCAACTACTGCCTTTTCAGCTGGTAGACTCTGCCCCCTTTCATGAATTTGTGGAATGTGCTCTACCTCAGTGGCAGGTTCCACAATGCCATTTCTTTTTACAGAAGGCCATTCCGGCTCTCTACCATCATGTGGAAGGCAATGTTTTGGCCTTGTTGGACAGAGCGGTCAGCAGTAAAGTGCATATTACCGCTGACTCATGGTCTAGCAGGCATGAGCAGGGATGTTACCTTTCCTTCATGGCGCACTGAGGAACTCTCCTGGCAGCTGAGAAGGATGCAGGACAGGGTTCAGTATTGTTGGAGCTTGTTCCGCCACCACGCCTCCAACATGCTAATGGTGATTGTGCCACAGCTCTCTCCTCCACCCCTCCTCTTCTTCTTCCTCTATGGCCTCTTCTTCAGATTTGTCCTCTGATGCAAGCACTCAGGCAAAAAGATGCCATGTGGTGATTGAGTTGGTCTGCTTAGGGGACAGGAGCCACACTGGGGCAGAGATTCTGTCAGCTCTGCAGGGGCAGGCTTAGAGATGGTTGACGCCACATCAGCTTCAGCCAAGAATGGTTGTATGCAACAATGGCATCAACCTTCTCTCCGCCCTCCAACAGGGACACTTGACCCATGTCCCATGTTTGCCACACATGCTGAATTTGGTGGTGCAGCGGTTCTTGAGCAGGTACCCATGCTTACAGGATCTCCTAGGGCGGGCCAGAAAAGTCTGTGGTCATTTCCACTGGTCATACAATGCTAGTGCTTGGCTGGATGGCATTTAAAGGGAATGCAACCTGCCCAGAAACTGCTTAATTTTTGATATGTCCACCAGGTGGAGCATTCCTGTGGGCCGCCAAACACACAGGAAGAAGAGGAGGAGGAGGAGGATTGTGTCAGCATGGATGTAGAGGATAATACTCAGCAGCAGTCTTCAAGGGATGGTTTTCATTCCCCAGAAACTCAAAGGGTTGTACATGGTTGGGAGGAGGTAGTTTGTAACAATGTCATCCTCAGTGACCCTGAGGACTCCCAATTAAATCTGTCTGCAAACTTATGCTGCATGCCCTTGAGCAGTGGAGAATGTGGCCAGCTGTCCCATGCCTTTAGACAATTTTTCAGTCCTCAGCGCCAAGGTCTGATTGGTTCAAGCAACCATTGCCAGTGTCTGCATTACAGGGTGCAGGAATCTTGGGGCAAGAGCAGACTTGAGAACATCCACTGGGTTACTGGGTCTTGAGGATGGACCACTGGCCAGAACTTGCTCAATAAGCAATTGAGCTACTGGCCTGTCCTGCATCCAGCATTCTTTCTGAATGCACTTCGAGTGCTGCTGGAGGGTTTGTAGTGGATCATAGAGTGTGCCTGTCCACAGACCCCAGTCTTGGATCAGCAGCAGTTATCAAGCACCTGATGCTGATGTAACTGATTGATTTTTCTATGGATGTGGGATCCCTTGAAGACTGCTTATGTTGAGTGACTATCCTATTCCTCCTCAGTCTTGATGATGCTAGCTTTCAACAATATTTTTGGTTTAGGGGACCACCGCCACTGCCTAAGGCCCAATTGTTCTGCCCCTGTTTAACAGAGGCATGTAATTACATTTTTTTTTGTCTCAATAGATTTTTATTGAAAAATATTTCAGGTGTTACAGATTCTTACAGTATTGTAAAAAACATATAAAGTACATATTCATTGATGTGAAGTATTGGTACAATATTGCCTATTTGTAAAATTGAAAAAATAGATTGAAAAAATAGATTATTAGGCAAGCAAAGGAAACATAAGAAAACATCTTTTGACACCAGGTGAAGATACTTCCATATGAATGGATGTTCTTGGGAGTCGCTTGACCATAAGCTAGTCATCAGGGTGTTGAGGGGTGGCATCTCTTCCCGGACACCCCTATGGGTGCTATTTTGTGTCCAAGTATAGATGCCTCCCACCCCTGTAAGTTAAACTCTGGAGGTGTATCTGCTACATAATTAACCAAAGAAGTGAACGATTAAACTTTGGTAGAACCATGAATAGTATTCCATCTGTGTTAAATGTTAAAGATTTTAGTAATACCTTCTGAGTCTATCCAGTCAGTCCACACTTGCCACTATTGAGTAGTTTGTGCTTTATTGTGGCGAAGAACTAGGGTGGTTTCATGGGTGAAGTGTGTGTGGGTGATGTGGACTACCTCTTGTATGGTGGGTGGGTCTATGATTTTCCATTTCCTGGAGATATTGAGTCTTGCTGCTAGAAGGATATGTGTTATTATGTTCCTCAGTTGAGTAGGATAGAGTTCTATGTCCAGTGATAGTAGTGCTAGTAAGGATGAGCCGAACACCCCCCGGTTTGGTTCGCACCAGAACCTGCGAACAGACCTAAACTTTGTGTGAATTTTAGAACTCTATTAAAGGCTATGGGACTCAAAATGTAAAGTGCTAATTTTAAAGGCTAATATGCAAGTTACTGTCCTAAAAAGTGTTTGGGGACCTGGGTCCTGCCCCGGGGACATGTATCAATCCATACCAGGCGACAGGGCTAGCGAGGTGTCAATCTCGCCGATGGTGGCGGTGACATTGACTTTCTGCGCTAGACCCGTCTACCTGGAGCCACGTTCAAAATGAACAGACTTTTCTCTATGTGTGGGCAAGTCTACTCATTTCAAAAGTCCAGTGGACTAGCACACAGACGGGCGGATTGTCCGCTGGACTGCCGAGTCCGGCGGACAATTTTGAGTTAAACTTCTTTCTAAGTCCACCGGACTTTTGGGAAGAAAAAGTCTGCTGGAGCCCTAACACGGGCGAATTGTCCGGCAGACTCTGGTCCGCTGGACCAAGTCTGCAGGATAATCTAATCGTGTGTACGCGGCATTAGAATAATATTCAGGTGAATAAAGTACAATGTGCAAAAAAATATATGAAGTGAATAAATAATCAACACCCTAAAACCAACATAAATTCATATGAAATAGTATTTAAAATATTTAGGGCAGTTCATAAATGCCAAGAGAATTAAATTAAAACCATAAAAAACACCAAATATGCAATTAATTAGTCAGATAAATTAAATTAATTAAATCAAATAAATTAAATAAATTAATAGTGAAAAACAAATTAAAAAGAAAGTCACATGACGGTGACGCAACACATGAGAGAGAGGAGACTGTTAAGGTGCACAAGTGAGTTTGGCACCGCAGCAGCTGCAAACTCATGCAGTGTGATCTGACCGTTCATTGATTTAATGCGCTCTCATTTTGCGGTTTCTTGAATAGCAATATTACGCAATGATTTCTTTTACTGAAGTAGAAGGATAAGTGTGGCTATCTTCTCTGTGGTATCCTCATTAATCTGAAGCTCCTTATGTGCCCAGGATGGGTTACCCCTCTCTAGTGTGGACCACACTGGATAAGTACACTTTATACAAAATTTAATCCATATATAATAACTTTTTTTTATTAATGCAGACTTTCACAGAATGATTAGTATTTGTATTATAATTATCTAATTAATCCACATAGATTATTTATTCAGCACAGTAGTTGTGCTGTTTTGCACTATTAATTAATTTAATTTATTTGATTTAATTAATTTTATTTATTTTCTCTGACTAATTAATTGCATATTTAGTGTTTTTTATGGTTTTGATTTAATTCTCTTGGCATTTATGAACTGCCCTAAATATTTTGGATACTATTTTATATGAATCTATGTTGGTTTTAGGGTGTTGATTATTTATTCACTTCACATATATATTTTTTTTTGCACATTGCACTTTATTCACTTGAATATTATTCTAAGTGTTTGCAATCACATTCAATAGAGGATTGAAACATTTTAGGGAAGTGTGTCCCCTCCTTTTTCTCATATTCCTTAACAATATTAGTTAAGGAATGTATCTTCAGTTTTTTGGTATACTTTAGCACTTGGCACTTTTATACTTTATATTTTAGCACTTATCACTTTCTGTTGTTGTGGGAATATTGATGAAAGCACAACATATGTGATAGTTATTTTGGATAATTTAATAACTTTTGATAATTAGACACTTGGCACGTTTTCTAGTGGTTTGAATACTGAAAATAGCGCAACACTATTTATTGTAATATTCAGGGATGAGAGTTGTTGTGGAGAGATGGACGGAAGGTTGGTTTTGTCTAGGAAGGCCTTAATTTCCTCAGGAGAGGGTTGTTTGGTGGATGGATTGTTTTTGAGATTATATAAGTCTTCAAAGTATGTACTGAAGGCATTTGCTATTAGGTTTGGTTTGAGAAGCTTTTCATTGGAGTGGGGGTGGTGTAAAAAGGGAATTTTTGTTTTGTTTCTATATCCCTTGACTCGTAAAGACTTTGCTTTACCAGCCTTGTTCCCGGTGGTGTATGAAGTTGCTTTGAGTATTTTGTATGATTTCTCATACTTCTCAAGGAGAAGGGATCTTAATTTGTGACAAAGTGTGAAGATTTTAGCTTGAAGGAGAGGAGAAGAGTTTTGTTTATTTAGGGCTTCAGTTTTGGAAATTTCCATTGTGAGGTCATCTAATCTCAGAGTCCTTTTTTTTCTTAGCTCTAGCTCCCATCTGCAGGAATGAACCCCTTATTACAGCCTTATGAGCGTTCCACACCACCAGCGGCTCAGATACTGAAGTTGGGTTGAG
Source organism: Lithobates pipiens (assembly GCF_037356315.1). Classification (NCBI taxonomy): domain Eukaryota; kingdom Metazoa; phylum Chordata; class Amphibia; order Anura; family Ranidae; genus Lithobates; species Lithobates pipiens. Next base: position 395,004,770 of record NW_027507748.1, on the reverse strand, counting down.
TGAAAATAATTCTTCTATCTGGTGTGTAATGGGTGTTAGATAGCATGGGGTGTTGAGGAGGTAATTGTTTACTCTCCAGATATAGGAATTTGGCTGAGGTGAGTCTGCAGAGATAGTGATACTAATGGGGGCATGATCTGACCAGGTGGTGGTGTGAATCATAGAGTTCGATACCCTTTGCAGTAGCCATTTGTCACTAAAAATAGATCAATTCGAGAGTAGGTGTTGTGACGCAACGAAAGGAAAGTAAAATCCCTCTCGCTCGCATGACAACACCTCCATACATCATATAAATCATTAGATGTAATAAAATTGTCCAGAGGAGAAACATGGCGTTTAGAGCCTGCATGGAGTCCATCATGCTGTTCGGGACTAGGTTGAAATCACCTCACATCAGCAAATGGCCTTTTTGGAATGTTCGTGCTTTCTTTAAGCAGTGTTTTCCCTAAGAAGGGTAATTTGCCCATGGTTTGGTGCATAGATAGCAATCAGGGTATAAGGAACGGTGTTGATTGTGCAAGAGAGAAAAATATACCGGCCTCCTGGGTCTGTGACACATTGCTGCAACTGGAAGTTGGTAGACTTGGCGCTATACCTTTAAGATTAAGAAGTGTGAAATATTCCTATTATAGCATGAATCAATCTACTAGTGTTTGAGTGACAATAAATAAATCTATCAGGGTATGGCAGCAGACAAAAAATAAATAAAAAAATTATTTACTATCCGTGCCTAAAAATAATGTGTTCTCATCTCACTATCCATAAACAATCAGTGTACATATATTTCCTACAAGAAATTCATATACAATTAAATAGAAGTACACAACCATAAATATATAGTCCGGTGCAAGTGCATAAATAAATAAATAAATATATAAATATATATAAGTGACAATTAATGAAAGCCCTGCACAAAAAAGAAAAAGAGTGACTTGTGCGGGGCTTTCATTAATTGTCACTTATATATATTTATATATTTATTTATTTATTTATTTATGCACTTGCACCGGACTATATATTTATGGTTGTGTACTTCTATTTAATTGTATATGAATTTCTTTAGTAAATATATGTACACTGATTGTTTATGAATAGTGAGATGAGAACACATTATTTTTAGACACGGATAGTAGTGTAGTAGTAGTGTCTGCTGCCATACACTGATAGATTTATTTATGGTCATTCAAACACTAGTAGATTTATTCATGCTATAATAGGAATAGTTCACACTTCTTAATCTTAAAGGTATAGCGCCAAGTCTAACCACTTTTCTTTGCACATAGTATAGTTCACCTTTACAGTTAGACTATTACAGTAGAGGCAGCTTAACAAAAAACTTCTTTAAATAAACCATAGCGCAATCTCATTTTTTTGATATGCAACTGGAAGTTGACCGTGTTCCTGATAGCAATCAGAACCCCACGTTGTTTCTTGGGGTAGGAAGTTTGGAATACATATGGAAATTGACAATGTTGGCATTTAGTAGATGCATTAAGGGCAAAGCGTGCCTCTTGGATGCACAGTACATCACATTTGTGTTTCGCTGGGTGGTTCAACCCTTTTGCAATAAGGGACAGGATTGTAATCCCCATGATGAGTGGGGGTGTAGTGTTTCGTTCAAGTGCGGCACTTACAGTTCGATGGGCTGTGTGGTGACTCCTTGGAAGTCCGGGTAATGCTGGATGAGAAGGTTGTCTTCAGGGATTATCAAGTCGATGGAGGCAATTCTGGAGAGGTTCTACTAAGGTACAATACAGGTTAGTTATGTTAGTTATCTCAGATGCTTGTATACAGTTGTCCTGTGCTTGCCATTGTAAACTCTAATATGGCAGTAATTAAAATGCAGAAACAAAATGAACAAGAAACAAACAGTTGGATCAATAGCAGGTGGCTCAGTTGAGGAGCTGACCAATGTTTGGGGGGAAAGTTCAATTAGCAGATAGTCGAGTGCATTACCAGACAGGTCTGGGATAGTTGCTCATTGTAGAGTTTGGGCAGGAAAGTCAGTGATGTTTGTCTTTAAACTTCTCCCAGCCTGTACCAAAGGTGAAAGGATTTGGTTTCCCTTGGGAATTCGGTAGATTGTGTGGGGGCTCTGGAATGATGCCCCAGGCATGTAGGAGCTTCATGCCTCCTTCCAAGGTGGAGATGGTGTGTGGCATACCATTGTAGGTAGCCAAGATTGTGGCCAGGTGGCAACATTTATACGTGATTTTGTGGTTGTTCATGGCTTTGGTGATAGTTTTAAGCTGCCTCCGCAATTGGAGTGTGTATTGTGATAAGTCAGCGTATAATTGTATATCTGAGTATGGCGCTGGTAGTGGTGACATCTCCCTCGCCTTCAGAAGGATTTGCTCTTAGAAAAAATGGACTCTCAGAAGGACTCTGGGTACTTCCGCTTCAAGATGGCGGGGTTTTGGTATTCTGTGGATGCGGTCAATAGTGAGCTCAATTGGGGATAATTCAGGGAGCATACTGGAGAACATACTGCTGGTAAAATTGTGAAGCTCTTTGGGTTGTACAGACTCAAGAATACCCCGAATCTTAATGTTATTGTGTCTGGAGCGGTGTTCGAGGTCCGCGAGCTCTGCTTTGATCCAGAGAGAGTCATCTTTCTGTTCAGTATAAGCATCCACCAGATCATTAACAGTGTCAGTAAATTCCTCCATTTTGTTTTTCATAAACAGCCTCTTATTATCCATATGCTAAGTTCTAATAAGAACTGGTTAATCAGGGAAGATAGGTTTGACATGAGTGAGGATTGTAAAGACAGTAGCATGTCCTTCATGGTGGTGTCTAAAACCGGTTGTCCAGAGGTTGGGAATTGGGCGATGGAGGAATGGAGTGAGGAGATGGCAGAAATGTCATACAAGCCTGTACTTACTGCACCTGAGGCCTGGTGCCGGAGATCCATCTTCATCCGTGATTTCGCTGGGCTTTGCAATTCAGGAGTTGCAGGTGAGGAGTCCAAGGGGGAGGCGGTCATCAAACCAGGGTGTTGGCTTTGTGGATGTGGCCCAGGCATGTCTGTATAGTCCAGAGCATGCCGTGCTGTGTGTGGCGGGGCTGGAAGGAAAAGGATTCAAGCTGATTTGGCCCCTTCTCTTGGTTCCGTTTGCGGAACATTATGTCCGGGGGCCTGGGAGAGGTGATTGTGTCACCGCAGTGATGTTTGCCGTGGTGGCAGAGCCTGTATGAGCTTGTATGTTGCTTCCCGGCTGGTCTGGATGGCGGAGCTTACAGCTCAGGTGTCCATTCCAGTGCGCGCGCAAGGCACGCCCCCGTAATTAACATTTTTGATAAAATATTTAATAGCAGGGCCCATTCCTGCACCCAACAAACATAACTGTGAGGGGTTACAGTGTTGTGGCACCACCACCACCACTGCTTAAGGCCCAATGCTTAAGGCCCAATTTTTCTGCCCCTATTTAAAAGGGCCATTAATTACAATTATTGATATAATATTTCATAGCAGGGCCCGTTCCTGCGCCCCAACAAGAGTATCTGTGAGGGGTTACAGTGTTGTGGCACCACCACCACTGCCTAAGGCCCAATTTTTCTGCCCCTGTTTAACAGAGGCAAGTAATTACAATTCTTGATATTATATTTAACAGCAGGGCCCTGCACACAAGAGTAACTGTGAGGGGTTACATTGTTCTGGCACCACCAACACCTAGGCCAAATTTTCTGCAGAGTATTAAGGGCAAGCCGTATAGTATATATACTTCTGTTTAGAGTTTATAGTATTATTTGGGTGTGGCGTTCCCCTTAATATCCATTCCAGACCCAAAGAGCCAAAACTGTAATACACACTAATTCTCTTTGCAAAATATTCTTTTTTTACTGTTATATTTGCACTTGAACACTTTTAAACAAATGCCTTTAAAATAAAACAGAACATAATATAATCCCTTAACCTTTGTGAGGTTTTTTTTTTTTTTTTTTTTTTTTTTTTTTTTTTAGTAAGCCATAGATTTTATTGATTGGGCAACCTTATCAGTCAGTAGTTAAATGCTGAATAGTTCCATGATTACAGTGAGAATTTTATTTACTTCAAAATCAAATCTCTCAATATGGTTTTGAATTGTTGAATGGAAATAAAAATATAATACTTGTGACAGGTTTCCTAAATTACCCTTTATCCATATGACCCTGATAAGCATGCATCCTTGTTGCTATGACAAGTTTCTACTCTGAATGTATTGTTCTTGAAACAGCCCCAAGCACTGATCAATATGATTATCCCCAGAGTCTCTAAATGGATTCAACAGTGTGATAACTTACTAAGCAATCAATGAAGTGTATAGGTTAATGGGACCAATAGTAACTTAACAAACTCATAAACTGCTTAATAACCATTATTATACACAGCTATAGGACAAAGCTGGATTGACTTTAATGTATTGATACTCACTGATGATAATAAATCTCTTGCATCCTAAGGAAGATTAAAATCCTTTCGGAAAAATTATGTTAACGTAATGTCAATGTTTCCAATTATTGCCCAGGGAAGCAATAATCCGTCAACAAACAGAACATAAAATCACTGTAAATACAGTGAAACAGGAAGTCATAACCCAGACTTAAAACCTGTTTAGAGGAATAGGAGTCCTGTTCAGTGTTATTTGAGAATATGTAATGGACAAGCTGTCTCCTCTCTCACCACATCCAAGTAGTCTGTGTTTCATCAACATTTTAAAACAATCATGATGTCTAGATAAACGGCATAGCTAGTTGTTCAGCAGCTCTCTTCTGCCATCATTTGTTACTTAGATGTCTATACAACAATACACTCATTTGTATTTATCTGCACTTGTCAAGATTTTAGAATCTATGAGAAGTATGCAAATGTAAATAATATTTTATTTATTGGGCTGCTGGAATTAAACCTGAGAGATATAAAAATGTCAATACTTTCAGATGTGTTTATAGTGGAGTTTTGCATGAAATGTGTCAGATTTTGCTTTTTGTTTCTCCACTTATTTGTGTCATACCAATAAAACAAAAGAAATAAACATGAGAATGCAGTGGTGGAACTACCAGAGTCACAGGAGTTGCACTTACAACTGGGCCCTGGAGTTCCGCCACTGTCGGGGGGCACAAAAGCCTGGGATGTGGCTCCAGGGTTGCTGGCTGCAGCTATGAGCAGAGAGCATCTATTACGCTCTCACACTGCTTGGACCCCCCGTACTGACAGCCTGAACCCCCTCCTCACACGGACAGGAGATGAAAGAGATAGAGAGAGCAGGATTTTCTCCTCCTCCTCATGCCCCCTTACTCCTGTGTTTTACCTGCGGCCCCACCCACATTCCAATCCCCAGCAGCTCCGTGCCTTGAAAAGTCCAACAGCCAGCAGCTAGATAGTAGAGGAAAAGGCCAGCAGGTACCATGGATGCTGCAACACCCCGCATGGTATTGACAGCTCTCCAGGACAGCATAACTTCCTAAAAAAACATCTCTATGATTTAAATCAAAGCAGCGCACAGGTGGGTCTGTCATTGAGGGGACTGAAGAGAGAGTGTGTTGTCACCTCCGGAGCCCCTCTAGCAACACAACAGCCCATTGGGGTTTCCCTGGTGTGGTGCACTACAAGTTCCAGAATGCTCTGCCAGCCTATTTGTATGTATAGCACAGGGCATGAGGCCTTTCTGTATGGGCCAAAGCCTCTATCTATGGTGAGTGAAGCATTTCTCCCTTCCTCTCCTATCTCGCCAGCCTCTAAGTACACTAATGTAGATCAGATGCAGGCAGGTGTAAATGGACACATTCGCTTCCACATACAGAACAATTGTTGGTCCAATTGGTGCGCACATGTAAAAGGGCCCTTACAGTGCAAGTGGAATTTCTGCCGACTCTGAAGTGACAGGGGCTCTGGGAACCCTGGTTAAAGAGGAATGCTGAGAACGATGATGTAAGTGGGGGCTCCAGTTATAAGGGACCCGCTTATATCAGAGTCTGCAGTGTTTCCCCTTACTTAAGAATTCTCACTGTTCTTCCTTAAATCAAAGTCGCTAGAGTTCTCCTTATATCAGAGTCTGCACAGTGCCCCCTTACAGTGTAAGGGAACTCTGCAAGTTCAGATGTAAAAGGGAACTCTGTGGACTTTGATGTAAGGAGGGGCTTTTGTGATTAAATATATACAATTAGAATTCTTATTTAATCACAAACGATATGTATAGTGTATACTAAAAAAAAAAAAAAATGTGCTGTGCACTGCTAAAGTCTTTGGGTTTGGATTGAAGAAAAAGTGGCAACCCTACCCAAGACATCAGGAAGGGGTCCTGCTGCAGGACTAAAATCCTGGGCCCTGTGATGGAAGAAAAGGACCCCAGGATCATCGGAATGGCCCCAGGACCAGAAGTCAGGGGGGCCTTAATGGTTCCTTTTACGGGGCCCTGAAGTTACGCCTCTGTGAGAATGCCTAAACATTTATAATTGCAACACAATTTTCTGGGTGAAGTGGTGCATTATCGGTCAGAAATGCAGGGGTGCCAATATTTTTGTCCTTGACTGTATATTTCCAGATGATAAAAGATTAAATCTATAGAAAATTTAGCATTTACTGTAAAACTCCCCTATCTCAGCAGCCACAGCCTGGCACGCCACTAGGTGGCTTTCTCTAATACATCAAGGTCACAATATAGTTCCACCCGGTCACCATAAAAGAAAAGAAACACAAACGCCATGGCCTAATAGCATCAAAGCAAGAGGATTATTATATAAAATTGTACTCACAAACAGGGATGAGCTCGATGTTCAGGTCGAACATAAGGTCGATTCGAACATCGGGTGTTTGCCCGTTTGCAGAAAAACTAAAATTATGGAGCATTCTCAGCAAATTTGAGTGCTGCAGAATTCCCCATAATGCACTGCGAGATTGCTGTGCAATGCTGTATGATGATTGGCCAAAGCATGCACCTGACCTGCATTCTTTGTCCAATCCCAGCGCCCTCTGTTAAGATAGCCATGATTGGCCAAAGGCAGGGTGCTTTGTCCAATCATGGCTCAGGGGGACCAAGTCCACACCCCACACTATATAAGGCTGCCTACACGACGGCCCTGTGTAGTGTTGTTTTTGTGGATGGAGAGATAGCTTGATTTAGATTAAACAAGCAGGTTATTCAGTTATGCCCCGTACACATGATCGGACAATCCGCTGGACTTTCCAGCGGATGTCCGTCGGACTTTCCAGCGGATGTCCGTCGGACTTTCCGAACGAGAGGACTTACCCACACACGACCACACACGAACGGACTTTTCTGGCGGACAATCCAACAGACTTTTGGCAGAGGTCCGCTAGGACTTTCAAAAGGAACGGGCTTGCCAACACAAGGACTAAAGTCTGTTCATTTTGAACGTGACTTCAGGTATGACGGGGCTAGAGAAGGAAGTCAATGTTGCCGCCTCCATTGGTGAGATTGACACCTTGCAAGCCCCGTCGCCTGGTATGGGTTTGAAGGGTAACCCCTACACTAAAAAATGGCGCGGGAGTCCCCCCAAAGTCCATACCCGACCCTTGCCCGAGCACACAGCCTGGCCAGTCAGGACAAGGGGTGGGGATGAGCGAGCAACCCCCCTCCTGAACCGTATGTCTACGCACCGGGCGGGGGGCTTATCGGAATCCATACATGGTACCCCTACCCATTCACCTGGGGGGAAAAGTGTCGGAGAAGTCGAAAGAAGACCTCCAAAGTCGGAAGAAGACCCCTGAATGGCGACAATGACGAAGGAGAAAGCCGGGCTCCTTCGCTAGCAAAAGAGTGGCAAAAGAGCAGAAGATAGCGGAGGAGCCCAGCGAGAAGACCCCCGAAGTTGGAAGAAGACCCCGGAGCTGCCTAATAAACTACTTTAAAAACCTGCTGTGTGTGTTTTTTTATTGACACTTTTTCCCCCCAGGTGAATGGGTAGGGGTACGATGTACCCCATACTCATTCACATAGGGTGGGTGGCCGGGATCTTAGGGCCCCGGATTCCGACAAGTCCCCCGCCCGGGGCGTAGACCCCGCCAACCAAAGGCCAGGGTTGTTGGGAAGAGGCCCTTGTCCTCGTCAACATGGGGACAAGGTGCTTTGGGGTGGGGAGTCTGCAGGGTGCCCCCTTCCCCAAAGCACCCACCCCCCATGTTGAGGGCATGCGGCCTGGTACAGTTCGGGGAGGGCTCGCTCACCCACACCCCCTTTCCTGACCGGCCGGGCTGCATGCTCGGATAAGGGTCTGGTATGGACTTTGGGGGGAACCCCATGCTGTTTTTCAGCATAGGGGTTACCCTTAAAACCCATACCAGGCGACGGGGCGCGCAAGGTGTCAATCTCGCCAATGGAGGCAGCGACATCGACTACCTTCTCTAGTCCCGTCGTACCTGAAGTCACGTTCAAAATGAATGGACTTTAGTCCATGTGTGGGCAAGTCCATTCATTTGGAAAGTCCGGCGGACTAGCACACAGAGGACAGATTGTCCCCTGGAAAGCCGAGTCCGGAGGACAATTTTGAGTCAAGTCTTCTTTCAAAGTCCGCCGGACTTTTGAGAAGAAAAAGTCTGTGGGAGCCCGCACACGGTTGAATTATCCAGCGGACTCTGGTCTGCCAGATAGTCCGATCGTGTGTAAGCGGCATTAGTGGCAGTGAATTTGATATTTATACAGTCTAGTGTATATATATATATATATATATATATATATATATATATATATATATATATTCTGCATCCAGTGTAGCCTTTAGCTACAGTGCATTCCGTGGTGTGCTATTTCTAATATACTTCAGGCGGTATATTAATATATATATATATATATATATATATATATATATATATATAGCAATAGTATGAAAATAAAACAGTCCAATCACTGGATCATTAAAATACTAAAAACCGCACTGAAATTAAAATGATAAATAAATCAGAACACATGGCCAACACCACAATTGAAAGTCTCTATGTAGCAGATGGTAGTGTGCACCTTTCACCAGACAATAACCGTGTTCCACCTCGGGACGCACACTCCCCCAGGGGGGTCAAACTCACCAGAAGCCTCTAATAAGCAAGCGTTTAAGTATATGTGTACATCATCCACTTTAAAACTAGGTCCTCATCAACAACAAGGTCCACTGGCAGAGGGGCTCCAAAATTGTCATAAAACAAGGGCGTGACCAACACAACATCCAGAAGAGATGCTTGCACTCCACCGTCCTTGACCATCTACCAGGAAGTGAGTGCGATTCCTGCAGAGAAACACACACTCCATCTTGGACAGTTGATTATGGTGACAGCGCCCTCTGGGCTATTATCTATGCTTGTTTTATTCTGATACAATGTACGTAGCTAGTATTAAGGGGACCTCTGATGTGTGTATGGGGGAATTTATCATAAATAAACAGGATTAAGCTATATGCTATTATTCTTGTGTTTTATGACAATTTTGGTGGCCCCTTCTGGTGAGTTTGGAGGCTTCTGGTGAGTTTGACCCCCGGGTGAGTGTGCGTCACAAGGTGGAACACAGTTATTAGTGAAAGGTGCAATCAGTACAGTGCAGCCATAGTGCAGTTGCTACTACTTTTCTGGTGGTATACACAGTACACAATACAGTGCAGCCATAGTACAATTGTATATATAAAGGGAAGTAGCGCTAAATTGCTGCTACTTTTCTGGTAGTGTATACAGTACACAATACAGTTTAGTGTGGTGTTGCAAAACAAAATATACACCATGTCCGGAAGGCCACCAAGGAGAGGCAGACGCTCACAGACCACTAAAAGAGGCAAGCAGCCTCTGTTTCTACAGTCAACAGAGCTGGTCGTGGACATATTGCACCCTCTGCAAGTGGCTATGGGGCACACTTGTCCTTATTTTCTGCTGCTGGTTGTGTTATTGAGCAAGAACATGGAAAAAATGGATAACAAAGCCTCCTCATCTTCTGTCACCCAGGCTCAAAGTAGTTTGCCTTCCTATGCAGCTGCCAAAGCAACCTATTCCACCTGCTCCTTGTCCACAGTCACTTCTTCCATAGCCCCACCATCATACACTGAGTTTTCCCCCAAACTATATGACCACGGTATCGGGTACATGCTGCTGGAGGATGCGCAACGATTTTAATGCTCTGATGTTGGTTGCCAGGTTGAGGAAGGGAGTAGTGTGACCCTAGAGAGAGAAGGTGTCCAAGAAGGACAAGAAACTGGCAGTCATGTTCCACCAGCTGCAGCATACTGCCAAGTTTGCTCCAGTGATGAGGAGGGAGGGGATGATGAGGTCACCAACTCTACCTGGGTGCCTGATAGAAGAGAGGAGGAGGCAGCACAGCTCCAATGAGGCAGGATGTCCTCTAGGGGGCAGCTACCCTACTGCATTAGACCGCATAGCTTTGCAGGTGCAGGGCACTGCTGACTCCCCTCTGAATTTGAAAAGTTCCTTGGTGTGGGCCTTTTTTGACACGTGTGCAGCAGATTGAACCATTGCTGTTTGCAACCTATGTCTAAAGTGGATCAAGGTGGGCAGAACAGCAGCCACTTGGGCACCACGTGCTTGACCAGACATATGACGACCTCCCATGCAGTCCGTTGGCAACAGCACTTGAAAGACCCACATCAAAGAAAAAGACAGACTTCTCCTTGGTCCACATCTGGGATCTCCAACCCCACTATACCTCAAGTCCTCACAAAAACCTGCACTGAGAGGAATGAAGGTATAGCAATAAGTATCCCACCATCTGATTTTAGCAGACAAATTTCCCTACCCCAGTTGCTAAACCGTAAAAAGAAATTCAGCTCGAACCATCCACATGCTCAGCGTCTGAATGCTAGCTTGGCCCAAAATTTCTAGCACTGCAACTGCAGCCTTTTCAGCTGGTAGACTCTGCCCCCTTTTGTGAAGTTGTGGAACGTGCTGTACCTCAGTGGCAGGTTCCAAAATGCCCTTTCTTTTCACGGAAGGCCATTCCGGCTCTCTACCGGCATCCAGAAGGCAATGTTTTGGCCTTGTTGGACAGGGCAATCAGCAGTAAGATGCATATTACCGCTGACTACTGGTCTAGCAGGTATGGGCAGGGATGTTACCTTTACTTCACGGAGCACTGGGTAACTCTGCTGGCAGCTGGGAAGTATGCAGGACAGGGTTCAGTATTCTTGGAGCTTGTTCCGCCACCATGCCTCCGAAATGCTAGTAGTGATTCAGCCATAGCTCTTTCCTCCACCCCCTCCTCTTTTTCTTCCTCTATGGCCTCTTCTGCAGATTTTTTCTCTGAACCAGCGGTGCTCCGTAAGTGATCAAGGAGCTATACAGGCAAAAACATGCCATGTGGTGCTTGAGTTGGTCTACTTAGGTGACAGGAGCCAAACTAGGACAGAGATTCTGTCAGCTCTGCAGGGTTAGGCTCAAAGGTGGTTGACGTCACTCCAGCTTCAGCCAGAAATGGTTGTATGCGACAATGGCACCAACCTTCTCTCCGCCCTCTGACAGGGACACTTGACCCATGTTCCATGTTTGGCACACATCCTGAATTTGGCGGTGCAGCAGTTCTTGAGCAAGTATCTCCTGAGGCAGACTAAAAAAAGTCTGTGGTCATTTCCACTGGTCATACAATGTCAGTGCTCGGCTGGTTGACATTCAAAGGGAATGCAACCTGCAAATCAACCGCCTCATCTGTGACATGCCCACCAGGGGAACTCAATATTGGCAATGCTGCAGTGGCTGCACATGCAGCAGAGGGCCATCAATGAGTACCTGTGGGAATATGGCACCACGACAGAGTCAGGGGAGCTTGGCTTCTTTTCGCAATGCCAGTGGCTACTGATCAAGGATGCATGCACTGTCCTGTCACCATTTGAGGAGGCCATGAGGATAGTGAGCAGCGACAATGCATGCATCAGTGATACTGTCCCTCTTGTCTTCATGTTAGAGCCCATGCTTCTTGGAATAATGGACACTTGAGGCAGAATAGCGGGAGGAAGAGGAGGACTTCCTTACCTCTCAAGGGCTTCTTTATCCAGATAGTATTCCTGTGGGCCCACCAAATACACAGGAAGAAGAGGAGCAGGAGGAAGATCATGTCAGCATGGACGTGGAGGATAACACTCAGCAGCAGTCTTCAAGGGATGGTTTTCAGTCCCTAGAAACCCAAGGAGTTGTACGTGGCTGGGAGCAGGTTGTTACTTATTATGTGATCCTTATTGACCCAGAGGACTCCGAATCGAATGCCTCTGCAAACTTACGTGCCATCTGCAAAGCCTGCGAATGGACCCTATGATTTGTGGTATCAAGGATAGGGATCATTACTGGTTGGCAACCCTTCTTTATCCACGTTACAAGGGTAAGGTTGCAGAACCCATCCTGCCTTTGTAGAGGGAGCAGAGGATGAAACATCTTCAGGAGGCCTTGAAGAAAGGTTTGTGCAATGCATTTCCTGGTGCTGGACAATGTGTTGCTGAGGCTTCGTTCAGTCAGAGGAAGAGCGGTGGGGAAGGTGGCCGGCTGGCTGATGCCTTTAGACAATTTTTCAGTCCTCAGCGCCAAGGTCTGATTGGTTCAAGCAACCATCGCCAGCGTCTGCATTACATGGTGCAGGAATATCTAGGGGCAAGAGCAGACTTGGAGACCTTTCCAACAGACCATCCACTGGGTTATTGGGTCTTGAGGATGGACCACTGGCCAGAACTTGTTCAATAGGCAATTGAGCTACTAGCCTGTCCTGCATCCAGTGTTCTTTCCAAATGCATATTCAGTGCTGCTGGAGGGTTTGTAATGGGTCATAGAGTGTGCCTGTCCACAGACACTGTTGATAGGTTCACATTCATAAAAATGAATCAGTCTTGGATCAGCAGCTATCAAGCACCTGATGCTGATGTAAACTGATTGATTTTAATATGGATGTGGGATCGATCCCTTGAAGACTGCCTATGCTGAGTGACTCCTATGCTGAGTGACTATCCTATTCCTCCTCAATCTTAATGATGCTAGCTTCCAACAATATTTTTGGTTTAGGGCACCGCCACCACTGCCTAAGGCCCAATTTTTCTGCCCCTGTTTAACCACTTCAATACCGGGCCATAGTCAAATGACAACCACAGATGGGATCTCCCATCCTGGGTGGGCGTCATATGACATCCTCAGCGTTTTGCCACTCCTGCAGGCCCCCGGGGGCCCGCAGCACGGTGATCGTGGATGAGGTGTGTCCCTCGGACCCAGCCCATCCCCGATCTGTGCGATTGCCATCCCCATCCACCCCCCGATACACGTGGCCCAATTTTCTGCAGAGTATATAGGGCATGCCGTATAGTATATATACTTCTGGTCAGAGTACATAGTGCCTGGGGGCCTGGGGGACCACCACGCCATTTTTTTAATAATTTGGGTGCAGGGTTCTCCTTAACCACTTCTCGACTGGTGCACGCCAATGTATGTCGGCAGAATGGCACGGACAGGCAAATGGGCATACCTGTACGTCCCTTTAAAGCGGTTCTTCACCCTAAAAGGGAAGTTCTGCTATTCTGATCCCTCCCCCCCTCCGGTGCCACAATCGGGACCTTTCAGGGGGGAGGGGGGTGCAATTACCTGGATAATCCAGGTAACTGCACACACTTCCGGCCAGACCGCCGCAGAACCCCCGCAGATGCCCTCCCCCCCTCCCCCGTTGTGTTCTGGGAAACACACAGTTCCCAGAGACACAGCGGGGGACCATAAGAGACGCGCAGCCTGACTCGCGCATGCGCAGTAGGGAACCGGGCAGTGAAGCCGTCATGCTTCACTTCCCGATTCCCTGACAGAGGATGGCGGCGGTGGCAGCAGCGAGACGAGCGATCGCTCGTCATCTCCTGCAGACATTGCTGGAACCTGGGACAGGTAAGTGTGATTTTATTAAAAGTCAGCAGCTGCAATATTAGTAGCTGCTGGCTTTTAATATTTTTTTTTTAGGTGCAGCTCCTCTTTAAATTTGCCACCATGCCATCGCATGCACGCCGGGCGGGACCTCCATGAGTCGGATTGTGGGTCCCGCGGACTCGATTGCCGCGGAGATACCCACGATCATCTCACGGGGAGGAAGAATGGGGAGATGCTAATGGAAACAAGCATCTACGTGTTCTGCCTAGTGACAGTGTCACTGATCTCTGCTCCCTGTCATCGGGAGCAGAGATCAGTGATGTGTCACACACAGCCACACCCCTCACAGTTAGAAACACACCCTAGGACTCACTTAACTCACCTAGTGGTTAACCCCTTCACTGTCAGGAATCAGTGGTCCCAAAAATGTCCGATGTGTCTGCCATAATTTTGCAGTCACCATAGAAATCGCTGATCACCGCCGTTACTAGTAAAAAATAAATATTAATATAAATGCCATAAAACTATCCCCTATTTTGTAAACGCTATAACTTTTGGCAAACCAATCAATAAACGCTTATTGCGATTTTTTTTGCCAAAATTATGTAGAAGAATACGTATAGGCCTAAACTGAGAAAAAATAATGTTTTTTTTATATATTTTTGGGGGATATTTATTATAGCAAAATGTAAAAAAGAATGCGTTTTTTTCAAAATGTACGCTCTTTTTTTTGTTTATAGTGCAAAAAAAATAAAACCGCAGGGGTGATCAAATACCATTAAAAGAAATCTCTATTTGTGGGGAAAAAAGGATGTCAATTTTGTTTGGGAACCACGTCGCACAACCGCAAAATTGTCAGTGGTCTGGTGTTTGGCCACCAAATGGTCCAGGGCTTAAGTGGTTAATATCCATACCAGACCCAAAGAGCCTGGTAATAGGCTGGGAAAACCCATGCCATTTTTCTTAATGATTTTCATCTATATTTTAACAATACATTACAGCTGCAAGCATTGTTTAACCACCTCCCGCCCGCCCTATAGCCGAATGACGGCCGTAGAGCAGGCGGGTTCGTCCGGGCGGTCGTCCCTGGACGTCCTTTTGTTTACTTCCGCCGGGGGCGCGCATCGCGGAAGTTTTGTATTTGCCATGTCTCCCGGAGACAGGCAAATACAGATCGCCGTGAACGGCCAATCAAATCGGCCGTTCACAGTGCGATCGCAGCTGCCAATGGGAGATGATCTCAAATGTAAACATATGAGATCATCTCCCATTGCCGTGTCTCTCCCTCCTCACACAGAGACAGCGTGTGAGGAGAGAGAGGATCTGTGAGTGTTATACTGTGTATTCAATACTGTGACTAACATCTGTCAGCCCCAGTGCCATCTGTCAGCCCCAGTGCCAGTGCCATCTGTCAGCCCAGTGCCATCTGTCAGCCCAGTGCCATCTGCCAGTAGTGCCATCTGCCAGTAGTGCCAGTGCCGCCAGTGCCACCTGCCAGCCCCAGTGCCGTCAGCCCCAGTCCCGTAAGCCCCAGTGCCGCCAGTGCCGCCAGTGCCACCTGCCAGCGCTAGTGCCATCCGTCAGCCCCAGTGCCGTCAGCGCCAGTGCCGTCAGTGCCAGTGCCGCCAGTGCCACCTGCCAGTGCCAGTTCCATCTGCCAGTGCCAATGCCACCTGCCAGCGCCAGTGCCAGCGCCAGTGTCATCTGCCAGCCGCAGTGCCATCTGCCAGCCCCATTTGCCAGAGCAATTAGCCAGAGCAAATAGCCAGTGCCATCTGCCAGTGCCAGCCCCAGTGCCATCTGCCAGCCACATCTGTCAGCCACATCTGCCAGCCACATCTGCCAGCCACATCTGTCAGTCCCATCTGTCAGCCCCATCTGCCTCCAGTGCCATCTGCCTCCAGTGCCACGTGTTGTCAGTGCCACGTGTCGTCAGTGTCACCTGTGATCAGTGCTGTCAGTGTCACCTGCCACATCAGCGTCACCTGTCAGTGTCATCTGCCAGATCAGCGTCACCTGTCAGTCTCATCTGCCAGATCAGCGTCACCTGTCAGTGCCATTTGTGATCAATAAAAATGTCACAAAGATTGTATTCAGCTGAGGAGGCATATGATATCCTTGCAGCCGACGAGAGCAACGGGGAGGTTTCCGCTTCGGATTCCTCCTCATATTCAGATTGTGACTCTGACGTGGACTACGAGCCTGTCCTCAGCAGCGGTACCATGACAGCCTCAGAGGAGGAAGATGATAGTCCGCCCGTCAGACGAAGGCGCACTGGTGAGGAGGCGGTACCATCCACCAGCACCACAGAGCCATCCACCGGCAACCCAGTGCCATCCACCGGCACCACAGTACCTCGGCAAAGGCCACGTACCAGTGGGGTGTCAACTCGACCCCAAAGGGTTAGGTCCCATGCCAGCCTTCCCTATTCCCTCCAGAACCCCTTGTGGCTTCCTCCTAACTCAGGAGAAGCTAACGTTCCCCCTTTCACTGCCAACCCAGGAGTCCAGGTGGACACACACAATTTTTTCCTGATGGACTTTTTCCACCTAATTTTTACAGAGGACTTGCCCAACAATTTATTGAAAGCAACCCAACGTCCTCTTATGCCCGTCCCTACGAGTGGAGAGCCCTAACAGTGGAGGAGTTTAACATTTTTTTGGGCCTCACATTTTGTATGGGACTAAACAATAAAAATGAAATACGTGCATATTGGTCATCCCGCCCCATCTATCACATGCCCATCTTTTCCTCAATAATGCCCCGGACCAGATATCTAATGATAATGAGATTCCTACACTTTAATGACAATACCCAGTGCCTTCCCCGGAATGAACCAAATCTTGATAAACTTTTTCAAAATTCGGCCACTAATAAATTATTTTTCTCAGATTTTCCCCCAGTTGTTTACCCCAGACCAACACATATGTGTGGATGAGTCCCTGATAAAATTTTCTGGCAGGCTGGGCCTAAAGCAATTTATTCCCTCCAAAAGGGCCCGCTATGGAGTGAAGATGTATAAGTTGTGTGACCGAGCCACAGGGTATACATATTCCTTCATGGTATACGAAGGGAAGGACACCCAGCTACATCCCCCTAATTGCCCCGAATACATCGGATCGAGTGGGAAAGTTGTTTGGGAACTCATAAACCCACTCCTGGAGAAAGGCTACCATCTGTATGTGGACAATTTTTATACCAGTTTACCCCTGTTCCACAACCTCCATAGAAAGCAAACTCCAGCATGTGGCACCGTAAGAACGAACCGGAAGGGCTTTCCTCAAAGCCTCGTCAACAAAAGGCTAAGAAAAGGCGAAGCGGCGAGTTTACGGAACGAGGAAATTTTGGCTGTGAAGTGGAGGGACAGAAGGGATGTCTACATGCTTTCTTCGATCCACAACAACACTTTTGTTGAGATCACCAGGAGGGATGGCCCAATACAAAAACCCACTTGTATCCATGAATACAACATGTTCATGGGGGGTGTCGACTTGAACGACCAGATGCTCGAACCCTATCTTCCCACGAGAAGAACATACAAGTGGTATAAAAAAAATTCTATTTATTTCTTTAATTTGGCCATATACAACACGTATGTAATTTATCGTAAGTCCACAGAAAGACCCATACCCTTCCTTGGCTACCAGGAGGAAATCACCACTGCCCTTATATACCCCAACGGCCCACCACAAAACATTCGATCCGATGTAATTAGCAGACTCTCTGAACGCCACTTTCCTGATAAAATCCCTCCCAGACAAACAGGCCGAAGACATCAGAAAAAATGTTGGGTGTGCAGCAAACGAGGATTGAGAAGAGACACCACTTATCATTGTGCCCAATGCCCTTCCCAACCAGGCCTCTGCATAGGTGACTGTTTCCGCCGTTACCATACTTCAGTGAATTATTAGTGAAGTATGGTAACCATAACCCTCACTTCCTGCCATTTACCTTCAAACCCCTTATGCCTCTGCTTGCTCTGTAACTGACCCTGGCTTGTTATTCGACCATGCTTCTGCCTACTGATTTTGTACATACCTCTGCCTGATCTGGAACTGACCCTGGCTTGTTATTCGACCACACTTCTGCCTACTGGACTGTTTGACCATGCCTTTTGCCTGCCTCTTGGACTGATCTTGTACCCTCTCAGTGGACTAGGGGGATTCATAACAGGGGTCTCACATATGTGAGGGGCTCCAGAATAGTTTTTTTGGATGAAGAAGACAATTTCCTTTGTTTTCTCATTCCTAGATTAGGGTCTGGAGACTCGGAGGCTTCAAAGAGATTTGGGTGGGAGAAGCCTCTACCCCTATCCCCATTCTGTCCTGAACAAGGCCCTACTTCTGCCTGCTGCCTGTAGGACCTATACCATCATGCCTCTGCCTGTCGCATGAACTGACCACACCACATGGATGGACCATGTTCCTGCCTACTACCAGGACCAATATTTTGGCAATGCTGACGATCTCTGCCTGCACTGACCTTGGACTGTATATGGACAGTATCCCTGCCTGCTGCCAATATTAACTATGGACAGTATACCTGCCTGTTGCCTGGAAAATTGTGTTCACTTTTGCTGACCAAGTCCCTGCCTGCTGCCTGGACCAGTGCTATCATCCTGTGGACAACTGCGCTGCTAAAACCACAGGTAATCTTTTGTTTACTCTTTTCTCGGCAGAATGTATTTTGGGGTGTAATTCTTGGTATGTGCATGCTATCTGTCCCTGGAACACCTGATGGTGTTCCTTGCATGTTGGGCCTCTGTATGTGGCCAAGCTGTGTAAAAGTCTCACATATTTGGTATCGTTATACTCAGGAGGAGTAGTAGAACGTATTTTGGGGTGTCATTTTTGCTATGTAAATGCTATGTGTTGGAAATATCTTATAAATGGACAACTTTGCGTAAAAAAATGCGTTTTCATTTTTTTTCCACATTTTCCCAAAACTTCTGGAAAAAAAATGAACCATTCAAACGACTCAATATGCCTCATAGATTATACGTTGGGGTGTTAGCTTTTCAAAATGGGGTCACTTTGTGGGCATTTCCATTGTCCTGGTGCTCCAGGGCCTTCAAAACTGTAATAGGTGGTTGAGAAATAAGATGTGTAATTTATGCTCCTAGAACGCCTGATGGTGCTATTTCAATATTGGGCCTCTGTATGTGGCCAGGCTGTGTAAAAGTCTCACACATTTGGTATCGTTATACTCAGGAGGAGTAGTAGAACATATTTTGGGGTGTCATTTTTGCTATGTACATGCTATGTGTTGGAAATATCTTATAAATGGACAACTTTGCGTATAAAAAATGCGTTTTCTTTTTTTTTCCAAATTTTCCCAAAACTTCTGGAAAAAAAATGAACCATTCAAACGACTCATTATGCCTCATAGATTATACGTTGGGGTGTTAGCTTTCCAAAATGGGGTCACTTTGTGGGCATTTCCATTGTCCTGGTGCTCCAGGGCCTTCAAAAGCGTAATAGGTGGTTGAGAAATGAAATGTGTAATTTATGCTCCTAGAACGCCTGATGGTGCTATTTCAATATTGGGCCTCTGTATGTGGCCATGTTGTGTAAAAGTCTCACACATTTGGTATCGTTATACTCAAGAGGAGTAGTAGAACGTATTTTGGGGTGTCATTTTTGCTATGTACATGCTATGTGTTGGAAATATCTTATAAATGGACAACTTTGCGTAAAAAAAAATGCGTTTTCATTTTTTTTCCACATTTTCCCAAAACTTCTGGGAAAAAAATAAACCATTCAAACGACTCATTATGCCTCATAGATTATACGTTGGGGTGTTAGCTTTCTAAAATGGGGTCACTTTGTGGGCATTTCCATTGTCCTGGTGCTCCAGGGCCTTCAAAAGTGTAATAGGTGGTTGAGAAATGAAATGTGTAATTTATGCTCCTAGAACGCCTGATGGTGTTATTTCAATATTGGGCCTCTGTATGTGGCCAGGCTGTGTAAAAGTCTCACACATTTGGTATCGTAATACTCAGAAGGAGTAGCAGAACGTATTTTGGGGTGTCATTTGTGGTATACACATGCCATGTGAGAGAAATAACCTATTACATTGAAAATTTTGTGAGAAAAAAATAAAAAATAAAAAATCTTCATTTTGCAAAGAATTGTGGGAAAAAGATGACAACATCAAAAACCTCACCATGCATCTTAGTAAATACCTTGGAATGTCTACTTTCAAAAAAGGGGTCATTTGGGGGGTATTTGTACTTTCCTGACTTGTTCTGGTCGCAAGAAATGAGATAGGCCACCAGTACATCAGGTGTGATCAATTTTTTTATGATTAGCACCACAGCTTGTAGACTCTCTAACTTTCACAAAGACCAAATAATATCCACTAATTTGGGTTATTTTTACCAAAGATATGTAGCAGTATAAATTGTGGCCAAAATTTATGAAAAAAAAATTATAATTTGCAAAATTTTATCACAGAAACAAAGAAAAATGCGTTTTTTTTTTCAAAATGTCTTTTTTCATTTATAGCGCAAAAAATAAAAACCCCAGAGGTGATCAAATACCACCAAAAGAAAGCTCTATTTGTGGGAAAAAAAGGACACAAAATTCATTTGGGTACAGTGTTGCATGACTGAGTAATTGTCCTTCAAAGTGTGAGAGCACCAAAAGCTGAAAATTGGTCTGGGCAGGAAGGGTGTTTAAGTGCCCAGTAAGCAAGTGGTTAAATTACTTTTTTTCCTTTAGAGATGTAATTTTGCTGTGGTATTGTTCTAGCACGGAGAAACTGAGCCTCTTTACAGGCATAGTCTAGACACCCTCCAGGTCCAATATTTAAAGGAATATTTCATTTTTATTGTTTCGATTTAAGCAATTTTTAAAAAACTTCAGTTTGTAAAACTTTTTTTTGCATTAATACATGTCCCCTGGGCAGGACTCTTCAAACACTTTTAATGGCAATAACTTGCATATAAGCTTTTAAAATTAGCACTTTTTCTTGCACGTATCCCATAGACTTTAATGGTGTTCGCGCGTTCGAACAAACTTTTTGCATGTATGCATGTTTTGCTGCAAACCGAACCGGGGGTGTTCGGCTCATCCCTACTCACAAACATAAAAGAACATCGCTGTCCGACCAACCTATTGTTGGTTATAATTTGTGTTATAGGTTGTATTCACATATTTGTGTTGGTGCAATCTTTACTATGGATTTGACACAGAATGCAGGTAGATTCTTTCACAAGTAACAGTGAAAACTTAATAGGATTTTTAGTTCTTCCTCATTCTTAACTAAAACTAAAAAAGAAAAGGTTTTGCCTTGACATGCACTTTAACTACTTGAGTACCAGTCAGTTACACCCCATCATTACCTTGCCATTTTTCAGTTTCCAGTGCTGTGATATTTTGACTAATACTGTGTACACACGCCTGGGCTTTTCGACAGCAAAGGTCCAACGGAATGAATCTGTCGAACAATTCGACCGTGTGTGGGCTTCATCGGACCTTTGCTGTTGAAAAATCATATGGACTTTAGATTTAGAACATGTTTCAAATCTTTCCGACAGACTCGAGTCCGGTCGAAAAATCAGTTTGTCTGTTTGCTAGTCCGACTGACGAAAATCTACGCTAGGGCAGCTATTGGCTACTGGCTATGAACTTCCTTATTCTAGTCCAGTCCTAGGTCATCACGGTCAAATCCGTCTGACTTTGGTGTGATTGTGTGTGGCCAAGTCTGTTCGTTATGGAAAGTCCATCAATAGTCCTCTGAAAGTCTGTCGGGAAGACCGTCAGACCTAGTCTGCCAGAAAGTCTGGTCGTGTGTACATGGCATTACAATTACTTCATCATGCAACACTATACCCAAACAAATTTAACCACTTGCTTACTGGCCACTTAAATCCCCTTCCTACCCAGGCCAATTTTCAGATTTCAGTGCTGTCACTCTTTGAATGACAATTGAATGACAATTGGTCATGCAACACTGTATCCAAATTACATTTTTATAATTTTTCCCCCCACAAAAGCTTTTTTTTGGTGGTATTTAGTCACTGCTGGGTTTTTTATTTTTTGCTATTGAAAAAATATTGCAAACAGGGGATTTTTCTCCTTCATTGATGTGTGTTGATGAGGCTGCACTGATGGGCACTGGTAGGTAACACTGATAGGCAGCACTGATAGGTGGCATTGATGATGAGGTACTGATGGGCACTCGTTGGCAGCACTGATGGGCATTGATAGGTGACACTGGTGGACATTGATAGGTGGCACTGGTGGGCACTGGTAGGTGGCACTAATTGGCAGCACTGATATGCATTGGCAGGTGGCACTGGTGTGCACTGGAAAGTGGCACGTGTGGGCACAGATGAGGCGGTGGTGGCTCTCCGTGTTTGGGATCGATGGCCCTCTGACAAAAGCTGGTGATTTTCTTTTTATTTCTCCTCACGCTATCAGCGTGAGGGGAAAAAAGGTGATTACTGATCTTCTGCTTACATCACATGATCGGCTGTCATTAGCTGACAGATGATCACATGGTAAGGGGGCGGTCACTCAGTGATCAGAGAGCGTGATGCGCGCACCCTGCAGGGGGCACATGAACAGCGCATGCTCAAGAGAATATATATGGATGCCCTCCCGGCAATTAAGGCCTGCGCTGTAGCCGTCTTTTGGGTATAGCGATGGGCAGGAGGAGGTTAATATCATTTTGAGACAGTATTTAATAACCATTTTTATTATTTTTGTACCATATAAAGGAAAAATAAAACCATAAAATAAAAAATATATTTTCCTTACTTGCTGTTAAAATAAAAATGCCTTGAAAGTGCATAAAATTACATATTTTTGAGTGTAAATGGTGATCTCACTTTCTGAAGACGCTGATATTAAATGGGTTAAAATATGGATATTGCTAGATACAGTGCATAGAGATCATTCACATAGGGAGGAGATGAATAGGTTAATATACAGGTAGGTCACATACAGTGGGACAATAGAGATGATAGGGTTATGTACAAATGTGCAGGATAAGGGAGGTTAAGGGTTAATATACAGGTGACATACAGAGACAGTGCAGACATAAGATGTGTAGGAGTAGGGATGAGCCAAACACCCATCTGGTTTGGTTTGCACCAGAACTTGCGAACAGGGAAAAAATGTGTACGAACACACGAACACCGTTAAAGTCTATGTACAGTACTAATGCCCGTCTCTGTGCAGCAGTGGCTAATTCCCATTCCGCTAATGCCAATGGCCATGCGCAGTGTCCCTGACAGAGGCGAACAAGTTGCACAACGTGCACACGCGCGCACCAATGCGAACATGTGTGCTCACTCGCACACCAATGCGAACGTGTGTGCACACTCGCGCATGCACATTCACATCCACCAATCCTGGCGCATGGCACCCTATATAAACAGAGTCTCTGCCTGATACCAGTGCTGGATCATCTTCAGCTTGTTCCTGAGTTCCTGATTGCTGTTTGACCTGTTACCCTGCTCCTGACAAACCCGGCTTCCTTGACCATTCTCCTGGATCACCCCTGCCTGTTATCTACCTTTACTGATTATACAGACCTCATCTTGGATTCTCTACTACGGCCCTGCTTCCTCTGCCTGTTCTTGACTACGAATTTGCCTTCCATTTATGTACCTTGTTGCCAGCCAGTTGCCAACCTTTGCCTGTTCCTGACGCTGCAGTTGTTCCTGAATCCATACTTACCTGCCTGGCTTCCGCTGAACAGTTCTGGTGATCAGTCTTCACGCTTTCCTCCAAAAGGATCCTGTATCTCCGAGCTCCAGCCTTCAGCCTGCAGGCACTTGCACCCTTTCGTTGCCTCTGCGCTCCCTGTCCTCACTATCAGGGGTGCTGGGACCGGAACTGTGCAAGAGGCCACCCTCAGCATTTCAGACTCCTCTGTAAGGTTCGTGACAGCCCCCCCCCCCTCCTGAACCATACCAGGCCACATGCCCTCAACATGGGGAGGATTCTTTGGGGTTCCCCACAACCCTTGGGTATCCCAGCATTCCACCTTTTCATTGATCACAGAAACATTAACAGTGACTTTACTGGAACACAGGGAATGAGTGTGCAAGCCTGAATAGTTATCCTTCAGGATTCCTACAATTTTACCTATCCAGTGCATACTTCATTCAAAAGTACCAAGTCCTAATGAAGGGAGACCCTTTGAAACCCCCAAAACACATGAGGTTTTTATGATACAAGAGTCTGAATAAAATTAAATCGGGACTTGAAATGCTCTGCTCTTGATTCTTTCCTCCTTGCACACCGAGTCTCTACTCCAAGAGCTAATAATCATTTCCTCTACATTGCTTAAAATCTGACTGAAAACACCCACTGCTGAGAGGGAGTGAGACACCTCACACCTAACAGCTGACATGCCGTATCTGATGCATTTTATCTTTTTGTCAAAAATGTTCAATAAAAACCAGTATAAAAAAACACCCACTGCTTTAAGAGATCCAGCTCCCCACACCTTTCTTCTACTTTCTGAATTACTAGAGCCCAGTCTGTTTCCCCTACTCTTGCCTTTACTCTAGGCTTCAAGCCTCTCCCTCTGGCCACAGGGAGCTGAAGCAGGAGAGAGTACAATCTCAATTCAATTGAGCATGAGCACCAATATTCTCTAGACTAAATCTGCAGAGTTATCAGCTATGGTTCCCTAGCAGACCCAGGGATGAAAAGATGTAAAGAGGGACCACCTAAAAAATTGCTTGCCCTGGGCCCCATGGTACTTTAACCACTTTCAGACCGGACCAATTTGCTGGTCAAAGACCAGACCACTTTTTGCGATTCGGCACTGCGTCGCTTTAACTGACAATTGCGCGGTCGTGCGACGTGGCTCCCAAACAAAATTTACGTCCTTTTTTTCCCACAAATAGAGCTTTCTTTTGGTGGTATTTGATCACCCCTGCGGTTTTTATTTTTTGCGCTATAAACAAAAATAGAGCGACAATTTTGAAGAAAACGCATTATTTTTTACTTTTTGTTATAATAAATATCCCCCAAAAATATATAAAAACACATTTTTTTCCCTCAATTTAGGCCGATACGTATTCTTCTACATATTTTTGGTAAAAAAAATCGCAATAAGTGATTATTGATTGGTTTGCGCAAAAGTTATAGCGTTTACAAAATAGGGATAGTTTTATAGCATTTTTATTAATAATTTTTTATTATTTTTTTTTTACTAGTAATGGCGGCGATCTGCGATTTTTATTGTGACTGCGACATTGTCGGGGACCCATCGGACATTTTTGACACATTTTTGGAACCATTGTCATTTATACAGTAATCACTTCTATATAAATGCAGTGATTCCTGTGTAAATGACACTGGCAGTGAAAGGATTAACCAGTGGGTGGCAGTGTAGGGGTTAAGTGTTCCTAGGGGTGTGTTACTAACTGTGGGGGGGTTGGGCTTTCATTTAGTGTACACTGATCTCTGCTCCAATCACATGGAGCAGAGATCAGCGTCACTAGTTGCTAGGCAGAATGGAAAAATGTTGTTTATACAGCATTTCCTGGATTCGGCCGCTCCGTGAGACGATCGCGGGGATGCCCGCGGCGATCGAGTCCGCGGGTCCCGCAACCGGACTCACGGGGGTCCCGACCAGCGCGGCAGCGCGCCGCCGGCGGCACGCTCCCGATGGCAGGGCGGCATCGAATATTGGACGTAGATGTACGCCAATATGCCTGTCCGTGCCATTCTGTCGACGTACATCATCGTGCGCTGGTCGGGAAGTGGTTAAAGTTGCCCTGAAGTTACAGAATAGTTAGAATCCCTAAAAAAAAATTGTTGTTGTCTATGTCCTGTTGGAGAGATTTCCCCTTAATTTCATATCCCAGAAGCACAACAGGAAGTGAACCAAAATTGCTCCAAATGGTAGATTCATTTTTAGACGGTTGTTTCCAAAACAATAGTTGAAGAATTTCCCATTTCATCACTTTCTGTCGCAAAAACGATACAAAAAAAACAAACAAAAATTGACTGATAATTTTGCATATGGAGTCTACGTAAAAAAAAAAAAAAACTTTGCAATGATTTCAATGCTTCCCTACTAAAAAAAAAGTTTTCATGTTCGATATACTTTCATTGTTTTTTCAGCTCAAAGATAGCCACAGTGGTGGTCTACTACAAACATAGATTTAAAGCCCATAATTAGATTCTTTATCAAGCTTCCTTGGGGGTCTCCAGTAACTGACAAAGCAAATTGGAAGAAAAGTAAGAAAGCTATTTTTTTTTTTATTTACCTAAATGCACAAGTTTAAAGGAGAATATGTGACTTTAAATTCTACAATGCTGCGATGTAACCAGCTACACTTATTATAATAATTATAAATAGTAACTAGGTTATGAAGGGTTCCACAGTAAAGAAAAAAAAACAACTAATTAATGAAAATAATTCCCAGGGTAAAGGAAACATCATTAGGCTTCTCTTACAGTTTATTACTTTTAGTAGAAATTAAACCTTGCTATAATGAATTTGATTTCACGCAATTATAACAGTCTAAACCCCTGTACACACGGTCGGAGATTTCCACAACCAAATCCGTCGGATTTTGCCCGTCAGATTTTGTCCGTCGGATCTTGTCCAAAACTGTTGCATACACAAGGTCGGACTAAAGCCGCGTACACACGGGCGGACTGTATGGCCAACTTAGTCCGTCAGACAATCCGACGGACAGTCCGTCCTACTTTCGAATGAACGGACTTGACCACACATGGATGAACAACAGTCCGTCGAAAGCTTGCGCGATGACGTGTACAGCACGTACGACGGGACTAGAAATAGGAAGTCCAATACACAGCAATGCAACCTTTCGCCGTGTAAATCCTTTCTGAGCATGCGCCATACTTAGTCCGTCGAACTAGCCTACTCACGAGCGGACTGTCCGCTGAAACCAAAGTTGGACGGACAATATTACGGAAATTCCGAAATACTTAGTACGCCAGACTGCACGCTGAAAAAGTCCGCTGAAGCCCACACACGAGCGGACTGTCCGCTGAAATGTGTTTCGACGGACTAAGTTGGCCAGACAGTCCACCCGTGTGTACGCGGCTTAAGTTGTCGAAAAATCCGATCTTTCAGAACGTGATGATCATTACGATGGGACTACGTTCAGGCTAGTAGCCATTGCCAATAGCTTTGATGTAGGAATTTGATCTGAGCATGCGTGGCACTTGGTCCGATCAAAATTCTCTACACATGATCGGAGTATGTCCGATCGAACCAGTTGGTTGGGAAATATTGCCAACATGTTGGAAAATTGGGTCCGACGGATATTCCGACGGAATCAGTCCGATGCATACCACACACAGTCGGATTATCCGACAACACGGTCCGATAGGACACATTCCGACGGATTCTCCGACTGTATGTACAAGGGCTTAGAATTATGTTAACCACTTCACTACTAGCACCTCAATAAAACAATCCCCGAAAAAGGCAGTAGGGTCTTTCTGATGGAACTTTCTGAAACCTACATGTAACGTCCAGAGCTGCCTGGTTTTCCTTTAACAATTGATCACCAATTACATATCATGTTGTGGCAGGTAGGGAGGCAAGGAAAGCAGGGAAGGACAACCATAGCGAGACCATAGCAGGTTTGTGCACTTTTTTGTATTATAGACTGACCAGGGTAACAGGATTCCAATCCACTTTAGACATTAACAAACTACATGTGCAGGCAATGGGAAGCACCTTTAGTGAAATTCTACTGCCTCTTCAGAGCTCTACCAAAAGCTGCAGGTTACCTTTTTACAGTACACCACAAGTGAATATTGGGGCCCTAGAGGTTTACTGAGAAATATACTCAACAAATCGTTCAGTGTACAAGAATACTGTCACGATCAGGGGTCAGGCGTGAAGACCAGTTGCTATAGCAGTAGTGGAACTACCACCAACCAGCAGGTTAGGTACACAGACAGTCACTGTGGTGAATAATGCAAGCTTACTTGAGGTGCGTAGTATTAACCGGTGTTCACCAGAGCTCCTTATGGTGGCTGCAGGTTAGTACCAGGTTTTGGTCCTCAAAATAGCTCCACCAGGAGGTGAGCAAGCCCGGGTTCAGTGGTAGATATGCAGGTATAGATCAAACAGAAGCTTAGTTGAGGAATAAGCCAAGGGTCAATAGCAAGTAGTTGCAAGTTGGGATCAGCAGAAGCATATTTGAGGAACAAGCAAACGGTCAATAATGAGTGGTAGAAAAATATGGATGGGAGCAGGGAAGACAAGAGCAAGATACTGGTTTGAGAGAGCACAATAATCTGGCAAACATGAAGTGCAGAGACATGGCTTAAATCACAAAGTTCATGGGAGAAGCAAAGAGTTCAGGGTTCAAGACAAACAAGATTCAAGATAACAAGATAATTTAATTAATTGTCCCTGGAACAGTCCAGCTTTCCAGGTAGATACAGAAAGGAGGTTTATGGAAGGGACTTTTGGAAAGAAATCACTATGACAAATATATAAAAATACAAATATAATTTTATTAAATACAATCTAATGCCGCGTACACACGGTCGAACTGTATGACGTACTTAGTCTGGCGTACTTTCCGCCAGACTGTCCGTCGGACTTTCCGAACGGGCTACTTGCCCACACACGGCACTTTTTCAGCAGACTAATACGGCGTACTAAGTCCGCCGTACTATCCGCCCTACTTTTGAAATGAACGGACTCGCCCACACACGCGGAGGAAAGTCCGCTCATTTCGAGCGCATCTCCAGGTAGGAGGGGCCCGCGAAGGAGACGTCGCTGGCCCCGCCGCCTGGTATGGACTTAAAGGGGAACCCCTACGCCGAAAAAAATCGGCGTGGGGGTACCCCCCAAGTCCACAGCAGACCCTTGTCCAAGCACGCTACCCGGCCGGCCAGGAAAGGGGGGCAAGCGAGCGCCCCCCCTCCTGAGCCGTACCAGGCCACGTGCCCTCAACATGGGGGGTGCCTTGGGGAAGGGGGGTCGCGCGGCCCCCCCACCCCAAAGCACCTTGTCCCCATGTTGATGAGGACAAGGGCCTCTTCCCGACAACCCTGGCCATTGGTTGTTGGGGTCTGCGGGCGGGGGGCTTATCGGAATCCGGGAGCCCCCTTTAATAAGGGGGCCCCCGGATACCAGCCCCCCACCCTATGTGAATGAGTATGGGGTACAATATACCCCTACCCATTCACCTGTAAAATAAAAGTACAAAAAAAACCACAACACACGAGATAAAATACTTTATTGCACAGCTCCGGGGGTCTTCCGTCTTTGGGGGTCTTCTCCCTGGACTCCTCCGCTATCTTCTTGTAGCTCTTTTGCTAGCGGAGGAGTCCGGCTTTCTTCTGCGCCGCCGGCCTCTTCTCCTGACTTCGGGGGTCCTTTCCCCCTCCTCGGTTCTTCTGCCGGGCCACTGCGCCTTCTTATAGCTCTTTTACAGACGGTGGCCCGGTCTTCTGTCGCCACCGCCGCCGCCGCCTTCCGTTCTTCTTCTTCGTCTTCTCCTTCTTCTCCAGGAGATGTTGACTCGACGCTCTCTCCGGCCACAATGCCAGGGACGCGCTGCACGGCCACTTATATAGGGACAAGGGGCGGTGTCACATGGCTTTATGTCACATGGGTTGGTGTCACATGGTGACCCCGCCCCCTTACGATGTCATAGTCCCCATGTGACATCAACCCATGTGACCAACCCATGTGACATAAAGCCATGTGACACCGCCCCTTGTCCCTATATAAGTGGCCGCGCAGCACGGCCCTGGCATTGTAGCCGGAGAGTGCGTCGAGTCAACATCTCCTGGAGAAGAAGAAGAAGAAGAAGAATGGAAGGCGGCGGCGGCGGCGACAGAAGACCGGGAAGAATTTCCGGTTGGCAAGAACACGGTGACGTAAACCGCATATGACGGGACTAGAAAAGGGAAGTTCAGCACCACGTTCGGCACCCTTTAGGCTCTTTCTGCTGATCTTGTGTTTATCGCGTGTTAGTAGAAGTTTGGTTAGAGGCGATTCGCGCGTTTCAGATTTGTGTTTCAGATCGTTACTGCTCTTAAATTTGTGCTTGTCGGTGCGCATCTGCTTATCAGTGCGTGTAGTCAGTTAGCATTTGTTGGTCATTGTGGACTATACCTTGGTATAGTACGCTTTGATTTTCATTGCTTATTGTCTGCTCGTTTCTGGTTTTCAGTTTGTTCTTTCAGGCCTTGCTGTTTATCGGTGCTTTCTGTTGTCCGTTCTGACCAGCCAACCATTTTCAAGCCATTTTTCATGTATGCACTCGTCATAGAGTTCGTGCTGTGCAGGGGCTTGGTGTTGGGCTTTTAGCTTTGACACAAGCCTGGTCCATGAACAGGGCGAGGAGGAGTTCGTGGACCAAGAATTGGTTGCACCAGCGTGACCAGTTCTCGCACATGCCTTTGCTTCTTGAGATCCGGGAGAATAATCCTGATGATTTCAGGAATTATCTCCGGATGACGGACCCCGTTTTTCACCGTCTGCTGACTTTGCTGTCCCCTTATATCAGCAGGCAGGATACCTGCATGTGGCAAGCCATCACTCCGGAGCAGAGGCTCATCACCACGTTGCACTACTTGGCGACAGGGAGAAGCCTTCAGGATCTCAAGTTCTTGACAGGCATCTCCCCCCAGGCTCTGGGAATCATTATTCCAGAGACCTGTTCTGCCATCATTCAGGTCCCGCAGAAGGACTATATGAAGGTACGTTTTCTCCTTTAACCACTTAATAACCGCCCTATAGCCGAATGACGGCTTCAGGGCGGTTTCTTAACTCTGGGAGGCCGTCATATGACATCCTCCCAGAATTCCGCTCTCGCGCGCCCCCTGGGGCGCGCACTCGAGAGCATCCGTGACCGCCGGGTCCACAGGACCCGGCGCATCACGGATCACGGTAAACGGCCGCTCGTCGCGGCCGTTTACCACGTGATCGCTCCGTCAAATGACGGAGTGATCACTTGTAAACAAACCGGCGTCATGTTATGACGCCGGTTCCTCCCTCCCCCTCTCTGTACCGATCGGAACAGCGGAGGGGGAAGAGATCGGTGTCAGCAGCGATGTGGGCTGCATCTGCAGTGCCCACATCGCTGCTCACCGAAAATTAACCCCTCAATTCCCTGCAAATACTCTGCAATACCCTGCCATTACTCTGCAATACCCTGCATTACCCTGCATTACTCTGCATTACTCTGCAATACCCTGCAATACCCTGCAATACTCTGCAATACTCTGCATTACACTGCAATACTCTGCATTACACTGCAATACTCTGCATTACCCTGCCATTACTCTGCAATACCCTGCCATTACTCTGCATTACTCTGCATTACTCTGCATTACTCTGCAATACCCTGCAATACTCTGCAATACCCTGCAATACTCTGCAATAATCTGCAATACCCTGCAATACCCTGCAATACCCTGCATTACACTGCAATACCCTGCAATACTCTGCAATACTCTGCATTACCCTGCAATACTCTGCAACACTCTGCAATATCCTGCAACGCTCTGCAACACCCGCCAATACCCTGCAATGCTCTGCAACACTCTGCAATGCTCTGCAACACCCACCAATACCCTGCAACACTCTGCAATGCTCTGCAACACCCGCCAATACCGTGCAACACTCTGCAATGCTCTGCAACATCCTCCAATATCCTGCAATGCTCTGCAACGCAATACTCTGCAACGCCATACTCTGAGATACCCAGCCATACTCTGATATACCCAGCCATACCCAGCCATAGTCGGTGATACCCTGCAATACCCAGCCATAGACACCCCCCCCCCTCCCGCTGCCCTCCGGTGCTTCTACCGACTCGCCAATACTATCAAATCCAGAATCTTTTTTTTTTTTCAGGCTTCCCAGCTTAGAGGTGAGATGCGGGGTCTTATTGACCCCATATCTCACTGTGAAGAGGACCTGTCATGCCATATTCCTATTACAAGGGATGTTTACATTCCTTGTAATAGGAATAAAAGTGATCAAAAAATTTATTTTTGGGGAAAAAAATGTCAAACTAAAATAAATAAAGTAAAATGAACAATAATTATTTTTTTTTTTTTAAAGCGCCCCTGTCCCCATGTGCTTGCATGCAGAAGCGAACGCATACGTAAGTCCCGCCCACATATGAAAACGGTGTTCAAACCACACATGTGAGGTATCGCTGCGAACGTTAGAGCGAGAGCAATA
The DNA here is from genome assembly GCF_037356315.1 of Lithobates pipiens. NCBI lineage: Eukaryota > Metazoa > Chordata > Amphibia > Anura > Ranidae > Lithobates > Lithobates pipiens. The sequence continues at coordinate 394,972,789 of NW_027507748.1, read as the reverse complement.
ATTCTAGCCCTAGACCTCCTCTGTAACTCAAAACATATAACCAGTAAAAAAAAAATTTAATCGTCGCCTATGGGGATTTTTAAGTAGTGACGTTTGGCGCCATTCCACGAGCCTGTGCAATTTTGAAGAGTGACATGTTAGGTATCGATTTACTCGGTGTAACTTCATCTTTCACATTATGCAAAAATTGGGCTAACTTTACTGTGTTTTTTTATTTTTTTAAGCACAAAACTGTTTTATTTCCAAAAAAAAGCATTCGAAAAATTGCTGCGCAAATACCGTGCAAGATAAAAAGTTGCAACGACCACCATTATATTCTCCAGGGTGTTTGCTAAAAAAACATATATAATGTTTTGGAGTTCTATGTAATTTTCTAGCAAATAAATGATGATTTTTACATGTAGGAGAGAAATGTCAGAATTGTCCTGGGTGCTCCAGAACGCCTGATGGCGCTCCCTGCATGTTGGGCCTCTGTATGTGGCCGCACTGTGTAAAAGTCTCACACATGTGGTATCGCCGTACTCGGGAGTAATAGCAGAATGTGTTTTGGGGTGTAATTTGTGGTATGCATATGCTGTGTGAGAAATAAACTGATAATATGACAATTTTGTGAAAAAAAAATAAAAAAGTAAAAAAATATCTTGATTTTGCAAAGAATTGTGGGAAAAAATGACAACTTCAAAAAACTCATCATGCCTCTTACTAAATACCTTGGAATGTCTTCTTTCCAAAAAGGGGTCATTTGGGGGCAATTTGTACTTATTTTTACCAAAGATATGTAGTGGTATAAATTTTGGCCAAAATTTATGAAGAAAAAATTACTAATCTGCTAAATTTTATAACAGAAATGAAGAAAAATTCATTTTTTTGCAGAATTTTCTGTATTTTTTCTTTTATAGCACAAAAAATAAAAAACCCAGCGGTGATTAAATACCACCAAAAGAAAGCTCCATTTGTGTGAAAAAAGGACAAAAATTTCATATAGGTCCTTTACTGTAACTTTACTGTGTTTTTTTATTTTTTTAAGCACAAAACTGTTTTATTTCCAAAAAAAAGCATTCGAAAAATTGCTGCGGAAATACCGTGCAAGATAAAACGTTGCAACGACCACCATTATATTCTCCAGGGTGTTTGCTAAAAAAACATATATAATGTTTTGGAGTTCTATGTAATTTTCTAGCAAATAAATGATGATTTTTACATGTAGGAGAGAAATGTCAGAATTGTCCTGGGTGCTCCAGAACGCCTGATGGCGCATCCTGCATGTTGGGCCTCTGTATGTGGCCGCACTGTGTAAAAGTCTCACACATGTGGTATCGCCGTACTCGGGAGTAATAGCAGAATGTGTTTTGGGGTGTAATTTGTGGTATGCATATGCTGTGTGAGAAATAAACTGATAATATGACAATTTTGTGAAAAAAAAATAAAAAAGTAAAAAAATATCTTGATTTTGCAAAGAATTGTGGGAAAAAATGACAACTTCAAAAAACTCATCATGCCTCTTACTAAATACCTTGGAATGTCTTCTTTCCAAAAAGGGGTCATTTGGGGGCAATTTGTACTTATTTTTACCAAAGATATGTAGTGGTATAAATTTTGGCCAAAATTTATGAAGAAAAAATTACTAATCTGCTAAATTTTATAACAGAAATGAAGAAAAATTCATTTTTTTGCAGAATTTTCTGTATTTTTTCTTTTATAGCACAAAAAATAAAAAACCCAGCGGTGATTAAATACCACCAAAAGAAAGCTCCATTTGTGTGAAAAAAAGGACAAAAATTTCATATAGGTCCAGTGTTGCATGACTGAGTAATTGTCATTCAAAATGTGAGAGCACCGAAAGCTGAAAATTGGTCTGGTTATTAAGGGTGTTTAAGTGCCCAGTGGTCAAGTGGTTAACATCACATTCTATGTATTTAATGTTTGCTAATGTGTTTTATTTCTTTCCTCATTCCCTAATTACCATGATTGCAATATGCTCTAATTGATATGCTGTGCCCCTTTGTCCTCATGCATGCTGGAAGCTTTTCAAGTTCCTTTTTTGTCCTTCATGCATATTTGCCTTCACTAACTTCCCCAGCATGCTCTTCTGGGGTCATAAACCTATAGCCTAGTCACTTAGCAATGTATTTTGTCAGCTACATAGTATTGCTTTCCTCTAAACACGTAAAATGTGTACAAATGTTATGTGTGTGCTTAAATTCATGCAGAGTGCCAGAATTTTTTTTTTTGGTTGGGCCAAACTCATTAGGAACCCCCTCTCCCGAACTGCTAGGTCAGCTGATAGCAATCCTCTATCTGCTGACTTTGCCAAACCCAATACCTACCTCTTTTCTGGTCAGATTTATGGATGAATTCACCAAGCATGTAGTGCAAGGGCCTGCCTCAATACTTTCAAATGCTACAGTTTAAAGTTTTTTTTCTCCTATTATTATCTTGATAGGTAATAGCAGAATGTCAAAATGTGCTTCCATTTGTTCCTTTTTTTGAATTATGGCACTTCTTACCTGTCTGGTGGGCTGCCATTAGTGTAAGTAAGGTGGGGCTGACCAAAGTTTCACACATTATTTATGCATTCAGCTCTCAATGAAGTGGAGAGGGTTATCTGTCCAAAACATCCCCCCCTCATTTTTTACAATGGCCCATCAGATGGGGGGGGATGGGGGGGTGATGAATTTGATAAGGGTACCTTATACTTTAGGCTTTAACCACTTGGGATCCGCGCTATTGCAAAATGACGGCAATAGCGCGGACCCACATTTTCGGGACTACGTCTATTGACGTAGTCCCGGTTACGAGCGGCCTGCGCGCCCCCTGAGGGGCGCGCGCGGCGCGCTCTGTGATCGGCGAGTCCGTGAGACACGCCTGATCACCGATCCGTGTAAGGGGTCGATCCCGACCCCTTATCACGTGATCAGCTGTCAGCCAATGACAGCTGATCATGTGATAAAACGGAGCCGGTAATCGGCTAGTATTCCTCCTCGCGCTGACAGCGCGAGGAGAAAAAAAAAAAGCCGATCGCCGGCGGCCGTGTTCGGGACATCAGTCCCGATCACGGCCAGCAATTTAAACGGACACCTGCCCCCTGCCAGTGCCCACCTGCCACCCGCAGTGCCATCCTGAAATAAAGTAAGTGCCCCCCTGTCAGTGCCACCCAGCAGTGCCCATAGTGCCCACAGTGCCACCCAGCAGTGCCCACAGTGCCACCCAGCAGTGCCACCCACAGTGCCACCCACAGTGCCACCCACAGTGCCACCCAAAATCTGCCTCAGGTGCTGCACCCCAGTGCCGCCCATCAGTGCCCAGCAGTGCCGCCCATCAGTGCCCAGCAGTGCCGCCCATCAGTGCCCAGCAGTGCCACCTATCAGAGCCACCTATCAGTGCCACCTATCAGTGCCCATCAGTCCCATCTATCTGTGGTACCTATCAGTGCCCATCCGTGCCACCCATCCGTGCCACTTATCCGTGCCACCCATCCGTGCCATCTTATCTGTGCCCATCTTTGCCCATCAGTGCCGCCTTATCTGTGCCCATCGGTGCCGCCTTATCTGTGCCTATTAGTGCCGCCTTAACTATGCCTATCAGTGCCCACCAGTGCAGCCTATCAGTGCCCACCAATGCAGCCCATCAGTGCCCACCAATGCAGCCCATCAGTGCCCACCAATGCAGCCTATCAGTGCCGCCTAATCAGCGCACTTCAATGAAGGAGAAAAATGACCCGTTTGCAAAATTTTATAACAAACTATTAAAACATGATTTTTTTTTTTTTTTTTTTTGCATCTTTTTTTGTTTGTTTAGCAAAAAATAAAACTCCGAGCTGTAATTAAATACCACCAAAATAAAGCTCTATTTGTGGGAAAAAAATGATAAAAATTTCATTTGGGTACAGTGTTGTATGCCCGCGCAATTGTCACTCAAAGTGCATCAGCGCTGAAAGCTGAAAATTGGTCTGGGACTGAGGGGGGTTTAAGTGCCCAGTAAGCAAGGGGTTAAATACTAATTTCCCAAAATGTTATACTGATATTGTCCAAAAATGTTTTGTTTAATCTGCTTGCAATGTTGATGTGCAAAATGACTAATTTTTTTTCTTGTTTGACTCCACAGTTTCCTTCAACACCACAGGAATGGCAGATTGTGGCCTCCCACTTTGCCAGCCATTGGGACTTTCCCAATTGTGGAGGTGCAATTGGTGGGAAACACGTCCGCATCGTCCCACCCCCCAACTTGGGGTCCTACTATTATAATTACAAGGGGTTTAATAGTATTGTGATGTTGGCGGTGGTGTCAGCGACCTATGACTTCCTGTATGTGGACATGGGGCAAAATGGCTGGATATTGGATGGTGGAGTGTTTGCACGGACGGAATTCTACTGGCATCTCCAGAGTGGCAGTCTGGGCTTGCCACCTCCAGAGGAGAATGTAGAAGAACCCCATTCGTTTTGTCACGGAATGCGGCGTTTGCTCTGGCAAACCATCTGATGCGGCCTTTCCCGATGAGGACCCTCACCCCAGATCAGAGGATCTTTAATGTGCAGCTGGCTAGAGCCAGAAGAGTTGTGGAGAACACTTTCGGGATAATGGCCAGCCGGCTCCGCCTATTTTTGATGCCAATCCACATGGAGGAATATAAACTAAATCACATTGTGCTTGCCTGCTGCGTTCTGCACAATTTTTTGAAAAAACATTCATCAAACTATGTAGCCTCAGTTGGCCCTGATGCAGACTTGCCGGAAAATGTCAACCTCACGGCCCTTGAAGCTGCTCGTCCTGGCTTGCCCCCCCCCCCAACCGCCCGCGAGGTCAGAAACCAATACATGGAGTACTTTGTGGGTAGGGGGGCCATTGATATGCCAGACAATGTCTGAGAGGCATTTTTTAATACATTTTTCTTTGAAACTACAATAATCTTTGTTTTCATTTACTGCTTGGCTTTGTTTTAGTTGTCTCCTAGGTATTTTTGCTGTTTTTTTGGGCCTTTTTTCTACAACAGTGCAAACCCAAGTTCTGAGCAAGATGAGGTGACAGTCTGTTCTTCAGATAATCTTATTATGTTGTGGGTCTGCTACACACACCTTGTTTTTGTTGGTAATGTATGTAGTGCATTACTGACAAAAAATATTGCTCATTTTCAGCACCATGGCAGAAATATGTGGGGTCATGAAAATGGCGTGATTGGGGAAGTGTAAACATCACTGTGGGTGTTATTTACTAAAGGCAACTCCACTATGCACTACAAGTGCACTGCAAAAGTGCACTTGAAACTGCATTTGGAGTACAAAGTGGATTTGCCTTTAGTAAATAACACCCATTGCCACAGAAAACAACAACTTTACTCCAAATACTGCTTTTGCGCATTGAAAAAGGAAGCCACACATTGACGATAATTTATCTGTTTACTCAAAGCACATTCACATGTGCGTTTAGCAAAGGGTTTTAAAACAAACCAACATATTTGGTGTATATAAAACATTATTTTGGGTAACATTTTGAGAACTTTGCGTTTTTGTGTAAACAGGCATGTATCAAATCATAACATACAGAACACGGGAACTTACAAAATTTAACTTTGAAAAGTGAAGACAATACACAGACATGAGTATGTACAAACTGTGCTGATATTGCCTTCATCGGATGGGGTGTCACCCCTGGAAAAGCCAAATTTGGAAGATGCACACAAATTGAGAATCAAAAAGTGGCCAGTTTCCTCCTGATCCCATACCCAATGTCAACATGTGCTATCTCCCATCATGGGGTATCAATGTACATGTTTTGGGGGTGCAACCCCTTCATCTCAGCCACTTTAGTAGCCACTTTAGTAGCAAGGAAGGGGTTGCACCCACAAAACACTACATGTACATTGATCCCCCATGATGGGAGATAGCACATGTTGACACACTGTGTGCATCTTCCAAATTTGGCTTTTCGAAAAATATAAAAGTGTTTTTGAAAATTTAAAAACGATGCTAGCTAGTTTGGGGTGTTTCAGACTCTCCCCAAAACATCAATGATGTTCTTCATTTTTTGTTGAACATCATTGATGTTTTTCTGTATATTCTCTGGGCACTTTCACTGGTAAAATGCGATTCTTCTTCCACATCACCTAAAAAAAAAAAAAACACACCATGTATTATAAATATGCAGACATACATTGATTAGCTTACCAGAAGCTGTGGTCTCTGACACTCACCTGTTGTGGTGCCAATTTCGCCAATTTCAACAATCTCTCCTTCCTCCTCCTCCTCTGCTTGTGCTTTTGGTATTTCCCCTTCTTTGGGAGTTGTGGGGTCCCTGGTGTTCTCAGACATCAGAGTCTTCTCTCCCCTACAAGAATGTAAAAAAAGAATACTTAGCACACTGATATTTGAGGGCAGAACTAGGAATATGAAACATTGCTTGGAAGTGTCGTACAATTGTGTTTTTTGGCAAAGTTCAAAGGTGAAAATATTATTTTTGACACTTTCTAAAGCTGAAATACTTACCTGTAGTGTGAACAAATGCAGTCAAGTGCAAGTTGGCAAAACATTGTTTTTGGAGTGGGCTAACGAACAATGTTTATTAGGAACGATTGAACCCATGAACATGAAAGTGCCCATTTTAAACTGTACAACATTAAATTAAAGCACATGGAGCAGTATGCAAGCAATAATAGTAATATGAACACACAACAACTACGTACTTTTTTGAAGAACACGCTTGATCCTTCTGTACTGATTGTGCTCCCTCAGTTTCAGGTCTGACCAGCGTTTTCTCAGTTGATCCTTGGATCCTTGTATCCCAAAATTCTTCTGAAGACTCTTTACAACTTTAGTCATGATCTTGGCCTTTCTGATATTTGGGTTTGGGTAAGGTCCATACTTCCCATCATAGTCGTTCCTCTTCAATATGTCCACTATCTCCAACATCTCAACAAAAGACATATTTGAGGCCTTAAATCTCCTCCAGGATCGGGACGTTTCAGGCTCCGGGCTTTCCTCATCCTCCTCCTCGTTAGTGGAATTATTATTGCGCACCTGCTGTGTCTCCAACGTGTGCTCTCCCCACTGCGCCAAAAGAGAAGGGGCAGGGAATAGACTAGAAAGAATGTCAGGGGCGGGCAGAGTTTCACGCATGCGTACTGTAAATAAAACGCAACACGCGTCTGTCGTACGTACGATCTGTGAGCAGAGTGAGGAGCTGACGCGCTGATCGTGCAAATGAAGGTACAATTTTTAATTTGGTACATCACTAGCCTATACTACTTCTATATAGGCCTATGTTGGGACAATATTAGGAGAGTTTAGCATGGCATTATTATTAGGGTTTGTCTTGTGTTGTGTTTTGCAGACAAGATGGATCCCTTCCAGAAATCTCATTTTATGGGGCTATTCATTGATCTGCTCAGGGAGCTGCCCTGCCTGTGGCAGATGAACAACCCCTTTTATAAGGACCTAAGAAAGAGGAAGGCAGCGCTGGAGAAACTGCTTGGTTTTGTAAAGACCATGGTCACCACAGGAGACATGACCTATGTGAAGGCCAAAGTTGGTGTCCTGAGGAGTATATATCTCAGGGAGTGCAAAAAGTACCAGAATTCCCTGAGATCAGGAGATCCAGATGCCATTTATATCCCCGGGATGGTGTACTACGAGAGGCTGCATTTTATGGCAGACCAGGGGGAACCCAGGCCACCACTCAATAGTCTTCCTTCAAGGCTTCCTTCACCCTCAGCTGAGGCTTCTCATTTCCAACCTGGGCCTTCCAGGCAGCAACATGTGGAGGGGCCCAGCTTGAGACAGGTATAGCATTTTTGGACATATTTCTTGTCATACATTTAATGATGTTAACTAGATGTTATTAATGATCACTAAGTTGTGATTTAACAAAGTGGTTTACATATCAATAGACAGTAGTGACCAAAAATGACTGGGACAAGAATGAAAAATGCTGGGCTCAGAATGATAGTCTGTTCTATTTGGTAACATTCAATTTGCAACAGTCATGAGCACAAAATTGTGTGATTGATGACCAAAAAACTAAAACTATGTCCCATTTTCATACACAGGAAGACCTCAGCCGGGAGCAGGCTGTGGCAAGTGGCAGCCGGGAGCTCGACCATCGCCCTCCTTCTCCTCCTCCTCCTGCCCCAACTACAGGGGCCGAGCCACAGCCTAGAAGGAAGCCTGGTGGGAAGTGCCTAAGGAAGACCAGAGAGTGATGGCCTGGGTTCAGTCTGGTCTGACAGAAGATGCAGCCTCTTGTAGGACCACAGACTGGGGACATAGATGGCATCTGTTCTTCCTGATCTCTTGGACTTCTGGACCAGACTGCTCTCCCTGAGATATGTACTCCTCAGGCCACCAATTTTGCATTATAAAATTAGTTCATGTCTGCCCTGGGGACCAAAGGCTTCGCCAAATTGACCAATTTCTCCAGCGCTGCCTTCCTGTTTATTTGTTTGACACCTAAATAAAGGTTTTTTTTTGGTTGAATAAATACTTGCGTATGTGTTTTTCTTCAAAAAGGACAGTTTATTGTGAGTAGGCAGGTACATTTCAAAAATACAAAGTCAAATGAATAACAAGGGGCACCAACACCAAACAACCTCCTCTAGATTAAAAAAGAAAACAAGAAAATAAAAAGATAATAATGGTGGATCACCCCCTCGTTGATTTGTAAATTATGTGTGAAGTAGGAAGTGAAGCATAATTTGAATAGCCACAGATACTATATGTAGCACTGACCCCTGAAGAAGCTGCTGGTTTTATTTGGGCCTGCACTTTGTGAACCCCTTTTTATCTTGACTTAGTCCCCTTGACACAGCTGTGGTGCAATATGAATGTGTAATGAAATAGTGTGAGATAACCCTACAATACACAATACAATATACCTGTATTATTACAGTGATACCCGATGGCTCCACCTGCTGAGAGAAAAACAGTACTCCACACAATTGAGGTACTTAACCATAGATATACTTTACTGTAAATTGTGATAGACAGGTGGTTACAATAATTGTACTGTCACCCTAACATAAAATGACAGGACAATGAATTCAAAACAACAATTTTACAAGGTGAAAATACAAGGGAGCTCCCCTTACTTTAAAAGCTAGTTACAAGATCTTGTTAATTGGACACAGTCTTTAATCTTGGTTTCTTCTGCTAGCCATGATGGTCTTTTATAATTTGTAATCCAAAAGGTAAAGAGGTTAGGCTGAACTTAAAAGTGATCCTGTCACTATCTCTTTAAGCGCTCCAGTGAGAGTTCCCTCCGGTATAGTGAAATGCTCAAGATGCAACAAGGATTAGGCCTTAAGTCTGCCTAAAGTCAGTTTCTGTGAGCTTCTTCTGTGAAACTACAAATCCCAGCAAACACTGTATGTGAGTCTATCTGAATGCAAATGCGTAACAAAAATGTGGGCTGCAGCCCGCTCACCAACTGGATCTGAAGTCCTGTTCAACAGCTCTGGTCCGGTGCACTGTAGCTTGCTGGAATGCCAGCTGACTCCGTCACTCCATTCCACTCCGCTGGGTGAGCCCGGTCCTGTGTCGCTCCAGGAAGTGTCTCTGGATCCCTCCTGATCCAGTCACCATGTCTCTCACATTGACTGGCAATGTCTGTTGCTTCAGCGCTCTGCAATGACTGTAGGCCGCTCCTCCTGAAGGCCTCCACACGGGTCCTCACATGTAGACCATGCATCTGGAAGAGACCTAAGATGGCCGCGTGGGGCCCTTTTATAATCTACACAGCATGCAATTCTGTCCCAGGTGGCCATGGGTAGGGCACCTGGCATTCTGGGTAGGCAAAGGTCAAATAAAAGGAATATAAACATAGTCACTTTCTATGATGCTTTTCAATGTTCAAGAAAGAAAAATCCAAGTCCATTTCTTGCTATTGGCCGCTAGATGGCGCCAAATACTAAGTCATGATAATGTCCATAGACTTACATCTGGTACAGATGTGTCAAGGGGTGAGCTGAGGTTGTCCCTTACTAAACCAGTAGTAGAGGGATCAGGCACCTCAGGATTTCTCTTGCTGTTGACCTGGGTCGCTTTAGAACATTCACCCAATGTACCATACATTAGTCTCTTTGGAGGGCGAACGTCTCTCCTGGCTCACTGTTCTTTTGGTGTCTCAGGTAGGCTGACATATTCTTTGATTTCCCCATTCTCCTGTTCACTCAGCTCTGCATCCTGTATTTCAGTTTCAGCACCAGCAGAGGAATCCTCAAGATTTGTTTCCAACATGGAGGTTTCAGACTCTTCTGAACTTTCTGCTGACCATTCTTGAGGTACGAACTCGGGGGCTTCAGGCGTAAGAGTCCCCTTACTTCCTCTTCCTGTTTGAGATGAAACACTGGCTTCGACCTCTGGAGCATCAGGTGACCACAGCCAACTCATCTCCATTTCCTCTCCCCCTTCATCTTCAGTTGCTGAGGACCCAGGCTGAGACCAATTACTGGTTGATGCATGGCAGTGGATGTGGATGCTAGTTCCTCCTCTAAATTTATCCTGACTGCTTCCATGAGGGGTAGATGTGGTTTCGATGCCAGGTCTTTACTGGCCCAGTGTTCCCTTCTGGCCTGATTTCATACACTGGAAGTCCTGGAAGTTTCTTGCACACCACATATGGCCGTGACCTCCAGCGGTCAGCCAACTTATGTTTGCCTGGGATGCCCAGATTTCTCAGTAGGACTCGGTCACCGAGTTGTAGGTCCTGAATTCGTACTTTCAAGTCAAAATTTCTCTGATTGCTACTTCCTCTGGTGTCTGATGTGGCTTGGGCCTGTTCATAGGCAATCCTCAAATTTCTCCACAACCTATCCAAATACCCTCGATGAGAGGTCTCGGATGTATAGTCCAGAGAGCTTCTGAAGGCTAAATCTATTGACGGCCTAGCTTCACGCCCAAACATTAGACTGTAAGGTGAGTATCCTGTAACATCACTCCTGGTGCTGTTGTAGGGATGCACCAGAGCAGTGATCTGCTTGCTCCAATGGGGCTTTTCTTCTTGAGTCAAGGTCCCCAGCATGTTAAGAAGGGTTCTGTTAAACCTTTCCGGTTGAGGGTCCCCTTGTGGGTGATAGGGAGTAGTTCTAGACTTCTGGATGCCTAGTAGATCTAACAGCCTTTTTATCAAGGTGCTCTCAAAGTCTCTTCCCTGGTCTGAATGTATCCGCTGAGGTAGACCATAATGGACGAAGAACTTCTCCACAAGTACTACTGTGGCTGCTTGTTGATTTTTGGTAGGGAATGCCTGAGCATAGCGAGTGAAATGATCGGTGACCACTAAGATGTTTCCTTGTCCACTCAGGTCGGATTCCAAACACAGAAAGTCTATACAGACCAGATCCATGGCTCTTTAAGTGGCCCATTGGGGTGGTCCGCTGCAGCAAGGTCTTCCGCTGTATACACCTGAGACAGGAATGACAGTAGCTCTCCACTTCAATCCTCATGTAAGGCCAGTAGAATCTGTCCCTTACAAGTTGAAAGGTCCGCTCTGATCCTAAACGGCCATGATGGTCATGCAAGGTGGTCAGTACTCTCTCCCTATGTTTCTCTGGCCTCTCTCCCTATGTTTCTCTGGCAGGAGCAGTTGCCATTTATCTTTGGTAGGGGCCCCCCTCGGTAGACCACCCCTTGTTGTAACCGCAACCAATCCCACTCTCTTTGGAGAAGCCGAGCTTCTCTCTGGGTATCCTTCAACAGCAGATCAGGCAGTTTATTCTCCAAAGCCTTCAGCACTAGTCCACAAAGTGAGTCTTCCAGCTGGTCTCTCCTGAGGTCCCTTTTGGATTGTTTGGGTAGACCCTCTTGTATAATCTGAGATACATTACAGTAACACTTGGGCACCCCCACTGTGGATACTCCAATTTCTTCAGCTCTGGCTCCACCTCTTCCCAACTGTTCCATCCCTTCACAGAGGGCTCTTACTCCTTCAAGGGTAAGCTGGGTCCAGTCTTCTGAGTGGTCTTGGGAGTAGTGGGGCCTTCTTGACAAAGCATCCGCATCTCGGTTATCAACCCCTGGTCTGTACTTCAGGCTAAAGGTAAATGCAGAGGGGGGGCGGCCAACCACCTGTGACTAGTGGCGTCCTGTTTTGCTGTTGTAAGTAGGTGAGAGGGGTGGTTGTACGTTTTGACCACGAACTCTGCTCCGTAAAGATAATCTCTCAACTTGTCCACCATTGCCTACTTCAAAGCCAGAAATTCAAGTTTGTGAGTAGGGTAGTTCCTTTCAGCAGGAATTAGACTTCTGCTCACATAGGCAATGGGCCTCAGATGCCCGTCACATTCTTGGTAGAGCACTCCACCCAGCCCGTCTCGGCTGGCATTCACGTGCATTTCATAAGGTTTGGTGGGGTGTGCATAGGCCAAGACTGGAGCAGTGGTAAGGCTCCACTTTAGCTGTCTGAAAGCTTCTTCACACTATGGAGTCCACTGGTCTTGGATGGACTCCTCCTTCCTGGGCCCCTATTTTGGTTTCCCAGGGATTTCTGCATCAGCCACCTCTTGGTTCTTCAGAAGCTCAGTGAGTGGGTGGGCTATCTTCGCAAACCCTTCTACAAACCTCCTGTAGTATGAACAGAAACCCAGGAATGATCTGAGCTCAGTCACATTTGTGGGTTTCGGCCAGGAAGTGACGACCTCCAGCGTCTTAGGATGTGTTGCCACTCCTTCTGCGGACACAATGTACCCTAAATAGTTTACTGAGGGTTGGTAGAATTGGCATTTTTCCATCAAGAGCTACAGGCCTTCATCATGAAGTCTCTTCAAAACCTTCTCCAGATGCTCTTCTAGCATTCGGCCAAACACTATGATATCATCCAGATATACCAGCACCTCAATCAAGTTCATGTTGCCCACAGTCTTTTCCATCAAACTCTGGAAAGTTGTCAGGGCCTCAGACAGACCTTGTGGCATCCGATTGAACTCGAAGAACCCCACTGGGGTAATGAAAGCGGTCTTCTTCCTATCTTCGCGGCACATGGGGATCTGGTAGTATCCACTTTTCAGATCCAACGCGCTGAACCACTTCGCCCCCGACAGGCTCTGTAAGGCATCCTCTATGCGAGGTGTGGTGTACTGGTCAGGAATAGTCCTTCGTTTTAGTGTCCTGTAGTCAATACACAGCCGTAATGACCCATTCTTTTTCCTGACTACCACTATTGGAGAGGCATATGGACTCCAGGACTCTCTAATAATCCCTGTTCTCTTCAGCTCAGCCAGCTGTTCTCTGAGGTCTTCAAGATCTCCCAGCGAAAACCGTCTGAATCTCTCCCTGAAGGGTTTTTCTTCCTCCAGCCACATTTTATGTTCAGCACTCTTGGCAAGCCCCACATCGAACTCATTCTTTGAGAAAGCAGTTCTCCATCTCAGGAGCTGGGTCTTTGCTCTTTCCATCCAATCAGGCGTAAGAGAACTCTTTCAGGGGAATCTCTTTGTCTTGGTTTCCCATGATGGCACACAGTGGGACTGGGGTGGCTTGACTGACCTGTCCCAGCATCACTCTGGCAGGCACCTGCACAGGCCAGGCTGTTGTGTTGCGCACACTGACTGATATTCTTCCCTTGCTTCTCTTCAGTGCCTTCGTTGATACCATTTTGGGGATGACTGCCAGGCCTTTATCCTCCTTTTCCCTGTCCGACTCAAGAACAATGAATGGATCAGGTTGTTTCCAACTCAACTTGACGGAGGCTTTTAGGCAGACTACCTCACCCGGTTGCACCAGCTTTTCACTCTTGTCCAGACGCCAAATCTTTCCCACCCCTTCAGGTGGTGCCTTCTGTTCCTGTATAAGATCCTGGTACACCTGTGTTAGCATAGGGTTCACACTAGCGGAAGAGGTACTCTTCTCCTGTACAAGCAGGGTGAGTAATCTTCGGACCAAATCAGTGTTGGTCCCAATGACGAGGGAACTTCTGCCAGCCCCTGAGGGGCGAGGACACACTACAGCCAAAGTGTCAAAGGTATTGGACTTTCCTGCCATACTCAGGTCGAATGTGAGTTTGATAGGTACGTAGCCATCATAGGGGAAGCTCTGGGTCCCTAGGCCCCATATCTCCAGTTCCTCCAACTTCTGTAGCGGCAGGTGTTTGAGATACTTTTTGTAAAAGTCCCTGTATAGCAAAGTCACTTGGGCCCCATTGTCCAGTAGGGCCTTCGATCTGTATAGGGACAATTGATGAGGGCCCCACTAGCTTGGGAAGAAGTCCATGGGAAGGGGTAACTTTGACCCGCTTAGTGGCTCGTACCTTCACACTTGGCTTCCGTGGACTCTCTTTCTTCAACTTTGGCTTGCCTGTGGTCCAAGGGATATAATGTATACAGGTTGGTTTGGAGTTAGTTATGGTGGTAGGAAGCCCAGTTGACTCCCTCACTGGGGCCCTCGGCAGTTTAAAGCAGGCTTTTAGTGTTTTGTTCTTGTTTTTGGGCTTGGGCATACTCACCCGTAGTGTCCAACCCCTCCACAGTTAAAACAGGTCCTGCGTTTCTCCGCGACCGTGAGACTTAAGGGTTCTTCAGGTACTTGACTTCCTCCAGCAGGTGGAAGGGTGTGCTTTGCAGTCAATAGAGTCATAATTTCCATCAACTGTGCCACCTGCATCTGGAGAAGTTGGATCTGAGCGTCGCCACTGGTTACACTAGCTGTCCTGACTCCAACAACAGATTTTTGTCTCTGGACCTTTTCTTTCCTCTCAAGGATGGCCTCTTCTTCACGCACAATCCTGATAAGATCTGGATACTTCAGAATGCCACCGTCTTGAGGGGTCCTCAATTGAAACATGATGGGGTCCAATGGTCGGGCACCCCTCAGGACTTGCTTTGCTCTAGTTTCATCCACTTCCCGGGGGTCTAGTCCTTTTTTTAACAAAATCTGATGAATGATCTTGTCCAAACGCCTCATGTAGTCTGACAGTTTTCCCCCTGCCTCTTGATAGGTGTGTTCCAATTGGTATATTAGGTCAGAAACCTTTTCTGTTCTCCCAAACACATCCTGCAGAATGTCCAAGTAGTCCTGGGCCACACAGTTTCATTTACTGAGTTTCAAATTTAGGATAGTTTCTGAAGCAGGTCCTCTTAAGCTTTCCACGATTCTCTGTTTCTTATGTGCCTCAGGGATGTCCCACTCATCCAGAGCTTGTGTGGCCTGCTCCAACCATTCTTCAAAGTTGCTTTCCTCCGGGGATATGGGCTGCCTTCCGGAGAAAGTGCAGAGTTTCTGGTATGATTTCCCAGGGTATGTGGGGTTTCCCTTCTGGCATTTCACCACAAAGTCCCCCAAGGCTGTAAGAAGCTCTGTATCAATTGTGGTTGGACGTGACCTGGAGGAAACCTTTGCTTTGACTGACGTCATCTGTGTGGAACTGACAGGGCTTTCATCTGGTCTCTTTGGGTGTGTCAGACAAAATTTGGTTCTGTCAGACAGCTTCACACTGGTGCCTTGGAAATTCTTAAGGACACCTTTCCTCCACTCTAGTAGTGCATAGGTGCGAGAGGTTCCATAGTCTGGACTCACTGTGACCGCAGAGGCCTTCCTGCCTGGGTACAATGCCTGTGCAATTTCTCTAATCTGTTTCTCTTCCCAGTCCTCCCCCCTGGGAGTTCAATTGCCATGCTTGCTTCTGAGAGTGCGCCTTCCGCTTCACACCACTGTACCACTGTGATGGGGTCCATACTGGTGCCAAAAGGGGCAGGCTTGCTTGCAGAGTGACAGGATCCCGGATGAGCCCCCACGTGTAGCATTAACCCCCAAAGGAGCTGCTGGTTTTATTTGGGCCTGCACTTTGCTAATGAACCTCCCTTTTTGACTTGACTCAGTCCCCTTGACACAGCTGTGGTGCAATATGAATGTGTAATGAAATGGTGAGAGATAACCCTACAATACACAATACAATATACCTGTATTATTACAGTGATACTGGATGGCTCCACCTGCTGAGAGAAAAACAGTACTCCACACAATTGAGGTACTTAACCATAGATATACTTTACTGTAAATTGTGATAGACAGGTGGTTACAATAATTGTACTGTCATCCTAACATAAAATAACAGGACAATGAATTCAAAACAACAAAACAACAATTTTACAAGGTGAAAATACAAGGGAGCTCCCCCTACTTTAAAAGCTAGTTGCAAGATCTTGTTAAAAGGACACAGTCTTTAATCTTCGTTTCTTCTGCTAGTTATGATGGTCTTTTATAATTTGTAATCCAAAAGGTTAGGCTGAACTCAAAGTGCGCTCCAGTGAGAGTTCCCTCCGGTATAGTGCAATGCTCAAAAGATGCAACCAGGATTAGGCCTTAAGCCTGCCTAAAGTCAGTTTCTGTGAGCTTCTTCTGTGAGACTACAAATCCCAGCAAACACTGTATGTGAGTCTATTTGAATGCAAATGCGTAACAAAAATGGGGACTGCAGCCCGCTCACCAACTGGATCTGAAGTCCTGTTCAACAGCTCTGGTTCAGTGCACTGTAGCTTGCTGCAATGCCGGCTGACTCCATCACTCCGTTCTGCTGAGCTGGGTGAACACGGTCCTGTGACGCTTTGCAAAGTTTACTGGATCCCTCCCGATCCAGTCACCATGTCTCTCATGTTGTCAGATGACTGGCAATGTCTGTCGCTGCAGCACTCCGCAATGGCTGTAGGCCGCTCCTCCTGAAGGCCTCAACACGGGCCCTCACAATAAGACCATGCTCCCAGAAGAGACCTAAGATGGCCGCGCGGGGCCCTTTTATAATCTACACAGCATGCAATTCTGTCCCAGGTGACCATGGGTAGGGCACCTGGCATTCTGGGTAGTCAAAGGTGAAATAAAAGGAACATAAATATAGTCACTTTCTATGATGCTTTTCAATGTTCAAGAAAGTAAAATCCAAGTCCATTTCTTGCTATTGGCCACTATATGGCGCCAAATACTATATATAAGTCATGATAATGTCCATAGACTTACATCATAATAAATTCAACAAAAGATCAGTAGGCAGAAATGTCAGCGCGGGGGGGCGTGGCCGGACCGGGGACAGCGATGGACGCTTGAATCTTCTCCTCCGGCGCTCAGAGAGATACAACGCCGCACACAGGGCTTTAATCCACCCATCCGATCATGGGGAAAGCTGACAAAAGTGCTCCAGGATCCCGGGATGCCGCCGAGACAGGTCTGTCCCCGCTCACGAATATACCGGCGATGTTCCGTCCGCCGCAATGTGAAGGCCCCAAAGCCTCGGCCTCGCCTAAACAGGCTACCCCGCTCGGCGCTTCCGGAGGCGCGGTGGGCAGCGCGAACGGCCCGCAGGGCCCAAATAGAGACATCTTCCCCCCTCCGCCCCAGGCTTTATCCCCCCAAGCCTCCCTAGCCCCTCAGGCCCTCTGCCTGGCTGATCTCCAGGCAGTGGCTTTAGATATCAAAGCTACCCTGTCTGCTGCCATCACAGATTTGAAAGCAGACATACAGCAGGTGGCAGCAAGATTGGGATCTGTGGAGCAAACTGCATCTCGTCATTCTGAGGCACTGAAACAAATACAAAGAGCGTCAGATAACCACTTGAGCCACATAATAGAGATGCACCGCCACATTGAAGACCTCGACAACAGGGGCAGGCGTCATAACATTAGAATCCGCGGAGTCCCTGAGACCACAGACCAAATCCCTGTAATACAGACAGCTACCTCCATTTTCAATGAGCTGCTGGAGAGGCCCCCAGACTCCCCAATTGACTTTGAACGGATTCACCGCGCTCTCCGTCCAAGGGGAAGGGACACCGACCCGCCGAGAGATATAGTATGTTGCCTGGTAAATTTTCCGCTAAAGGAAGCCATTCTCAAAAAAGCCAGAGAAAGAAACAGAGTGCTCTTCAACGGTCATGAAATCAAATTATTTCAAGACCTCTCCAACATTACTTTGCAGCAACGCAGGGCCCTGCGTCCATTACTAGATCAACTCCGGACCAGAGGCATCCCCTACAGGTGGAAATTCCCCTTTTGCCTATCTGCAACCTGGAGAGGCCACACAGCTTTCCTACGCACTCCGGACGACCTGCGACCGTTCTGCGATTCGCTCAACATACCCGTAACAGATGTACCCGAATGGTACAACTCATTCCAGATTCATGACACGTGGGTTGAAGTGGCAAACAACACGACTCCCAGAACGCAAAGAAACAGAGATCGACGTCGAAGATCTCCGTCAGAACAACATCATGGAAGAAGGGCAGAACAAGGAAGCCCAGTCATTTCTCCACCCAGAAGGAGAGACCGTGTCGACAGACAAGACTCAATGGACACCTAGACAGTGGCTCCATACCTCTCTCAAATAGCCCCATCTCAATCGCTTTCTATTTTCTTCTGGTATACCCCCACCACCACACACTCTATATCCAGAGAGCGAACCTATCCTGCCAACCCTCAACCTCTCTTTCTGTATTGGATTGATCCAGGGTTTCACCGAAAGTTAAGGCCCTATTGGGGTGCTTCGGGGGTTTCTTTTTTGAATACAACTTATTTTCACAATTTTTTTTTTTTTTTTTTTTTTTTGGGTCGAACTGTTGACAATTCGATGCAAGTAAATATGTCCAACCCCCGAGCCTGCAAATGTGAAGTCACTTCGCTACCCTCATGGTATACTCCGACCCAGGGCAAGTCTGGACTGAGCATCGCATATCACTTTTCCTTTTACAAGTGAACTACCATTACAGGGCTCCAACCCCGATACACTTTACACCTTTACGGACATAATAGCCCTTTTTAAACTCAAGGTTTATACTTGTATTAGGTTTGTTTGTCAGGCCTTGTCCTATTGTGTTATGTGCAGGCCTCTAACCCTCTTTGCCCTTCGCTATAGCATTCTCTTCATTAATGCCTTAATGGGTTAAGATTCTCCTTGCTTACCATGGCGGTATCTACCCCATGAGACCCGATCCCTGAGGTTCTTGAGTAACAGCAACGTATAGGATGCTCCTTTAATTTGTTTATTATTCCTCAAATGGATGATGTTTTGAAGGTTTCTTTTCTCTTCAGGTTTTATGTATTTCACTGTTAACAAAATTTATGTTCTTAGTTGTCAATACTGTAAACCAGGTGGGGGTTAATAAATGTTTACCACTTGGAGTCGCAGTCACTAATGCTCTGTCGACACTCAAGGGGGTCGGACGTGTGGAGAGTCCTCCCGGCCCACGCCTTTCTTAGTTCCAGAGAAATCGCTACCTACATGCTTCCTAGACATATAGCTGCACCATATCATTCCAACGCAGCTCTAAATGCCCCATAAAGGGAGATAACAATTATAGGATGCTCAACCTCAAAGCTATCCTGCAATGGCCTGGGGGGTCTCTCGACGCGCCCTCACTCTTCTTTATATAAGGTTAGAATAAATGTTTATGGAATGTTCCTTATTGGCTTGTTATATCGCACTACCTGGTCAAACGACTCACTTAAACAGGAAAACCCAGACATGGGTAAAAGGGTTACTTCTGTTAGCACATTTGCTGTTAAAAAGTTTTCATAATGGTTTCAGGATTTCTAGTTCAGAGGCCCGCACTGCGAGAATTTCTTCCTAGTCTATATACAGGAGATCAAACTCTCCCACCCATCACTTATATGACAATAGCTATAGCTATCTCTTCGCAAACACTAAGACGCAGTTACACCATCTCTTTCCCCGAGTTTATGATCCATATTTCTGCCCTTTATAAATTTCATACGCCCTTAGGAACTCCCTGGGCACCGGTCCCTCCCAACCGATAAGAAACTTCTTTCTTTGTGATACAAATTTTTATCACTGGATTGTACCTCATATGGTCACAGAACCCACACAAGGAGTGGCTCCCCTCATCCCTCCTTGACCTTACCGGCATATATATATAGGTAGGCTTAGCTGGTCTAACCCTTCCTCCGGTTTGTATCCTTTGTACCTGTCTTAGGTACTACACCAATCCTCTAACACCCCCACTCTCTTTTTTTTTTTTTTTTTTTAAGATATGCCTCCTCAAAGACAGCAAAGTTCGCCCCTTTCCCTTAAGCTATTATCCATCAATGCTAAAGGACTCAACATTGCATCTAAAAGAACCAAATTCCTATATGAATTTCACAAACACAAAGCTAACATAGTATGTATTCAAGAGACGCACTTTAAATCCAATAATATACCTAAATTCTCAGATAGCCGTTTCCCCACAACTTTTCACTCCACCAACCCTGAGGGGAAGACGAAAGGAGTCTCCATCCTTATATCAAAACATACTCCTTTTCAGATAAATGATACAATGATTGATCCTGAGGGGAGATTTATTTTTCTCAAGGGTGTAGTGGCATCTCATCCGATCACGATTGCCAATATCTACGCACCCAACTCAAAACAGGTTACTTTTTTCCGCAAAATTAAGGACCTACTAACAAATTTCGCCTCAGGCATCCTAATACTTGGCGGAGACTTTAATGTCCCCCTCAACCCTATAGCTGACACCTCAAATAGTTCCTCGAGTCTTCCCTTCAGGGCTTTAAAACAAATTAAACTCCAATTGCAGTCACTAACATTACATGACACCTGGAGAACCCTCAACCCTCAAGCCAGAGATTACACTTACTTCTCAGCAATCCATCAAAAGTATTCAAGAATTGACTACTTCTATATTACACAAGCGGACCTTTCACTCATGACAAACACGACAATAGAGCCTATGACTTTATCGGACCATCACCCAATCACATTATCCTTGACTTTCCCAGAAAAAACCTCTATAACTAAAATGTGGAGACTAAACACCACGGTGTTGAAGGACCCAATAGACATTAATCGCTTTCGAGATGTACTCAGTGACTATTTTTCCCGTAATGACACTACAGACACTACTAAGATCATCCAATGGGAAGCTCACAAAAGTGTCATTAGGGGCGAGTTCATAAAGAAATTAACCCAACTCAAAAAAGAAAAACAAATTAAAATCAAATCCCTAACAGATCGCATCCATGAGCTCGAACTACAACATAAGAAGACAGTGGCTGTCTCCACTTTCGAGGAGTTGACTAGAGCTAGAGAGCTTCTTACGGAAGAATTGAATCTTAAAGCTAAAAGACAATATATTCTACGACATAAAATATACTATGAGCAAGGTAATAAAAGTGGGAAAATGCTTGCGAGAGCAGTTCAGAGTAAGAAGGCCTCATCCACCATTCATCACATAACCGACAATCGAGGAAAGTCGTATTCTTCGAATGAGGAGATAGCCACCCAATTTGAACAATATTACCAAACACTGTATAATATCCCTCCAAATTCTAAATCCCCCCTTAACCCAGAAGCCAGATCGAAATTGATTCAAAACTACCTGGAGAAATATAGTCCACCTAAAATCGCCAAAAATATAGCCCAGGAACTCGAATCCCCCATTAATGGTGATGAATTTGATAAGGCCTTGAAAGACATGAAATTAGGCAAAGCCCCTGGTCCAGACGGTCTCCCCTTACAATATTACAAAACTTTTATAGACATTCTCAAACCCAAATTTTTACAAACTTTCCAATCGCTACACTCAGAAAAAAATCCCCCCAAACAGCTCCTGGAAGCGCATATAACAGTCATTCCCAAGGAAGGAAAGGACCCATCACTTGTCACAAATTATCGTCCAATCTCCTTAATAAATGTAGACATTAAAATATATGCTAAAATTCTGGCCAATAGATTGCTACCCCTACTGACCTCCTTGATTTCCCTTGACCAGGTGGGATTTATCCCCGGCAGAGAAGGCCGAGATAACACCATCAAGGCCCTGAACATACACAATTGGTTGACTTAAAAAAAAAACAGGGCTTCTTTCTGTCTCTTGACGCAGAAAAGGCGTTCGACAGAGTGGCCTGGGATTTCATTGACGCAGTCCTTAAAAATATTGGCATATTGCCCCAGATGAGAGCATACATAGCAGCATTGTACTCTAATCCAACTGCACGCGTACGCACCAATGGCCATCTGTCGAACGCCTTTAACCTTAAAAATGGGACGAGACAAGGTTGCCCTCTGTCCCCGTTGCTTTTTGTCCTTACCTTAGAGCCCCTCTTAAATAAAATTAGATCCAACCCAAATATTAAAGGCATCGAGATTAAAGACCGCTCCTACAAAATAGCAGCCTTCGCGGACGATATGTTACTCTTTCTATCACAACCCTTAGTCTCCATACCCAATCTGATTAAAGACCTTGAAACATACCAAACATTATCTAATTTAAAAATTAATCACTCCAAATCGGTAGCACTAAATATATCATTGCCCCTCAAAGAGGTAGATCTATGCAAACAAAATTTCCCATTCACTTGGTCCCCCAACCAAATTACCTATCTTGGAATAGAGATACCCTCTTCCCTGAAAGACTTATTCAAACTCAATTTTTTACCTTTATTAAAAAATTCACAAGAAGACCTCAAACGTTGGAACTCTCTCAATATCTCATGGTTTGGGAGGGCCTCTCTGTTAAAAATGACCATTCTACCCAGATTCCTCTATGCCATGCAAACGATCCCCATAAAATTGCCATCCTCCTTCTTTGCTTCCTTCCGCAAAGCCTGTTCCACCTTTATTTGGAGGGGTAAACCTCCCAGAATCAAATATACCAGATTGATCCTCCCAAAAAACAAAGGAGGGATTGCACTTCCTGACCTTAAAAAATACCATCAAGCAACGGTACTCACGCAAATTGTAGATTGGAACCTACATCAGCTTGTCAAAGACTGGGTGTCATTAGAACAGGCCCAATTCCCATATTCAATCACTCACATACCTTGGATTGACCCCAAGTACCTTCAAAAAGAAATCAAATCACACCCCCTTATTGGACCCACGATAGCAATCTTCCACGACACTTACAAGAAAGGAGACCCCACTCCTTGGATCAGTCCCTTAACGCCTCTTCGGAATAATCCTGATTTCCCCCCAGGAAACACCCCAAACCCTTTCCTAGTCAACTGGCCCCACGAAACGGTGCTAATTAAACACTTTTTTCACAGGGGGATATTTTTATCCCTTGAGGAAATCAATAAAGACAGCGATCCTGGACTGATTTCCCCCTGGACATATTGTCAAATTCGTCACTATATCTCCAAAACAGCACTGACAACCCTTAGATCCAAATCTCCAATGACCCTCGAGAGCTTATGCTCAGACACATCCCCTCAGAGACATATTATTTCTTGTCTGTACAACTCACTATTTGAAGAGGGTTTAGGGTTCTCCTACCCATCTTGCCTAGCATGGGAAAAAGACCTCAACCTTTCCCTCTCCAATGAAAACTGGGAAAACCTTTACACCTACGCTCATAAAGGCTCACTAAACGTTGCCACACAGGAGTGTGGATTCAAGATTTTAACGAGATGGTATAGAACACCCAGTACTCTTCATAAATTCTACCCCCAGATCTCCAACAAATGCTGGAGATGTAATGAGGAGGAGGGATCATTATTCCATATCTGGTGGTCATGTCCACTTATTCAATCATTCTGGAAAATGGTTCACGAAACCATCATATCAATAACATCAGAAACCTTAGATCTCAACCCAGCCCACTTCCTGCTGCATCTCAACAAAATCCCCCCCAAAAAATATTTGAAATCCCTAACCATGATCATGATAAATGCAGCAAGACATTGTATCCCTTGCCATTGGAGATCATCCTCACTCCCTACGAAGAAAGAATGGTTCAGAAGGATTAACTTTATTGAAAACATTGAGGAACTTATAAGCATATCATAAGAAAGAATGTTAAACTTTACTTCAACCTGGTCGAAATGGCTTGCATTCAAAGATACGCAGGAATATAAGTCTCTCATTTAATAATGATTGCTGTTGAACCCTCATCTTATATGCTACTTTCTTGAGGTCCTAACGGCGCGGGCCCGCTGCTTGGGAACTCTCCTTGCCTTCCCCTTTCTTCTGCATCTATACCAAACTAACTCCTTAACCCCTTCCTTGCTCTCCCCTCTCCCCCCCTTTTTTTTTTTTTTTCTCTCTCTCTCTCTCTCGCTCTCTCTCTTTTCCCCCTCCTTTACACGAGTGATTCTGACTTATTTTTTTATTTGCCTACGATTTCTATCTTATACACGATGTAAAATTAACCGCAGAATGTTATTAAAGGTCTTCAGACGTTTTTCATTTATATCATGACAGTTCAAGTTACTGTTTCTATACCTCTGTAACCACCTGTAATAATGTATTACTATGCTACCATTACTGTGCGATATACTGTCGATTGTAATTTCCTGCAATTCTCTAATAAAACTTTTGTGAAATAAAAAAAAGAAATGTCAGCGCTACACATAATAAGTCTTTTTTTTTTGTAAGATTTACATTCCAGGTTTCAGCAACATTCAAAGATGTCTCACGGCATCTCATCCAGTAGTAGGAGTTGAGAGGATGGTGGAGCACAGGTTCCTTTCTTCACTATCTAGACTGTTTGAGCACTGAGAAACAGGGATGGGCTAATTTTTCTGCAAATCCTGCCTCATATCCAAAAAACACAAACTTAAGGCCGCGTACACACGCGCGGACTGTTCGCCCAACTTTGTCCGTCCAACAGTTTCAGCAAACAGTCCGCTCAAAATTAGCATGGACGGACATGCCCACACACGACGAACGAACAGTTTGCTGAAACCGTGCGCGATGACGTGAACAGCACGTACGACGGGACGAAAAATACGACGTCCTATACACTGCATTATAGCTTTCGGCGTGAAAATCCTTTCTGAGCATGCGCGCAACTTTGTTTGACGAACAAGCCTACACACGAGCGGGCTGTTCGCTGAAACAAGGTTTCAGCGGACAGTTTTTCGGAATTTCCGAAAAACCTTGTCCGTCCAACTGTCCGCTGAAACTGTCCGCTGAAAGCCCACACACGAGCGGACTGTCCGCCCAAACACTGTTCAGCGGACAAAGTTGGGCGAACAGTCCGCCCGTGTGTACGCGGCCTTAGCATTGAATCCCATTGAAGTATGTGGAAGGCAAATCTTGTTAGTAAGCTCTGGCCTTTTTTTTAGGGCTAATAGGAAAACATATTATAAACAATATCACACAAAGACCCCATTTATGGCCCTTCTAAATGAGTTGATCCAAGTTCAAAGACCCCAGTTGTGCATTTTAGTTAAAAAGAATCAGCCCAACAAATTTACTATAATTTTCCAGAACCAGGAATCTGAAACCCACAGGATTTACCTTGAACCCATGGAAGATTAGACTTCAAATCTCATTCCTACTTAAGAAGCGTTTGCCACTGCCATGATTGTTTCCTGGGAACTCTGGGTAAAAAGGTTTTAGTTATATGAATGCACATATTAGATATTAATTCAGGTATAAATTCTGTCTCAACATCACATGAATAAATAAGAGTATAATAAATAAATAATAACAAGGGGAACAAGATATATAGGCCTTGGATGAAGGCTGGTACGCCAATGCTAACCACAGATTACAAGGTAGAATTAAAACGTAAATATTTTATTCATTCATATTCCAAAAGACATGTACACACTGTATTGCTAAAACACTAAAAAAACTCAATGTATAGCAGCAGGGCCCTATAACCTGGATATATTGCACAGACGTTATTACCAATCTGACCCCTTAATCTATGATCTACATACAGAATCTCACAAAAGTGAGTACACCCCTCATATTTTTGTAAATATTTCATTATATCTTTTCATGTGACAACACTGAAGAAATGACACTTTGCTACAATGTAAAGTAGTGAGTGTACAACTTGTATAAGGCCCCTTTCAAACGGGCAGATAGAATTCAGCTTTTAGCTGCAGATATATGAAGTTATCTACTGCAGCTAAATTCACATAATGCTTTCTTTATGGTCCCGTTCACACACTGTGTTTAGCGACGGTTTTGTTACATGGGGTTTTATGCAGTTAGATAAAATCTATTTGACTGCGTCCAGGACCAATTTAGCGCAGCTATTTATACACAGGTAATCGCAGTGTACTATTGCGGATAGCAGCGGCAACAATGAAAGAAAAACAACAGGAAGCACATCAGAAATGGCAAGAATGTTCCACTGCAGCTAAACACAGCCTCATGTAAACATACGTAAACACTGCTAATTGCACTGTACAATTGATCACTGTGCCTGCAGTCTGGAATGTCAAAATAACAAAGCATGCTTTTAACAGCGGCAGAACAGCCTTCCGTGTGAAAGAGGCCTAACAGTATAAATTTACTGTCCCATCAAAATAACTCAACACACAGCCATTAAAGTCTAAACCGCTGGCAACAAAAGTGAGTACACCCCTAAGTGAAAATGTCCAAATTGGGCCCAAAGTGTCAATATTTTGTGTGGCTCCCATTATTTTTCAGCACTGCCTTAACCCTCTTGGGTATGGAGTTCACTAGAGCTTCACAGGTTGCCACTGGAGTCCTCTTCCACTCCTCCATGATGACATTACGGAGCTGGTGGATGTTAGAGACCTTGTTCTCCTCTACCTTCTGTTTTAGGATGCCCCACAGATGCTCAATAGGGTTTAGGTCAGGAGTCATGCTTGGCCAGTACATCACCTTTACCCTCGGCTTCTTTATCAAGGCAGTGTTCACCTTGGAGGTGTGTTATGGGGTTGTTATGTTGGAAAACTGCCCTGAGGGGTTCTCCAACACCCTTATGTTCCAGTAGTAAATTTGAGGAATATGAACAGAAGCTGAAAAATTACCGAGAAGTATTTAATAAACAAATTTTGACCAAAGAGGATAAAAACAAACATTTGGGGAGATAAAAGTGCTTTTCTGAATGAAAGGGCCTATCTGTGGTTTACAAGGAGAGGAAGGCACACCTCCAAAATATCACATCCAGCAGAGGGACATTTTGATAATGTTGTGCATTCCCAGCTTACAGATAGCAGTCCAGAGTATGTACAGTAAAGCACAGCTTAGCTGCTTTCACACTGAGGCACTTTTCAGGCGTTTTAGCGCTAAAAATAGCACTTCTAAATCGCCTGAAAAATGCCTCCCATTCATCTCAATAGATGCTTTTTCACAGGGGCATTGCGCTGGGGAGGTGTTGAGAAAAGTCCTGCAAGCAGCATCTTGTTTGTAGCACTAAAAAAAGTGCTTCAAAAGTCCATTGAAATTAGTTGGAAGCGCTTTAAAAGTGCCTTAAAGCACCTCAAAACCACCCTGAAGCTTTGTGAAGGTCACATGACTGCAGTGCAGTGTAGGATGCTGGGAGCCAGGAAATCCTGTTGAGAGGTGTTGAGGAGAGACAAGAGAACATGGATACTGCAGATAACCAGATGCAAGACAGTGGAGAAAATGTGGCAAGACCATCCAGATTCAATTCAGCAGCAGCAATAGAACCAGAGGCGTTTATTCAATCAGTGCGGGACCACCCTTATCTTTGGGACACCAAAAATCCTTGGTATGTCATTTGCAGCAAAAAGTCTTTAGGATGGTATGCCATTGCTGAACAACATATTGAGGACTGGAATGACCTTATAAGAAAACAAAAAGCCGACAAAAGTGAGTACCAATCCCATAATCCTTTTCAGATAAGTGGGAGTGTGATTCTCACTGCCACTCCCGCTAACTAACCCTAATTCCTGTCAAAATAGTGCCAAAACACAAACGTTTATCCCTAATTCCAGTCAGGATAGTGCCACAACACTAAAGTTTATCCCTAATTCCAGTCAGAATAGTGCCAAAACACAAAAGTTTATTCCTAATTCCAGTCAGAATAGTGCCAAAACACAAACGATTATCCCTAATCCCACTTCTACTAGTCGCAAATCCCTAAACCTAATCCCACTTCTACTAGTCCCTAATCCCTAATTCCACTTCTACTAGTCCCAAATCCCTAACCCCACTTCTACTAGTCCCTAACCCCTAACCCTAATCCCAGTCCTGGTAGTCCCAAATCTCCAAACAGAAGTCATTGTCATTGTAATTTTATAACAATATATTTTTTTATTATAAATTTCCACGAGTATTACAGCAAGAAAGGACATACAGATATGTGATCA
This sequence comes from Lithobates pipiens, assembly GCF_037356315.1. Classification (NCBI taxonomy): domain Eukaryota; kingdom Metazoa; phylum Chordata; class Amphibia; order Anura; family Ranidae; genus Lithobates; species Lithobates pipiens. The sequence continues at coordinate 394,944,825 of NW_027507748.1, read as the reverse complement.
TATAAGGTAACAGATACAGACCAAAACAGCATTGAAGTAGTGCAATGAGCAGAAGAAAACAAAGTACAAAAGGTTCAGCAATGGATTATTCTTGGAAAGGAAAGATTCGTCCAAGCAATGTATTACTAACAAGAACAAAGATAATTTAAGGCTTAAATTGGGTTGAAGGCAGGGTGATACAATCTAGTGTAGCCGTTTGTGGACTCAGCAACAAGATATAAACCGGATACAGACCAAAACAGCATTGAAGTAGTGCAGTGAGCAGAAGAAAATAAAGTACAAAAGGTTCAGCAATGGATTATTCTTAGAAAGTAAAGATTCGTTCAAGCAATGTATTATTAACAAGAATAAAGATAATTTAAGGCATAAATTGAGTTGAAGGCAGGGTGATACAGTCTAGTGTAGCCGTTTGTGGACTCAGCAACAAGATAGAAACTAAAAGCATATGAATGGAAGAATATAACAAAAGGAGACGGGGGATAGTGAACAGGGGAACCGCGGCCAATCGTCTTGGGCGCCCCAACTGGGATCAAGCTGCACCCGGGCTGACCGGCCGCACCCCCCCCCCCCCCCAGCTATGAAACCATTCCTCCTCAGGATGCCAACTAAACCACATGTTTCCCATACCAGTTCAGCCAAGGTTCCCATTCTGTGTAAGCCTGATTATATTTGCCCAAGGAGGAGGCGAACATTAGTTCATAAGAGATATGCAAGTGAGTTGTCTGGAGAGCGTCAAGGAGAGAAGGAGTCACTGTCGACCTCCATCTTCTGGCCAGTTCCAAGCGCACGCCTAGAAGAATATGGGTAATAATCTTTCTTAAAGTAGGAGGTAGAGCATCTATACCTAGAGATAAAATAGCCAGACCTGGGCATGGGCGCACAGTAGTGTTAGAGATCAAAGATATTGCGTTAAATATAGCAGTCCACAAAGTTTGGACCGCCGGGCACTCCCAGAAAATATGGAAGAGTGTGCCTCTAAAGCCACAGTTCCTCCAGCACATTGATGAACACTGGGGGGTATAACAAGCCAATCTAGAGGGCGTCAGGTACCACCGTAACAACAACTTCTGGTAAAGTTCCCACAAGTTGGCGCATCTAGTGGCCTTATAGGTAGAAGAGACGGCTTTACGCCATTGATCAACGGAGTAGGATTTGGACAATTCCAATTCCCACGACCGCATGGAGGGGGTTTTAAGAAATGTTGTTTTCTGTTGTAGAAGACCGTACATCAGAGAGATACCCTTAATGGACGTGATAGGATTAGTGAAATACAAATGGGCCCTCCATGGTAAAACGATTGAAGGGTTCGGGAGAGTTGAGAGTAAGTGGGAGATTTGGTTATAGGTAAAAATGTCGCCCGGCAGTAAACCGAACTCCGATTGGAGTAACCTAAAGGTCTTTGTGGCTAGTCCCAGCTGTAAAGCACCAACAGTGGAGACACCCCTGTCCAACCAGTGTTTGATATTTAGGTTAGGAATGAGGAGTTGAAGACATGTAAGGGGCAACGGGACTGATTTGGAGGGAGCATCGGCCAGTGGGGTTTGAAGCAGAATTTTCCAAGCCGCAATGGCCGCTACCATGGGTGGAGAGATGTCATTGTAATTTTATGTATATTATGATTATTGTACTCTTAAAGAAAGTAAAAACAACATCAAAGTAAACATGTTTTTATTGTCTTTAATCAATACAGCAATAAACAAGAATCGATAACAATATGCAACTATTTTTGTAAGTATATACTTGCAAACAAGAGAAAATATTCAATGAAACATAATAATGATCATTTTTATTTGATATGTCAAAGATTTAAATCGTATTTCCTTGCCAATTTACTGCTCCAGCAGGGCTCATAAAATAATCCGCCAATTCATCCCTAATTCTGAAACCCATTTTTGGACCACGAATATGAGGGAAATCAGCAGGTTTCAAAATGTGAGACAATGTGTTCTCAAAATTGACACCATCTCTATTCCTTACCACATTGTACAACACACATGCTGTCTTTATTAATTTGCATGCATTTTTGACCTTTAGATTGATAGGTTTATGGAATATTTGCCATTTGTTGGCAAGAATGCTAAAGGAACATTCAACCAGCCTACGTGCTTGACAGAGATGATAATTGAAGATTCTCTTCTAGGTGTCAAGATTCGTCCGTGAGTAGGGCTTCATTAAATGTTTGTTGATAGCGAAAGTCTCATCAGCCATGAAAACAAATGGCATCTCTGGACTTTCTGTACCAGGTAATGGTCGATTTTCAGGCAAATCAAGTCGATTAGATTGAAGAAGCTTTTCAAATCTTGAATGTAGGAAAACAGAAGAGTCTGCAGAACTCCCAAATGCTCCTACGTCAATAAATAGGAATTTATAGTCTGCATCAACCACAGCCATTAGCACAACAGAAAAATATTTTTTGCAATTATAATATTGGCTACAACTGTGACAGGGTTTATTTGGAATAGGCAAAGTCCAAAAAGCATCACATGTTAGCTTCACAATTTTTCCAATTGTCGATATTCCCGTTCTGAATTCATAGTGTAATGATGTATATGTATTTCCTGTGGCAAGATAACTAATAAAAACAACATTTTTTATTTTTTTTCAGTACGACTAATAAAAAAAAGATGGAAGACTATGAGGGATAACTATAGGAGAGAACAAAATCTACAAACTAAGTTACGGAGTGGTTGTGGTGGGAAGAGAACAGGAAGAGTGTATTGTCACTATATCATGTTCCTGAAGCCCGTCATGGAGATGAAACCGTAAGTATAACAACATTTAGGTAAATTTGATTATTTAGATAGAATTGCCTAATATTACATTTTTATTTTTAAGAATGCACGGTATAACAACATTTTTACTGAGTTTTACAAATTGTCTATTTTTCTGTTTTCAGTATAGAAATTAATATGGAGTCAGCAAGTGAAGAGGACCCTGAGGATTCAGAGGAGATCGAAACTGAAACAGAAGCAACATTGCCCACCAACAGAGAAAAACTAAGGAAACTAACAAAACAACAACTCTCTGAGGACTTCTTAGATGTTGTTAAACAATTGTTTAACAAACAACCAAAAGATGTTTCAGAATTGGAGTACTTTGCCAGAAGCCTGGTTCCTCAAATGGCCAAAGTATCATCTGATTATCAATGTGAGATGCTCTATCAAGCAATGGTCCAGGTACCTCACGCTCACACACATACCCATCTGCTGCAGCTTGCAGATTTCAAATCATGTCCCAAAGGTTTAACCAACTGTGTTTTCATGGAGGAGCTTACAAAATGCAGCAATATTTTCAACATGTCCAACCTCCCCCTCCCACCCCTCCATAGGAGATACACCATCCTCCTCCCACCTAACATAATCTGTGACAGTTTTTGTTTGATATCTTTTTTGTAAAGTTTAACATTGATTAATAGAATGTTTTTATAAAAATGCACATGTTGATGGTATATCATAAAATGTTTTGTGTTTTGCACATGTTGTGCATTTTTTTAATATTGTGGGGAAGATTAGCTTGTGGGGATCACTTTTTCTTGAAATGAAGGTCAGCGTACAGGCAGTTTCTTTAATATCTGGCGGGTTGCCAGCTTTATTTACAGATGGTTTGCCTGGAATGATTCAAGGGCTCCATGCAGACCAAAAGCCATCCGCTTGTACTGAAACGAGCCCTCAGAAGTGGAAAAGGGAGTCTTCTCCTTGGCTGATTCAGTTAGCGGTATTTGCCAATAGCCTTTCATAAGGTCTAGGGTTGTTATGTAGCAAGCCTGTCTCAAACTGTCCACAAGTTTGTTGACCCAAGGCATCGAATTCTGCATCAAAGTTAGACACACTGTTGAGTTTCCTAAAGTCGTTACAACACCTCATACTGCAATCAGGTTTTGGGACCAGCACTATGGGGCTCGACCACTCACTGTGGGACTCTATCATGTCTAACTCTAACATATTTTTGATTTTCTTTGTGACTGCCTCTCGCCTGGCCTCTGGGATTCTATATGACTTTACATTTACGTGAACCCCGGGTTCTGTCATTATGTCATGCTGGAACACATTGGTCAGTCCGGGTAAGGGGGAGAAAAAAGGCCCTATTTTTGTACACAAACACACTAATGTCACTTTGTTGTGCGAAGGACAGGGAATCCGTTATGGAGACGTCACGTGTCACTAGTACCCGGTCTGAGGGAGGCAGAGATGTGGCCAGTAAAGTCTCTGTCCTTCCAGGGCTTTAAGAGATTCACATGATACATTTGGTGTGATTTCCTTTTCCCTGGCTGGTAGACTTTGTAGTTTACCTCATCCACCCTTTTGACAACCTCAAAGGGACCCTGCCCCTTGGCTAGGAACTTACATTCCCATGTGAGCACCAGTACCAACACTCTGTCCTCAGGGCTGAAAGTACGGACCTTGGCACCCCAATCATAGACCCTATGCTGAGTCTTCTCGGCTCGCTCCATATATTCTCGTACCAGAGGCAGGACAGCTGTGATTCAATCCTGCATCAAGGAGACATGCTCTATATGAGGTGGCCTTTCCTTCCCACATTTCTTTGGCAACATCTAGTAGCCCCCTGGGATGTCTACCATTCAAGAGCTCAAAAGGGGAATAGCCTGTAGATGCCTGCAGTACCTCACGTATGGCAAACATGAGATAAGATAGCAAAAAAATCCAGTTTCTCCCATCTTTGTCGACCACCTTTTTCAGCATACTTTTCAAAATTTTATTAAACAAGACCATCTGTTTGGGGGTGGTAGACAGAGGTATGGAGATAGGAGATTTTGTATAGCTTACACAGTTCCTTGGTAACCCTGGACATAAATGGGGTGCCCTGATTGGTTAGTCGATCCCTACTCAACTAAACACCTGGACTAGCTCCTTGGCGATTGCCTCAGACAAGGTATTACACAAGGGAATGGCCTCCGGATAGCATGTTGCATAGTCCCGGATTACCAAAGTATGCTGGTGACCCCGGGCAGACTTCATTACCGGCCCCACCAGGTCCATGCCAATTCTCTCAAAAGGGATCTCAATTATTGGCAGAGGAACAAAGGGACTGTGAAAATGTGGCGACAGTGCTGACATTTGGCATTCAGGGTACAATTCACAGTACTCTGATTCAGTCTCTGACAATAGAACAAATGTAGGGTGAAATATATTGATTTTTGATGACTTCACCTCGCATACCGTCACATATATATACAATAATAAATATATAATTTTTGACAAATATTTTTATGGCCATTTTATTATGTGTTTAAATGTGCACTTTTATTATATTATTCAAATATACTTACCTTAGCCTTATAAGTAAACGTTTACATGGTGATATTGCCACCCTGAAATTGGTATCCTGTCTTAACAAGTCAGGGGTTAAGATGTCAAGCAGAAAGTCAAATCTGGTAAAGGAAATAGGAAAATTGATTTTAAAACTTTAGAAAATCCACTGCTAACCATAATCCCAACACAACACTGTGTTAACATGAACCTTATGCTAATCCTACAGATAACCCTATATTAATTTAACAAAACCTAATCTCATACTTATTCTATGACAATCCTAACTCAAATCGGATTAGGGATTTGGGACTAGTAGAAGTGGGATTAGGGTTAGGGATTTGGAACTAGTGGGGGTGGGATTAGGGTTAGGGATTTGGGACTAGTGGGGGTGGGATTAGGGATAGGGATTTGGGACTAGTGGGGGTGGGATTAGGGTTAGGGATTTGGGACTAATGGGGGTGAGATTAGGGTTAGGGATTTGGGACTAGTGGGGGTGGGATTAGGGTTAGAGTTAGAGATTTGGGACTAGTGGGGTAGGATTAGGGTTAAGGATTTGGGACTAGTGGGGGCAGAATTAGGGATTTGGGACTAGTGGGGCAGGATTAGGGTTAGGGATTTGGGACTAGTAGAAGTGGGATTAGGGTAGGGGATTTGGGACTAGGGGGGCAGGTTTAGGGTTAGGGATTCGGTACTAGTGGGGGCGGGATTAGGGTTAGGGATTTGGGGCTAGTAGAAGTGGAATTAGGGTTAGGGATTTGGGACTAGTGGGGGCGGGATTAGGGTTAATGTTAGGAATCTGTGACTAGTGGGGGTGGGATTAGGGTTAGGGTTAGGGATTTGGGACTAGTGGGGGCAGGATTAGGGTTAGGGTTAGGGATTTGGGAATAGTAGAAGTGGCATTAGGGATTAGGGTTAGGGATTTGGGAATAGTCTCAATGAGATGGGATATTATCACTTACGTTGCCATGCTCATCTGTGTGTAATTTCTGAACTTTACTGGGTGCTCTCTCAAGTCCTGATAGAGCAACACAAATTGTCCTCTATAGGAGTGCGTTTGTAGGATGGGATGGATCCAATAGCGATGTTCCTGTCTCTGTTTCAAGATATGTTCCCAAAACATTAGCACAAAAAGTAACAGAAGCTCAGTAAACTCCATTTTCTCTTTGTTCAGTCTCTTCACCCATGAAATACCAGGAAGTGTACAGGATGTGATGTAATGGGGTGGAATTGTAAGCTAATGCTAATGCTAATGCTTCAAAAGCACATCAAAAACGCTCCTAAAACGCTAGCACGTTAGCGCTAATTTTAGTGTGTTATCGCTAATGTTAGTGCTAGCGTGGTAAAAGCACATCTGAAACAATAGCGCTAGGCATTTTATGGACAATTTTAAAACGCCTCAGTGTAAGCCTTACAGAATGCAGTGGTCAGGAATATGTAATTTACAACACTGTGAGAATAATGAGATCTGGCCAAAACCAAACTGTGTGGAGAGAATGGGAGAGAACAGAATAGGGTTGAATGTATGGCTAGTAATGGTGATTGAGAAAGATTGGATGCCAGTCATTTTTTTAAGTTTTCAAAGGATGTATTTATTTGACAACTCTCAGAGAGAGTGGACTAGGGGTACAGATATATTTTCCATACCAACACTTACAGATGCCAAATCCATTTCCAGATAGTACATTGTTAAGGACGCTGGCACTGGAAACACTGTGGAATAGCACAATCCGGCTGGATAACAGACTTCTCTGTGCTTTCATCCAGGAGAGTACCAGTTCCCTGCAGTTCAATCAAGCTCTTCTCTCTAGCAGAGATTCCATCCCAGGCTTCTGGCTCTCAAGATGAATAGGCATCTCCCCCCTTCTTCCAGGCAGGACAGCTTGCATCCCAAATCCAGGCCTCCATAAGTAAGAACATGTAAGACCTAATACAGTCTACAGGCCTAACCCTCAGGGGAATTGGCACACAAAGTCAGTCCCAATTTTATTTTTTTTGTTCTCTCCTAGCATGCACCACTGGCAATAAAACTCCTAGTAGTTGGCCACAGAGAACATAAATATTCATAAGTATTACTGTGGCCTATGACTCTATTGTCAGAAATAGCAGGGACACCCACTGGCAGCAGGGAGAAGCAGCAGTGACACTCACTTTAGGGGAAGACCAAATGAGCATTGAATACAAATCAGCTTTGGCTATTTTACCTCCCAGCAGACTAAATTTTGACAATCACTCCTGCTTAGAGCAGGGTGGCTACGTTAATTATTTTCATTGATATCCCACTGCTAAATCTTTGTGTATAAATTTCCATTGCAGCTATGGCAATTAAAATGAGGCACTTCTTTCCATGTGGATATTTTTTTTTATTCATATTTTTTTTACACGTTTTTAGAACAAATAAACAATAACACAACAAAAAAAGAAAGACAAAAACAGCCAATAACAAAAAATCACCATGAGCATCAGTACATTTAATACACTATCATCTAATTTTCCCAAGATATTCACAGATATTTAAAAAATATTCAGTAATACTCCGGGACAGATAGTATATAAGGAAACATTTCTGTGACAGGCCTTTCCCCTCTACTAAAGACATATCCAGTCTTTATTATGGATTCAAACTGAAGTTAGAACTTAATCAATCTATCCATTTTTGCCATATACTTTCAACGTTCTGAAAGGCATTGCATTGAAAAAAGTGTATTTTTCAAACATTACATATTTATCCGTTTCCCGAATCCAATCCAAGTAGAAGGATTGGGTAAAACCCAGTGGTGGCGCGTCCATTAAGAGTGCACAGGTGCCACCCCCTCTCTCCAGGCACCCCCTCTAAATGTAAATGTAAAATGGATACATTCATGCATTGCATGAATCTAGCCATGTCTGCTGTAGCCACCCCCTATTCAGGCACCCGTCCCATTTTCAGACACCAGGCGCCTGAATTACAGCCGTGGGGGTGTGTTTTATAGCACCTGATTAGAGCCATAGGCTCTATTTGTCGCAAGCATGGTCCTGTCCACACCCGATCCCCAGGGCCAAGGTCAGCCCCCAGACTGGGGATCCCCCTTAAAGGCCCCGATAGCCTAGCACTCCATCTCCAGCTTCCACCCAAACAACACCTCCCCCAGCTGGCTGACCCTAGCTATTTAACCACTTGCCAACTAGCTCACGCAGATATGCTGCGGCGGGTTGGTTTTCCTGTGTGAGCCGACATACCTGTACATTGGTCCGTGCAAGGAGGATTGTGGGTGTGCCACATCAGCATGCCCACAGGTCCCATGGACTCTCAATGTCCGCCGGTGACCAGCAGCTGTGGTGAGGAGAGGTAGAACGGGGAACTGCCTGTGTAAATAAGGCGATTCCCTGTTCTGCCAGTGATCTCTGTCATGTTCCAGTAAGCCCATCCCCTACAGTTAGAAACACACTTAACCCCTTGATCGCTCCTAGTGTTAACCCTTTCCCTGCCAGTGTTATTTGTACATTGGTCAGTGCATTTTTATATCAATGTATTAATGTCACTGGTCCCCAAAAGTGTAGTTTGGGGTCAGATTTGTCCTCTGCAGTGTCATAGTCCCTCTAAAAATCGCAGATCACCATCATTACCAGTAAAAACAATAAAAAAAAATAAAAGTCCCTAAATCTATCCCGTAGTTTGTAGACATGATAACTCTTGCGAAAACCAATCAATATACGCCTATTGCAAATTTTTTAACCAAAAATATGAAGACTAATATATATCAGCCTAAACTGATGAATACATTTTTTTATATATATATTTTTTGGCATATGTATTACAGCAGAAAGTAACATTTTTTTTATAATTGTTGGTCTTTTTTTGTTTATAAAAAAAAGCAGAGGTGATCAAATTTGTGAGTAAAAAAAGCACGTTAATTTTGTTTGGGTACAGCGTCGCACGACCACGCAATTGGCAGTTAAAGCAACGCTGTGCCATATCACAAAAATGGCCTGTCATTAAGGGGGGCAAATCCTTCAGGGGCTGAAGTGGTTAAGGATGCCTGCCCCCTGCCAATCCAGATTGGGGATTGGTCAGGGCTCCTTAGAACACCTCAGGCAGCACCACCTCTCCTCTCCTCCTTCTTTTACAGTAAACACTAGAACATTCTGGAAAGAAGTGGGAGGTCTTGGGGATTCTGCCTGTGAGTCACCCAACTCTACTCTGAGCCACTCCCAACCCAGATCAAAACACACCCAAGCCTGGAAATGTACCTACTCTCACAAAAAAAAACATACACTATCCTTCTAGCACACTAGAGGGTAATATAGACCTATTCCAGTTTATTGTGAGACTAAAGACAGTACCAAACTTCTCTATAACAGACATTGCAGTAGATAATGATACCTGGGTGTCAGCTATGTATATGTCAGAAAAACGATGAATCAGACAGACAGAAGTACAATTAAATCACACTTGTTTATTAAATAAAAATAAAAAGGTAAATAGAGAAAGCATAGTCAAAGCATAGCCAGAGTCCAGTAACCGGATCGAGTAGTCAGTCAGTCCAGAGTTCAATAACCAGATTGGGTAATCAGCCAAGCCAGAAGTCAGGGATCCAAGTAGAGCAACAGCAAGCAGGATAAGGAGCCAGAAGGGATGTCAGCAAGCCAGTCTTTGAACAGAACTGCAGGAGATGGTTTCTTGTGATGTGACCAAGGCGAAGCAGATATGAAGTGAGCTGGACAGCTTTAAGTAGGCAGGTCAGACGAGCTGGATAAGGAACAGCTGGTAACTGTGGCGAGAGATGGGAGCTGGCAATTAGCTGACAGCTGAGCAGCCAGCCCATAAAAGGAAGGGCTAAGCCAGCCCTGACAGTACCCCGCTCCTCAATGACTCCTCTCTCTCGAAGGGCCACCAGGCTTGAGGGGAAAATGTCTATGGAACTTGCGGAGGAGGACAGGGGCATGTACGTCCAAGGATGAAACCCAGGAGTGTTCCTCCGGACAATACCCCTTCCAATGCACCAGGTACTGTATGCGCCCACGGAACCTATGAGAGTCAACAATGGATTGTACCTCATACTCCTCAAGGTTCTCAACCTGAATAGGGTGAGGACGTGGCACCCAGGTGGTAAATTGGTTGCAGACCAACGGTTTCAATAAGGCGACATGAAACATATTTGAGATGCGCATACTAGGAGGAAGGTCCAACGCGCAAGCCACTGGGTTAATCCTGCGAAAGATACAGAAAGGCCCAATAAACCGAGGTGCAAACTTCAATGAGGGAACATGAAGCCGGAGGTTGCGAGATGACAGCCAGACCCTGTCCCCAACCTGGTAGGAAGGCGCAGGCAGGCGTCTGCGGTCAGCATGGAGTCTGTACCTATCATTAGCATGACGTAAAGCCTCCTGGACTTGTACCCAAGTGGCACGAAGACCACAGAGATGCTCCTCTAATGCAGAAATAATCTGCGGAACAAACGAGTCAGGCAACATGGAAGGTTGGAAACCATAATTCGCCATAAATGGAGACAATCGGGAGGCAGAATTCAAGGCACTGTTCTGAGCAAACTCTGCCCATGGTAATAGGTCTGACCAGTTGTTACGGTGGTCAGAAATATAGCAACGTAGGAATTGCTCCCAGGACTGATTGGCTCGCTCTGCAGCCCCATTAGACTGCGGATGATACGCAGAAGAGAACGCAAGCTGGATTCCCAACTGTGCACAAAAGGCTTGCCAGAAGGGGGAGACAAACTGACTGCCCCTGTCTGAGACAATCACCTTGGGTAGCCCATGTAAGCGAAAGATCTCACGAGCAAAAATGGAAGCCAGTTCCTTGGAGGTAGGCAACTTCTTAAGTAGAATACAATGACACATCTTTGAGAACCGGTCAACCACCATAAGGATAACAGTGTTGCCTTGGGAGTTGGGCAACTCTACAATGAAATCCATTGACAGGTGAGTCCAGGGCCTCTCTCCATTGGGTATGGGTTGTAGGAGGCCCTCTGGAAGGTGTCATGGAGTCTTACTCTGAGCACACACGGGACAGGTAGCTACGAAGGCAGTAACATCAACCCGTAGACTAGGCCACCAGAATTGTTGGGAAATGGCCCAAAAGAGTTGATTCTTCCCAGGATGGCCAGCTGCCTTGGGAGAATGGTAAGTCTGGAGCACAGCAGTACGGAGACTCTCTGGGACAAAGCAGCGGTCACAAGGTTTCTCAGGAGGAGCATAGACCTGAGCAGCAAGAATTTTGTCACCCAAAGGAGAAGTAAGACTGGTGCGAACCATAGACAAGATATGATCAGGAGGAATCATAGGAACCGGAACTGACCCCAACTTGGAAGTGGAGGAAAATTGTCGTGGCAAGGCATCAGCCCTTATATTCTTAGTACCGGGTAAGAATGAGACAATGTAATTAAAGCTCGACAAGAAAAGAGCCCATCGCACCCTTCTGGGAGAGAGTCGCTTAGCCTCAGACAAGAATGTAAGATTCTTATGGTCAGTAAGAATAAGAACAGGCACAGTGGTACCTTCAAGGAGATTTCTCCATTCTTTCAGGGTTAAAATGATCGCCAACAGCTCTCTGTCACCAATCTCATAATTGCACTCGACAGGTGACAATTTCTTGGAAAAGTAGCCACACAGATGCATAGCACTCTCAGAGTTAGGACGTTGAGACAGAAGGGAGCCAACTCCAGTCTCATAAGCATCAACTTCTAGGATAAAAGGCAATGTAGGATCAGGATATGCCAACACAGGAGCAGAAACAAAGGCAGCCTTGAGAGTCTCAAAGGCCTTAATGGATTCTGGAGACCAACTCTGTGGGTTGCCGTCCTTTTTGGTCATATCAGTCAGGGGCTTGACCAGAGAGAAGAAGTTACGAATAAACTTCCAATAGTAGTTGGCGAAACCCAGGAAACGCTGCAGAGCACGTAAACCCATGAGTCAAGGCCACTGTAGGACTGCCGAAAGTTTCTTTGGGTACATTGAAAAACCAGCAGTGGAATTGACATAGCTCAGGAATGTAACCTGTTGACGATGGAATTCGCACTTCTCCAGTTTACAATAGAGATTGTTCTCTCTTAGTATCTGAAGCACACGACAGACATTTGTGTGGTGGCTCTCCAGGGACTTGGAAAATATGAGGATATCATCGAGGTAAACCACCACACATAACTGCAATAAATCTCAGAAGACATCGTTAATAAATTCCTGGAAAACTGCTGGGGCGTTACAAATGCCAAAATGCATTACCAGGTATTAATAATAGCCTGTTCTGGTATTAAACGCAGTTTTCCACTCGTCGCCCTCCTTAATGCGCACAAGATTGTATGCCCCACTCAAGTCAAGCTTCGTGAAAACCGTTGCTCCCTTGAGGCGGTCAAATAACTCTGTAATCAATGGAATCGGGTAGGCATTCTTAATCGTGACACAATTGAGACCCCTATAATCTATACAAGGTCTCAGTTCACCGCTCTTCTTCTTCATAAAGAAGAAACCAGCACCAGCAGGAGATGAGGATTTGTGGATGAAACCTCGAGAAAGTGCGTCAGAAACATACTCCTCCATGGCCTTATCCTCCAAGACTGACAAAGGGTAAACCTGGCCATGAGGAGGTATGGCAGTAGATTGAAGGTCAATTGTGCAATCCTAAAACCGGTATGGAGGCAAACTACCGACTTGACCTTTATCAAAGACATCGCTAAAATCGCGGTTCTCCTCCCGCAGGGAGGGGAGTGAAGAGGTGGACAGGACCTTGGATACCTTCAGGAAGCATGTCTCACTGCATTGTGGTGACCAGGAGAGAACCTCAGCATGGAGCCAATCAAAAGAGGGGTTGTGCCTCTGTAACCAAGGATAACCAATAACCAGCGGAAACCTGGGTGAGGAAATAACTTGGAATTGGATTATCTCATGGTGAAGAGCCTCTACTGTCATGGACAATGGAACCGTCTCATGAGTCACATGGGCAGGCTGTAAAGGTCTCCCATCAAGAGCCTCAATGGCAAGTGGAGTGTCACACAGCTGCAGCGGAATCGAGTGCTGCGAAACAAATGCAGCATCAATGAACAGGCCTGCAGCCCCAGAGTCGATTAGAGCCTGTATCTCGATGGATGACTTAGCCCAAGAAAGGGTGACTGAAACCAGGGGCTTATCCTTCTGGATAACAGGGGATGAAACAACACCACCTAAGGTCTGTCCATGACAGGACCTCAAGGTTCGGGCGTTCCCTGGATGGGCAGGACAAGACTTCAAAAAGTGACCTGCCTTTCCACAATAAAGGCACAATCTCTCCCTCCTCCTAAAGGCTCTTTCATCCGCAGACGCGTGAAGCCCAGGTGCATGGGTTCCTCTTCATTGATCGACTCTGTACCAGGAGGCATGGGAGGTGAAGGAGGCATGGGAGGTGAGGGAGGCATGGGTGGGACTACAAAGCTCAGAGGCAAACGTGCAGGAGGCTTCCGCAAGCTCTCCTTAAGAGGAAGTCTTTCTCTGAGTCTGGAGTCAATGAGGATGGCAAATGAGATCAAGCTCTCCAGCTCAGTGGGTATATCTCGGGCTGCTATCTCATCCTTGATGGAATCCGAGAGACCATGAGAAAAAGCAGCCACGAGGGCCTCATTGTTCCAAGCAACCTCTGCTGCCAGAGTACTGAATTCAATGGCGTAGTTGGCAATAGTTCTCATATTCTGTTTGATGGACATGAGGCCCTTGGCAGCAGAAGCAGAGCATGCAGGAACATCAAATACCCTTTTAAAGGAGGCCACAAACTCAGGGTAACTCAAGACAACAGGTTTTTGCGTCTCCCATAGAGAGTTAGTCCAGGCCAAGGCTCTCTCAGAAAGCAAAGATATCACAAAACCTACTTTGCTTCTGTCCATGGGAAACGCCTGGGGCAGCATCTCGAAGTATATCTCAACCTGATTGAGAAACCCTCTGCATTGAACTAGATCATCCCCAAATCGCTGGGAACGGAACCAGACATACCTCTTATAGAGGTAGTACTCGAGGCGGGTGCCTGCACAAAGACTGGCGCAGCAGCAGGGATGGCCTGCTGAGTAGTATAACAGTATATCATCTGCATACAAAGCTTTTTTTTTCATATTTTCCTCTACAGAACCCCTTCACCCTTGCAGTTTGTCACTGCAGGGTGATAATGGACATCTTTAGCTAGTTCCATAAAACAATGGAAGGGAACCTGGCATTCTCCTATTGACTTGGACAGAGGCTCTAGGGCACATATATAAAAACTTAACCCAGTCATAAAAGATGTTACCAAAGCCAAAATGCTTAAACATCTCCCATATATATATATATATATATATATATATATATATACAGTATCTCACAAAAGTGCTAAGGGGTCCTGCGTGACTCCGAAATGTTGCACTGCTCTGTGTTGTGATCATGCAATAAAAAAGAAAAAATTTGACATTTTCTTGTCGATCCATGGTGTGCTGGCAAATATTTCCAAAAAGCATTTTTTTTTTCTCAGTTTAGGCCAATATGTATTATTCTACATATAACTTTGTTAAACACAAGATAGGGGATAGATTTATAGCATTTTTATTATTTTTTTTTTTTTACTAGCAATGGCGGCGATCTGTGATTTTTATTGGGACTGCGACATTATGGTGGACACATTGAACACTTTTGACACATTTTTGGTACCATTGGTATTTATACAGTGATCAGTGCTATAAAAATGCACTTATTACTGTAAAAATGTCACTGGCAGGGGAGAGGTTAACACTAGGGGCCAATCAAGGGGTTAATTGTGTTCCCTAGGTGTGTTTCTAACTGTAGGAGGAGGGGACTGACCTAGAGGAAGTCACCTATCATGGTTCCTAGCTAATAGGAACTCACAATCTGTTAGGCCTCACAGAACAGAACAGGGATTTGTGATTTGCTATCCCAGTCCTGCAAGACGTATAGCTACAAAGGCTCGCGGGATTGTGCTGACCTGCCACAGTAAAATGTCAATGGCTGGTCGGCAAGGGGTTAAACCAGTTTCCAGCTGGTCGTAGCTGCAGCACCTAAACCTTTGAGAGCTTATACCAGGAACGTATGAGATCGGAATATGAAGTATCACAAAAGTGAGTACACCCCTCACATTTTTGGAAATATTTTATTATATCTTTTCATGTGACAACACTGAAGAAATTACACTTTGCTACAATGTAAAGTAGTGAGTGTACAAATTGTATAACAGTGTAAATTTGCTGTCCTCTCAAAATAACTCAACACGCAGCCATTAATGTCTAAACCGCTTGAAACAAAAGTGAGTACACCCCTAAGTAAACATTTTCGGATTGGGACCAATTAGCCATTTTCCCTCCCCGGTGTCATGTGACTTGTTAGTGTTACAAGGTCTCAGGTGTGAATGGGGAGTAGGTGTGTTTAATTTGGCCAGACTGCTGGTTAGAAGCTAAACAGTGGGGACATTGAGTGGAGACACTGGAGACTGGTGTGAATAAGTCTTGCTTTTTGACTGCTGGCGATTGCTGGGTTGCATTTTTAGGTTCTTTTTGGGGCTTTTCCTTGTAGCCTTTTAACACCTTTTTCTGGCACTTTTTAAACACCTTTTTTTTTTCTTTGCTTCCTTCAGCCTACTAATTAAGGGGAGTGGTTAATTGGTCACAAGTGCTTGAGGCCTATATAGCTTTCTGTAGATCTCATTGTGAGCCTGCTCATCTTTGAGCTTGCTGGAACTCTGGTCTAAGTGGTGAATTAAAAACCAGAGTTAGTGGAACTGGTCAAAGTGGTGAGTTAAAAACCAGAGTTAGTGGAACTGGTCAAAGTGGTGAGTTAAAAACCAGAGTTAGTGGAACTGGTCTAAGTGGTGAGTTAAAAACCAGAGTTGAAAATAGGAGGTTATAACAGGGGTCATAGTACCTGTGTAGTGTGAGTACCCGAGTGTTGTCTAAATAGTGTGTGTGGATCTGCGAGTGCACGTAGTTCTGCGAGTGGACTGTGAGTGCACATAGGTCTGTGAGTGCACGTAGTTCTACAAGCACACATAGTTCTGCGAGTGGTCTGTGAGTGCATGTAGTTCTGCGAGTGATCTGCGAGTGCATGTAGTTCTGCGAGTGATCGGCGAGTGCACATAGTTCTGCGAGTGATCGGCGAGTGCACGTAGTTCTGCGAGTGGTCTGCAAGTGCACGTAGGTCTGCAAGTGCACGCGGGTCTGCGAGTGCATGTGGATCTTCGAGTGCATGTAGGTCTGTGAGTGGTCTGCAAGTGCATGTAGTTCTGCCTGTGTATTGTCTTGTTGAGTGCTTGTGTATTGTCTTGTTGAGTACCTGTGTATTGTCTCAGCAAGCTAGTTGTTAGGTAATTTGGACAGGGTATAACCCCAATCCTTATTAAATTTAATAGGTACGATGCCCAGCAGGTGTGGAGAGGTGACTCATTGCACATCTTGCATCATGTATGTATTCCTTGATCATCCGATCGAGGGTGAATACTGCTGTGCAAAATGTAAGAGCATTGTTTCACTGGAAGCCCAGGTTCTGGGGAAGCAACTGGCAGCACTAAGGCCGCGTACACACGCGGGGACTGTTCGCTCAACTTTGTCCGCTGAACAGTGTTTCAGCGGACAGTCCGCTCGTGTGTGGGCTTCAGCGGACAGTTTCAGCGAACAGTCTGCTGAACAAAGTTTTTCGGAATTTCCGAAAAACTGTCCGCTGAAACTTTGTTTCAGCGAACAGTCCCCTCGTGTGTAGGCTTGTTCGTCAAACTAAGTTCCGCGCATACTCAGAAAGAATTTACAGGGCGGAATGTGTGTGTCTATCTTAAAAATAAAAAAATATAAAATAAAAAAAAACAAAAATTTATATATATATATTTATTTCTGAAAAAAAAAAAATAGAATTTATCTATTACTATATATTTTTGGAACTACTATTGTCATATTTTTTTTTTGTGGGGGGTTTGAAACAAGATGGACTTGCATTTTTTTGGGCCAAGCAGGACTATGCAAGTAGAGATAGATAGATAGACAGATAGATAGTTAGATAGATAGATAGATAGATAGATAGATAGATAGATAGATAGATAGATAGATAGATAGATAGATAGATAGATAGATAGATATATAGATAGATAGATAGATACCCAAACCAGCATTTTAGCTTACACATGATTGCATGTTCAAAATCAGCAGAGCTTCCCCTCATTTCAAATGTTAAGCCTCAAATTTACAGCGATGCACTTACAAGTGCACTTGCAGTGCTTTAAAAATTGCACTTGAAGTTAGCATATTTACATGAACGTGTGTTTTGTAAATAACCCCCAGAGTCTTTTGACATGTATCTGCCTACTCACAAATAAACTTTGTTTTTTAAGCCAAAATTATACAAAAATATTGAATAAAAAATAAAATAAAAAAAAACATACAAGATTTTTTTGAAATAATAAATTTTTATTTTTCCTCAGAACCAAAATAAATCAAGAGGGAGGCAACACTGGAGACAATTTTGACGTTTGTGAAGCCTTTTGTCCCCCAGGCACACATCAAGTGAGTGGACACCAAAATTCCGAACCTGCGTAGCATGTACATAGGGAGCACAACCAGGTCCTAGAATCCCAAAGACTAGGAACAGCAGCAGATGAGATCTATGTCCCCAGACTGTGGTACTACAACAGCCTGCGTCTTCTTTCAGAGCAGACTGAAGCCAGGCAGTCACTTGCGACTCTTCCGTCTAGCCTTCCCTCCACGCGACGCTGGAGGCTGTGCCTCTGGTGGTGGAGTTGTGGTAGGAGGAGGAGGAGGAGGAGGAGGAGGAGGAGGAGGAGCAGTAGGGTCTGTGTTGTAAAGCTTAGTGGTGGGTGTGAGCTCACCCTTCAGACCCCGTTGGATGGCATCAAAAAAGATTGCCTCACACAAGTTTCGCTGTGGTTTGTCCATTTCTTGTAGCTTACTAGCCAGATAAGTGGCATAGGCCTCCTCCGGATTGGGGGGTTTTGACAAAATTTGTGTGGCTTGGCGTATCAGCACCAAGGACTCCTCCTCTGTAAGGCCCATCCTCCTGGGCTTTTTGCTGGCTAGGCGGAGGGGAGGGACCTGGCTTTCAGTACGACTCCTGCTGGGCCCAGCTAGCTCTTGTGTGTGGCTGGTCCCGGCCTCCTCCTCCATACCACTGGTCCCGGCCTCCTCCTGGGTGAGCTCATCCTGTGTAAAAAAACAAAGCAATCAATAAATAAAATATGTCTATATTTAGAAATCATCAATCACTAACAATTTTACAGTTCTCACTTGCAAATACATTTGTCTTGAAATACAAAAGGCTATCATTTTGACACCATCATTTTTCCATCAGTTCACCAAGATTTGAGCCACATTTGTGTAAACTACTGTATCCTTCTATCTAATTTAATTTGTGATGAAATCCTAGATTTGGAAGCAATTCAAACATTGAACTTGACATCATTAATATTTGAGCAATCCAAACTTTAGAAAATAAAATATACCTGGCTCCAGCTGGGCGCATCAACTTCGTCCAGCAAGGAAGGGTCTGGATCTTCCAGGGATGGCTCACCTGAGGCGGAGGGAAGGGTGGAGGGACGGGTAGACGGAAGAGTCGAAAGTGACGGCCTGGCTTCTGACGTGTCATCCAGAAAACGCAGCCTGTCATAATACCACAGCCTAGGTACATAGACCTGACCTGCTGCTGCTCCTGATGTTTGGGACTCTAGGATCTTTCTTTGCTCCCGCCTATACACGCTACGCAGGTTCTTAATTTTGGCGTTCACAAAGTCAGTGTCTGCCTGGGGGACTCGGGTTTTCACAAACGCCAAAACTGTCTCCAGTGTCTTCTTCCGGGCAGCACGGCTTGGATATTGGGGGTGTTTTGTATCCCAAAGATTGCTGTGCGACTCCACTAAATCGAGAAATGTTGAGAGGAAGGCCTCCTCCTTAAAGGGGTCTGCAGTATACCTTTGCATTTTCTGAAAAACAAAAAACAAAAAAAATAAAAAATAAATAAAAAAGTCAGACCAAATGCACACTATATTGTGACAATGTAGGCGAGACACACGCTACCCCCCACACACACACTACCCCCCCCCCCCCCCCCCACACACACACACACACACACACACACACACACTACCCCTCCCACACACACAAACACTACCCCCCCCACACACACACACTCTACACACACTACTGCCCCATACACATACACACACACACACACTACCCTCCCCCCCCCCCACACACACACACACTACCCCCCCCCACACACACACACACACACACACACACACACACACACTACACACACTACTGCCCCATACACATACACACACACACACACACACTACCCCCACCCCCCTATACACCCACCTCCACCCCCACACTACCACACAAAACACCAACCCCACTCAACCACCAACCCACATAAAAATCAATTAAACATCAATAAGAATAAAATTCAATATGCACATCCCTAACGCAGGCTTTAAATTAAACGAAAATAAAACGATAACTATCTTACCGTCGCGTGTAGCACTCGCTGCTTCCGTTCGGACAAGCGTACGGCCTCGTGGTAACGCTTTATATACAGCGCATGCGCTCAGGCTCCGCCTGCGTCGCCCGCCCCTGACGTTCCTTGTGACCGTGTTTCCCCGCCCCTTTTACCCTCGTTCCGCTGTGGGTGAATGAGAGGAGAAAATGGCGGACGCAAATTCTAGGAGCAGCGTGAGCAGCGCGGAGGAAAGCCATGGGCCCCATGCTTCAGGAGCAAGGAGGCGATATAAGGCCACCAATATGGCCTTTGAAGAGATGGTGGAGATGGTGGCTATCTTAAAAAGGGAGGATTATGATGGGGAACATGGCCCGTACCCAAAACCTAATGTCCGGAAAAGCGCCATCTTGGATGAGGTAGTCACAGCCTTGGAGACCAAATTTGGGGTACGAAGAGGCAAGGACCAGCTCTGTAAACGATGGTCCGACATCAAGTCCAGGGAGCCGGACCAATATTACCGCATCAAAAAGGTCCTGAAAAAAAGTGAGTAAACTCCGTGTTTCTCGTGACTGTGGGACATAATCGTTCGTGTAGGCATTGAAAATCTGGCGGATTTGATCGTAATCGTTCGTGTAGATAGTGTATGTAAATCTGGCGGATTTTTATCGTAATCGTTCGTGTAGGTAGTGTATGAAACTGGCGGGTTTGATCGTAATCGTTCGTGTAGGTGGTGTATGTAAATCTGGCGGATTAGATCGTAATCGTTCGTGTAGGTAGTTTATGTAAATCTGGCAGATTTGATCGTTCGTGTAGTTAATAGTTCATGTAATGAGCGCATATGGTTGTTCGTATATGTGGGCGTAAATAGCATGAATTTGTGTATGGTGTAAATTTATCTGGTGTTGGATTAAATTTTAATTAGTTATTATTTTTTTGGTATTGTTCATGATAAACTGAATTGTCACGCTCAGTTTATAGGATATACATTTTTACTAAAGTTTCATAAATTTATTCAGTGCAATGTAGACTCAATTACAAAAATGAGATAGATAGATAAAATGCTGGTTCAACATCTGGACTAGGAAACTTTTATAAGTGTAGTTTGGGCCATCATAGAACATTTTTGACATAATCACACACAGGTACTCCAGGCGATGATTCGAGTGTGTCCGTCTGTGAAACTTGGACAAAAGATATACAGTATCACAGTTTGGTTAAAGGCTAGGTTCACATTGCTGCAATGTACGAGATCAAATGTGATTTGCACCGCACTGCAGTGCAAATCACATGTGATCTCTGTGTGATGCGATTTCAGCCATGCATATAGTATGGCTGAATTTGCATCGCACCCGGACCAAACTTGTACATGGCCCTTTTTTTTGTCCACAGCCGAATCGGATCACATGGGTGTTCACACCATGTGGTCCGATTCCTGTCCGAGTTTAAAGATTGCACTGTGAAATGAGAACTAATTTGGAGGTGTCAATAAAACTTTACACTGATACTCCCAGCAGGTCACATAGGGCAGTGCGAACTGCGCATGCGATGCGTGAAACCACAGTAGATTTGCAGCGTTCGCACATCGCAGCAGTCTGAACACAGCCTAACAAAAAAAAAGTCATTTTAAGGATGTATTAAACTAGGATCTTGTAATAACCAGCTAATAATTGTACACCACTTCAAACCAATGTTTCATATTCAAATTTCTGAACTCAAATATCACTATGCTTAAAAGGGTTTATTTTTTTATTTTTTTTCATTCTCATAGGGGAACAAAGACTCAGACAAGAGGCGGAGCAGCCCAGGACCCCCCAACCTCGCCAGCCTGATTGGGCACTTAGCCCCAGCCCCACATCAGTATTGGAGCTGCCCAGCCCAGTGTCCGAGAGGGAGCAGCCAAGCTCGGTATCCTCCGCTGGACCAAGCTCCGTAGCTCCACTGGATGAGCCCAGCCCAGGGCTAGATGTGGAGGAGGAAGAGCAGGTGGAGTTACACACCCCACAAAGTGAAAGTGAGTGTCTGACAACCCAGCTTAAGGTAAACAATTAATGGCTGTATATTTTAACCAATTTTTTATCTACACATGTTTTTAGGTGATGATCTGGTTGTGGTAGGAGAAGCCGCGGAGCCATTTTCAGCTGACAGTGCCCAGAGGCTAATTGGTGACATCATGGCCTGGAATGGGCAGATTGACCGGATGGAGAACCAGATTCTCAACATCCAAAGAGAACTGGTCACTATGAGGCAGGGAATGAAGAACATGATCAATGTTTTAGGGAGAATCTAAGCCCCTTTTCCCTAAAACACAATCGATCATGTTCTTCATTCCCTTGTAAAAACGTTTTTAATGTTTTCAAAACAGAGTTTTTAGAGGCCAAATTTTGAAGATGCACACGGTGTGTCAACATGTGCTATGTGCCATCAGAGGATCGCAATGGACGCATTTGGTGTTTGCAAACCCTTCCTCATTCTAGTATGTGAGAGGAAGGGATTGCACACACCAAACACGTCCATTGATCACTCATGATGGTACATAGCACATGTTGACATTACCAATTTTTGGTGTGCATCTTCAAAATTTGGCTTTACCCCTTGTTTTATGTAAATAGTTAAAAATCTGATTTTATTTGTTTATTTTTGTGATAATTGTATTTTTGATATATCTATCTATATTTCTATGTTTACCAAAAAAGAAAAAAAAAAGAAAAAAAAACAAAAAAGAATTTAAAAAAAAAAAAAAAAAAAACAATTTAAAAAAAAACAATTTCCCCCAAAAAAAAAAAAAAAAAGAATTTATAAAAAAAAAAAAAAAAAAACACAAAAAACCAAAAAAAGATCTAAATAAGAGGCACTGGTTGGAATGTGCACTATTAAAAAAAAAAAAAAAAAAAGGTGTGTGTCTACTTCTTTCAATACTCAATACCAGTTTGGGAAGTCATTTTGTGTTTTCTGTCACAAAGGGCCTTATTTCCTATTGTCAAAAACCACTTTGCTATACAAATGCACTAGGACAGGAATATGCAATTAGTGGAAATCCAGCTGTTGCAGAACTACAAGTCCCATGAAGCATAGCAAGACTGACAGCCACAAGCATGAGACCCAGAGGCATGATTGACTTGTAGTTTTGCACCAGCCGGAGGTTGGCCAATTGCATATATCTGAATTAGGACAATGTAGGATACAAGCAACGTGAAAAGCAAACAAGAACCAAACTTCAAAATTTGAACAGACAAGACATATTTCAAGAAAAAGAAATTTTTATTGGTCAGCTGGCATTGGAATAGCCCCCCTACCATTAAAATAGCTGACATAGCGGTCACGCACCTCACGTGCTGTTTGGGGGGCTAAGCCAGGAAGGGCATGATCCAGCCCTGTCAGTTCTGGAAGCCTGAGTCCGGCCTCAGGCCCAATAGGCTGCAGGTACTGGTTACCTGAAAATTTCCTTAGAAAATTGTGCAGAATGCAGCAGCACAGAATAACATAGTTCAGTTTATATTCTGCCAGGTTGATGGCTGTTAGTAACAGACGGAACCGGCTGGCCATAATGCCAAAGGCACTCTCCACAACCCTTCTTGCTCTGGCCAGCCGGTAATTAAAAATCCTCCTCTCCGGGGTGAGGGTCCTTTGGGGGAAGGGTCTCATAAGATGTTCACTCAGACCGAATGCTTCATCAGCCAGAAAAACAAACGGGAGCCCCTCCACATTCTCGGCATCTGGTGGCAAGTCCAGGCCACCAGTGGTAAGACGGTGGCAGAACTCGGTCTGCCTAAAGACTCCTCCGTCAGACATCCGGCCGTTCTTCCCCACATCCACATAAAGAAAGTCACATTGTGCCGACACCACCGCCATTAGCACCAAACTATGGAACCCCTTATAATTCCAATAGTAGGACCCCGAATGGGGTGGGGGCACAATCCTCACATGTTTCCCGTCGATGGCCCCTCCGCAGTTGGGGAAGTCCCAATGGGCAGCGAACTGGGAAGCCACAGTCTGCCATTCCTGTGGCGTTGAAGGAAGCTGGGGAGTCAAACACATGAAACAAAAAAAAAAATTAGTCATTAAATAAAAACAATTCATAACAAATAAAATTCAAAAACATTTTGGAACAACAGTTAAACAGAAATATTGCAAATTTGTTTTCTGCCAAAAAAAAAGTAGGCGGACCAATTCACAGATTAATCAGCCCTCTGATGGACCAGGGGACATAAATTAGGTGGGTAAGTGGGGTGGGGGGACTAATTACTAAGTATACAACACCTGCAAGCAATTTGAGTGGGGTGGGGGGGACTAATTACTAAGTATCCAACACCTGCAAGCAATTTGAGTGGGGTGGGGGGGACTAATTACTAAGTATCCAACACCTGCAAGCAATTTGAGTGGGGTGGGGGGACTAATTACTAAGTATACAACACCTGCAAGCAATTTGAGTGGGGTGGGGGGACTAATTACTAAGTATCCAACACCTGCAAGCAATTTGAGTGGGGTGGGGGGACTAATTACTAAGTATACAACACCTGCAAGCAATTTGAGTGGGGTGGGGGGACTAATTAATAAGTATACAACACCTGCAAGCAATTTGAGTGGGGGGAATAATTAATGAGTTGATAATCCATATCTATATATCTATATATCTCTATATATCTCTATATATATCTCTATATATATCTATATATATATCTATATCTCTCTATATATATCTATATATCTCTATATATCTCTATATATCTCTATATATATATCTATATCTCTCTATATATATCTCTATATCTCTATATATCTCTATATATCTCTATATATCTATATATATCTCTATATATCTATATATCTCTATATATCTATATATCTCTATATATCTATATCTCTATATATCTCTATATATCTCTATATATCTATATATATCTATATATCTCTATATATCTCTATATATCTATATATCTCTATATATCTAGATATCTCTATATATCTATATATATCTATATATCTATATATCTCTATATATCTCTATATATCTCTATATCTCTATATATATCTATATATATCTATATATCTCTATATATCTATATATATCTATATATCTATATATATCTCTCTATATCTCTCTATATCTCTATCTCTCTCTCTCTACACACACAGGGTGTATACACAAAAAAGGTAAAAAGCTAAAAAAAATGACACAAAAAAAATATATATATATAAAAAACCCATTTAAAAAAAAATAAAAAAAAAATAAATGCATGCATTCATATAAAGGGGACATTCACATCATATTCCTGTCATGGATATTAAAAGTCATGATGAAATGAATACAAACATACAATGCATATAATGCAATATTAAAAGAACAAACTTACCTTCATATATTCCTTCTGCAGGACCCGAATAATGGCAGAACAGGTCTCTGGAATAATGATCCCCAGAGCCTGGGGGGAGATGCCTGTCGAGAACTTGAGGTCCTGAAGGCTTCTCCCTGTCGCCAAGTAGCGCAACGTGGCGACGAGCCTCTGCTCCGGAGTGATGGCTTGCCGCATGCAGGTATCCTGCCTGCTGATATAAGGGGTCAGCAAAGCCAGCAGACGGTGAAAAACGGGGTCCGTCATCCTGAGATAATTCCTGAAATCATCAGGATTATTCTCACGGATCTCACGGAGTAAAGACATATGCGAGAATTGGTCACGCTGGCGCAACCAATTCTTTGTCCATGAACTCCTCCTCACCCTGTTCACAGACTGGGCTCCGGTCAAAGTATTAACCCCAACACCAAGCCACAATATAGCACGAACTCGTTCCCGAGTACGTCCACACTCCATGGCTTTGAAACGGTCGGCTGGACAGACAAGCTCAACTGAACGCACTGAAGAACAGCCAGACCTATGAAGAACGACCTGAAACCCAGAAACGAGCGGACCAGAAGCGCCTAATAACAGGTACAACTGATCCACGCGTACCGAAAGACAGATACAAACCTCACAGGTAGACTGCGCCGCAGTGAACGGACAAATTAAGCTGAAGTCTGAAAAGCGCGAATCGTCTCTAACCAAACTTCTACTAACGCAAAGTCAGCAGAAGGAGCCCAAAGGGTGCTTTGCTGTGTCTTGGACTTCCTATTTCTAGTCCCGTCGTACGTGACGTACGTCATCGCGCACGGTTTCAGCGGACTGTTCGTTCGTTGTGTGTGGCCAAGTCCGTCCATGCTAAGTTTGAGCGGACTGTCCGCTGAAACTGTTTGACGAACAAAGTTGAGCGAACAGTCCCCGCGTGTGTACGCGGCCTAAGAAGTCCCTCCATGCTAAAAGAGAGCCAGGAACGTACACGGCAGGGGCCAGCACAGAGGCGGGTGGAGACAAAGAGCTGCAGGCACTAGCAAAGAGTAGATGGGTGACAGTCAGGAAGGGTAGAGGGGGAAGTGCCAGGGAGGCCGATCCAGGGCTGGAGAATCCCAATAAGTATGTTCCATTGAGTGACATTGGTAAAACCAGTCAAGGACCAGCACTGCTGGAGCTGAGGGACTCTCCTAGCTGCCGGGGGGAAGTACTTCTCCAGTGAGAGTGGGGGGGAAGCAAAGGGAAATGAAAGACAGATTCTGGTGGTACGGGACTCAGTTCTTAGAAGGATAGAGAGACCAATCTGTAACAAAGACCTGAAGCGCCGAACAGTATGTTGTCTACCGGTAGCTCAGGTTTGACACATCACGGATCTGGTGGACAGATTACTGGGAGGGGCTGGGGAAGACCCAGCTGTCATGGGGCACGTTGGCACCAATGACAAAATCAGAGGCAGATGGAGTGTCCTAAAGAACGAGTTTAGGGACTTGCTAAATTGAGGAAAAGGACCTCCAAGATAGTAGTCTCAGGAATACTACCGGTACATCGAGCCACACCAGAAAGGCAGAGGGAGATTAGGGAAGTAAACAAGTGGCTGAAGAGCTGGTGTAATAAGGAGGGGTTTGGGTTCCTGGAGGACTAGGCCCACTTCTCATTCGATAACCAGTGCTATAGAAGGGACGGACTGCACCTAAATGAGGAGGGTGGAGATCAGCTGGGAATGAAGATGGCCAAAAAGTTAGAGGGATTTTTAAACTAGGCGATGGGGGGAGGGTTCAGAGGTAGAGATAGTCAGAACAGAACATATTCCAGAGGGTAGTATTGGAGGCATTAGTGGTAGGTCGACCAAAGCACATAAACCCAAGGTAAGTATAGTAGCAAGTCCTAGTTGCAATCTTGGAAGATAAGGGGGTAATATGCGACTGGTCTAAACTATGTGGCATGTTCACCAATGCCAGGAGCCTGGCGTACAAGATGGGTGAACTAGGGATACTGTTGGACGAGGAGGATTTGGATTTTGTGGGAATTTCAGAGACCTGGTTCAACAGCTCTCATAATTGGCTGGCAAGCAAAAAAAAAGGGGAGGATTATGCCTATATATCAAAAATAATGTACAAGTGAATGTGAGAGATGACATCACTAAGGGTGCTAGGGAGAAGGTGAAATCCTTATGGGTAGAGCTCCAAAGGGATGAAACTAAGGGGAAAATAATACTGGGATTATGCTATAGTCCCCCTAACCTGAGGGAGGAAGGGGAGACAGATCCCAATTTAGATTAGCAGCAAGGATGGGAAGTGTTATCATAATGAGGGATTTTAACTATCCAGACATAGACTGGAACCCTGCATTCATCTAAAGCTCGCCAGTTCACAAATGTCTTGCAGGACAATTTTATGGGTCAGATGGTAGAAATAAACTACAAAATAAAGCGTCACTGGATCTACTGATTACCAACAATACAGACCTGATCGCGGATGTGGAAATATGGGGCAATTTAGGTAACAGTGATCACAAGTCAATTGGTTTCAGTATAAATCACACAAATGGGAAACATAAGGGGAATACAAAGACACTGAATATCAAAAGAGCCACAAACATTGTTAGAAGGCATAAATTGGGATAAAATCTTAAGAACAAAGAAAATGGAGGATATAAGGGTTTTCTTTAAGAGCATATTAAATAAGGGCATTAGCCAATGTATCCCATTGGGTAATACATTTAAAAGAGAACAAGAGTCCTGGATGGCTTAACTCCAATGTAAAAATGCATATAAAAGCAAAGGCGAAGGTGTTAAAAAATACAAGGTTGAGGATCATCATCAGCATTCAGAATTTATAAAGAATGCAACCAGAAATTTAAGGGTGCAGTAAGATGGCTAAGATAGAACATGAAAGACACATAGCAGAGGAGAGCAATACAAATCCCAAGTAATTCTTTAACCACTTTCAGACCGGACCATTTTGCTGGTAAATGACCAGAGGTCTTTTTACACTTTGGCACTGCGCTGCTTTAACTGGTAATTGCGCGGTCATGCAATGTTGTACCCAAACAAAATTTGCGTCCTTTTCTTCCCACAAATAGAGCTTTCTTTTGATGGTATTTGATTGCCTCTGCGATTTTTATTTTTTGCGATATAAACGTAAAAAGACCGCAAATTTTGAAAAAAAATGATATTTTCTACTTTTTGTTATTAGAAAAATCCAATAAACTCAATTTTAGTCATACATTTAGGCCAAAATGTATTCAGCCACATGTCTTTGGTAAAAAAAAAGTCAATAATTGTATATTTATTGGTTTGCGCAAAAGTTGTCACATCTACAAACTAAGGTACGTTTTCTGGAATTTACGCAGCTTTTAGTTTACGACTGTCTATCTCATTTCTTGAGGTGCTAAAATGACAGGGCAGTA
Organism: Lithobates pipiens; assembly: GCF_037356315.1. Lineage (NCBI taxonomy): Eukaryota > Metazoa > Chordata > Amphibia > Anura > Ranidae > Lithobates > Lithobates pipiens. The sequence goes on along the minus strand of NW_027507748.1, from coordinate 394,916,396 downwards.
CAAAACCCCCCCAAATGACCCCATTTTGGAAAGTAGACCCCCTAAGGAAATTGATAAGAGGCATGTTGAGCCCATTGAATATTTTATTTTTTTGCCTCAAGCGATTGAATAATGACAAAAAAAAAATTTTTTTTTTTTTTTTACACAAAGTTGTCACTAAATGATATATTGCTCACACATGCTATGGGCGTATGTGAAATGACACCCCAAAATAAATTCTGCTGCTTCTCCTGAGTACGGGGATACCACATATGTGGGACTTTTTGGGAGCCTAGCCGCGTACAGGGCCCCGAAAACCAAGCACCGCCTTCAGGCTTTCTAAGGGCGTAAATTTTTGATTTCACGCCTCACTACCTATTACAGTTTTGAAGGCCATAAAATGCCAAGATGGCACAAAACCCCCACAAATGACCCCATTTTAGAAAGTAGACACCCCAAGCTATTTGCTGAGAGGCATGTTGAGTCCATGGAATATTTTATATTTTGCCACAAGTTGCGGGAAAATTACAAACTTTTTTTTTTTTTTTTTTTTTTTCACAAAGTTGTCACTAAATGATATATTGCTCATGCATGCCATGGGCATATGTGAAATGACACCCCAAAATAAATTCTGCTGCTTCTCCTGAGTACGGGGATACCACATATGTGGGACTTTTTGGGAGCCTAGCCGCGTACGGGGCCCCGAAAACCAAGCACCGCCTTCAGGCTTTCTAAGGGCGTAATTTTTTGAGTTCACTTCTCACTACCTATTACAGTTTTGAAGGCCATAAAATGCCAAGATGGCACAAAACCCCCACAAATGACCCCATTTTAGAAAGTAGACACCCCAAGCTATTTGCTGAGAGGCATGTTGAGTCCATGGAATATTTTATATTTTGCCACAAGTTGCGGGAAAATTACAAACTTTTTTTTTTTTTCACAAAGTTGTCACTAAATGATATATTGCTCACGCATGCCATGGGCATATGTGAAATGACACCCCAAAATAAATTCTGCTGCTTCTCCTGAGTACGGGGATACCACATATGTGGGACTTTTTGGGAGCCTAGCCGCGTACGGGGCCCCAAAAACCAAGCACCGCCTTCAGGCTTTCTAAGGGCGTTACAGTTTTGAAGGCCATAAAATGCCAAGATGGCACAAACCCCCCCCCCCAAATGACCCCATTTTAGAAAGTAGACACCCCTAAATTTAGGGGTACACTAGTGAGACTAGGTAATAAATGGCGGGTGCCCTGAAACTATAAAAAAATAACTAACCAACCAGCGTCACCTGTAACAGTTATATGGTGATCACTGGTGAAAGGGTTAACTAGGGGGCAATCAGGGGGCTTTATGCGGTAGTATATGGGGGTCCCTGGCGCTATAAAAAGCTGCGGCGAACCTAAATACCTACCTGCCTAACTAGCGTCACCTGTGACACTAATACAGCGATCAGAAAAACGATCGCTTATTAGGCTGGGTTCACACTGGAGCGATGCGGGAACGCCACGAATGCGCGGCGGGTTCCCGCATCGCATGCCTCCCGGCGGCAGTTCACACTGCCCTATGCGAACTGCTGGGAGTGTCAGTGAAATGTTAATGACACCCCCAGATCAGTTCGCATATCGCAGTGCGATCTGCAAACTTGGATCGCATGGTGTGAACACCCATGCGATCCGATTCTGCTGCGGACCAAAAAAAGGGTCCCGTGCGAGTTTGCGGCGGGTGCGGCGGGTGCGACACGAATTCAGCCATACTATCTGTATAGCTGAACTCGAATCGCACAGAGATCGGATGTGATTTGCACTGCAGTGCGGTGCGAATCACATCCGTTCTCATAAACCGCTGCAATGTGAACCCAGCCTTAGTGACACTGGCGACGGGGGGTGATCACGGGGTTAAACCTTTATTGGGGGGGTTAGGGGGGTACCTTAGAACTAAAGGGGGCTAACCCTAACTGCCCTAACAGTTATTAGTCACAAATGACACCTGCCGGGTGATCAGGGGGTTAAACCTTTATTAGGTAATAAATGGCGGGTGCCCTGAAACTATAAAAAAATAACTAACCAACCAGCGTCACCTGTAACAGTTATATGGTGATCACTGGTGAAAGGGTTAACTAGGGGGCAATCAGGGGGCTTTATGCGGTAGTATATGGGGGTCCCTAGCGCTATAAAAAGCTGCGGCGAACCTAAATACCTACCTGCCTAACTAGCGTCACCTGTGACACTAATACGGCGATCAGAAAAATGATCGCTTATTAGGCTGGGTTCACACTGGAGCGATGCGGAAACGCCGCGAATCCGCGGCGGGTTCCCGCATCGCATGCCTCCCGGCGGCAGTTCACACTGCCCTATGCGAACTGCTGGGAGTGTCAGTGAAATGTTACTGACACCCCCAGATCAGTTCGCATATCGCAGTGCGATCTGCAAACTCGGATCGCATGGTGTGAACACCCATGCGATCCGATTCTGCTGCGGGCCAAAAAAAGGGTCCCGTGCGAATTTGCGGCGGGTGCGGCGGGTGTGGCGGGTGCGGCGGGTGCGGCGAATGGCTGAACTCGAATCGCACAGAGATCGGATGTGATTTGCACTGCAGTGCGGTGCGAATCACATTCGTTCTCATAAACCGCTGCAATGTGAACCCAGCCTTAGTGACACTGGCGACGGGGGGTGATCACGGGGTTAAACCTTTATTGGGGGGGTTAGGGGGGTACATTAGAACTAAAGGGGGCTAACCCTAACTGCCCTAACAGTTATTACAGTCACAAATGACACCAATGCAAAAAAAAAAAAAAAAAAAAAAAAATGACATTGGTGTCACTGTGACTGGGGGGCAGGGGTAATTGGGGGGGTGATCGGGGGGTAAAGGGGGGGTGTGAGTGTGCCTGGCATGTTCTACTGTGTGTGGGATGTGTTGGTGCAACTCACTGATCCGCTCTCCTCCGTGTCGGAACGAAAAATACCGACACGGAGGAGAGAATACATCACTTCCTCTCCTGTGTTTACATTACAGGAGAGGAAGTGATGTCACCGGGGATTTCCATTCGTCGGGAGCGATCGCGAGGGGGTGGCCATGAATGAATGGCCGTCCCCTCGTCCGGGATCGCTCCCGAACGAAAACCGACCGCCGCAGGCACCGGGCGGGGGCCCGATCGGGCCCCCGACCCGCGGGAGGCAAAGCACGTACATGTACGTGCTTATGCCTGCCCGTGCCATTCTGATGACGTACATCGGCGTGAGGCGGTCGGCAAGTGGTTAATAGCAGTAGAGAAAGGTTAGGCCTCCAGGCTGCCTGCCCAGCCTGGCAGTGCTGTGTAAAAACACAGGAATAAAAGTGCAGAAATAAAAATCATTTGGCAGGTAAAACAGCTCTCAGATATGAGATACACAGAGATACACAGAATTGTGACTTCTCCGTGTTATTAACCTGATTGCTCAAGTACAGTAGCTCACAAAAGTGAGTACACCCCCACATTTTTGTAAATATTTTATTATATCTTTTCATGTGACAATACTGAAGAAATTATACTTTGACACAATGTAAATTAGTGAGTGTACAGCTTGTATAATGCTGCATACAGGGAGGAATTAAGAAATTCGATAAGATTTGGAAACTGTGGTGTGAGAAAATGAATGGAAGTATCTATGTATAAAAGTGGAAGGGCCAACAAAAAGGCAGTAGTGAGATCAGAATACTGTTGAGAGAGGAATGGAGGGGTGAATGATGGAGGTATTGAAAGGAAGGGATGAGTGAAATAAGGGACCGTTGGAACTGTAACGCCCTGGAACAAGTTAATGTATAGAGATTAAATGATGTTACTTATGAAAGGTTTTTTTTTTTTAATTCTTTTGATAATTGTCCTTTTTATCTTTAAAGGATAAATGTACGAGAATGATGTTTGTTTTGTTTAAATTGAAAAGAAATTAATAAAGATATAAAGTTAAAAAAAAACAGTTTGCTGAAGACAAGCAGACTAAGGACATGGATTACTAGAACCATGTCCTGTGGTCTGATAAGACCAAGATAAACTTATTTGGTTCAGATGGTGTCAAGTGTGTGTGGCGGCAACCAGGTGAGGACTGGAGTACAAAGACAACTTTGTCTTACCTACAGTCAAGCATGGTGGTGGTAGTGTCATGGTCTGGGGCTGCATGTGTGAGAACGGTCAGAATTTTAGCCAGCAAAAGAGAACTTTTTGTCAAAAAATGCGACCATGTGTATGCTCCATTGGAATTTTGCTGGCCAGCAAAAGATTGAGAGCAGATTCTATGCAAGACAGCTTGAGCGAAATCCCGTTGGAATTTCGTCGGAAAAACCATCAGAGCTTTTTCCGAACAAAATTCAGATTGTGTGTACATGGCATTACAGTGTAAATTTGCTGATTTCTCAAAATAACGCAATACACAGACATTAATGTCTAAACCACCGGCAACAAAAGTGAGTACATCCCTAAGTGAAAATGTCCAAATTGGGCACAAAGTGTCAATATTTTGTGTGGTCACCTTATTTTGCAGCCCCGCCTTAATTCTTTAGGGCATGGAGTTCACAAGAGCTTCATAGGTTGCCACTGGAGTCCTCTTCCACTCCTCCATGATGACATCACGGAGCTGATGGATGTTAGAGACCTTGCGCTCCACTTTCTTCCGTTTGAGGCTGCCCCACAGATGCTCAATAGGGTTTAGCTCTGGAGACATGCTTGGTCAGTCCAGTCTAATCATTAAGCTTAGAGTGGGAATTCCCCACACAGGTGTCCCAGCCTCCGGGGCTTCCACCAACGGCTTGTGGAGGAAGTTCTCTAGGGGGGGTCCTCTTCTCTCGTCCAACCCCCTCAGAATAACCTCCTAACATGTATTGAAGCTGGGCTGCTAGGAAGTAGCTAAAAGGGTGTGGAAGTGCAACTCCCCCTTCGTTGTTTGGGAGCTGCAAGGTCTTTAAACTAATACGTGCTGAACCCCCCTTCCAGATCAGTTTTCTAAATATAGAGTCAATCTTATAAAACCATTTCTTATAGATCCATACTGGAGAATTATGTAAGATATACAAGAGTTGTGGTAAGAATATCATTTTAATTCGATTACATCGACCTGCTGCAGATAGGGGGAGTTTTTTCCAAAATTAAAATTTTATCCTTAAATTTAATTAACAATGGGACTAAATTATTTACTACATAATGTTTGGGATCTTTGGAGATATTAATGCCCAGATATTTCATTTGGTTCACTATTTGTAGTCGTGCAGCTTCTTGGGGTAGGGGACTATCTAAGGGGTCAACTGGTAGTTTATCCTCAGACCAAAGAAGTGACCAAAATTTAAAATTTTACACATTGTTTTTTTAATGAGTTCTGCACATCTCCAATAAGTAAGAGGAGACCATCTGCAAATAGTATTATTTTTTCTTCCTCCGCCCCTCTTTTATAGCCCCTTATCTCAGCACAAGATCTAAGAAAAACAGCCAAAGGCTCGATCGCAAGGGCAAAGGGAAGGGGGGACAAAGGACACCCCTGTCTCGTCCCCCTCCGCAACCGAAACCTAGCGGAGCATTCGTTATTTACCCTTAGCCCTTGTACACACGGTCGGAGATTCCGACAACCAAATCCGTCAGAGTTATTCTGACGGATTAATTCCGGACGAGGTCCAGAAGTGATGTTGCATACACACGGTCGGACCAAGTTGTCGGAATTTCCGGTTGCCAAGAACGCGGTGACGTAAGCCGCGTACGGCGGTACTAGAAAAGGGAAAAGAAAAGGGAAAAGGGAAGCACCACGTCCGGCACCCTTTGGGCTCCTTCTGCTGATCTTGTGTGTATCGCGTGTTAGTAGAAGTTTGGTGAGAGACGATTCGCGCTTTTCAGATTAGTGATTCAGATCGCTACTGCTCTTCAGTTTCTGCTTGTCTTTGCGTATCTGATAATCAGTGCGTGTAGTCAGTAAGTATTTGTTTCTCATTGTGGACTATATCTTGCTTTGATTTGCATTTCTTATTGTCTGCTTGCTTCTGCTATTCAGTTCGTTCTTTCAGGCATTGCTGTTTATCGGTACTTTCTGTTGTCCGTTCTGACCAGCCGACCGTTTTGAAACCATGTTTTGCCGACGTACTCATCGTAGAGTTTGTGCTGTGCAGGGGCTTCATGTTGGGGTTATTACTTTGACACAAGCCCGGCCCATGAACAGGGAGGGGAGGTGTTTGTGGACCAAGAATTGGTTGCTCCAGCGTGACCAGTTCTTGCACATGCCTTTGCTCCGTGAGATCCGGGAGAATAATCCTGATGATTTCAGGAATTATCTCCGGATGACGGACCCTGTTTTTTACCGTCTGCTGGCTTTGCTGACCCCTTAATTTAGCAGGCAGGATACCTGCATGCGGCAAGCCATCACTCCGGAGCAGAAGCTCATCGCTACGTTGCGCTACTTGGCAACTGGGAGAAGCCTTCAGGACCTCAAGTTCTCTACAGGCATCTTCCCCCAGGCTCTGGGGATCATTATTCCAGAGACCTGTTCTGCCATCATTCAGGTCCTGCAGAAGGACTATATGAAGGTAAGTTTTATCCTTCAACATCACATTCTATGTATTTCATGATTGCTAATGTCTTGCATTTCTTTCCTCATTCCCTAATTACCATCATTGCAATATGCTCTAATTCATATGCTCTGTCCCTTTGTCCTCATGCATATTTACCTCACTAACTTCCCCACCATGCTCTTCTTGGCCCATAAAACTATAGTCTAGTCACTTACCAATGTCTTTTGTCAGCTCCATAGTATTGCTTTCCCCTAAACACCCCCTAAAATGTCTACAAATGTTATGTGTGTGCTTCAATTCATGCAGAGTCACATTTTTTATTTTTTTGGTTGTGCCAAACTCATTAGGAACCCCCCTCCCCCCAACTGCTAGCTCAGCTGGTAGCAATCCTCTATCTGTTGACTTTACCAAACCCAATACACACTATATCTACCTTTTTGATGGTCACATTTATGGACGAGTTCACCAAAGCATGTAGTGCAAGGGCCTGTCTCAATACTTTCAAATGCTATATTTTTTAAATTTTTCCCCCTATTATTATCTTGATATGTAATAGCAGAATGTCAAAATGTGCTTCCATTTTCTTTTTCTTTTTGGTATTATGACACTTATTACCTGTCCGGTGGGCTGCCAATAGTGTAAGTAAGGAGGGGCTTCCCAAAGTATCACACATTATTTAGGCATTCAGCTCTCAATCAAGTGGAGGGGGTTACCTGTCCAAAACATCCCCTTCTCCTTTTTTAGCAGGGGCCCATCAGATGGGGGGATGGGGGGTTGCTGACTCTGATAAGGGGACCTTATACTTTAGGCTTTAAATACTCAGTTCCCAAAATGTTATACTAATCTTGGCCAAAAATGTTTGTGTCTAATCTGCTTGCAATGTTGATTTTTTAAATTACAAATTTTTGGTCTTGTTTAACTCCACAGTGTCCTTCAACGCCACAGGAATGGCAGACTGTGGCCTCACACTTTGCCAGTCGTTGGGACTTTCCCAATTGTGGAGGAGCAATTGAGGGGAAGCCCGTTCGCATCGTCCCACCACCCAAATCGGGGTCATACTATTTTAACTACAAGGGGTTTCTGGCGGTGGTGTCTGCAACCTATGAGTTTTTGTATGTGGACGTGGGGCAAAATGGATGGATGTCGGATGGTGGAGTGTTCGCCCGGACGGAGTTCTACTGGCGTCTCCAGGGTGGCAGTCTGGGCTTGCCACCCCCAGAGGAGAATCAGGAAGGACTCCCGTTCGTCTTCGTCACGCATGAGGTGTTTGCCCTGGCGAACCATCTGATGCGGCCTTTCCCGATGAGGACCCTCACCCCGAACCAGGGGATTTTTAATTTCCGCCTGTCCAGAGCCCGGAGAGTGGTGAAGGACACCTTTGGAATACTGGCCAGCCGGTTCCGCCTTTTTTTAACGCCTATCCACATGGCGAAATACAAACTAAATCACATTGTGCTGGCCTGCTGTGTTCTTCACAATTTTCTAAAAAGACCTTCTGCAAACTATGCGGTCTCAGTTGTCCAACAAGAAGCAGACTTGCTGGAAAATGGTAACCTCACGGGCCTTGAACCTGCTCATCCTGGCTTGCCCCCCCAAAACGCCCGTGAGGTTAGAACCCAATACATGGACTACTTTGTGGGTAGGGGGGCCATTGATATGCCAGACAATTTCTGAGCGGCATTTTAAGAATACATTTTTCTTTGAAACTCCTTCATTTACTGCTTGGCTTGCTTTTAGGTGTCTCCTATGTAAATGTATGTTTTTTCTTGTTGTGCCTTTTTCACCAACAGTGCAAACCCAAGTTCTGAGCGAGTTGAGGGGACAGTCTCTTCTTCAGATAAGCTTATTATGTTGTGGGTCTGCTACACACACACCTTGTTTTTGGTAACTAATGTATGTAGTGCATTACTGACCAAAATCGTGCTCATTTTCAGCACCATGGCAGGAAAATGGCATGATTGTCAAAATTCACACATCACTGTGGGTGTTTTTTACTAAAGGCACATCCACTATGCACTACAAGTGCACTGCAAAAGTGCACCTGAAACTGCACTTGGAGTGACAAGTGGAGTTGCCTTTAGTAAATAACACCCATTCTCACCGAAAACAACAATTTTACTCCAAATACATCATTTGCGCAATGAAAAAGGAAGCCACACATTGTTCATAGTTTTAATTTTTAATCAAAGCACACTCACATGTGCGTTTAGAAAAGGGTTTTACAACAAACCAACAAATTGGGTGCATCAAAAACATTCTTTCAGGTAATTTTTGTTTACTTGGTGTTTTTGTGTAAACAGGCATGTATCAAAGCGTAACATACAGAACTCAGGAACTTCAACTTTGAAAAGTGAAGACAATATCAGACATGAGTATGTACAAACTGGGCTGATATTGCCTTCATTACATGGGGTGTCACCCCTGGAAAATCCAAATTTGGAAGATGCACACAGTGTGTCAACATGTGCTATCTCCCATCATGGGGGATCAATGTACATGTTTTGGGACTGCAACCCCTTCATCTCAGCCACTTTACACAAAACACGTACATTGATCCCCCATGATGGGAGATAGCGCATGTTGACACACTCTGTGCATCTTGCAAATTTGGATTTTCAAAAAATACAAAAGTTGTGGATTAAAAGCCAAAAAATAAAACCCTAGCTATTTTGGGCTGTTTCACACTCTCCCCAAAACATCAATGATGTTCTTCCTTTTATTTTTAACATCATTGATGTTTTGCTGTATATTTTCTAAATCCCGATTGCACCCCATTATCTCCCCAATCAGGATCTGGGCACTTTCACTGGTAAAATGTGATTCTTCTTCCACATCACCTACAAAACAAAGCAAAAAAACACACCATGTATTAAAAATATGGTGACATACATTGATGAGCTTACCGGAAGCTGTGGTCTCTGACACTCACCTGTTGTGGTGACAATTTGTCCAACTTCAACGATCTCTCCTTCCTCCTCCTCCTCCTCCTGCTCCTCTGCTTCTGGTTTTGGAATTTTGCCTTCTTTGGGAGGGGTGTGGTCCCTGGTGTCCTATACTTGCTGAGTATATGAAAAAGAATAATTAGCACACAGCGGGCAGAAATAGGAATATGAAACATTGCTTGGAAGTGTTGTACAATTGTGTTTTTTGGCCGAGTTCCAAGGTGAGAACATTATTGTGGACACTTTGTTAAGCTGGAATACTTACCTGCAGAACAACGTTTCTTATGAACGAATGAAACCATGAACTTGAAAGTGGCCATTTTAAAATGCACAACATGAAATCAAAGCACATGGAGCAGTATGCAAGCAAGAATAATGATATGAACACACGACAACTACTTACTTTTTTGAAGAACACGCTTGATCCTTCTGTACTGATCATGCTCCCTCAGTTTCAGGTCTGAACAGCGTTTTCTCAGTTGATCCTTGGATCGGCGTACCCCAAAATAATTCCGAAGACTCTTCACAACTTTAGTCATGATCTTGGCCTTTCTGATATTTGGGTTTGGGTAAGGTCCATACTTCCCATCATAGCCGGTCATGTTCAATATGTCGACCATCTCCAACATCTCTCCAAAAGACATATTTGAGGCCTTAAATCTTCTCTTCCTGGATCGGGACGTTTCAGGCTCCGGGCTTTCCTCGCCCTCCTCCTTGTTAGTGGAACTGTGATTGTGCACCTGCGTTCTCTCCGCCATGTGCTCTCCCCACTGCGCCGAAAGCGAAGGGGCGGGGAATAGTATAGAAATAACGTCAGGGGCGGGCGGAGTTTTACGCATGCGCACTGTATATAAAATGCAACACGCGCGTGTCGTCCGTACGATCTGGGAACAGAGTGAGGATCGTGCAAATGAAGGTAAAATTTTGAACTTGGTACATCACTAGACTAGACTGCTTCTATCTAGGCCGATGTTGGGACAAGATTAGGAGGGTTTATCGTGGCATTATTAGTATTTTAGGGTTTGTTTTGAGTTGTGTCTTGCAGAGAAGATGGATCCATTCAAAAACCCCAATTTTATGGGTCTATTCCTGGAACTGTACAGGGAGATGCCCTGCCTGTGGCAGGTCAACAACCAGTTTTATTACGACAGAAGAAAGAGGAATGCAGCGCTGGAGAAACTTCTTTCTTTGGTGCGGATCATGGTCCCCAAGGCAGAGATGGCCTATGTGACTAGGAAAATTGGTGTAATGAAGAGTACATATCTCAGGGAGAGAAAGAAGCACCTGGAGTCCTTGAGATCAGGAGATCCAGATGCCGTTTATTACCCCAGGATGGTTTACTTCCAGAGGCTGCATTTTCTGGTAGACCAGGGGGTACCCAGGCCACGACTCTCCAGTCTTCCTTCAAGGCTTCCTTCACCCCCAGCTGAGGCTTCCAACGTCCAAACTGGGCCTTCCAGGCAGCAACATGTGGTGGGGGCCAGCTTGAGACAGGTATTGCATTGTTGAACATATTTCTTGTCGTACATTTAATGATGTTAACTAGATGTTATTATTGATCATTAAGTTGTAATTTAACAAAGTGGTTTACATATCAATAGACAGTCGTGACCAAAACTGATTGGGATGAGAATGAAAAATGCTGGGCTCAGAATGATAGTCTGTTCTATTTGGTAACATTCAATTTGCAACAGTCATGAGCTAAAAATGCAGTGATTGATGAGCAAAAAACTAAAACTATGTCCCATTTTCATACACAGGAAGACCTCAGTCGGGGGGAGGCTGTGGCAAGTGGCAGCCAGGAGGTCGACCAATGCCCTCCTTCTCCTCCTCCTGCCACAACTACAGGAGCCCAGCCACAGCCTCGAAGGATGCCTGGAGGGAAGTGCCTAAGGAAGACGAGAGAATGATGGCCTGGGTTCAGTCTGGTCTGACAGAAGATGCAGCCTCTTGAAGAACCACATCCTGGGGACATAGATGGCATCTGATTTTCCTGATCTCTAGGACTTCTGGACCAGACTTCTCTCCCTGAGATATGTACTCCTCAGGCCACCAATTTTTCTTTTTCTAATTAGTTCATGTCTGCCCTGGGGGCCAAAGGCTGCGCCAAAGTAACAAGTTTCTCCAGCGCTGCCTTCCTCTTTTTAGTTTATTGAGATCTAAATAAAGGTTTTTTTTGTTTGAAGAAATACTTGCGTATGTGTTTTACTTCCAAAAGGCCAGTTTATTTGTGAGCAGGCAGGTACATTTCAAAAATAAAAAGTGAAATGAATAACAAGGGGTAACAACACTAAACAACCTGCTGTAGATTAAAAAAGAAAAAGAAAATATAAAAAATCTAATAATGTCGTTGTGGTAAGTTGAAACCCAAAACACACCCCAAAAAATGGAAAGATGAGCAAACTGTCAAAAAAGGAGATGTTTAGGAAAAAAATAAAAAAATAAATTCACCCAAAAAAGAATAAACAAAATATAAAATTGTGTAGATGTGACGAATTCAAAAATTGTATTGCTGAAATGAGTAAAAAAGAGTCAGGAAATACGTTTGGGAGAAGTGTGTGTGACTATGAGCATCAAAAGAAGTTCCTTCTTGCAGCATTGTAAAGAACAAGAGAATGCGCTTCATGAAATAATTTTTAACATTGCAGCGTGACGAATGTGCTATATCGATTACGAGCAGTAGTTTTACCCGAGCGAGCGCTTCCGTGTCCGAATTGAATTGTGAGCATGCGTGGCACCTTGTCCGTCGGAGTACGCTACACATGATCAGAGTATGTCCGATCGGAGCATTTTGTCGGAAAATTTTTCCGGCAAGTTGGAAAAGTTGGTCTGACGGATATTCCGACGGAAACAGTCCAATGCAGACCACACACAGTCGGAATATCCGACAAAACGCTCCGATCGGACACATTCCGACGGAATCTCCGACCGTGTGTACAAGGGCTTACACTTGCCTCCGGCGAACTATACAACATTTTTACCCATTTGACAAAGACAGGTCCTACCTTGAATTCTTTCAGAACTCTCCACAGGAAACCCCATTCTAGGGTATCAAAGGCCTTGGCGGCATCCAAAGAGAGAATAGCTCTCTGTCCATCATCTTCAAGAGGTATTTGCAGGTTTAAATACACCCGTCTTATATTTATACTCGTAGACCTACCAGGAATAAATCCTGATTGGTCAGGATGGATGAGTTTATCTATCACTCTATTTAGTATAGCCGCCAAGACCTTTGCCAAAATCTTTGCATCTGAATTGAAAAGAGAGATGGGTTTAAATGAGGAAGGATTAAGTGGATCTTAATTTTCTTTGGGTATCACTATTATGGTAGATTCCATCATACCTTTGTTTCCGACCAATTGAAAACTTTCAATAGTTCCGGAAGTAACACCCCACCAAAGTGGCAATAAATTTCCACCGGTAAGCCATCGGGGCCTGGGGATTTTTGTCCCGCAATTTCTTGCACAGTCCGCTGTATCTCTTCCAACGTTATAGGGTCATGAAGTATAGCCCTGTCTTCCTCGGAGAGACAAGGAATTGTCAGTTCCCTAAAGAAGTTTTCCATTCCTTCCCCCTCCTCTTCCTGATTGGAGTGATACAAGTCCTCATAATAATCTCTAAACCTATCAACTATTTCCGGCATATAAGTAGATGTCCTGCCCTCGATTATATTAATCATTGGTATCACTGATGATGGTGAGTTTGTTCTTACTAAGTGTGCCAACATCCGGCCTACGCATTCGCCTTCCCCAAACGCTATTTTCTTATTTGTTCTCGGCTTTTCCTAGCATTATAAGGTGGTAATTCCGTTGTGCCTCTATCCAGACCCCCAAATTCTCAGGTGTTGGATCATTAATATATTGATCTTATAAACATGTCACGCTTATTGAAGTCCGTTCTTCCCTTTCCTTAGATTGTTTTTTATTTTGGAAATCTCCTGTATCAATAGGCCTCGAAGATAGGCCTTCAATGTATCCCATACAACCCCCTGAGGGGCCGTACCCATATTCCAATCTACATATTCTCTTAGGGCGGTTAGTACTTCATATGGTTCTCCCATAAGCTCAAACCGAGAGGGACTGATTCTCCTCTCCCGAAGATGGTTTCCCTCCCCTACATCCAAGGAGGCTGCCATTGGTGAGTGGTCTGAAAGACCTCTTGGCAAGTATTTTAAATTGTTTACCATTACAATCGCCTCATTGTTCCCCATAATCAAATCTATCCTTGACAAAGTAGAGTGTGTGGTGGAGTAGCACGAATAGCACCCAGATAGTCAACCGTCAGGTGCACCCCCTCGTTGTATTCCATGAGGGAGCCTATCCATTATTTGGTCAATGACCATATTGAAGTCACCCACAATAATCAGTGGAACTCCCGGCTTATCCAGCTCAAACTCCATCAAGTCATATAGGATCTCTGTACTCAAGGGTGGTGGTATATACACGTTGGCCAGGACTAGTGTCCTTTTCTCTATTTTACAGTACTTAAAAATGTACCTCCCTTGCTCATCTATCCTAGTCTGTAAACAGTTAAATGATGCCCCTGTTTTAATCAAGATACTAACCCCTCTAGCGAAGGAAGTGTGAACCGAGTGGTATTGGGAACGGAAATCACCCTATCCCAACTGTGGAATGGAAATATTAGTAAGATGTGTCTCCTGTAAGCAAAGGAGCATGGCTCCATAGGACTTAGCCGTTGACATAACTGCTGCTTTTTTCCTTGGTTCCCCCAGGCCTCTAACATTCCAAGAACACAGGGTGATTTTTTTCCTTTTTAACAGTGTAGTTTTACTCATTAATATTTACGTTTTCTATTAATGTTGTGATATTGTGTGTCGTTTCCTTACTTATTAACTTGATTAACCTTTTACTAGTACTTTTTGCCTGTGGTGTCTCAGTGATCAAGTGTACTTCATGAAAAACTCTGCTCCCTTGAATGTGCTTCTTCCAATCTTCCCTCCACCTTACATATCCACTGAGCCATTCACAACACTCCAATTATACCAACTACCCATCTCGTATACACCTCTCATTGCCTTACTAGGCGTAGTCTGGGGCCTTCTACTGTGACCTTCCCATACACACCTCATTTGTAAAGTAATCAACATTAGTCTATTTAAAGTTATCCCCCCCCCCCCCCCCCACAGGCCTCCCTCCCAAAAAACCCCAACAAACAAAAAAAAAGAAAAATAACAAAATAATACAACATGTATAGGGAGAGAACTTTCCGCTGCCACCCCAAGAAATAGGGGGTACCATTCTTTTTGTTCCCTTCCCTCCATACACTTCGCTCTCCTCTCCCAACCCCCTCTCACTAAAGGAGAGGAATAGGGAGTGCAAGGGGAGAAAGAAAAAAGAAAAAGAGACAATTATTATACCCCTCTTCTCCCTCCCCTCCCCCCCCCTGCAGTGTAGTGGCCTCTATATTATACATTTTCACAAAAGGAAGAAGGAAAAAAAAGGGGAGAAAAGAGAATAAAAAAATCTTCCCTCTTCCCTCTCCTGCTTTAGGGAACCCCAGTAAAAAAAAAACATTCCTCAACCCCTTCAGGAGTATTAAAGAATCGGGGGCATTTAACCATAGTCTTGCTGGGTAGAGCAACGCATATGTCCCATTTATTTGGCAAAGTTTATGTTTCACTTCCCCAAATTTAGCTCTCTTTCTTTTAAGGTCTGGGGAGAAATCCGGATAGATTCATACCCCGGAACCATTATACAAGATCTTTCCCATTTCCCTATCTTTACGTGTAATAGTCACTTTATCTTTATAGAGTAATATTTTAACAAGAAAGAGTCTTGGGGGGGGGGGCTCCAGATTGGGGGCCCTTGTGCACTCTCTCAATAGCAAAGAGTGGTAAAAAGGACTCCTGTCCAAATATATCCCCAAACCATTTCTCTAGGAACACAACAGGGTCAGGGCCTTCACTATGTTCTGGAAATCCAACTATCCGTATATTCTTCCTTCTTATCCTGTTTTCTATTTCATCCATTTTACTTTCTTGTTTAGTTAACTGTTCTTGTATGGTTCTTACGTCCCATTTGAGGGGGGCCAAATTGTCCTCAACACGGCCTACTCTCCCCTCTAAGGCTGTAGTCCTCTCCCGTACTTTTTGGATGTCATGCACGACAAGGGAGAGCTCTTCCTGTATAGTTTTAAGTTGGACAGTCATTTCACATAAGGAGTCCCTGCAGGAGTTGACTGCCAACAACACCTCTTTTAGTGATGACTCTGGCTCCCCTAAGAACCCTCCCCCAGGCAACACCTCTGAAATTGCTTCAGTAATCTGGTCCTGGGGTCTCTCCACTAGTTCCCCCCCTAATATCGTTGGGGGATTATTCTGGCCATGACTTCTTCAAGCCCCTGTGGCCCCTGACTGACTATTAGTCTGCATATGCTGGCCCTTTTGTATGCATTTCGGGGGAGTCTGGCTAGGCACCTGGCCTGGATTATGGGTATATTTTTCAAATTTTGCAGCCGCTTGACTTGCTTTGGTAGTGCGTTGTGACGGCATGATGTTAACTCCTTTAATGTGTAAACTGTACTAAGTATGGACCCCCTTTCCTCTCCTCCCCTCCATGCACAAAAGAGGGAAAAGGAGTGCCCTTGTTATCTCTCACCCCTCCAAAGTGTCCCTCTGGTCCACGTTTGTTTTGTTAGAGGAGGTTTATATGTACAATGGAAAAACACAAGAGATAAGGGAACTCAAAGAATGTCCACTATTTCCACTATTCCACAGTGCTTTCCCCCAGAGCTTGTTTGACTTAGTATAATTTGTTACTGTTCATTAGTTGTGCCATTTAACCAAACTGTAACAAGCAATAATGTCTCAGTCGATCATACAGTACTATAGATGGGGGGGGGGCGACTCCTTAAACTGCTTTTGCTGATCTTTTACTAGATCCTCTAAAAACTCCAAGCCCTCAGCCGGTCTGCCAATCAGTCTAAGTAGAAGGGAGAGGGGAGTCAGGGGGGAAAAAGGGGGGCCGCGAGCTCTCATCCCTGGGGCCTACCCGAAATTGCTCCACAAGTCGCCGTAAAATTGTATTATCCCCAGACTCACCTCCACTCTCGTTGTTAAACCATTCTGCTCCGCTCAGATTCCACGGTCCTCTCACGCCAGCTCCACCAGGAATGTTCCACACAAACCTCTCATCTCTTCAGCGTTGACAGCGTGAGCAATGTAGGCAAGAGGCGGGGTGAAGGGGATGCTGTCCTCGCTCACTCTCTCGTCCTCTCCCAGCCACACCTCCTCTCCAGCCTCAGGTCCTCTCAGCTTCCCTCGGCACACTCCGGGAACAGCAAGAGAAGGAGGGGGAAGCCCCACAAGCGTTGTCCGCCACACGCCCACCGCACAGCCTCCGATACTCCGACACTCCAGCGCACCCCCCCAGGGAGGGAAAACGCAGAAGGTAAGGGGGGAGGCTCCGGGCTCATGTGAATCGTGAGATATGCATGCCAATAAGTCCCCTGCAGCAACAGGGGTCAGGAGATGCTCACATGGGGATAGAGAGCGGAGAGCGAGACATCTACACGTTCAAACACACACACCCTCCTCCATCTGATCACGCCCCAGAATAATGAACTAAACTGTTTGCAGGCTTTCTTGTGCATCATCTTTAGAAGAGGCTTCCTTCTGGGACAAAAGCCATGCACACGAATTTGGTTCAGTGTGTGGTGTATAGTCTGAACACTGACAGACTGAACCCCCCACCCCTTCAACCTCTGCAGCAATGCTGGCAGTACTCATACTTTTTTCCCAAAGACAACCTCTGGATATGATGCTGAGCATGTGCACTCAACCTCTCTGGCCGACCATAGCAAGACCTGTTCTGAGTGGAACCTGTCCTGTTAAATCACTTTATGATCTTGGCCACCATTCTGCAGTTCAGTTTCAGGTACTTGGCAATCTTGTTATAGCCTAGACCATCTTTATGTGGAGCAATAATTCTTTTTTTCAGATCCTCAGAGAGTTATTTGCCATGAGGTACCATGTTGATCTTCCAGTGACCAGTAGAAGAGAGTGAGAGCGTTAACACCAACTTTAACACATCTGCTCCCATTTACACCTGAGACCTTGTAACATTAACGAGTCGCATGACACTGGGGAGGGAAAATGGCTAATTGGGCCCAATTAGGACATTTTCACTCAGCGGTGTCTTCACTTTTGTTGCCAGTGCTTTAGACATTAATGGCTGTGTGTTGTGTTATTTTGAGGGGGACAGCAAATGTACACTGTTATACAAGCTGTACACTCACTACTTTACATTGTAGCAAAGTGTAATTTCTTCAGTGTTGTCACATGAAAAGATATAATAAAATATTTACAAAAATGTGAGGGGTGTACTTACTTTTGGGAAATACTGTATATCCTTAAAAATAGGGTTGTCACAATACCACTTTTTTAAGACCGAGTACAAGTACAGATACTTTTTCTCAAGTACTCGCCGATACTGATTACCAATACTTTTTTTTAATGTCATGTGACAGGTTTTTTTTTTTTACTATTTCATTTTTTACAATATATATATATATATATATATATATATATATATATATATATATATATATATATATATATATATATATATATATATAGACCCCTGATATCTCCCTTTTGAGACATTGAAAGGGACCGGGAACAGAGATTCCCCAGTCCATTTCTCTGCAGCCTCAGCTGCACTGAAGAGGAATGGAGAGGAGAAAGAGGCTCCTCTCCATTTATAAACTGAGATTTAGTGAACACAGTTTACTATGCTTAGTTATGAATGGACAGATTCGGGGATCACTGACACTGTTCATTCGGATATGGAAGGAGACGGTAAATTACATATTTACCGGCTCCTTCCACCACTCTAAATCCTGACAGATATGGGATGGGGGGGCTGAGGAGATGGGGGGGACCAGAGGAGCGCATGGAGGGGAAGCACAGGAGGAAGACCAGTGGAGCAATTAGAAGGGGACTGGAGGAAGGCAGGGGGGATCGGAGGACAACAGGGAGGCGGAGGAGTGCATGGAGGGGGAGCCGAGGAGGAGGACCGGAGAAGCACGCAGAAGTTGACTGGAGGAGAACGGGGGAGGAGCACACGGAGCGTGGAGCAGAGGAGAAGGACCGGAGGAGCACACAGAAGGGGACCGGAGGAGGACACAGAGGTTAAGAGGAGGAAGATACAGGGAACAATCTGTGTGGTGACGGGGAAGTTATATTCACCAATCTCCCTGTGTGAATTTCAATAAAGCATCTGAAAGTCGCAGAGGGGAGGAGAAGCAGCTGTCATTATTATAACTTCTCCTCGCTGTCACACCGATTGTACCTGAGCATCCAGGTATCAGACTAGGTATCGGGAGCATTTGCAAGTACTCCAAGTACTCCTGAAAATACTTGGTATCAGGACTGATACCACTAGTATTGGGACAATCCTACTTAAAAATATTTAACATTTATTTTAGGCATTTTTGTCATAAAGGTATTGTCAAGTTAACCTATGCATGCTGATACTACAAAATGTGGGCTGTGTATCTAGGCATCAATGGCCTCCGGTTATAAAAGGGTAAAAACCAAAACTACTATGCAATATATTACTGGGTCCTAGTCCATCTGACATGACCCTTTCCAGATATTTCTGCTATCCAAGTATGTCTCAGTTGCTCCTCAACAGATAGAGAAGCCCCCCAAGACAGACATGGGTTATTGATCAGATCACCTAGTTAAAATAAAGGAAATGATGGAGAAGGTACACGAGGGGTTGACAGAGGTGGAAAGAAAAGGTGAAACACCAGAGGACATTTATTGCGATTGAATAAAACACCCCTATCACAGGTAACCCTAATATCACTTGTAAATACATTTTCCATATTATGGCATTTTATGATAATATATCTTAATTCCTAAAAGAGAAGGTGCATGGAGTGTAATTCAAGTGAATATGTTTATTTTCCCTATAATATTGGATCTGCACGTGTTGGAACAAGAGCTATAACATAAAGTAAAAAACACTTTTGGAGGTCAGTGAAAATAAATCTAAAATAGATGCTTGGCAATATGTGTGAAATATTATATTATACATTATATCTCTAAAGTAGATGAGTGCTTGAAAATTCAATTTTGAAGACTGCAGTAATCTTGTCTTTGACTGCATTAAAATTTAGCACTTCTTCATAATCTTCCTTGACATTAATATTCATAAAATAGCAATAAGTTCACAGGCTTGTCATTGTACTTTGCATTTCTGCCAAATTTGCTGGCTCTCTGTACACTAGGAAAGATCACACAACAAGACCCACTGAATGAAGATTAGTGCATAGAGATGATCCATATTGATTTCCAATTCCCTTCCAAAATGTCTCTGTCTTTGCCTTGAAGTCATGCAATTTGCCTTGCTTTTTTTTTCCTTGAGCCTAGAGACCTCAGATCATACTGTCAGAGTTAATCCTATGGGGAATGTTCAATTAGAAATGAAATGGAAAGAATTACTGTAAATCAGCATGTAGTTAGCAATACTGGAAATACTATGAAGCTCTCTAAATCTCATGCGAATGCAGAGAAGCTAATTTATTCTCCCCTCCTGGGATGTGCACCAGGTTCTTAGACAATCAAATATTGTAGGATTCTGCATGCGGAATATTATCACAGGAAGACATTTAAGGGAAATTATCAGAGTAAAGAGAACTGTAAGATGGCATTTCACCAGGGACAAATGAAGTTAAAGTAAAATCTCTTATTATAAACAGAGTGTATAGCTACAGTGAGCATTCAGGGCTGGGCTTTGAGCACAATAAGATAGATAGATAGATAGATACATACATACATACATACATACATACATACATACATACCCCAAACATTTTTCACGTAGTGCATTGGCAATGGTAATCGTCAACACTATGCCTCGTCAACACTATGCCTGCTCCAATGCTGTCACAAAAAAGGAAAATGCTGTGATAAAGGAGAGCAGGGGATATAGATGTACCTGTTTCTTCCAGATAAATGAGTAAGCCTTGCCTTATTCTGGGTGCCTCTACATTCATGATAACGCTAACAAGTTAGCCTATGAATGAGGTAGGTGTAATAGGCCTAACTGTCTTTTGGCACCTGAACAACACTGTGAGTCCACACCAGACCTGTTCTCCACCATCTTTCCTTATCATTCTAAAATAACAAAAACAAGATGCCCTGGTCATAGCTAGTCATGGGAAGTACACCGAATAAAGATGACATTTTGTGGGCTTGCAAGCCTAAGGCTGATAAGTGATTTTTGCATAAACTGTAGAATTGCATTCACAGTTTTTATATATTTTTGAAGGTGTATTTTAAAAGCATTCTTCTGAGGGACTATTCCTTATCCACATCAGAACAGGGGGAAAAAATTAAATTTGCAATATACAATACAAGCGTTCAGCCAGTTGTGACCTGTAAGCCTTCCTGTCAAAAAGCATGAGTGAGTTTTGCAGGCGATTCAAAAGATGGCCATTTGCAATATACTAGCGAGACTAAGGGCTCATTCACATGGGTGTCTAGAATGTCACACTTAGATGCATGCAGTATATACTGTAGACTTGTATGAGTCTAAATGCAGCAATATAAGAATTTATGTGGCTATATGCACAGCTGTCTCTACAAATAAAAGTGGGCACCGCATTCAGCAGCATACATAAGAAGTAGGAAGCTGCATATGGGGCTGTAAATATCTGTAGATTTTATGTATATAAAGTTGTCAGGGCCTGGCCTTGAGCCTGGGACCTCTGCTGTGTCTGACAATGACTCTTCGCACTGAGCTACTTAAGATTATGGACAACACCCTGTCTGATCCATTGGACAACTCTGTCTTGTGCCTTGACTTCTGCTGATCCTTGAACTATTTGCTCCTCCCATGAACTTCCTGATTTAAACCATGCCTCTGCACTTTCCTTTTCCATATTATTGAGCACTTTTTGGGCAGTATCTTGCTCTTGTCTTCCCTGTTGCCTTCCATATTTTGCTACCACTTGTTATTGACCCTTGGCTTGTTCCTCAACTACACTTCTGCCTGATCCCAATCTGCAACTACTCATTACTGTCCTTTGCCCTGTTTACTGACTACTTTTCTGTTTGATCCTTACCTGCTTATCTGCTGCTGGACCTCTGCTGGCTCACCTCCTGGTGGTGTGATCCTGAGGACCACGACCTGGTACTAACACTCAGCAAAATCCATCTCCAATATCAGGAGCTTTGGTGAACACCAGTTAGTACTTAGACTCTGCACCTCTGGTGAGCCCACGTCATCTGCTAGGGTGAATGACTGTGTATCAATGCTGATGGTCAGTGGTAGTCCGGCTATTGCTATAGCAACTGGTCTTCAAGCCTGGCCCCTGATCGTGACAGAATGATTGTATACATCTAAATGCATTTTAAAACTTCTAAATGTAAGTACTTTAGGGGCGTATTTTAAGAAGGATATTCTTTCAGCTCTGCCAGCAAGAACCTGTTTTCCATCAGAAAATATGCACATGCCGGTGTGGGTGAGACCTATACAAATTCTACCAGAGTCAGATAGCCTGAATCTAATAAATTTCACGGAACTAGTAGAAAGTTGATGATATTGTAATGCAATGTGGAATTGTTCTAATTTTACAAATTATGCTGGTCTGTTAAAAAAAATGTGTGACTCTGGGAGTTCCTGTTAATCATATTCTAAAAGGGCAAGCTAACCAAAAATAAACTATAAAGCTCAAAAAATACTGACCAGGGATGCTCATGTTAAAAATTCCCAGACTGACATAAGAAGAAGAAACTAAGGTCACTGCAATTTCATTACCAACCAGAATAGAAGAGAAATACGGTAGAGCTTGTTTGATTTTCATCTGACCCAGTTCTATAATTGTAGTTTTCTGGTCATACAGTTAACATAATTTGTCAAAACATTAAAAAAAAAATTCTTTAGTATAACACTTCACCAACAGTTCCCCTACATATATGTAAAGCAAAAGTACTAAACATCCTACTATATTAGTGAAGAATTCCAAGAAAGGCTTACTCTCTGCATAGAGCTGACTGAACCTAGGCAGAACATGTCTACCTTAACATAAAGAAGTTGACATGCAAAACGTTTAGGTAATTTTAAAGTAAACAAACTGTAATGTTTGTGCAGAATCACTGTGATCCTTAACCCCTTTCTCCTGATGCATGCTGGGGGAGGGGCTGTACCAGGAAGTCAGGCACAGTGTGTGTGGGACTGGAAGCAGCAGCATGATACTTGGAGGGAGACCTGTTGTATATGACTCCTCCATGTAAGAATGTACATCGCTTTCTGAGTGAGCAATAAACCCTTCCCTTGTTAAGAAGTGCATCCAGCCTGTGTGCAGCTTGCTGAGCAGATACTGGTAGCATTATTAGCAACACCCTGAGAGACCCCGAAGGGACATAACAGTGGCAACAAGGATTGTGGATTTTAGCACACATGTCTTTCATATGGTTTATTCAATCATTTGATCCTGCTGCTGAATCTTGGAGCTCCTGGGTGGAGAGGCAGTATATGGAAGCAAATAGTGTGGCTGTAGAAAAGAAAGTTGCAGTTTTCTTCACAGCATTGGGTCAAGTTGCTTATGGCACTCAGACTTCATTTCTCCAGACAAGCCAGCCTCTAAGCCCCTGCCTGAGTTAATTCAGAGGCTACATGAGCACTACAACCGAAAGGCGTTAAAAAATTGCAGAGCGGTTTAAATTCTACAGTAGGAGGCAGCATGCCGGGGACGACATAACGACTTATATAATTTCTTTACATAAACTAGCTGTCACATGTCAGTTTGGATACTACCTGTAGACGTCTCTCCGTGACATGTTTGTCA
Organism: Lithobates pipiens; assembly: GCF_037356315.1. Classification (NCBI taxonomy): domain Eukaryota; kingdom Metazoa; phylum Chordata; class Amphibia; order Anura; family Ranidae; genus Lithobates; species Lithobates pipiens. Next base: position 394,893,133 of record NW_027507748.1, on the reverse strand, counting down.
TGGGACTCTGCAACCTAACTATACAGAAACATTTACTCACAGAAGCCAACTTGACTCTGACGAAAGCCACGGTCCATGCTACAGTCATGGAGTTGGCTACACGGGACGCCACCCTACTGAAGATGCCACCTGAACATCCTGCAAGCCAGGGAGAAGAAATATTCCACACTACTATCACCCAACACCCACGACGGCCGTCGCCAAATCAACCTAAACCTTGCAACCTTAATTCTTCTGTCTAGGATGCCGACTTGCTACTGTTGTGGTGACACTTTTCACAGTGCACCTGCTTGCAAGTTCAAGGATGCCATTTGTTTTTTTTTTGGAAACACTGGTCATATTGGGCTTGTTTGCCGCAGCTCATGCTCCCCCTGAACACTACCACAAAAAGTAGACGTAAACAGACATTTCATGTGGATACTGACAATAATGGCTCCAGCTCTGATGAGAAGACCTGTGTCCATCATGTTGGACTGTTGTGGGTAGCTGGGAACACTCCTGTGATAAAAGTGAATGTCACACTCAATGGCTGTCCTGTCTCCATGGATGTTGATACAGGGGCGGCTGTGTCTATCATTTCATGGACTAATTTAAAGATATCGGGTCTATCCCTACCGCTCCAACCCACAAATCTCACACTACAAACCTACAGCAAGGAACTGCTACAGCCCTTAGGTTATGTGAAACCCATTGTGACATTTGGCAAGCACAGTCAAACTCTGTACCTTTATGTTGTAGGTAAAGGAGGTCCTCTGCTGTATGGTAGGTACTGGATCAATGCCTTTGGCATGTCCCCTCTTGCTATTGCTCAATGTACTTTGCTTTCTGAGGTAGACCATTGGGTGGAATCCCTGAAGTCATGCTTTAAGGAGGTTTTTGAGGACTCTTTGGGCTCAGTAAAAGGAAAAATGGCCCACCTTCTCTTAAAGCCTGGTGCTACACATAATTTTTGTAAGGCCAGGTCAGTACCCTTTGTCTTGCAGAAGAAAGTGGAAGCAGAGTTGGACCACCTATTGGCTGAAAAGATCCTAACTAAAGTCGACAGAAGTAAATGGGCATCTCCAATTGTGCCTGTCAAGAAAAAGAATGGTGGCATTAGAATTTGTGGGGATTTCAGGGTTGCCCTAAACCACCAACTTCTTGTGGATCAATACCCATTGCCTCCTCTTGAAGATCTGTTTGGCTCACTGGCTGGGGGGGGGGGGGCAACATTTTGCAAAAATAGACTTAAAGTAAGCTTACTTGCAATTGCATGTATAACCAGATTCACACCATCTGTTGACCATTAACACCCATAAAGGATTATTCCAATATAACCGCATGGTTTTTGGCATAGCCTTAGCTTCAGCCATCTGGTAGCAGATCATGGATGAGGTCATGGCAGGCATACCTTTCACCCAATGTCTACTAGATGACATGCTCATCGCTGATCCCACTGATGAAGAACACAGAAAGAATGCTGAAGCTGTGCTATAGAGACTCCAATGGTATGGTTTATGTGTCAATCTTTCAAAATGCAAATTTCTCAAGTCTCAACTGGAATTTTGTGCCCACACTGTGGACCGACATGGGTTACACATTACTGAAGAAAAGGTTAAAGCCCTTACCTATGCCCCTACTCCCCAGAATGCCACACAGCTCAGGTCCTACCTTGGTTTTCTAAATTACTACCACCATTCCTTGCCGAATCTAGAAACCAGCTCTACCCATTACATCACTTACTGGATGCAAGAGCTAAATGGATATGGATAGACAAATGTAAAGAAGCTTTTTGGCTTTCTAAAGAGCTCATTCTGCCCTCTCAAGTTCTGGTTCACTATAATTTAAAGAAACATGTCACCTTTGCTTGTGACGCCTTGCCTTATGGACTGGGTGCTTTTCCATGTCATGCTAGATGGCATGGAGAGCCACATTTATTTTGCCTCCAGGTCTTTAAACTCCGCAGAACAAAACGACTCCCAGATAGACAAGCTTTAGCCATTGTATGGGCGACAAGAAAATTTCACATGTACATCTATGGTTGGGAGTTCACACTTATCACTGACTACAAACCTCTGCTGTCCATACTGAATCCCCAGAAAGGAATTTCTACAACAACCGCATCTCACTTACAAAGGTATGCTTCATTCTTGGGAGCTTATACTTATTCTATAAGATACCGCTCCCATGAGGCCCATGGCAATGCAGATGCATTTTCTAGATGACCAATTAGAGACAACCTAGAGACATACGCATAGTGGAAGTACACAGGCCACGGTCCTGTATGTCCACCTCCCTAATTGCCAGACATCCCTTCCTGTGTCAGATATTCTCGTATGTTCAGGCTGGATGGCCAGAGAAAGTCCCAGGTGAATTTCGTCTGTACTTTGGCAGAAAATGTGAGCTTGTGACTAATGCTGGTTGCCTACAGTGGGGCAATAGAGTGATTATACCTCAGTATTTGCAACCAACCATGCTAAGGATACTGCATGAGGGCCATCTTAGCGTGGTGCGCATGAAGCAGCAAGCCCGGAGCTATGTTTGGTGGTCACAAATGGATACAGCAATTGAAGATTATGTGGCTTAATGTCCTGGGTGCCGTCAAGCTCAGCGACACCAAAAGAAAGGAACCCTGCTACCTTGGCCATGGCCGATAGACCCATGATCAAGACTCCAGCTTGGTTTTGCTGGCCCAATCCAGGGTAAAATGTATTTGATCGTGGTAGATGCACATTCAAAATGGCCAGAGGTATTTTAAATGCCTTCTATTACCTCAGCTGCTACCATTCTAGTCTTAAGGAAGCTCTTTATTCAATATGACTTGCCAACAGCCATAGTCTCGGACAATGGAACTCAATTTACATTGCATGAGTTTCAATCATTCCTCAGTGGCTTGAGCTTCGAATGGGCTGGCAGAACGGTTTGTGCAGATGTTTAAGAAGCACTTACTGTTTACTCTGGACCAGGCCGGACCATCAGAGGAGAAGCTGCTGGAGTTCTTGACCATGCACCGAAACACAAACAACGCTACTACTGGGCTGTCCCCTGCTTTTCTTATGTTTGGCAGGCATCTCCACACCAAACTTGATTTAGTCCATCCACAGGAACAATCACCAACACCTCCTCCACCAGGCCATCCTGGATTCCATGCCGGTGATCTTGTATGGTTTTGGAATTACAGAGTTTTGCCTCCTTGGCTTCCTGGCATTATTGATGGACCTCTTGGAAGAAGAATGTACCTTGTTTGCCTGGAGAATGGCGTTTATGTTCGACGACACCTTTAACAATTGTGGAAGCACATTTGCCGACCCCTAGAGACAAACACGACCCCTTCTGTTGGTAGGTTTCTAACCAACCACCAGAGTCTACTCAAGGCTCTACTGGTGACATATGGCATGGTGACTGACATAATCCCACAAGTTTACAACCAACCCCTGAAACGGTTGGTGACCATAATCCTGAGGAATCTGGACATGTGCCTGGAGTTGCAGAGACTGATTGGTCTGTTGGACACCCGCTGACATCTCCATAACCCTTGACTGACTCTATTCATATACATCAAACTCCCTTTTACAAAGCACTGAAATCTTACGGGGCACATCGGAGGTCAGGAAACAGGGACAAAGGGCTCCTGAAGTGCGGAAGCCACAAAAAGAGTTGGAGATACTACTTGCTGAACTGATCCTGTTTGCCTTGTTCTTTATGTGAGTATTTTATGTGTTGAGTATTTGTTCTCTTGTTATATTATTTTTTTGTTTTATTTTTTTCCCAAAATTAGAAGATACTAATATAGTTAGATTACCAGATCTAAGTTGTACAAATACCATGTTGAACTTCCAATGATTTATTTCATGCTTACTTATTATGGCCACAGGAAACACAGTTTTCATGGGAGATAATGAGGTGTAATAGGGATTAACACAAGTAGTAACTAGAAGTTGTTTGCAATAAATGTTATTCACAATAATGTACATAAAGACTTTATATTTGTGGTCCCAAATGCACACAGAAATTGTGTTACTGATTTGATAAGCCCCCTTGAATTGATTTCTGATTGTCACATACCTGGGGGGGGGGTTGCTTTTCTGTACCCGTCTTTTCCAAAACCCTTTTAAGTGGTTACAGGAGGGAGATGTGAGGGCACAGAGTGGCACAAGGGTTGATGTTGCAGGCAGTGGGTGTGAGGCATAGATGACAGTGGACAAAGAACCAAAGGCAGATAGACAGTTCTGCCCAATCAGTAGATGGGAACAAATCCAGGACACAAGCTGAAGGCAGTCAACAGTCAGTCAATGAAATAAAGAATCAGCAGGAAGGATGGCAACTTCAGCTGGTGTTGTATTGGCTGGAAACCAACTTGAAGCTTGAATAATGCTGCATTCACTCCTCCACATATCAAAACTGCATGCTGGATATGTGCCTCTCCTAAATTGGATATGTTGTGTATGTCACATCCCCTCACCTTGCCTGCTCATGTGACAACTCTACAATTTGAGATTTCTTATCACTTTCTGTTTCACTGATATTGGCTATCAGGACAAACGAAGAGGGTGAATTAACATAGCATGGACACAGACAGCAATAAAAATGCTTTAAGGTATTCTAACCCTTCCCCCCTCCATCTAAAAGTAGTATAACATTTTGCCTATACATACACTTTAATGTCAAAGCTTTAAAGAGAACAGTTGTCATATCTGTTGACAGCCCAGCCCACATCCTAATTTCTTGTAGGCTACAAATGAGACGTCTAACCTGTTCAGAGTCCAATCTCTCCTCAGAACCTATGACTCACAGTTATAGGTGGCAAATATTGAACTAAATTATTCAATGACTTCTTATATGCTGCAGGGTATTTCAGCCAAGAGCTGGACTTTAATTTAGGTGATGAGATGTTGCTACTAGAATGTTGCATTTCAGGTCACAATCCTGCTGACCTGTTGTGCCCCCTTTTTTCCTTCACCGAGAGTGGGGGCACTATAATATAAGAAGGTGTGTTACTGGCCAGATCACCAGGTGAAAACAGGGGAAAAAGCTTAAAAAATAAAATTAATGCCGCTACAACATCCAACGACGGATAAGCTGTAATATATGGCATTTTTTGTTTTTGAGTTTAAAAGGACTTATACAGTTTCAAAGGAAATCCTTTTTGTGATTTTTTATATCATTAGGACCTTATGTTCTTTAACCAGTTTAGAGGAAAAATGCCCTTAGATGAGTCCCTAAAAATAAACCAGGCTAGTGTTCATTTGTATATATTCACATATTTATGTACTGATATATAATACAACAGAATTGTGAAAAAAACAAAACATTTTGTCTCATTTGTACTTTTGATTAAACGTTAAACTTAGGAAAAAGTTATGTCCAGGATCATCTTGCATTCGGCATGACTGTAAAGTCCTGTGAAGTTTTTCACTGCTCAGTATCATGTAAGCATTCTGTATCAGCATTGAGGATTTCTGATGTTTCAAAGGGTTGAACGCTAGGCCTTCTAGTGCTGACACTGTTGTCATCAGTCACATTATCAGGTGTACTAATGTAATTAAAGTCTTGTTTGTTATTTTTTTCATTGTACTGTTCATTAATAAAGACAGTTTGATATTCACCTGCTTTATATTCGCTATTGTCCTGCAGACTTTTGTTAAGACTGTCTTGCCACTTTGTATCCAATCCTTCTTTGTATTCTCGATTTTTTGACTCATCAAAGTTGCCATCGTTATTTTCATGGTCATGCTCATTACTGGTAACCTCTTGATCAGTATTCCTTGTGTGCTCCATTAAGTGTTCTCTAATGGATGGCTCATTTTCTATCTCTACAGCTCCATCAAACTGAAACTCAAGGAAACCGCTTCCCTCTGCCAAGTTTTCTCTCATTTCATTGCCATCTTCGTTTTCATCAGGTATAGATGGTAGCTGATGTCTATCGTTTACAGTTTCTCTCTTAAATGTATCAGAATCCAGATTTGATGCTAAATTGTTACCAGAAACTGTGATGTCGCTAACTGTATGCATTGTTGCGCTTTGCTGAAGTGATTCAGAGCCATTTGCTGTCTCCATTATTAAACTGTCAGCAATTATACCCTTAGATAAAAAGCTTTCAATATCTGCAATTAAAACAGAAGTTGTAAGCAAATTAATGAAGATGACATATGAAATATTATTTTTTGATTATACAAAATTCATGAAGTGGAGCAGTTTGCGTGGTGCTTTGCAAAGGAAATGGAGATGGCATAGTTACATAGTAACAATAGGGTAAAGGGACTTACAATCTAAAAGGAAGGGCAAGTGACATAAGAAAAAATAACTTCAAGGGATGAGCAGATGAAGACAGTAAAAGTCCAGAAGTTAGGTAGAGGTGGGTTAGACCTTCCTGAAGAGATGAGCCAAACAGGTTGAGGTAGGCAGTTCCAAAGGATGGGAGAGGCTCTGAAGAGGTAGCGGGGGTGTATTTAGCTGCAGTCTGGCTCCAGGTCACAACCCCCAGGGCCTTCCAGAAAGGTAGAGAGGAAGCAGCAGACTGTGACAATAAAGAATAGTCAGTATATAGTCAAAGGTCGGGGCAACAAGCAGGTAAGGATAGTCAAGGAACATGCCAAGATCAGTAACTAGAATCAGACATAGAACACACAGCAAGGAGTACACAGAAGCCAAACACACAATATTGATTAGCAGGGCTGGCTTGCAGTGCACAGGTTAATATAGCGTTCACCTTATAGGGGCTGGGGTGGAGCCATGCTTTCAGGAACATTACTTAAGCAGCCAGGTGAAGGGTGGCTGGTCTTTCAAGCTGAGCACATGGAGAGGTAAGCTAACAGACAAACATTACTGTGGATCCATGACAGTTCCCTTCTCTTACGAGGCCTCTCCTCCCCTGCCTGGGCCCAGGCTTAGAGGGAAACCTCAACAGACGATGTGTAAAGACCTCGGATGCAGTGATCCAAGACCTCTCCTCAGGACCAAACCCTTTCCAATGCACGAGGTACTGAAGAATTTCTCTACAGAGCTGAGAATCCAGAATTTAACTAACCTCATAATCCTGATTATCCTCAGAAACCGGGGCCGCGGTAGGGAGAGCATGAGAGAACTTATTGAGGGCTAAAGGCTTCAGAAGGGCAACGTGGAAGGCATTAGAAATCTTTGAAACAAACCGTTTAGACAGTTTATAGGTTATATTGTATGGACCAATGAATCTTGGGGCAAACTTCAGAGAAGGAACTCGGAGCTTGATGTTCCTGGTGGAGAGCCAGACTTTGTCCCCTGGCTAGAGAAGGCGGTTTATGCCTGCGACGGTTGGAAAAGCCCTTCAATTTGTCAGCAGCTGCCCAGAGGGAATCATGAACGTCACCCCAAATGGAATTGAAAGACTCCTGAGCTATAGTCAAAGCTGCAATGTATGGAGAATAGCTCATGGGAAGAGGGAGTTGAGGGTGTTTTCCAAAAACTGTGAAAAAGGGCGTCTACTGAGAACTGGTATTTACATGATTGTTGTGAGAGAATTCTGCCCACGGGAGTAGAGAGGACCAATTGTCATGATGAACAGAGACTAAGAAAGACCTCTAACTTCTGATTAACCCTCTCAGTCTGTCCATTGGATTAAGGGGGGTAAGACGGGGAAAAATCTAAAGCCGCGTACACACGGACGGACTGTATGGCCTACTTAATCCGTCATACAATCCGACGGACAGTCCGTCATACTTTCGAATGAACGGACTTGACCACACACGGATGCACAAACAGTCCGTCGAAAGCTTGCGCGATGACGTGTACAGCACGTACGACGGGACTAGAAATAGGAAGTCCAATACACAGCAATGCACCCTTCCGCCGTGTAAATCCTTTCTGAGCATGCGCCATTCTTAGTCCGTCGAACTAGCCTACTGACGAGCGGATTGTCCGCTGAAACCAAAGTATGACGGACAGAATTTCGAAAAATCCGAAATACTTAGTACGCCAGACTGCACACGAGCGGACTGTCCGCTGAAATGTGTTTCGACGGACTAAGTAGGCCATACAGTCCGCCCGTGTGTACGCGGCATAAGACAATATTGAGGGATTTGCAAAAAGCTCTGCAAAACAAGACCTAAATTGAATGCCCCTGTCGGAAACAATATGAGAAGGAACCCCATAGAGGCAGAAGATTTTATGAACAAAAATGGGAACCAAAGCAGGGGCAGAAGGGAGACCAGGAAGGGGAACAAAATGAGCCATCTTGGAGAACCGATCGATTACCACCCAAATGACTGTATTATTCTCAGACAGTGGGAGATCAGTGATAAAACCCATGGCAATGTGAGACAAGGGCTCCTTAGGAATAAGCAAGGGCATGAGAAGACCAGCAGGGGCTTGTGCGTAGGATTGAGACACAGACAAGACAAACCTTAACGTAGTCTTTGACATCTGAGTGAACATTAGGCCACCAGTAATGGCGACTGATGAGCAGGAAGGATCGGAAGAACCCAGAATGACCCGCCACCTTGGAATCATGTCCCCAAAGGGACAGCTTCAGGGGGCCAGTCCTTGGCATTCACATCCTTCTTGGTCAAGGCGATAATAGGTGCAGAAATGGAAGAGTAATTCCTAATGAACTGCTTATAATAATTTGTAAACCCAAGAAAGCACTATGTGGCCTTGATGCTAGCAGGTAGAGGCCAGCTGGTAACGGCCAAGACCTTTCCAGGATTCATACGAAGACACAAACTCAAGACAAAGTATCCCAGAAACAGGATCTCAGAACAATCAAATTAACATTTCTCCAGCTTGTCATACAGATTATTCTCTCTAAGCTGCTGGAGTACAGTGCAGACATGGTTTCTGTGGACAAGCAGATTTTCCGAAAAGATCAGAATGTCATCCAGACAGATGACAACAAAGTGATACAGCAGATCCCTAAAGGTTTCATTGACAACGTTTTGGAACACAGTTGGGGCATTACACAAACCAAAAGGCATACCAAGTATTCGTAATGCTTGTCTCTAGTGTTAAACATGTTTTTCCATTCGTCACCTTCCTGTATCTGAGTCAGATTGTATGCACCTCTGAGATCCAACTTGGTAAAAATAGAGGCACCTTTCAACCGAATAGCTCAGATATTAAGAGTAAGGGGTATCAATTTTTGATAGTCACCACATTTAAACCTCGAGAGTCGATGCAGGGTCTTAAGGTACCATCCTCTTTGGCAATGAAAAAGAACCCTGCTCCTGCAGGCGATGAGGATTTCTGGATGAAACCTCTCTCTAGATTCTCAACGACATACTCTGACATGGCCTGGGTCTCTGGGATGGACAAAGGGTAGGTACGACCCCTGGGCAGAGTTGCTCAAGGAACAAGGTCAATAGCACAGTCAAAGGACCTGTGAGGAGGAAGCACCTCAGCTGATTTTTTGCAAAACACATTCCAGAAATCACTGTATGCAGCAGTAAGATCAAAGGATACAGATTTGGTAGCAACTGGAAGTCTCTCCTTAGGGGCCACCTTGAGAAGGAAGGAGGAGAAACATAACGGTCCCCAACCCAGGTTCTGCCCAAAAGCCCAGTCCACATGTGGAGAGTGGAGCTGTAGCCAAGGAAGGCCCAATACAATGGGGGTTGAGGCCTTGGGTAGAATAAGGAAGGATATCCATCCTGGTGGAGTATCCCTACAGACATCTTAATAGGGAGAGTCTGGAAGCAGATTGGGCCCCCTGGGAGAACAGTTCCATCAATTGCCGAGACTACCAGTGGCATAGTGAGGGGCAAAAGGGTAAGATTCATGGAAGAAGTAGTTCTCCAGTCCATAAAATTGTCAGCAGCCTCAGAATCCAGGTATGTAAAGATCGATTGAGGGGAAGCACCTACATGAATGAACTGCGAAAGAAGAAGACGAGAAGGTGATGTTTCTGGGTCCAATAATCCACCTTCCAGATGTATTAGACCAGAGTGTTTTCTGGAGAAAGCGAGCAGGAGTCACAAAAAATTACCCTTGCCCTCACAATAGAAAATACAAGCCAAGAGTTCTGCGCTTAGCACCTTCTTTGGGGGTTAGACTGGTCCAATCCAGATGCATAGGTTCCTCAGCAGGCAGAAGATGCTCTTTGAGACGAAGGGACGGGAGCTCAGACTGTGTACTGGCAAAACAGCAAACTTGTATTTGTAATCGGAGTCTTCAAGTGGGAAATGCGATATTACATAAGAAACAAGGCCTGAGGTGTGCCATGGCCTGGCTGGTCAGTATGCCTGAAAAGAGGGCATACCCTGAATGTAAGAATAAGAAAAAATACTATGAGTATGAGTGACAAAACTGGGGGAAACGGGTGGATGGGCACCCAGAAAACACCAACCCTGGCTCTGACAGAGGAGGAGGATTAAATAGTCTCTCAGACTCCTCCCACAAATACAGGCTGGCCTTAAGCCAGCCTTCCCACTTGTAATCGGAGTCTTCAAGTGGGAAATGCGATATTACTTAAGAAACACGGCCTGAGGTGTGCCATGGCCTGGCTGGTCAGTATGCCTGAAAAGAGGGCAAAAAGACACAAGTTTAGGTGGAAAAGGGAAGGTAAAGATCCAACCCATAGAATGACGTGTGCCCAGATGGTAACAGTAAGTAACCTGCAAGTATCCGCTGTGACAGTAGAACCCACCGACTCCTGACCTGGAGATGAGAAGGAACCCCCTTAGAGCCTGCAAGCTACGCAAAACCCAATTGAACGTCCTGTGAAGGATAGGATGAGCCTGATGCCCAAGGTAACCAAGACATGAGAACTGCTTGAGAATGAGAGGATATGTGGAGAAAAGGGAGCAAGGGCTGTCCCAAGGAACCCCTGCAAGAAGATGGCTGAGCAGACTGAAAATACCTACAACGGACACCAGTGAAGTAGCACCGTGAAAAGCCCCCCCAACCCCTGGCCTACCCATACCTGGTATGAGGAAGTGAGAGGGTGAGTGCCAAAAAGACCAGTGATAGGAGAGGAAAAGCTGGCTGACTGATGGATGTGAAGGAGTAGGTGCCATGGCAATGAGCATCGTCAACATGGAGACAGCATGCCAGACACAGGACACTGGTCCCACCGGATACGAACAGGATGTGCTACAGCTTGAGATCTATTAACCAAGACCAAATCCTTAACCAAGGAAGGAGAGTCAGACTCCAACCCAGGGAAATAAGTCCCATGGCATGGTACAGCCATGCCCAAGTGACTGAAGCCCCCCCCCCCCCCCCCCCCGGAACAGACCAGGGATCAGCAAAGATGACTGGACCGACGTCCCTGAGCAGTACACTTGGCAACCTCCTAGACCAGATCAGAGCTGAGAGTGGAATCCAGAATCATGACGACGTTGCCCAAACCTACCACCTAAGGACCGTGGCTCGGACACACCCAGAGTCCAAAGAGACTAAACATCCCTGGGCGGTAACCAGGGCCTCAACACAACAGGACATCAACTGAAGAAAATTGTCAACTGCTTCTGACCCAAGGATGAGCCCAGTGGCAAAATGATGTCAGCACCAATCAGCTAGCCCCCCCCCCAGCAACAGCTGGCTGAAGGAAGTAAGTGCAAGCATGGACGATAGCAGTCTGGATGCCAAGACAACCCAACCTACAACACACAAACTAGATAAATGATAGACAATCAGACATGAGAACAATAACGCCCCTCTGCCTACCTAAGAATAAAACATGAGCAGAAATGTCTAGACCACTGTGCGTAAATGAACCTGAAGACGGACCCCCCACCCACCCTTGTGTGAGTGGTAACCGAGCCTGAGTAACCTGCAGTGCAGAGACAGGTAATTAACTAAAACAACTCAGGGCTAGTGTACCCACAGGCCGTGGTGGGTAGTCGTATGGATGTGGCGAATGAAACATGCATCGTATGACGCATGGTATACGGGCGAGAAGATTGTGGACAACAATCAGTTAATAAACGAAAACCTCAGATCTGTAGACGTGACAGATCCTGATGTATGAGCCCTAGCTAACTGACCCAGGTACAAACATGAACACAGATACGATGAGACATGACAATCAACAAAGACAAACCTACCAGAGTATGCCATAAGTGAACAACGCCCTTCTGAGAACTCTGAGGTTGAACACCGAGGCTGAATGCTATGACAGAAATGCTGGCCAGAAACGCTATGACAGAAAAAACTGGGCAGAACGCTATGACAGAAATGCCGACAAACACTATAACAGAACTCCAGGGGCAGAACACTATGCCAGAAATCCGGGGGCAGAATCGCTATGATGGAAATCCAGGGGCAGAAACGCTATGACGGAAATCCCAGGGCAGAAACACTATGATGGAAATCCAGAGGCAGAAAACGCTATAACAGATCTCCAGGGGCAGAAAACATTATGACCGAAATCCAGGGGCAGAAAACATTATGACCGAAATCCAGGGGCAGAAAACGTTATGACCGAAATCCAGGGACAGAAACGCTAAGACAGGAATCAAGGGCAGAAACGCTAAGACAGGAATCCAGGGGCAGAAACGCTAAGACAGGAATCCAGGGGCAGAAACGCTAAGACAGGAATCCAGGGGCAGAAATGCTAAGACAGGAATCCAGGGGCAAACACCCTATGACCGCCATGCTGGACAGAGGGCTACAAAAAAAAATGCTAGATAGAACGCAATGACGGACCTACTGGCTATGACAGAAAAGCTGGACAGAACGCTATGGCAGAAATGCTGAACAGAACGCTCATGACAGAAAAGCTGGACAGAACGCTGATGACAGAAAAGCTGGACAGAACGCTGATGACAGAAAAGCTGGACAGAACGCTGATGGCAGAAATGCTGGACAGAACGCTGATGGCAGAAATGCTGAACAGAACGCTGATGACAGAAATGCTGGACAGAACGCTGATGACAGAAATGCTGGACAGAACGCTATGACAGAAATGCTGGACAGAACGCTATGACAGAAAATGCTGGACTGAACGCTATGACAGAAAAAGCTTGGACAGAACACTGTGACAGAAATGCTGGACAGAACACTGTGAAAGAAATGCTGGACAGAACGCTATGACAGAAATGCTGGACCGAACGTTATGACAGCAACGCTGGACAGGACGCTAAGGCAGAAATGCTGGACCGAATGTTATGACAGCAACGCTGGACAGGACGCTATGACAGAAATGCTGGACCGAACACTATGACAGAAAATGCTGAACCGAACGCTATGCCAGAAATGCTGGACAGAACGCTATGACAGAAATGCTGGACAGAACGCTATGACAGAAATGCTGGACAGAACGCTATCACAGAAATGCTGGACAGAACGCTATGACAGAAATGCTGGACAGAATGCTATGACAGAAATGCTGGACAGAACGGTATGACAGAAATGCTGGACCGAACGCTATGACAGAAATGCTGGACCGAACGCTATGACAGAAATGCTGGACAAAACGGTATGACAGAAATGCTGGACAGAAACGCTATGACAGAAATGCTGGACCGAACGCTATGACAGAAAAACTGGACCGAGCGCTATGACACAAATGCTGGACAGAAAAATGCTATGACATTAAACGCTATGACCGAACCCTGGACAGAAATCGCAAAGACAGAAAAAGCTGGACAGAAAGCTGGCTGAGATAGAGAATACTGACCATGGAAAGTGGATCCAAAAGTAATAGCAGCAACCCTGGCAGACCTGTCACCTTATGTCTGGCTGTGTCATGTGACCACAAAGTGTAATAGTGTGTAACAGCTACCTTTGGAATAAAAATAAATATTTCCCAGCATCTGGTAACTTCCCTACGTGATCCCAGACATATCCCCCACATGCTATAAGTTGCAGGAATCTGTGAACCATGACTTCCCTGGCTGCACCCTGACAATTGCAAGAACCTGTAGACTAGGTGTGTGGCTCACTTGTGGGGAATAGATGCCGATCACCCCTCCCCCCACCCAAGAAATGGCGGGCAGCTGCCCGATATGGCAAAGAGTGCATGGGGAGAGAGGAGCCGGCCACGGCCAATCCCCCCCTCCAAACTGGTGGAGCACAAAACACATGGGGAGAGAGAAGAGCCGGCGGCGAACACTCCCCACACCAGGAGAATCGGCGGGCGGAGCCAAAGGCACAAGGGGAGAGTGTGGAGCCGGGGGGCTGCCGATCACCCCCCCCCCCCCCACACCGGCAGAATCGGCAGGCAGACGGAGCACTACACACATGGGGAGAGAGGAGCTGGGATCGGCCAATCACCCCCTCCCCCACACTGGTATAAGTGGCGGGCGGGCGGAACAATACACATGGGGAGAGAGAGGAGCTGGGGGCAGCCGATCACCCCCCTCCCCCCACACTGGAAGAAACGGCGGGTGGGTGGACAGAGCAAACACATGGGGAGAGAGAGGAGCTGGGGGCGGAGGATAGATGGACAGCCCTTCCCCCATGAGCGTCGGCTGCCTCCACCCAGAAAACACCAACCCTGGCCCTGACAGAGGAGGAGGGTTAAATAGTCTCTCAGACTCCTCCCACAAATACACTTGTAAATGATTATAGTGATAACTGTAAATAAAGCACTTTAGAGAATCTTCTTGTATTATCCGTGTTAGCAAACACAACAATGGCAGTAACTGCGATTATGGAACTAAGTTTATACAGACAGATACCATGTATAAACCAATAGGTGGAAAAAAACTGTATAAACATTGGAGGACAAGCACACCCACAGGCACACTCCAAACTGAAAAAGCTTCAGCACTTATATCATCCATTTGATTTGGCTCATATAGCAGCAGATTAATGGTGGAAAACTGGATTTATCTGCAGATAATCAAATAAGGATACAATGGTTTATATCATCTTTGTTCATTTAAATAGCAGGTCATGTCAAGGAAGACTAAAAAATGAAAAGCAATCATGCCTGATGGTGCATAAAGCTGCCTAGGAAGACTTATTATTTGTTGCAAATCATTTACTGAATAGTTTGCTTTGTGGCAGTAGCCATTTGTTAAATCACATTTATCATTTTTATTTACTTTTGTGTTGATGTACAACACAATGCGACTGCAAATCCTCAATAAAAACATGACCTGCCCACTGGCATTGCATCTGTACTGTTGCAGACTGATAGCAATGTAGAAAAGAAAATAATGACATTTCTGATATGAACTGAAGTGATGACAAAAAAAAAAGTGATTGAAAATGAAAAATATAGTTTGCCTACATCAATCAATAAAAACAATATTTTTTTCAGTGTTTTTTTTTTAACAGTCTTAAAGTGGTTGTAAACCCTGGTACATCACTTTTACCTACAGTTAAACCTATAATAAGGCTTGACTGTAGGTCCTGTGAATATCTCCTAAACTTGCACAGTTTAGGAGATATTCACTGTATTGGCATGTGTCGACGTCATCAGCACATGCGCACTGAAGAAACCACCCGCTCTTGCCGATCCTTTAGGAGTCGTGCCATAACCAATGGCTCATGCACGCTTGCATGGGTGTGACGTCATCGTGGCTCCGACCAATCACAGCACCAGAGCCCCCAAACATGGAAATAACTCCGGGAGACATGTCGCTGGTCACAGCAGTGTGTGGGGACCATTGCAACAGCTTTGATCTAAGGTAAGTTTGCGATACATATTAGCTCATCATTCCTTTGTCTTGCAGGGTTTTTTTTTCTGAGTTTACAACCACTTTAATGCATTCTATCTACTGTATTAAGGTGAAAAACCATCGGTGCTGCAACCCAGCCCCCCTTATACTTACCTGAGCCCTCTCCAAGCCAGCGATGTTCTCCTCCCCAGGCAAACTGATAG